>NC_080407.1:517500-2945000 GCF_030265065.1 Corythoichthys intestinalis
AAAAAAAAAACCAATAAAATATTAAAAGATGCCCCGCAGTCAAGTTTGGAGACATAAATCAGCTTTTAAGCAGGCCTAAATATGGCTCAAATCACACTAAATTCAGAGGGAGCGATGAAGCCACACACCCCAAAACGCACAAGCTGTTTCCATGGCAACCTGTTATACTAAAAACGACAAACTGCTTTGTCTCGCTGCCAAAATTTGGAATCGGGACTACTTTTTTGCAGCCGCCTTTTTCGGAAGGTTCTCCGCAAACGTACTTGAACCGGCGACAAATATAAAGCGCGTCGTGTTTGTGCTCCCGAGTATTTTACAGTTACGAACAAATTCGACTCGTAAGGCGGCGCGATCGAGCGGCGGGGAAGCAAACGATGATCAATGGCGCGGCCGTCTCCCTCGGCGCCGTGGCCAAATCAAAGCGGCGACCAAAAGAAAGAAGCAAACGGTCGGACGGCGGGAGCTGAGGGGGCGTAACCCGAGGCGGCCAAAGTAATGAGGCCGGCCTAGCGGGGGCCGCGGCGCCATCGCGTTGACGCGCGCACGCTTGTAGCTCAAACGACACCAATAAATGGCAAGCGTGTTTATGGACGTAACACGGGCAAAAATGTCTAACTCATCGGCTGCCATTGAAGGCGATAGACGGTCAATTTATTTTGACTGGGAAGGATGGCGGAGATCATATGAACATTAAAAATGTATATATACACATTTAAATGTTTTTTCTAGGCCTGTCAAAATTATCGCGTTAACGCGCGGTAATTAATTTTTTAAATTAATCACATTAAAATATTTGACGCAATTAACGCACATGTCCCGCTCAGACAGTATTCTGCCTTTTGGTAAGTTTTACAGCAAGGTTTTTTGTGCTGTCTAACAGCAAACTCTTGTGGTCGCTTTACGACATGGTTTATTGCTTTCTTGCCAGTTCAATGTGCTTATATGATCCTTGGACAAGATTTGTCCGTAAGTATGGTTGTTGTAAAGAATGTACATATTATGTTAGTAAGCGAAATGTTCTATTTTTTGTATGAGACGGTTTTTGTTTATGTTTAGTGAACCCGTATAGCGTGCTAAGCTAACGTTGTTGCTAATGCAATGCTTGTGTACTTTTTTTTGTAGTTTCACTATGGTCTAAAGAGGACAGTGGTTTGAGGCCATTTTATTAATAAATCAGATGAAAAAGGAAGAAGTCTGATTATTAAGGCGTCGTTCACTAGCTGTCTAGCTTTGGAAAAAGTAGACGCTTCGGAGTGAGGACAGCATAGACAGATTTAAATGACAGTAGAGTGAAATGCCCACTACAGTCCTTATGTACCGTATGTTGAATGTATATATCCATCTTGTGTCTTATCTTTCCATTCCAACAAATTATTTTACAGAATATATATATAATTTACAGAAAAATATGGCATATTTTATAGATGGATTTGAATTGCGATTAATTACGATTAATTTTTAAGCTGTAATTAACTCAATTCAAAATTTTAATCGTTTGACAGCCCTAGTTTTTTCAAATTTACCCCCACCTTTTTTTATTACAGATACTTGAATTTAAAATTTAAAAATGTTACTTACCGTTGTGTCCTTTTTATTTCTAACCTGAATACAACAATATTTACTGTTTCAAGATAAAAAATGAAAAAGCGAGTTATTCCTTTTTTCTCCCCCCCATTAAAAAAAGGAATTCACATTTCAAAAATCCCAAACGAAGACAACACTTCTCTGCTTGATCACAACCATCACTTTGCGGAATTTTCAGCAGAGCGCTCGTTATGATGCCGGCGAGGAGTACAAAGGTGACGCTCGGTGCCTTCCTCGCCGCTATCGACGTTGCGATTCCCAAAGAGAGACGGTGTTTATCCTCCCGCCGTCTGACAGCCTCGGCGCAACGCTAATTAGCATTCGCGACACGCCGCCGGGGTTAAATTAAATTGCAGAGATGCGCGGGGAGGTCGAGGTCAACGGCTCTGCAAAGACGGGAGCTGTACATATATAATGTACAGCGTTTGTATATAGCGGTATTAATCAAAGAGACCGTTTATAAACAACGCATTTTGGCTCTGTGGTGGTTTGCCGCCTTGAAGTTTCTTTTTTTCAGTGCCATTGACAATGTTAGACGTCCTATTATGTGTTCTTAAAAAGAAAATTAAACCCTTTAAATGAGTATCACCAATGGCGTACCGCAAGCAACACGTCACTTCCGCTCATTTATATTCATGACATTAGCTACTGTTGCTAAGTAGGGACAAGACACCGTTTGTCCCTAATAAGAAAAGAATGGAAATTGTGTACGAAGGAGAGGTTTACAGAGCTAAACCTACCAATTCTCTCCGAAAATGATGTGCCTGGTGCCAAACTGACTGGCAAAGATGTGGAAGAACATCAAAATGTTCAGTTAAAGAGATGGCTTTAGTGTCGAAGGCTGAAAAAGACAAAAAAAACGAGCCGACCTAAGCATGGCTTTAGCTTTTTTATCGACGCGACTGACAATGACATTCTCCTGTTTCAACAAGCTATCCTTTACCATCAGCCCTGTCTTTCTTCTATATCCTCTGGTTATCCTACGTCTCTTACCGTTCTTGGGGGTAATTTAGTTAGCTTTGTGTAGCGATCGCAAATGCTACTCAGTGACAGCCAACGAACACTTTTAATTTTTTCATTGATAACACATCTTAATCCTATAATTTATTTACACTTCCCCCTTACTAAAGTTGTTTATATATATATATATATACAACAGAAACGGTAACAGTGGCAGTCAGATACCATTGTAATTCTTTTCAGGTCATTCATTGTCAGACAGAAGCAGTACGGCACAACGTTACGCTAAAAAAATAAGTTAAAAATATAAAAATGGCTTACCTCTTTGTCCTCTGAAAGACCATGCCAACCCAACATAATGTTTACTTCATATGAAACGTGAATGGATTCGCCGAGCTGGTGTTAAAGTCCGCGCAAGTTGATTCGGTCTTCACACTTTTTCCTCCCGAGTTTTTGGTTTCCGGAAACGTATGAAGAAAACATCCTTCATGTGTCGTAACGTCTAGAGTCATTTCTACAAGTTCCAAAAAAGCAATGCGTGATAGGCATGTTCGTTTTTGAAAGATTACCGGAGAAAAGTAGCACTAATTGCGTTGGGTCTATGCGAGGGCGGGTCTATAATGTCCCACTTCGGCTTTACTTCCGCTTTACGATGCGACCTCACGGTCTAAAAATAGCCTGCGTGCGGTACGCCATTGAACGTGCAATCCTGTTGAAGTGGGAGGCATGGCAGCAAACGCTGCCACACTTGTTATTTTTTTGGGTCACGTGGCAGTGTCTTGTCCACCTTTTCCCTCTTATTTTTTATTTTATTAATATGACGTATAATACATGTTTTTGCATAGTTATTTTAATATTTGGGGGGTATTTATGTACTTGTAGCTTTCTTTCCCACATACGCAGAAATTTGTTCTTTGTGGCCAGCGTAGGAACGGAAATCGTTCGTAACCCGGTTACTACCTGGATTCGGCTCGGTCGTGGTCTGTCTTTCTTGAAACCCAAGCCAGCATCACAGCCAGAAAGAGTTGCTAAAAGAAGATTCGGTAGTGCTAGTTGAAATATGTCTTGGTACCTAGGGATGTCCCGATCCAGGTTTTTGCACTTCTGATCCGATACCGATATTGTTTTTCACTTCCGATCCGATGCCGATACTGGCAGATACCGATACCGGCCTATCTGAGCATGTGTTAAAGTTTAAAGTTATTTAGCCTCCTAACTTAGCTGTCGGACTCATGTTGAAAAAGGATTTAGTACTCTTGATCACAACTAGCCAGCTGAATTAGGTGAGTTTGAATAACACACAACGGTTGATAACAAGAAAGGGACCTGTTTATTCAGTGACAAACACAAAATATAATAAATAACAAACAGAAATGGCATAGTCAGTCAGTAAAACGTGTAAATAATATCAAAACACACAAACAAGTGGAAGTCAGTGGAAAATCCCACAAACCCCCCAAGCGATTAGACACTTTTAATGTTTCGTGCATTAGTTACAAAAATTGTATAAAAAGCCTCTCAGATTTAAACAAACGACTATTTCAGTACCAAGTTAACATTTTAAAACAGTAAATAAAATATTCATGTCCCCGTTCTGTATCAGCAGCTTTAAACTACATTCAATTCATTTAATTTTGCGAATCAACTGTTAAAGTTGTTAAAATTGCTCCCGTTATTCCATCATTTCCCTTCTGTCTACTTTCGACATGTGAAAGTTTTAAAACTGTTTTGAAGATAGATTCAAGTCATGATTTTGCCGAGTTAGGAGTATTTTAGATAAAAAGTTAATTAGGTTTGCTTGGAAGGTTCACAACAGCCTACTAGGGAAGTCTCCTGCTTTAAGATGTCGGCTGTTTACTAACGCAACTAGTTTTCAATACTTCAATGTTGCTATCGCCGTCGAGTCTGTCGTTTTGCATCTAGTTCTATATACATACGATATCTATTATCTACAGTAAAAACATGTTGACGTAGTTTGTAGCGGCTGTCAGCAGCAGTCAGGTATTCTTGTGTTTTTTATCCAGCGGCATGAGTCGAGCTATAGCCGTGAGTTGAGCCTTGGCATCACCCGGGTCTATGACAAGCATGATGTTTACTCTCGGAACGCAATGCGGTCCATTTCTCATTGCGTCCCGAAGACCGCGCTGTGTATTAGTTCCGCTTTACTTGACATATTTCAATAATCGGAATTTGGATGTTTGTGAATCGTTCTCGAATCTTCCACGGCCGAATCGCTCAAGGATGTAATGACGGCTGGCCATGTTGTACCGTGGTTCTAAGTGTTGGATGGTGCGTCTTTACTCACGAGAGGTAATGGCTCGTCATCCGGAATGAATTCTTCGGCAATGACTCTTGTTATTCCCTGGGCTTTGGGACTGTCGAGTGCCAGTTTGTCACGCATAGCAAAAGTTTCTGCCAGTGTTAGTTGCGTAGGACCTTTCTTTTTGTCTTCGGATTTCTTAACATACTTCTTATATTGTTTGTGGTGGTATTTCGCTAAATGCTTGAGTAGGTTGGTTGTATTAAAACTTCTTACAGCTTTACCACCACGCTTGACTTTATTGTGGCATATGTTGCACTCTGCCTCTTCGTCTTTGTCGTCCTTTAAGGTGAAATGATCCCACACAGCTGCCATTTTTACCGAAAATGTCTCTCGGTAAATTGGGAGACGGTAATGTAAATGTAGTGTGTTGAAGGTGTGCCGTGAAATGCGGACCGGATTTTAGGGAGACCGAAGCAAAAACTGAATGGATTATGTAAATAGGTGCGCTGGAAAACCTGGACCGGACTTTAAAAAAAAAAAACTGGATCGGAAGTCTGGATCGGAATTTTTCCGTGTTGGCCGATCCCATACCGATGCGCATTTTTTTGCCCATATCAGCCTCCGATCCGATCCAAATATCGGATCGGGACATCTCTATTGGTACCAAAGTCCAATGGCTAGAAAGATGTGGTGTGTTAGAAAGATCTGAAACATGAAAACATCAAATGACATTGAATGTAGAGTTGCGTTTACAACTGTATATCATATACCGCCTCTGTGATGGTTTGACACCTTGTGAAGTTTATTTTTGAAGACGACGACAAGTAATTAACGCCTGGGGAAGAGCGAGAGAGAGAACTCAAAGCCCTTTCATCCAGCACGCGCCGTCCGTCTTTACGCCGACGTTTCTCTCAGTGGAAAAGTAAGCAAGCGTCACCAGCCAGTCTAGGCTCGCTGAAAAGAATGACCACTCGCCGCCTTTGTGCCGGAACGCGTGTACGACGAGACTAGGCTGTCACCACGTGTCCTTGACGAATGACTAAACACCCGTCTGCAGTGAGAAAACATCCGAGCATCACACAAGGTTTTTATGTCAATGTTGGACGGCGACAAGAATAGTGGTTTCAAGGTGGAAAAGGGCTTTCCAGAAAACAAAAAATTCTTACATTGGAAAGGACAACTAAGAACAAAAGAGTAATATCTTAAATCTTAAATTACAACAGCTGCTCAATTAAAATGGTCCCAGTTCACGGGTTAGGGTTAGATCTGGAACCTCGCAAAGTTCTAATCAGTTTTGGTATAAGATAAGAACCAGTGACCAGAAATATTCAGATTAAATTGTCTTTTAAAGACGTACGTTCTTATTCGGAACACAGACGACAGAACAAAGGCGCGTCTAGGTCCAAAATCTCATCGCGCTTGGCGTTCGTTACGAGCACATTTGGCACTCGAGTCAGCAATGAAGCAAATAAAACGTCAGAAACACGAGAAGCGGGAAATGGGGGGGGTTGCAATATGTCACCACGGTAACACCTCGAAAAGTCAGCCAAATGCCAGGTCACGGCACTCGAGCATCAAATCTCTGCGGCGACACACACCAAGACAACATGAAGAAGAAGAATGAGCGCACGCCTGACCTGCTTTGTTATTGTGACGGGAGGCGGGTGATGTGCGTTAAAAATGGATTCCAGCGTCATTAATGTTTCACACTGACGGGTACAAAGCAGCCTTGACAGGGACGCTGGTGAGAAAAAGAAAACTCAAACAAGCCCGGCGACCCTCCCAGCAAACGCAAACTGCCATCTTCCAGAGCATTCTCTTAGGTAAACAGTTTTGTGACACCATGAGCTCATAGTCAACATCTTTCAAAGTGATGTCATTTAGCGTAGAATCGGGAGAAAGCGTTTTTTTTTCGGAACGTTCACCCGTTCACCAAAAGAAACAACAGCGGTGTCTTCCGAGTTTGAATTGAGCTTAGAAAATGTCACTTATACGATTCGCAGTATATCGCTCTGATTTTGAAACTTATCGTTTTCATTTGTACTCGGTTGCAGTTTTTGATGCGGTATCCGATGCTAGCGGTCTACGGCGGGGCCGAGCGACATTGTCGGTTCCCCAATAAACGCGTGACGGCCCGCCGTCAGGTGACAAACGTGTGAAAGCTCCTTTCAACACCGGCAGTCTGGGAAAATCTTTGTTTTTATTTTGCTTCTCTGTCAAAGGGGTTTGTCAGGAAATTTGCGAGCGAGGGCGGATTGACGGAAGAGCGAGAAGAGAGACGCCCGGAGCCTCGGCGGCAGAGTCATTAGAGGAGATTTGTCACGTTAACAAAAGGAGGAAGAATGGGATAAAACAGAACAGACACATGCAGAGAGGCGGGGAGGCTTTCTCTTGTCTTTGGCGTGACAGCGTCAAGATGACAAACGTCAGCTTGACAAACGTCAACTTGACAGACGCAAAGTTTGAACTCCTTTCACACGTAAAGCGACAAGACGGGCGGAGGGCGGAGTAATCCAGTGCCTACTTCCTCTGGTGCTGTGCCAGGGGGGAAAATGTCTTCAGAAATTGTACCATACATGGACGCGAAAGGTCATAAAGCAAAAAACGGAGAGGCCGGTAACTTCATTCTTTGCGCCCGCAGAAAAAGAAACCCTTTCACCTGTTGGCAGCCAACATACAGAGGAGTATCTCCTGCCAGTCAACGGCTATGAATAGCGCTCAATAACGCCGTTTCCCCGATTGTGTGCCGCCTCCCGGCTTCTGCGCCTCGGAATGCCTCTTAAGATGTTAAACAGTCTCCGCTAGGCCCCTCTGATCCTCCGGTCACACTGGAGGGAAAAAAAATGAGTGGGAAGGGGAATGCAAAGCGACGCGCACTCAAAAGAAGAGGATAAGGACCGGGTGTCAAATAATACTCCTCGGCAGATGGATTGGACGCGAGCCCCCGGCAGAGCTCAGGTGCATTGTGAAATGAATCTGGCGGATGACGGGCCAAACGCAGCGAGGATTCCCGAGGCTTATCGCGCACACTGCCCGATTATTGCGCAGAAAAGTTGTTGCTACTAGCAAGTTTGCGCTAACGGCAGAATTGACTGAGCCTTCCGGGCAGCTTAAGATAAACACCTCGCACTCACTCCTCGCAGTCTCGTACACACTTCGAGATTTACCTCCTAAAACAGCTTCATCTAGACACCGGTACTGACATCTACCTGGGAGGGAAACGGACAAGTCCCGAACACAGGCTACGACATCCCTGGAGAAGGTTACCGAATGAGAGTAAAGATCTATGAGCACAGTCTCTGAAAAGACAACAAAAGATTCCTAAAGTATGTCACATAGGAGGATTTCCCCACACAGAAGCTAGACCATAAAGGTCCTTCACTAAGACAAGTTCCCCCAAGTAACCTACAGAGAAGACCTATTTATGTCACTATGGAGTTGCTTTAGGTTCCTTTCTTAGACTTTTAAAGATCACTTCTAACTGAATTTAATGCCAATGCTAAGACAAATTTAAGGCATTTTGGGACCCTGAGGGAACCCTGCACAAGAAGACCGCAACAACCCTCCAAGACTTTAAGGCACCCTCTGTATAACGAGAGCACGTCATCATGAACTACATTGACACAATTCATTCCGCTAAATTCAAGGGCCACACTTTACATGTGTTGCTTTGAATACACGTTCTTCAATTGAATTGCCTCAGCGGAAACATTTGCGCGTATTAGCATTTCTCAACGAATTGATTCAAAAGCACGCCAATGTGTATCATTATTTTCGACAAAGCTCACCCGGGCGGAGCCTTTTTAGCCACGCCAAATGATTCTCCCGGCTAGCGAGAGGCAAGGCGGAATTTGCTGGCTAAAGAGCGAGCGCTGCGTTCGAGGGAATCGCCAAAGTCTGACACCGCATCACGAGAGGTGTATGCTCTTTGCTGCCGTGACCCACTTTGAGATAGTGACGGCGCAATTATTACCGAAACCTTTTCAACTCTTTCAGCGGCCTAACCCATCTGAACGAGGAACGAACATTTAATGGCGACACACTAATTTAAACTCACAGCAGAAGGATGAAAAGAGCCATACGATAAGACGTCTATCGTCGTCACTAAGAATTTAGAGGGAGCGGATTCGATTCATGGCAAGAATCAGTCATTTTTAAATAAATTGAAGCACTTGAAAGCTATTCTGACGCCATTTTGATACGGCGGGCGGGTCACCGCGAATGACGGAAAATTGAAAGGAAGGTAGGAAGGCATTTCCACGGGGTCTCGGCACCTCCGCCACGGAAATAATTAAAGCGAGAAAATCCGTGCGAAAGCCGCGTCACCCGCCAAGCGTCGGGGAAAAAACATGATCAAATGCGTCTGTGGGAGTGTTTCGCTTTTTTTTTTTTGCGGGATGAAAGTCCAAGTCCCCCCCCGGGGACGGAGCGACGGGTGCCGGGAGGGTCGACGTGATGAAAAGGTGCCACGGAATAAGGATGCAGATGAAGACGACGACAGAGAAGCGGCAGCCAGATAATCAGAGCGGAAAAAGAGCTCAAAGACGGCGGGGGCGTGAAGGATACATTTTTTTTTTTCTTTCTTTCTTTTCAGGAACCCGCTGGTGGCGCGTTGCACCTTTATCCCGTTGTTTTTATTTGCCGCCTCTCACAGGGCTTTTTTTTCATTATATCCCGGGCAAAGCTTACGGAGGCTGCCAGTCAAACGTCGCCAATAACGCCGCTCGGCCGTGAATTCATTCCCCTCCACATGTTGCTATTCATATTAAAAAACACGCTCATAATATTAAAGTCGCATGCAGTGCAGCCATCTTGCTTTTATTAAAGAGGGACCGGAGTCAGGCCCCGGCCCCGTCAGGAAGGAGGTCCTTCCATCCGAAATAGATTCGCCGACCAATTCCTTACATTTATTAAGCCGAGGCACATGTTTAGCGCCGTTGAGGTACGTCCAATCGTGTGGTGTCCAATCATCGACGGAAATATGTGTCACTAGTGGACATCAGTGGGTTTGGGTTAGTCAATGTCAAAATTTACAACGACGCCGAGATGTTGTGGGGAAAAAAAACAATAAAGAGAGATTCCCAGAGTTGTTAATGCAAAAGCAATTTGCATTTGATGGCCCGATGGACTAATCTGTGTTTGTGGGGGGGCTTTTGAGCAAAATAGAAGAATACCTTTCGAACCCTGTCAAAGCATCTTTTCAAGCGCCCGGTTCCACCATGTTTACCGACAAATGACCCCTTTAATTAGCTTTTGATTGGGCGGCCCCTGTATTTGCTTAATTAGTTGGGGCGGGCGGGGGGGCTTAGCGTTGCCGTTTGATGAGAAACATAACAAAGATTAAGGAGGAGATTTATAACATCCGGCGAGTTGAGGAGCGCCTCGTCAAATGCTGCTTCATTACCGCGTGACGTACGTGCGCGCCGATGCAGCGCAGTCGCTCGGGAGCGAGAGGGAGGCCCGCTGTGTCGCATTCCAAAAGAATTACAATTAATAATGTTATTATTACACAAGCGGCCTAGCGTGAGCCGACGGCTAATGAAAATATAATACCGGCTGATATACGCGCAAGATGACCTGTTTACGAGGCTCCATTCAATATGGAATTAATATTAAAACTGATAATACACGCACAGGATGACCCGTTTACGAGGCGCTGTTAACTATATTATAAAAATTATCATCTGTGGCAATAAAGGCATAGGATGATGGTTGAATAGAATTACATCGTGCATATGAAATATTACGCCTGGAATGATATGCACGAGATGACGTCTTCAAGAAGTTATAACAAGTTGTATGCTTGTTTAGAAAATATGGCTCATTTAAGTAGAAATACAAGTTCTGTTTAAAAATGAAGGAAAATATTTGCTTGCATATCAGAAAATACATCTGGTAAGTCTTCAAAAGCCAATTACAACAAAATTAAAATGGCTAACAAAAATTTGGATAACGTTAAAAGGCGTAAAATGACATATTACTACACATTGTTTCCTATTAAAAAATGCAAAATACTCCAGCTGCAGGCATGCAAACTGGTGAAAAAGGTGACAAAGTAACACGGACACACGGCATGCGCGGTAAAGTGCATTTCATAGTGCAACCACAGACATCTCCAATTAAGCACAGTACATAATAATTGAACATATACAAGTCTAAATCTCTCAACCTGAAATCAGAAAATATAAGACGCATTGAGTAACAAATGATACAAAATCTAAATTATAAAATATACAGTATGTCCCATTTGCATTAAGCTGAGAATAGCTGTACTCCCATCTCTCACTATTGTCAGTCATTTGTTGTCACGAGAAGAGAGTGGCGGTGATAGGTCTAGGTCGCCCAACTAGAGCAGGGGTCCCCAACCTTTTTTGCACCACGGACCGGTGTTATTTGGGTCTTTTTTTCCCACAGACCGGTGTTCTGACAAATTTTGCAACCCATCAAAAATTGCAACGATGCGGTTCTGCGCATGCGCATAACGTTAAACATTGCCGCAAAATGCGCAAATGCAGCGATTCCAAAGTAAACGCTACACAAACTTTCTTATACAAAAGGAATATCAACTTACGTTTGATCATGGAAGGACTTGTAGAAAAGTTCTCAAAAGATACATCCTGCCATGTTAGCCGCACACAAAAACTGCACACCGCTCTCACCATTAACGAATCTGCCTTGTCGTTAAGCATTAATTAAGAAGCCCGCTTCACAAAGATACGATGTTGGAAATTGCAGCAAGGTTTTCAAGGCTCTCGTAGCGATGTCAGGATATTCCGGAATGACTTTCATCCAGGACCTCGGTAGAGTTGTTGTCTCAAATGCACATTTAATAAGGTCGCCGTCATTTGCGATATCTACAAGTTGAGCCTCCTGTTGCACAGACATGCGCGAATCACTCGGTTTATTCACAAACGGGTCACGAATCCACTCCTTCGCCGTTCGTGGGTCTTCGAGGTTGTAGGCTTGTCAGGTGCCCTTTTCGCCGTAAAAATATCTCCAAAGACGTCTGTTTTCCAGTCACGTTATTATCGAGGACAAGCATACATAGATATATTATATACACAAACAAAATGTACTGCTAGCAGTCCAATCGATGGATTTCTATGACGACATTTTAATCTATCTCGTAGTATTATATCTAGAGTAGACAGGGATATTGGTGTGTTAAGCAGGGGCACAGGGTTAATTCGGCCAGAATGCGGTCGTTATTAAATTATTATTTCTGTGCGGCCCGGTAGCAAATGCGCACCGGAACCGGTTCGCGGCCGGGCAGATGGGGAACCCTGGACTAGAGTGTAGTTTTGAGCATGGACTAGGATTTTGAAGTTAACGGTTTCACTTGCTCATTGACAGACCCCCCTCCCCCCCCCGCCCCATTTTTTTCTCCTCGGATCTACATGATTCAGAAGAATGACACATTTTGATTTCACGAAAGGTGGCAAGTTTGCATGCCTGCAAATTGTACCGAGCCCACATCAATTATAAACATTTATTAGCTGTCAATATGCACCCAAGTCAAGTGCTTTCAAAGACCAAAGTGAAGGTCATCCGAGGATTTCCGCTGGGAAATGAAATGAATGACATCTTACATGACAATCAAAATGATAAATGCGCACAGTCAATACACGTGTGTCGATATTTGGTTTGGGGGGCTTGTAAAGCCCATGCTTGGCCAGACAGAAGCCCGGCGCTCGCGTTTCATCACGCTCGTCCTCCCTGTCTACCGCCGTGTTATTAAAAACAAACAGGAACTCACACGCGCACCCTAAAGCCAATAGGCATCAATATGATGCACTTGACTGGAGTCAGAGTCAACACGGCCCACTTAGAGGACAACTCATTAGGTACACGTGGACAATGAAACCCTGCCTTGAAGCATTAACAACACTCAAGTCTGCTGTGCCACTTCTTAAAATCAATGATGCGAAACGACCACTAGATGTCCCTATACTAGCACCCAGGGGTGCGATAGATCACTACATAACACAAACGCGGTGCATAAATGGACATACTGTCGACATTAACGTTCGCTTTCTGTTGCATGATTTTTTTTTCCCCCTGACAACTTTTGGTCAGCGATTTGTTTTTTGGGTGGACCAGTAGTCGTTCTGGAATAACATTTTCATCCATTAAATAATGGCAAATCAATCATAGCATAAGGTCATCACGATATACAATGGTGAAAATGTGCGGTCGCCACGGCCCGCGCTCGCCATCTCGTTTTTATGCAGCAAATGTGCGAGCACTCAGGACAGCTCAAGCTAATTCTCTCCCTGAAGAAAGCAATTAGAGAAACGCACTCATCTAATGCTCGGCGGAGGCGGGAGGGAATTGGGCGGGGGGGTCGTCTCGTGTGGGCGGGTGCCGCCGATGCTTCTTTTTTTTGCCCTTCTCTGAAAGCCGTTGATTCCGCATCCAATTATGGCCGCTAATTTCATCAAAACGCGCCACTTAAAAAAAGAGCGGCTGTAGAATACAGACACCGGCGCAAGCCAAGACACCGGAAAGATGGAAAAGCTGAAACACGCACGTTTGAATACGACCCATCCAAGGAAAACAAAAAGGGTCGCAATTTGACTTTGCGTCCTCCGCAAGAAGAACAATAACAAAGTGACATTCCGACATTAGGCGGTCTAAAAATGGCAAAAGCTATAGTGAAGAAGAGGAAGCTCATTCTGCGTATCGCATCGTTGGTCCCCAAACTTTTACCTGTGAGGGCCACATAACTTTTCCCTTCTCTGATGAGGGGCCAGGTCAGTTTGTAACAGAAAAAGTGTGACGATTGCAGGAGTGCCTGAATGTAAAAATGTATTGTTTTTCAGAAAGCCACAATCAAATAACCCTTTCTGGATTCTTCACGGAACAAAAGTAAATAAAACAAAAATGATAATAATAATATAATATATTTAATTGGGGCTGTCGGAGTTATCGTGTTAACGGGCGGTAATTCATTTTTTTAATTAATCATGTTAAAATATTTGATGCATTTAACGCACGTGCCCCGCTCAAACAGATTAAAATGACAGCACAGTGTCATGTCCATTTGTTACTGGTGTTTTTTGGTGTTTTGTTGCCCTCTGCTGGCATTTGGGTGCGACTAGTTTTATGGGTTTCAGCACCATGAGGATTGTGTAATTATTGACATCAACAATGGCGAGCTACTAGTTTATTTTTTTGTTTGAAAATTTTACAAATTGTATTAAAATGAAAACATTAAGAGGGGTTTTAATATAAAATTTCTATAACTTGTCCTAACATTTATCTTTTAAGAACTACAAGTCTATCAATGGATCGCTTTAACAGAATGTTAATAATGTTAATGCCATCTTGTTGATTTATTGTTATAATAAACAAATACAGTACTTATGTACAGAATGTTGAATGTATATATCCCTCTTGTGTCTTATCTTTCCATTCCAACAATAATTTACAGGAAAATATGGCATATTTTATAGATGGTTTGAATTGCGATTAATTATGATTAATTGATTTTTAAGCTGTGATTAACTCGATTAAATATAATAAATAATATAATAACACTATTAATTAAATAGATAATAACCAAATAAACCTCTCTGGGTTCTTCACAGAATAAAGCCAGGAAATAACACTATGGGGGAGAAAAAAAATAAATAAATTTGTTCAGGGGGCCGGATCAAATGTGGAGGCGGGCCGTATCCGGCCCGCGGGCCGTAGTTTGGGGACCCCTGCGTTATACCATACATTTCTGGGTATGCAATGTCATATTAGCATCAGACACGCTTTTATCTATTTCGGTCTTCTCGTTGCTTCTCCTAAGGTTAACGTTCCCCACAAGATTGGTGTTGACATTTCCCGCCCCGAAGATCAGATCGCTTGTCCCCTCTTGACGCGAACGGAATAAAGAAAGCCGGGCCGCTCCCCGGGACGCGAGCGGCGCCGCCGCGTTTATTTTGGGACGGAACACCCCGCGACCTGTCATCTCCTGCCACTCTGTTGACCGAGCCACGGGAGGAGCTGGGACGCTGGTGCCCAATGACGCCTGCGTGTTTGTCACCTCCGATTTGGTCGAGAGCGACCGATCCTGGAGAAAGCTGTCAGAAAACGATTGGGTTAAAGCCAATCAATGGACGCCCGAGTACAAACTATATGGACTGGTGTTTTTTGGCCTTCGATTAATGGATTGGACGTCTATCGTTGGGTGTGTTTAATATCCATTTCTTCTTGACGACGCATACTCTCTTTGATCAACGATACGTTTCGTATGCCTGGACTGAATAAATGAACTGGAAACGTAACGGCGTGAAGCACAACAGCAATATTTAATGAAGGTTGATTGCACGGAAGTGATGCCTTGACACTTATCGGCGCCGTCTTAGCTTCCTATAGCATCCGATCTTTTCCAATACTGACCTCGGGGCAGCGTGTCTACTCAAATTCAATCAGTCATGAGCAAGCCATTTCACTTCACGACCAAAACTCAGAACTCTTAAGCCAAGGTACGACTGTTAAAAAAAAAACACGAAATAAATCAACGTCCAGGATCCAATCTGAATCACAAGATTACCGTGGCAACTCGTCTCAAAATGGCTACCGAGAGAAAATTTAGCAAGAGCCAAGATGAAGATTTCTAGAGCGGAGGCCGTTTTTTTCCCCCCCTGCAGACAAAAGCCTCGGCGACGACTCAAATGCGAGACGAGCGGCGGGGAACACGGGGGCTTGCTTTTAACGCGGAGGTCTGTCTCCGCGGGCGGCGGCGGCGGTCCGCAGGTGTTCCGCGCGGGTCTTTGTTCGACTTCTATTATGCGGTCTGACGGCCAGGGGAGGAAAATCGATGGCGCCGCGGGACACAGACGTCGACGTCGCTTGCTGTTTGACACTTGGGCATCAACTGAACTTTCGTCGCTTTTAACTCTGACTGTTCCATTTTGGCGATAATGGCCGTCCAAACACGTTGCGTCCAATCATCCTTCTGCTGTAAATTGAAGGAAGTTTGTCACGAATACACATTCAATCCAGTTAGACGAGGAGGACGGCAGCCAACGAATGAATCTGTTGATCAGATGAGAGCCAAACATTTGGATGACCGGCATGACATCAACGGCACCGAAAGAGTTCATTTAAATAACATTTTGGTGTTAAAACACGCGTTGCATTTTTCGTTTTGTTGCAATTTCATGCGCCACTTCATCACTTTTCACGTCCGTCTACCGACGTGTCCGGCCGACGGCAATTACGTTCATCCGGGCCGAAACATCACAAATGAGAACAAAGGGGGGGAAATGACGGCTCGTCGTCTCTCCTGCGGCGACGGCTCACCTTGAAGGCACTCGAGCCGCAAATTGACGGACGGCAGGCTGGGAAAATGGAAAAATCAAAATACGCCGGCGCGGAAGAGCGCATCCGACGGAAGAAAAATCGGAGGGGTCGCTGTGGTCCGGCGACACGACGGTAAAGTTGAAACTCAAAAAAGCTGCTTGCAATTTGTCGGGTTTGATTTTAAAGACTAGTCTATTTGAAGGAAGATTTCTTTTTTAAAGTGAAGCCAATACCTGACAATATTTGGATTTCTTAACCCAATAATGCAGAACAGCCACTAGATGTCTCTATACCAGCAAACCAGAAGTGTGATAAATCACCACACAACACCAATGTCAAGAGTGTGACAGGAGCGCTCATCAGGTCAATGGATTGACGTCGATCGTCGTCAACGGCGGCAAAGCGTTAACACATTCATCGTCACCCCTTCCGGTTCCGCGTGATCAAATATCTCTCGCTAATTGGGGAAAAAGCGCAGACGCCGGCAGCAGATGGACGGACGAAGACGACAGACGAGCGAAAACGCGCGAGCACGGGAAACGGCGGCCGAATCGCCGCCAACTTGCGGAGGCGGTGAACCCGCAGCGAGCGAGGGGGGTAAAAAAAGTGGGATTCACGCACATAATTCAGCTGTGCCGTCCCCACGAAAAAAAAGCGTCTCATTAGAGAGGCCGCGTGACGTGCGGCAGGTTTAAAGGCTAATTAGCATAAAAAGCTCCATGCTGTATTTTTACCCGTCTAATCAACACCCTCACACGTACACGCGGAGCACATGTGAGAAGGGGGGGGAGCGCTTTGACGCAATTAAAAAGGAAATATGAATGCAAGAGAAGGAAGGCTTTGTTTTCACTCTCGACTCTCGCTCGTTTGCCAAGAAAATGTGACGAAAGACGGACGGAACCTCGACAGACCGAGGCGAGCGCCAGGAACGGTCGCTGGCTTTTATCCTGCCTTCCCGACAGACGCCAAAACGACAAACTTGACACGTGTCCGTATACAGCAAAAAAAGTGCGATATTGATTTGCCGTGAATGAAAATGAGTCAGGATACATTTGACAAATTTCAGTTACAAATGTCAACGAGTTCCCCAAACAGTGAAGAAGAATTTAGTGTACCGGACATAAAAGTGAGTTGGATTTCCCACCAACTTTTGACCAAAACGCAAATAATTGATCGAGTCCCTTCGGGGAATGGGAGTGACCCAGAAGTCTCGGCCCGAGGAAACGGACGCGGGTTCGAATCCCCGATATCCAAAAAACAGTCAAGCCCGGAGCGCCTCAGATGGCGCCGATCTGCCATCGATGACGGCGACGAAGCCTTCGGCGAACCATATGCCGGGCCCCGGCGAGCCAATCGAACCCGGCGTGGCGATTGGCAGAAGCAGCCGCGGAGCCTTTTGATTGGTTGTCAGTTTCGGGGGCAAATGAGGAATACATTCATGCCCGGTTTGATCTGAGATTGCGACGGCACGTTGTCGACAGTCGCCCCGGTGACGTGAACCCGCGTTGCCAAGCCTCGCGGGGGAGTGGGCAGCGATCTGATTCAAGGGGGTGAATTGCCATCTGAGCTCACACACCAGACGTTTCCTTCTAGAGCATTTACAGCAATGCAGGTCTTTCAAAAGCGGTATTTTTTTGATGATTTGAAGCTACTGATGAATGACACTCAACTATTTAACCCGTCATTTAACTCATTGGCTACCATTAACAGCACTAGATGTTCCTACTCTGAAGATTATATTAAACGTAAACCCCGGCTGGCAGTGAATGAGCTCTATTATTTTCAAATTACACCCAAAAAAAAAAAAAATCACATGACCGCTAAAGGGTTAAAAAAAAAATTTTTTTTTTTTAAAAACAACACACACACACAGTAGACACGACAATGACTAAATCCAATTGGATCAATTTCAGGAGCAAACAGCGAATGACTAACCGAATCCGAGCGGACCGCTGTCACCCCGAACGACGTATCGACGTCTTCCGACAGGCGACGGCCCGCCACTTTTTTCACCGCTGTCACGCTTGCGGTGGCCCCGGGCGCGAGTAGGCGTGTAATCACCCGCCCGCGCGCGGACACTCTGATCAATCGCGCCTCAATTAGTCGCTCCGCAGCGACGGTCGCGGCCATAAATCGCAGCTGTAAATCACGGCCGTCCGGCCGGTCCCCGACACCTCGTATCCCAGCTACGTTCTAAGACGGCAGTGGAGTTTAATGGCGGTGGGTAATTTGTGTTAATGCCTCCCAAGCAGAAAGTTGAACGCCCCAAAAAGGTCAGCGGACACTTTCTCCATCGAGCGGACACGATCGATGCGGCTGATGTTCACTCCGGCCAATTTAAGACTAGCAACCGAGTAGAAATACTTTGTTTCAGGGGTGTCAAACTCATCCTTGTTGTTATGGTTTACGCCGGAGGGCGCTAGACGTCCAGTTCATATTGAATGGGAGTCTAGCTTCTAGTGCCGTCAATGGGAGCCAGGTGCTTTCAAACAAGGTCAAATATTCAAATTCTCAGAAAATCTTTCCTACTACTACTGTAACCAAAATTGCTCTTTTGCGACAGACTTTGTTTTTCCCCGCGTGTCACGTCTGTCGCCCGGCAGATGAAAGCGGCCGATCTTTATTCATGTCGTGTCATTTTCAATTCACAGCCTCGGCCCCTTTGTGACGCTTTCAAAGCGGCCGGTCCTAAAATATTGAAAGACGGCGAAGCGAACGGCCACAATTCGGTTGATCTCACGGGGGGCGGACGTTATCGCCGGCGAGCAGACCGCGGCCCGCTAATCAAAGAGACGCGAGCGGTCACCCCGCGAGATGGCTGCGAAAGAGCGCTAATAATTAGAAAACGCGCACAAAAAACAGGAAGTGACCCCACGCGCTTCTCATTTGACGAATTCAACGACGCCGGGACACTTACTGAAAACCTTGACCAATAAATGAAGGGAACGAGCTCATATTTTCCCGTTAAATCAATCACAATATCCGAAAGCAACAATCAAGTAAAACAACCGAGCCAAGCGGATTTGCTTTTCAATCTATTGATTTGGCTGTCAAGCGTTCAAACTTATTACACTCAAACAATACACAAGGGCTACGACGCATTCAAATACAGAATGCAAAATATGCCCTCCTTGAGAGGAAATGCCAAAGAATCACAGTGCTTACTTCATTAAGAAGGTGACATGATTATTTCAGGTGCCGATATTGCCGAACGGCTCGATAATAACGGCGCGGCGGCCCTCCGGGCTGTTGACGAGCGCACAATGGCGAGGCGCGCTCGCAATAATACAAAAAGATATTTTTCTAACGTCGCTTCTAATTATTTCTCCCTGCGTAATTTAATCCGCCGGGGCGCATATTTTTCCATTCCCCCTTGGAGCGCCGCGAGGTGCTCGCTGCCATTGTCTCCGAAATTGGATTATGATAACCTGTCAGCGCTCGGATTCCGTAAGATATTAGAATCGGCGCGAGGCTGACGAGCGGCGGGGATTGCAAAAGGGCGGCGAGCTGTGTTTAATGCCGTACGCCGCCTCTTCCGCGACGACCTCCTCGCACTGTACTTCCTGAGCTAAATATCCATTAACTCGCCGACCGGGACGTCGGCATCTACTCAAAAGTCACGATGATATCCGAATGCCCAGGAGCAGACGTCAACTCGTCGGAGCCGCTCGCTAGATGAACCGTGTACCGACGTATCCGTTTTACTACGTACGTCAAGGTAATACTATGTCAAATCGAGTAGCATCCACTTGATTTTTTTGCTGCTTGTCGTTCTTTTTCTGCCGACTCACAAAGAAACACCGGTGTGGTTATTTCTGCGGCGGTGGAGAAGCGCCAGCTTTTATTGCACGAACGGAAGATTACAAAGCATCTTTTCTTTCTCGGCGCTCACAAAGGTAAGTGCGTCGGAGGGGGTCGAAGGCGGAGAAAGCGCTTCTTCAGAGCCGAGTCGGCGGCGCTCGTTCCTCCGACTCCTCTGAAGGCCTCCCCCCGCGTTTGACGTCTCTGTCATCTCGGCGCCGTTTAATAATGTCGCTTTGAAGCGCCCGCAGACGAGGGAGGCCTCGCCGGCTTTGTCGGCGGAATGCAGCGCCGACAAATACCCCGGTGCTCACGCCGCAACGTTTGCGCTTTAGTGACCGAGCCCAGAAAGGTTTACAAACGCCGATCGCAAACGAAGCTGCTCCATTCATTTCGGCAGAGCGTCGAGTGCTCGTTTCGACAAAATGCTCCTTAAATCGCTTCAAATTTTGTATTTCCTTGTCATCAAGACGCCAAAAGATGGTGACAAAGCACAACTTTCTGTTGAAAGCGCCGTCGAAACTTTGGATGTCGCTATCCGCACCGGAGCGCCCAGATCAAGGATAGAGGGACAGGCCCCAAAGTCCCAAAAGTACGACCGCAACGAAGGTCGCTGGAACAATCCGGATTGCAGTTTGACTTTTGATTTGAGCTTCTCTGTGGGTGGGATTCTGGTAGCCCTCGCGACCAGGACAGAGTGAATAAGACAACAAAACCGTGTCCACTTTCCCGAAGATGACCCGAGGCGCCAGGCCGGTCGCATCTCCATAAATCCCACCGTGTACTCAAAAGTTCACGCAGAGTGCAGTGACACCATTTTTTTTCCTCCTTCGCAACTCCAAAAAGTGTCTGCATTGCATTTTTAAGAGACTTGAGCTGCTGGTGTCGCAGAGCAGATTTCTCTTCTCGGGAGCGCTGCGCTCGGACGACCCACTTAGGAGGTCCCACTTTCCTTATGCCTGTTTGAAATTGTGCTTCTAAAAATGGTCTCCGCGAGCTGGAACTAATTTGCAGTACATGATGTGGCTTCCGTTAAACAGTCAAACTCAACCATTCTAAAGTCGGGCAGAAGCAGGATTTTAGGAGAAACGCTATAAAGGCGTCCAAGTTTGGGTTGCACGGGGGAAGTCGGCGCGCCCTGACCTTTGTCCGCCGCGATCGGATTTGTCACACTCAAGCGCGTGCGCGTTCTCAATTTGCGGCGCTAGATAAGGCGGGCGACGCGAGCTTTGACACCAAGGAAAACGCCATAAATGTCAATCGGGGGGGCGGACGCCGTGAGGCCAAAGGTTACCCGGAGTTCACCTGACCTCCTGTGGGGTGCATTTGTGAGCGGCCACGTTCTTATGCCGCATTTGCATGTGTTTATTTTTCGTCCACACGGATGTCAAAACCTGTAACCTTTGTCGGTCCGGGACCCCCCGCCGTCACCCGATCGCGTCGGCCGTCGTTAGCGCACGCGGGTGTTGACGGCACGCGGGGAAAAGCGGAATTGACGGGCGCGCCGGCCTACATTAGCCGCGTGCCGACAGTTATTGCCCCGCGCGCAATAAGAGGCGCCATCACTCACTTTTAAAGGTCAGTTCGCAGAAACAAGGGGATGCCGGAGGGGCCGCAAATCACCGTACAAAAGAGCCACAGGGGAGGCCGAAAGGCGAAGGGGAGGGAGGGTTGACGGGAACGCCTGGCACGCGTCCACCTGATGAACTTTGACCTTCAAAGCTTTGAAACAAACCTTTCCCGTCTTTCCTTTTCAAGGCATGCTGAACTTCAGAATTGACAAATTATAGAGACTAGGGCTGCAGCTATCCAATATTTTAGTAATCAACTGAAAATTCTATCGATTCATCGGATAAAACATTTTTTTTTTTTTTAGGTAAAGAGCAATTATACATATACATGAGAAAAAAGACATTTAATCCAATATTGAACCATTTTCAGTCAATCAATGTCTTTATTTTCGATGTACATTGTTGAAAACAGCCAACAATTGCATCTAAGATGTGACTAGAAAAAACAATTCACTGCTTTCACTCAAAAAACTTCTAGACCTTATACATATATATATATATATTTTTTTTTTTTTTATATATATATAGATATATTTCTTTCCTAAAAATGTAATTACACTTGATAACACAAATCACTTAAAAGCTACGTGTTTTTCCCACGTGTTTCAATTTAGTTTCCATTTGTTTCAAGCTATTTTTAAGTTTGAAGTTAGTCTAAACTGTAAGTACTGGTAGGATTTTGAGTTTTTGCAGTGTTCAAAATAAATGTATGATACCTGCTGTATTGGAGCACATTTATTCAGCAATGACTGAGCTAAAACTGACAGTTAGCTTTATTATGTTTTAATTTTACACCCTCGTCACTCTAACAGTGCTGTGTTTTTACAGATTAAATAAAGCCTGTATGTAAGACACGTTAGCCACGCGTCGACAGTGGTCATAATCAACAGAAACTTAGCCCTCCGAAGGGCTAACGTTACGCGAGCATGTGACAGTAACGTTATTTTTATTAGCGATGAGAAGTTTACTGCTTAAAGATGGCGACTGTTTACAAACAGTGCCCAGACGCGGCCGAGTCTGTCATGTCGCATCTAGTCCTAAATGCATGCGATATCTATGAGACGCATCGGACACTACCTGCTACCAAACTAGCATCATGCAGGCGGGCGTAGTTTTTAGCAACGTCGGCGTAGTTTGTAGCGGCTGTCGGCTGCGATAAGTTTTTAAAAAATTTTTAGTGCTTCTTCCTCGACGCATGTGACATCAGCGTGTTGTCCCGCATTAAAAGTAGTCTGGGCAAAACGGGATGCTTAGAGCTGGCAAAATTAAACAATTCCTCGAGGTGAATAAAATTACTCGGATCAGTTTTTCAACTCGAGTTACTCGAGTATTCGTTTCAGCTCTAATAGAAACTAAACAAGCGCAGCCGCACGGATGGATTCATTTCACTGCTGAATAACAATTTTAGATTAATTAATGCATTAAATATTTACGTGTTTGCTTGGTCACTTGTTGCTGGGCAGGTTTCATGTGGCACCATCCTTCATTTTCCCAATTAGAGACTAGAGATGACGCCGATATGGGCAAAAAAATGCGCATCGGTATCCGATCGGAACACGGGAAAATTCCGGTCCAGACTTCCGATCCATTTTTTTTAAAATCCGGTCCGGATTTTCCAGTGCACCGATTTACATAATCCATGCAAGTTTTTGCTTCGGTTTCCCTAAAATCCGGTCCGCATTTTACGGCACTCCTTCAACACACTACATTACCGTCTCCCTATTTACCGAGAGACTTTATCGGTAAAAATGTCAGCTGTGTGGGATCATTTCACCTTAAAGGACGACAAAGACGAAGAGGCAGAGTGCAACATATGCCACAATGAAGTCAAGCGTGGTGGTAAAGCTGTAAGAAGTTTTGATACAACCAACCTAATCAAGCATTTAGCGAAATACCACCACAAACAATATGAGGAGTATGTTAAGAAAACCGAAGACAAAAATAAAGGTCCTACGCAACTAACACTGGCAGAAACTTTTGCTATGCGTGACAAACTGGCACTCGACAGTCCCAAAGCCCAGGGAATAACAAGAGTCATTGCCGAAGAATTCATTCTGGATGACGAGCCATTATCTCACGTGAGTAGACGCACCATCCAACACGCGATTCGGCCGTGGAAGATTCGAGAACGATTCACAAACATCCAAATTCCGATTATTGAAATATGTCAAGTAAAGCGGAACTAATACACAGCGCGGTCTTCGGGACGCAATGATAAACTGACCGCATTGCGTCCCGAAAGTAAACATCATCCTTGTCATAAACCCGGGTAATGCCAATGCTCAACTCACGGCTTTAGCTCAACTCATGCCATTGGATAAAAAACACATGAATACCTGACTGCTGCTGACAGCCGCTACAAACTACGTCAACGTCGTTTTACTGGAGATAATAGATATCATATGTATATAGAACTAGATGCAAAACGACAGACTTGACTGCGTTAGCATGCGTTAGTAAACAGCCGCCATCTTAAAGAAGACTTCCCTAGTAGGCTGTTGTGAACCTTCCAAGCGAACCTAATTAACTTTTTATCTAAAATACTCCTGAATCAGCAAAATCTTGACTTGAATCTTATCTTCAAAACAGTTTTAAAACTTTCACATGTCGAAAATAGACAGAAGGGAAATTATGGAATAACAGGAGCAATTATAACAACTAACAGTTGATTCGCAATATCACATGAATTGAATGTAGTTTAAAGCTGCTGATACAGAATGGGGGCTTAAGTATTTTATTTACTGTTTTAAAATGTTAACTTGATACTGAAATAGTCGTTTATTTAAACTAGGGCTGTCAAAATTATCGCGTTAACGGGCGTTAATTATTTTTTTTAATTAATCACGTGAAAATATTTGACGCCAATTAACGCACTTGCCCAGCTCAGATAGATTTAAATGACAGCAGAGTGAAAGGCCCACTTGTTGTGTTTTGCGGAGTTTTGCTGCCCTCTGCTGGCGCTTGGGTGCGACTGATTTTATAGCGTAAGTAATTATTGACATCAACAATGGCGGGCTACTAGTTTATTTTTTGATTGAAAACTTTACAAATTTTATTAAAACGAAAACATTAAGAGGGGTTTTAATATAAGATTTCTTTAACTTTTACTAACATTTGTCAGAGAGAACTACAAGTCTTTCTATCCATGGATCACTTTAACAGAATGTTAATAATGTTAATGCCATCTTGTTGATTTATTGTTATAATAAACAAATACAGTCCTTATGTACCGCATGTTGAATGTAGATATCCGTCTTGTGTTTTATCTTTCCATTCCAACAATAATTTACAGAAAAATATGGCATATTATATAGATGGTTTGAATTGCGATTAATTACAATTAATTAATTTTTAAGCTGTAATTAACTCAATTAAAAATTTTAATCGTTTGACAGCCCTAATTTAAACCTGAGAGGCTTTTTATACCATTTTTGTAACTAATGCACAAAACATTCAAAGCATCTAATAGCTTTGTGGGATTTTCCACTGAGGTTGTTGGTGTGTTTTGCTTTTTTAAGACAGTTTACAATATTATTTGCACATTTTACTGACTGACTATGCCATTTCTGTTTGTTATTTATAATGTTTTGCATTTGTCACTGAATAAACAGGTCCGTTTCTTGTTACCAACCATTGTGTGTTATTCAAACTCACCTAATTCAGCTGGCTAGTTGTTATCAAGAGTACTAAAACCGTTTTCAACATGAGTCTGACAACTAACTAAGGAGGCTAAATAACTTGAAACTTTAACACATGCTCAGATAGGTCGGTATCGGCCAGTATCGGTATCGGATCGGAAGTGCAAAACAATATCGGTATCGGATCGGAAGTGCAAAAGCCTGGATCGGGACATCCCTATTAGAGACCACTAAAATGAATTATAAAAATCATTGGTATCAGAAAAAGCAAAGGTAGCAACGTCTGACAAGGCCACAAAATCTGTAAAGACATGCATTGAGTCCTGGAACATGATTTGATGGGGTACAAATGAACTATCAAAATACTAGGTATAGCAGAGGTTTTGGGGAAAATACTAAAAATATTATTATTCATGAAGTAAATATTTTGATAGTGTGCAAATGAAATATCAAAACAACCCAAATCTGACAACAATTGAACAATCAACGTATGCTCATGTCACCATTTTGTCAAACGTTCGCATTTTGGCCTTGATCGACAGCATTCAAAAGCGTTATCGGTCGACTCTAATGAAATAAACAAGCCGCCGCGGCAGTCTTTGCGTAGCGCGCGCTCACAGTGTAAAATCGATACATCTTGCAGCGGGTTGCCGCCGCCCGAATGTGAATAAACAGTCGTATATTTCGGAACAGAATCGATGCCGGCAGATGGATGAACGACACAGCGAGACACCTCGACACGGCGAGCCGGGCAACGTACGTGCGCGCGCCTCTCCGGGGATCGATAGGTGTGACGGATCGGTGACGGGCGCGACGCGCGCCATCAAACAACGACACTTCCTATTTGCAGGCGCCTCCATCACGCTCCCGCCTCACTCGCAACTTGCTTGATACCAGACAATTCGCTGACGCTAAAAACAGAAGCATCAAAGTGAATGAAATAGGCTATTTATATAAAAAGTTAACGAAGAAAGACAAAAATGGGATAAAACAATATAAAACAAAGTTTGTAAAGTGCGAGCGCTTTAAATGTACTTTTTGACGTTGAATTATAGATTGAAATTGAACACAGTGTCACTTTACAGGCAAAGGTGATTTTTGGGGGGAATCTACAATTGAGGGAGCATTAATTGACTTAACAGCCTCCTTAATTTTTCCAAAGCTGTCGGCAGGTGTTGTCAAGCGGCCAACCGAGGCAGACGCCCAGTTGGCGCCGTCACTTTGATGAACGGCTTCAGCGCGGCGTCGCAAAAGCACCAATCGCGCGCTGGCGCCGGCGTTCCGTTCCCTTTGCGACCGACTCCGGAACTCAATTTACCTGTCCGTCAAATCCATGTCCTACATTAAAATGAATCGTTTAATGCATTTTAATCAAGAAAAATGGCACGGCATTGTATAAAAAAAACTGAAAAAATAAAGTGCCTTTATGATCATCGATTGTACCTTTTAAGGGTAATGGTCTTGGGAGCACTAGTGCAGTCTCAGTTTTGCATTACCATACCTAAAACTCTCCACCCACGGAGATGGCGCACTAGTGGCATAACATATTGGCCGCTTCTGGCAGACCTGCGGCGTCACGGTTCACGCGGTCACGTCACCGTTCCCTGAGCCGTCATGTGCGGTCAAGGCCGGCAGCAGGTGCGAGGCGCCTGGACCAGATGCTTGCCGCCTTAATTACCTCAGAAAAGACTAACGGCAGCGTGATGGAGGAGCGCGGCAGCTGGGCCCCCCCACCAAAAAAAGAACATATTCAAATGCATGCGCGGCAAAGTCTGTCAAATGTCAAGCGAGCTAATCTGGAAGCGGTGCCACTGTTGTCATGGCAGCCAGCGGCCGGGACACGTAATTGGTGAACGAATCGGCGGCCTACTGGCGGCTTTACCCGGCTACATTTGAGTAAGGAATGCACAATTTGATCGGCGAGGAGACCCCGCAGTCTCAAGAAGGCCGTCATGTTAATTTAAAGTGGCCATTTTCGGGTTGAATTCCTATGCCCTTAGAAAACGAAGGGACCCGGGCCACTTTCGTTTAGCAACCCGAATCTTTTCTGTCAGGAGCGGACAAGCCAGGACGGAAAAGAAACGGGAAAGTTTGCCAATTCGGTTGAAAATCTGCTCAAATATTTCTCCTTTTCCGGTTGCGTTGACAACCAGAGAGCGCGAGCAAATTCTCTGGTTACGATTGGAGCGCAATCTGCCGGTGGTCTTGGCCGGCTTCCCGGTGGCCTCCTCGCACATTCCTCCGCTGGCTGGTTTTACTTTCATCTAAAGCAGAAGACGGAAGCGGCTTTTTTCCCCGGCGCCCGCGAGCACGATCGATGGGACGCCGTAGAGCTCGCCCTTAGGGGGCGGTCACGTGATCGCCTCCGCTCAACGCGCCCACTTCCTGGTTCTCGGGGTGATGCGTCATCACCGCGGGCGAGTTGCCAAATGAGGAGGAGGAGGAGGCTTGTGAAAAGACGAGCGAAGGGGAGCCGGGAAAAATCGATGTTTTTGCGGAGAGCGCGCCCGCGCACTCACACACACGGCCTGGTATTCGGCGCACGTCACCAGTTAAACGTTTCCCGCGTTGGGAAAGCGGGTAGAAATTAATCTCCCGGCCCGCCGCTGACACCGCACCGAGTCTTAACTTCAACTCTGCCATCATTAAAGCGGCCATTTAACGCTCCGAGCGGGAGATTTTCTTTTTCCGGTATCGGAGGTCCGCCGTTTCTTTGAAAATGTCACGCGCTGATATTTAAAGGTATGAAGAGGCTGGTGAGAGCACGCTTGCGTGCATCACACTCGCTCACTCCTTAGATTTCTTAAGACTGCTTGTGCTTGTAAATCATTTGGGAAAAATGTGAATGGTCGTTGCTGAATTGCGTCGATACCTTCCATTTCAAAATACTCATGATCCTTTTTTTCTTGTGATTTGTAATTCACTCACCTATGAACGTGGTTATAGAGAATGCCTTACTTTCAACTGAATGAAAACAAAGATTTAAATATTTCTGAATTAATATTCATTCCTTTCGTTTTGTATTCTTTAAGTCTTGCTTCATTTGGATTTGAATTAATATTCAATCATTTTGTTTTGTATTCTTTAAGTCTTGCTTCATTTGGAATTAAAGCACTTATGAGAAAAATACCATATAAGAATTCATCGGTTGGCATTGACGGCGCTAGACGTCCGATCCATTTCGCCTGGGAAGGGCAAATGGGCATTCGCTCATTCGCCCTTCCATTCAAATTGGATCGGACGTCTAGAGCCGTCAATGGTGCTGAAAGAAGCATTCACAGGCAGTCCTCAGACTCGAATAAATGCGTATTATTTTTCCGAGAAATGAGGCATACAGTGGGGCAAATAAGTATTTAGTCAACCACTAATTGTGCAAGCTCTCCCACTTGAAAATATTAGAGAGGCCTGTAATTGTTAATGCGGTTAAACCTCAACCATGAGAGACAATGTGAAAAAAAAAACTGAAAATCACATCGTTTGATTTTTAAAGAATTTATTTGCAAATCATGGTGGAAAATAAGTATTTGGTTATTACCAAAAGTTCATCTCAATACTTTGTTATGAACCCTTTGTTGGCAATAACGGAGGCCAAACGTTTTCTGTGACTCTTTACAAGCTTTTCACACACTGTTGCTGGTATTTTGGCCCATTCCTTCATGCGGATCTCCCCTAGAGCAGTGATGTTTTGGGGCTGTCGTTAGGCAACATGGACTATCAACTCCCTCCGCAGATTTTCTATGGGGTTGTGACCAGGAGACCGGCTAGGCCACTCCAGGACCTTGAAATGCTTCTTACGAAGCCACTCCTTTGTTTGCCCCGGCTGTGTGTTTGGGATCATTGTCATACTGAAAGACCCAGCCACGTCTCATCTTCAATGCCCTTGCTGACGGAAGGAGATTTTCACTCAAAATCTCTCGATACATGGCCCCATTCATTCTTTCCTTTACACAGATCAGTCGTCCTGGTCCCGTTGCAGAAAAACAGCCCCAAAGCATGATGTTTCCACCCCCATGCTTCACAGTCAGTATGGTGCAATTCAGTATTCTTTTTCCTCCAAACACGAGAACCTCTGTTTCTACCAAAAAGTTAAATTTTGGTTTCATCTGACCATAACACATTCTCCCAGTCCTGTTTTGGATCATCCAAATGCTCTCTAGCGAACCGCAGACGGGCCTGGACGTGTACTTTCGCCAGCAGGGGGACACGTGTGGCAGTGCAGCATTTGAGTCTCTGGACGTGCATTGTGTTACTGATAGTAGCCTTTGTTACTGTGGTCCCATCTCTCTGTAAGTCATTCACTAGGTCCCCCCGTGTGGTTCTGGGATTTTTGCTCCCCGTTCTTGTTATCATTTCGACGACACGGGGTGAGGAGGGGAGTTGAAAGTCCGTGTTGCCCAAAGACAGCCCCAAAACATCACTGCTCTAGAGGAGATCTGCATGGAGGAATGGGCCAAAATACCAGCAACAGTGTGTGAAAAACTTGTGAATAGTTACAGAAAATGTTTGGCGTCCGTTATTGCCAACAAAGGGTACATAACAAAGTATTGAGATGAACTTTTGGTATTAACCAAATACTTTTTTTTTTTCCATTTTCTCTAATATTTTCAAGTGGGAGAACTTGCACAATTAGTGGTTGACTAAATACTTATTTGCCCCACTGTAATTGCCATGAAATTCCTTAATTTTAAACGAAAAATCTAAACTTTTCTAGAATGAAGTGATTTTTTATTAGTGCTTTTATGAAAAGTTCAATATAAAAAATGTTTTGGGATTTTTGATTTTTAAAGGGAGGGTGGTCAAAAAAAGTTGATTACGTAAAATCAGAAAATTATTTTCACTAATAAAAGTAGGTATATGTAGTCACAGAGTAGGTGCACTTATTTCTCTGTGTATTTCTGTAAATTTTCACAGGAAACAGATTTTTCTCGAGAGGAAATCTTTGTGGGAAAAGCCTTGTCCATACGAGAAAAAAAAAAAAAAACTTTTCTGTAACGTGTCATTTTTTCTGTCCTTCCTTAGCACACATTGCCGACGGTAGCTCGTAACAGCGCTCTTCCGCACACCCACGCTCACGTGCGCTTCCTGTAATGAGCGGCCTCCGCACACTCGAGCTAGCGGCCGAACAGCACGAGGATCCAAACGCGTGCTTGTCCATTATAGTCCTTGCGCAAAGGTAGAAGAGGCGGGTGGGCTCGTCATGTACAGCTCCCACGCGACCGCCCCCCCCCCCCCCCCTTCCGCCCGTGCGCACTCGTGTAAAAGCGCGGCGCGCTGCGACGAGGGCTCTCGGACGTAATGGCTTTTAATGGAATCTCGTCGGCGGGCAGCGGAGAAACGACGACGTGCACTTCGCCCTTCATTCAGTCGACGCAATTACGTGTCCGCGCGTCACTTTGTGTGGCACATATACGCTTGCGCGGGTTTTTGCGGACTGAAAGGCGACAACGTCCGGTCGTGGGAGGTTTTGTGTGAACGGGCGGGCGACCAACGCTCACCTGGCTCAGGCATACATCATACAGACCTTTTTTGGGCCATGTTAAAAATATTAGTTCATTCTTAAAATACATTTCTAAACTAATCCGTACTAATCTCGTGAGATTTTATTTTAAAAAACAGAATTTTTGCCCCCCCAAAACCCTGATGACTCCACAGACAGCACTTTGGGTCAAACTGGCCAAAGGACCACACAAAATAAACTTTTACTAGTAAATCAACTGAGTTTGCGATATTTCCAAAAGAAACAACAGCAACTACGGGAGCACGTTCACAGAAGACAAATCCAAAGCTTGTTATGTCCTCAGTGTTTACGCTGTCAACGCCGTGATGCCAACAAAGCCACGGTATTGCCCGCTCCCTCTCGGGAACGGCAACAATAACAAGCCGTCGTCCTTCTCCGAAGCGGTTTGTCTCGATAGCCTCCATGTATTAGCGCCGCGCTAACAAAGGCGATTATGCGCCGGGCTCAAAGAGGTTAATGCGGTTCGGCGACCTCATCTGCGCCGCGCTAACGAGGAGGACAAATTGTCGACTCTAAAGCCGCTTGCGCAAAGACGTCTCCGTGCTTTCCCGAGGGTCACTTTGTCACATAATTGCGTCGTATTCAAAAGGTGTCAAAAGTGATGCGCAGAAAATTCGGCAGAAGTGAAAGGACGCCACTACGGAAGCATATTCCGGTAGAAGACGTTTTAACTTAAGACCTAACACAGGGGTGTCAAACTCATCTTTGTTGAGGATCACATTGTACTTATGGTTTTCTACGGAGGACCATTATCACGGACGGCCGACCAATATGAATATTTAACTCATTTGGCTGCCATTGACAGTGCTCGCCATCCCACTCCATTTGGACCGAGTGGCACAAATGAACCTTCGTTTATTCCCCCCTCCCGGTCCAAATGGTCTGGACATCTAGAGCCGTCAATAGCAGGTAGTTTGACACCCCTACTTTAGAACATGAAACGCTTGCACCTGCAACGCACCTAGTTTTAATAACCCCCGCGAGTCGGCCTCTTGATATAAATCCGACATATCAGCATCAACATTTAAAGCGAGAAAATATCCCTTCTGGGCCAGAACAAAAAGGAGGACAGCAACGACTTTTTTCATCGGGTTACCAACAACACGAAAATAGTCTGGCTGATCTGAACGGCGTAAATCCCACAAGATGGCAAACAGATGAAAAGGGAGCAGACGGGAATCGCTAAAACCTAGGATCACGACAACAACAACATAAAAAAAACCTTGGTTGAGGGGACGGTAACCCACAGCTCATCGAAAGATGAAGACGGCGCCGGCGAGCTATTTTGTTCGCCGGCTAAACAAGACAACGAGGCTCGGCCGATCGATGTCGCCGATGCGGCAAAATGTCACTCGGCCGTGATCGTTAATCTTTACTCGCAGAGCTCAGTAGGTGAGTGAGCGCGATCCGCGCCCCCCCGTGACGAAGAGATGAACAAGCTCCTCCGGTCATCGCAAACAAAAGTTAAAGTGTCACCGATATCTCCCACTTTATTGTCGGATCGTGTATTTTCCGTTTCACGGCTAACTTCCTTGAGTGTAGTACCGTATTGAGCCATGACATACTAAAGCCATGTCGACACGTAGCAGGGTATCTCGCAGAAAAACTTGGTTCTACGGTTTGGCCTGTCGTCTACACACAGACGCACATTTTGGTCACTGCCAGCGCAAAAAAATGTATAAAAGGCAAATGTGCGACCTGTACATTCAGGGACTGCGCTTCCGCTCACTGAGAATTTGGAATCCTACAACATCACGTATACATCGCAAATGTATTAAACACATATATAATGCACATGTATAAACACACAAGTTGACTGTGCGGGATAGTGACCTGTGCTAACATGCTAACTGTTCACAAACATCTCACAAGGCAAGGGCTAAACAGACAAATTACGGTAGTTGAACCACTTTTTGCCATTTACTGTGCTTGAATGCACATCAAGAAATATGTTTTTTTTTTTTTTAAATACGCTTATGCGGTTGGGTGCAGATATTTTTTCCAACAAAACTTTCTAAGCCTAACCCACTTTGTTTATAATTACCGATACAAAAACGTGGCTTAGCTGCGCTTTACCAAGCTTTCTGTCAAGCCTATAGGCTATTGTGTGCAGTGCACAATGTCGGATGTCACCCATGTTTAAGAAGGTTATGAAACGACAGTTTAGTATGTGATGACACATGATCAGCATCGGGTGAGTTGTGATAGAATTCCTCATACCGTCGCACACCGTAAAACGCTGCGTTTGCGCGAGGTGTGACCGGACACCCCGCGGAAGGTGTCAAAGATAAAATGCAGATTGACGGTCGAGCGCGGTGGCTGAATGCAAATGCGCTGGCTGACATTTGAAATGGCTGCCCAGGTTGGCACTCAGATGGGCGTGAAACGGCCGCGCCTGTCTCGTCGGAACAGTACCAAGACGGAAGTTGGAGATCTGAATCTGTTTGGGGAAGAAAGTTGGGAAAAGAGACTCGCTAACAGCCCTGCCTCCTTAAGAAAAATTGGCCAGTATATTTGAGCAATTGGGCTTCAAAATCATGAACAATCAGAAACTGAAGTGGCCAGCTACTGGTAAACATTGACAATAATAGACATCCACAATCATCTTTATTTTACCACTGGCATACATCCGATCCATTTGAACTGAGGCCTAACCTTGCAGTTCAAATGGGTTGGATGTCTAGCAACGTCAATGGCATTAAATGAGTTAATCTTAGGGACTGCTTTGTCATATTTCATCTCTAGAAAATTTGACAAATCAAGAAATATTACCTTAGTCTTGGCTGTCGTATTATGTAGCATCGCGTTTGCTGTATGACAATGTGACGTGTGACAATGATCCGTGTTTGACCCTCCTTTGCAGACTGCCGGATTGTTTTGGGAATTACCACTGAGGAGAGATTAGCCCTTTTCGACGATGTAATCAGATTTAGGGGGGGTTTTGGACGCCCTCCTTACACGAGCGTTTTCGCAAACCTCGCTGATCTCATCTACGGAATGTCGCCTCCAGGAAGAAAAAAAAAAAACAACAACAACCCCCCGCCTTGCCAATCAAGGCTTTCATTTCCCAGATGCTCATTTAGCATCTCTCACTGCCTCTTGTCCTTCCTTTCGTCATCCTCTCTTCCGACCGGTTGTTGTTGCTCGTTAGCGCCTCGGCAGAGGCCTGAGAACGAGTCTGACATGAAAGAGCACGTGTGCGCCCTGTGAGGCTTCCTGCCAACTTTACCGCTTGCGCACACACTAAGTGTCTTCATTAGTTTCGGAGGTGACCGCAAACACACACGTGTAATGATGGAATGTGGGTGTTACCGTAATTAAAAACGCCACTCTGTTTGACGGCACGGGAGGAAAGGCTGGTTGTGGGGGGGGGCTAACGGGAGGCGGCCGGAGGCGAGGGCACGGAGGAGAAGGAGAGCGAGAGAGAGACTGCTGCGGACCTTTCTTTAATGAGGATCCTAATCAACCCCAGAGAAGCTGCCCTGAGACCCCCCAGGTTCATTAGAGAGGGAAAAACCTGACGACCGACTGCCGAGGAAGGAGGGGCGCTGTGGGTTGGAGTCACTGATGGAAAGTTTTTAGCACACTCACAGCGCAAAAAAGGAGCCTTCGGTCAAGTATACGAGCTATAAATACAAGACGAGAAAAATATTTGCGAAACTCCCGCAATAGACACATCAGACTAAAAAAAGTCTTTTGGGCAAGGCTTCTGAAGAAATTTTATGTCTGATTTTTTTTTTTTTTTTTTTTTTTTTTTTAATTTAAATATCAACTCATCGCCAGCCCTTCATAAAGACAAATCAGATCTGCCTATGAAATCTTTTTACAGTAACGGCACAGTATCAATGGCAAAAATTTGTCTGGCCTTGCCAAATGACGTGAGGCCACGGTTGAGGCCCGCAGCCTTACGTTTACAACCCGTCTTTTGTCCTGATGTTTTTTTTTTTTTTAATCTCCCAAGTGCGGTTGGCCGACACTGTGCTGGAGAAGTCTCCACTTGGCCTCCTGACCAGTGCAAACACTCGTTCGTTGAAACAATTAAAATTCTGCTCGTCTGAGTAAACGTCAGCACTCGCAGGTCGCGGGAGCCGGCATATCGGTGCCGCGTTACAATAATCACCTGCTTTGTTTGACTATGTGATGAAGCGCAAACATTTTGAATCCCAAATGTGTACCACACCCTTTAATGGTGCACACGAAAAAAAATTACAAAACAGCTTTGTGGCTTAATAAGATTTCATGAGCACATTATTCTAATCGTTCCAAAGCAATTAGTGCTACATTCTAAGTTTGTGATACATTATCTTGTGTTGACAGCCTGGGGGAGCTCCCCAATCAAACCTCCATTATTCAGGGGTAATTAAGTTCAGAGGTGCTCGGCTCCTCAAACTTTTCGCAGTCGAGACACTAAAAACATTGGGCGTCCCTATGACAAACTATGACCGTAAAATTTGAGATCAACTCGGCTGTCATTGACTATGATAGAAATCAAATTCATTTGAACAAGGAAAGGCCAACATTCGCTGCCAACACAAATAGTTTGAATTCATACCAGAAGGACGAAAAGTGCCACGTGATTGGATGTCTATCACTGTCAACTGCACAAAGCAAGACCACTTGTGTCCACAGGTGGTGAGAGTGAATCAATTATAACCTCGTTACACTGCTGGAGACTTGAGAGTAAAATACCACAAATTAAGAGTGCTCTTTTTATCTGATTGATGGATTGTTAAATAAGTTAGTTGCAGCCCTAATTTATCCGTTTTGCGTGGGTATTGGAACCAACAAACATCGATTAAATTCAATTCCATGGGGAAAATGGTGAGAAATCACCCAGGTTACAAGACAAAAACGACTTCAACTCCTTAGTCAAAAAGTACAGTGCTCCAAAAAAAAGAAATAAGCATTGGAACAGCCTTAATTCCGGCCTGTCAATTAGCGGCGACCTCACACCAGCCAGCTTTAGCGCAAGCACAACAGCAGCAGCAAAAAAAAAACAAAAAACATCAAACTCTGACAACACGAGTCAACTCTTGGATTCAAGACAGCGTGAAAAGACCAAAGAAGAAGAAATAATGAGCTGTAAATGTTTCCCTTTTGTTTACGCCGCTTTCAGCGGCGGCTGCAGCGTGGCACGCCGCTGCCACCTACAGGCTAGACGCACCCGTATGACAAACTGTAGACTACAGAAGCAAGCAGATGGCAGGATCTTTGTGATGGTCCAAAAGATGTTTGGAACCCGTAAAATTCTTCCTGGATTGAGTCATGTATAGCACTTGATGTGAAAAATCATTTTTCACATTGATATTTTTATGCTTCAGCGAAAGTTTAAAAAATCCACGGATTAAAAATAATTTGAAACCATTATAACATAAGACCTTGTCATTTAAGATCATGAAAAATATATATTTATATACTAATACATACACATGCATTGCTTAAAGCTAGCGTGTCATGAAAAACACTGGAGGGGTGCTAATAAGTTAGCGTGGATTTTGCGGGTATTCTCAGCCATTAAACAAGTATCTACGTCCCTCATTTTAGCAACAGCACAATGAAAAAAAAACAATTCTGCTTTTTTTTCCCCTGAGTTGCTTTTTTGTCTGAGTGCAAGCCGGAATCGCAGGCACATGAAACAGATTGGATGGCAGCATGATGACACAGAGACGTCACCACGGCCCGCGTCCTTCTTCAGGCGGCAGGCCGGGGGGAAGTGAGAGGGGGGTTTCTGCAGGGGCTTTTGAAGTCTGCAAAAGGAGAGCCGAAGAGTGACGAGAAAACCTACATCTCGCAAGGTCCAACCGCATCACGCAATGTTAACGAGATCCTTCATAGCGCTCGCAAGGTTGCAACGACTTCTTTTAGAATGAACGATTACATCAGTTTCTCAAAAATATGAAGACTTATTTGACTTTGTTTTGTTAATTGAATACATTAATTATTTGTCCTCTTATTTTACATCAAGACTGTTTTGTATCATTATTTCAGGTTTGATTTAAATTATAAATGATGACTTTAACTCAGTGTGTGATGAGTTGCCATCCAATATATTTGAAGTGTTCATATGGTGCTAACTCTTCCACTTCAAATAGATTTGAATTCTATCAACGTCATTTTCAACCAAGTAGTTCACTATAATAGATCAGTTAAATTACTTTACCTTGTATTAACACTTTTAACATTATTTAATGTGCAGTATATATTGATAACTCGTAACATGACAGAATTATATTTAAATAACGCAATTTTGGATAAGTTCAATGAATAAAATGAGTAAATATATTCTAGATAAGCATTTAAAGGGGGAAATGGCAACATGGATGCAAATTATGGAAGCAGAAGAAATGATTTACAACTAGCCAATGCTTCCCTCTACTGGTAAAACAAGATCAAAGCCAAACTGCCAATAATAATTTTTAAAAAGGCCAAAACGTCACCCGTCAATGAGTTTTGGACTAATTGGATGAAAACCACCGAAAAAAATGGAATCTTACAACTACACGCTCTCGGCCTTCCCGAGGGCTCGCAGGGATTCTTCCAGCAGAGTGTTGGACCGGCCGTCTTTATGAGGGGGGCCGCAGCCGCAACTGTGCCTGAGGGAACACTGTTCTCTCGCCACTGCTTTCCAAGCCCCGTTCTCAGGCCACTTCCTACAAAAGACTGACTGTAAGGCATCGTCCACCCTCAGTCCCGGGATTTGACCGCGCTTATGAGGGGTCTTCCCACCCTCTAACGGTATTTTCACCATACAGTCCCTTCAAACACACTGACTAATCGACGACGTCTTCACCGTTTTGGCAGCAGGTTGCACACAGGCATTTCCCGGTGATGTGTCTCCTGTTCTAGATGTATGTGTCCTGCGGCCGCCTCCTGACCGCATTTTCTTTTTTTTTGTGTGTGTCACCCAGTGTCCAACAACAACCATCCAATGACGTGTCTCTTATTCCAGCTGTGTATCGGCGGCCGCTTCCTGACCGCATTTTCTTTTTTTTGTGTGTGTCACCCAGTGTCTTACGACGACCATACAAAGACGTGTCTCCTGTTCCAGCTGTGTGTCCCTCGGCTGCCTCGTGAAGGCACCGTTTTCTGTGCGTGTCACCCAGTGTCCTACGACAACCATTCAATGACGTGTCTCCTGTTCCAACTGCGCGTGTTCGGCATGCGCCTCCTGACGGCATCTTTTTTTGTCTTTGTGTGTCACCCACTGTCCTAGGACAACGATCCAATCACGTGTCTCCGGCGGCCGCCTCCTGACGGCATTTTTTTTTCTCTGTCACCAAGTGTCCTACAACAGCCATCCAATGACTTTTCCAGCAGGCCGATGCCAACCCCACAGTTTACCCCGTAGCAAAAGCTACGGCCGACCCCACGCGCTGCATCTGTCTACAGGCACCCGACAGCAGTGACCGCACGCTCTCGGGATTCTTCCAGCAGGGGCGTTCGACCGGCCATCTTTATGGGGGAGGGGCCGCAGCCGCGCCTGCGGGAACCCCATTCTCGCCCCCGCTTTCCAAGCCCGCACTGCAAGCCCCCTTCTCAGGCCACCTCCTTCAAAAGACTGACTGCCGTTGGTTGGTGCCCGTAAGGCGTTGTCCGCCCTCAGTCCAGAAATTTGCCAGCGCTTATGAGGGGTCCGCCCACCCTCTAACGGCATATTTACCGTACAGTCCTTTCAACGCACTGACTAAGCGACGATGTCTTCACCGTGTCGGCAGCATGTTGCACACAGGCATCTCCCGGTGTTGTCAACTGTTCCAGCTGCATTTGTCCAGCGGCCGCCTTCTGACCGCATCTTTTTTTTTTGTGTGTGTCGCCCAGCGTCACCCATTGCCCTACAACAGCCTTCCAATAACTTTCCTCTTTCAGCAGACAGATGCCAACCCCACCGTTTACCGCGTTAACGTCCCGAGCTTAAGCTACGGTCGCCCCATGAGCCGCATCTGTCTACAGGCACCCGACATCAGTGACCGCACGCTCTCGGCCTTCCCGAGGGCTGGCGGGGATTCTTCCAGCAGGGGCGTTCCACCGGCCATCTTTATGGGGGGACCGCAGCCGGGCTTGCGGGAACCCCATTCTTGCCCCCGCTTTTCGAGTCCGCACTGCAAGCCCCCTTCTCAAGCCACCTCCTTCAAAACACTGACTGCCGTTGGTTGGTGCCCGTCAGGCGTTGTCCGCCCGCAGTCCCGGGATTTGCCAGCGCTTGTGAGGGGTCCGCCCACCCTCTAACGGCATTTTCGTCGTACAGTCCCTTCAATGTCTTCGATGTCTTCACCGTGTTGGCAGCATGTTGCACACAGGCATCTCCTGGTGATTTGTCTCCTGTTCCAGCTGCATTTGTCCGTCGGCCACCTCCTGACTGCATCTTTTTTTTTGTGTGTGTCGCCCAGTGTCTTACAACAACTATTTAATGACGTGTCTCATGTTCCGGCTGCATGTGTCCGGCGGCCGCCTCCTGACAGCATTTTTTTCTGTCACCCAGTGTTCTACGACACCCTTCCAATGACTTTTCTCTTCCAGCAGACCGAAGCCAACCCCACCGTTTACCCCGCTGACGTCCTGAGCTAAAGTTACGGCCGCCCCCACGCGCTGCGTCTGCCTACAGGCACCCGACAGCAGTGACCGCACGCTCTCGGCCTTCCCGAGGGCTGGCAGAGATTCTTCCAGCAGGGGTGTTCCACCGGCCATCTCTATGGGGGGACTGCAGCCGCGCCTGCGGGAACCCCATTCTCGCCCCCGCTTTCCGAGTCCGCACTGCAAGCCCCCTTCTCAGGCCATCTCCTTCAAAACACTGACTGCCTTTGGTTGGTGCCTGCACGGGCACCCGACAGCAGTGAACGCACGCTCTCGGCCTTCCCGAGGGCTCGCAGGGATTCTTCCAGCAGGGGCATTCGACGGCCGTCTTTAAGGGGGGGCCGAAGCCGCGCCTGCGGGAACCCCGTTCTCTCACTCCCGCTTTCCAAGCCTGCACCACAAACCCCGTTCTCAGGCCACCTCCTTCAAAACACTGACTGCCGTTGGTTGGTGCCCGTCAGGCGTTGTCCGCCCTCAGTCCCGGGATTTGCCAGCACTTGTGAGGGGTCCGCCCACCCTCTTAACGGTATTTTCGCCGTGTAGTCCCTTCAACGTACTTAGCGACGATGTCTTCACACTGTCGGCAGCATGTTGCACACAGGCATCACCCGGTGATTTGTCTCCTGTTCCAGCTGCATTTGTCCGGCGGCCGCCTCCTGACCACCTCCATTGGCATTTTCGCCGTAAAGTTCCTTCAACGCAATGAGTAAGCGGCGATGCTGCATGCAGGCATCTCCTAGAGATGTGTCTACTGTTCCAGCTGCGTGTGTCCGGCGGCCGCCTCCTGACTACGTATTAAAAGCTACGTATTAAGTTGGTAATATTTTCTGTTTTATTTTGTTGTTTTTAAGGTAACGAAGAATGTGACTGAGTCCGACATCTCAAATGCTGAAGCAGATGGTGGAAGTGCTCAAACCAATGCTTTTGGCAACAAAGGTCATATACGAAGAAAAGACCCACCAATTTTATCATTTCCCCACTGACTGACACCTACAGCACTGTTAATTTTTTTATTGGAAGAATTAAAACTTTAAAGAAATTAAGGGTGCCATACATCATGATCTCTTTAAGAGATATCAGTGGTTGTGGTTTGTTTCCTCTATATGTGCAGGTAAATAATTTGCAGTAGTAGATATTTTACAGCAATGTTGCACAGAAAAGGTATCACTGTTTAATAAATGACTTAAAGTCATTTTTTTCTATTTTGAATTTTTCTTTCTTTCGTTTCAACAGTTGTATCATAGAATATCATGTATCAAATTTCTGACCACTATATCGATAATCTCTGCATCGTGATACCGTGAGAATCTTTATCGTGACCCTTGTATCGCGAATCGTATCGTATCGTGAGGTACCCTGAGGTTCTCACTGCTAATCAACACCTACATCACTGCAAAATTGCGTTAAAAAAATACATATATATATATATATATATATATATATATATATATACGTATATATACATATATACACACACTCACCAGCCACTTTATTAGGTACACCATGCTCGTAACGGGTTGGACCCCCTTTTGCTTTCAGAGCTGCCTCAATTCTTCGTGGCATAGATTCAACAAGGTGCTGGAAGCATTCCTCAGAGAGTTTGGTCCATATTGACATGAGGGCATCACACAGATGGTGTGGATTTGTCGGCTGCACATCCATGACGCGAATCTCCCGTTCCACCACATCCCAAAGATGCTCTATTGGATTGAGATCTGGTGACTGTGGAGGCCATTTGAGTACAGTGAACTCATTGTCATGTTCAAGAACCCAGTCTGAGATGATTCCAGCTTTATGACATGGCGCGTTATCCTGCATCAGAAGTTGGGTACATTGTGGTCATAAAGGGATGGACATGGTCAGCAACAATACTCAGGTAGGCTGTGGCGTTCCAACGATGCTCAATTGGTACCAAGGGGCCCAAAGAGTGCCAAGAAAATATTCCTCACACCATTACACCACCACCACCACCACCAGCCTGAACCGTTCATACAAGGCAGGATGGATCCATGCTTTCATGTTGCTGACGCCAAATTCTGACCCTACCGTCCGAATGTCGCAGCAGAAATCCAGACTCATCAGACCAGGCGACGTTTTCCCAATCTTCTATTGTCCAATTTCGATGAGCTTGTGCAAACTGTAGCCTCAGTTTCCTGTTCTTAGCTGAAAGGAGTGGCACCCGGCGTGGTCTTCTGCCGCTGTAGCCCATCTGCCTCAAAGTTCAACGTCCTGTGCGTTCAGAGATGCTCTTCTGCCTACCTTGGTTGTAACGGGTGGTTATTTGAGTCACTCTTGCCTTTCTATCAGCTCGAACCAGTCTGGCCATTCTCCTCTGACCTCTGGCATCAAGGCATTTCCGCCCACAGAGATGCCGCTCACTGGATATTTTTTCTTTTTCGGACCATTCTCTGTAAACCCTAGAGATGTTTTTGCGTGAAAATCCCAGTAGATCAGCAGTTTCTGAAATACTCAGACCAGCCCTTCTGGCACCAACAACCATGCCACGTTCAAAGTCACTCAAATCACCTTTCTTCCCCATACTGATGCTCAGTTTGAACTGCAGGAGATTGTCTTAACCATGTCTACATGCCTAAATGCACTGAGTTCCTGGCATCTGATTGGCTGATTACAAATTAAGTGTTAACGAGCAGTTGGACAGGTGTACCTAATAAAGTGGCCGGTGAGTGTATTGTCAAGAAGAGATTGATGGCATTTTTCATACCTTAAACACAGAATAGAATTTAACAAACAAAACTTGCCCTGCAATTGACTTTTTTTGTAAAATTACACTTTGCTCAGTTACGATATGCATTTCCACTGATTTAACATCAAAGTGAAGGCAGGCCACGTTTACATGAAAAAGCAGACTGTACATCAAAGCTAAGAAATGAGTATGTCTGCTCATTTCTCACCTTTTATTATTACTACACCTTAAACCTAACCATGAAATGATTAAGCCCTATTGGCTACATCTAAACAGGGAGCACTGGCAACTAAGTCAGATTAAATTTAATTTGTGCCTTTGGATGCATTATTGTGATTAAAGGCTAGATAAATGAATTGCCCTGATTTTAATTTTTTTTAAAAAAGGTTTTTTTTTCCTGCGAGTTTTTTTTCTTCAGCTGTCACACATGTAGAAAATGTAGTTTTCAATTGAATTTTAATTTTAAAAAAAAAATAATTACCTTAATTTACCTAATCAAATGGAGCAGTGTGAACATGAATACATACAGGTGTGAAATATAGGCCTTAAACAGGGTTCCTAAAGGTTTTTTCAAGTGAAAATGAAGACCCACTGAGGACAGAATTCTATACCACTTCCAGAGCAAAAATGACCAACTCCTGAAATGGCAGAAAAATTCTCTAAACCAATTTAATGCCATGAGGTGAAAAAAATGAAGACATTTAAAACGTACTAGATAATATTCTTTTCATTTCTAAGACCCCTTTGAAGATGACTACATTTTAAAACTCTTAAAGAACCAGCAGGAAACCAGCTTGAAGGACCAACCTCTCTTAGTATATCTTGTGTAGGACATGAGAATTGGGGCAATTCAAGAGTGATGACAAACACACACAAAATTCTTTTTATTACATCAACAGCATTATTTGTTTTCATCTACTAAATGAACCTGTGGAATCCATTTATTGAAACTTTAATTAGCCCTGACTATTTTTAGTCATTTAAAAACAAACTTTAATATAAGGATTTTTATATATATATACATAATTACTACGTAATAATATTTAGGAGATTTTATTGTATAATATTCTAATGCTAACGTTTTATTGTACAATATTCTAATGAATAAATAAACGTACAATTTGTTGAAATGTTAAGAAAATGAATCCAAATCAGACATGTGTTTAGGGCCCCCAATAACACTGACAAGCTGGTATTTTCTACAGGTATTTCTATTTCACAGTATTTAAATGGCATTGGGTACTATGCCCGCAGTTCCTGTTTTGTTTTAAAATATTTTTAAATCATTTTACTCACACTTCATGATGTTTTCTTAATGGAAATTGATTGTAGAAGACAGATGCAAATACGCTGCAAAAAAAAAAAAGAAAAATGGGTGACTTTACTGCCTTCACAAACATTGGGAAACACTGGCGTTGGGTACTATGTCCTTGGCGACATTTTAGTTTTAAAATCGTCAAAATCATGCTACTTACATGTCATGATGTCTTCTTCATGGAAACTGACTGCAAAAGCCAGGTAGAAAGATGCTGCCCTTTTACTCCAACAGTGCATATGCTGGTTCTGTACCAGCAGAGAAGAGTATCAAAACACAAATCTAGCAAGGTTCAGTTGGATTCCTTGTGTTTTGGTGCCGATCTTGCTGGTACAAACCAGCATAAACTGTATTTCTTGGCCAAACTGGCAAACTGGGGGGATGAAAATAAATAATTGATATTGTAATTAAATAATTCGTGAAATGAATTATAGTTGAATCTCATTGCAGTTTTGTGGTTTTGTAAATGTTCATGGCTACATAATAGCTATAGACCGGTTACATTGTTGATATAATTGATATATTGTAGCCATATGCATCGACTAAAAACATTTTAAGTCGAAAAATAAGCTATTTTTAAGGGTTTTTTTTTTTGTTTTTTTTTTTGTAACTTGCCCGGACTTGCCTTTGAAGTCTTCCGACCTCCCGCTCAGCTGCGCAACACACATCTACGGTACTTTAAAAGGAAGCCAAATTTCATTTACGTTGTGTTTAAAATACAATTATGGCAGCGACTTTGTTTTTAAAAAATATACACCAAAGCAATAAGCATTCAGTAAAAGCATTTTTAAGTCGAAGTATAGGACTAAATGCCATTTGAAGTCGCCGCTACCATTGTTGCCGACCCTGACAAGGCCTTGAACGCTAATTTCGACATATATGCCTTCGATTAATTCATATATTACAATATACATCGAGTTTTAACACTTTAAGTCGAAATATAAACGCTATTTCTAGTTTATACTTGATCTGACCTACCTTTCAGTGAAGTTATTTGTCGACAGACTCGACAGAGCGTTGACAATTGAGCAGCAGACCGAACTAGTAGTTCCTTTTTTTCGAACTAGCTACCGCACGGTAGCGGGAAAGTGAAGTGACTGGCTGACGGCCACGTCATCACGCAGAGACCAGTTGATGACGTCGAGTTTTTTGTATAATTCTCGCTCTTCTAGTATTTGCTACAGCCAATAAAATATTGTTCAACGCGTTCACTAAAAGCGTTAAGCTTCGGTTTTCGCCATATATTAGAAAGCACCAACTACTTAATGTACTCAAAAGACCAAGCTTCTTTGCGAATTGAGTGCGAATTAATTTCAAAACAAAAATTGAAAAAATATCTCAAAAGTCGTCATCAATATCCTATTAAAACAGGAAAAATAAACATGCGCTTGTACTAAAAACGTCACGTTCTTGAACATTTACTTATGTTTTTTCTAATTTATTCTTTGCTGTCATCATTCTCTCTCTATCATTATCACTTCCATATACATTTATGGAATTACCCGATTCTTTTGCACTGCCCTTGAGAGCTGCTGTGGATTTATTTGTGTTTCTGCTTATTCTGATTGAATAAAAAAAGTGTTCTATTTTTCCTAATTAAAACCAATTAAAATGACTTCAAATAATGCAATATTAGCCTTCTATTTTTCTAAAAAATAAAACACTGGAAATACAACAATTTGTGTGTGTAACAAAAAAAAAATAACAAAAAAGTAAACATATCAATGAAAAATACTGGAGTTTTCGCTAAAAGAGACCCTTCTCCCGTTCGACCACGAGAGGGAAACAAACGCACAGAAATCAAATTCAATTCAACCTCGGTTCAATATTGAGAGAATACAGTACTGTATATTTTTATGGACAAAAAGGGGCTCTTTGGGTATAGCACGTCTGCCTGCCCACCGTCAGTTGCTGCTATCGACTGTTATAGACATCCAATCCACTTGAAGTGAGAACAAATGTTTACTCGCCGTCAGCCCTCTCAGTTCAAATGGATTTGACGTCTACTAGTGAAAAACCTTTTTAAATTCACAGCAGAAGGATTCAAGAGTACGTGTTGTGGTAGTTATAGCAAAACATATACGGTATCTAAAACACCCCTTAACAGCAACCGCTGGCTATCAGTCCCTCCCAGTCAGAGTGGATTGGACGTCTAGCACGGTCAATGGCAGACGAGTTAAAATGTCGCACTCACCATGCTCCGTCATACCCCAGTCAATCCTGTCCACCCACTCGGATGTCTTTCTCTGTCATTGGAGGAGTTGAGTAGACCGCGCTGGTGTGTGTTCACTTACGTCATCCGTCCATCACCCCAGCGTGTGTGGACACGCCTCTCCACTTGTCGATCACCTCTCTCGCACAAGAACGCGCGTCTCCACGTGCGCTCGTGTGTCAACTTGGTGGGTGTGTGCGCGGGGGCGCGCACGTGCCTCCGGTGCATCATGACGTGCGCGCTCACCAACTAATTGCCGTCTGCCTCGCTCTCCTCCTCCCCCTCTTTTTCCTCCTCCTTATCGTCAGCGTGCGGAGGCTGCGGCATCGCTGCGTGGACCAGGCGAGCATGTTGGCGGCAAACAAGGCGGGAAATTATCTTTTTGATTAGTATTTTTCATCAGTTGAATATCTTTGAATGCAGTGACGTGTTCGCGGGGGCAACATGTCCAACTCAAATAAGAGCAAAAAGGACAAAGAGATCCTTGCGGACTATGAGAGTCAAGTAAAAGGTAAGGCGGGAGTCTTGCAGCATGCACGCACGCACGCACGCACGCACGTACGTACGCACGCGCATCCCACCTCAGGAGCTCACCCTGAGTGCTGCATAAAGCAGGAGATGTGATCAGGGGGTGAGGTTGTCTGGGGTTCAGGGTCATCGGGGTCAGCTGGCTTGGCGAAGGGGGTACCCTACTCGCTATGGCTCCCTGCATCATTTGCCCTTCGGAAGAAGACACCTGCTCGGACACAGAAATGTCATGATTATGAACAGCCCCCTTGATTACGACCACCCATTTGCCAGCCGGCCACCTCCCACATCCACTCGTACCCGTGCATATTCCTAATTAACTTGACTGATTGCATTCTTTTTATTTCTCATAACACATGCAACATTCAACGACATTTCTGTGCGTCTTAACGCACACTAAATGCATTTTGATTTATTACAAAAATATTAGAGTATGCTACATATTCTATCCTGTATCCTTTCATTAAAATGTTCCTTGGTCTTTTGTGTCCGAGTGTGTGGGGATGCCCCGCATTTAAATGACCACTCACATGAAATGCACCGACCCCCCCGACCCATCGAACCTAAAGCTCTTGTAACTATGTGCCTCCCAAGTCTGCCTGCCTGTCCTGTATCCTGATTGGTGGAGAGCAGGAGGCAGCGGGTATGTACGTGCAGGTGCGCAGTAGTGCTGAGAGGACAGCTTTCACCCGAACCGACATACTTGCGGCATTTAACCCACATACTACCGGTTCGCTCTCTTTCTGTTGGGGTAACATGAAGTCTGACTCGGGATAGTCATCTCATCATCTGTTCTGCATATTAGTAGATTGACCTGGACACACTACAAAGCAACGACAGGTACAGAGTTGGCAGGATAATCGTTAGACAGACAATCACTGTACTGGTGTGCCCTAGTAGAAGTATTAGTAATTTACTAGTGAGCAAAAATGTCATACATGAGGGAGAAAACAAAATCAGAAGAAATTTAGTCTCCACTAGTCATACACGTTGATAGGTGACCTCTACTAGTGCAGCACATGGCGTCATGTGACAGGCCAGATGGAGTACACCCACCATGTTCGCGGCACAGAAGCACAACACGATCTCACGTCTTGTCATACTCTCGCACTCGCAGATGTAATCCTGTGTCTTTTGTTTGTTGTCTTCCTCGTTAAACCCGCGATTAATCGGGGGGAAAAGAAATGCGGAAAACTAAATCGAGGGCGGCACAGTATGATACTGAAGAATATAGTACCTTTTCTCGTAGGCACCGTATTACTGTCTGTATTACTCTAACACACCCAATATTAATAAAATAAATAATAAAATTCATTAAATACATAAAATAAATAGCACTTACGGTATACCATAGTTTAAGAAAAACAAGCAGAATATAAGGCATATCAGATAATACCTTCTTATCACGGATGCCCAGTGAGTGCGACATACAACTGACTGAGCAAGATTCTCTAGAAGCAATCAGTTCTCCCGGACAGCCCAGAACAAATGGCGGGACGCCCTGTCCCAACAGAAGGAACACCAGAGAACGCCCGATATCCAACTGATAGCACGACTGACAAGACTCCAAGAGCCCCTTTGACGCTGAGATGGTAAAATCTACAACCCTCGTTGCCCGGACAACACTAACTCCCGAATCCTCCAGTCCAATCCAGAAACAGACACTAATCCCAAACACACCCTTCTTCCTGCCCACGGCCCGCCGCGCGAGAGCCTTCAAAAGACTAAATGTTTAACTAATCGATGTCATTTTTTCTCGAGAGCCTCTTGTTGTTAAGGTGTGATATAGTGACCTTGGAACGAGTTTGCCTGCTCGCCCGAGTCTGTGTGTCTGTTTCGCCTTTCTGTTTGATTGCTTCTCGACCCGAATAAATTGTCAACTTGTTCCCGGTAAGCCTTCTTTAAACCTTTAAAATGGAGTCAGTACAAAGGGTTAAGTGGAGTTTGCCCTTCTGGCCGGATTGACAGAGGTCTCGCCGGCCCGGGTCGTTGGACTTGCGCCAGCGCGGGACCGGCGGTTTGGCTGGGGTGATTCTTCCGGTCTGGCTAGAAGGTCGGATTCCTTCAATGCGCATTTCTGCCTCGCGCGCTGTGGGCTGTGCATTGTCTATCAGTGTCCTGACATTAATTGGCGACCGCCTAAATTACAATCAAACAAATTGGTGACTGGTCCAATCGCTGTTTCCAATCCCCCTTACAGTGACCGGAGGCCAATTGTTTTTCTTTGTCTGTTCTGATATTGTATGTGTCGTAACAGACTTGTGACCATTGACCAACCCGGCAAGTTGCAAACCAATCCCTGGACTGGTCGCCAACCCATCAAGGGCACCTCAGTTCTTATTTGCACCAGTCGATGATTTTGTCTTCAATCAGACTAACGTTTTCTGGAAAAGGCAGACAACCCGCACAAACGGTGGCGGACTTGGCAATTTTCGGGCCTAAGGCGAACATATTCAGGTGCCCTCTTCATGGGTCAGGGGTTAAAAAGGTGTGAAGGGTGAGGAGGAAATATGTTCTGGTACACTAGGGCTGTCCTAAACGACAAATTTTCTCCTGATTAGTCAGCCGACTAGTTTTACGATTAATCGACTAATCTAATAATTTTGTGTTTTTTTTTTACTAATTTAGCAATGAAATTTTTGTTGACACTTATTAATTCACAAAACTAGTTTGTAACACTTAAATTCTTTATTAAAGTACAAACAATCATGTAAATAACAATAATTAATCACAAATAAACAATGAGGGTAAATGCTGGTAGCATTTACTAGTGCAAAAGAATGGAAAGTAAACAGATTCAGAAGACTGACTTTGCCTTTCCAACATTGTTCAAAACAATTCTTAAAAAAAAAATTCTAGCAATATTATTATAGTATACTACTATATATAATATAATAATTATTCATTGCCAATCATATTTGTCATGAAGAGTGTCATTTGAAAGCTATTTTTAGTGTAGAATCTGTATTATGTAGTATTTACTCAACATATTATGAAATTAATTCTGAAGTATGTGGGATTAACTCCAGAAATCATTATTTATATGACGAACATGACGTGCTTTTGCTGTTAACCAGCTGTTGAGTGTTATTGTATGACTGATTGGAACTGTACTACATTCTTTCGCCACAGGGTGTGCTGTCGTGTATCTTATGTTCGGTGTGAAGAAGAAGAAGAAAGTTAAAAGAGGCAGTAGGGTCCTGTTCTCAACTTCTCCCTCACTGCACTTTGGCTCTCATGGAGTGCACGTTCGCTCATTTGTTCGAAATAAAAGATAGCTGACGTGCAAAGTAGCAAGTGAGCTGTAAAAATAGTGAGCTTAGTGGCGTGAAAACTGCGGGAGAGCTAAGTGAAGCTAACGAACAGCTAAGCGGAGCTAAACGATGCTAAACGGTGCTAAATGAAGCTAAGCGACTGATACTCTGTCCGTCGTGGTGGAACAGTCCATTGTAGTGCGTTTCCGGGGCGGGGGCGGGGGTCATTCAAATGACTTTCTGTTTTGTTATTTGTTTGTTCTGTATGCTGACATAATTACACATGACGAATAGTTGGGGGTGCTGCTGGCTCCGGTGGCCCAAGCCGTTGCTCGTTGGAGCAAGGGCAGCTGGTTGGGGGCCCCCTACTGGTTGGGGGCCTAAGGCGATCGTCTACTTCGCCTGAATAGTAAATCCGCCTATGCGCACAAACGTGGGGATTCAAACCCTGAACTTCAGAAGCGCAAGGGAGATGCACTCACTTGTAGGCCACCATGCTGCCCCTCTTAACGCTTTCACTTTAGTTTGTCACTAGTAGACGTCTATCGCAGTCAATGGCAGCCAATTAAAAAGGCAAATGGTGCTATTGGCAGGACTGGCTGACAGAGGATGATGATCCGGCAGGATCTTGCCCTCGTGTCCTTGGAACCCGATTGCTATGGCAACATTATTTTTCTCCCCTCCTTCTCAAGCTCGCTGTCCTTTCGGACTGATGCAAACCTTGCTTTTTTCCCAACTCTTATTTTACTCTTCTTGTGTAGGTGATGGACTCTCACCTCCTTCCACACTTCTGCAGTGGTTCTTTGAGATACAAGTGAGCCAACTTATGGGTTTTTCAAGATCTGATTCATCGTTCAGATGATTTTTCTTGTATTTGACTAGCGAACAAAAGCATGAGATGGCAACTGTGTGGCTGTTAGAGAACCATTTTTTAAGATGTTCACTCCACTTGAAATCACGAACAAAGAACATTTTTAAAAGAAAAAAAAAGAAATTCTGCATTGAAAAAAAAAACCAATTAGCTCCGTGCTAAAACACACAACCAACGCCATAGACAGGCTCATGCTGCGACATCAAGTCTGATGTACTTTTCAACCATTTTTCAATGGAAAGACTCATTCGTGACGTGAAACGAGATCAAGCGGCACACCGCCTCGTGCGGGTGACTTCGGCATACTTCAATTGGCCTTTTGTAGCGACTTGAAGGCCGCTTGTCTTTTCGACGCGCTTAGCAAAATCAGCTTATCTGATGTTACAGCTTCCGTATCGATGCGCGAAAAGAGCGTCGGCGCAGCGACACGCAGAAAAGCATGACGATGCGACAACTCAGAGAACGAAGATTGAGCTTTGAGAGCATTTTTACCCATCAATGCCGCATCGCGACATGCTCAGTGTGAACGGTTTAAACAAACCAAGTGTTGTGAATTGACCTTCATAAAATATTGACAAAGTTCCCCAAAAAAGAAGCGCATAAAAGATTTATCCAAATAAAAGCATTCAGAGGCTGCAAAGTGGGCACGCTCGGCACGACAAAAACAAAGTTTGAGAAGAAAAGCACAAATTATGGACGTAGAAAATGTACAAAAGCGGTTATTTCAACTAAAATGGAAGGTGAACACCAATTTAGCAGCGCGATCCAAGTGACAAACTCTCACACCGGCGACCAATAAGAAGCCCGCCTTGAACTCCTCCGGGGTGACGACGAGCCGCACTCGTCAGATGCTCATTAAAATCCAAGTGTGTCAGATTGTTGGCCGGGAATGGAAATGATATGAGAGAAAGGAGTGGAGGGGGCGCATTGGGTGGCCGAACTCGGCCCGCCCCACCATCTGAGTGTTGCCGATAACTGGAAAATCATTCCGATGGAGTCTTAAAGAGGTTTTTGATTTGGAATTTTTGTTTGTCGCGTTCATTCAACGGATGCATTGGCCACTCTGGTCCTCTCTTGTGGTCTTTCACTTTTTAGATTGTCTGGAGGGATGTCTGTAAAACTTGTTTGCATTATACTTGGTCTTCGCCTTGGGGACGACACTAACTAAATTTACCGCTCCTTCGTTAATCGTGGCGGGATCAGAAGGGATACGTATATTCAAAGGATGTATACGCATCGATCGTCTGACATGGATTTTTTTTTCTCAGGGCTGATGAATTACAAGAATTACTAATTGTTGTTTATATGGTCTGGATTAACCAGTAGAGGGCACACGCTCGCTTCGATTGTGCTTTTCATATCGTAGTTCATTTTAAACTTGTTTACACAGGGGGACACTCACTCATAACACCAATTTTGACTCGCAATCTTCCTGTTCACAAAAACACACATAAATTGGAGCACTTGGTGCTTGGTCAAAGCGCCACGTGAAATCTCGATATCTGGTCGCCAGTCAACGTTAGGGCATCTACTAGTATGTGGACGACTCACGGACCGGTCGCCAGTCAGTCCATGCAGGTGCAACCGAGAGAGACCGCTCCCAACCTCAACGAACCTTCCATGTTTTTGGAGTGGCCGAGGAAGCCGGAGAAAACCTTGATTCAAACCCCGTTCCTGAGAACTACGAGGCAGCTCCTAGCTTTTATTCTCCAAACGATCGTAAGTGTAACATGGAAGCGTCGGATCGCATTCCCTCGCCGTCACCTCGGCCGTCACATGCTTCACACACTGAGTGGTTGCCTAGACAACAGGTATCAGAGAAGAGAGGCTCCCTGAGGATTTGCTCTGTGTGTTTGTGTGCGAACGTGTGAGGGAGGGAGGGAGGGAGACTGATTGTGTATTCAGTCCTCGCTCTTTTTTCCCTCCCTGCTGTTCGAGACGGATGCAGGTCGACCAGCCAAGCGTGCCGTCCGTATTGCAGCGCCAACTGGAGGAACGCTTTCAGTGTCTCTGAATTTCTAATGAGATATGCTCCAAGGTGACTCCTGAGATGGACGGTCCCGGGCAGTAATTAGAATAATGATGAACTCTTTCAGTGCCACTGACAAGCGTAGATGTCCAATCGTCATTAGTTGATGACGTCCAACCCATTTAAAGTGGGAGGGTGGCAGCCCTTCCATTTCAAACGGATTGGACGTCCATCGCCGTCAATGGCGGCCAATGAGTTAACAAGATAAATCAGCTGTTGCTCTGACAACCAAATGTCACTTTTGCTGACATTCACGTACAACCCACCACGCACTACTCAGATGACGTAGTCGGTCCAAAAATCCAGTCGGAACGGTGTGAATCGGTTGACAAATGCGGACGGGTGATTTCAATGTGTCAAATATCTCAACGGAAGTGTTGGTGTTTTTATAGGAAATGTAGACATTGGGGGAACGTGAAAATCTGTAAACGCTCGCAGTTCCGAGAGTAAAGAATTTATTCTAACTTCAAGCAAGCAGAATGTTTTAAAAGGCTCCTCAAGTGCACTGGTGTATCATTTAGGGTTGACTGACTGCCGGAGAAGGAAAAGTGCAAGAAAAGAGTTGAGCTTTGTCTTGCAGATGTGCGAGCCCAGCTGGTAGAGCAGCAGCGCTGCCTAGAGCAGCAGACTGAGATGCGCGTGCAACTCCTCCAGGACCTGCAGGACTTCTTCCGCAAGAAGGCAGAGATCGAGACGGAGTACTCCAGGAACCTGGAGAAGCTGGCCGAGCGCTTCATGGCCAAGACGCGCAGCACCAAAGACCACCAGCAGTATAAGTGAGAAACCCGCACGAGCGCTTCTTCCGAATGGACCGACCGCTCCACACCGTTTTGTCTGCCTCTTCTAGGAAGGACCAGAACCTTCTGTCACCCGTCAACTGCTGGTACCTGTTGCTCAACCAGGTGAACGTCAGGCATTGCCAGCCAACATTTGAGGGAGGCGTGTGAGAGTTTTTTTTTTCCTTCTTGGGTTTTCAGGTGAGGAGGGAGAGCAAGGACCACGCTACTCTAAGCGATCTCTACTTGAACAACGTCATCAGCCGCCTCACTCACATCAGCGACGACTCGGCCCGCCTCCTCAAGAGGGTCAGCTCGCCCTTCGTCGTCATCGCCGTCATCACAGTGACCATCATCATCGTAATCACAATTTCACGGCAAGGCTAAAAAAATGAAATTAAAAAAAAAAAGCTTCCGGAACATCTGCCGATTTTTGAAGGTATTGCACGCTCGGCTTAAAAGGCAAAACAATGTACTTTGCTACATGAAAAATACATCTTTTCATGTTTTATTCAACTTGTGCGCTAAATTCGGAAAGCTCGTTCCCAGCTGAGGGAAAAGTCAAGTCAGTTTTGCGGCGCACCGCTGGGCTTAGCGGCTAATTAAACACCCGCGCATTTCCCGCCTCCCACTTTAGCTCATCATCTTCATTATTAATCCTTCCCGCGGCTCACGGGGGGAAAAAAATAAACGGCGTGACGATGACCTGACGTGATCCTCGCTCGTGTAAAATTCATCACTTTGCTGTGTCTTCCAACAGAGTAAGGAGATTATCTTTCAGCTTCAAGAGGATCTCATGAAGCTTCTCAACGAGCTTTACACCGTGAGTAGCAACAAACTTTGTTTCCAAAAACATTTAGGATTGTTGGTTAGATTATTCCTCTAACATATCACCCCCAAGAAATCTTAAATTTTGTTTGTTACAAACGCAACACACTTTCTTCTTCTACAATGTGAAGAATTTTGTGGTGACAACTCTTTTGTCGGCACACACCGGCCAGGTGATGAAGAGCTACCACATGTACCACGTGGAGACCATCAACGCCGAGACCAAATTGCGCGAGGCCGAGCGCCTGGAAGGTCGGGCCAAGGGCGGGTCGGGCGGTGCGGCGGAACCCGTGTTCGGCCTGCGCATCGAGGAACGCCACCAGAGACGAAACGCCGCCCGCAAGATGGAAAAAATGCGCGAGAAGGTGCGTTCGGGCCGACCGCGTCGCTCGGGCTGGTTTTCAAACAATTTACACGAATCGTGACTGCTCGGTTTGCTTTAAGAGGAAGGCAAAGTATTCGGAGAACAAAGTAAAGACGCTGAAGGCACGCAACGAGTATCTGCTGACTCTGGAGGCCACCAACGCCTCGGTTTTCAAGTACTACATCCACGACCTGCCCGACATCATAGACGTGAGTTGAAACCCTCTTTTGTTAACTTCCCTTTTGGCCTAGTTAGTCATCGCCGGTCCATTGCGCACTCGCTCGGGGTCAGTGTTGTGACTTAGGGTACCACGCAAGTCTGAGCCGGGCTCTGAGGACGTACTTGTCGGCGGAACTCAGCCTGGAAGCATCCAGGCGCACCGGCCTGGAGGTTCTTGAAGGTGCCGTGGAGGGTCTGGACCCCGCCCGCGACCGCCAGCGCCTCCTGGGTCTCTACCCCGCCGCCTTCTGTCCCCCGCCGCGCTTCAGCTTCCAGGCCCACATGGGCGACACGGTAGGTTGGCCGCCCGCCTACCTTCTGCAGAACGCGGTCTGACATTTGCATCGGCGCGCCCCGTCAGGTGAGCCAGATCGCTTCCCAACCTCAGGTGCAGGCGGAACTCACCCTTCGCCTTACGCAGCTGCAGACACGCTTGGCATCGCTGAAAATAGAGAACGAAGAGGTCAGCGCCGTCACTCCGACAAATAGCGCGGCGTGCCAGTTCCGCCATACGGACCCTGTGCCTTCCCGGGTTTTGTCCACAGGTGAAGAAGACGTGGGGTGCCACTCTGACCACTCTGCAAGACATGACGGTGCTAGATGACTACGATGTTTCGCAAAGCTTCACCCACAGTCCGTCATCCGAGTCGGTGAAGTCCAGCGTGTCCGACGGTTACCTGAACAAACCCAGTCTGGCCAAGAGACGAGCCAACCAGCAAGAGACGGAACTTTTTTACTTCACCGTGAGACGCAAGCCACGCACGCACAAAGACGACAAAAAATCAGTCAAACCGACTCAATGGCTCTTTGTCTCCCAGAAATTCCGCGAGTACCTGGAGGGGAGCAACCTCGTCTCCAAGCTCCAAGCCAAACACGACATCCTCAAGAAAGCCATAGCAGAAGGTCGGATAAGTAAATGCGTACAGATTAAACCAGGGGTCCCCATGTGCCGGGCTGCACAGAAATAATAATTAACGACCGTATTCTGGCTGAATTAACCATGTGCCCCTGTTTAACACACCAATATCCCTGTCTACTCTAGATATAATACTACAGGATAGATTCGAATGTCGTCATAGAACTCCATTGATTGGACTGCTAGCAGTACATCTTGTTTTGTGTATATAATACATCTATGTGCGCTTCTCCTCAATAATAGCGTATTACTAGGCCACGGGCGCAGCACATTTGATCCCGGAAATAATAAGCCCCCACACGAGCGAAGATGACTGGAAAACAGACGTTTTTGGAGATATTTTTTACGGCGAAAAGGGCACCTGACGAGCCAGAAGATGAGCCTACAACCTCGAAGACCCACGAACGACGAAGCAGTGGATTCGTGACCCGTTTGTGAATAAACCGAGTGATTCGAGCATGTCTGTGCAACAGGAGGATCAGCTTGTAGAGATCGCATTGACGGCGACCTGAAACGTTCATTTGAGACAACAACTCTGTCAAGGTTCTGGATTAAAGTCATTCCGGAATATCCTGACATCGCTACGAGAGCATTGAAAACCTTACTACAATTTCCAACATCGTATCTTTGTGAAGCGGGCTTCTTAATTAATGCTTAACGACAAGGCGAAGTTGTGTGCAGTTGTTGTGTGCAGCTAACATGGCAGGATGTATCTGAGGAGAACTTTTCTACATGTCCTTCCATGATCAAACCAAAGTTAATATTCCTTTCTTTAAAGAAAGTTTGTAGTGTTACAAAATTTGTCAGAACACTGGTCCGTGAAAAAGAGACCCAAATAACACCAGTCCGTGGTGCAAAAAAGGTTGGGGACCCCTGTATTAAACTATTCGGTTTAAGCTCGCCTTCATAAGCAATTTGTCCAGAATGTCAAGAATGTTAAGAATAAGACCGATTGTTTCTTTCCGGCAGGCTACAAAGCAGAGCTTCTCACCACCAGGTAAGATGTTTACTATTAATCGCGGTCGTTCACGGGGTCGACGCGGTTTCAGTGCGAAATGTTGTCTTTCAGTCGTGGGCGGAAGAACTCGCACAGCAAGCACCAGGTAGCATTTCCCGTCAAAGACGATCAATCTGGATTCGGATGGCATATGTGACTTAAGCCTGACAAATGTATCGACAGGATTCAACCAAAGCCATACCTCTGCTGGTAGAGAGCTGCATCCGCTACATCAACTTGCATGGTATGTGTACGCCACAGAAGTCCCTAGTTACTCTGGCAAAAAAATCAAGTCAGTCAAGGCTTTCACCTAGTAAAACAACTCAGTTGGAACATGAGGTGAAGCGGCAGTAATACTGGCCAAAATCTCGAGGGTGTGGGGTGAGGCAGAGTGAGAGACTTGTAGAAATAACTCCTGAGTAGAAATGGAAGCATTTTGTCGGAGGTAGTCGCTGTAAATTCCTCAGGTTGGGTCCTGAAGATGACTGGAACGCTTGAGAGCCAAGAATGTTTTTGCGTACCCCGCAGGTCTCCAGCATCAAGGCATATTCCGGGTGTCCGGTTCTCAGGTGGAAGTCAACGACATCAAAAACACCTTCGAGAGAGGTGAGACTTTGGTAGGCGGGCAAAGGCCAGCGAGTGAAGACAATGAGGAGAACGTAACGTTGTCCTGGTCCAGGTAACGACCCGCTGATCGACGAGGAATGCAACCACGATATCAATTCAGTGGCCGGTGTCTTGAAGCTGTACTTTCGCGGACTGGAGAACCCGCTCTTTCCCAGCGACAGGTTTAACGACCTCATCGCCTGTGTCCGTGAGTTCACACCAGAGAAGGATGGAGGCTTAAACTAGAACTAAACTAGTATCTCTACTTCTACCGAGATGGAAAGTAGTATTACTTTTCTTGTGTGTACGGTGCAATCAAGTGTTTTACCGCGCAGGGATGGAAAACCTTTACGAACGAGCTCAGTGCATCCAAAAGATTCTCCTGGGTGTTCCGAGGGCCACGCTCGTGGTAATGCGCTACCTCTTCGCCTTCCTCAACCAGTGAGTGGTACATCCATCTGTGGTGGCCTTGCGTGAGACTTAAATTGGGGATTCTCCTCCAGCCTGTCCAAATACAGCGACGAGAACATGATGGATGCGGGCAACCTGGCCATCGTTTTCGGCCCCACCCTGCTGCCTACGCCGGACACCCTGGACCAGGTGGCCTGCCAGGCGCACGTCAACGAGGTGATCAAGACAGTCATCCTCCACCACGACAACATCTTTCCGGATGCCAAGGAACTGCCGGGACCGCTCTATGAGACGTGCATGACCGGAGAACAGTACTGGTAAGTAAAAGTTGTTATTTTGCGGATTTGGTTATCCCCCTTTGTCTGAACCTATTCACGTAGTCTTTCAAAAAAGGACAAATAATAATATCTTCTATTGCTCTGTTTCCCACAGCGAGAGTCCATTCAGTGAGCCGGGCGCTTTGGAGGAGACTGAGCCGGACGCCGGCACTGAGACCCAGACCAGCGATGAGGGTACACGGTGATCTGTTGCCCTGGCAACTGCTGCCACGGCGACATCCCTCCCTCCCTCCCTCCCTCCTTTTTTTCCTCTGCATGTGTCTGTCAATGAAAAGACTCTCTCTCCCGCTCACAGAGGGCGAGGCGGTGGAGGCGGTGGCTAGGTTCGACTACGTGGGCCGATCGGGTCGCGAGCTCTCTTTCAAAAAGGGTGCCGTGCTGCTTCTCTACCAGCGGGCCTCGCACGACTGGTGGGAGGGGCGGCACAACGGCAATCGGGGCCTGGTGCCACATCAGTACATAGTGCTTCAGGACAGGCGAGTGCCTCCGCGAGGTCACCTTTGCTGACTGCTCGCTCCCAATCATTACTTCAGTTAGGCAATCCATACATCTCCCGTCTTGCGCCGTTACCACAGCGACGGGCATTTCGCATTCATTCCGTTTAAGAAATATTCCACTGTGCTCAAACCATTCCCACTACTAAATGGTGGGATACTGCTTTGTTTGGCATAAAAAAAAAAACAAAAAAACAATTGACTCGTCGCTTTCAGCAGCTGGAATATATCCCTTTCTGGCTCGGCCGTACCGCACAGTGACATCTGGAAATGTGACGGATCGGCCGAGCGGCATGAGTGGCTTTTAATGAACTCCCCCTCTCACTAATCAGTCCATTGATTACGTCACCGACGATAGCTTCCGGCTGACAATCTTGTCGACGGCGGTTCGTGTTTTTAGGGGCGACGCCGCGTCAGACACGTCGAGTCAAAAAGCCGACAGTGACGGCGGAAGCAGCAGCACCGAGGACAAGAGGTCCACCCGAGACCTGCGCTCACCCACCGAAATTCGTCCGCCCGAGGCGTACCACAGGTCATTTTTGCTCTCAAAAATGTGCATTAAAAAAAAAAAAAAACAGCTGGCAACGAAGGAGAGGTTCCCGAATAGGCGTAGTTTGGCATTTGCCATTTCAGATTCCTTCAGCAGGGCAGTAGTTGTTTGCTGCCATCTTGTGGCATTTTGATAGAACTATATCGAAGGTTCAATTCGTGAAGATTAGTGCTCTGCTACACTTACTATAGTCATAGCCTCGTTGATTTTTTTTTTTTTTTTTTTAATGAAGCAAATGGGGGATTCAAATTGTCAAATTTATTTTCCTTTTGAGGGCATGTGGCAAGTCATTAATAATGGCGCCCCCTTGCAACAGTCACAGGAGGAAGCGGACCGACGGTCTGTTCCGCCGTCCCCTGGGCCGCTCCAACGACTGCCACGGCAACGGGGCGGCATTAGAGCGCGGCTCGCCCCCGGTGACGGGTCACTTCAGTCCCAGGGACCTGCTGCTGGGGCGGAGCCAGGGCCTGACGCCGCCCCTGGACAGCCCGGAACACCGGCGACGCTCGGCCGCCGTCAACGTGAGCGTCGGCCGCCACGATTCGCTGAGGAGGTCCGAGGACCCGCTCGTTCGACGCTCCGGCTTCGACTCCCATCGGGCTAGGGCCGCAGATCCCGGAGCGCTGGCTCAGGTACGCTAACGGCAGGTCTGAGACCCGCCTTCGGGATAGCGAAGCTCCTTTCTAAGTCCCTTTCCGTAAGAGAAATTTGACGGCCCGCCTCGGAAAACACATCCCTAAATGCACGATGCCAAAGCAAAGCGCTTTACGATATCACGCCCCGATTTCGTCTGCCCTAACGCAGGATATCGAGGAGACTGTGAGCGTGGCGCTGGGGGACTTCCGCCACTCCGACCGCCAGGGCCGCCGGCCGGCTCCGGACGTGGTCCTGGACACGTTGGAGCAGGTGAAGAACGGACCTCCGGCACCCTCTTCCTCTGAGTCCCCGAGCCCCCACAGCACCCCCAGCACGCCGGGCACCCCCGGCACTCCCGGGACGCCGGGCACCCCGAGCCCCTTGAGTCCCGTCAGCCCCCTGCCGGGTCCGCCGGCCCGGCCGGCCAACCCTTCCCCGGACGCGATGGGCTGCTTTAAGCCGGCGACGGGGGCTCGGACGGGGGTCCCGCTTAGGCCCCCCGCCCTGAGGCCCAAACCCGCCGTGCCGCCTAAGTGCAGCACCCCGCCACTGCCGCCGCCACTTGACAAATCCTGCACCATGTGAGCCCAACCGGCCCCGCGACAAGTGGGCCGGTCGAGGACAACAGGGTACCCCAAAACTTCGGAGGGTAGAAACTATATGAGGGTTTGAAATGTGTTTCCATAGCCAATATAAGAGAATGTGAATAATAATTATAGAGAATGCAATTTCTGTAGAAATCACACTAAGTGTGAATGCTGAAGAGCTGTCGATGAACTGAATGCAGCGGAATGAAGTGAAACGGAATAGAAAACATTTACCGAGTTATTTCTTACCAGTTGTACCTCCACTTCCTTGACTCGGATTGGTGAATGACAAGAAGACAAAAAAAAAAAAAGACTCAACAAACTTCTTTTTTAAGCCCCAATTCTATTACAATTTCAAAAAAAGTTGTCATGTTAAAAATGCTTTGCAATTATTTTCAAACATTCAGAAGTTGAATAAGGAGCAAAATATGGAAAATGTCCCCATTCATTTTCAACTGCAGTTTTTTTCAACAATCAAGCGCGAATTTGGTGTGCAAAATATCACGCGAATCCTCTTCAGCATTCACCCGATGCTAATAACGATATACGTGTGTTGTCGGGTTGCCGTTTTCTCTACTCGTTGTACAGAAGCATTTCAAGTGAGCCGAGCGGGATTATACGAGTAGTTCCTAGTCAAGTGAATGTTGGACCATACAGGGCCGTAAGGTTGTTTATCTGATTTCGGATTCATTTTTGGAATTGTTTTTTCTACTCAGTTCAGCTGCTAAAACCCACGGCAGGGGCGAACACAAACGTCCGTCCGGCTAATTACTTAACAAATGAATGTTTTTAGCGACTGTTCATCTATTGAATGTTACTTAGGAACTTTAAAAGCCTTCTTTAGGGGTGCGGGGTGGAAATTCATACAGGGTGCCACACTTGGAACTTTTTTCTGCTATGCGTGTGCGTGTGTGTGTGTGTGTGTGTGAGTGCGCACGCGTGCGTGTCCACTGCTTGCCTTGGCCTTGCGCACGCAGACCAACTCCAATAGTCCTAGACGATAGATTATTCATGCCTGCCTTGAGTGCCCCAACACACGGGTGCAAATTGGAGAACAAGCATGTCACTTTCCGTGTGTTTGTGTGTGTGTGCGCGCCAAAAGGTTTCATTGCTCGCTACACTACAGGTTCTCAAACTAGCGTCCTAAAACCCCCGGGGGTTACGCAGAGGGTCCAATTATCTCGCGTAGTGTACTGTTCGGTGGTGGATATGTTGTGCGACTTGAAATGAGATTATCACTAGTAGACGTCCAGTTCATTTCAAGCGGGAGGCCCTCGCTTTTCAAATGGATTGGACGTCTCGCGCCGTCAATGACTGCCAAAGAATTAAGTTAGCTCGTTCGCTCACCGTTGTCGGCGTCCCTTCTTCGCGACTTGCCGACTTTACGCTTCTAGCGTTATCTGGTGAAAGAGAGAAACGAGTTAACGTTAGATTCGGACGGGAAAAAAAGCATCCCCGGTCAGGTCGGGTCAGGGCGTCTGTGTTTGAGAACCCCTGCACTAAACTCACAAGTTAACCTTAAACTCACAGGGTGGGGCTCCGTGTTAGAAAAAAACGCCCCCCAGAAAACACTTGAACAGCACAGTGAATGTGAATGCGGCCTCGCGGCTTTAGTGTGCGTCAGAGTGAGAATGTGAAAGTGCCTTTTTGATCAGACTTGATTTTTTTTTTCGGGGGGAGGGGTCCACACACGCATGTCATGTCCGGAAGGAAGCGCCGCAGCACTCTGAATGAAAGAAATCTTTCAAACCTCTGCTTAAGTTACCACGTTATTAACCCATCGTGACTTTTTGCACATTGTGTAGGACACGTTATGTACTCGGCATGTAGCATCATTCCATTGGTGCGTTTGGGGGATTAGGTCGAGTTGGGTTCGGGGGCTTCTTTGAATGTGTAAAGAGGGAAAATGTTCTTGTGTCGGTGTTGACGTGTTTGAAACTCGAGCTTCCGTCACGTGAGCTCATATAGCCAAAATGGATCTTAATGTGTCGTATTTATATCACAAATAAATTAGAACTCAAGTCCACAAGCTGCTGACTCCGTCTTTTGAGTGTTAATGCCTCCCCCTCTTCAATGTCGTCATTGTTCCTTTGACGCTAAAATGCCACTAGATGAGGCCAAAGCAAAGCCATAAGGTGCAGAGCACACAAGATGTCGACAAAGCACTTGTTTGGAAATGAGGCGCCCTCACTTCACCGTGCACACCGTTTTTGCACAAATTAACGCGCTCTAACATACAGTAGTTCCCAAATGAAGTCAGCTGACGAGAGCGTTAGATTCAGGATAACACATTTTCCTTTCACTGCCACTGAAAGATTCTCAGTCCGTCAAACTGGGCTTTTTCTTTTAGTGGCATATTTATACGGTGCGATTAGACATCCGTCAATGGCGTGGAAAGAGTCGATCCAAATAAAGAATGTTCTCACGCCGTGGTTGGTTTTTGCGTCATTTTGGAATCAAATTCCTTACAGAATTTTTACGTGAGACTAATCAATGTGTTTCATCAATTCAAACTCATGTTCGCACAGGTTTCTTTTCTTTTACAATCTTGCAATCTTGCAATCTTGTTCTTGAGGACAAAAAACTTCCTGGAAAGACTCCATACACAAACAGTCGATTTCTTTATATCGATGGTTAAATCAACAGGCCCCCCAGCTTGTTCTGCCGTCAGATTGAAAACGTTACGTTCCGAGATGACGCCGATGGTGACACGCTTGTTCAAATCAGATTTAATGGATTTATATACATTTTAACGAAGCACAATTCTAATAATTGTATCAATTCATTTAGGTCACACAGCTGTGTGACTTCAAGTGTGCGGAATGCTCTGATTTCAGCATCACATTTATAACCCAATGTTTGCCTTTCAAACTTGATCATTTTCACCTTCTACAGAATTTGTCCAAATTTCTGAATTGAAAGTGTTTGTGTGGATAAAAATGAGTGCCTCAAGCTTGAAGTGGGTTCCAATGCGCTTCCTTGAAGGTCAAGGCGAGGTGCATCGTAAACAGTGAAACCTCACGCCGACGAGCACGACCGATTCCGTTTGATATCAAACCGCATCGGAGAGCCACAGGCCCAGGTTGCAGAGTTTGGAACATTTCAGAGAATTGCCCCTGCATGCGGTCTGCGGGCGGGCACAGAGCTGTATTTGTGCCCTGCTCATTGCTGCAATTTTCCATTTTCTTTACCCTTCACACACATTTGGAATACGTCAACAGGAAAACACTTTGACCTCTTTACGTTGGGGCATAAAGAATTTTTGGCAGCCATATGGAAGCATTTCAGCATTTGTCCAAATGGTAGTAGAAAAGTCAAGTCAAATTGCGGAGTAAAAAAGGACACACACAGGGGGGGGGACTACTCAATTACAGTAATGAGAGGAAATGACGTGTCCTGTTTTATTTCATCTGGGTTGAGCGAGCGCCGAACCTGAACAGTTCTCTAACACACGTCGACATGTGATCCCAAATTGACATGTCAAGGTTAACAGTGGGTGAGCATCACGTGTCAGTGCCAATTTCTAACAAATTAGAGAGCGTGACCTCTCAGCAAGTATAATCCTCCGTGTATACTATATGCAACAGACTAGGTCATACAGATGTTCCTGTGGCGTTTATGGCCGTCGGTGTCATCACATTGGGATGGGCCTGCAAACCGCACTCGCATTTAAACTCGGGAGAGTAAGCGCCTAACTGAGACACACTGGACGGGACGTGAAAATGGTCGCTTCACACGAGGGAGAACATTATGCTCACCAATTTGTCGCCGCATAGATTTGCTGACAGAACGCTTGTGACCATCTAACTTAGGGGGAGGGGGGCTCTTTTAGCACTTTTTGACTACACAAAGAAGTGGATTTCCTGTAATCTGATGGAGGTGGGTAAACAATACGGTTGATGTATATCGTTGACTTAGAATACAGCATATACCTAAAGTCTGGACAATAGCACATGTTTAGCTCATGGACCAAAGTAACGTATGCCTTTGGTTGAAGGCACTGAGAGTTTTTGTGCTAAAATGAATCTGGAGTCTACCGTAGTTATGTAAATATGAGATACATATATCAAAATATATTGTGATCTGGTCCCCATGGAGTAATCAGCAACAACAACAAAAACCAAAATGGACTAGTTGCCATTTGGAAAGGACAAAAAAAAAAATTTGAAATTTAATTGAAATTTCTTTCTAGCCTCATACGATTTCACAACATCTCCAACTGGAGCTAACCGAGTGTATTTTGCCATCTCTTCCAAACTTCTCTCTTCAATGTTTGAGGCAGTCGGAGTTGAAGGAGGAGCTTTCAAGTCCCCCTGGAGCAATGGACCCAAATCAACAAACAAGCATACAGGTTGAAATGAGAGCAATTTCTTGACTTGATTTTTGGAATGTTTCCAAAAGAGCACTCATTCATTGTGTACTAGTGAATGACGAAAGAGAACAAAAATCCTAACAAAGATTTAAAAGCAAAGAATTTCTGTCATAAGAAGAACAAAAAGGTCTCTTGATTTGCTTGATGTCCCATTATGTTTCCGGTTCAAATATGTTAAGTGGCTGCCCGTGTAATTAAACTGCGTTATTATAATGATGGTGGGGGAAAAAAACCTCAAAGCCAAACGTTTAAAAAATATACATATTGAAAATGGGAAGGTTTTGGGGGGGGGGGGGGGGGGAGACAAAATATCTAGTTTTACATATTTAGTTTGCTCTGGAACCATGCTGTCCAAATAAAAGCAGTTATTTCACTTGACATTGAGTTTTGAACTCTGAATTCCTTCGCTTTCGAAGGGGTCTGCTTACAACGTCTCTAATAGGGAGACGTTGTATGTGCCGCCCCCTGCCGGAATATTAAGAAACGGAAGGTGGTGAACGAAAGAATCACTTTTAAAGTGAGAGATATTTTAATCATTTATGGCGACGAAACAGCCACTAAACGAACACAGAACGACACAAATACTTATTTTTTAACCTTAATCATGAATGAATTCGTTTTTTTAAAAGCTTTCTTAAAACCAACGGGACGAAGACGAGCAGGAAATGCAAACCATCTTTTGTGTTGAATTTCCGGCAGGAGGCAGCATATACAGTACACGGTCACCTGTGACAGTGTTAAACGGACCCTTCCGGAGGCGAAGAAATCTCCGGGTTCAAAACGAAAATAAAATAAATTGACGGATATTAATCTATCCGATCAAACTAAGATCTTGATATGAGCCTTGCTTTATCCAAAACTAGAACTGGAGGCGACAAAACGCAACATTTGCTCAAAATGTCGTCATCAAAACGCGCCCGACAACATGATTTTTTTTTTTTAAATTATATATACACATACACAACATAAGTGGCATGGTACATTGTTGTCCAACTTGAAACATAACAGACAAGCCTAAAGGAATAATCATGAATCCAACATCACAAATTACAATCGCATAAGTGGGGGGAAAAAAGAAAAATGCCGCAACATGAATAAATGTTGGGGTTTATATATATATATATATTTAGCAATACAGTTTTCGAATAATTTATGTGATTAATTTTAAGCGTAGGATAGTGTTTTGAAGAAGAAGAAAAAAAAAAAGGTCACGGTAAAATACGAAGCGAAACAAATGGTTTTGCTTCGCTCATTTCGAAAGTCAAACTTAACATGTGGCATTTATGACATGAAAGACCTTTCAAAATGACGCTTTGTCGAATGTCTGGCCTCGTTCAAAACCTACTTTTCCTCACAAATAAAGCTAGTATTTGTATGTCAACGGAAGTCTCGTCTGACAGACTTCCGGCGAGGTGTGCCGCTGTCACCGCTCACCATTGCGTTCCGCCTGACATCTTTTTTCGTCCTCCTTTTTGCAACTTTCGAAAGCTGCCTACTCTTTTTTTTTTTTTTAGTATCGCTAATAATGTTATTTCACGGCCCGGTGTTTGGCGTCGAGGCGAAATAAAAAGTGACCATGATCCGTGTCCACTCTGGTGAGTTGCACAATTGATACTTTTGCGGTATTTTATCTTGTAAAAGTTATCGCTAGAGCAGTGCTACCTACCATCTCTTACATGAAAATGCTAGTTAAAATCAAATTCTGGAAAAGGTTTGCTATTGTTTTATGCTTCCTATTGTTGTTGTTTTTATTTATTTTTTTCCAATCTGTTCCTTTTGTGGTTGTTATTGGAACTTAATAATTAATAAATGGTCATAAATAAAAATGGTTAATAAATTTACCAATGGAAGATGCGTTTAGCGTCGTTCAGGAATAACTGCGTTTAAACCTGTCTGTAATAATGTAATATCTGGCACGTTCTAAGAATAAACATTCATCATAAAACATTGTATCAAATGAATGCCAATAGATCCGATGAAAGGTAACGTTTTCATTTTGGAGCATCAGACTCCCCACCCCAAAAGTAGAATCCTCTGACAGCTCACTTTTAAACCGACAGCAAAATTTGAACAGGCGTTTTCTTGCAGCGTGCGGTTGTCTGTGACATTTTCCCCCCCCCTCCTGGCCGTGTCTCGCTTAGTGCTCGCCGTACGTGCTGACCGTTGAGGCCGGTGGCTTCCCGATGAAGGACACCTTCAAGATGATGAGCGACATGATCTTGCTGTGCGCCACTTTGGCTCTGTCCCTCTTCTTCTGGATGCTCTCCCTCACCCTCAGCGCTTACTCAGGTCAGTGCCGATCTCCTCCGCCTTGAAAAGCCACATCTTCCGGAGGCTCCCGGACGGTTCCTCGGCCTCGAAACATATGACGGCGAGTCATTAATCCAGAAAGGTCGCAAAGATTGTTCACGGCAAGGCGTAGAAGGGCCCTCATTGATTGGCCGCGCAGGCCTCGGAGCCTGAGCACAAAGAGGCACAGATGGGAATCCGACCGCACGTTCCGCTCGTTGGGACGTTTTTCACAGAAGCCCGCCGCAGTCATTTGAGCGACCCGCTGTGGAGTTAACGCTGTAAGGTCACATGATGCTCAGCAGTACAAAAACGAGCTCACCGCTTTGGGAATTTTTCCCATTCGCTCTTTCGGTGCCGTCCGCGTCGATCGCGAGTAGACGTCCGATCCGTTTCAACTGGGCCTCCCGGTTCAAATAGATTGGACGTCTAATGCCGTCGACGGTCACGCAGATGGCAGTATCAAACGACTCAATGACTAAATGCAAGGGAACCTTCTCCTTTTGATGTTTTGCCCCAAATATTTGCAATTCAAAAATGTAGGACCTTCTTTTTTGGGAGAGGGGGACGACCATAGTTGTTTACTTTTTTTCCCCTGACGCGTACTTAGTTTTGCCAAGCAAGTATGTGTACGTTTTTCACCTGTGCTCCTCAGGGACGCTGCAGCCCGTGTCGCCGTGGCGATGGCTCTTCTCCATTTTGGTGCCACTGGTGTTAACCATCCGAGCGGTCAAAAGACGCAGCCTGGACCGGTCGGGGGCGCTCGGAGGTGCGGATTTTGCGAGGGATGAGGCCGTGGCAGCAGAATGATCTGCAGTTAAAGAGCGCCATTCGGCATGGCGAGGTTGACGTCAAATAGTACTTGCCACAGTAGTTTAAACACATTTTACTTGAGTTTCAAATTGGAGTCACATCATCATTTTTTTTCCGGGTGAAATTGGAAAATCACATTCTTTTTTTACATTTGTCTGCAGCATCACCAACGCTCAACTCACAAATTTGACTCTGTTGGCAGCTCTGCTGGTGGGTTTTGTGCTGAGCATGGCCAACCTGAGCTTCTTCTGCTCACTGCTGACTTTTTTCTTCACCTCGTCCAAGCTGACGCGTTGGGGGGGCGCACACAAGAAGAAAATTGACGCCGATTACAAAGAAGGTGGGCAAAAATAAAAACACGTCGATGCCGTGCGGCGCTAGGACCCACCTGTTGTTTGTGTCAGGCGGCCAGAGAAACTGGGTGCAAGTGTTCTGCAACGGAGGCATCCCTACACAGCTGGCGCTGCTTTACATGATTGAGGTGAGCACAAAATGGGGAGGCAACCCAAAAACATGAACATGATTATTTTCCATACACAGTCACTGATGAGAACACACTCACTTTTTGACAAATTCAACCATTGGCGTTTTTTGTGTTGTTGCTGTAAACCCAAGATGCCACAAGAGGGCGTCAAAGGACAGAAGTGAATATGAGCAGTCGCAGAATTTCTAAAGGATTTTTCTTTTTCTTTTTGGAACTGTCTGAAATTTGTTGTTAAAAATTAGCCGAGATTCAAACGTCAAAAATAATTGTCGAAACGGCGTTCAGGCGGGTCCGGGCGAGATCCCCATCGACTTCGGGCGTCAGTACACTGCCTCGTGGATGTGCTTGTCGCTGCTGGGAGCGCTGGCGTGCAGCGCGGGCGACACCTGGGCCTCGGAGGTGGGGCCCGTGCTCAGTCCGTCGCGGCCCAGACTCATCACCACCTGGCGGGAGGTCCCGGAAGGTGAGGACACGGCGCGTGCCCCGCCGCGGCCACTCGGTGACTCGGCTTCCCGCCGCCCGCAGGGACCAACGGCGGCGTGACCCACGTGGGCTTGGCGGCCAGCTTCCTGGGCGGGCTGGCGGTGGGCGCCGCCTACTTGGCGTCGCAGCTGCTGTTTGTCGGCGACCTCCATCTGTGCGACCCCCAGTGGCCCGTGGCGCTGTACGGCGGCGCCGCCGGCCTGCTGGGCTCCCTCGTCGACTCCTTCCTGGGAGCCAGCGTGCAGTACTCAGGTAGGAAATCCGGGAATCTCTAGACTCGGAGCAAAAGGTCATCGACGACGGCGTTTCGGCAGGTTTCGACTCCAGTATCGGGAAGGTGGTGAGTTACGAGTCCCCGACCACGCACTGGATCAGCGGCAAACCCATCCTGGACAACAACGCCGTCAACCTGTTCTCCGCCGTCCTGGTGGCGCTCATCCTGCCCGGGATGGCTTGGGGCCTATGGCCGCATTAGGAGCCCCCGTGTTTTGGGGCAAAAAAAACCAAAAGTCCTCTACTCCATGAGCGACAGGGGAAACAGAGAACTTTATTTTTGAGACTGTTTTGCGTTTGAAATAAAGTGAGAAAAGGCAACTCCGTGTTGTATATTTTTGACCCCCAAATTTAAGTCAAGAAAACATTGGTGAATTACCAAATGAAGCCACAAGGTGCCAGCAAAACACTCGTACATCCGTTTCCAGAGTCTGCAAGAAAAACGGACTAGCGGCACCGCTGCTTTTTGAATTCATTTGTTTATTTCATCGTGAGAGAAAAGGCACTAAAGTAAAGTAGGAGAGGAGGAGTGACATTGACTTGGAATGAGAGGTTCACTTGACAAACAAACTTAATACACAGGCACACAGAAAGACAAGTTCAACTTCCAAAAAATAAAAGGTCCTTCAGAGTGTTTGGTGTCTTAAGAGTTCATTTTCTTTCATTACAAATATACAAGATAAATTCCTATTTCCCCGCAAATAAATGAGATGAAGGTGGCAAGTTTGCCTTTGAACGCAGCATACAAAATGGTGGGGTGAATGAGCCTTACCTCCAGGGTTGTAAAATTCCAACATCAGAACTTGACTTTGGGAATGATAAATGAAATACACAACCTTGACATAAGCGTATTGTCCCTTCATTTACAAAATGATGAGTGTTGTAAGCGCTATCGCTCGCTAAAATAACCAAAAAGGTCACGCGCTCTCTCACATTTGGACAATTCCCATAGTGAAGCCTTTTCCGGTTGACTGTCAATTTTCGCAACCCTGAAATCAAACCGGGAGTGTTTGTAAACATCAGTCGTCAATTTTAGATTTCCTTCTAGCGTTTGAAAAGACTGACAAAAACGGAACACCGCTGAGTGATCCCCAACCGCTTTGTCACCTTGCGTGGAAACGCGGTGTCGCTCGGTCACAGGTTGTCTTTAAAGTAGCCCAGCTTGGCCAAGGACATCTCGCGGCGCAGCTGCATCACCTCCCAGAACATCTGCTCGGCTGAAAGCGCACAAAAACGACGGCTCGGAGTGGCACTTTTTTTTTTTTTTTTTTGGGGTGTCGACGTTTCCTACCGTCCTGCTGCTTGACCAGCCCCTGGTGGATGTAACGGATGTACGTGAAGAAATTGCACACGGCCGTGATCTGAAACAAAATCGCCATTTGAGTCGGATGCGCGTCGGAGGCGGACCGCGCCGCCTTTTTGCCCGCGCTACTCACCCTGTATCGGCAATACGGCGACACAAAGTAATAGTTGGACGAGTCCCCGAACTTGATTCTGTGCTTGCAGGTTTTGGTCTGACCGCTAAGGGCGCACTTCCTGTTAACCGAAAGAAACACGTATTTGTCAACGTACATGTCGGCCGGCGAGCGCGACGTCGGGCTCACTTTGGTCCGCCGCATTCCACGGCCGAGGCTTTGACGACGGGCAACGGCTGGAATCCCACCGGCTCCACGCCGAGCGTGTTTCGCTCCACCGATTCCAAGATGGACGACCCCAGCTGAAGCCAGGGAGGACAGGGTTGAATTATCCGTTCGCGTCAGCAACATTGTCAAAGTACACTTCTGTGGCATTTCATTTTTCAGAATCGATGTTCTCCATTTAACACGTAAAGTCGTCGGCCGCCGTCGACGGCGATAGACGTCTGATCCGTTCGAACCGGCGGCGATCGTCTATCGCCCTCGCCGAAACGTTACCGTGTCCGTTCCGGCCGTGACCTGACCTCGCTCTTGCTAAAGGTGAGGCAAGGGTAAATGTCCTCGCGGTAAACTCGTTCCAGAAAGCAGCAGCCGCGGTCCAGCGTGGGATCCTCCTTCCAAGCCTTGAACTCACTGAAGAGCTGCGCGTCCGCCTGCCGCCAGAGCTCAGGAGAGTTACACACGCGAGTAATTTGCGGCTACGGCGAAAAGCGGAGGCGAGCGGACCTCTCGACACTCCCGCACGATGGGCTGCGTGGCGGACGGGTCGGGCTGCGTCCCCAAGATGGCGGAGGAGGTGCTCTTGTTTCGGCTGTGACCCTTCCGGAAGGCCGTTTTGGCGCCCACGTTGGGGAGCTCGCCCACGGGTGAGGTGGGAGACGAAAGGACCAGGGTCTTGAGGGCCTGCACCTCCGCCTGGAGGACGTCAATCTGAGGGGGTGTGGCCAAACGCTATTTAGCACGTGTGAGCGGAGGCGGCGGCGAGGGAGGAGTATAGTACGCTGCTCACCTTGCCCAGAGCTTCTTTCAGCTGCTTCTCGGCGTTGGCCTGCTTGACGTTGGCTTCTCTCACCATCTTGTGGGCCTCCTGAAAGAAAAACATTTAAGGACAATTGGAAACCGAGGTGGATTTTCTTTGACGTGCTGGGAAAACGCCGCTCGTCCGCCGGAATGGCGACTCTCTGTCAAAGGCGGAAAGGCGGGGCGCACGGACCTGGAAGAGGCTGGCGGTGAGCTCCTCCAGCTCCTGGCCCAGCTGATCGCGCACTTTTGACAACCTCTCACACTCCTCATCCTTTAACAGCAGCTCCTTACGCGCGCACACGCACATGACGGCAAGCAATGGTGATCCGATCAAATGTGACAACACGCACATGAAGGAGAAATGAAAAGAAAATCATAATTTGCATCCTCCGTGACATTACTATCAAATGAAACGTGGAAAACGGGCATGCTCGCAGCCAATAAAGAGCAAAATAAACGTGATGACAAAAAACACACACACACACACAAAAAAAAAAAAAATCACATGAAATGTACCAAGCACGCACACAGCAGTTAAAACTCATTGGCAGCGATAGACGTCCAAACAGATCGAACGATCACTGCTAATCCGCCCGGTTCCAAACGGATCTGACGTCTATCGCCGTCGACGAGTTGAGCCCTTCCTTGACTTTTGCGGTTTACCCTCTGCGCTTTGGCCAGTTCGTCCTTCAGGCGCTCGTATCCTTTCTCTCGCACCTCCATGACCGAAGGGCTGCGTAGGCGCGAAAAGCTCTCGGCCAACGTGCCGCACTCCTCACCGTCGTCGCACGACAGGAAGTTGATGTCCGTCGCGTCCGCCTCAGGTACGCTGGTGGCGAGGAGATGAGCAGTTGAGATTTTTTTTAAAAGGGCGGAAGGCGGGCACGGGCGCTTACCCGCCATTGTGAGCGTGCGGCGGCGTGGAATAGACGGGCCGCGTGGGGAGCTGGTCGGCCCGCAAACCGGCGGGCGGCGCCCCCAGCGAGTGGGTGCGGTACAGGGAGGTGGGCGGCGTGCTGTGGCAGGTGGGAGAACGCTGCTCCGCTTGGTTCTGTGGGGACAACGCACAGTGTGGTCAAGTCAAGAGATTTCTCCATTTTAGTTCACCGATTCAAAAACTTGATTTATAAGTGATTACTATTAAAGTCCGTAGGCTCAAGCAGCGCATGTGTTGCTACGCTGCCATCTTGTGGCCACACAGAAAAGTGACAAACCATTAACATCCATCGCTGTCAATGGCAGCCTATGATTGTGACTTTTTGGTCATTCAAAAAAAAAAAAAATAGATATCTTTTTTTTTTTTTTAAATATTACATTTGTTTCTATTTTTTTAATCATGAATGAAGAAAATGTTCAATAAACAAAATTGATTGAATGAAAACTGAAATGCACTCTGGTTACGGCCCCCGATACTATGACACTCTAAAGTCGATTTTTTTTTAAGCGTGTGCATAGAAGCATAGTACGAGCAGAAATTGACAGCAAGAGAGGTCAGACCCATCCATTCGGACCAGAGGGGGCTTTGTGGCGACCAAGATGTGTTTTAGTGGGTTTATTTTGCGGATACTTTTAAGGAAGGTCGTCTTGGCCGCCGGCCGGTACCTGCAGATCAGGCGTGGTGGGCGAGGCCAGGTTGACCTCGTGGAAGCCCTCCAGGCTTTCGGCGTTAGTGGGAGCGCTGCTGCAGGACATGGCGGCTGCCGTGGCTCATCCTTCAGGCTAAAGAGCAGCAGAGAACATCAACAAAGTCACCATTCACTCCAAGAGCCAATTTCAACCACAGTTATGCGTAGGTAGTTGTCAAAGAGCAAATGAGTACTTTGACATCAAAAATATGGGGGAGGGCTCAGACGGCTCTCTGTAAACTTGATTCGTTGATGGATCGTGGCTCGGTCCATCACCATGGACACCGGTCCTCAAGAAGCTGTGGTAACCCGACACCGCATAGGACGCCGGGTACTGATCGAGTTACCGGGTCATGTGATTAGGAAAGACTTTCTAGTACAAGCAAAACAATAGTGCAACTGATGGCATTGATCAGATAGGGTGAGGCAAAATAGCGCTACACTTCATCAACACTTGCCAATTTGAGCCCAAAACTCATTGAAAATATTCATAGTGCTGTATACGTGTTTTTTTCCTTCAAATATCCGCTGGGGGCCAGCATTTAGTTTTCTCCTGTCCCACTGACAGGTTTTCTCGAGTCACCTGAACGCACCTGATAAACGAGCCACGAGCTAATGAGTTTTCTTATCATTTTCGTAATTTATTTCAATAACCGTTTAGTTGTTCGACATAAAATGCTTCCAATTAACGTGCCCTTGCGTTGACTACAAAATCCTACTTAGCTCGGGGCTAACAGTTAGCTCGAGGCTAAAACGCTAATCCCCACTACGACTGCTCACCACAATCTGACTCTATCGTGCTCTTTAGCAAATAAATGATGTCTTTTTGCAATCGACGTAGGTTTTACTATGCACTCGGGCTTCATTAAATCCCAGAAACAACGTTGCTCGCTCGCTCACAGACTATCTCGAGCTGCTAAACTGCAACAGACTGTTTCCCGTCCGATCATGGACCTACGAAAGCCATTTGGGGCCAGTTTATCCTTCAAATCCCGACTTGCAGAGGGGACTCACCGGACACGATGCGCGGACAGAAGGCAGACGGTGGGCTCCCTCCTTCCGGGAAGAACGAGCCGACAAACGACGCTGGCTAGCAGAGCGGCGCTAGTTGACGCAGCCCCGGCCGGCGCAGGGAACTCCAAGATGGTGCGTTCGGGGACCGCTCGGAAGTAAATATCACACCCTAACGATTCTTTACTTTTGATTTTAGAAGCATGATGGTGACCGATTTAGAGGAGTAGATTTCATAAACCCAGAATGATAAAAGTAACAATGAAATCACATGTAGACGTCCCTTACTTACGTCTATTAAAAGGCTGTAATACCCATGTTATCCACGAGATGGTGCTAAATGACAAACATCTAAATGAATCCAGGAATAGCATATGGTCAACTAAGTAAATCATGGAACTTTTCACACACCTGAGAATAAACAAGGAAGACTACCCAAACACCACACGTTAGGTTAATTTCCTCCACGCACGCACGCACGCACGCACGCGCTCAAGAGCGATGGGCGGGGCCCCTACCCCTTGTTGGCATCTTTAAATTGTCTCGTCATCAGTCGAGGTGGAGTCGACAGGCGGCAACACAAGTTTCTTTCAGGAGAAAAATACCTATTTCTGGGAGGTGAGACATTTACTCGAGGATGGAGCTTTCACATTTGAAGGTAAATCCTATTTACCCCACTTTGCTAGCTTTTTTTTTTTTTTTTTTTTTTTTTTGGAGAGGGGAGGCGGAACAAATATAATTTAAAAAATCACATTATTTAATGGATTAAATCATACCATAAAATGAAATGCTATTCTTCATGTTCAAAAACTCGTCGTAAACCGATGATCACAACGACTAACTACATTGAACGGTGTTGATGGTGTCACAGAGAAATTTCTGCGAGTTGTAACCAGGTGAAGATGTAAACGTCAACCCAGCCATCCGCGTGTTCGCGCAAGGTGAAGTGGGTCACGGCAACACAATGCTACGCTGCTGATGTATTGGTGCTATTCACTGGAATAAATGTTCAAACAGGACAATTATAAGAACGATAGTCCTACTAATAATCGGCTATTGTTGACGCGAAATCTGAGCGATGAAGGCAAAGTCGTGTTTTCCACTCTGGAATGTGTGGTTTCGGGTGGAGGAGCCGGTTGTGCGGCGGGCGCACAGTCCAGTTAAACAGGTCTGCCCGCAGCACTGTTGCTTCATAATTCATTCAGGAGTATCTGTGTTCATTTTGCACCGTAAATAGACATTTCCCATCACGAGAACACAACTTTGATTTGTGTGCTTGAGGTGATCCCTTCTTTCTTCAGTTGCAAATAAAACCCAAAGAAATATTTGACCAAGAAATAGCTCGTCATGAGGTACTTGCTCAGGCTCTTGCAAGTCAAGTACAGTACTTGCCTTTTAAATCCTGCCCGACAAGCTAAGCTTACAAAAGAAATGCCGCTTCTAAAAGCGTGAGCCTGAAAGCAAAAGGATTTCCTTCTGACGTCTCCCTTCTAGACCGAGGCCAAGTGATGACCGGGTGACTCCTCAGAGCGAGGAGCAGATATGAGTCCGCTTCCGTCGTAGCTGCGCCCCCGGAGATGTCCAAAGCGTTGCCGAGCCCTTCCGGCCTCATCCGGGACATGGCCGACAATCCGCGCCGCTCCCAACTCAACGGCGCCTTGAGGCGGAGCTCCAGATCTCGGGTGAGTAAGACTTAAGACTGGAAAACTACCTAGATACTTTGAGTGGTATCGTTACCTTTTTTGGCTTACTTTAAGAAGGATTCAGAGTCTGGAATGTTGACGAAAAGAAAGGGAGTAGCGGGTTTTGACACAAAAACTTCCCTGACACGGCCGTAGCAACTTTTATTACGGTTTTGCTTGCCCAAACTCCCACCCACAGCACAAGTAAAGCCCACTTGCAATCGGGAACGACGGCACCTACAGGGGTAAAGGTGGGCGTTCACCATATAAAGCATACAGATACTGTACCTCCCTACCCTGTACTCAAGGGTCTTTTGTGGGACTGACAATGAGCCACTACAGAGCAGCCTTGTTCTGTTCTTCTATTATCTAAACAGTGAGCGCGTCAGATGACTTTCGAGTGATTCACGTTGTTTATACAAAAGACGCAGTCAGCACACAGTTGTGCCAATCGCACCTGCTCGACAGCCTTCGCACGCCTCAGGGACCGCATCCATTCGCGACACACGACGCCGCCCCGACCGGTCCGCCGGCCTTTTTTTTTCGGCTCCCGAGCCACGTCTCGATTACACGTTCTCGACAACCGAGTGACTTTGAATCGACCTGCGCAGGATGAAGACACGCTACGCTTTCTGAGTCCTGAGGAGAAGGAGTGCCTCCAGTTTTTCGAGGAGACCATAGGCTCATTGGAGAACAGCCTCGAGGAGGACGAGCTCAAGGCCGGGCTCGCCAAGACGCCAGGCAGCGGAAGCCTTCTTGACCACGAGATGGATGGACCTTCCCCGACCCGTGATCTCAGCAGAGTACCTTCTCTTTCAGCCAGGCGCCTCAGCGCTAAAGACCAGGATATTATAGACTTGGTCCGGCCAGATCCAGACTTGTTGCTTGCCAAATTGGCGTTCAATCCTACCAGTCCAGGTACTGCATGTTTTGTTGTGTTCAGTTAAATCCATTCAAATTTGAGTATTAGAACTCTGAACTTTGTTCCTCTTAGATTTCCAGAAGATGGCCACGAACCCCGAGAGTCACTTTGAGATAAAGCCGAGACACGATCCAGCCGATCACGCCGCAGTCCGTGAGCCGACGGACGGGCACTCCTACCACCCGGCGGGCTCCGTCCCCACGCCCGTCCTCATTGCCAAGAAGATAGCAGAGAACCAGGCCGAAGAAGCGACCGTCGGTCCGTCTTTGCTCCAGCGCAGGCGTAGCCGTGAGGGTGATAAGTCATCAGGCCATGGTGAAGATCTTCCCACAAAGCAGGGTCCTCCTACGTTTGCCAAGCCTACCAGATACCCTGCAAACATCAGTATGATTCTCGGCAACAAAGATCTCCAGAATCAGCCGGTGTCCAATGTTAACCTCCACGACAGGCGTGCGCTGGTAATGTCTAATCTAACAGGAGGACCACAGGTTCTCCTGCCCGAGGAATCCGTACCAAATTTAGCGCACAAGTCGCTAAGTCCCCCCACTCGCAGCATTTCCTTCAATGACCCGACACCAGAGAAAACCCGGATGGAAGCGCTGTCGAAACTGGGCCTGGCCAGGAACCGAGCCCTTTCGGGAGGAACGTCAGTCCCCGATACCGTTGACGGCGCGGCAACGAGACCCATCCCGAGCGCAGAGATCAGTGTCACTAACAGGCTTCCCCAAATAGAGACCGGTGAGGTCCCGACGCTGCCGCAAGGCTACACATCAACCAAGAAAGCAGAAACTCTGTATTTCGAATCACCTAGAAGCTTTGAGGACAAAAAGCCTCCAGTGAGCCCGCCTCACGTGGAGAAAACCTCTCCTGCCGCCCAGCCGTCAGACATCATATCGCTGGAACTCAACAGCTTTGGAGGTAAATCCATTGTGGTTACTCCAGGTCCTGCTAAGAAAGAACCCGCGACAGCTCCGGCGAGCTCTGAAGCCAATGTCGTGCCTTCAGTGCTGAGCAACCCCAGCGAGTTCAACAGCTACGGAGGAAAGTCCAAAATTGTGAACCCCGCGACCGGAGCCATGACCAAGAGCGACCTTCCCGACATCCTCAGCTCCCACATCGATGTGAATCGCAGACCCCGGCTTCTGCCCGCCGAGCTCAACAGTTACGGGGGCAAGAGTCGGACCATCGACCCCTCCGCCGGGGTACGCCTCCCCGCGGGCTCGGCTCCGAACCCGGCGCCGAGAAACCCTCAGACGTCGCATCGCAAAGCCGGCGCGGACGCCGCCGCGCGAGCAAAATCTACCTCCGACGTCAGGCGAAAACCGGCCCCCATGTTTCGTCCCCAAGGTGTAACCGTACAGTTTTCTGGCCGAGCGGCTAACGAGGAATCTCGCAAGCAGGCGCTAAAGAAACTCGGGCTGCTCAAAGAGTCGTGATAGACTTTTGGCAACGTTCCTTCAGGTGAAACTTTGATGTCGGGTTTCTGTGCGTGCCTCTCCAAAGGTCAAGGTGTGGCAATGGAGACCTAATTACGAAAGACTTGCGCAGCCAGTTTTCTCTTCCCCTGACATTGAAAGACTGCTGTCAAGAGTGTTATGGTGACAAATTTCCTGATGTTTGCAAAGGGAACCTCTATTTTTTACTGCTGTTTACTCACTTTGTTCTGTGTCAACTACTTTCGGGAAAGAGCAAAGGTCTGAAATTTTTTTTTTGTTTTTAACCGATTAGGGAGCAAGTGTGAGTAGTTTGGGGGGAAAAAAGGTTTTTGGGGCACGGTGCCACACTGGAAGTTATTTTTGACTCAGCGGACCCGCCTCCTACACAAACCTTGGAATGTTTTTTTTTCCCCCCCCACATTGCAGCGGGTATATTTTTGACTGCAATTGCAGGGAGGGCCAAGACATCGTACTGATTGTTAGTATTCCAACCACCAAGCCTACAAATATATTCTCATAGCTTTTCATTCTGGCTAATTGGTAGTTTGGAACTATTCTACGGGTCACGGTGTATCCATCCATAATAATGTGCGTGTGTTATTCAGACTCCGGCTTCTGTAGTTTAGCTGCAGTAACTTTTGAAGTATATTAAGTGATATCACAGGGTTTGACAGTGTTACAACTGTGGGAAAATGATCTTGTGAATGTTGTTTACAGACTCCGGTTTTTATCTGTAGTTTATCTACAGTTACTACGAAGTATCTCCTCTGTGTGTACATATTAACATATGTGTGACAATCATTAAAGCGACTCATGTGTCTATTACTTCTTTTGAGTGACTGTGGAATGTAAAGAACGAGCCAATGATTGGCTGCGCGGTTGGAATATTTCACCGGGTTCGGTCGCGAGAGATCAGAATAGCCGACGGCCCGTTTCGTGGTTGCTTTTAACACTATTTCAGCGACGTGAACTTGTCCTTTCTCTTCACACTAGTCACATTTTGGTCAGGCAAGGTTCTCTCGTAATGTAAGACGCAGTGTACACAAGCAAGCGGGAAATGAGTAAACGCTCTCATTTGCCGCCTTGTAATTACTTTGGACGGGTGGACAGACCCGCCCTATTGGAAAAAAAATAAACATTTTTTACTTGCAGCACAAATGAAATGAGAGTCTGATGCTTGAACAAGACACACGCGGTGTATTTTGGAAATCAGTGAGAAGCTCTGGCAATTCAGCTTAAAAACAACACATTGACATCACGGCTCGATGTCATGCAAGGATGGTGTTACTGGAAGTGAAAAGTTACACGCTCCCTAGATTGCGTTGACTATTACAAGCAGATATTTACTTTATTGCAGCGATGGCACAATTCTCGTCTGAACGCTACAGGGAAGAAGTTGGAGATTTGTGATAACATTTCAAGATGAACTTTAAATGCAATTTGAATTTTACAAGGATGTCTACACGCTCTCTTTCACAGTCGGACACTGAAAATGAACTTCAACTGAAAGTTGACCATTATGATTCATTTGACGTCGATTCTGAAATTTCACCCCAGGTCTTGAATTAGTCTCAACTTTTGTACATTTTGACGACATCGCCGTTAGCTTGGCGCCCCGCGCTCATCGCGTGTTCCCGAGTTCACTTCAAAATTTGAAGAAAATAACAAAAAAACACCCCAATTAATCCGCTCTCACGTCCGACTTTATCTCCGCTCGACGAGGCATTTACTCTCGTCGACGTCAGCCGGCCTCAACTTTTAGTTTGCTTTTGTTTGTCATCTCAGGCAACAGACAAAAAGAAAAACCCCGAACCCACCCCTCCCCGGCCGCCGCGTTGGTCTGTCTTTCCGTCCTCCTCGGGCCCCCTCGGTCGGGGGGGTTGTTGAGGTCAGGGGTCGGCTCTGTTCCCGGCATCGGTGGGTGCCTTCGGAGGTGCCGTGCCCCTCCCCTCACCTGCTGGACAGGTTTCCCTCCGATCTTCTCCCTCTTCTCACTCGTTCCTTTGCTCTGTTGCTCGCCAAGCTGAGGACTCATCAGCGTCTCCTGAAACGACATTCGGCCGGGTAAGAGCGGGCGACGGCGTTCGGACCGGTTTTTGAGCAGCTCACCTTCCTCCGGTCTTGAAGATCAGGTCGGCGTTGGGGGCGCCTTTGGGGTGCTGGTAGCGGGGCCGGCGCTCGCGGTTGGTGTTGGCCTGTGCCGGACGCTGGGCCAGGGACTGCAGCATCTCTGCGACACGCAAAAAACCCAAAACAATTGACGGCGGTTTGGACGGGCGGCCGGCCGGCCGGCCGGCAACATCCTACCTTGATAGTCTTCCTGCTCCTGGCGCTCGTTGATGTCCAGGGTGAGCTTCTTCATCCTCATGCGTTCCTCTTGCTCGGCCTGCTGTTGGTTGAAGTGATTGGCGGCCAGGTGGGACGACAGCGGCACGTTCAGGATCTTGTACTGTGCGGCAAACACAAAAGCCATCATTTGTACACGTCAGGCGGGATCCGCGCAAATAGCACACACAGTCTAAAGCAGGGGTGTCCATACTTTTTGCAAAGGGGGCCAAATTTGGGGGCCGACCTTGGCTGAAGTCCTTTACGTAGAACAATATACTTAAGCAAATTTTAGCAAGCCATTCTGTGTGTCACATTTGCTTTATTATTTCATTTTTAAATGAATCATTTCAACAATTTCGCAACTAGCATTTGTTTCAACTCTCGGGCTCTTGCGAAATACTGCTGCTGTGAAATTAAATTAGCTTCAAGTTGCTTCCATTTCTCGCTACCTATCTTCCCTGTAATCTTGTCATACATGTCAGCGTGTCTTCATTGGTAATATGGCCTCACAATGAACTCTTTAAAAACAGTGACTGTCTCTTTGCAAATGAGGCAGACACAGTTTTTGTCTATTTTAGTGAAGAAATAGTCCAATTTCCACCTATCCTTGAAGCGTCGGCTATCGCAGTCAACTTTCTTTTTTTTGTTGTTGGTTGTCGCCATTTTAGAAAATTGGGAGTAAAGGGTCACACGGGGTAATGTTGCTTAGAGTGCTGCTGCCTTTTAGTGGATAAATGAGGAGCAGCATTTAGTGTGTAAGCTACTTCATATGCTGGTAGCAGTACTGCTGACCAATTTATTAAGTGTGTGTGCGGGCCAGACGTTATTAATTCAGGCTCCCCCCAGGATTGATAAATCTAAATTCTAGACTTTTAAAACCTTTTTTAATGCCATTTCAACTGAAAATGAATACTTTTCTCGCACCCATTATTTAGATAATATTGAATCATATTAAAAAAAAAAAAGCACTGAACATTAAATTTAACCTCAATTACTAAGTGTGTTTGACAAAAGAATGCACATTTATTGAAGATACAATTAAAACACATTTAAATATAAGGTCTTTCGGAATTTTTTTTTCTCCCCAGGATAAAATGGATTTTACACTATTATTGTAAAGCAACTTCAGAAATTACATTTGCAATACAACAGGTTTCCCTTTTAAGAGGACCTACCGGTAGTCAATGTGGTAGGTAGGTGATTGTCAAGTTGGCCACCTTAACTGTAAAGTGCTTGCAATAGGCAGTGAAAGTTTAAAAAACAGCCACTAAATGGCAGTAGTTTACCATTAATTACCACAAAATAAAAAAGCTACACATGACCATTTCCCTTGGTAATCGTTTTTTTCTAATCACATGACAAGAAGTATACAAAACACATGTTAATCCTTTGTTAGCTATTGAAGGCATTTCTTTTAATCAGATAGAGAAAATCCATACTCTTATTTAATCAAGAAAAACATTTAAATATACCAGGAGGTGTTCTACTATCACCTACATTGTAATTTGCCTATCACCATGCCATGTTATTCAGATCAACGTTACCCCGCACTCGTTCCAATAATAGACAGTGTCAACCGTGTTGTGTATCTGGGAGTGATGGTGAATCTACGACTCCGGTTTATCCATGCTAAGGCTAGTGCACCTGCCAATACCCCATTGAACATGGCTAACTCTTGAGTTAAAACTGCGAAATTCACATTCATTCGAAAGGCAAACCGTGCAGAAATACATTATTGCATCTAACACATTTTAATTGGAGAAATTGGCAACTTACTTTGAAATGTTAAGCAGGTCCACTGCCTTCGCATGACCCATAAACTGCGACCCAAAGTATCTGGATGCGACTTGGTCGCCGATCCAATACCTCACATGCTGGTCCAACTGTTTGGACTTGGTTGTCTCGTTGAGGCTTTCGTCGGACATAACAACTAAGGCATCTGAGCAGTTCCTTGCATTAGCACACAGTACTGTGCGATTGCCTGCTCTTGTGATGTTGATGCTAATGATGCTAACGGCGCGCACACAAGAGGTGCAGTGCATCGTAAAAATTCTACGCGTCACCTTCGTTATGGATTAAAAAAAAAAAAAAAAAAACTTCGTCACGGATATAATTTAGGTTGCACCGAGATGTTCTTGAAAATTAAAACCACGGTGAAAAAATTCCAGACTTGCGACAGCTAATTTAATACCTTTAATAATGGGAAACTAAATTCAATACTTTTTTAATACTTTTAATAACCCGCGGGTACGCTGTAATTTAATGACAGAGGCTGCGGGCCGGCTGAAACTTGACCACGGGCCGCATTTGGTCCCCGGACCGGACTTTGGACATTTCTGGTCTAAAGTAATATCCCAGGTCACCCTTCACAGGGCACTCATTGGCTGTCATCAGTGGCGCCGGACATCCGATCCATTCGGATTGGGGGGGCTGGCAGCGAATGAACGCCAAATGAAGCGGACGTGTACTAGCGAAAAAAATCCTTTAAATTCACAGCAGAACCACATGATTGGACATCTGTCTGAATGCGACTATCTTTGAGACCTCACATTTTTGGTGGGATTAAGTTTATTCGATTGCCAAAAATAGTCACCTGCCATATAAAGGGTTAAAAGCTAACATGTACAGAGGGGTAGAGAACATAAAGAATCTTGTGTGTTGTACAGCAATGTTGCCTGTGTGTACTTTTCCAGGAATTTTTTTGGGTCTGACGTTCGAAAGCAAGACACGCCCTCAGCCTCGGCCCGCAAACCGCACAAACACACATGCCCCTCTAGAGTCAATATTATTGCTGTGTGTGTATGATTTTGGAACGAGCCTTTCGGTGTTTGTTACTCGACTACATTAACATTAGTATTAGTAAGTGGACAAATTTGGTTCCGGGATGGACAGAGAGAGTCAACAAAAAAAAGTGATCGTCAAATCTCTGGTGTCAGTCATGCGTTATGGTCGTTAAAAAAATAAAAAGACCAACAGGTAAAAAAACTGAACGTGACTGGACAGAAGAGGCTACACTTGTATGCAAAATACAGAACAATAACAATGAGGTAAATCGTGTTGTGAGGTATAGGGTTGAGAAGATTTTGAGTTACCTGCTGCTTATTGCCCTTGCGCGTAAGCATGACAAACTGCATGGTGTCGGAGACGTCGGCGTCGCCCTCGCCCACGCAGTGTTGGCTGGCGCCTCCCTTCCTCAGCTGGCTCTTGAGCTGCAGAGGGATGGCCACGTCCAGCTGGTGCACCTTCACCGACTCGCCGCTACGTTGCTGCGGGCCGGCATTTGCCATTTTGAAAGGGAAGGACGCCCGTGGGCGGAAGGAGCTCGGAGGTCGGGCGCACCTGCAGGTTCTCCAGCATCATCTTGTCCAACGCTTGGATGAAGTCCTCGTCCTCGGCGCACGCCACGTGCTTCAGCCCGCCGCCGCGAATCGTCACCTCCTACCAAGATACGGCCGAAACCCGTAGGATTCAACGATACCATTTGTTTTTAGTCAGATGTTTGATTGATAGCGCTCACATTGTTCTCCTCATCCGTCTCATTTTCCTTGTTGGAGTCTGTCAGGTAGTCGGTGTTTTCTTCTTCCTCATCATCCCTCTCGTCTTCCTCATTCTCAGACGCTTCCTGCAGGAGGAGGGGGGGGACGAACTAGCTGAATAGATGACGGAAAGGAAGGGTGGCGACGGCCAACTCACGTCTTCCTCCGGTTCGTTCATTTCGCTCTCGTTGCCCGACTGCTCCTCCGTCTCGGCGCCGCCTTCCTCGTCTTCGTCGTCATCCTCCTCGTCCGGGCCTTCGCCTTCGCTCATGGCGCTAGAGCGACCGTCTTTCTCCATTGCTAGACCTGTTGAGTGGGTTAGCGCAGAAACTTTCAAAAAGCCATTCTTTTCCACGGAAACTTCTATTTGCAAAATATTAGCGTCCCAGGGAAATTCCTCATTCCACCCCTCGCAGTGCCAGTTCTGAATAAAACCGGTCATCCAAGGAATGTCTGATCCGGTCCACACAATAACACCAGTGTTCACTATGAGACCTCCATCACTCACTTGTTTTTTTTTTTTTTCTTTTTGCAAATGCAATATGAAAACACTTACAGTGCACGTGAATGGCAGCTTCTCACCATGCCTAATAACCCAACATTTTTGGGGTAGTGACACAGAAATATGAAGCACCCACCCGGACTACCTGACTGAAGTTTTGTGTGCGTTTTGAAACGCATCCCGCTCTCAGAAGGCGGTTGACATTTTTCTCAGTCCACACCTCGAAACCGGCAAACAAAGCTGCCCTTCTACCGGGCTGCTGAGAGATGCGACACAAACATTCTCAGGCATTTCCTCTTTTCTCCGGATTCTTCTAATGATACCTCAACAGGCCGATTGGTGGGCCATGAGCAGTCACTTCCAATAGACGTCATTAAAAGCCACGCGCTCTCTATTGTTGCCTGTAATGACTTAATTTATATGAACTACACCTTTCAACATACATAATATGACTTCAGGAATGTCGTTGGGGCCAAAGATCAAGAGTAACTCAACCAGCGAGGCAGGATTTGACACGCTCCTACAATACTAGGGCTGCAACAAACGATTAGTTTTACGATCGATGAATCTGACGATCAACGATTCATCGGATAAACGTCACCTTTTTTAAATTTCACAACTGTCTATTTCCTTCAAAAATAATATTAAAACTTCCTGACTTAACTGTAATCTACGACTTGACTGTTTAAGTACATAAAACAAAGTATAGGACATAAAAAGAATTTCTCAGGACACAAATAAACCCATCTCAGACTTATTCAAATTTAAAAAAGTGCTGCTGATTGACATTTTTTATCTTGTGGGCAAAGCGCTGATAAAAATTGTGTCAATGACTCATTTATTTTCTTGAAACAAACTAAACAACAAAATCGAATAACATCGACTCTAATGAATTCATTTTCTTCATCAAACAGTTGTGCATAAATACAATCCAAATCCAACTTCAAAGCACTCGCTCTCGTACTGTACGACAATTTACAGTTTGCATGGACGCGTGTGTTGCTAAGCTGTCATATGAATGGGTTTTTGTGTGCGGTTTCTTATATGACAAGTTGACTCTCTAACAATAACTCAAGTGCGAATATGCTTCTCCAAAACATAATACGAACTGATTGGCATAATCGCCAACTAGCTTAGCGCTCCTTGCTCATCAACCAAGAATACAAACAATACAATTGGCTTCATTTACTCACCTCTTACAGAGGCACGCTGGATCTAACAATTTAACTCGTGACACTTTGTAAAGTTATTGGTCCAGCAACCCAACATGAGTGTAGCAGACAAGCAGTGAACTCTCTCTTTCTTGCTCTAATCTAGTGGTTCTTGATTGAACCCCAGGGGTTAAGACACACATACTCTGACTGAAGGCCAATTGTCGTTTTAGAACAGGTTTTGGTCTGGGTTGCCTCCAATTTACCATTTCTTTCAACTCCTAACCCTCTCTATTGGGAGGAGAAAGTGGTTTGGTCAGTGGAAGGTTGACTCACACTTGGCGTGAGTACATATAACAAACCTACAGGCAGCGTACACTGCGCAGATAGTAAAAAAAAAAATTTTTACAAACTTGAAAATAGCATATGATGCAAGGATGCGACAATAAAATGAGAATGTACTGTAGACATGATGAACAACCACAATTGGAGTATATAAAACTCCCATGTGATACATTAAAGCTGTTCAGACCATTGGGACACTCAGATTCCTAAGATTCGTGTTAAGTAGCTGAACTGAACAGAACAGAACAGGTTAAAACTAAAAAAATAAAAGACATGAAATTTCATTTTCCAATGTGAAAATTAACTGCAAAACACCAAATTTATTTGTATTGAATTTGAAATTTGAATACATTTCAACAGGAATGTGCTTCCTAGCTTAGCTACTATATTGGTTTTTAATTTGAAGAAAAAGAAAAAAAAAGCTTCATTATTAAAGTCCAAAGGGTTTGGTGAACGCACATGTAAAATTCGTGGGGTTCAGTACCTTTAGCAAGTTTGAGAACAACTGCGCTCATTTGGCTTTGCGCGCGCAACTTCACAAAGACAGACCCAAACAGGACGGTTCATAGCAGCCAGCAGAAATGGATGATCAAATTTGTTGGCAACTAATTTATGAATCGATTCGTTGTTGCGGCCTTAATGTAAAGCGACGCCTTCCGTTTAACTTACGGTACTTAAACGGCTCGTAATTCAAAAAAACCTAAAGAGATAATGCAAGGCACTACTGGCGTCTTCATGAAAAACTGATCATCTTAATTGATGAAACTTTGTCGGGGGCACTTTTTTGCCTTACCTAGTTTGACGAGCACCTCCCTCTCCAGGTCCAGCACCTGCCTGCTCGCCTCCTCCAGGGAGGTTCCGATCCTCATTTTGGGCCGGAGCAGCTCCAGAGTGTCGCTGATCATGTAGTCGATGTCGATGGGAAAGGGGTGCTCCTTGGTCCAAGCGTCCACGCTTTTTTTCCACCAGATGTAGCGCTGAAAGCGCAAGAAAATCAAGCCGGTTTGTCCGCGAGGGACGCCGAAGGCGGCCTTACCCGGAAGTAGATGAGGAAACAATCGAGCTTCTTCTTGCTGGAGCCTCGGTCGAAGTACTGTCCGCAGGTGTCGAGCAACGTGCACACCAGCCGGATGCGGAAGAGGTGCTCGGGGGGGTCCAACGAGCTGGGGCTGCCGTCCTGGTTGACGCCGAAGGAGATGAAGGAGAAGAGCATGCGGAAGATGACGGCCGACTCCACCATGCGGTAGTTGTACAGCTCGCCCAGGAACTTGGCGCTGCTTATGCGCCGCTGGTTGAACTTGGGCTGGTTGACCTGGGACGGGAGGACGGGGCCGATCAATTTTCCCGTGGCCTTTTTCCCCCCAATTTGCGCGTACCTCCATGCCCAGGCGGATGTCCTCCAGGACCCCGTCTACCACGTGGATGCCCACGTCCTCCTGGTAGGCCACCAGGCCGGCCAGCAGGTTGGCCACGCAGTGGATGCTGTTGTACTTGACGTTCCAGATGTTGACCATGCAGCAGATGAGGTAGCTCTTGACCTCGGGGTCCTGCCAAGGCAGCTTGCGCATCTGCCTGAGCACCTTCTCGATGGTGACCTTGGACAGGTCCTTGTAGAGCAGCTTGCGAATGTACTCCTGCAGCGGCGGCCTCTTCTTCTTCACCGTCTTTCCAATGGGCGGGGGGTTGCAGTAGTAGTAGGCGTTCTCCACCATGGTCACGTAGCGCGCATCCAAGTGCTGGGCTTGCTTTTTACGCATCATTTGCTCCTGGGGGTGGCCACGTATTTTTATTAGGGGTGCACAATATCCATTTTTTGAAACCGATATCGATAACTTCCTGCTCCTCAAGGCCGATACCGATACGATAACCGATGATATACAGTACCGTGAGAAAGTTTTAGGCAGGTGTCCTGCCTAAAACTTTTGCACGGTACTGTATATATAGAATTTTTCAATATATATTCACCTGAGTTTTTGAACACCTTTAGGTCAAAAATACTAGTGGTTGATTCAGCTTAGATTTGCCTTTGACCGAACCAGAATTTTCATGATGACATGAACGTTATTATAATGAACAAAACGAAGACAGTAACAAAACTTTGCATACTGGAAAACCAGGAGTGGAAACAAACGCACAAATCCCAATCAGACACTGTGCCAAAAATATTATTCATAGGGCCGATAATATATTATGTTATCGGATTTATTGGGATGACGTCATAATTCGTATGATCGGACCGATAATTATCGTGCACCTTTCATTTTTATTGCGTGAAACCAAAAGCAAAAGAACGTCCAAAGAGCCGTCTGACTGACCAGCAGGACACTGGTGCGCAGGTGCGAGTCGGGCGACCTGAAGAGAAAGCGGCCGCAGGTCTCCAGCAGGGTGCAAGCCATCTCCACGTGGTGGTGCGTGAAATCGGACAGCAGCATCTGGCGGCCGAAACACAAAGGAACGAATTGAACGATCGATCGATTCCCGGGCCGCCGTACAAACAAGTCTCGCACCTTGAGACAGTGAAGCGTGTCCGTCTTGGAGAACATCTTAAACTTGGCCAGTTCCCCGATAAACCTGACCGTTTTATTTTTGGTCTCAATGTTTATCTGGTCCTTCTTGCGAATCTGGAGCGCCGACACAGAAACCAAATCGGGATTTAGGAAAGGTCTGCCGTACTTCTCGTTTGAAGCGTCGGGTCCCTACGTGAAATCGGAAGTCTCCCTTAAGCATGGAGCAGAGGTCCTCGGCCACGTCTGACATGCAAGGATGAAGGGTGGCCACGAGGCGGGAGTAAAAAGGCAGCAGATCTAATCTGCAAACAAACGACTCGAGTCACGACACGGCACCTCCTATTGGTTCGTGTAGGAAGCTTGGACTTGGAAAAGAAAGGCATCGGTTGGCGCATTAACGATTGACTCCACGTGTCCAAAATCACCTCTGCCGGGGCACCGTGAAGAGAGCTCGCACCAGCTTCCTCCTGTTGGATTTGGTGTTCATGTTCATGCAGAAGTCCATGGCGGCCTGCGAGAGTCCACGCAGCACACGTACCGTTGGCGGCGTTTTGCTTGTACCGACTCGCCGGCGCTCACCTTGTCTATGAGGTCTCGGTTGACGCAGTTGGGGAGCTGCTGGATGAAGGCGTCCACTATCAGCTTCAGGTGGGAGCCCGTGCTGGCCTCTTCGTCCTCTTGCTCTAAAAATGAAAAAAAAAAAAATCATATTTTGAGACGAGGAATATTTTTTACGCCATCTTTTACTGCGCTCTACCCTGCTCATCTATCATCTTTTTGGTCAGTTCTTCACTCTCGGCCTCGTCGGCAGCCTCCAGTTCCAGAGGCTCGTCGGCGATGTCCAGCGCTTCCAGCTCTAGCTCCAGTTCTTCCGCGGCACCGGCGGCCTCCTTGGCCTCTCGGCCATCTGCAGAAGAGGGGACGCGGTCGTTATTTGGTCGCTTCCTGGAATTTTGCTAGACTTTTTAAACCGAAAGACCTTTGGCTTCGTCCTTGTCTTTGCCCTGGCCGCCTTTCTCGTTGTCCTTGAAGAGGATGGCCGGCACGAAGGCCTTAAGGTCCACCAAGTTCTCGTAGAAGTTGCGAGCGTCTTCGTCCTCCCAGATCCCTCCCTCCAGGTCGTACTCTCCGGGCTTGCCGGGGGTAAATATATCGATGCCGGGGCCGTGTTCTGAGGAGAAAACGCCACGCTCCTGACACTAGTGCGGTCGAGGAGAAAGGAAACGGCCACGCACCTTCCTGCACGGTCTTGTCCTGAGGTAACTCCGGCATGTTTTCATCCAGGAGGTCGGCCAACGACTGCGTGTTGGCCAGCAGCTTCTGATAGGACGTGGCAAACTCCTCGTACTGCTTGTGGCGGTCCTCGCTCAGTTCGCCTTTGGAATGTAAGATGCGCCTAAAGAACACGCCAGGTGAGGCGAGACAATTAGCTTGCAAACGTCATTAAAAAAAAAAAAAAAACTCCTATCCAATTTGATCCCCGATTTGTCACCTGTTCTGCCGTTCAATGTTCTGCAGCTCCCTGTGGTCCTTCTTCAGGTGCTTGGCCAGAGACGTAAAGTACTCTCGCAGAAGATTCTGGAAGGGTTGCTGCTTCTCCGCGTTGATGATCTCGCTAGGAGGAAAGTTCAGCCCGTACTTTTCGGCGGCCGTCTTGACCTTTCGCGGCAGCAGGCCGGCGATGTCGTCCCCGCAGTGCTTGCAGAAGCTGATGACCACAGACACGTGCGTGTGCGTGTCGCGGTCGGCGCCGATGATGTTCTTCAGCTGCTCGTAGATGAGCGACAGGCCCTCCTTGTCGGTGAAGAAGCCCACGATGGTGAGCTCGGCCAGGAAGCGCAGGTCGGTGCGCAGCTTGCTGACGTTGGGCACTTTGTCCTCCTTGCGCGCCTCAAAGTGCTTCTTCCAGCCCTGAAGGAGCAGTGGCGCAAACTCGGCGTACCTCTGGTGGAAGAGCGAGCAGAGGTGCACGGCGCAGCCCACGTCCGAGATCTTCAACTTGGCCTCCACCACCGAGCCGACCGCCTCGCCGATGTACTTGCTGAGGTTGAGCGAGGCGAAGTCGTTGGAGAGCGAGTCCCGCTGCTGCTCGGTCAGCGTACGCAACTTCTTGACGAAGGCCGTGTTCTTCTTGAGGCTGGAGTCCAGCCGGCTGAAGAAGGCCTCTTCGGGCCGGGCCTCGTGGGCGTTCTGGTTCCTGACGCGCAGTTCCTTCCGGCATTGGTGACGCTCCCAGGCCTCCTGATGCAGCTGGTGTCCTTCTTCCCGCTCCCTACAACATCGTATCGGTCACATTTCGCATCGAGCAATTTATCGCCGTAAAAACGGCCGCTTTCTGCCGGTCCGAAATAAAACGACGTCACGTACTTGAGGATGGCGGCCGCCTCCTCGCGTTGTCTTTTGGCCTCCTCCTCTTGGAGTTTCTTCTCTTGCTCCTCCTGCTGTCTCTTTGCCTCCTCCTCCTTCTGCTTCTGCTCTTCCTCCGCTTTCTGTTTCTCCTCTTCTTTCTTCTTTCGCTCCTTCTCCTCTTTCTTCTTCTTCTCCTCCTCCTGTCGCTTCCGCTTGTCTTCTTTGCCGGAGTCCTTCTTGCCGCTCATCTTGGCCTCCTCTTTGGTTTTGGCCCCCGCTTTCCTCTCGGCATCTCTGTCCTTCTCTTTGTCTTTGCAAGCGTCTTTCTCGTCCATGTTTACCGAGCGCTTGCGTTCAGCAGGCATGCTGAAGACATAGGAAAACAAAGTGATCGTTCGTATGTTCCGAATTCAAATCACAGATCACCCACGAAATAATACTGCACACAAAAACGTACCTCCATCATCATTGTACGTTCTCTCCTCTAAAAAAAAAAAAAAACACAAAGGAAGATTATTTAAATTTTTTTTTTTTTTCCAGGGCTTCGACAAAGTGCTGCGTACCGGTGTTAGAATGGGGAAACTATGTAACGTCATATAATGTGGTCGCAAATAAAACAATGTCACGATTCGCTGTTAGCCGGCTAGCTTAGCGTCGTAATTTCCACCGTTTCCTCTCAAACGAAAAACACAGCGAGGTTTCCGCACGACGGGGTGCTTAATAAAACGGTGAAGTGTCAACAATTTCACAGACCTTGTTATCGCGCGGCATTTTAACTGTGAAACAAAGTCAGTATTGCTAACTTTCAGCTAGGCCACTATCTGGTCGCCTCGCAAAGAGATGTAAACAAACCCTTTTAACAACGTTCAAGTCCGCGTTAGTGAGTGCGTTCATGAACAACCGCCTAATTCATTTCAATTGACTTCATATCGTGGGACAATGTGTCTCGGATTCGAGTGAAATATGTAGCCAATGACACGTTTACCTGCTCGTCGAAGAAAAATAAACATCAGTCAAAAGACGTTCGATTTCCGTGTGCCATGAGGAAGGACCCGTACGTGGCGCTAACAATTCCGCCTGACTAAAAATACTAAAACATTTTTAAAAAGCGTACTGCTTTCACGCCGCGGGGGGACAGTATTAAGTTAGAGTGTGGGTATTTCACCTAATTTAGTGGAAAAGTTGATTTCAAATTTCACTTTCTAACATGGTAAATTTCACATTTTAATAATCTAAGTTGTCACAGTTGACTAAACATTCCGCAAGACAAAATGAAGCAATGCCCTTTTAGTTCAGATCACTGGTTGAAACGAATACTTGAAAAATATTTCACAACTTTGTGACACGTCAATACAGAAAGATTACGCACAATAAAATGAGACCACACCCCGCCTTGAGAAATTTTAATGATTACATGATAACAAGGACAAATGTGACATATTGACTAGGTATTTCATGTACAAATCACTCATTCGCAACTGATTTCTTGAGTTTCGGAAAATAACTCATTTTCAACACTTTTACAACTTGATCAGTCCGGTATTGTGGGCTCTTCATGACAACAACTTCATTTCCTTCTTCTAGAGCAGTGGTCTCAAACCGGTCCTCAAAGGGCCGCAGGGGGTACTGGATTTCATTCCAACCAAACGAGACAAATACCTTTTCACCAATCTGGTTTCTTACAAGTGTAATCAGTTGATTGCAATCAGGTGCTGCTTATGTTAGTAGAAACCTCATTGGTTGAACTGTTTGTGCTGGATCTGTTGGAACAAAAACCAGGACCCACTGCGGCCCTTTGTGGAGTCGGTTTGAGACCGCTGTTCTAGAGCAAAGCACCATAGGAGATACAACACACAGACGCCTAGATTTTACTTGCAAAAAATATTACTAATAAAATAAAGATTGGAATACAAAAAAGTCCCTGATCGGATTCGCCACCTGCAAGCGAGAGCTCGGTGAAATTAAGGTCTCTGAGCCAGCCGACTCTTTCCCTCCTCGATTTCGGCCAGCTTGATGTGCGTGTATGACAAGATTCCCGCCAGGGTGCAAAGAATCCCCAAAGCCTGAGGGCGTGCGTCACACAGCCGAAGTCAATCGTTTGGAAGCCACCAACGTATTCCCACGCAAGTCTTACCTGGTTGAGTGTCAGCGGGTCCTGAAAGAGAACGTACCCTCCCACCAGTGTTAGGCAAAATTTGAAGTGGCCAAACATGTTGTAGCTGGAAAATGGACAGTCAAGGCAAAATGGGAAGGTCTCACATTTCTCGCCGTACATTTCACTCTTCGACTACCGCGGACGTCCAAAACGGATTCAAATTTGTGTCGTTAAAACGGGCAGTAGTTTGGCCCGCCCTAACTTAAGGATACGTAACAGCCGACGTGTTTCCGATGATCCAGTAGATGGACAGGTTGACCAGGAACGCCACCGCGCCGGAAAAAAAAACAGTCAACTGGAGAAAAGAAGATGCATACAACATTCATTATTTAAAAATGGACACTTGCAAGTTAGGCGCAAAGAGCGACCCACCAGAGCGGGAATAGACCAGGGTCCAAATATTCCTCCGTCACCCGCGAGCGGCTCGAAGAACGGGATAATGACGAGCAGGAAGCCTGATGACAGAGGAGCCTGGTAGTACAGGAGCTGCATGGAGTTGACTTGGAGCTCGTGTTGTTTCGCACCGACCCACTAAAAGACACACCAAATCCAAAGAATAATCCCTTTATTGGCCCCATTTATCTTGACCGTTAACGTACAGAGCGAATACATAACCTCCACTTTCCATAGGAGGTCAAAAGAAATTTGCTGGCTCACCACTTGGTAGAGCGAGGTCACCAGAACACCCAAGGTAGCGAAAAGCGTCCCCGGCACATTGAAACGCACGTCATAGTACGAATTCAGTATCACGCCTAACGTGATTGGCACCTGCACAATTAAAAAAAAATAATAAAAAATCAACAAACACGAGTAGCATCGTCATAATTGTCAGATCAGGACAAGAGATCCGACCAGGGTTAGTTGAATCTTAGTAGAGAAGGTCTTCTTGTAGAAAGCCGTCTGGATGAGGATGATGACCGGCGTGGTCATGGCTTTGGCCAGCTGGTACGTGCCGATGGAGTTGTTCTGCAGCGACAGGTTTGTGAAAGCCACGAAGCCGCAAAAGCTGAGCGCCAACCAGGCGATGCGGCGCAGCGGCAGCCGTTTGGGCGAGAAAACGTCCATCTTCTGGCACACGTACAGCCCCAGCCAAGTGACGGCGAAGTGGACCAGGGTCAGGGTCATGTTGGGGAAGCCGTAACGCACGTAGATCCACTTGTTGAGGAACACGATGCAGATGGACGACAGCAGGTTGGCCAACAGGCCGGCCGCGATACGACGGTTGCCGGGGATGTGGAGCGGCTTCTCGGCAGCCATGACGCGGCCAGTCGTGACAGTCCGGAGCCTGAGCCTTCCCAGTTCAAATGCTTTGGACGTCCGACGCCGTCAATGGTCCTGAAACACGATTACTCAACGCTAAAAACAATCTGGCTGTAACATGACTTCGAATACTGAATTATATTTGAAACCCCTATTCTTGAAAGAAAATGCATTTATGAAGTGGTCTCAAAAGTTTATCAGAGTTGCCTCGAATAGAAATGGAATTCTGCCACGCAGCCAGAAAAGTTTTTTTTTTTCCCCCTCTCTCGCTTACCTGAGGTCTTCATCTTGTGAATGAGAGCTGTCATGGTCCTCCGACAGCTTCTCCGCGGATCTGATTGTCGGTAGGACCAAATGTGAGGAAAGTGAAACGTCTCTTTCCGTTGCAATCGAAGCTGAACACTCACCACTTTATTGCTTCGAACTTTAGACGCGGCGTAGCTCGCTGAAGTGACAACACCAAATTTTCATTAAAAAGACTGCTTTGTGTGCTATTTCCTGACTTTTCCACTCTCTCGTTTGATAAAACATGTTCAGATTCATTACCGTCACCTACTGGTGTGGAGTGTGAAGCTGATTTAATCATCAAATCTGTTGCCAAGACAAAACATACGTAGTACAGTACTATATATATTTTCTTTCAACATTGAATAATTGTATGAAATCAAAAATATGTTTCCACCCTCAAAAATGTATCCAACTGTTTTGTCCTCTTAACAGGGGGTATTTTAATCCGTGCATTATAATATTACAACATTAATGTAATTGGGAAAACTACTGTGGTCATACTTTAATGTGTGTGTGTGTTTTTTTTTTAAGGCTGTTTTTTTCCTTCACTTTTTTTGTCATTGGTCAGAACTGCACTTTGTTTCTTCACCGTTTCAAGACGCTAGATGACACACGACTCTCAAACATCCTCAGATAAAACAAAATGCGTTTAAAACTACACAACCATCCATCAGAATTTGTTTATTAGTTTTTTTTAGAAGCGCAGCGCAATTTTATTGGATAAAAACGAAAAGTCGATTATTTTTATTCAAGTTTTCCACGTAATAACACAGTCGTGTCTGGCTTTCGATCGAGCTATATAAACTACTTTTATTTTTCCACGAAGAAGAAGCTGTTGAACCTCGAGGAGCGGGAAGTAACACATTGCTAAAATGGACTGGTAATAACTTTATATTTTCCAGAAAGTTTTTATGATTTTAACATTGTCAGCTGTGCTTAGAGCTCATCACTGCGTCATTCGTCAAGCTTCGAATGAATCTGTTGGCCTGTGTAATTTTGTCAAGTCATGTGCTAAGCCTTACTGGGGGCTAATGATGCTAACGCTCTCCCCGTTCACAATAATGGGAGATGCTAACCGGCTATGATTGTGTATACAGGAATAGTTCATTTTTAATCTGTTTCAGTCTGTCACAGTTCAGAGAGATTCAACTCGAGAGAATTAAAGTAGAGTAATAAAAAACGTTACCAGTATAGATTGTCATGCAAGCAGTTTATGAAAATTTGAATACTTTAATTGGAACAATAAACAAATAAAGGATGATGCGGACAACTTGTACATGATTGCTTTTTTTTTTGTGTGTTCGAATGTGAAAATGTTTGTCACTTTTTTTTAGGGGAAAAGATGAAATGCCGTCCCCGGTGGTCCGAGATGACCTGGTGACAGTTGCCGCGCGTCGAATGAAGAAGGTGGCATGTATCCTGGAAAAGTGCGTGTTCTCTTTTGGTCATGTAATTCTGTCTCAAATGTGGTTTTCCTGAGCGCTTCACCTCAGTTCCTTCACCCGGCAACGGCAGTCCCGCCATATCTCCGGTAACGCCAGCGCGTTCCGCGTTGAGGAACACGGCCGGATCGCTCTTGAGACAAGCCGGTAAGATGTGAAAAGTGGCAAACTTGTCGGCGGAAATGGAAACCGGCGGTCTTTTCTCCAGTAACTCCCAGGGTTCCGGATATTTCCGCCATTTTGGCTTCCGCTGGCCAAACCCCTCGCTTCGTACACACGCCCAAAAACACGAGCGGCGGTCTGGTGAGAAAATAAAACGCACGTCAGCAGCTCTTTGCGTTAATAAGCAAAATGTGACAAACGACCTTGTCGCGTGTAGAATTTGGACGACAGCGACTGGACTAATAGCCTGTACGCGTCCCCCGTGACGGGTCTGGAGAACACCAGCTTCTTCACGGAGGACATCGCCCCTCTCGGTTCGGCCTTGCTAAAGGAGGATGACCCCGGAGAAGCCGGTGAGTCCCAACAGACTGGACTCCAGTTTCCGTCTCATATTTTGCTTTGTGTCGCTGCAGCCGCCACCAGTCTTTTCGCAGAGTTCCTAGCGTCCTTTTTGAAGCACTCCTCTTCTGCGGTCTTCGACCTGCTGGATGATTACCAAGCCCTCTGCCAGGATAAGGTAGCTAAACTCTGCCTCTGGGCGCTAGACGCCAGTCGCGTGCCTGTGTTCTGGCGTCTCAGGTGGAAGTGCTGCAGTCGGTGGTCATGCGAGCGGGTCAGAACAGCAAGACGGTGGGAGTGCGCTGGCTCCTGAAGCAGGAGTGCCACACCTGGAGACTGATCTCGTCCCTCTACAGGTGGACGGTCTCTTTGACTGCGCCCGATTGGACCCGACCAGCCACGCCACTTATCTCTGGTCGTCTTTTTTGCAGGGATCGAGTGCAGTTGGCAATGGAAGATGACATGATGCTTGACATGACTGTGAGCGATGAAACACATCATCATATTTATGTGGGAATTGAACTCATCGGTCGCCAATGGTGACCTTCTAACTTTTCACCGCTTACCCAGAGCCCCAATGAAAGTGAAAAAATGGTGGTGGAGCAGCTATTCCAACGCGATGCGCTCGTACGTCAAAGTCAGGTAGCGAGCAAAGTACTAGGAGCCGCATTGCGGTTGTCGTGCTTTGGCTCGCTGACGACCAGTCGCTTTTCACGTCCAGCTGGTGGTGGATTGGCTGGAGAACATCGCCAAGGAGCAGATGGCAGACTTTTCCGATAACATTGAGTATTACGCCAAAAATGTTTGCTGGTGAGTTCCAAATTCTCTGGAAAAGATATGCGACACTTTATTCAACGCCTTTCGCACAATTTAAGTACATTTTATTTGTGTTTTAGGGAGAACACCCTGCACGAGTTGAAGGTGCGAAGCCAGACCGGCAACGTCTCGGCGTTCCCGCTGGTGACTGAACTGGTAAGGCCCCTTACCGTGACGGCACTCTCGCCGACCGGCGCCGTTGGGAATGTTGGCAAATGCCTCGTCAGGACCCGGACGCGCCCTTCCGCCAGCGGCGACCCCTCGCCGACCTGGACCGGGAAGACGACGTGCGTTTGCTCAAGACTGTGTTCGCGCTCATCCGAGCCGGGATGACTGAGGAGGTAGTCGCGGGGGGAGGCTGGGCCGTTGCAAAGAAAAATTTGCTTTTAAAAAGCCTTTCTCCGGCGCTCGTTTAGGCTCAGAGGCTGTGCACGCGATGCGGTCAGGCCTGGCGAGCTGCCACGCTGGAAGGCTGGAAGCTCTACCACGATCCCAACATCAACCCGGGTCCTCTTTCGCCTCTTGCCAGTGACTGGCCTCCTTCCGTTTCCTCGAGCTCATTTTGGAGATGTTTGTCTCCTCTCCGCAGAAAGCGCAGAGTTGCGGCCGGTTGAAGGAAATCCTCAAAGAGGCATCTGGAAGGCCTGCAGTTGGAGGATGGCCGCGGAGGTAAACCGCATCAAATTGCCTTGAACGACCCCAAAGCGGGCTGAAATCCGGTTTTTGTTTTAGGAGCAGCTCAACAGATACGAGCGCGGCATCTACGCCAGCCTGAGTGGAAATCTGAAACCCGTAAGATCGAGTCGTCGCCGAGATCTAGCTGACGCGAGCGTCCTAAGAGCGCGTCGCGTGTTAGGTGTTAGCCGTGTGTGAATCGTGGGAGGACTGCGTCTGGGCTCACTTCAAAGTCATGGTGGACACGCTGGTGGAGAAGCACCTGATGTCGTTGGGGATGGCCCACCAGGAAGTGGAGAAGCTGCCGCGGGAATACCTGGAAGCCAAGTACGAAACACAGCCGTGCGCTCGGTCGGTACGTTGCCTGAACGTGTCGCTCGTCTACTCATTCAGCTGGACTACGGAAAAAGTGTTTGAGGAGCTCCAAGCGTCAGAGTCAAAGGTGAAATGAAAGAAGCCATAGGTTGCTGTGGAGATCTTACCACATGACCTTTGCGTGCGTTGGTAGAGGGTGTTGGAGGAGACGCGAGAGCACTATCACGTCATTCAGAAGTTTATCATCCTGGGAGACCTGGACGGTAAGAGTTCCTCGGCCTCGCCCGTGAACCTTTAGAGGAGCTCGCCTAAGTTTCTCTTAGGTCTTCTGGACGAGTTTTCCAATTGGGTGACGGCCTCCGAGGCGCTCCCGTCGCACCTGCTGCGTTTCATGAGTCACCTGCTGCTGTTTTTCCGCTCCATGGGTTTGGCCCTGAAGGTAAATAGAGGGGTTAGCTCGCTGGCTCACTCCCATCCATCCATCTGTACCGGGAGATGTTCGTTCGCCGCCGGCCTCTCCCGTCAGTCACCGATGGCGACCGGTCTCGTCGTTTGTCCGGAAGGAGGACGTCTGCGTGGATGTGCTGAAGGCCTACGTGAGCCTGCTCGTCCGGGACCGGCACACCGATCTGGTGGCGAACTACGTCAGCCAGCTGCCGACCTACCTGGCCACCGCTCGCTACGCCGCTTTCCTGGAGACGCTGGATCAGCCGGAGCTCCGTCCCCGCTGCTTGCGGCTCGCCACGGAGGCCGGTGAGAGCGTAGCGTCGGATTTGGTCGACGGGCAAATTATGTTGTTTTTTTCTTCACCGTTTGCCCCGCGTAGGTTTGGACGTGGCTGCCGTGACCAAACTGGTGGTGGAGATGGTGAGAGAAAGAGATGACGGAGACTTCACGCACCACAGGCAGAATCTGGAGACGGGAACCACAAAGGTTTGTTTTCAACTTGAAAAGCACCTAAAACTGTACCCGACTGGTGTTTCGCTCCGACAGGAAGACCAAGATAAGATCGACGTCATCGACTGGCTTTTGTTTGACCCGGCCCATCGAGCCGAAGCCCTGAAGCAGTCCAACGCCATCATGAGGAGATTTCTGGGTAGAAACGAAACACGCTTTTGACCAAAAAAAAAAAAAAACACCCACCGGCATTGATAAAACACGCATTTGTCAGCTCTGGAGAAACACCACGCGGCCAAAGCGGTCTTCTCTAAAGTTCCCGAGGATTCCATGAGAGAAATCTACTGCCAGTGGTCCGGTCTGGGCCAGTCCTCGCCTTTGCCCGCCGAGGACGAGAACGCCATCAGAGAGCACCTGTGCATCAGAGCCTACCTGGTCTGCCGCAAGTCGCCCATTTTACTCTGCTTCCTTACTCAAGATCAAATGTTCTTCCAGGAAGCCCACGAAGCCTTCTCCGAGTGGTTCGGTCACAGTCGCGCGGCTCCCCAAAAGCCGACACCTTTGCCAGAAGTCAAATTTACAGAGCGAGTGGCCAATGAGATGAAAGAAAAGGAATACCAGGTACGCGCGACAGAAGGAGGACATCGCCGATGTGCAATTCTTAAAAAGCGCTTTTGACATTAGGCCGCGCTGTCCGCCTGGTCGAGCCGCCTGGACGCCCTGACCGAAGACGTGAAGGAAAGAATTTACAACGTGCTGCTGTTTGTGGACGGGGGCTGGATGGTGGACAACACACAGGTGAGCGAACGTCCCTGACAGATTTCCGGATACTTAACGCCGGTTCATTGGTCCGTCAGGATTCGGAGCAAGATGCCGAGCGCGTCCACCAAATGTCGGCGCTGCGCTCGCTGTGTCTGCCCCGCCTCAGTTTCCTGCTGCTCAGCGTGCTGCAGAGCTCCGCCAGACACCGCGAGGCTCTGCGGCTCGCCGACATCATCTCGTCCGACCATTATAAGCTCTACCAGGTAAACTTAGCCCCGCCGGTGTTAAGCGCCATACTCAAAGCTGATGCGAGCTTTGCGTTTATTCAGGTGTTTTCCAAAGAGGAGCTGAGACGCTTCCTCCTCAAGTTGAGGGAGTCGTCGCTCTCGCTGTTGGACGAGGGACTCGACCCGCTCGGCTACGAGTTGCAGCCGTAAAAGATTACTGTATATCTATGTGTGTATTGGTGTTCATTTTTTTCCTAAATAAATCCCTTTTCCGGCATCAATTGGTCGCTTGCTTGTGTGAAGAGAACAATTTGCATTTCAGCCAAAAGAAGTTTGTTTTCTGTAAGTACAGTGATTGATTGTCATACAACAGTTCCAAATCACATAGCCATTAGGACAGCTAAATTAAAAAAATGTCAATAATTCCTGGGGGAAAAATGAGACGAGCGCTGGAGAGCATGGGGAAATTGGAAGAAAAAAAGTACAGACTCTTAATAATATCAATGTAAAATTGATTGTTCAAGTAAGATTAATATGCTGTAAATTTAGTTCAGTGGAGGGGAAAAACTTGCAATGTCAGTGTTTGGCCTCTAGGCGCGCTGTCACGGACAGTCGATGGAAACGCGAGCATCTTCGAGCGGAAGTTAAAACTGTCTAAAGTGCTGAATTTAGCCACAAATTGGATTTAAAACTTTCACGGGACGAAAGGGGTAAGTCAATCACCAAACCTAAGACAGTTACATTCATTAATCATCCGATAATTTTCATGCAATAGATGGTATTCGAGAGAATTTGCTATTGTGCTTGGCAGGCCGCGGAGCCTCGGACTTTCCTGGCTGAGTCAACGGAAGGGAACGTGAGTTGAACAGAGATGTTTCGGATGTGTCTTATTTAAATTCGCGTATTGATGGGAAGTAGGGTACTATATCCCATTATATGGGAACGGCCAACTAAAAAACGAGTTATGAATCAAACTTTGTTTAAACAAATGTAAGTTTCGACCCGAACGTTCCACGTTGAGCGACGCCCAGCGTACCGTCTAAATCGGCTTCTTCTCACTTTTTAATCGCGTGGGAGTAGCTCGATACTGTCGTTAGTAAACGTTTAATAAGATGAATATAGACTTTATTCAATTGTATTGCCGATGGTGAGCTCAAAATGTTTTGTTTCGTACAATAGCAATGGACGCATGCGCACAATGGCGAGCGGGACAAGTCCGGGCATATTCTCCTCACGTTTACAACGTCATCGTCAAAGCACGCCACATTGGCAGTTTAGAAGTGAAGAAGGATTTAGATTATAAAAATACTACATGGATGCCTTAAAGTTCTTTGCTCTTAGTACATTTTTAAGCTCAAAATGCTGCGCTGCATCCGCTTTCGAAAAAAGCGATCATTTGGAAATGGGACAAAAGTTGTGCTGTAATATGCTCTGCTCGCAGACAGTTACGCACCCCTTCTCCATTTATTTTGTTTGTCATTTTTTCCCTGTTTTAATCTTGCAATCATTTGGGTATTTTTTTCCATATGTATATATATACTTGACCATGGACGAGTCTGGATCGTATTCCTGCTCGAACAGCAAGTTCAGTTACATATTGTTAATATTTTTGTTATTTCAAGAATCAGCAAATTTGTCCTGCTCTTCACCATCTAACAAGTGAATTACTAGTTAGTGTGGTTAAGATAGTGATGAGTCATTAACGGACTAGTCCCAGCATGTCCATGTCAAAGTTTTGTAGCATTTAATCAGCTGTTCCAGTCCTGTTGCGTGCCGCTGAGTCAGCCGGCCTGCCTCTGATAGGCCGGCTTGACTTGACAGCGTGTACTCACGCTCCAGTCTAGCCCTGACATGTCCCGGAGGCACTATAAGAGCGAGGGCTGAGCCGGCCTCAGCTCTCTGACTGCTCTGCACGATCGGCACTTTAAACTCTTTGCACTGACACACATGGAGCACTGACAAAAAACCGGTAAGAACCTCTCCTTTCGGAACGATTTGTAAGCAGCATGAAAGCGGCTTTTAAAGCTTCGAAGTCTCTTCTTAGTTAGAACACCACTAAACGGGTTGGCTGCCACACTCCCACTTCAGACGGATTGGACGTCTACTGACGTCAATGGTAGCCAATGGGTTAAAAGCTTGTATTTGATCCTAGAACAGGTATACACTACAATAGGACCGCGAATCTACACGGCGATGTCATGTATGATACAACGATGCGTAGAAATCCGAACTTTGAAAAAGAGCGTACCTAAGCTTTATTAGTGCTAGACCATTTTTATTACTCAATTTGTACTCGACAATTAAATCATGCATTTGTGTTGCAAAACCAAGACCCCGAGTCAACCTCCGGATAAATTTTTGACCAAAAAAAAAAAAAAAAAAGACCAGGCATGAAAAGTAATGGAAGCCAGCGCAAGCTTTTTTTGACACGATGCTTGTTTCTGTGCAGATTGTCCACACGGCAACGGAAGACACAACATGGAAACCTCTGATGACAATAGAATTGTAAGTGCAAACTGTTTAAACTCTGTCTACTTTCAATTCAACAATTCTCTAGTTGTTAAACACAAGGGTGTAGGTTTGGTCTCAAGATTGGTAAAGATGACATAACCTGCATTTACACTTTTTGCTGGGGCTGGGACATTCATATGATTGGTTGACGGGCTTTCTCAAGAATATAAACCCAATTAAATTGATAGGCTTAATGATGAATGCAAAATAAATTTGTATTGGTTGAGGTGATACACCATTCGATTTATCAGAAAATACTAATGAAACATTTTGAAATGTCTGGACGTTTTATTAGCAAATTACAGTGTATTAACATACACACTTGTTATTAATCTCTAAACTATCCAGGAATGCAAAAAATAAACATTTGTCTTAAGACCACTCAAAATTTGTCTAAATACATAACTGGAAAAAAAAACTTCTTAGCCAAAAATAAAAACGGAGCCTTCCTTAAGGTAAAACACAACTGCTTTTGTCCACAAGTGCAGCTAAACGCAACAAAAACTTTTTAGCTCAACGATGATGAATGTATGATTATCTGGAAAAAAATGTCTGCATAAACTGAAAAAAATTACTGGTGGATTTACGTGATCAAATCGTTGTAACAATGTGCACTTTTATTAGGTCAATTTTACTGCTTGTGAACTGATCGTAATATTGCAAGCAGTAAAATAGACTTCATAAAAGTGCAAATTTTACCACCAGTAATTTTTTGCACTTTTATCAAGTACATTTTTCTGCTTGCAATATTAAAATCAGTTCACAAGCAGTAAAATGATAACAATGATTTTGTCATTTAAATCCACCAGTAATTTTTTTCAGTGTGGGCAGCAAATAAATATATTTTTTAAATAAATAATGTAGAAAATAGATCGATTCATTTGAAAGAAATGCAAGTCATCAGCCAATCGCACGTGCGTTTGATAGGGGAAAAAAAAAAAGGCCCCCTGTGAAAATAACTTACATATGGGAAGACAACCTTAATGGCCTATGTATTATAATGCAAATAAGCTTGCTTTAAAGTTGGTGGGGACAATTTGAGCATCCTGAAAAGTTGCTAGTGTTATGTCCCTATGCAAACCTACGCCCTTGGTCAAAAGCCATCTCTGTTCAGAATATCATTCACGTGCGTCCGTTAACTTAGCTGCTCGCGCGGCTCCTTCCTTGATGTTCAGGTTCGTCCCAAACCGGGATTATCCACTTTGCTCAAACTGGCGGGCGCCACCAAAGATGTTCTCTCCTTGAAAGAGGTAGGTCAGAAGCCAAAAACACACACAAAATGAATAAAAATCTCCACGTATCGCTAATGAGTGGTGCATCTCGGCGTTAGGTGATTTTCTACCTGGGCCAGTACATCTTGCAGAGGCAGCTGTACGATAAGCAGCAGCAGCACATCGTTCATTGCGCTCAAGATGCGCTGGGAAGCGTCCTGGGGGTGGAGAGCTTCTCGGTCAAAGAACCTCGGTGAGACGCGCTCACCGCACGTTGCTCTTCAAACTCCGGCTCACCTTTCCAACCCGTTTTCGGGACAGGATTCTGCTCGCCATGCTCAAGGAGAACTTTGTGACGGTGCCGAGCCAAGGTAGGACGTCCCGTTGACACAAATGTATTCACCAAAACTATCGGTCACGGTACGTATTCGCCCGGTTCAGAGTCACCGCAAAGCTTCGCCGAAGCCGCCGGCGGCAGCGGCCGCGCTCGACAAGCCGCGCAGGTACATCGACCGAAAAATTGAAAGTCTTTGACGGCCCGTCGCCGTTAAGCGGCATAATACGATGGCGTCCTCACCTCAGGAGCCGGCGGCGGGAAGCGACGCTTCGTCTCCCGTCGTCAGACGACGCCGGCGAAGGCGCACGAGGAGCTCCAGGAGCAACGACGCCGGTCGGTCCGTCTCTCGACGCTTCCCGTCCGGAACGCGAGCCCTGACCCGCGTTCGGCTCGCCCCCTCAGGTCCCTCTAGCAACTTACCGGGCAAAGACGACGACGCGTCCGACGCCGACGACGACGAGGGCCACTCCGTGAAAAGGGGGCGATCGGACAGCTACTCCGTTACTTTTGACGACAGCCTCTCCTGGTATGTGATCGGTGGATTAGGAAACGGGAGGGACAGACACAACAGCCAGTCAGAGACGCAGAGTATTGTGAGTTTTATAAAATAAAAAATAAAAAAATTCCTGAAGTCACGTGCAATTCTTAACTTCCGTTTTGTTACGTTTGTAGGCCGCCGCTTCCGACGCAACAGCCAGCGCACTCGCCGATTCGGACAGCGACATCTTCAGCGTAGAATTTGAGCTGGAGTCCACAGACACGGACGACTACGACGAAGACGACGCCTCTCTGTCGGCCGACGATCAGGTAGCGTGACGTGCAAAGGCGCGACTAAAGTCTGGAACAACAATTTAAAGTTCTTGTCCGAAGGTGTACGAGTTCACCTTCTTGGAAGATGAAGACTCGTTTGATGAAGACACAGAGATCACCGAAGCCGTAAGTACCGGACGCCGCCCGAATCCCGACGCCGGAGCGGACCCGGCTTATTTGCGCGCGCGCGCCTCCGCAGGACTACTGGCGCTGCACCGAGTGCGCCGAGCTGAACCCGCCTCTTCCGAGCAACTGCATGCGCTGCTGGTGTCTGCGGCGGGATTGGCTGCGCCAGAGCTCCCGTGGCGCCGAGCCGCCGGCGTGCGCAGACGCTCCCGGTCGGTCCCCAACTCCGCGGCAAAATACAGTAAGAGGAATATTGGCGCGTTGAAATTTTTTGCTTTCTGTTTCTTAAAGGTCCCGACACCGAGGACGGCGTGGACGTGCCGGACGGCGCGGGGGTCGGGCGCGAGTCTCAGAGCCTCGCGGATTCGCAGGACACGGCGGCGAGCCCGACCCCCTCGTGCGGCTCGTCCTCCTCGCAGGAGCGGTCGTGGGCCGTCGACTCGCAGCCGTCGTCCGCCGTGGACAGCCAGGAGCGGGAACGGGCCGCGCCCGAGCTGGAGCGCGCCGTCTCGGCCGAGACGTGCACGGAACCTTGCCTGATCTGCCAGTCGCGCCCCAAGGACGGCTGCATCGTCCACGGCAAGACGGGCCACCTGATGTCGTGCTACGCCTGCGCCCGCAAGCTAAAGAAGCGCAACAAGCTGTGCCCCGTGTGCCGCATGCCCATTCAGGCCGTGGTACTCACCTACTTCAGCTGAGCGGCTCCTTCGTCCGTTGACGCGTTAACGTTCGCCTACCTCAGCTGTTCCCCGGGGTCGGAATGTCGCAGACCCTGTCGAGTGCCTTCGCGCCATCGTTGGAAAAATCAACAGACTGTTCAGTTCAGCAGCTATAAGCCAAACAAAGCAGTTCTGCTCCTTTTGTGCCCCAGACGTTGGCAATCTATGTTATTTATTTCTGCACAAGTACACTTTGTTGTTAAAAAAAAGTAATTCGATTGTTGTGGTTAATAAACATGTTGTGTTCATTATATTTATTCACGTGTGCGCACTTTTAAATAGAACTTTTTGTGAGAAATCATCCGAAAAGGTTCCCCTCATTGCTGAGTGTTACACGATCTCCGTTTGTAGCGCTTAAGAGAAAGATGCTGTGATTTCATCAAGCGAAAGAATCGACTTGGGGGGGGGGGGGGCAGTCTAACAGCTTCTGTAATAGGGTGACGTTGTGTGTGCTGCCTCCTATCGGATCAGCAAGAAAAAAAACTTCCATTACCTGTTTACCTTCGTTCTATTCGATTAATATACGTATTCTATAAATATAAGCTCGGGTCTCACAAGGTTATACTTGTATTAATCATTTAAATACGAAACTATATTTAATGTAATCATGAACACAATGACTAAACGCCGTTCATACGCTTTTAAAATGCTCAATGCGCATTTATATGACGTCACGGCAAAGCCCTCATCAATGTAGCGAACAAAGTAGTTGGAATATTTATCCGTAAGAGTGAAACTATTTAACGCCTTTCATTTGTTTGCTTTCCTGCATGGTCACTTTACAGCCTCTGTAATAGGGTGACGTTGTGTGTGCTGCTCCCTACTGGATTACCAAGAAAAAACCTGATTGCATTCGTTCTATTTTTATTAATCCGGTAGGGGGCAGCACATACAACGTCACTCTATTACAGAGGCTGTAAAGTGACCCTGCAGGAAAGCAAAGCAATCGCCGAGTTTAAAACTCCAATTATACGAATGAAAGGCGTTAAATTGAATGCTTATCCATCAGACAAAACAAAAAACTGTTCATCACATTAATGAGGGCTTTCACGTGACGTCATAAAAACGCGCCGCGCAACATTGACCGTTTAAAAAAAAAAGCGTATAAACGGCGTTTTATAATCGTGTTCATGATTAAATCACGTATTTAAATAGTTTAAAATTTATATAATTTATATGTATAAGCTATACATATAAATATAAATAGATTTAATGCGAACGGAACGAAGGCAAACAGGTCATGAAAACCGTTTTTGCTTGTTAAACCGGTAGAGGGCAGAACATACAATGTCAACCTATTACAGAGGGCTGTGAAGTGACCCTGCAGGACGAGAAGAAATCTCCGTGTTTAAAACTCCAATAATATGAATGAAAGGCGTTAAATTGAATATTTTCCCATCAGACAAAACAAAATAATTGGTGAGGGCTTTCCGTGACGTCATAAAAACGCGCCCCGCAACATGAACCATGTTAAAAGCGTGTGTCCGGCGTTTAATAATTACGTTCATTATTAAATTACGTATTTAAATTCTTTCATAACTTATATGTGTAACTTCATGAGAGCAGACAACGCGAAAAAGTTTAAAACGCTAACAATATGAATGAAAGGCGTTGAATTGAAAAATTATCCATCAGACAAAACTTTTTTTTTTTTGGTCACATTAGTGGGTTTCCTCGTGACGTCATAAAAACGCGCCCGCAACATTGACCATTTTCATTGTACCATGCCACTTATGCTGTAATGTTTGTTGTCAATAAAAAGAAGCGTGTCAACGGCGTTAAATAACAAAATATTTATTATATTTAATCAATAATTATTATTTAATATAATAATTATTAAATCACGTGTTTTCTTATCAGCTGCAAAAGGGTGTATACATTTTTGGGAGGAGGATATTATACACACACACACATACATAGTGTCCCCATAAAAATGTATACACCCTTTCGCAGCTGATAAGATGACATTTTCACACTTGAACTGCATTCTTCATTTTTTTTCTGGCTTCCATGATTGATTCAATGGGTTGAATCTACAAAGAAATCCATAGACAATTTGGTTATCAGCTGCTTAAGATTTGATACATTTTTTGGGATACCCTTTTTTAAGCGAATATATAACGAAGGCAAACGCGTCATGAAAACCGTCCTTTTTCTTGTTCATCCGGTAGGAGGCAGCACATACAACGTCACCCTATTACAGAGGCTGTAAATTGACCCAGTAGGAGTCTGAAGAAAATCCCAGAGTTAAAAACTCAAATCAAGCAGACGAACGACGTTTATTGAATGTTAATTTATCAGATGCCAAACGTGGGCCTCGCTTGATGCATAAATGAAAGACAGACATGACAAAATACCTTTGTTTGACACTTTTTGTTATTAGCAAATGGAAATAACAGTATCGTGAACATATCCATACAACAAGGAATAATGACACATTATAACATAAAAGAAACCAGGGAGTACAAATGATGCAAGACATCTATGAAATAAATAAAAATGTCTACAAAAAAATGTCAATCTTTTCATTCAAATATTAGTCGGGGGGGGGGTGAGCTTGTTCAAAAATGGGAGTTATGTTCATAGCCCTTTTCTTCATCTCGTTTTATGGGAGATATGACTTAAGTAAAAAAAAAAAAAAAAGTGTAAAGAACGGTAAAAGCTTACTCTATTTACGAAATCGCGGCCCGCAAAGTTGACCAACATTTGTGAAATGATCAAATTGGAAATATGTTTTTTTTTTTTTGAATGTAGGCTAATTTGACTTGACAGGATGTTTTTTTGTGCGTGGTTACTTCAATCGTTTACAGTGGATGTTCTCACGTGGCGTGTCATACTAAACAGTCAAACACTTTGTTGGCCTGACGATACGCTAAAACTATACAGTAAATTCATGAGCAAATGACAACAGACGTGAGTGGAACGGTATTTTCGATGAACAATCAAATGATTTGCCTTACGTGTTGTGCGGACGCCAAAAACTTAGGCAGAGACGACGTGGCTGTAGGAAGGAAGGGGAGCTGCTTGTTCGCTCGCCGCCTTCTCATTGGTAGTTTTGGAACTCGTCACTGATTGGTGGCGAAAAGTCGTCGCACCTGTCGAAGTTTGGCAGGCTGACTTCGGCACACACACACACACACACACACACACAAAAAAAAGTGGGCCGAGCGCAAAGATTGAGGAAGGAAGTGGGAAAAAAAAGTCTCTCTTCGTTCGGCTCGGCTCAAATCGGCTTACCTGCAGCGATGCATGCCGACTTGAGCAAAAGTTAAACAAGGCTGCGCGCGCGTAAGGCAACTCGCTGAAAAACTTTTCCGTCATGGCGTCTGTGGTGCAAATGAACGGCGGAGCACTTTTGAATGAAGACACGGGCGATCGTTCGGACGACTTCTCCGGCTTCCAGCGGTGGATCGCCCCCGTCGGTTCCGCCTCTTCTCCGCCACCGATTTCCGCTCCGGACAGCGATCCCGAGGCGGCCTCGCCGAGGACGTCCATCGTCGACTGCCTGCTGGTGGAGCTGTACGACACGTACGGCGGTAGGAGGAACGTGGACAGCTGGGACAGCTCCACCGAGGCGTCCGGCCCGGACGCTTTCCAGGGGCGCTGCGACGCCGGCTCCGGATTCCTGCAAGAGCTCCAGGAGAAACACACCAGGAGGCACCAAGTCAACTATTTGGCCCGCAAAGGTCAGCGATTCTCTCGCTCACCTGCATGCCCCGAGGTCCCCGATCATACTTTTTGGAATCGCTACACTGACACATTTTTGCTTTTAGCTGCACTTTTCATGAGTAAACGCGAACTAAACAAAGTAATGTGTAACGCACCTTAATGTTATGGAAGCTTAAAAAAGGGAGGCGCAAATTGTGGATCTTCAAGAGTTTGGAGGCTAGAACTTGAATGTGTGTGGATGGAAGGCGCATAAACATCAAGTCTGCTTGAGCCACAATGCCCACGCCAGCAGGGGGCGCTCACCTAGTTGATTTTTAATTTTTTTTTTTTAACTGTCTAAAATCAAATACAAGAGGGAAAAAAATACACAATGAAACACTACGAGCGCTTTGACAGCTCCTTTAACTAAGTGTATATTTGGCTAACGGTCACATGACCCCCGGTCAAGTGAAACAATGCGGAGCGTCGACACCCACTGTCGGATTTCCTGAGTTCCTCGCAGGCGCCGCGTAGTCTTCTCGCGGAGCGGCGACCGCTTGTTTGTTCAGCCTTTCTGCCGCCGCCTGCAGTTTCGGAGGCTGAAACTTTTTTGCGTGTGTGTGTGTCCGTAGAGCCCAAGGAGTTGGTCGCCATCATCCAGGAGGTCAAATACCGAACGGGCGTCCAGTCGGCCAAGCTGATCCGCCAGTTGAGGCGGCGAGACAGACTGGTGCACAAATTACAGAAGAATTATGACATCATCACCGCTTGCCTGCAGGCCGTCTCGCAGAAACGACGTAAGAGGGGCACGACGGCGTTTCGATAGACGTCCGATCGATCGAATGATTGCCACGTCAAACGATCGGACGATTATCGTTGCCAACGGGTTGAGGATCCGCAAGAAATTACAATGAACTCGTCCCTAATTGGTTGGTAGTAAGGCTCCTTGGTAGAGGTTAACGCCGATGATGCTCCTCCTCCTCCTCCTCCTGCATCCTTGCACCTCCTCCTCACGATGACGAGCAAAAACAGGAGGAGGAAGCAGCATCGTCCGCGCCGCAGCGGCACTTGTCATTTCTGTCCCTTTTTTGGCGGATTTGCGAATCTATTTTGGGTGGAAGCTCGCTTACCATGAGCTGACGCGTTCGAGGCTCGGCATGCGGCAGGAGCGCCTCGACGCCGCCGCCGCCGCCGCCTCGACGGCCGGCGGCAGGCAGCGCCGACCGGCTCCCGCGTCAGGCGGGGTAGGCAACATCATTAGCAGCGTGCTGAGGAAACGCAACGGCATCTCCAGGAGCGCGCCCAGGCTGCTGTGCACGCTGGAGCCAGGTGACTGCGCACGACGGCCTTACCTAGATACGAGTCGTGACGTCACCACTGAAAGGAAAGGAATGGGGGACCCGCGTAGCCCAAAGCACTTTTAAAGTATTTCTTAAATTCATTTTCAAAGTGTAGATGCGCAAGTGTATCCCTTGGCGGTTAATCTCAACTGAAGTGGGCGTGCCCTTCGCGTCAGTTAATCCTCTTCCCAAGCAAGCTAGCACAAGAAATCAACACTTTTGGAAAAATAACGTGGAATGGCGGACAAAACCAGTGAGACTCACCGAGCAGGTTTCCTTTTTTTTTTTTAAGCGCTAACGGGGATTTGACGACGAAAAGCTTTGTAAAGTGGTCGTCGACGGACGGGAAAGCGCCCGTCCTGACGGCCACATTTTGATTTCCGCACTTCTCCTTCAAGATTTCGTGATTGTGACATGATTTAGATGTCCATTTTGTCCACACTTCCGGGTGGACAGCGCGCGCCTACGGCGACGTCACTTTGTTTGTTGTAGGATTTATGCTACCTTTGTACTGCGAGTGCATGCATACGGTCACCAGGGCTAATTTCGAACGGCGCTAGACGTCCGATGCAGTCAAAATGGATTGGACGTCTAGCGCCGTCCGATGCAGTCAAAATGAATTGGACGTCTAGCGCCGTCCACGGCGAGAACCTTCAGTCAGTCGGTCTTCCCAAATTTAAGTGACTTGGACGTCTATCGTTGTCGATGGCAGGGAATGATTTAATACGGGGATGGTGTGTGTGTGTGTGCGTTGACAGGAGTGGACACGAGGCTGAAATTCACCATTGAACCTTCAGTTGGGAAGAATGGATTCCAGCAGGTCACGAGTCTTATGATAACAAACTGCACTGATCTTTTCTATGACATTTTTTGGAGCCCAATCGGAATTTTGAATGTTTTGTGCGCCGCAGTGGTACGACGCCCTCAAAGCTGTGGCCAGACTTCCGACCGGCATTCCCAAAGAATGGAGGAAACGGGTGAGTCGCCCGCGAGCGACCCGCTATCGAGCGCGCACGGCTGACCCCGTCGCCCGCGCAGGTGTGGCTCACGCTGGCCGACCAGTACCTTCACAGCATCTCCATCGACTGGGAAAAGACGCTTCGCTTCGCGTTCAACGAGCGCAGCAACCCGGACGACGACTCTCTCGGCGTACAAATCGTCAAGGTGACGAACGACCGAGACGCACGTTAGACTCGAGCCAGGTATCGAAGTACCCGTGATCGATGGCGTCCGGTCTTCCAGGACCTGCACAGGACAGGCTGCAGTTCTTACTGCGGCCAGGAGGGAGAGCAGGACAGGGTAGTCCTGAAGCGGGTTCTGCTGGCCTACGCCCGCTGGAACAAAGCGGTGGGCTACTGCCAAGGCTTCAACGTCCTGGCCGCGCTCATCTTGCTGGTGACGCAAGGCGACGAGAGCGACGCGCTCAAGGTGACCGCCTCGACGGCGTCGACCGTCTCGCCGCGCCATCGTCGTCACGGTGACCGTGTCGTCCGCAGGTCATGATCTACCTGATTGACAAAGTGCTGCCCGAGAGCTACTTTGCCAACAACCTCCGCGCGCTGTCAGGTCCTCCGAGATTCTTTGCGATCCGGCCGAGCGTCTTTTTACAAAGACCTCCTTCGGGCTTTTCTCGGTCGCCACCGACTTTACCCCCCCCTTTCCCCTCAGTGGACATGGCGGTGTTCCGAGACCTGCTGCGCGTCAAGCTTCCCGGACTGTCCCAACACTTGCACCGCCTCCAGAAGGCGGCCAACAAGGAGGCGGGAGGTACGTCGTCGTCGTCGTCGTCGTCGCGTCGCGTCGCCCGCGACCTACGAGCCCAGTTTGAGCCGGCGACTCTTCTGTCGACGTTTTGGTCAGGGAGCTACGAGCCGCCGCTCACCAACGTGTTCACCATGCAGTGGTTCCTCACCATGTTCGCCACCTGCTTGCCGGCGCCCGCCGTGCTCAAGATTTGGGATTCGGTTTTCTTCGAGGGCTCGGAAGTGTTGTTCCGAGTCGCTCTCGCCATCTGGGAAAGACTAGGCGAGTGAGTGAGAGACACTCGGGTCTGAATCGTTCTCGGATGATTTCGAGGCTCTTATTCTGTCGCCGTTCCGCCCAGGAGGATTTTGTATTGCCAGACGGCCGACGAGTTTTACAGCACCATGGGCCGTCTCACCGGGGAGATGCTGGAGCGCAACCTCGTCGATCCTCCTCAACTCATACAGGTAAGGAGTTGTACCGCCAAACCCGGAGAGCGTTTAAACCACGAGCGGCAAATCTTTCAGGAGGTTTACGGCATGGCGGCCTTCCCCTTCCCTCAGCTGGCCGAGCTGAGGGAGAAATACACTTACAACATCACGCCCTTCCCGACCTCGGTGGAGCCCGACGGAAGGTGGGAGGCGAGAAGCAAACGTAGGCGTCGCGCTGACAGGTTTCGCTCGGTTTCGTCCGCAGCGGCTGGGAGAGCGACGACGAGGCGGCCGAAGACGACGCGGTCGCGTCGGCGCTCGGCTGTTTGGGGCCGCTCGGAGGTCTGCTGGCGCCGGAAATACAGCGATACCAAAAGCACCTCAAAGGTGAGCCGTTTTCGACGCGCGAAGCGTGACGAGGATTGACGGCGTTCGCCTCCAGACCAGCGCGACATAGCGGAGCTGAGTCCGGGCGCGGTCGGGGGAGGAGCCAGGGCGGAACACGAGGCGGCCGTCAACGGCATGATGACGGAGCGGATGAGCACGGACGTCCACGCGCTCAAGAAGCAGTACGCTCGCATCAAGAGGCGGCAGCAGCGGCAGGCCGCGCAGCTCTTCATACGCACAGGTGGGCCGGATCGGGACCGGCGTCGACAATTACAATCGTAACGTTTGCGCTTCTCCCTAGACAAGTGTCCCACCACCCGGGTCTTGCCGTCCCAACTCAACCCTTCCGGCGCCGTCGTCAACCATCTGCTCCTGGGTCGGAAACCCCGCGGTCCTCCCGGCGGCTCCCGGCCCTCCGACGGAAGCGCGTCTTCCGCGGGCTCTCCCTGGCGAGCCCGCGTGCGCGCCCATCGGCAGAACGTGGCCCGGGCTCGAGCTCGGTTGGGCTTCGGAGATTCGGGAGAGTTGGACGAGGAACGCGGGGATACCCGAGTCGATGACGGCGTCTCCTCCGAGCGCGAAGGGGTTTCGGCGGAGGCGGAAGAGGTGGAGGTGCGTCTCGGCGCCGTGGACTTGGAGGACGAAGGTTCACACCGGACTTTGGATCGCCGACTCGTCCCTCTACCTTCTTCGATCGCGCCAGAAGAACCGTCACATTTGGAGGTCACCGCCGACAGGGTGACGTCCTCTTTTCCGGTTCCCCGCGCCGCTTCCTCCACCCCTGTTCAAGGCCACTACAAAACCTCGCCCTCCTCCTCCGCACCGTCGCCCTCCTCCGTCGGGTCCTCGTCTCGTTCTTACTTTCCCTCCTCCCCGTCGGAACCGTCCTTCTCACCGGCGGCCAAGACGCCAATCTTCTCGCCCTTCCCGTGCGTCAAACTGCCCAGGAAGTCGGCGGCCGCTCGGAGCCTGGGCCTGTACGGCCCTACCTCGCGGACGCCCGCCGTGTGCTTCCCCCAGCTGAACCGCACCACCCGGAGACGCTGAGAACATTTCGCCACCGTGTTGCCTCCTGGCTAAGAAAAGGTCAAAAGCGGGAGCTTTTCCCAGCGCGCAATGAAGCCATTCACTTGTTTCTATGCCAAGAAGACCTTTTTGTCTGGAAGTCAAATAGGATTGCTGGCATGGCCACAGGGAATGTATGTGCAAATAAACGATAGACTTCAGCAGATGTTTGTGTTTAGAATGTTCATTTTGGGGGGTTAAACAAGCCCTAGCAAAAAGTATGGAATCAGCAGCACTCACTCAGACGTTTTATTTTGCAGAACAAACTCCGACAGCTTGAAAAATGTATGAATTAGTTCAAAAGTGCAACTCTTAAGCATTCAGAAACACACAAAGAGAAAATGTTACTTTTATAGAATAAGTGCAAGGAAATATATATATATATGGAATCATGAGAAATAACAATCAAAACACATCTCTAGTATTTAGTAGCACCGCCTCTGGCTTTTATGACAGTGTGCAGTCTCTGAGGCATGGACTTGATGAGTATTCTTCATCAATTTGGTGCCAACTCTCTGATTGCAGTTGCCAGATCATCCTTGCCTTGCAGAGGACCATTTCTACCACAGGTTAACAATAGGGTTGAGATCTGGGCTATTTGCAGGCCATGACATTGACTGGATGAGTCTTAGCTCTGTGGCATGATGCACTGTCATCTTTAATTGAAGCTGTCGAAAATTTCAATATAAACCTTTTTATTGAAGATTTAACCACAGTGCCTTTGCCTGACATCCAGCCCCACCCATATCATCAAGGACTGAGGGAATTTTGATGTTTTCTTCAGGCAGTCGTCTTTGTAAATCTCACTGGAACAGCACCATACCAAAGTTCCAGCATCATCACCTTGTCCAATGCAGATATTTGACTCTTTGACAAGTTGATGATGCTGGAACTTTTGTCTGGCAACGGCAATCAAAGAGAGTTGGCACCGAATTGATGAAGAATACTCAAGTCCGTGCCTCAGAGACTGAGACAAGCTGTCATAAAGGCCAGAGGTGGTGCTACTAAATATAAATACAAGAGATTTGTTTTCTTTATCATGATTCCATAGATTTTTCCCTGCACTTGCTCTATTCAAGTAACATTTACTGACCACCACAATGTTTTTATTCATTTCTTTTCATGAGTTGCACTTTGACACTAATTCCTTCTTTTTATCAGTTTGTTCTACCTGATAAAACGTCTGAGTGAGGGCTCGTCCGAGACTGCCGATTCCATACTTATTCATTTTAAAGCCATATTAAATACTAACACGTAAGATCAAACTTTTAAAAAGTAGATAACCGTGACAAAGTGGCTAGATATATTTACTGTATTCAATGATGGCAAATTGGTTGCCACTGACAGTGACAGACGTCCAATCCAGGGTTGGCAGCGAATTCTCGGACGTCTGCGAGTGACAAACTTTTCAAGAGCCACATGATTGGAAGTCAATTTCCAGTTCGATTTTTATTTGCATTATTTATGAGGCCAATTTGGATCCGATGGAATTTCTTGAAAATTGTGCTCTGACGCCACCTAGTGAAACAAACTATGTATGTCCTACTTACATAGCGCCTCACGTTGCTCTCGACTGCTGATCTTGCACCGGGTTTCCCTGAAAAGCAGCAGCAATTAGACCAGTTCCAGAAAAAGCCGCCCGTTTTGGAAAGTCACCATTCCTCGAAGCTGCCATTTTTCACAAAATATCAAATATTGAAGCCGAATATTGAAGTTTCACACGAGACGGGCTTTATTATTACCCACTCACAATGAGTGCCAGACAGACTAAGAAATTCAATGTAAACAAAAAGTCACTGACAACAACGAGATGATTATCGATAGCCCATTTAGCCGACCACGAGCGGCAAGGCGAGGTCTGAATAGTTGCTATGATGCTACCAGAGAGAAGCGAGCGGTCGGTCGGTCGGTCGGCCGGCTTTAGCGCGCCGGCGGGCGGGCCGCGCCGGGATTGACGAAGGAGAAGTTCCGGAAGACGGTCTGGTCGACGCTGTTGATGAGCGTCCGGTCGGCGCGCGACAAGCGCGGCTTCTCGTCGGTGAACTCTTTGTCGAAATTGCCGCAGTCGCCGGGGGACGTCTGCGGGCGAGTTCGGGTCAGGTTTTGTCACCGGTATATTCCGCAGATTCCAACCGTAAGCGTCACCTACCGAGGCGGGCTTAAAGGGAGGCGTCACTTTCCGCTGTTCTAGCGCCGTCCAGTCGGTGGCGCCGAAGAAGCCGTGCGACCTGATGTTCCCCTTGACTCCCAGCCGCTCCTCGGGCTCTCTGACAAACAGCCTGATCAGGATGTCCTTGGCGTCTCGGGTCAGCCAGCGGGGGTACGCGGGGTCGTCGGTGCGGATGGACTGAAAAAGCTCTTCCTCGTCTCGGCCGCGGAACGGCGACTGACCGACGAGCATCTCGTAGAGCAGGACGCCGAAGGACCACCAGTCCACCGAGCTGTTGTACTTCTGGCCCAGTAGGATCTGAACACAAAGGAGCGGATCGGTCACCTCCGCTCGCGAGCGGAATACTCCGGTCGGGTCGCTCGCCTCGGGAGCGATGTAGTCGGGCGTCCCGCAGAAAGTGGACGTCCTGGCCTCCTCCGACATGTTCTCCTTGCACATGCCAAAATCGGCGATCTTGATGTGTCCCTCGCAGTCCAGCAGCACATTGTCCAACTTGAGGTCCCTTAAAAAAAAAAAAAAAAAAAAAAAAAAAAAAAAACCATAGGAAAGAAATGACAAGCCTCTCATCTTAAAGTACGTACGGTATCGACTCCCACCTGTAGACGATTCCTCTGGAATGCAGGAACTGGAGGCCGCAGACGATCTCGGCCGCGTAGAAGCTGCGGGAAGAGAGCGAGCGTGAAGCCGGCTTCCCGCCAGAACATCGAAGGCGCGAGCGCCTACGTGGATCTGTGCAGGTCAAACTTGTGGCAGCTCTGGATGTGGAACATGAGATCTCCTCCGTTTAGGTACTCCATCACAAAGAACAGGTTCTCCTGGACGGGACAAGAAGAGGCGGGTCCGACTTGCCGTGCTAAAACACGAGCGGGGAGGAGAACTACCTCGGTTTGAAAAGTGCAATGTAGGTGTGTGAGGAAGGGGTTCTCCCAGGCTAAAGAGAGGACCCTCCTTTCCACCATGGCGCACTCCACGTCATCGTCCATCAGAACCACGTCTTTCTTCAAAGCTTTGATGGCGAAAAACTGAGCGCTCTTTTTAAGCTCGGCTAAAAACACCTGCAAAAAAAAAAAAAAAAAACGGTCCGAGTGAGTCATATTTTTGGTCTTTGTCGAGCGTCTTCACCTTGCCGAAGCTGCCCTTGCCGAGCATCTTGTGCAGGACAAAGTCGTCGAAGGAGAACTTGGGCCGATCGCTCTCGGGAACATCGTAAAGGTATTCTTCCGTCAGAGGTTCCTCGGCCGCCGCCGGCCCTGCCCAGGAAACGCCCCGCACCTCTGCGGGGAGAGTACGGTAATTTTTGAACTATGAACCGCTACTTTTTTCCTTCATTCTGAATCCTGCGGCTTATAGTCCAGTGACGCTAATTTGTCGATTGATTTGGGTTAATAGGTAAGACGTGCCTCCTAGCATGCATTGCAGCGCTACCGATGTAAATATCAAAATTCATGTTCCGTGCCAAATATTTCTTCAGCTACTGTCCCAATTGTTTCACGAATTGATAGTTATGGTATTTGGTCACACTGTATTTGACAGCAGCGTCGTAAGACTTTCAAAATTATGACATGACACTATCATGGACATCACTGAATGCTTATAACAGATGTCATTAAGTGACAAATTATCTGACTAACCACGGCTCGGATCGTTGACATCCATTCAAAATTGAGATAATTTGCCATATGACACAAAATGACATCTGTCATAAGAATTGATTCATGCTCATGGCAGTGTCATGTCATCATTATGATAGTCTTATGGCACCACTGTCAAATAGCGTCACAAAATACCCTACCTAGCAATAAATGAAACAACTGGAACAGTAAGTGAATAAATAATTAGCACATAACACGGCCTAAATATAAGACAGTGTTTTTTGCATTGAAAGAAGACTGAAAAAGTGGGGGGAGTCTTATATTCGGGGTCTAGACATGAAACCCATTCACGATGCTAGATGGCGCCAGCTATCATTGAAGCCAATGCTGAACTTGAGGAGTAATGTTCTGTCATGACAGCTCTCTCAGCTACTCTCAAGTTGAACCAGTTTGCATTATTTGATTGCAATGTTTTTCCTTATTCAGATTTGTTTCAAGATTACAATTAGTTAGACCTCATTTATTATTGCAATTTTGTTGTTTTATCACAATAGATTGGTTTATTTACATTTCAAAAACCAGAAGACATTCATTTACGAATGTGATTGCACTTTAGTTGACATATTTATATGTTCAGATATTGAGATTTGAATGAGGCAAAATAACATGCTTTTTCTCCCAAACATATTGTTCTAATCATTTGTTTCGGATGTACTGTCATTATTTTCTGTATAAAAATGAATGTGGTGTTCAAAAAGTCTTTTTTGAGTCTTGAAAAAGAGGGGGTCGTCTTATAATAATATACTCGGGCCAATACGGTATTTTCATCTGGAGCGCTGCAACGCATGCTAGGAGGCATGATGGAAGAAAACCGGATTGAACGCAGAGGTTGACCGTCTACCCAAAGGGAGCAGTGATGGCCAAATGAAGCTTCTAGAAGCAATGAAGCTTTGCAGCCAATTGCTTCATTTGGTTTTATAACAGTCATATGATGCCACTGTCAAATAAAATGTTACTGGTTAATATCTTTTGGCGTAAATATCCCGTAATACAGTGATGAAAGCTGCGGCTTATTGTGCGAAAATGACAGTACCTTTAGTCGCAGATGTCGCCGAACCCGTTTCTTGCACGGTCCCCGGCTGGTCCACGCCGACCGGACCTTCCCGACCGACGATATCCGTTTCTTTGGCGCTCCGGGCCTAGACGAGGACACCCCGTGACGCATCGCCCGCTCGGGCGTCCCGGACCCTACCTGCTGTTTGCTCTCGATGACGGCCAGCGCTTCGGCCATCAGCTTCTGGTTGACTCCGCACAGATTGGCCACCTTCCTCTGGCACTTGTGGTGGACGTTCATGCCGCATTCTAGGCCCGTGAGCAGAGCCGTTTTAAGCCAAAGGAGAAGGCGCTCGGAAAAGAGTCGGTCAAAGTCTCACCCTCACATTTCAGCCCCTGCTTGGCCAGGCCCCACAAGAGGGTCCCGCAGTGTTCGCAGAAGGTGGGGCTCTTGTAGTTGTACACTTTGAAGCGGTGCGGCATGTCGATCTTGAAGCGCTCCTTGTGGATCTGCCAAACGGACACGGGCGTCACCGTCTCCACAGACCCGAAGACGGGACCTTCTCGTCGGTCGTTACCATGGTTTCCTTGCTGTTGACGGCCGATCCCGTACATTTGGCGATGACCTTGTCGATGCACTTCTTGTGGATGGCCGCGTTGCACTCTGTAGACAGACGCACACAGGAGGGGGCCGTCAGACGGACGAGGCCTCGGCGGCACCGAGCGCTCCCGACACTCACGTCCGCACTGGTACCCTTGCTTGTTAAGACCCCTGCCGGCCGGAAAACACAGCCGATGAATGTCAAAAGTACGAAAAACCAAAACGAGCGACAACGTACCAGACAAACTCTTTGCAGACGGAGCAGAAGGTGGGCTGCGGGAAGAAGGTGGCGCTAAACTCGTGACACTTGACCAGGTGAATTTTGGCCTGTTTGAAGGCGCCGCGACGGTGACGGAGCGTAAACAGACCCTCGCGTTCACCTTCGCCATCGGCCTTGCCCGCCGCGTCTGCAACGAGACCACGTTAACAGTTTCGCAACTGTTTGGGAAACCTGGACTTTATAAGGTCTTTTTTTTCAAAAAACTGCATCTAACTATTGAACCCCGCTAGCCTTTGTAATACATTTACTCAAGCCACAGATCCCGCCACACTGTGGGGGGGAAGCAACTTATAGTCCAGAAAATACAGTAAATGGAAGACCGCGGGAAGTGGCGTCCTTTCAAGGGTCGCTGTACCACCTGTTGTTCTATTTTTTTTTTAATCATGAGTTCTCCCCCTCTCACTTGTAGGTTTCACCATCTGTAGAAAATTCTGTTAAGTCATTTCTATGAGTGGAAATTTACTCTTGACGGACTTGAATGTCAAATGACTCACCGCTTATCTCCAGATAATATCTGGCCTCCATCAGCACGCGTCCCTGCGGCTTTAATTCCAACTGAGATAGAAAAAAAGACACGTTTCACTGCCATTGAGACATGGCCTGCACTTCAGGTCATCCAGTATGCGAGCAAAGCCGAGCGCTAACAGATGGCGACGATGCGCTCGCTCGCGAAAGGGACCGAAGGTGTAAAGCGCGACGCACCCACATCTCCAGCTTGCCGGCGTCCTTCTTACAGCGCGCGGCCAACGAGTCCAGCGAAACGACGGCCTCCGACTTGAGCTCGGCCGTGCGGTCCTTCACCACCACGTGCATGACGCGGCCTCGGTGCACGTGCGCGTCGAAGGTGGTGCTCCACGGCGGGTACATGGTGGGCTTCTTTTGCTTGTACACCTGGCCCTTTTCTGCGGGGAAAAAGGCACTTTTGTCAAAAAAATAAAGGGACACCTTTCAATTTTTATACTCCAAACACCTTGGTCAATATTTTGACCCAAACAACCAGGACGGGGAGCTTAGATCTGTCGAGCGCGGCGTTGAAAGCTTTGACCTTCTGCCCGCCAGATTATCGGCTCTCATTGGCATCTGCCGAATGTTTTTTTTTTTTTCAGCGCGTTATAATAACGTGGCAGATATAAAGCACACGTGTTCGCACAATAAAGCCCGTTAAGACTCCCCAAAGCGGCGGCGGCGGCGGCGGCGGTCGTCCGTCCGCCATCTGCAAACGCGTCCGGCGGGACTTTGGGGATCAGGTGACGCCGTGCTCACTTCCTGTTTAGTTTCTCAGATGTTAGGGTTAACATCTAAATCCCAGCTGGAAAAACTTGATAGTCAGGTCAATCTTATCTCCGGGCATCACCGTGCATTTCAATGGATGCAAGAAAAACAAAGGACAAGGTAAAGTGGCTCAGATTCTTCATCGCGCAAATCAAAGAAAACTTGACTTTGGTCGAAAAGGCCAGTCTTCACCAAACACCTGCCCGGCGCTCAGGCAGCGGGTCGAGATATTGCCGCGGCAACAGAAGCCAACTTGACTCTCGAAAATTCAACATGAACAGGAATGATGTCATGCATGAATAATGTTTCTTCTTAAAATCTCCTATTGGTGTTATCAATTTCTAGTATATACAGTACCATTTGATCACAATAGCATGTCGGTGAAGTTTCAAATGTGCTCCTCTTGCGGCGATCCTACCAGTTTCGTAGGCCTCCTTCATGTAGACGGCGCAGTAAGGGTTGAGCACCTCCTCCTGGTACTCCAGGCCCGGCTCCATCTCAAAGTTGGAGAAGCCGATGCGCAGGAAGGGTGACATGGCGCCGGCTTTCCTCCACGCTTGACGCGCCGCTCTCCTTTTTTCGACCGGGACGGGCTGTGGCGGCTCTGAACGAGGGGGAGGAGGAGGAGCAGGAGGAATAAGAGGTTGGCCTCCGGAGCACCTATGAACAGAGAACTTTTTTTAAATACAAAATGGAGACTCAGATAACTGGCTATGACCAAGTTTGAACTAAGAAAAGGAATATTTAAAACAAGCTACTTTCTCTCCTTTGAAGAAATCTTTCCAAATCCAATCGGACTCATGTAGTCCTTCTATCTTTTCAGATCAGCTGGCAACAAGATACTCTATAAACAAAACGGCTTTTTCTGACAACATTGCCAGTAAGTCCGCCACAACGAGCTGTCGCTACCCGCGATATCCGAGGCCCGCTTATGTTGCACGCGGCACTAAGAATAGAGATGAAATTCTAAACGTACACCGGGAACATTCATATTGACGGTTAAGAATATGGGAACGCGTGGGGGGAAAAAAATGTCCCATTTTAAGTATGAAAAGGGTCGTCGACCTGATTTCTGATCTTGGAAATTGGAAGCACACGATGGTGTCTGACTAAAATGATGAAATCAAACAAAATATCTGGCTGCTGTGAATCCAAACGACTCGGTCCGATCCATTTGAACCGGCAGCCCGTCCGCAAAGACAAGTCGACCGGCTGGTTCGCCGCCGTTCAGGAAGCGGGCCGTCTTCGCGTCAACTTTCCTAAGCGTCGAGCGTCCTCCCACTCGCGTCGCAGCGCAACTTCCTGTCGCCTCTCGAGTCATATCACTTCCTCTCCCTCCGGCGATATGTCGACCAGACAATTTCGAGCGTCTGTCTTCTACTCGCTCTGCTTTTCAACATCGTGAGAAGCCGGTCAAACGGAGCCGCCGCCATCAAATGCAAAAGATGATATTTACGGCACGTCCCCGCCCACGGGCGCTCCGCACGTGAAGGTCAAGTGCCAGCACGCCAGCTGCCGGAGACCTTTACGCAGGCTTTCATGAGATTGAAAGCATCGTCGCTTTTTGAAGTAGAGAGGAAAGGCGGGGGTCAGGGCCATCGGCTCAAAGACAAAATACAAAATGCACGGGTAACTTCAACATTTTAGTCTCACTCCAGTACACAGTCCAACTTTGCAATTGAACATACCCAGCAGTTTTCATTGAACAAATGAAATCAGCTCCAAATGGAGATGAAGCTATCATGATGGTCAATGAAGGAGAGAGAGAAAGAGAGAGAGAAAAAACTAACCTAGAGAAGATGACGAGAGGGTTTGCGACGAGTCTGACAGCAAGCAGAGTGACTTTGGAGCATACGGAGTGACACACGTCACTTGAGCCCGTGCTGCGTTCAAGAACGTAGGATTAAGGACGGAAACGCACATAAATCACGTGACGGGACGTTCATTTGAAATGTTTGCGCCTATTAATATGCATGATGTCGACATTTTTAAAAGGTAGAATTTGATCCAGCAAAATGGGTCTTAAATGCAGTATGTGCACGCATTGCATTGGAATGTATTATTTTGTCATATTTTTAACTGTTGAATATACTCAGGATTTTGATGAGCTAAATTTTCATTGTTTATGGACTTTTAAGTCTTTATGATTATCTTTTTTGTCTCGTGTGATTTGTCGATTAAATCACTTTGGGACATTAAAAAGTGCGATATAAATAAAGATTAGCAACTTTATATTTTTGGAAACAATTCACACAGCAACAATGTTCCTTTTTTGTTTTGTCTCGGGTTGTTTTACTCGGTTGGATTTAGACGCACTTACAGTTTTGTCCGCAGGAGGGCGACATTTCTTATTTTACATACAAGGAAGCACACGGGAGTTGGTAAGGTTTCCTGCTTGAAATGCTGCCAAAACACCCTCAAATATGTATTAGTTACAGCGAGTTTACATTTTAATTCTTAACTGGTGCAAAAAAAAAAAATCAAAACTGTTTCTAGAGAACGACACGTCATTTTGACTTCCCAGTTCAGCAGATAAAGCATGTTTCACTTGGTATTTTTGTTACTGTGTGTCGGTCGTTGAAGCACATATACAGTGCCACTTCCTGTTCAGAGGATTACTGAGTTACCATGGGAACCAACCGGCAGCCAATCCGACGCTACGAAACCGCGGCCCCCTCCAGTCCCAGCTACACGGACGCGTAAAAGCACACGAGTAGACGTACGATCCGTTTTTGATCGCTCCCCTCCCGGGCAAAAGGATTGGACGTCTATCGCCGTCAATGGTGATTAAGGTGTACAGGACAGTGCGCATATGCTCACAACTACAGCATGATAACACGACCTCGACTGCAGCTGGTATTTCAAGTACAGTATTTCATTTTAGTCATAAAATGACAAAACATTTCCTGTAGGCTATGTTTGACTCCCCCCATTGATTCCCATGAGGGAAGTTGTTTTGACAGCACTTTAGCAAACAGTGGAGAGCTAAAATGCTGTTTAGGATTGAAACGCTTCAATGTTTTTACTTTTTTTTTTTTTTAATTCCACACAGTCTCTTCTTCACAGTCCCATTGAATTCCCATTCCTCCTGATACTGATGCATTACCTTTTGAAAAATGAAGGCGCATATTCTCCCCTCCCGTGCGGAGACGAGTCCCAAAGGTCACCGGCATGACTGACGTGGTGGTGGAGAGAGTTGCTCATTATCATTACGATGTGGCGATTAGTGTCATTTTAATAGCGCGGGTGTACCTAATATTGTGGATGGAAAAAGTTGCCCGCAGGCGGTCTTCTTCCCCTCGGCAGGCAGGCGCAACACCGGCAACTCATGGAAAATGTGACAAATGGAAAAAGAACATTCAAAACTTTCACATATGAACCGCCGAATAAACATGACACCTCAGAAAATTAAATACAGCACTGATACTACAAAGCAGTATTCTGGTTTGTGCTCATGACAAAATTTGACGGAAAATGCAAAAAAAAAAAAAAACAACAACAAAACATCCAATTAAAATAACAGGTGTGATTGACATTTTTCTTCACAACAGGAGGAAAAGAAATGAGCCCCAATTACTTTAATGGCTGAAAATGAAGCTAGCGATTTTGATACATAGCATGTTAGCCGAGAGCCAAACAAAGCAAACGTGTTTTCTTCTATTTTAATAATACACACCAAAGATGAAGCCCTTGCACATTGAGCAAACTAAAAATGCTAATTCATACTGCCGAAATAATTCTAAAAATGCGAAACACAGACAGACAGACGGTAACTTACCTTCTGTTTACACATTGTGTTGTTTACCACCAGGTGTCCGAAAAACGTAACCCGGATGCTAATTAACGTCAATACTGAACAAACGTTAGTACATGTTCAAATGACAATCATTGTTCAAATTTAAATCATTCTGAAATGTTTTTAAAATATGTGTTTTGAGAGTTGGAGTCATTAAAAAATAAAATCAACTACGCGGTTGCCAGACAACAAAATGAGCCTTCCACGATGATGACGTCCTACATAAAACAAAGGGGAAAAGGGCTACAAATGAATAGAAATTTATTTTCTCAACAAAATAACAGCAAGACAGTTGCATAGATAAACAGCAGTCGCTCGGTTGGAGATTGACGCACAACTATGTGTGCTCACTAAACTTTCTGGAATAAATTCATATGGCTCATCACATGAGGGTGGTAATAAATAGTCCAAATATATATATAAACGGTTGGCCCGTTCACAGCGTGCTTCATAGAAAAAATTCCATCCAAAAAAAAAAAAAAAACAAGGCTCGGTTTTTGTGCTTTTCCTGCTTCTCGCTCCCGGAGGCTCAGTTGGCGTACTGTCTGTAAAAGGCCACCTTGACGCGCTCGATGTGGTGGCACAGTTTGATGGCGGGCCCGAGCTTCAGGTCCATGCACTCCTGCACGGTGGGCAGAGTCAGCAGCAGCATGGCCTGGCCGTCGATGTCCTGCGGCGACCAAACACGAGACCGGACCAGAGGAGGAGTCGGCGGCTCACTTCGGCGCTTTTACTCACCTGCTCTTGGAAGATGTTTGCCAGCGACGCGCAGTCGGTGGAGCCGATGAACTGGACCACTTCCTGCACGCTCCATTCCAGAGGGTTTCTGTCCAGAACCAGGGGTTCTTCCTCTTCCTCCTCCTCATCCTGTGTGTTACAAAGATCCATTGTGAAGGAGTTTTTCTCCATTTTAAAAGGATTAAAATAATTTTTTTTTTTTAAAAAAGACAGCACCTGCGCGTCTTCTTTGGGCGCTTGATACTTGCCGGGCAGCTGGCGCGCAGACCTCCGCCGACCCTCCCGAACGTGACCGTCGGATCCGCCCGGCGCAACGGCGCGGCGCGGGCGTCCTCCGGCGGCGTCCGCCACCGACGCGTCGGTCAAGTCGTCGCGGGCCTCCGAGCTGGTTCCTTCGCTTCCCGACGGCGGCGACGCGGCGTCCGCTTCGCCTTCCTCGCTTTCCTGACGCAGGACGGGAATTGGCGTCGAGAAGCCGGGCAATCCATTGTCCTTCAAAACGGCGGCGGGCGGTCGCACCTGGGCCGAGCCGGCGGCGGTCAAATCCGCCGCTGACGTGCGCCGCTTCTTCTGCACGAAGATGCTCTTCCTTTTCTTGCGTTTGGGTCTAAGCGGCTCGTCCTCCCCTCCCTGCGGCTTGGACAGCTTCCTCTTCTTGCCGTAATAATAAGCTACAAACGCAAAGCTTACGTTAAGTCTCGTGGGGCCGTCGACGATAGCCGTCTGATCCCGCGGCTCTTTTAATCGAGTGACTTTGCCACGAAGTAGACCTATTTGAACCGGGGGTCTATCGGCCGAAACTCACTGTATTTGGTTTTGGTCTGGACAAAGCAGCTCTCCGGGCACTTTTCCGGGACGAGCGTGGGTCCGACGAGGTTGGGGCAGCACTGCAGCTTGATGCAAACTTTGCGGCAAAAGTCCGGGATGAGCTCGGCCAGCCGGACGATTCGGATGCTGGAGCGGTACGTTTTCCCTTTATATCTGGGCCCAAGCGAGACGGAATGAGTCGAGCGGCGGGAACGCGGCTGCTACGGCGGCGGCCTCACTTGGCTTTCAAGGTCTCCTCCTGACAGTCCCAGGTGGGATCCTCCAGTTCCTGCAGCTCCTTGAGGACCCGCCCGGGCTTGTAGGCGGAGTTGATGAGCATGGAGAGCATCTGCGGGTGATACAACAACCCGAGTCAGATGAGAAGTTCTGTCTGTTTTTGGCGGTCGTAACGGCGGCCCTCACTTCTTTGAGGACCAGAGTGCATTTTCCAGGTCCCACCGCTTGGGGAAGTTCGGCGATGCGGCCCTTGTTGAGGTACGGTCCCGAGAAGCAGCGGTGGTTGACAAAAACCTTGGAGCAGCAGTATCGACCGTTGCCTGCCAAACAGGGACAAAAACATGACCGTCATTGCACTACAAAAGATGACCGTTTGCAAAGAGGATGTTGTTTGTAGCCGTGTTTAGTGTGGGCGTATGGCTCCACCAAAGAAAAAAAAACTTCCTCTGCACACTGCACTCCACGCTCAATTGTTGTCTGCTGCACTGAAAACTCGTCAGGAAACGATCCATGACGTCGGCGTTTTTTACCTGGCTCGTTAGAGGCGGGCGGGCAGTGATTGACGGACGGCGGTTGGACGGGTCGGGGCGGCGCCGATCTGTGAGGGGAGAACGGAGCGACGTCAAACAATATTCAAAGGCGACTTGCAAAAATAAATCTCACTGTTTCTCTGGCTGGACCACTGCAATTTTGCGTTGCTTTCCACCTGTAGAGGGATAGAAACACGATTGAAAGGTGGCCGTCAAATTTCAAACGGATGGGCTGCGAATGGGTACGTACAGGAGGGTTTGATTGGCGGATTCAAAGGGTAAGCGTTGGCCTCGCACCAACCGACAGGAAAGATGTCCGTGGACTCGACGTCCACAATGGTCTCGCTGACATTCTTGGCCACGCCTGGAAGCGGATCGGCGCGGACTATGACTGAGCGGCGTTCGACACGTGGGCCAGTTTTTTTTGTTGTTTTTTTTAACCTTCTAGCCGCAGCCAGAGGAAGCGTCCTCGAACGCGAGTGATCCGGGCGACGCAAATCTCATCCGGCCTCTCCGGGTGCGCCGCCTCTAGCCACGTGTCCTCCGCGAAGGCCCGCGTCCGCCACGTCTGCATCGACGGAAAGCGGCTTTCGACCATTTCCATTTGAAGGAGTCAGTTTAAAAATCAAGAGAGCGTTACGTTAGAGAAGCAGGTGTCGGGCGCGGCTTCGGCGCCGCACCGCTTCAGGTAGTCGGCCCAGTCAAAGTCCTGATCCGGGTAGCCGGGCGGCCTCTCTAGAACGGCCCCGTTCTTCAGGCACCACTGGACGGGCACGATGCCCGCCGAGTTGGCGTGGCACAAGGCCGAACGCGGCTCGGCGTCGCCCGAGAGGTCGTCCGCCGTCACCTGAAAGTAGTGCTCGTTGAAGACCTGGAAACCAAAAAGGCTCATTTCATTTTTTGGGACGTTTACAAACGCCGGACGACCGCGATTTACCTCGGTGACCGTAACCGGGCAGATCCGCGAGCGCTCCCACGGAAAAAGCATCTCGAGCTTCACGCCCAACTCGAAGCCGTGCGCGGGCAGGTCCGTGTGGTCCTGACACCAAAGAGTCAAAAGTTTGGTCCGGCGGTCGACGGACATTCGCAAAGGGCTCACCTTGAACACTTCGAGCGGCACGGCGCGGGTCTCGGCGTCTCGCCGGGCGTCTTCCAAAGCTCGCTGCCAATCGGCGGCGCTCTTCAGGGCGCGCCATTCTGCCACCGAAATTTGACACGTCGCAAACGGCTTTGTCCCAAGGATAAGAGATAAACGAGCAGGTCACCTGCGGGCGGCTCCGAGGCCAGCCGGTTCTCCCCCGCCCACCCAAACGGCCGCAGCCGGACGTCCAAGTAGAAAAGCCAGGCGTCCCGAGCCCGGTGCTCGTCCGACAGCCCGGCGAGGCGGAGACGCAGGCGGCCGCCCACGTTGCGGACCACGCGCGCCGGCCAATATACGAAAGGGTCCGACGCGTCGCGCAGCTCCAATACGGCCCCTCGGACGATCAGATCCACCGTGTTCTTCCCTCGCAGCGGCTACGGAAACAAAGACAGAGGGCGCGAGATGGGTCATTTTTCGTTTCTCGGTCAACTTCGGCGCACTCACCCCCTCCAGCAAGTTGGCGGGCGGAGTCCTGGAGCCGGTCAGGTCGGCCACCAGAAACTCGGTCCAGTCGCCGTGTTTCTCCTCGATGGCTGCAATTGCGCAAGAAATCCAAACAAGATCAACCCTTTCCGGCCGCTACTCGCGCTCTCCGACAAGCGGGCGGTCGGCAACCGACGAGTTAAGAGGAGAAGCGGTGCCGTCCCTTGCCGTTCCGGCAAATGCCGGACGCCAACGTGAACACAAACACTCCTGTGTGCAAAAATAGATCAACTATTTTTACACGCCGCCCCCTCCGGACGTGCACGGGCAATTATTTCTCCGTCTTGCCATCCCGACGGCAGAGCGTAAGCGTGCTCTATGTTTGCCTAACATCAAGTGGGTTCAAGCCCCGGCATTCGCTCACACGCATGCAGGCAATCTCCCCTCCCCCGCAAGCCCCCGGCCACACTGAAGCTGAAGTGGACACAAATGTCCGACAAACTAAATAGAACCGGATGAAGATAGCGCTTTGTTACCGGATTTAGTTTGAGTAATCCCTTTTGGTCAAAAGCAAGAGTTGCTTCCTTTTGGAAAAATGGATGCATTTTAGTGAGGAACATCATCGTTCATGTAGGTACAGTAAGTGTTGTTTCCTGACATGATACAAGCTGTTCCACTTAATCATATTAATCAGAGTTGGGACAGGAGTTATTCCTGAGGGATCAGAAACTGGGCAGGATTCATCTTTTAGTGGGAGGCAGGGGCGGACTGAGACTAAAAAGCAGCCCTGGACTTTGACCCAGCCCAGCCCAAAAGAATCACTGTACGAAGGGAAACACAGACCCTCTAGGGGGGTCCGGGGGCATGCCCCCCGGGAGAAATGTTTTCTATGTTTTATTGTAAAATGCATCAATTTCGCGCACTTTGAGAGAAAAATGAAGAAAATGTGTCCTGACTGTGACTGTCTGACTTGGGGCGCTCAAAATACTGCAAAGCTGAACTGGAGTTGGATTCATCTTCTGCCCTAGCTCTATGATCAACCTGAATAAACAAATTAAAGAATTTATTTTTTTAAAAGCAAGTTTTATGTATCCAATTGATTATAATAACACCTATCCCCTGTGTCTATAAAATGACTTCATTGTTTATGTCATAATTAATCTTGCCGCACAAATAATAAATTTCAATGAAAATACAATAAACATTTCAAGACAAATCCTGTATACATAACCTTCATTGGAAAGTATTAACCAGAAAACAAAACGATATATAAATGATTAAAAATATATATCATATCAATTTAACTACCTAAACTCTAAAGTTAAACCATTCGTTTTATGAATATTTGTTATATTTCTTCTGAATTAATATTGCTGCTGCGTGTGCATACGTTGTTTTACAGCTAAAATACTAGCCCTTTAGTTGCCATTTATTCCTTTTAAATTATAGCTACCTGGTGGATAACAATTGCCAATATCCCTAACAAGTAACCCTCTTCATTCCATCTCAGCCCGGCGGCAACTAGAAAGTCCGCCAAAGCTCTTATCGCTCTATCCTGCCACTTCGTGGGCCACAGCAAGTCTTTCAGAGTCACAGCGCCTTGCGGCAATGGGCCACTTCTTCGTTCTCCTCCTATCAGATTGGCTGTTAACAGCCAAGCGCATTGCTGCCACCTATCGGATTAGGTGCGAACTGTAGATAATCATAGAGGATAGAGGGATAAAGACAGTGTATGGCGGCCGCCGGCCGTCCAGAGCACCGGCCGTTCTGTGATCCTCCAGAAGCTACAGATTACCAGTCCGCCCCTGGTGGGAGGGATAGAGGAATGAAAATTGCCCTCAGTGCGAAATACGCCTTGCTGACCTCGAGGTGCCGGCCGTAGCCAAAACACAACGCGGGCATGCGGGGAATGTCGCCTTTGCTCAATTAACACATGTCAACTATTCACTTTTTTGGGGGGGAGGATTCATGCGGTGAAACTTTCCTAATCAAGCGGGTCATTTCAGTAGAGGCGGTCGGGCTGCAAATGACAAATTTCACGATGACACCCTACGCGTTACTTTTATGAAATTGATCTGACCGTTTGGCGAGTTGAAATTGGTCATTGGCATTCCTGATCAGGAGCGCTAATTAGACGGGTTGACGAATCAGGCAATTCAATGTCCTAAGCGGAGCGGCGCGCCATTTTTTTTGCAGCGTCACCGTTCGACCCCGGGACCGTTTATCTGCCGCCGGCAGTCCGCGGGTTATCGCGGCGCGCCGCTCGCGTCTCTTATCACAGAGGGGCGGCTTCCTACGAAGGACGAGGCTGGTGCTGCGGCTTACCTTTTCTCAGCTTATCTGAGAGACAAAAAGACAAAATTCCTAATGTAAAATCAGGCGCCCGAGTTTCAGGAAGATCGGGAAACACGGCAAAGCGAGACTTTTGCGGAAACGCCGCGCACCTTGTGGCGGCGCCAGCGTCTTGAGGTTGCGGGCGCACCAGCCCACCGGATGCAGCTCGGCCGCCGTCACGTCGCACCAGAAGTCGGCCCGCCGGTCGTCACCGTAGCCGCTGAAGCGCAGCAGCAAGAGTTGGCCGCACGTGGCCACGATGGTGGCCACCCAGTACGTGTCGGGGGCGCCCTTGTTGGCCACCTCCAGCTTCATACCGGGCTGGAAGCTGCTCTGTAGGCTCACCTCCACCTGCGGGAGACACGCGCGCCGGTTAATGAAGCCGCGGGGTCCCGACGAGTTTGACTGTTTTTGGAAGTCGGACGTAAACAATATGAGCCGGTGCCCGCCTGCTGCATCGTTCCACTGTAACTATTCGCTCCGTGTTTATGCGAGGGGGAAGGATAAGACTTCCTATCACTTTCCCGGCATCGTTTCACTCGAAAACTCCTCATTTCTATTCCGTGGCATTGATCGGCACGAGACACTGCTTTAAGACACCCGGTTTGACCAGACCGTCGCAAACTTCAATAGAGGTCAGGTCACGGGTAGCAGATTCTTTATTTTATTTTATTTTTTAAATGTGTTTATATCTTTTTACTGAGGCATGGATGTTTTTTAAAGGGCCTTCCAAATCACATTGAGTATTTTGATCAAATGGAGTCCCCAAACCACACAATCCAAGAACAAGAGCAGACAAAGGCCAGACCGAGACTCGGAAAATACGGTCTTGAGACGCGTGAAAACCGAGACCGGTTTTGAGAGTCACACCACAACTGGAATGCAAGCTCGCGACTTCCCGCTCGACACATTTTTGGAACACAACGACCGAGCCGGAGTCACCGTCGTCCGTCCGGACGAGCGCTTATGTTTAAAGGGCTTCTTCCGTGCGGTGATGTCACGCGTCAAGAGGAAACGTGAACGGCGGAAGCTTTGGAGAGGGCGGACTCACGTGTTTGAAGGCGGTGTGCGGCGCGGCGGTGGCCCCCATCTCCTCCATGTGTTCCTGCCAATTAAACTCCTCTTCCATCGGCCCTGGGTCCGATTGGAGAAGAAATGTCACGCACTCGGCCGCCGGCGACTTTGCTCGCGTCACACTTTAACAGTCGTCACCCGAGTCGACTTCCTCTTCCTTCCCGTTGGTCCCGCAGAGGCGAGCCTCGGGCCGATCCCGTGGCAGCGATTGCATCTTCGCCAGCTCAGACCTCGTCAGTGCATCTCAAACACCTGCGGACAGGAACACGATCGTCTGTTCCTAAAAAACAATCTTGCCGAGAATGTCATCGCATTAAAATGCGCTTGGCATATTCAGCGGTCGGCAACAATGGAGTCGGGAGAAAAAAATGCAGCTGTCGTTTTGGCAACGCGTGTCACCAACCGGCGACGCGGGGCGGCCGACTGCGCTGCTGTCAGATAAGCGGCAGAACTGGAAAGACACGAGCTGGACTGAAAATTTGCTCAGTCATCCGCTTGTTTATTCTTAGACTCCGGGGGAAAAAAAGGGCTCCTCTTCGGTGCCATTGACGATGATAGACGTGCAGTTCAATGGGTTTATTCATGGTACTGAAAAAGATTACTGCAATTTGTGAACCAAGTATTTTGAGACTAAGCTGTTATTTGCTCATAACAAAGCTTTTTTTTTTTTCTTTTCGTGAAAAGCTATATTTTACGGTTGGTTTAGATGAAGCCCTTTGTACACTATCTGAAACTTTAGTAGTCTGCATGTGTTGCCCCCCTCCCCCGTACATCCAGAGTGTAAACAAGCCGAGCACAACGCGGCCGGCGCTCTTTGCCGTTTAAGTATCATCCAAAATATCAACTCATTGGCTGCCGTCGATGGCGTTAGACATCCAAGCCATTGGAAGCTGGAGAGTCGAGTCGGATTCAAATTGATTAAACCTCTACTTCCGCTTCATTTAGAGGGTTTTAAATGGAGCTTTTAAGAGCCGCGCGATTGGACATCTATCATTGACCGTGGCCCGAAAGAGTTCAGGAACAGTCGGATGCGCTTACTTGATTTGTGCAAAGAAAAACACAACAGGAAGCGCGTCGTGCGACCAAATACTTTGCTGGTTTCCCTCCCCGACATCAGTATTTATTATCTGCGCAAATAGATTTTTCATCACTTGGCATTTTCCTCTCGGGCCTCCCGAGAATGTTCCCCGACAAAAATGGCTGAATGATTTATGAAGTTGAGGAAACGTTGGCTCTGTTTTGGTTGTTTGGAGCCTGAAAGTCAGACAAGACAAAAATGAACACGACCCAAACTAAAACGGTGACGATGATTATGATCGATTAGGCGGGCCCGAGCGCGTTTCCTGCTAACGGCTTTCCGAAAGCGCCGCCAAAAGCTTTAATGGAGGATTTAGCAGATTAACTAGCGCTACGCGGCCGCGCCTTTTATTGCATTAGCGCCTCTTAAGGTTTTCCTCTTTTGGTCCCACCAAATCCTTCCTCTCCATTTTCAAGTATGCAACCAAGCTTTGGGAAAAGTGAAATGGCTTGGACGTCCATCGCCAGCAATAGCAATTTATTGATGAAATGACATTACTGCCGCAACAACAGGATTTGTTATCTTAGTTTCTGTGTTTGATTGAGGAGGGGTCAATGTAAAAACAGTTCTAAACAATTTTACAGCAACATCAAAAAGTTCATGTAGTACAATAGTGTATCGCACGCAACACGTCACTTTTAGTCATTATTATTCATGACATTAGCAACTGTTGCTAGGTGGGTCAAGCTCACGTGTGTCCCTCATGCTAAATGCATGTAAATAGTGTACGAACGAGATATTTACTGAGCTAAACCTACCAATTCAGTCCAAAAATGATGTCCCTGATGTCCCCAAATTCACTGGTAAAGATGAAGAACATACAAATGTTCAGTTAAACAGACAGCTTGAGTACGAGAGCTGAAAAAGACGGGAAAAAGTGCCGACCTGATTCAGAGGTAGCTTTTTTATCGATACCTTTTTCTTGTGTGCATTGCCTTACAATGACATTCTCCAGTTTTAACAAGCCACCATATGCAGAGGCGCAGCAAGGGTCCCCGGGGGCCCCAGGCAACATAGGGCCCTTGAGCGTGTGCAAGTAAGGGGGACAGTTGGACTTGGAGCAATAGCATATTTAATAAAAGTATAATAACCCCTCGGTCTCATAGAGTGCTTTTTAGGACACTCAAAGTGCCTGGCTTCTACTACATTAAGACATAAAACTACAGTAACAAAGTACAATCACCACTGTCTTGCTTCCTTTTCTCCTCTTCTGCTTTTTTTTTCTTTTGTCACTTCCAGAAGGATAACTTCTCTTCATTTTGGATAGACGCCAATTTAAAAAAAAAAAAGCTAAATTGCCGCTCACTCTGAGTCACGTGGGGGGGGGGGGGGTGTAGGTGTAGAGCGAGTGAAGGGGCCTCTTCAGGGAACTCAGACACAAGGCTTTCACTGGCACTGTCGCACTTGTTGCTGCGGCAGTGCAGTAAAGCTGCGTGTGCTAAATCTGTCAGCCCTCTGGGGGCCCCCCTGCTGGCTGGGGGCCCTAGGCAATTGCCTGGTTTGCCTAATGGGATGTGATGCCTTTGACCATATGCCCCGTCTTTCTTATACTTTATATCCTCTGGTTGTCTTACATCTCTCTACGACCATTCTTTGGAGTCATTTATATTGCTATATTTGTGTAGCGATCGCAAATGCTACTTGGTGACAGCCTACGAACACTTTAAATTTTTCATTAATAAGAAATCTTAATTCTTTTTATTTAACATTTTCCCCTTACTAAGGTATTTTCTTTACAACAGAAAGGGTAAAGCTGTTAAATCTGGAGCCTACCCGTAGGCATAAACAGGTTTACTACAAAAAGACCAAGGTCAAGCACGGCCAATGTATTTAAATATCCATACTTTAGAAAAATAGGCCTACATGACTGTTGTGATATATAAAATATATTTTATTAAAATTTCCGTTCGTTTGTACTTGAGTAACTTTTTCAGAAAACTAGTTTTACTAAGACGTACTTTTCACTTGAGTAGATTTGTGACGAAGAAACGCTACTCTTTCTCCATACTTTGGGCCACTCGTTGTGACATTTTTCCCTCTTTAGTCTACATATTAGATTTGACTTTTTTTTTGTTGCCGGCGATGCCCCAACAGTAGCTCTAGCAGTTTCACCAATGAGACGTCACGCCAATAATCACGACTCCATGACACAAATTGGCCTCAAGCTTGCTGTTGGATTGATCGCGGCATCCTTTTCGATCAAGCGGCATCTTTAAAGCACTAGTTAGTATTTGACCTAGAATGCTGTCCTCAACATGACCCGAAAGCACAGATTTTAACCTCTCCCCAGTTTTTATTTGGCACCAATTGACCACGGAAAACCGGAGGTATGATCCTTTTAATGTCATAATAGGAACTATCAACATTTTTTCCACTAGAGGGCACTCATGCTCTTTGGACAAAAGATGTTTCAGTTCTGTACATTTTTTTCCCTGCCAGAATTCAATTTTATTTTTGTATTTCTTTGGCTTAATGTAGCTATGCAATAGGTTTTAGTACAGTATAACAATAACAGTTCATCTAACTTTATGCTGAGAAAAAACAAACATCATAAGCAGTTACTCATTATTTTAGCATTTTTTCAACTTGTACTTGAGTACATTTTTTGGATGACTACTCTTACTCGACTAACATTATTTTGAAGTAACGTTGCTTACTCGAGGCTACCTCCGGACGTCTGTCACCTTGGATCGTTACTTTTAAGGGCTTTGGCGTTTTTCCTCCCCTTGCAAAAAGATGTTTATTTCCACCCATCTGAACTCGTTCGAAGCAATAACCGTTAGTGCAGCTCGGAAAAAGAGGTCCTTCAAAGCGATCAAAGCTCCAGGAGAGCCGCCGCGCGGCGTCATGAGGAAGAGGCTGCTGAGGAGCAGCCGGTGCACGGCCCGCCTCTCTCTCACCTACTTTGCACGCCGCAAAGTGTGGCGGAAAAAAACCCGCATGCGCTCGCCCTGTGCACACTTTCAATTTAATTGACTAAATCTCGCGTGTGCGCACCGAAAGAGACCGAAGGGGGACGTCGGCGCGGCGCGGCTTGATTTTTTCCTCGCTCAAAAGATTTGTTTTAAAGCGGCGGGCGGGCGGGCGGCAGTTTGTCCACGCAGCGCCATGTTGTCTGGACGCGGCCGTTTTTTGTCGCCACCTTTCCTTCGGTACCACCCAAATAGGCCAAAGTGACTCATCAACATGCGGGCCGTCAGGTCTTCGCTACGAGAAAAGCGACATTTCCGGGTGGAAAAAAACCGTGGCGTCAGAAAGACGTTTGTGACTGACGGCCGGCACGAGACACTTGGAGCGACTCGGGCTCTCTTTTTGCGCAAAAAGTAGCTGAAATGCTTTGAAAACAAGAGCAGTGAAGTGCCCCGCTCAACAAAACGGCAAAGTCGCTGAGGAAAGTGCCTCCTCCTCCCTGGACACGGTCTTCCGTCACCTGTCTTACCTGGCGCTTCCCAGGACACTTCCGGCCGAAGCCCCCCCCCCCGCCGAGTTCGTTCCCGCTCGGGCACAGTCAGCACGTCTCCTCGCTCCCGTCGCTGCCGCCTTCCCCGTTCCAATATGGCATCTCGGTTGTGCGCATGCGTCCCGCGGCGACCCCACGTCTGGAGCCTTCACTGACCTTTAAGTGGAGTCCAAAACACACAAACGGGCGTTTCACAGAGGCGCCCGAGGGCCAAATTCCCCATTGCCATCACGATACGCTTTCGTCCAATCGTCAAAATAGCACTTCATGACAAATATTACTCGGTTTGATGCCCTCGCAAATCCACTGAAGAATGAGCTAAACGCTCTCGAGTGGCTCCGACGTCAAAGCATGAATGTTTTTCCTCGTTCACTTACGTTTCGTGTGCACTTTTCTCCTCCCGACTACAGAAAAGCTCTCCGGCAGTTGTCAATGACTCGACTCTCGTTTCCTTGCTCGAGTCAATAGTAGCCTCTAGTGGCGGCGAGGAACCGAGCAAAGCTTTATGACGGCGGCTCGGATCACGCAATTAAAGAGTGCAAAGTCAACTTGGCCGTCTTTGAACGCCTCTTCGGTGCTCTCATGTCACGTGATCGAAACGGTACACGGAAAATCACCTCAAGGAATCGTGTCACTTATTTTATTTTTTTTGCGGCAAAAAACGTTAAGGCTTTTATTTTTGTTTAGTGGTTGGCTCCGGAAACCCCCCTCAGGAACCCGTGACTGTCACACTAAACCACATCACCATGATCTCTCCTGACAAGAGCATTTGCAAGAAATATCTCGCGTCGTGACAGAAAAAGAAACGAAACACACTTTTTGTTGTTGTCGTTAAATTCCATTATTTTACTCATTGGCTGCGAATCCAATCGGAATGGGCGTCTAGTGACAAACTCGTTTCAAACAAAGGAGGCGGCCACATGATTAGACGTTTGTCATCGTCAATGGTGATGAAAGAATGGAATGAGAATTTGAGGAAGCTGGCCCCCTTCAACCCCCCAAAACAGACGTGTGCGTGCGTGCAAGGCTGCAGGTTGAACAGATGGTCGGCGCATGCGTGTTACAACGTTAATCTGCTCCTGAAGAGGATTAAACTTTAAAGCAGAAACAGGCTTTTGGAGTTGTCAATGCAAACTTTCCTTTTGTTTGACATCATTTTACAACAGAGGCGAGTTTATATCCGTTGACTTTTACGGAAAAGGAAAATCACATGGAAAATGTCATCATTATTTACACATGTCGGTTGCAATCATTCATAAAAGTGCCACCGAGAAGATGAACCAAAACACCGGCGTATAAAAGGAAGTTGATCTAATGACTCCGAAATTAAAAGCAGGCGCTCGTGTAAGAAATGTCGAAATTTAAAAAAAAATATGTAGAGGATTTATAAAAGGGTTTACCATATTGACTATACGTTATCGAGGAGACAAAATGTAAAACCCGGCGTGGTTTTGTGGGCCCACTCAGGGTAAAATGACTCTTATTTTGACAGACGCAAATCGGCAACAACTTGAGCCAGGTTTGCGCTCGACGGATGTTTTTCCACAACGTAAACATGGACATTGGACGAGAAAAAAGAAAATCGACTCGTATGTTTGCGTTTGTCGCCTTGACATATGCTTTGTTTAAACCCCGAGCGTGAAGTTGAAATCGCCGGAACTTGACATTGTGCGAGGCGCACCGAGGCGAAGAGCGATCGCTTTTGCTTTTGTCCGTCCGTCGGCTCGGCTTCTCATCCACGACATGAAGATGTACGGCTACGGCGGGCCCTTTTTGTCGCTAAAAAGATTGTCTGATGCCGTCGACTTGGCGGTGAGCAACATGAGCGACGTCCACAAGGCCGACCCGCACGGATGCGACGACGGCGCCCTGACGGACCGCTTTGGCGTCCTCATCCAAGGGCTGCTGGCCATCGTCGCCTTCAGCACGCTCATGTGTGAGTGTCGATCCGATCTGATCTGTGTTTGTCACCCCAGTTCCCCCATCTGCTAAATAAACAATACACCCAAAACCCGTTAAATGGCTTGCACAGGTGGCGTTTGTTTTCCTACAGACTGCGCAGCAAATAGGCTTTAATTTTTTTTTTTACCCCTTAAAATTGCACTTTTTTTTCGTTTCGTGCAGTTTTTGAATGGAAAACATCAGCGGAAAATTCCTCTATAGTCACATTCGGCGTGTTTCAACCTTCAAGCTGAATTAAAAGTAAGCCTTATAGTTGGACTTGCTCCCAACGTCAAGAGAGAAGTGGCGTTGCTGCTTCATACCATGTTCCTCAAATACCTTCTTTGCCCCTAATGCGTTGACATATCCGTCGCTTGCGGTCGGACACAACACACGCACAAATGATTGGGATCATAAATGATCATTTTTGCAGCTTTGCTACATAAAAAGGACTTTTAAACATTAGAATTGTTTGTTTTATAACAAAAGTGACTTCTTTGTTGTGATGTCAAAAGTCCACCAATTGGACACTTACTAAAACGATTCTCCAGGCCTCGACCCGCCGCCGCCGCCGCCGCCGCCTGTTTATCAGGCGAGCACAATGGCTGATTGAGCGCCGAATAACTGCGGTAGCTTACTGGAGGAATTCGGGTCATCTCGGCGACAGCGTCCTCCCACGGTGTTGCTCATCACTCTGTCATTTTCAGAGCCATGCATTCACGCCTAGACATTGAGCACGGATACCGCAAAGACTTGGGTTTGCACTCGAGAAGACGAGCCGCGAGCACCTGATAAATTGATCTAGCTGCCGGATCAATGAGCATCCACTGGGTTACTTATTCGCGCCTCCAATGGTCTGGCTATTTTAGGGCTGCAGTTATCGATTATTTTAGTAGTCGATTAATCGATGAACTCGTTATTCGATTAATCGTGTAATCGGATAAGGAACATGAACATTTTAAATACCAGAGCTGAGCCTCAAACGTTATATAAAAATAAAATAAGAATTTATGTACAACAAAAGAACAATTGGATCATTTACACAGCAAAAGTCTGCTAGCTTAAATGCTATAAAACACTTTTTTTTTCTCTTAACAAATGGTTCGGACACATATTCCCACAGAAAATGGCTATATATACCTGTAAACTAAATTACGAATGCATTAGAAAACATTAGCGAAAACAAAAAGCTTATGTTGGTCTTAACATGGACCAGCTGGATTCAGCCACGTGAAATGAGGCAGACAAGAGGGCAGTGTAGCCACCCAAATCAATCAAACTCAATGCAAACACTTGAAAAGTAAACCACTACTACCCCACTTTAATTAAACGAATACTCGAGGCACCAAATTTAATTAAAATCTTTTTTCCCTAATCAAATACTCGAGTTAATCGATTAATCGTTGCAGCACTAGAATATTTACACGGCTTTCAAACAGAGGCAGTTACCGTAATTTTGGGACTATAAGGCGCATCTGTCTATAAGCTGCCATCCACCCAATTTGACACGAAAACGGCATTTGTTCATAGATAAGCCGCAGCTGGGGATATTTACACCAAAAGATATTAACCAGGAACACTTTATTTGACAGCGGCATCATAAGATCAAATGAACCACCATGAAGCTTTGAACTAATTGGCTATCACTGCTCCCTTGGGGGAGACAGTCAACCTCTGCTGCCACCTGCTTTCAAAACTGTTGTCATCTAACATGCCTCCTAGTATGCAGTGCAGCGCTACAGATGCAAATAACAATCAAAATTTTATGTTCTATGCCAATTATTTATTTAGTTACAGTTCCAGTTGTTTCATTAATTGCTAGTTATTGTATTTGGTAACAATGTATTTGACAGCGGTGCCACGAGACTGTCATAAAACCATCATAATTATGACATGACACTGCCATGAGCCTGAATGAATGCTTATGACAGGTGTCATTTTGTGTCATCTGGCAAATGATCTCCATTTTGAATGGATGTCAACGATCCGAGCTGGACATAGATGAAGTTAGTCACATAATTTGACAGTCTTATGACGCCGCTGTCAAGTAAAGTGTTACCTACCTATTGACCCGAATAAATCAACAAATAAGCCACACTGAACTGTAAGCCGCAGGATTCAAAATGAGGGAAAAAAGTTGCGGCTTATAGTCTGAAAATTATGGTAAATCATGATTCTGATCTGGGGGAAAATGAGTGTTTTGAAAATGTGTTTCATGGCTTACAAGATGAAAATATGTCACTTATCGCCAACGCCGTTTAACTATCGACTCGTTTTGGCAGTGAAACGGTTCCGCGAGCCCGCAGGGATCCGCCGACCCTGGAGGATCTGGTCAGAAACCTTGATTTTCTTCACATTAGAGCATAAAAACGCTAATATGACACATTTTGTCTGTAAATTTCCATACGGAATCTTTTGCAGGTTTTACGACACATCCAAGCAGGCTATCGGTGCTCTGTTTATCCACTTTGCCAACGTCCTTCTGTCCACGCTCACCAAAGAGGACCCTTGCTCGCTGTCGGTCGCACTCTTTTTATACACGTCCGGTGAAATCATCAATCAATTCGTTCTCATCTGCGTCATTTCCCAGTTACCTGATGAACTTCCTCCTGGACGCCACGGTGGGCATGCTGGTTATCTGGCTGGCCGTCAAAGCGACCTCCAAAGTGGTGGAGCGCAAGCAGTGGACATTGCTCACGTTTGGGGAGTACGGTGAGTTCAAATGCGAGACGACTCTCTGAAAGAGAAAACACGTGAGGCTATGAGTGAGTTGCAATCCATTCAATGCTCTGATGAGAAGGTGAAAAGCGACATGAACGATGAAGTACTTATTTTGGCCACCGGAGGGCATTGTTGGACATATTTTTACCTGACTAAGGGCTACATTTGTACGGGAAACGCATTTCAAGGATCATTTTTTTGGATGGCGCAGGCGATCCCCCGCTAGCGGCGGCATGGCTCGGTCAGTGTGGCATGTACCTGCTCATCATGGTTCTGGAGAAAGGCGCCATCAGTCTGGTGCTGCTCGTGCCGGGATGGTCCAAAGTACGCTGGTTCCGATTAGGCGGAGACAAAAGCCGGCCGTCGTCGTTCACGGAATACGTTGTCCTTCGCAGCTACAAGAAGTTCTGCTCAGCTACATCGCTAACCCGCAACTGGAGCTGGTTTTGGTCATGCTCATCGTTCCTTTCATCGTCAACGTAAGCGGCCGCGATTCCGTTCGGCCGGCCCGATAGCTCTCCGGCGACGACGTTTCTACCCTTCTGTTCCGTTTCTACCCTTCTGTTCCAGTCCATCATGTTCTGGGTGGTGGACAGTCTGACCATGAGGAAGCTGAAGAGCACCAAGAGCCTGGACGACTCGTGCGAGGTCTCGCCCGAGAAGGCCGACACGTCGCCTTGGGCCGGCGATGACGAGTCGCGGGTGAGAAATGACGTTTTTGAACCGATCGGGTGTGTTTTTTTAAGCTTCCCACCTGCAAGCGGCGATGAAGATTTTTCACGTGTCGGCAGGTTCTGCTCACGGTGGAGACGGACACGGAAGAGGACGAGGAGCCGCCGGAAGACGCCGCTTTGCCACCCGCGCGGTACTCGGGGGCTCCGGTCAGGCCGGGCTGGGTGGCGGTGTGAGGTCGCCGGCGTCTGAAACGTCTTTACGCTCAAATTAAAGGAGGATACATCAGCTTTCATGTGGGAACGCCGCCAAGCCAGGACTTGCTTTTTGGCTGGCACAAAGATGACAGAGTAAAATGCACACCAAGGCTTGAAGAAAGTACTTTGCACTTCAAAATGTGGGAAAGGAATCCGTTTTCAAGGCACCTGCCTCTGAAATGGCAATTTTCTCGAGTAGTGTCTGCTTTGTTGTCGTGAGGAAATCATTTTTTTGTATGTGCACAAACATAGTGTATTCCTTTACTAAAAGCAGGTTAATTGAAAGAGGAAAACAAACAATCTGCAAGTATTGATGATCAATCATTTGACTGCATTTTGGTTGCTGCTTTGTACTCTGCATCTACATCTTATCATGATGATTGTATTTATTCACATTTGATGTCATTTTATATTCCAGTGATTGGAAAACCTGTAAGACTTGAATTTTACACATTGTTGTGACGGTGGACCAAATATGTCTGTTTTATTTAAGTACACTTAGCCTTTTTGAAATGTTGATCTCTGGTAGCGGTCACTCCGGATCTCCTTACACAATGTAATCTGTGGCCATAAATAAAAGACTAAAGGCTAAATTCCTCACCTGCGGGAGGCGGCGCCGTGACCCCCGCCTGATGACAGGGGGGGGGACTAGCGGCATCTTGTCGTCGGCCCCCGAGGGGTTAGTTAGCGGGGCCAGGTGCGGTGTGAGCAGCGCCCGCCGACAGATGTAAGCTAACTTTCAGACGCTAAGGGTCGTGAAGCATGACAGGGTTGGGTTTCCCACAGTAAAGTTTGCTGGGTGGCATGAAAAAATAACCATACTATCTACATCTGTCTGCCTTAAATTCATTAATTCATCTGACTGACTGACAAATTCTTTTCAAGTCAACGCAGAAGGATAATTATCATCAATGGCAGTGAAAGAGTTAACGGAGCGGAATCAAATTCGCATTTTGATTGGCACATTTGAAATAAATCCTCTTGCATTCGGGTTGGTTTCTGTAATGTATTACAAAACATTTGAGCATGTCATCTTTCAAAATATGACACAAAACACTGAGGCTTTTTTTTTTTTTAAACACATTTTGTCCTCAACTCTTTAAAAAAAAGTGGGTAAAATGTTATCCCAGGATGATAATGAAGTGAAAAATATTCCAGTATAAAAAAAATGTCCAATAGAAGTTGATACAAGAAGAAAGTTGGATACTTTGCAGTTTCCTTGAAGTACATGCGGGCACCTTTACGTATCCAACGTTCTTATCGTAAAGGAGAAAGTACCTGGGGCGAGACGGGGGCGGCGTCAGACCGCGTTGCTCCCGTGCGGACCCTCGCCCGTGTCGAACATGTGCGGGGCCACGTAGTCCTCGTAGCGTCCTTCCACCAGCTTGGCGCCGTTGCTCCCGGCGAACCAGCAGTCCACGCTCCGGGAGCCGCCGTAGATGCGCCGGGTCTTGCGGACCGCCGGCACCGAGCGGCCCCTCACCTTCAGGAGCGCCGACGGGGGATTTTCCTCGGGATCCCCTTCTGCCACGCTGACCTCCTCGTGCAGGAACTGGCCTGCATACGGTCCCAGATTCAATACGGCGGCGCCCGTCAATGAAAAAGCGGCCATTTACCCAGCAAGCCGTGGCAGTCGGGCGAGAGCCCCTCGCCGTCTTGAACGTAGAATCCCAGGTGGTCTCTCTGGTGGGGCGCGGGGTTCTTGTAGCGGTGCAGCAGGACGACAAAGCGGACGTCGCCGCCGACGCTCACCGTCACGTTGGAGCCGCCAGCGACGGAAACCGACAGCGCGCCGCTCGTCACCGAGGCGGTGGAGTGGCACGGCAACACCAGGCGGTCCGACCCGTCCAGGATGACCTTGGCGGGCGTCACCTCGACGTAGGCGCGACGGGGGCGGTCCGCCACCACCGCGATGCTGCCGAAGTACGTGCGCAGACGCTTGCGGCCGCCCGGCGGAGGCGGCCCTCCGACGAGCTTGCCGTTCACCGTCACGCCTGGAAGGACGCGCCGATCTGGCTTTATTGTGATCTCAATCGGGACCGCCGTCGATTTTGACGAGCGCGTTTGCACGCCGCGGCATCTCACCGGAAAATTTGTGATCGGAAACCAGGCGGAGGACGTGACCGGGCTCGCCGTTGATGTCGAAGCAGACGGCAGTCTTGCTGAGAGGGAAGTCCACCACAAAGTGAGGGTCGCCGTCAGCTGGAAGTAGACGGCGGCTTTTAACTCGGCGACGCCAATGAACGTCCAATCAATTTGGACCGGTCAGACTGGGCGCCGAAACGCGATCCTTCGACGCTGTCAACGGCAGTAAACGAGTGAGTCCCTGCTTTTTACAAACCGGAAGAGGATTTGTAATTTGAATGAAGTCTATCTAACTATTTATGTGCTGCTCATCACAGAAAAACGTGAGAAGCCGCCGAGAAATGCGATGACAGAGCAAAGTTAATGACAGGGCCATTAGGTCGCTTCTCTATATCGCGGCCGTGCTCGCAAATTAGAACCCTCTGCCTCTCGTGTCGACTGTGTCAACAGCATGGAAATTACAGGCCGCGTACGCTAAGCTAATGGACGTATTGCCTTTCGACTGCACTTTAAACGGAGCCAATGCGGCGTCACCTGATGTTTTGGAGATAGTGATGGACTTCTTCCCTTCCACTTGGCCTGCAAGGAGGAAGAATAGCAATTGGATGTTTGGCTACTCGCATAGAATAGTTTGGAGAGTCTGACCTCTGATGTTGCTAAGAGTTCTGTCCGGCTCGCGTTCCGCTTCTCCGCGCAAAAGTCCTTCTCCTTCGTCATCCGGCACCTCGTTAGCGAGCGCCCCCGACACCTCGGGGTTGTCCAACAGCATGTCGGTGAGGGGGGTTAGAAAATGGTACGCCAAGGCGAGGTCGGTCGCCCGCCGGACGTGCTCTTCCCTTTCCCCGCTGCTTCGACTCCGCAGTCGAGAACGGAGCTCCTCTTTGACCGTCAAGAATGCCCACGCGCGCTCCACAAAGTCCCCCGCCGCGCGATTCGCCTTCAGCCGCTTCTCGGTCTCCGATTCCTCGCGTCGAAGAGGGACGTCGGTCTCCAGGACGACCGTCTTGTCGTGGCCGTCGGCCGTGACCCGAACGCGGAGAGACTCGGCGCTACGATCGCTCAGTTCTCCCGCGACGACCATCTCGGAGCCGTTGAAGTAGTTGGTGAAGAGGCGCCGCGTCACGCGGTCCACGGAGTCCCGCATGTAGTCGATCCTGATGTCCGACAGCAGCGGGGTGCCGATCTCCCGGTAGAAGCTGGAGAAGGAAAGGAAAGAAATTGCTGTCCTCGCGGAAACAAAATATTCAAGCTTTTCGCCATCCTGTTCTTGCGCAGGAAGTCGACAAATCCGCTCGTCAAAGCTCATCTGTCGCCACGCTCGAGAGTTTGCTCGCCTCCGTCAAAGAAAATCCTAAATCCTCCATCCCGTCCGTGTCACTCGGCCCCAAAACCCGAGCCGGTGTTTGCTCAACGCGCAAGAGTCCTATTATCTACCGACGTGCTCAGACGGCCATTACACAACACGCGCGCATTCCTCGCGGCGCTGTGCAAACAGCTCACGCCTCGGAAGGTCGGGAATAAAAGAGCAGGAAAGAGGAAAGGAAGTCTCTGAGGGTCTCGCGCCGTTAAAAGAGTATGGCTGTCTGTGGGGATCTTTGCCCTAGGGGAACGTGACAAATGACAGGGATTAAAATACCATAAGCTCACAACACAAACTCAGGAAACACATCGATTTTCCCGCCACTCCGACCTCTTTAACGGTATTTCTTAAAATGAGCTAATTGTCGAACGATCGCCGCCGGACCCTTTCTCCGAGCGCCCGTTTTGCGTCGACCAAGGTTCTCACCCTCTGAGCGCGGCGCCGGCGTCGGCCTCCTCGCGAATCCGCCTCATCGCGCCGCAGTTCTCCAGAGACAAGCGCTCCAAAAGCTTGTAGTCCGCGTCGTCGCCGATGCCGACGGCGAAGACGCAGACTTTGTCCGGCGCGGCCGAGCGGGCGTTTTCCAAGACGGCCGCCGAGCGAGACTCCCCTACCGTGGGCCGTCCGTCCGTCAGGAAGAGGACGAGCGAGACGCCGGGGGGACCCGAGAGGCGGTCGCGGAGCAGCGCCGAGCCGCTCCGGAGGGCGCCGTCGATGTCTGCGCCTGCGCACCCCCGTCAGACAGTGTCGAGACAAAACGACGGCGCGCCTTTCTCACCTCCCGTGGGCGTCAAGGTGTAGATAAACTTTTTGGCGTCTCGAATGTTGAGCGGCGTGACCGGCACCAGTCCGTCGGGTCGCCACACTTTGATCTTGTTGGAGAAAGTGACAAAGTTGAAGCGATCGACGGTTCGCAGCTCCCTCAGGATGGCAAATAAGGCCTCTTTTGTCTGACAAGAAAGAAACACCCATTGACAAAGTTGCGAGCACAAAGTCATTTTTTACAAAAGAAAATGTCCAAAATACCAAGAAGCAAAACATTTCTGGCTCTCGGGACTGAACAATGCGGGAACGTGACAAGCGTGTGTGGGCGCCTTGTATAATTTGGCGCCGGCATTTTACGAGATGTGTACGCTCCCGGTCAGTAGCGGATGCTTGACCCGCCATGAAGACCGCCACTGTGTCAGAGCGTTGTTTTCGGCCGCGGAGCTCTGGCAAAGGTCGGAGGTTCCGGGGGGCCTCAAAAGTTCCGCCACTTGACCTTCCCGCATCACGGCTCGACCCCGTGCCCGATTTGCACGGGCAGCGGTGACCGAAAGGCTCGCGTTGTTGCAGTGTCGGGTTGTTTTTTTAATTGGGCCCGCCCAATTTTGTGATGTTACTGATGGGGCTGTCATAATTATCGCATTAACGGGCAGTAATTAATTTTTTAATCACGTTAAAATATTTGACGCAATTAACGCACATGCCCCGCTCAAACAGATTAAAATGACAGCACAGTGCAATGTGCACTTGTTACTTGTGTTTTTTGGAGTTTTGTCACCCCCTGCTGGCACTTGGGTGCAACTCATTTTATGGGTTTAAGCACCCATGAGCATTGTGTAATTATTGACATCAACAATGGCGGTCTACTAGTTTATTTTTTGATTGAAAATTTTACAAATTTTATTCCAACGAAAACATTAAGTTGGGTTTTAAATTAAAATTTCTATAACTAGAACTACAAGTCTTTCTATCCATGGATCGCTTTAACAGAATGTTAATAATATCTTGTTGATTTATTGTTATATTAAACAAATACAGTACTTATGTACCGTATGTTGAATGTATATATCCGTCTTGTGTCTTTCCATTCCAACAATAATTTACAGAAAAATATGGCATATTTTATAGATGGTTTGAATTGTGATTAATTACGATGAATTAATTTTTAAGCTGTAATTAACTCGATTAAAAATTGGAATCGTTTGACAGCCCTAGTTACTGAACATTCTTACCTGTCTCATCTTGGTGCCCAGCATGGAGGCGCTGGTGTCGATCACAAACACGACGTTCTTGGGCATCGCCGGGAGGTCTTTGGGCGCAAAGTAGTGGACAAAATGGCCGTTTCGAACCTGCCAACGAGACACAAAGTGAGTTTGAACGAGCTAAGAGTTGGCCGAAAAAAAGCGCCCTACCCGCACGTCTCCGACGCCCAAGTCCCTCTGGACGTCGTAATGGATGACGAAATCTCCCAGGATGCCGTTGGTGGAGATCTTGGCTTGCTGGACGATGTTTGGGGCGAAGGTGATCTTGCACACGTTCTCATCCCTTTTTACGGCGGCGGCGACGGGAGGCCGAGTCTCGGCCGGCGTACGGGTCGCGCCGACGTCCCGCCGGAGCGGGAGCACCTCCAAAGCGTCGATGGCGGAGCGATCCGCGACGGTGACGTCCACCCGGAGGCGGCTGACCAGCTGCAGCGGACGCAAGCCGATCACGTGCTCGTAGCGGCCAAGTCGGCGCCGCAACAGCTCCTCGTACGTGAGCAGAAAGACGGCCCTCTTCCCGCCCGGAATGCTGGCCGCCATTTGGAAGACGCCCGCCTCCGATTTGGACCTGGAGGACCAAGGAAATTCATATTAACGTACAGTCAAAAAGGTTGTCAATTGCCCAATAAGTGGATCGAATAATCGACCCTTTTTAACTACGCGTGCTCTCGATGGATGCATTGCACGCACGAACACAAATGAAGAACCTTCAATTATGAAGGAAGAAATGACTTCAACAGAGCAGGAGGTGATGTCATGGAGTAAAAGCGCTGTCAATTCACGCCCACCCACTCTTCACTTCTTCCAGATTGCACTCAGGTCAGAGACAATAGCGTGTTTGTTTTTCGCCACACAAAACGGCCATTGAAGTGGTTCTGTTTTCACATTTGGCGCATAAAGAGGAAGGGCAATGACGGAGCACGAGATTATTAAGAGAGCAGGACCTTCACACACACGCACGCACACAGCTCACCTTGAGTCACCTGACTCTTTGTCCCGGGCTTTGCCGTCTGGCCGCTTGACCTTCCGCCGCTCCTTGGGTCTGACCCGGCTCTGGTAGACGCGCCCTGCGATGATCCTAGGTTACGGAGGTCAAACTTTAGAGGATTAGCGTCCCCGCTTTCACCGCATTTTCTTACACAATTCCCCTCAACGCGGGATCACGGCGGGTGCGCGCCGTTGTCCCCCCGGGCCTCGTTTCCGCGGCGACGGGAAAGCGACATTTTTTTGAGCGAGCCAAATTCAGTCACGAGCCGTGAGCGCGCACGTGGGGCAAAAAGTAAAAGTCTTACATGGTGAAGTTAGAGACCAAGGCCCCGGCCGGCACGGGGAAGCGGAAGACGCCTTCGCCGGCGGCGGCGTGCCGGTTGAACATGACGCAGCGCACCGTGGTGAAAGCGTAACGGGAGATGATGGTGCTATTGACGGACAGCTCCTGGATGCGAGGCCTGGTTTCCTGCACGGACAAAACAACTGGGCTTTGTTGTTGTGTAAAAATGACGACGTCAAATCAAGAAAGGAGCGGAAGCCGTTCCCCAGATGTCTTTTTGATGAAATAAAAGAAGTGAGCAGAAGGAAAAGCAATTCAAATTCTATGGGCACTTGTGCGGATCACGCCCAAAAAAAAAAGGGTTGCGTGTGTACAAACAGAAAGGTTGATACAGTAATTTGCTGTAAACCGGGTCAATCACTGGTCAGATTAGATAAAACTAAATGATTTACAAAAGGTTTTGAAAAACAATAGACCAATGAATTATTGCAATACTAGATTTACCATTAAGTTATGTTTGATCTATTTTTTTTTAAAAATTCAAATGGATCGGACATCTACTCGTGACAAATTCATTTCAATTCATAGCAGAATCCTGAAAGGACAACAATAGTCATCCGTGGCAATGAGTTAATAGTGTACCTTAATGAGGGCATTTTTCACCTGTCGCGGAATTCTGTGAGGTGCCTGCACAGACAGACAAAAAAAAAAAGTTACATTTATTTAAAAAAAAAAAAAACATCAGTATAATTTCACACTTACAATGTCCAAATCAAATTCCTCCAAATTGGCATCTTCATAGTCTTGTTGAAAGTAGTCCACTTGGCCGAGTGCGCAACAACCGGCACAGAAGAGCAGTAAGGCAAGGAGACACGTCATTTTATCTTCCTCACGTTGGTGGTGTCCCAAAGTGAGTGAGAAGGTTCCAATCTGCAACTGCTCACTGGAGAGGGAAGAATAAGAAGGATGACGAGACCAACCAGCAGCACTCGTTGCCCACCCACGCTTTCACGGACTGTCGGAATTGATGCAAAGAGCCATTTGGGATATTTGGCACCACCTTGTGGATAGAAGACAAGGTACAGTTTAAAAGGCAACCCAATCACTTCTGGTGGTATAATGCTCAAGAGTCAATATTATCTGAAATTCCACGTATTTCAATCAAAAACTCAACAATACCGGACTGTAGGCCAACTCAAACGTTCAAACGGAGGATCGGGTGATAGCGTGACATCAACGGTCCGCATTTTGAAAAGCAAACCGTGACTGGGCTCGTACAATAATGTTTACTTACTCAGGACCGATGTGCAGGTCAAGCTTCAAAGTTTGCTTCTGCTCCGCTGACAAATATTGATCCGGAATTCAGTCAGTTGTGTGGATTTCAACCATTTGCAAAGAAGAAGCGCTAGCTGGTAAGGCCATCGGCGCGCTAAGAGTATGAAACCAGAGTTTCTTCTCCTCCTCCTCGGGCTTCTGAGCCTCAGACAGAGCCGCTGCTTTGAGTTTGTGATTGACGGGGAATGGGAAGATGAGGAGGTGAGTGGGTTTCAAAGTTGCCCTCATATAAAAAAAAATATTGCTACGTGGTTTACACCATTTTTTGAATCGTCCACTCTCTCTCACCAGCCAGCTCTTCGGAATGTCGGCAACAGACACAAGGTGAGAGCTATTTCTTTGGAGTCAAATGAAGGTGAATGGCTCATCTTAGTCAAGGAAATACACACAAATAAAACACCGTTCATTATGAAACAGCATCAATATAAAGTATGTCTACTTGTTCACCGTCAGTAGGGATATCAACTGCGACAAAGTGTATGTCAAGACTTTTTTTTTTGTGCCTTTTAGAGAGCAGTCTTGACCAGCGAGGAGCAGGAAGACTTTGAGGTACGACCCTCCGCTTTTTTTTTTTTTTTTTTTTTAAGTTCCCACCACAGAGTTCGACCTTATCTACAAAATCAATAAGTTGCTGTTTGGGGACATTCCCGTGACTGACGGGTAGTTGACCTGGTTTTGTACCAATTTGCACTTTCAAGTCACAGAGAATCATTGACCAAAGGTCGACACTAATCTTAAAGGCTATTCCCTATCAGCAGTTAGACCCTCTGAAACCAGTTCTCATTCAAGGCAGAATTTCTCCTTCTTGCCCAGGCCATCCGTGGAGATGACATCACCGTCAAAAGCTACAAGATGGAGAGTCGAATCACCTCGCGGTTCGCCCACACCACCGTCCGGAGCTCGGTGGTCAACTCGGGCTCCAAGGCCCAGACCATCGGGTTCAATGTGCAGATCCCCAAGCGAGCCTTCATCACCAACTTCACCATGTGAGATCGGCGGACCGACAAGGCACCGCCGGCCGGCGCGCAGAATTGACAGCGGTTGCGTTTTCTGCCTCAGGAACGTCAACGGAATCACGTTCACGGGCTCGGTGAAGGAAAAGACGGTAGCCAGGAATCTGTACGCTCAGGCGCGAGCCAAAGGGAAGGCCGCCGGCATCGTCAGGTTTGTCCTGCCGATCGTCTTTACGATTGAAGGCTTCCGTCTTAAGAGCCACATTTCTGCACGACAGGGCTAATTCTCAGGAAATGGAGACCTTCAAAACGGAGGTGCACGTCCCCCCTGGAAGCAACATTGAGTTTGAATTGCACTACCAGGAGATGATGCAGAGGAGACTAGGAGTTTACCAACATTCGCTGCACCTGCAGCCAGGGAGATTGGTGCCTCAGTTCCAGGTGCGAACGTAAAAAAAAAAAAAACAGCAAAAACCTAATAGCCTTCTTACGACCGTCTGCCTTTAGGTGGACATTTACATCTTTGAGCCAAATGGAATCGGCATGCTGGAAGCGTCCAACAATCTTGGCCAGAAGTTTGACAACTTGGTCACAGTGACGCAGACCCCAGAGAAGGTAACACTTCGATCAAACGAGATGTGATTGCTATAACCGATTTGTGTGGCCCATCCCATCAGGCTCACGTGGTCTTCAAGCCCAACCTGCAACAGCAGAGGAAGTGCGACAACTGCACTCAAAGCGCCATCGACGGAGAGTTGACCGTCAAATACGACGTGAGGCGGGACAGCAACGCCGGAGAGTTGCAGGTACCCGACGCTCTCGCCGCCGCGTTGTTGCTCGACCGTTGACAAATTACGAGAATATTTTCCGCCAGGTCTCGGACGGGCATTTCGTCCACTTCTTCGCCCCTTCCAACATGTCTCCGCTCCCGAAAAACATCGTGTTCGTCATCGATGTCAGCGGGTCCATGTGGGGGGTCAAGATGAAGCAGGCGAGTTCGCGGTAGCGATTGGAGCGGTTCCGCAGTATTGACGTCCGGTGTCCTAGGCAGACAGTGGAGGCCATGCAAGCCATCTTGGACGACCTCACCGTCGACGATCAGTTCAGCATCATCGACTTCAACCACAACGTGAGATGCTGGAGTGAAGACCTAGTTCCCGGCTCCTCCGTACAGATCGCAGATGCCAAGAAGTACATTCAGAACATCAAACCTTCCGGAGGTACCGTCAAAAAATACTTCGATTCGGAAGTGCAGGATATGACGTAACGCTCGACCCCAGGGACCAACATCAATGAAGCGCTGATGAAAGCGGTACAGATCCTAGTGAGGGCGTCCAATCAGGGGCTCATCGACCCAAGATCCGTCTCCATGATCATTTTGGTGTCGGACGGCGACCCGACAGTGGGTGAGTCTCAAATCGATCGATTCCTTTCATGTAAGCAATGGGTCCAGATGCGGGTCTGCAGGTGAAATCAAGCTGAGCACCATCCAGAAGAATGTGAAGAAGGCGATGAGGGACGACTTCTCTCTCTTCTCCTTGGGTATCGGCTTTGACGTGGATTACGATTTCTTGGAGCGTATCGCCATGGACAACCGGGGCATCGCGCAGCGCATTTTCGCCAATCACGACGCGGCCGAGCAGTTACGGGTACGTCGCCATTCGGGTACCGCCGATGGCTCGACTTAGAAAAATCTTCACTCGCGGCCCTTTTCTGCAGACATTCTACAGCCAGGTATCCAATCCCCTCCTGCGGAGGATCACCGTCCAATTCCCGGAGGACTCCGTGTCCGACGTCACGCAGAATCAATTTGACAAATACTTTGGCGGCTCCGAGCTGGTGGTGGCCGGCAAGGTGCGGCCGTCCGACAGCGACACGTTGACCAGTTTCACCACGGCGTCGGGAGTGAGCGACCGACGCGCCAGAAAGCATCGGGGAGTATTACGGGTTGTCGGTCACATTCTTCCCATCGCGTAGGCCTTGCTGGACATCACGCTTGAGACGGAGGTAGACACATCCAAGCTGGACATGGAGCTGGCCAAGCAGCAGCACTCTTTCACGGGTTTTGCCAGGCAGCTGTGGGCCTACATCACCATCAAACAGATGATGAGTGAGAGGTAACACTTGGACGCCTGTACGCGACTGGGGGAAAAAAAAAATTGTAATTTGTCACACACCGCACTGCCGACAAATGCAATCGTTTCACTCGTCAGGGCTTTAGCGCCAACCGCCGCTAAGAAGAGAAAGATCACTCAGCGTATCCTGGCCTTAGCCATGGAGCATCAGTTTGTCACTCCGCTGACTGCCTTGCTGGTGGAGAGCGAAGACAGCAAGGAGAGGCTGCTGGCCGATTCCCCCAAAGACCCCAAGCAAGGCTGCTGCTCAGGTGCCGGACAGAAAGCGCCCGACGCCAAGGTCCTTCTGATTCGCGCCAACCGTTAGACACGAGTGATGTGTGGACGCAGGAAGCGGACTGGGCGGCGCGAGCAGGCTTTTGCCTCCGGTGAAGGTGGTCTACCAACCTCCGCCCTGGGTCCAGATGACTACTCCGGTCCCGCCGAGTCACGCGGTAAAAGGCCCCGAGGAGTGGGCCTTGCCGAACAAGGTCAACTTGGGTAGCGTAAACAAAATCTTCCCCTGCCTATTCACAAGTGCGTCGGTGCACGACAAGTTGTGGATTTGACACTCACACGCAGATTCTCGTCCCCAGTGGACAACGACCCTCATTTCATCGTGCACCTGCCACGAAGCGACACGGACGTCTGCTTCAACATCGACTCCCAACCCGGCCGCATTCTCAACCTTTTGAGCGACAGGGGCACAGGTATGGCAAGTCGCCTCGCTTTCACTCCAGAGGGTGACTTTGCAAGCCCCCTCGCAGGCGTGGCCGTAAACGGACAGTTAATCGGAGGCAAAAAGCCACAAAAAGGCAGGGAGAAGACCTACTTCGGAGTCATCTCCGTCATCTACCGGCCCGATGGCATCAGCGTCGCCGTCGGCACCGACAAGATCGCCTTCGCCGACGGCAAGAACAACCACACCTTCACCTGGGGCGCCACGGCGGACATTGTACAGAACAGGTAAGTGGGTGACGCCGCAGAGACAAAATCTGACCGAGTCATCGTTTTGTCTTTCCTTTCAGGGTGAGGATCTCCATTGTCAAGGACTCGCAGGTCTTGATTACCGTGAACGGCAACATCCAAGTGATGGTTCTTCTCCACCGTGTGTGGAAGAAGCACCCGGTCAATGTAGACTTCCTAGGTCTCTACCTACCAAATGACAACCAGTACTCACCACTGGTCCACGGCCTTATAGGTAAGCTTCCATAGGATTTTTATAGATCAAGTGGCACTGATTTGGCCATACAGCGCTACCTTGACTTACCTTTGTGATTTGGTAAGGGACGACACTGGTTAAGTAGTTGTCTCCCGGCTTTAAAAGTTGCTGCCCTGATGACCACGTCTCAGTATCCTTGATCACATTACGTAGCCTGATGTTTCATAGTGGATGAGTAGGTGAATAAGGAGACATGGGAATGATCTCACTCAAACACATTGGAAATTTATTGTACAGTATGTCTGCTTGGGTGTTTCGAAATATTGACTTTTAAAGTTGTGTGTGTGTGTGGTCTCTTACTGTAGGTCAGTTCTCCCAAGAACCAGAAGTGTACATTTCAAACATACACGATGGTGCCGACCCACTCAAGAAGGAGGCTACCATGGAGGTCAAGGGCAACAAACTGCAAGTCACCAGGTAGCTCTTCACCCCCGACCCTTTTCCAACTGTACAGATTTAGATTTGAACAGTTGGATTTGCCGTCGCCAGGGGCTGGCAGAAGGACTACAGACGGGACAAACGACGCGGCTCCGACGTCTACTGCTGGTTCGTGCACAACAGCGGCAAAGGTTTCATCGACGGCCACTTCAGCGCCTACATCGTCCCCGACCTCCACGCCTTCCTCTCAATGGAATAGAAGCGATCACAACAAAATGGAAGGAATTTTCCCACTAAATGTCATTTTGTAGTTGAAACCATTTCCAGTCGTCTGTTACGTTGCATCTGTTGAAAGCTAAATGTGGAGATTTTACAGTCAAGACCACTGACATTGTAGAACTCTTCAAAGTAGAAGGAGGAAAAAAAATGTTCAAGCCAGTTTTGGAAAAGTCCTCGTAGGCGACTTCCACTCGCTTTCCTTTGTGTGGGCCCTATAATGATGAAGAAAAAAAAAAACACAAGTTCAAGTTGTTTTGCTAACATGACAAATAATAGTACATATCACCATGCAATTAAGAGTTTGGGAAAATGTTGGAAGAAAAAAGGTGGCGCTAGACACTTTTCCACTTGTATTAAAAGGGCATGCATTGACAGAGTCCATTTTTGCGGCCCACTCCATTTCTTTCATTCTCACTGTCTACCTCTTACGGGTGATAAGACATCCGGTCCAAACGTCTATCGCCGTCAACGGAACCGAAACGCACGGTTGTCAAAACGACTTACGGAACGGAGCTCGAGCAAAGCGCAAAAGTTTTTCTCGTCGGTGACCTCCAGAATGGCCTCGGTCTTGCGGAAATTTCCGTTCACAATCGTCACGCGTTCTCCTGTCGGGACAAGCGATAATCCATGCTTGCTACATATAAAACTCATTTCCACCTTGCAGAGATCGTGCCTGGTCCGGGTATGACCGTCTCCACGTGGTTCTGATCCAGTTTGAGCTTGTCGCCAGAGTCGATCATTTTCACCACCGCTATGAATTTCTCTCAGACTTTCTGCAAATAGCGGTCAACGCACGCTCGCTTTGCACGTGAGCGCTACGGTTACCGTGACGACGGCCTTCTTGCGGCACTTGTCATCGAGCTTCTCGGTGACCACTTTAATGTTGACAATGTTGGGCCGCGGCCAACGGTCGGTCCTGACCGGCAGCCGCCGCCGCCGCTTTTCCCTCTCCTCCATCTGAACGACGACACGGCGTTACCGAAGAACCTTCGACGAGTCCAGAAATCAGTCGATCTGTACCACGTTGTCGTCGGGGACTCGCTTCTTCCTTGTCGCCACTACCTGATGAAACTGGTGCCGCGCTCCTCCTCGTCCGGCTCGTGCTTCTTCCTCCTGTCGCGGTCCGCGACCTGACGACGGGACACGCTCCTTGGGTTTCCTTCTGGTCAAATCTTGTTTTTAAATGGCCTAAAAATGACCTTGTCGGCCGAGCCACTCGGTGAAGTCGGTGAGCGTCTCCCAGAGCGTGCCGTTCACGTGGAGGTGTTCGCGGTCGCTGATGTACTCTTTGTAGACGATATTGTTGTGGACACATTGGTCCCTGCGCACACACCAAAGTCAAATCAGACGGCTCGGTGAAAACCCAAGTGAACTCACCAAAACGCCGCCAGAGCAGCACGAGAAAGCCATTTTAGAACTCGCTGCACGAGAAAAGCAAAAGGAAATTCTCATTATTTCAGAAATGGCATCATGAACACACAAAACATTCCAATGAATTGCTAGACAAAATTCACACTTTAAAACAGAAAAACTTTATTGACACACAACAGCAGTATAATGCAAGACTTGTAATGAGAGGAATTGACTATACCTGGAGAAATAGTCCAGAAACTTTCTGGGACACTCGCCTCATCTCTGACACATCTGACAATACCACCTCAACTTTTGAAGGCGTTTGGATTTTATCCAGTTGCTTATCGCGTCGGGTGACAGAAAATCTGCTTTACCCACTTCGAAAACCTAAATACAAAATAAGGGTGAAAAAATATAAGACTTGCTTTTCACAAAATCAATACAAGAGAAACGTAAACATTGTCAACGTCGCTGGGGAATGACGGAGTCATGCGAGTCTCCGAGTTTAAAAATTATAATAACAATATTAATAAATATTTATCAGAATAAACAACATTAAACGTGAGCCTTCATTAATGCAAAACAAAGCAAATGAACAGTGTTTGATTTTACAATCATCAAAACACGCGCACTTTAACATAGAAACAACATGTATTCTATAGAGGCAGTCGGACATCCGGGCATTAATGACGTCACAACCACAACAAAGCGTCGCCATATTGAAAACGGGGCTAAAGACGAGTCACAAGCAGTTGCTCTGTCGTGCATTGGAACACAAACGCGTTGAACTTTCGTCTTAGTTGCGGTCTTTTTTCCATCGGAATGACTAAAAGTTGCTGTGTTGCGGGTTGTCACACAAGGAAGAGTTCGGAGCCGCATTTGAAGTTCTTCACTCTTCCTCGTGAGAAGAAAAGGACAAGCAATTGGCTGAAAACAATAAATCGAGGAACAGTAAAAGAAGACGGTTCCGTGGACTATTCTCGCCTGTGAGAACCTAAATCCAAGCACATTTACGTTTGCAGCCGACATTTTATTACTGGTGAGTAAATCGATTTTTTTGGGCCCCAATTAGCTGCTAGGATTCAATAGACTAGGCAGTGGTTATTATTACCGTAACCGGCAACTCACAAAGCGTTATTTTTTCTTCTGCCGTGAACTGCTCTGATCAGTCAATCGGTATATTACTGGCCAGGTGGGAATTGGTTATTTTGCCGTGACGTGCTCACGGCTAAATAACGCTTGTTGGCGAATTACCGGTTACGGCAGAAATAATCACTTCGTATATACTACCAATTTTCTCAGTTCCACACTACATAGTCCAAGTAATTGATAAAGGTCAACTTACTGGATGACTTTATGTGGTAGTTGTAGATGTTTCCGAACTCCGCTGCAGGCCATTCCTTTGTTTATCCAGCTATCAGCTGCGACTTGGTCTGGGCAGCTTTGTAAGCCAGTTAACGCTAATTTGAAATTTTATCGCCTCCTCGCGTCTGTCGGCAGTGACTCGTGATAATAGTAAGCCAGGTTTAAGACGTTTTTATGAAAAAAGACGCAAAACACACCTGAAATATATGAATTTCAGACGTTTGTCTATGGAATCTTTAGCTGTGCGTACCCCCTTCACAAAATGGCGACACGTTGCTAAGCGAGGTGACGTCATCGTGACATCACGCCGACTTCCTCCATACTTGACGTTTATGGGCTTCCTCTTGTGGTTTACCAAAGAATCGTCAGGTATTACTTATGGCATTTATAGAAAGATACCACCATAAACTAACGTAAGAATTACACACACACGCGCAAATAACCTTTTTAATCTTACCCATTAAGAAATTTATTTTTAAAAGCTTTCTTTAAGCGAATGGGACCGAGCAAGCAGAAAATGTCCACCGAGTCTTTAATGTTGTGCAGCACAGACAACGTCACCCTATTACAGCGGCTGTACGGCGGCTCGAGAAAACAGCCACTGTGTACATGATCTGCTGACATAAAGCACTTTCGCTCAAAAAGGCTTTTTAAAAAAAAAAAAAATCCTAAATTTTTTAGATTAAAATTGGAACATTTTTTTTTGTAATTCTGGCGTTCGTTAAATGGCTGTTTAGTGGCCCTAAATGATTGAAATACTGTAGCACTTTAAAAGTGATTCTTCCGTTCACCACAAGAGGGTACCCGTGTAACTCTCACCTATGAAGGACCATGTTTTTCTAGTCTTTTGGTTGTTAGTTCTAAATTCAAAAATGTTTCTACATAAACGATGTGCACGTGATCATATTTTGAACAAAAATATGATATTTGAACGTTGCTCATTTACTTTATTCGAGGTTTGTTTGTTTTTTTAACTCTGCCGGGACATTTTGAAGCCTCTGTAATTGTGACGTTGTACTCTCCTCATGGCGGTTTCAAAAAGCAAGCCGTCTGTCTCAAAGTGCGTCATCGGACTTGCGATGCACATCAACCGTGTTTGTCAGCACGTTCAATAAAAGCTTTGACCTGAACTGGAGTCTTTATTGTTCAACTTGATTATCGCGCTTGTTTTTTTTAAGGGTCGGTCTTTTCGAACGCCGACGACCCAAATGGGAGTGCAGACAGACCAAAACATTCACAGAAGCACAGTGTGTATTTATGAATTTGTAAATGCATTCCTTTGAAAACATGTATTTTAATGTGATGTTGCATCTTAATTGCATTCGAATGAAAGAGGCAATATTGAGGTCACACTTTGTGGTCGGGTAGCCTGCGGACGTTCTTTCACTTGAGCGAATCTTCTCTCCGGCCGGCACGGTTGATGATTTATCCCTAATAATAGAACTTTCGTCCGTCTCTTCCTTTTACTGCAGCCACTGATATTCTTCCCTTTTTTGGAAAGTCTTGGAAAAGATGGCAGTCAGGGCAAAGGTCAATGGTTGTCACGTCGAGGCCAAGAAACAGCTGGATTGAAACTTTAGTCCAACTCGTGAACGGGGCGAGAATTCCTCAGAGGCGAGTCAAGACAAGGAGCTTCAGTGTGCGCGTGTGTCAAAGTACAAACACACATTTGAGCCGTGTATGACTGGTGTGGGAATTCCCACTATACGGAAAAGCAAAAAGCAACATGACTGCAGGTCATTTCATTTTCTGGAGAATGGCTTGATAATAGCACTGTTAAAGAGCACGTCAATTCATAACAGTAATCCTATTTTCTATATGATATATTTGACATTGCAAAACATAAAAATCTGTCCTCAACCGTCTGGGTAAAACAGGATAGTTTAAGCCATTCACACAAGATGACCGTCAGGTGAGTCGACTTGACTGCGCATGCGACATTTTGTCATTTTTCACCCCTACCGGGCTTATTTGTGACGTCACGCCAACCCCCTCCCCACCCCGAGACCACCGTGAGCGCGAGACTCCATTTAGGAGGGGTGGGGAGGGGGTCGAGCGACATAGACAAAGAGAGAGAGGGAGAGAGAGAGGGAGAGAAAGGGTGGGGGTCTCGCGTGCCGAAGAAGGGGCGAAAAGGAAGTGCACGCAGGCGGAGGTGGATCTCCTCCATGACGCTAAAGCTAAAGAGCTAACATGATGTTGCCGCTGCCGGTTTTGTGCGTCTGCTAGCGGGCCGCCCTGGACTCCCTATCCGCCTTGAGGTGCATCATGCCCGGATGGAAGAAGAACATCCCGGCCTGTCTCCAAGCGGACCAGGAAGGCGGTAAGGATCGCAGCGGAGCCGCCGCCACCGCCGACCGCTCACTCTCGCGCACGCGTGCGTGTTTGCCGGCTTTTGCGGACGCGCGCGTGAAACTTGACGCCGCGCGTCAGTGTGTGCGTTGGCGCGCCGGCTGACCGTGACGTGAAGCCCATCGATCGACGTGACGTCAGGAGGCGAAGCTAGCAGATTAGCTTAGCCTGGAGGCCGGCCGGCCGGTACGCCCGCCCCCGCCCCGCCACCTGCCGGCTGTCGCCCTCCTGCGTGGCCGGCGCCGCAAAAGCGCCCCCGCGCTTGACTTGGTTTTCAGCGTGTCACGGATTGGTCAGCTCACACGTCGACATCTATCGGTGTCAACCTTGACAAATAAAACCGAGCTGCCCATCATCAAAGTGATGTTGCCATCAACCAAAGTCCTCATCAATAGAGCAGAGTTGATACACGCTTGTGGTTTCTTTCTACTCTCGCCAAGTCTTTGATCATGTTCACAGGTATTGATGATTACATTTCATTTTGATCATCTCTAGTTTAAAAATAACACTCCAGATAAAAATAGAGGATGGATGGCATTCATCGAAATGAAGACTGTTCCTCGTCTTCGTGCTTAATTATTAACACCAGAGTTAAAGTGACGTGACCGCACCAAAGCGAGTAGTGACATCACTGTACTCGAGTTGACAGATTAGATTGAGTATATACACGACACTGGTGACGAATGATGGTATTTCGCTGTCGGCCAAACGGATTGGACGTCTGTCGCCGTCAATGGCAGCCCCCATTCTTTTCCCAACCTTTTTGCTCAGGCACGAAATCATACAAGACTTTTGTCCTGCACACGCGCACTCGTACGCAGTGTCTTTTCAGAGGCGCCGATGTCACAACTCTGCTCATTCTCTTCCTTCGGATTAGTCGAGCGAGGCCGCTTGTGTGTGAGGCGCCGGAATCTTTTTTGTGTGCGACACATTTTACAAGGAAGCGCGTGCGTCGTCGCTCGCACATCATCGTCACGGCTAACGGTATAAAACGCTGAGGTGTGTGTTTCTACTTGGAGGCTTGTAAAACATGAAAGCACTTTTTGGATTGTGCAACAAATTAAGGACAAAGTTGCACTGACACACACACGCAGGCAGGCACTTAGCAGCCCTGGGCGGCATCCAGGTGGAGCGCCGAGCTGCCGGCATCAAACAAACATCATGTCATTTTATGCTCGAATTCACCCAGCGTGCGCGCACACACACGACTTGCATCAGCGTGTGCGGTCGCGTTCACCTTTACTCAACTGCTGTTGAGAAGTGGCATGGCAGCACTCCCTTTTGTTTCCGAGTGGTGGCGTGTTTTCGGGAATCAAGGTCAGTCAGTCAGATATGACAAATATGTCATGACTGTCTTCCCCGCCGCGCGTGTACTAAAGCAACCAAAGCTGTGAGTGTTGCTTTGTCGCCCTCTTGTGGCCACTCGGTGCCTAGCTACTACTTTCAAGTGAGTTGAAGAGCTCCGCGTCACGCTTTGGTGTCAATTACTCGCCGATTTTAGCATCCCTCGCGATCATTCGCTGTCCCAACACCGACCCGGTGGACGTCTATGGCGGCCGACGAGGCTTTCTTTTTACTCGAGTGTGTTGCACTAGATTCCGCCGCATTGTGTTTGTGTGCGCGAGCATCCATTAGGAATGAAGGTCAGCCACTCCGACGTCCATTAAGCCGAGCACCTCGGGCTCGGTCACGTGCGCGTCGGTGCCAGGCCGTCCCCGTTCGGTCACCAGACGGACCCGATCGGTTTCGGCCATATTACGGAGGACGATGCGGACGGTTGGGATCTGCGCCGTGGCAGGCGGGGTAGCGGCTAAGCCGACGCGTGTGGAGAATGCGATTAAACGCACGCGCTCGGCCGGGCGGCCAATCGCAGAGCGGCGGTGCGCCGGCCTGCGAGCGATATGCAAATCAGGAGGCTTTTGTCATTTTTTGCAGCTCGCTCTCTCGGTCGCCACCAAATGTCAGTCAGTCAACTGACACTAAAGCCTTCTTTGCTTTGGAGAAAAGATGGCTCATCAAATGATTCACTCCTTGGTGCTTTGTGCGTCAATGCCAAAGAGCACAATGTAGTTAGAGGCCACCTCGAGAGGACGCAATCTATTCAGGCCGACTAGTTGACGGCCTAAATGAAAGACAATGTTGATTTGAAAGCTTTTTTTAACGTGTCACCAGTGTTTAAAGTAGGATTGGACAGGTGGGGGAGCCTGAAAATTGTGTGAGATAAAATGGCACACATGTATTCTCAAACGAGAAATACAGGCCGGATTAACCGGAAAAACACACACGGCCAGTGGCGCCACCAGGGGGTGGCCAGGGGTGGCCACGGCCCCCCTATAAATTTGTTGGCCACCACACTGGCCACCCCGCTTGCCAGTATATCATTAGATTGTTGTAGCATCAGTTATGCATTTCATCCTAAATGCACAGCCAGGACCAAGGACTATGGTTTATGGACTATGCAGTGTTGTTAATAACGGCGTTAGAATATAACGGCGTTACTTTTTTCAGTAGTGAGTAATCTAATGAATTACTTTTCTCATCTTGGCAACGCAGTTACAGTTACTGAGGATGGAAAGGCGTGCATTATTATGCGTTGCTATATTGGTTGAATGACGCGATAAAAGTCTGAGGGAGACAGACTCACCGAGACGACAGAGCAGAGCAGGAGTGGGGACTCAAAGGAGGCAAAAAAGTTGTGACACCGAGCAAACACAATGCTAGGTGGCTCCAATAATACCTGACTGTAGCCGATAGCCTACAAATACGCCCACAAGATATGGTAGATATCATATATATATAGAACTAGATGCGAAATGACAGACACGGGGGCGTTAGCAACATGTACAGTACAGGAACTAAATGCGTTAGTAAACAGCCACCATCTTAAAGCAGTAGACTTCTTAGGAAGGCTCTGTTGTAGAGAACCTTCCTAGCAAACCTAAGTAACTTTTTATCTAAAATACACCTAAATCGGCAAAATCTTGACTTGAATCTATCTTTAAACGATGAAACAGTTTTAAAACTTCCACATGTCGAAAGTAGACAGAAGGGAACTAATGCAATAATGGGAGCAATTTTAACAACTTTTAAAGGTTGATTCAGGGTTAGGGTAAAGAATTGGGTTAGGGGTAATTGTCCCAAAAACCTTTTACACATCACATAGTGTGACCTACGTTTTTTTTTTTTTTTTGAGGGACAAAAAAAACAAAACATGAAAATTATCACCAGTTACTTTGCCAAGTAACTAATTACTCTTACATTCAGGTAACTGAGTTACTAACGCAACTGCTTTTTGGGAGAAGTAATTTGTAACTATAATTAGTTACTTAGTAAGATTAACAACACTGGGACTATGCACATTAAATCATTAGGAACATCAAATATTACACAAAGTATATCAGTAGCTGTGTCCTTAAGTCTTTCTGATAGTTTTCCCCTGACAGCTTTAGTGCAATAGTATAATGAAAACCTGAAATTATGGCTTTTAGTTTTGGTGTGCCACCCCAAGATTTTAAGTGGCCCCATCTGGCCACCCCGTGAAAAATTTCTGGAGGCGCCACTGCACACGGCTAACTAACAAAAAGAAACAGCAAACTAACAGCGTGGACAAAAAAGACTAAAGTGAAAAGAAAACCTAAAAAGAAACACAGATTGGTGAAACAAGACTATTTTCTTCCCCACGCTCCTCCTCCTTTAACAATAAAACAATCAGATATTAACACTTAGATGAGGTTTTCCAGCAGTTAGATAAATATTCATAACAAAGCAGTTAACCTTGAAGATAACTGGATAACATTTTGCCATGACACAAGGCATGTCATCTAAATCAGCTAGCCATTTTCACATTCCTCTTATTGGCCTGATGAACTGCTGACTACTACAGAATTATTATTATTATTCACCTTATTCGCTTCCTTTGGTTTAATCGCCGTTTTAGACTACCCCGGAAATATTCCAACCACAGACGATTCAAACGAACGCGAGTGGTTTGACTGGCTCGGTAGATGCTGCCTGTTAAAGAAGGCGGGCCCAGTAGAGGGTGGTGCCGCGCTCTGATTTGGTGAACATGTCAGGGCTTAATGATGAGAAAGCCACGCAGACTGCGCATGCCAAAATACACAGTCGATGGGCGCTACTGCCAGTGTAATGTAAATGATTTGTTTATCTGACTAAGGAGGCGAAGCTGAGCTCCGGCCCACTTTAACCCTTGGATGACACTCCTAGACTACTTTATACTTGACTGCATGACTCCTTTAAATCCTTTAAATTCTTTGCGTTGCAAAGACTCAGAGAGTAAAATCCCCAAATTTTTTTGGAATAGGATTTCTGTTTTTGCGCGACCCGGGGACTTTTTCGAACGACCCCGAAAAATTTTCCGTTTGCCCGTAAATGCCAATTTCTCACCGATTTTTCAAAAACAAACAACTTTTCAAAATGTATCTAGCCCTACAATTCTTTACCATATCACATAATTTGGACATTCCAGGACTGTGAGGGGCATAAAATTGTATACAGAATTTGGACAAAAAAATACGGTTCCCCAGAAATTTGCCCAAAATTTTCTCATTCATTATATATACTCTGTACATGTTTATTTTTTTAATGTGTGCAACGTTCAGATTTTCCTTTCACTTCCAATGGAATTTGCATTGCATGGACGGCCGTGTATGTCGAATCTATTGATGCCAATGTACTTGAATTCCATTGACGCATAGGTAAGCCGATGCCATTGACGGCTGCGTACGTCCAAATTATTTCCAATGTCTGCGCATTGCATTGACGCACAAGTACACAATAGCAAATGAGGGCGATGCACGTCCTTGCCATTGATGGCCATGTACAGTATGTCGATTCTATTGACCCCAATGTACTTGGAATCCATTGACGCATATGTAAGTCGATGCCACTGACGGCCACGGACGTCCAAATTTCCCATTCATTTTCAATGGGAAAAAAAATGTCCCCAAATCAACAGCAAATGAACAGATATCAATAGGACGTGTCCCCGATTCCATTGACGCGCATGGAAGTCGATGCCAATGACGGCCACGGACATCCAAATTTCCCATTCATTTCCAATGGCATTAACATTGCACTGAGGCCAATGGAGACAGATGCCACTGAGGGCCATGAATGTCAATTATATTGATGCCGATGTACTTGGATCCCGTTGATGGCCACGGACGTCCAAATTTCCCGTTGGTTTTCAATAGCATTTACTTTCATGCCATTGACAGCCATGTTTGTTGATTCAATTGATGCCAATGTACTTTGATACCATTGACGTAAATTTAAGTCAGTGCCATTGATGCCTCCAAATTTTCTATTCATTTTCAATGGCAGAAAAGCAAATGTCCCAAAATCAACAGGAAATGACCAGATATCAATAGGACGTGTCCCCCAAATGACCAGGACAGTGAGGACACACCCCTAAATTTCCCCAAATGACCTGATATGATCAGGACGTTTCCCTCAAATGTCCCCAAATCAACAGGAAGTTACCTTATATTGTCCCCGAAATGTCCCCAAACCAACCTGTGCGGGGCTAAGAGCCTTATCGCCACACAGCAAAGGCCCAGAGTAATTTCTCCAGAAATAGCAGTTTCTAGTATTTAATACAGTGCTTTTCAATTATTTACAGGAAGACGTAAATGCCCCTCCCGCCACTCTCTGCCGCCACTGTACATAGTATCATTTGTCTATAAAACCATGATTATTATTAGGGTTGTTCCGATCATGTTTTTTTGCTCCCGATTCGATCCCCATCGTTTTAGTTTGAGTATCTGCCGATTCAGATATTTCCCGATCCGATTGTTTTTTTTTTTTTGCTCCCGATTCAATTCCAATCTTTCCCGATAATTTTTCCCGATCATATACATTTTGGCAATGCATTAAGAAAAAAATGAATAGAACTCGGACGAATATATACATTCAACATACAGTACATAAGTACTGTATTTGTTTATTATGACAATAAATCCTCAAGATGGCATTTACATTACTAACATTCTTTCTGTGAGAGGGATCCACAGATAGAAAGACTTGTGACTTTGTATATTGTGACTAAATATTGCCATCTAGTGTATTTGTTACGCTTTCAGTAAATGATACTGTAGCCATGCCCAATGCATGATGGGAAGTGGAACCATGACTGTGCGTAGTGCTATCAAATGATATATCTTCTCTGCGTTGTGAAATAATATAAGGTGTTAAGAAAAAGATCATTTGCTACCTTGCTTCCCCACATTGCATTTGCTTCCCTTGATATTTCTAATCGTAGGGAGAGGGATTGTAAGGCTTTAGCCAATTTAAAAAAAGGCTCCAAAGGCTGCCAAAATTCACTCTGCTGATTTTACGCTGCCTTTTATCTCTCTGTATAGGTAAATGGCGCCATTACAGATTGCGTGCGACAATGCGTGAGTGGGTCGTGCAGCGCATGCACTAATTGCGTTAAATATTTTAACGTGATACATTTTTTAAAAAAATGAATTACCGCCGTTATCGGTATAAATTTGATAACCCTACCTTAAGCCTAAACTAAAGACTCTGGATGAGTGTAACATATTATTTCTGTTAATGTTAAATACAATTAGAAAACAATAAAAAAATATACATACATATTTAAAAAAGGCATGGCCGATATTTTTTTGCCGATTCCGATACTTTGAACACCTCTGCATAACACTGAGTCCTTTTTAATATTAAGGGGAAAATGGTAATATCGATTAACTTACAATAAAATACAACTTTATTAACATAGTTTTGTTTGTAACAGAAAAGAATAAGCGTACCAATTTGCCTGAATAAAAAAGACATCCAAACTGTAAAAATCCACTCAAGGTACATTCACAAAATTTGCATGAAAAACTCCTAGCTTGACACTAAGATGATGTCAAAGTAAAGTGAGGAAACATAAACATTCCATGTGTTGATATTCCACATGACAAGAATAAACCCTATTTTATCACGGTGACTGGAAGGCTACATAAGACTGCATTTTAGCTGAGTGAATACTATGAAATGACGACATTCTACAAAAGCAGTTCTTGCTCAGATCTTTTGAACATTTTCATGTGATAAAGACTGGACGAGAGAGAGGCGTTTCTCCAAAGAGATTTTGGACTCTTTGATTCATTGAACGAAAGCCTGCCCTGTTGCATCACGGGAATTGTTGTTCCCTCCTGGTCCTTTGTAGAGCTCCCTGACTGAAGCCAGTCCTCCCCTCCCCTCCCCTCCCCTTTCCTCTCCTCCTCGGTGGAATCAAGTGTGTCATAAAAAGAGGAATGAATGGTGCAAAGGATGGAGGGAGGGAGGGATAAATGAGTGGAGGATGGAAGGAAAGAAGAAAAGTCATGTCTGCTGACTCTTCAAGTGCACATTTATACGCGCTGGCGCACACACACGCATCGAGTGAGAGTGTGTGTGTTGGGAGCACTGTGATTGGCTGGAGCAGGCCAGGAGGAGGCCGCATTGGAGGCGAGGCTACAAAGAGTGCACGCGTGCGCTACCCGGAGGTGTGCGAGAAAAGAAACCCGAGCCCGTCTCCTTTGTGTGGAGAGACGCTTCCCGTACGCGGTTAGCCGTGCGCGCGTTTTGAAGATGGAGCGCTTCCTGGCTCTCCTGCGCCTGCTCCAGAGGAGGCGCAGGAGGAGGTACCGCGCCGACGACGACTACCAGGAAGGATACGACGATGTCTACTTCTATACCAGCAAGTACCACGCGCGGCTGCTACGTGAGTCTCGCGCCTGCGACAAACAAGCCTCATGTGTACACATGTATACAATGGGTGTGTGCTCTTTGATGTATAATTAAAGAGTGCCCAGGTGAGCCACCAGGTGCTTGCTGGGTAATAACAAGTGTCTATGCAGAGCAAGAATTTGGACGGCGGCTATTTGTCGTGTACCGTTCGTCATCACGTCTCCCCGTGAAGATGCCACGATGTCGTTTTGCACAATACTCATCCGTTTCGGAAAGTAAATAGGAGCGAGAGAGATTTTTGTCGCGTGCCGGCAATAACGACAACTTTTTAGCTTCGTAGTAACACGGGCAACTTGGGATGCTGAGGTTCAGGGTTCAAAGGCCGCGTCTGGGTACCACTGCCTCAACATTTTCTCATTGAATTACTAAACTTCACCAGTCTTCTTGACCTACGCTTTTAAGTGAGCGCAGCTAAACATTGAGGCCTCACCGGTTCAAATACTGGGTGAAGTGTCCCTTGAAGTATTTGGAGTAATAAAGCTTGAAATACTGTAGTCTACACTTCCAAGTGAACGTGCCAGCCACTAAAACCTGGCTAGCCCAGGAGTGATGCTGCTGACACAGACAGCATATTCATCTCCAGGAGACAGGATTGTTATTCATAAGCACAACAAAAATGTTCTTGCTTCATTTGAATCATGCAAACAAAAGGCTACTTCTACTTGGAATTTATCTCTATAACCTACAAACAATTGGACCGTTTGCACGCAATGAAGAGACCCGCATACATTTGCATGTCAATGAGACAGAATGATGTCAGGCCCGTGCCCACATGTTAGCGCCTTGGCTAATTACCCTTCCAAATCAGTGTGTAATACGATGCCATCAATAACAGTCCTTTCATAATGAGTCATCTCAGTACGCTATCTAGCGCGTATTAGTGCAAGGTCTCGGCCGCCTCGAACTTCCTGTTAGCTCCCCCGCCATTAACGCGAAGCACTAAGTGCACGAGCGGAACACGACGTCACCGCTCTGTCGTCGGCCCGACGTCCGGAGTGGACCCATTTGAGCGTGCGCGGCGTTCATTTTAGCCACACTTTAAAGACTGTTGAGCACACGCGCGCGGGTCTAAAAATTGCTCTTTGTACTTGTAGGGTCGCTCGTTCCCTTTAATTATTCATCAGCTCGTCGCCACGGCAACAGCCGCTGCGGCGCACGTGGCCGTCGTCTCCTTACGCGCGTGGACCTTGACGCTTTCTGGTCCTTACCTGCGGGTGGCGCTCTGCCTCCCTCAGCGGTGAGCCTTAACTCATTCGCTACCAGGGACTGGACGTCAGCGGGGGGCGACTGGTGCGACGGTCGCCCGTGTGGTCAGTGAAGGAAATGTTTTCTATAAAACAATCGTTAAAATATCATCACATAAACAACACTCGCACGTGCGCGAAATGAAATTAATCTGGCATCATCTGAACACTGACCTACATGTGGAAGTGGACCGCGCCCCTTCTACCTTAGCAGCCAATCGCAAGGCGACACTGCGTTCCTGCCGTGGCTCTCCCCCTGTTGATGACATCATCATGAACCGTGTGTGAAGGTTAATTTATACAACTTTTTTAGCTGTGTGTGTGTTGTGGTCACTGGAATGTCCTTTGTACTTGAATGCTTCGCATATTTTACAGTCGACTTCCCACGTTAAAGATTTGAGCCTGCTCGTTTAGCACGCCGTGAGGTGTGGAGAGGATGATTTAAAGGGCCGGCGCATTTTGGCCGTGTTGGTGAGAGGCGTGTTGAAGGCCAATAGATGGGAGGGCTGACAGTGAATGATCACGTTTCGTTGCCATTGATTCAATAGACATCCAATCCAATTGAAGTGGGAGGGCTGGCAGCGAATGAGTGTTGATTACTAGGATCAACTCCTTTGATTAGACGTCTATATGATGGTCAATGGCACTGAAGGAGTTAAGGTGATCTTTTGCATTCATTCCATTTTGATGCGCTTCCTCCTCACCGTCATCACGCCGCGGGATCAGGCTCCCCCTCCCCCTTCTCATTTCATGGCGGCGCTCCACATCTGCAGCGCCCTCCCCCTCCTCGTCCTCCTCTTCCTCCTCCTCCCTCGCCGTCCTCTTCCTCGTCTGCGTGATGGCGTCCGCGTGAGGAGGGCTGGCGGCGGCCGAACGACGGAGAAGCTAGAGGAAGAGGAGCGTCGGGAGGATTAGGGGGAGGCCGGCGGCGATTTAGCGTGCATGGCGCTGGCTGGGGGGCCGGCGACGCCGAGCTGGGGGCTTCATCATGATCGCCGTCTCGTTCAAATGCCGATGTCAGATCCTGCGCAGGGTGAATAAAGGTAGAGCGAGAGAGAGAAATGACAGCATAATTTATCGGAAATTAAGCAGAGATTGACATTCCTCTGTGTGTGAGTGAGTGTGTGTGTGAGACGAGTGCGCTTTGCAGCGAGAGAGCGAGCGATCTAATATTCATGATGTCGGATAACGAGGGAGACAAGCGCTCGCGTCATGTGTACTTTGCGTGTAGCTGCAATTTAGCGGCTCGCGCACAGGGGGGAGAGAGACTTGAGCGTTTCTTGACTTAAGCGTCATCATCGTCTTTTTTTGGGGGGGGGGGGTTTGTACCGGCAGATGAAGGTCCGTACACCAAACATTCGGCAGGCTCGCGTCCGTCGGACGGCGCGCTCGCCATCAGGAGGCAGAGCATTCCGGATGAGTTCCGGGGGTGCACGCTGGTGGAGCTGATGAAGAAGGAGGGCACCACGCTGGGGCTGACCGTGTCGGGCGGCATCGACAAGGACGGGAAGCCGAGGGTGTCCAACCTCAGGCCCGGGGGCATCGCCGCCAGGTAGGCGGGGACGGGACTTCCGACCGCAAAAGCGAGTCGAACGGTAAACTCTCCTCTAGGAGCGACCAGCTGAACGTCGGCGACTACATCCGCTCGGTGAACGGCATCAACTTGGCCAAGTTCCGCCACGACGAGATCATCAGCCTGCTGAAGAACGTGGGCGAGCGCGTGCTGCTGGAGGTGGAGTACGAGCTGCCCCCCGTCTGTACGTCCGCCGTCGTCTCGCGCCGCGACCGCCGTTCCCTCTTGACGTCTCGCCGCGTCGTCTCGTATAGCCGTCCAGGGCTCCGGCGTCCTGTTCAAGACCGTGGAAGTCACGCTTCACAAGGAAGGAAACAGCTTCGGATTCGTCATCAGAGGTGCACGCGCGCGTGGCACGCGACCGCGCGGGATGAAATATTGACGCGTGCGTCTTGTAGGAGGAGCCAGCGACGACAGGAACAAGTGTCGGCCCATCGTTATCGCCACGGTACGCTCGGGAGGGCCGGCCGACAGGTGAGCGACAGCTTTCTCTGGGAAATCTCCAGTTCTTGGCACTTAAGGTATGCGCACGCAGGGAGGGGAGCATCAAACCGGGCGACCGTCTGCTGAGCGTTGACGGCATCCGTCTCCACGGCAACACGCTGGCGGAGGCCACGAGCGTACTGAAGCAGAGCGGACAGGAAGCCACCATGCTGCTGGAGTACGACGTCTCCGTCATGGGTCGGCGGCGCACGCGAACCCAATTCTCGGCCGCTGCCGTGCGCGCACCTGACCTTTGCCCCTCCGCGTTTAGAGTCCGTGTCCTCGGCTTCGGGCCCTCTGCTGGTAGAGGTGGCCAAGGCGACGGGCTCCAGCCTGGGCGTGGCTCTGTCCTCGTCCATGTTCTGCAGCAAGCAGGTCATCGTCATCGACAAAGTCAAACCGGCCAGCATCGCCGACAGGTGGGGTTTGCGCGCCGCCCGCTCTTCGCGCCCTAAATTTGGGTTGGCCGTAGGTGTGGCGCTCTGCACGCCGGCGATCACATTTTGTCGGTGGACGGCAAGTCGATGGAATTCTGCTCTCTGGCCGAAGCTACGCAACTGCTCTCCGCGTCCTGCCACAACGTCCGCATGGAGATCCTGCCTCAGCACCAAGCCCGACCGGCGCTCAACGCGCCGCAGCAAGGTAAAGTCCGAGCGGGACCGACTAACAAGTAGGGAAATGCCGTTCCTCTCGTCTTAACCTGAACACCCCCGCTCCCCCGCATGTGTGTGCGCATGTGTGTGCAGTCAAGGTGCAGCGTTCTCCTCGTCCCCTCCCTTGGGAGAGCGGAAACTCCGCCCCTATCCTCCCCCCTTACCACTACAACACGTACCATCCCGACCAATCGGGCGGCAGGTCGCACAACCGCCATACAAACAATCCGCGTACGTCCGCCTTTCCTCTCTTTCGCTCTGCACGCTCGCGCGTCACCTTGACGTCCGGCTGTGTTCGCAGCATTGGGTCACACGTTCTCTCCGGGCTCCATGTCGGCGTACAGTCTGTCGTCCCTCAACATGACCGTCCCCAGGAACGCGTACCCCACTAGCCCGCGGGGTACGCTGATGAGGAAGAAGCAGAAGAAGAAGGACTTCAAGAGCTCCTGTGAGCAACAACTTTGTATTTGTTCACTAAACCGACTAACCACTAACACGCCGCCGATAACAGTACACCCTCAGCATTTTGGAGTTCCGCAGCAAGTACAGTACCATTGGCAATGATATGACGTCCATTCTCGAACTGTTTTTTCGTCACGGCTGCACGATTGGACGTCTATCATGGTCAACGGCAATGAGAAAGTGTTCGAATTAGGATGATTCACAGCAAAGCTTAAGATGTCTTCACTTCTTTTCAGTGTCTCTGGCGTCCAGCACGGTGGGTCTGGCCGGTCAGGTGGTCCACACGGAGACCACGGAGGTGACGTTGCTCGGCGACGGCGTCATGGGCTTCGGCCTCCAGCTGCAAGGCGGCGTCTTCGCCACGGAGACGCTCTCCTCGCCGCCGCTCATCGCTTACATCGACCCCGACAGTCCCGCAGAGAGGTTGAAGAGACGTCACGTGCGATTTTCAAACGCAAACAAGTCGCGAGTGTGTATATAAGCGTGCGTGTTTCTAGGTGCGGCATTCTCCAAATAGGCGACCGCATCTTATCCATAAACGGCATTCCTACAGAAGACTCCACTCTGGAAGAAACCAATCAGCTGCTTAGAGACTCCTCCATTACTGCACAACTCACCCTAGAGATCGAGTTCGACGTGGCCGGTAAGTCCACGCCCCGTACCGAGCGTCAATAATCCCGTTTGACCTCAAACGCTGTGTCCATCTTAGAATCGGTCATTCCGTCCTCCGGAACGTTCCACGTGAAACTCCCCAAGAAGCCGGGAGTGGAGTTGGGAATTACCATAAGCTGTGAGTGGCAGTCTCGCACACGCACAAGTGGTCAACCAAACATCAACTGAACAGGTTGTGTTGTCGCAGCTCCTTCAAACAGGAAAGCGGGAGACCCCCTCATCATTTCGGACATCAAGAAGGGCAGCGTCGCACATAGGTGAGTCGCTCGGCTCACGCGGACAGTATCGTAAATGAAGACCATCGACCTCACGTGCCTTTTGCGCGGTCGAGGACGGGGACGCTGGAGCTGGGCGACAAGCTCCTGGCCATCGACAACATCCGCGTAGAGACCTGCTCCATGGAGGAGGCGGTGCAGATCCTGCAGCAGTGCGAGGAGCTGGTCAAGCTGAAGATACGCAAAGACGAGGACAACTCTGGTAAGAACTAAGAAATCCGCGTCTGAAAAAATCTGAATCCGCGCCTTGCTTCCAGATGAGCAGGAAGTGTCGGGGAGCATCATCTACACGGTGGAGCTGCAACGCTACGGGGGTCCTCTAGGGATCACCATCTCGGGCACGGAGGAGCCTTTCGACCCCATCGTCATCTCCTCGCTCACCAAAGGAGGCCTAGCGGAAAGGTGGGCGACGCCCGCCGTCCGGCCCGCGGCCTCGATTCACGCTCGCGTTCACTTCAGGACGGGCGCCATCCACGTGGGCGACCGCATCCTAGCCATCAACAGCAGCAGCCTGAAGGGCAAACCGCTGAGCGAGGCCATTATTCTGCTGCAGCAGGCCGGCGAGACCGTCACGCTCAAGATCAAGAAGCACGGCGAGCGTACGTCTTCGGCACGTCCTCGCCCTCGTGGCGCTCGCTCCAGGCTTAAACTCGTGTCCGCACGCGCGCAGTGTCCAGTCCCGAGTTCCGCGCCGTCGGCTCGGCTCTGGAGAACCACGACGGCGAGGCGGGAGAGGAACCGCCTTCGGGTCAGAGGATGTTCAGCGCGCTGCCGTCCGTCGACAGCGCCGTCGAGTCCTGGGACGGTTCCAATGTGGACGCCGGCTTCGCCAGTCCGGGTAAGCGCGACGACACTGTCCGGCGCGTCGACGTACGATGACGTCACTTTTTGTTTGTTGCAGCCCCTTCCTTCCAATCGTCGCCGTTCACATTCCACGAGTGGCGCAACGCCAAAACGAGCAACAGCCAATCCCTCGCCTCTTCTCGCCTAAGAACCAACCCGCTGGCGGACCTGTCGGGCCTCAACGACGACTGGGAACACGTCACGCTTGGCGGGTGAGCAAAGTGGCATTTGCCATTCGAAGCGGCGACCGTTGTTGGCGTCGCGCTAGCACACGTGTGTATGCGTGACTGACCTGCGACTTGTACGGATGGGGTGGGGGACGCAGGTTCACGGTAGGTCACGACGGGACGGAACCGGACCAGGAGGAGAACTTTTGGTCTCAGGCCCTGGAGGACTTGGAGACGTGCGGACAGAGCGGGATCCTCAGGGAACTGGAGGTGCGCGCACGTGTATACAACGATTGTCATATCCCAAGTACACGGTCAAAGGGGCGGGACTTTGGAAAAATTTTCGACAAATGAAAAGCTTTCTATGATGCACAGAAAAAAAAAAGACTGATTGTTTTCCAGGAGCCAGGAAAGGGGGCGCAGCTCCTCACTGGGGTATCCTCCATCCTTCCTCTCCTACTTTTCTGAACCACTAATCCTCTTATGGTCTTTTTTTTTGAAGGCAACCCTAACAGCATCCTCAAAGTAGCTTTCCCTGCAGAGTGACTTTGACTAACATTTATAAGTGACTAAATCCAAACGCACTTTTACGACTTTAGTGGTATTTACGTGAAAACTAAGTGGTATTTAACCAATGTCGATTTGGTGACTTTGGCCAGCTTGTCGGGCATGTCGTCGTGAGCACGGCATGCTGGGAAGTCTCAGACAAACGCATGCATCTGATTGGCCAAATGCTCACTGAATGTTGCGCGGAAGAACGTTCTTTTTTCCTCCAATGACGCGCGTGATCGTGCCCAGGCCACCATCATGTCTGGCTCCACCATCAGCCTGAACCACGACCCGGCCCCCTCCCGCACCTCGTTGGGACGCCAGGCCAGCTTTCAGGAACGCAGCAACACGCGCCCCCAGGTGACCAACGTTGCCGCCGACCCCCGACCTCTCCACGACGTAACATGCGACTCGCTCTGTGACCCACCAGGTAACCCCGCGCTCCAACACCTTGCCTTCCGACCCCCAACGCAGAGCCTTCGCCATGAAGAAGATGAGACAGGAAGTCAATGACATCCTTAACCAGACGCCAGTCGAACTTCACAAGGTGACTATGATGATTCCACCGAGTTATATGTGATTCGGCGGGGCATTTTGTATGAAAGCCAGACGTTTGATTGACGTGTTTCAGCTGACTCTGGAAAAGTCTTCCGATTCCGAGGACTTTGGCTTCAGTGTGTCGGACGGCGTTTTGGACCGCGGCGTTTACGTCAATAATATCCGGGCCGGCGGGCCGGCGGAGCGCGGAGGCCTGCAGGCGTACGACCGCCTCTTGCAGGTTAGGACCGTCATCCGTCTCGTGAGCTCAAATGGCAGGTCCGAGTCACTGCGTTTGTTCAGATCAACCACGTGCGCACTCGAGACTTCGACTGCTGCCTGGTGGTTCCGCTCATCGCCGAGTCGTCCGACCGCTTGGATTTGGTGGTCAGTCGAAACCCGCTGACCAATCACTCGGAAGGCACCGACAACGGCCGCGCCCCTCGACCCGTCGACGGCAACAAGGAAGCGGGCGAGGACGGCGCGCCCATCAAGTGGAAGAAACCCGGGGACGGGACCGGGTCGGGGCTCGTCACAGACACTTCTGTATAAGCACCCGATGGGCCGCGCCTCCTCGGTGCTAGACACCACCTGATCTTTGACCCGCAAGGGCGGCCCAGAAGCACACGGACACTTCACCGGTCCTCGGCCAGTGCCGACTCGTTTCCCGCCGGAACCTTTGAACCAGTTCCCGATCGATGGCGAGAGCGCTCTTGATCTCGCTCCTCATCTGGTGTGGAGTTCAAATCCCGACCCATCCCATTCCCGATAGCCAACCGGACCCTCACCTTCTCCGATCCGCGGGGGCGTGGTCTTTGGCGTCAGAGGAAGCGAAATTCCAATAGAAGCACAGCAGCAGCACAAAGACTTGACGGCAGGTTGCAAATGCCGTGGCCACGGAGACGACTGATCGCAGAAGGACCGACCAAACGGATTTCTTTGGATCCAAAGTGATTGGCGCATCCGTATCGGAATTGGACTTGCGTGCCATGAAAAATCATAATTATGAGGATAACACTAAGCAGTTAAAATATATTTTTTAATGTTTACACACGTTGACTGGCCACACTGTGCGTGTGAATGTGCTCGAGTGCGTGCGTGTTGTCGTCTTTGGTCAAACGGGCCCCCCAAACCCCGCCCCTCAACCAATAACAGGCAGGATGATCTATTCAGCAGATTGGCTGGAACCAATCAATATTGACGCCTGACTCTGATTGGTTCTCTACCCCGCCACACGCGCCGACGAGCATGACCTGCCCCCACCCCCCCCAATAACTGTGATGAATTATGCTAATCAATTGTGTGTTTTGATTGACTGTTGTCACTTTTCTCTGTTTCCATGACGACCAACCTCAAGATATACCCCCCCCCCCCAAAAAAAAAACACAAAAAAACACAAAAGAAGGACAAGTCGTCGTCGTGGATTCCACGACAACATTTTGTCATTTTAGGTAACGTGTCGTGACACGCCCGTGACGTCATTTAGCCGTTTCGTCTCATTAGAAAGTCGACATTTTCTTCAGCGACCAATCGGAAGCCTCGAAAAAGAAACGCGCTGTTCTGCGCTCAGGACGGAAAGAGTCGTGATTGGCCGTCGTTTGCTCGGGTGCGAGTGAGTGTTCTACTTGACTTTGGCTAGCCGTTTAAAGCACAGCGCCCCTTCGCGGCTGCAAATCAAGCGCACACGACAAGCTTACGGCTATCAAGATACTTAGCACAAGGCTAACACACAGGGCTACGTTACAGCAGGGCTAATCTTCTGGTCAAGAGTGACTAACCCGAGCCCACGCAAGCTCACAGTAATTAGCGGTCAGGTTAGGGTGGGGCTAATTAGCATGGCCGAGCTCCCGTCAAAAAGAATTTTTTTTCCAATAGAAAAGAGCTTAGGGGCCTTGGGGGCGTGGCTTCAAGAACAAACGCACTGTTTGTACACGTGTGCAGGAATTTGCATATTGCACTGCCACCAGAAAAGGAGAGTTAACTTCCATGTAGCTTCACCAACCAACCAAACAAAATAAGTCTTTTGTTTCAGGAACACTGACAATGTTGTAAAGTATTTTTGTACAAATTTCATACTTTGGTAGCATGATGTTCCTGCTGTGAGTCCTGCCGTCTCCACCTTTCTTTGTGTGGACGACGACTGAACGACAATAAACTACTCATGACACACTTTTTTGCCTTTCATTTCTTCACCGAGTCTAATAAACCCCTTTTTCAACAAAATTAGATTTTTTTAGGGCCATTGACAACAAGGGCGTAGGTTTGCATAGGGACGGCGGGCACGTAACACTAGCGACTTTTCAGGATGCCCAAATTGTCCCCACCAACTTTTAAGCAACCTTATTTGCATTTTAGAATGAGTTCGGTTATAGAGGTCATTTAGATTCTTTTCCCATATGTTGGAAGGACTGAATAGCCCCTATCATTTTTAAGTGAATTACTTTCATTATGTTCAGACATTGACCCCTTTTCACTTACTGAATGTGCCAGTCCATTTTTTTCCCTCAAACGCACGATTGATTGGCTGATGACTTCAACCCCTCCCCACACACACACGCAATCACTTGCCACGTTTACATGGAGCCAAATATTCCAATTACAATCGGAATATTTGTTCAAACCGAATAAATGTGTTCCATATAAACACCTCATTCGGAATGAACAGGCCCAAACCGAATGGAATTTCATTCTGATTCACAGGTGTGGAATATTCCTTTTCCCAAACCGATTAGAAGTAAAATTATATCATGTAAACAGGGAAGCGGAATGGTGTCTGGTTGCGTTCTTTCTGCACATGCTCCATACTGACGTGGTGACGTCACTTGCAACATGGCTTCCAAGCACACGCACAGCGCACCCACACAACTTTTTAAATGAACGGCGTATCGTTCTGAAGTTTTGTTTCCGCTCGAAAAGTTCAAACAGCAGCTGATCTGACGATCGATCTCCATGTTTTGCAACGTGACGCTTTGTTTGATTAATCTGCGCATGTCAGACGGCAGTTGTCAAACGTCCTTTCGGAATAAAGGCAGACACATGTAAACGCTGGATCGGAATAGATGAAGTGACATGTAAACAGCTGATGTGAAATTTCCATTCCGAATGATTTGAATCAGTATGAATAAAAGTCAGCATGTAAACGTGGCTACTGTCCAAACACAAATACAACATGCCGCCTCCTCCGCCCCCTTCGAAGACGAGGAATATTAGAAGTTTTTTTTTCCCGATAGCAGCAGCCACTGTAAGTAATGTCACTATTGTGAAGGTGGGGGACACACCGCTAATTTTGCAACTAAAAATCTGATCTGCATCAGAGTTACCATAACGTTAATCTGTGTGAATTTCCCCGAACTACATTTGATTTATTTAGTTGGGTGTTGTGCCGAAAAATGTCCCCCCCCCCCCCCCCCCCCCCCCGCGTGAAACGTCCCCCCTGACGGGAGCGCTTATTTAAGACACTTTATCGAGGTGAAAACATCAAATGCTTTTTTGGATGCACTACAGTAATGGATTTACGACTGAAAAATCAGTTTTGAATAAATAAATTACACAAAATACTAGTATGTATATTGTAACAAATCGTGGACTGGGCCACATAACCATCTTTGAATTGAAATGTATTAGTCTACAGGTTTTCACGACCATATCCCAATGAGAATCACACAGGTATGACATTAGTTCAAGCAGAGTAATACATACATATTCATAGTACATAACTTAAATAATACATATTCACAGTACAAGAAAGTCATTTCCATGTCCATCGATTGGTAAGAAAAAGCTGTTTGTACGAGTGACGTGTGGGCACTCCGATCGGGGGGACAATTCTCGCAGGGGCGACATTTTTCGGCACGACAATTTAGTTTGACAATTTTGAGTGGTTTTTTAGACATGTTCATTTTTGCATTCCTGGATAGTTGTTGTAGAAATAGAAAAATGATCTGCCAGTGCTTCAAGTCAATTTTACTCACTTAGATTTCTTGAAAAAAGAAAAATAGCTAGCTGAAAACAAGCTTAACACTTATTTTAAGCAAAAAGTATGTTTAACCCTGAAAAAAAAAAACTTGTCTGTTCTTAATTCAAAAATAGACATTGTTCAAAACATTATTTGAAATATTTTTTTTCTGGATTTAGGTGAAAAATGACCAACTTTTAGATGTATAGGCTTGATAAAAGTGGAATAATCTGATGTATTAAACTGTTAGACTTTAACACTCAAAACCAGATGGAGAAAATTATTCGACTAGATTTAAGAAAAAATATCAGATTTTGCAGCGTTAGTATAAATCAATAAAGACTTATTTTGCAATGATCATTTAGCCAATCAATTAATTAGGTTCATATTGGTGATGAAATGTAGCCCTGACCCCCATTCACCAAATCTGTTTGGTCTGATTAACGTCCCGTCCCCAGCAAAAACTGTACTTGCGGGTTATGCTGTGATATCGTCCCGAACAATATTGAGACCAAACCTACGCCCTTGATTGACAATGACATTCAAAGCAGACGTTTATCGCTGTCAATGGCAGCCAATGAAGACAGTTTATTAAAAAACTCATACTTAGCTGTGAAATACATATTTAACGCAACATTGCACCATAAATTTGACACAAGTTCCATAAATATGTAGTGTGAAAAACATATCCTATACAGTACATTGCATATTTTAGAGACAAAATATGCAGTTCACCTGACGTAACCGGATGTGACGTATCGAGTGCTAGCCTTCGGCTTTTAAAAAATACATTATTATTAAAGATATTATTGAATTATTAGTACGAAAGATTCGAGGGTTTTTTTCTTGGAAGAAAATTTAGAAAGAACGGAGAAAAAAAAACTTGGTCGCGTGCAACGAAACCGGAAGTGGCCTTCTCACCGGTCGGTACTTGCAGTTTCTTCTCTGTTTGGGTGCTCCAGTTCACACACGCTGCTATTTGTTTGTCTGCCTTTTGTATTGTTGAAATTCAACAAAGTCTTGAGTAGAGCGAGGCGGACGCTGGAACTTGGAATCGGGAAGCGGCAGCATGTCCACGGCGCTGGAGAGCTACATTAACCGTATGCTAACGAACTCCCATGCCTTCTGTCCATGTTAGCACGCAGTAGCTTTTCATGACTTGATGCGCTCAATCAAAAAACTGTACGTTCGTGGTAAACGTACGTTTGGGCGCGGGCTCCGGTTCTTGCGTGTCGTTCCACATCTGGAGTCATCGCGCTGATCTTTCTCCTGCTGGTCATGCTGATCGATAACCTGTTTTTTTTGTTTTTGTCCCTCAGGTACGGTGGCTATCGTGACGTCAGACGGAAGGATGATTGTGGTGAGCAAATAAGTTGGGGACATTTTTCTCGTTTACCCATAGTAGCGACATCTCTTTAGAACAATGATGCAAAACTCTTTGCTTGATGGAGGACTGCCTTGTTGTGAAACTATGACGTCATCTCTCGTGTACGTAGGGCACACTCAAGGGCTTCGACCAGACCATCAACTTGATCTTGGACGAGAGTCACGAGCGCGTGTTCAGCTCGGGTCAGGGCGTGGAGCAAGTGGTTCTGGGACTTTACATTGTGCGGGGAGACAACGTGTAGGTGAACTTTGACCTTTTTGCGTATACGCCGGCATCGCCGCGGTCTTCATCTTGTGTTTCGCTTTGTCGCGCAGAGCCGTGATCGGCGAAATCGACGAGGAGACCGATTCCACGCTGGACCTGGGCAACATCCGAGCCGAGCCGCTCAATTCCGTCGTCCATTGATACCGTTGTTTGTTTTGATTTTTTACCAATCGTTTTCTGTTCATGTTTTATGCTTTCAATGCTTTAATAAAAGTCGATGACATATGGACACATTGCAAATTATCGTCTACGCAACAATCGACTAGCGTTGACATCAGAATTAATTGTTTGATTTCCTAAAATTGGCTAAGATGCATCTCTTCTCAACTATTTTTCTAAAATCCGATTTTTGACTTTGGCTCCAAGTCATAAATTCACATTGACAGAACCCATTTTGGGTGTATCAAACAAGCACCTCTTGCACCAAAGATGGCATTGGCCGGTCGGTACTTGATTCCAAGACGAGAGCGTCGTGCAGTCGCCGGATCTGCTCTGGAGAGAGAGCCGGCTCTTCGTAATGCACCCGCAGCCACGGAGTGCCTAAAATGATAAAAATGAACCCAAATGTGTAGCGAGAAGAGAATCCGGAGTGAAAGTCTGCCGACTGCCGAACCCCACCTTTGGTGACCTTCTGGCCAAAGGGGACCAGTAACTCCGCCCCCACGCTGTGATTGACAGGCTGTCCGGCCTTGGAACGTCCGGCCCCCAATTTATGCAGCACTTGCGCTAAAAGCAAACCGTCCACGTCCACCGGCACGCCTACCGTGGATGCCAGACCATTGCCGATGACGCATTAGTATGTAACGGATGCGTTGCACCAGTTGTCATTTTTAATTCAATTAAATCCATTTTGTAGTGAGTAAGTACCATCACGGCCGGCGGTCAGTTCGAGTTGATGCCGGGCCTTCCTGAGAATCTTGAAGTAGTCGACGTCCGGCGAGCACAGCTCCCGGGCCGTCTCCCGGGAGACGCCCTGAGCCTCCATCATGGCCCGAAATTTCTGCAACGCGTCTCCGCTCGCCACGGCCCGAAAAATCTTCCGTCCGCCTTCCGATCGGTCGGCCGCCAGGCCCGCCATGTACAGCAGGAGGCCGCCTGAGAGCCGGTCGGACGTATTGGCGGTTAATAGCGAGAACGGGCGGTAGGAGTCAAACGGGATTACCCAAAGTGACGACCAACTCCATGAGGTCCGGCAGCGCGTCCCCCTTGAGCGTCTCCAGGGCCTCGACGACCTCCAGACCGTTACCCACCCTGCGACCGATCACGCCGTCCATGCGGCTCAGCACCGCGCCCGTCCGCATGCCCAAGTCGTTCCCCGCCTTCACCTATGACAGTCACGCCGTCGTACGCCGCACGGAGATTGGGAAACGCGCGGCGCTTACCAAGAGGCGCGCCAGCTCCTTGGCACCGTCCAAGTCTTTGTAGAGCGCGGCGCGGCCGAACTTGACGTCCAGGACGAGCGCCGTCAGCGACTCGGCGCCTTTCTTGGAGATGATGGAGCCTGGTGGCGAGAAATGATTTCCGGGACCTTTTGGGGGGCGCGCCCTGGCGGGGCGTTACCCGTGATGAGCGGCAGGCTGTCCACGGTGCAGGTGATGTCACGCGTGGCGTAGAGGACACGGTCGGCGGGAACCAGCGTCTCCGTCTGACCCACGATGCAACAGCCCACCTCGCTCAGGATGGTGCGCACCTGACAAAAATATTTCATCACTGTGGGCATTTCATTGCGCCAAACCCCTGCGTGTACGTGACTTTCTCGTCCCTAAATTTTGGCGAGCCATTTGGATTGACCTCACGCAGTACGATCCATTGCTCAGACTGGCATCTGCCCCAAAAGCGTAACATATTTATGTCACACTGCTCTTGCCATAGTGTGCACTTCCTGTGGGTGTGGTATTACAGTAGACAAGGAATCTCTGTGATGTGTCGGGGGCACATATGCTGAGAAGCACGCTGAATAAAGAAGTGTTGTCCCATTCAAGTCTCTGCCTGACATGTACTTAGAGTAAGGAAGTACATCTTTACAATTCAGACCAATGTGAAAGAGTCACCTGCTCAGCTGTTTGGTAGACGCTGAACCCGGGAATAGACTCCAGTTTGTCCAAGGTGCCTCCAGTGTGGGCCAAGCCTCGCCCGCTGATCATGGGCACCTGGAAGACATCCCCAGCCCAAAAAACATTTGCGAATTCAGAGTCGCTTTTTGAAAAACTGCAAAATACGCAGGTATTGGCAGTTATGGAGCAGTCTTCAAAGCGACCTTGCATCCGCAGGCGGCGAGGGCGGGGGCCAACACCAGGCTAACTTTGTCGCCCACGCCACCCGTAGAGTGCTTGTCCACCAGCAACCCCGCCCACTCCGGGGGCCACGACATCACTTCCCCAGACAGCATCATCTCTTTGGTCAGCGTCGCCGTCTCGCGCGCATCCATGCCCTGCTGCCAGATGGCCATCAGCATGGCGCCTGGCGGAGAATAACCCGAGGGGTGAACGTCAACACGCGCACATTTTAAGTACGTATCCAATCACTGAAAGAATTTGAATTGAAAGGAACGGAGAGTGGTCCTCCTAGTAAGTGGACTGCAAGGGTTTTGCGTTCGTCACCCGTCTGGCAGTCTTGGATGCTCCCGCTGGTCACGGCCTCCATGAAGGTTTTGATGTCACTGTCACTCAGCTCGCCGCCGTCTCGCTTCTTCTTGATCAGCTCCGGGATGGACAACATCGCTGCATTTGCAGAGCGATCCAAATTGCTTTTTGGGACAAAAGCATTGAAGCACACTTTTATTGTCAAGGTTACTCAAACCGGTGGTATCAAATGCCAGAGCCGATACATCAGGGTATTTGACCAGTTGGATCGCTCTGCTTAGCTGCAAAGATTTTGTTTGTTCACACAGATTCGTACTTGGAATAGAGAGCTTTTATTGTGAACCGTGCTGTAAGCTTGGCTACTGCTGTCAAAAATGGGTGGCTTCCAATTCTGATATGTTGTTTGAAACAAGGCAAAAGGGTACGTGAACTAATTACTGTAGAAGTACTTACTGTACAGTATGAGTCATTCCACACACAGGCTGCGAAACATGTTTTCCTGTCGACTTTTGTAATTGTGTTCCATCTAAATGATACGAGTTCATGACTATGATCAAGCATAAATTTTGCACTTAGGAGCCAATAGAATGATCCGTTTTCTGTCTTCATCCACTTGTCAATTACGACCACTGTCAGACTAAGGAGCCACACACATCAAGTTATTGCACATCTTGTCCACCAGAGGTAGCACTATAACACTAACTTGCCGATTTAGACCCCAGCGTAGCACGCAATATCAAATGTCATCAGCTAAAAACATAAGAAATATCATCAGGTCAGGGCTCACCTGAGGACGACGAAAGTTCAACTAAAGCAGCGGTAAAGAAAAAATGTGGACATGCGAGTTCAGAACCCTGAACTCCGCTCAAGGTTGGCCAATCGCGTTGGAGGGGGCGTGGCCAGGCCGTGTTGACTCACGGTTCAAGTTCAAGGACTTCCTCACATACAGTACAGTATTTTCAATTTGCGCATTCTGAAGATTTGTCAGTCAGTTCCGACGACCGACCGACGTGTGCCGTCCGTGTCAGTTTTTGAACCTTTCCGTCGTTGTAGCATAGACTTCATAATACTTGACATGACGCAGGGCGCAGGGTCGATCCGTAGGGGGCCTATTTTCAAAAACTTCAAATATTTTCAAAACCAAAGCTGCTACTGACCTAAAACCAAAACCTTAGCCATATGTGAGTGTCCATGAACAGTGGCATCAAAAAATTCAAAGTCGTTCGCTTATAAAATCCCGATTATTTATTCTAAAAGAATAGCAAAATTTAAAATGGCTATAAAATTCTCAGATTTTACATTAGTTGCACAAAAATCACCAAATGCTGAGATAATTACCTATATTATCAGGATCAATAGCAATATTTAACATATCATATGTGTTTTTGCCTAAAATAGCAACTTTTTTTTTATTTACTGCTTAGTTTTCAACAGCTAATAAATCACTCAATTTAACATCAGAAACTTAATACTTGAGGAAAACATACAAAATCAATGATAATATATAGATTGTAAATGAATTCTATATACAATCACAACTAGAATAGCCCTTTATGATCATTATACAGTTGAACAATGAAAATGTGGAACATCTCCCTTTACAGTGCAGGGTAAAAATAAGTTCAAATCTCAAAAGTGACATGCAAGTATGAAATCTAAATAAACAAATATAAAATGCGTATGAGATAGTCTTATAATTCAGGCAGTGCAAATAATTGATGTGGCGTTACCAGGATGTGAGCCTCGTCTTTCAAAAATCACAGCCTCTTTCTATGCCTTGCGTTTTCTGGTCACCTCGTCCCTCTTCCTCACCGTCTCCTTCCTGCCCTCCTCGACTCTGCACCTTTTTCTGCCGGTCGGCCAAATCCAAGGCCTTGTTCTTCCTAGCTACTGAAGTCAAATCCTTGGAGAAATTCGCACCAAAACAGTTGAAGAGGGACCACCAGGAACTCCAGTAGGTGCTCTTGTGTTTCTGGCACATCAGGGAGTCCCACAGCGACATTCCAATGGACGCCATGTGGGCCATGGGGAGAAATGGCCGCTTGAGGACCGCCCGGCCAGTCTCCGTGTCCCCGTGGTCATGGAGAGGAGCCTCAGCCCGGTGTTGGCGTTGACGACCGCCATGATGACCCCGCGCTCTGCAACTCGAAGAGCGCACCGGCACCATCTGGGTCAACTTGTGCCGGCCTCGACGGACCACCTGGTCAGCACCTTCAGGCTTAAGAATCGGGCTGTACTCATCCTCTCAGGCTCCTAAAAAACATGTTTTGATTAGGGCTGTCAAACGATTAAAATTTTTTATCGAGTTAATTACAGCTTAAAAATTAATTAATCGCAATTCAAACCATCTATAAAATATGCCATATTTTTCTGTAAATTATATATATATTCTGTACAATAAATTGTTGGAATGGAAAGATAAGACACAAAATGGATATATATATACAGTGGGGAGAACAAGTATTTGATACCCATTGGCAGTGTATCAAATACTTGTTCTCCCCACTGTACATTCAACATACGTTACATAAGGACTGTAGTGGGCATTTCACTCTACTGTCATTTAAATCTGTCTATGCTGTCCTCACTCTGAAGCGTCTACTTTTTCCAAAGTTAGACAGCTAGTGAACGACGCCTTAATAATCAGACTTCTTCCTTTTTCCATCTGATTTATTAATAAAATAGCCTCAAACCATTGTCCTCTTTAGACCGTCATAAAACTACACCAAAAAAAAGTACACAAGCATTGCATTAGCAACAACGTTAGCTTAGCACGCTATACAGGTTCACTAAACATAAACAAAAAGCGTCTCATACAAAAAATAGAACATTTCGCTACTAACATAATATGTACATTCTTTACAACAACCATACTTACGGACAAATCTTGTCCAAGGATCATATAAGCACAACATTATCAGCCCGAGACGTCGTGCAGCCATATTGAACTGGCAAGACAAAAAATAAACCATGTCGCAAAGCGACCACAAGAGTTCGCTGTTAGACAGCACAAAAAGCCTTGCTGTCAAACTTACCAAAAGGCAAAATACTGTCTGAGCAGGACATGTGCGTTAATTGCGTCAAATATTTTAACGTGATTAATTTAAAACATTAATTACCGCGCGTTAACGCGATAATTTGGACAGCCCTAGTTTTGATTCATCTTTTTTTATAAAGTGAAAAATACTGGCACTTACTTCAGCCCCAGGACACCTGGGCAGCACCATTCAGCCGTTGTTGTGAAAGCTGCTGTAGATGTTCTTCCAATAGTGCACGGAGTCAAAGTAGACAAAGATCTGCTTGTTGCCGTCGCATAGGGGTTGGTGTAGGACCAGGTGCCCTCTGGGAGCTCAAGGCTGGCGTAGTAGCCAGCATTATTGGTGTGGCCGTCAAAACTGACTAGAGTGGAAACACACACAGAGCTTTTTCTGTTGAAAATTCTTGTGAATACATGCTTAAATCCCTAAAAATTTTTATAAACGTAAAATAGTCTCGGTTTTTGGTTAAAAGCAAAAAACGGGCAGTTAGTATTCATTTTACATAAATATGTCGAAGTACAATGCTAGTCTGTTAGTGACTGTAGCTAGCAGCTGTGAGTGGAAACCGAGCCTATTCTGTTGAAAATTCTTGTGAATAAATGCTAAAATTCTTTATAGATATGGACGTAAAACAGTCTCTATTCTTGATTAAAAGCAAAAACCGGGCAGTTGGCAGTTATGTTACATAAATATTGCGAGGTATGATGCCAATGCCGGAGCGGCTAATTTCTCCCATTGATTTTTTTCTCAACATTTCAAAATGCGTGCATGGTACGAAAAATATAATAATTACCTTGAATCCTCGAGAAAAAAAAAAAACACTCCTGAGACAATCCTTCTTGTTAGTATGCGGTCCAGCTTTCGTACTTTTTAAATGTAAATCCGGCTTTGTCCTCAAAAGCATGTGTGAGAGTTTCACGGCCACAAACTTCTAATAAATGAAGCCGGGTCACATAGCACCAGACAGTGAATGAAGCAGCTGATGTGTCAAGTATTATGAAGTCTATGGTTGTAGTAAATAAGCCTTTATTAGAAACAATGTTTGGGGTGTGAAAAGAAGAAAAGAGCACAAAGAAACAGCAAAGCCATCCAACCGATTCAATTCAATCACGGACAATGTCATAGGTGGCGCTTTATTAGCACGCGCGGTAGTACAATGCACATTCATACAAGAGCTACAAGTCACACACACCCAAATCGGACCATCAATCTTAACTCACTGGCAGTCAGTGACGGCAAAGTTCACTTGAAATGCTCCCCTTGTAATCATTGGTCAAGCATTAATCAACAGCCCAGAAATTTCCGTCGGGTTACATGACAAAATTTGAAGACTTCATCACGACGCACCAGTCTATTGCTTGAGCATTATTTAGGAATAACTATTCAAGCTACATTTCTATGTGTAGACTACAAACTAATCTTTACGGTTGTTTAGCATCAGGTGTCGAGTAGAAAAATACACGCGCAGTGCATCGGAAATGTATCTTTATCGTCGCGTTTCCAGGAGAGAAATGACATTATTCCCAATGGAATAAGGCTCCGTTATTTTCCGTTGCGACTGGTGTGAGAATCAGAAGTTTCCACCGATGGCAAGTTCATAAAAAAAAAAAAAAAACTCATGGCAGAGTGGAAACTCCTCCTCTGACCTTCACCCCCCCCTCAATTTTGGACTGGAATTGCCAGCCGCGACAGACTGATCTGCTGCTGATTGGCTAAAGGATGACAAAGTTCTTTGCTGTACAGATGGCTTCCCACGTGTAGCACCATGTCCGATCAACACGTATCACATACACGGGCGGGCGCGGTCGACGAGTCATCGTAAACCTCGACACATCGTCATATTAAAAGTGAAAAATAGAATCAACACTGGCACATCATTGCTCATCAAACCTAAATGAGGATGACTGACCTTACGCACGACCAGGCACTAATAGCATTTTGGGTGGAAAGGTCGCACGGCGTAAGAGTTTTCGCTTTCAATATGTTACAAGCTACCGGAATGCCATCCGACTTGAAAACAACCCGTGGCCTTAAAGACCCTGGAAAGTCGATTCAGAATTTGGAGCGGGGGGCTTCACTCCTGCACGGCCGCCGACGATCGCCTCGCGGTCAGCCCGGAGTGCGCGCGGAAAAAGCTAGGAAGAAGATTTGTATTTTCAGAGACATATTTGTCTTCACTTTACAGGGACTTTAAGTTGCCACCCTACACCCAAAACCCAAGTGCTGCGTGCATAGAGTCCATTATATTCAGAACTATTCAAAATGAAGACTAATATTATTCAGGGTTAATAATGATAATAGGTGGAAGAAAACAAAAAAATCAACTCTTTGATCGCCCACGCAGAACGGGCCAAGCTGAAACACATTCGGAACTTACTTACTCGACGTCTTCTAGCGCTGGGAGACGGTTGTAGGACAAGATGGTGATGAAAAGGGATGGAGATGATTGATGATGGTGGTGAATGAGATGAATGATGGATGACTCGATCTACGGACAGGACGGATGAGAAAAATGAACACGACGGGGGCGGAAAACATTTTGCGTCCTGGACGTCGGCGATCAACGAGCCGAACTGGCAAAACTAGCGGCCTATAGCGGCGACGGGGGTCAAGTGGCGCCGTCCAATAGCTGCCTGAGGGCTCGCTCGATGTTGATGCGGTGACCCAGCCGGGTGACCCCCAGCTCCACGTAGTCGTCCTTGGTGAGGGCGGGGAGGTGCGAGCCTTCGATCTCGTGCTCCTGGAAGCGCTGGCGATGCTCGGCCAGGCCCACGCTCTCCAACCAGTCGCCCACGTCGTACTTGTTCCACAAGCTGAGCGGACGCTGTCTCCAGGGCCTGAGCGCCAGCAGGGGGCCGCTGAGGACGGGCGAGGGGCACGGGGAGGCGTGCGGGGACGGCGAGGGCGAGCGGGAGCGGGTCCGAGCGCTGGCGCTGCGCATCACGAAACGGACCTCTTTGGGTTCCGACGGCAGGCTGAGGCTGGACGACTTGAGGATGGTCAGACCTCGACCCGAGCTCAGGTCCGGGCGCTCGGGGGAAGCCGCCGGCCTATCGGAAGGGGTCGGGGAAGGGGACGGGGAAGGACTGCGGCGGGTGACGGGGTAGCGACTTCCCGGCCGTACTGTGTAGGTGGCGCCGTATCCTCGCTGGGAGATGGTGTGCAGCTCGCCCAGGCTGGAGAACAACCTGCGACGTCACCAGACCGTTAGAGTCTTGGTTTAGCATCTTAGCGTGTTAGCATCAGAGAGCGGCGTGTTACTGGTCTGGCATTTTGACTGTTCTACAACTACCCGGTGCATATTAGTGCGCAGCGTTAGTGGGGAAGCACTGCCCGGTAGCTTTGTCAAGCGGTAATTATCTTCGCCAAACTGTATACTGTACTACATCAAGTTGTTAGCAGATGCGAGCGTCACGTTAGCATCAGAGAGCGATAACAAGAAATGTTTACCAGAGACAAAAACCTACGATTTTCTCTCTCCACTGTCCCCACATCTGCAAATACACGAACCAAACTTTGGGTTACAGTGCACGCGCGCGTGCGTACGTACAGGTAACGTACCTGGCACCACCTACAGGGGACCTGCGTCCGGGGTCGAGGGGACTGGGCTCCTCCCCCAAGGAGTGGCTGTCTTTGTTGAGGAGGTGGAGCCTGTTGGCGAGATCCAGGCCCGACTCGGCCCTGCCGCTCAACTCCAAGGCCGAGGCGGACCCTTGGCCGCCCAGCGCCGCGGGCCGGCCCTCTTCGTCGCCGCCCCCCCACAGCTTAGAGCGCCGCTGGAAGAGGTAACGCGGTTGGCGGGCGGCGGCCGGGCAGGCGGGCGAGGACGGCAGCAGTTCGCTGTCGGACGACTGTTTGAGAAGAGGGTCCCTGAGGGCCGAGCGCCCGCGCCCCACGGGCGAGCGGAGGCGGGGCTTGAGCGCCGAGGCGGTGTGGCCGGCGGGCGGCGAGGACGGCGGGGCGGCGGGCGACGCCAAGGTGATGGAGGGAGGCAGCGAGCCGTCGCGGGGCTCGTCGTCGTCCTCGCCCGCGTCGCCCTCGCCGCCCCGACGCGGGGTCACGGCCAACGGGGAAGGAGGCGCGGCGAAACCGGGGGGCGGCGTCACCAGACCGATCCGACGTAACTCTTCCCTCGTCTCCTCGTCGCTAGATGACAACAACGCGGGCGGGAGGGTCACCGTGTAGGCGCCGCCTTCTTCCTCCGAGCTGCCGACAGTCAGGCTCCTTCGCCTGTCGACGGCGGCCGAGTGGCTTTCGTTGGCCAGGTTCGCCAGCGGGACGGGTCTCCAGCGCTCCGGGGAGGGCCCCGCGGGCGACGTCACGCCGCCCTCGGCTTCGGGACGCTCCGCCTGACCGTCGGGGAACAGAGGCGGAGTGACGCGCTTGTGTCGCAGCTCCGGGCTGCTCTGAGGGGTGGCGCGCTTGCTCCGCTGTTCGGGGCTGGTCTGCGGGGTGGCCCGCTTGGAGCGAGGCTCGGGGCTGCCCTGCGGGGTGGGGACGGGGGTGCGCTTGTGGCGGCCCTCGGGACTGGCGGCCGGCGTGGGGACGGGCGTGGCGGAAGCCGAAGAATGCTTGGTCCGCGGCTCGGGGCTCGGAGTGCGAGCGGTGAGCGCTCGTTCGCGCGCCGCCAGAGCCAAGGCCAGCGGAGACGAAGGATCTGAGGAAGGGAAGAAACGTTTGAGCGCGCTCCGATGACGCTCCTCGACGTCGTTCTTACCGAGAGGCTTGCCGGTGAGCGGGTGCAGGAAGGTGTGCGGGGTGGGCGAGGGCGACAGGACTGGAGCGGGAGGAGGAAGCTCGCCCAGGTCGTCCATGGAATGGCTCTGAGTCAGGAGAGGGGGCGCCTGGTTGTCAGAGACGGCGCCCTCTACGGACAGGAAGAGGGAGGAGCGGCGGCCGTGGACGCGAGCGCGCTCCGACAGAACCTGCTGCTGGTAGAGCTCCGCCCTGCTGGGGCTGCCCGGGGCGCTCCCCTCCAACTTTCCGTCCTGGTCTTTGAGGCCTGCGCACCGGAAAAGGAGCTCTGGCTCGACGAGGAACAAAAGCACGACGGGGCGGGGCGGGGCGGGGCGCGCCTACCTTGCTCCTCCACGGGAAGCTGTTTGAGCAGAGGTGACTTCCTCCTCTGAGGTTTGGCCGGGGGGGCCTGCTGTCCCACGTTGGCGTACGGGTTTTCGATGGGTCGGCCGCGGCGTCGCGACAGCGGAGAGTGACCCAGCGCGGCGGTGTGGAGAGACAGCGTGGAGGTGTGCGAGGACGACACGTGCATGGCGGCGGCGTGCATCTCCGGCTGAAGCTGAGGCGGCGTATCCTGCAGGATGATCATGGATCGCGCCTTCCTCTGACGCTCGGCGTGACTCCTGGAAGGCGCGTCCGAGAGCTCCTGCAGCCTGGCTTCGGTTCCCGGCTTGAAGCTGGACCGGGTGAGGCCCTCCCCTCTGGCGGGGGGAGGCGGCGGAAGGAAGGAAGGGGGCGGTCCCGAATCCAGCAGGAAGAGCGGGGACGGAGGAGGAGGCGGCGCCGTCTGGGGAGGCGGAGGGATGAAGCTGTCGGTGAGAGAGGAGCTGCGGGGAAAGCGGCTTTCGTGGATCAGGGCCGAGATGCGCTCGTCCTCGGGGGTGCCTGCGGGGTAACGGCGGAGACTTTTTCAGTACCGTCGACAACGATAGACGTCCGTCCCATCGAACGGGTTCCGATCCCTTTGAAGCGGATAAAAGAGGTCTCACCAAAACTTTTGGTTCTGGACATCCCACGGGGGAGCGCCATGGTGCTCTTCTCTGGGCCCGAAGGCGGAACGAGACCTTGACGCTCGAACAACGACTTCACGAGCACACGCATTGCAGTGTTTTACACGACCCTATTGGCACTTTGGCGGTCGACCGCCAAATCTTACGTTAATCTCGGCCTGAGTGATTCTCCGGCTGGTGGGTCTCTGCTTGACCGTGGCCGCCCTGAAGTCGTCGGAAGGCCGGGACCGCAGAACCACTTCTTGCGTGTTCCCCGCCAGCATGTCGTCCAGTTTCTCTGCAGATCAGAGTTTTGTCAGGACTACATACAGTACACTTCCTTTGTGCTTTTATTTCCCACTGATCACTTTCACTGACACCACAGCTGCGTGCGAGAGGACCTTGTTTTGAATGAAATCATTTTCATCACACACATGGAACAGAAGAACCTCGACAAAGACTTAGCAGCACGTATTGTGACCTCTGTGATCACGTGACTTACCAAAGCGCCTCCTCCTGGCTGCACGGAAGGAAAAAAAGTCAACAAGACCGCTTACATATTGACTTAGCGTGCGCACGTGAGCGCTAGTGCGTGTGCGTACCGATCTCCTCCAGGTCAGCGGTCATGGACTTGGATCGTAGAGTCAAAGAGGTACTGGGGGCTCGCTTGGGAGGGGGAGGAGCTATGAGAAAGACAATATGCCGGCAACTTATTCAAAATTGCAGCGCAGCCCTGAATTCGCCCACTCGTATTAAAGGCCAACCTTTCTTCCTTATCAGATTGGTGTCCGACTTGCGAGAAACGGACACCACCTTCATCAGCAGGCGGCTGCCGCCCTGTCGGATCAGCGCCACCACCTGGCGGTGGCCCACCTTCACCACGTCGGCACCGTTGACCTGCGCGCACATCGGCAAAAATCAAGAGGTCACAGGTAACGCGGTTTTGTCGCGGGTTTCTACCAAATGAGCCGAACCGTCGCACCTCAATGAGGAAATCTCCGGTACGTAGACCCGCCCTCCAGGCCACGCCGCCCTGATCCACGGACTCCAGGTACTGCAGGGCGGGAAACGCCGGCGTGGGGGCAAACTCCTCGATGGGGGTCTCAGCTAGCAGTGGGGAAAATAACGTATGCCAATCCCAACAATTTCAAATGAAACGCTTTCTACCTTTAGCTCCCCGCAGGACAAAGCCAAACCCTTCGCTCTCTCTCTTCTGCAGGACGGCAATCTTCTCCTCGATCACGTAGTCGCTGACGACGATTTGATCGCGTGGTGAGCGAGGATTCCGCGACAAGTACGGCCCCGCGGCGGAACTCACCTGTATGAGGTGTAGTTGTCGTACGAGCCCACCGTGTAATGTCGGAACAGTCTCTTGGTGCGGTCCTCCCGAGTCTCTAAAAAAAGAAAAAAACATTTCTATAAATTACAGCGCGTTCCCGGGATGGTATTTCCCGTGGTGTTTACCCAGTCTGGGGTCGTACTGTCTCATCTGAACTTCTTCGACGCAGTCGGCGGGAAACCAACCGGTTCTTCCTTTGACGTTTCCTTCCCAGAACCCGCCTTCGCCGATGGACAAAACTGTACGTCCGCGACGTATCGGGTGTCAGTACAAAATACATCTTCCCTGGGACACAAAAGTCGAGTTACCTTTGACCCTTTCGCCACGGTGCAGCTGGATCTCGCCCGGCCCCTGGGGTACGTGGGAGCGCGTCGCGATGAAGGTGCGTCCCGGCACGGCGCTATACAGCCTCTTCTTTCTCACTTGCGGGGTAAGAGGCGGCGAAGACGGGGGGCTGCTCTCCACGTGAGCTCCGCCGCCACTCGGACTGAGGAGAACGTCCGTACGGTAACGGTCCCCATTTTTATTTATTTTTTTTGGTCAAATAAGAGCCGCCCCACTCACCTGAGCCTGCGCGCGTGTCGACGCAGCGAATGCGAGTGCGTGTCCAAGTGCGTTTCCAAGCTTTGCAGGGATGGGCCGGGGGAGGAGGCGGGGCTTTCCAGAGCGTTGTCGCTGATCGAGCGAATCAGAGAGCGCGGCGAGGACAGGCCGTTTCCCGCCGGGGACCTGACGGTTCCCAGGCGCCGCCGCTTGGTGTAAGACGGAGATTCTCGGAAGGGGACTACTTAGACACACACGTTTTTTTCTGTAATGTATGCTCATTTACGCTTTAATATAGGAATAATTATTGTATCATTCCCTCCACTCACCGACATCAGAACTTTTGTGAATCTTGATGATTTCGGCCAAATCGAAGTTCCCGGCGATGATGGCGACCTAAGCGGATCAACGTCAGTTTATGAACTAACTCATTCGCTGCCGGCCCGGGTCAGAGAGCACGTGTTGCGGTCGTAAAAGAAGGAAATCGATATCAAAAACGGCCGTTCTCGGCGACGGACGTCCGATCCCTTTCAACTCTGGGTTAAAACGGATCGGACATCTATTGCCGTCAACGGCGGCCAAAGAGTTCATTCAAAGGTGTCGCCGCGGACCTGAAAGGCCGTCTGGTTGTTGTAATTCTTGATGTCCTTGTTGGCGCCTCGAAACAGCAAGACTCTGGCGCAACTGTCCTGCAGGGGGCACAGTGGCGACATACGTTTGCACGCTAGAGGGCGCCCCGGTACCTGCGAGGCGCTAACTTTCCTACCTGGTTGTACAGAGCGCAAAGGTGCAGCGCCGTGTTTCCCGATGCATTCTGGGAGCTCATGTCGGCTCCGTAGAACAGCAGGTGCTCCAAGTGCTGAACGTTTCCGTGGCGACACGCCTAAACACGCACGGGATTGATTAGGCCGCTCAATTCGAGCAGGCAATTGTAGCGGTGATTTGCGTGGGCGACTGAGCGTTTGTCACCTGATGGATTTCTTGCCAACCGTTCTCGTCGGTCATGCCTGTAACCATGACAACCGGCAGCCTTTTATCAGTCGAGCGTTTTTGCCGCGAACGAAACAACAATTGTCAAATAGACGGAACTGTGTCCAATTGAGCCGGGGCCTTCCCCCGGTGCTCGTTCGTGCATTTTGGCAACATGTAAATTTGGCCGTCAAACTCGAGGACGGCTCGCAATGGCATTTTGAGTACCGAGCATGGCGTGGTCCTGCAGCAGAAGCTCGCAGCAGTAAGGGGCGCCGCCCACCATGGCCGAGTGATAGAGAGGAGTCAGCCCCCTGCTGTCCTTGTAGTCCGGAGACGCTCCCAAGTCCAGGAGGGTCTAGAAAGCACAGGGAAGAGAGTCACCCACCGACGCGGTCCTCCGGCCCGGCCGAGAGGCGGCACAGTCTTCGTCCTCGCCCACCGTGAGAGCGGCGCTGTTGCGGCACATGACGGCCCGATGCAGCGCGGTGATACCGTCTCGGGTGCGGAAGTCCAAGTGAGCGCCGCCGCTGCGAAGAACTTTGATGAGCTCGCAGCTCTCCTCCAACTGCACCGCCAGCGTCAGAGGGCACTCTGAGGAGGAGAACAATGCGGGTGAGGCGAGTCCTTTTTTTCCCCCCCGCCGGAGGAGACCAACCTCCGCTGTCCGAGTCGTGGAAGTTGGGGTCCAGGCCCTTTTCCAGCCATTTGGAAACCTTCTCTACATTCTTTTGGTGGACGTGTTCCATGAAGCGCTTCAGATTGGCCTGAAACGGAATGAAACGAGTTGGCACGGGCCTCGGTCGTCGACCGGGAAATTCTTTGCCTACTTTGGTGTGAAGCTTGGCCAGCTGCTTGTCGTCTACGTAACTCTGCGTGTAAATTCTGCGTTTGTAACGAAACTGGAAGACAACGTGAGCACGTCAGCAAGGCAACAAAAGATTTGGAGGACTGTGTTGGGAATCATTCGCTCCTTCCTAATCATGAAATTAAAATCAATAGTTACAGAGACGTCACATTGTGGGTTTTGGCGATTTGCAGAAAGGCTCGCGATTCCAAACACAGCCAAGCGAGCAAGAAGCGAGCGGGAGGGCGCACCTCAAGGTACGGAATAGGCGTGATGGGGGGGAGAGGGTACTCTTTCAAAAGTCGCTCCTCGTCCAGAAACTTGCCAGCTCGGCCGTTGAACGCCGGCTGGAAGAGACCATAGTTCAAAACATCCGACAGAGACTGAGTCAAGGTGACCAGAACCCTCTGCTTACTGGTCCAAACGGGTAACTCTGGATCCAACCGCAAACACTTCTGAGAGAGCCACAGACGGACACACGGACACGTTTGACGCGACACTTTGACCCGGCTTTCGCCTTTGCACCTCACTCCCGTCACATCCGTCCTTCCGGCCGCCGGAGCGGCACGGCGCGGCGCGGCGCGCGAGCTACCGTGTGCGTTACCGTCTGCTGCAGGTCCGGGATGCCGACGCGGACCACGACGCTGTTTCCGGAGGGCGCGTCCTCGGCGTCGTCGTCGTCCCGGGCAACGGTAGAGCCTGGCGGGTTGCCGTTAGTAACCGCCTGTTGGCGTGGGCGATCATGTTTGGTGTCAGCGGCCGGACTCAGAGGCATGTGGCTGCGAGACAAAGTCGCCACCGGTCAATAGAACCGCCATTCTCCTTAGCCCCGGACGGGACAGAACAAAAACGAGCCTCGCGCTCACTCAAAATCACAGACGCCACATTGTAAAATGTGAATGAATACTTGCGCCTCAAAGTCAAGGTGTATTACTCTCTTACAACATTAGAATTCAAAGGCTAACCTACAGTGGGGCAAATAAGTATTTAGTCAACCACCAATTGTGCAAGTTCTCCCACTTGAAAATTTTAGAGAGGCCTTTAATTGTCAACATGGGTAAACCTCAACCATGAGAGACAGAATGTGGGAAAAAAAAAAAAAAAAAAAAAAACAGAAAATCACATTTTTTTAAAGAATTAATTTGCAAATTATGGTGGAAAATAAGTATTTGGTCAATACCAAAAGTTCATCTCAATACTTTGTTAGGTACCCTTTGTTCGCAATAACAGAGGCTGTAACTCTTCACAAGCTTTTCACACACAGTTGCTGGTATTTTGGCCCATTCCTCCATGCAGATCTCCTCTGGAGCAGTGATGTTTTGGGGCTGTCGTTGGGCAACAACTCCCTCCACAGATTTTCTATGGGCTTGAGATCTGGAGACTGCCTAGGCCACTCCAGGACCTTGAAATGCTTCTTACGAAGCCACTCCTTTGTTGCCCCGGCTGTGTGTTTGGGATCATTGTCATGCTGAAAGACCCAACGACGTCTCATCTTCAATGCCCTTGCTGACGAAGGAGATTTTCACTCAAAATCTCTCGATACATGGCCCCATTCATTCTTTCCTTTACACAGATCAGTCGTCCTTGTCCCTTTGCAGAAAAACAGCCCCAAAGCATGATGTTTCCACCCCCGTGCTTCCCAGTAGGTATGGTGTTCTTCGGATGCAATTCAGTATTCTTTCCCCTCCAAACACGAGAACCTGTGTTTCTACCAAAAAGTTCTATTTTGGTTTCATCTGACCATAACACATTCTCCCAGTCCTCTTCTGGATCATCCAAATGCTCTCTAGAGAACCGCAGACGGGCCCGGACGTGTACTTTCTTCAGCAGGGGGACACGTCTGGCAGTGCAGGATTTGAGTCCCTGGCAGCTCATTGTGTTACCGATAGTAGCCTTTGTTACTGTGGTCCCAGCTCTCTGTAGGTTATTCACTAGGTCCCCCCGTGTGCTTCTGGGATTTTTGCTCACCGTTCTTATCATTTTGACGCCACAGGGTGAGATCTTGCATGGAGCTCCAGATCGAGGGAGAATATCAGTGGTCGTGTATGTCTTCCATTTTCTAATAATTGCTCCCACAGTTGATTTCTTTCCACCAAGCGTTATACCTATTGCAGATTCAGTTTTCCCAGCCTGGTGCAGGTCTACAATTTTGTCTCTGGTGTCCTTTGGTGGAGTTTGGATTGTGACTGACTGAAGTTGTGGACAGGTGTTTTTTATACCGATAATGAGTTAAAACAGGTGCCATTAATACAGGTAACGAGTGGAGCCTCGTTAGACCCCGTTAGAAGACGTTATACCTCTTTGACAGCCAGAAATCTCTTGTTTGCAGGTGAACAAATACTTATTTTCCACTCTAATTTGGAAATAAATTCTTTAAAAATCAAACAATGTGATTTTCTGTTTATCTTTTTCCACATTCTGTATCTCATGGTTGAGGTTTACCCATGTTGACAATTACAGGCCTCTCTAATCTTTTCAAGTGAGAGAACTTGCAAAACTGGTGCTTGACTAAATACTTATTTGCCCCACTGTACGTACAAATGACTATTTTGCTATTGACCAACGGAGAGTGTGTGGTACAATTGTTTTTTGTTTTTTTAATAATAAGTACACTAGTCACAAACATTTCCTGACATTGGGCTCTGGAGTCAAATTTGACCTCAAGGAGACAATACCCTCTCCGGATAAACCTCAATTGACCTTCTGGAACCTTCGGTGGGTCTAACTGTTGCACGTTCCAGTCACGTCCGCTATTATCTGACCCTCTACCTTCTGCAATGCCAATTACGGTCGACGGATGTTCCATCACTTCCTGTTTTTCAACTCCCACAACTGCCTTTCCTAGTAACTTTCCAAGAGTGCAACCGGCGGGTCACATGACACGGTCACCAGTGACTTTTCCCAATTCTGTCAATGAACGCGAGTACGACACAGTCGGCACGGCGAACGAAAACCGCCCGTCAGTTGACGAAGCCCCAAATCGAACGTCCGCTCGCGTCCCGGTGCCCTGTTGTCATGGCAACTGGAATAGCAGGGAATCCTGCGCTAACCTCACTGTGTCACTCTCGGCGCGTGCGTGCGTTCGACGTGCTCGCCGTTGCTATGGCGACGCAGCTGAACAAATTTACGCAATTTGCCGGGTTTAAACTACATCATACCTGCTGACTCTCGCTCTTTTTCCATCCGGCTCAGACGCATCTAGGACACATCTGCTAATGGCGGGCGCTCACCGGCGGCCGTGTTTGCCAAAAGATTCGGGAGAGCGAGCGGCTCGTCGGGACAACGCTGAGAGGGCTCTTCAACCGGGGGCCCTCGGGAGTCCTGACTCGGGGAGCGTTAAGTCATTTGCGGGAAATATCATACATATTTTAAATATATATGTCATATTAAATACAAGGAATACTAAACGGGGAAGGCCCTGCAAACCTTAGCATTGAAAGCTCAGACCACATTAATCTGAAATCCTCACCAGAATAGGGTAGAAAAGGCATTTTTACAGATTTTTTTTAAAGGGATTAATGTCAGCTTTCCTGGGGAGAAAAAAAAGAACGATCTGACAAGAATAAACTCAACGAGCCAGGTTACGACTCATCAAAATATCGCGGCGGAAGACATCTTTGCGATTGTTTTATCCTGACAATATATTTTGGGGAAGGTTAGGTGTCGTATGTCCTTTGGAGGTACTTATTCCATTTTTGGGAGGGGGAGAGTGTTATAAGGGGGCCCTTAGAAATCAAATTCTTTTGAGAAAGGAAACGAAAGAAGCCCCTTCCTCTCCCAGTACAAGTGCTCTATTTTGGGCTGGCGACAACACTCGACTCAAACGTTGAATAAGTGATGACGAGCGAGGTTTCCCGCATTGTATTCTACAAGGCTGAAGCTTCTCTGGCGAATAATCGCCAGGCAAGCGAGCGATCACGCGGCGGACCCGGCATTGTCGTCATTCTGCCTGAACGGCAGACCGTACGACCGGGTTTGAAACTGTCAACTCGGAAAAGGGGAGAAGAAGTTTCTCAACTTACGTCAATTCTTCAAATGGCTGCAAAGCTTCTCTTTTAGAACTCCTCAATTCACTTTGAGCTCAAAGTCAACGGACTGCCCTAAAATGACCGAACGCTGCCGTCGTACCTATTGGCGACACTCCCATCCAACTTTTCCAAAGCGCGATCTGATCCCGAGCCCGCTTCAGGGTTCCGATCTTCTTTCGATCCGGTCGCTCGGCGAGTTCTGGTCAGGACACCTCGGCTGGACGGCGGCGGCGGCGGGGAGACCTTCAGACCCTATTGTGGGAGCCGCTCGGCCCATCCTGGGGAGGGCGAGAGGAAAACGGGGGTGGGCCAGGATGTGGACGAGGGGAGGGTGAGAGGAGAAAACAAAAGCATCAGCTTGGTGAAGACAACACAACCGCCGTCTCGTTTGGAGGTCATTTTGAGATACACTCTTTTTAGTTTTTAGGCCAACTCGGGGCCGAGACAACAACAAATCGTCTTCCAGCGCTCGACAATTTGCGACGGACTAACAAGAGGCCGCGTCGGCAGCCAAAAGAATCTGCGCTCTTCGCAAAGATCGCACTACTTCCTGTGACTCACACTTCCCGTTTCCTGTCCGTGTGGGCGAAGGAACGGATGCGAGGAAGGAAAAGGTGAGAAGCTGGACCGCGCTGATAAGCGCCGTTGAGACGCCGGATCGCGTGACACGCGATGAGGTGAAGCAAAATGTCGGCCATCCGCTTTTCTATCCAGAAATATCCCCACATGGTCGGGAGCACATTCCAGCAGGCCACATTGAAAGCAAATCGATTCATTTGGTGACACTTGGAAAGTTGAACTTGGCGTCAACTGCGAGAGATGGAACCGTGCCATCCAGACCGGATCGGCTTGCGGTCACATCTCCTGGTGGGTGCTGGAAATGGAGCTCCCTTTGCCCATTACCATGGCAACCACTGGCAGGAGCTGATAAGACCCACTGTTCTCTCGCTCACACACACACGTTATCTTGTCAAGTTTCTCACATTGCTCGCAGCCGAAGCACGAAGGCTCGCCGTTCTCGTTCTTCTCACCCCTCGAAAAGTCGGGCTCGGTGGACACGAGACGCCGACTTGTCTCCAAAGACTCGCCGGTTACCATGACAACCGTGCGATGTGCCAAGGAGACACACTTCCTGCTTGAAGTGGTCCCCCCCCCCCCCCCCCTCCCCCCTCCTAGCATGAGCAGATCCGCTCTTAGATCCACCACGGCCTACACACTCGCTGCCGCGCTTACGTAACGCGCGCGCCAGATGAGCGGATGCTGGGGAAAAGTAAAAGTGGAGGTGGGACTAGTAGGGAAAAGGATCAAAGCAAGGGGGCAATGCGAGGAGAAAAAGAGGAAATAAGTTTATGGAAAAGAGTCAAGGTGACAAAGTTGTGGAAATGAGATAAGAGGAGGCGACTAAGGGGAGTTCTCCAGGGAAAGAACCGACAAAAAGAGACAGTGAGGAAAGGAGAATAGGAGGCCAGGAATGGGGAAAACCTGTGGTGTTGAGGAACATCTTCATGAGAAAGTAGGAGATGTCAAGGGGTCAAATGGAGGCCTCCCGAGCAGCAGCAAAGCCCGTTCGGCAAAAAGTTCAAGTGAAAAAACTTCAAATGGCGCCTGGCCCCTTCCATCCGCCCATCTTACCTTGCGTTCCCATCACTTATACGCAGTCGCCGGCTCGAACGCCATGACCACAAGCCACGCCCACCGTGACAGGTGGAGAAAAGCAAGCCCAAAAAGTGCACCGACGTCCCCTGAAAAGTTGCGGCCGTCGCCGAGCCGACGCAACGCGACGACGCGCGCAAGCACACACGCGTGCGAAGACTCACCCGGCACGGCAGCGACTTGTTCTTCATCTTGATGACTGATGGGGAAAAGAAAAGGAAGATGATGGAGGAGGAAAAAGAGGAGGAGGAGTTTGCGGGGACCAGAAGATGAAGCGAGGAAGAAGCAGGACGAGTGGAAGGCTGACGGCTTCAGCCCACGCACGCACGCACGTGAGCATGCGCACGTTATCTCCCACTCCAATGCGTGGGATTGAAAACACACCTCCTTCTCCCTCTTTTTTTGCCTCGCTCGCTCGCCCGCCCGCCCGCCCGCCGACTACCACAGCGAGAGAATCGGGGTGATCGGCGTGGGTGTGGAGGAGCGGCCCCGTCGCCATGACAACGGTGCACTAGAGCGGCCAGGGAGGAGGGAAGTTCGCTCCGGCCAATCGCGGCCCACCCGGTGCATGACGGGAACTCAAGAGGCCAGCCGCTAATAAGTCCAGCGGTGCCTCTGTTCTGTAAGCGCCCTCGGCACGTAAATCCCATTCCGAAATGACGAGAAATGTCGAAGTGTATTTCTTTTTAATATGAAAAATAGCACTCCAACAGAATTTGCGCCACTCCTTCACATGTTTGAACCTTGGCCACCAGGGGGCAGTCATGAAAAAGATGCATCAAGAATACAATCAGTGATCCCTTGCTGCTTCGCGCTTCAAACTTTGCGCCCTCACTTCATCGTGGATTTTTTTTCAATGAAAACAAAAAAAAAATACAGTATTTTGAAATGTTAACATCTATGCATGTATCCATGTACAAATCTGTTGTCTACATTTCTCATTTAAATCCAAATGATTACATTTGCAGTGCTTAAAAGCCATTTATTAAAATATACAAAAATTGTTTGTATTTGTTTTAACTCATTTGCTCCCAAAAACGTATAAATACATTCTATTTTTAATTGTTTCAGTGTCCCAAAGACGTATTTATACGTCTTTTACATTTTTTTTTTTTTTTTCCCCAAAAAAGACATCTCTGGATTCTGATTTATCTAGCTCCAAAGCACAAAGCTGAAAATCCATTTTAAAGCAATAAAAATGGCCACTGGAGGGCAGTAGCGCATTTGGTAAGACCCGCAACCCGATTCAACGGCAACGAACGGCCAAGCCGCACGGCCAGGTGCCGGCGGAAGACGGCCAAATGGATGCCAGCCGGCGGACGACCGAGCAGAACCGGTAGGACACCTGGGATGCCAGGCGCTGGACGACCGGGCAGAACGACCGGGACCACTAGTGCAGCGGACGATGCCATTGAGTCCGTGCTGCTCGCGAGCAGAGGCCGCAGACTCAAAAAAAAATATCTTTATGAGATAGACGGCGATGAGGGAAAACTTTAATCGGCTGTCGCGGCCAGAACAGCGTCATCTTTCAGTTAGTTATGTGTAAATAAATTGTTACTTTGCTATCAAAAGCTCTATTTGTCTTAAAAGGAAAACATTCGGATGTAACTAAAGCAAAAAATAAGTGTATAAGTCAAACATGTTTGAAATGTATCCTTTCACACAAAAAGCTCAATTTATCCGTTTTTTCATCTGAAATTGGAAAATTGCTCAAGCTATTTTCTAATGCTGATTTCTAAAGAATGGAAAAAGATATGAAGTACCTTTTCTGCTGAAAGAAGAGTCTTTGTTTTGGTGGGTTCCATGTTTATATAGCAATAGCACAGAATTTTCTGTGGGCCTTGCAAAATCAGTCAAAATCCGGTAAAACGGCCGGTAGCGAAGGGCCTTGCTCCGGTGAAAATGGCTGGGAGTGAATGAGTTCATTATACTTTGGGAGAAAAAAGTGGGGCGGGGGGAATATGTCTTATACCCATCTTTTTCTAATGCTGTTAAATCTGAATATTTACACTGAACACACCAAAAAAATATTGAGTGTCATGAGGCAAAATCAAGTGACTCACTGCCAGGACAGAGTTGATTTCGAACATGTTTTTATAATAGTACAGTGCATTATAACAGGAGTCTTTGCAGCGTTAGAGTAACAGCGCCCTCTGCTGGAACATTCCCCAAGTTCCGCTCAACCAGTTGCTATGACAACCATATCAAGCAAAGTCGTCAGCTGGTTTGTATCAACTCGATCATTTCATTAACTTGTTCTGTGCCGTCGACAAAGACGGACATCAAGTCAATTTAAACCGACATCAAGTGATCATTTTTTGAGCGAGGGGCGGACGATAGACGTCCAATCCAGTTTTATTGTCAAAATGGATTGGACGTCTATCGCTGCCAGTGGCAGCCTAAGAGTTGGAAGTCAAACCAGCTCTCTCTTAAATAGTTTTTTTTTTTTTTTTTTGGCATGTATATGCTTCGTGCGTTTAATTTACATGTCAGTGCGTCCTCCCGCCAGCAGGTCCACGTAGGCGCCCGTCACCAGACTGTCCCGGGTCACGCCCAGCTGCTCCATCAGAGCCTCGGCCACCTTCCGGCACGCGACAAATTGACAGTTAATAAACATTTATTTCATCCGAATGAGCAGGCAAGCAAGCACACCTTCTGCCCGTCCTCTAGTGTCTGTTCTGGACGCATCACTACCTGGAAAGGCATTCAAACTTTGCATTAGAGATGCATTGAAGTTTAAAAAGAAAAACAATACACGGACAATACAGCCCAGCTGCGGTGAACACAACGGAGACGGGAGACACCTCGAGCTCCGTGTAGTGTCCGAGGCCTTCCACGTCATCCAGGTGCACTCGCGTTTGACCGACCAGGAAAAGACGGCGCTCCTTCCGCACCTCGCCTTTCACGCCCAGGGCGTCGGACAGCACCGCCTAAAGCGTAAACATACAAACAGTACGCATAAAGGCACACGATGAAACGGAGAAGTGTCGTCGTCGTCGTCGTACCCTGAGGCCGGTCGGGTCAGAGGTGGGGCTGATGGAGTATCGGGATAGTTTGGGTCCGTCCTCGTCGGCACGCTTGTAGAAGATCAGCTGACCCGAGCCATCCTGCTCGCGCAAACACAATTTGTGTTGACACTCCGGCGCCCGACGGGCAAGCAGACGCACCGTGAAGTCCCGCAGTTTGAGTCGTCCTCGGCGGGAGTGGAAGAAAGTGTCGCGCTGCCTGATGACGACGCCATCCGATCGGCTGAGCTCGGACGCCATCTTGGCAAACTGCAGCGGATGGCTCACTTTGGCCTTGATCTCCACATTGGACGGCATGCTGCGCCACATGCCGTGACATCATCATGTTTCTCACAATCGTTTATCATGTCATGAAAAATAAATAAATAATCTTATATCATGTCATTTATGGACTAGTCGACCATCAGGAGCACATGTAGACAACCAATGGACTTGTACATATCATGTAATGAAAAGTAAAAAACTCACATTTTGATTATTTTAAGGTAAATTAACATTTTATCAACTATTGACCACATCTTAAGGAAATTGTGCGTTAGCAGGACAAAATTTACAAGTACAAGCTTGTGTGGCTGAAGCTAAGGCCGCTAATTAGCAGCAAGGTCGCTCACTAGTCACTACAAGCTCTAATTCCAGACCAATTAACAGCACTAATATCTTTCACAATTCATTTTTCTTCCCGTGAGAGATATCGTAAAATCACAACAGAAGTAACTTACTCAGAAGTACATGTGCAGAGCGCCTAAGTTGATATTTCGGAGTTGCGAGACGTTTTCTGAGGCTTTTAATTGAATTTCACGCGTGTTAACGGAACCGGAAGTCGAAAAGACGCGGGAACTCGAGCAGAGCTCATAGGTACTTTCTACAACACAATACTCTATACACGCAGTGAATCATAAAGGACAGACGTTTTCATTTGACGGCCATCTTGACACAGAAACAGATATTCTATAATTTTACTGCATACCTAAGAATATTCCCATTCACAATTGATCCTGAATGATACAAATGTTAATAAGGTTTGTCATAAACCTATCTTTTGTAGATACGTCAAGGATTCAGCAAGTCAAGAGTATTTTATGAGTATTTTCTGCCCAAAAACGGACTCCCGTAATGAAGACTCCACATTGAGAAGTCTATTCCATAAGATATCTATGATCAAGGAATGCTGTTTTTCACATTGATAAGTGGAACAAAATTAAAATTAAGAGCGCTTGACTCGATAGGCGAACAACTACAATGCTCTATTAACAACCACAACAATATACTGTAATATGTACGCAAGTATGTCATATTAAAATGATCAAAAATGATGACGTCCTCTCCCGGTGAGGGCGGGGGGGCTTCTTCTTGTGGTGTAGCAAAGAATCACTTCAGATTTTTCAGGGCGACTTATTTCAATAATAAACATAAAGAGCATCAAATACAAGCATGTTTCGACGCCAACTGAGTGCACGTGATTTAATCATGAACAATAGTATCATGTTTAAATCCCGTTCATTCGTTTTGTTTTAGTTTTAAACCAGCTTCCTACCGGGTCCGTTTTGAAGCCTGTGTAATTGGGTGACGTTGTATTTGCTGTTCCCTGCTGGCCTCAGTCCCTTCGCTTAAACAAGGTGTTAAAAATATGTAAATTGAGTAGAATTAAATGTATAGGTTAAGAGTTACATGTTTAAAAACTGTTATTGTTTTAATGTTACCCACGATTGAATTAATTTCTTTTTAAAAACTGAAAAGGAAGAATGCTCGCCGTCATGGAAATCGGCCTATTTCCTTGTCAATCCGGCAGAGGGCAGCACATACAACGTCACCCTAATATAGAGGGTTTTTAACTGACCCTTCAGGAAAGGCGAAAAAGCTCCAGGTTAAAAAGCAAAATAAAACAAGTTTCTTCATTTAATCTCGTGCACTTATTTTAACTCTACACCGCCAAATTTGATACAAACATTTGTGGACCTCGTTGCTGTAAAAAAATGTTTTTAAAACGTCAGTGTACCTATTCAATTCAATTTTATTTGTATAGCCCTGGGTCACAACAACGTTGTCTCAAAGGGCTTTGCAGAGGCAATATGATACACAATAAGAAACAGCAAATGAAGCAATAAAGATGAATAAATAAATTCAAGTCCTGGGTACCCCCCATCCTCAGACCCTCCATGTCGGCAAGGAAAAACTTCAAAAACTCCAGAGTCTTTGGGAGAAAATGAGAAACCTTGGGGAGTACCACAGTCAGGAGAGATCCACTCCCAGGACGGATTGACAAGAAGCCCCAGGACTGCTAATGGGAATTAGCAGGTGAAGTTACAGTCCGTAAAGATGCAGTGGAGTAAAGGAACAAGAAGAGGTCCATCTAGCCAGATGAGACGGGGGTAACAACGAGGTACCTTTCAGCCATTTGTTTTTCCTTCCTGGAAAACAATCCCAAATCTGTTTTCAATTTTCTTTCAAATTTTAGAAAAAATGAAAAAGGAACCCAAATCCGTTTTTTTGTGATTTGACAAAAAAAAAAAAAAGAGAAACAGTCTCTCGTGTCCCGATTCAAAACCGCTCATCCAATAACGGAAAACAGGCCTTGGTCCGTTTTTTATTGAACTGAAATGGAAAAACAAAATACGCCTAATAGTTGTTTTCCACCAAGTTCGCTTTTGCCATGACAATGTTCTTATTATAAATGTTATGTGGCTGCAGCAAGGTCGTGTCTATTTACATCTATTTCTTAATGTACAAGGACCTCAAACCTTATTGTGTTCAACTTCACCTTGTTTGACGAGAACCGCACGTAATGTATCATTTATGATAAAAATTTGAAAACACACAGGCATATTGTTTTATAATGATTAAGGACCACATACAGCATTCAAATTTTCTGTTCATTTCTGGGTTAAGGAGACGTTTGAGTGCATCTGTCGGTGTTTTTATTATGATCATATCCATTGGCCAATATTGCTTTCATTTTTTTTTTTTTACAAGAATGACAACACCCACGACTGAAATGCTTTAAGAGCGGATGTTTTTATTGACAAACAATCCGACCATCAAGTTAGCTGTTGGCAGGGTGGCGAGCGAGCGCCAAGCCGACGCGGTCGTTTCCTCGATCGAAGATGCTGTAAAACTTTGTGAGGAAAACGTCTCCCAGGATCCACAGCGGGCCCTGAGGCGTCACAATGTCCACCGCCATGAAGCCGCTCAGGCACAGCTCTTTGTCCCCCAGCATCTCCTGAGGGACACCGTTCGGCAGAGAAGTTGACGGGGCCTGAAGCGGCGGCGAGGCCGGACCGGTCGATTCCTCACCTTCCTGACGTACTGATCGGCCGTTAACGTGAACTCCACGCCGCCCAGAACGAACGTCACTCGAGGCAAACTGGACATCCGGGCGCAGTCGATGAAGAACTGAAACGCGAGCGAACACGGTCACGCGAGCCGGCGCCACGAGCGACGGTCGCGCCGACCTCGCCGATGCTAGTGGGCGTGGCTCCGATGAGCTGCTGCAGGCCGAGGATGTGATTGGTGGGCCCGGCGATGAGGGAGGTTCCCGTGTCCACGATGGCCGCGCAGCCGCGAGGACAGAAAGTCTTGATGCCTTGGACGGACACGCTGAAACGCGGCGAGGCCGCTCTTTAAGAGGCGACGGAGCGGAGCAACGCGCCGTACCTGTCCATGCGGATCTGCCAGTAGCCTTTGGCGGTGACGGGAAGCCACGTGATCGGTCCGTCGTACAGCGCCTCGTCGGTGCCGCCAAGCAGGAGTTCGCCGTCCACGTCTATATTGCCGCCGGCCTTCCTGAATATAAAGCACGGGCGCCCGTCGTCGACCCGACGGTTCGTACTGGGTTCAGTGTCGCGGACGCTTACCTGCTGAGGTAGAAGGAGAAGACGGGCTGGTCCAGGGAGGTCTGCGCCATCATGCTGTCAAAGACTGGGTTGCCCAGGATCTCGGCCAAGGGCGGGTACGCCAAGCCCAGGACGCCGTCGAAGCGGGCCACCACGAAGGTGGAGCCCGGCTCGTACACGGACTCTCCGAACTCCTGGTTGAGCACGCTCACGTCGCCCACCTGCGCACGCGGACCACGGGGAATAGTCTTCGAAAGCGGCTTCCGCGCCAGTTACGCGAGCAGCGACGCCGACCTTGAGCGTGTCTCTGGCCATGACCCCGAGCAGGTGTCCCGATCCGTAATGGATGCCGAAGGTTCGACCGTCGTGAAGGTACGAAGACGACTCGAACGCTCGGAAACGTTTGTGCACCGCTGTGAACGCGCGCACTCGAGGGTTATTGGCCTCTTATCACCGTACGCGGTCAAAGCGCTCTGACTCCGACGCAGACCGGGCAGAGATAACGCCCGAATGTGTATTCGTGCCGTGTGCCCGTTACCGCAAGCTTGGCTGACGCAGTACGACGAAGGCACCCACAGGTCCGCCGAGCCGGTGTCGAAGACCACGGAGAAGTTCTGCTCGGGAGAGCCCAAACTGATCTGCCCGAAGTATTGAGCCTAACAAAAAACGGCGTAGTTTAAGATGAGGTCGAGGCGCGAATCCCGGCTCCGCTTACGTCCATGAAATTGTAGAGCTTCTCGCTGGAGCGCCCCAAGCGCAACGACGGCGTCCCGGCGGGGAAGCAGTGAGCGTAGCGCCGACTGAACGCGTCGGGCCGGTGCTCGCGTAAAAAGTCGTCCAGCGCTCCGTCGGCGCGCAACTGAGAACGGATGGAGCGCCTTCGTTGCAGAGGAACCCTGGAAAAGCAATTAAGCTCGAGCTCTGTCAAACGCCACCCGTGCTCCGTCCTCACTAGGACTATTTGTTACCTGAGCAGGGCCAGGCAGGTGGAGGCGCTCAACAGGAGCAGCGCGAGTTGGAGCGGGCCCATCGCGTACGGCGCTTTGGCTCCGCAATGGTGTGCGGCGGAGGCACGCCGGCTTATCAGCGATCAGACACGCGAGCGTTGTGTCGAAGATCAATACGCGCGCCAGTCGTGTTGACATTTGGGCTCATGGGCCGCAAGCCAATGTCAGGACGCGTTTAGACAAACAAAGAAGCGGTCGCGAAGGGCAATAAGAGAAACAACTCCGGTCGCTGCAACTTTTATTTTTCAACAAAAAGAAAACTAGACCAAAAGATGCTGGCGTTAGCCTACAGTGCTTCCGCAGAAGAAGAAAAAGTGCAGCAGCATTTCTTTTCAATTACCCAGATAAATAAAGAGAGAGAAATCTCGGCGGAGGACTTCCTCTAACAAGGATGCTGATCCGGAACTCTCTTCCTGCAGACAAAGCACGCCGACGTCACGTCAGTCCGGCGAAGAACGAGACGGGCGCCGCTTTTCCCGGGACTGTCGCTCGACTGACCTGGGCGCCGCTTTGATGATGTTGTCCACCCTCAGGATCATTTCGGCCGCCTCGGAAGCGCTCAGCAGGACCTGCCTCTTCACCTGGAAGGACTCAGTGACGCCCAGCTCCGCCATGTCGCCCACCGCGCCTTCCGCCATGTCTGCGCAAAACAAAGCCGTTACAGCGGAATACCTACTTTTAGAACGGTGGCGTTTGTGCGCCAACGCACTTAAACCGAAGGTGGTCATATTCTCTTGATGCGCCGCGCGCAGTTGGGCCACTAGGTCGGCGCTGTCGTAGCCGGCGTTGTCTGCGATGATGGTGGGGAGCTAAATGAGCCAAAAAAAGAAGACGGTTTTCCGGTGTCTCTTGGCTATGAAGGAATCTCGGCATTTTTTTGGTACCATCCTCAAAGCCTTGGCAAAAGACTCCATGGCCACGGCCTCTTTCCCTGGCGTCTTGTTGGCCAAATCGCTGACCACTTTGGCCATCAGCATCTCCGAGCAGCCTGAATACACACCGTCACCTGGTCACTGTTCTTATTTTTGGAAAGCGAAAAATGTTACCTCCTCCGTAGACGGTGCGCGGCTCCTTGACGGTCTGCGCCAACACGCAGAGAGCGTCGTGCAGCGAGCGCTCGGCCTCGTCCAGAATCTGCTGGGTGGCTCCTCGCAGCACGACGGTGCACGCTTCCCCTGCAACGAGTCTCTTTGTTGATGTACAATGCGGCTCGTTTTTTGTTTTAACGAGGGCGCGCGTACCCATGGCGACGCCGGAGAAGTGGATGAGCGTGTCTTCGCCGATCATCACCTCCTCGATGAGTTTGCAGTGGCCCAGTCGTACCAGCTCGGGATGCTCGAACGTGGAAGTGATCTCTCCCCCTAATACGCACGCGGCTGAGTCACGGACGCGCATGTGCGCGCGCGCGCGGCGAGGTGACATACCAGTGACGAGGGCCAGGCGCTCCACGCCGGCGAAGTCGGCGTGTTCGATGGCCATGACGCCGGCCTGAGCGAAGAGCTGCTCGGGGTAGTTGTAGATCAGTTGCCTGTCGAGTCAAAAGGAATCTTTTAATCCCGAGGCTAAATGTTTCCGGTCGCGTCTTCGGAGCAAAGCGTGACCTGTTGATGAAGCAGTTGATGCCGTGCTTGAGGATGCGCTCCACCTTCTCCTTCATCTTTTCCTTCTCGGCCAGCTCGATCTCGGCCACCTTGGCCGTGGAGTCAACGCGTACCCTGGAGCCGAAGATCTACCAAACGCAGAGGGACGTCGCGGCGGTCGCCTTGCACTTTCGCCGCTTCGCTCACTCACTTTGATCTTGTCCGTGTCCATGCCGGTGTTGGCGATGAGGATGTTGGCGTTTTCCAGCCTCTTGGGTTGGTTCACGCCGATCTTCTTGTCCAGCAGGAAGCCTGAAGCGGCACAGCACGCGCTAGACGTCAACTCTTAGCAAACGGTCCGGGGAACCCGGCGGCGGCGGCGGCGGCAGTCCGGGAGCTCGCCTTCGTCCAGGTAGGAATCGGTGAGGCTGCCGCCGAGCTTCTTGATGACGTGAATGGCCTCCAGGTTGCCCGAGCCCTTCAGCCTCAAGACGGCGTCGACGGCGAGCCGGGCGAAGTGATCCTTGTGGTGGGTCAGCAGCTTGGACGACAGCGTGGTGCGCGCGATGTTCAGGAGGTCCTCCTGGAAGCGGGCCGTGTCGTCGCTAGGGAAACGGGCCCAGTTAGCCATCTCTAAACGCTAGAGCCGATCAGAGCAGAGCACCTGTGATTCACAGCCGCCTCCCTCAGGGCGTCTCTGGCCGCCTGCGTGGACTTCCTCCAGCCCGCGATGATGGTCTGCGGGTGGATCTTCTTGGCAATCAGAAGCTCCGCCTCCTGTCAGGCAAAGAGGGCGTCAACACTGCCGCCGTATTCTTTGAGAAAACAAAAAAAGGGATTCTTACCCGCAGAAGTTCAGCTGCCAGAACCGTGACGGATGTGGTTCCGTCACCGACTTCGTCGTCCTGAACCTTTGACATGTCTGTACGCGGGCACGCACGTCATCTCCCCGTAGACGCGTCCCACTCACTCCCGCACGTCTTTACTCACCAACCAGAACTTTGGCAGCGGGGTTGTCGACCCCGATGGCCTTCAGGATGGTGGCGCCGTCATTGGTCACGGTCACGTTGCCGCTTTTGCCGCTACCCAGTAGGATCTTGTCCTAAAAATCCGATCGTCCGTGCTGAATTTCTTCAAGAGGTCAATAGCATTTTAACATATGGACGCACGTACCATGCCCTTCGGTCCAAGGGTGCTTTTCACCAAGTCTCCAATGGCGATGGCGCCCACGAAAGATGACTGCGAGGACAACACGGTACACTCGTAAGCTTGACAACGACATTTTTATTGATGGAGTTAAAAAAAAAAAAAACACGCACCAGACGAGCAGTTTCAGCTTTTTCTTCATCAGCTCCATGTTTGAAGATGTTGACAGGGGCCATTGACAGGGACGCCTGTAGGAAAAAAATAATTATGTTTTAAGAAGGGTTACCAAATGTATTCATCTCTTCCAAAGGGAAAGAAAAACGAACAAATAACCGGGTAAACAAAAAATGCAAAGAGGAATCAACAAAATCTGACTAATATCCGAGCAGCCCTAAACGCAGCGTCACTCCTTCGAGAAGCTTCGAGACAAACGGACATTACAATAATAAAAGGTTACAGACAAAAAAATAGCAATATTGCAATCAAAATCGAAACGAGTTTGTCACCATTTCTCCCACAATGAAATCATAATCGGCGTCATATTTTTTTCCGACAAAGACAGAATGACAAGCCTAGCTTGAAAGACACAATAAAAGCCATTTTCTTTAGCCCTTCTTAGTACAAGCTATAGGAAACTGCAAGAACAAAACGAAATGATGATGAAGCTGTGACGATTGTTGCCATTCTTTTCGCTACGAATAACGCCCATGTGCTCGCCGGTTAGCAACAGCCGCTAACTGGGCGGTAACAAAGCCAAAGATGCCAAAACAAAACTCCGATTTCAAAAAGGTCAATTAATGCTTCTTTCGGGCGCTCTACGGAGCATCTATGTTGGCTTTAATTGTGTTTTAACGCTTAAACGGGAGAGTCAAATAGGTCGGGACTCACCATGATGACTGCGTTTCACGGATGGACCAGGAGAAAGGAGTGGGCTTCTTCTTCAACTTTCTAGCAGCTGTGCTTAGACACGCTACTGAGATTTGCTGCCCTCTAACGGACACCAAGTGAATATGTTGTGATATTCATTTTCCCCAAAATGGCTCATTGATCAAATCTTTGTTTAATTCGTTTAAAAAAATGACTGTGCATTTAACATTTCTGTGTTTATTTGATCAAGTAGCTATCCATAGAAACTTTGATCAAAAGAATAACAAATATGAGTGACATAATCATAAAAATGATCGTATACTTTTTTCATTGGTGGGTTAAAAAAAAACAAAAAAAAAACACAGGAACAGACATCCTGCCGAAGATGACGTGCACGCGCAACGTCATCGCGTGACTATTTAAAGTGTGCGCGCGTGCGTGTGTGCGACTCAAAAAGTTCGCAGTCGGCCGCACCTGTTGTCCGTCTGTTTTTTCTCTCTCCCTCACTCTCACTCAGTTAGGGAGGGCACGTCTGCCTGGCACGGCCCGGCCCGGCCCGGCCCGGTTCAGCATGCCACCGTGCTGGTCCGAACTCTTCCGAATCGTCCGATGGCGCGACAGGACGCCGTGAGATGCGTGCGTATTTTCCTCTACGCGCTCAATGTGCTTTTCTGGGTAAGAACTTGTTTTCCCTTTTGACCCACTTATGTCAAGACCACAACAAGTCACTTTTATGTGCTTTGAGTGTTTGTCTCTGTATGTAGTTTGTACAGTGTGCGTCTGTTTGTTCACGTACAGTATGTGTCTTTTTGTGTATAGTGTGTGAGATACTGTTGTATATTAGGAACAGAGTAAGTGGGTGAGTGTGTGACATGGTTGACATTCTCAGATGTTATTTCTGTAGCAGAAATGGATCTGTGTGCGTCTTTGCAGCTTTTGTCAGCGTGCATTCTGGGAGTGGCGGCGTGGATTCGAGATTCCCTGAACGCCGTCCTGACCCTGACTGCTCACACCAGGTTGGTGTGGACACACAACAACAACAACAACAACAAGACAACTTCATGTACAGTACGCGTGTTGTGTGCGCAGGCTGGAGGAAGCCGCAGTGCTGACGTTCGCTCCCGTGGTCCACCCCGTCCTGGTGGTGGTGTGCTGCTTTCTGCTGATGGTGGCCATGCTGGGCATTTGCGGCACGCTACGCTGTGACCTCGTGATGCTGTCCTGGGTCAGGCCAAACGGCGCTTTTGATTGGCTGAGACGGACTGGCATACTATTGCAGAAATAAAGGTACGCAATCTTGTTTTGTGTTGCAGTACTTTGGAAGTCTGCTGGTCATCTTGTGTGTGGAGTTGGCCAGCGCCCTCTGGACCTATGAACAGGTGACACAAACGCCGTCTCTGGCTGCTTGTGTGTTATCTGCAGAGGAGTGACACACCTGTCTAACCCTTAGTATGTATTATCAGCAAAGTTTACACCTGGCTAACAAACAGTGTGTGTGTGTGTGTGTGTGTGTGTGTGTGTGTGTGTGTTTTCAGCCCCCATTGCAGCGCTCTGACATTATCAGTCTCAAGTTTCGTATGTCAAACTTTGGCCTTCGCCAGCATCAGTGGCTCACACACACCTGGAACACCTTTCAGACAGAGGTCGGTTGTCTCTCTCGCACACACACGCGCTTTTGAAAACAGACTAACAAAGGGCACATGTAGTTTGAATGCTGCGGGGTGATCTACTTCACGGATTGGCTGGAGATGACGGAGAGGGAGTGGCCTCCCGACTCTTGCTGCTCCAATCAGTATCCCGGATGCGCCCGGCGAGCCCACCAACACGACCTGAGCGATCTCCATCAAGAGGTGAGGTGCCGCTCTGGAGGTGACGAGGTGGAGACGTGACACGCCACCTACGCGCCTTGCAGGGCTGCGGTCCCAAGTTGCTGTCGTTCATCCGCTCTAGCGCGCCGCTGCAGCTACTGCGTTTTCTGGGCGTGGCCTTGGGCGTGGCGCAGATCCTAGCCATGGCTCTGACGCTCACGCTGCTCTGGACGCTTTACTACGGACGCCGGAGACTTAAGGAGCGACGGGGCTCGCCGGCGCCGCCTCAGGGAGGCGTGGTCACGCCCGCCGCCGAGCACCGTGTACAGGTAGAGCCCGGGTCCTAGCATTGGAACTCATACGACTGTGGAAACATTAGCATGCTAGAACTTAAAACAATGTATGTGTGGTGTGCTTCGTGTATGTACTGTATGTTCAACTGATTAATACATTCAATTTTGAGGAAAAACATAAATGAATGCACCTGTAACTATTACACAAATCTTCATAATGTATACATTCAGTAGGCCATATCGACAAATGAATGGGCTCCCCGGGCTTTACGTTGCCTCGCCGTATGCATCTGGTCTTGCGCAGTTCTCAAGACGATGCTGTCGTTATTATTTCCTTTTGGTAAGGAATGTTTCCAAGGGTCACAGTTCACAAAGGAAGTGAGCAGAGAGGAAACCGACTGGACACATTAATAATAGTCAGGAGCCGCTGCTTCTTCCCGAGACAAATGAGTGTGTTTATTTCTCAAAATGGGATTTATGTACTTCAACACTGCACACACTGTTAACCATCGTTCATGCCATAAATATACAAGAATCATCATCAAGTGTATCCATGATATTAAAGATGTTTGACAAAGAGAAAATCATGGTTCCACTAGTGCATGCTAGTATTCTCTAACAATTGGTTTGGAACGGGATATGAAGGTTGGAATAAACAATGAAATGGCTTAGAACAGATGAGCCCACTTCAAGCAAATAAACTTTCAGACATCTTTTAAAATGCCTCCATTGTAACTTCAACCGGTTATATAAACCTGAGAAGTAGCTGTCCTGAAAGAGGCTAGCAGCTACCTCCACATGTAAAAAAGCACCTCAACTATGTTTTGATTATCAACATTGTAGTTACCTACATTAACGGCCATTCACTTTAAGTACTCAGCTAATTAGCATGCACGCAAAAACAAGCAAGCACATTTTTGCTCCTTGGTTGCGGTTCACCTGATTCTGGAACAGTTCAGAGTTCCAAAATGCGAACGCTCTCGGGGGTCCGGCAAAGGTTCACCGGGACGGACGACGCGGAGCCACGGACGGCGGGGAGCGTGTCTTCCAATTTGGCGTTCAAACTGGCGCGACTGTGGAGAGAAGTCGGATGATCCGATTCAGGAACAAATTTTGTATTCGGACAGCTCTACCTGAAGGGTCCTTGCGCGGATTCAGTGGTGCCGGTGTTGGACTCGGGCTGGTCCAAGCTGGACTTTTTGGTGCAGCAGAAATTCAAAGTATGGTGCAAGGAAGAGATGCAGGAGGTTGAGGATGAATGAGTTTGGGCCCGCTTCAACAAGGGCTCCTCTGGACAGCTCCATTCCATGGAAGCTTGGTCTACAAAGTGGAGGTTCTGATCCAGACCACAACAGACCGTAAAAAGCGGTGAGTTCATTGCAAAAAGAATCAAGCCAGAACATGTGTGTACAGTCAAGAAGTCCTGAGTAAAGCCTGCCAGCGAGCTCACCGTTGTCTTCTCCAGGCAGTGCAGCAGGTGATGATGGTGCTCCACCATGTTGCCATTGGGGTTGGCCTTGAATGCTAGCGCCTGCGCCGCCTCCTTTGACGCCTTCAAGACACGTGCAGTCACAAGGTCAAAAGAGACTATACGAGGACTACGAGTGAGACTACAAGCTGACTACTGTATCTAGCACCCTTCACCACCTATGCACCAATAACATGTGGTCCTGTGTAGAAATATCAAACAGTGGAAGGCAGAAGTGTGAAAACGTAATAGTCAAGAGTTCTACTAGTCCTTCCGAGATGTTGTCATGGAAAAAGTTTCAAGAGTTTCTTTGTGGCACGTCACTTCTCATTGACTGTACATGACAAAGGTAACTCTTAGCGGAGGAGCCAATCACATCCGGCATGCATCACGCCACAGAAACACCATACCGGCACCTCTGCGTCGGCCAGGAGTTTGTAGCGCAAGTAAGCGCTCGCTCCGTCGTCCTTTCCCGCTTGAATTCTAGCCAGACGGCTTTTCTGTTTGTGAACACGAACACACGTTTAGCGTGGGAGCTTTGACGTAGGCAGTAGGGTTCTCACCACGAAGCGCGCTAAACCTTATGTCCGATACCCACACCGTTTCATCAGGTTCTTACCTTCTGCGCCCGCCTCTTCTCAGCGCGCTGGCTCTGGTGGTAGATGCGGCTGAAGTTGGACACGATGACGGGCACGGGCAAAGCGATGACCAGCACGCCGCTCAGCGAACAGATGGAGCCCACGATCTTACCCGTGATGGTTTTTGGAACCATGTCGCCGTAGCTGAGGAACAGGTCACGATCCATAGAGTCAATCGATCGATGGGGATTTTTATTTCTTGACTTCATAGGACAAGATGGTGACATAACCATAGATTCTGCTAAGCTTAATATTATGTTTCATGAGCAAGTCGCCTGAGGTCGAACCGCTCTTTGAAAAACAATTCAAGCGGAAACCCTCGCGAGTCCGCTTTCTTATTTATAGTGGGACGCCGGCGGCCTTCTTTGACCATTGCTCACTAAGATAGTCACGTGACTCCGCCTGCGGCCCGACCTAACATATCGTGCGATAAGCGTACGCTCACGTTGCGGCCAGGTGACGCCGATCGGGTGTATTGTACACGCACTGAAAAGAGGCGCACCTGGATGCACGTGACACAACGGCGCCTACCCGTGAGCCTTTTCGTCATGTGCCGTACCTAGAGTGCTGAGGATGTTGCCATGGAAACAAAGCTCATCATGCCACACCGCAGCCAACAAGTCATTGTGCGCTCTCCATTAAACAACCAATTAAACTAAAGCGTCATCGGAGGAGCTCATTAGATTAGCAGCTTGATCGGGACATTAAGTTTCTTCTTTTTTCTCTCTTTCTATGTGTCCGTAAAGGGTGATCCTGTCACTGCATGGGTCATGTGGTTAAATAATACATGCGTGTGGACACCGGTCTGCAGGTGTCTCGCTGAAACACAATACGCAGACACTCACATGTGTACACAAGTCGCAGTGCAGCTGACAAAAAACATTGAAAATAGGCTGCTTCTTGCCACCTTGACAACACACACCAGTTTACACTGAGAGGGAATTGAACCGTCATGTTAACATGGACCATTTACCAACTGTATCAGCAGCACCTGAGTGTCTGCCCATACAAGTATCTAATAACAAAATTTGCACTATCACCCTGAGCGTTACCTGACGGACACTCAGTCTCACTTACATGCATGTTATAAAGTTAGTCTAACCTGACAGAGGCTCTCAGCAGGACCTTTTGCAGTATCTTAGTTATCACTTATCTGGTGGGTCTTGAAACTAAAAGTGCGAATCACTGAAGGCAGTCTCGGAATCACCCGAGCACCTTGTCAGCATCACCTACCAAAGGGTTGCGCCTGAAAGTGTCTCAGTATCAAGCCTAAATCTCCGTCATCTACCAGAGTATTCCACCACTTGAGTGTTTCATCGTCATCTACAGGGGCTCCAAGCTTAGCCTGTGGATTAGCTGCTAATCTATGCCAGTGTCCTGCCATAAATTCCGCATCCATTCGAGTGTCTCGGTAGCTGGGATTCCAACCAGATGGTGTCTATCACTTACCCGAGTGTGGTCATGGTGACGATGGTGTACCAGAAGGCAGCGGGGATGGAGGTGAAGGCGGAGCCCTTGGAACTCTTCTCGGCATAGAACATAACGGTGGCAAAGATGATGATGGCCATGGTGAGCGAAAAGAGCAGGAAACCCAACTCGGAGGCGCAACTCTGCAGCGTGTAGCCCAGGATGCGAAGACCGGCCGAGTGGCGCGAGAACTTGAAGATCCGGAAGACGCGGAAGACCCTGAGCGTGACGAAGGCGCCGCTCACGTCCTCGTTCTCGGGCATGACCAGTCCGATGTAGTAGGGCATGATGGCTACCACGTCGATGAGCGACATGACGCTTTTGACGAACTTGAAACGGCTGGGTGCCGCCGCCAGACGAAGGACATACTCCACTGTGAAGATCAGCACGCACGCCGTGTCCAGGCAGAAGAAGGCTAGGGCGTAGCGCTCCCCGCACGACGTGGTCTTCGCTTGTTCAAACCTCCTCCCACAAGGGACCGTCTCTAGAACGTTGGCGAAGACCGACACGGCAATGAAGAACCCGGTGACATAATAAAATACCAGCGCCATGGTTGACGTGTGCGGGTTCTCGAAGGCTCGCCACATGGACTCCCGCAGGTTCGAACGGGCCGGGACCGGCTCGTTGGCCGGATCGGTCTCCTCGTCGTCCTGGAGGCGCTCCTGGTTCTCTCGCCGCCGGTCCTTGTAGTCCTCGTAGCAGCAGTCCCCGATCACTTCCGGGACGATGCCGAAAAAGGTGAGCTCCTCGTCGAAGGCGGCGATGCACTCCTGCCGCGGAAAGTGCAGGTTCCCGGTCCGGTAAAAGTTGAGGATGTGTCGGAACAAGTCCGGGTCGCGATCGAAGAAGAACTCGTTGCTGTCCTGCAGAAAGAAGAAGTCCTTCTCGGAGCTTCCCAGAAGGGTGTCCGGGTAGCGCTCCAGAGTGTTCCGCCAGGTCTGGAATCGACTGCCGCTCACGTTGAGAACGAGGACTTCGTCTTTCCCGTGCCGTCCTTCTGAAGGGACCGCCGGCATGGGCTCGCCGGCCAGGGGCATCCAGCCCACGGCTGCCGCACGAGCCAGCGGCAACCACGCCGCCACCCCCGCGGCCATAGCGGCGGTAGTCCGTCGAGTGAAGTTTGGGAGCGGAGCTTTCACACGGTGGAGTCGTACACGCTCATCAGCAAGAAGATTTGACGCGCGCTCACAGGGAAACTGCTCGCAAGATGCGCTCCTCTGTTTCCCAGGCACAGCTCACATGGTGATGTTGAGCAGCTGGCTCATTATTACACAGGTGATGGATGCACTGCCCACTCTCAGGACCTCCCCCAAGGCATGCGATTCCTCCCCCTGGAACACCCTCCTCCTTTCCCCTTTGTGTGTACGCACAACGTGTTTACAGACAGTCGTGTGTGTGTGTGTGTGTGTGTGTGTGTGTGTGAGTGCACTCATCTGGTAAAAACAGAAGGAGTCACTGTACTTGTAAAAATGAAGCCGCAGGATAACAATCACCAGAAAGAGCGGATGCTTTACAGCAAGACTTTACAATTGTTGTTGCGCATTATTATTCATGACAAACTTTTAGTTATTGACTTTTGTCACAGTTGGGGATTCTTTCAGCTGCTGAAGTGATGATATGAACCTTCCCCCTCATCCTTTCACACTCTCGTACGCTCTTCACCCCTCTCGCTGCCTCCCATCCCCCAGGAGATGTTCATTGAATTCCACATCATTCTATTTCTATTTTTAGTCACATAACAGCCTCAACGTAAAAGAAAAGATGATGAATAGCAAACAAACACCAAGACCATTACTATTGCGTACAGTATAGAAGTAGAGGACTGTAGAACTTAAGGGCGAGCACTGAAACGAGGGACGACTTGGTGCATAATATTGGGTCAACAGAAGGATTACGACCAGAAAGACATAGACTGGATGAGGACTAGCGTACACCGGGCACAGACGCTTCCCCCTCAGGAGCAAACCAGTGAGGGTAGAAGGAGGCATCACTGTGGCAACAGCATCCGCTTAATGACCACAGCTTCCCATGAATTTAATGAGACATAACGACAGACTAAAGTTTCTTCACAAGGGAAAGGAGGACAACTTTTTTCTCGTGCGTGTACATGCGAGATTTCTCCACGGTCAAATGTGCTCCCAAACAATACGGTGCGTCCGTGTGAAGCACATCAGGTAGAGCGAAACCTTTGCTCATCCTCACTATCACACACGCTTTTTGACGCTTGTTACCAAAGCTACAAGGGCCATTACAGGATGCTGTTGTGCCGTGAGAGGGGGGTGGGTTCAATCACCCAATAATTGGAGCTGAGAACAGACCATACTTTAACATAAGGAAGTCGGGGGTTGGAAAAGGGGGGAAATGTCTCCTTCTTGAGAAATGTGTCGGTTTAAATGAGGAAGATCTAATTTTAGACCTAGAGACATTCATTATTGTACATCGACCGGACAGGAAGATTCACATTTCTTTGCCGTCATCTGCTGGCCAAGTGCACGTGATTGTAAGGGGCGCAGACTGTACTGTATAGACAAACAACATTTACAGCCGACGAAAACATAGGCAGAAACTCCAGGTACAGTCCGACCCTGAACTTAAGAACTGTGGGACAGGCCGGTTGTCTTTCTACTATACCGACATACCAAACTGCTTTCATCCAATCAAGATAAAACGTGACGAAGGCCGTGAACCCTTTATTATTTTTATGAAATTTATCAAACAGTAGGCGATCACAAAACTACAGTAAGACTTTCCTCTTAACTTCCTGTCAAATCTTACACAGAGAAAATGACATCATTAAAAAAAAAAAAAAAAAGAATCACAGTTTTATCAGAACTCTAACAACTTGGTTATTCTACGCAAAACATCAAAGAGGCGAAAGCTTCACGGCACCGTGACGTGAAAGGGGCTACCGGGTATGTGGGCGTCACCCCATTTGACCATGAGGATGTAGTTTCCTGCTTCTTTTACCGTGTACGTCACATTGTACATCTTGTGGCCCGCGTGCTTGACGTAGACCTCCTCGCACGGGGCCCTGGGGCCGTGGACCCCCACCATCAACATGTTACTTCCTGCCGAGAAACCACAGACCAACAATGGCTGCTATTTTATCTGGACAACATATAGTCATTTTGCAGACCAAGCAACCGCCAGGAATATTGAGGAAAACCGAAACATTAGGACTATTCGTATTAGACGCCCGCCTACCTGCTTTGCTGCAGTCCACCATGAAGGAGTTTTTCTGTCCCACAAAGGCCTTGGACAGGCCGGACCCCCTAGGGATCACCTTGCTGGCATCCGAAGAGAATTTCGGCAGGGAAGCGAAAGCGCCCATCTTTCCAGACGACGACTTAGTGACGGTTTCTACCAGTACTGACGAGGTCTCGTGAAGACTGGAACCTCCGGACAAGCGAGGACCTAAGGACACAAGCGATGCGATGATGACGATGACATCTGACAAGGTGAGCGTAGGTTTTCGTGCGGCCCTCCCTCGGTTAGATAACCCATCCGTCGAACCTATACGTGGCGCTGTGGTCCAAACCCACCTGAAACTTTGGCCTTGAAGGGGCTGCCGATGATGTGCTGGGCTCCTGCGTACTTGACGGAAATCAGGTAGCTACCGGGGGCCATGGGGGTGTAGGACACCAGGTAGCCCTCAGCGCATTCCTGACAGCTCATCTGGACTTTGGAGGGACCGTCGATGGTCACGGACAGAGCACCGCCGCCAGCATTACATGTGTTGACCATGAACTCTGATGCCACACCTACCATCAGGCAGTCAGACTTGAGTCACCGTTTTTTTAAGATTTGAGACTCTCATCACCCGGTTGCTCACCTGTGGTCCCGATCTCCAAGCCCGCCCCAGAAGCTGACACCTTGCTGGGGTCTCCCGCCTGGCCTGGCTCTCCCACACGGATTTTAAAGGGGCTTCCAGGTACGTGGCTTCCGCCGAAGCGAACGTCGATGGAGTGGACACCGTTTTCTTTAGGGACAAACCGGATGGCGTGCTGATCTGCAGACGGAAAGAGTTCATTTCGTTTTGGAAAGATTCTGAAAGCCTAATCCACAAAAGCTTACCAATGTCCAGTTGAGTGATCAAACATTCCTCTGTGGCTCCAGAAGGTGCGTGGATTTTGGCATCTATGTGTCCTCGGGCTCCGTTCAGTTGCACTGCAAAGGACGCTTCTTGGTTAACTTTCAGTCCAGAGTCCTGGAAGACACCGGCACCATACCAACAAGACATTCTTTTGACCATTTCAGAATGTTTGGAAAGTGTAGGCACAAAGACATTTCTGACTAATAGACTGAAACTGACTGACTGGTGACTGTAATGTTGGGTCTCACCTGAAGGCTAGTGATGGTTAGGCGGCGAGCGTCATCAGACAAACTGGCCACGGGGACCGTGAAGGGAGAATCTGGTATGTGCTCGTCGTTAAACTTGATGGAGACCTCGTAGTCTCCTGGTGGGAGAATGCGGAAGGAAGATTAGCACGAGAAGATCAACAAGTGGCAGGAAAACAGGTTTTACCAGGCTCTTGGACCACATAGGAGACCCCGCAAGAACCGTCCTTGCGGTCCTCAAATGCTATCTCTGCCTTGCTGGGACCCTCTACCGCTATGGAGAGCCCTCCGGCACCCGCCTCTCTGGTCCAGATGCTGAATTCAGCTGGGATGCCGGCCACGCCACGCTCCAGCCCGGTGCCGCCAGCCCGCACCTTGTGGGCGCCGCCCTCTCCCAAGGGACCCACAGTGAACTGGAAGGGGCTCCCGGGCACATGTTGTCCGCGATACTTGACGTCCACCACGTGCGCCCCCATTTCCTGCGGCACGAAGCGTACGCTGTACGTGCTGTCCTCGCCGCGGATGATCTCGGCATCCTCGCACTTGCCGCCCGGACTTGTCACCTGAGCCGCCATTTCCTGGTGGGCCGCCTCACCTGAGATAGAGCCCTTAGATGACAGGTAGGAGGTCATTTCTTTTCACGGTCACACATACCCTCCTGCAATGGCGATTTTCCGCCAAAGCCGCTCAGACTCTCCCGTCCCAGGAAGTCTCCAAAGACATCTCTAAACGGGTCCCCGACTTGCGTGCTCTCCTCCACTCGGACTTCTCTCTTGGTCTCTCCGCCACGTGTCTTGCTGATCTCGGTGCGCTCGGTGCGCGTGTACGTGTGGCTGCTGCGCGTGAACGTGCGTGTCACCCGCTCCTGCGCTGAAACCATCTGAAACCAGTTGCCTGAGGGAGACAAGCCATGTGAGCGATAAAGGACAATTACTTTCTACTTAGATTAGACGACATAGAATATTGATGCTTACCTGGAATCTTGAGGTTGAGGTCACAAGTGCTTCCCACGGTGGCGATGGCAGGTGCCTGGCGCTTCCTGGTGATACTCTCCTTCATTCTGCCCTCACCAAACATTTTTACAGTAAAAGGGCTTCCTATTTCAACGGGAACACATGTAGGAAAAAGTCTTGACTGTAATGGAAGTGTCGGTTTGGCTGTTCTTGGTCCACAAAGTTTAGTGTTTTGTGACCAACGACTTGTTACTTGAAAAACTTGCGTGTAAATTAAGGTAGCGCTGTATAAGAAAGCGCCCCCCCCCCCCCCCCCTCAAATCAGGGGTAATATTTTACCTGAGACGTGCTGGTCAGCAAACTTGATGTTTATGATGTAGTTACCAGGCTCACTGGGACAGTACGTGACACGACACGTGCCGTCCTCTACATCCTCGCAATTGATGTCGACTTTACTAGGCCCCTCGATCGACAGACCCAGACCTCCGTAACCTGCAGCAACAAAAGCTTTCACTTAAAAAGCGCAGGCAGGTATCAAACAAAATTAGACGTACCGGCGGTCCTGGTGTCTACGATGAATTGCGCCACCTCGAAAGTGCGTCCCTCCAGCAGGCCCGCCCCAAACACTTTGACCTTGCTGGCGTCGCCAATCTCAGACTGCGCTACCATGATTTTAAATGGGCTGTTGGTCACATGTGTGCCTCCCTTTTTCACGCTCACTACATGCTCGCCCACCTCCTTTGGTGTGAATGAGATGCCTAACAGGAGGAAGAAAAAAAATAACGTATGATTCGGGACTTCAAGTCTCGGCTGGCCAGTCGACGCACCAATGTGTCTGTTGGGAAGTCTCTTCAGGAGGCATGCCTCTTCACTCCCTGACGGTGCCCGAATGGTCGCCGTCAGACTCCCCAGATCAGTCTCCATGATCCTCAAGGAGACATCAGTCGCCGTGCCAACGTTGAGTTGAGAGGTGGCGAGAGGGTCGTCACCTACAAACACCCAGACGTAAGCTGCGGAACCAGGAGAAATTGGCAGCGTCCCTTTGCATACCGGTGATCTTGGCGGCGAAGGGGCTGCCGTTGATGTGTTTGTCGTCAAACTTGACGATGATAATGTAGTCGCCAGGGGACGTGGGCAGGTAGGACACGGTGCAGGTCCCGTCTTTGTTATCCTTGCAACTGATCTCAGCTTTGGACGGACCTTCCACCGCCAGAGACAAACCGCCTGCGCCCACCCGGACAGTAGTGTTAAGTGTCTCCGCATGAGCTTTACCATCCACTATCTTACCTTCTCCGGCATCCTTGGTAGCGATGGTGAAGACTGCCGGCGTGTTGGCGATGCCGTGGCTCAGACCGGGACCGTAGGCTGTCACGTGACCACTGTTAATGGCGTCCACGAAAAACTGAAGTGGACTTCCTGCAGCAGACATGGAAATCTGTTTTTTTTCCACTTCCTTTTACAGAAAGTTTATAGTCCCGGGTGACTCAGGGATCTTCCATTCTGCACTGAGTTTACCATCCTCAGTAAGCGTTGCGACTTGCGTGTCATATCACAAAAGACCGACTCCAGTTTTTGCGACAAACGGCGGTACCTGGAATGTGCTGGCCTTCGTACTTGATGTCCATCTCGTGCAGGCCACGTTCGTTCGGCGAGTACTTGACGGTGACCGTGCCGTCCTTGTTGTCAGAGATGTGCGGGCGAGCTGTGCGGCCGGACGGCATTCGCACTTCACCTGTCCGGCGCAGTGTGACTACATCGTCATCGGCCCATTCACTCAAACTAAAGGCAGGCAGGCTAACCTGTGATTTCCCCCGTCTGGACGGTAAAGGGAATGACCAGACTGAAGGGTCGCAACATGGCCTCCATGCCATTAACAGGAATCCTGGGATCATTGGTCGCCTAGAGGGACAGGGTCACATAAAAGATCCGATGAAATTCGTTGCCGTGTTTCAATACGCGCAAAAACATAACATTTGGTGGTGAAGAGCGCCACCTTCAGGAACGCACAAGCGTGCCATTAGTAGCCCATCGTGCAGAACAGACATGCGGCTCGTTAGTTTGAAGTGACAAGAGTTCACTTGGCTCCTCATCATTGGCCTGATGGGAAGAAGGCAACACTGAGAAATGAGTCCATCACAGTTCATTTGGACATTTCGGGATCCGCGTGTTAATTAACAGGCATTCGTGAGCATGCTAAATAGAATCTTAATTTGGCGTGCTTTTCGTGATCGCTGGCTCACACAAGACTTACCATTACGTGGAAGGGACTGTCAGGAATGTGCTCCCCCCCAAAGCGGATGGTGATGACGTACTTCCCGGGTTCTGGCGCCGTGTAGTATATGTCAAATGTCCCATCCGTGTTTTCCACCACATCCACATCTAGCTCCCCGCCATCCGGTGTAGACACCTTGCATGTGACTTTCCCTTTCCCAGCAGCCTTTGCGTCTACAGTGATGACGGTTTCCTCTCCGATCTGGATGGTGGGACCGACACCGGACCCTGACGAGAAGGACGCCATGATGAGCTTAGTCATGTGACAAATTCAAAAGTCAACCACTGTACTACCGACAGCGAGATCAACCACAACGTAGACTTGAGTAGCAAACAACAAGGTGGCGAACACTCACCTGGTCCGTGTCCTCCGATGGACACTGTAAAACAGCAAGATGCCCATTAGGATCATAAATAAAGGAACAATTGGGGAAAGCTATAATGGGCCTGACCTGTGACCAAACACTTGCTGGCGTCCCCAGTGGGTAGGGCGTGGATACGGTACGGCGAATACGGGATCTCGTCCCCGCCATACTTGACGGTGATGGTGTAGCGGCCTGCCATATCTGGCACGTAGGACACTGTGTATGTTCCGTCTCGGTTGTCCCGGATGTTGGCCCTCTTGGGCTTTGCCTCAGGATCCTGAAGACACACCAAATCAGGGTCAGAAAAAGAAATCGAAAACATCAAGTGCTTCCCACCACAGGTCTACAAACTGCCCAAGCAGTCAAGCTTCTGAGTGTTCATCCATCTTTTTGTTTGACCAATTTATCACTAAAACTACAGAAGAATTAGAACAAGGAGGAGGACAGAAAGGAAGAAACGGACATGTGCTCTGCTCATACAGTGAGCCGTCCCTCTGGATTGAGAATATCTTCTCAACTCCCTGGTTTGAGACCAGTGGTGGCAGCAACCTGTTGTCAAGTCTGGATACAGTTTGTGATTATGAACAAGAGATTTAGGATGATGATGTTGAAGGGACGAAGAAGTTAGCTGATGATCCGATGTCAGTATTTGCCGTAGAACATACAAAGTTATGACATTCTGCTTCACAAAGGAGGCAGGTATGATGAGATGTCAGGTTGCCATTGTTGGCAGTGGGTGCAAGCGAAGGGAAGTGGGGGAGCGTGCCGTTGGCCTTACGTAGGCTCTCTTAAGAATGGAGAACGGGATGGTTCTCTTGACTATATGAGATTCCCAGACACGGGTGTGCCAGTCCTGCACAAAGATAGCGGCCTGGTGTTCGCATCCGTCAGGATCCTGCAGCCGGCGGCACAGGAGGTCAGCACGGATAGTGTCACTGTCAGTTACTAGCGCTAGCTGACTAACTGAAAGTCAAAGGACTGTCTTGACACGCTTGTCGGACTCACCAGGATCTGAACGGTGAGCAACCCTTCGCCGGCGTCTCTGGCATCAATGGTGAACTCTACCGGCAGACTGGCAGGGACGCCGGACGAATTCAGACCGGGACCGCTGGCACGCACCTTGCTGGCATCATGGGCCGGCAGGGTCTTGATTTTGAAAGGACTAAAAATTCAATGTTTCTACAATCACAATCTTCTTGAGCACAAAACAAAGTGAATGAGCGTTCCTCACCTTCGAGGGACTTCTTGCTGGGCGTACTTGACACATATGGTGTATGGACCATCGTGGCCTGGGGTGTAATTGACCGTGTGCGTCCCGTCCCCATTGTCTATAATACTCACGGGCTCAGTAACACCTGCAAAACCAGTAGTTTCATCTTCAAGATAGAACTGTGATATGTTTGGATGCACTTGATTTGAATTATTCATCAGTCAATCATCACCATCACCTGTGGGCCCAAATATCTGGACCTCCAGAGGGGCTACACCAGCCTTGCTGCTGTCGACCGTGAAGGTCTGAAAAACGTGAGCACGAACGCCACTGCCGAGACCAGGTCCAGAGCAGCGCACTTTGCCGGGGTCCACCACCTCTCGCACCGGTACTCGAAATGGACTTCCTGCAATGAAGGACCGTGAGCTCAAGTCATCTTCAGAGAAGGGAACGCTAGGGGATCAACTCCACCTGGAATGGGAAGTCCTCCAAAGGTGATGTTGACATCGTATTCTCCAGAAGTAAAGGGAATGTACTCCACGCTGCAGCTGCCATCTTTATTATCCTTGCAGGACATTTTGGCCTCTGAGGGGCCCTCAATAGCCAGCCCAAGACCCCCGGTGCCAGCACCCCTGAGGAGGGCAGCACAGGGAGCAGGTGGAGACTTTAACTGAGTTCATTTTGGGATGTACTTGGAAATAAAAACAATTCAAATTTATGTAAGGGTACAGAAGTTACCTGGTCTCAACGGTAAACCGGTTGTGCTTGTTGACCAGACCCTCCTCCAGGCCCGGCCCGCAAGCTCGAACTCGACTCGGATCACAACCTTCACTCACGGACACCCTGAAAGGACTCTTTGGTAAGGGGTCATCATCCACTAACACCTCGATGACATGCACACCTGCCAAGACGAGCCAAGCTTGTAACGCCATCAGGTCATTTGCACAAAGTCAAAGTAGCACTAGTGTAACGCCACCAAGTCAAGGCAAGCCACTGACCATCCTCGAACGGCGTGTAGTCCACTCGGTACGTGCCGTCACCCTGGTCTGTAATGTAGGCGCCCGTGTTGGCGCCCGAAGGATTCGTAATGTAAACTTTAACAGAAGACTGGTAAACACTCTTGGCGTCCACGATGAAATGTGTGGGCACTTCTCGCAGGACTCCTGGTGAAGAGAACACAAATGGGAACAAAAATAAAAAATTAAAGACCTAACACTTCATAAAGATGTCCACTTAAGTACAGTCACAAGGTCTTTAAAAGAGCTCACCTCGCGCTTCCACGCCAGGTCCGAAGACCTTGACGCCGCTGATGTCGAGGGCGGCTTCCACCTCAAGATGTGCGGGGAATTTCGGCACTGGGTGTCCACCGTACTTAATGGTGACTGTGTACACGCCGTGACACTGTGGGATGTAGGTGATGGAGTAGGTTCCGTCGCCGTTGTTCTCCACGTGAACTTCAGCTTTGGAGCCTGACTCGGAGATGATTTCGATGGTGAGCTCAGCCTCTCCGGCTTTGGAACAGTCCACTAGGAAGGAGCCGGCTTCGTGGGCTTTTCCCCGCTCTAAACCAGGCCCACTGGCCGTCACCCTGCTGGGGTCAAAGATGGACTGGACGACGGCCTTGAAGGGGGAGCCGGGGATGTGCTGCTCAGCAAAAAGGATGTTGATATTGTACTCGCCGGGTTCAGTGGGCAAATAGGACACAGAGCAGGATCCGTCACCGTTGTCCTGGCATTCAATCTTGGCTTCGCAGGGACCCTCCACCGTCAGGCCTAACCCTCCGGTGCCCGCTCCCTTTGTATCTATGGCAAACGGGGCCGGTTGGCCCACCGTGCCACCCTGGAGACCCGGACCGTAGGCTCGCACCTGCGAGGTCAGCAAGAAAGCTATTGACTTGACCAAAATGACGACAGCTTCCCCATCTTCATACAAATATCTAACCTTGGATGGATCAGGAGGCAAGATGCCTTCCACGGCCAATGGGCTCCCCGGGATGGGGTTCCCATCATAGCTGATTTCCACACTATAAGGCCCTTCCTCTGGCGGGATGTACCTCACCGAATAACTTTCATTGGCCGCGTCAGATTCCAGCTTGCATGGTATCGGTCGGTTGGATGGGGATATGATTTTCACTTCTAGTTGGCCTTGACCACCGGCGCCCAATGTACTGATGCTGAATTCCTGATCCTTCCCGACGTCGACCTCTGATTGACACATCGCTGACGTCAAAATAGATCTATGCATAACGCGCACAGTACAGTGATCCCCACTAAGAATGCCGAAAATCTACAAGTAATCGACATCCCCATAAAGGATTCGAATTGCCTGTACATTTTCCAAGATGGAGACAAATCATAACTTTGGTTTACATGAATGCAAGGGTTAAAAAAAGAAAACTTGACTGACTGTTGTTTAGACCGTCAACATGGACCTTGCTGAGATCCAGAGGTGGAGCCACAGTGATGTGAAAGGGACTTTTGGGAATAGCGTCACCCCCGTGGAGGACAGTGATGACCAAACTTCCCTGAATAACAAAATAAACACGATGAACGTGACGTAAAAATCCTCAAAGGGACGGAAACGTGCTCCAAACTCACCTGGTGGGCAGCGGTGTAGCGGACTGTGTATGAGTAGTCGTGGTTGTCAATGATCTCAAAGTCTCGCACCACGTCACCTGTAGCTCTGCCTCCGAAATGGACCTCAGGCTGGGCTTTGCCGGCTCCTTTTGTGTAGATAGTGAAGTGTGTCGGCTTTCCCGCTTCTACACCTAAATTGGAAAAAAACATCCAAGTGCTCAACACCAACAGCCGCCGGAATAATAGGACATTCTAGAAAGGTTATATTCATATTAGCTGACCCGATTTACTGAGTCCAGGTCCTTCTGCTCTCACTTTAGCAGCATCATAAGAAGGATCCACTTTTATTCTGAAGGGGCTAATTGGAATTTCCTGTTCCAACAATCAATTTGTACTCTTACGCATCCGCAGGTACTTTGAGATTGACCTTGATTTTTTTTTCTCCTTCTCACCTGGTCAGCAAAGAGCACCATGATAGTGTACAGGCCCGGTGCCGGTGGAGTGTACTTGACCGTGAATGTGTCATTGTCATTCTTGATGATGTCAAAGTCGATGCCGGCCTCAGCGGGTCCGACCACGCCGGGGGCACACTTAATGCCAATGCTGACATCACCTCGGGGGGGCACAAGAGGCCAGGTTTCACTTTGTGCTTGCCGTGAAGACCACAAAGAAGAAGTGGTGCCTTACCTTGCCCTGCCTCACCGCAGTCCACTGTGAAGTAAGTGGGCTCTTTAGCTTTCAGTCCATTTCTCTCCACGCCGGGACCAAAAACCTTCACCTTCTGTGGATGGCTCCCCTCTCCAATGCTCACCTGGCACACAAATACACACCTTTATGAATCTCTTCTGTCGTCGAGTATTTTTTTACTGCAGGGAGCAACAGGAAGCGATTACAGTACCCTGAAGGGGCTGTTGGGAACATTGACTTCATCCCAAGTGATAATGATTGTGTGCTTCAGAGGCTTTATTGGGATATAAACACACAAGAATGTCCCATCGCCGTTGTCCCTAATCTCCACATCAATTGGGAAGCCTTCAGCATCCTGTGGAGAATATCAACGGCAAGTGGGCATGGTAAAGTAGGCAGGCAGGCAGGCGAGTTGTCACCTGAGCGTAGAGCCTCAGCTTTCCGCCGCCGGCTCCTCGGCTGTCGATGGAGAAATCTGCCGGCTTGTTGATCATGCAGCCGACGGGTTCCAGACCCGGTCCGTAACACCTCACCTGGGGATCGGACAACGGCATACTGAGCAGTCAAAAATGTCCAAGGACTGACAGTTTCTGTCTCGCCGGAGCCACCTTTTCTGGGTGGAGGTCCACGGCCGCAGGGAGAATGCGTGCCATGAAGGGGCTGTCTTTCACATCTTCGTCGTCACATATGACGTGGATGGCGTAGTCGCCGGGCTCGGTGGGCCAGTACTTCACATCACATGACCCATCTCCTTTGTCATCGCACTCGATCTTTGCCTGAGACGGACCCTCGATAGAGAAGCCTAAGCGGTGGTCAAGTGGTCAATCTCGGTCACCTGGCTTCTTTTTTTGGGCCGTGTTGCCATTTTGAAGTGTGAGGACATACCCAGCGTTCCCACCTCCGTCCCGATGGCCTCCACCACGAAGTCAGCGCTCTTGCCCACCAGGCCCGTCTCCAGACCGGGACCCCAAGCCCGCACCTTCTGAGGCCCAGCTTCCTCGCTCACATAGACCTCAAACGGACTGAACACACCCAACGCAAAAAAAAAAGTAACAAAGATTCTACTTGTCGAAGATAGCAGCCAATAGGTGCACCTGCGCGGGATGCTGTGAGCCCCCCAAGTGATGGTGATGATGTAACTGCCCGTCACGATCGGATAGTAGTTACATTCGTAAATGCCGTTGTCCGCCTCCACCATCTTCACGGGCTCCTCCAGGCCATCTGAATTGAGCAAGGACAGCAGAAGCTAAACATCAGCGGCACCGTAACCTTCATAGATTCATATGCGTGGCGAAGATGCTCACTCGGTCCCTTCACCGAAACTCGGAGCTCGCCGGTGCCGCCGCCTCGGGTGTCCACTTTAAACTCGGCCACTTGCTTCACCCTCAGACCTCTGGGCTGCAGACCTCGGCCGGACGCCCTGCAGGCGTTTGGGCTACAGGCTGTGTGGACCAGTCAGAAGAAGCTCTGGTTAGATTGCGTTCAAAACAGCTTAGGTCGCTGTTAGTCGTGGAAAAGTACCAAAAGGTGAAACGATACGATTATCTGAAGACAAAAGAGGAGACTATTCACATGAATTAGCTGAAGAAAGCAAGAAAAATGAATTGTAGGGCGACCCAAGCCACCTGACGCCAGCGAGCGATCGCTAGGTTGCATTTGGAGATCGAGATGATGTAACACATGCAGTAAGGACTCATTCCACACACAAATACGCTCGCTCGTTGTTGGTGTCGAATGAGGACGCCGCCCAAGGAAAAGCGGACTGAGCCATGCTGGCAAGCAGAGTCCAGGGGGCGCAGACAGGCGCCGGTCACAAGCTCGACCCCCCCGCCTCTACTAACTTGGTCGCCTGGGTTTTGGCGGTGTCGGAGGAGGGCCTTTCCTTGGGGGAGTGTGTACTGACGGAGGTACAACCTGCACAGGAGACGCGGCGGACACCGACGGAGGCGGGGAGACGCTCTGTGGGACTGACCAAGGGAGGAGGAAGTGTCAAGTGTCCGAGTCCAACCGTCGGGCATCCAAGTCACGCGATCAGGCCAACACCCAAATCACATGATCAAGAAACCAAAGTCACATGTCATCAGGGTTTGAAGGCATACCTTGTGCTATGAGGACAGGGAAGGGGCTCCTGGGAATCTCCTGTCCTGCAAAGGTGATATGAACGGTGTGCGGCCCATCCAGGACTGGAACGTAGGTGCATCGGAAGATGCTATCGCCTCTGTTTTCCAAGACCACCTCCACGGTGTCCCTGCGACCATTCGAGTCCACGATGATCACGCCCACATCGCCGGCGCCAGCGCCTGGTGATCCAAAAGGTAGGGAACATTTAGGGGACATGCCACGGGGCGGGGCCAACGGGAGGTCATTATCACACAGATGCTAACCTGCCGTGTAGATGTCAAAGTAGGTAGGCTTGGTGGCCACGTTTCCCACGTGTTGCAGTCCCGGGCCACGGGCCTGCACCCGGCTCGGGTCCCCCATGGCTTTGGAGACATGGACCATAAAGGGGCTACCATTGATGTCCTGGCCCGCAAACAGAACCTTTACCTGTGACAGAAGGACTCAAGTTAGCACTCAGCTATCATCAGCTGTTTGAAGAACTTACTTTATGGAGACCCTCCACTTTGGGCAGATAGACTACCGAGTATGTTCGGTTTTTGTCGTTGTTGGGGATCACCCGTGCCTAAAACGAACACATCGGGGATATTGAATTCCTTTGAAGCTAAACAGTAATTCTCGTGGCCATACCTCTTCCGTGTGCCCTTCCAAGTCCTCCACGTAAACCAGAACCTCGCCCAGTCCGGCCTCCACCGTTTCCACTAGAAACTCTGCCGGCTTGAGAACCACATTACCTCGAGGTTCAATGCCTGTGACCCAAAGGAGAAGAACATTTGATCAACTCTTTCTTGAAATATTTGGAAGTAGATGCTAGGGGACTTTGCTAAACATGAATGAAGACCGATAGCCTGAACTGAAAACGTTTTCATTTTCAGTTCAGGCTGCAACACCAGATATTCTACTGCTGCCAACAGAGAAAGGCCTGTCTTTTGCTACCGGAAAAACATAAGGTGTCACGGTGACAGGTTTCCGCAAATCGGCATGACCCAAACATCTAATGTTTTCCTACCCACCTGGCCCAAATGCTTTGGCCTTTTTTGGATGCAGTGTCTTGGCCCTCAAAGGGGCTCCTGGCTTCAATTTGGCTTTGGGAAACTGAGACAGGTAGGTCATAACAGAGTGTTCGTCAACGTTGGGGTCCACGATCTCCTCTGGAGCAATTACCTGCACGTACATCGAAATCCTGACAGTTTGCTAAGGAACCTCGACCACCACACGTGAGACACAATTCAAAGGAGAAAGACACATGGTGACACGAAAATGAACCTGAGGTACACCCAACCAGTCGTCGGCCTGCTGCATGGCCTCTCTGGCGTTCTCCACCGGCTGGCTCGGATCCCACATTTCCCAGTCTGGACAGAGACCTGAAGACAACACCATGCATACTATTCAGGGCCCACCACTGTCTACTTGCCCACCAATGTCTACTTCCCGTCCGTTCTGTACGGCTAAGAGTTTTCGCTGCTCTTACCGGGGGCGCAGTTGTCCACCAGGGCTCCTAGAGCTTTTCCATCCCTCCAGTCACGGTGGAAGTTGGTGATGGGCATTTGGGGCACTTTGTTCTGGATCCAGCCCAGAAGACGCTGCTTGGGCGTCAGCTTCCTGGCTTCCTCGTCATCCTCGTCCTCCCACATTGGCATGGAGATGGAGTAGTGCAGGATCAGCGTCCAGATCAGACCGAGGATCAACTTTAGGTTCCCGTCCACGATGGCTTTGGAGTCTGGGATGGCGTGGCTCATTGTAATTAAACTATTTAGTACATTATTTAAGAAATGCAAACTACCCCGACCCAAACTGATACCATTAAAAAAGTGCTTGAAGACATGGCAAAATGTTCTCTCTTTTTAGGTGTCATTTAACCGCATTTTAGACTCACTGGAACGTCTCACTTCTTTATGACTTCTTTCTGTTCCGTCACAAGTCCAATGAATTCGACTTGGTTCACTGAAAAGACTTCTTTGTTCCACACAAACACTCGTTACCCATAGTAACAGGACAAACACACTGATCATGTGTGATGTTTGAGGGAAAGTGTTCCACGAGCAGGAAGTGGGACAAATGAGCGCACAGGGAAACTATTTGTTAGGCTTCTTGGCACCCCGCTGCCCCCCACAGGATGGAATCACCACCACTGTCCCACAGCCACTTTGACCCAATTTTGACTGAAAAGAACCAACAGCCCCGTGACCCTAAGTCAGTGGAACATGCCGCCCAAATCCCTTCATATGTCACAGGACGCTAGTGAAAGCTAAAAACTCTGACAGTTTACATTTGGTCATGAAGGTATTCATTTGTTCACATTATTACACAAACACACCTGTCACCTATAAAAGACAACAGCTGACACAAAGTCTAGTAAAACGGACGCACACATGTTTTCTGGTCACGGTTGTTTAGAGCGGACAGCTGACAATACAGTATAGTCTGAGGACAAACACACAATTGGCAGCAAGCCTTTATCAAATTTGATTCAATTCCACGCACCATCAGCAGACTAGGGCACATTTAGCCTTACAAGTAACATGTCCCACTAGTACGCCGCAGTTGTTGTACTAGTCTAAATGTCACGGGAAAATCATCCCTATTGAGATAGTCAGTGGGATAAATGCTGTACAGAATGAAATAGTCTATTCTTGTGTACCTGGAGATATGAAAATAATAAAGTGATCTATGTGTTTTGTTATGGGGTATGGTATCGTAAATCCTAAAAGAGTAGTGTGTTTCTATTTTCAGTTGGGGACTTGGGGGATGGCAGAACTCAGCTGTTGCTCTGTCAATCAGGACCACCCCCCCCAAAAAAAAAAAAAAACAGACCCCACCTTTACAAGGCCATGTTTGGAGGTTAGCTTAGGTTTTGAAATGAAGTTGAAATATACCGTCAATCATACATATATGTGGGGACTTCTGCGGCAGAGGTCAGTGTTACTCTTCTCAATTCCACACTCACCAATGGACACCAGCCGGATGTGTTGCCGCTCCAGGAACTCCAGTGCCACCGACACATTCTCCAGCTTCATCTGGCGGAAGTTGGGCCTGGCGTGGTACCTGCGGTACATGTTCTTCTGGCTCAGGACCTCCAGCAGCGCGATGAGCCTCAGGCCATCCGCCAAGTCCTTCTGCAGGTCCAGCATGCGCTTGTGGACGCTCTTCAGGTGCTCGTTGCACCACCTGGTGAAGGTGTTCTGCTGGATCTTCTTCCACGGAGCGTCCTCGGCCAGGTCCTTCTCCGTGGCGGGCATCTCCTCCGCTTCCGCCCCATCTTCCGGCTCCTCTTCCCTGACAAAGTTCTGGAGGTGCTGCGGCTGCGTCATGGCGGTGCCGGCGGTCGGCGCCACCTGGAGAGCGCGCCGAACCAGCGCAAAAGTGGCACGAGACGAGCCGCGGCGGAGGGAGCGAGCGTGTGCCTCAGAGTGCAGGACTCCCTGGAATGTTCCTGCCAGACCGTAATAACACGCAGCCTGATAGCCAGCCGCCAGCTCATTGGATCGAGGGGGACCCGGGAGGTGGGGCCGGCCAAGCTCTATTTTTAGAGTACACGCTCAGAGGGACACTCCAGGCCGCTGTGATGTCATCAGTCATCAGCTAACATTTTCCTGAAATGTCATAAAGTTAATTTTGATGTTTTGTAGCGCGGTGAAGCATCACTATCTTGCTGCTCAGAGGATCGGTGTTTGGATCTTTGCGGAATTGATATTTGGCTCCACACTTTCATTGGAAATGTGCTCTATATTGTCAATTGATGTGAATGTCAATCTAAATGGTTGTTTGTCTACATGTGTCCTGACATTGACTGGCGACCAGACGGACGGTTGTCTTGTAGTGAGAAGACTGATGACCTGAATATGAGTAACCTCTATAGAAAAGGATGGTGGCATGTGATCACTTGAAGCTGTTGCTCATCATAGAAGCCCAGTCACTTGGAGTGGTGTTTATTACACAAGACATTAGTACAACATCGCTACATTATCATGCTAGCTTGTAGCCTCATCGGAAGGTGCGATCAGATGGCCGAGTCAGCGTTGGTATTCAGATACAAGAGGAAGCATGCTACATTTACATCAAAGCGTACATTATAAGATCTCTCTTTAACCACAAGTGCCCTCACTCTCGGTTCAATATTGATAATCGATGAACATTAATAACTACATGTATGTGCAGTATTATGTGCTCTGACATACTAGTATTTACTGGCGACCAGTCTATTTGTCTATATGTGCGCTGACATTGACTGTCAACCTGTCCATAGACTGGCGAGCAGTCCATTGTTTTCACAATTTTTGACCTGCAATTAGATGGCGACAGGTCCAGGGCGTACCTGGCCTTTCAACTGAAGTCAAACCTGCAACCGCAGTGAAGACCTAGACAACGGATGGAGGCTTACGATCCAAGATTCTGTGCTTGGATCTGCAGGGTTCCGGGATGGCCGCAATGTCCCTTCTTGTCAAACTCGGGTCAAACTGGGGAGCAACAGAACAAAGATGGCTGCGACTGCCACCGCTGCAGCTGCAAGGTTGCATCCTCCCGCGTCGCCCTACCAGATGAGGAGGAGAGAATATTGTGGGCGGGGAAAGCGGTGACTGCCTTTTTCGATCGACGCGTTAGAAAGTGAGGTGAGCCAAGCTCAAATGCGCAAGTTGTTAACCGTCCAGTTTCAAGCAGGCAGTACCTGCTCCCGTCTAGGACGCCAGCTCCTCCCACCAGCACCACATCAAGCCCACAATAGCAATCAGGCCTAGCACGGGTGCCGACACGAGGGGGTTCTCGTGGGGGCTTGGGCGGCCCTGAGGAGGACACACAAGGAAGGAAGTGGCCACGTGTGACAGGAAGAGGAGGGACTCGTTTGATGCGAGGGTGGCGAGGAGGTGGTGACATCAAACGGGAGGAGGCCGCATCTATTTTTGTCAAAAAAAAAAGTGCAAAATTGCCATACTTGGCCAATCCCTGTCTTAGTCCCTCCCCCAATTTGAGCAACTAATGACAGTATCGTTTGTTTCCCTTCCTGAACAAGCCACACCCCCTCTCACCTGTGCCCCCTCTCCCAGAATACGTTGAAGTTCGCCCTTGCAGTGTCGCAGCTCCTCCTCCAGGGTGGTGCATTCGCGCCGGCTGTCGTCATGGAGACGCCGCAGTGAGCTAAGCGAACGCTTGATGCGCTCGCACTGACACAAACAAAGGCAAATGTGCACGTCAGTTGCCGCACGTTCTACAAGGTGCGTGACGTACGCAGTACCTCGGCGCGCGCTTTGAGCTCGGAGTCCTCGACCTTCTGCAGTTGGACCTGAAGTTGAGCGACTCCCTGAAAGGCGGCGGGCGGACTGCACGACTCTACCTCCGTACTGGAACAACAAAAAACTGTCAGCTTTGAAAGCCATCAAAGCTGCAACCTCTGCGTGTTCGGACAGTCGAATGCAGAGCTCACACGTACGCTGGTTGTTTTTGCTCTTCTTGTCGGACTTTGCTGCTCAACTGCCGGTTGGCGTCGCTCAGCTGGAGACGTTGGCGACTCAGCGATGCAAACTCATCCTCTGCACGTGCGCTTTCGCCAGCTAAAAGCCAAACGTACAATCCCGGTCAACAGCGACTCCACTCGCCCTCTGGATTTGTTTCTTTGTGGATTTGTTGTCTCGTAAAAGAGTGGACTTGCCCGGGTCACGCGCATCGCCACTGTCCATCCTCAGGGCGCCGATCTCGACCCGGCGCTGGCCGTCCCGGTCCCGGAGGCGCTGAATCCCGGCCCCGAGCCGACAGAGCTCCTCTTGCAGGCAAGCGATGTCGTTCTCGCTCTCGGCCGCCGCCTCTTCGCCGGCCTCCTGTAGCGCGAGTGCCGTCTCTTCCGCCCGGCGCAGCGCCATCTCGGCCTCCTCCAGATCGCTCCGCTTCTCCCGTTCGGCCGCCGCCAGCTCCCCCCGAACACGGGCCAACTCGACTGGAAGGGGCGATCGCGAACACGGAAGGCCGCTGCGGCCCTCTAATCCAGCGTGAGGACTTGAGATATTGATGAAATGGTGGACGGTACCTTTCAGAGCATCCAATTGCCTGGTGAATGTTTCAGCCTGATGGGCCTTGGCCATTCGCTCGTCTTCCAACATGCCTGACGAGAATGAGAAGAGAATGTGTTCATAGAGCGAGAGGAACTTGCAACGACAACTCGTTCTCACTCTTCATTGCGTGAAAATTCTCCTCTTGTCTGCAGGAATCTTGCCGGGTCTCCTCCAGCTCCATCAGAAGCTCCACCATCCGGAGCCGCAGTTCTTCCACGCCCGCCTCTTCATCCTCCTCCTCTTCCTCAGCCAACTTTCCATCTTGTGTCCTCTGACACACATCGTCCTTCAGCTGGCCTGTAAAACAATATGCCGGTTATGGATCGATTTTCAAGGCGCCGGCCACCATGAGATGCTTTAGGCAATGTTTTTAAAGATCTACAAATGGGAGAGGGGGAAAAAAAAGAACTTCTCATTTGTTGGGTTGATCACACTGACCGTACGAGTCCAGAACTTCCTCAATGAGGGGGGGCAGCCGTAGTCCGTTCATTTTCGGGGTTTCTGAGGGTTCCTCAAGATGCACGCAGTCTGGTCTGCTGAAGACACCGCTGCCTCCTCATCGTCCTAAAAGGCACGTCATCAAAATGTCAAATATTAGTATCTCTCTGGCGACCACTTCAAGGTGTACCCTGGCCGCTAGCCTGGACCCCAATGAGGACAAGTTCTATAGAAAATGGACGGATTTACTACTCCTGTGAACACACGCAGCGAAGTAGTGACGTCAGCGTGTTGCTCACAACCTACGCTGTGGATGTGCTGGTTGTCATGGAGACGTGAACGTCCTTGACCACGCAGCTGTTTTCATCAGCACGGTAGAATGAGATATTCACATGACATGATGACAGCGATGAGGAATTTACCTGCCGACTTGATGCTGCGTCTCATCTTCCCCATCTTCATCATTGGAGTGACGCTCAAGACCGCGTCACGCAGTCGACATCCGTGACGTCATGATTAACGCTTCATGGACCAGTCTAACGAGTATAACTAGACAATTCAACATCATGGTGTTAAACTGTTATATGTACTAACAACACGTTTGTAACTTTTAATGAGAATCGTTTTTGATCGTATGCCGTGGACTACAAAGGCGCGCCTTTATGATGTCATTGCTGTCCCATCTTTATAACGGGACGCGCACACCACACGTCTTTGCTTGTCGGAAAGCCCCCCAAAAAACATTGGGGATGAGTGTATATCACTAAATCAACAGAAAGAAGGCCATTTGTAGAAAATATATTTTCCCCAAAGTTTGAGGTTTTGGCTGAAATTTTGCACAACGCACCAGTCGACAACACTCTTTTAAGACTCGGTAGGTCAAGACCGCCGTCTTGTGGCGCAAACACGTACTAAATGTTAAAATTGAAATGCTGCGTTTCGGAGAACAGTTTGCAGGTTCCTTTAGTTTCAATACACTCATTGAAAATACCTTTGACAGAGTCTTAATAGTAAAACCAAGGAAAGCCAAAAGCACTTGTAACCGGTGATGGTCGTGTCTGAATAATGACGGGAGCAAAGTGACCAATGCTGGCGTGATGAGCAATGTTTACACAAAGATAATCCTCCCGTCAAACTTGGCATTAGTAACGATCCCCGTTTCAAATTAAATAAAGAAATACACGCTAGGAAATGAAGAGCAGTTTGGCGCTTACCCAGGGGTGAAAGTGGCTAGAATTTCTTGCAGGAACTCCCCGACGTGAAGGTCGCCACGGAGCCAGAAATAGGGTTAGGGTTAGCTTCATCTTTATTTATATTTTGTGGGGGGTTCAAACCTCCTAAAACTACTGAAATGCAAAGAAAACTGTTTTGGCACAGTTATTTCTAGAACACATACAGAAACTGATTTTCATTCAAAATTGTATTTTTCCCCCCATGATTTGCCAAATAAAAGTTAACAAAAACAGCAATAGCCCCAACCTCCATCTCCTAATTTTTATTTTCCCTCATTTCCTCACATCCTAAATGTCAAATCTCAATTTTAACTACTTAAGAACATAGGATGTATATTATAATTGAAGTTAACGTTAACATTTACTTGATTTAAAAAAATAAATAAATAAAGATATAAGTAACATACATTCAGAAAAATAAGTAGAAATGACTTATATTATGCAGAGTGACATAGAATATATTTTGAAGATTGCGCAAACATTGAAGTTTTTAAATCATAAGGAAATGAATAAGTAGCCTAACATACAGTGGGGAGAACAAGTATTTGATACACTGCGGCAGTGTATCAAATACTTGTTCTCCCCACTGTAAATGAACAAATATAAATCCAAAGTGCACATTGACAACTAAGATGTTGTGAACCTCCCCATCAGAGCAAATAAAACTAAATATGATAAATAAGCCTCCTCAACTCTATCCCTGCTTTGAAAGATTTGATCTATTTTCTGTTGCGTTGCCCTTTTTTGTTGCATCAATCCAACTTTTTTTTGTTTTGCTGTTCCAGGAAACATGCACATTTGAACCAATCAGAGCTAACTATCTCTGCTGATCACATGTCAGTGTGTCAGCCAATTGAACGGATAAAAGAGTCCAGGCGTTTTGCTTTGCTGCGTGCATTTGCACATTGAGGTGACTCATCATCGTCAGTCAGATAACTGCAGCAGCTGGGGAAACCTCCATGCCGTCCGTGGAATAAAAGAAATACTAAATATCGGTGAAAACGGATTACGCAAGCACTTTTATGATGGTTGTTGTTAACACTTGTGTATGTAAATCGGATGTTAGTCGACTGTTTTCTTTTTGGAGATGAAACGCATGTGTGGCAGCTTAGCATTTTTTTGGGTTTACATAGCGTTTTGACAGTTGCCGTCATATTTTTGGAATCAAAGCACCGTGTACCGGAGCAGCATTCCGGCCCTGAATCTTATACCGGAACTGCGTTCCTGACCGTTCTGGCCCACTTTGACCCCTGCGCTTACCTCCCAATCGGCATCCACATACAAAAACAGGAGCAAAACAATTTGCAAATATGTACAAAGTTACAATTTTGAAAGGGGGATGGATCGAAAATGGGAGAAAATAATCAATAACCAGTTATTACACGAACATACCATTTTTGCTCTAACAAGTTAGCGCTGTTACATACTTATTGACGGCCGTTTCGTAAAATAAAGCCACTCGGAAGAGGACGGAGCTGCATTTACTTGCTTTACATTATTTTGATATTTAAATTAGTACAATGGAGTTTGCAACAATTTACGGAGGGATTAAACTTAAGCACTTTGATCAATCGTGTACCATTAACGTATTTTATACATTTGACAACTATTTTCAGTGATGGTGGTGCCACTCGGAAAACTGTACCCATCAGTCTTCATCAGTCCGAAAGGACCGTCACTTTGCTACACTTTTGCGGTGTTGCGTTCTGTCCACTTGTTGGACGCCGCCGCAGTACAGTATGTTCAATTAAACCAAACCACAAAAACAGCAGCAAATATATTTGAATAATATCTTGTGATTCACTGAGTATTTTTAAGAGCAGTGTGTAACACCACTTATTTTGACCCCCGCCCCCAATAAATTCTGAAAATATTTATTCTCATTTCCTTGTCTGTTTAAGGCTCGATTATGTCGGCTCAGGCGGATACTCCCCTTTAACGCTTGGATTCAAACCCCTGCCCTTTAATACCTCATCGTCGATCCCGTTTGTGTGTGCGTAGTGTAAAGTTTTACTTTCCACCCGAGGTGACGCACAGTTCAGCTCGTAAGGCAAGTCTTTCCCTTTTTTTGGGGGTGGGTAGGTCAACATTTGCTATTTTCAAAGATAGGAGTGATCACCCGCGTTGCTCACTCGTTAGCTTATCCGGGCTAACCGGTGAATTAGCCTCGTTAGCACGAGGAGCTAACAGCTGCCAGTCGCTATTTGACATTCCCTTTGGTGCCTATTTACTTAGCTTAACTCACTTTCAGTTGACACGGCACGACAGGTTGATCCGTCGCCACAGCAGCCGGGGGCTTCCGATTGGCTGCTTGCTTCTTCGATTCCGTGACCCACCGGCCGGATAGACCCCGGATTGGTCGCCGCTCGACCGTGGACGCGCAAGGGACCGGTCACCGGTCAATCGCAAGATCTGGGTGCGCGTAAACCCCTTGGCTAATTGGCTACCATTGACGTCCGATCAGTTTGAACTGGAATAAGGCGACCCTCCCGGCTGCTAGACATTGGACGTCTATGAGCGCCAACGGCACTGAAATATTTTCAGTCCCGTTTGTTTTTCAGTCCAACCCTTGTTTTCTTCACAAGTCTGAGGAGGAATGCGCTTTGTAGCTTTAGGGCCCTGAAGCTGCCATTCTCTCGCTCTCATAATCAAGCTCTTATTTTCCTGATCAAAGCTTTTGATTCTACTCTGGCTGCCTTGTGACGTGCACGTGCGCGCGTTTTCACCTTTCAACGCGCACTTAAGAGGCCAGATTTGTAGCACTTTCAACTTCCACTTTCCCGCAATCGGGCGCATGACAGAAAAAGAGGAAGTGGAAATCACTTTTCTCAACAACTTTTTAAGATGTCATTGACTATTGTATTCTCAACAAAATTTCAATGATCTGGTTTTGGGCCCCGGGTCAAAATTTCTAAAAAGTCAAGCAGTCGCTAAAGGCTGTGACAAATTTCAACTTTTTTTTTTTTTTTTGCGCTGCGCAGGTAAACGCATCGTCACCCCCAAATGTCCCATCGGCACCTCCGAGTCAGGCACGGCGACACGAGCTAGCGGAGGCTGGCATGCGACAGTGGCCCAGCGCGTCCGGGTGGCGGCGCCGCTGAGCGAGACATGGACGAGTTCGGCAGCAGGACTTACGGCACCAGCGGCCTGGACAACAGACCGCTGTTCGGCGAGACGTCTGCACGGGTGGGATGTCTGTCGGAATGATGCAAAATGAGCACCGTTTGACCCGAACGCTTCATGATTTCGACTTTTTGTTTTGGGTGGCTGTCAGGATCGCATCATTAACTTGGCAGTGGGAGGATTCACGTCTCTGGTTGTGCTGGTACGTACGTCCGTGTCGTCGACGCGAATGACAGATTTCGAGACGAGCACATTTACCTTTCAGGTGACGGTGATCAGCTCCTTCGTTTTCCCTTCGTTGCCTCCGCGGCCGCTCAACATTTTCTTTGCCGTCTGCATCCTGCTCACCTGCGGATCCGCCATTTTGCTGGTACGCCCAAATTGCGGCGGCGAGAAAATGAACCTGAACCCGCCACCTTTCTCCTTAGATCTTCTGGTACCGCCAAGGCGACCTGGAACCCAAGTTCCGCAACCTGATCTACTACAAGCTGGCGTCCATCGTGTTGCTGTGTCTGTGTGCCAACCTCTACTTCCACGACGTCAGGTGAAGGAGTCCCGGACGCACTTCAAGACGCGCAATAAACGTCCACTTCTTGTCCAGCACCTGTTTTGCGTCAGTTCAAATGGCTATGGAGGTTGAAGGACCAAATGCCTTTGGGTGTTGGACCATAACGATGCAACTTTAGTTTTTTTTTCTTGCCCTTCCACACATTCCAGCGGGTAGCTTAGCAGAGCTGACACATTTGCACTAATCACAGGCTCAAGTTCAACGTCCGCGTAGCCTCGTGATACTTTGTAAAAAAAGAACCGAGACCTCGTACGACACTTATATTGGGTTTTGACCAAAACGCCCGTGAGGGGTTTTATGTTTGATACTTTTAACATGTTCCCCACCTGAAGAATAAAGCTCACCACGACTTTCGGATTGTCAACACAATGTTTTTCTTTTGTTTGTATTTAATATTTGACTGAATAAATACATGAAGTAAAATGAGATGGCATTTTTCTTGATCACGCGCCACAAAACTTGAAAAATTGGCACTTGACTTGTAAAAAAAAAAAAAAGGAAAAACCTGGATAGTGTCCTAATCGCAGCCGTCCTGGTTCTCCAAGATGGGATCTGTAGACAAAACAGCATGAGTCGCCGCGCCCGGACCCGTCACGTTGGCCTCACCTGTCAGCGTGCTGCTGATGTTGGGAGAGGGCACGATGAGGACGGCGCCACCGCCGTCCATTGACGAATGCGCCGCCGGAGCGTCGGCCGCGGGCAAAATCAGCTGCTCGATGACAAAATGTAAACGTTATTACTGACTAGAGCGGACCGAAATCGTAGCTACGGAGCACCTCGTCGGTCGTCGGCTCCTCTGCGGACGCCTTTTCCGGATCGGCCAGAAGATCCCGGCGCCGTCCCTCCGTCTCGTCCGAGGCCAGCGTCTGGATGATGATGCCGTCGCCGCACAGGCCGTCCGTCTACGAAACGGCGTCCTCGCATTAAGACAACATACGCCGGTCGCTATACGTACGGCAAAATGCGGCGGAGACGCACCGTTAGACCGTGCAGGATGATGTGCTCGTGGGATGAAGAGGAGCCGGTTGTCAAGGTCACCGTGCCGTTGTCGGCCAAGCCAAGCGGCAGGCTCTGATTGGAGGAGGTCTGCAGGACGTACGTGCCCGGCGTGGCGGTGGGCTGCAGCTGGAATGACTGCCGGAGACGGCGAAACGTCGTGGGAAAAGACCCGCCCACACGCACGCGCGACCTTTTCGCCCGAGCTTACCGGAAGAATCTCAAAGGCCTGCAGCGCTCCGCCGTTCAGCGCGACGGTATCGCCCTCGCCGCCGGCCGCCGAAGACTCTGAGGATGGAGACGCAGTCGATTTAACCGTCGGACAAGGAACGCGGGCGGGGGGCGGCGGCGACTTACCCAGGTGCGCGATCTGAAGCGGGATCTGCACCGCGCAGCTCTGCAGCGCCGTCGAACCCGAGCCGCCTTCCTCCGAGCGGCCCAGGCGGATCTGAAGCGAGGAAGCGGCGCTCGTGGACATCACTTCGTGGAGGCCCTTGACCAGAACTGCAAACGCATACGGCGTCAATCCTTTTTTTCCAGTGAATTCTTTTTTTTTTCCCTGGCGTGTCACCCCGTACCCGGGAAGGGGACGGCCTTGTGATTGGCCACTTGTCTCTTGATGCTCCACCATTTGGAGCGCAACCACTGGGGCGAGCGCACGCTACGCCAGCCGCCCGCCAGCTCCTCCCATTTGATTTCGTTCTCATCGACCACGTCCAGCTCCAAAATCCTGTCCCGAACGCAACTCTGAGCCGTCGACTCGACAGAGGAGTAAACGTCCGAGCTAGCGTACCTGCGCGCGAGGACGAGATCGTCGTCTTTGGTCCAGTCGGTGCCGCCGCTCTGCTTCCAGTTGAGGTAGTTGAGCCACTTGGAGCGGCACTGCTTCTCGGAGCGCGTGCCCACCCGGTTGGCCACCGAGGCCCAGGAAACGCCCCCGGTCACCGCCGAGCCCGGGGACGCGCCCGCCATTTCGTACACCACCTCGGCCAGACGTCGCTCCTCCTCCTCGCTCCACTTGCCTGCGCCGTCCGGGCGTTTAGTCGGACCGAGCGATCGGAGCCTTACCCTCCGTCGTACCCGTGTTGCAGGTGTCCTTCATTAGGCGACAGCGATCCTTGACAGAGGACGCGCTGCGGCCCAGCGCGGCGCCGATGGTGGCCCAGTCGTTGCCGTGGCGATCCCTCAGGCTAAAGGTTTGAAAGGTTACCCGCCTGAGCTGGCGTGGGCAAATAAAGACGGACTCACCTTTTCAACTTCTCAATCTCTCCCGGAGTGTACCTGAACACAAACGGGCACGCGCGGTCACGTAAGACGGGCGCTTTCGCCGCCGTGACGACGAGCGGTCTCGGTCACTCACTTGCCCACGTGGTTGCGGTTGTCGTACATGCGCAAGACTCGTCGGTAGACGGCAAAGAGCGGCCTGTTGAGGCCCACCGCCACCGAGCGGTAAAAATCTTTCCGCTCCTCTTTGGACATCTCGAAGACGATCTCGGCCGGGTCCTCCACGCCTCGACTCTGAACGAGCAAAGACGTCAACGTCGGTCTCTCGGCCGACGTCCGTGACCAAATCACCAAAAGCAACCTTGACGTATTGTTCGATGTTGCTCATGAGAATGTCGATCTCCTCTTTGGACCACATTCCTTGTCTCCACTTGTGACCTGAAAGCAGCCACATTTAGCTCACGCCGCTTCCGGACTTTCCGACGGCGTCTTACGCTTTACCTTTGTTGGCGAGCGAGTCTTTGTCTTCTTTGGTGGTGAACCACGCCTGACTGACGGCCGCCACCTCCGCTTTCTCGTCGGGCGACAAACCGGCTTCCTCGTCGCACAGGACCTACGGGCGACGTCACGACCGTGAGTCCGCCGCGTCCCCGAGTCAAGGTATGTCAATGACCCGACCTGAAATTGAGCCGCGTCCTCCCCAGCGATGCCGTCGCGGTCGTCCGTCGCGGTCACCTCAAAGCTCTCGCAGCCGTCGGTCGCCGAGGACGGGCTCGGCGCCGTCGACCCGAACCCGGCGAGCTCCCCGTCCCTCGTCTCACCTGGCATCGCGACGAGAGAAAAGGATGCGGCGGCGGACTCCTCCGCCGAGACGCGCGCCTTCTTGGCGTGAGGCCCGCCCTCGTCGTCATCATTCTCGCGCACGCAAGACACGGGCGGTTCGGCGAGTGACGGCGGAGTAGCGTGGGCGGGAGAGCGCGAGACCACGCTGCCGTCCCGAGTCTCCGCGAGCGACTCGACCGTCTCCGCCGCGACGTCGTCCCGCTCCTCCGCCGCGCTCATCGCCTGGGATGGCTGCAGAAATCATATGTCAACATCCCATTAAAAAAATGGTTTATAGCATTCATACAAATCACAAAAGATTAAAAAGGAAACCATATTACAAGAGCAAGAAGTGATAATCTATTAATAGTTTTATAATAATATGTTATTGAGTGGATATTGAAAAATTTAAGTGTATTTTGATCATCCAAAGGAGTCAAATTTGGTAGATGGTCCTATGAGCATTTTTTTTTTTTTTACATAAACTGTCTAATGGCGCCCTCTGCTGATTACACGTAAAGCACGCTTCATTCTGGGGAACACAATGGAACATTAAGGAAATATTTGCACAAAATGGTACGACACAGTGAATATTTAGTGGGTTTTAATTCCTCGAAGGGGTGTGAATCTATATGTATGGCTACGTCACGTTGTTTTGCATAACAGCCGCTCCCGAATTTGTGACTTCTAGTGACAATAAAGCTAAAAAAATCTGCAATAGTACTGCTCTCTTTTCTTAGTAACGTAAACAAACAACAAACATTCTGTGCTAATCATTAGCATTCAGTCAGCTACCTCCGCTCCACAAAGGGACCAAAAAAAATACGGCGCCATTTTAGCGTCCAAGGTGAAGCTCGTGGAAACTCGAGTGAATTCAACCGTTTATTTTCGAGTTTTGTGGACATGTTTGCGGCGTGGAACACCTCTGAGGTAGCACGTGGTTACCACTAGGAAGAAAGACGTTTTTTTCGCTGCTGAAAGAGGTACTTACTTCCTGTTTTTGGTCCGGGAACTTGCTAGTGACCAGGATGCAGGCAAGTGCCAGGATGCAAGCGGTTGGAATACGCGTTGTTAGCCAATCCGGATACAGCCGTTATCAAATGTCGGCCATTTTGTGTCAGGATCATGCGATTCTCGTCAACGGGGTGTGTATTTTGAAATAGCCACAAATGGATCAATTTTCAAGCTTTTTTCAAACAAAGATGCAGTAAATTAACTGCGTACTTAATTTTGACCTCCCGCCCGAATCATCACCACGCTAATAGGGTTTGTTATCGACAAAATTGTTTGAAAATCTGTCAAGATTTAGCAGTGGAGAAAGTCCCTCACATTAGGTTCGATGCAGCTGACCCCGCCATTGCATTCCACTGCTTTAAGATGGCCGCCGATGACTGACGCCGCAGACTCCCACCATCTCGGAGGCTCCTTCAAGACTTCCGGGTCGAGAGGTCGCGCGGGAAGATGACAAAACGAGATTAAACCGAATACATGCACATTTTATCCAGATTCAGACAAATCGGCAATATTGAGAGTATTGACGTCAAGTGCTTTTTCAGTCGTTATACCGCTCTAAACTGCTTTGTTGGTATTGTGCTTATATCAATCTAGTCCGCCTAAAAATATCTTCCGCCCCAAAATTTATTTCAGCTTAATGGCTAAATGAAACCGCAAATTCAACGAGAATATAGAATATTTATAAAATTCTATAATATTTTCTTTTTGCATACATTTTTTTTAAATCCGTTCTTGTGATTTGAGTTGAATGTTGAGTCGTTGTTTGCGGCGGAAGCTAAGGACGAACGGAACATTCAAGCTACAGGAATCTCGGTGGACTTGGCTTCAATTTGATCAAGAAATGGATGAAAAGCCGGTTAAAGTGTAAGTAACGCGACCGCGGCAGATTGAACGATGGCGTAAAGGCTGGCGATGTTTTGCAGTTTGGTGTGCGGGGACGTCGAAGGCAAGCTCGGAGCTCTCTTCAACAGAGTGCAAAGCATCCAGAAGAAGACGGGACACTTTGACGTGAGCCGAGACGTTCTTTATTCGAACACCGCAACGTTCACATCTCAACACAGTGCGCGTGCCGTGTGCTGTAGCTTCTTCTGTGCGTTGGAGAATTCTTTGCAGCCACGCCAGAAGCTGAGGAAGAGTGGCAGCGGTACAAAAGCGGGGAAAAGAAAGGTAGTACAAATGTATCGCCTCTGGTGACAGTGATTCATAAAAATAGACCAGGGTTCACTAAATCCGGACCTCGGTGCGACCATTCCTGTCGTGTTTTCCATGTCTCCCTCCTCCAACACACCTGAATCAAAATAATCAGGATCGTTATCAGGCTTCTGGTGAGGTTGCTGAGGACATAATCATTTGATTCAGGTGCGTTAGGGGAGAGAGATGCGGAAAACACGACAGGAAAAGTGACACAGAGTTCCGGATTTAGGGAACCCTGACATAGACTGATGCTTTTCCTCAGCTCCCATCCACACGTACATCTTGGGCGCCGGAAGTCCGGAAACGGCCGAGAAGTTTCCCGGCGCGGACGGCTGCGAGCTGGCCGACAACATCACGTATTTAGGTACGCGGACCGCGGGTCGAGATGGTGCCTCTCGCTTACTTGCGGCGCCTCGGCGTTCCAGGTCGGCGCGGTGTCTTCGCAGGGGTGTCGGGCCTGCAGATCGCGTACGTCAGCGGGCGCGAGGCCACGCGGGAGCCGGCGCCGGCCCATTGCTTCGCTTCAAAAGATCTGGCGGAGCTGCTGGCCCCGCTGATCGGCGGCGCAAAGTTCCGCGGCGTCGACATCCTGCTGACGTCGCAGTGGCCCGAGGAGGTGTGGCGCTTTGCAAATAAACCGGTAAGCATTGATCAGCGGTTAGTTGTGACAGATTCTTTCTCTCCTTCATCATTGTTTGTTTACCTAGCAGGAAGTTGACACAAAGTCGTGCGGAAGCGGCGCCCTCGCCAATGTGGCGGACAAACTGAAGCCCAGATATCACTTTGCTGCACTAGAGGGCATTCACTATGAAAGGTTACCTTACAGGTGAGCTGAAGAATCTTACAGGATTTCTTCTTTGTCCGCTTACACCATTTCCCCCCCTCAGGAATCACATAGTGCTGCAGGAAAACGCTCAGCACGTGACCCGCTTCATCGCCTTGGCGAGCGTCAACAACCCCGCCAAGAAGAAGGTGCGGGGAGGCCGCGTCGACGTGACCGTTCGGTGGGCCGGAAGATGGACGCGTGTCAATGTTTTCCCGCACAGTACCTGTACGCCTTCAACATTGTCCCCATGAAGACCATGGAGCCGTCGGAGCTGGTCAAGCAGCCGCAAGACGTGACCGAGAGCCCGTACAGGCGAGTCGCGAAAGACCGGGACGGCGCTTTGAAGAGCGGCACGAGCTTGGCGGCGGAAGAGGTGGGAGCGCCGCGATGCCCAGATGACATGAGGCGGTCCTGACTTGTTTTTTTTTTTTTTTTTTGCTTGATTTCCACACAGGAGCCCAGCACGCAGTTCTTCTTTGACCTCAACAGCGGACGCGGCCGGAAGAGGCCGCACGAGGGCGACCGGTCGCGACGAAAGCCACCGCGCGAGCACCGTGAGTTAGAAATGAGCCCCGGTCCGGGTCCGATGAATGAACAAATGCCGTCGTGCAGCTCTTCCCCCCGGGGAGTGCTGGTTCTGCCTGGCGAGCCCTCAGGTGGAGAAACATCTGGTGGTCAGCATCGGGACACACGTGAGTCCGCGCCATCGGGATGCTCGCGCCCGTGCGGAGTCTTGACGCCATCTCGCGCCGTAGTGTTACCTGGCGCTGGCCAAAGGCGGCCTCAACGCGGGACACGTGCTCATCCTGCCCATCGGGCACTACCGGTCTACGGTGGAGCTTGCCGCCGAGGTTCTGCAAGAGATGGAGAAGTACAAGGCGGCGCTGAGGAGCTTCTACAAGAGCCGGGGCGAGCGCTGCGTGCTCTTTGAAAGGAACTTCAGGAGCCAGCATCTGCAGCTTCAGGTTTGACCAGAGACATTCGGCGGTCCGGTGGTCAAGTTTGACAAGTTTATCTCTCCCCCCCCAACCTCAGGTGGTCCCTGTGCCGCTGGACTGCTGCGCTAGCGATGACATCAAGGAGGCCTTTATGCTGCAGGCTCAGGAGCAGCAGATGGAGCTCGCCGAGATCCCTCGGCACAGCGATCTCAAACAGGTTCGTCGTCGCCGGCCGTCCCGCCCACCGGCTCGCCATGACGTACTTCTGTGCAGATCGCCCCTCCCGGCACACCCTACTTTTACGTGGAGCTCGACTCGGGCGAGAAACTCTTCTACCGCATCCAGAGGAATTTCCCGCTGCAGTTCGGGAGGTAAAGAGCGCCTCCTTCTGACAGTTTTAAGAGCGACGCCCCCTGACGACCACCTTCGGCAGGGAGGTACTGGCCAGCGAGGCGCTGCTGAACGTTCCCACCCGAGCCGACTGGAAGGAGTGCAAACAAAGCCGAGCGGACGAGGAGGAAGCGTGCGCCAGGCTCAGGGAGGCCTTCCAGCCCTACGACTTTGCCTGGGACGACTAAAACAAAATTGAGGTTCAAATGTGTAAATAAAGTCAAATTTTCAATAGACTTGTTTTACTTTATTTGGCATAAAATTTCAACTCAAAAAGTCAACATCAACATAAAAAGTTAGTTACAATAAAAGTCAACAGGCTAAATGTTAGCGTGTTTTGGCGTGCAAACTGAAAAGGCTTTTTTGGTGGTGAGCCAAGGCAACGCGGAAGGTCAAGGTCGTGCGCTCGGGCCGCCGCGCGCTCACTCGTCCAAGACGGCCGTCCTGCGGGCCTCCCCCGAGCGGCGATTTCAAAAAAAAGCACGGGTTACTAAAGAGAAGGCAGTAGGGAAGGGGTTAAACAAAGTCTCTGGATCGCTTGATGGCGCAGCACAGCATCATGCTGAAGATCATGCCAAAGATCTGCAAAAAACAAAGATGTTTTAGGTCGGGCGGTCCGATCTGGCGAGCCGGCACGCACCATGATGACGCCGATGCCAATGCCCACGCCTCCGATCACGTGAAGCTTGTTGTTAAATATCTCGCCGATGGCGGCGGGGCAGCTCTGATGCACAGAAAAGCACATCAGACCAGCGGAAACGCCGGATCGACGCGTGGAAGACGGCCACCCGCGATTACCGTGGTGACGAGGACCTCCAGCCCCTCCTGCTTGGGGCAAATGTCCCTGGCGGCGTCGATCACCGTGCCCGTGGGACCGCAGCAGTTGAGCTGAGGGCGGGCGGGAAACGGCCAAATTAAAGCGGTAAAAGTACGACGGCCTTCACGTAGAACCGTTCTTACGCCAAAGTGGATGAGGCGAAGGGTCTCCTTAAGCGCCTCCTGCCTGGTGTCCTTGTAATTGGTATAAGTTTGCTTGTAGAACTCCGTGACGTCGTCGACCACGCGCTCCTTGTTGGACAGACCCCAGATGCCCGCCGCCACTTCCACAGCGAAGATGAGCAGCAGGAACAGAAAGAACTGCAATCAAAAATGTTTAGTTCAATTTTATTGTCAACAGAGAAGGGAAAATACCCGATCGATTCAAAACGGACCAATCCCAGCATGCACGGCGACTCCTTGATGGCTCCGCAGCATCCCAGGAAGCCCACGACCATCATCAGGGCTCCGGCCGCGATCAGGATGTACACGCCTACAGGAACAAACGCCAGATTTTTTTCCCCCCAATCACATCAAGGAATCTGACCTTCCAGCCAGACAGCTGGAATCATGCCAGCCGCAGCTCCGACAGGCCGGGCCGGCGCGACCCCGGTCTGGCTGGAATCATGCCAGCCGCACCTCCGACAGGCCGGGCCGGCGCGACCCCGTCAATCCGGCCAGAAGGCCAAACTCCGCGTGTTCACCTTAATCTTAACCCTTTGTACCGAATCCATTTTGAAAGGTTTAAAAGGCGGCTCACTGAACACAAGTTGACAATTTATTCAGGTCGACAGATCAAAACGGCAAGGCGAAACAGAGGCAAGCTCGTTCCAAGGTCACCGTATCAGAAGTCAACAAACGGTTCCCGAGAAAAATGACAACGATTAGTTAAAAACATTTAGTCTTTTGAAGGCTCTCGCAAGGCTGGCCGTGTGCAGGAAGAAGGGTGTGTTCGGGATTATTGTCCGTTTGCGGATTGGACAGGAGGATTCGGGAGTTACCGTTGTCCGGGCAACGAGGGTTGTGGATTTTGCCACCTCAGCATCAAAGGGGCTCTTGGAGTCTTGTTAGTCATGTTATCAGTTGGATATAGGGGCTTCTCTTGTGTTAGGACAGACCGTGCCGCCATTTGTTCTGGACTGTCCGGGAGAACCGATTGAGAGACTTGGTGGTGCAGACGTGGGCTTGTCAGCGTCAGTCGTGCTCACTTAGTTGTATGACGCACGCGCTGGGCTGTGATAAGAAGGTGTTGTTTATCTCATTCTGCTTGTTTTCCTTCAACTATGGGATAAGTGCTATTTATTTTATATTGGGTGTGTTAGAGTAATACAAAGTGTCAAACAGAAATACGAGAAACAATACCATTCCCTATTTATATGAAGTGTGTTAGAGTAATGCAAACAGACTGTGCCTACGAGAAAAGGTACCATCTCCTTCACACCGGAAAGGACAGAATTATGATATATTGTACAAGGTAACGTTAGGATCGCGTGTCCACGGTGACCTCGGCGGGGAGGTCGCCGCCCCTCCCGTCGCCGAGGAGGAGCTTCCACAAAAGGCGCATTCCCGGCGGGGAACAAAGAGCTCGCTGTTGGGCCGCCAACAAGCGGGTGGCGACGCACTCCATCGACAAATCCTTCTTCTAAACGCGCACCTCATCTTACCCTCGTGTGCCAGTAACACCACTCTTGTTTTTGAGACAAAACTTATCATGGGCCCGTGATTTGGATACATTGTCATTTAAGAGTACGACACTGTTTAGGGGTCACCTTTTGCCAGATCAGTTGACCAATTCCAACTGTTGGATTCTTTCTAGATGTCCATTCTACTTTTGTCAGCGCACAGGAGCGGTGGTGCCCATTTGTCTTACCGGTGAAGAAAACCGAAGGGGAGTCCTCGCCCTCAAACAGTCCTGAAGTTCTGGAGTCGAAGCGTAGCCATAGGCCCACCGCCAACACGCCCGTCCCGGCCAACTAGAGGATGGGGGGGAGAAAACCAAAATGAGGTCTGCCTTTTACTTAAAGACAAAAATGGGCCATCATACAGAAGAACCAGATCTTCACTGACTGATGTCATTTCATCCTAAAACTACTCACTTTCATAAACACGAGAAATATTGCTGTCGAAAGTCACCGCTTGATACATTTATTTCTTCTACACTTTTCTTCCCGTGTTGTTGTTGTCGGATCGCTTTACCATTTGTCACCACAATGAGTCACCGTCTCCCAAGAAACCGCAAAACCTCCTAAACAACTCCCAGGAAGAACCTCGTGGGATTGAGACATGAGGAGGACACCCTCCTCACCGCTAATTGCGAGCCTGCCTTCTCTTCCCTTCCTGTTACTTGACAGCATCTCATCATCTCTTTTGAGGCAAATTTGACTTGAGAAAAATCGAATATTGTACAAGTATACATAGGGAAAGACAATCATGCCTTTTTGTACTGGGAGGGCCATCAAAGCACCACCAGTCCAAACGGATGGACTGGTGGTCAGCCATGGCAGAATAAGAGTTAATATTTAAGCCCAATGGCAGTTCGCCAAAAAGTAAAACATGCTGCAATGGCCAACACACACACACACACGCTGACATTTGAGGGCTGTTGTACCGCATCCAGGTGAGAACACTCAGCTAATTGCACAAGAACAACACTACAAATCAGGAGAAAAAGGTTGTAAAATGGATGTGACATACCCAAAAGAGAAAGTTGAAGATAAAGAGTAAGTACTTGACACACTGCAGAGCCCCCATGTCGACCAAACGGCTCCAAACAAGTCAAACTGGTGCAGATGAGGAAACAACTCGACTCGCTCACTAATGTTTCTTGACTGAACGAGTGCAGTCAGGAAGTCGAGGAGAGGAGGAGGAGGCCACCTCCTCCTTCTTCACCTGAGAGGTCAAATGGGCGGGGCTTTTCTTTCGCTGTGGTGTAGCAGGTGACCATCATCAGCACTGACTGGATTTTAAGCATGATGATGACTTTCCATCTTTTTTGGTAATAAAAGCAGCTTTGTCTTGCGACAAATGTGACCCCACCCGCAAAACAGAAATCCTACCATTGAGTAAAGATAACAAAGTGATGATAATGATAAATATTAAATGACAAATATTTTGCAAAATGAGATGACAGAGGTGGCCAGGGCATGTAAGATACCAACATTTCCATTCATTACTGTGATGAATAAAAGTGATATTAAACATGTAAAAGTGATATTCCATTTACAAAAAACAACTAATTAGTGTTTCGCAATATGATCGCCAGTGACGTCCAAAATAAATAGGGTTGATCACATTGTTGTGTGTGTAATAAGTGACTAATATCCTGTCAGTCGTTTTAAATTAGAACTAAAGCAACAGCAACACCCAGTGCAATTTCAAGGGAAATGTCGCCGTCCCGCGGACACGGCTTGTAATTACACTTGAGAGTTGAGACGCTTGTTTTTTTTTTTGTTTTTTTCCAATTGAAAGTGCATTTGTATGTCATTGATTTCATGCTTACGTTTGAAAAAAAAAAAAAAACTAGAAATTATTAACATTAGTATTTAAAATATTAGCTTTAAAATAATTTTGGAACCGTTTCACGACAAACGTTTTCTACATTTTTAAAGGCTGAAATAGTCTGAAGCAAAATCAAAGAGTGCCATCTTGAGTTTGATAGAGTACTAAATTGCAATGGGATATTGATGACTGCTCTTCACTCACCCAGAAGATAAAGTTGAAGACGAAGAGAGCGTACTTGACGCAAAGCTCCCAGCTGCTCAGTGCGGTCATCTTCCTCGAGTACTGCCAAAGTGAGTGAGTGACAGTCTGAGGCAAGACCGAGATGTTGTTGTTGAGGGCGTGCCTCGGCTCGGCTCGGCTTTCTTCGGCTCTTTCCGGAAGCGGCACCCTTGTTACCTTCATCCCAACAACGCCACAATATAAAGTGCTCCATCATTTTAAAAACGTTTTATGATTGAAAAGTGGAATATTTCCTTTTCTGAAAGATGAAATTTTGGAGGTGTGCGTGCCATTAGACAAAAGAGCGAGTGTGCCCCCTCCCTACAGGGGTGCCATATACAAAGACAACCAATAAAAGAGAAAGTTTACCTATGTAGTCATATAAAGACAAGCGATCAAAGAGAACATTTACAAAGACAGTCATATAACGACAATCAATAATTTGACAAACAACCTTCACGCTGTTTGAGTTTCCTTTTTTTCCTCCCTACCAAAACAAGGCAGCCTTCATCTCCTCACAAAGCTTCCCTTCACGGCTCCTCTCACTGTGTGCGTGCGTGTGAGTGAGGAGGAGGAGGACATTTTCAGCATGTTTTGGCACAAATATTGAACTGCAACGCAACAACGTCTCCGAGTTATAAAAAGACCAAAACATGATTATTGAAATACTTGATTTCCACCTGGGCTCGGCCCCTCTCTCTCTAGTCGCCTCCTCGCAAAGCCCGAAACAGAAAAGCGTTTGCCGCTCGTTTCACTTGATCGCAGTGGAATGAAAGCACATGTTGTCGTGAAATTTCTCAATGGTCCGAGTAAGAATCAAGAATAAAGCTTATGGATGAAGCGTTTGTATATTTTGTTGATAAAAAAAAAAGAGAAATTGCACTAAATGGTGATGCACTCAAACAACAAACAGTGAAACGGAAGCGGCTTTATTGTTCAATGGCAACATCACTGCGTTTATAAAATGAAGCTTAAATGATCCATCATAATACTTTAAAGATGAGCCATCTAAGAATATTTGAACATTGATCCAACATGTTATCAGGAGGGATGATGATGATTGTACAGTCAACCAGAACATATTCAAAGTTTGACTCATGGATGGAATGTCTTGATCCCACAGTTCAAAAAGTCATGCGATAATGACCTTATTGGCATATATTTACGATCAAGTGGCCTTTCAAACAAGAGCTAGCTGCTTGGGTGACCTCCAGTTTGGGAGCGAATCAACATCGTACGTGGCCAAAGGCGAAGCTCACATCCTGGCTTTCGGACGCGGCGCCGAGTAGAGGTGCCGCTGCAGGAAGGCCAATATCTTGTGCCAGGAGTCCTCTTGGGCGTCCGAGTGGGCTTTGGTTTGGCCGCCCCACAAAAGGGTGACTAAGCAGACGGCGGACGCGTGAGTGACGGGGGGGGGGGGGGCAACGTCGAGCTTTGCTACAATAAGTCACGTCGAGGGGTGGCTCACCTCGGGCCTTCTTGCTGTCCCACATGAAGTTGGTGGCTCGGAAGTGGGGCGAGTACGGCGGTTCGATCAGGTGACCCGTGTCGGGGTACTCCAGACGGGTCAGAAGATGCTCCTTCCCCGCCGAGCGCATCATACGCTCAATCTGGAGAAAACGGCAAAACATTTCCGTGCGGTCAAATGAACGATTAAATACGGACACGTTTCATGTCAATTTGGACATCCTTCAATGGCAGCGAATGAGTTCATCGCCAGTGAATTCCCATCGTGTTGATCAGCTCACATCTTCCGCGTACTCCACCGTCGGATGATTTTGGTCGTCCTGACCGTTGACCAACAAGAGAGGGCAGTTGATTCTCCTCACCTGATGAGCAGAAGCACAAATGTCGGTCCGCCCGCGCCGTTTATCGGGGCTTAGACTCAAGTGCGAACCTACGTCCGCTTTTCGGGACAGGTCGCCGGAAACGGGCAGGCCGAGATCTCGCCAGATGAGGTTTTGTTGGTCGTCCAGACGAATCTTGCCGACGTTTCTGGCGCTGCGCCAGACTCCGTGCATTTATTTACGAACGTACGTGGAAAATATGCGTGCGGCCGGCGACCTATCCGTACTTGGGTTGGCTGATTTGACTCAGGGGTTGGTCGCGTGGGAAAAAATGGCTGCCGCTGATGCAAACGCAACAGGCGGGCTGCCGACGGAAGCTTTTGTCATCCGACTGAAAGTTCCTCAACTCTCCACGGCGGCGGTCGTCGCTCACCTCGACACGGGCGCTCTCTGACGCCAGGGAGATGGCCACCATGGCGCCCATGGAAAGGCCGAATATTCCCACTCTGTCGGGGAGGACGGCGGGATGCCGTCGGACCAGGTCGAAGGCCGTCTGCCGAGAAAAACGCGGTCCAACGCAATGACGGATAACGCCGCCGCCCGTCACGTACCTCAAAATACTGGAACTCCAGGTCCGTGGAGGCCAGCTCGCCCGGGGCAAAGTACTCCAGTGCCAAAGAGACGTAACCGTGCGAGGCCAGCAAAGCCGAGCGGTACTCCAGTAGGCCCCCGCCGCCCCCCCACATGTCCAGCAACCCCGGGAAGGGTCCCGGACCTGAAGGAGGTAGCGAGCGCCGGCTGTCACTCCTGCGCGCTTTCCGTCGGAATGCGACGAGCGAACTGACCCGAAGGGATGAAGAGGGTCCCTCGCACTCCTCGGTCCTCGACCTCCACCCGGCGGACCCCCGGGGCCGCGTACCACCTCTCGACGAGCTCCCGCGCCAGAGGAGGTCGGCCGTCGAAGTCGCGGTCGACGTGGCCGGCGAAAACGGAGATGGTGAAAAGCATGGGCGTGCGCACGTTCCTCTTCCTCAACCTGCCGTGAATCCGTCCCGTTTGGGAATCGAACACGAAACCCCGCAATCGTCGTTTTTCCTCACCTGAGGCCCGTGCGGCTGCCGGGAACGGGTCGCATGCTCCACAGCAGACCCATAGCTTCTCTTCCACAGTACGTGCCTCCTAAACTCAAGTCATCGGCAACTAGAGGCGCAAAGGCAAAAATGACTTCTATTAGGCGATCATTTGGAATAAACGGCGGCTTGTTTGGTACTGACCGGAAACAGCTCCGGCGGCGTCGCTGACGTAGTGGCCGTAAGCCTCCCAGTAGTCTTTGTCCTCCGACCGGTGCTCGCAGCGCAGCGTCACGGGCGCCCTGGGAGGCAGATTGTCCACCCGCACCCTCAAGGTCTCGTCCACCAGGGCCCGCGTTGGCGCCACGGACAAGATAGGTGGCGGGGCGGACTGGGACATGGCAGCGATTTTCCTTTGTCTGTCAACAAATAAAATGCCATAAAAATGGTAGGAATTATGATATGTCCATCCCAGAAGAAAAAGAAGAAGGTCGATGCAATCATCATGTTCACCACCAGACGGCGCTATACGCCTCTTGTGAAAAACGCAGGGCAACTTTTAAAAGCATCAATAGCTTGTGAATGAATGCAGACGTTGAAAATGACGTTTTACATTTTGATTCAAATAGGTGCAGTGATTTCTCAATGCTGCTTTCGCGTGCAGCCTTGCTTTATACTACAAATGATATGCGCTTGTATGACTGCGGAAGTAGAAGTCAAAACTACTTTTACAGGGCATTTGGATAAGCACACAAGCGATCGGATCCATTTCTCCTTGAACAAACAATTTACCAAAGCTAGTCGCAAATATCAGTCCGAAGACCGTCGTTGTGTGAAAATTCTTTGTCATCTCCGTGTACATTCAATACAACAGCGATTTCTGTATATATTTACCCAGCTGCGTGACGACGTGGTCATCAAACCGAGCCGGGTCGCTTGTTGATGACGTCGCCGCTTTGGCGTGAAGTTCACTGACCTCACGTGAAAAACGGCCTGTCGCCTCGTGTACGTTCACGAGATAAGAAATGCGATACGTAACGGGCTACGATAACAACACGCATATATGAATTGAATATACCCAAACAAATGCACATAAGTTGCAAGGTCGTCTAATAAAGTATTTCTACAGTAATAATTCGACCACAGTGTCATGAACTATCACAGGAAAGACAACAAAATGATTGTATCAAACCGTATTTGAAAGGAAACAAAGCAAACTAGATGATTAAACGCTCTCATGTTGTTATTAAAACGAAAGTCATGACACTTATAGACCTGCCGCCCTAGGAAATTGTCGACAGAGCGACCGACCGCTTGCGCCTACCTCGTGGGTCTGGTTATCCGCACCTCATAAGTGATGCTCATCCACTTGACATCACGTTGAGCTCCTAGACGGAGGTCAAAGTTCCTCCGTGAGCACAGAAACGTGTCAGTAGATTGGAAGAGCCAAGGATGTCCAATTCTTCTGCTCCTCTTGGCGGTGTCATGTCATCAAAAAGTACACAGAGTGAGCAGGAACAAGCGAGGGAATCATTTATTTCAGCAGCCCAATCATTGACTGTCCAGGCTGTAAAAGGTCATACGAGGTTGCACTTTTTCCAAACTGTGCACAAGTGTCAGGTGGAGATTGCACAATGCTCACATTACATGAGGGTGGGAACACTTCATTACGACTGTGCAAACAAAACATATTGGTAGCTATTAATATATCAAGACAGACTGGTGAATGAAGGTTTATCAAACATGGGTATGCGATCAAAATAAACGAAGCTGCCTTTCATGGCTTTCAAACACATGACAAACGCTGAAATATTACGCAGCTCTCCATTCGCCCAAGATTCTCTTGTACACCACAATAGGAAGGAAGTCCGTGTAGCACTCACCAATGCATAGAGGAATAATCTATAACAATTACACAGCCATAAAACTCAAGAATGACACCAAAAAAACAAGTGTGTTGAATGTACTCTTTATGGGATTATTTTTTTAAACAATCTTCTTGATGGGATTGTTTTTTAAACAATCTTTAATTAAACGAAGGGGATTGATGCCAGCAGACAATATCCAGCGGCTATTTTCTGGTTTATCCGGCAGGGGGCAGCACATACAACGTCAGTCTATTACAGAGGCTGATAAATTGACCCTTCAGGAGGCAAATAAAAAAAGCCCCAAGTTCAACATTAAATCAAATAAACGGCGTTTAAATATACAAAACAAATGATCATGATAAAATATTTGACTTGAAAACATATTTGAATTTTAAACTAACGATTAAAAAAATGTTACACATTAAGCTCATTTTGTGGTGTTTAAATATACAAAACAAATGATCATGATAAAATATTTGACTTGAAAACATATTTGAATTTTAAACTAACGATTAAAAAAATGTTACACATTAAGCTCATTTTGTGGTGTACAAGATCATCTTTTTGACTTTAAAGTGCTATTTATTTGATCAATTATAAATATTACACAGTGATATAACTCAAGATGACGCCAAAATATAATAGCGTTAAAGATGATGTTTATGGAATTCACTAATTAAAAAAAAAGCTACCTTTAAACGAAGGGGATTGATGCAAGCAGATAATTTACAGCGGCTATTTTCTGGTTTATCCAGCAGGAGGCAGCACATACAATGTCAGTCTATTACAGAGGCTGACAAATTGAGCCTTCGGGAGGCAAATAAAAAAGCTCCAAGTTCAACATTAAAACAGATAAACGGCGTTTAAATGTCAAAAACAAATCATCATGATGAAATCTTGTGTACATATTTGACTTGAAAACATATTTGAATTTTAACCTAAAAAAGCCCCAAGTTCAACATTAACTGACGAAATCTCGTGAGTATAATTGACTTGAAAACATATTTGAATTTTAAACTGACGATAAGAAAAATGACGTTACCAAGAGAATCATTTGGGTTTTTGAAGAGCTACTTATTTTGTCACACAGGCCAATATAGGGATTTATTTGCATCACTTGTTGGTAATTGTTGCCCAGTGTACCTATTTGACACAATTGATAAAGCCAATACTGCCAGTAATGTCTTTCGGAAAACAAGAGAACATGTTTGTTATTCACAACCATAATAAGCAACCACGCTCAGGTATTTGGCGAACAGTTTTTAATGAGAAGCGATGAGAACGGAGGCGAGACGAAGGGGTCACTGGGCTTTGGGGGGCACCCACTCGTGGATCTTCTTGCGCGTGGTGGGGTAGGGCACGTACTGCTGCGGGGTGCCGCTCACGTTGAACTGGTGCACCTCGGCCAAGAACTTCTTGGGTTCGGGCGGGTGGGTCGTGGGGGGGTCGTCCGTCATGCAGTGGAGCCAGCGGTGCCTGGCGGGCACATACGGTACACGGGTTAGATGACATCTGAAGCAAAAGTCGACAAGAAACCTACCATTCTGCGGGCACCATGCTGCCGTCCACCTCCCACAAAGTCTTCTTCCCATTCATCTCCGTGGTGTAGATGACCCAGCGATGTCGACCTGCAAGCATTTTGGACTAGAAATGAGTAACTGGGACGTGACGTCACGGCGGACGTTCTCACCAAAGAAGTAGTGCTTCTTGTCCTCGTAGTATTTGTTGCCATATTTGTCTACACCGATCAGGGCGCCCGTCTTCACATCGTTTACCCTGTCACACGTGACATTCAAAGGACTTGATTAAAAAAAAATTTTTTTCACGACGAGTACTTTCACAAATAAATCTCAGTGCCAATATTGCACAGCTCCCGTTTGAAAACAAGGCTTGCTGCACTTGCTAGTTGGACACAAGCGATTACTATTACTTTGACGCACCTCAAGAGTTGTAGAAGAAAGCCCCGGACCCCGCCGTGACCTCCTATTTGTCCCAAAGCCCTTCGGACAATGTTGACGTACTCGGCCATTTTGAGACGGAACTCTTTCGCCGTGGCAACGATGGGTCCCGCTTCCAAAACGCACCGGACGGCAACAACTAGCCAAATTAAGATTCCGTGCGAGACGTCCAACACAAATAAACACACAAGACCAGTTTTTGTTTTAATTAAAAACTGTTGCCTGACAGTTTATGATGTTTCGTCAGAGACTCGACCTCCAAACGATTGATATTATACAAATAATTCATGGAAATCAAAGACATTGAAAGTTGTGGATAAAACACAATATCCCACTTTTTTCAAAACGTGAGACCGAGGGGTCATATCAAAAATAGTGTCACAACAGGACTTTCTCCAATTGCTTACATGATACAAAAATATATACGTACAAATGTCTTTGGAGGTGTTTCTTCAACGCGTCCGTGATGTTTAGTGCAACCACAATTCCTCGTTAAAAAAAATGATGCACTTTCATACTTCCATCATACTTTATAAATATCAACATTGCGCTGTCAAATACACAATATCACTGCTTCCGAGTCACCTCAGATTTCGCGATTGGCTTCCAGTTTTTTTCCCCGACAATTTAGGCAGTTACTTGGAATATTCAAACGGAAGTTCAATACCAGCCGCGAACTTTCTGACCCCAAATGGATTCCACGTCAATGGCGGTTAAGTACGGCTTGGTTTGAAGTCACGTGCTTGAATTTCACATCAAATTAGTTTTGACCGCCATTTGCGGAAAATTGTCCACTTGTACACACACTGGGAAATGAAAAGTTCAACTCCCAACTCCTATAGGAAGCGGAACGGCGGTCCGTCTACTCTTCGAGGATCATGGCTTCCTGGAAGGCTTCGATCCACCTGAAGAAGAAGAAGAAGACGTGGCGGTCAAATTGGGATTTGAATGTCTGAAGTGACGTGTTACCACCTCTGCGCCGTGGGGATGTCGTCCGCTTTGAAGATGTAAAAAAGCGTATTTTTATGGTACAGCTTGAACTGGAGCTTCCGCGCCGGTCCGTTTTTCTCCTCCCGCAGGAAGAAGCCGAGCAGCGGTTGGCTTTCCAGCGCTGCCACGTCCTGGCCCGGGAGGAGATATACAAAGTCGGACCGATGGCCGCGACCGAAAAGGAGACGGCGGCCGCCGCGGTTACCTCGCTGGCGGCGTACGTGTACAAAACTTTGTTCTCGATGACGAACCACAGACGCTTCCACGGCTTCTTGTAGTCCTTGGATCGGTTCAAGTAGCCGCTCATGGACGAGTTTTCCGTGTTGGCCGACACCTGCGAGGTAAGGCGGGTCCGTCAGGCGACGACCGCTCGGCTCGCCTTATCGTTAGACGGATCGCAACTGGCCTCTTTCAGCGCGGCCGGAATCTTCTTTTGTTTCCTGGTGAAGGAGAAGGCTCCGGATTTGATGGGGGAGATGGACGACGAGGCGCGGCGGTCACCTGGGAGTCAAACGGAACGTCAAGTTGCGCTTTTACATCCTTCGTGTTGTTGCGCTTACTGTTCTCCTGCAGTTTAGCAAAGCAGTGGTCGCACACGCGTGCCGGCTGATTCTTCAGGTACTCCAGGTAGTACTTGTTGTTGGAGCAGGCCTGGCACACCACCTGTCGAAGTGCAAGATAGGAGACGTGGCGAGGGGGACGGGACGGGACGGGTCGCGCGCCGAGGGGTACCTTCCCGCAGGCGCGACAGTGGTGGCGCCGCCAGGTGAGGGTGAACTCGCAGGTGCAGATCATGCACATGGTGGCCCTCAAGTCGGGGATCCAGATGGGGGCCTTGGAGCCAAGCGGGGCGCCGACGTCCAGTGCGCCGTCGGCCTGGGGGCGGGGACTCGGTCGGTGAGGAGCGTTAAAACGCGGCGCGTGGGAGACTCACCTCCTCTTGACCGCGACTGGAAATGAAACTGATCTTCTTCTTGGCGTGGTCGTCGATGGCCTCGGCGATGGCCTCCAGCCACTCGTCTCGCTCCGTCGCCGAGCTGGGGGCGGGAAGCGGGTCAGCCGAAAACGAGCGGCGACGACTACGACCGTCGTGGATTTTTCAACCTGGCCGAGAGGATGAAGGAGCGCTCCACGCTTTCGATGTTCAGCTCGTTCTGGTAGGCTTCCTGGCTGGGCTTGCTCACCTGCAAAATGACAGGTCACCGTCGCGAGCGCCGCGTCCCGACCGTCCGCGGATGGTCTCACCTTCATGCCGGCCAGGGAGAGCACGCAGTTGAGCTTGTACTGGGCCGACTGGACGGGCGTGGCGTACACCAGCGCGTCGTTGAACTGAGAAGACGTCGACGGTAAAGGTCGCGGGGAGACGAAGGCTCGGGATCCACGGTTTCTTACCAAGAAGAACATCCGCGGCTGCATGACCTTCCTGGAGAGCTTCATCAGCGTTCCCTCCTTCAGAAAGACCTGCGGCGGACGTCGAAACCCGTCGCGTTCCGGACTTCGGGAGAGAGCGAGGGGGGAACTTACCCTGCCCGGCTGAACGATCTCGTGGTGGCCATTCAAACTGTACTGGATCTGCATCAGCTTCTGAAAGTTGTCCTAAAAAAAGGCACAAGGATGAGGGCAAACGTCAACGCCGACGGTCGAGAACACTCACCCCTTGCTTCATGATGTCGTTTGCGTGCTTGGCGACTTCCTTGACGATGCCGAGGGCCGCTGCGCGGATGAAAACGATGAATGAAGGAAGAAGCGTTCCTTTCCATGTTCTCTCTCACCTTCCGTGTCTTTGTAGTCCTCTGAATCCCGAGGCAAATTCTTCAAATAATCTAGATGAGGACAGAGGCGTCAATGACTCTTCCAGTGCCGTCCGCTAGATGAGCGAGCACCTGTGAGCAGCAATTGGTACTGAGGGATCCTCTGGACGGGCTTCAGCAGGTAATGCTTGAGGGCGAGGCTGGCGCACCTGGCGCTCGTCTGCGCCGAAAGGAGTCTGCGTCAGCCCGACGGAAAGGCTTCGGCGGCAAAGTTCGCTCACCTCGAACTCTCGCACCGCCGCGGCGAAGGCCGGGTTCTTCCTGCACTGCTCGTCCAACAGCGCCACGTTGTTGTCAAACTGGCGGATGTACGTGGAGTACATCTTCAGGTACGGGCCCTTCTGCACAAAGATGTCCGCCAGGCGCTGGTGCTCGCTCCTGCGGACGCGCAGAGCCGCGAGGTGAGACGAGGCGTCGCCGTGACCGCCGATTCCGGCCGGCCTACCAGTGCGCCACCCTCTCCTCCAGCTCCCGCAGCAGGTCCTTATTGAGCTGGTAGAGCTGAGGCAAGTAGTACAAGACCTGGCTGAGGACGCGATCGTCCACCGCCGGCTTGCCGTTCTGACGTGTGGCCTTGGCCACGGCGTCCCTGAAGTCCTGGGGCGAAAAAAAAAAAAAAAACTGCAAAAAAAACCTCAGACATTAAACCGTCACAGGTGGCGCTAGACATCCCGTCCGTTTGGACCGTCAACGGCATAATTGCGTGCGATCTTATGTAATATTTGACTTTCTTGACCTACGCGCACGCAACTTCCAAAACATCGGCGTCACACATCAGCCGGATTTCTGGCCACAAGAATGCGCGCAGCGTAGCGGGCAATTATGTCGGTGTGTGTGTGTGTGCGCGCGGAGGTCAGATCGGTGGCAGGAGGAAGCAGCTGCCGCATCCGTGGGCAGAAAAGAATGCGAGCTGACCTCGTTTTTTCTTCTCGGCCGCCGGATGGCACTTTCCACTAATCCTAAAGTTAGGATCGTGTCACTTACTATGTGGAGAAGCTTGAGGACATCCACAAACCTACACAGAGAGTAAAAAAAAAAAAAAAAAAGAGGTGGTTAGTCGGGTTTGGGTAGGGGTCAGGGAAAATACACAAAATCTGACATAATCCATCTTCATTCTTGTTTTGTGCAAGTTTATCTGAACAGCAGCAGCAGCAGCAGCAGCAGCTCATGCCCGTCACTTACACTTTCTCTGAGCTCATGATCTCCCGGGCGATGTGAGCCACCTTCTTGCGCTTGGTTTCGTCCTCCTCCTGCCGGGTCAAAGCACGCGTTCGGTCAAACTTTCTGGTTATCAGCGACCAATTGTTCAAAGCTATTTAAAAACGCTTTATCTTCAAGCAGCGCTTGTCGTGAGGGCCGTCACGGCTGCTTCTTGAGTGATCGCAGACTTTACAGTTAACTCATTGGCTGCCAATGACAGAGAGAGACGTCCAATCTTTTTGTTAAAATAAATGAATCACTCATAGTGACAAAAAATAGTCAATGGCGTACCGATCGCATGCTATTTTTAGACCTTGACGTCACGTCTTAAAGCAGAAGTAAAGCCGAAGTGGGACATTATAGACCCGCCCTCGCATAGAAACAACGTAATTTGTGCTACTTTTCTCCGGTAATCTTTCAAAAACAAACATGCCGATCACACATTCCTTTTTTGGAACTTGTAGAAACGACTCCAGACATTACGACCTATGTTACGACACAAACGGATGTTTTCTTCGTATGTTTCCCGAAACCAAAAACTCGGAGGAAAAAATATGAAAAATGAATCAACTTGCGCAGACTTTTAACGACAGCTCGGTGAATCCATTCGCATTTCATATGCAGTGAACATTTTGTTGGGTTGGCATGGTCTTTCAGAGGAAAAAGAGGTAAGCCATTTTGATATTTTTAACTTATTTTTTAGCGTGACTTGCAGTGCTGCTTCTGTCTGACAATGAATGACCTGAAAATAATTAAAATGGTATCTGACTGCCAGTTACCTTTTCTGTTGATAAAAAAAAAAAAACAACAACTTTAGTAAGGGGGAAGTGTAAATAAATTACAGAATTAAGATTTGTTATCAATGAAAAAATGAAACGTGTTCGTTGGCTGTCACTGATTAGCATTTGCGATCGCTACACAAAACTAACTACATTACCCCCAAGAACGGTCAGAGACGTAGGACAACCAGAGGATAAAATGTATAAGAAAGACAGGGCTGGTGGTAAAGGAGAGCTTGTTGAAACAGGAGAATGTCATTGTCAGTCGCGTAAGAAAAAGGTGTCGATAAAAAAGCTAAGGCTATGCTTTGGTCGGCTCGTGATGGGGGAAAATATTACATTATGCCTTTGTGATTGCTTCTGTGACATAGATTGTAACAACTTCTATTGTTTTTCACCTTGATCCCATAGTTAGGAGAAGCGCTTGAGTAGGGAATCTCACGAGATAACTTGTTTTGTACCATAGTACGCGCCTGAGTTCCATAGCTAGGAGGGAATCTCACAAGATAACTTGTTTTGCACCCATAATATTTACATCTGTTGCAGCACAGCTCAATTGTCCCATGTGAAAAGTCATTTTTCAAGGGGGCTGAACAAAAAGTAGCTTTAATGTTTGTCATTGGACGGGGCCGCGCCGCTCGGAGGCGGAAGTTGGTCTCTCCGCCTCCGAGGGGTGCGTCCTTACAAAAGCAGACGTTTCCGGGTGACCCGTGAAGTCCGCTGCGTACGGATCGCCCAGCTTTGTCCTTTTGCCGCTTTACTGGAGTGTTGCTGGCTTCCCACTCACTTGTCACGGTAAGCGATTTTCATTGCTAAAGGGACATTTTGTTTTGCTGTAACGGGAACGCGGGGATTCTGAGGTTGACAAACTCAAATCTAGCGTCATCGTTGACATTTGTTATACTTGTTTGTGATACTTGTTTGCTTGCTCTTGTGGGATTGTCTCATTTATTCTGCATTTTCATGACGCTAGATTTGATAATCAATAAACATTGTCTATTGAGCAAAAATGTGCCAGTTACTGATTCACCGTGAACCTGGAAATTTCAGAAAACAGCTTGTTAATTTCTTTTCAGCCCTCGACACTCAAGCCATCGATTTAACTGAACATTTTTATGTTCTTCCACATCTTTGCCAGTGAATTTGGCACCAGGGATATCATTTTCGGAGAGAATTGGTAGGTTTCGCTCTGTAAACATCTCCTTTCCATTCATGTACAATTGGGGACAACCTCTCGTTTGTCCCCCACTTAGCAACAGTAGCTAACGCTATGAATATTAATGAGCGGAAGTGACGTGTTGCTCGCGGTACATCATTGGGGGAGGAAGGCTCACGCAAGCGCCTTTTTCCATGTCAATCTATGCAGAGCTTTGTTTCCAATAACACACGCCGACTGCCCACTGCACTCACCTGTTTGTCAGCCTCGTCCGCGTGCTCCTTACCGGAGGACGAGCTGTCATCCTCATCCTCGTCCCAACTGCGGGCCGCCTCGTCCTCTTCCTCCGAGTGGACGTCCCTTCTCGGCCGTTCGCTGCTCGACAACAAGAGAATCAAAATTGACGTTGAAAATAGCAAAGTAGTGTAAATGCCTTATTATGTTCAGCGCAGTATAATCGTTAAACTCCGACAATGGGGTCAGATTGTCCACGAAGGCGAGTCCGGATTTGGTTTGCGTCACGCGCTTGTTTAGCACGCTAGCTGCACTGTTGGTCGACATCACTTTTGAACTTAATGACGCCGAAACATGACCATTTAAATTCAAAGAAATTTAACGACAATCACTGTCAGTGGCAGTCAATGAGTTCAAACAAAGTTAAGGACTACCATTTTCTCCCTAAGTCAAAGAAAAACAAAACAAAACAGGGTCGAGGTTTCAAGAAGACTAAACACAAGGGTGAGGAAGGCCAGCCTAAGTCAGAGGAGGCCGGTGGTTATTTTCCCACTTCTGGAGCGTCGTTTTTTTGCGCCGCGCTCAGACATTTCCTGCTGGGCACGCTGAAAATAACCGGCAGGAAGACGGGGGTGCCGCGCGAGCGTTTAGCAGGCCGTCGAGTCGCGCCGATGTCACCTGTCGCCGCCTAGAAAGCGGGGTCCGCCCGGAGCGGCTCTCGTATGACACACAAATGCTTTTACAGCTGATGGCGGAATGTAGAGTTCAACGACCCGCGTACGTACATATTATTTGCGCTTTCTTTATGCCCGCGTCCTACATTGACTGTAACTAGTTTGTTTCAACATAACAGCGAGTAAGTCGCAGCTTGCTGGAAGCTGATGAGATCAAATGGAGTCATTTGTAAGTCAGTTGAGATGACATCATCATTATTCATTTCTACACTGTGTGACATTTTTCCTGAAGATTTTAAACGTCAAACGAAATCCGGGTTTCAATAAAGGACGAGAATCAAACCTGTCCTCGCCGAACCTCCTGTAGGGATCTTGGGCCTCGTAGACGTCGTCGGCATCCCGCGACCAACGCGGATCGCCGTTGTGAAAGGGCAAGTTCATGTATTCGGGGATCTCCTCGTACAGGGGGACGTTTTCGTACTCCGCTCCGCCGGCGTCGTCGTCATCGCCGACCACGTCGACGCAGCTGTTGGGCCGCCGCCCCCGCTCGGCGCGGTCCGGTGAGTGGCCTCCTTTGGCCAGCATCTTGGGCAGCATCTTGACCGACACGCGCAGCTCCAGAAGCTTTCGCAAGGAGAGGCCGCGTTGTTTGGGGTCCAGGCGGGTAGCTAGGTCGGCGGTCGAGAAGGACTGCGCCCGCTGCTTGCCCCCCAGCGCCGGAGCCCGGCTTTTGGGCGGCACGCTGCTCCTGGTGGGCATATGGCGGCTGAAGAAGGTCACGCCGGGACGGGCGAAACGCCGGGAAGCTTTCTCCCGAGGTGGCGCGGGCAGCTCCCTCGAGGGGCCGAGAGGGGGCGGCGGCGGGGCGGGGAGGCTGTGCCGCTGAGGTTTTCGAGGCGGCGGGCGGTCCTCGGCGGAAAAGGCCCTCCTGGGGTGGGGCGGGGGTGGCGGGCGGCCCAATTTCAGCTGCTTGGGGAGGCTGTGCGTGACGGGGTAGCGCTTAAAATCGCCGTAGCCGTCCTCCTCTCGGTTACCGGCGCGCTCCTCGGCCTCGGGCTCGCCCGCCGGGTGAGGCCGGGAGAGCGGGCCGAGCGAAATGTTCTTGTGCGGTTTCGGGGAGGCGGGCCGCGTCCTTTGGAGGCGAGGGGAGAGCGAAGTCTGCCTAGGAGGCGGCGCGGGAGCGTCGTCGTCATTTTCCCGAGAAACCGCGTTCTCTTCTTTTTGATCGTCCGACTCTGGAGCCGAGCCCTCCACCCCGTCCTGCCTCGCCAGAATCGGCTTCCCGTGCTTGCGAGGGTGCGGGACGGGGAGGGGCTTACTGGGAGGCGCGGGGACCGAGCCGTCGCCGCAGTCCGGCCGCTCGTGACGTTCGGCGGCAGGAGAAGAGGCGTCGACGCGCGTCCCGTCGCCCTCGTTCGCCCTGTCCGAGCGTCTCCGTCCGTCAGGCTCATCCCGGAGCTTTTCGCTCACCCTCGAAAACTCCTCGGTTCCGTTCGGCGCTCCTTCAAGAATCCCGTTCTTCAGCTGTTGCGCGCCGTTCTCCAAAGCCCGGCACCGGCAGCCATCCCGCGGCCCGCAGGCGCACGCGGGAACAACGTCGTCCGATTCCCGCTCCGATAACGTCCCATTTCTGGAGTCGAGCGGGGAGAGGTTGTCCTCGAGATCTTGCCCAGGAGATGCTATAAGCTGGGCTCGGGCGGAGGGGCCTGCGGCTTTTGGGACGCGGGGCTTAGGGGCCAGAGCCGGCTTTGTCCGCTTGAGGGTGGCGGGGGAGGGCCGGGCAGAGTCGGGGGCCGCGGTCGGCGGTTTGGGGGCGACGGGCGGGGGGGAGGCCTGGGCAAGTTTAGGTTTGGGAGCTAATGGTGGCTTCTTCACACCTGGGTGGACACAACACACAAAAGGAGTCAAAATATTCCCACGCAAATGCATTCTACTTCCTTCCTCAAATACCAGCAATGACAGCTGTGAGATGGCAGTGTGAAATGGTCACGCCGGGTTCGGGGTGGGGGGGTTGTCGTGTGACAAATACATTTGAATGGGAAATACGGGAGGACCATCTGACTAACTTGTGGGGCAAGGAAATCTCCCACAACTAATTTGTAATATAGGCAACAAAAATCTACACTCCCCTGGCAAAAAAAGTAACAGTAATTTCAGCAAGTAACAAAATGACAGATTTTACATCCGCCGTGTTCCTAAAAAGTTCAGTGACCCAAAACCCAGACGTGACGCTATACTCTATGTAGAAAATGTCTCATGTTAATGCCATAGAAACCACGTTAAGTTCAAATGGTTCCTAAATATTTCCCATTCGGCGCCAGCGGTCATGACGATGGTATGAAAGCCCTTCACGTACTTTAAACGACAAGAGACGAGCGAGTTTGGCAGTTTTGTCCGACTCGTCAGGTCGCGCAAACTAAGAAAAACAAACTCCGATGACGCCAAATCTATGTAAGGACGAACTTTTATTCAAACGCAACATTAGTCGAAGCGCATGGGGACTCCAACAGCAGGGCAGATGTTATAAGACAAAGGGAGTTTCGGCCACCACCAGCTGCAAGTCAACCACTTAAAACGAAAGGGCCAATTTTATGCTCATTTCACTCGTGGGTGCCCTTTGAAGAACTCCCAACATGACGTCTAGTGAGTCCTATTGTACTATTTATGCGGAGGCGATTTCCCCCCCCTTCTTCTCCTCGGGAAAGGCTGTAATTAAGCGGTTCGGAAACAGCGGATCCTTTTTCCACAATAATGCATTTTCTATAGGCATTTGACTCCAAAGTAGAATGCGATTTTCACAAACCTGTGCTCATGACTCCCGACTTGCTGCTGCTACTGCTTTCTCCATGAGGAACGTAAATTCGCTTTCAATGGAAGCTCTCCGTTCTTTCCTGCCTCAGCACCATTGTCACTTGGGGAAGAAGAAAAAGCACCGCCGGCCGCCACTCGGACTCCTTATCTTGCTCACTTATCCACCGATAAGGACTTTTTCTGTGTTGCTTTTTCCATTTTCCCTGCCTTTTCCAGCTTCGGCAAGTTTGTCGTTTGCGTCAAGTAGGAAGCGCTGCGAGCAAACAGTTTCCGGTTGTTGACGCAGCATCCAACTCGATTGTGAACGACATGTCTCGCTTTTTTTCCCCCCAGAAGAACAATAATTTAACTGCGATGCATCGATTCAAATAATACACGCTGACGATCAATACGTATTTTTTTTTCCCGGCAACTTTTAAATTGATGTATGATTTATTTTGAAATCGCGTCCTCCGAATGTTTGACTTTTCTAACGGTAAGGCACGTCCATAAAATGATCACCCGGGGCGCTGTGGAGCAGAGGCTCCCTTTTTCGAAGAGTTTCGCTTCGGTGGGAATTGTAGTTTTTTAGCCAAGTTTAGCAACGCGGCTAAACTACCGCCTCGCTCGTTCGCTCTCTCTCTCTCTCTTTTCTCGGCGCACCATCGAGTCCAGTCGCTCCCGAAGTTGGGCATGCGGAGCGAGCCGCGCGTCAATGGAGGAGCGCCATGACGGAGGAGTTTGACGACGATGTCGTGTTTGAGGTCAGTGACACTTGTGATCCGATGCTTTGTCATCCTGCAACAAATAGACACGCGCGCTTTAGCTACAGATAAATGTATGCTTTTTTTTTTTTTAATTCAAAAGTGTCCAATAAATGCTAATGCTTTGCTGTTCTCGTGATGGACGGGGGCAAGTTTAGAGACTATTATTGGTTGTTGACGGCACTAGGTGGGGCGGGGACGACCAGATGGACGGAACCAACGCGTCGGTTCCGATTAAAAATTGGGTAACACACGCATACATCTGGATTGCGACAAAATGAGCTCAGCGTGACTATGGAAGTGAGTATTATCCCGAGAGTATATATACGTCACGGTAATTCAACAGACGGAGTCCCGTGATGCATCTGTTAAGTGTCCAGTAGTGTCATGAAATGATGCTGACTGCAAGGACGGATTAAGACGTCCATTTTATGGTGTTTCGGGGATGCGGGACAACATCAGGACGTATTTCGGCGCGCGCGAGGAGATTAGGATCTATGCGTGTGTGTCGGCCGAGCAGAGCCGAGATGCTTCAACAGGTCGGCGCGAGATGGGAAGTCGTCTGACCTGCGTGTTTTCTCGACAGAACTCGCCTCTTTTCCAATACTTGCAAGACTTGGGACGCACGGACTTTGAGGCGTGCCCGACGGCGGCGCGGGAGGATGACGGCGACCCGGGCGGTCCCCGGAAGACCGAGGTGAGAATTGACAAAGCTGTGACGTTCCCCTGCCTCTCTGGGACTTTCCACATGTTCAACTTCCTTTCTGCAGATCGGTCTTCGGTCGCCACAAATGTCATCCCTACTTTTGCTTTTCGTGAACTCTTTCGGCGCCGTTGACGACGATTGGGTCGCTACTCACACCAGCTGCGATAACACATAATCACTGCTGCAACACACATAGCCACAACAAAATGTTCCCACAGCAAATAGATGCTAGAATGTCAGGGTCACGACAAAGCCATAACCTTGTAAGCCCTGAAATTTAGACCACTAATCTTGTGCAAGAGACTGCTGTGTCAACAACCACAATCGAGCTGCTTGACCGGATGCTGAATTATTGTAAACCCAGACTGTTGATTGTGTTATTGTACAGTTTGTGGCCATGTGATGTATGTAACTGTACCATGTCTGATTGTGCATCTTTAGCTGTATGGGGGGGACGGGAAACTGATAAGCATGTGATTCCTCCCGTCTGCCTTTGTCTTCTTCTTCGGTTCCTTTCGGTCAAATCATGTCACATTTTGTAATTGTCAATGATACCGATGACGATAAATATTTCATTCATTCATATTTCATTCATTGACGTCCAATCGCGTGCCTCTTCAAAAAAAACTTTCAAATGGCGTGGACGTCCGTCTCCGTCAATGGCAGCCAATGAGTTAAAGTTTGGCGTCATTTGACCTCGTCGACCATTATGTTGGCGTGGAACAAATGGCTACTTTTGTGCACAGTTTGCAGGAATTCCATGCTCTTTCCAAATCAATACAACTAATAAACACCACCGTCGCCCTGGGGAAATGGGTCAGTCCGCACCCTGGCTAGATGGGATCGATGATGCTTTGTCACCAAAGAAATGAGTTTAAAACAACAACAATAACAACATTTTTTTTTTTGCACTTGTGTAGGGGCGAGTCACGCGGATGCTGGCTGAATCCTTGCGGAAGTGGAGCCCCTTTTGGAAGTCTCACACTCTGGAGCAGCAGCTGGTGGGTAAAACCTGAAAAAAAAAAAAAAAACAACAACCTGCCAACGCCGCCTCTTTATACCCGCCATGTCTGTCACAGGACGGCGTGCTGGGAGAGCACTCGGTGCGCTGCATCCTGGAGCAGGACGTTCTGCTACAGGAGGACGTGGAGCTGATTGAGCTGCTGGACCCCGGCCTGCTGACGCTAGGCCCGGCTCCCGACGGAGCCCGTGCCCTGCCTCGACCCCGTCTTTTCGCCGCACCCTCGTCATGGTATGGGAAAACTCCCCGCCCCCAGTGTAAAAAAAAAAAAAAAAAAAAATCCACTAACCACGTGTCAATTGACCTCCGATCGCGTTCGCTCAGGGATTCGGCCGGTCTGGCCGGCTCGACGGCAGTTCTGCTGGGTCTCTTCTCGGCCTCCGGGGGCGCGTGGTCGTTGCCGACCGCCCTCTGGGTCCTGATCACGCTGGGGTGGAGCGTCGCGCGTGCGGCGGCGCTGTGGAAGCGCGGCGGCGCTCAGCGGGCCGTCCACACGCGGGTCTCGCAGCTGCGCGCGCTCGTCCACGACAGCAAGACATTGACGGGGATGTCCCGCAAGGCGCTGCGTCTGGTGCAGGAGACGGAAGTCATCTCCAGAGGTTTCACCCTGTAAGGCCGCCCGACTCGTCGAAATCGGCGTCATTTTTAGTTCGCTCGTCGCATGCCGGGAATCTGCATGGCTCTATATGGTTTAATTTTTCGTGCTGCAAACAATTCTCAGTGTTGTGTTTTATTGTGTACCAATTCGGGACGCCTCTACAGTCGTATCGCATTTCACTTGTCAAGTTTGCTCGACAGGGTGAGCGCAGCCGCCAACTTTAGCAGGGCGGGGCCAGGGGGGGCGGCGGCGCGAGGCCAGCAGCTGACGGGACTGCGGAAGGCCCTTTACCGGGCCCTCCGCTCGGCCTTCAGAGCCTCGCGAAGGGCCACCTGTCACATGCTCAAGGAATATCCTTTTACGTATTTTCAGTGTTGATTGACAAATTTGATTCTTCTCTCTTTCCACGTCCTTAACGGCTTCCCTCAACATTCCCGCTGAGCTCAGAGGTCGACAACGTGACCAATTATGTTTCTGCGGTGCCCCTGAAGGAACTGGGCTTGGGCCTGGGCATCGAACACCTAGGCGACGAGCAAGCCCAGGAGCTGACCGACGACTACAGCCTGCCGGCCCTCAAGGTTTCCGATCCTGTAACACGTTATGGAGAAAAAAAAAAAAGGATGGATGAAAAGTGACGACGTGACACTTTGCCCTCCTCCAGGTGTTGTTCCAGCTGTGGCTGGGACAAAGCTCAGAGTGCTTCCGCAGGTTAGCCCTCCTGATGTCGCCCCGCCGCCTGGAGGAGGAACGTAAGGGAGACCAAGATTCTCCCCTTCCCGCACTGCATCGCTCCATCGCCGCCGTGACGGAGCCTCTTCAGCAAGCGCTGGCCGCCTGCCTGGAGGAGGTCCGGCGAAGCTACGATTTCCACCGCCACTTCGAGACGCGGGCCGGGTCACGGGGCCGGGACGCCGGCGCCCGGGTCCGGGAGAAGTGCCGGGAGCTCAACGCCCTTCACGCTTCCGTCCGAAGCCTCCAGCTGCATCTCAAAGCCCTTCTGAGCGAGTGAGACGCGCCCGGACCGTCGACGTACGCCTCCGGGTGGCTAACGGCGACGCTTTCTTCAGAATGATTATCTTGGAGGACGACTTGGAGAAGCTGATGGTATCGAAGGAACCCCGCGAGCTGACCGCGGAGGGCTACCGGGACCTGAGCGACCGGTTGCAACAGCTCCAGCCTCACATGCGAGCCAGCGCCGGGTGCTGGGACGACACCGTCGGACAGGTGGAGCGCATGCTGAAGAGAGCCGACGATCGTCCGGGTAGGAAAATCTCGGCGAGAAAGTTTGCGCCCCGGATTTACGCGTCGCGTCCGCAGGTGACGCCGAAGGTGGGGATTTGCGCGGGACCCCCACGTCCGAGATGCCCCATCCTCCTCCGTCCTATCCTTTGATTTTGGACAGAGATCCCGTTCCGGAAGAACTGGTGGGTACCGCCTCTTCGGCGCCTTTTCGCCAGAACCGAATGACTCCATTAGCCTTAACGTGACAGGAATTGGAGGGCTACGTCTCCGATTCGGACTCGGACGGCGAAGGCAAAGAATCGCCGTGCGACACGCAGACGCCAGAGGAGCGGGAACGTCAGCGGCGCGAGCGGGAAGAGTCCCGCCGCGTCCTGTTCGAGCTCAAATCGGTGCTGGGCTTCCGCGCGTCCGAGGGCGAGAGGATGAAGAGAAAGCAGATGCTCTTCAGTGACCGAGGTTTGGAATTTTGCATCCAGATTTCTCCGCCGAAGCAACTTGCTAGCGGTCAAAACGGAGGAGAGCCGCTTTGAGTCGGCCGAGTATTTCCTGTCGTTGCAGCCGCTTCCACTTGCTGTTCCGACGCCGTGACGGATCCATCCGCCGCGCCAGCCGCCTCAGCAGAAAAAGGCGACGACGACGGAAACCAGCTTTCGGAGGCAGGAAACGGACAGGAAGCGCGGGAAGGAAAAGACCAGCGGGTGAGGCCTGACCCCTCTGAGTTCAGTTGCGGTTTGGAGGCGGAGGAGGAAGCGGCGGGAACGTCGGTTTGCGCCCGAGGAGGAGGCGGCGCCTCCGAGTTGCACCAGTACGACGGCGAGGAGGAGGAGGAGGGACGGGACGGCTCCCTCGAAGCCAAAGTTCCCACTTTTTCCATCATGGACAGACTGACGGAGATCCACGGCTCGCCGTCGCTCGGCTTTAGCTCGGCCGTGGCCATGCAGGTGGCGGCGCGCTCGCACTCGCTGCCCAAGATGAAGGAGCAGACGTTTGGAGATGACGAGGATGACGAGCACTGACGGTCTAAGCTCGTGGACGGTGTCGTAACAGAACCGCTCAAATTAATTTTGAGAGCAAATTTATTCTGTAGTGGGATGACTAAAGAACCGTGTGAGACTCCAAAAATAAATAAGACCAGGCCGTTTTTGGGTAAAGAACATCATTTGTCCCTGGAGTGGCGCGATCAGGTTGTCTGATCCAAAGCTTCCAGAAAGAGAACGTTATTTCGGCTGCCTCACGTGTTCAATTTCACATCACCAGTGTACGTGGACTCCAAGTGCTCGGAATTGAAATCGTTTCTCTCGAGTGAGAGACAATCACTTACGGGACAGCCTTTCTTTGCCTCTGCTTGCCGTGTGGGGAGGTCTACAAATCCCGTGTGCTTTTTCCAACGTGAAATAAAACGCAGTTGAAAAAAAAAGGCCTATTGTTTTTAATAGTATCCTGGGCTGCAAACACTGGGGCCAGACGGACAGGTTTGGTGGGTCACTTGATTGTTTTTGTTGACTGGCCTACAACAGCCGGGGGCTTCACTACTATTAACTTTGTTATCACGACAGAAACCCGATCAAGTGGATGTACACACTCCTCACATTTAGCATAAAAAGAGACATCCTACAAAATTGTAAACGATATCCTAAAGTCACGAGCTTCCTGTCCTACCTCACAAATGTACTGGGATGAGCGAATATCAACAATGGACCTTCGTACTCGTCCATTTGCGCCACCTAGTGGCCGCCTTCGTTACTAGTCGACAAAATTTCGAGGTTCTATGAACGCGTCACGACGTCAAGATTTCCCCATACTTACCCACAATACCCCGTGCCGATCTAGCCGCGGCAGCAGCCTGTCATCATCATGGCGGCGGTGCTCGCGGAGACGCTAGCAGAGCAAAGACGGGTCCAGGAAGCCGACATGAACGGCGATGCCGCGGATCGCGAGGACGCCGACCCGGTGGAAGAGGCGGCGGCCAAAAAGAAGAAAAAAAAGAGGAAGAAGAACAAGTCAGCGACGCCCGGTGAGCCCGGATTGCCTCTAGCGGCGTTAGCTTAGCCATAGCTACCTGTTGGCGTTGCTGCGACAGAGTGGGCATATTTATAGCTTTCAATCCCGGACGTGATTGAAATTCGCCTTCAAAATAAAACGCCCGCGCGTCGGGTTTGCTTGAATTGCTCGAAATCAAAAGGATGAAACTCAACATAGCTGTCGTTCCACGCTACGAAGACGGAGATACGTCGGGAACAATACTAAACCAGATGCTTTTGAGATAATAGTTCAAAATCGACTGGGCGTGTAGTGAAACTGAGCCGGAAGTCCATGGATTTGTCGAGCTGGACTTGCCGGTGTTCTCCTCGTTAGCCATGCGGGATAGAGATCACTTTGAATTTCCGGGAAAAAGCTGAAATTTGACGTTCACTAAACAGGTCAAACGACTTTCCCAGACTTATTTTCCAGTTACGTCATCTTGCGTGACTTCAACGGAGCAAATTAGACTTAAGTGTTAAATTGGGACACATTGCTGTCATTATACAGAAACGGCCACTTCATGGTATATTTAGCTGAATCTGCGTTGTTGCGCCGCAGGTCCCGACGGAGACGGCGTCGCCGAGGTGACGAAGGAGTTGGAAAAACAGGTGATAGAGGACAAGGAGGAAGAGGAGGGTGAAGAAGGTGGGCATCGGCGTGCCCTGTCGTTGTCTTCCAAGTGCAAATTTGAATCTATCGCTGACCTAAACAGATGGGGACGACTCGGCAGGGAAGAAGAAGAAGAAAAAAAAGAAGAAGAAAGGACGTAAGTTGTCAGCGGGCCGCTGGTCCGAGAGGCAGGCTTTCTGACGTTTGTTTTTTCCCCCCAGTCAAAGGTCAGACCGATCCTCCGTCAATTCCCATCTGCGAGCTTTACCCTGGCGGCGCCTTCCCCGTCGGTCAGGAGTGCGAATACCCTCCCTCGCAAGACGGGTAAGGACGCGCCTGTACAAATTGTGGTCATCGACGGTCTAAAAGCGCACGCGACGGCAGGCGCAGCGCGGCCTGGCGCAGTACCAACGAGGAGCGGCGAGCGCTGGACAAAGCCAACGAAGAGGTGTGGCACGACTTCAGACAGGCGGCCGAGGCTCACAGGCAGGTCCGGCGTCACGTCAGAGGCTTCCTCAAACCCGGGATGACCATGATCGAAATATGGTGAGGATACCCTTTCCTTCCCCTCGGCCGCGCCGATCGATGACGCCGAGCTGCTTCTTCGGCGTCAGCGAGCGTCTGGAGGACTGCTCCCGCAAGCTCATCAAGGAGAACAAGCTGCACGCCGGCCTGGCCTTTCCCACCGGCTGCTCGCTCAACCACTGCGCCGCGCACTACACTCCCAACGCCGGCGACCCCACCGTCCTGCAGTACGACGACGTGTGCAAGATCGACTTCGGCACGCACGTCAACGGTAAACCCGGCGAGCGACCTTTGACCCGAACGGCCGACTAACCGTTCGCCGCCGCCCGCTAGGGCGAATCATCGACTGTGCCTTCACCGTCACCTTCAACCCAAAGTACGACAAGCTGCTGGAAGCCGTCAAGGACGCCACCAACACGGGCATCAAAGTAGCGCCTGAAGAATTTTTGGGTGGGTCACGTGCGCATAAACTCACACCGCTGTCTCCCGCAGAACGCCGGAATCGACGTGCGTCTGTGTGACGTCGGCGAGGCCATTCAGGAAGTCATGGAGTCCTACGAAGTGGAGCTCGATGGAAAAACGTACCAAGGTGACGCGTTCCTCGAGTTCGCTCAAAGACAGAAAAGTGCAAATTGAGAGCATGACGAACGGTGCTAAAAGAATGAAATCCCTCCCCCCGCAGTGAAACCTATCCGAAACCTCAACGGGCATTCCATCGGCCAGTACAGAATACACGCCGGAAAGACGGTGCCCATCGTTAAAGGAGGAGAAGCCACTAAAATGGAGGTGGGTACTAGAGTCCCGACGGGCGTTCCCCCGATGACCTTTTTCATTTTCGGCGGCAGGAAGGCGAGGTGTACGCCATCGAGACGTTCGGCAGCACGGGGAAAGGCGTCGTTCACGACGACATGGAGTGCTCGCACTACATGAAGAACTTTGACGTGGGACACGTGCCGATCAGGTCGGTCTTTTTTGTTTTTGGTGCGACGGCGGGCGACTTACCCGCTCTGTCCGCCTCAGGCTCCCGCGGGCCAAGCACCTCCTCAACGTGATCAACGAGAACTTTGGCACGCTGGCGTTCTGCCGTCGTTGGCTGGACCGCCTGGGGGAGAGCAAGTACCTGATGGCGCTGAAGAACCTGTGCGACCTGGGCATCGTGGACCCCTACCCGCCGCTCTGCGACACCAAGGGCTGCTACACGGCGCAGTTCGAGCACACCATCTTGCTCAGGCCCACCTGCAAGGAGGTGGTGAGCCGGGGAGACGACTACTGAACGGGCTCGCTTTCTGACTTTTCTATCCGTTCCCATCCCACACGCGTGCCGGATAAGCTACGTTCGGTCGGTCCGTACGGCTTCTGTCGCTCGCCCTTTTCCACTCCCCGGAATGTTTTTGTAAGGAAAAGAAGATTAAAGGAATTTGCTCATCTACGGACGTCCATCTTTTTTAGTAGAAAAGTGGAAAAATATTCTCATTTATTGAGGTCATTTCTCAAGAACAAAGTGAGGTAACAATTTGCATAGTACTCAAAACAAACATGTGCTTTCAAGGAAACTTTTTGTACAGAATCCTCCATTTTGGAAGAGTTCAAATCCCCGTGTCTTGTGTATGTATACATGGTGTTGAATCTGGAATTCAAAATATACATTCCTCAGGCAAAAAGCTCGCACTAGAAAAATACATTTGTTTAAGGGCACTTTAGCTCATCTGTCAAGGGGGGGAAAAAAAAGACCTGCCACCATGAAATCGCAGCCATTTAACACGATTATGTTTTGCTGCGATGCTAGCCAATGTTAATTAAAGCGCTTTCAACAACGGGTGGCAGATCTGGCAGTTCATTCGATTTAAAATCTAACCGTACACTCAAGCGGCTACCTCGTGGCCCAATTAGGCCGTTCCTACGGCGGCCGGTCTTTGCCCCGAGCGACCGTCTGCGTGTAGAAGAGAATGTAGGCCTGCGCTCGGCACACCTCGTCCACGGAGCACACGTTCATCTTGGAGTCGTTGCAGTGAACCCAGAAACCTGCCGGCAATGACGCACCGTCTCTTTAAAGGGCGACACGTTGTATTTTTCGTGTTTAGAAAGTAAAAAAACGGACCTCCCGCCGAGTTGTAACAGTAGGCAGTGTAGTGGCCCGATCCGAAGCCTTTCCCGTGATGCATCACCACGGCGGAGAGCTCGTACAGGTAGCGCCCGGGTTCGCCGCAGCAGTACGGATCCATGTCGAGGAGCTGGTCGAAGCTGACGTGGACGCCGATTTTCTCCCGGTGGTTGCGACCGGACCACCTGAGCGAGGTTTGAAATAGTAACGTTCACCTTATACCTGAGGACGCGGCGCATTTGAAAAATGGCCATCTTTGAACAAATCCTACCTGAAGCGCTTCAGGTGAAGCCGTAGCACTTGAGGCATTTTGCGGACCGTCAGTTGTTTTTGCGCCGGCGTGAGGACGACGACTTTGGACAAGGGCCGCCTTCGCGTGGCTGGTCGAGAAGAAGGAGGAGCTGTTTGCGCGTCCCGACTTTAGGACCGATGAGCCGGAACTCACAGTTACAGTAGTCGCAAGCGTAGATGTCGCCCTCCAGCGCCTCCGTCTCGGTGAACTTGGCCAACATTTCGGTGAGGTGACAGGAGGTCTGCGCGGCAGAGTCGCGGGCGCCGTTGCTGTGGTAACGCTCGGGGAACTCCAGCGACAGGTCCCAGAAGGACTCCACCGTGTCGGAACGTCGCTCGCAGGACACGCACGTCACCTGCCGGGCAGAAAAAAACGGCGTGGAAGCGGCGGGCGGAGCGGCGCGGACCCGAAGGGATCCAACCTGGCTTAGGAGCTGGCCGCGGAAGATGGTGTTGACCACGCCGAGGACCTGCTTGACGAGGCGTTTGTGCGCGGCACGCGCGGCTGTGCTCTCCAGCTCCCGCTGCACCTTGTCCAGCAGCTCGCACAGGAACTCCTGGGCGTCCTGCTGGGCGTAGCCGCGGAAGGTCGGGATCAGCTGCCACACCGAGTGCAGCATGGCGAAGGGCGACACCAGCGCCCACTTGCCCGACCACATCACCCGGAAGAGCGTGCGCAGTTCGTGGCACAGGGAGACGCGCTTGGAGCCGGGCTCTTTGGCCTGGATCAGCTCCATGCTGCCTCCCCGCGAGGCGCCGCCGCTCAGGCCCGCCCCCGCCGGGCTCCGACGGGGCGGGGCCTCGCCCGCCGGCCGGCCCCGCGCGGCGGACGCCAGCAGCTCCGGCGTCTGCGCCAGGTCCAGGCGCAGAAAGCACTCCCTGAAGCCGCGCAGGTGACTCAGCACTTGCAGGACAGAGTTCATGTAGCACGTGTTACCCAGGTTCCTCAAACCCGTCACCCCGGGAGTGACGGCGGGGCGCCGCTTGAAGGGCGAGCCGCCCTCTTCGGCGGCCCGCTTTTGCCGGCCGGCGCTTTGGCGGGGGGGCTCGCGTTTGGGTTTGCCGCCGGAAGAAGGACTTTTGGATTCGGCTCGAGCATTTTTCCGGCGCGCGTTTTTTTTGGGGGTCGGCGCGGAGGCGGTGCGTGACCGGCGGGCGAGGGGAGCCGGCGGCGTTTTGGTCTTTTCGGGCATCGCGGCAGCGCCGGCGCCTTCCGACGCTCGGCGAGTCCTCCGACGTAAACGGAGGCTTTTCCTCAGCGGGGCGTGCTCCAGTTGCTCCCGGAGTTGCCTCTTGAGCGCCCGCCTTCGCTCCCTGGCCTCCAGTTTGCGCTCCTCCGCCTCCGCCCGCCGCCGCTCCTCCTCCTGCCTGGCCCGGCCGCGGCCGGTCAGGCCGAACCAGAGGCGGAAGACGCGAGCCGCCAGCGCCAGGCGGCGGTGCCACAGGGCGGTGAACATGCGGTCCTCGTCCCGGAGCTGCAGCTCGCTGGCGCCGCGGGGCGTGGGCGCCTCGCCGGCCGAGCGGAGGGTGCGCCCGCTGCGGGTGGTGACCTCGTAGCGTTGGCTCTGGATGGCGGCCAGCGTGCTCCGCAGCAGCTTGAGGTCCCCCGTGGCGTTGTCGTTCAGCACGTAGTCGTCGCACAGGTAGCAGAAGACGTAGAGTTCGTTGACCTCCATGGCCAGCGGGTGACGCTGCTCCTTGAAGTGCTGCAGGGCGTGCTCTTCGATGTAGCGCCCGCACGCCACGTGAGCGCAGCCCAGGCAGGCCCAGATGGACTCGCTGGTGTTGCAGTCCACGCAGTGCCACTTCTGCGGGTTTAGGATGGAGTGATCCGGGGCCAGACGCAGACGCCCCACGTGCTTGCAGCGGTCCATCTTCACGCCGGCTCCGTATCACCGAGGCCACTGAAAAGGGCGCCCCCCCGGGGCATGCTGATGGATGTCTACCAAAGGACAGAAAACACTTTGACAATTTCCACTCGATCGGGGATCTCGCGCCATCAATGGCGCTCAATTCGGAAAACGCCGCGACTCTGGAGATGACACGCGGGCACTGTGGCGGAGCTCTAGGTGGCAAGAAGGCTTGAAATGACTACTGCCAGCCACGTTCTCAATGTTTACCAAATGAGAGAGAGAGAAAAAAAAAACAACAACTTCACATCCCTGAGGGTTGAAAAGGGAGCACCAGTCAAACATCTAGTAAAATAAGCATTTACACCCCCCTGCTCAGGCTTATTAAAGGAGTGCGAATCAGGATGTAGTCTCTGGCTGAGACAGAAGGGCAGAATCTTTATGTTCAAAAAGAATAATTGCGTGTGATCGTTGGGAAATGACGCACGTTGACGAGTGGCAACAAGTAGGAAAAGTTGGCTCGCTCGCACTTCAGTTAGCACTTTCGTGCCTGCTACGACAGAGGCTGACATTTCCCCCCCAAAAATTAAGAGGCAAAGTCGGCATGCTTGACAGTGACAAATCAACAACAACAAAAACAAGAAGGCGTGCACTAAAGTCTGAGCACATAAACAAGCTCGCGTGGAACGGACTGGACCGAGTTCGAAACAAACACTCGTCTCGAGTGCAAAACATTCGACAGTCAAAGTGTTTGAAATGATCGTTTCCACAATTTGTCCGATGATGTAATATAACGCGACTGACGAATGATCCAGCATGCTAAGCTAAATTTAGCCGGGCTCGCTCCTGCTTCGTCTCGAACAAATTCGAAGCTCCGGAACCAACATCACCGGGGCTCGTTGGGAGCGGAGGCCGACGGACAAGTAAAAGTCAAAATGCTACATACCGAGCTTCGATTCTACTCGACGGGACGACGCGACACTCAATGCTGTGCTTTTATTCGTCCTCGGAGGGTCGCCATCTTGTCAGCAGCTGTCGCGTGGTTGAGGGCAAGCGCGTGCACGACAACTCACTTTCGTTTCCAAACTGCGTATTGATGACCATTTTTCTGTTCACGCTCCATTTTTCTGTCAAACAAGATGTGGATTCAATTGACAAACAGGAATCGATGTAGCGGAATATTCGTCCGCTCTCAAACGTAAACGATGTACTCTTTTGAATTGATTTCAAATTTCCAATCCTCTTAGAAATGTGTCCAAAATAAAGGCAAATAAATGTGAACGCAGTATTGTCGTTTGCCCTTGACATAATTAATACTCAACTAACTTTGAGGCAGAATCTCCTGCAGTACCACGTTTGAACACTAGAGGGAAACAATGATCACTTTATTTAGGCTCAGGAGAAATACCAGTAGTCGAATTAAAATTTAATGATTCATTCCTACGTAAAACATGTGCAGTATATTGTATTTGTTTTAGCACACGAGGGAACACAACATAAAAAACGCTCCGAGCAACTAAAAAACGAACAGAACCAATAGTATGTTCAGTAAAGTCCAAACGTTACAACACGTGTAATGGATCTAAACACCCCAGAGGCAATTTAAAGTGCGTACGACAGGATGAAGAATAGTCTTAAATAGCAATATTATGTGAATTAGAATCATATTTTAAGACGATTTGACTTTATACAACAATTTGGCAAAGCACAGATGACGAGAAATGAGTCTTTTAATTTCCCGTTTAGCCCCGCCTACCATTAAAGGGGTCCAGCGTCCCCAACAGGAGGATGACGTCGGCAGGGTCACGGTTTCATCTGATTTACAATTCGGCCCATTGAGGGGGAAGTATTTAGAACGAGGAAAATGTGACGAAGAGAGCCGCAAAATGTCATTGTTTCACTCTCTCTACTCCAATATTTTTACAGGATATTCTTTTTATCCAAGTATTTTTTCCACAATTGCTAAATAAATGGTATGGCGTTAGAATATAACGGCGTTACTAACAGCGTTATTTTTTTCAGTAATGAGTAATCTAATTAATTACTTTTCTTATCTTGGCAACGCCTTTACGTTACTGAGGCGGGAAAGGCGTGCGTTACTAAGTTGGTTGAATAAAAAAAGTCTGAGAGAAACGGACTCACGGTGACGAGAGAGCAGAGCAGGAGTGGGGAAGACGCCGTTGCAACCGCGATGCTAGGTGGCTCCAGTAATACCTGACTTTAGCCATAGCCGACAAACTACACCCACATGACACGGTAGATATCATATTATAGAACTAGATGCAAATGACAGACACAGCTGCAATGGCAACATGTTTTAAGGACTACATGCGTTAGTAAACAGCTGCCATCTTAAAGCAGTAGACCTCTCAGGAAGGCTCTAATGTAGAAATCCTTCCTAGCCAACCTAAGTAACTTTTTTTTTTCAATCTAAAATGCTCCTAAATCAGCAAAATCTTAACTTAAATCAATCTTTTAATGATGAAACAGTTTTAAAACTTACACATGTTTAAAGTAGACAGAAGGGAACTAATGCAATAACGGGAGCAATTTTAACAACTTTAGCAAAGGTTACGATCTAGTTATCGCAATACCCTTGTGTCTAGTTAAGTGGAGGGTAAAGAATTGGGCTAGGGCCAATTGTCCCCCAAACCCTTTAAACTTCACATTGCGTTTTTTTGGGGGGGGTTTTTGAAAAAAAAAAAAAAAAAAAAATTATCACTAGTTACTTTGCCAAGTAACTAATTACTCTTACATTCAGGTAAACTGAGTTACTAACGCAATTACTTTTTGAGAGAAGTAATTTGTAACTGTAATTAATTACTTTTTTAAAGTAAAATTAACAACACTGGTCATGACAAATAACAGTCTTGTGCTTAATGGAATATGAAATACTAAAAATGCATTTATTCGGTAGGACATGGCAAAATTACTCCATAATGGTCAAAACTGTCGACGTCACCTTTACTGTCGAACGATATTTTATGCCACCGTAGTTAGTCAGGCTTTGTCATTTCTCTGCCCCGGCTTCGGAGAATGTAAACAAACCGGGAGGCGTGAAAACTAGCCGACATGCTAACCCGAACCGAGTGACGTCTCAGTCTTATTTTCGCTTTTCAAAGCAAAAAAAATCAACACAAAACTAGCCCGGATCACGTCACACGGGGGCAGGGTTGTCGATCGTCTTCGCCGACCGGCAACCCGCCCGGCGGCGAGCGAGTTAAAGCTCGTTGCCCTGCTACGGACAGGAGAGCTTGCCGGGGAAGCGGCCGGAGAGTACCGCCGGACAAACTGGCCGACGTCGGAGGAGCGCTTCGCTGCTGCCACGTGGTCAACACGAATATGGCGTAAAATAACACCTTACTACACAGCGAAGACGTAAACAGAGAGCGGCTTGCAGTTGTTTTGTAGCTAACATGGCAGGATATGTCTGAGGAGAACTTCTCTACATGTCCGTCCATGATCAAACGTAAGTAAATAGTGCTTTATTTGAGGAGAATTTGTCGTGTTTACTTTGTAATCGCCGTATTCACGGCCATTTTTAACAAATGTTGCAATTTCTGATGGGGTTGAAAATTTGACAGAACACCGGGCGCACGAAGAGGGCAATAAGCCGAGGATAGAAGGGTGTGTACAAACAAGCCACCAGTCGTCGGCCGAGTGGCATTCTGGACAATCACCCACAAAATTCAAGCCACCTCCGTATTAAAACGTGTGCCACTGACATTATACGATGTTTACTCACTTCCTCGTAAGTCCAATGGTCCCACAGTAGTAGGACTTGTTTTAACCAATATATGTGGTGAACCGGAACTTATGGAAACTCAAAAAGGCTCACGCCACTCCCTGGTGCAGCAACAATTTTAAGTTTGGCTGGCGTGATGTGAAAAATAAACAAATTAATCCGCAAAATCAGCTGAATCCGCAGTCCATCTACACGTTATAAAGCAATGCTGTATTGAGAGACGCTGACCCGGGTGACGTCACATTCGCATTCGTCCTGAGACTGAAGCCAGAAGTCACCCATTTTCATGGCGCAGGATTCAAAAATTGAATATATAAAACAATCGCTTCCACACACATCCAAGCGGTCCATTTCATTCATGAGTATAAAACACACCGTGTGAAATATGAAATAAACATGCTTTTTGGTGTCACGCGCACTTTAAGTGGTAATTTAACAGCCATTAAAATGGTATGACGTCTAAAAATAGATCTATATAAACGCCAGGCTACAAGATCTGATTTTTGTTTTTTAATTGAAAACGTGCACAGAAAATATAACTATTTCAATATTTTTTACTGCTGTAGGAAATCGCTTCGTGCAACAAAATTAATTTGCTTTGATGGGCTGCCCTCTTGTGGCCAAAGAGAAATATACCCAAATTCCAGTTGTGGTACCACCATTATTTCACATGGGGTCAGTGTTACACTGTTGAAGGTTTGGAGAAATCCACCGACCAATGTTAAAGAGCAAAAAGGAAGGCGCACATTTGCGATAGCTTAGGCCAAGAATGCCATGGACGGCGAGAGACGTCCGAGCCATTTCGAGCGGCAGCAAGAGTTAGGCTGCAATTGTACTGATTCGTCTAGCGAACCTGTGTTTGCTATTTACTTTCTTTTTGATGTAACAAAGCCAGTTCACATCTGCGTTATCAATCTCACGGTCTTCCTGTCGCATTAATGCCGTCGTGGCAGGAAGCGAGCGGAGATAAGGACGAGGGCTCCTGCGATGCCGCCGATAAGCCGCTAATCACATTCCCGCCGTTAATGAGGGCGGGACCGCACCTCGCGGGGCCTCGACTCGGACTCGCCGATCAATCGTCGCCGCCTCGCTTTTGGACAAAAACCGCCCGGCCGGGCATATTGCGGTCACCTCAAAAACGAGCTGTATTTTCCTCGTTTCCACCGTATATGACGGAAATAACCGTATACAATTGCTCGGTGCGCTGATCATCGCCATCAATCGAGAGCTTCAATCCAAACACGAGTCCCTATTCTGAAGCCTGGCGTCGCCGTCTAACATCAGTCCTAAGCGAGCTCGTGAATTATTGAACGACTCACGGCGGATGAAGTTTCACGCCGCGCCAAATATTCTGAAAGCCAAAGAGTCAACTCCAACGAGCCACCGAGATTAGATCTGGGCCGGTCCATTAGGCGACATCCTAGCCGGGCTGGAACGCCCATTGATCCGATCCTAGTTTAATCCGGGTTAGGGTCCGTTCACTTGTGAGATTCCAAACACAATGAATATTTGCGCTTCCTGTATGATGACATCGCAACAAGCATCGAGACAAATACAAAAAGAATGATGTGACACCACCAATTGGGACGATCATTTGTGGTCGTGGTAATATTAAGTATGTGTTTGGATCACGAAATGACAACAGCATCCGGATTCAGAGAAGTAGATGAACTCTATTTCACGAGGTGCCGTCACGGTAACGTATGTCCCCTATGCTAGAAAATGGCCGCCGCCTTCCTCTCCCGTTTCCTATCAGTAGCATCACTCTTCCTACCGTTCGCACCATCACTCTCCCTCTCTTCCGTGGCAATCCATCCACTTTGCCATTTCTCCTCCCGGCTTATCTTTCCATTTGATCTCAGCCACTTTTCGGCCTCTTCCTAGCCTGTCGCTCGCCGCGGCTGCCGCAATGTCAAGAATTGGGGATGTCGTTCATAGGGTGATTTTTTTAGGTACGTGTATGTTCAACGTCACATTTGTATTCATGTACATTTTATTCATTCGTAAACAAAAAAATCAAAATAATTATCAATAAAAAAATATATTCGAGACCTAGTGTCCACATACGTAGACATCACATTTTGGGTCACGTGGGCTACACTTGTATAACTGTTGTTAATACTGTGGTCTACGTGACCCAAAATGGGATATCCACGCATGCACAGTACCGTATATGTGAATGTGTTGTACGTAGATTGGTAATAAAAGTGCTGGTGTATGTGTAGGTGCAAGATAGATGGCGATCCTGAGCCATTGTGACAAGCGTAGACCCTATCAGCCGCTGTTTGTTTGCACGCTCCTCTCGCGCATTAAAGGAAGCGTCTAAGGTGGTCGAGGCGAGCGGGCCGACCGCCCGCGGGCCGCCCTATCTCGTCGCCCGACAGATGCCAAGGCCCGATAACGGCCGCCGCCGACAGTCGTGCAGACGCGCGTAGCGCCGGGCCAGAATTGCATCTAATACTTCATCACGGAACGGTTTGAGTGACAAACTGAATATGGAAGGAAGCGTGTATTTGTGCAAGTGTAGTGTGAAGTCAACGGCTGGCATCTCCTCCAAGTCAAAATGGATTGGACGTCGGGAGCCAGCGATGGGCGTTTTCAAGATAATGTAAATTTCCTTTTAACTACGTAACTACCAAAACACATACAGTGCCCTCCATAATTATTGGCACCCCTGGTTAAGATGTGTTTTTTAGCTTCTAATATATATTTTTTTAATTCAAATAATATGGGACCTTAATGGAAAAAAAGAGAAAAATCCAACCTTCAATACAAGTGCATTTATTCAGTGGGGAAAAATCCCACATTAAGGAAATAATTATTTGACATCAAATAATGTGTGTCACAATTATTAGCACCCCTGGTGTTAATACTTTGTACAGTCCCCTTTTGCCAACAAAACAAGGTCTGGGGACTGAGATGGCCATGGGAGGAGCTTGATTTTGTGTCTGGTGAACCATTTCTGTGTAGATTTGGCCATAGGTTTAGGGTCATTGTCTTGCTGAAAGACCCAGTGACGACCCATCTTCTAGCCTGGCTCTGCCAGACTATTCTCCCTGTATTTTTTAAACACTGAGAGAAATAGTCTGGGAACCATCCCATTAACGGCCTTTTCGAGCAGATACAAAATCAATCGACAAATCAGATTCGTTTATTTGCGTGACGTATTCTTCACGAGCAACGTCACTCTTGCGCGTCGAAAGTCGTCTCTTCAGCAACACAGATGGTGAACGGCAGAGCCGAGAATATGTTCCAATCCACGGTAAAATCAGTTTTAAATGACCAAAAACACATCGACACGAGTCATTGACAACAGTCTGTCTCGCGCTAGCCATGTCGAATAAACTCCACTCTCTTCGTATGTTTACTTCCGCGCGCAAGTCCCTCGTCCTGCCGTCGCCATTTTACCAATGTCACGTCTGCTCGTCGCTGATTGGTCCACTCCGCTGTCTGTTTGCTGTGGCCTGCTCCGCCCTGGAAATTGTTTCCGTGGGAATGGTGGCCAGACTCAATAGCTGGAACAGCGTTGAGTCTGGTGTACCAGGCTACCCATCTTCAGCTTTCGGGCAACAGATTGTTGATTTCAAATGTCCTGGTATTTCAAAGCCTTCATGATGCCATGCACCCTAACAAGGTTCCCAGGGCCTTTGGAAGCGAAACAGCCCCACAGCATCACTGAGCCACCCCCATACTTCACAGTAGGTATGAGGTGCTTTTCAGCACGCGCATCTTTCGTGGCACGCCAGACCCACTTAGAGTGTTTGTTGCCAAAAAGCTCAATCTTGGTCTCATCTGACCAAAGCACACGGTCCCAGTCTTCAACTGAGGCTTCCACCTGATCTAAACCTCAAAATTTCTTGAGTGCACTTGTAAGACTGTATATATATGTGTGCATGTTCTGTTTTAGGTGTGTGTGTGGTTGACTGAGCGAGGGGGTGTATGTGCATGCCTGTTGTGTGTGCGTCAACAATGGCCCGTCGCAAACAATACGTCCCCCCTGTGTGGCGTCTCTGTGCGATAAGGCGCTCAAGGTAATCAATGCTGTAATGAAGGGGGGGGGGGGGGGGGGTCCTATCACAGGCAGTCATCAATGGAATTTATAAAAGTGTGTCAGCGCATGTGTGTGGCAGCGTGACAAACGCACCATCTTGTGTGCGCTACAGATAAGCAGGAAATAATTGCGCTGTGACAGCTCTGAATAATGTCCAAATTAGACAGAAGGTGCACATTCTACCACTTTAGGCAGGACGTGATGAAGATGATGGAGATACCCCCACCCCCCGTTCCCCTTCCTTTCAAAAGCAGCACCCACAAAAAAACTCATTTTGCGTTGCTGCGGATTAGCGCGACGAGACGCTACCTGCTAAAGACCTCCTGTTGCGCCGTCCACTACAGTACGTGCGGGGGCCTCCCGCACCGCTTCGTTGGCAGTCGAGGTCGACCCGAGTCCAACTTTGAAGCGAGAAGTTTTGTTTTGTCTGAGCCCGACGAATGACGCCGCCATCGCCACGCTCAGGTGGAAGCCTCGCCCAAACACGGGTGCCGGCGGGGCGTCACGAGGGTGAAAACGACAGGAATTCTTTTCAACTCGCTGAGAATTCCCACGGACGTTATCCAAATTTTTTCTTGTATGATGTGAAAAGGTTAGTTTCACAAGCAACTCAAGTGACTAAGCCTCTCCATATGTTCTGCAACATGTTGGTGGTATAATAAGACTTTATTTAGCAGCCGCATCTTTTCGCTTGTTCTCAATGAAAGTGTGCTGAGATTGATAGACTGGCACACATGTACAAAGTGTATACGGATGTCACAAAATGGCTGCGCTCATAAGTGACGTCTTATTTTTGGTTTTGGGAACGATTGTCCGCATTATACGAGGTCTTGAGAAATTCAGAATTTGCGCACGAACATTTGAAGGCTTCGTGAACTTTCAGTTTACGACATCGAAGAAGTGAAATCAAATATAAGTAGAAAAAAAGACAACAGGAAGTTTCGGGGGCGCTAGTCGGCGATACCGTTAGGTGGCGCGGGCGGGAACAGGCGGAGGGAGGTCGCACGCTCGAAGAAAAGCCCGTTTGGGAAGCGGCGGCGCGGACGCAATCTCCGCCGTCCACTCGCTTCCCGTTCCATTCCGACAGGAGCGGCGAAAAGCGGGACGAATCCCGCCCGCGCGGCTCACAAACAAGTTTGTCGCGCGCTTCCCACGTCGGCCAATCGGACGGGCCGCTGGACGACGACGTCTCGGCGTGTCGTCCGACGCGGAGACTTTCAAGCGGCGCCAGACGGCGCCCACGAACCTCCCGTTGCCATTGTTGGACGGTGGCGTGCGGACGCCATCTTGTTATTGTTGCGGCGCTTCCTCCTCCTCATCATCTCCATCATCTTAACTTTATCCTCCTTCACTCCTCGTTTTAACCTTAATCTCTTCAGCACCATTATCCTCTATCTTCGCCTTCCCAGAAAGTCTGCGAGCTTAACTCTAACAATAAACACTAGTTGCTATTTACTGGGCCTTATCAGGTTCTTGACTTACTAGCTGCCATTGTCCGATCCATTCTGACTGACAAGTAACCCTCCCGGACAAAATGGACGGGCCTTCAGTAGGACTAAACGTGCTTCAAATGCCAAGAAAACAGCACACTGACTTTCTAGGCCACAACACATCCTTCTTGTTGTTGTAAACACTTGTTTCAATCGCTTTTGTTCCAGAGGTTCTATCGCCGGCCCACCGTGCTAGGACAGCGTCCAAGCCAAGGGTCCAAACGCAGCGTAGGCGCGCGAAGCGCTCCAGGCGAGGTAGCGTGACCGCCGCCGACTGACCGGACAAGACGGGACCGCATCCCTTTAGGACGCTACCCACGAGCCGCGGCGGAATCGCGCTAGCCGCGCCCACGCCACCCGAGCGTAACCGTCACGGGGACGCGCCCGCGACGGGATCCCGGACGCGGCGCCGGTTATCTGCTCCGTGCCAGGGAGCGTGGACGGCAAAGTTTGGTCTTCAAACCGTCTCGCCGTGCCACTTTCCGTTAGCCGTCTTGGCGCGCCTGAGACGGCGGCGCGCGGGCGGGCCGTTGCCGCGGGCGCCCGCTGTTTCTATGGCGACGAGAAATCGCACGTAGGACGCGCGCGGCGAGGACCACCGAGGAAGTCCACCTCAAATCGGATTTGCTCCGCCGAGTGGCCAGATGCGGGAAACGCACCGTCAATTTTGTCCTACAGCGCGACGCTTGCGGTATTAGAATTGCACCACATTCACTTTTGGACCGGCAAGGCTTACTTTTCGAGCCCAGCCCCGTCTCAACTTTAACAAGTTTGCTTTAGTTTTGATGACTTAACCTAAGTGGAGATGCGGTGGTCTTATTATCCCCCTTGTGCACCCCCCACCCTCGGAAGCAACCCCCGTTTTTGAGTACAAAAAGCTGTCGGCCAGAGGAAGATATGTGATTAGCATAAGAAACACTTGCCGTTGTCCCCGGGGGAGTGTCAGTCTAAGTGGGAGCGTATGTTGACATTTATAAGCATCTGCGGGAGGGAGCCACGGAGTTGGGGGCCATATTTGTCAGCTGTTTAACTTCAATTAGGGAAGGAGGCGGGACGGAGGCGGGGGCAATCTCGGCGTCCGTCTAGGAAAATAGTCATCAATGCTTGAATTTTTACGACTAAATAACTATTCTCTCGAGGAATTATTCATATATTTCAGATTTGATTTTATTTCCTTTCAAAAGATCAATTATGATTCTACAACTTAACTCCCATAAAGCACAGTCTTTTTATTTATTGACAATACAGTGACGACACCGGGCCTCCATTCATTTCGAAAGACATTATCGCGTTCCAAAAAATGTCATTAAAAAAAAAAAAAAAAAAAACGATCCCAGATGTGGTGGCAGAGATTTGCTACAAGATGGAGACGGTGTGGAAAAACAAAGAGTTCCCTGCCGAAGAAATAAAACGAGGGGCCGGGAAATAAAGTGAGCTGTCAATCAGGCGGCACAGCAGCTTCTTCTTGGCGAGAACCCCCCCCCCACCTCACGTATTCATCTTCTTCACCAAGGAACAAAGGAGAGTAGAATTTAAAAAAAATATATATATATATATATACGTATATAGCTGGCATCAGATAAGGGAAACAGGAAGGGGTGGGGCTGTTGCTGGGGGAAGCGCGGTGATGTGTGTATTCAACTCCGGGCTGACTCCTCTTATGCTAATACAGCCAATTTCCTCTTTTATTTCATTTCTGGAGCCCCAAATCTGCGATCTGCGATAAGGTTGCCGTGGCGACCGCCTGCTCCCCGGGCGGATGCGGGCAGCCGTGTGATGGAGATGTGGAAGGCGGCAAAGGCGGAGGAGGAGGAGGATGAATAATTTAAAACTCCAGCAAGCTGCACTGATAAGAGCCGGGCGCGCGCGCACACATCCGTCTTCCTCGGCGCTCCGCTCGGGCTTTTTCCCTCCCGAGCCGGCTGACCTTCACGGTCAAGGTCGCGCCGGCTAATTGAACCGGCGGTTCGGGGGCGGACGGCGCCCGTCCTGACCCTGCGGCGCATCAAACAGTGAAAGGACAGCGCCCCGTCTGGAATTCTGCGAGCACTAATGTCAAGTGAAATGTCAGATGTCTCAAAGAAGTCCAGTTTGAGAACATTTTGTGAAAAAAAATGGAAAAAGCTGTTAAAAAAAGTGCTCCTGAGCCTTGGTTCCCTCCAAAAAGAAATCATTTGAAAGGATTTGTATTTCAAAAATCTGCAAATACGCCAATGTTACATCAATACGTCTCATGCTGAATGCTAAAATAAGTAACATTGTAAGATAATAGACCGGATTCTGTCGGTCTAATTCCAAGAGTATAAATCACACGTTTTTGTTTTTTAAGACAAAGCAGCGAACAGGAAGTGGAATTTGGGGGACAGAAGAAAAGAAACAACAAGAAATACATTCAACACCTTCACTAACTATGAATATGTTGGTTCTATCGTAAGCTAGATGTATTTCTGGTTGACACCATGTGGGGGGCCTGTTGACCAGGGAAAGAAGGGGGGGGCCCATAAGATAAGTGATTGGGAGGGGTGGAGTGTACACAAATCAGCTCTGTGAACGAGAAACCAGTAATCGTGTGAATCTCTTGTGAGTGTAAGCCTGTTGGCAACTGACCCTAAGCTGCCCTATCGCCAATCCCGGCACTGAGGCCTACCACTCGGGCAGTTAGGGGGCGGATGGCGCCCGTCTTGACCCTGCGGCGCATCAAACGGTGAAAGGACAGCGCCCCGTCTGGGATTCTGCTAGCAAGAATGTCTAGTGAAATGTCAGATGTCTCAAAGAAGTCCAGTTAGTTAGAAAAATTGAAAAAGCGGTGTTCCTGAGCCTTGGTTCCCTCCAAAAAGAAATCATTTGAAAGAATTTGTATTTCAAAAATCTGCAAATACGCCAATGTTACGTCAATCACAAAACATCATACGATAATACACCAGATTCTGTCAGTCTAATTCCAAGAGCGGTGGGAAACGGTTCATATTTTTTAAGCTGCTGGTCAAGAAATGGCCTCAAAATCACACACAAATAATTGTTTGCTCTCAATTTCACTTATTGGCAATGATGTCTGGATCGGCAAGGAAAATGAACTTCACATATAATGCGGACAAAAATACATATTAGAGAAGCGTTTGGAAGTAAGCTTATTTGCGGTCCAGGCGAGCAAGGATACTTGCTGTCAAACTGCCAGATGCTTACATCAAAACGAGTGTGGCGCTTCCGCGTGACGACGGTGACCTATGATTCGCGGGGATTTACGTTCTTCAACATTGTGTTTTTGCAACCGTATAGAAAAGTATTTGGTAAGTCGTTGGTTTTATGTCAACTTGGTTCAAGTTCAGGTCAGGCCCGGAGCCGCATTCCATCTAAAACTTTGCTCATATACACTCGTAGTGCGGACAGGTTTAAGCGGCAGCCAGAGATTTCAAAGGCACACACACGTACGGAAATGTATGGTAAATGATTGTTTAGCGTGCTGCGGCTCCCCTCCCGGCCACCGGGTGTCAGCGCTCCCCCTGAAGAGAGAGAGAGAGAGCGAGGCGGCCACAGGGGCGGCCCGACAGGAGTCAACAGCAGCAGATGTGCAGATAGTGCAAGATAATAGCTAAATATTGGCCTGGAGAAATAATACAACACGCTGATAAGACAACACTATCGCCTTTTCATCCTGATAGCGCAAGAAGAAGAAGAACCTGGGAGAAGCGGGATGATCGGGAAGGATGTCACAGGAAATGAGCTGGTGAAATGCAGAATGCCAAAAGCTCATTAACAATAATAATAAAGGCAATATGTGTGAGGCATCAATTTAGGCCTCCCTCAATCGCGATCTCTTTAATTAAATTATTCCCAAATGATCCGTCTGCATAAAGGAATAATAAAAATAATAATACAAATAATAAGTGGAATATATTTGTGGCATCAATCAGGGCCGGCGAGATGCGCTTTAATTAGCCCAAAACATTTGCGGGAGCCTCCATTAAATCTGATGTTAATTAAATCTGATCTTGTTTTGTGCATTAATCAAGCGGCAATTTTAATTTAGTCAACACGCGACGCTCGGCAGCAGGACTTTTTTATTTTGGTTTTAATCTAGTCGACACTCGGCGCTCGCGACTTTAATTTCATGCTTGTGATGAAGCTTTGGCTTTTTTTTTTTTGGGACGGGGTGCTTTAGCTTTTTATTGAGCTGACTTGCATTACTTCCTAATCTGACACACACCCAAAAGCTGCAAAACCCCGCCTCCTAGCCTTTTTTTTCTTCCTCCAATCGGAGCATCGAGCTTCTGTGAAGAGTCCACTGTTGCGCACTTTGAGTATAGTTTGATTATCATGTCACCAAGTCAGCACTTTAGAAAGGCAAATATGACACTTGAGAAGAAAAAAGTTCAATCGCTTTCTCATGATAAATTTCACGCTATCGGTCGTCGGCAACTTGTTAACAGAGCAACATTTTTTTTCAATGTTACACAAGTGAACGACGTACAAGTCAAATTTCGGCCCATCACCGGGGGTGAGTTCGACGCGACGTGCGGTCAGCGGCTTTTTTTGCTCGCGCCTATTTAACAGCGAGGCGATAATAACGGCTAATTAGCAAAGCGGCGAGCCGATTGCTCGCCGTACTGCCAGCGATAATAAAAAGAAGAAAAGCGAGCGGAGGAGGAGAGCGGCAGGTGTATGCAAATTGTTTGTTTTGCAGTGGAGGAATTTAAATTACAGTTCAATCACACGGCGAGGGGGGGAGGGGTGGGCATTCGCCTTGGCAGTTGATGTTTGGCTGCGTGCGGATTGAGCGCCACGGGTGCATTTCACAGGCGTGAATGAGGCCAGGCAATCGGGCTCAGCCGACTAGAACAATAATTAGAATGGAGATTAAATAAAAATAATTACAAAAAGTTCATCTACTTTTGATGTATTAATTATTCCGCCCCTGCTTTATTCCGACTCTAATTATCTGCTTCAGTGGAAATGCCGCCGTTTTTGTACCCCCCCCACACCCCAGTCCCCTTCCGACTGCGAGTCAGAAAAAAATGACATTGGTGTAATTATGTCAGCAATTTGGGAGGAAGTCAACTAAGCAAAGCAAAGCAAAGCAAAGCGCACTCTCAAGTAACTCGGAACTACTCGGAAGTTTGCTTTTAACTCTTTCAGTGCCACGGATGACGTCGAACCAAAGAACAAACGTTCCTTAGCAGCTACTTCAAATCGATTGGACGTCAATGGCAGCCAATGAGGTGAGGCGGACGTCCAAAGATGAGAAGGCACTTACTCCAACTTTAAAATAGACCAGTGAAAAAAAGCAACTTCTTTCAGCTTTTTATCAAGACAAAAAATACAAAAGTCAACGCAGGCTATTTGGAAAGATTTGTCAAGTTTTGACTTGACCTGGAACCATAAGCGGCTTTTAAGGGGGAGCTCCCCTGGTGGCCGAAAATTGTCATTGCATGTAATTGACTTTCCTATATATATAAAAGTTGTATAGCAATAAAACTGCAACAAAAATGAATGGAATTAACACAAAAAAAAAAAAAAATTATAATGGGTCGAAATGATTTTTCGAGCACCTTAGATGGTCATTTGCTTTGCATATAATTAAAAAATATATATATAAGAGAAAAAAATATTTTAATGATTTTTTTTCTTTGATTGAAAATATTTTTTTGATTGAAGCTTTTTTGGGGAATGAATGATTTAGACACAAATGTCCTAATCATAATATGGCCCAACCACAAAAAGCATTGCTTCAATCAAACTTTTTCAATGAAAAACAAGTGTTCTAATGAAAATTTTTCATTCTCAAATATTTTTTTGCATTCAAAACTTTTTTCTATGATTGAAAATTTTTTTTTTTTGTTTGAAGTGATTTTTCTTTTTGAAAATCTATTTTTTCGAAGCAACTTATTTTTTGATTGAATAATAAGACAAAAATATCCTAGCCAAAATGTGGCCCTAACACAAATCAACATTACTTCAATCAAAAAGAATAAATAACGAATAAAGAAAAATAGCTTTTACGTGCATTTTTTTGAGTTTCTAAATTGATTTTTGCATTTTGATTGAAGCGACTTTTTTTTTTGGTTGAAAATATATATTTTGACTGAAGCAACTTTTTTTTTTTTTGTACTGAAGTAACTTTTTTTGTATTGAATAATAGACACAAATCTGCCTCCATATGGCTCCGCCCAGGGGATAGAATTTTTGACTGGGGTAACTATATTGGCACGACACCGCCGGGCGTACCAAATTCAATGGATGACGATCTTGGCGAAAAGTATTGCCTAAGCACACTGATTTAGAATTCCCCTCAAGAATGATGGGAAACACAAAACGCTCATTGTCAACTTATGATTATAAATCTTCTTGTAAGTTAATTTTATTGCTGACACTGCGTTTTGGGGTCATCAACATGTTGTGCCCCCCCCCGCCCCAAAAGTCAAACTCCGCCTATGCCTGGAACTGAATCCAACCTGTTGTTTAAGCGCAACTTTTTCTTCATTTAGCTCTTTTGGAGCCATTTGAAATAAGTTTTTTCAAGTTTGCTCTAACGGCAGTCTTCAAAATAATAGAAAACGGCCGGAGATTATTTACTGTCAGACGCGGCGAAACAAGACCTGCACTTCTTCCCACATTTGCTTGATCCATTCTTCTTGGTCACTAGATCATCATTTGCATATAAATGGAAATATTTATTGTTACACGTGAGCAAAGTAATGTGCTCATTTTTTTTTTTTTTTTTTTTTAGCCGTGCGCCCATACACACTTGCATATTTTGGGAGTCAAGCAGTTTAGGGTAGAGGAGGGAAAGAAAAAGAGGAAAACCTTCTAAGATGTTTAGCACACGGCGGCGATAGCGAGAACGCCGGCTAGGACTAAGCCATAATGACTTTTGCCGCCGCTACCTGCCGCCTCAAAGACAGAAAAAGTTGCAAAAAGAAAATGCGGGCAGATAGCACACGTGTCATTATTGTCAAAGAAGCCCGCCCCCCCAAAAGCATTTATTTTACTGTCATAACAAAAAGAAAAAAAGGTCGTGACTTTTTATCTGAGAGAAACTTTTTCATAAAAAGTTAAAAACAAGAAGATGTATGCTGACTTTTTTTTTTGTTTTGTTCAAAACTATGATGATATTAAACTGTCCAAGACTTCATGAACTCACTGGCTGCCATTGACGACAATAGACAAATGTAAACCTTTGCTCGTTCGCCGCCATCCCTCCCGCTTCGAACGGATTGGACGCCTACTGGTGTCAATTCCGGTTTTGGATCGGACGACGCCTGTGGTGGTCAATGGGACCGAAAGAGTTAAAAATAATGAAGTAAGTATGAACGCACGCATACGGGTTAAGTCTTGAGGTCAGGGAGCAGCTCCCAGGGTGAGCATTAATTTCTTTAATGCGTCGGGGCTCCCGTGGGGGGCCCCTTAATGGCCCTCGGTGCACGTTTGGAAGCCTTCATTTTGCGGGCGGGGGGTTGTTGTTGCTATGTCTGCGGTGGGCGGCGGCTAATTCATGATGATTTGTGACACCTTCGCGTAAATGAAATAATATTGCTTTACTTGTTTAAAATAGCCATAATAGATTTGTTATCATCAACAGCAATACGTACAAGTAAGGAGCCAATAGTAATGACGTTTGCTATGCATTTTTGTTACGTTCCAGTCGCAATTTCAGTTTGGAATTCATTTCAAATCATGCAACATATTTAGCATTATTTTTCAGTAGCGTTCCAATAAATATTTTCCATTCATATATAGTTTTGATTTGACGCTAACGTGCGTTTCAAATGATCTACATTTGATTTGACATGTATGTATTTATTTTTCAAAGCCTCACATATGCCGGGGCTCTCACAAAATGGCCTCCCCTCCCTCAATGAAAGCATTAGCGAGGGCAAGGGTTACGTAAGCAAATTGAGCGACGAGAAAGTTCATTGACGGCCGGCGGAGAAACAAAACAAAACAAAAAAAGGCGCTTCTATTCGATCATTCCTCTATCGTTACTTTGCTTGTGACGCGGGAGGCCAATTGACGCCAATCTTCTTTTGGCTCTCGACGACAAATCCTTCAAATTGCTCCGCGAGTCTTTCCTCCGAGACGTAATCCTGACGTTCTGGCCAGCTAACTTATAATGGGACGGGGAAAAAGATTCCTTTTTTTCTTTTGCAGGGTCAGCGTATCTGTTGCTAATAATTACCATGTCAGTTCAACGTTATTAGCATAACAGAGTGTTCGATTACCATATATTTCGGACTAAAAATGGCTCTGGAGTACAAATCTGGATCAAAAGTCACATTTAAAAAAAAAAACAAACAAGAACGAGGACAGATATTTTATATTGGAATTCAAGTTATGACAGAATACAGTTCAACAGTCTGAACAGTTTTGCTAATCGTCAATTATTCATGTTCGTCAGTGTGATACAGTGGTATGTAAAAGTATCTGAACCTTTTGGAATTCCTCACATTTCTGCATAAAATCACCATCAAATGTGTTCTGATCTTTGTCTAAATCACACAGATGAAAAAACAGTGTCCGCTTTAACTAAAACTAACCAAACATTTGTAGGTTTTCATATTTTAATGAGGATAGCATGCAAACAATGACAAAAGGGGGGAAATAATAAGTGAAACTAAGGAACACTTAAAGAGCAATTCAAACCAATTTTTACCAAACATTTAATTCAGGTGTGTGCCTAAAGCTGCGCTGCCCACTATAAAACACACACCTGGTAAGAAATGTCTTGATGAGAAGCATTGTCTGATGTGCATCATGGCTCAGTCAAAAGAGCTGTCTGGAGACCTGCGATCAAGGATTGTTGATTTGTATAAAGCTGGGAAAGGATACAAAACCATCTCTAAAAGTCTGGATGTTCATCAATTGACAGTCAGAGAAGTTGTCTACAAATGGAGAGAGTTTGGCACTGTTACTTCTCTCCCAAGGAGTGGCTTTCCACCAATGATGATGCCAAGAGTTCAGTGCAGAATACTTAGAGAGGTAAAAAAGAACCCTAGAGTGTCTGCTAAAGACTTACAGAAATCACTGGCGCAGTCCAATATCTTTGTGTACACATCAACTATTCGTAAAACTATGGCCAAGAATGGTGTTCGTGGGAGGACTCCACGCTGTAAGCTGCTGCTGTCTAAAAAAACATTATTGCTCGTTTAATGTTCGCAAAAAGCACTTGGACACCCCACAGATGTTTTGGCAAAATATTTTGCGGACTGATGAAACCAAAGTTGAATAGTTTGGGAGTAACACACAATGTCATGTGTGGAGGAAAAATGGAACAGCTCACCAACATCAACACCTCATCCCCACCGTGAAGCACGGTGGAGGGAGCGTCATGATTTCGGGCTGTTTTGCTGCCTCAAGGCCTAGACAACTTGTAATCATTAATGGAAGAATGAATTAAAACGTTTTGCAGGAAAACCTGTCAGACAGTTGAAGCTAAAAAGTGGATGGATGCTGCAAAAAGACAATGGTCCAAAACACGGTAGTAAATCAACTTCAGAATGGTTTTAGAAGAGCAAAATACATGGCACAAATTATTAAATGCGATGGTTCACTTACTTATTTCCCCCCCTTCTGTCGTTCTTTGCATACTATCTTCATTCAAATATGAATACCTATAAATGTTTGGGTGGTTTTAGTTAAAGTGGACACTTTTTTCATCTGTGGGATTTTGACAAAGCTCATATCACATTTGATGGTGATTTTATACAGAAATGGGAGAAATTCCAAAAGGTTCAGATGCTTTTTCATGCCACTGTATAACATTTAAAAGTAGTGAAATGATACGTTTGTTTCGCAAACTACGGAGCAAAATCTCCAGGTATTTGTCGTTTCGGCGGGCCTTAGCGGGGTCGCTGGCGTTTGCTTTTGCGGAGCTCAGACAGGCGAGTCATATTTCAGGCTTGATTGGAAGCGACAGGCTGTTATTGGACGGCTCGCTCCCACACCGATGTTTGCTTTGCAAAGCCTCGGCCATTTATTATGGCTGAAGAACCATCGGAAGTCCCTCCGTCGCGCTCGCTCACTCGCTACTATTACCGGAGCGACAAGTTTAGGCGGCTCTTGCTCGCTCAGAGTACGAGCACAATACAATCGGGAGGAGTTTGTTCTATGGCTACCGTCGACGGTTCGATCGCCGGCGGCCCCGCCCGGTGACGGGTAATGCTGTTTCTGGCTAAAATAAAAATCGACTAAAATTCCAATGAAATGAAATGTCAGCTAACGGGAGTCATTTCTCAACGACTGTACGAGCCTGTGAAGCAAAACAATGGCCACACGTGTTTTTGCAGTTAATGGACAGTGTGCACAGGCTGAGCGCCTTCTATTTGACTAACCTGGCGCTGAACCCCCCGCTGCGGTCTCCCGAATGAATGAAGCCTCTGGCCCGCGCCGTGTTTGCGTTGGCGCAAATCAGCTGAGCGCTGCACTAAGCGCACCTTTTCATGTGGCCGCGTTTGTTCGCGTCCGTGATTAAAAACAACGCTCCGTTTTCATTATGTTTCAGGGTGTTCGGCAGTCAATTTTCATGAATATATATAAATTAGGGCTGTCAAACGATTCCAATTTTCAATCGAGTTAATCACAGCTTAAAAATTAATTAATCGTAATTCAAACCATGTATAAAATATGCCATATTTTTCTGTAAATTATTGTTAGAATGGAAAGGAAAGACACAAAACACAGATACAGTATACATTCAACATACGGTACATAAGTCCTGTATTTGTTTATTATGACAATAAATCAACAAGATGGCATTAACATTATTAACATTCGGTTAAAGCGATCCATGGATAGAAAGACTTGTAGTTCTTAAAAGATAAATGTTAGTACAAGTTATAGAAATTTTATATTAAAACCTCTCTTAATGTTTCCTTTGACTAAAATTTGTAAAATTTTCAATCCAAAAATAAACTAGTAGGTCGCCATTGTTGATGTCAATAATTACACAATTCTCATGGTCATAAAATCAGTGGCACCCAAGCGCCAGCAGAGGGCGACCAAACCCCAAAAAAGTAACAAGTGCACATGACCCTGTACTGTTATTCTAATCTCTTTGAGCGGGGCATGTGCGTTAATTGTGTCAAATATTTTAACGCGATTAATTTAAAAAATGAATTACCGCCCGTTCACGCGATAATTTTGACAGCTCTAATATAAATAAAATCATTTCCAAGAACTGATAAAAAACAATATTAATCAATTCAAAATGAGAAATATACTGCGGTCACAGGCCCCAAACATCACACTAAATTGGATTTTTAAAAAACTCATTGACAACAATACACGTCCGATTCGTTTTAACTGGGAGGAGTGATCATGTTTGAGTGCCGTTGACGGGGCTAGACGTCTAATCTCTTTTGACCGGGAGGCGAGATTCAACACTGCCAGCCAACGAGCGAAAATTAAACGTCGGTCCACAAGATGCAGCCAATTGTCGTCTCGAATGTGCGGACGTGTTGAAGCGTCCCTCAGGTGGAGGGGGAAAAACAACAAGTCTTGTATCTGTTACTCCGCTTTGTGGCAAAGAAAATGTTAACAAAACGCGGCGCTTCTGTTACCGGGAAAGGCTGTGGGAATGACCTCGCCGCTGGAGGATTCTTAAACCGGCTGTCACCGGTCATTTTCATCCTGACACTCACATAAAGTCCGTCAAGTTGATGAAACTTTTTCCCAGTCGAAACGTGAACACCTGCGGACTCTACCTGCGGGACCGGGAGGTCCCGGGGTCGGAACCCGGAGCGGGACCGGGGCCGCCCGGCCTTTTGTGGCGACCGTAAGGGAATACGCAGACTACGCGGGGTCCCGCTCGATGACGGGCGCGCGTCCAGCTCGGGGCTGAATGGCGCACCTGCATCATTGTAGCGTTGCTCCCGTCACGACCTTCGGAAACGTGACACCCCCCCTGCCCCCTCCGAAAAAACAAAAAAAAAAAGAAATATCCGTGCGCTCGCATTGCTCGTCACGGGAAGCTACCCCAGCACACTAATTGTCGTGGTACTAGTTAGCTAGACCTGCACAAACAACAACTTTGCTATTGAGCTCCATAACCGGTTTGTCTGCTTCTATGTGTACTTGTTCAATCTTCGCAACGGTCGCGGGGGTCCTCGGAGGCCGGGGCCTCCCGTCGGAAAGGATCGCGCTTCCTACGTCGGCGAACAATGGCGACGGGGGCGGTCCCGGGAAGCGTCCATTTGGCAGCCGGTTACACGTGAAGCCAGCTGTGAAGCACATTAGCCGGGCTGACCGTCAGCGCGACGTCGCCTCGTTGTTACTGGCGTTATTGTTCCCGGCGTTATTGTTAGCGCCGCCTGTTTGCTAAAGCGACCAGGCGAGCCTAATCCGGAGGTCGGCGCTCACGCTAATGACCTAATTGCTCGGCAGTCATAACGTAGTCCCGGGTTAGCTAAGCTCCTCCGAGCCCCCCGGCCGCAAAGTGGTCGTCACTCCCCGGTTTTAACGTCAACTCTGTGAAAAAGTCAAGTTGTCCAGTCAGCTTCTATTGGGATTTACTCAGCCAGCGATGATAGAACAGCAAACCTTCTCCTACGTCTACATGCTCGGCTCATTCTAGGAAACCATTATTTTGTCCCAGACTTTAGCTGCAGTTACACTTTTTTTTTCTCTGGAAAAAAGCAGACACACATAGATGCATTTCAAATGAAGACATACCTACAAATAATTTTAAATTTGTCACTCAAAAAAAAAAAAATCATTTCATATCAACGGAGACTTTTCCCAAATTGAACTTCAATTTCTTTTCTTATCTGCAATCGGCGGTGGTGACCAGTGCTTTGTATACACTGACTGTCTTTTAGTTGCCTCTCACACAGAAACTTTTATTGAATTGGTGTACCCTGCCTATCACTCAAATGTCTTGAATTGGCTTCTGGACTTGACTTATTCCTGACCGGTTCCTAGCGGTTATTTCACTTTACATTTTGGTGACCTTAGTTCTTAACTAGGTTATCAAAACAGGTCCCTAGCTTTGTCGAGGACATCCTAAAAGTTACCCGTCTTCCGACATCACCCCGAGTGCGACGGCGAAACCGCGCAGACGGGTGTTGGATATTATCGCGCCCCGGCGCGACCGAGCTAATTCCACCATTTCCTCTGCCGTTAAATCCAACGGGCTGAACACCGAGGCGCGGCAGCTGCCAAACAAAGCCGGGCTACCCGTCCGGCTGTGCGCGCGACACCCGCGCCGGCACGGGTCGGAGGTCGGAGGCGGCGGGTCGCGGAGGGGAGGCGGTCGGGGGGGGTAGGGGTTCGCGCCTTGCTGTAACTGGAGCCGAGTGTCGGGGCGGAGGTGGCCTCCCCAAAGCGCGCCGCCTGTCTCTTGCAATACAGCATTTGGAGCGAGAGACGGCCGGATGGATTGACGCCCAATTAAAATGAGTTTATCGCTCGTCGAGGGCCGTCCATTTGAAGTGGGCGGGTGAACGTTCGCGAACGCTCCCGCTTCAAATGGATAGGACGTCTCGCGCCGTCCGTGAGTTGAATGAGAAACCTAGAAAGGCTTCATGGGGTGTTGTCAGGTGGCCGCACCCGCCTTCTCTTCCAACCGCGCTGTTGAACTTGGCCTTGCCGTCACTCCAACGAAACGCAATACCCCGTGCAGACCGGGGGACGGGGGGCGGTCCGGCTAGGGTGACCGTCTCCACTGGGACGGAGAGTGCATTTCAAGCCCATCAGTGTCAGTTAGTTGACTAAGTGGTGACATAATCACCATCGCTGTGGACGCTCCTCTGGGATAAAGGTGGGCGGGGTTACCAGACCTCCAATCATGCGTCACATTTGTCTTTAAAACATTGAGGTATACGGTTTCTACTGACGGCGGCGGTCCGAAACGTGCTCATTTTGGATTCACGGGATGTGGAAAAAATGCCGTTTTTCTTTCTCGGCCTTCTACTTTGAGCAGGTCTCACCTTGTCGCCGGGCAGAACTCAACAGGCCCCGTCAAAGTCGTCACGTGACCTCCCAGAAGTCCTCTTTAGCCGTCTAATGAGCGAGGCGACAAAAGCGGCAGCTAATTAAGATGCCATCGGACCCGAGCGAGCGACACCAAAGAATCAGAGGGAACATTCCGATCAGTGGGTTTGCTGAAAAAGTTTGAGGGAAATCACTTTTTCCTCAGCACTAGATGGCACTAATGAATGACAATTACACTCATCTCAATGCTGCTCTCACATTGAAGAAAAAAATCTCAGTAATGAATGATAAGGCAGTAAAAAGACTCCATTCTATGTATGCGCGCACCTTAAATCAGCGGCTATCTTAAACGCTTTTTCTATTCGCAATGATTTGTATTTTAATGACTATGTTCACGCCGCGTGTTAATCAACAATGAACTGGCATTTCGCACGCTCGGCGACACACAATTTAATCATTCATTTCACACTTTACGCCGCTTATTTATGATACGGGCGCCTTCATTTCGCTGGCTAGTTTTGCTGTGTAATTAAGTTGAACTAGTAGCGGTGGGAAGAAAAGCTTCAATGAGCAAAAAAAAAAAAGGCTTCGATTTTGCTGCCACAGTTCGGAGATCCTTGTTGTTCCTTTGCCTCGTCAAGTGGGAAATCTCCAGTTCGGACGATGAATGTGAACGTCCCAAACAGGTGTAAAAGCGAAGCCGGTTTCCCGTTAGTCGCCGCTATCACCGCGCCTTTTCTACTGACGCCGGCGGTCCCAAATGTGACGAGTGGCGTCAAAGCTCGGGTGCCTCCGAGACGACCCGGGCGCCCGCCGATAAGGCCGGCCCAAATACCGACGGAGCGCGCGCCCCCTCTTAAGCCCCCCTCGACACCGCAAAGCTCTAATCGAGCATCTGGGCCAGCGTCACCCGGTCGGCCCTTATCGCGGACCCCCGGCCTTCATCTGTGATAAGACGTCCACACACTTGGACTAGCGCAAACACATGTACGGGATGACAACACCATGCCGATAGCGTATCAATCCAATGTTTTTTTTTTTCCTTTTTGATATTAAATCACGGCATATTCACTTGAATGCAAAGTCATTGTTATCACGGCTTGGTTGGCTGCCATGGACGGCGATAGGCATCCAGTCCATTTGAAGTAGGGGTGTGACAAAATATCTAAATGGTGATATGGTGGAAAACACTCAGGTGACTTGAAGTTTCGCCCTGAGACCCCCAATTTGGCCAAATTTCAAAATTGTCCGATATGCACGTGTGATACATCTCAATTTTCTGGGGGAAGAACAATTTTGGACAGGAGGGCGATTCAATTTTTTTTTTTTTTTTTTTTTAAACAGCAAAACCCTATCTGGAGGTGAGAGCACGCGAGACCAGAATTACAGATGCCATGACTCTAACGAGATATTATCGCGTACTTACCTTGTTTTGATCCAAAAACTTCATGTAGCATGTATCACTGAGCTGTGAATGGCTACAGCTGGATTTTGGGGGGGATTTTATGGGTGAAACATGGTAATATAACAAGGGTCGCGATGCAGAAATCGCAGACATCAAAGAGTGGTCGAGATGTTCTTTTTCATATATTTACCCTTTGAAACATTTTTTTCCCATTTTTTCTTTGTTTGGATCGATTATTTATCAACTAACATATCGGGGAAAAAGCGACAGTAACAAAAAAATACAATTTAGCGATAGTTATGAGGTAGATATCCTTGACTTTTTTACAGACGCCATTTTTTTTCCATTGTGACATCATTTGTTTAAAAGTTTAAAATATGCGAGTGAATCATTTCAGTTTTTTTAAAACTAAATAGTAGACATCAATTAATGATTTGAAGCTAAAAATGACAGACATTTTGAATAATAAATATAATGACTTATCTTGTTTTCATGGCTGGGTTGAAACAAAAACGGTTGCGCGATGTCTGTAAACGGGGGTTTCCAGGGTAAAACGGGCAAATTAAAAATAGTTCGGGGGCCAATGCGCCATGATTCTGCTATAGCAGCATAAAGACATATTGTTCTATCAAACACAACAGTTGTTTTAGCTTAAAATAAAGCAGTTTCTTTTGGTAAATAATGTTATACTTTCGCTATAGCGCTTTTCTACCTCTCAAGGTACTCAAGGCGCTTTATACTACGTTGCCATCTACCTACTGGTGACACAGCACCAGGAGCAACGGCGAGTTCATCAGGGCGGAGAATCGAACCCACAACCTCTGGGTTGGGGGAAACAACTACTCTACCACTGAGCCACGCCATCCCCTTTTAAATAGGAGTGCAAGAGCAGAAACTGCTTTTTCAGTCTTGTGTTTTCCGCCATATACTTTGTATCCTAGAGGTATGCGAAATTTCCAATTCTTAGATTATTCGCTTTTCGGCCATAGAAGATTCAAGAACGACTCACAAACATCCAAATATCGATGATTAAAATATGTCAAGTAAAGCAGAACTAAAACACTGTCAGCGCGGTCTTCGGGACGCAATGAGGAACGGACCGCTAGATAAAAAAATCTCCAATAATACCTTACTGCGGCCGACAGCACCTACAAACTACGCCCACCTAATGCTACAGCAGATATCACGTGTATATAGAACTAGATGCGAAATGACAGACTCGCCACCGTTAGTAAACAGCCGCCGTCTTAAAGCAGTAGACTTGGCTCTGTTGTAGCGAACCTTCCGAGCGAACCTAATGAACTTTTGATCTAAAATACTCCTAAATCGGCCAAATCTTGACTATCTTTAAATGATGAAAACGTTTTATTAAATCTTTCACATGTCGAAAGTAGACGGAATGGAAATGATGGAATAATTTTAACATAATGAATTGAATGTAGTTGAAAGCTGCAGATACAGAATGGGGACTTGAGTATTTTATTTACTGTTTTGAACTGTTAACTTGATATTGAAATAGTCATTTATTTAAGCCTGAGAAGATTTTTGTACAATGTTTATAACCAATGTACAAAACATTAAAAGCAGCTAATAGCTAGGGGGTGCATCAAACATTGATTTATAATCGAATCGTAGCCTCTGAATCGTTAGGTGCCCCAAGATTCCCACCTGTATTTTATCTCAAAGAGTTATTGATATGCTCCTGCCAGGAATTGTTTTAAAAAGGTGTCAAAGAAAAAAAGAACCCACTAGTTGCTCCCAATATCTTCCACCATAATAGCGTCTCTGTTAACTCTATGCGTTTGCAGGTCACGTCCAGTTGATTTTGAGTCACTGCGTATTACTTCCTGTTCTGTAACCCAAAATCCACAGCAAAGGCCACCAAATTAAACTCATCGGTTGCCGTCGACAACTACAGACGTCCAATCCGTTTGAAGCGGGTAGCACGGCAGTCGCCGATTGGACATCTATCATCGTCGACGGCAGAGGACGCGCTTCAAAAAAAGGTCCGCCCGCTCGGCGTCGAGGAATCGTCTCTTCCGCTAGGCTCGCGAATCGCACTTTCGGCGTGTCGGCGTTCTCGTAAGAGGCGCCGCCGTGTCAAGGACACGCCGACGCTTTCCGTGGCAAACAGGAAGTGGCCCTTTTAAATCACAGGAAGTGCACCTTGTCATATTTACAGCGAGCGAGTCGGAGGGAGGAGGACGATAACTGGCTTTTATTGCGGCCTGTCAGCGTGATGGAGAGCTGGAGGCCTTATCGCCAAACTTTGGATGGGAATATATATACTTCTATCTATTGCCCCCCCCAAATACTGTGGAACTGCACCCCTTCCCCCTTTCAATAGCAGTATATATACTTTTTTTTTTTTTATCAGCACTCAGGCCATTCCTGTGCGTGCGAGCGCGCACGTCGGCTATGTGAAATAATCTCATGCAGCAGATTAAGTGGATTAATTAGGCTTCTATTCATGGGGGTGAATTGCTACCTAAAGAGCTTCCCGCTGCAACGACAAGTATTTTTCACCCGTAATTATCCGGGAAGCGGCGGCCGCCGCCGTACACCCTGGAAAAAGCAGGAAGAAAACTGCAAAGATTCCAGAATAAAATAAAATTTAAAAAAAAAACACAATTTGAATAATTGTTATTGTATATGTTGTTGTTTTTAATAAATATAATATGAGCTAACCTGGTGAGTTGGATGGTTTTTGAAGTGTGTTATTCTTTAAATCACTTTAGTGAATGCAACAATGAACCTTGAAAATAAAGCAATAAAATACACAATATCTATGTGCATTCTCTTAACGGTACTTTTTTTCAATTTTAGGGTCATTTTCAGTGGTTCGTCCTTTGATAACATGACTCATTTGTTAAAGCAAATACCGTATTAAACCAATGCGTAAAATGGTTCTCTCTTTAAATTCACGGTGACTTAGGGCTCGTGTTGGATTGGACATCTAAAAGCCGTCAAAAGCAGCCCAAGAGTTCATAGTAAAAGCAATTAATTAATTAAAAAAAAAAAAAACTCAAGTCGCGACCTGGCATCAACAAAAATAGTGAAATATGATCATTTCACGAGAGTCAAACGGATGAGTTGGAAACATTTGATTCAACTAGGGCTGTCAAAATTATCGCGTTAACGGGCAGTAATTAATCACGTTAAAATATTTGACGCAATCAACGCACATGCCCCGCTCAAACAGATTAAAATGACAGCAGTCTAATGTCCGCTTGTTACTTGTTTCTTGGTGTTTGGCGCCCTCTGCGGGCGCTTGAGTCCAAATGATTTTATGGGTTTGGGGAGTGAGCATGGTGTAATTATTGACATCAACAATGGCGAGCTACTAGTTTATTTTTAATTTTAATAAAACGAAAACATTAAGAGGGGTTTTAATATCAAATTTGTATAACTTGTATTAACATTTATCTTTTAAGAACTACAAGTCTTTCTATCAATGGATCGCTTTAAGAGAATGTTAATAATGTTAATGCCATCTTGTTGATTTATTGTTATAATAAACAAATAGTTCTTATGTCCCTACCGTATGTTGAATGTATATATATCTTTCCATTCCAATAATAATTTACAGAAAAATATGGCATATTTTATAGATGGTTTGAATTGCGATGAATTACGATGAATTCATTTTTAAGCTGTAATTAACTCGATTAAAAATTTTAATCGTTTGACAGCCCTAGATTCAACATATCGGCCTCGGCGACGATTGAGTAGCGATGTCGATTTAGCAGCATTTTTATTACTTTCCAAAAATATTCTTATCATTCGCTTTTAGCTGACCCCCCACGGCTCTGCTTTGAATTTTGAGGGAGCTCTTCAGGCCTGTTTTGTCATTGTGGGACATTGTTGGAATTCTAATCAACTGAAACACAAGGACATTTTTGACTCTGGAAATTGCACAGTCACTTTTGAATTTTCATCAGGACACCACAAACAGGGCTTAAACACCATCCAAGAACACGTCACTCTGAGCAGTCAGAGTGAAAGGTCGTCACTGTGAGTGTTCTCTCGCTTCTAAAAAGCGCGTGGAGGTGCGACAGCTTCTAAGAAAAAAAACTCGATGAAGTTTTCTGATAACGGCGGTTTCGACTTTCAGGACCAAGATCTGAAGTGTTTTCACATCACATTGCGCCGGACCTGTCCCGGCGTCACGGGAGAGCTCCCTTTTCTAATTACGCCGCCGATAAAATCCACGTCATTGCGGAGGGAAAAAAAAAAGGAACTAAGCGGAAGCGTCTCTGAGGGGATCCGGCTAGTCAGAGACGTTTTTTCCCAGAAACAAAGGATGCAAAAGTGACTTTAATTAAGCGCAGAGAAAAGACTCATTAGGAAGAAAAAAAAAAAAAAAAAAAAGCGGCTGAGATTCTTAACTTTCAAAGTTTGAAAATCATGCCTGCCATTCTTCTGAATGGGAAAAGTAGCCATTTCTGACTTCCCGAGAGGACGTTTGCTTTTCGGATCTCCGGAAGCGAGTCGCAAGTAAGAAGTCAAGATTTGCACTTCCTTTGCCGACTAACGCCGGTGTCACCGATCTCCGATCTAAATAAGCTTTTCCCAGGTGAAAGGGGGGGGGAAAATTCCGACGTGACGCTTGAAATAATAAAATGCGGCAAGATGGATGTCCTGCTGGCGTGAGATATGAGGACGCGGCGCCGCCATTACTTATTTGTGAAAGGCCACCTGATTGCAGGCGCGCCATAAATTCAGCCGGGCTCCTGATTGGGATCTGACTCATATTCCCGCGTCACAAAGATGAATGCGGCGGCGCCGTGAAGCCGGGACGGGTGGCGGCGTTTTAATAAATTTCGCATCATAATTCCCAGCGGCCCCGCTGACAAGCGCATTTATTTAAGGACACGCAGATGAATTCGTTTATTAGCGTGCCGGATTTGGATTTTTATTTCTATACCGAGCCTGATTTTTTTTTTTTTCTTCAAAAGCGAACGCATTGCCGCTAAAATGCTCAGAGTGACTTTGATTTGTAATATTTGGTAAAGCAGTAAAGTGTCCGTACATAAAGAACTTTTTCAGTGGCATTGACAGTGCTAGACGTCTAATCAAATGAGCTTTGAACTAGGAGGGTGGTCGGGTTGGACGTCTAGCGCCGTCAGTGGCAGTTAATATCACTTTCGGTTTATTCACCGATCATTCAAAGTAAGAGTGTGACAATATCTCGATACAGTGATATATGGCGATATTTTGAAACCCGATCGGTTATCGATATGCTCCCGCCAAGTAGCGATACTTTTATTTGACATATTGGCCATTAGATGCTGTAAACTGCTCAATGTTTGTTGAGCAATTCCTTGGCGGTCCACTAGGGGGCGCTCAAGAGTGGCGGTGAACGTAAAGTGCATACAAGTTGTCTAGAAAAGAAGAGAGGAAGCTCCAAGTGGGTTGAAAACAATAAAAAAGCTTCGTGGGAACGGTTGAGGAAAAAGTGTCAAAAATATTGCTACAAATCACACATGTGCACACACTTTAGATTTTACACCAACAAGAAAGGAAGTAAGGTGAACAAGGACTTTGCTGTATGCAAGAATTGTCACACAAAAATAAGGTTCACTGGCAGCTGGTGACGAAGTGGACACGGATTTTTTCACTGCTTCGCCTTCATCACTTGAGGTAAGAAAGTTTTGCAATGTAATTGATTTTTTAATTTACATGTATTATTTTGATGGCATTTGGTGTTGAGTGATATAAAATAAAACAGGACCCTAAACTGGATGAAAATCAATATCGAACAAGTAGGCCTGCCACGATAACAAATTTTAGTGTGCGATAATTGATCTCATAAATTATTGGGATATGCGATTTTATTGTGCCCCACAAATTTTTTTTTTAAAAACCAATTTACAATAACACAGTGAGAATACAGTATATATTAATAGATCAAGTACACCCATTTAAACACGATAAATATTTACTCTTAAATTGAAAAATATTTTTTACGAAATCACAACTAAAAATAATAGACCAAGCCTCTCAAGTAAAAGACAACAATATTAATACTGAACAGAAACACAGAATAAATAAAATGTGTTTTTCAAGAAAAAAAATGATACAATTACACTTAATAACTTAAGCATTTAGGGAAATGAAAACTTTTCCCCTCATAGCTTCTGCAATGGTGTTCCATAGGAATGCAATGATACAGTTAAGTCACGGTTCGGTATGATTTTTGATACGGGGGACACGATTTGAGATCCGATTCAATACATTTAATGCTCAGAAAAAAAAAAAAAAAAAATGTATTTTTGTTTCGTTTTTTTTTTTTTTTAGCTAACGAGCAAAAATTAAATTGCCATCATATAAACATGCATTTTAGTAGGTACGTAGCACATCTAGTTTGCTATTTCATGATATCTAGTGTGTGCGCATTACAAAAGTCACGTCTGCTCATCACTGCACAACACCAGCATATGACAATCGACTTTCATAAACAGGACGAGTTTGAAGCACAGCGCTCTTAATTTCATTCAGCTGCTCGTTGTCAAAGCGAGGTTGTTCGTAGCAGCCAAGTCGGTAACAATGTTTTGGCGGACTTCGTTGTAAATATCCGGCGTTGTGCCGAAAAATAGCCGCCCCGCGTGAAATGTCACCCCTGACGGGAGCGCCCACATGTCAACAACACCGGCGCGCCAGAAATGGTCCGCAGTCAAGCCAGAGCACTGGAGTTGAACAATAGGATATAATGGGAACGATAGACTCCGGCGCTATTTTTTACCGGAGCTGGAACGATGATGCATTTTGCGCAGTTGGTAACAAGGAATCCGAACTTTTAACAGCACGTCTGCCGCACGCGCGCACGCGAGGCGATAAATCGCAGCTGAAAAATTACCGCCTTCATTTTTTTAATCGCGCGATAAATGGAATTATTGCATATTGCGACAGGCTTACGAACAAGCCTACATGAATTTACTGATTTATTTGAGAACCACTTTCCTTCTAGTTTACTACACAAACTGTTATTACTGCCATTTTGATGCAATAAGCTATAAAAATGGTTTGAATAGCTTCCAAGATATATAAGGTGATGTGCATGATAATTAATGTAGCCTACATATTAAAAATAGGTATTTTGATTTCTATACATTCAATTCATTCATATTTTTTCTTAATTCACTCAATACTTCAAACACACAAAAAAAATCAGGATTTCAACTCAAAAGCTACGTATTAAGTAGCTAATATTTTTTGTTTTATTTGGTGAGGAAGAATGTGACTGAGTCCGACATCTCAAATGCTGAAGCAGATGGTGGAAGTGCTCAAACCAATGCTTTTGGCAACAAAGGTCATATACGAAGAAAAGACCCAGCAATTTGATCATTTCCCCACTCCAAGCTCAACTGCTGACTGACACCTACAGCACTGTTATTTTTTTTCTAAAGATTTAAAACTTTAAAGAATTTAAGGGTAGATATCAGAGAGATATCAGTGGTTGTGGTTTGTTTCCTCTATATGTGCAGGTACACAATTTGCAGTAGATTCATATTTTACAGCAATGTTGCACAGAAAAGGTGTCACTGCTTAATAAATGACTTAAACAGTACTTTTGCTATTTTGAAATACCTTTTTTTTTCCTTTCAACAGTTATATCGTAGAATATAATGTATCAAATTTCTGACCAATATATCGATAATCGCTGTATCGTGAGATAATCATTATCGTGAGCCTTATATCGTGAAGCGTATCGTATCGTTCCCACTCCTAATTCAAAGTATACATGTCATATACAACCAGATACAGTATACGTTTATAAAATTCGATGTGCGAAAAGGACACGTTTAGTAGGGGCCCAGTTTTCCACAACAGGGTTAAGAATTCAAATTCAATTAAAAAAAAAAAATGCTCCCTAGTATTTGTTCCCAACGTGTACCTATTTTATGATAGCGATACAAACATTGCTATTTTTCGAAGCTCCGAGCGCGACGACGCTCGTAGGCCCGAAATGAAAAGATTTCTCGGAAAGGTAGCGGAACGAGCATGGCGCGCAAAGCGTTTCCGACAGAAAGATCGGTCTGGACGTTAACTCGTCGGCCCATCTGATGGACTAACTAACATCCTTCCCGTGAATCGATAGGGCCCCGAAAGCCCGCCGCCGTCCATTAGCGCGCGTACGAGCGGAGAGGCCGCTCGAGTGTCAGATAAGACGTTCTCGGAGTGGCGTCTTATCGCGGCTTGCCATAAAGTCCTATCTGCCTTTCTTATCGCACGTAAGAGGAAAACGCCAGCTCATCTGGGACGCAGAAGAGGAAATGGAGGCGGCGTTTGTCGCTTTGTGCAACTTCAACTTTAGATTTCATGTCAGAGGACAAGTTAACAAACATCTTTTGACTTTTGTCACGCGATGGCGACGTCACCGCTTGTGACGCAAGTTTTTATCAACTAACAACCATTTGGACAATTCATCCTTGTCTTAATTCTAATCATTATGAATCATTATTTCTCTATAATTTTAAACACAATTATGAATGAATAAAATGTGAAGAAAATTACAACACTGGGACGGGCCCCAATAACATTTTTTTCCCCCCATAGTATTTAACTTGTTGCTGTCATTGACAACGATAAATGTCCAATCCATTTAAACTGGGAAGACGAGGTGCGAATTAGTCCTGCAACGATGAATCGATTAACTCCAGTAATTGATGAGAAAAAAAAGCTTCGAATCAAATTTTGCTGCTTCGGGTATTCGTTTTACTGGAGTGAGTGGCGCTGTAATGGTTTGTTTTGGAAGTGTTTGCATTTAGTTTGATTGATTTGGGTGGACACACTGCCCTCTAGTGGATACAGTGAATATGACATAACTCATTGAACATGGCTAAATCAAGCTAAGGTAACTTTTTCTTTGAGCTCATTTTGTATGTATTCGTAATTTGGTTTATATTTAGCCTTTTTTTTTTTTGGAATATGTGTTTGAACGATTTGTTAAGAGCACTATATTGAAAAAATTTTAACGCATTTAAGCTAGCTGACAATTGACTTGACTTGTAAAGACCAATTGTACTTAGATCCTCATTTATTTATTAATTTTTAAAAATACCGTTTAAGGCTAAGCTCAGTTACTTTATTTTGAAATGAAAGTACACCCCTGCATAGTCTGAAGAAACACTCGGGAATTTTATTTTCTATTTGCATTCAATGCTCTTTTGAAAAAGCAATCTTAGCAAGCCTTTGTTTCACATCTCCTAACGCATTAAATGTTCCTAATCTGATTACTCAATTATTCAAACTATTTCATTGATATTTGATTAATAAAATAATTTACAGCTGCAGCCCTTGTTTGAGTGATCCTGTTTTTACGTGCATTCGGCCGGTCCAGTAAAAATAGATTGGACATCTAGCGATGTCAACGGCAGCCGACGAGCGGAATGAGTGCCCTCAAAGGTCAAAAGCCGAGATGCAAAATTAGCCTTTTCCCCAAACGGATCTTTTTTCTCGGTCGCGGCAGCTGGAGCGCTAAGGCACGTCGCCTTCCCCCGGCGCTCCTTTTTGTTTATCCGCCGCCTAGCGTTTTATCTGGCCGCCCACCTTTGCACGCGGCGGCAAGTATCGCGCGTAATTATCTGTCCGTATTCCCCGTGGGCGCCCTATCGCGGCCGTCCATCTCGCCGTCGGAATTACACGCCGAGCGACGGACGAGACGACGGCGAGGCCGCGCGACGCTCGCGTCTCAGGTGTAATTACTTTGCCGCTTTTATCTGGCATCGAGTTTGCATCCGCGCGAACCCCCTTTTATGCCTCGGCCGCCACCTCCGCATAATGAAGCCGTGGGCCCTCCTCCCCCTCGCCGCCAAAGTCGGCGTGACCTTCCGGCTCGCATTGTGGCAATAAGAAAACCAATTAATGACTTATCCGTCCATCTCAATGTCAAGTCTTTTTCTGAGGTGTACTATTATGTCGCCCCGGCCGACGTCCGGGACGTTAATTAACTCGGCGCCGGATGCTCGACGGCTATGATGATGATGATGATGATGTCGCCCGAGAAAGACGTGCGGGACATCACGGCGTATCCGAGCCGCCGGTAGAAATCGCGGCTCGACTCTTTCGGTGACGTAGGGCCCTGCCGCGTGCGGCTCGAGAGCCGCGTTCATTTGTCACGAGTAGACGTCCGATCCATTTCAACTCTTGATTATTTTTAATTCACGAAACATTTCAGAAAAAGAAACCCACTCAGAAAATGTGGGCTCTGGAATGGGGAACTCGCATATGGAGCGCCAACGGGCCAAAAGTACCGTGACCGCATCGTTTTGGTTTTGTTTTCTTTCAAAGTTTCTTCCAGCGCTTCCGTTTCCATCCCAGAGGACATTCCGACATGTCAGATTAGAGTAGTACTGTTTTTTTTTTTTTTTTCTTAACGGGAATAAATGACGCCCTGGCCCGGCGGATATCTTTTAATTTCCTGAATGCAATTCTGCTCCAAACACTAATTAATTTGTATTTGATCATTTGCCCACTTTCACGCCACGGCTGCAATTTTCCTCCTCCTTCAACTTTGGGGCCGCGCCGGCAACTTTAATTAAAGCGCGAGTCGACGCATTTATCATTCGGCCCGCAATGCTTTGCGTGCGGCAGAAATTAAGAAGTGCAACGGAGAGCAAGTCGGTGGCTGATTGACCTTGTGGAGAAAAATCAAGGGATCTAATTGAACGAACGACGTTTTCTCTTAGACCGATGAGCAACTACGTTGTACGGCAAGTAAAAGTTGGCAATTCTTTGCAAACGCCGGCGCTTCGGTCGGTCGCTCTTAACTTTTCCGCGGAGGCCTTGGTCGGGCCGTCACTTTTCCCGCAGAAAAAGCCAACGTCGGTCTTTTGTCTCAACCTGAGCGGCTTTGGAGGCACAGGTGGATTTTTTAATAGGATTCGCGGAGCGCCGCGCCGATTCCCGCAGACATGCATATGCATGCGTCAGGCTCAGCCTAATAAGCTAACGTTAGCTTTGAAGTCCGTGAGGGTCTTTAAAAAAGAAAAAAAAAATGCAGAGCCGATCCCGCCCGTATCCCGGGAAGATTTCTGTTTGGACATTTTCTTATTCCCGTAGAACAAACATGACATACTGGCAAATGAAGTAGACTTTGGTGCACTCGGAATGACTTTTCAACACGTAGTGGCACGTGTTAACACCATTTGGCAATGTTTCAAATTATAGGCAAAGGAAAATGGTCTGCGATCGCAGGGAAAAGTCCAAACATTTGCCGCCGCCCGGGCATCGGCACGCTTGAACAAAAATACCGATAATGACTAACAGGGATGCCAAATCGTCACTTCTGTACAAGCGCGCGTGCGCCCGCCGCCATTGGGAGCGGCGCCTTTTTGCCGCATTAATTACAAGCTGATTAGCTTTACGGCGGTGCAGGAGACTATCATTTAATTGAGGGGGAAATAATGATCGCAATTGCCGCAACTTCTAATTAGAAAAACAGCTCAAATCTTATCATCGCATGCGCACATTCCTCTCTCTGCGCGTATGTGTGTGTGATGCGTTCAGATAGAAGAAGATGAATCCAGGAGAAGACAATTGCCTCCAAATGTGCGACACGGGCAAAACAACAGCACAAACAAAGAGATTCGCATCTGAAACCTTATCGCTGCCCGCAACACAACAAACACACACTATCTTTTGTGCGGAGTTTCTACGAGCTTGGCTGACACGTTTTCTCACATTTGGCTTGAATATAATATTACACTGGACAACAATGACAAAATTTGTTGTTTTAGATCTGACAGCTGTTTGGAACTCATTTTTGGATGAGAAATCTGAGATCGTCACGATCGTACGATTGCTGCCGACCTTCCCGGGCGAAATGGATTAGACCTCAATGAGTGAACATTTTCTGCAGTTACTGGCCATATTCCTTTCCTGACAATAGCTTGCCTGGGATACCTTTAGCGCACGCGAGTGTGTTTGGGAATCTTCCTGGAAAAATGTCCGCTTGGCTGACCCGGTCCGAGTTGGCCGCCGATGTGCCAGAGAAAAGGCCCGCGGCGCTTGGAGAGGATGAGGGTATTACACACGCACTCGCTAGTGTCCCCCCTGCCCCTAGTGGCGAGCGTCCACACGGGAGGAAGAGGAGCCGCTGGCCGGCCTTGAAAGCGAGAGCCCGGCCTCGTGTTTGGATTCTCAGGTCGGCGATGAGGACGGACGGACGGATGACCGACCCGCCTTACGGGCTGGACCGGCGCCATCGTAGACAAATGCGAGCGACATGCAGGTTCGAACCTTTTTCAAATGTAATTGAACTAGCGGTGCAACGGTTTGCGGTTCAAAGCCGAACCGTACGTTTCGCCCTTTACGGTTCAATACGACTTTATGAACCGCGCCTTTTCGGTTTTGCAATTAATGCATTCCGAACGCTTGTGGAATGAATTGATCGAGCTCTGTGTGCCTGTGTGTGACGTGAAGCACCGCTGAGGAGAAATTCCCGCCCCGCAAGTAAATGTCGGATCGCTGTCAAGCACCTGTGTAATAGAACCCGAGTAATGCCCTCTCTCGCTTCCGAGCGAAGTGAAAGTGAAACAAAAACAAATAGCAATGGCGAGCGGAGGAGTGGAGAGACCGAATTTTGAGGAAGCACCGGCTTCTGCGCTGTGGCAACATTTTGGGTTCCCCGTGGACTACAAGGCGGAGGGAGAGAAAATATTGAAGGAAAAAAAAAAATTGCAAGCATTGCTCAGCGCTTGTTCCCCATACTAATGGCAACACTTTTATAACATGACTCCGGCACCTCAGCCGGCATCACCCACAGATATCAGTTTCTCAGGGGAGGACAACCCTGAAGATGACACCAGTGAAAACACACGGCGGGCTTCGTTAATTTATTTGCAACGCTTGACCCGCGTTACATTGTTCCCTCGCGGACATATTTCTCCAACAACATAATCCCCGACATTTATGAAATGGCACGCAAAGCCATCGAAGATGATTTCGCTAAAGCACATAATTTCGCCCTGACCACTGATAGTTGGACGTCCCGTGCTACGGAGTGCTACTACCTAACTAGGACGGTCCACTAGAATTCATACCTGTCAAATTGTACGGTCTCGTCGTAATTTGTACAAGTGAGCACTCATTTTTAAATGTGTACGCCGTACGTTACGTTCAAAATCTGCACATTTTTCGGTGCATTACCTTTTTTTTTCATCTGTTCGGATTTGGTCAACGTTTCTGCAACGAGACAATGCGTTGGTTGAATGACGGGAGAAAAGTCAGAGACTCGGAGAGGGAAGAGTGTTGAGACGCTGTAGCAAACGCGACGCTAGGCTAGGTGGCTCCAATATTACCTGACTTAGCCGACAACATACAATCTACACCTAGATATCTCATGCATATAGAACTACATGCAAAATGACAGACTCGGTAGCGTTAGTAAACAGCCGCCATCTCAGAGCAGTAAACTTCTCAGAAAGGCTCAGTTGTAGTAAACCTTACGAGCAAACCTAAGCAACTTTTTATCTAAAATACTCCTAAATCGTCAAAATCTTGACTTGAGTCTATCTTTAAAGGATGAAACAGTTTTCTCATGTTCACATGTCTTAAGTAGACAGAAGGGAACTAATGCAAAAACGGGAGCAATTTTATCAACTTTAACGGTTGATTCACAACATTAAATGACCTCCAAACATAGCAAAGGTTACTACATTTTTGGGTTTGTTTGTTTTTGAAAGGTATCACCAGTTACTTTGCCAAGTAACTTTTTTACTACTGTGTGTGTGTATTTCAGTAGTCAGTCACTACACTAGCCAAAGAGCTAAGAGGCATTTTAACAGTTGAAAATGTTTACATTTTAAGTGTTTATTTCATTTTTTTTAAACGCAAAATAAAGGCAGTTCAAAAAACAAACAAACAAACAAAAAAAAGCAAAACGCAAAGCGAAACCGAACCGAAACCGTGATCCCAAAACTGAGGTTCAAACCGAACTGTGGGCTAACTGAACCGTTGCACCCCTAAATTTAACTCACTCGCCGCCATTGACGGCCAATCCATTTGGACTGGGATAGGCTGGCAACAATGTTTGCCGTCAACAAGTGAGTTCATTTCTAGGACTTTTTCTTTTTTTTTTGGGGGGGGGGGGTTGATGACGTTTATTTTCAATGAGCTTTTATAGTGAAAATAGACTATTGGTTTTTCAAAATGACATGCACAGGCCAGTCAGTCATTGGCCTGACAGTGACCTGCCACCAATATCTCTCAAATCTAATCCCAATACTATTTGAAGACAGGTGGAGCTCTGCTTCTCTGGGATGAAAAAAAAAATAGTTTCCTTCCAGAACTGCGCCACACATACACACACATTTGATGAGCTGGTGCAAAAGTGATGATGTGTGTGCGTAAATCAGCGTTCCCACTTTGCCTAGCCTCCTCGCTCGGATGGCTTTAGCCGGGCGAGCGCACTGAAGCAGGAAATCCTGATTCGCAGCCTATCAGCGAAATAGCACAAATAGCACATACAGTATATGAACCCGGCCGCGGCCCCCCACTCCAATATGGCACCGCCGCCCTCCCTCCTTCGACCTAAGACGGCCTCATCGGGCCTTCCGATTCCCCGTTCTGCACCGGCGCGAGCTGCGTTTGCGTAACAGTTTATCACAAAATAAAAGCGACATTTCAAAACGTTTGTCCAACCATAAGCGTTGAAGGAGATAGTACCTTTTCAAACTGTTTGCATTATTCTAACACACTTCATATAATCAATCCGAGAATAGTATCTTTTCTCGTATTTACTGTTTGTATGACTGTTACACACCCAATATAAAATACTAGTCCTTCTCAAAAAATTAGCATATTGTGATAAAGTTCATTATGTTCGGTAAAGTACTGATGAACATTAGACTTTCATATATTTTAGATTCATTACACACAACTGAAGTAGTTCACCCTCGAGCAAGAGTCTAAGACACAGAAAGAAATTTCTGAGTGAATAGGCTGTTCCCAGAGTGCTGTATCAAGGCACCTCAGTGGGAAGGAAAAAGTGTGGCGGGAAACGCTGCACAACCAGAAGAGGTGACCGCACCCCGAGAAAGATTGTGGAGAAAGGCTGACTCCAGACCTCAGGGGACCTGCAGAAACAGTGGACTGAGTCTGGAGTAGAAACATCCAGAGCCACCGTGCACAGGCGTGTGCTGGAAATGGGCTACAGGTGCCGCGTTCCCCAAGTCAAGCCACTTTTGAACCCGAAACGGCGGCAGACGCACCTGACCTGTACAGAGAAGCAGCTCTGGACTGTTGCTCAGTGGTCCAAAGTACTTTTTTCAGATGAAAGCAAATTTTGCATGTCGTTCGGAAATTAGGGTGCCAGAGTTTGGAGGAAGACTGGGGAGAAGGAAATGAAGTCCAGTGTCAAGTACCCACAGTCAGGGATGGTCTGGGGTGCCATGTCAGCTACTACTGTGTTTTATTATGGGTAGGGTCAATGCAGCTAGCTATCAGGAGATTTTAGAGCACTTCATGCTTCCAGCTGCTAAAAAGCTTCACGGAGATGAAGATTTCATTTTTCAGCACGACCTGGCACCTGCTCACAGTGCCAAAACCACTGGCATTACGGTGCTCAATTGGTCTGCCAACTCTCCTGACCTGAACCCCATAGAGAATCTGTGAGATATTGTGAAGAGGAAGTTGAGAGACACCAGACCCAACACTGTGGATGAGCTTAAGGCCGCTATCGAAGCATCCATAACACCTCAGCAGTGCCACAGGCTGATTGCCTCCGTGCCACGCCGCATTTCTGCAAAAGGATTCCCGACCGAGTATTGAGTGCATAGCTGATATAATTCATTGAAGGTTGACTTTTTTTCTTTTAAAAAACACTTTTTTTTGTATTGGTCGGATGATCATTTTTTTGAGCTAGGGATTTTTGTTTTTTCTTGACTTTTTTGCCAAAATCATCAATATTAAAAAAATAAGAGGCTTGAAGTACTTCAGTTGTGTGTAATGAATCTAAAATATATGAAAGTCAAATTTTTTTAGAAGTACTAGAAAATAGCACTTATACTATCGTTTAACCAAAAAAAAAAAAAATACAAATACAAGGCATAAGAGATACATGACGCCTACTTATCACGGAAGCCCAACGTGTATGTCTGACAGCTGACTGAGCAGGATTGATGCTGACTACCAAGTCATAGTCAATACATCTACAAGCCCACGTCTCCACGTCAGTTCTTCCGGACAGTCCAGAACAAATGGCGGGATGCCCTGTCCCAAAACAAGGAACACTGGAGAACGCCCATATCCAACAGATAATACGACACACAAGACTCAAAGAGCCCCTTTGACATGGAGGTGGCAAAAGCCACAACCCTCGTTGCCCTGACAACAGTCACTCCCGAATCCTCCTGTCCAATCCAGACAGACAATAATCCTAAACAAGGCCCAAGCACACCCTTCTGCTGCCCACAGCCCGCCCCACGAAAGCCTTCAAAAGACTGAATGTTTAAGTAATTGTTTTCATTTTTTTCTTAGGAACTTTTTGTCGACTTGTGATATGGTGACCTTGGATCCTCGCCTGGGTCCCTCTGTGCTGTACGATTGCTGTCGACTCAGAATACATTTTCAACTTGTTCCAGCTTTCAAAATGGAGTCAGTAGAAGGGGTTAAGGCTAAGGTGAACGCGCAGAGTTTGACCTTTTGGCCGGGTTGTTGATTTTCGCCGGCCCGGGTCGCTGGAGATGCGCCAACGCGGGTCCGGCTAAAGGGTCAGATTCCTTCAGCTTGTTGCCGTGAAGGCGGTATTTTGAAAAAAGCCTCGGGTTTAACGGATCGTCACGTCATTAGAGCCATCGACCCATTCCTTGACAATCGCGCCATATTTTTGCGCTTTGATAAAAATTTATAGCGTACAATACCATATGCGCCGCATAACACGTGAAAGTGGGTTTCGGTTCAGAGTTGCCAACATCAGAATTGCCATTTATAGAAGCGTCAGATTTGTGGGATTTTTTTCGCCTCGGTGCAAAATATGCGTGGACCTAAACGGGCCGGCCTTGTGGCCGGCCTTCATTACGCCGCCTCTGTGATCCGGGGTGAGGCTTTGATAATTAGCCGAGCCAAATGAACTTGGAATTCTTTGGCTTTCAAAGGCCAGACGTGGCCCCTTAATTACCGCCGTGTAATTAAAAGTCCCAATCAAAGGAGGGGGAAAAATAGAGCCCCCTTAATCCCCCGCCGCCCGTCACCGACACTCCGTCGACCTCAAGTGCCAAAAAAGTGACGTGCGACATTTTAGCGAGTAGAGCAAAAAAGACAAAGCTCGCCGTCTCGCGTTACACGCGAAAAGCGGCGTTTTTTTTTTTTTTTTTTTTTTTTTTGTTCCGGAGGGGCTCATTAGGCACCCCCCTCCGAAAGGCCGACGGGATGTGGCGTGGCATGCAATTAAGAGCAGAATGGATTTACTTTTTAAAAGTTAGCCGTGCACAATGAAGGGCTTTGGACGCGCCCGCCGGCGTGTCACGCGCGGTGATGCTAAGACCCCCGCCTCGACAGTCGGGAGGTGGCGGGAATTACAAGAAAAAGTCCAGGCGTGAGCATTGTTTGCCAATCAAGGCAATCCTAAAGTGGCCGCAAACTTTGTTGCGAAGGAGCGGAAAGATGATGCCTAGTTTTTCCAGTCTTTTACAATGTTTTTTTGTACTTTATTTTTTGATGCATTTTTGTTACATTTCAAAAACAGGCTTTATCTTTCTATTGCTTGTTTGTTCAATAACCCACAAAATTCTACATTTCCATGTTTGCTAGTGACAAACTTTTTTTTTTTTTTTTTTTTACTTTTGACATTCAACTAAATGTTTGATTGTGCCAGTATGGATGGCTAGCCTTGATGATAATATCTTTAGATTATTTGATAACAATAACTGCAACAAAATAAAGCAAAGTCTTTCACCGAAATATTTCCTGGATTTTTAATATTCTGAAATTTTGGCCACTCCAAGATTTTGTGCGTCCCCATCTGGCGCCACTGTCGGGTCGTTTACGTGTCGATGAGATGTCCGCAAAGAGTCGTCCGTTATCGGCCGTAGACGAGCTCCCGTCCCATCTTTCCGACAGATCTTTGGACCGGAAAAGTCGCTCGACAAAGTCGTCAAAAGCGCTTTAAAACAGCGGCGGAGGTGTCCGGGCGCAACAAAGGCGAGCTTACGCCGAGCATCTATTAAATTAAAGAAGACGAGCGCGGAGGCCGCTTCAGGTGGGACAAACGCCGATTAGCGCTCGCCGCTAATCCCGAGGCCTCCGCTCCTACGCGGAAGCGGAAAGCCGGCCTGATCCCGGCCGCTTTGTCGGCGTTCCGAGCGGGAAGGAAAAAGCTCCGTGACCCTCGCCTTTTTTTTATCGCGCCGGCGTATTCTATCAGCGCAGGTGAGGCACAATGGCGACACGCCGCGCACAATGGCGGCGCCTTAATTCATGCGCCGGCTGATCACTCAGCTGATTTTGCTCTTTTCGTGTCAGACGTTTTGTGTCCTTTAAAGAAAAAGCGCGCGGGACGATTAAATCTGCACTTTGTTTCGCGCGCGACGACCCGTCGCCGCTCGCTCAAATTAGGCAAATGAGATCAACTTGGAATAAAGTACATGGTAGACTTTCTTTATCTAGATGCTCTGGAGTTCAAGTTGGGCTTCAGATGATATACAAAAAGAAAACGTAGTGCCTCGTAGTACCTGGCCGCCACGGACGTTTTTGAACCGGGATGGGCCTGCAGCGATCACTTTGCTTCATCGGTCACTGTGCGAGCAAAGCAAAAAAAACTGCAGGCTTTTAGTCATGTTTACACTTCTGCGACACCCCTCTCCGGCGTCCGATTCATCACAGACAGGTAAACAGCGACGACGTTTACGCGGTTTCCGTATTTAGATTCCACGCGACTCGACTCGAAATCCTCAAAGCTCGCCGTCTGTTATTTTCCCCAAATGCTGCCGACGCCTCGCCCTCCGGCAACACGAGGCCTCGAGGGGACACGATATCACGACGCGCCTAGTCGAGAAGCCTTTTACGTCGAGCGGCGGCGTCCCGTGACCTCCGCTCGACGCGCTCGCAGGTTCCTTTGTCTCTTCTTGTCTGGTTTGGCATTCGCGCCGCCCTGCCCGCGTGAGAAAGCGGGCCAAAGGTGAGCTGAAGCAGGTGACGCACGCCGGGTAATAAGGGACAAGGACGCGCTTTACGTCAAGATTTTCCGCGATTATTTTCAACCGGTCGATGCCGAAACACATCCTAGTCCGTCGGCTTTCGCGGCGTTGATCTTCTTCCCTCTTATCAGCGCGAGTACACCCCAGGTGTTAATGCGCGAGCTTCGGGTGTCGTACACAAAGAGAGAGGAGCGGAGCAGATAAGTTCCATTGATCCGATCGGGCTATCTGGGCTCAGCTAATCTGGTCTTTACGGGTCACGGTGAACGCAGCCGTGGACAAATGGTCGTCATTACGCGCGCGGCGGAGGGAAAAGAACCGGTTTCTCTTTTCGTCTCAGCGACCCAGAATGGTCCTCATCAAAACTTCATACCGTAATTTCCCGAATATAGGGCGCTCCCGTGTATAACGCGCACCCCAAATTTAGCACCAATAAATAGAAGAATACTGTACAAGAAAACAGAGCTTGTGTACAGATACGGAAATGTCATTTTACTGATTGGTGAAACACAGCACAAGCATAGCACATTGGTAGATCAAAACATTACCATAAACTGACAATATTTACGGTAATAATATGATTTGACAACTTCTCCAACTTACCAGCGTCTAGGAGAAAACAAAACAGATGTGACTTTTCTTTTAAAGGCTGCTGTGTAACTTGCTCGTTTCATCATGATGAATAAATTTTTCTTCCATGGATTGATACGGTAAAATAAAAGTGGTGATTTAGGTCGGAAATCAGAAGAGCGCATCGCTGTTGACAGGGCCGGCCCAGGCCATTTGGGGGCCCTAAGCAAAATAATGCAAAGGGGCCAGTATTTTTGGCCCACCATTTCGTCACAGTGTACTGTGAAACCCATACATGCAATCCAACCCATATGTCCATATTTTGTATATTAATCAGATTTTGTTGCACTGCATACTTCAAACTTCTCACCCCAAATGATTGTCAGTACTTACAGTAGATAGCGCCAAACCTTTTTCTAAAAGAGGAAAGAAAGAAGTTAAGAAAGAACTTTTATTTTTTTAAGCTTGTAATCAAGTATCAAAACTCACAAAAGTCAAATATAAATAAATAATAAATATAAATAAAGCAAACTGTAGTAAACAAAATAGAATGTAAATTAAACAATTGCCAGATTGGGGGCCCCCTAGTGGTCAGGGGCCCCAAGCAGCTGCATAGTCTGCGTATAGACCCTACCCACGTGACGTCACAACTCCTTCCTCCTGACTGGTGCCCCCCAATTGTCCGTCAGTCTTAATGTTTTCGTTTTAATAAAATTTGTAAAATTTTCAATCAAAAAATAAACTAGTAGCCCGCCATTGTTGATGTCAATAATTACTTACACAATGCTCATGGGTGCTGAAGCCTATAAAATTATTCGCACCCAAGCGCCAGCAGAGGGCGGCAAAACTCCATAAAACACAATTAACAAGTGAGCATTTCACTGTAATGGTAAATGATGTTATACTTATATGGCGCTTTTCCACTTTCAAGGTGCTCAAACTGTCATTTAAATCTGTCTGAGCGGGGCATGTGCGTTAATTCTGTCAAATATTTTAACGTAATTAAAAAAAATAATTACCGCCCGTTAACGCGATAATTTTGACAGTCCGAATATATATATATAGTGGGGAGAACAAGTATTTGATACACTGCCAATGGGCAGTTTATTTATATTTTTGTCTCCATCCTTGTACCTGTTTATAATGCGCACCATGATTTTACAAGTTGATTTGGGGAAAAAAAGTGCGCGTTATATTCGGGAAATTACGTCATGAATTCTACAATACACACACAAAAAAAAAAAGGTTTTTATTGCCAATAGATGCCACAAGATGGCACCAAACCACAACTTTAGTGCAAATGAAGTTCTTCAACTTACTCCCATATAGTTAAATGTGGTTTAAGGCACGTAAAAAGACGAGGGAAAAAAAAAACCCAACTGATTTTCACCTATCATGGACGTGAAAAAGAGGGGTTGGACCCCCGATTCCCCTTCCTCGCCGTCTCCGCGCAATAGAGATGAAAAATATGTATCTTTTGTTTATATGCCAGCGATGCAAATGCCAGCACGCGCCGGATTAGCCACTTCTCCGTCTCGCCGCCGATAGCGCGGCACGGGAAGTAAAAAAGCGGCGCTTTTATGCAAAAGGGATCTCTCCCACCGTCGCTATGACAATTGCAATGCATCACTTCATAGACACTTTTTAATCTGTTTCCCAGCGCCGGCACACTTTGAACCGCTGCGAGCGGCAGATATACACGCGTGCACGTGCGCGCATTTCCCCGCGATTAATCTTTGCGGCCGGTTTAAGCGCCGCGCTGACACAGCACTGATCTCTAACTTTGTCTCGCTGCCCTTGGATTCGCGCTTTGAAAAACATCAAGTTTGCATTCTAATTCGCTCTCCGAGGACAACTTTACTTACGCCCCTAAAAAACACTTCGGTGTCCGGTCGGGACGCCGCCTCTCTTTCTCGACTCGTTGGACGGCGACGGACGTCCTATCCAGACGGGACGGCAATGCGGCACGAAAGCCAACAAATTCGAGATTTGCGAGTCGGGTCGCTCGTATCTCAAGGCAAGCTTGCATAAGCAGTTGTGAACGAAATAAATAGAAAGTACAATCAGCTTTCTATGATTAGTTCGAAGCGAGCATTCGACGATCTGGTATTAGCGGACGAGGACAATCATCCAAAAGGTGAAGAAAAAAAGACAATCCGTATCGGCGACTTTGATGTAAATAGGTGTCACTTGACTTACGCGAGTGATCCATCACGTGACAATAGCGCATCTGACGGCTGTCGGGCAAAGAACCGCGAACCCGAAAGGCGAAAAAACCCTTCGACGGCCTTGTTTATCTTTTTTTTTTTCTTCCGCCGGTGAAGCGCGATAGGGCCCGACACAAAAGGCGAGATAAAGCTTTTAGCAGACTTTTTCTTTTGCATCCAAATTTAATAAGGCTGATGCGTGACACGCTTTGAGGGGAAAAAGGTAAACACATCACGGGCTTTTGTAAGCCGCCGCTGCCGCCGCGTCCCAAAATACAAACAAACCACCAAAGAGCGTCTGACACGCTTTCTTAACGTGTCAACGCCACTAGAAGACAATAAAGTCTCCGAGTTGACACCTCGGAAAACGCGACAAGGCTCCCGAACATGAGGGGGGCTTACCTGCGCCCCCCCCATCCTTTTACCTGGCATTCCCAAAGCGGCTCTCCGGGCGGCACAATGGCGACACAAAGACTCTCTGAGGGGATCCGGGCGCCGTTAAAGTGACAGCTGACGGCGAACCGGCGGAAACAAACACTGATCCGCCGTTCGCCGAGTGGCGCGCGCCCCGAAAAAAAGGCCCTTGACAACACCTGCGCGGATTATCGTGTCACCGAACACAATGGCTGACGGCTCTCCACGTTTTTCCCCCCCCCCACACTCTCACCTCCGCGACTGCCATTTTATCTGTTGCCGCGACAACGGCCGGGTTATTGAAAAAAGAGAACACGGAGAAGAAATAAACATTTTTCAGTTAATTTTCCAGATTAGAGACTCTCCAATTTGACGTTGGCAAAACGGCTCCTCGCGTCGCACACGTTTAAATGACAATCGCTTCCGTTTTACCTAAAGCAATCAAAAGCCAAAACAAATTTGACGTATAATTTGACAAACAGAACTATTTCAGACATTTGAATAAAAACCATGCGACGTTGAAAAAAAACTAGCCATTTGAAAATGATGGATGTCGTCATATTGTATTTAGATAGACATTTGTATTCAGCGGCACCCTCTTCTGGTACGTAGAAGAATCACCGAATTCATTGAACAGATTTTGCGGAAAGTTACAGTGACTTATGCCCCTTTCCCACTGAAACTAGTGGGTCAACGCGCATTTTTTCCAAGCCGATGCAACCCACTAGAAATTGGCACCTTTCCCATTGACAAAAAAAAGCTGTGGTTTTTTTTTTTCCTTCACCCGTCTAACCCCCTCCCCTCCTTAACCGTGCGTAAGGTTATGTGACATCACCACGCTAAGATGCGCGTCTACAAGTGCGACCGAATTCAAGGAAGTAAACAATACAGAGCAACATGGAAGTCTCCTTTCCATTTGTGTTCTCTGTTTTCATGCTTTTTACTGCTCTCAAAATGGTCGAAATGCAGCAAAGGATCAACACTCAGCTTGCGCTGAGGCAACGTGGGCAACGTGAATTCTTCTTCTTCTACTAGCTTTGTTGTTAGCATTGACGTAACTACAGTTGTGGGGCGTGTTAAATGGGAGGCGACTGGCACGTTGTTATGACGCATCACGTAAGAGCCTACGTCACCACGTAGATTAGGGTGTTGACTGTTGACCCGGGGTTTTGCTTTCACACTGCATGACGATCAGAGCCGAGGTGATTTTAACGCGGGTCGCTTGGCGGGTTGATTGACACGGGTCGAGGCGGGTCGCTGCACCTTTCCCACTGCCACCAAAAGCCGATTGTTAGCGGGTTGACATTGGTTTTTTGGCCAGTGGGAAAGGGGTATTACAGTAGTCATAAACATCTGTTCCATTTTTAAAAACTACTATACGCATATTAACTCATCAGTTTGCATTGACGACGACAGACGTCCAATCCGTTTGGAAGCGGGAGGGTCGGCGGCCATCGAACGTTGAAACGTGATCGTGCCCTATTTTGGACAAAAGTGTGGCAATGTTTAGCTGTAGGCGCATCCTCGCTAATGTGACGGACGCCCCCCCCCCCCGACCCGAAGCCTCCCTCCCCCTCCAGTCGGAGAGCCATGGGATAATTCCGCAATGGATATTTGAGAACGGGCCAGTGTGTGCGCGAGAGGCCCTCGGCGGAGGCTCTTAGGATGGAATGCGAGGGTCCTTGTGTAAACACATTAGCGACAGTGGCGTCGCGCGGACCCGGGCGGCGCCGGCCACCCTTTTGCACAAAAACGGCCGAAAGGAAGCTCGGCCGAAAGACGCGATATAACGCGATGTCGCCCCGCGCTTCGATTGGCCGTCATCGTTGCGCCGAATAGAACTTCAGGGTGCGGACGGCTTAACGGCTTTAGAAGGTAAACAAACACGGGGGGAGGAAGAAAAAAAAACATCCGAACGCTCGGTACGTCGCTTTGAAAAAGCAATTAATTCCAGATAGCGCGCACATGAAAGGTAGCGGGATTGTGTGAACATAAAACGCGGCGAAGCCACGCCGCCGCCGTCTTCGCCGGCCCGCCCACGATGACGTCCGACGGCGTCCAGGTCGCTTTTTCGCAACTTCAAAGCGGAGCTTAAGTCCGACGCGGCGTCGCTCGCTTTATTGGCGTCAACTTTGACGAAAACCTCAAATATCTATAATCCGTCAATTTTCCACTTTGACGGTGACAAGTTGAGCCTTTATTTGACAAAGACCGGCCGAGGCTTTCAAACAAAGAAAACAAATGACTTCCTTTTGGCCTTCTGAATGATTCAGCTGATAAATTGTTTTAATGAGAGCGGCAAAGCAGCCCGAGCCGATATAAAAATCATGAAAGCAATACGCTGCGGTTCCTACAATTTATCAATTTCACTTATTGTGCGATTTTCCACCCGCTGCTGGCGATTCTTTTTTTTTTTCTTATTGCGAGTGAAACTTCTTTTGCTTAGGAAGTCAAAATAATGAGAAAAGAGTCCAAAGTGGAAGATAGCAAATTCAATTAGAGGGAAAACACTTGGTCGTCAGCCCTTTGATGGCGGACAAGACGCGCAAATCTCCACTTCCTCCGCTTGAACGTTATTCATCAAACGACTTTTCTTTTTCTTTTATTCAAAGTGTGGGTAGCAGGTACCGTATTTAAATGACGAGCAGCCTCTCCGTTTTAAAACATCGGGCCCCAAAAAGTAAGAATGAAACCTGTTGGATGGACGAGAAACTTGAATTAGACGTTTTTGGAAAAGTGAAGTTATTACAAACGGCTACAGCATTTGTCATGAGCTGATGGACTCAACTAAGGCTGTCCCAAACGACTCATTTTCTCCCGATTAGTCAGCCGACTATTTTTACCATTAGTCAACTAATCTAATATATATTGTGGAAAACACTCAGCCCCAATTTGGCCAAATTTCAAAATTGTCCGATATGCACGTGTGATACATCATTGGAAAGCTTAAAATCTCAACTTTCTAGGGGAAGAAAATTTTTGAACAGGAGGGCATTTTTAAAAAAAAAGATTTTTTAAACAGCAAAACCCTATCTGGAGGTGTGAGCACCTGAGAGCAGAATTACAGACGCCACGACGAGATATTATCGCTTACTTACCTTGTTTTGATCCAAAAACTTCATGTAGCATGTATCACTGAGACACAGCTGTGAATGGCCACAGCTGGATTTTGGGGGATTTTATGGGTGAAACATGGAAATATAACAAGGGTCGCAATGCAGAAATCGCAGATATCAAGGAGCGGTCGAGATTTTCTTTTTCATATATTTACCATTTGAATCATTTTTTTCCCCCAATTTTTCTTTGTTTGGGTCGATTAATTATCATCAGACATATCGGAGAAAATGCAAAAGTAACAACACCAAAAAAACAAAAACAATTAAGCGATAGTTATGAGGTAGATATCCGTGACTTTTTTACAGACACCATTTTTTTCATTGTGACGTAATTTCTTTAAAAGTTTAAAATATCCGAGTGAATAATTTTTTTGAAGTCATTTTTAAAAACGAAATATTAGATATCAATTAGAGGTGGGAATCTTTGGGCACCTAACGATTCGATTACGATTCAGAGGCTCCGATTCGATTATAAATCGATTATTCATGCACCACAACCCCCAAACCCCTCCCATACTAGTTCCAAAATTGTTCAAAAATCCTCTCAGGCTAAACCAAAGTACTTTTTCTGTTTCAAGTTAACCGTTAAAAACAGTAAATAAAATACTCAAGTCCCCGTTCTGTATCGGCAGCTTTAAACAACATTCAATTCATTTAATGTTGTGAATCAACCGTTAAAGTTGTTAAAATTGCTCCCGTTATTCCACAATTTACCTTCTGTCTACTTTCGATGAGAAAGTTTTAAAACTGTTTCATCATTTAAAGATAGATTCAAGTCAAGATTTGGCCAATTTTTTTTTTTTTAGATAAACAGTAATTAGGTTAGCTACAACAGAGCCTTCTAGAGAAGTTTACTGCTTTAAAATGGCGCCTGTTTACTAGCGCGGGGAAGTCTCATTTCGCATCTAGTTCATGGTATATGATCTAACGCAGCCGTCGTCTGTCATTTCACATCTAGTTCTAGATATATGTGATATCTACCATAGCCGTATGTTGCCGTATGTTTGTAGCAACTAGCAACGGGGCGCTCTTTGTAGCGGCTGATGGCCGCAGTCAGGTATTACTGTTATATATTTTTTATTTAGCGACATGAGTTGAACATAATATTTACTCTCGGTCCGTTCCTCATTGCGTCCTGAAGACCGCGCTGACTGTGTTTTATTTCCGCTTTACCTGGTATAATTCAATCATCGGAATTTGGATGTTTGTGAATCGTTCTCGAGTCTTCCACGGCTGAATCGCGAATAATCTAAGAATCAGAAATTTCCGACGCCTCTAATAAATATAGTTAATTACCTTCGTTTTATGGCTGGGTTGAAACAAAAGCGGTTACGCGACGTCTGTAAATGGGGGTTTCCAGGGTAAAACTACTATGGCAGCGTTCTTTTGGCTTAAAATACAGCAGTTTATTTTAAAGAGGGGTGCAAGAGCAGAAACGGCTCTTTCCAGCCTTGTCTGTGTTTTCCACCACATTTATTTTTTTATACTTATTTACCAATGAAGTTTTTGTTGACGCCTATTAATTCACAAAAACATTTTGGAACACTTAAATAATAAAGTGCAAATAGGCACGTAAATAACAATAATAAATCACAAATAAACAATGAGGTTTGATGATTAAGTAGTGCAAAAGAATGGAATTTAAACAGATTCAGAACACTGAATTGGCCTTTCCAACATGATTCAAAACAATCCTTAAAAAATATCTAGCATTAATATTATAGTATACTTCTATATATAATAGCATTTTATTAATTAATTGTTGCCGATCAGATATTTCATAAAAGGTGTCATTTTAAACCTACTCTTAGTGTAAAATCTGAATTCTGAAGTATGTGGGATTAACTCCAGAAATCGTTATTTATGTGACAAACTTGACGTGCTTTTATTTTGAAATGTTCGCCGGAAGTACGTTCGCTAACCCACGAACCGTAAGCTTTACACTCCGCAAAAAAAAAAAAAAAGCAATTTTCGTCATTGCATGTGATGTCAGGAAGAGATTTTTTTCATTTTTTTGTTTGCAAATGCTTTTAACCAGCGATTTTTCACATTTGAAGTGTCACCTTTTAATCACAAGTTTGCGTTTTGGAGAAGACTGCAAATGTTTTATAGCAGGCTAAAGTCTTTTTTCCCCATTAGCTTCAATGTAGCAATCCTAACAGTGTTTAATATAGATGTGTTTCCTTATTTTGTATGTCTGAACTTTAATTCTACGGCGTGTTGATGACCAATAAACATCTGTGAAAGGAACTGGAGTCTCATATGCTGCAGCGATAAAACGCAGCCGTGAAAATGATCGCCCTCATTTTTATTTACCGTGCAATAAATGGACTCACTGCATATCGCGAATTTCAATAAAACATGTCGTTAGTTAGATGGACTTACGATCTGCCCGCTTGTTGTCTCCTGTCATCTTCCAAAATTACAACTGGGTGACGGCGCTTTAGGTGTTCATTCACGGCCGACGTGCAGCCAAGCTGGGCATCGAAGAGACAGGACACAAGAGTGTACCCTCCTTTGTTTCGTTGAAGTCAATATTTTGGCCACTCTGGTGTTTTTTTTTTTTTGACTTTATGCTGCTTGCATATCGAGCGTCCGACATTCTCAACTTTCCACGCATATATTTATTTAACCCTCCTTTATTAACCGTCGATGGGATCTTGTGCGTCACCGATGACGTCAACTATGTTGACTAGTCGGGACAGCTCTAGACTCATACTAAAAAGGCACCGTTTTTATATTGATCCCACTAGAACTTTGCCATATTATAACTTAGCCCAAGGGGGGAAAAAAATCAACAACCTTTCGACTGTTCTAAGGAGATTCGTGTTTTTTCTACACGTGAATTCGTCAGCTGCCACTGACGGCGTCCGGTCCATTCGGATCTAGGGCCGTCCGCGGCACAGAAACACGCTCGTTCCACGCCAGCTGTCCCAGTTCAAATAAATATGACGCGAATAACATAGAGCTGCCTCGCGAAGTGTTTACTCGCTTTTCCGTGGGAACATCTTTTTCTCAAAATCCTCCGGCCAAATTCATTCATTTTATATGGATTGAAAGTATGTGATGGGGTTCCAATGATTTCAAAAATGTTCTTTAAGTCTACAACCTGAAAGTAGACTGAACAAGCAGTTGGACGTCTTGCTAATACGAGAGGAGATAACGTACACATTAGTCGATGTCAAAGTTGTAATGAGTTGCCAATAATCCCACATTATGACGGTTTTTGCTCCACACAACAACAACAACAATAACATATAAGTGAGAATAAGAAATATGTAAAATACGTGGGACAAAAGGCGACGACTGAACGACGGATTTGGATTTCGCTTCGATTTTCCTCCAATCCCGACCGGCTCGGCTCCTTCACTTGGACTTTGCGAGCGTTTAGTCGGCGCGCAACTTATCTTCCTCTTTGTTATTCTCGCCGTCGCATTAGTTACATTAGCATTAAAAAGGGGTGTGTTCGTGTACGCGTGCGTGCCGGGGAGGGTGAAAAAGTAGTCGCCGATTATGTTTCTTGAACAGCCGCCTTAACGAGCTGCAGTCAAAAGTAAAAAAGCAAGAGGATCAAAACATTTTGCAGGCCAATAATATGGGCAATTTTTTTCAAATTTGTTGGGATGTACCAAAAATAAAGTTTGGAATTGAAACCTCCGAGGACAATTAACAAAAACAACAACCCAGAAATAAATCTACTGCATTTCATATGACATGTAACACGCAGTTTAAAGTTTCGAGGGGAGTCAAGCTTCACAAAAGCCAGGTAAATGTTCCAGCTCGTGAGGTTTTGATGTGTAAAGATGTCGGAAAACGCAATGAAGAGCAGGTGCTCGGCGGGCGGCGGCTTTAGTGATGGAAATGTGACAAGCGCGGCCGCCGGCCGATAACTTTTGCGCGGACGGCGCTCCGTCCGATTGTCGAGTGTCGCCTTTCATCCCGCCGCGGACAAAGGAGGAGGACGAGCGGCGTGAAAAGAGAATTTGACAGACTTTTTAAAATGGAGATGAGAGCGCGGCCGGACCCGGGAAGGCGGGGCAGGGGGGCCCGCTCCTATTGGACACGCCGCCAGATAAAGAAAAAATGAAGTCCCAATCAAAAGCTTCTGCTGCAATCTCCTCGGTGGAGGTGATGTCAGCTTTGCTTCACGACTGACATCAGACCCTTTCGACGATCATCGTGTTTTTTTTTCTTCTTCTTTTTACCAAAACGCGAGCGGCGACTCCCACAGATATTGAAGCACGGTACTCAGAAGAGTCCTATTGACCGTGGGTGTAGTACCGTGTCAGGCCCTAACGCGCCAGGGCAGCACTGAGCTAGACTGTACAACAAGATTCCATAAAATCGTGCAGTACATAATTGCGCTTTATGTAAACGTACAGCCATGATATAATTCCTTACGACGAAATGGATGTCAATGGCAGCCAATCAACATACATGTGCTATTGCAGCATCTGTTTGAAGGGTTATAATTACCCTAATAGCCCAATTGGCTAAATATCCCGTAGTTAGTAAATGACACCTGCTTCTCCTCCGCACATTCTAGCCATACCTCACCCGCATGTGGTCGCGAGTGCGCTCACTCAGGTGAGTGTCTTGTGGCTCCTTTGAATTATTTCTAGTATTTACGGGCTTAACTTTGACAATGCCGGCGGGGAAATGAGTGTGGACCAGAGCATTAGGGCATTAAGACAGTCAACAGCGCGACCGGCATGTGGCCTTAAAGTAACTTGTTCAGGTATTTAGAGGATCAACTAAAAGTGACGGACGCGTGTTTAGCCAATAAACACCGTCCAAAATACAGGCGCGCAGATTCTAACTGGCATTGACATGGAAAGTATTTCCATAGGCGGATCTACTATTAAGGCGAAGTAGGTGATCGCCTTAGGCCCCCAACTAGTCGGGGCCCCCAACCAGCTAGCCCTACCCCAACCAGCAAGGGCCTGCGCCACCGGAGCCAGCAGCACCCCCAACTATTTGTCATGTATAATTATGTCAGCATACCAAACAAACAAATAACAAAACAAAAAAGAAAGCCATTTGAATGCTGCATTTATTAGTATATTATTCCGTCCCCCCAAACATGCACTACAATGGACTGTTCCATGACTACGGACTGAGCATAACTATACAGTAGCAGTCAAAATTTTTAGGGGGTGTCGTAAGTCAAACTGACGACATGTTTTATTGAAGTTGCTAAGCCTGTCGCGATATGCAATGAGTCCATTTATCGCGCGGTAAATAAATATGAGGGCGGTAATTTTCACGGCTGCGTATTACCGCCGCGCACGTGCGTGCATACATTTGTGCGTGCGTGCTGATGGCACATGAGACTCCAGTTCCTTTAACAGATCTTTAATGGTCAGCAACACGGCGTAGAATTAAAGTTCAGACATACAAAATAAGGAAACACATCTATATTAAACACTGTTAGGATTGCTACATTGAGGCTAATGGGGAAAAAAGACTTTAGCCTGCTATAAAACATTGGCAGTCTTCTCCAAAATGCAAACTTGTGGTTAAAAGGTTACACTTCAAACATGAAAAATTGCTGGTTATTACGAAAAAAAAAAAAAAAAGTGACACCACACGCAATGACAAAGAGTGTAAAGCTTTCGGTTAGCGGTTTAGCGAACGTACTTCCGGTGAAGATTTCAAAATAAAAGCACACCATGTTCATCATTTCTGGAGTTAATCCCAAATGCTTCAGTAATATGTTAATACTATTATACTACAGAATACAGATTCTACACTAAGATGATGATGAAAATGACACCCTTTATGAAAAATATGATTGGCAATGAATAATTATTATAACTATTATAACATTATTTTACGACATTTTTTAAAGAATTGTTTTGAATAATGATGGAAAGGCGAAGTCAGTGTTCTGTATGTTTACATTTCATTCTTTTGCACTAGTAAATGCTACCAGCATTTAACCTCATTGTTTATTTGTGATTAATTATTGTTATTTATATGATTATTTGTACTTTAAGAATTTACGTGTTCCAAAATGTTTTTGTCAATTAATAAACGCCAACAAAAATTTCATTGCTAAATTAGTAAAAAAGATTAGTCGATTAATCGTAAAACTAGTCGGCTGACTAGTTGGGAGAAAATTTGTCGTTTGGCATAGTGTACCGGAACACATTTCCTCCACACCCTTCTCACCTTTTTAACCCCTGACTCATATTTTCATGCCTGATTGTAGTTGTTCATCTTCAGCCTCGATATATACGCACAGTTTCTTTCTCTCTGACATACAATCTGAAGCTATATTTCCTCACTTTTGTTCATTTTTTATTAATCTAGTGAAAGGTTGTACTGTATGTAGATAGGGGCCTTTGAGGCTGCCTTTCCTGCTTCTTTTGTGTTAAAGGAACATATAAAGAGGGCCCCTGGCTATGTTCGCCTTAGGCCTCAAAATTGCTAAGTCCGGCACTGAGTATTTCCTTACAAATTGCAGACAACGATCGGTCGCCACTCGTTGTCAAAGTGTATTAATGCAAAAACAGACAGGTCATCAAGTTGCGCCGTGACAATCGGCCAGTTTTTCATTTGAACTAGGACGTTGTCAGGTTGTATGAGAAGAAAAGCCACTGTTTATGTTCTCAGGCAGGTCAGGCTCACAGGTATGTTTCAAGCATAACATCACCTTCCATTGAACCCCCCTCCCCCCTAACGGGCACGGTGAGCCGGCGCTTGGGAGGGGCCTCGCATACACCCGCAGTCCAAATAACGACATTCACCTGGAGTCGGACACGGAATCACGTCCTCTCACGGCCAATGAAGCGCAACGGCGTTTTTTTTCTGCGCCGCCGGTGAGGATGAAGGTACAATCGAGTGCGTGCGAACGCGCCATAAAAGTCAGACGACGAGGAAGGTCAATGGCGGCGGCGACGCGGCGGCCAAGCGAGACGTGTCCTTTTTTTCTCTGGTTTTGTTTCAACTTGTGTTCTTCGTGCACACACGCGCATAGGACGAGTGTGCAGATAGCCGGCTGCCAATCCGCTGTAATCCCTCAAACATTCGGGAATTTTCATTTCAAACAAACGTTGCGGTGCCAGAAGACACAAGGAAGACACACACACACACAAAGGCAGACGTTCAAATAAGCCTTTAAAATAAGTCGGCCATTGACGGCGATAGACGTTCTATCCATTTGATTCGGGAAGGGCGAAGGAACGACGTCAAAACGGATCGGACGTCTATCGTCGTAACATCCGTGACACTTTTTCGGCTCGCGAACCACTCGGTTGCGGCGTCCCTCCCGGATCTGTACCCCGCCCCGTCACCCTCCGTCGGCGGCTAAATAAGGCGGACGACAAAGATAAGCTAATTGAAATTGGATACGGGGGCTTGAAGATCAAGTGGACGAGCGGGGGAGAAGCGCGCGCTGTCGTCTTCTTAGTCCTTCTTTAAGCGGAGAGAAATGAAATATCCGGGTGGCGGACGGCGGTACTGCGCTAAGCCTCTTAGGCCGTAAAAACACTGCGTGTGCATCTTTCCGCGCCTTAATTACACACACGCGACACATCGCGCAGCCCGGGAGGGATCAGCTAGCGAGAAGCGCACCGGGCCTGCTGACTCATCGCTTTTGGGCACCTTGACTTATAAGTCCAATTCATTCCAGGACACCGCTCGCTCATATATCAAGTCGACCATCCTCCTTGAAATGAATGTCTGGAACCCACCGAGGAAAGGCGGCGGCGACCGCTGCTCCCGGCGTCTGTCGTCAGTGCCATTAGCCTGTACGGAAAGGGCTCCTCGTTGGGTGGCGGGCGGCGCCTTCCATTAGCCTAATTGCCGCATTAGAGCCAATTGAGGGACCTCGGCAGGGTAGGGTTACCCACGCCCCGACTCGCCGGGAGAAGAGGCGTGCTTGTGCGCGGGCATTCATGCGTCCGGGCCGGATGCTAATTTGGTCCGGTGGCAGACGGATAATAAGGTGCCGGTGTACCCTCCAGGGGGTGACGCGTTCAAAATCTGTCTACGAACGGCATTGTTTTGCTTTTTAAAGGATGGCTTCAATGGAAATATTCCGTCCAGAGGTACAAATTGCAATTAAAAACAGCAATGTGTGTTTGTGCGCGCGCTCCCCGATTGCTGCCATTGACATCAGTGGTCCAATCCATTTGAAGCGGGAGGGTCCGGCAGCGAATGAACAAAGGTACGTTCGCCGCCAGCCTCCCGCTTCAAATGGAATCCAATTCCATTTACAATCGTCAATGGCGCTGAAAGACTTATGTGTTCATTTTTCTGGGGGTGCGCCAACATGTACTGAAAGTGAAATGAAGGTCTAACTGAAAAAACAGTTACGATGGTGTGAGTTACACCAACGCCGGTCGAACCGGTCGGCCCGCTCGGCGATACGCGTTTGGAATTCCGTCGTCGGGGCGCTGATTACTTGTGGGGGGGTGGGGGTAGGTTTAAAAAAAAAAAAAAAGCACAAAACGGCGGCGCGCTCTTGTCACGCGCTCAGCACAGCAGCTTAGCCGAGACTCGCGGCTGTCAACACGGCCAGATAGCATCTACACAGAGGATGAACTTTCCCTGTTTGGGGCTTAACTGATAAACCACACGTACACGCAGGCACACACACACACACACACACACACACCAAGATAACACCCTGACGGGTGTCAAGTGCAGGTGAACAGCCACCTGCCTCGTACACTTGCACTTGTAATCACACATCGTCAACTTGTTGGATTCTTTTAAAGTCAGGAACAGTTGAAGGTACCGGCGGAATGGTTCCGCTCTTCACTTGGCTGGGGAAAAACCCTGCGTACTGGATAAACAGGATAGTGCTTACGTGATGAGCGTATGAAAGTTTGGAATTGTTCCGATGGCAACACTCCAATCCGTCTTTCCATTTGTAACAAACCGGACATTCCTGGATGCCATTGACGGCGTCCAATCCTTTTCGACTGAAAGGTTGTTTTTTACAGAAGCGCGCTGTACATATTTATTATAACGAGTAGAGCTGGGAATCTTTGGGCACCTAACGATTCGATTACGATTCAGAGGCTCCGATTCGATTATAAAACAATTATTGATGCACCCAAGTCCTTTTTTTTTTTTGTTTGTTTTTTTTGCATGTTTTGTTCATTAGTTCCAAAATTGTTCAAAAATCCTCTCAGGCTAAACCAATCTACTACTTCAGTATCAAGTTAGCGTATAACAGTAAACAAATAAGCAAAAATAACAGTAAATAAAATACTCCGGTCCCCATTCTGTATCAGCAGCTTTAAACTACATTCAATTAATTTAATGTTGTGAATCAACTGTTACAGTTGTTAAAATTGCTCCCGTTATTCCATAATTTCCCTTCTGTCTACTTTTGTCACAGGTTTTAAAACTATTTCATCATTTAAATATAGATTCAAGACAAGATTCTGCCGATTTTGGAGTATTTTAGATAAAAAGTTAATTAGGTTCGCAACACCAGAGCCTTCTAGAGAAGTCACTGCTTTAGTACTGCTTTAAGATGGCGGCTGTTTACTAACGCCGGAAAGTCTGTCATTTTACATCTCGGTTCAATAATACATGTTCTAACACCGCTTTCGTCTGTCATTTTGCATCTAGTTCTACATATATATGATATCTACTGTAGCCGTATGTCTGTAGCAACTAGCAACTGGGCGTTGTTTGTAGCGGCTGTCAGCCGCAGTCAGGTATGATTGTTTTTTTATCTAGCGGCATGAGTTGAATATGATATTTACTCTCGGTCCGTTCCTCATTGCGTCCCAAAGACCGCGCTGACTGTGTTTTCCTTCCGTTTTTCCTGGTATAATTCAATAATCGAAATTTGGATGTTTGTGAATCGTTCTCGAATCTTCCACGGCCGAATCGCAAACAATCTAAGACTCGGAAATTTCGCACACCTCTAATAATGAGCGTAAATTATTCACAGATTTTCACTGTCCACATTCAGGCCTGGTCTTTCTGCATCACACAGTGGCGTTTGCATTAAATGTTAGCATTAAGCTAAGATGACTTTGCTCAGCCGAATGATTGAGACACGCATTTTTTTTTCATGGTCCGTTTTAGCTAAAGTACGAGAGTAAACTTGAATTGTAAGTGGCAATAAAGAGATTTTTGAAGAATCGCCGGCGGTTTGCCACGGATTAGGTGGGGGTAAGGACACAGTATCCGAATCCACCTCCGAGCCAGAGAAGGAAAAAACGCGACCGATCGGGCGCGCTCTGAGGACGGAGGCGCGTCCCCGAAAACCCGGCGTCGCCCGTCACGTCTGGGATAAATAAATGCGCTGACGGGCGCCGGCTCGCTCGGCTTTGCGCGACCGGCGTCAATCTCCTCTCGCGCTGGGATCGGGACGTGTTTACATAGCATTAGCATGCATTAAAGTCGCATTTCCGCGCGCGGCGAGCGAGGGAACCGGGCCCGGCGGGATCGGCGCGGCCCCGTATTGACTGCCATTGATATTCATTACGGTGGCCCGCCGGTGGCGGGGAACCTTCGGGCCCGCGCCGCTTTAGCTTCTTATCAGTGTTGGGAACAAGGATTTGCTCCTCAGCTAACAACAGACGGCCGCCTCAATCTCTTCAGGCTCGCCGCTATAATCTCTGCAGCGTACGCACTGCTCCGCGCGCGCCGGGACCGACTTGACACACTGTACATTCGATGTATGGCTACGAAATGATTCACACCTGTGGAACTGGGTCTTCAAAAAGTTTTTCAAAGCTTGGTAGACACAAACACGAGCGTGACTACAAAAAATGAACTCACACCCAAAATACTCTGCGCTTCATCACATAGTGAACGGTGATTTTGACAAATAACACCATGTTACAGAAAAAAAAGAAAATGTTGTTCTTGGTTTGTCATCATTTTATTTATGTTGCTTGGGTCCAAACTAAATGAAAAAATGTTTAGATTTGCTAAAATTCCAGGCTTATTCCAAATTTCCAATTTTACGTCCTAGTAATATATGAGTAAAATATGAGGTAAATGTCATTTCTTCATGTTTCAAGTCAAACTAAGTCTATAAAATATGGAGGAAAATGCACATATGTATTTATAAAAGCATTAGAAAGTACAACATGTAGTCATGACCACAAAGCCAAACTTTGTGGGAAACAAAAGTGTATATGTCAATGCGACGAAACAAACTAGGCAACACAACTTAAAACCTGGGAACAAAAGAGACGTTCAAATAACTGATGACACGTCCAATTTATAGAAACTGGGAGGGCTGGCCGTTTCGTTCGCTCCTCCCAATCAAAATGGATTGGATGTCTCCCGCCATCAATTCGTTAATAGGTCGACGCGAGCGGGTGAATTTGGGAAAACAGGGGTCCCCGGTCAGGCTCCGGTTACACTCGGCCTTGACGCAACACATGAGCAAATGCGGACGGCCGACCCGAGGTGGGATTTGTAAGCCCTTGCTAATTCCCGGCCAGGTATGTTTCTGTGTCACTAATCCACGACGGATGTTTTAATCGTAAGCGCCAGGCTTTTAGCGCTGTTTTCACAGTGCCGCCGCCCACATCCGACACCGACGCTCGGGCACGGGTGAGCCGGGCCCCCGCAGGGAATAGTGGCCCTCCGCTGGCGACTAGACGTTCGCTTTTTATTTGTTGTCTTTGCTCTTTTAAAAGCCTCCAACGAGGCCGACGGACGCCGATATTGGTTTAAGCATTGAAATGTTGTTTTAATATTTAGCGGTCATTTAAAAGTCAGGGTAATTTGCGGTATTTTGGCATCACACCCAACGAATCACGAACGACGGAAATATATTAGTTTCACCGAACGAGTTTTTATCGTTCGTGTCCGGCTTCTCAATCGGTTTCACGACGCTTTTCATAGGGATAAGATATAGGTGATTTGTCGCACAGCTATTTTCATTTTAAAATGAACAGACCGATTGAACAGTGCAAGTAAAAACTGCACTTACCTTCTTTCTCTTTTTCTGGATGTCTCTTATTGTGAAAGGTCAGCAGGTGCACAGGAACTGAGGCCTGCCAGTGAATAAATGAATTTTCATTATATTAACAATCCTTCTACCAGGCATGAAAATGGGTCAGAGGTTAAAAAGGTGAAAAGTGTTTGAGGAAATATGTTCCAGTACATTAGGGCTGTCCCAAACAACTCATTTTCTCCCGATTAGTCAGCCGACTATTTTTACGATTAGCAAAATAATTAATAATATTGATTAATAATTCCCCCCCCCCCCTTTTTCTTTTACTAATTTAGCAATGAAATTTTTGATGACACTTTTTAAATGGAACACTTATATTCTTTACACAAGTACAAATAAACACGGAAATAACAACAATAAATCACAAATAAACGATGAGGTCAGATGCTGATAGCATTAACTAGTGCAAAATAATGGAATGTAAACAGATTCAGAACACTGACTTCGCCTTTCCAACATGATTCAAAACAATTCTTAAAAAAATATCTAGCATTAATATTATAATATACTATTATATATAATCGTATAATAATTATTCATTGCCAATCAGATTTTTCATAAAGGGTGTCATTTTAAAGCTAGTCTTTGTGTAGAATCTGAATTCTGAAGTATGGGGGGGTTAACTCGAGGAATCGTTATATGACGAACATGACGTGCTTTTATTTTGAAATGTTCACCGGAAGTACGTTTGCTAAACCGCTAACCGTAAGCTTAACACTCCGCAAAAAAAGCTCTTTTTGTCATAGCGTGTGGTGTCAGTCATGGATTTTTTTTTTCTTTTTTTTCATTTGCAAATGCTGTAAACCAGCAATTTTTCATGTTTGAAGTGTCACCTTTGCGGTTGCAAGTTTGCGTTTTGGAGAAGACTGCCAAAGTTTTATAGCAGGTTCAAGTAGGTTGTCTTTTTTCCCCATTTGCCTCAATGTAGCAATGCTCACGTTTACAGTGTTTAATATAGCTGTGTTTCCTTATTTTGTATGCCTCAACTTTAATTCTACGGTGTGATGATGACCAATAAACATCTGTGAAAGGAGCTTGAGTCTCATATGCCCTCAGCACGCACGCATAAATCTATGCACGTGCGCGGCGATAAAACACAGCCGTGAAAATTACTGCCCTCAATTTTATTTACCGTCATTTTTATTTACCGTGCGATAAATGGACTCATTGCATATCGCGACAGGCTTAGTAACTTCAATAAAACATGTCGTTAGTTAGTTAGATGGACTGTCTCCTGTTGTCTGCCAAAATGACAACTGGGTGACAGCGCTTTAGGTGTTCGCTCACGGGTGAAGTGAGGCCAAACTTGTCATTTAAGAGACAGAATACAACAGTGTACCCTCCTTTGTTTCGTTGAAATAAGTCAATGTTTTGGCCACTCTGGTGCGCTTTTTTGGCTTTGTGCCGCTTTTCCAGCTTGCATGCAGAGCGTCCGTCATCTCCCGACCCCCCTTAAAACTTTTCTCCTTGGATCTACACACCCTTTTCGACTTCAAAACGGCAAATTTTGCCGAAAGGTGAAAGAGTTTCATGCCTGTTCTACAACTAATGTCAAATTTAAAAAATAAAAACAAAATAACTAGATACCTTTCTTGATGGCTTTTACTGTGAAATTAAAGGTGGCAGAGAGGTGATGAGGTCTGTGAACAAAGAATGGTCAAACGGTGAGTAAAAGGCAAAATGGGAAATTCAGATAAGTCGAGGTCAAGCTTCATCAACGAATGGCTTCCAGCCCTACTGATACACAGCAATAAAATGGACGAATCCCAAAACCTTCCTTTTTTTGGGCGACTCTGCATTTGAAAAAGTTCACCTTCCCACCCCGCGGACCCCCAAGAAGCAAGAGAAGAAGATCTGAGGGAGTCGCAAAGCCGTCGCTGGCTCGCCGCACTTCCTCCAATGTTTTCCAAAGTTAATTAAAATGTGGAATAAATAAGCAGAACAACAACAAAAAAAACAAGTTATTGAATTGTGAAGCCTTTGATAGATTTCCCCCCCACCCAAATGGGCGAATAATGCAAAGTAAGATTTAATAAGACCTTTTCATAGGGAGACTACAAAGCGCTTATTTGCATGAAAGTGCAAATCAGCGTCACGGCGAAGGCGGCGTCGCCTCTAAGCCGCTTGATGTGCGCTTGCGAGTATTTGGCGAGTATTGTTTCACGCCGCCGCTTGACGGGTGTCAAGGTGATTACGCCGAAGATCCGCCGCCATCGCCGCCACCGACGGCGGGCGGCTAAAAAACTCTTCCGACAGCCTCCACAAAAGCCGTCAAATGTTTGTTTCACTGGGAGGGGAAGAAGGATGAGAAGGCTTCAAACATTCTGACACGCGCACGACTTTTGCTCACAGATACAAAGTAATAGTCACGGGGGGGAGGGAAATAAATAAATAAACACCTGAAGCCCCCCTGGGAAACTTTGACAGTCACCCTTCTTTGCCAACAAAGTGAAAAACAATTTCAAAGTAACACGATTGCAAGACGGACAAAACGCATCAGTAGTCTCAAGAAAGGCATTTCCTCCCAGCGTGATTTTCAATTAGTGTCTTTTTGGGCTTCCAGCACTTTAAAATGGAGTGTTATTTGGTTGAAATTGTAGGTAAATTGCGCTTACACAGCTTGTATAATTTTGTACATTTTAGTCCCTTCTGAATAAACTGCTGGCAACAACAACAGAAACTGTATTTTCAATGACTAAGTTTTGACCAGCGATAAAATAGGAATGTACCGATGTTTCACCGGGAGAATGCCTCTACAGTGTATCACAAAAGTGAGTACACCCCTCGCGTTTTTGCCGATATTTAAGTATATCTTTTAATGGGACAACACTAACAAAATGACACTTTAACACAATGAAAAGTAGTCTGTGTGAGTTCATTTATTTTCCTCTCAAAATAAAGCCATTAATATTTAAACCCCTGGCAACAAAAGTGAGTACACTCCTTAGAAACTACATCCCTAAATGTCCAAATTGAGTACTGCTTGTCATTTTCCCTCCAAAATGTCACATGACTCCTTAGCGTTACTAGGTCCAGGTGTGCGTAGGGAGCAGGTGTTCCAATTTGTAGTGCAGCTCTCGCACTCACTCATAAGTTCCAACATGGCACCACATAATAATAATAATAATAATACTATATATACTATAATACTAATTTTATTTATAACGCACTTTACATTTGAAAAACAAATCTCAAAGTGCACATTGCCAAAAAATAAAATAATAAAAAGACTAAGAATAAAAGAGTAAAGCAAAACAGACAGATAAAATCAGATACCAATCAGATAAAAATCAGACAGTCAAATAAAATTAGATAGAATAAGCTTTTTTAAAAAGGTGAGTTTTTAGTCCTTTTTTAAATGCATCCACCGTCTGCGTGGCTCTGAGGTGGTCTGGGAGGGCGTTCCACAGACGGGGCGCAGCAGCTGCAAAAGCCCTGTCGCTCATAGTCTTGAGCTGAGTCCTGGGCGGGAGTAGACGGTGCTGTTGGCCTGACCGGGTTATGGCTGAAGTATGTGATTTGAGCCAAAGAACTCTCTGAGGATCTAAAAAGATGTATTGTTGCGCTACATGAAGATGGCCAAGGCTACAAGAAGATTGCCAACACCTTGAAACTGAGCTGCAGGTCAGTGGCTAAGATCATCCAGCATTTTAAAAGAGCAGGGTCCACTCAGAACAGGCCTCGGGTCGGTCGTCCAAAGAAGCCGAGCGCACGTGCCGAGCGTCACAACCAAATGCTTTCTTTGAAAGATCATCGCAGGAGTGCTGTCGGCATTGCTGCAGAGATTGAAGACGCTGGGGGTCAGCCTGTTAGCGCTCAGACCGTACGCCGCACTCTACATCAAATTGGTGTGCACGGCTGTCACCCCAGGAGGAAGCCTCTTCTGAAGACGGTACACAAGAAAGCGCGCAAACAGTTTGCTAAAGACATGTCAACAAAGCACACGGATTGCTGGAACCACGTCTTACGGTCTGATGAGACGAAGATTAATTTGTTTGGTTCCAATGGGCTCGAGCATGTGTGGCGGCGTGAACGTGAACTCCAACATGTACTGTGAAATATTTCAGCACAGCATGATCTCCTCCCTCCAGAAACTGGGTTGCAGGGCAGTGTTTCAGCATGACAATGACCCCAAACACACCTTCAAGATGACTACTGATTTACTGAAGAGGCTGAGGGTAAAGGCCAAGCGTGTCTCCAGACTTGAACCCAATAAAACATCTTTGGGGGAATCCTCCAGCGGAAGGTGGAGGTGCGCAAAGTCTCAAATATCCGGCAGCTCCGCGACGTCGTCACAGAGTAGGGGTGTACTCACTTTTGTTGCCAGGGGTTTAGATATTAATGACTATATATTTGAGGGGAAAATAAATGAATTCTATTATATAAGCTGCACACAGACTACTTTTCATTGTGTCAAAGTGTCATTTTGTCAGTGTTGTCCCGTGAAAAGATATACTTAAATATCTGCAGAAATGTGAGGGGTGTACTCACTTTTGTGGTACACTGTATGTGAGAATTTGACAGAAATACTGCATTAGGTTTGTAACCTACTACTGTTTGTTTGCTATATAACATTTTCATTTTGTCTCAAATACACACACACTCATACAACTCTTAGGGGAAAAAAAAAAAAAAAAAAGAAAGAAAATGTTTGGAATTTTGCCGCCATCCTTCAAACCCTGACAAGCAGTTGCTACATGATTGACAGTCGCCGAGGACGGAGGTCAAAAAAAAGTTTCGGGCAGGATAAATCAAAGGCGCCCTCGTCTTCGAGCGCGCCCCGTTCCGGTGTGCCTTTTCGGATAAAGTCACCTGTCGGGTATCAAACAAACTTTGCTTGCAAACAAACACTATAAGGCCGCTTAATGCTGCACGCCGTCAACACACACACAAACACAAGCGCACGATTGTACAAGGATGCGACCCATGTGACCAGCCCGTGACTCCACGTTATCATCGCGCTGCTGAAAGACTTGTGGCCTGAGGGGGTGCCTGTGTGTGTGTGTTGAAGGCGGGGGATGTTGTGTTGTGGGAGGTAGCAGGTTAATCGTCGCCCTCCCCTTGTCTAATTACTGCTTATCTGACTGCTCCTTTGCGTGCCCACGCACACACACACACACACGACCCGGTGTGTGCATATATTGGCAACCGATGCAACTCATTGACGGCGCTACACGTCCAATCCATTTTGTCAATGGACTTATATTTATTGATATGGTCTTACCTGGTTTTTGAAGGTAGAAGCCATTAAAAACTGTAGTATGCATTTCAAGTTTTTAATAGTGACACCAATCTGATTTTTGGTGATTTTGGCAAGAAATTAGCGTTATTCACTTTCACGGACCGCACAAGGCCCCCGGACCTTGAGTTTAACACCTGCGTTTAAGTGTGTGTCTATACGCGCGCGCTTATGCGATGAGATACAGCAGATGACCTCATAAATCTAAACGGGCCGTCATTCAACCACGCAGACGCCCGTCACCGTGGTAACCCTTCCGCCTGCAGGGTTAGAAGGTGTAGGCGCGTCGGCCACGTGACCTCCTAAACACTCATTAAATATCAAGGTACAAGTCATACGCACACACATCAGAAGTGCGGATGGAGAGGATGGTGAGGAGGAAGAAGAGGTTAGGTTAGGGGTCCCGTGTGCAAAAGAGATAAGAGCTCTTGCTTCTATTTTGACTGGCAGGCCAACACGCACATTCGCAAATTTATGAAACACTGTAGAAGGCTGATGGAAATTTACTACTAAAAGTTCCTGGAATTTTTAGATGGATGAACATAAGGATTTCCACGTAACTCATTGGCCGACAAAGATAGACGTCCAATCCATTTGAAGTGGGAGGCTTGGCAGCGACCACTTGGCATTGGACGTCTACAAGGGATAAACCCCTTTAAAAGATTTTTGGTTTTAAAAAGTCTCATGATTGGACGTCTATCATCGTCAAAGGCAAACCGACTCGGTCACTGTCCATTTCATTGACGGATGAAACGGCAAGGACGGCAGACTGAGCGTGGGTCCGATTGGACTTTCTTTAAATGTCACTAACATCTGTTTCATATTTATAGCGGCGATGCCCCCCCCACAAAGATTCTATCGCCGCCTCGGATTACCGCCATGCATAATTTATGAGGCTAATCTCGCCACCAAAGGCAACCCTCTTTAAACGGGAGGCGATGACGACGGCAAAATGTTTTTGTCGAGAAAAATATATGGTTGGAGCCGATTTTGATGACGCCGCCTAGTGGGAAAAAAAGCAATTTGGGATTATTTTATGTCTCGATAGCAGGAATTAGCTCAAAACGGCAAAGGTTGCCAACAATTAGCCTAAAACTGAACTGTAAACTAATTAGCATGCTAGCTCCAATGCAGACATTATGTTGGATTTTTTTTACAATGACCTGCAGTAAACTCCATGACTCTTTGAGAAAAATGGTGACATCCACGATAAGCTCATTAGCATGTTAGCGCTGCTCTTTCGTCCATCTGATTTGACATTTTTTTCCAGCATTTTGTGCGTATTTCCAAAAGCGTGGCCTTTCCCTCCCTCTCCGCCCGCAAGCTTATTAGTCATTTTTCCCGCCGTCTTCAAATCACGCTCCTTAATCCTCGCGGGCGGGTGGCGTCGCTTTTTAATTCGCCGATGGCGCGATAAGAACGGCGAGCCGAACCGAGCGTCGCCGGCCTCCGACGGGTAGCGACAAAAAAAAAAAAAAAAAAAGCGATTTACACGTAGATGAATGGTGCTTACAAGATGGAACCCGGGGCGTCTAAATTTCCTATCTGTCATTTTTTCGCCCCTCCTCCATTGGTTGATGTTTTCCCAACCTCCTTCCCTCCCTCCCTCCCTCCTCCCATTACCCTTGCTGATTGCAATCTTTAAGCGCCATTGGGCCCACTGCTTCTGCACTTTTTAATCTGCCTTTAATCCCATAGATTTTAAATATTCCCCGGCTCCCGGAGACTGCAGGCAATTAACTGCCCTTCTGATGCTCTCCTTATCACTCGCCTCCTTGTATCTCTCTGAAGCAGCCTGGAGACACTGCCAGGCCTGACAAATAATACCCACATTTACGGCGGGGGCCGGAGGGGAGCGCGCGCGCCGCCACCGCCGCATTCTAAACAGGTATTTGGTAAACATATCATACCGAGGAGGAAACGCGCCCAAAGGCCCCCCCCCCCCCCCGGGCGGCTGTTTGCCCTCCGAGCTGAGACAAAAGACGCCAAAAGGGCCTGGCCTGAAAACAAATGAGCTTTAACGGCGCTAAAATCCAAATATTAGGAACGCCTTGACAACGCAAAAACGTCTCAAAATGGTCTGGTTAATGATGCACTCATGTTGGGAAAATGTATCATTGGTGATTTCTTAACTCGTTGATCTGCAGGGTGGAAGGCAACATAAATAGTCTGAAATATCAACAAATCTTAGCTGCCTCTTACATTCCTACCCATAAAAAGGGGCAAATTCAGCAGCAGGGTGGTGCTGCATCGCATACTTCAATCTCGACCTCAAAGTTCCTCAAGGCAAAGAAGATCAATATCCTCCAGGACTGGTCAGCCCAGTCACCGGACATGAATATCATTGAGTATGTCCGGGGTAGGATGAAAGAGGAAGCATGGAAGACGAAACCCAAGAATGTTGATGAACTCTGGGATACATGCGAGACTGCTTTTTTTGATGTTCCTGATGACCGCATCAATACATTGAATGAATCCTTGCCAAACCACATGGATGCAGTCCTTCAGGCCCATGCAAGTCATACAAAATATGAAATTTGGATCTCACAGCACCACTACTTCATTCGATTAGGTTATGTAACATATTTTTTTATTTGAAGGACATTTTTTGTTCATTTTTCACACTACTTTCTGAAGGCGACAAAACATTTGTCTTGCCAAAATTTTACCTTTATGTCTTCATTAAATGATAGATCTTTTTTTTAGTGAAACAAATATATTTTTGTACATTCAACATCATTTGGGAGGGTCTTAGCTTTCATATGAGCCATTTCTGAAACCAAGTGAATCATTAAAAGTCAGGTTATTAGCAATTGTTTCTACAAAATGGATAAGCGACAAGACTATTGTCAGGGACTGCACATATACCGTATTGGCCTGAATATAAGACAGTGTTTTTTGCGTTGAAATAAGACTGAAAAAACGGGGGTCGTCTTATTTTCGCGGTCTAGACATTATACCCATTAACAACGCTAGATGGCACCAGATATCATTGAAGCGATGTTCTGTCATGACAGATCTCAGCTACTCTCATGTTTAACCAGTTTGCATTATTTTATTGCAATGTTTTTCCTTATTCAGATTTGTTTCAAGACTACAGTTACAGTTCGACTTCACTTCACAATAGACTGGTTTATTTACATTTCAAAAACCAGAAGCCATTCATTTACGAATGTGATTGCACTTTAGTTTACATATTTAAAGATTTGAATGAGGCAAAATGACATGCTTTTTCTCTCAAATATATTGTTATAATCATTTGTTTCGGATGTACTGTAATTATTTTCTGTATAAAAATGATTTTGGTGTTCAAAAAGTCTTTTTTTCCAAACTTGAGTCTTGAAAAAGAGGGGGTTGTCTTATATTCGGGCCAATACGGTATATCTGGGCTTGCAGTTGAAATTGATTTGACATTGATCGCTGTAAACGACGTAGAATAAATTAAAATCCAAATGGAGTCAATTCCTGTAATTTGGGAGTTTCAGCAACACAAAGCAGGGTGATGTCACAACACGGCCACTGACTCAGCTTGCGCTCCATGCTGAGCCTCGGCAACATGCGCCAAACAAACAACAGCGCAATGTCACAAATTCCCTGAATTTTGCAAGCAAAATGTCCCCGAGAACGTTATCGCCGACAGTCAGATGACGATGATGTTTCCAGAGTGACGTTTTCTAGCCTTGGATTACACGCGCACCATTAAAATCCCATTCAATTAGAGCCCCGAGATTGCAGAGGCGGCTAATGGTCGTCAAAACTCTGATTGCAAACGCACACAACGGGGTAATTAAAACGGAAACATATGCTTTAGCCGCCCGCCACCTTGCCGACGTTCTTCTGTTTTTAATAATAACACGCGGTGGGATTAGAGGCCATCGCCTGTCAGTCATGCGCTAATAAGTTCTCCTTACCTTGATTTCTGAGTTTTGTTCGTTCGGTTTACTTGTACCACGACGCAGTACGACTGTAGGTTTCGACCCATCCTCGACACATTTGTCTTTTAATGGCGGATAATTCTTTTGTGTTAGTATATGTTCCGGGGTCGGGTCGCAGGGGCAGCAGCTTTAACAGGGAATAGAATTTTGAGCCACATACTAACACCAACCATCCATCCATCCGGAAGATGATGGATGGATGGTGTTAGTATATGGCTCAAAATTCAAATTTCCAACCCCTGAGCAATTGTTGGAGCCCACAAAAGTTATATGCTCACGTTGGAGTGTTTTGTGAGGTTAATTTGAAGCAGAGAACCAGAGAAGGTTGTCATCTTTAGGGGGGTTTTAGATGGAGGGAGCAAAGTGCCCCCCCCCCCCAACCGCAGGCAGTGCCAGGCAGGATGCCGGCCAAGCGCCCCTTCTCATCCCGTTAAGATCCTCCACCGCCAAAAGGAAGCGGAAAGACAAAGCGGTCGCGGGTCAGCCATTTCGCGTCCAGTTCGATCGAGGCCTCGTTATCGACGGCTCGCCGCCGGAGATCGAGAGGGGAAGCGGCGAGGGGCGACGACGTCGCCGGCCTCCCCGAACCCTGTCGCAACCTACCCCCTCCACACGCGACGCGAATCCTCCTCCCCTGGTTTCCGTGGCGACTGCTAAGCCCGAAGTTACGGTAAAGCTGGTGCGCCACTGAGCCCAGGGCAGGATTTGTGACAGAGAAATCACATCAGCCTATGCTGATTAACAATTCCATTCCACTCTGAGATTTAGAGGGGAAAAAAACTATCTTACATTTGGCTTTTTAATAGGAACGATCGCTATCTCAAATTGAGTCCCTGCAAACTTTAATAAAGGCTACAGGGTTGAGTGGCATTTTGCATGCTGATTTAGGCCCGATTGGCGGCTTTTGATGAAGGGGGGGAGATGTGTGTGTGTGAGGTGGGGGGGGGGCGCCACTATGTAAAGCGGTGCTCCCAGCGCTTTTCCACATCGCCGCTTCAAATGCGCGAGGATAAGAACATGAAAAAAAAAATAGCACTTCCATCTGCAATCTCCGGATTTCTCTCGCTGGCTGCCTGCTGCCTCACCAGCGACACAAATGATTGACTGCTGAATATGAATAAATGCAATAGAATGAAGAGAGAGAGAGGGAGAGAGAGAGCGTGCGTGGATAAAAGAAGTCCTCTGCTGGACTTTTTCCTCTGGAGGTGAGACGTTAAAAAAAAAAAAAAAACGCAAGAAGAAAGAAATGAAGGCAGAATGGTATTAGTGTCCAATATTCAGCGAGCACAGAAAGGACCACGGGCACTAGCGTGTCTTTGGGCTGAGGATTGAGGGGACGGATAATGAAAAAAAATATAAGAATAATAAAAAGGAAACACTTATCCCCTTCGCAGCCCCCCACAAATCTACATCAGCATTAAAAACTATTTATAGCCAGAGAGTTCAGCTTAATGGGATAATCAGTTGTATTTGTAAAGATATTGGATAATCCCAAATAGTTGATACGGGCACACAGATTTGAAACATTTTCATTCGAGGAGGGGAGGGGACGCCGGGCTTTTTACCCGTCACTCGCTTCGCCCCTAAAGCCTCACGAGACAATGGAAGAGAAGTGCGTAATTCCGGAGGCGGCCAGGCCCGAAGGAGGGGGTCCTTTTCTCTTAATCGGCATTAACTCCATCGGTGCCATTGACGAGGATAGCCGTCCCGTCCCTTTGAAGCGGGAGGGCCGGCGGCGGCCAACGAACATCCGTTCATTACACCCCCGCGGAACGCAAACGCTCGATGGAGATGAAAAATGTCAGCGGGGAAAGGCGGTACGAGAGAGTCGGACTGCCAATGGAAGGCATCCAAAGGGATGAGTGAGTCGGGCCCGCCGCCAGCGCCTGGCACCCAAACGTGAAATCCCCCGTATTCGAGTCCGTCAGGTACTGGGACCCGAACGTGGACACCTGCCAGACGAGAAGGACGCGGAGCGGAAGAAGAGGAGGGATGGACGAGGAACACGCCCAGAGAAATGAGTTGAACAAAAGCAAAAATCTCAGAGGACCCAGAGTTTTGCGTCGAAGGGCACGCGCTACGAGCGAGTCGACGTCAAGTCTCGGCGAGGACAAGAAGGTCAGGGAGCGCGACCCGGTCCCGCCGGGCCGATAAGATGCTATCGTGTGCCCTCTAAGCACTTGAAAGCCACTTTAAGAGATGACTGCAGCCATTAGCATGAAAAGTAAAAGATAGCAGATTAATAGCGGACAGGCGTATCGATTTCAAGCCCCCTGGCTTTTTTCTTCCGCCGTCAATACTTGCGCGACCCCGGCCGGCCGTTTTGTGGCCTCCCGCCGCCGGTCGGCACGCCGGCGCGCTCGCTATCTTTGCTTCCGCAGGCCCATCCTTTAAGAGCCTCGCTCTTATCTACTGATGTTATTCAATTGTTGCGGGGACAATCTGGGCCATTAGTCGACCATGTTAAATAATGCATCCGCCTTATCTCTTCCAATACGTGTGTCTCTCCGCGTGCGTGTTTTTAACGTTATTAGTAACGAAGTGGGGGAAAAAAAAAAAAGTCACAAACACGTGCCCGCCCTTCTAATGAAGCGCGCTTTATCTGCTTTTTATGAGAATGGACAACAAGAAGCGGAAACGCCAGATAAAAATGTATCCGCGGGTCCGATCGATACCGAGGACGGCGAGCGTCGGCCGTCGTCGCGTTGCTATGAGACGCCGGGAGAAGAAGAAGAAGAAAAAAAAAAAGCCGAGCGAGAGGGAGGATGTGAGGGCGGCCAGATAACCGCCATGTCTTCAGTCACAGATTTACACAGGCCATTGCGCTGGCGCTTATCAGTCACGTTATTGAGCGCCGCCGTCGCTGCCACGCTGCATTAAAATTCTGCTTAGATTTCACAAAAATCTAATTGTGCAAGGTAATGATCGCAACTCCAAATGGGTACACGCTCATTCGCCAGGCATTAAAAATGAAGAAGGGGAAATAAAAACAGGTCTCGGTGGTAAGTGGCTATCTTTATTGTACGCTAGCGCAGCAAAGCTTAATAATCGCTCATTTGGTGCTTTTGGCTTTACGGCTCGTTCTTACTCCTTCTTTTTGCCGCTTCATTATTTTCTGGCATTCAAATCATTCCGAGGCTACGTCTTTTCCCGCATTTTCGCAACCAACCGAAGTTCGTGTTTCGGTCGTTCCCACACGAAGCCTGACTTTGGAAAGGTAACATTGGTGTTTTTTACAACTCGGACTCAACAGGAGCCAGGAAGTGTCGATTGTACTTTGATGTATACGTCTATTGTAGATCTGTGTTCAGAATGCGACGTTGGAGTGCTCTGTCTTGAAAGATATCGAGCGCTCCTTGCCAAAGTTGAGTCAAGTTGATGTCGAAGGATAGGATTTCGGCCTTGACACGAGTCTCAAAGTCTTGGCTTGATAAGATGATTCTGAAGGTTAACGTGTCAGTCGTTTCCCAGGGTAGGCAGAGAAAACGCCTTCCCGCCCCGCTGACATTTCAACACGGCAAGTTTAGCACTCGGAAGGATCTTCTTGGCATCTCCAAACGGGGCTCCCCGCTCGGCGGTTTGCCTATCTTTCCCCGCCGCCCCCGTCACCGGCGCGCTCCCGCCGCCCGGTCCCCGCCGGGCTCCTCCAAAATCGGAGGGCCCGAGCGGGAGCCGGCGCTAATCCGAGCGGCGACCGGAGCTCAGTGTAATCACACGGCTAATTCGCAGGCGGACGGCGGCGAGGCAATCCGTGACGGACGTTTTTTGTGCGGCTAAGAATGAGCTCCCCCGGCGAGGCGCGAGGCGAGGCGGAGGGAGCGGGGGGCCCGGCCGGCGTGGCGCGGCCCGAGATGTGACGGGAATAGATGAATGGCGGGGAGCGGGCGCTCCGGATAGGAAGCGTAAGGAATGTCGGGAGCGCTCGGCAAAGAAGAAAGATCTTTTGTGGGGCGGCGCGACTCAATGAGGACCCCGATGAAAGGCTCCTCATTCATTTGGATAAGAAACCTCTGCCCGCGCACACCTTTTCTCTCAAGGCCGCCATCCGCGACACCTCGGGAGACGCGCTCCGTCTCGGCTCAGCGGGCCAAGTCATTACGTTCCCACGCCGGCGGGAATTAACTCCAGTTTTCATTTGCTCGTCCCGCACGGGAAACGAGGGCCGCCTGACCTCGGAGTATCCTACGGACTCTCCGTGGAGATGTTTCCCAAAAACGTATCGATAAGAACACACAAATATTGGAGGTCGAGTTGATTTTTGCCAATTTATTATGAATAGTGTTCACTTTAATGATTGCGTTCCAATCCATTTGAACTGGCAGGGGCTGGAAGTGATCTGTTCAACCCTTCCGGTTCAACTGGATCGCCATCATGATTGTTCGATACCATCAATGACTAAGCCGTTTGTTTTGATTTATGCACCATGTTGGTGTTGTTTGGTGATTTATCACACCTTGGTATAGGGACATCTAGTGGCAGTTCTGCATCATATAATTAATTGAAGAAATATCCGCACTGAAGAGTCGTGCACTTCTTTTTGTTTTTAAATTGACAATAGTTGTAAGAATTCATGAAGATACCTAAAGGACTCTGATTTCGTCATATGACCCAACACTACTTTGAGGGAAGTATCTTCTAAAGATCCCACAGATGGATCCAGGAAGGCTGGTTTTTATGCGTTTAGCCGGTAAGGCGGCGTTAGCGTTTGCTAGCCAACACGCGCAGTAGATGAATGCAATGGCACCAAACTGGAGTGGCACCAAAGCTGTTGGTGGCACCTGGCTGCGTGAGACGTGTTCCCTCTTGTTCTGCCATCGCAACCCTCTCCAGCGTGTAAACTGAACACGCACACATGCTCGTATGTGGTTTTAGCGGCAGTAGCCGCGCGTGTGCATTACCTGTTTTAGTGTGGTGGCCAAACTCGGGGAGGGAGGGAGGAAGGTGGGTGGGTGTTAAGGGGGGTTGGGCAAAATTAAGCTGGCTGCCTGACGTTTTGCCAACATTAAACACACACAAAAAATGTCTTTTGTTCATGCCTGCCTCTCATTTCCTTTTAATCCTGCAGCCCCAATGAAAGTGTGCGTACTTCTTGCAGATAATAATAGTGTGTCACGAGTAATGATATGCAAGGAAGTGAGAAACGCACACTTGTGAGATTAGTGCCTTGACAAAATTGGCTGGTTTCTGCACGCGCACAAAACACACCTCCACGTGGCAATAATGCAAACGGTGCGCATTTGATCATGTGAGACAATATTTGTAGATAGGGCAACACGTTTTTTTTTCCAACTGATTATACAATTTTTGATCATTGATTTAAAAGTTTATTTCTGAATGTTCAGTTTTGATGTAATTGGCACTATTCACCCTATATTAGGGGTATTTTGTCAAGATATTCATAAATATCATTTTAACGGGTCAGCCCTTTGACTTTTTGTTGACCAGTGTAGTAATCAGTGGGACCAGCGATTTTTTTTTTTTTAATGCGCTAGCTTATCTTAAAACTCGTTGATTCGGCGCAACCCATTTCATGAAAATTAATAGTTGAAAAGCGTGAATCTCAAGCAGCGTGTGGACGCTCACTTGACTGACGGCTTCATATGAATGGAGCAGTGGACTCATCAAGTGGCATTTCAAGTGTTCTGGGCCAGACCAACAAAAGCAATTGAAAAATACTTCAAAATTCAGATATTTTAAGATGCCCCTTTGTTTAGAATCGGCAACTTAATACTACAGTATGTCAGGGGTAACGCTAATCCATACAAGAACTTTCAAGTGGAGCTAAAAGTATGTTGTCGGGGCCTGCGCGTGCCCCCTTGAGGTGTGTATGGGGGGGGGGGCTGAGGTAGAAAGGGGGAAGGGGATGGTAGGACTTCTTGGTTCTTGTCCCTGACCCGTGTCTAAGTGGCGCTGCAATGTTTACTGTGAGGAAGGAAGCTGTCAACTGTGTTTGCTCCCATCTCAGCATGGCGGACCTCAAAACCCTCCGACACACGCACTTCAGGCCCCCGCCTCACCCCTTACATGGAAGCAGAACCTTTCACGTCAGACCTTAAGAAGCAAAGACGGATTTCTGAGCCCGACTCGGCTCGTATGCGACGGGGCCTCCCCCGCAAAGGCCCGAAGGTGACTGACGGGCCTTTTCTACTCGCGGTTTCGTGTTTCCTGCCGGTGCAAAGTCCAGGGAGCCGCTGCCGCATTCCTGACCAGGTCATGAACTGACCACCTCTTTCACTGCGGGACCACCGCCCGCCTCTGCGCAACCCCTCCTCCAAACCGCTGCTACCAGCGTGGGCCAGGAAGCAACAGAGAACACCTCAGTTTTAGTCAAAAAGCATTTGCTGATAAAGCGGCTGTAATCAAAGGTAAACTCAACTGTTAAATACAGGATGAGCCTCATACGTGACTAGGGGTATGAGAAAATATGGAAATGGTGATATATCGTGATACTTTGTATCCCAAAAGGTTATCGATATGCTCCTGCCAAGAATGGAGATATCCTTTTAAAAAGGTGTCAATGCCCAAAAGAAAAATGAACAAACTAGTTGCTAGCAAAATGTTCCACCATTATAGTCTCTCAGTTAACTCTAAGGCTGCATTGACGGTGCGCACGTCCATTTAGACTGGGAACGTTCGTTCATTCGAAACCAGCGCATTCAGTCATTTTGTCTGATTTTCAGGCCATTCACAGGTCACTCGCTGTTCATTTACAGGTCATTTTCTGTTGTGTTTGAGTCACTGCCTATTCATTTGGGTGATTCCCAGGTCACTTCCTGTTCTGTAACTCAAAATAAACAGGAAGAGACCCATCAAATACCCCAAAATCAACAGGAAGTAACTGTAAATCAACAGGAAAATGACCTCAAATGGCCCAAAATGACCTCATTGCCTGGCATTGGCTGCCACTACCGGCCATAGACGTTCAAACTGATTGGACGTCTACTAGTGATAAACTCATTCCAATTCACGATGTGACTATGCTGGAACTTTTGTTGGGTGCTGTTCCAGTGAGACCTTAAATGGCCCAAAAATGACCTAAATGCCTGGCATTGACTGCCACTGACAGCCAATCAGTTTGAAGTGGGAGGGATGGGGATGAACTGTGACCCTCCCAGTTCAAATTGTTTGGACGTCTACAAGTGATAAACTGATTCCAATTCACAGCAGAAGCTTGTTTTTCGGTTTATTAGTTGTTTGTAGAATATCCTCGAATTATTTCCTGACCAATTTATCCATAATCGTTGTATCGCCGTATCGTTATCGTGAGCTTTGTGTCGCAAATCGTATCGTATCGTGAGGTACCGAGAGGTTCCCGCTCCTATACGTGACCTCGATTTCGGGCGACGTAAGCGAAGAATAAGTGATGCTGATTCGCGAAGGGATGTTTCCATCAAAGGTCAACAATAGAAAAAGACAATCGTGTTTCACTGCCATTGACGGCAATCACCGCCACAGCAGTTCTGTGGATGGCCGTCACCAGACTACGACTAAACGAAGGATGAAAAGACAATGAAATGAATAAAAATGATTGCTTGGTAGAACCTCTGTGAAGTTGGCCCCCATCATAAGCAAATTTATTGAAAAAATTTAGTAAATTATTTGTGCTGTAAAAAGTTTCATTTGTGCGCCAATCGTTTTTAAGATATTTACAATTATTTTATAGGTCAATCTGAGGTCAACCATTTTGATGGCTAAAAATGGTTTCAATCGTTTATGCTGTAAAATTTTTTGTTTGTGCTGCTATCGTTATCAAGATATTAATTTCGAGTGAAGACGTCAATTGCAGCCCCTCCATCACGGCTGACGGAGCGTACCGACTCTCTCAATTGCAGAGGGGTGTCCGAACAACTAGAGCAGACGTAGCACAAACCAATGCAAGGAGGGATGCAATTCACGTCATCACTCCAAATAAATATCTGCAAAATGGACCCGAAGGGATGCCATTTGTTTGTGCGACATTTGCTTTAGTTGTTGGGAAACCCCTTTGTTATTGAGAGAATCGGTACGCTCCGTCAGCCACGGGAGTTGGATACGGAAAAGCTGCGTCATCACTCGAAATTAAAATCTCAATATCTCTAAAATGATAGTAGCACAAACAATTTTTTTACAGCACAAACGTAGCATAAACGAACAGAAGGCCCATTTTGCAATTAATGGGGGGGCTGCGTGACGTCATCACTCGAAATACATATCTCAAAAAACGATACCAGCGCAAACAAAACTTTCTACGGCACAAAAGATTATATAAATTTGTATCTGATGAGGGGCCAACTTCACCGAGATCTATGACAAATACAGACTTCATGTGAATGAAAATGTCACTTCACTACTGTATGTCTATGAGTTTTGTTTTGTTTTTTGGCTTCCTTTGTCGCCTGGCAACATTTGAGAGCTTCCAGCGACTTCACTCCTTTCCACTACAAACACAGGGATGAATACGGTGCCCCCGTCCTTCTCCAGACCCCCCCTTTAGGCTCACCTCAGGGCCCCGAGCTCGTCACGCTCTGCCCGTCCCGCCAATCTCTATCTGGACGGGAGCAGAAAGGCGGGGAAATAGGGCGCCTTTTTCCCTGGAATGCGATGAGACGGCCCACGTTGGCAGGCGGGCGGGCGGGCGCGCCTCTCTGCTTTTTAATTGGCCGGCAGATTAGCTCGTTGATGGTCGGCCGCGAGACGGGGTGCGAGCGGGGAGCTCGGTGCGAGGCGCTGATAAGGACGCTGTCGGGGGCGGCGGGGGCGACTACCCCCTCAACCCGTCTTCATGCTTACTAATAGAATCTGGAGGGTGTCTTTTAGAATGCTTGATGTAAACAAACTGTTTGACAGCAAATAAAAGACACCTGAGAACTTGTAACGCTAAATCACATGACACCACAGAGGAAAGGAATTCAAATACTACAGGCCCAACTAGGATATTTTCAAGATTCAGTGACTTTTCATTCTTCTGCTTTGAATGGACATGAGTTTGTCACTAGTAGACGTCCAATCCATTTGAACCGGGAGGGTGGATTGGATTGAAATGGATCGGACGAGTGGCAAAATTTGGAATGTTTTAAAGAGCCACATGTCATGTGCTGAACGTTGTAGTTTTGTTTGCAATTGGGGCTAAATTGTCACATTTGGTGCAAAGTTGCGTCATGAAGGAAATGTCGGGCGCGCGCACACAGGAAGTAGCTGTGATGAGTTTTTTCTCTCGCTTGTTTTTTCCCCCAAAGCGTCTGACTTGTTATCTGCGGCGTCATCTCGCGGCGATGATGGATGTAATGCGGGCCGCAGCTGGCCATTAGTCAATTACCAAATTGAATCGTCACAATTATGAGAAGCCATAACGATTAACGCCGCATTTCCTCTTTTAATTCAGCCTTGATGATTTTTGCAGAGGGGCCCTAACTTCCTTATCTCCGGTCTTCGTATTCCAACTTTCCCTCGCTTCTTTAAAAGTAGATCTCATTAGGCTCGTCCGGCCCCTCCATCACATTACGCCGGCCTCTCCGGTTCTGGTTCTGGCCGGCCCGAGCGCCGATCCGGGCCAGCCGCCGAGGAATCTGATAGGGATAAACCAATTTGCGCCGCACGCAAACATCCCGGCTCGCTCCCGCCGCTCGTTTAAGACGACGGTCGGAGAGGCCGGCAATTAAGTTTTAATTAGGTGGGCTAATTATTGCCGGCCAGGAAGTATCAGACGGCAGGATGATTGTTCTCTGGCCTGCGGAGATCAGACCTAATGGGGGTGCGAGGAGGGGGCTTCTACAGTATCCCCACCCACGCTCACACGTGCTCCTCTTACACCGACTTCGACCCTCCATCTTTGAAACTTTTCCTACTTTCAGCTTGAATTCAATCATTGACGCAAACAAAGGAGGTCATAAAAGAAATCTCGACAGCAGATAAGTTTAGATCAAAGGTGTGACTTTAAGCGCAAACTTCCGAATATCTGAATAATCCAATTAGTCCCTCTCCGACGCACGCAGACACGTGCGCGAAGCAGATAAGAAGTCGACGGCGCGGGATTATCGGTGAGTCGGGCCGCCATTTTGTTTGGCACAGGTGTCACGGGAGAAACCTTCAAGATGGAGATAGCGGCGAGCGGGCGGGGTTAAAGTTTTCCCGGGCGATTAGGACGAGATGACGGGTGACATCCGTAAAGGGATTAGGGCGCCCTAATCCCGCTTTTGTCGCGGCGCCGATAAACAGCGCGGCGTGCCGGGATGAAAAGTGAACACGGGCTACACAAATAACTTCCTAATACCCCTTTTGTGCACCTGAGCGCACTTCAACGCAACAAGCGGCGAGGAAGTTCTCCTCCTCGAGTGCCGCCGCACGGGCCCAAAAATCGAGGGGAAACGCCGACCGACGCCTTTGTCGCGCAGCTGTCATTTTGCGGTGTCACTTCACACGCGCGCACCTGTGCGCGCAGGACAGACCACCAACTGACAGTCTGGTGTCAAAGAAACGACTGTACAGGTGACTCGCATTAGCGCACAAACATTGACCGACACGACACGATGAATCGACCGCTAAACATTTGGATGACCAATGATTGACCTAATCCTTTGTTTTCCCCTAGTCCTAGTAAATATTCTTATTTGTAGTTACTTTTTTACACATTTTATGAGATTTCGTGCCAGCCCCTCCTCTGTGAATGCACTACATTCAATGGGCTAGATGTCAAATTTGTATTGGAGGGGCGAACTTTCATTCGTATTGAATGTCCAGCGCCATCAATGGAGTTAACCCTTAAACACCTAAACCTGTTTTAGCCAGATTGACATGCCTTCGATGTTACCTTTATATTTCAAAGAAAAAAATTGTTCACAATGGCCAGGTTGTGTCCTTTTTTTCAGGACAACCTTCATGCCCAAACTTTTGTTTTCTTCACTGATCAATTATAATCAACATTTTGTTTCCAAAAAAATAAATAAAAGCAAAAAAAAATTGTAATATTGATGTCCCATTGACAACCAAACATGCGCGACGAACCGTTTTGAGGTGTGATAATATTTATTCAACTTGTTAGGATATACATTAAATAGAAAAAAAATGAGACTGAGTAGTTTTATAATTGATCATTTGACAAAAACAGCAGGTACGGTCATTGGCGTTTATGTCCTTTCTGCACTGCTGCTCAAAAGTATTGGCACCCATGCACTTCTGTCAGATAATGCTCAATTTCTCCCAGAAAATGATTGCAATTACAAATGCTTTGGTAGTAATATTTTCATTTATTTCGCTTGCAATGAAAAAACAAAAAAGAGAATGGAAAAGAAAAAAAAATCATTTTATACAAAACTCCAAAAATGGGCCAGGCAAAAGTATTGGCACCCTTTGAAAAATCATGTGATGCTTCTCTTATTTGTGTAATTAACAGCACCTGTTACTTACCTGTGGCACATAACAGGTGGTGGCAATGACTAAATCACACTTGCAGCCAGTTAAAATGGATTAAAGTTGACTCAACCTTGGTCCTGTGTTCTTGTGTATACCACATTGAGAATGGAGAAAAGAAAGAAGACCAAAGAACTGTCTGAGGACTTGAGAAGCAAAATTGTGAGGAAGCATGGGTAATCTCAAGGCTCCAAGTCCATCTCCAAAGACCTGAATGTTCCTGTGTCCACCGTGCGCAGTGTCATCAATGGGTGTAAAGCCCACGGCACTGTGGCTAACCCTCCTAGATGTGGATGGAAAAGAAAAATTGGCGAGAGATTTCAACAAAAGATTGTGCGGATGGTGGATAAAGAACCTCGACTAACATCAAACAAGTTCAAGCTGTCCTGCAGTCTGAGGGTACAACAGTGTCGACCTGTACTATCCGTCGGCGTCTGAATGAAAAAGGACTCTGTGGTAAGATACCCAGGAAGACCCCACAGACATAAAAAAGCCAGGCTGGAGTTTTCCAAAACTTACCTGAGGAACCTAAAAACGTTCAGGAAGAATGTTCTCTGGTCAGATGAGACAAAAGTAGAGCATCAACATAGAGTTTATAGGGGGGAAAAAAACGAGGCTTTCAAAGACAAGAACACCGTCCCTACAGTCAAACATAGTGAAGGTTCGCTGATGTTTTGCAGTTGCTTTGCTACCTCTGGCACTGGACTGCTCGACTGTGTGCATGGCATTATGAAGACTACCAACAAATTTTGCAGCATAATGTAGGGCCCCGTGAGAGAAAGCTGGGTCTCCCTCAGAGTTCATGGGTCTTCCAGCAGGACAATGACCCAAAACGCATTTCAAAACGCACTAGAAAATGCGTTGAGAGAAAGCAATGGATACTTCTAAAGTGGCCAGCAATGAGTCCAGACCTGAATCCCATAGAACACCTGTGGTGAGATCTGAAAATGGCACCATTCAAATCTCAGGGACCTGGATCAGTTGGCCAAAGAAGAATGGTCTCGCATTGAAAGAAACTCAATGATGTATACCGGAAGCGGTTGTTCGCAGTTATTTTGTCTAAAGGTTGTGCTACCAAGTATTAAGCTGAGGGTGCCAATATTTTTGTCCGGCCCATTTTGGGAGTTTTGTGTAAAATGATTTTTTTTTCCTCCATTCCCTTTTGTGTTTTCTCATTGCAAGCAAAATAAATGAAGATATTACTACCAAAGCATTTGCAATTGAAATCATTTTCTGGGAGAAATTCAGCATTATCTGACAGAATTGCAGGGTTGCCGATACTTTTGGCCAGCACTGTACATACTATGGTCAAAACAGGTTATATACAGGAGATCAACAGTCCAAAATAGTGAATGTTATATATATGAAAACTATTTACAATAAACGTCATGAGATATTTTTCCTCTAAAGCCATAAAAATGAAAACTATATACATTTTCTTCGTCTTGGATTTCTCAGAGGCCTTGGTGAAACTGCAAGAAGCAGTTCCTCTCTGGCTGGAGATTGCATGTCTCACACATCCAGGCAGTGCTCCTTTGACAGAGACGCAGCGTTAACGCCCTATGCTGGCTTTCTGCAATTTCAATCTATGACCACACTGGAATCTCCAGATAGCTCCAGCATCTCCGCAGCCCTCTCCAGGACACAGGTCACTTAAGGAAGAAGACGAGTACTTATTTTATTGTCATTTCATAGCACGTACACAGTATAGCTGTTCCTCATTACAATACAAACTGTAGCAGAGTAGTAGTAGTCACAAATGCTGTAGAGTACTAACAATGTATGGATTACTGCACATACATGAAAATAATAATTTTATATGTACTTTATAACAAGACTTTGACAATGTGACACTGTTCAAATATGGTTGCTAAGCCAGCGAGGCAAGCATCATACATAGTACATTGACACGTGCACATTTACACTCTATATATTGTACTCTCAACACACAATTCAAATATGTTTTATACATAAAGTACCGTGAACAAATTAAAAATGAGCTTGAGAAAAGTACAGAGGCTTTCAACTACAGAGACACAATCGATACCTTTCTTCGCCAAACGCTGCTCCTCCCGTTGCGCTCTTGTTCCCAGACTCTTCTTTAACCTGTGCAGGTTTTATTGTCTCGCTGGCATTTACTCGCAAAAAAAAATAATAAAACCGGTCGTTCTTCGCTGTTTTTTTACCGCTCTCCTGACATCTCTTCTTCCGTGTATCGCGGGTCGCCACTGCCGGCACATCAGAGAATATAGGAGCCAGTTCTCTGGTTTCCCGGCAGTAGGAGAGAGAGATCGCAGCAATGACACCCGCTTGGCGGTCAAGTGCAACCTCTCAGCTTTCAGGATCCGTTGAAATTTTCGTGATAGCAAAAACCATTTAGGAGTGACGGCAGTTCAAAGTAGACATGAGGAAATGCGTCGCCAGCAACACATGTCGTCAAATGAGTGCCCTGTAAAGGGTTAAGTAGCTCCTCACTCTATAAGGAAATTGAGTGAAGGCTAATTTGCACCAGTCCGCCCATGGCACTTATATGGGATTCTATGTTAGCATTAAGCTAGTGGAGGTGGACTATTATGCATTTTGGTTGTAGATAGCTAAGAAACGGCCATTTATCAGTGAGCTCTGATGACGGCAGAGGCGTGTTTTCCCTCTGGCTCGTGACGTTCTGACGTCTCCCGTCGGTCCATTTCACAGCGGCTCTTTCATCAGTCTCCATTACCTGCTCATCGACGCCGCCCGCGCTTTCTTCTCGCCACGCCGTGCAAATTGGCCGCCGCGTCGAGATCTGAAAGCCAAGCAAAAACGGGGGTAGGGCGTCAGGCTAATGACTTCATTTTCTCTTTCATGTAGAGTCGGGCGAGACGGCCTTCAAATCCAATCTCCTTTTTCTTCACAAAAATCTTGATTTGAAGCACTTTTCTAAGTGTGTTAACCACAGACGCAGGGCAACGGCTTGGTTTCTCCTGTGACCGAACAAGCGTTGGAAGATTTTTTTCCCAGGCGATATTTGCATTTCATACCATACTTTGCCACTTTTATTTGGGACTTTATTCTTGAAATTTGGGAATATAATCTCTCATTTTTGATGAGTACTTTACTACTCCAGTGTTGAGTTTGGGGCAGACGTGTCCAAATTCCGGCCCGGGGGCCAAATGCGGCCCAGTGTCATCCGGCCCCCAGCCTCTGTCATAAAATCAATAACGTCTGGCCCGCACACAGACTTAATAAATTGGTCAGCAGTACTGCAACCAGCATATGAAGTAGCTTACACATGAAATGCTGCTCCTCATTTACCCACTAAAAGGCAGCAGCACTTTAGCCCTTTATTGCCAAATGTATCACATTTGATACACCTAAAATTTCGTGATTTTCAGACTAATTTAGAATTTTGACATTTCTTTTTGAAAAAAAAAATGATGGATGCAAGTTGACACATGCATCTGCAGGTTCCATGAGAAAAAAACAGGATTTAGCATGGGTTATAGCTATTAGAGCGCTTATTACACATATTCATTTTGACTTTTCTTTTCACAAATTTGAAAAAAAGGTTTCATTAGGAGCTTTTTTTTTTTCAACTTTTGGGATTCTCTGTTAATTGCTTCATGTTGCAGGTATTTAAGGGCTAAGCAACATTACTCCGTGTGACCCTTTACTTCCAATTTTCTAAAATGGCGACAATCAACAAAAAAAGTTGACTGTGACGGATGATCTTCAAGGATAGGTGGAAATTGGACTATTTCTTCACTAAAATACAAAACAACTGTGTCTTGCCTCATTTGCAGAGACAGTCGCTGTTTTTTAAATATTTCTATGTGAGGCGATATTACCAAAGAAGATACGCTGACATTACGACAAGAGTACAGGGAAGATACGCAGCGAGAAATTAAAACAACTTGAAGCTAGTTTAATTTCACAGCAGCAGTATTTCGCAAGAGCCCGAGAGTCGAAAGAGAACGCCGCAAAGGCTAGTTGCAAGATTGTTGAAATTATTAATAAAAATAAATAATAATAAAGCAAATGTGACACAGTGAATGGCTTGCTAAATTTTGCTTAAATATACTGTTCTGTGTAAAGGACGTCAGCCAAGGTCGGCCCCCCACATTTTTACCACGCCAAATCTGGCTCCCTTTCCAAAAAGTTTGGACACCCCTGGTTTAGGGGTACTGTACTTGAAAAGCCAATTATACGTTTTCAGAAAAGTTTAAGCGAGTGCTCCAATCAATTGATCGGGCCTTGTAAGAATTGAAACGAAACCGTTTCCCCCCCCCCACCCCAAAAAAAACCTCCGTTGTGTGCATCTTGCAAATTCCCTCCGTGCCCCCCCTGGAGAACACGAAATATTCCCCCACACAAATGAGACGTGGCGATTAACGGCTACGTTTACGCGTGACTTAGAGAATCGGCATCAGTCAGAAGAAATACGACAAATATACATTTAGCGGCAAAGCCCGGATCATCTGCGATTATTCCTTCTCTTGGCCCGTTTTGGCGCATTGGAGAGGAAGCGCTTCTCCCGTCTTTATTGTGAGAGGAAAAAGTTCAGGCGCCACCCAATTTATTGGGGAATCCGCGTGCGGCTTAGCCGGACTCTTTGCTCACAGACAGACATTGATGTGGGATTGGGACGTGTAACTGATTGGAGGAACGGGCCAAGTGGAGATTGGCGCGGCGTATCTGGACGCCGCACATGGGGAGCGTGTTTTTCGCGAGCCCGCTTCATCTGCTGTGTCGCCGGCCCTCCGTAAACGGGATTAGCGGATTATTAGAAGAGGTGTGTATAACCACGCCGTCTTTGTTGTGGCGGCAAACACTTTCTCTTACTCCAAATAGTCCCTTTCACATCAAAACGCACCCTTTTCGAGTCAAACCGCCAGTCGACGACACTCGAAAAGTCGACCGATTGCTCCGGTGGTTTTTATGACGTTCCGTCAAAATAACTGTTTGCGTCAAACCCATCGGCGTCACTGTAAAAGTGCTGAAAAATATCCGTGTCGTCGATTTCATCGCGACTTTTTCCACATAAAGACCAACTGCAATAAAAAAAAAATAAATAATTTGAAGTGAAGTTGACATTTTTGAAGTGCGTTTTGGGTCATTGTCCTGCTGGAAGAACCATTACCTCTGAGGGAGACCCAGCTTTCTCACATTAGGCCCTACTTTATGCAGCAAAATTTGTCTTCAGAATGCCAGAGGCCAGAGGCAAACCCAAAACATCAGGGAACCTCTGCCATGTTTGACTGTGGGGACCGTGTTCTTTTCTTTGAATTATGCTGATGCCTTTCCCCAAAAAGCTCTACTTTTGTCTCATCTGACCAGAGAACATTCTTCCTCTGGTAAGTTTTGGTAAAATCCAGCCTGGCTTTTTTATGTCTCTGGGTCTTTCTGGGTATCCTACCATATACCCCTTTCCCACTGGCCAAAAAACCCATGTCAACCCACTAACAATCGGCTTTCGGTGGCAGTGGGAAAGGTGCAGCGACCCGCCTCGACCCGTGTCAATCAACCCGCGTTAAAATCACCTCGGCTCTGATCGTCATGCAGTGTGAAAGCAAAATCCCGGGTCAACAGTCAACACCCTAATCTACATGGTGACGTCGGCTCTTACGTGATGCGTCATAACAATTTCGACCATTTTGAGGACAGTAAAAAGCATGAAAACAGAGAACACAAACGGAAAGGAGGCTTCCATGTTGCTCTGCATTGTTTACTACCTTGAACTGAATGAATTCGGTCGCACTTGTGTCGACGTGCATCGTAGCGTGGTGACGTCACGTAACCTTACACATGGCTGAGGAGGGGTGGGGGGTTAGACGGGTGAAAAAAAAAAAAAAAAACACACAGCTTTTTTTTTGTCAATGGGAAAGGTGCCAAATGCCAATTGCTAGTGGGTTGCATCGGCTTGGAAAAAATGCGCGTTGATTCACTAGTATCAGTGGGAAAGGGGCAATAGAGTCCCTTTTCATTCAGTACGGGTTGACATTGTTGTACCCCCAGACTGCAGGACGGCTCTCGTCGAAGTGTCTCATCAATTTTTCTTTTACGTCAACATTTAGGGAGGTTAGCCACAGTGCCGTGGGCTTTACACTTATTGATGACACTGCGCACGGTAGACACAGGAACATTCAGGTCTTTGGAGGTGGACTTGGAGCCTTGAGATTGCCAATACTTCCTCACAATTTTGCTTCTCAAGTCCTCAGACAGTTCAATGGTCTTCTTTCTTTTCTCCATGCTCAATGTGGTACACACAAGGACACAGGACAGAGTTGAGTCAACTTTAATCAGTTTTAACTGGCTGCAAGTGTGATTTAGTTATTTCCACCACCTGTTATGTGCCACTGGTAAGTAACAGGCGCTGTTAATTACACAAATCAGAGAAGCATCACATGAATTTTCAAAGGGTGCCAATACTTTTGTCAGGCTCATTTTTGGAGTTTTGTGTAAAGTGATCATGATTAAATTTTTTTTTCCATTCTCTTTTGTGTTTTTTCAATGCAAGCAAATTAAATGAAGATATTACTACCAACGCATTTGTAATTGCAATCATTTTCCGGGAGAAATTGAGCTTTATCTGAGAGAATTGCAGGGGTGCCAATACTTTTGGCCAGTACTGTACATATGGTTCTTTTTATTATCATTATATTTTGTTCAATAGGAAATAAAAACAAACACTCTGGTTATGGCTCCCAAACGTACTTTTTCAGTTTTTTTTTTTTTTAATATTGACAATGATAGACGTCCAATCCATTTCACAGTGATGACTGATTGGACGGCTATCGCCGCCAATGCCATTAATGTTTACAGTGACTATATTTCTAATTCCGAGCTAAAGGGGCGGCCGTCACGGCATTTTAGGGCACGTGCTCAGCAATTACGGTGGAGAGATTCTTTCACAAGTTTGAGAAGTGAAAAGAGGCGGCTGTTAAATGCGGCACGGAGCCATCTAAGCCGACAATAACCCTTTTACTCACACCGACAGTCATTTGCCGCGATGGCCTCGGTTTCGGCGGCTTAGCCCAGCGGAGCGGACTGGCGTGGCCGCCGCCCGTCGGGAGGGCTCGCCGAAGCCGTGGGGGGCGAGGCCCGCGGGAGCCCCCCCTAACCCACGGATTGTATTTGGGAGCCTGAGGCATGAAATGGAATAGCTTTAATCTGTTATCACCTGCAGGGAGGGGGCAAGGCATCGGGTCGGGAGACCGCCGATGGACGCCGAGGCGGCGACGATTGGGGCGGCTCGGTCCCCGCCGCTAAATGAAATATCAACCGGCGGGGACCGATAGCGATATTATTTTTCCTTTCATTCTTTTTCTGCCTGACTGAAGACGGTACACTCGCTCTTCAAACACAACTGCACAAACAAAGACTCACTGTATCCTGTGTTTGCTCAACAAATGGAGAAAATATAAATACATTTTTTCACACTCTCGTCAAGGGAGGAAAAATGATGAATGAGATGCTAAAGGCAGGAAAGATAGTCCCTATTTTAACAACAGCGTCTATAAATAGAAATTGTCTGCCTCGTTTTTTTCTGGATTTTCTTTGGCAGATGACGCCAACTTCCTGCTCAGGAAGAAGGCTTTTTCTTGGTGGCGTACCGACACAAACGGGTGGCGTAGGAGGCGGCGAACGCGCCAAACAGGGGCGGAAGTTGTGGCTTTCAAACTACTTTTTCTTTCGCAACAACCCAGCCGCTAGCTCTGGAAATGAATTCAAATTGGACAAAGGAGTCTTTAATGATGCTCACGTTTTGGCCGGGGTGGAAAACGTACCCCCAAAATTTACTCGAGTAAAAGTACTGTAGAAATAAGAGTAAAATTAGAAAAAGTAACATTTTTAAAATACTCAAAAATGTCACTTCAAATGTAATTAGTGACTTTGTTACGGTCGCAAATGATTCAGCAGGAAGCGATTGGTCGCTGGCACACAAGGTGGCACTGGGAGCGCCCCTTTTTTTCCGCCTGTCACTTTGTTGCTTTAAGATGACAGGGCTCTAAAAATAGGTGCGGTGGTTGACTTGACGCACGTTCGGAAAACAGATGCGCCACGCGCACAACTATTTCATCTGAAACGGATCCAAAAGCCAAAAATAGTCCATTAGAACTCAGCGACTCCAAAATTCACCATCGTGCTAAAGCTATCGTACGTCGGGACCTCGACTCTTTTTTTTTTTTTTTTTTTTTTTAACACGTAAACGTTTGTTTGGGTTTGCGCGAGGACGGAACGCGTCCGCGTTGTTCACCCGGTCACGCTGACACATGAGTGACAGGATGGCAGGAGAAACTTACAGTCCATAATAGTATGATCTCACACGTCTCGTTAACGCAAGCGTGTTGATTGAAAACATGTCAGACTCAAAGACAACATCCCGGAGTGGTTTGTGTACATAAGCTGACGCGTCAGACAAAAGCTGGCACGGAACTACATAGACTTTGCTGCTTTACTTTAGATTGATTTAGGACACTTACAATAAGCGAGAACTCAAAGGTACTGAAACGTGATGATTCAAGTTATCCAGCTATCTCAGATCTACCCAAAAGTAGTTAATCGGCACCAAGCTTGCAGAAGCGATAACTAAGATTTGTGCGTCAGGGACGAGCTGAGTTTAGCCTGGGTTGTAAGGGCAAGTTATTTTGGTTTTCCCCAGCAATAACTTGCTTCAAAAAATGATTGAAATAAGTATTTGAAAAAAAGTCACCATGGAATTGTAATAAAAAAAAAAAAAAATGTCATCCCTTCAATCTGTTTGATTTCATTAACTTTTGTGATTCCATCAAGTTGCCTCATCTGCGAAAACGTTGTTTTCATGGGTTAGGGGGGTCAGGGGAAAGATGGAAAACCAGTTTAAACGGCGCTGCCGCGGCAGTTCCACCGTGCGGGCCGCTTGCTCAGCGCGGACAGTTTGGAGTGTCAACACGGCCTCTGGCGTGAGAAAAAGTCTGCAACATCTTTTATTGTTTTGGTTCTCACAAGAACTCTCCGTGAATATTGTCCTTCATCCATTCCGTTAACTGTTTTTTGGAGGTGAGTGGAGCTGACGTTCGTTTTCACTGACTGTCAAGCAATTCTTCTCCGGTCCTTCGTGACCAGACTCACTTTCATTCATTTATAAAATCCAGGTTTTTTTTTGTTTTTTGTTTTTTTTTACACAAATAGGAAGTGAAAAATGGACAATCAAAAGGGGTCAAAAACGGCTCACGGGAAAGTAGTCATAAATCACTGTATTGGTTGCGATGTAGCGACACTTTTCAAATGAAGAGGCATGAAAATGGGTCAGGGGTTAAAAAGGTGAGAAGGGTGTGGAGGAAATATGTTCTGGTACACTAGGGCTGTCCCAAACGACTAATTTTACGATTAGTCGACAAATCTAATCACCCCTGCCCCCCCCCTTTTTTTTAAACATTTTGGAACACTTAAAATTCTTTATTAATGTACAAATAAGCAAGTAAATAACAATAAATTTAAAAAAAAACAAACAATGAGGTCAAATGCTCTCATGGCATTAACTAGTGCAAAAGATGGAATGGAAAGAGATTCAAAACACTGACTTTGCCTTTCCAACATGGTTCAAAATATTTTAAAAAAATATCTAGCATTAATATTATACAAGTAGTATACTACTATATGGAATAGTAGTATAATAATTATTCATTGCAATCAGATTTTTCATAAAGGATGTCATTTTAAAGCTACTCTTAGTATAAAATCTGAATTCTGAAGTATGTGGGATTAACTCCAGAAATCGTTATTTATATGATGAACATGGCGTGCTTTTTATTTTGAAATGTTCACCGGAAGTATGTTCGCTAAACCGCTAACCGTAAGCTTTACAGTCCGCAAAAAAGCACTTTTCGTCATTGCTTGTGGTGTCACTAATAGATTTTTTTTTTTTTTTTTCATTTGCAAATGCTATTAACCAGTGAATTTTCATGTTTTAAGTGTCACCTTTTAACCGCAGGTTCGCGTTTTGGAGAAGACTGCCAATGTTTAATTGCAGGCTAAAGTAGGTTGTCTTTTTTTCCCCGTTAGTCAAAATGTAGCAATGCTAACATTTATAGTGTTTCATATAGTGTTTGTATTGTATTGTATTGTAATATAGTGCTTGTTTTGTGTGTCTGAACTGTAATTCCACGGTGTGTTGATTGATGAACAATCTGTGAAATATTCATATGCCATTAGCACGCACGCACACAAAATTACCGCCCTTATTTTTATTTACCGAGCGATAAATGGATAACTGCATATCGCGACAGGCTTAGCAACTTCAATAAAACATGTTGTTAATGTTGTTTTTAGTTAGTTAGTTAGTTAGATGGACTTACAATCTGCCCGCTTGTTGTCTCCTATCGTCTTCGTAAATTACAACTGGGTGACGGCGCATTAGGTGTTCATTCTTCTCCAGTCCCTCGTGACCAGACTCACTTTCATTCATTTATAAAATCCAGTTGGTTTTTTTTACACAAATAGGAAGTGAATCAAAATGGGTCAAAAATGGCTCATGGGAAAGTAGTCATGAATTATATTGTATTGGTTGCGATGTAGCGACACTTTTCAAATGAAAATCTAGTTTGCCGGCCGGTAAGCTGATTTTTCCTCAAATTAGTTACGAGTATCCAACCTAAGAATGTTGACCAACAAGCCTTCACACGACCAATATGTGCTTTGTGTTGAATTTCCAAAACACGTAACTCATTGGCCACCATTGACGGCAATAGACGTCCAATCCATTTGATGTTGGAGGTTCAGTTCAGTTCAAATGGATTAAACGCCTACTCGTCATAAACTGGACGTCGTGATACTTTGTATCCCAAAAGGTTTTCGATATACTTCTGCCAAGAATCGAGATATCATTTTAAAAAGGTCTCAATGTTTAAAAAGTAAAAAGGAACCAACGAGTTGCTATCAAAATCTTCATCGTGCCTCAGTTAACTCTAAGGCTGCCGTTGACTGTGCTCGACGCCTAATCCATTTACACTGGGAACGTTTGTTCATTCAAAACCGGAGCATCCGCAGTCATTCTGTCTGATTTTCGGGGCATTTACAGGTCACTTGCTGTTCATTTAGAGATCATTTTCCTGTTGAGTTTGAGTCACTACCTATCCATTTCATCACTTCCTCTTCTGTAACTCATAATAAACAGGAAGTGACTCATAAAATACCCCCAAAATCAACAGGAAATAACTGAAAATCAACAGGTAAAGGACCTTAAATGGCCCAAAATTACCTCATTGCCTAGCAGCCATAATCCGTTTGAAGTGGGAGGGATGGCAGCGAATGAACGAACGATCATCGTTATCGTGAGATTTGTATCGCAAATCGTAACGTATCGTGAGGTACCAAGAGGTTGTCACTCTTTGAGTCGAGAATCTTTCAACCCACTGGATAACAACGCCCGCCAGTCCTTTGTCAGAAGAAGCTAAAGCAAAGCCGGCCGGCACGATGACGTCCCTTTCCCGCACGCCCACGCGTCCGCCGGCCACAGACAGGAAGTGTCTGGGAGATACTTCCCCTTCACGACGCAATTATTCCAACTATTGTTTGGATTGATAATCACCACTCATTAGCCGGCGATGGAAGGAAAAAACAGGACCCGTGGGAAAGTCATCTCGCAAAATTAGCTCCAACTTTTGAAGAAAGTAGCTCGTCCTAAAATACTTTGGGGTCTTAACGATGAACATTAAAATTCAGTCCCACAACCAAGTATGCACTTGACATCACCTCGGCGCACTCATCGAAAGAGCATGAAAAGATTGCAGCCGGATTGCGCAATGTAAACAGTAAAGTGAGCGGGAGCATATTTGACAGGTTCCTGGGACTCGACGTGGAAATGCAGCCAAAAGGTTGGATCTTTTTACTTGGAGACGCTTGAGTGACGCAAAAGAATGTCTTTGATTAACACGCGTGCACCCCGGGCCACAACAACACACGCACTGATTACAGGGGACGTTAGCCCTCAGGGGCCCGTACACACACACACTGCTGCTATTTAAAGATATTTGCATTGCTAAGGGTTGGGCGGGTGGGGGTTCGAGTTTGTTTAGTCCTGCCGGGGGGCAACAAAAGAGCCGCCGGCTCCGGCGTTGCTCGCTCGGCCTAGCCCAAGATACCGCTTTCCAGGTGAAATTGGTTAAGTGGCATATATATATATATATAAAAAAAAGATCTTTATAAATACAGTGGTACGTCAACCAGTGTTGTTAAGAACAGCTTTAGAGTATAACACCGTTATTAACTATTTTTTTTCAGTAGTGAGTAATCTAATTACAGTGGTACCTTGACATACGATCGCTTCGACACACGATCTTTTCAACATCCGACCTAAAATTTGACTGGCCATTTGTTTCTACATCCGACGAAATTCCTTGAAATACGACGACATGACAGCACCGCAGACCAACGCGCGGCGGATTTTCTTGTCAACACAGGTTTCAAAAAGGTTGGTACAGGTGGTGAAACCAAGAAAAAGGTGACACTTAGCATTGGAATTAAAATGAAAATGATCGAAAATCACGAGCGGGGTCGTTTACGATTTCGACGGTCCCCCTCAGGCCTCCGTTTGCCAGTCTTTAAAAGGTGACAATTATAATCATTAGGAGTGGGAACCTCTTGGTGCCTCACGATACGATACAATTTGCGATACAGAGCTCACGATAACGATCTGACGATATAGCGATACAACGATTTTCAATACATTGGTCAGGAAATCATTCTAGGATATTCTACAAAAAAGTAATAAACAGAAAAACAAGTTTTTGCTGTGAATTGGAATGAGTTTATCACTAGTAGGCGTCCAATCCATTTGAACTGGGAGGGTTCAAATCCCTCCCACTTCAAACGGATTGAACATCTATGGCTGTCACTGGCAGCCAATACCAGGCAATGAGTAATTTTGGGCCATTTAAGGTCATTTACCTGTTAACTGTCAGTTACTTCCTGTTGGTTTTGGGGTATTTTATGGGTCACTAGCTGTTAATGTTGCATTACAGAACAGGAAGTGACCTGGGAATCACCCAAATGAATAGGCAGTGACTCAAACCCTACAGGAAATGACCTGTAAATGCCCGAAAATGAAAAGCAAGTGACATGTAAATGCCCCGAAAATCGGACAGAATGACTGTGAATCAGGGGTGAAAGTGGGCGGGAAAGGTCAGGAACGCAGTTCCGGTATAAGATTCAGGGCTCGAATGCTGTTCCGGTACACGTTGCTTTGATTCCGAAAACATGACAGCAAGTGTCAAAACGCTACTGTATATATATATATTTTTTCAAATTAAATAAAAAAATGAAATGCTAAGCTGCCACACATGCATTTCATCTCTAAGAAGAAAACAATCTACCAACATCAGATTTGCATACACAAGTGTTAACAACAAGCATAATAAAGTGCTTGTGTAGCGTAATCCGTTTCCACCAATATTTATTATTTATTTTATTCCACGGACGGCATGGAGGTTTCCCCAGCTGCTGCACTTATCTGAGTCTGACCATGATGAGTCACCTGAATGTGCGAATGCACGCAGCAAAGCAAAACTGGACTCATTTATCCGTTCAATTGGCTGACGTAGTGACATGTGATCAGCACAGATAGTTAGCTCTGATTGGTTCAAACGTGCATGTTTTCTGGAACAGCAAAAAGAATTGATGCGACAAAAAAGGGCATTGCAACATAAAATGGATCAAATCTTTAAGAGCAACGAAAGAGTTGAGGAGGCATAGTTATCATATTTAGTTTTATTTGCTCTGATGTGGAGGTTCAGAACATGTTAGCTGTCAATGTGCACTTTGGACTTATATTTGTTCTTTTATGTTAGGCTACTTATTCATGTCCTTATGATTTAAAAAAGTCAATGTTTGCGCAATCTTCAAAATATATTCAATTTCACTCTGCATAAAAAAAGTCATTTGTACTTATTTTTCTGAATGTATGTTACGTATATATCTTTATTATAAATAAAAAAAAGTAAATGTTTACATTAACTTAATTTTATTATACATCCTATGGTTTTAAGTAGTTAAAATTGAGATTTGGCATTTAGTATGTGAGGACATGAGGGAAAATAAAAAATAGGAGATGGAAAATCAGTTTTTATGTTCTAGAAATCACTGTGCTAAAACAGTTTTCTTTGCATTTCAGTAGTTTATCAGGTTTGAAAAAATGAAACAAAATAAAAAATAAAAATTTCCGGCTCCGTGGCGACCTTCACGTCGGGGAGTTCCGGCAAGAAATTCTAGCCACTTTCACCCCTGCTGTGAGTGCTCTGGTTTTGAATGAACAAACGTTCCCAGTCTAAACGGACTGGGCGTCGAGCACCGTCAAATTTTTTGTTTTTTTTTTAATTAACCTTTTTAAAACGATATCTCGATTCTTGATAGGAGCATATCGATAACCTTTTGGGATACAAAGTATCAAGATATATCACCATTTTGATATTTTGTCACACCCCTAATCATCATTGTAGAGATGACACGAATACTCCAGTCAGTGACATTGAAAGTCTGAAAATGGTTCAATATTAGGTGAAATGTCTTGTTTTCTCAGGTATATTAATAATCGCTCTTTACATATAAAAAGGGGAAAAAAATGTTTGATCCGATTACTCGATTAATTGATAGAATTTTCGGTCGAATACTCGATTACTAAAATATTCGATAGCTGCAGCCAAACATTATTGTAACAGTGGCAAGGAAGTCGTCAGGTTTTTAATCATTTATTTCAGAACTGTGCAACACAACACGGCTATTGTCCGCCATAGCTGTAGCAGACGCCAACAACAACGACGGAACATGAAAAGTGAAAACTCCTCGGCACCTTTCTCACTCTGTGGTCAGTCACACGGTGCGTTCAGGAACAGCCTGCAAAACACAACCACCGCATTAAAACCCGATGTTATGATATTATTCGCATATATAATTTATTGTTTTGCCATGTGTAATTGTACTAGCAGTAGTAATTCGGATTTAGAGTAGGATTTTTAATGTATTCTAATGGGAAAATCACATTCGACGTGCGTTCATTTCAACTTACAAACCAGGTCCTGGAACGAATTAGTAAATTGGTATGTAGAGGTACCACTGTTTTTCAATCAAACTATATTCATTTATTTCAAGTTTATGTTCATCATTTTAAAAGTTCTGCTAGAAATGTTGATTTTCATTTGCAACTTCTGTACTGTATAGCGCAAATCACATAATAAACATTTGAAGAAAAAACAGTACAAATCATCAGGTATCACTTATAGTTATAGAAATGACTACTGTTGCCCAGTCACACCGTTTTATTTGGAATATTTTGCAATGGTGAATGAATGTGACGAAAATAAAGTTACTCCAACGGCAATGAATGTCAACTTACCGCACGTGTACTTTGTGTTCCGTAGCGTCGCCACGGCGACTCCAGATGAGATGGGGCCAAGGCGCTCAATAAGTCAATGGCGCGCACAATGGCACGACAAAGGAACAACAGGGCGCTAAATGAGCGCCGCCGGCCTCCTCGCGAACAGCGGTGAGGGCCCGCCGCACAAAAAGCCCGCCGCGTTGGTGTCATTGTGCTCTCGGAGGGGCCACTCCACCCGCACAAAGAGACTTACGACGCTCGGCGGCTGCCAAGAAAGCGGCGGACGCCGGCCAAAGCCGCGCCGAGAGAAACGCCACACATTATGGACTTGTTTTGAGCCTGATGAGAAAGAGCTCGCTACTTAACGGGCGCAGGTGTAAATTTTCTCCTTGGAACCTTAGGCTTTTTACATGTTCAAACTATGCTGCCACACATGTCTTGGAACAACTTGGTAGTAAATAGAAAACTGAAATTCTCACTCAATATTGCTCTTTTATTCTATGTTGCAGAAATTTTAAATGCACAGAAATCATGTCAAATCACTCAACAACTTTAAACGGTAACTTATTAGAATGTGTCATCTTGTTTCTGCGCAGATCATATAAAAAGAGAGCAATGCTAACCATCCTCATGAATGAATTAGCATTCAAATTTTCATACAAATAGTGCTGCCTGCGTATTGAATGGCAAAATTCACCCGGTCCCTAACCTCTTAGCCGTGGGTGAGTGTTCACTTTACTAATGACTCCAGACCACACAGCTCTTGATCAATGTACCAATCAATCAGGCTTGTTGTCTTTTTTTGTGTTCCCGCTAAACACACAGCACTCCACGGGGGCCATAAAGTCAACTTAAACACACACTTTAACACACACTTAGCATCGTAAAGGCCGCCCGGAACAGACGGGACGTCGGGGGCGGTCCGGCGTTCCAATGAGGGGCTGTAAAAACAAAAACAAAATCAAAATAAAAGCGACGATTGGGCCTGTAAAAAAATAAATAAAGGCACGAACAGCGGCCGGCGGCCCGCGCATCGTGGGATCGTTCGGGACAGATGGAAGCGGGATAGATGCCGGGAGCGCCCTAATTAGCGAGGGGGGCGCAACAGATGGGGAAGAGGCCGGCCCGCCCCGGCAAAATGCGCAGGAACGTCACCGGCGGCCGTGTGTGTGCGTGATAAGCACATTGGTCCCCCGGGTGAGCGCCTGACTGATCTAACAGGGGCAATTAATTTGTTTTCTATTCCCGTTAAGACCTGCGAGCACCCGCAAAAGAGGGGGGGGGGGGCCGGGCTCCACTGGGACTTCTGAATGCGCTCTGATACAAACCGGGCCCAAGGGGGCCGCCGCCAATCAGCCCCAATACACTTGCCACTTGTAAACAGACGCTAGAGGTGACCCACTTATTTCAAGCAGGCAGGGGGATCTTTTATGATTTCTTTTTCCAACTTCTTTCAAATGTAATTGAACTCATTAGCCGTCACTGATGGCGTACGATTCAGCCCCCCACCCCCGTCCAAACGGATCAGACGTCTATCGCCATCGATGGCACTGAAATCTGATCAAGTTAGCCAAAATGAATAGTCAATGGGACCAAAATCCTCATTTTATCTTTATTTGGGTTATCTTTGTCTGATACAATCTCAACCCTTTATAGGGCACTCATTTCATTGAAATAAAATAGATCAACTTTATTGTGTTTTGGGGCCCAAAATGAACAGAAAGTGACCCTATAGCAGGGGGTGGGCAAACCGGTCCTCGAGGGCCGCAGTTGGTCCTGGTCTTTGTTCCAACTGATCCAGCACAGAGCTTTTAACCAATGAGGTTTCAATGGAAACAAGAAGCACCTGACTGCAATCAACTGAGTGCACTTACAACACACCAGATTGGTGAAAAAGTGTCCTCTTGATGGGTTGCAGCAAAAACCTGCACCCACAGCGGCCCTTTGTGGAATAGTTTGCCCACCCCTGCCCTATAGCAATCAGAAGTGACCCGTAAATGCCCCAAAATTAACAATTAATAGTTAACCATGCGAGTTTACAACAACAAACAGAACAGATCAGAAAAAAAAAAAGTCTCCAGAGATTGCGTTTTCTAGTTAGTTTTTAACATACCGTAATTTCCCGAATATAATGCGCACTTTTTTCCCCCAAAATCAATTTGTAAAATAATGGTGCGCATTATAAACGGGTACATGGATGGAGACAGAAATATATATATATATATGTATGAACCGATTTTTTTTACTGACACGGCCACGTCGTGTTGAAGAAACGTATGCGGCGATCCGTTGCCGACCATTACGGTACGTGACGTCACCATTTTGTTTCGGTAACAATTCATCTAATCGGCCGAATGATTTCGTCTGTGTTAAATTCTGCTTTTTTCACTCTTCATAAAGCACAGAATTTAGTTTCTTGAACTCATTTGAGTCAACGTTTATTGCAACTCGGACCATAACAAACGTAACAACACACTTCCTGTGTGTGTCCGTCAACTATATCTGTCCCTCGGGAAACTCAAACCTAAATAACAATAGTTCCTATTGTTACTGTCGTGCTGACAGCGATGAGTTCTCACGGATTTCCAACTTATGTTCTCACTTTCATTTTACCGTATCAATCCACGGAAGAACCATTTATTCATCATGATGAAACGAGCAAGTTATACAGCAGCCTTTAAAAGAAAAGTCACATCTGTTTTGTTTTCTCCTAGATGCTGTAAGTTGGAGAAGTTGTCAAATCATATTATTAGCGTAAATATTGTCAGTTTATGGTAATGTTTTGAACTACCAATGTGCTATGCTGGTGCTGTGTTTCACCAGTCAGTAAAATGACATTTCCGTATCTGTACACAAGCTCTGTTTTCTTGTATTCTTCTATTTATTGGTGCTAAAATTAGGGTGCGCATTATAAACGGGTACAATCATTTTCCCTAGATTTTACAAGTAAATTTGGGGTGCGCATTATACACGGGTGCGCCTTATATTCGGGAAATTACGGTAGTTTTTAACATATATTGAAAATGATGTAATTATAATAACACATGATATTAAAGTGAATTGGATAAATTACTAGTCACTTGCCCTATAAAGGGTTAAATATGCTGCCCCAAAAAATAAAAGAGTAGTTTATGGACTGCTTCTTTTCTCAAACTGCAGATGAGTCAGCGAAGCCCCATCTAAGGTGTTTTCATGCCACCCTGAGACCGCCGGCTTCCGGATCTTTCCCACACTTGTTTCGCGTCTGCCCTTTTGTTCTACCGGGCCGGGCCGGGCCGCCCTGGTTCCGTTCCAATGAGACAGCCGACAATGACCGTCTCCGTCATCCCAGCTGCGCAAGGGTGAATGGAACCCTTTTCCGACAGCGCATTCTCCAGAGGACCATTTAGGGGTCTCGCATCCTGGGACGGGACTCTCTAGAGACCAATAGGACCCACGGTCAGATAGAGGATGCGTTAATGAGACAGAAAAGGCTGGGAAAGTGGCAATTGGGAGGATCCGCCACAATTGAGTGCTTGGCAGAATGAAAGGGAAAAAGTCCAATTTGGGGAAAACTGGGCCCCGAGCTCGCAAAAACCCACAAACAAACGCGGCGAGATGCAAATCTGGCCCGGCGACTTTTGCCCTCCCGCTTCCAGCGGCCAAAAGTCTGGCTGCCGGATTAAGATGAGTCCGCTGACCTCATTGCTTTCAACAAAGAAAGGCCACAATGGTTAAGAAAGCACCTCAGCGATAAAGGGCCATCAACAAAGCCCGGAGAATCGGATTTCGTCCGATGGGATCGGCGGCGCAAACCGACACCGCGGGCCGATCGGCGGCCGGCGAAGGGATCGGCTTGCTCGATTGACGTCCCGCGCCGCTGATTAGCCGAGACTAATGATACAATTACAACGGCGTGCTCGCAAGCTGCGCCCGCCGCAATAAAGACCCGTCTTTATCCACGACTTGAGGGGGATTAAATATGAAGTAGGCAACTGTGACGAGTACTCGCGCTAATAGTCCTAAGGTGTACTTTTAAATTGAGCTCGAGCGCCCTCAAATGAAATCGACGGCGCCGAGAGCAATCGAAAAAGTTTTTCCGATTGCCGACGAGTTAGGAATTTGCATTTTTTTCCGCCTATTTCTCGGTAAACGTCAAGCGCCGACGAGACCCAAACCAGTCCGGACCTGTTCCGCCAGCCGCGGCGAAAAGACGCACGCGCCGGCACGCTTTTAAACGTTGACATTCACTTGCGGCCGGTTTCTCGTGAACTGCATTCCAGCCTCTTTTTGCCTCAACGCTTCCTGTTATCGGCCGCGGCTAACAGGAGAGGGAAGGGGCGGCTAATGTACTCTAAGTATACGTACGCTAACACGCAATGATATGTCATTCACTGATGTCACCCAATTGGGGGAAGGTGATAAATGGACAGAGAAGAAACAAATGCAGCCAAGGCAAAGCAAAACAAAAAAAAAGAAATTTGACAAATGTATAAATTGTGACATCAAATGGAAAAAAATAAATATGCGGATTACAAGCAGTCATGAAACTGCTAGGAGAAAAAAAGAAAAATCTCTGAACATATTTTGGATAAACACAGCCAATATTAGGCGACTTTTGAGGAGGCGAGTCAAGATCAAGTCAAATCTTGCCTGCTGCGTTGCACTACTGGAGGAATGCGAGCGTGCGTTCGCGTCGCAAAAAAGATTGTCTCATTACGGTTTGAAAAATGAACACGCGACAATCGGGATGATTTTCAGCAATGCGGCAGGCTGGGTAATTAAACACCTGCTCTGTAAACCGCAGTCATATATAATAATCAAATGTACTTAATGAGCTCGACATCCAGACTCATGCCAAAAATCTGTCCCCGTGCACTCTGGTTCACCTTTGCTTGTGAGTTACGGGCATGACTCACCTTGCACATATTCTGCACACCTCTGCGTTCTGATGGAAGTGCGCAGGTGTGTTCGGTTGTGCTTTACAAATGGAAATGAAAAGGTGCCGTTAAATTTATGACATCTTAATAGGCGGAAAGAGTGACAAAATATCTGGATTCCAAAAACGTCCGCTCCGAACCGAAGGCTCGGCATGCCTGTGCTCTTTCAGGCAAGGACATTTTTTGCGGGCTTTAACATGGTGAAATTTCTATGGCAGTGGGGACTGAATTTTTGAAAAATACTGTATATCTGCGCTATGCCTGGAAAAAGCTACCTTGGATCAAAACGCCAGACTTCCTTTGTCTTCTCGAGACCCGTTATGGGTTTTCACTCGTCTACCAAGCGACGTGACGGCACGTCAAACTGGCTTCGTGGGCCGGATTTTCCCAAAACTTGCGCTTGTGCAACCAAGCCAAGTGTGTCGGTCACACCCGTTTTTGCAGTATGCTCAAACCGCTGATTCATTTGGCCTAAGAATAATACCGAGCGAGCAATTTGAAGAACGCTCAGGGCCCTCGTGAAGAGCGTTAATGTTGCGAGGAGCCCTGCAGCAGAAAGAACAAAGGAATTCTGCTCGTATGGGAACACCACCCAGCCAGCGCTCGCTCACTCACTCGTTCAAGTGACCGCATTGGCCCTCAGATGTAATCTGGCAGTAAAATGTTTCCAGTGAAACCCTGCGTCCGCCAGCACGCACCTGTGCTAAAAACCACACCCCTTTACACCTGTCAATAGAAGGGGGGCCGCAGTGATCAGGTTCTAACTTGCGTGACCCATGAATAAACCCCCCCCCCCGTACCTGAGGTTCTATCGCCATCAATGGAGCTTTAAATGGAAGCTATTATCCAGTGGCGCTACCTCCCAAAACGGAGGTCCCAGGAGGGTTTTATTCGGGGGGGTGTCCATTACGGGTCTACGGCGAGGACTGGAAACGGGAGGGGGCATCCATTACGGCTCAGGGGTATGTAATGTCCAGATGGCCAGGTGCTCCGGAGAAACCTGTCCCCGCGGCCCGCTCGGCAACAATCGACGCCCTTCACGGCCCGCCCCACGGGGCTCCGGACCCGCCGGTCACGGCCTAGCGCTCAAGCGGAGACGAAGCGGGAGGCCGCTCGCTTCGTGACAACTTCTCGGAATGCTGCCGGCGAAGCTACATTTTTGTACATTTTCTAAAATGGCCACAGATCAAGTCTGTTGAGTGAAGCCCCGCCTACAATTCTGTTCCATTTAGACTGGGAGGACGAACGTCCCCTCCCGGTCCGAATGGATCGGACGTCAATGGCAGCAAATGAATTAACGACCCTAAAAATGTACACATACATATCTAGAGCTGCAGCTATCGATTATTTTAGTAGTCGATTAATCAATCAGCTAGCTTGTTTGAATAAACGAGTCATCGGATTAGTAACATTTCATGCGTTGCTGAATGAATTTTAGGAGATGTAAAACTAAGGCTAGCAAAGAATGCACTTTCAAAAGAGCGTTAAATGCGAATACAAAATAAAATTCCTGATTGTTTCATTAAACTATGCAGAATTGAACTTTAATTTAAAAATAAATTAAAATACCTGAGCTTAGCCCAAAATGGTATAAAAAAAAATTTTTAAAAGAGGATCTCAGTGCAAAAAAAGATCTATTGGCTAATTTGCATAGCAAAAGTCCGCAATCTTAAATGCTATAAAATGCTAACTTTTTTTTTCTCTCTTCACAAATCATTGAAACATATGTAAAACTTATTAGCTCAACCAAAAACTTACCTTATGTTGGTCTAAACAGGGAGCCGCTGGATTCAGCCATTATAACTGAGTTATGAATTTTATTACTTTCAAAACAAAACATTACAACGCCACTCTAAAAGAATACTGTACTCAAAGCGGCAAAATTTGATTTGAAGCATTTATCCTAATCGAATGACTCGTTAATTCATTAATCGCTACAGCACTATACATATCTACATTTCCCCCCTAAAATGATCGGAATTTCAACTCTTACCAGGTTTTACTTGCAGGGCCACACAAGCAGTACATCCACACGACGCATCATCTCCTAAACCACCCCAAGCGTGTCTGTAGAAAAAAAAGGCATATTTGATTTGATTTTTTTGATGTTCCGAGAGCTTGGCACTCCATCGCTCGCACGGCGTACACACAGGCCCATTGTGAGGAGGCAAAAACACCCAAGGGAAGTCGCCATTCAGCGCTCACTCACACTTCAATGTGGCAAATATGTTTTATGACAAATGAATGAGAAAAAACACACAGGGAGAAGCATGCTGCCCCCCCAGGAGGGGGGGGGGGGGGCAACAACTGCGCATCTAGGATTACTCCTCTTTTCATTGTGAAGGTGCAAATCCAAGCAGGGGCCTCTAAAGTGGACGCGACGCTCGCTTCATTCAATCTTGCAAAGTTGTGAGTGGCGTGTCAACACCAGTGATTTATGAGCGCACTTGTCATAAAGTGTCCATTTAGGGGGACGTGAGCCCGTCAACACCCCTGCGCGCACCAGTGGGAGTCGGTAAACACACAAGAGGGGGTTATTTGCTCACTGCTGCATCACGCGCACCATCTTTTGGCACTGATATAATGAATTAATTATTATCATTATATTATTTATAATGAAATAAGAGCAAATATCGACTTATTTTTCCTCAAATGACAGCATTTCTTCACCAGTCCAGTGACTCTGCAAGACTGCAGGGAAAAAGCAGAGAGCAACAATGAGTCCTAAATTAATTAGCAAAACTGCACAGCAAAATATTTCATTTGTTTAGACTGGTAAGTTAAAGTTTAAAAGATTGATTTACTACATTGTTGTTGTTGACTAGATAGTTTGCAAGTTGTGTAAGTTGATTTCACATTTTGTCACTTGCTGTTAAAACAAAAAGTTACTTACAGTTGTGTGTTAAAACAAAATACTATATTTTTTATTACTTCCCATTTCAAGTTAAGAGATTTTAATTTTGTTCTAACTTGTATAATACATGATAGAACAATACAGAATTATTGCATAAGTCCAAAAATACTTTCATTAGTAAAAGTTTGGTTATACACAATGTTATAAGTCCACCCAGCTGTTTACCACATTGTACAGTAAAACTGTGTGCATAAATCACAGCACAACTTGGTCGCAATTTTGTTATCATTTCTCACATGTTCTTTTCTTATACTTACTTTTTACTTATTATTATTTTATTATAACTAACCCTTTAATTCCAGTAACCCTGTAATTCCAGTTCATGAACTTAACATGCAATTGCTGACTTCTGTCAACAGAAGAAAACAAACAAATAGCGGGCTGAAAAAGTGTCATGGAGAGGAATAAACGTGAAAGAGAACTATAGTGGCGTGGCTCGAATTTTAGCCCCAAGCTCCAGCAGCACGTTAATGTCATTTGACTAGAGACTTGGGGAAATTGCTGTATTTGGGATAAATGACGCAGTTTAAAATTAAACCCGCGGGGTATCGTAATGCCGACGTTCTGCCTGGAAGCTAGCTCGCAGAAGCTACTTGGCTAGCTCGCGTTTGGCTACGAATTCCGCATTTCCAGGCTATCAAAAGCACAATTCACGTGCAGTGGTTGCGTTATAACGTTACCGAATCTACTTTTAATGGAAAAACATTTAATTTGACGTGTTTAAACTTAACTTACACCATCCCCTCTAGCTGGCTGGCTGCTCTCCTCCTTGCAGTCAGAGTGGTCAGTGCCTCGTCTTGCTCCGCCGGTAGAAGTAGTCCTTTGTAGTTTCACCGCAAAAGTGAAGAGAAAATTGTCCAAATGTTCTACAAGTCAGCACAATGAATAACTGTCAGTTGTACTTACCCGCCTTTATCCTCTGCTTTTGACTTAAACTGATGAATCCAAGTTCAATCAACACATACAAATCTGACAAAAAAATGTTTAAAATAGTCAACACCATGAACAGATGGAATTTTTACCTTCCAAAACTTCGACTGAGTTACCAATCCAAATCCTAAGCGCTTCGTGTTAAAGTCAGGAAGTGGGTACACATGACTAAACGAGGCCGCAATGTTTGACAGTGTGCGTGCAAAAACAATCAGTTAGAAAAATACTATGAACCAAAAATTGACGTTTAAACGTTTGACATTCCAAATATTTTTGTCAACTTTTGAAGCATAATCAATAGACAAAACAAATACATTAAAAAAAACAAAAAAAAAAACAACAACAACAGACAAACTTGGTGTTGAGGGCGCTATTTCTTCTTCTTTTGTATCTTTGGGTTTACTGGTTAGTGACATCTGCCCTTCAGGTGCATTACCGCCACCTACTGTGTTGAAGTATGAGCCTGAGTGTGCAACTAAAATATTACGGTTTTGCAATCTTGCTTTAAATTTAAAACTAAGCGCTGTCTGTCGCTTGATATATTTCTAGTTATATGAAATTCTATCTTTTTTCATTGTTAAATGTGAAACTCTTTCACAGCCACTGAGAGATGTCCAATCCATTTGAATTGCCATACATCTCGCACCCGAGTAGAAGTCACACAATAATGTCTAAAATATAAATTTTTTTAAACTACACGACCCTGACAAGAATAAGTGTTGTTGAAAATGGGTCCTTGGACATTTCTAAATAATCGTTTGGAAGGCCGAATGTTTCATCCAACATTGAAATTTTCAGGACATCATAGTGATGGGTTAGCATGTTGACATCATTAAGTATAGTGAACTTACTTTGTAATTCGATTATTACTAGATTTTGTGTATTAAAGTACATTCTACTTTTTATGCCGCTACAAATTGGATGTCTCAGCAGGCTTTTTGGCAACTCTGGACTTTGAATTCCGCTTGTGACTTGGAAAAGGTGACGTGAAGATGATGGAGACTGATGCGACTGAGGCAAGGCCGGTGAGACGACGTGGCGAAAAAGACAAAGATTGATGGCGCCCGTCCCTCTCCTTCCTCGCCCCGGGGCCGCCTCGCTCGACGCGGCGTGTCCGGACGGGCCGTGGGTGTTTCCAGCTAAAACTGGTCACCCGAGTCCTCGCCGCGCCTCGCCTTCATCTTAGAGCGCCCTTTGGCTCACCTGCCCCCAGGACGCAAGCCCCCTTCCCCTCCTCCTCTGTCATTCGGGCCAACAAGAACAACAGTTAAGTTGACTACGCAAAGCCGGCTTCTCGCTGCCAAACAACTTTTTGGATTTGTCTGCGTTGCCAAAAAATGAAACAAAATGTCAAGTTTGGTGCCTAAGCCGGAAAGGCGTCGACGAGACTTTGCGAGAAGCCAAAAGGAGCGGGAACCGAGGAGGAAGCCGCTTTGCCCCGACACGGCCGAGCGACCGAGAGTGACTGAGCTAGTCGGCACAATAGGGGCTCGCGAACCCCCTAGCCTACGGCGCTTTTTATCCTCATCGGGGTCACCGGGCGAGACCGAGCGCCGGCTTTAGGGTCATTCCAGACATTTTAGAAAAAAATAAAACAATTGGTTTGCTCGTTATTCAAGAAAACAAAGTTTTAATCTGCTTTCAGATGACATTGTAGGGATGGAAAATCTCCGTTTCAGGCAGTTCCTGCTCGTGTCATTTTTCAGGGAAACGGTTGTCCCCCCCGAACCAGTTCCTCCACATAGAGGCCCGCCGTTGGAGCGAAGCACCTGCCGCTTCGCACTTCCTGGTCGACGGCTCCCGATCGCGTAAACACGAGGTCTTGTTTGCCTGGAGTGTTGACAGGCGCCGCATTCCCGCTTTCTATCCGAGCGTCACCTGCTTACGCAACAGAAATGCCTAACCCCGACGCATTCCCTGCTTGCTTCATTTGGACTTTTAATACTTTAGAAAGACACAAAGGGTCACCGGGTCTGGGATGTCATGATTTTTTCATCGACATTTAAAAATGGAAATTTGTTGATAGGTGTATAGGACATTGAGTGACATTGATGGCGCTAGACGTCCAATCCATTTGAACTGGGAGAGTGGCAGCGAATAAACATTCCCTCCCACTTCAAATGGACTGGACGTCTACCAGTGATGAAGAATTGGTTTAACGGTGTTAATGTTGTTCTATTTATTCATTCCAGTTTGACCTCTTTTTGTGCGATTGAGACATTTTCAACTCACTGTGACGTAACAGTTAGCACTGATTAGTGTTAGCTTTTGATCGTGATGTCAATAATATTGGAATAATTCAATGTGGGCATTACATTTAATTTCAATATCATTTTATATGATGAACAGTAGTTTTATATAAATAACACAGGCTGTTTGTTTGAGAAATTCTACACTTGAATGCATTTCATTTCCCTCAGATGAGTCATTATGACGACTGCACCATTGACATTTCCTTCACCAAAAGAAATCGAGTTGGTCAAGGGTTACATTTCCCAGTTCAAATATTGCCCAGGTAAATTTTAAGCTCTGATTTGGATCACCTCATTCCCAAACTGAAGCCGCAAAAGATAAACATTGTCATGAAACTGCGGTAAAAACCCTCCCGGCGTTCTCGCGTAGATGACGTGAGAAGTGAGCGCAGCAAAGCGTGAACAAAAAAGCTGTACGACCCTCCTCGTGCTCCCGTTCGTGTCATTTTCCCCGTTGTGCGGTTCGATTTAAATCGTTGATGCCAAATCGTCTCGTCGTATCGGAAAAACATTCCGACCAGCAAGTCGCGACGCATATCGTTGGGCAAGTCGAGTCGAGAATAACCGGCGTCCGGGCATGGCAAACACACGTTCGGTTTTAGTGATGACTTATTTGGATGATTTTCATGTCTGTAGGAGTTGTGAAGGTGAAGGGTGAAATAAAAGCCTCCTCGTTGCTAGCCTTTATAGTTAAAAGCTCAGCTAATGTTATCTTCCTCGTTGTGAGCATGTTTTCCTTGACAACAGTCAAGCCGTGCCAAGAAGTTGTCACCCAACACGGGTAGAATTGAGCAACACCTGCCGACGTCCGATCGGGCCGAGGATTTACGGCAGCGCTCGGCAGGTGGCCGTGGGCCCGGCTAATTGCCGCGCGATTAAGGTCAATGACAAAAACAGAGAGAGGAGAAACAACGGTGTCGGTTGTGGTCATGCAAATGTTTGGAGGGCGGCGCCAGGTGAGCTGCAGTTGGGGCCCCGGGCTTCATTGTGTAGGGGAGCATGGTAGTAAAACACTAAAACACATCCTTGGAGAGGACTCCTGTGTGTTTTTTTTTAAACTCATCAATCAGCTTCAAGTGTCAACAAATTGTCAATATTTACCACTGAAGTCAGGTAGTTAGCTCAATTGCAGCCATTGACAGAAACGGAACTGTAATGATCCCGTTTGTGCCATTGACAGCCAAAGACGGCCAAGCTATCTGCTCTGGGAGGGGAGGCAGCGATCGAGGTCATTCGTGAAATAACGTTAAAATTAATCAAACAGCAGGAAGGTTGTTGCGTTAATCATCGCAAATTGATGTCAATGTGAAAAATAATCCTTCTCAATGACATTTGAGATGCCTTTTTTCCTCTCCAGTAAGAAGTATGTACAATTTGAATTTAAATAGCAAGCGTCCATCCGGATGCAGATTTGAAGCTTTGAGGTAAAAGCCTTCAAGCGGCATACTTTGAGTGGAAAGTCTTGTTTTTGCATCAAATGCTTGGTTTTCAGGACTGCGCCAAGCATGCGTGCGCACGCGCTTGTTTACGAGGGTTTAGATTCGTCATCGGCGAGGCCGTCCAAGAAGCCTCGGGGGCACGTCGCTAAAAGAGATAATTATCTTTTATCTTCCGTGTTGTGACGGGAGATTACGGTTGAAATTTACGATTGTTAGCGAGACAATGGAAAGCCACACATCGCTTCTGTTTTTTTCCGAACGAGCGAGGGAACTCCCACAATGGCGCGGTGCTTCAGCCTTGAGGTCTTTTCCCAAACTAGGATAGAAGAAAAAAGGCATGTAATCCCGTGAATTATCTTTAATCTCCACCATCGTGTGTCACTTGAAATCATCTCGATGTGGTTTGCGTTGCTGTTAGCGCACAAACGTCATTCACCAATCACGGCGGGAGAATAGTACTCGCGCCCGCCTCGACATTCAGAGCGCCCTTGGAATTTCATCCTTCCGTCAACTCCTCTCGACCCGGAGTGATGACGGATATCCCCCGATGTCAAATCTATCCTCGCTTTAACCTGAACGGACGACTCGCGAAGGACGGGGACGATAAAACCCACGCGATCGCGCAGAGTTCGGCATCACCGCCAGACTGTTGGGGGTCAGACGGAGGCCAGGGGATCTCGAAACCTACTTTGAGGACAGGGTAATTCTCCCAAGACCAAAACCTACTACTGGGGCTGAACGCTCTCTCAGGACCAGTTGGTACTTTGTGACTAAAACCTACTCTCCGGACTACAGGGACTCAAATCTTACTCGGGATGGAACCATGCCATCCAAAGACAATTATGTTGGGAATAGACTAGTGTCTCAAAACCAACATTTGCTTCCAGAACAATCTTTCTTTCCATCCCGTTGGACTTCACATCTACAAATGTGTCACCGGGTTCACCTGAGACGAAAACGCCAGGAGGAGTGCAAAAAAAAAACCTGCGGAATCAGAGCGAGTTGGAGCGCCAGTACGGTCAGGGTCAGACGAAGGCCACGGGGTCCCAGCGTGGGGCAAATCTCCCTTCCAATCCCTCTGTATACACACACACAATTCCCATCCTCCGCTTGAACTCGCTACTAAAAACAGGAGCGGATCCCCTCATTGGTCACGCCGATCCCAAACAAATGACGCCGAATATCTGAGCCAACGCGTGCACATGTTACTTATTCTTCTCTGTGATATATTGGCGACCAATCCGGGGTACGCTCTTCAACCCCCGTTCCAAAAACATTAGCTTCATTGAAGACTCGAAGGGAGTCTTCTCACTCGAACCAGAAAAGACAAACACCCCCAGCCCTATGGTAGGCTCCCACCCGACGTTCTGTTGTTTGATTTGCGAGTGTTTACGCGCCACTTCCGTCAAGCTTTTCCCCGTCACGTGAAAAAGGACGGCTCGGGATCACAGCGCTAACATGTCAACAGAGATTAAACTAGTTTTATTATTTTGAAACAGGGGGGGGGGGGTAGTCAGGGTGGGAGGGTCTACCAAACAAAAACAAAAAAAAAAGCAGCCATGTTTTACACTAGTGATTATTATTATTCCATTTTTACAACCATTCAGTCTGCATAACATAAAGAAATAATTCTACATCTTTGTTTCTTTCGTATTTTTGGTACTCTGATTTTTTTTTTACATACAAATAACAAATACAGGAACTTTTTTTTCACAATGCATATCATCATCTGTCAAGTGTGTGTATGCGTGCGTGTGCGCGTGTTTTTGTATGTGTCAACACAAACCAACAGGCCGAGACTTAAAGCACATCCAAAAATAAAAGCAAAGGCGTTCGTTCACGTCATCTTTACACGGACTTGCGGCCTGCGTCCCGGGGTCCTCGTACCCTTCTTCAAGTGTCCTTTTTTTTCCGTTAAATGTATTTCATACAATTTGTACAAACGTCCTGTTACACAGGTGCGAGACCGGGAGGTTTTGGTGAGCTTTTCGGATGGGGTTTTTTGTACACAAATGAAGATCCTTATCCCGGGAGGAATCAAATGTCCGTGCAGTTTGAGTCAGTTCCCCCTTTTTGATTTTATAAAAATAAGATCAACTGAAGATAGTTCTCAGTCATCAAGGTAGTCCGCAAAGAGCGCGTCGGATTCTCGTCGGAGACGTCTCAACTTGAGCCGAAAGGCTTCTTCGCTTTGGAATTTGCAGATGTCGCCTTGAGGGCAGCCAAACTGTGGACAGAGAAGCTGGCCCTGACAAAAGTGGCACTCGCGAGCCAATTGAACGACAAACGGTCGACTACGACCGGTTGGAAAGCCCGAACTCGTCGGCTCTAGACGTCCGATCCGTTTGAAGCGGGAGGGATGGCCGCCGCCCTCCCACTTGAAATGGCTCGGACGTCCGCTAGAGTTCAACTTTTACAAAGATTGAGATCCCGGTTTCAGGAAAGGGACTAGAACCAAATAGATCTTTGTCTTTCGAACTAATCGAGACTAGAGCCTAAACTCTAAGGTTCCAACCGTGGGTTGAAAAACGTCACGCACGCTTCGCTACTAATTTCAAAGCGAAGAAGCCTCAGATCGATGGAGCGGCGCCGTTGGACTTTTGCGTCCAGACCGATGCGAGGGTCGAGCGGCGTCTAGCCCATGGCCGTCACCATGCTGGACGGGTGGTGGGGCGCGAAGGAGGGGTGCATGGGCGTGGGGGTGCCGAGCATGTGGCCGGAGTGCGAGAAGGGCGGGAAGGAGGACATGTGGCGGGAGAGGGCGGCCGGGCTGAAGGAGCTGCTCTTGTCCATCAGGCTCTTGGAGAAGTCGTCCATGCCGCCGTCCTGCAGGGACTTTTTGCTCTTCTTGGACTTGCTGGACATCTTGCGGTTGCGCGTCTGGATGCCTTCCTTCTTCATGGTCAGAGGTCGGTTGATCTGCTCTCCACAGGGACGACACAGAAGAGGGCAGGTTAGTATGATGCGGCCGTTCCGCGCACCGTCGGCGGCGTCTCGGACGCGCGCTAGCTTAGCGTACATAATTGTGATAAATACAATTAACTGCAATTAACAGCATCAAGCTAGTGGACCACGGAATGACTTTTCGTAGCGTACGGGTATATTGTATGTTTGTTTTTTGTGTGTGTCCAAATGGACTGTGTTGCGCCGTGCCAGGAGGAAAGAGGGGATGGCGGCGGAGGGGGGGGGGGGGTCGCCCTGGCACGCGGCACCGCGGGCCAAGTCCTCCTCGACCGCGTGGCCGTCTCGTCCCGGCTGCCATTCCGCAGTTCAGCCGGGAAGAATCGAGATGATGGAATTTGGGCTGTGGGCAGGATTACGGAGGGGGGAGGGGTGCGGATGAGGCCGACCGGCTCCCTGATCTTTTCCGAGCGTTTCTTCTTCCCGGGGAAATGGGAACAGGGATTTCTTTCTGGCTCTGGCGCGCTATGTCTGAAACATTTTTTCGCTGACTCCAAAAGCAGAGCGGTCGCCCCGATTAGCCCCTTCCCCCCACGCCGCCGACGCGGGATCCGGTGACTTTCAGGCGGACCGAACCGATGGACCGCCCCAGTTAACGCATCCCGCTCTTTCCGAGATGCCAAAGTCAACAAATGCCATCAATTGTGTGCGTAACCGTTATCTTTCGGGGTAATGTCCGATCCGTTAAAAGTGGGAGAGGACCTTGCCAGTTCCAATGGAGCCAAAGAGCATTTTTTTTTTTGTTTTTTTTTTTTTTTCATAGTTTGACTTCTATTCAGGTGCAATTTGTATATGTCACAACACCTAATTAGCCTCTATTTTCTTGTTATTTCTATCGCATATCATGTTTGTTCTCGGTTTCTGATTAAATTCCACCCAAAAATGTCTTTTTCTTCTTTGCCTGATGCGACATAGAATCTGATAGATGCAGTATTATATATAAACCTTTAGAATGGGTAGGTATCTGCCACCATAAACGGGGTTGCCCGTTTTCCAATCTTCTCTCAGCCGACAGCAAGACGGAAAAACGATTTACGAGGAGCGGCCCGGCGTGACGGTAAGGCCGGCCGGGCGGAATTTTCTCCGGCGATACCTGCGCCTTCTCCCGGTTATTATTATTATTTCCCCGTTTGCCCCTCGATGGAAATTGACAGCTTTTTTTGCGGCCTCCCATTCCCCGAGGTGCTTTCGGGCTGCCAAAGATGACGGGAGGGGAATACGGCGGTCAGGAAAAAAAAATAAATCATGGGATTTTAATTAAGCTCCTTCTTTAATATTCACAAGCGAGCGGATTCACAGCGGCTGCCAATAAAATCATTAATTCACTTTATCAGCCGCGGCTCTGCAGGGACAATTAGCGCTCGGGGACGTGAGGGGAAAACAAAGATGGGGGCGGGGGCTGCGGAAGGTGACTCTTATGCGCCCCCCCCTCCTCCCCACTAACTGTGACATTCTCCTGTCCGTTGTGCAATGACAAAAGTCAAAGCTGCCATTTGGGAAAAGCAATGTGCACGAAAATGCTGTTTGTCAAGCACACCCAGCAACAAAATACAGAATATGGACAACATTCTTAAGCGTAATTGTTCATCATCCAAAATGAAAAATGCAGAACATATTGAAGGTATTGTACATTGTTTAAAATAACTGATTTTCTTTTATATCCATTTCAAAAAATCATTGCACGTTTGTGTTGATTTGTATTTTACTGTAAGTAGAACAACAAAAAGCAGGCTTACCATTGGAAAATGTCACTATTAGAGGGGAAAATATCATTCTTTTCAAATAATACTCAAGAGGGAATGCATTTTTTTTTAATAAGTCATAACAATAAATTGCCTTCCTTCTATCTTCGTTTTTTTGGACGCTTCTCATTTAACTCTAGTTTTGTTTGTAATAAAGCAACATTTGTGAAAAATTGCACACTTTTGAGAAAACATCAGACAAAATGCTATTTCCAAACGATAAATGTGACACTTTTCAAATTTGCTACCAACACTGAATTTGGACCGTTTTTGAACCAAAACTATTGCTTTGCTTCTGTCATCTAAGAAATACACTTGCAGGGAGATATGAATATAATGAGTATTCAAATTGTGAATATATTACTTTAAATCTGCATTTTTGGACCCCATGCTAGTTGGAAAATGATGCTGAACTTGTAGATTTGATTTTGTTGCTCTTTAAATTTCCAATGCATCTGTATTTATTTTCATTAGATCAAATGAACCATATACAAAATATTGTCTGGCAAAGAAAAGATTGCAACATTTTGCACAATGGCAATATAGTGTCGAATACGCTTTTGGTTTTTTTGTAGTTGTTTTTGGTGAACTTACATTGTGCAGCTTAAAGTAGAGTCCGCAGGCGTTGCAGACGGGGTCGCCGTTGGCGTTTCGCCTCCATAGCGTAGTGGTGGTGGTCTGGCAGTTGGCGCACGACGTACCCGCGCGCCTGGCCGCCGACTGCAACCACAACATGGCACAAAAAACAAAAAAAAACACAGATCAACAACGCTTCGACACTATTCCTGGAAATGGTGACAATTTCCAAAGGTTAGAAATGAAGACAGGAGGGAAGGGGGGTGAAAAACAAGCAAAGGAGCGGAGGCGCGCTGCATGGCTGGGGGGCTAAAAATAGCACCAGTGCAGAATCAACATTTGCACCACACATAAAAGCAGAGATAAAAGCGCAGCCTTGACACGCTGCAGCCATTAAATCTGATTAAATGTCCTCCTCCGAAAAAAAAAAAAAAAAAAAAAAGTGGGCCTATCGCTGCACGGTGTCAACAAAAACAACAAAAAACGGGTCGCACGTTTGAATGCCAGTGGAATGATTATTTTGGTGAGATGCACTAATTAAAGGCATGCATAGGAGGGAGGGAGGGAGGGAGGGAAGGGAAGGGAAGGGAAGGGGGGTTGATCGCTCCGGGGGGTTGCAGCGGAGCTTCTACTGATGGATTTAACTGCTTCTGCATGCTTGACATTGATGTTCTAATCTCTCTCTCTAAAAAAATACAAAATCAATGGGCAGGTGAGCACCAGGGACCTTCATTATCTTTCCAATTAGACGCACGTGCCCACCTAATAACCCGCGAGATGGCGTCAAAGACGTTCAAATTGGACCTTTTTTATGAATTATTTGGAGGGCGGTGGGGGGGGCGCAGAAATAAATAGAAACGCGACTATAGTAGCTCTGCACGTCTTGAACGCTTATCTCGCATCCTGCACACTTTTCCTGCTTTTAGGCGTCACAAAAGATTTTGCTCGCACTTTAAAAAGAAGCTCAAATCAGGGATGTCCAAAACAGGGCTCGGGGCCGTTTGCGGCCCACGCCACAAGTCAAAAATGACACTCGACGCTATTTATGGATGGCGAGGAACCATTTTTAGACGTTTGCTTAATGGAGCCGAAATCACTTCAATTGGGATCATTTTTAGATCTTTAAAAAGATGCTGGCGACAGGGGCGGCTCCAATGTCGTGGGGTAACGGGCGCTTTACACCACCCCATAATAGTTTCTTTCACATCAAGTCATGACGTCCGGGTGGATTAAACAAAAACAATACAGTCAATTGCTTTTAGAGTTTTGACTAAAACTGAACATCATCTCTTGAATTGAAACTGAGCAGGACAATCAAATTTAGAAATATATACTGTAGATTGTGCACCATATGTGTTTATGGTAATTCAAATGATTATATTTACTTCCAGAAATCTATGGTATCACTAAATAATGACAGTAAAAATATTTGTAACTACTTGATTTGAGCAAATGCAACAAGGTTACAATTTTTTTTATTATTGCATTTAATGAATTTATTTTTGTAACATTTCATTTTTGCACTGTTTGACCAAAAAAAGACTAAAAAAGCATGTTGAATAATTTTACGTGCTGCACAGGACAATTTGGATTTTTGGGGATTTTTTTTTTTTTTTTAAATATTATTAAAAGAGCTGGCAAAAACTGCCTTGCAAAAAACGACATTAATGTTTTGGCCCTTGCATCCTTTTTTTTTTTTTCAAATGTTTGGACACCCCTGATCTGTCTGCAAGACATACTGCCGATAAGAATCAATGAGACGCCATTGCAATTTCGCCCCTCTCTTATTTATTTATTTTTGTCTCCAAAATAATAATAGTAATAATACACAGTGCAGCTTTTTTTAGGATCTGAAAGCAGAGACCTGCACTTGTCGAGTCAATTTCCTGCAGCTAATAGGCCTACTTCTTCCTGGAGAGGAAACACAGAGAGAGAGAGAGACGCACATGTCATCAAGATGCCAGCGTGGCGCGTTGACGTACCAGCCGCCGCTTGGGCTTGATCAGGGGCCTGTTCTGCCCGTTCATCTTGTGGTACAGGCCGCAGGCGTTACACAGATAGTGACCCGTGCCGTCCCGCCGCCACAGCGGGGTCGACGTGGCGCCGCAGTTGACGCACTCTCTGCCCTCTGAGCGCGTGCAAGCAAACCCACGCACAAAAGACACAAACACGCGCGCGAGGTCAGTGCAAGGAAGACCACAAGTCACACCATTTCAATTCAGTCAAAGCCTCCTCAAATCGGCACGTCGACCAATTCGAAAAATATTCACACTCGCGTTTGAAAAATTCAAATGACATTTTCACATTGCTCACATCAAATATAAAGTTCTGCAGAAAAATCAGTCACATCTGCGTTTAACAATTCGTTTTGCTGCCATTGAGAGCGACAGACGTCACAGCCGAACCTCCCACTTCAAATAGCGTGGACGTTTGACACTGTCAATTGCTTTACGGCAGCCAATAAATTCAAATGGTTGTCACTTGCAACAACGTCATTTTGCAAATATATTCATTCCCAGCAGCAGCGGTAAAGAAAAAAAAAAAACAATTCCTCCCCTCAAAAAATATTCATTGTGTGTTGATAACACTGGGAAACACAATTTTTGGTTGTTTCAAGTCTGACAGTTTTTGACTCATTTTTGGATGTGAGTCTAAAAGTGATTCATTTTTTCTCTATCACGTCACGTTAGTGAACTATAGAATTTCACAATATATATGAATCCCAAAATACTGACATACAACGAAATATGAAACTGCCATGACTGCAATGTGTATTTAACATTTTCCCCCCAAAGGATTATCATGGAATAACAAAATAATAAAACGAAAAATGTTGATATGACAAAGAAAATTTGATATCTGTACCCCATAATGAATTGAAAACAGCTCATTTTTCCCCCTCCAAATTGTTGCCCAGCGATGGTGGTGTCCGATTGGCACTTGTGACAGCCTCACTGAGTTTGATCCGAGCGTGTGCGTGCGTGCGTGCGTGCGTAGAAAGCGAAAGTGCGCGCGTTTCACTTGGTCTCGTTGAATAGAACGACATTTGTGCAATCGTCTTCCATTGTCCTCATAATCAACGCGCTGCAGTAAAAAATGGTATTGGAAGAAAAAGTGCTATTAGGCGGAGGGTGACGTCTTTAAAGGCACATGATCCTCCCATTAATAATAATCCCGATGATATGCATCGACTAATCCATCAGATTTTAATCTCATTAGCAAAAGCAAATGGGTGCGCGCGTGTGCTGATGTGATTATCGAATGCGATCTGGTGTGTTTTGCGGCAAAAGTGAGAGTGCATGCTGAGGCCTACCTGAACACGACCTTGTTTTTGGTCTTGTTTTGGAACCATAAGTAGAAGAGGACCCACCTATCAGGCTACTTGGTGGGAAGAGGCCTGGCCCGTATTCGGGGACATAGGGTGGGTATGTGGCGATGGGGTGGTGGGCCGCCGCCGCCGCCGCCGAGGAGCCGGGGGGGCCGGGTCCGAGCGCCGCCGCCACCCCGCGGCCGTGAGCAGTCTCCAGTTTCATGCTGTCGGCCAGCGTCACCTGGTACTTGACGCACTCCTTGTCCTCGGGCCGTCCCCCGCCGCCTCCCCCGGAACCCGGCGTGGACAGGCCCGGGTCCGGCGACACGTCCTTGGGCGGGGTGGGCGGAAAGGTGAACAAGTGCGGGCTGGAGTGGCCCCCGGACAGCGACGACGACGACGAGGACGAAGACGACGCCGGGGGGTAGACGGACAGGCCGGCCGGGGAGCCGTGGTGGTGGAGGGGGTTCTTGGGGAAGGGGCTGAGGTTCCACGGGGAAGCGCCGTGGTGCGCGCCGATGCCTTTGCCGCCCGCCGCCTCCAGCCACGGCAGCGAGCCGTGCAGCAGCGACGGCCGGCACACTTGGCTGCCTACCACCAAACACACAAGCACGCACGCGTTACCCAAAACAATCCGATCGCGTCCAACGCCTGCATGCACGCTTCAAATAAATCGTTTGCCTGCATAAATTCCGCTCAACATGGAAAAAAAAAAAAAAAAAAAAAAAATCTATCATTCCCCCTTCAAACGTTCCATCGCAATAATTCAAGTGCATGCGCACAAAAAAAGGTTGGCGTTTTTTCATCCATTTCGGCCTCAACTACTTCACCGTCATAAATTCAGACAAAACCGTTGCTAAAAATTCGCTTCATCCAACGCATTTTTTTTTTTGTTGTAAATTGTAAAAACGTTCGAGCATCACAGAAGAATAAAACCACAATGGCGATTGACAGTCCGGGAAGTGAAAGGTTACAATACTGGAAAATTCTAAGAATAACTTTTGAGACGAAACCTTTTTTTCCCCCCTCTTTTTAATCTGAGACGACAAACAGAGAAGCACTTTTTGTATTTTCTCTCACTTTTTCACACGATGTTCCGCCTGTCTATTTTGCCAACAATTAACGACCTGAATAATATTTTTAGCTCCTTCATCACGCTGTATGATTTATTCTTTTAGAAAATAGGACCCCCCTCCCTTGACAATACTTCAATTTAAAATAACGAACAAATGTAGAATTGTAGTTTAAATGCATTGTCTCTTTAAAAAAAATAGTAGCGACTTATTTTCAGCTAATAAAAGGTTGCTGCATTTTCGATTTTTGCGTTTTGAGCTGCATGGTTGCGAATGCGTGTATACTTACTGTGCGGGGGCGGCGGGTACCTCTGCACGGCCCGCACAGAGTTGCCGTAGTAGGGCGAGACGTGGTTGCCCTGGGCGTCGATATTAAATAGTACATCCACATCTTCGGCCAGCGGGTACTGCGCGGGCTCCATGTAGGAGTGGCCGAGGCCCGGGTGGTGCGAGCCGGGATGCTGCTCGTTCAGCACGGCCGGGTGGTGCGACATCCAGCGGGGCTGCTCCGCGCTTACTTCCATCGTTCCCTCTTTATCGCTTTATTGTTCTTCTTTTTCTTTTTTCTAAGTGTTCATGCGCGCGGAAATCCTGCCTTTTCTCGGGTTAAATCCACAACGGTCTCACCTGCGCACACAGACAGAGGCGATTAACGCGCGGCCCGTCCCAGGTGAGACGCACAGGACCGGATACGTCCAACATGGAGAAGTCGGAGGGGGGAGATCCTCAAGTGGGCCGGAAATGTTGGCCTTTTCTTTTTTCTCTGTAGCTTAAAGATGACAAAGCCCAAGGTGAGGACGTGCGCTCAACAGGTTCGCGTTCGGAAGAGTGACCAGAAAGGCGAGCGAGCCAAGTGTTGCACCCGCTTAGGCCTCCCTTCTCCCTCTCTCGCTTTCCCTCCCTCCGTCTCTCTCTCTCTCTCTCTCTCTCTCTCTCTCTCTCTGCCCGCCTCCCTTCCTCTCTTTTACACTGAAGGCATTCTTTCCGGATGGCGCCAGGCGGCTCAGTGCAGCAGACAGCTGCGGCGCGACGCAACTTAAGGAGGGTCTTTGCATGCATGGGTGGGGTGGGCTACACGGGAGGAGTGGGACGGGCTAGTCCTAATTGAATTGACGATCATTGGGCACGTTTCAAGAGAAATATGACACAAGGCCAATGGGGAAAAAAAAAAAGAAAACAAGAACGAGGAAGAAGTCAAAGTCAACTGGTGGAAAAAAAAAAAAAGAAAAAAAAAACATGGCGCATGCGCGTGTTTGTCACCGCACCGTTGCGTCCTCTCGCGGTCAGGCCCCACGTGCACGCACACTATCAGGCTCAAACACGTGCACGCGTAATAAAGCTGCACCCAAAAAATCGGAGGCAACTTTCGTTGTCAATGTTCAAACTGGAGAGTTTTAAAAAATAAATAAATACAATTTAAAAAGTAAAAAATGGACCTTCTACCAAACAATGGATCAATCAGATGTTGTCAGTTATACCTCTAGAACGCATGACATACATATCGAAGGGCAAACAACAGATTTTTGAGGACTTGTGGACACCTTTTTATGAATTATGTCAAAAAGGTGAAACTGTCTTGAGGCCTACTATATCATATTAGGGACTGTGATTTTGTGTTTATTTAGGATAAATGGGGTGAAGCTGGAGCTTAATAATTGTAGAGGAACAATTATTGAGTTTTTTTTGGTGTGCGTTCTTGGTGTGGTCTCTTTATTGTTTTGATGGTGTGAATTATTAGTTTGAAAATCAATAAAAATATTGTGGGGGGGAAAAAAAGTAAAAAATGCCTTGATTCAAATTTGATCAATTAAATGAATGACGAGACAATGGCAAGTTGAATCACAATATGTTCCATTTTTTAAAATAAGTATTATATGTGATTGTTCACATTAAAATACTAAAATATTTACATATATGATTCCTGGCCTTTGCTCCCACAAATTGCACGAAAACGTACTGAAGTGAAGTGGTGTGAGGTTAGAACTATGACGTCAGCAACCACTCATGTATTTATTTGGTAAAAGGTCACCATTTCAAAATGCTATCATTTCATCCCCATGATGCCAAAAAGACTGGCATTGTATTTGAAACTTTACAATTTCTCAAAGCAAACTATTGTTAAATACCGTTTACAATATGGCAATATTTATCAAAAGCATGTGATCATGTTTTGTACATGCTTGACCACGTGTTCAAATTTCATCATAACAAAAAAAAAATTCCAATTTTTTTCTTGTCCAAAAGAATTAGAATGAGTCAATAAAATTAAAATGAAAAGATTGAATCATGCAAAAACATCCAAATGGCTGTTTATGAATCATTACATGTGACGTCATAACAATCCCGGAAGGAAGGTGCTCAATAATTTACCCAGCATGGTCACGTGACTAACCATTTACATTTCAGGTGCCTTCCAATCATCCTAAAATTAATATGGTCATCCATCACGTGTTTTGATCCGTCATTTAAAATGACCCCAAAATGTTCAGCATGCAGGCGATGTTAAAATAGAAACCTTCAATCCTGATTAGAAAAGGCAAAAAAAAAAAAAAAAAAAAAAAAAAAAAAAAAAAGGAATCGGAAACTAATCTCGATTACCTCTTCACCAAATGATTCCAATTTTTTTCTTCAACGAAAAGCAAAGATGATTTCAACAGGACACTTGACATTCTAATCTGACGTCTGTTTAATTTCCCAACATTCAACACGCGCGCGCCCCTGTGTGTGTGTGTGTGTGTGCATGATCTGCAACATTTCATCCCTGGCTGCCAGTGGAATAATCCACTCGTTTTAAACACACACGCACACACACATCCTTTTTGTATAGCAGTTGATTGAAAATGAAAGAGGCAGAGAAATCCCAATTAGGACCCAAATGACGTCAAATATCAACGCTATAAATGTACACATTTAATCCACATGATGATGATTTCAATTTGGGGAATAAAATGGGGTTATTTTGATTTTGAACTGTAGTCTGTTGTATTGTATTGTCATTCTCAACGGCATGCATGATCAGATAATCATTTTTGAAAATCATTTTTTTCTTAACTTGTGTTCTGCTAAAGAGAATCAAAGGAATGAAAGTAAGACTTGTTGTGCTTTCTTAGAAGCCAAACTAACGGGGAAACGTTTTTTTCCTCGAATGATTAAAAAAAAGGGTTTCATTTTCAAACATGATTTTTTTTTTCTTTTTTCTTTTTCCGAGCACACGTAGGGGGATAAAAATAAGACATCAAGCCACCTCCACTTCAAGATTTACGATTGAGCATGAAATGAGTTTTTGATGGACGACTGACGCCCTAAAGAGGCTGCATGGGCTTTTTCTGGGGACAAAGAGTGGACGGAGGCTCTCATGCAGCAGCAGCAGCAGCACCTCTCACAAAATGGACGCAGCAGCAGCAGCAGCAGCAGCATCATGCGAGCGAGCGAGCGAGCAAGGAAGCAAGAAGGCAACAAAATAGCAGTTCCTATAAAGAAACAGGTGAAAAAAAGGCGGCAAAAATCGTCCATCTTTTATAAATATTCCTCATTGAGTTCCTTCTCCATTTGCACGCTTGAACTGACCTGCACGCGCTATTTGCTCTACGTTGGAGGGAAAAAATGACGTCACGAATGGACCCTTCACCGGCTCCGTCACAATTAGGATTATTAATTATGATTTCACATTCGTGAACGAAAGGGGGGAAAAGTTGACGAAGCGACGAGATGCGAAGGTACGCACATATATACACACACACACACACACGCGCGCGCGCGCAGAGTGCGCCCCTAAAATGACGTCATGGTGTTTATGAGCAGAGGAAATATGAATTGATGCAATATTTACTGACCTTGTTGTCTTGCTCGGATGAGGGGCGCGCGAGAGTGACCCGAGCGGAGGATGCGCGCGCAGAGACAGAGAGCGGGCCGTGCACGCGCTGACGCACGCGCTCCCCGGTTTAAGGCGACACTTCAACATTTGCCTCCTCATTCATTTCGTTTTCCTTTTTCATTCATAACATCATTTTTATTGATCAGTATCAGTTGTTATCATTAGTATTTTCTGTTACTCTTTTTGATAGTATTTTTTTTCCTCAATTTCGCTCCCTTTCCTTCATTCTTTATTATTTTTATGATATATTATCACTCTTTTTCCTTTACTTATTTTTTCATTTGATCCTTTTCTTTCTCCTTGTGTTATTGTTCTACACCCAATGCATCCCCATTCTTGCCTTTATTTCTCTCCTCTTTCGATTTTACTCTGAAAATTCATTTTCTTCCTCTTCTATCATTTCTTTCTTCACTCCTTATTATCATTATTATTTTTTGTTCATTTTTTCCCAGTTATTTTTTCACTCCTTTTTCAGGAAAGTAGGAGGGAGGATGACTGCTGATTGGCCCCAACAAACAAATAAATCCGTGACGTCACATAGGATCTCACGGATCATTGTGTCATTTTGATGTTTTTCTCCATTCAGGCACATTTCAATATGCTGACGTTTTTTTTAAAAAAAAAAACATGACATCATAAAGAGTCATTTTTTGAATTAAGAGTTTTGCACTTGGGCGCCTTGGTAATTGTGTACAATTTCATAAATATTGAGCTATATATTTGCAAAGTATTTAGACAAATTCTGTGCAAAAACCAAAAAATGGGGTAAAAATGTTCACTTGTGATTTACAACATAAATATAATACAACTCAACAGATTCAAGTGATTGACTCTTTGCAATATTAGAGCGTTTTTGTGTATTGGACTGATTCTAATTCCTTCAAATGGAATTATTACGTCACCTTTTGCTTACAAGTCTCATTGAGCACACACAAACCTATGGTGTATTTTTTGGGCTGGAGAATAAGAGGCAGCGAATTCTTTTCAAGGCCCAAATAAATAGCGTTAAATTCTTTAAACTTCCTCTTCTTTTTTTTTTTTTTTTTTTTTTTGGTCTTTCGTTTTTGCAGTCACTTCCTGTAATCGTGAAGTATAGCAGATTGCAAATTGAAGAACACAACGCAGGCAATCAAGTGCTTATTTGGGAGGGATTTTAAGGACAACATTGAATGAAAGCATATTAGTTGACTCATAAAAATATTCATTGGAAGGAGGGGCGCATCATGAATATTTCATCTTATTTGCTCGTGCTGTAATGAAGAATTAATGCAATTAATAATCATTCAATAGTGTCAAAGTGCAATTAATACCGTACACAAAATTTCAATGAATAATTCAAAATGGAGGGAAATATATGTAAAGGTATATACATCATTAAATGTTGGGGGGGGGGGGGGATTAACACTTTACATCGAAGTACAATAGAAATGATTTAAAAATATGAGCATATTTAGAATAAGATCATAACAAGTCCTTTCAACATATTTCAATGGCAAATCCATTTGGACTGGGGGGAGCTTCATGGACCGGACGCAAAGGTGATTCTAAAATATGATCCAGGAATACATTTTAAGAAAAAAAAAATCAACATAAAATACATTTATTAAAATTAAGGGATAGTAATCTAAATTTGATAATTGTCTTTCTTATTTTCATGACTCCAAAAACCAAGATGAGGTCCCTCTCCCCCACGCTTCTGTTTAATTCTCCCCTTTTTGTGTGTGTGTATTTGTATTTATTGGGGGTGTGAAATATTAGGTTGGGTGCACGCGCGCACGACAGTCTTATCAGCTCGCGCACGTCTCCTCACGCAGGATCACAGGCGCTGATTAAGAAAGAAGTGCCAAAAAGGGGGTTGGGGGCCTGCAGGATTGCTCACAATGAATCCTTATCAGCTGCGTGCACATTATCAGCCTTTCTGCACGCATTTATTGCACGGGGGCCACGTCACAATCGGCACGTGCACGCGCGCACTTGCAGGAATGCTTTTTAGCATGTTTCATTGCAGCCAAAAGACGAAAGGGGGATCTGATCAGAATGTTTGAGGGGCGGGGGGTGTCCTAATCTCTCCCAGCAGTCTTGCAGCCCGTAATTAGTGTGTCAATTTCAACCTGAAATGAACTGCATCGACCTGCCATCACGCAAACCAACCATTTGGATCAAGATTCTCATCATTCACACCCCCCAAAAAAAATCCTCTATTATGGAAAAAAAAATGAAAAAAAAACATCATTCATCACACACACTACATGAGCTTCTTACATTACGTGTAATCTGTATTTTTACGACTCACTTTTTTTTTTTTTTTTGGTATCCTGGCAACCATCAGATGGAAATCACGTCCAATGAGAGGCGGGAAGGTGTCCATGTCAATCCCCCCCCCCCCCGCCCGCCATACTCAATGAGCAGAATAATCCACGAGTGGGTGGCCCCGAGTAGGAGGCTACAAAATCCTCATCTCTGCTGTTCATACGTATCTGAAAACAATATTAACAATAATATCAGTCATAATGGAAATGCACGTATAAGAATATTTCAAGTGTTTATGCTAATCTCACGAACACGTACAACGTAACCTTTCAATAATGTACATTTGCACATTTTTGCTTGGTTTTAGCCTATGGGAGGTCATCAAAATGACATTTCAGCTGTTGTCAGTCATTAACTTGATGTTGGTTAGTTGTCATCAACTTATTATTAGTGGCTGATCTGTCAACAGGGAGCACATTGGCTGCCATTGGCGGAAATAGACGTCCAATGAACATTGGTTTATTCGGCCGCTGCCAACCCTCCCGCTTCAAACTCATTTCAACTGGTTTGTCACCGTCCGTGGCGCCGAAAGAGTTCAAGTCGGTGGCGATGGCGCGCCTGAAAGGTGCTATTAGTTTTCCCGACTCGTCGTCCGGCATAACGAGGCGTTTATCAGGGGCCGGCCCAGAGCGCTCGTTCATCTCGGGCCGCCTAATGAAATGAATCCATCGTCTCTGGCTCGTTTGTTTTTAAGAGGCGAAGCGGACATTTTACGGCGCTAATAAAAAGCCATCTTCTTCTTCTTCTTCTTGTTTCTGGTGCGCGTGTTTTTCCAGGAAGGCGACTTTTGATTGACAGGCCGTCGGCGGGATCATGTTTAATCCGCGCCTCCGTGCAGCCTGTTCGGAACTCATTTCTCCACGGCGAGATGGGGGACTCAGATGGTTGCCAGGGCGACCCAGATAGCGCTAAGCCATTTCCATTTTCTGTAAAGGGGAGGGGCGCCGGGCGGAGTCTACGCGCCAAAGGTCGGCGCAAAGTCATCGACGACGCGCACGCGCGCGGCTTCAAAGACACGCGGTTAACTCATTGGCTGATCGTGTTTAAGTGCCAATGACGGTGACAGACGTCCGATCCGTTGGAACTGAGAGTTAACCAGAAGAATGAATGGGAGTTTATCTATGTGACCTAACATTGACCTGTACATTGCTTACCTGAGTTTGGACACATAAAGTTTGTCTTGTTCATGTCTTAAAGGTAGGATTTCCAACAGTTTGTTGTCATTATTACCCTCCCAAAATTTGGTTCATTCTACGGCCTCCGGACTTCCAGGTGAGCGCTCACCCCACTAGGTCGATCCGCGGCCTGCGCTCGTGCGATAAACGTGAGCTACGAGTACTCTGTCGGCGTCGGGCTAACTATGCTAACGGGGCTAACTGTCTATCTCGGTGCCGCACGTTGCGCGGGAACTCGCCGGGAGCCGTCCCTCGTGCCCAATATTCAAATATCAAAAGCGCGCCCCGGCATCCCGAGCGCCCTCAGATGACAATGACAAGCTAGGATAAGAAGACTTTGCATCAAATTACAAACGGCTAAAAACATTTTCCAACACAAAAAAACCTAGATTCATTAAGTGTTTGTTCCCAGTTACTGAATCCCATGCACCGTCATGACCCGAGAGCCTGCTTTCCAATCAAAGTCAATTCATCAAGCATCTCATCTTGCGCCACGCGGGCTTCCTTCCAAGCAAAACAACAGCTGGAAGATGAAAAGTTAGCAACACGCTAACCACTTGAAAAACTCCAGGGGGGGTCAATGCTCACAAAATGTTAATACATGAATGCATTCACGCACCACTGAAAAAATGAACTCACTGGCACGACATCCAATCGCCATCCATGTTTTAATCCCCTATAAATGGCACTAAATGGTGGCAAATTGAAGTTCAGCCTTGGTGTGTTTACAGGAAGTGGTTTCGTCAACGGCGACGAAAGGGCAGCGCAGCACCTGCCGCCGCACGCACGCCACCGCAGTTAGCGGGGTTGTTTGTGAATGAAATGAAAGGTGGTCCCGGGAATCAAAGGGGGGAGGGTCTCGTCAGTCAGCACTTTTGATGAAACTTTCTTGAAGTGGAGGAATCAAACACTTCCTGGCTTGAAAGTGGAAACAGCGGCCACTTCCTCCCTCATGCAGGTGAACGGAGGCAGCGTGCGGGGGGACCCGGACGCCCAGTCTAAACACGGAGCAACTTTTCTCAAATCAAAACAAAATACGGCCGTTGTCCATCGAGCGAAAGCCAAAATGCAGCTTCAAAGTTTGACTTGATTCAAGCAAGCGCGAGTATTGTGTTTTTTCCCGTTCAAATTTTGGCACCTTTGCCATTTCCTTGTTTTTATTTGAAACCCAATTTTTGTCAAAAGCACACAGAGAGCGCCTGTGCCCCCCCCCCGGGGCGGTAAGGTACACCGCGGCCGTGGCGGGGGGCCAGAAGCCGAGCGCTCCGTTCTGAAGGGTTCATTCCGCCGGCGGTCACGAGGTTAAGTGGCGCGCACACGCGCAAACACTGCCGCCATTGACGTCAACGTACACGAGACGCCGCCGGAGAGACGGCGAGGCGGGGGGGTCCTTGGCCGCATACGCTCGTGGACCAAAAAGTCCTACCTTTTGACTTTATCATTTTTTATAAAGGAGACGATGATTTAACTGCCATTGACGGCTCTAGACGTCCAATCCATCCAATCCAAGTTAAGATGAATTGGAGGGCTATAGCCGTTTTAGCGATCATATAAAGGGATAAATGTCAATGGGGTTGGACGTCATCACTTGTCTTGAAGACAGAACAATTCAAGCCACGTCCTTTATCATGAAGGAGATAGTGCCTTTTCTCATAGGCACTATCAATCAGGGATTAGTATTGTTTCTCGTATTTACTGTTTGACATTTTGTATTACTCTTACACACCAAATATAAAATAAATAGCACTTATACCATAGATTTAGCAAAAGAAGAATATAGGGCATAAGAGATAAAAAACTCCTACTTATCACCAGTGTTGTTAATTTTACTTTAAAAAAGTAATTCATTACAGTTACAAATTACTTCTCCCAAAAAGTAATTGCATTAGTAACTCAGTTACCTGAATGTAAGAGTAATTAGTTACTTGGCAAAGTAACAAGTGATAATTTTCCTGTTTTTTTTTCCCCCAAAAAAATCCCCCCCCCCCAAAAAAACAGGTCACACAATGTGAAGTTTAAAGGGTTTTGGGGACAATTGGCCCTTGCTCAATTCTTTACCCTCCACTTAACTAGACACAAGTGTATTTCGATAACTAGATAGTAACCTTTGCTAGGTGTGGAGGTCATTTAAAGTTGTGAATCAACCGTTAAAGTTGCTCCCGTTATTGCATTAGTTCCCTTCTGTCTACTTTCAACATGTGTAAATTTTAAAACTGTTTCATCATTTAAAGATAGATTTACGTCAAGATTTTGCCGATTTAGGAGCATTTTAGATAAAAAAAAAAAAAAAGTTACTTAGGTTCGCTAGGAGGGATCTCCACATCAGAGCCTTCTTGAGAGGTCTACTGCTTTAAGATGGTGGCTGTTTACTAACGCATGTAGTCTTTAAAAGATGTTGCCAATGCAGCCGTATCTGTCATATGCATCTAGTTCTATAATATGTGATATCTACTGTATCATGTGGGCATAGTTTGTAGGCTATGGCTACAGTCAGGTATTATTGGAGCCACCAAGCATCACGTTTGCAACGGCGTCTTCCCCACTCCTGCTCTGCTCTCTCGTCTCCGTGAGTCCGTCTCTCTCTCAGACTTTTTTTTATTCAACCAACTTAGTAACGCATAGTAACGCACGCCTTTCCCGCCTAAGTAACGGCGTTGCCAAGATGAGAAAAGTAATTAGATTACTCATTACTGAAAAAAATAACGCCGTTAGTAACGCCGTTATATTCTAACGCCGTTATTAAATACACTGCTTATTACGGAAGCCCAGCGTGTGTGTCATGCAACGAACGCACCAATTCTCGCAGTCAGTTCTCCCGGACAGTTCAGAACAAATGGCGGGATGCTCTGTCCCAACACCAGGATCACTGGAGAACGCCCGATGTCTAACTGATAACACGACTGACAAGACTCCAAGAACCCCTTTGACGCCGAGGTGGCAAAAATCCACAACCCTCGTTGCACGGACAACAGTAACTCCCGAAACCTCCTGTCCAATCCACAAACAAACAATAATCCCAAACACACCTTTCTTCCTGCCCACGTCCCGCCCCGCGAATACCTTCAAAAGCGTGCGATAGGGTGACCTTGCTTCCTCGCCTGAGTGTTTCTGATTCGCCTTGTCGTTTGATTGCTGTCGACCTGAATAAATTGTCAACGTGTTTTTTGGTGAGCCTTCTTTAAACCTTTCAAAATGGAGTCAGTGCAAAGGGTTAAGACTAAGGTGAACGCGCGGAGTTTTCCCTTCTGGCCAGATTGCTGGAGTCTCGCCGGCCTGGATCGTTGGAGCTGCGCCGGCGCGATCCGTCAGTTTAGCTGGCGTGATTCCGGCGGTCTGGTTGGAAGGTCAGATTCCTTCAATCATAACTATATTTTTGCTCATTTTTCAACTAATTTTCAGAGGGCACCCCTCAGTTTTGTTACCGAACACGAAGGCGGGTTCTCGGCAGAAGCCGTGGCTTGGCCCGGCCCCTGCGCATCTGTATTTGTGTCTTTGTGCGGTGGGGGGGTAAAGCCCTGCCGTCGCCCGTCTTTTGTCTCTCTACTGATCGCCTCTAATGCTGCAGCACTAATTGTTTAACACAGAAACACATCTTTTCTCCCTTTAATGTTTTTGTCGCCATTGTCAGCCGCGCATTGATGACAAAACCTTTGTGGATTTCCTCCCCCCCCCTCCCACATCCTCCTCCGACGACAGAAAGAAAGACACGCGAAAAACGTGAACATCAGCAGAAAAAACAGGGATGTCTGGCAAGTTGCATCATTTCGCCAAACAAACAGTGTGAAAGGGTGTTAGCGGGCCTATTAGCATATACACACAAAAGGCCCGTGTGTGCGCGGCCGCCTCGGAAATAAAAGGAAAACACAAAAAAAAAAAAAAACGCGGCGCTCGTTACTCTCCGCCGGCCGTGACGGAGGTTTCTCCAAGAGATAAGGCGGCGGGTAAACATGTGATCGCCGCAGATCCAATCGGCTCAAACAAAAGCGATACGCCACCGAGACGAGCAGAAAGGATGCTGGAGGTGCGCCGCCGCCGCCGCGGCCAAAGTGGGAGAGGAAGCGCTCGTCTCTTATCATTTGCATCATAATGGCAAAGTGATACGTGCGCGCTAAGCGCTTGACAAAGTGCCTTACCTTCAAGAAATGTGTCACCATTGTGTTGCCGACGCCGCTTTCATCACTTTGGGAGGAGGAGGCGGAACCGGGACAGGTGCGGCGGCGGCGACGACCGAGCGTTTCGCTTTGTTCGTCGCCACTTTGCTGGAACGCCGACAAAACGGAAAGTTGCCTGCCAGTCGACAAGAAAAGTGCATTGAATTCATGTCGACGAAGTCGAATTTCAACGACGATTGACGTCCAAACCATTTGGACGTCTTTCGCCGTCAGCGGCAGCCAAAGGTGACGAACTCGCAACTGGCAGTCTTAAATTTTTCATTCTTTGGCACGGAATGAGATATTATTGACTACTCGTGCTCAACGGTGGCATTTCCAAACAAAACGAGACAAAATGGTAAAATAGTTGAACGGCGCTTTTCTACCTTTAACCAGATCACCATCCACCAACTGGTGACGCAGCACCAGGAGGCTCAAGGATACTTACGACAAGTTCATCAGGGCGGCGAATCGGACCCACAACCTCTGGGTTATGGGACAACTACTCTACCAATAAGCCATGCCACACCATCAAATACTGAGAGTCCATCTGAAGAGGGTCTTGCGCCATCCCCTAGGAAACAATGAGTCATCTGCGGGTAAACACACAAAATAACACATCAGCCTTTACTGAAGTCTGCAAAAAAAAAAAATCATTTAGCAATTCACCTTAAAGTGCGTACGACAGGATAAAAAATAAAAAAAAAACTCTTAAATACCATTATTATGTGAATTAGAATCATATTTTGAGACGATTTGACTATATACAACAATTTGGCAAAGCGCAGATGACGAGAAATTTGTTTTTTAATCCGACAGCTAGCCACGCCTACCATTATAGGGCTCTAGCCGCCCCAACAGGAGGATGACGTCGGCAGGGTCATCTGATTTAGAATTCAGTCCATTGAGGGGGAATTATTCAGGACGAGGAAAATGTGACAGAGAGAGCCGCAAAATGTCATTGTTTCACTCTCCCTACTCCAATATTTTTACAGGATATTCTTTTTATCTCAGTATTTATCCCCAATTGCTAAATAAATGGTATAGTCATGACAAGCAAGTCTTGTGCTGAATGGAATATGAAATAATAAAAATGCATTTATTCAGTACGACATGGCAAAATTACTCCATAATTGTCAAAACTGTCGACTTCACCTTTACTGTTGAACGATATTTTATGCCACCGTAGTTAGTCAGGCTTTTGTCATTTCCCTGCCCCGGCTTCGGAGAATGTAAACAAACCGAGAGGCGTGACAGCTATCTGACACGCTAACCCGAACGGAGTGCCGTCTCAAAGTCTTATTTTCGCTTTTCGAAGCAAAAAAAAATAAAAAAATTAATCACACAAAACTAGGCCGGATCATCTAACACAGCGGCAGGGTTGTCGATCGTCTACGCCGATCGGCAACCCGGCCAGCAGCGGGCGAGTTAAAGCTCGTTCCCCTGCTATGGACCGGAGAGCTCGCCGGGGAAGCGGTGGAAGAGTGCTGCCGGACAAACCGGCCTACGTCAGAGGAGCGCGTCACCGCCACGTGGTAAACACGAATATTGCGTAAAATAAAGCTTTACTACACGGCAAAGACGTAAACAGAGAGCGGCATACAGTTGTTGTGCAGCTAACACGGCAGGATGTGTCTAAGGAGAACTTTTCTACATTTCCGTCCATGATCAAACGTAAGTAAATAGTCCTTTATTTAAAAAAGGTTTGTAGTGTTTACTTTGTAATCGCTGTATTCGCATTTTTAACAAAATGTTGCAATTTCTGATGGGGTGCAAAATTTGACAAAACACCGGACGCACCAAGAGGGCAATAAGCCGAGTATAGAGTGGGGTGTGCAAACAAGCCGCCAGTCCTCGGCCGAGGGGCATTCTGGACAATCAGCCACAAAATTCAAGCTACCTCCGTAATAAAACATCTGCCATTGACATAATACGATGTTTACTCACTTCCTCGTAAGTCCAATGGTCCCACAGAAGTAGGGCTTGTTTGACCAATACCCACGGTGAACAGGAACCTTTTCAAACCAAAAAAGGCTCACGTGCCACTCCCTGGTGCAGCAACAATTTTCTGCAGCCGTTTGGCTGGCGTGATGTGAAAAATAAACGAATGAATCCACAAAATCAGCTGAAGCCGCAGTGCACGCTATAAAGCAATGCTGTATTGTGAGACGCTGACCCGGGTGACGTCACATTCGCATTTGTCCAAAACCCGAGCCTGAAGCCGGAAGTCACTCATTTTCATGGCGCGGGATTCAAAAATTGAATATATGAAACGATCACTTCCACACACATCCAAGCGGTCCATTTCATTCAGGAGCATAAAACACTGCGTGAAATATGAAATAAACGTGCTTTTTTTGGTGTCACACACTTTAAGACAGTGTTTTGACGACTTACAGGTAACAAAAAAAATCTCTGCCTGAGAAACTAAACTAACTATTGTTAGCTTAGTTTCTGACTTGTGTTTTTTTAGTCCCCATCGCTCTTTAATTAGCTGCTTTGTTTGAGTTCCAGGTGACATTTATGTGATTTTTTTAGGTGCTGTTGCCAAGGTTACTATGAAGACGGATTCATCCCCTCGTATTTTTTCTCTTTTTATGTGGCGTCTGTTCGACAGGAATAAAGTTTATTATTATTATCGTCGTCATTCTGGAGGCATGAAGCATTAGAGGACACATCCAATGACACCCCCCGTTTCCACCTTCCTCCCCAGGAGACTGCCGCGGCCTCTGCGCATCCCAGATAAGGCCTCCTCACCGGGGGACGAGCGGAGGGGGTGTCGCGGCGCTTGAGAGGGGCGGGGGGCTCCGGGGTCACCACAATGGCCCGCTCCCGATAGCGCTATCAGCTTATGCTAATCAGCAGCTAAGTGTTTTGGGGGCGTTCTCCTTCCTCGAACCTCCTACTTAACCTGCGCCCGAGCACCAGCGACTTCTCGTCCGCTTCCTCTCGCCTTCAAAGGGCCCAAATTGATTAATAGTGTCACAAATTGATGTTCAGAGCCGTCAGAGATATCACCGGACTTTTTTTGGGGGGGGCTATTGAGCTATTGTTCCAGCCATAATGGTGCTTTTGGAGGGCTTGAATGAGACGCCTTTGTCAGCCCGCCGCGGCGTACGCCACATTTGGAAGATAGAGAACACACAAGAACAAGAAGCGCCCACGACCTCCACCTTCGCAAACTTAGCGCACCAACAAAAAAAAAAAAAAAAGAGGGAGGGTGAAGATGTCATGTGTTGCTTTTATCAAAGAAAATTGTCCTCTAAAAAGACATTTTTGAGTAAAATTCATTTCTAGCGTCCAATCCTGTGGCTCTTTTAAAATCCCTTTAAATGGTTTATCACTGGTACATGTCCAACTGAAGTGGGAGGGTTGGCAACAAATGAACTCACGTTCACGTATCGACATTCACCGCAGAAGGATGATTGGACGCTACACGACCGGACTTTTACCGCCATCTCGTTTTTCCCGGTGGTGAGCGGAGTTGGCGGCCATCTTGGGTAGGGTGACCGGTGTTCGGCCATTCCTTACTACGCAGCGAAACGTCCTACGCCAGGGTTCACTAAATCTGGACCTTGGTGCTACTTTTCCTGTCATGTTTTCCATGTCTCCCTCCTCAAACACACCTGAATCAAAATAATCAGGATCGTTATCAGGCTTCTGGAGAGGTTGCTGATGACATAATCATTTGATTCAGGTGTGTTAGGGGAGAGAGACGTGGAAAACACGACAGGAAAAGTGGCACCGAGGTCTGGATTTAGTCAACCCTGTCCTACACAATGCTCAGCGCGCTTGCGCAAGCATCCGCACATCGGTTAGAAGCGGCGAGTACTCACTATTTTTGTTTTTATTTAGTTATTTTGAATCTTTTCACTGCCTCAAAGATAATTTTTGCATGTATACCCTCTCATACTTTTAACCATTGTGTTTTTTTGTGTTAAGCTTTGAAGCAGTTGACCACATTAGTCACGTAGCGTATTTAAACCGTCCTTATTTGATATAACTACATTTAAGTATTTTCTGCAGGCATTTTTTTAGTACGTTGTTCCTGTACGCATCTAAAAAAACAAGTTTAGAGCGCACGGTAGCACGGACATTTTGGCAGAACACCGGCGGTCAGTAACAAGAGCAGCATCGACATGCCCATTTTCGTGCCGTATTGGCATCGACACCAAATTTGGGCCATTTTTAGGTGCGCAATTTCTCTGACAAGTGAATCTATGATCAAAATAGCCAATTTAAAAATGACCAGTTGATTCGTAGTCACAGCCCTACTCTAGTGTAACAACTTTTTCCTCCCAGCTGAGTACGGCACTACTACGAGGAAAGTAAATAGAAAAGGTGAGAAGTACTTTCCACCGAGGGTGCGGCAACGCAAACAAACAGGAAGCGTATTGGAGGGCCTCCGAAAAGTTTATTTTCCGTCACACGCAGCTGAACGGGAGGCGTCGGCTTCCCCGAGATGGAATCCGCAAAGTGATTTTCTCCCGCCGCCGCCGCCGCTAAATCTCTTGATCACTTTAATTTTTTGCTAGGCTGCTCGCTAGGCCAGAGGAGGTGAAAAAAAGGAGTCTAGGGAGGAAGAGGAACGGAGGCGTTATCGGCGTCCGGCCGGAGTCGGCGGCGCTGAATCGGCAGAGATTAGGACAAAATGCGGCCGCTTGCTCGCTCGGTGGCGTAAGCCCCTTACACGCCGCCGCTCGTATTAGTTCAGGTGAAAGGACGCCTGCCTTTACATACAAGCGGACAAATCCGGACACAATGCGTTTCCCGCCGGACCACAATGCGGCCGCGCTATCTGCGGACCTCGCCGCCGCCGCCCACCCCCCCCCCCTCCGGCGGCACCGCTATCCAAACGGCGGAGAAGACCACGGCCCGGGGAGATACGGCGTCCAATCAAAGTGTGTTTGCCGGCTCTCCGCGGGGGCACGGAGGAGGTCACGCGTGTCTTTCTTTCCCAAAAGTTGCTACTTTGGGCGCAAACTTGCCGGATGGCAAACGAAGAACAAAAATGGATGCATTCTTTGATGAAAAATAACAAAATTAAATAAGAAAATTCAACTTTTTATGAAGACAATTTGAATATAGCTCAATGGCTGCATTCAAATAGATTGGACATCTACCACAAAGGAAACAAATAGTTTTTTTGTCTAAAGTTAGAAAAAGGAGGAAAATGTCAATACTGTTCTTTTTTTTAATTTATAAAATTTCTTTTATTTACTTATTTTTGTTATTATTGAAAATAAGGAGGAAACAAATTACTTGGAATTTAAATTATTTTTTACTTTTTTTTCCATTCAAAAACATAAAAGTGTGGCTTCTGAGCCACATGCCGCTTCAACACATTGACGTCGCGAGAAGTCCAATCCATTTGAAGTGTGACGGTGACAGCCAATGACGGTTCCGTCGCTGCCACCCTTCCAGTTCAAATGGATGCGAGTGATAAACTCGTTTAAAGAGTTTAACCCTTAAATACCTGCAACATGAAGCAATTATCAGAGAATCCCAAAATTTGAAAAATAAGCTCCTAATGAAACCTTTTTTTCCCCAAATTTGTAAAAAGAAAAGTCAAAATGAATATGTGTAGTAAGCGCTCAATAGCTACTGTATAACCCTTGCTAAATCCTGTTTTTTTTTCTCATAGAACCAGCAGAACTTGGATCCGTCATAGTTTTTTTTCCAAAAAGAAATGTCAAAATTCTGAATTTGTCTCAAAATCATGAAATTTAAGGTGTATCAAATGTGATACATTTGGCAATAAACGGTTAAATGAAAACCTATATGAGCGTTATGACTGGGCATCTCTCACTGTCAATGGCAGCCAATGGGTTCATCTCTGCTCGACTAATATCCCATGTTTTTTTCTCAGGTGGGAAGCAGCCGCGGTCCCCCCTCCCCCCTTTCGTGTGGGCTCTGACAGCATCTTTATTCAAATGAAGACGGCGTCAAGGCAGATTAAGTGCTCGCCAGCCCACACGGGATGTTCTTGCCAAAAAGTACACATCACATCTCATCTTCCAAAAAAAAACAAAAAAAAACATCCCACATTTTCTGTATCGCCCGCTAATCTAGCGCCCGGCTTAGTCGGCCGGTCGCTCGAGAAGAATTTGTCTTCTTGTGAAGTCCTTCACCTCGTCCTTGTTCGCACGCTAATTCTGCCTTTCATCTGCGGGACGGCCTGCCCCGGCAAAGCGCTCGTCTTTGCAGGTTGGACCCAAAAAAAAAAAAAACCCTGTCAACTAGTACACACTTTGTCTCCTGAGACAATTCCACCCCCGCTAGAATCGACGTGTTTTGTTCTTCAAATCATTTTGGCCTCCCGGTACAGCTCGAGTCTGATATCTTTGATACTGAATTAATGCTTCATTGGCTTATTAAGAAAAGAAAAATCTTCCCTGTTATCATTTATGCTTCTATTGTATTGTAGGTTTCATATAGTCCTTGTATTTGTACGTATAGTAAATATTCTCTTCATTTTTGGATTTTGAAGTGTGGCTTATGAGCCACATGCTGCAGAGAAAACGTATTCCGTGCCCAGATTGGACGTCTACCGCCGCCAAAGAGTCAACTTCACAAACTCTGATTCGACGGTGAAGCGGCGATTCCTGCGTCAGAATGCACACCGGCGCGGAGAAATAAAAATGTCAGGACGTAAAACGTCGCGCTTGAGGCGGCGGCGGGGCGACAAATCCGTATTCTTCAATAAAAGCGCCGGCGCGCCATAATCAAGGCAGAACAAAGCGGCGTGATTAACGATCGCAATTTATCGTATCTGCCGGCCCGACGGCGGTTATCATAATTCATATCGTAAATAAGCGCGGCCGGCCAATGGGGAGGAGGCGTCCGTGTCATCCCAAATAACCTTTGATAACAATTACCATAGAAGGCCTCCAGTCACAATGTTATCAGCGTCCCATTCTCCCCGTGTAGCCTACAACACTATTACCATATAGATTAGACTATTTACAATGCGCACGCACATTGGCGCGCACCACCAACGTGCGCGGGAAAAGTGCGCTTGTCTGGAAGTATGTGTGGAAACAAGTCGGCGAGTAGAATTGCGTATCTTTGACTCCCACATTGTCGGTGGCGCGTTCCTGGAGGGTTTGGGAAAACCTTGGAGGGAAAAAACCCAGATAACTGTCACAGATTAGCCGAGCGGATCTTGTCCAAGGTGTCTTTCTTCTTTCCCGTTTTTTTATCTGCCGATATGCTGATATGTGCCCACACACGTCACGTAAGAACAGAAAATGCACTTATTAATGATCACCCATGCTAATTTCGCTACCCGTTTATGGAATTTTCCTCTATATGTTAGCATCGAGCTAGTTAAGTGCTGTTCATATAAAGTCTGTATTTAACAACTCGACCAAGTGATATTTGGTTATTGCAGTTGTATTTCATTTTTCACATCCGGTTAGTTATTGAAAAAGGTGACATAGCTAAAGTTTAAGTATTTGTTTCATAAAGCATAAGCATACAACTGGTAGTAACAAAATTCATTTGCATTTACAATACATTCTCAGTTTGACTTTATTTAAATCTTATCGTGAGTTTTCGTCAACGCTGACAACCTCGGTACATATATACGTCGGCACAGAGTACAAAGCCATCCCGCCCGCCTGCCGGTGCGAGTTTATGCCGACTCGCAACGGCGGAGCTTTGAATAATTGCGCCACAATGCGAGCGGCGCCGATTAATTGCCTGAGATAAGGACGGGCCGGCGCTGCCTCAGCTTCCGTAATTCCGCCGAGAAACTATTTAAGTGACCCTGTCATCTCGGAGCGGCGTGATGGCTGTCCTAATTACTCCACAATAACAAACGCGCAGCTCATTTAGCTGTGACGAGCGCCTGCAATCAGCACTTCTATGAATAACTTAACAGGAAGGCGTGGGCCTATTTACACTTCCATTAACTCAAGACAATGCGCGTCACCTCCACGTGAGCGCGCCTTCAGGTGGCAATGACAAAGCGGGAACCGGACGATCACCTATCAGCGCCGTCCGTTTCCACCCGGAGGGGCGATCGGACGTTCGGTCGGAACGGATAGGACGCCCGGCGCAGTCGAAAAGAAGAGAAAAGCCGAGCGTCGGATGAAAGACCGGGAGGGAGGGGCGCACTTGACACCGAGCTAATGGCCAATCGGCGTCTTGATAGCGTCATTTAGCCGTGCGCCCGAAGGCCCCGCCGCCTTTGAAGTGCTTCCAAATGTCGACTCAATTATTACTTAAATGAAAAAGAGTAGGAATTCAATTTGAGCGTTTCGCGCGACAGATAATCGCCGACATTTCACGATAGGCGGCCGACAAAAAAAAAAAAAAGTCATTTGAGGGAGGCCCGGCCGCCTCCTTTTTTTCTTCTCTCTTTAGGGGAGAAACACAGTGTTGATGCTCGCTTCCATCTTTTCTACGCTCGCCATTATGACGGCGGCGGGTTCAGAATCAATTTGCCAGAATAATAGTCTTCATCAGAAGGGAAGCCGGCGGTAATGATGTTCCGCCACACCTGCGTGCGCGCGCGACTCGGCGCCATTCATTACACGTTGGCGTCAGCGCTTCGATGAAGACGCGTCGCCACGGCGTCGTTTTCGCGCGACGACGGACCGACTGAACCGAGCGTGAAGACGTTCCGGGGCGTGCGGCATAATATCGTCTTGTCACTTTTGTACATTTTGATTTCTCAATGATGGCGTCGGGCTTAAACACGAGGCCGCGTTGGGTTCAACCGGTGGAGGTGTAAAATTCAAGCGTTTTGAATGCCCGCAGTACCGGACATGACCACTGGAGGCTGGCTACAAAACAGAGCGATCCGCCATCAAATCCCTTTCCAAATTGCCTGGTTAAAACATAAAAACAAATGTTGAGTTTTCACTGTTTTCACTGTATGGTGCCGCTGACGCTACAGAACAATTGAACGGGGAGTACATTCCCCCACCCCAATTTAAGAATCCTCACACTTACAACCCTTAGCAAAAAGTATGGAATCAGCAGTCTCGGACGAGCACTCACTCAGACATTTTATCATGTAGAACAAACTCGGATAAAAAGCTTGAAAAAAATAATAAATTACTTCAAAAGTGCAACTCTTTAGCATTCAGAAACACTAAAATGATTAAAAAACATTGTGGTGGTTAGTAGAGGCGTGCGAAATTTCCGATCCTTAGATTATTCGCGATTCGGCCGTGGAAGATTCGAGACCAATTCCCAAACATCCAAATTCCGATTATCAAATTATACCGGGTAAAGCTGAACTAAAACACAGTCAGCGCGGTCTTCAGGACGCAATGAGGAACGGACCGAGAGCAAATATCATGTCGTTCAACTCATGCCGCTAGATTAAAAAAAAAAAAAATACCTGACTGCGGCCGACAGCTGGTTCAAACAACGCCCAGTTGCTAGTTGCTACAAACATACGGCCACATACGGCTATAGTAGATATCACATAAATGCAGAACTAGATGCTAAATGACAGACAACTGACATATAAAAAGAACTAGATGCAAAACGACAGGCTTGCCGTTTATTAGTTGCCGCGTTGTAAACAGCCGCCATCTTAAAGCAGTAGACTTCTCTAGAATGCTCTGTTGTAGCGAACCTAATTAACTTTTTATCTGAAATATTCCTAAATCAGCAGATCTTGACTTGAATCTATCTTTAAATAATGAAACAGTTTTAAAACTTTGACATGTTGTAAGTAGACAGAAGTGAAATGATGGAATAACAGGAGCAATTTTATCAACTTTAACGGTTGATTCACATCATTAAATTGATTTAATGTCGTTTAAAGCTGCCGATCAGGAATGGGGACTTGAGTATTTTATTTAATGTTTTTAACTGTTAACTTGATACTCAAATATTAGTTTGGTTTAGCCTAATAGGATTTTTAAACTATTTTGGAACTAATCTACAAAACATTAAAAGGGGGGATTTGGGTGACATCAATAATCGATTTATAATCAAATCGGAGCCTCTGAATCGTAATCGAATCGTTAGGTACCCAAAGATTCCCACCTCTAGTGGTTAGTAAATGTTGATTTTATAGAGCAAGTGCAGGGAAATATATGAATGGAATCTCTCCATTCTGAGGAAAAAATATGGAATCATGAGAAACAAACAAAGAAATAACAATCAAAACACATCTCTAGTCTTTGGTAGCACCAGCTCTGGCTTTTACGACAGCTTGCAGTGTCTGGGGCATTGACTTGATGAGTATTCTTCATCAATTTGGTGCCAACTCTCTAATACCCCTTTCCCACTAGCCAAAAAACCCATGTCAACCCACTAACAATCGGCTTTTGGTGGCAGTGGAAAAGGTGCAGCGACCCGTGTCCATCAACCTGCCAAGCGACCCGCGTTAAAATCACCTCGGCTCTGATCGTCATGCAGTGTGAAAGCAAAACCCAGGGTCAACAGTCAACACCCTAATATACGTGGTGACGTAGGCTTTTACGTGATGCGTCATAACAACGTGCCAGTCGCCTCCCATTTAACACGCCCCACAACCGTAGTTACGTCGATGCTCATAACAAAGCTAGTAGAATAAGAAGAATTCACGTCGCCTACGTTGCCTCAGCACAAGCGGAGTGTTGACCCTTTGCTGCATTTCCATCATTTTGAGGGCAGTAAAAAGCATGAAAACAGAGAACACAAACGGAAAGGAGGCTTCCATGTTGCTCTGCATTGTTTACTTCCTTGAACTGACTGAATTGGGTCGCACTTGTCGATGCGCATTTTAGCGTGGTGACGTCACGTAACCTTACGCACGGCTGAGGAGGGGTGGGGGGGTTAGACGGGTGAAGAAAAAAAAAGACACGGCTTTTTTTTGTCAATGGAAAAGGTGCTAAATGCCAATTGCTAGTGGGTTGCATCGGCTTGGAAAAAATGCGCGTTGACCCACTAGTTTCAGTGGGAAAGGGGCATATGATTGCAGTTGCCAGATCATCCTTGCAGGTCGGAGCCATTTTTTCCAATTTCCACCACAGGTTTTCAATAGGGTTAAGATCTGGGCTATATGCAGGCCGTGACATTGACTGGATGAGTCTTTCTCCAAGGAATGCTTTAACAATTTTAGCTCTGTGGCATGATGCATTGCCATCTTGGAAAATAACAAACATATTTTCAGTTGAAGGGATAAGAAAGCTGTCTAAAATTTCAATGTAAACTTGTGCATTTATTGAAGATTTAACCACAGTGCCTTTGCCTGACATCCAGCCCCATATCATCAAGAAGTGAGGGAATTTTGGTGTTTTCTTCAGGCTGTCATCTTTGTAAATCTCACTGGAACAGCACCGAACCAAAGTTCCAGCATCATCACCTTGTAAAGAGTCAAGAATCTGCATTGGAGTTGGTGATTCCATACTTTTTGCTAGGCGTTGTAGTTGAAGCCGATCGGAAGGGCAAAGAAGCTGCTACATTGTTTTTTACTGCTAAAAAGCTCAATCAACTGAAAACGTGACAGCTGTCATGGCGGCGGCCTGAGAGTAGGAAGCGGGAGCAAATGGATTCTGGCTAACGCGATGCATAGTGGGTCTAGCCAGCATGATTTTTTTTGTTTAAGACGGCAAATACGACTGTACGTGTGAGAGATATTGTTTGAGGATGTGAGAGGGAAAAAAGCTGGCAAAGCCCCGAAAGAAGAAGTTGAAAAGAATTCAAGCAGAAAGTAACTTAACGTTTTCCTCTTCAACTTTTTGCAGAAGCCAGTTTTTTTTTTGTTGGCTTCTTTCCACGCGCGAGACGGAGCGTGGAGAAAAAAAAAGTGTCCGCGCCGGGCCTTTATGGGATTTGCGTATCTCCGGGGGCGTTCGCTCGGCATTCCTTCACGGGTTGACTGGCAATGCCCGAGCGGCCCCCTCTTAACGGCCCCCTAATCACCGGCGGGCCACTTTGAAGCGACAGACAATTTGCTGCGTGTAACGCGAGCGCCGGGCCGCCAGACAGATGGGCAGATAGCGTTGGGGCGGCGGGCTAAGTCGGGGCGACCCCGGGGTTACGCGGGGGCCTCGTCGGCACCCAGGGCCCAAAAAAGAAGGGCAAACAAAACGTGGCTCGACGACGTCAAAGACGGGCCGAACCGCGACGCGACACGCGGAGGCCGGCACGTACGCAACGTGCGTGTTTATTGTTTACGCGGCTGCGGGTGGCGCCGGCCGCTGGAAAAACACTTTGGCTTTTGTAATCGCTATCAGATCGCCACACGGAGAAACGGGGGCGGGGACTATAAAAGGTATGTTATTCCACACGGAGTGCAAAAAAGGGCCTATGTAGACTCAAGTTTGGAGACAAAGCCGTTACACAAGCGGGCCCGACATGATACTCTGTACCAATTAACGATTAGTCCCTTACAGATGACTTGGAAATGTCTACTTTGTCTGCTTTTTTCCTCGCTCCACTTTTTTAACTATTAGTACGCAAACGCCGGGAAGGAAAGCCCAAGTTGTCGGCGCCGCCGGCTTATCTTGTTTACACGAAGCGACTTTTTCAAAAGGCAAACATTTTCTTTGCGAGCCGATACAAATCACCCGTGCGGACGCTTATTAGAGGGACGCCACGGAAGGGCGGCCCTCCTCGGGAAAATGCCAAAAATGGCAACCGTGCCGCCTTTTTGCACCCGTCGACAGCGATAGACGTCCAATCCGATGGAGGCGGGACGCGATCCACGAGTTTAACGCAAAAACGGGAAGTAGTTGGTTAACTTGTTGCCGCCGCGGAGGTGTCGTGTGTCTCTTAACGAGGCAGGCCTTTGTCCCGAACGACACGTTGAGGCCCCTCCATTTGAGGGGTCGCGACCCCGGCCAGAGTGCCTACGAGGTCGGGGGGTCAGGTCAGCGCCGGGTTAACGTTATTGGAGTTTATTTGTTTAATTTTCCATCAAATGCCAGCGTCTGCCTCAGATCAAGATGACTCGGGGAGAAGGGGAATGCAGGTTCTCATTTGCATCGCGACTGACAATAAACATTTTATTGTTTAGAAAAATAATATTCTGTTCTCCTAACATTTTTAGATTTTGCAGCCATTTCATTACTGATGTTTAAAGAATTTCAAATTCATACTCAATGTGACAAGTTCTCACATCTACATACGATTTTTGAAAAAGAATTAAGGAGACATTTAAACTTTTTTCTCCCCAAAAACAGGCCACGTTTCAACATTCCGATGTCATTTCGGGGTACACGTTGAATTGAAAATGACCCCCAAACTTTGCTCTTTATTAGTCACTCAAAAACTACATTTTCCATGTCGTTCATTTGTTTGCACACAAATCAAAACTATTTTGAGGATTGTCGTCTGAAAAGCATCTTTGAACGTCGCTGCGCTTGAAAAGCGGCGATGCGGATCCTCACGTGCTTACGGGACCGAACGTCCGGATGACTTTTTGCCCGCCGGCCACAACAATACACTTAATTTGCTGTGTATGCGCGTGTGCGCGTGTGAGCCCAAACAGCGCGGCGCCAACAGTCTGCCCTTCCCTTGAGAACGTAACGGCTGAGTGGCAGCGGAAAGAAAAGGAGGGGGTAACAGAGGGGGGCGCAGGTGGGACAGGCTTTCAGGTGAGGCGGCGAGTGACGTCGTTAGCTCACACGTGAGCGATGTCCTTTTATAAAAACCGTTCGGACTGGGAAGGGCCATTGACGTCTAGCGCCGTCAACGGCACTGAAACATAAGCATAAACAGCCGTTTCTCCCAATCGAAACAAATTGGACATCTATTTTCGTCAATGGCAGTCAACGCTTTCATGATGACAATAACAAATTAGAACGCGGAAAAGCAGATCACTTAAAAGTGCCCGACAAACAAAAAGTGTCGCAAAGTCCAACAAGTGCTTGAAGGTGAAAAATTGTTAAAGAAGTCTTTTTTTTTTTTTTTTTTAATCCGCCATTTTAACTCCAGCCAATATTGGAGTTTGTTTTCCATCATAGCCAATCACGTTTGAGCTTGTCCGGGTGCTAAGAATAGGCCGTCGGTGGCGCTGTCGTGTCAACAGGTCGGGCCACTGGTTAGGACGCATAAGTGCCTTATTTACGCTGCTTATCTGCCCCCGCGCGATCGGCCATTAGGCTCGCGGGCCAATGGGATCGCTCCCGCTCGTCACACGGGAAGCAAACGCTAGCCCGCGGGGGGGGGGGGCGGCTGAGAGCAACAAACAGGAAGTACCAGAGAAATTTCACAGTAAATGCCGGACGCCAGGAAACGGCACACACAGGAATCCAAGCGTGTGCGTGTTTGTCAGTGTGAAGAGCAGATAAGCAAGCGGGATGATGAAATGTGAGGCAACAACACAGGAGCCAGCCTCAAGATCTCTGATAAAAACAAACACGCTGTGTATATACAGTACCGGAACTACACGCACGCACAAATAAGGTTCAGCAGAGCAACTAAACTTTGAATTCAACTCTTTTACAAACAGGCTAGCCAAAAGTAGACGGACACTGGAAATTAACTTTCAGGTTGGAAGGATGTCAAGTCTATTCATAAATAGCCCTAATTGAGACAGTAAAGTGGTTAACTTATAGAGTATGAAGGAATCTGACATTCTAGCCAGACCGCCGGAATCGCGCCAACTGAACCAACGCTGGCGCACATCCGACGTTCCGGGCCGGCGAGACTCCGGCAATCCGGCCCTCTTTTTTTTTTTTTTTTTTTTTAAAACCTGTCCTGTTCAGCTGCCCGGATAGTCTGAACAGTTTTAATGTTTCACATTGAGAGTCTGACATACTCCCATTGTGATCATTCAAAATACCTTTTTATTTTGACAAAGCAGCGAACAGGAAGGGATTATGGGGGGACAGAAGAAAAGAAATACAAGAGAAGAAAGAAAAGAAACACATAGACAAACAAAAACAAGAAATACATTGAACAACTAAACTAGTTACTAATATGCTGGTGCTATCGTCAGCGAGATGTATTTACAGTTTACACCATGTGGGGGCCTATTGGCCAGTGAAAGAGGGGGATGGGGGTGGGGGTGTCTATAAGCCTATAAGCCAAGTGATTGAAAGGGGTAGAGTGTACACAAATCAGTTCTGTGATCTAGAACCCAATAATCGTGTGAATCTCTTATGAGTGTTAGCCCGTTGGCGACCAACCCTACGCCGCCGCATCGCCAATCCCGGCACCGGGACCCCCAACCCGAGCATGCCCTACCACATCCAGCAGCACGCAAGCCCCACCGGCCTTCTGGCCGGATTGCCGGAGTCTCGCCGGCCTTTGAACCTTTGTACTGACTCTATTTTGAAAGGTTTAAAGAAGGCTCACCGAAAACAAGTTGACAATTTATTCAGGTCGACAGCGGTCAAAACGGCAAGGTGAAACAGAAACACTCAGGCAACAAAAGGCTCCCGAGAAAAATGACCACGATTAGTTAAACACTCAGTCTTCCGAAGGCTCTCGCGGAGTGGGCCGTGGGCAGGAAGAAGGGTGTGTTTGGGATTATTGTCGTTTGTGGATTGGACAGGAGGATTCGGGAGTTACTGTTATCCGGGCAACGAGAGTTGTGGATTTTGCCACCTGAGCGCCAAAGGGGCTCTTAGAGTCTTGTCATTTGTGTTATCAGTTGGATATCGGGCGTTCTCTGGTGTTTCTTGTGTTGGGACAGGGCATCCCGCCATTTGTTCTGGACTGTCCAGGAGAACTGATTGCGGGTCAGTTGCATGAGGCACACATTGGGCTTCCGTGATAAGAAGGCGTCATGTATCTTTATCCCCTATATTCTGCTTGTTTTCTTTAAACTATGGTATAAGTGCTATTTATTTTACATTGGGTTTGTCGGAGTAATACAAACAGTCAAATAGGAAATACGAGAAACGATGATTGATTATATTAAGTGTGTTAGAATAATGCAAACAGTTAGACGGTACCTACAAGAAAGGGTGCTATCTCCTTCAGGTACCATTGACAGCGATCCAAATGAAGTAAAAGTTGGTTCATTCGCTGCCAATTCGAATAGAACGGAACCATTTTCAATTCAGTTAACTTTGTTTCAATCTTCCTTGATGCTTCCTTCCATGCTCAGCTAGAAAAGTCATTTTTGGACACGCCCATCCACTAACAGCTCATCTGATAGGAGGTCAACCATGTGACACCCCCCCACATACACACAACTATGTGAGTGTGCGCGCGGCCAAGAAGGAAAGTACAAATATGTTTTTCCGGCTGGTCGGCGTCCGGCTCGTGGGGGCGCGCTCCGCCGCGCCGCTCGCCGGCGATCGACACGCGGCCCCCGCCTCGGCCGGCAGATTATTCATATCGACGGCGTCGGCTTCGGCGAAGCAATTACTCTGGGTCACGCTCCGTCAACTTCGGGAATGACGCCGCTGCCAAGGTGGTAAAAAAGAAACGGGCGCTTCCGACCGGATGGGCGGCGGACCGACGCTACATACGCGCTCCTCGTTATATCGCGGAGATCGTTTTTAGGAATTAATGCCGGATTCGGGGGAACTTTGGTTCACGTTTTCCAACAAAGTTGATTTGGGTTAAAAGTTGCTCATTGTCAGTCGGCGTAGTACTGTATTGTGCCGCAACATGCCAGGCCAGCGTCAGAAGAAAAGCAGCAAGAGGAGCAGAAAATAAGCCTTTCCACTTTTAAGATGCCGTTTTGGTGAATAAATATCTGACGTCACGGGAAAAGTCCGTTCAAGCTGAGCTCGACGGTCAGACCGTCCACCGTGAGCCGGTTAGCCTTAAACCCAGGTTTGAGAGCGGCCTTTAGTTGAGCTTGGCTGACCTCATCCACACACACACGCCGTAAAAGTCACTCACCAATACACACACGCATCTAATTGAATGTCCCGGGGTCAAAGGCGGCGCTCTTTATGTTGCTCAGTGGAGGTGCTGAATATTTCACTTGGGAAAAACGCTGGGAAAAGTCCAAAGTAAGTAAGTTACTTGAATATAAACGAGCACTAAAGGTGCGCGGTTTTGCCTCGGGCCGTTGGAGGAGAATTCAATTCAATTGTTTGTTCGCACGACGTGGAAGTCCGGACTCGGCGCCATCGATGACGGTAGATGTCCGATCCGTTCCGAAAGAAGCGACGTTCATTCGTCCCTCCCGGTCCGACGGATTGGACGTCTTACGCCGTCGGCGGCACTCCAACACGCTCATAAAATGGAGGCGAAAAAGAACTAAAAGCGAAGCCGCCCCGAAGGCCGTACGTGGCCGCTAGCCAGCGATAATAACATCAAATCCCTTCGCGGAAAGCGTCAAAATGTACATCTGGCTGATGTGAAAAACACGCATTTATTTTCATTTCATCGCCATCCAGTTATTTTCTTCTCGCTTCTGATCCGTGACAATGCGCCAGCCAAGGTGAAAAATGTCGGATTTAATGGCTTTTTCTCTTTTTTTCGGGGCCTCCGGTGGAGAGAACTCTGCCTGTGTTTATTTCATCATGTATGTCATTCTCTTATTCTGTTGTTGTTGTTGTTGTTGTAAATATCCTCTCGCTAGCCCCGGTGGACACACGCTTATCTGCCGGGATAGGAAAAGGAAATGAAAGGAGATGCTAAAGGAAAGGATGCGAGTGGAGTGAAGGAAATGAAATGAGGAATTACAGGTTAGTAAAGGATGCTCAAGGAAGAGAGGAGGGAGGGAAATGAAATGAGCACGCGGAATAGGATGCTTGACAACAGAGTGGCAAAGGCAAAACAGGAAATTAGCAGCTAGCAAAGGAAGCTAAACAAAAAATTGCTCTGTTTTAGCGTAGAACAGGGGTATCCAACTCCCGTCCTCGAGAGCCCCCATCCAGCATGTTTTCCACGTCTCCCTCCTTTAACACAGGGGTCCCCATCTGCCGGGCCGCGGATCGGTACCGGGCCGCACAGCAATAATAATTTAATAACGACCGCATTCTGGCCGAATTAACCCTGTGCCCCTGCTTAACACACCAATATCCCTGTCTACTCCAGATATAGTACTACGGGATAGATTAGAATGTCGTCATAGAAATCCATTGATTGGACTGCAGGCAGTACATCTTGTTTATGTATATAATATATCTATGTGCGCTTGTCCTCGATAATAACGTACTGCTCGGCCGCGGGCGCAGCACATTTGTTCCAGGAAATAATTAGCCCCCACACGAGCGAAGATGACTGGAAAACAGACGTCTTTGGAGATATTTTTACGGCGAAAAGGGCAGCCTACAACGTCGAAGACCCACGAAATGCGAAGGTGTGGATCCGTGACCCGTTTGTGAATAAACCGTGTGATTCGAGCATGTCTGTGCAACAGGAGGATCAACTTGTAGAGATCGCAAATGACGGCAACCTTATTAAATGTACATTTGAGACAACAATTCTACCGAGGTTCTGGATTAAAGTCATTCCGCAATATCCTGACATCACTACGAGAGCATTGAAAACCTTGCTACAATTTCCAGCATCGTATCTTTGTGAAGCGGGCTTCTTAATTAATGCTTAACGTCAAGGCGAAGTCGTTAATGGTGAGAGCGGTGTGCAGTTGTTGTGCGCAGCTAACATGGCAAGATGTCTACGAGTCCTTCCATGATCAAATGTAAGTTAATATTCCTTTCTTTAAAGAAAGTTTGTAGTGTTTACTTTGGAATCGGTGTATTGGTGGCCATGTTTAACGTGACGTGCATGCGCAGAACCGCATCGTTGCAATTTTTGATGGGTTGCAAAATTTGTCAGAACACCGGTCCGTGAAAAAAAAGACCTAAATAACACTGGTCCGTGGTGCAAAAAAGGTTGGGGACCCCTGCTTTAACACACCTGAAAGAAATGATCAGCTCATCGGCAGGAGCCTGATAACAATCCTGATTATTTAGGAGGGAGACATGGGAAAACAAGCTGGAGGGGGGCTCACTAGGACCTGAGTTGGATAGCCCTGGCGTCGAATTAGCGTAAATACAATCGTCGCCACGGCGACGAGTGCCAGCAAGAAGCTTGTTTCTCCGCTTCCTCCCTCGCGACTTCTTCGTACACAAACAAGCCACTGTGAGCACGCTCTGCGTTTTTATCATCCATTTTGGAGCGGGAGGACTGACAGTTAACGCCATTGACAGTGATAGATGCCCACTCCATTTTGACAATTCCACGTCAAAATGCAGTCAATGAATTGAAATGTGTTTATTAGTCGTAGACGTCCAATCCATTTGAAGTGGGAGGCTGGCCATTCGTTGCCATCAAAACACAAAAGAGCTCTCGGACCAGATGGGGCAACAGTGCCACCCAGCCCCGGCTGACGCCACTACAATTGTGCCCCCTCCCCACCTTGCCGCCGTTTCCTGACATGACTGTCAGGAAGAGTTTTTTTTTTTTTTTTTTTTCCTATTCAGCGATCAAAACAAGCTCAGCACGACACACCAGCCAGCCAATCAAAGGCCGGCCCGGTGGCTCTTAATAGACTGCGCGCAGCAAAATCAAACTAATTACAATTTGTCCTTTCTCTTTTGTCCTTTTCACAAGATTTCCTTTTAATTCCCGCCACTCTCATTTAAATAAGCGCCAAGCCGGCTTCTCCCACCCAAATACGCGACTCGTGTAATGACAATGAGAAGTGGGGGGCCCGCGGCGACTATTTCAAATATTATTTAAAAAAAAAAAGGCCGCATCTGTAATTCAGAGCGGATCCGCTATCAGACGCCGCGCTTGTCATTGGCGCGGCTAATCTCCCGCGCGCCCGACAAACACGACGACCGCCGCCAGCGAGCGCTCGGAGGAAGGCGACGAAGGAGGGGGGCCGGGATTTTCCGCGCTTATTTTAACGCGACGCCTATCATAACATCAAGCCCTCAAACGGATGGGAGAGGAATTCCGCTTTTTAGAGAGCTATTAGCCGGCGATCGCTCGGTCTGCCGTCGGTCGACGAATCGTCGCTTACGTTTTCCAAGAGTCGACTATTCGGTTCACGTCTATATCACATGTTGTATTCCTTTCGGAGTTTAGCAGTAAATGTGCTTTGGAACCAAAAACGATAGAAGACGAATACTATGTGATTGTTTCCCAAAGCCCCCTCCAAAAAAAGTGTGTAAATTTCAGTCATCATCCTAAAATAACACATGGGGTTTCGCTCAGACATGCGGTCTGAACAGGAAAGGATGGAGAGCCGCCACGCTCAGCGGGACCCTGACACGGGGCCGTACGCACACCCGCAAGTCCGGCATCGGGTCGGGGGGGTCTCCAGTCGGACCCGGCCATCTATCACAGATGGAATCCGACACTTGATTGGCAGCAAAGTCAATATTCTGACAAGGAGTTAATTCACGATGCTACGGTTTCGTTTAATACAGCGGTTTACTGCTATTTCTTGTCATTCCCGCCAAAAATTTCAAGAAAAGCAATACCAGCAGATGTCTCAAGATGGTAGTCATAACACTTTCATGAATATAAAAGTCTTCAACTCACCTCTAGTAATATGTTTGAGGACCAAAACATGGTTTTCAGGATAAAGGGGGGGATTGTACACCTCATTTTAGGTCCTTTTTACCTGAATCAAAAGAGAAGATGCAATTTGACCTTTGTGTAACAAATGGACCATTAAATGGAAAAGAAGAGTGGCACCTCTGTGCGCTATATTAGAAAATGGCAACGTTGGAAGAAGACAACTGCCTTCCTCTCTATTGGCTTAATGCTAGTTACTTCATAACAAATTTAAAAAACAATTAAGTGTAAAGAATTGAACTTTGTGTTGCATTACTTTTTCCTTTTTTACCTCTCCATGAATGTAGTCAAACGTTTAACAGGCGTGCCAAAGTAATTAACACCTGGCCTATTTATTATTTACCTCCTGTCGACAGTCAGAAAAAAAAGCCATTTGTGGGTAAAGGCCAAGTTGTGAAGCAAGCATGGACTGAAAATTGGTGGCCTTCGGGGGGTGGGAAAATCACTCAAATTCGCAACATGTTGATTTCAATCAATGGGAAAGAAATTGAACTCACCCGCAAAGCAGAGAGGACTTGAGTGGCTGAAGCAGGTACACATCAAACTGAACTTGAACCCGACCTCTTGGACACGTAAAAATAGACGTAGTAGCAAGCCAAAAAATCCCAAAAGTCAGCTATTAATCCTCCCGAAGAAAACCAGGAAACGCGTCAAGTGTGTACTAAGCAGGCCCAATTGTGTTGATGACTGCACTCTGCAGTACCGCATTCAGCAGAGGGCGCCATTTATCGTCCTATTCCGTGTTTTTACAGGCAACTAATCCTCATTCCTAAATGCACCAACCCTGACACGAGAAATAAAAAAATAACTCATAGTGGCAAGAAAAAGTTCCCGCACATCAGCAATTTTTCCTCACGAAGCCGGGAAATACGTCAATGTTAATGGTGACTTTTTCTTTTTACAAGCTTGCTCTTTTAGCTAACATTTCACTGCATATATGTGACCAAATACAAAAAAAAAAAAAAACTTCGCTTTACTTTAATTTTTAGTTCGTTTGTGAGCACCCCATGGACGCGCTTGGCATGTAACGCAAAAGCACTTTACGTTTAGAACGTTTGTTATCCGACTGCTCCACCCAGCGGACAAAAACGGAGCTGCGCCTCTCCGAGACCAGCGCAAAAACAGGTCCAAAATAAACGCTTTTCATAGGAGCTACAGTATTTTATTAAAAATAGGCCATCAAATGTGGACATTGACCATCTTCATGAGGGACAAAAACAGTAAAATTACTTTTTTTTTGTCTGAAACCGAAGAGGAGGGAAAGCATGCGCTGCGCTGCTTCATAAAACAGGTTCATCAAAATGGTACATTAAAAAAACTACTTCATAAATCTTTGGAGAAATAAACAGAAACGAACACGCATTATTTCATTCTTGCGCCAACCTCAGTTCAAAGGTTGTCGCAAACTTGTTGAAAAAAGTTGATTTCTTCCAAGGCTATATACTGGGATACTGGGATACATTTGCGAATAAATCTAGAGACACTCTATGTGCATTTGCAGCAGGGGAGGAACACAAAGTGTAACGCGAAAATGTTTTGAACGAATCCAAGACGACTGAACTTTTTACTTTGTGATCATTTTTTATAATAAACAAAAAAATATACCATAGATTTTACACACAAAAAACAATGTTTTTAATATTACTCTAAACATAACTTGGGAAAATGAATACCAAATATTTTTTTCACAAGATTCTGCAACCTACCTGTGCATTTGCAGCAAGGGGGAGCAGAAAAGGCAACACATCACGTGGGCAACGGAAAATATCTAAAAGAATAGCATTGCGTTAGCATTTAGCAACACAATATTTGCGAATGGCTTCGCTCGTGGAGTGGATAAAAGCAAAACACAACAACAAAGAACAGCGCTATCACTCAAAAACTCACATACTCCAACTAAACGACGCCAGTCACTTCTCAATTTCATTGCGTTATCTTTTGAACGAATCCACGACGACTGAAGTGAATACGTTCCAACTACTTGGAGCAAGTGCACCTGCAATGACGTGGTCCCACCAGGCGATGGCATATTTGTCTTTTTTAAATGGATTTTATAAAGACCATTTTTAACTATGTTACATTTATAAATAGAACGTGTTGGTAACAAGCATATAAAAATGTCGTGTTTGTACATGTTCATTACTGTACATCAACAAAGTCATCCATCCTTTAATCTCTTTTTATTGTGTGAAAACAATCAGACAGCAGTGATCATGTAGGTTTTATTTCTCTGTCTATTTTACAAACAAACGTCACCGGAGTCGTCTGCGCCAGATTTAAATGTTGGTCCCGTCTCGGATCCATTACCTAGAGAAAGAGAATGCGTATTGTTAAAACGATGCAAAATAAAAAAGATTGGAGTTAAGACATACGGCTAAATAGGACGCTATCCGACTCAAAACACATTGAAACAAGCCTATATGAGCATCTAAAATCTACCAAGTTACCTCCCGCAAGGTTCAATTCCTGAATTGGGCGGATTGTGGCGAGAGTTCAACAAGAATGTTTTAATGACGGAAGCGATGATCGTCACGAGGACGAAAGCGGCAAAAAGACTTACAGAGCGGCGGCTCCGGAGATGATCTCAATCAGCTCCTTGGTGATGACGGCCTGTCGGGTGCGGTTGAAGGTCAGCGTCAGCTTATCGATCATCTCGGCTGGCGCGAGGAAGGAAAAATTAAAAAACGTCACTCATCGACGCGCAGATTTTTTCCCCCCGGTCTCATTTGGCGCCGCTCACAAGCATTCTTGCTGGCGCTGTCCATGGCGGTCATCCTGGCGCTCTGCTCGCTGGTGGACGACTCGCGCAGGGCTAAGTAGATGATGTTGACCATGGCGAACTCCTGGTAGCTCCTCAGCACGTCGGCGTCGATGTCGTCGTACACGCCCATCGTCTCTGTGGCGGCACGCGCGAACGGGCGTCACCCGCAGTCTAGGGCCGAGGATTCGGATATTTTACCTGCGTTGGCGACCACATCGTTAGAAAAGAGGGGCTGCTGGTCCGTCTTGTAGGAAATGACCGACCTGCCGGGAGAAATCAAAAATGTGGCACGATTTAGCGTCGTACCACCTGGGGACAGACGTCCGAGCCATTTAAATAGGGAGAGACGACAGCAATCGAATCGCTCTTCAAATAGCGGTCAACGAGTGAAAAACTAAAAGCCCAAAGTGTATGTATAATACCAGTTTGATTTGGTGCAAAAAATGTGCCGCCCGGCTTATATTTTGACGATCGTCCCATTTTTGTATATTATATTTTGGGAAATTAAGATGAAAATTCATTCTTTAAGTGAAAAAAATGTGTAAATGGGAAGCACTGCACACACAATAATCGACCAACCGTTAACACGACACAATGGCTAAAGTCAGCCTTGACCACGGGTCCCACCTGAAGCGGTTGTAGATGACGGCTCCCTGGTCAAACTCGTAACCAGAGTTGAGCAGTTCGCCGGCGATGATGGACGCGTCCCCAAAAGTGGGGGGCTTGCGTCCCACCTCCTTGCAGTTGAGCATGATGTGCTTGCCGTGAGTCCTGACGAGACAAAACCAAGCGCGTTAGCGCCGTTCTGGTCGGTGGCGCGAGCGGGCGCGGGCGTACCGGTGCAGCAGGCCCCTGAGTTTGTCGCCCACGTTGACCACCATCACCTCCTTGCCGCTGCCGGTCAGGTTGGCGATCTCGTTCTTGATGGTCTTGGCCACACCCGAGTGGATGGCGCCGCAGAGGCCGCGGTCAGACGTCACGCCGATAATCAGGTGCTTAGACGCCTTGTCCTCGGGCGCTTTGATCTCCGCCTTCTCGTACAGAGCTGCCGTGGGGAAATCGGCCGATTAGCGTTAGCGTGGCTATTTGAAACGCAGGTCCACGTACAGAGGGCTCCGGTGCCGTAGACCCGGGCGGGCTTGAGTTGCCTCTCAGCTCGCGCGTATTTGGCGGCGGCCACCATTTTCATGGACTTGGTGATCTTCTGGATGTTCTTGATGGACTTCAGGCGGATAGTGACTGCACACAACGGACACTTGCTTATTTTGTCATTTTCTTATTGCAAAATATCTGCCTTCATTCCCAATTTGACGTTCACAGTAGTACAATTTAATCACCTAACAAAATAAAGCCCTAGTACTGTCTGATCATGCTCCAGCGTCATTGTCAATGGCAGCCAGACCTAGTGTTGCAAGGGTAAAAGAAGACAACTTACTGTCCTTCAAGGTCGCCATGTTCCTGATCTGCCCACTGTTAATAAAAATAAAAGGGTAAATTCAACTTGCGCATCACGTAAACGTCGCATTGTGCACAAGAAATACACGTCCGCAATTGACTTCGCGTCAAACATGGCGAGTCAATTTGGACGCCACAGAGCCGCTGAAGCAGTCCGCGAAAATTGCCAAAAATGACAAATTCGTTCGATTGGCGAATTTGATGACGGGGAAGCAAGACAATGTCATCGGGTTATTTAGCATTAGCCGCTGCCATTCATCAGTCGCGGCCTCCACGGTTAGCCCGTCCTTTAGCTTCTAAGAACGTTCCTTACACGGCACAATCTTCGTGCGAAATAAGCTCACGACACACAATGTGCACCCTGAGACACACATGAACGGGAGTAAGCTATGAAAAAAATGGAAAAAAGTGAGTTTTTTTTACCATTGTGGGGAGAACACCAAGGCGCTGGTCCTAGCGAACATGGTCGATGCAATGAAGGTCAGACGGCCGCCACTGCGCGTGCGTACACAACGACACGGATGAATGCTGCCTTCGCGGACTACACAGAAAGTCGGATTCTTCGACTCAGTGACTTTTATGATTGAATTTCCAAGATTTTGATGAAACACAACAGCAAATGACTTTAAAACGATAGCAGACCATATTTTGGACACAAATCCATTCAAAAAAAGTGACAGAAAAGGCTGGAAAACAACACTCATGCAAATTGATTTTATTTCCATATTAGTGCTGAGTAAAGTGTAACCACGGCAACCGCTCCCTCAACTCAGTCTTGCGGTCGCGGAGTTGGCGGCAAAAAAGCGAGGACGAAACAAAGAAGAAGAAGTCTAATGTGGGCGGAGAAGACCCCGCCCACGACGAAGAAGAGAAACATCAGGATGCGCTGGCCAGCCTGATGTCAGGTGACGGCGTTTCCGCTCTGACCCCCTTCGGCGGGTGTGAAGAACTGGACCTTGGGCGAGAGCATACCCGAGTTGTTTCGTCGAAGGCTTCCTCCGCCTTTGCGCATGGAGTTGTTGCGCCGCATGGAGTTCCTCTTCCTCAGTGAGTTCTGATGGGACAGCTCGCTCTTCTGCAGCGTCTGGATCAGGATGGACGGTTTCTCGTCCAGCTCGCGGGCGCTGCAGCGGGGCGTGGCCACCTGTCACGGCAACGCAAACATCACTCACCACAATGATAAAAAAATGGAAGTCATCGGCTGCCAACGACGGCTATGGACGTCCAATTCGTTTGGACTTGGAGGGATGACGGCCCAGTCCAAATGGATTGGACATCCGCCGCTGCCAATGGCAGTACACGAGTGAAAGGGGCATTACACCAAGAACATTGAAAATGACAACAATAAAGACACTGCTAAGGTCATATATGGGCATATTGCTAAACTTCTCAGCAATTCAATTGAATACATCATTTCCACCCTAATATTTATATTCCTTTGTTTACAAATTTCTATGGTTACGAGGTGTTTGAATCAATTGTTCATTTCAAAAATTGCGCACATATTGTTGTCATTTGTAACACTCCTTGTGTTGTTCTTCAATATGCTTGAGAGTCACTCATCCGCTGTTGTTACGACCATAACAACGCAGCAACTTCAAAACAAAGACTCAGAAAATACGGATTGAAAAAATTTGTCGCGTGACCAACCCGCAGCGTGTTCCCAAACTTGGAGTAGTCGACGGAGTAGACGCCTTCTTCCTCGGTGACGATGGGGACGAATCGGTGTCCCCACTGGATCTCTTCGGAGACGTAGGAGGTGCGCGCCTGCGTGGTGATGCCGGTGGTCTCCACCACGCCTTCCAGGATCACGATCACCTCCAGGTCGCTGCACTGCAGCTCCATGGCCGACAGTTCGTATAGCGGGCTGCCGTGACGGGTGACCAAATTTTAGCAAGCTCTACCGGATGTACGCGCAGCCAGAACAACCTGTCAACCTGTTCTTGTCGATGACATGGCAGATGATGAGCGGGGCGAGCAGGAAGAGACTGTTGCTGGCCACGGCGCTCTCTGTCTGGACGTCGATCTGGTGGATCGGGATCACCTCGCCCTCAGGGGTGGTGGTCTTCCTCACCACCTGCGGCGTAACCAAACCTTACATGTTACCGGACTTCTCCAGAGTAGCCACCAAGTTCTCCGTGACTCAGGTGAGCGGTGACGAAAGGATAAAAACTCACCTGTAGCCGTACGGTGGCGCCGATGATCATGCTCTTCCTCAGATCTCCGATGCGGATCATGAAACACAGACGGTTGTTGCGCACGGCGATGACGGCGTGGCGGCTGAAGATGAGCGTCTCGGCGCGACGGTTCGATTGCGCCGTTTTCATGAAGATGCAACCTAAAACGCGAGGACGTAAAAACGCTCCTAAATATCTCAAAAGTCCGATCCGTTGAATCTGACAAAACGGAATTTGGATCCGCAGGCGGTCGGACGGGATCAAATTTTTGTCCCAGTAGACGAGGCCTACCCAGCATGACGGCATTGATGATGAGTCCCACGATGTTCTGCAGGATGAGCACGGTGATGGCGGCGGGACACTGCTCGGTGATCATGCGGCCGCCAAAACCGATGGTCACCTGCACCTCGATGGAAAAGAGGAAGGCCGACGTGAACGACCTGCGGCGGAAACACAAGACATCTGAGTGATGCTGCGATGCGTTTGCCCTATAGATACCACAAGAGGGCAGCATTGACAATCGGTCCAACTGATTATCTTTTAGTGCCATTGACGGCGTTACACGTCCAATCCATTTGAGTTGGACCAGCCCCTCCCAGATGGAATGGATTGGACGTCTACCGCCGTCAGTGGTTGCAAATGAGTTGATGTTGGTCAGGAGTCAATCAGAGCAGAGAGCGAGCTGAGTGGGTGGCCTCAAAAAGTACTTTTTCACTTGAAACTTGCCCAATTTGAACATAACTTTAGCCGGTCGAACATAAAAGGTGAAAAAAGGCGAGGTCTTACTTGACGTCGGTGACGCAGTGCACGCCGCTGAGGCGCCGAGGGTCCAGGTCTCCGTGCGCAAAGGCCACTAGCCACCAACTCATGGCGAAAAGCAGCCAGCTGCTGACGAAAGTGGTGGTGAAGATGACCAGCGTGAATCGCCACTTGAGGTCCACTAGCGTGGTGAAGACGTCCTGCAGGAAGCGGCCCTGCTCGCGGATGTTCTTGTGGGCCAAGTTGCACGAGCCGTTCTTGGCGATGAAGCGCGCCTTGTTGACGCGGTCGCGGAACACCGGCTTGCGGGGCAAGCGGGACGCCAGCCCCGGCAGGCCGAACTCCTCCGGGATGATGCTTTTCCGAGCCAGCATGCTTTGCTCGCTCGCTCGCTTCTTGCTTGTGCGACTTTTTGCGCGCGTCTGGACGTGCGCTCTTGACGCGCGTGCGCAAAGTTCGGGCTCGGTGAGGAGCCGCCTCCGCTCTGAGGAGGGCTGGGACGGCCCTACGACCTTGTCGACCCGGTTCCGTTGCCGTCAAATAAAAGAGTTGCACGCGCCGGAAACAAACGCGAAAGCTGCTTCAGTAAACTGACCCAAAATGGTCATTTGACAACTGGAGTTGGCAATTTGGGCCGCCAGGAGACACTGTTCAGCAACAAATTGTCAAGTCGTTCCAAAAAAAAAAAAAAGACAGGAAAAACACTTTCAAATAGAAAATATTTTGTACAGTAAAATGATTGTACAAATTGTATGACACTTATAAACTCTTTGCTGTCATTGACGGCAATCCGCGTCCAATGATTTGGCCCTTTTCGTCCGTCCGCGGGGAATTTCAATGAGAAGTATACGTCCTATCCATTTAAAGAGAGTGGGACCCTTCCATTCTAAATGGATTGGACGTCTACATGGATTTAAATCGTGCTTTCCAGGAGACTCCAAGATGCTTTATATTGCATTCTTTCACTCCACACTCGATGGTGGTATGCTACTATTACAGCCAAAGCTGCCTTAGTGCAGCCTAACAGGCAGCCAATTTTTGCCCTTCAGGCTATGATCAAACACTCATCCTCACACAGGCAAGTTCAGCACCCAAGGATATACAGTATTACCAACGGGGGCTGGATTTGAAGCCCTAATCCTTCAGTCAGTGAACTACCCGCGCCAGTCTTGATTATTCAATGCTAGCCATCCCGGTTCCATTCGTTGAATAAAATATCAACAGTTAAAGATTACAAAAGGACTTTAATGCACATTTCTCTTTGTGTTCTCAATGGCATGCTACAAGTGCTGAGTAGTAATCAAAGAAGATAAAAATCAATGTTCATACTCCCGGATTTCCTTTTAATGCCACAGAAAAGATGCTCTTTTGACCGCCCCAATGGATAGAGGAAATCCCATTTTGTACCCTCACCATAGTTGTCAATGGTTCACTTTCCATCCAATATGAGCAAACGACGAAAGTGTCGATGCACCCGAGTTAACAAACATTCAGTAACGGTCGGAAAAATAACAGTCGTTTCCGTCCTCCTTATTGCTGCTTACGCGAGAATCGGCGAACGCGCGCCCACGCGTCGGTCTACATGTCGGCCTTGACGAAGGAGGCGAACATGCCGTCCTCCTGCTCCAGGAGCGTCTCGGGCTTGTCGTACTCCAGGATGTTTCCGCGCTTCATGACGATGACCAGGTCGGCCGTGAGTATGGTGTGCACGCGGTGCTGAGGGGGCGAGAGGAGACGCGCGCCATTAGGGCAGGGCCAATGTCTCGTCACCTCACGGGAGCCATTTCTTCATTCGTTCTTGAGTCGCAGTTTCTTTTTGAAATCTTTCAAGGGGTTTGGTACCAACCGGGCAGTCTCCGGCGGAACCGGAAACAGACCTCCAGCCCCGACTCGACCGCCGGCGAGAAGAACAAGCGAGTTGGAAAGGTGCCAGGAAGAAACGGGAAGACAGACGGCGGCCGGGTCGAGTCGGACTGAGCTGGTCCCGTCCGGTTCTATTTGTGGGTCCGCACTAGCACACTGAAGAGGCTGTCCTCCTGTGCTAGCAGGTTGGGACCCGAGTCACATTCCACCAAAATCCCGGAGGAGAAGACCAACACCTGCCCGGCGTCCAAGATAGAAGAGACGCGGTGCTGAGGGCAGTGGACAGAAAAGAAAAGAAAAGAAAAGAAAAGGTGGCACAGGACAGGATAGGACGGGTTGTGATCAAACAGGACAGGACAGGACAGGACAAGAAAAAGTCATAAGGAAAAAGAAATCATTTTACTGATGGAACTTGGTGAGAAGAAAGCGTGAAGCAGAAGCAAAAGCCAACAAAGACAAAGAAGACTTACAGCAATGGTGACAACCGTCCGGTCCGCAAACGCCGTCATCACAACTTTCTGCAGGATGTTCTCCTAAACATGGAAAAAAAAAAAAAAAGATTTATGTCATGCTCCTTGCGAGCGCTTTCATTTTGTATTTGCGTGTTTGACTTTAGTTCTGTTCAATAAACATCGGATCTTTTGAAAGTCAATGGCTGCCATTGACGTCCAAGCCATTTGAATTGGGATAAAACGAGCCACACCGCCGGACGGAAACACACCGTCGCCATGTCGATGGAGGCGGTGGCCTCGTCCATGATGAGGATGCTGCTCTTGCGCACAAAGGCCCGAGCTAAACAAAAGAGCTGCCGTTGACCCACACTGAAGTTCTCGCCGCCCTCCGTCACCGCCGCATCTGTGCACACGAGGACGGCCGATCAGAAAGCTCGGACGCGGGACGCGTCACCCGATCGCGTACCCAGTCCTCCCGGTAGCGCCTTGACCATATTCTTCAGCTGAGCGATCTCCAGCGCCTCCCACAGCCGCTCGTCGTTGCACGTCCGCTCCGGATCCAGATTGAACCTGCGGGAGGTCAATTTGTTTGCTTTTGCTCGCGTTCGTTCATCGCGTCTTCACGAGGGGTCGACGATAGCCGATCCGACAAACGCTGTGCGGTGGGAAACCCCCCACCGTATGCGTACGTCAACACCGGTATAAATAAACACCACGACGAGAAAGTTTGTCAGATGGGGGCAACGTCAGATGAGAAGATTGATTCTGCTTGACACACTTTGGAGCGTAGCAAATTTCCACAAGGCTGTACTCTTGGGTCCCCGTTGTTTTTAAAGGTCAAAATGTAGGATCTACCGTATTGGCCCGAATATAAGACGGCCCTGATTATAAGACGACCCCCTCTTTTTCAAGGCTCAAGTTTGAAAAAAAAAAGACTTTTTGAACACCAAATTAATTTTTCTACAGAAAATAATTACAGTACATCCGAAACAAATGATTATAACAATATATTTGAGAGAAAAAGCATGTTATTTTGCCTCATTCAAATCTTTAAATATGTAAAGTGCAATCACATTCGTAAATGAATGGCTTCAGTTTTTGAAATGTAAATAAACAAATCTATTGTGATAAAACCACAAAATTGCAATAGTAAGTGAGGTCTAACTGTAACTGTAGTCTTGAAACAAATATGAATAAGGAAAAACATTGCAATAAAATAATGCAAACGGGTTAAACTTGAGAGTAGCTGAGATCTGTCATGACAGAACATCACTTCAATGATATCTCAATGGGTATAATGTCTAGACCGTGAATATAAGACAACCCCCTCTTTTTCAGTCTTATTTCAATGCAAAAAACACTGTCTTATATTTGGGCCAGTACGTTTTTTGTTTTTGTTTTTTGGTCATTAAAAAAAATGCTCATCTTTTAGTGCCATTGACAGTGCTAGACATCCAATGTGGATGTCCAGCGTTGTCAATGGCAGCCAATGAAATAAACAAGTCGAGGATCAATGAGTTAAAGTGCCCGCCTACAGAAAAGACTGAAAATAATTCCCCGCTCAAAGGAAATCCTCCACCTTCTGCCTGAACGAGATTTATCGGAATCGCTTCCAGGTTTACTCCCGAAAAAGATTACAACTTAAATCAAGCGGCCGGGTTGGAACATAAACGGGAAGTTATCTCTTCAGTCGGGAAGCGTGCGTCTACCTTATGGAGCCACTAAACAAGATGGGGTCCTGCAGGATGATGGACAGCCGAGACCGCAGCGTCTGGAGGGGAAGTTTGCAGATGTCGATACCGTCGATGACGATCTTGCCTAGGGGTAAAAATCAGTCGGTCGTTCACCCCTCTCAGTTTTTTTTTTTTCTTTGAGTAAACAATTCCAACAACATTTACTTCAGTCAAATTAATGATTGAAAAAACGACCACTAAGTTCTTGACTTAGGGAATAATTGTTGTTGTGAAATACCCAACCTGGGCATTGATGACTTATCCAAATGGACATTTATGAACTGTTGACATTTACTGAAGTCATTTTTAGGGCAAAAAAGTCGACTGGCTTATCTCAGACACAAAATGGAAATACAATTGTTGAAGGAAAGAACAAGATTGTGTTCTGTGTGCCAAGTCATCATTTAGTGGTGTTATGGTCTGACTGTTAAAATGATGGCAGTGTATTACATACATAAAGAAGTTCACTGTTTACATGTCCACAGATACTGAAATATTTTCATATCGCTTCATTGTGTCAACAACCTTCATGCCGGCATAACACTTTGGCCAAAAAAGGAAATCTTAAAACAATGTGAACGACTTGTTTTAAGTAGACATAAACAGAAAAGAAGCAAAGAATGTTTTTTTTTTTTTTTAAAGGCAGAAGAAGAGGTCTCCCACTCACCTTCAAATATGTCCACCATGTTGAAGAAGGCTAAAGACAGCGAGGACTTGCCGCTTCCCGTACGGCCACAGATTCCAACCTGGCGGGGAGGTTAGGCACGGCGCATGCAATTCGTCAATTCTGAATGCAATGGGAGTTTCAACGACGAGTTTCAATATGCGACTTGAGCTATCATGAGTATAGCCATAAAAAAATTGGTAAAAATCAGAAATTTTGGTTTGAATTTGCTGTAACGCAAGTTTGATGAATCTCCAAACAGGAAACTTTGAAAGGTGAACCCCTCAAGACAAAAACCTCTACCTTCTGACCCGGCTGGATGAAAGCGTTGACGTGCTTGAGCACGGGCTTGAGCATTTGGTCGTAACGCACGCACAAGTCCTGGATCTTGATCTCTCCATCCTTAGGCCACTTCTCTGGCACCTGAGAAGAATCTGACAAAACCTTTCTTTCAAGATTCCCACAGTAGGATGATTCGGATGCGTGTCGAAGCTAAAGTTACCCATGGATCCCTCGTAGTTCTCTGACTCCGTACTCAGGAAGCTGTTGACTTTTTTCACCGCCGCCATCTGCACCTCCAAGTCCGCCAAATTCCTTACCACCCAGTTCAAGTAGTTGGTGACCTGCGTACAATGTCAACAACGTGTTTTGTTTTTTTGTTTTAAAAAAATCAAGCCAACGACGCCCTGCGAACTGACCGTAAGTGCATAGGTGAGGGCCAGGCCTACCATCCCTCCGGAGGGTTTACCGCAATCTAAACCCCAAATGGACGCCCCGGCCGCGGCCAGCACGATGACGGCGCCCAGATAGTCCTGGACGAGACAAAACAGCAGAACGATGCTTGCGGCATTTTCTTTTAAAATATTTCAGTTCCATGGACGATGATAGATGTCCGATCATGTAGCTTTTTCCATCCTTCTACTCTGAGCTTCTCACCAGCAGACGGCCGATTCATTAAAAGTGGGAGAGCCTCTCGATTCAAATGTATTGGACTTTGATGGCGGTTCAAATCCAGCTCCCACTTGTGCCTATTGTTGTTGTATCTTTGGGCAAGATACTTCACCCTACTTGCCTGTGTGAAAGTAGTGTGTGTTTGAGCTGGGAATCTTTGGGCACCTAACGATTCGATTACCATTCAGAGGCTCCGATTCGATTATGAAACCATTATTGATGCACCCCCCTCCTTTTTTCTTTTTTTTTTTTTTTTAATGTTTTGTACATTAGTTCCAAAATTGTTCAAAAATCCTCTCAGGCTAAACCAAACTACTATTTCAGTATCAAGTTAACATATAACAGTAAACAAATATACAAAAATAACAGTAAATAAAATACTCCAGCCCCCATTCTGTATCAGCAGCATTAAACTACATTCAATTAATTTATTGTTGTGAATCAAATGTTACAGTTGTTAAAATTGCTCCTGTTATTCCATAATTTCCCTTCTGTCTACTTTTTTAGATCCGCTACAACAGAGCCTTCTAGAGAAGTCTACTGCTTTAAGATGGCGGCTGTTTACTACCGCCGGAAAGTCCGTCATTTCGCATCTCTGTTTAATAATACGTGTTCTAACACCGCTGCCGTCTGTCATTTTGCATCTAGTTCTACACAGAGGCGTAGCAAGGGTCCCCTTTGAGCGTGTGCAAGTAAGGGGGACAGTTGGACTTGAAGCTATAGCATATTTAATAAAAGAATAATAATGCCTCGGTCTCATAGAGTGCTTTTTAGGACACTCAAAGTGCCCGGCTTCTACTACATTAGGGCATTAAAGTACAGCAACATAGTACACTCTACGCTGTCTTGCTTCCTTTTCTCCTATGCTTTTTTTTTTCTTTCTTTTGTCGCTTCCAGAAGGATAACTTTCCTTCATTTTGGATATACGCCAATTAAAACAAAGCCAAATCGCCGCTCACTCTCACTCTGAGTCACGTGAGGGGGGGGGGGGGGGGAGTGTAGAGCGAGTGCAGGGGCCCCTTCAGGGCACTCAGACACAAGGCTTTCACAAAGCTGCGTGTGCTAAATCTGTTGGCCCTCTGGGGGCCCCTGCTGGCTAAGGGCCCTAGGCAATTGCCTGGTTTGCCTCATGGGACATGACGCCTCTGGTTCTACATATATATGACATCTACTGTAGCCGTTTGTTTGTAGCAACTAGCAACTAGCAACTGGGCGTTGTTTGTAGCGGCTGTCGGCCGCAGTCAGGTATAATTGTTTTTTTTTTTATCTAGCGGCATGAGTGGAACATGATATTTACTCTCAGTCCGTTCCTCATTGTGTCCCAAAGACCGCGTTGTCTGTGTTTTACTTCCACTTTACCTGGTATAATTCAATAATCGGAATTTGAAAGTCTGTGATTGTGATGTGTTTGTGCCTCGATTTCCGGAGCATTTACAGGTCATTTCCTGTTGAGTTTGAGTCACTGCCTATTCATTTGGGTGATTCCCATGTCACTTCCTGTTCTGTAACGCACAATAAAAAGCAAGTGACCCATAAAATACCGCAAAATCAACAGGAAGTAACTGAATATCAACAGGTAAATGACCGTAAATGGCCCAAATTTACTCATTGCCTGGCCTTGGGTGCCACTGACGGCCATAGACGTTCGATCCATTTGAAGTGGGAGGGATGGCAGCGAATGAAATCATTCGCTGCCACCCTCCCACTTCAAATGGATTGGGTGTCTACTAGTGATACTCATTCCAATTCACAGCAGAAGCTTGTTTTCCTGTTTATTAGTTTTTTTTGTAGAATATCCTAGAATGATTTCTTGACCAATGTATCGAAAATCGTTGTGCCGCTAAATCGTCAGATCATCGTTAGCGTTATATCGCAAATCGTATCGTGAGGTACCCACTCCTATTATCTAATGCCGTCAATAGCAGCCAGTGAGTTAAGCTAGTTGAATGCGTCACAGCATTTTTTCCCCCTGATCTTGGAACCAACGTTGGGTTCAGGAACGTCACGCAATCAAGCGAGCGTCTCACCGTGCGGACCTCCAGCCAGCGGTTGGCGGCCGAGAGGAACAAATAGGCCGTGTTGTTGGTGTCGGTCAGCTCCAACATGCGCTGCTTGAAGCGAGCCTCGTGTCTGAAGCAAAAAATAAAGCCGGTCAATTCCAAAACGATACCGATCGTGGTCGCGGGGGAGCCGAGCGCCGGTCCCCAAACCAGACTCCTCTGGATGGAGACCAGCTGATCACGCTGGCGGGAAAATTGTGTGGGTAGGAGGTCCTCAGGGGGCAAGATGTGGAGGAAAAACGTGAGAGTTTCTGATTGCTGCATCATAACTCTGATGGGAAAGAAAACTAAAAAACACCAGGAGGCCTCTTTGTTTGTTTGGCTACAATAAATCACTGGGAACCACATGAACGCGCGGTACCTAAAGGCTCTGATGGTGGTGAGACCTTCAGCCGTTTCGGAGAAGTGACACAGCAGAGGGAGTTGCGTTGAGTCGTCCAGGTCCTGAAGGTCTCTGAAGGTAGGCAAGAAGAAGAACCGGTCCACATTACCATTCTCCAAGTTTTAGACAAATTAGCTTGCACTCACTTGGAGGCCACCCGGAAGTATTTCTGTATGAAGTAGAAGGCCACGGCCAGGGGGACCAGAGCGACGATGAAGTAGGGCGTGATCACGGAAATGACCCCGATGGCGGACAAGCAAAGCAAGGTGGATCGGGTCAAAGACTCCAGAGTAGGAGGAATATGCTAGAGGAGAAGAAGCACCGATGTCAGGACGGTTCGACATTCGGTAAATGACACACACCAGACCTGGTCAATGATGTTCGTATCTGCCGAGAACCTGTTGAGGATCTGACCCAATGGGGTGATGTCAAAAAATCTGAGGAAAGACAGGGATTTCAGTCTAACCCATCAGTTAGAATGTAAGGCAGTGACTACCTGAGGGGGGCGTGGATAATCTTGTTGAGCAGGTTATGGTGAAGGTTGGTGGCCGCAGAAAGCCCCAAGAACTCCACGGTCAGCGAGGTGATGAGGCACAGCGTGATCCCGGCCGCACACAGAACCACAAACACCATCAGATTAAAGAAGTCCTGCACACGCACATATTTCCAAATGCTTTGACAACCGGAGTCATTTTGTCTTTCTCTAATTTGATTAGTTTTAATTAGGTTTTAGACTGGATTTGCCAGAAAAAATCAACACCTTGTCAACAGTGTAGCTGCTGATCGCAGGGTAGACCTCGCACGTTCCGTTGGGTCCCTTCACCATGGTCACGTTGGTGTGGTTGGAGGTCCAGATGGCGAGCCAGTAGTCGATGGCCACGATGACCGAGTGCTTGAGGAGCTTACAGGACATCATGAGGAAGACCATGAAGAAGCCACCGGAGGATAGGTAGCACCAGCAGACCTGAGAAGACGTTCGGGCCACGTTGAATGGAGACCAACCTAAGATTTAAAATCATCTCACCTTCCAGGGGACCTTGGACCTTCTGTTTGTGGTGGTGGACAAGTTGTCGTCATCTTCCTCCTCCTCTTCCTCCTCTGAAAAGATCACAATTTTCAGCTTTCAAAGGCATGGTCACAAACGTACGTGCCACCTACCTTCATCTTCATCATCCACCTGGTTTTTGGCTTCTCTGGGATAGAACGCTCGACGGAGGGTCTTCCGCTCCAGTGTGGTTTGGCTGTCCTGCTCAATGTCCTGCAAGGAGAACAGCAGTCAGAAGAAAAAAAAATGAAAGAAAGACACACACGCCAACCTTCTCCAACTCCTGGTCCTGCCGGTTCATGAGCGTCTTCCAGTGGTCGTAGAGCTCCACGTCATGCGTCTGAATGTCCTTCAGAGTTCCTTCTCTCAGGACCGTGCCGTCCTTCATGGCAATAATCTAAGGCGTGAAGTTTGAGTTTTAAAATGAAAAGGAAAATGAAAAAAACGTGTTAAATGATGACGTTGGGCTTCTCACCCAGTCGGCATGGATGAGATACTGCAGCTTATGCGTTACTAAAACCACGGTTCTCTTGTCATCCTGCAGGAACTTGAGGATGCCGTCCTGCATCAGGTGGTCGCTCAAATGGATGTCCAGTGCGGAGAAGGGGTCGTCCTAAGGAGACACATTAACGTATACTTTAGAATTTCATGTCAACCCTGTGTCGTCACTTCTTTAACTTTGTGAAACGCTTGAGGACAATTGCACGCTTCTCGCACTCGGGAGCAATTTTCTCTAAAACGACCCCAAACACATCACTCCCATCTGACGGCCGTCGTCACCGTTTAACCTCGCTGCCCTTTTTTCCCCGGCCGAAACGACACGACAAACAAAGTTTCCTTAAGCGGGCTGGAATTCCAGCAACCGCAGTTGATGTCGCCACGGTGACAGGAAAATGATGCGAGCGCTAAAACACGTCGTCCTGCGGGAAAAGGGCGTCTCTTCCGTCAGACGCCTTCAATTCATCTAATTGAATTACGTCGATTAATTGAGTTAGTTGCGGCGTTTGTCAGTTTGTACCGACCAGGAAGACGATGTTGGTGTTCTGGTAGAGCGCTCGAGCCACGCAGATCCTCTGACGCTGCCCGCCGCTCAGGTTGATGCCCTGTCGGGATAAGCGCAACGTCATCAACGAAGGCAAAAATAAGCAGAGTACGATCACGGCGGCGCGACCTACTCGCTCGCCGATCTCCGTTTGGTCTCCGAAGGGAAGCAGGTCGATATCCAGTTGGAGAGAGCAGGCGTCGATCACCGCCTTGTACCTGACGCGCCGGTAATCCAATTCATTTGAGACTTGCTCGGCTGGTCTTTGATGTCATAAGACTAGCGAGTTGCACCTCTGTTTGTTGAAGGGGCTCCCGAAGGTGATGTTGTCTTCCACGGTCGCGTTGAGAAGCCACGACTTTTGGGTCGCGTAGGCCACGGAGTAGCGGTTCTTGCTGCGGGAAACGGAGGAAAGGGTCAGAAGAAGGACAATGAAGCTTCGGAGAAAGGAGCCTTTTCTCGCGGGCATCCCGATCAGCTTAACCATCGACACATCAATGACGTGTTGGTTGGATGGCGTATGGAGGTACAGCACGACAAACACGGCACCAAACGGGAGGACGGACCACCCCTATGTACACCCCCTGAATTATAAAATTGAACGTAGACGTCCAGGTGGCAAAAGCCTTGATGGGACAACTATTGACAAACCCTTAAGCTAATTAGTGAAATCATTCCGTGCGTTCCGCTCCCAGCCCAAATGAGTACAATGTTAATTTATGAATGAATATTAAGCCGTAGGAATTTTGTTGATCTTCACTTTCAGTTTGGGAAGTAGTAATTTGATCAAATTATTGCGGGGTCAATGTAAAAACAGCTCATTTTTCTGGCTCAGCTACCATTCTCATTGGCACTTCTTGCAACTCTCCAGCAGCAAAAATGACCCGATGACCCTTGCTTTTTTTCGAGTGCCATTTGCTCAATTTGAAGTCAATGATGGTCGCAAAGACTTTTTGCCACCAAGGAGATTTTTGTTTTCAAACTCTGTGAAAAGGTTCATTCAGAATCCATGCATTTTTCACAAAAGAATGAACCAGATTCCATGGGATATCACGGGAATCCGTTAATTAGTTTGAGGATGTGATCATGCTGAAATCACAAGAGGGGGAAGAAAACCGCATCAAGTCACAATGTCCACAAAGCCCATGAAGATGTCAGGGATGGAGCAAAAACACCAGTGGGGAAGGTCAAAGGAAGGCAGTCCGCTACCTTGCGGCGTGTTCGCCGGGCTCTTCTTTCGCCGCTTCCGGATAGCTGTCAAAAGCGGCGCTTCAGCGTGACGTGAGCTAACAAAGTGTGCTAACCTGCCTGCTTGCGAGTGGTCACTAACGAAAGGCAACACAACACGAGTACTCCCATCTATGAACAATGTGTTTTTATGGGATTCGGGAGGACCCTCCGATCTTAAAAGAAGCCATATGAGCAAACGGACTGTGTTTCCGTGGCGACCGCTCCAAAAGTTCCCACCCTCAATACGGGATGCCGTCATCGTTGATAATTGGGTTCCGTCCGGTTTGGAGATCACGCGGAGGTCAGAGCGATCGCTTTAAGAGTTACGTGGATGAAATGAAATGATGATGGGTGCTGGCGAGGGAGGAAAGTACCTGAACGTCCCCTGGTAGAATGTCTCGCTATCAGGCGGCCTGATGCGGCGACAAGGCAAGGAGGTCAGAAGCTGCGGTTAACGCGCATCCACATGCAAAAAGCTCAAAAACAGGAATGTTCCAGCTAAAAACAGGCGCGAGCGCGCATCACGCGGCTCGCCGGATGAGTGACTTACTTGCTCCAGTGGACACGGCCGCTGATGCTCTGCATCTCGCCCAGCATGGCGAGAAGCAGCGACGACTTCCCGCAGCCCACCTGGCCCACGATCATGGTCAACTGTCCTGGGGGCGCAAATTGACATCGTACAGGACGGGTGTCCAAACTATGGGGGGCGTTGGATTTCATTCCATCAAAACAAGACGTCATCAATCTGGTGTCTTAAAGTGTGATCAGTTGACTGCAGTCGGGTGCTGCTTGTTTTAGCTTAGTTAAAGGGATCCTCCATCTTAAAGACAAGTAATTCTTAAAAGATAAATGTTAGTATGAATTAAAATAATTTGATATTAAAACCCCTCTTAATGTTTTCATTTTAATGAAATTTGTCAAATTAATTTAAATGATAGGTCGCCATTCTTGTTGACGTCGCAGTGCGGTGACATCACCGGGCCCGCTGCCGAACTTCCAGCGTGTCACTCGTTAGCTACCCCGACATGTCGTCGGTTCTGCCCTTGCAATTTGAACCAGAGTGGAAAAGTGAAGAGCAGGACAGCACTGTCGGTCGTTCACAAGACAAGCAGCCAAGGCAACATGCAGAGCGGGAAATACCTGATAAGACAAGAATTTGGCAAAACTGGGTGTATTTGGGGCAAGTGCGTCTCAATGACAACAGAGCGAGAAAGCGTATGCTGTTGAGAACTCCGGTTTTTGTTAGCAGATCTTCAAGGTGAGCTACTGCGTGATCAAACTTATTCCAATATAATTATGCAGATTGTTAGTATCCAGAGCTGTCGTGTGCTTTACATATAGTACAGGCCAAAAGTTTGAACACACCTTGTCATTCGTGCATTTTTATTTTAATGACTATTGACTTTATAAACTCTAACTGAAGGCAATAAAACTGGGAATGTACACGTGCGATAGTCAGGATCGAGTCGCGTCGTGGTTGAGTGTCCTCATTAAATTCGTCATCGGGATGGCGTGTCCTCCATGTCTTGTACATCCAACTCGCGTTTAGCTACCTAAGGGTGGTCCATATCAAGTGCTCGGCGCGCATCCGCTGGCCACTGTATCGCCGCATCGGACATGTCTGGATCAGTTTGAGTGGCAGCATCACTCAAATTAGGTGAATACTGAACAGAAACACCTACTGCCTGATGAACTGACAGTAGAGGTGAATTATTAGCTTCCTCTGTGACGAGCGGTACGCCCGAAGGTTCGCCTACCGCTGTAGCGACAGGAGCGGCTTGCCTGCTTAAGAGAGCGGCCAGCTGTTTCTTGTCTTTGGCGCTTTATTGCGCGCACTTTACTCGCTTTCCGAGCGCCTTAAGGCTTCTTGTGAGGGAAAATAGTTGCAACGGCATTTGATTTTAGTCTCCGCTTATATCCAGCCACTCCGGTGAGCTCTTTCATAAGTTGTCGTCGACTCGAACGCGGTAGGAGAAAAATAGCGAGAACAAAGCCTTGGGTCTTTGGGAAGTTTTGTCAGTCTACAGGCATTTTCCCCAAACCTTTCTCCTTTTCTTGCCGATAGGAAATCTGTGGAGACTCACTTCTTGACTGGAAAATTGCATCCAAAAAGCAGCATATCGTGGCATTTTACTTAGCGAGTTTAGGCAGCAATACACAATTGGAAACGTTCCGTTTACGTCATCACTCCGAGCCCGCAAAACATGGCGCCAACTATCGGTCAAAATATGTACAAAATGTTATAAAATATTGCCATTCATTTAACATTTTATGTGTTTTCAACAACATATTTTAGTACAATACTGTAGAACAATTGCGGTTTATTAGAGCCTACATGTCTTTTAAGATCGAGGATCCCTTTAAAGTGTCTGTTTTCGATCGGTAGGAACAAAAAACAGGAGCCACAGCGGCCCGTGAAGACCAGTTTGGACACCCCTGCCTTACGGGCTAGCTGGTGGAAACTTTAAGGTCCGCAGAGGCTCCAAAGTTGAATTGTCCTTACCTGTGGGGATGCGGATGTTGATATCGGTCAGCAAGGACAGGTTGCTTCCCCAGGTGAAACATCCGTTGCTCACCTGAACAAAAACCGTGAAGATGCATGAATAAATGGCTATTATAAAGGGATTTTTTCCCGCTCCTTCTTTTCCGGGCCCACCTGCCAAGCATCCACCACGACGAACCCTAACCCAAAACAGAGTCACTTCCCGCCTCTGCGATCATCCGGCGGTCGCATTCCGCCGCTCTGTTTGGTTTATTTGTTCCCGTTAAGTTTATTTTATCTGAGGGACCCCCGCGCTCGCTTCCCCCCAGCGTCCCTCTGAGCGCCGCGCCGACCCACGAGCGCATCTTCTTTGGGACATTTCGGGTCGTGAGAGCGCCGCGGTAGTCTGACGCAGCGCTCGGTCAATGAAGGATCGTGTCCAAATACTTTTGACCACCCGTGCGGCAGAAGGTCACGTGACTTACAGCACGTCCTCAATATTAGGATTTGCTTTGCTAAAATTCCTAGTGACTCGACCTTCTTGGCACAGCAAATGGTGACTAAGATATGAGGGGTAATTATAACTCCAACGTACGTGACTTAACTCCCGCCTCCGCTGTTCGCGTCCAAGAGAAGTCGGGAATGGGACGAGGGGGAGAAAAGATAAACAACACGAAATTAACAAAGCTCATCACATGTCAAACGCGACAACAGGAAACGACGGCGATGCCGCGGCGGACAAACTCGCTTTTCCCAGAGCGCTCGACCCCGGCCTAGATGACCACTTCGGGGACGTCGGCGAGAGCTTCCGAGCCGGGAGGTGGACTCCGTCACGTCTGTCAAGTTCCGAATCGTCCCCCTCCGTATTGGCCTAACGAGCGGGCCGTCGCCCCGCGGGGATGCGACAGGAAGAGTCGCCTTAAGTGAGGCCGCTTTCGGGGCAGGACGTTCTCGTGTGAATCCTCCGCTTCGTGAGAAGTCACGCGCGCGCTCGCCGTGACAACAAACAGCTGCCGATGAGCCGAGCTTGACGTATTTAGTGCGTCATACAAGAATAGCGCGTAGCTCGAGGGAAGCAAGCGTCCAAAACAATTTTGCTCAATTTGGGGTTTTGCGGTAGATGTCCAATCCATTTGATTCGGGAACGCTGGCAGCGAACCAACATTGCCGACCTCCCATTTCAAACGGATTGGACCTTGGTGAAATGAACAACTAACCTTGACGGCCACGTCCTCCGTCTCACTGGGTCTCATCTGCCGCTTGGACGGCTGCTCGTAGGAGTCCATCTGGTAGCGTCGGGGCTGCTTCCTGCTGACGGCTTTGGTCTTCAGTAGACAAAAAGACGACAATTGAGAAAAAGAACGGAGAAGCCGACCTCGCGGGGCGCGTGCACCCACCGCCCCGGGACGCGTCTCGGCTGCCTCCGAGGGCACCGGCACGTCTCCGTTCCTCCAGCTGTCATCTCCGATCTCGTCGCTCTGGAGGAACTCGCCCAGCTTCTGGACACTAGAACACGCCTGAGGAATCAAGGCTCGGCATACGCGGCATCTAGGAGGTGGACTTACCTGACGAGCGCCTTGACGGCGAACCTGACGACGGTAGAGAGCAGGAATAGCGGCGTGACCAGGATGTTGAAGAGCGCCAGTGTGGCAAAGGCCTTCGCGGGGCACAATTCGGCGTCCGTCATGAAGTTATGCATGACGAAGGTCTACGAGGAGGCGGAAATGACTTAGAACACGGGTTCCCCGACATCATCGACCACGGCTAAACATCTCGATTATCACGACGAGACGTAATTAGTCGTCAGTTATTTCCGGTTCGCCCGCACGAGCTTACCACCAGGACAGCGGCGATGGGAATGGCGGCGTTCATGAAGACTGCGCGAGGACAGAAGGATATCAACGTGAGGGCTTTCTGAGAACGAAATCGGCCTCATTTGTGTCTTCTCACTGGACATGGACGTGTAGAAGGCGAAGGTCTTGAGGCTGTTGAGCTCTTTGCCTCGTGTCTCCTCCACGCTGTCGCAGAAGATGTTCTCCCACGCGTACAGCTTCAGCAGCTTGATGCCCTTCAGGATCTCCGAGGTCTTCTTCAAGCGATCGGTGGAGTGTTCCTGCAAGACGCCGCTCGTTGTTTAGCTTTCAAACTGAGGCGAACCCCCGTGACGCTCACCAGGGTGCTCTTCTGCATGTTGGCCAACTTGGTGGCAATGAGGTACTGGACCGGAGCCAGAAGAACGATGACGGAAGCTCCGACTAAAGCGCTCCAGCCCAGCAGGTCGTACAGTAGAATGACTCCCACCACAATCTGGCGCAAAAAAGAATATAGGACATCCACATTTGTCAGTTCTTTGGCTGAGGCTCTTGTTTTGGGTGCTTCCAATAAAAATGAAAGACTTTCTGGGTCTTTGAGAGCATTTTTTTTTTCCGGAAGATACCTGCACAGGCATGGCCCAAAGGTTGGGGCAGAGGAAGAGAAACCACATGAGCTGATTGGTTTCTATGGCGACCAGGTTGTTGATCTGGCCCAGCGTCATCTCGCCCATGGACATGTTGGACGTGGACAGACGCAGGATCTTGTTGTAAATCATCGCCTGGGTGAAATAAGCAAAATTAACCGATGCATTTAACTCATTGGCAGCGCTAGACGACCAATCCATTATGACTGCAAGGTAGCGAATGAACATTGAGCTGTGTGGCACGATACATTCAACACGAATTTTCAGAGTTTAGGCAAAATTCCTCGCATATTTATCACTCACCAATAGGGCTCCCCTTAGGTTAATGCCCGTTTCTATAGTGACGTAATAGGAAGCCTGCAGGAAGGTTCTTTGCAGCACCAATGCCAGGAAAAGCAGCACGGCCAAAACAGAGGGGTTCTGAAGCAGCTCGGTGGACAGCATGAAGTGGACGCCAAAGTACTTCTCCTGAAAAAACATACAGCTCACCTTGACGGATGACCAAGCTTAAATCAATATTCCCCAAGCAGCGACTGTCGTTTTGCTTTACTTTTGTCTCTCTGATTAAAAACAAAACTGAGCAACATGTAAATTGCAGCACTCATGAGTCAAGCGGACCAAATGTCATGCCTTTCAAAAAGGAAGATATGAGGCTTTTGGGGAATTTGTCACACATTTCCAACGGCTTCACACTTTCACCGCCACTCCGGCATTGGCTTTTGGACATCTGCCCATCAGCTGTGACAACAAGCGACCACTCAGAGGGCTTTGTCAACACGGACCCCCGAAGACTTTGCCGGTCGCTGTCCAAAGCTAAGTCCCGAACACTGATCCTCAAAACTGTTAGGCTAACACGCTACTAGCTCACCGTGCAGCCATTTTCAAGGGTAATGTATTTTTCCTAGGACTTGCGATCACACCCAGTGACTCACTGATTGGTGGGCGACCAGTCTCGTAGTGTCATCGCGAATTTGCGCTAATAAAATCAGCTTGTGTAAACGCGCTAAGTGATTTTTCTTGGCTTGCAAAATGTGATCCTATTTTCCCTACTTTAAACGCATCCATCTTTGGGTCATCTTTGCTGTCATTGACGGCGATGAACGTCCAATCCATTTGAACGACGAATGAACCAATGTTGATTCGCTGACAGTGACAAAATCAGTTCAATTCACAGGAGGCGGCTGAAAAGAGCCATATGATTGGATGTCTGTTATTGTCAATGACATTGACAGAGTTAAAATTCATTTTTAAAAGCTGTTGTTGAAAAAAATGACACTCTAAGATGTAGTCTATCTACTAGTGCGTTGTGGTTGTTCCAGTACGATATACTCACCCTAATCTTAACAGAAGCGGAGCCTCCGTCTTCTTCCAGCGTCAGGTTCTTGACGATGCCCAGGATGCAAAGCGGCCCGGCGAAGCCCAGCACGTCGGCCAAGTAGCGGAAGGTGCTGCTGAGCAGGATGGGTCGCCCGAACGCTCGGTACATGGAGCGCCAGATGGACGGTGCCCTCTCCGGGTTCTCGGCAGTCTGCGTTAGATCAAGATCCCGGCGTTTAAGTCTGCTCTGAACAGTCCGTTAGTGTGACGCTAACTTATGATGTGAAAAGTTCAAATTAGCATCATTGTTTTGTCCCTCACCCTCTGGTCCTCGTAGGCGTCTTTGAGTCGCAAGTAGTTGGTCAAAGCCCGCATGGCGATGGGCAGCTTACCGATCTTCTTCAGCTCGATGGGTCTCTTGTGGGCACCGATGATCAGCGGGTTCATCCACCAATATGTCGCCTGCCGAAGGAGCGTAAAAGCTACAGTTAGACCTCAGCTTTAACCTTAAAAAAAAAACTTCCGTCTACCTTTGACAGAAGGTTGACAAAGGGCTGCAGGAAACGGACCCCCAGATCCTGCAAGTCCTCGGGCGGCTTCACCTTCTGAGGGTTGGCGAAGAAGACGTACTTCTGCCGGGACAAGTCAACAAAATAAGCTCACGCCGAGACCCGCCGTGCCGAGGAGATCAGTCGTAGTGACAGCCAAAATTTTCAGCACCCTGATCCTGATCACGTTGATTTCGACGGCCATTAGCAGGCCGTACAGAAGCACCAGCAGCGCCGTGATGCAGAACCTCAGCTGCAGCGGGCTCACGTGGTGCGTGGTGAACTTCCACAGCTTGATGCATTTGGTGATGAAGGCCAGCACCCAGTAGATGAACAGCACTGTCAAGGACAGCCCGACAATGAGCAGTAACTCCAGCGAGATTATTTTTGCTTACATTTGATCCCACGCATACTGTATATGTTAGTACATCTATTTTAGTGCAGTCCCTAGAGATATAGCCGCGTCGAATAGGTTGAGCTCACCGAGTAGAAGTTTCGGGAAGTTGGAGGTCTCAATGTTGTGGTAATAGACGACCGACGTGGTGGCCGCCACGAAGCCCATGAAAGCGGGCATGAACAAGTGCAGGTGGTTGGTGTCCATCATCCTGGAATGAGGCGCAAACACAACACGGTGTCATTTACCACCGCGTCCGAAAACCGCGTGCTCGACGGGAGGAGGGGGGCTAACTTGTTGGACACCAGTCCCTCGGCAAACTCGCAGACGTGAACGAAGAGCAGCGAGAAGGTGAGGATCCACCTCAGGTTGTGGCCCGGGAAATGGAGCCACGTGTTGTGATGGATTTGCACTTTGGAGCTCTGGCTGCCCCATCCTGAGATTTGTTTTTGGCAGAAGATAAAGAATATAGGAGAGCGAGTGTGGCTTAAAAAAAAAGCGGCTAATCGTGTTATGACTTGCCAATGAAGAGGATGGGGAACGTGATAAAGAGGAGGAAGACATGAGGCACCAGGTTGAGGGCGTCCACAAAGCAGCCGTTGTTGAGAACGCCGTCGTCCACGCTGTAGCCGTCCGAGTCGTGGTCGTTGCCGCAAAACGACAAGGCCATGGCTGAGGCTCGCCGCTTTGCCGCCGTCTGACAAGAGTGGTCTCATTCTTGGTCTCATTGTTCCAATAAATAAATGTATTTGTGTTACATAAAATGAAAACTAGAGTTCTTTCAAATTACACTGTTGACTTTTTGTGAGAAGGAAAGTGACACCCTTCTCTATACAATACTCAAATAAATTTAAAAGGTAGTACGGTAACAATGAGGTCATTCACAACAATTACGTCATGCCGTGGACATGGAAATACGCACACGACAAATGAGTGGACGCTTGAAATCTATTGAGAAAAGTGAGAAAGAAAAGTCTATGGTTTACCTGAATAAGATGAGCGAAATCCCGCAATCTTCACGGACAAACTTTCATTCCCACTGGAGCAAAAAAAAAGGAAGAAAAAAGGTGAGGGAGAAAAGGAGAAAATTATTTGGTCCTGCGTGCTGAGAGGGAGAGAAAAGTTACTTATTTTTAGACGCGCACCACTATCAGCTGCTCGACATTGTCATGTACACTTGCAAGAAGACATGCATGCTCCACACTTCCGGTTACTTTCAAAATACACGCCCGACGTCACAAAACTACCGTCTCAAATACGTGAAAGAACATGTTTTGGCTCACACAAACAAGTCGAAACACCAACGAGACTAAAACCGGCTCCGCGTCGCGGAGCCGGTTTTAGACGCATTTTGTAGCTTGAAAGCCCTTTTAAAAACATTTCCGGTGTAGGTTAGTTAAACTAGCGCTAACTTGATGCATACTCGCCGATCAAATTTCACAAATTGAAGCAGTTTGACGCCTCAGATGGGGTTTGAGTCAGACTTTTAACAAATAAAAATGTAACTTTGTCATATTCTAAATTATTAAAAATAAAATAAAATAAAGCAGCTCTAGCAAGGAACATTTCGCTAACTGGATTATATAATTATTACAGTCATATTAATGGAATTTACGAATCTAAAACTGAACACACAGCGACAGTATTTATTTTACCGTAAATGTATTTAATTCATTTTCTCGTCACGACATCATGTCGTGTTTTAAAAAGCTCGAGAGTCCAAGCTCCGTTCCGAAATACATCGACTTATTGATCCTCACGTTTGTAAATAATTGTACAACCACGGGACACAAACAAATGATAAATCAACTGGATTCAATATTGTATTCGGCATGCGCAAACAAGACGTTTTCGAACAGCAGAACAGGTCATCGTTGACGTTTTAATTTGCCAAGCATTTGTGAACATCCCCCACTTCCGTTCGTCTAACCCAGGTGAAAGCATCCCACGCTAAATTTATTTTCTTGCACGTGAACACTTTTTACAGCTCCGATTCTCATGCCGATGACACGTGTACCGTTTAATGACTTGATATATGTATTTGGATGTCTACTGCAAATAATAGCATCTCCCCGTGAGCACAATTCTTCTATCGATCGTTTGGTGAATGGATGCTTGTTCGCGCCTGCCCGAGGACAATTCATGTCCCAAGGTGATATTTGGAACTAACGTTGCGGGGGGAAAAAACAGGCGAACGACACGGGACACTTACCCGGCCTCTGATGCAGCATTGGGGGGCTCCAATTTGATGATGTGTGCCTTCTGATGTCATTAAAGTGCCGATGGTGCGTGGTTCTTTCCACCGGAAACAGCAATAAATTGCGTTCGAGCGTCAACCATAATCATATTTTTATGTACATAGAGGGAGAAAACGGAATGAATAATCATTATTGATTAAACGCTCCTATAGCAAGTATTGATCACGGGTATGTTGACAGGATAAGTGTCAGCATATTATGAGAATAGAATAGAATAGAATAGAATAGAATAGAATAGAATAGAATAGAATAGAATAGCCTTGATTTTATCATTGTACAGAGTACAGTGATATTTTAAACTTCGCTAGTATGTGCACCACATAAAACAAAAGCAAAGTACAATGACTGAAAGAATTAAATAACATACAACATATCGTTTCATATTTGAAATAATCCATAACGAACAAAAGAATGTAATACAGGCCGATGCCGGATGGTGGCGCTACGAAAGGAAAAGTGAAAAGATTGTAGTGCTATTGACGGCCATAGACGTCGAATCCATTTCGAATTGGAAGGCTGGCAGCGATTCCAACTTTCCAGGTCAAAATGGATTGGACCTCTATAGCCGCCAGTGGCAGTCATTGAGTTAAAAATCATCGCATCTACCCCCCAGCTAGTGTGTGTGCGTTTACGCAGTTGAATTCGGCACCGTGAGAAAGTTGAGGCCAGAGCGACCGATCGCCCTCACACAGGAAGCGGGGGCCATTTGGTCGCAGTGACCTTTTCCCACCCGTTTGACAGAATATCAAAGTGAATTGGAGCTGCGTTTTCTTGCAGTTCACAGTTGAGCCACAAGACGGCGACATATCCTTCTATTTGGGACGGCTCGAGACATGTCTTCGAGAGGGCGCCATTGACTAACTTTTGATGTTGGGCAGTATATTATTTTGAGCTTAATCGTCATCCTTCCACGATTCATGTTTTTAAGTTTTGCTGGAGTTTAATTTATTTCAATAAAGTTTCGAAACTGTGTGTTTATTAACGTCCCGTGAATGTTTTTTAAACGCTACTTAGTAGTCTAGTCATAATGTGAAACCGTTTTTTTCATACGTGAAAATGTATGATAAAATACACTCGCCGGCCAATTTATTAGGTACACCATGCTAGTAACGGGTTGGACCCCTTTTGCCTTCAGAACTGCCTCAATTCTTCGTGGCATAGATTCAACAAGGTGCTGGAAGCATTTCTCAGAGCGTTTGGTCCATATTGACATGAGTTGGTGCAGATTTGTCGGCTGCACATCCATGATGCCAATCTCCCGTTCCGCCACATCCCAAAGATGCTCTATTGGATTGAGATCTGGTGACTGTGGAGGCCATCTGAGTACAGCAAACTCATTGTCATGTTCAAGAAACCAGTCTGAGATGATTCCAGCATTATGACATGGCGCATTTACCTGCTGAAAGTAGCCATCAGAAGTTGGGTACATTGTGGTCATTAAGGGATGGACATGGTCACCAGCATTACTCAGGTGGCCTATGGCGTTCTAACTAGGCATGTGCCGGTATGAGATTTTCACGGTACGATAACCGTGAGCAAAAATACCGCGGTTTCACGGTATCACGGTATTGCAATTATAGCTCCAAAATTTTGAGATCTATGGGTTTAAAAAAAAAAAAAAAAAAAAATCCATTGAACAGGATTTTTTTCAAAACATATTTGCAAATTGGAACATGAATATAATGTGAAAATAAATACATTAACAAAAAATAACAAATATTATATAAAATTAAAATAAATAGAACCTAGACTATACCCACAGCCACAGCTCAAGTTGCTCAATATGAGAGTAAGAACAAAATAATTGCTATAAAAAGTAAAAACACTTCTAATTAAAATTAAAAATATATACTGTATGACTTTTTTTTTTTTGAGGGGGGAAGCTCAAGTGAAGTTTCGTCATTTTCAGCCACTGTGTCAACTCTAGTCTACATGATGCCATGCCTTTGTGTTAAAAAGAACAAAGAATTCATAAGTTAATAAGTTAGTTAAAAATGTATAAGTTAGTTTTATAAATTAGTTAAAATGTAAATATTGTTGAGGAAAGGTTTCATCTAAAAAAAAAAAAAAAGTGAGGACTGAGACCTCCTCTCTCAATTAGCGATCTTTGACGCGATTCTTTTTCTTTCCCCCTTGCATTCAAGCTTTTCTCTCACTCAGCGGCTGTGAGACATAAAAGAAGCTGCTCTCCCAGTTTGGCCTAGGCTAACATTCGTCTTTGTAAGTTTTAGTTAGTTTGTATATTGAATTTGAAAGGAAAATGTGTGTTTTGTTTTTGGCGAACTTTTTAATGGAGCTACTGCTATCCTGTTGAACCTAATCACACGTGGAAAAATACAATTGTACAGCGTTTTAAATGTATTTATTTGTATATTTCACCACGATTTGAGAGCTCAATAAATTGAAGAAAAGTACACCTTGTGTTTGGAGGATTTGTTTTTGGGTTTGCTGGCTGTTTAGTGACACTCACGGCAACAAGCGGGAAGGGGTGAGCAGTGCCGCACCAAGCCACTTTGGCTGCATTTTGGCACATGAAAAATAGCGAATACCGTACTAAGGTATGACGGAAAATTTTAGTGGTTTTGAAACCGTGACGTTTTCACACCACGGTAAACCGTGAAACCGGTAACCGGCACATGTCTAGTTCCAACGATGCTCAATTGGTACCAAGGGGCCCAAAGAGTGCCAAGAAAATATTCCCCACACCATTACACCACCACCACCACCAGCCTGAACCGTTGATACAAGGCAGGATGGATCCATGCTTTCATGTTGTTGACGCCAAATTCTGACCCTACCATCCGAATGTCGCAGCAGAAATCGAGACTCATCAGACCAGGCAACATTTTTCCAATCTTCTATTGTCCAATTTCCATGAGCTTGTGCAAATTGTAGCCTCAGTTTCCTGTTCTTAGCTGAAAAGAGTGGCACCCGGCGTGGTCTTCTGCCGCTGTAGCCCATCTGCCTCAAAGTTCGACGTACTGTGCGTTCAGAGACGCTCTTCTGCCTACCTTGGTTGTTATTTGAGTCACTGTTGCCTTTCTATCAGCTCGAACGTCTGGCATCAACAAGGCATTTCCGCCCACAGAACTGCCGCTCCCTGGATATTTTTTCTTTTTCGGACCATTCTCTGTAAACCCTAGAGATGGTTGTGCGTGAAAATCCCAGTAGATCAGCAGTTTCTGAAATACTCAGACCAGCCCTTCTGGCACCAACAACGTCACTCAAATCACCTTTCTTCCCCATACTGATGCTTGGTTTGAACTGCAGGAGATTGTCTTAAACCATGTCTACATGCGTCTGAAGAGCAGTATTTTAACTATACAGTTGAATAAGTTGATGATTTTAAGCGTTTAAAGCATTCCTTGATCAATAAAAATAAGCGTTTCTTAAAATGGGTGCAGGCTTGTTGAAGAGAATGTGCCAGCTCCACGATTCCAACGATTGATTGATGCACTTCTTTGGATAACAAGCAAAAACAGGAGACTAAATCAAAAAAATCTGCACAGCGTGTCCTGGAAGATGAATGGCCAGCCCTTGAAAGAGATCCCAACATTCCATTTCATCATAACAACGCAACATTGTGAACTCTCTTCTTCTGTTTTGTCTTTCTCAGTACTAGTCACTAGATGAATATATCATGTTTTATTAACATTAGTATTTGCTTTTAAAACATTAACAGCCTATTATGGGTGACGATCGCTCGCTGATGGTCATCCGGATACTATAAGCGTGCTATTATCATGATAATGAAGTATTTAAAACATGTTTGTATGCCAAGTGTGAGGAGAAATATGAACAATAATAATAATAATAATAACAGGACTACCTCACAATGATATAGTCTTCCTAGCAAAGCTTGCATTTAGCATGAAAGTCCGGTGTGTAATGCGTATTTATTCGCACACTGGAATCCAAATCACGTCTATTTAAAATGGACCTTCTTTCCTCATATTAGAGCTTTATTTACATTTCATTGCCTCCATTTCCATGATGGATTATCTCACAGCACGCTTAAAATGAGCCGTGTGTGCGTGGCCACTCCGTCTCATTTACATGCTCATGAATCATTCATCGGCGACACCTCGTTCGTACGCACATCTACCTGAGCTGTGGGCAGTGTTCTAATGAGGCGTCTACTTGAGACAAAAGCAGTCAGACCGAATAATGTGCCCGCTTCCAATTTGCCAGCCCAGGTATGTGTTGTGGTATATAGCAAAAGAACAAGAATGTTTGTATTAAGCCCACTCATTAACTGCAATAGTCCAGATGAATTCGACTGCTATTGCTGTCAATGTCAGCCAATGAGTTAAAAACAACAGCGAGTTCAGGTTCAGGGTAAGTCAGGGTCAATATCCTGCTGTACTTGTCTAATCAGTCATCTGAGGATCAAAGAAAATATTCCTGCTCATTCCGTTCCGCTTTTCCTCGACACACACGTGTGCTCCTATCTCAAGTGAGTCTTCTGCCCGAAATATACCAATTCAAGAGTTGGGAAACAAGATTAGTCGTCACTCTAATTCCCCTACAACAAAGGTTTCATTGTGTGCGCCCCTCCCCGCTCCAGAAGAAAGCCTCCAATTAGCAGCAGGGGCCCCGAGTACACTTAAGTGGCTTTGACAGTGGCAGTAACTGCAACCAAACTCTCACTACAATCCACAAAAAGCAAACATTGGCAGAAATATCATTAGGTGTATTCATTTAGTGAAAGCTCAAGCATTGCAGCTGTTCTCTTTTCTACAGACTCATGCATTGTGCATGCCAGCATGGAATAATTATTCATTCGTTCCATACTGCTTATTCGCATTCGAAATATTGCACATTTACATGTCGGCCTCCGCGTAGCTAAACACATCAGAAAAGATAAATACATCAATATACTGTACATAGATATGGTCACCGGTGTTGGTAATAACGGTGTTGATTTTCCAGGAGTGAGTAATCCAATTAATTACTTTTCTCATCTTTGCAACACTGTTACCGTTACTGAGGATGTAAAGGCATGCATTAATATACGTTACTACGATAGTTGAGTGACGCGAGAAAAGTCTGAGAGGCAAGGACTCACAGAGACGAGAAGGCAGAGTGGGAGTGGGGAGGAGGCAAGGGAGTTGCAAACACGATGCTAGCTGGCTAGCCTAAAAAACTACGCCCAAATAATGCTAGGGTAGATATCACATTTATATAGAACTAGATGCGAATTGACAGACACGGCGGCGTTAGCACACGTATAGAGAACTAGATGCGAAATGATAGACTCACTGGCGTTAGTAAACAGCCGCCATCTTAAATCAGGATACTTCTGAGGAAGGCTCTGTTGTAGAGAATCTTCCTCGCGAACCTAGGTAATTTTTAAAAATCTAAAATACTCCAAAATCAGCAAAATCTCGACTTGAATCTATCTTTAAATGATGAAACAGTTTTTAAAAGTTTCACATGTCGAAAGTAGACATAAGGGAACTAATGCAATAACGGGAGCAATTTTAACGGTTGATTCACAACATTAAATGACTTCTAAACATAGCAAAAGTTACTATTTAGTTTTCACTATATTCGCAGTAACCCTGTGTGTCATTAAGTTTAAAGAACTGGGCTGGGGCCAATTGTCCCTTTGAACTCCACACTGTGTGATCTACGTATGTTTTTTTTTTTTTTTTTTTAATGGGAAAAAAAAAAACGTGAAAATTAACACCAGTTACTTTGCCAAGTAACTAATTACTTTTACATTCAGGTAACTGAGTTACAAACTACATTACTTTTTGGGAGAAGTAATTTGTAACTGTAATTAATTACTTTTTTAAAAAGTAAGATTAATAACACTGAGGGTAACACATGTATATTATTTAAAATATAGTAAGTATAGTGCTTGGACAAAAATCACAACTATGTGAAAATCATATTTTAAAATTGAATATCACGAATTTGACTGTACGAATAGAAATAATGCTGATTCTAATAATAGTCGTCATGAAAATAGCTTGTCGTGCACGAGCATTTTTACCTGGTCATAAAACAGCAAATATACCGCATGGTTATTTACAAATATGAAATAGGGGGAGAAAATGTTTATTTTGAAAAAACTTCCGGGATTCGCGACTGCTGAAGGTAACGAAGCTGACAGGCGAGCGGGGGCAATCTGCCCTTCTTCGTCATCATCTTCATCTCCCATTCCACACGTTCGCTCACGCGTCCATAACACCGGGAGGTTCTGACCCAGGCCGCCTCGGACAAGCGCTTCTCGATCGGAGGAGGTGTGGTAGACGGTTGAGCCAAATACAAGACCAAATTTAACACCTGGATTTCCCCCCCCCCCCTCCCCGGGATAACGTTGACCAAGTTGACTCCGCACACCAGGATGTAAAGTCTTCGTCAAGTTTTGACACGACCGTGACATCTTTTGGGAACCGAGTGGACGACGACGGTTCGAGGGTGAGTAAACACTTGGGAGAGGCTGTCGCGTTTGTCAAATTTTTGCCGTTTTCACGTCAGGGAATGCCCCGATGGTCTTACGAAAGCGCGTATAGCAGCATTCGGGCGATATTTGCGGAGCGCCTCAACGGAAAACACCCCATTTAGTGTCCGCTTGGACCCAGGCGCGCAAAGTTTGATTTACCGAACTTAAGTTTGGGCGTTTTTACAAATTGTCGAGACGTTCAGAATCATAGGTAAGCATTTAAGCCATTTATTAAGTCAGCGCAGTGAGCCTTTCGAAGTACCACCGTTGCTGGTACTCGTATACCTGAAGGCTTAACCGAATTGCTGCCGCGTTGAGTTTTAGACTTGGCTACCATTTAGCCGGGATTTCTTATCGTGTGAACTTTTCCACGAATGCCGAAGGGTTTACTTTGGGCGTGCTGATGATCAGCGACACGCCAACCTGGATGTGCAGGCGCCATGCCTGCTGTTTTACAAGGCGACCTAGATGCGAGCTTTTTTTTTCGAGCGACTCTGGCACGAGGGGACGAGTGGAATGTGTCTGGGACCAATCAGTACGCAGAACATCTGGAGCCTCTCAGCTCAGCCCCGTGGGTTGATCCTGTTGAGCAAGTCTGCAAACAGCCTCGCGAAAGACAACACCTCTTTTTGATTGCCCTACTTTGCTTGGTTCAGTTCAATACCAATAAAACGCACAGGAGAACAGGAAGTTCTCTTATGTTACGAAAAAAAAAAAAAAAAGAAAAAAGGTTGGAATTCAGGACCGATAAGGAGTGTGAACTCCAAAGGTCAGTGGAAAGCATTATAAGCACATCATGACACATCAATTGGCCTGTTTGTTCCACATTGCTGCAGCAGGATCAGGAAACATGGAAACATACATGAAAGTGAAAGTAAAGAAAATCACTTGGGTTGAGAATACATTTATTACTTGAGTACAAGTTTAAAATGTGCTTCACTGTTGTTGGTATTACTTTTTTGTAGTCTGTCACAAGAAACAAAGCAAAATGACTTATCGTAAATCACATTCATGAACATACAGTGCTGGCCAAAAGTATTGGCACCTCTGCAATTCTGTCAGATAATGCTCAATTTCTCCCAGAAAATGATTGCAATTACTAATGCTTTGGTAGTAATATCTTCACTGATTTTGCTTGCAATGAAAAAAAAACAAAAGAGAATGGGAAAAAAATGGATAATTACCGTATGATTTTACACAAAACTCTGAAAATGGGCCGGACAAACGTATTGGCACCTTTTGATAAATCATGTGATGCTTCCCTAATTTGGGTAATTAACAGTACCTGTTACTTACCTGTGGCACATAACAGGTGGTGGCAATAACTAAATCACAGTTGCAAGCAGTTAAAATGGATTGAAGTTGACTCAACCTCTGTCCTGTCTCCTTGTGTGTACCACATTGAGCATTGAGAAAAGAAAGAAGACCAAAGAACTGTCTAAGGACTTGAGAAGCAAAATTGTGAGGAAGCATAGGCAATCTCAAGGCTACAAGTCCACCCCCAAAGACATGAGTGTTCCTGTGTCTACCGTGCGCAGTGTCATCAATAAGTGTAAAGCCCACGGCACTGTGGCTAACCTCCCTAGATGTGGACGGAAAAGAAAAATTGACGAGAGATTTCAATGAAAGATTGCGCGGATGGTGGATAAGGAACCTCGACAAACATCTAAACAAGTTTAGGCTGTCCCGCAGTCCCAAGGTACAACAGTGTCGACTTGTACTATCCGTCAGCGTCCGAATGAAAAGGGACTTTATGGTAGGTTACCCAGGAGGACCCCTCTTCTGACACAGATACATAAAAAAAAGCCAGGCTGGAGTTTGCCAAAACTTACCTGAGAAAGCCAAAAACGTTTTGGAAGAATGTTCTCTGGTCAGATAAGACAAAAGTAGAGCTTTTTGGGAAAAGGCATCAACAGAGAGTTTACAGGGAAAAAAACGAGGCCTTCAAAGAAAAGAACACAGTCCTCACAGTCAAACATGGCGGAGGTTTTCTGATATTTTGGGGTTGCTTTGCTGCCTCTGGCACTGGGCTGCTTGGCCGTGTGCATGGCATTATGAAGTCTAACCAACAAATTTTGCAGCATAATGTGAGAAAGTTGGGTCTCCCTAAGAGGTCAATGGTCTTCCAGCAGGACAATGACCCAAAAGCACTTGAAAATGGTTTGAGAGAAAGCACTGGTGACTTCTAAAGTGGCCAGACCTGAATCCCATAGAACACCTGTGGAGAGTTCTGATAACTGCACCCTTCAAATCTCAGAGACCTGGAGTAGTTGGCCAAAGAAGAATGGTCTAAAATTCAAGCAGAGCATTGTAAGAAACTCATTGATGGATACCGGAAGTGGCTGTTCGCAGTTATTTCATCTAAAGGTTGTGCTACCAAGTATTACGCTGAGGGTGCCAATACTTTTGTCCGGCCCATTTTTGGAGTTTTGAGTAAAATGATCATGATTTAATTTTTCTTCTCATTCTCTTTTGTGTTTTTTCATTGCAAGCGAAATAAATGAAGATATTACTGCCAAAGCATTTGTAATTGCAATCATTTTCTAGGAGAAACTGAGCTTTATTTGACAGAATTGCAGGGGTACCAATACTTTTGGCCAGAACTGTAGATACGTACTTAAGCACAAGTATTTTTACTCTGTTACATTCTGAGAGCAACCATGATATTAGTACTGTACCAGTTTTTTGTTGCTTTGTATTGGTAATAGTCCAGTCTTTATAACTTTTTGATTTCACTTAGTAAATACGAATGCAATCCTTCTCCATGTTCCACAGAGGGCGCTTTCCATTTTTTAAATCCAAATTGCGTCGTTAGTTTGAGTCAGTCATAAAACAATTCTTTCAGAAAAAGACTGCACAGGACAATCACGAAAAGATTTTGGCGGCACCGTGTAGTGGAATATTTACGAACTTGCAGAACTTTTGATGTCAAATATGGCCTTTGTTTTATCCTGTAAAATGTTAATTCATTGGCCGCCATTGACGGCGATAGATGTCCATTTCCTTTTGACTGGGAGGGCTGACTAGACGCAGGGGTTCCCAACCTATTCCACTAAGGCACACTGTGGGTGCAGGATTTCATTCTTACCAAACAAGATGACAACACTTTTTCCCCAATCTGGTGTTTTACAAGTGCAATCAGTTGATTGCAGTCAGGTGTGGCTTGTTTTAGCAGAAGCCTCATTGGTTCAACTGTCTCTGCTGGATCGGCTGGAACAAAAACCAGGACCCACAGTGTGCCTTGAGGACTGGGTTGAAAACCCCTGGACTAGAGCATTCGCTTCCAGCCCCTCCTATTGGGATTGGACATGTATTGCCGTCAATGTTAGCTAATGAGTAAAAATGTTTGGGGAAAATAATCCACACTGAATGACTATTTTATTTTTTCTGTACTTTAATATTTGCGTTTGTCAGGTGACTCATGATGACGTTTCAACATGGAGGACTCGCCTTTGTCTTTGTTTTTGTTTTGTTTTTTTGGAACTAGTGACAACATCAGGAAAACGATGCAAAATTCCCAAAGGTTTTTGGTTTGTTTTTCCGATGAGTCACCCGTCCTGCGAGCATGAAAACATTCACTCGCAAACATAACCCGTTGGAATGTCATGATGAACGCGCTGTCAGTTAGATGCTTGCTGGTGTTCAGGGTTGTCAAACCGGTGGGGGGCCGCCATCCGGAGCCCGGGGCAAAAATGGTGTCGTTCCATTTTTTTTTTAAGAGGAGTGCCGCGGAGTGGGCTCCGACTTGAGGGAGCGTGAGAGGAAACACTCGAAAGTTTTGTGCGCTGGCGTCACGCAGGAAGCGGGCCGGCCCAAAGGTCACACGAGGTCACTGACTTTGAACTCGGAGAAAAAAATGGCGATATTGTTTAGTAACTGTTCGAACTATTCTTGGCACAAGTAGTACTACTAGCACACAGTTCTCCTAACTTGTAACCAAGCACTAGTGTGAGGGTGTGTTTGTCTACTTTAGTCACCAATATTTGGTTTTCCGGCAAGCGTTCGAAGGTCGTGTTTGCCTGCGAGAACAGTAGCCCTGGGGTTGCGACCTTCAACCCCGTCAGTGTGTGCGTGTGTCTTTGTGTGGTCAAAGGTGTCAACCATTGTCTTCTGGCAGGTGGTAGACAGACACACAAACATACTTGAGACACTTGCACAGGTGCTGTGGATAGTGTATTTTTTTGCATGTGTGGGGTCTTGTGTGAATGTATGGTTTTTATTGCAGTGTGTGACCATTTATGTCCAACTGTGACACACAACCTTTTTTCTCAGAGCCTTGTCATGTTTGTCATCAGCTATCGCACTCACACACCCAGGGGTCAGAGGTAAGTCATATGTAGTAAGTGATGAGGTCATCACTTCCATGTCATGCTTTATTTAGCAAAGAAAACTGCTGCGACGACTGCAAAAGACCCGACTTCCCTTCCAGCGTTTTTCACGTTTCCTTTTTGTTCCCAATTTTTTTTTTCTGGCCTTCGTCAGAACTTCTTTGATTTGTTTTGTAGAAGCATATCTGAAAATCATGACCGATTACCGTAATTTTTGCACTATAAGGCGCACCTGACTATAAGCCACTACCCACCAAATTTGGCACGAAAACGGCATTTGTTCATAGATAAGCCGCACTGGACTATAAGCCTGAGCTGTCCTCAATGTATTATGGGAAATTTACAGCAAAAGATATTAACCGGTAACACTTTACTTGACAGCGGCATCATACGACTGCCATAAGACCAAATAAACCACCATTAAGCCTTGAACCAATTGGCTGCAAAGCTTCATTGCTTCAAGAAGCTTCATTTGGCCATCACTGCTCCTTTGTGGGAGACAGTCAACCTCTGCTGCCACCTGCTGTCAACACTGTTGTTGTCCAACATGCCTCCTAGCATGCATTGCAGCGCTACAGAATCACAATTCATGTTCTGTGCTAATTCTTTCTTCAGTTACTGTTCCAGTTGTTTCATTACTTGCTAGTTATGGTATTTGGTGACACTTTATTTGACAGTGGTGCCATACGACTGTCATAAGACAATCATAATTATGAGATGACACTGTCCTGAGTATTAATGAATGCTTATAACATATGTCATTTAGTGTTATCCGGCAAATTATCTCACTTTTGAATGGATGTAAAAGATCAAAGCTGGACATAAATGGAGTTAATGATGTAATTTGCCAGATGACACTATTCTATTCTATTCCATGACATAAGCATTCAGTAAGGCCCATGATCGTGTCATGTCATAATTATGACGGTTTTATGACAGTGTTATGACACCGCTGTCAAATATAAGTGTTATCTATTAACCCAAATAAATCAACAAATAAGCCGCATTGGACGATAAGCCACAGGATTCAAAATGAAGGAAAAAAGTAGCGGCTTATAGTCCGAAAATTGGGGTACATATGTGAAGGTTGCAGGCATGTGACATTGATACGGAAGGGGGTATGTGTAAGAGAGTCGGCGAGAAGCTGCATCTCATTAGCGTGGTGTGCGCCATGCGGGAAGCCGGCAACATCACACACAGACAATTTTCAAGGACAGAGTCCACTGGAGGACCTCCAAACGAGTGCCACCTCCTTGCCTGTGTTGATGTTTGTTAGACATAAAAACTAAACCTCAGCCTATGAGTGGTCTGTTTCCAATTCCGCAATCGCTTCAGCACCCCCTTCCTCTGTCTCTCTGCTGTCTATCTGATGGTCGCACACCCACACATGCCACCGAAGCGCGTTGACGCTAATTGCAAACGTGTTTCCGTCAGCCGAGAAGTGATGGCAATTTTCGCAGTTGTTCCCCAGTTGATTGTCTTAGCAAAAAAAAAAAAAAAAAGAGCGCGCACGCAAATCTTGAAAGCAAAGAGGTTTGCAGCGAATAATCGAATGCTGCCAGCCTCTCCCAGTCAAAACGGATTGGACATCTAGCGCCCTCAATGGCAGCCAATGAGTTAGTCCTATCCTTGTAACACTGCGGCAACCATGTTGCGCTTGATGTTTTCAAAACGTCTGAAAAAGAAAAAGCCACTTTGGCCGCATAAGTTGAGCCATCTGCGTGCGTGAGCGCGCACTAAGATGTGGCATATGGACGCGCGCAATTGCGAGGCGGCATATGGCGCTTTGAGATACACCCGAGATGCGGCTTGTTAGAAGTGCTGCCAAGCTCGCGTACACTCTCGCACGCTGGCTGTTGGAGGGAAGAGTGTTGATTTCACTTCCTGTCCTCTCACGTCAAGTGTTTGTTTTTTCAAGAGCAGCGCTTCGCTAATTGTAACTGGCGCTCGCAAGACCGCTAAATACTTTATCTTAAAGTGGCATCGTTATTAATCATGAGTAAATAAAGAGCAAAACTTGAAATATCTTTTCTCTCCCCTTATTTGTGCTGTCAGCCGTGTAATAAAATTTTAATAATCAACTGAATAACTGGATGCTAGATATCCTTTTTGCCCCCCAAAAAAACTCAATTATTTCTCTTAATCATTTACAGTTAAAAAAATGATCTTATTTGCTCCCCTTTTACATGCAGTAGCAATGAATTGAACTTGCTTTGTTTTTTCCGCACAGTAATTTGAGTCTTTTTCCTCTTTTTGTGCATTAAGGTGTCAAGTGGCTTCATGTCAGCAGAGCTGAACCAGCCCAAAAGCAAGCAGGTGAGAGGGATTTCTTTTCAGCGACTCTCCCCCGCGTCCATAAATGGTCTGCTTTTCTTCTCCCTTTCTTTTGCTTTCTTTTTTCTGCCTGTCACGTCTTGCTGGGATCACTTTTCACTTTCCTGCACAGAAGGTTCCCATGAACGCAATTGGCTGTTTGTTTTGGCAACCTCAGCGCTTTGTGTGAGGACGTGGTGGAGTATTGGGTGAAAGGGTTAATTGAAGGCTTAGGGGCATTTTTTGGGGAGTTCTTGCAGAAACTCCTCAAATATCAGCTAATTACCAGCAGTTTATCTGGGCTTGACTGTGACCCTGGAAGCGCTGGTTCAGTGCAAGTACATAGAACATTGGCTTATAACCAAAATGTTTATTCATATAGGCCCTAATTGTCAGTGTGTAATTTGATTGGCCTAATGTTGGATGACTTGAGAGAAGAGGACGTAATAAATCTAGCTTTAGGACTCGTTTGTCCCAATTATGGATCGATCAAGATGGAGTTAACCTATCAGGTAATTCAAGGAAAATGTATTTGTATAGCACAATTCAACACAAGGTAATTCAAACTGCACATGAAAATCAGCAAAACACAAATAAAAACGAGTAATAACACTCATAAAAGGACACATCAAAGTCACGTTTAATCAGTACGACAGTTAAAAACCAAATTTAGCAATCAAATTTAATCATTATTGTGTTGTTTTAATGCTCATTCGCCCCTCCCAGTCTAAATGGATTGAACGTCGAGCACCGTCCTTGGCAGCTTGTGCATTCTCCTATGAAGGGTTAAGGAGTTTCATGGAGACAAACTCCAACGTGAACAAAAAGGCCGTTTTGCAAAAGTCCCCAGCCGATGCCTGCAATGTGCGTCGTTCCAGAGTTAAAAATGTAGTCTCAGCAAAAGAACAGTAGCATATTTTTTTTCATCCTTGTTTTTGAATGCCTGTCTCATCCCACTGACTCACTTCTGTGATCCGCGTGTGTCCCGCCGCCGGCTGCCAGCTCGCATTAAAGCGTGACCGCCGACGCCTAGCGTGCGTTTGTGTGCGGGTGTCATCTGTGTAACATTCCCACAAGACTTTGGGACTCGCGGACCACCACGTCACGGTTAAAGTAAAAAAAACTCCATTTGGACGTGTCTGTGAATTGAGCTGGTTTCAATATATTTTGGTGCAAAAAATTCATCATGTTCAAGATCAAGATCTTTGTGCTCATCTGTTCCTCATAATCATGTCTATGTAACCCTTCTCCCCGTGTGAGCGGGTTGTAAATTGTATAATTTTAGGGTTCATCTAATCCAGATTCTGTAAGAGATTGGCAACGGCATTCAACAACTCCAAGAGGACACACTGACAAAAGAAAATGTAGTGGAACACAACTGTATTATTTTTTTCTTTACTATTAACAGTAAATGCAATTAAAATGAACTTTTTCAACCTAAATAGCGACACCCAGAGTCCTTGATAAAAAAATAAAATAAATAAAACCGTGATCGCTTTTCTCTTAGTCTGGTGTCAGGACTGACAAACGAAATTTAAAAAAATCTGAGATCTCAGAAAAAAATGATCCAAGGAACTCCTTTTGTCCTACCGCCCTGAAGGAACGTAGGTAGCTGTGGAACGTTAATGTTCTCCTCTTATTTTTTCCAAAGCCTTTGGTGGGTCTCATTGGGAGGGTTCAGTCCAGGCCGCACGGCAGATAGCAACAGATCCTCGAGTGAATCAATCCAAATAAAAAACAGCCTGCACGAAATGCGCAGGGTCATGACTCAAAGTGCAAAACAATACAATACACAGACTCGTAATTGGCTAGCTAAATGAAAAATGAATACCTATAAATTTGGATTTGAATAAAGTCAACACTGTCATTCCTATTACAAGCACAGCGCATGTGCTAATGCTAAAAAACGCATTGGCAAGTTCGCTAAAACACTATTTTCCCTTTTCACTACTCTTCAACATAACTGACATTACAACAGAACTCTTATAACAAATCTTTGTCCAACACAATATTGTCGTGTCTGGTTTTATGAAACAGTACTACGTGTGGATTTATCCACATTGTTTTTAGCGAACATCAATCACTAGCCCAAATTAGCACACATAGGAAACTCACCAGGATAAGTTTGCTTGAACAACTTTCCTCTCCTTGGCTCAATACGCACTGGACTTGTCTCCAACACGAGTTTTATCTAAAAATAAAACTTTAATGACTAACTTTTAATTGTCAAAGAGTGTTATTTCTTAGACAACTTACGTGGAAACTTCTGGAAGTTTTTTTTTTTTTTTTTAATGTCTAAAGTTCCCGTTCTCTTGCAATGAGTGGGTCAATCAAGAGATGGCGTACATTGCGCCGTGGTGTATTCAGGTGCATCGCGAAATAATTAGATTTTAAAAACTTGATAATTTAACACTGGGATAGATCTGCAGTTTTGCAACGTGACTACAAAAAACTGACAAATGTCTTCAGAAAATTGCAGGGCATTGTTATTCACGTTTGTTTGACAGATGCTTAAATAGCTGCTTCAGTCTCATTGTCAAACCGCTCATACGCTAACGCTAGTAGAAAAGGCACAAATAAAAGGCCTTTCGACGCCCGAGCTTGTTTAGTGGTCGTAATATAGATACATGGATCAAACATGATCTCGAAGCTCCAGTAAGCTAATCAAAGTCATTTTCCAAAGGCCTCTGCGGCGCTCCCTGGCAACTCGACGCTTGAATCTTTTCAATCGTTTGCTTGGAATGAAATTCTTCTCCCGGATCCAGCTGCTTTTTTGATGTTCTCCCAACACTTTCTCCTTTAATTGCAAAGAACATTGTCTTAAATCTCTGAACTCTTTTTACGCCACTGACGATGATTGAACCGCTCACGCTAAATAGCAGCCAAATGCAGTCATGTCCAGTGGCGGACTTGGCAATTTTGGGGCCTAAGGCGAACATATGGCACAGGGGCCCTCTTCATGGGTTAAAAAGGTGAGAAGGGTGTGGAGGAAATATGTTGTTACACTACGGCTGTCCTAAATGACAAATTTTCTTCTTATTAGTCAGCCGACTAGTTTTACGATTAATCGACGAATCTAATAATTTTCTTTTTTTACTAATTTAGCAATGACATTTTTGTTGACGCATATTAATTCACAAAACCATTTTGGAACACTTAAATTTTTTATTAAAGTACAAATAATCATGTAAATAACAATAATTAATCACAAATAAACAATGAGGTTAAATGCTAATAGCATTTACTAGTGCAAAAGACTGGAAAGTAAACAGATTCAGAACACTGACTTTGCCTTTCCAACATAATTCAAAACAATTCTTTAAAAAAAATTCTAGCAATATTATTATAGTATCCTACTATATGTAATAGTAGTATAATAATTATAATAATTATTCATTGCCAATCATATTTGTCATGAAGAGTGTCATTTGAAAGCTATTCTTAGTGGAGAATCTGTATTATGTAGTATTTATTCAACATATTATAACATTAAGTTTGAAGTATGTGGGATTAACTCCAGAAATCATTATTTATATGACGAACATGATGTGCTTTTACTGTTAACCAGCTGTTGAGTGTTATTGTATGACTGATTGGAACTGTACTACATTGTTTCGCCACAGGGTGTGCTGTCGTGTATTTTATCTTTGGTGTGAAGAAGACGAAGAAAGTTAAAAGAGTCATTAGAGCCCTGTTCTCAACTTCTCCCTCACTGCACTTTGGCTAAGCGATGCTCAGCTAAACGGTGCTAAATGAAGCTAAGCGGCTGATACTCAGTCCGTCGTTGTGGAACAGTCCATTGTATTGCGTTTGTGCGGGGGAGAGATAATATAAATGCAACATTCAAATGGCTTTGTTTTTTTTTTTTGTTTTTTTAATTTGTTTGTTTGGTATTTTGACATAATTATACTGTACATGACGAATAGTTGGGGGTGCTGCTGGCTCCGGTGCCCCAAGCCCTTGCTCATTGGGGAAAGGCCAGCTGGTTGGGGCCCCCCTACTGGTTGGGGGCCTAAGGCAATTGCCTACTTTGCCTGAATAGTAGATCCGCCTATGGTCATGTCCTCTGTCTTCTGTGTGTACACACACAAATTTATGTGTGTTATTGTTACCTATCACCAAATAGCAGCAGGACACCTTTAGTGGCTGCTGCAAGGCACTCTCGGAATTATGCGTGGTTGTGTGCGTGCGCACCGGCAGGCAGCCGGCCATGCTTCACTCTGTTAATTATGTAAATTGGTCATTAGGAAGTCGTTTGTCACCCAAACACACACGCAGAGAGGCTGGACTGGCTGCAAAATGAGGTCAGGAGAATTTTATGAGCGGTGCTGGCGAATGTGTCCGGACGCCATTTCCATGACTGAAGTCTTCTAGAGAAAAAGTTCCAACTGCAAGGATTTGTCATTGGATTTTTTTGTTGTCGTCGTCTTCCAGCTTAGGGTTCTAGCGCCACCTGTAGCCCTCGAAATCCTGGGAACGTGCACCCATCTTGACATAAGTGGCTGCATGTGTCTTTCAAAACAGCCTCATAGCTTAAACTCATACGTTATGTACAGGGAGCCTCCTGGGAAGAAAGTCTTGGTTGGTGTTGTTTGAAGCAACAAGACCCTCTTCACTCCCCGCACCCCCCACCGAGGTCATGACCTTCCGAGGAGGCTCCCTCAGGAAGTCGTTGACGGCCATCCACACAGGAAGTTGGCTTTCTCCGCTTCTTCCCCATCTCCAGCGCATTCCTCGCTCATTTCCGAACCCCCCCACGTGTCTCTAGGGTCCAAAGTGGGAGGCAAAGTTTTCAGTGCGAGTGAACAGACAAATACGGGGCGGAAACAAGAACTTTCACCAAATTCCAACTCTTCTTGTAGACCTTCCACTTGGTGTGGATAAACAAGACGCGCACAGGGCCATCTGGAATCTCAGTGAAAGATCCCAAGACGAGACTTTTTCCTTCTTTTGGGTCAGGCTGATGTTGTTTACTTTCCACCGAGTGTGTGCGTGCTATTCACATACCCCACCGCTCCTCATTTTATTCATGTTCCTCCTCTTGGCCCTCCTCCGTCCCACCACCTGTTTATCTTTCACCTTTATCAGAGTCACAAATCTCCAGTCAGCTTTGGCACAGCCTATCTAATTAGCCTCTGTGCTCAAAAGAGGTTAATGACATCACTGTACACCATCTCCAATGTGATCAACCCAAACGAGCGTGTACTGTTGTTGCTCTGCTTTGTGTGTTTAAAGGGCAACTGAAGACCTTTCCGGATTTTGGTGTAATTTTATGAATATAAACTTTGGACAAGTTCGTCAAAACAACCATGACATTATCAACACGTAATTGTAAGGATAATTTGCGTTTTTTTAGTTTTTTTGCACTTCGTTAATGGTCCCTTCGCAAACCCGGAAGTGTGACGTAGGCAACAGAAGACTACCCACAGCTAGCATAGCAGCAACAACGATGTCAGTGATATTTCCACTAAAGGTAACCATTCGGGATCGCTCTTTCGTGACGCTACCGATGGCAAAGGCTCCCAGGAAAGATGAATTACAATTAATCCCTACATGTTTGAACCTGAGGTGTCAGATGACGGCGATTTACTTGACACAGCTGATTCACCGAAAGCATGAGCGCAGATACACTTTGGCAGACTTTGGCCAACAACTTCTCAGTGAAGACCACGACCGATAAACTCCCGAACTCATGTGATCGGGTGATTTATCATTCGGTTGTCCACATGAGAAGAATAAATCAGGTCCACCTTAATGAAGAAAGTCTTTAATCCATTGGAAAAATGCAAAAGGTGGAGATAAAAAACAAAAGCAGAAGCACACGTAGGCGTCGTTTGTGCTGAGTCATGTTACTCACCCCAACATATTTTTCAAGTCATTCTTTCATTAAAGTCTGGAAACACTGTAGTCAAGGATGTTTTTCTGCTCCGTGTCAGCAGCGGGGGTCGAGGGGGTGGGTGAATTTCATCAGCGTCGAGTCGCCTGTGTCGCCTCTTTGTGTACGCCGCCAACTCGCCTCTTTGTGCCCTGCCGAGCAGTTACCCTGTGGTACCATTGTGCCGTTTGTGTGCCGCTGTGAGGTATTAATTTCACGCTTGGTGCCTATTGTGACGTCATATCACTAAATACCAGCGGCGGAAGGAAGTCTCTAGTCTGAACCTTCAAGTTTTAAGCAGGTTTCAATTTAAAGATAGTCAAATCACATCATGAAATGTACAATGTTTCAGACCAACAGGAACAGGCAGTGGCATGAGCTCATTTGCTTTCAACGTCTACTAGTGACAAACTTATTTCAATGTTCCTTTCAGTTCAGTGGTGATGGAGCGCCGTTTGTCGTGGCCATTTGTCCTGGTCACCGCGGCAAGTGTGTTCCTCTGCGCCTCCTGCATCAAGAATCCAGAGTTCCCCTCCGACACGCTTATCAACAATGTGGTCCAAGACCCTCGCACGGGAAGACTCTACGTGGGCGCCGTCAACGCCCTCTACCAACTGTCCCCCGACCTGCAGACGGAAGGCCGAGTAGAGACCGGGCCCCGCCGGGACAACAGGCAGTGCACGCCGCCCATCACGGACGCCTGCGAAGACGCGGTGGACACGGACAACCACAACAAGCTTCTCCTAGTGCACGCCGGCCAGGAAAGGCTGGTGGTTTGCGGTAGCATCTTCAGGGGCATCTGCTCGCTCAGGAACCTTAGCAACGTGGAGCACGTTGTCTACTTCAGCGACAATAAGGGCGAGAAGTCCTATGTGGTGAGCACTGAGGAGAGCGTCTCCGTGGTGGGAGTCATGTCCTACTTCACCAAGGACAGAGACAACTTCACAGTCTTCCTGGTGAGGAGAAAATCTCATTTCATTTTTGTTACTCCCTCGCGCCGCACTTTGCAGAAATTCACTGTCCAAATCCGCGTCCGCGTTAGGTCGCCAAAGGCTACGGCAGCCACGACAGCACCAAGCTGATCTCCACCCGCATCCTGAAGGATTACGGCGAATGGAACATCTTCGAGAACATCGTCGAGGCCTCGGCCGTGCAGGCCAACCCCTTCGTGCAGCGCTACCTACACGACTTTCGTTTCGCCTTTAAGGACGGCCCCTTCCTCTACTTCCTGTTCTCGCGCACCCTCGGCGTGCAGGACACCAAGAATTTTACCTTCATCTCACGGATGTGCGAGGGCGACCAGAGCTACTTCTCTTACACCGAGCTTCAGCTCAACTGCAGCACGGCAAACAAGTTCAATAAAGTCCAGGTAACAACACATCTCAACATGTATGATGCAGCTGATATACGACGTGAACTTGTGGCGTCCCTCATGGTCCTTTTCGAGAGCCATTTTCATTACATTGTCACACTGACTTAGACTTACAATAATATTGTCTTCCTCACCCTATAGGCCGCATACGTCACGACGCCGGGCGAGGTTTTGGCTCAGAACTTGACCAGATCGGGCCAGTACGGACCAGTCCTGGCCTCTGACAAGGTTCTTTTTGTCACTTTCACATCTGACGAAGACCCAACCAGCTCGGCCATGTGTACGTCTTCTCTGACAGTCATTTTATTTTTAGCCACGCTAGTTCTATTGGTTAAATTGGAGTTGCGCTCCCATTTTGCAGGCATGTACCCTGTGCGCGCCATAAACACGAAGCTGCTGGAGATCATCGGCGCCTGCTACAGCAACAGAGGCCTTATCAACGACAAACCGGCCGTCTACTCACCATACTCTACCAAATCCAGCGGCGTGTGCAGCAACACCAATCAGGTAAGCCATCACGGAAATGTTCCACCCGCTTGTGAGCTACCCGGGTTCCGGGTTTTTGACCGTCCCTGTCGGTTTCTGCCTTAGCACAACATGGTGCAGAAGTACAAGTGCGGCGCCGAGTTCCTGCCGTCGCCATTGGCCAGCAAAGCCGACGTGGCCCTAGTGGCCGAGCCCTCCCTGGTGCGCAAGGGGGTCTTGACCGCAGTAGCCGTCGCAGTGGAGACGGGGCACGCCGTGGCCTTCCTGGGCACTGCTAACGGAGAGGTACGAACCTGGAGAGGCAGTGAAGGAAGTGAAGATGAATTTAGATACCGCTATTAAATAGTCAGTTCGTTTGACCTAAGATGAACTCTTTCTCGTGCAATCATGTAGCATCCAATCACCCTTCTGCTAGAACTGAAATGAGTTTGTCACTGGTTGACGTTCTTCGGTTTGTTTTGCAGGTGCTCAAGTTGCATCTGTCGGCCCACCCCGAGGTTTACGGCCACGCGTCTGGCGAAGTGACGGGCGACAAAGTGAACAAGGATCTCCTGCTGGATCCTCAGCTGCAGCACTTGTACATCACCAGCGAAAAAAAGGTGCCGATTTTTAGTTTTCTTCACGATTACTGACAAGGAGCGTTTATCGTTCTTTGCTTTCTTCTTAGTCATGTCTAACCTGTACTTTTTTGAAGATCACCAAAGTCCCTGTGCAGTCGTGCCACCTGAAGACCGATTGCCAGGCTTGCATGGCCCTCAAGGATCCGTACTGTGGCTGGTGTGTGCTGGAGGGAAGGTAGTGTTTCAGACAAACCTTTCATAATGTCGTGACGCAAGAAGGCCTAAAGTTGAAAGCTGTCACGCCCGATGCTGTCCTCGCAGGTGCACCAGGAAGCACGAGTGCAGCAGGTGGACGGAGGATCACACGTGGCTGTGGTCCCCCAATCAGCAGTGCGTGGAGATCCGGGCCTTTGACCCTCCCAACCTCAGTTGTCGCAAGACGCAGCAGGTACGACGTTTCTATGTGCCAGCCTAAGAAACCAAGAAGCATCGGTCCCTTCTGCTCTCCAGGTGGACATCAGCGTTCCGACTCTGCCTAGACTCCGACAGTCCGATCAACTGCGCTGCCTGTTCGGCGCGTGGCCCAGTCGCGCCGTGGCGTTGGGCAGCCCGGCCGTCGTCACCTGTTCCCTGCCTGACCCTGCGGAGATTCCCCCAGCTCCTGTGCAACAAGGTGGAGCTGGCGCAAAACTTATTTGCTCTTTGGATCGCAAGTGTCACATCGAGTAGCTTCTACTATCCACTTATCTGTTTCCAGACTACGTGTCTGTGCCGGTGCAAATCCTAGTGAACGACAACATCGTGGTGACGTCCGGAGAATTTCACTTTTACGACTGTGCCGCAACTGTCAGGAAGAATCCCAACACGCCGTAAGACCCGCACTTGCTCTGCTGAGCTTTATCCGAAAGGTTTACCTACAAGTGCCATCTCCCCAACTTTTTCTCGTGTTGGATCAGGTGTATTTCGTGCGTGACCAGCGAGTGGGGCTGTCAGTGGAACGCCCGGGAGCACCGATGCAGCGACGCGGACGAAGCGCCGGACGAAAGTCACATCGTCAAACCTCAACAGGTTGGGCTGCGATTCTTATTTGTTTTTCGCCGGTGTGCCAGAAGTTAACAAAACCTCGCAATTGGGTGTGCCCAAGCCGGAGCGCTGTCCTCAGTTCGAGTCGCCGGAGCCGTCCCTGATCCCCGTCGGATTCGAGGTTCCCATCAGCTTCCGGGGGAGAAACCTCGACATCTACTCGGTGAGGATGCCGAGGAAGGAATACAAAAAAAAATTTTCTAAAGTAACGTGTCGCGTACAGGGTCGCAGGTTCGTGATGGGCACGGAGCTAATGAAGCAAGCGGAGGAGGAGGTGACGCAAGAGCAAAGCGGATCAGACTTTAAATTCCGAGGCTTCAAGGTAGCAACTTTCAAATTTCAGGTCCAAAACTTCCTGCCCATCGGCTCTGTTGACTTTCATATTCAAAAAGCTGACAGCCTTTGTGTTTGCTTTTCACCTGGCCTGACAGCAATTAGAATTAATGACGTTTGCTTTTCGCCTGAAAAATGTATTGTGGTGTCACAGCGCCCACTATTGACCGCAGGTGTTACTCCAAATCTGCATACCTGTGTGCTGACCTCTGCAAGAAAGTCCATGGACGTCTAATGAAAAATGTTTTGTTCTGTATTTGTGCAGTTTTCATACAACAAGCAGCAGGAGGTCAATGTTTCCTTCCACGTCATCGAACGGGACACCGAGCGCAAGATTGACAGCACGCTCACAGGTTAGCTCAGACACGCAAATGAATTGTTTCATCAGTCGTGATCGATCAGACCGGTAATCTTGATCCTGTGTGCGTTCGTCGTTTTAGTGGTTTTGTACAACTGCTCTGTGGCCAAAGAAGACTGCAGTTTGTGCAAACACGCCGACGCCAAGTACGACTGCGTGTGGTGCGCCGCCTTGCAGTCGTGCGTCTACCGAGGGTCGTGCCCCACCCCGCCGCTCGCCTTGTGTCCCAAGCCGCAGATAACTGACGTAAGACCGACGAGGCATTTTTAAAAGCCGAAGTATTTTCATGATGAAAATCTTCTCGCCGCCTTCGTTCAGATTGTCCCTCGCTTCGGGCCACTCAACGGTCGCATCTCAGTGACCATCAAGGGTTCCAACATGGGCGTTAAGAAGGAGGACATTCGGAGGATCAGCGTGGCTGGTGTTGAGTGTCAACACCTGCAAGACAAGTACTCTGTCTCCACCAGGTAGCGCTCGTAAAAGTCTTTACAAACGGGCGCTTTATGTTGTCTAAGCCGTTGTTTATTTTCGGGCTCCAGTGTCGTGTGCGAGATCGGTCCGGCCAAGCGGACGCCACCGTCGGACCTCCCCGTGGAGCCCAGCAATAGCGGAGTGGTGGAGGTGGAAGTGGAAGGCGGGCGGACGGGAAGGTCGCAGGTGGTCTTTACGTATCGGGTGAGCGGAGGGAAGACTGCCAGCGCTTTGTTGTCGCTAAGATACATTAAAAAAAAAAAATACTTGACCTCAAGTCACATGAACGTTTGGATTTCATCTAGGACCCACACCCAGATGCCGTGCATCCCGGGAAAGGTCCGGCCGCCGGCGGGACCGTCATCACCATTACCGGTCGAGACCTGGACACGGCCTCTAAAGAGGATATTGCCGTCTCAGTGGGCGGAGTACCGTGTCAAGTGTGAGCCTCCCGTCGAAAAGTTTGCCATAAAATTTGAAAGCGACGATTAGGAAACATGGACAGTTTTTGCGCTCAGGCTTTCGTTCGGCGAGTCCATCACATGCAAGACGGGTCCGTATCCTGGCCAGAAGGTTCCTTCGGAGCCGCTGGCGGTCAAGGTCAACTATGGGCGCAACACCAGCAAAGAGGTGTTAACCGCCTTCCAGTACGCCGACAACCCCAAGATCGCCGACTACGCCCCCAAGTCCAGCTTCGTCTGGTCAGTTTCTCACTTGCGTCTGATGCCGGAAACCTAAAACCCCCTCTGAGGTTTTTTCTTGTGTTCAGTGGCGGGCGAAGGATCGTGGTGACGGGAAACGGTTTTGACTTGATCCAGAGGGCCAGTTTGAAGGTCGTGCCTGCCACGGATGAGTTCTCACAGGACGATGCGCCCGGCGAGGTTGGTATTTCTTCGTCCTACAGTTCCTTTAGCGTCATGACGCCATCGTCCGCTTTTGTCAGCTGTTCGTCCAGGCACTGAGCAAAAACGACAGCGTGTTGCAGTTCCTGTCACCGGCGGTAAATTGGAGCGACGGTCGCCCGCTGCGTGCCGTGGTGCAGCTGGACAATGTAAAAGAGGAGCTCAAGGCCTTTACGTACCACCCGAACCCGTCCTTCAACGAGCTCTCTAAGACGGTCATCACTGAGACCAGCGTCATCATCGTCAACGTGAGCGCGCCACCGTAACGCACCGTGGATTTTTGCAATCGTACAAAAATATTCAACGTCCTCTCCGCCGCAGGGTCGAGGCTTTGCCAAGGCCATGACGGCCGTGGAGGCTCAGGCGTTTGTCGGGGACGCTTCCTGTAATGTCAGCATACTTCAGGTGGGGACGGCGCCTCGGAAATTGGCTTTGTCCATTTTTGTGTGACGTCACCGCGTTTACCGTTGCGTTTAGGACGACAAGTTGATCCTGGACCCGCCTTCGTCTCGGCCCCGAGCTCGATCCAAGCGTCAACGCAGAGACGCGGCCAGCGAGCCTCTAGAACTTGTGGTAAATGCGAGCGTTTGTGAACTGAGGCGTGCCCATATTTGACGTCACGTGCGTTTCAGGTGAAGTTCGGCCACGGCGAGTGGAAAGTGGGTTCTGTGTACTACGCCGGGAAGGAAGACATCCCTCTAGCTATCATCATCCCCGCCGTCATCGTGCCCATGCTGGCCTTTATCGCCGTGTCCGTGTACTGCTACAGGTGAGTCGCTGCAACCCCTTCCCGACAGGCGGGCGGGCTTAAACGTGCGCGTTCACGGTTCAGGAGGAAAAGTCAGCAGGCTGAGCGAGAGTACGAGAAGGTCAAGCACCAACTGGAGAACTTGGAGGAAAGCGTCAGGGATCGCTGCAAGAAGGAGTTCACCGGTTAGAGTTGCCTCCTTCCTTATTGCCACTTTTGACCGGATCGATCCAAAACACTCTTTTGGCTTTGGCCCACAGATCTGATGATCGAGATGGAGGACCACACCAGCGAGCTGAGCGAGGCGCGCATCCCATTCCTAGACTACAAGACGTACACGGAGCGCAACCTCTTCCTGCCTTCCAAGGACGGCAGCGGCGTCGCCGTGCTGACGGGACGCGTGCACGTGCCCGTGTCCCGCCGGGCCGTCGTGACTCGGGCCCTCAACCAGTTCTCCAACCTGCTCAACAGCAAGCCCTTCCTCATCAATGTGAGTCCTCGGGCCTAAAATGAAGGCGGGATTTCAAAACTGGCCTGAAACATGGTCCTGAATGAAAAAAACGTCAATCCATTGAGGTGTTTTTGTCACGGCGGTCGTAGTTCATACACACGCTGGAGAGCCGTCCCGACTTCAACGCACGAGCGCGTGGCGATTTCGCCTCCCTCCTGACGGTGGCGCTTCATGGCAAGCTGGTCTACTTCACCGACATCACACGGACGCTCCTCCTGGAGCTCATGGACGAACACGTTCACAACAAGCACCCCAAGCTCATGCTCAGGAGGTGAGCCCGACGTGCACTCGCCGCTTTTCAGAAATGATGCAAAAATGTATATTTCTTGGAGGTCGGAAACCGTGGTGGAGAGGATGCTGTGTAACTGGATGTCCATCTGCCTCTACCAGTTCCTAAGGGTGAGACGCGTGCACACGTACACTTTGTGTTTGCACCTTTGACCATCTCCCGGTGCGTTTTTTTTTTTTTTTGTAGGACAGCGCCGGTGAGCCGTTGTACAAGCTGTTCAAGGCGCTCAAGCACCAGGTGGAGAAAGGCCCGGTGGACGCCAAGGTCAAGAAGGCCAAATACACGCTGAACGACACGGGGCTGCTGGGAGATGACGTGGAGTACTCCGTGCTGGTCAGTCCGCAAAATACTTCAAATTTGGAATGAATGTTCAACGAAAAATGTTTGTCTTCAGACGCTTCAGGTGTTGGTGCACGGGGAAGGCCCGGATGTCACGCCTGTTAAGGTCCTCAACTGTGACACCATTTCTCAGGCGAGTCATTCGATTTCTACTCCACATTATTCATTCGCGAGCGTCACTCAATGGAATGTTTTTGCCTCGCAGGTAAAGGAGAAGATCATCGATCAAGTGTACAGAAATCTGCCGTACTCACAGAGGCCAAAAGTGGAGAATGTGGCACTGGGTAACGACACACTCGTTAATGTTTTGGAGGCTAATGACGGCGATAGACGTCCGATCCGTTTGAAGAAGGAAGGTTGCTCTCGACAGCCCCCGAATTCAAATGAATTGGAAGTCTAGCAGTCAGTCAATAGCTGACTAAAAAAGTTCAATCCCATTTAATTGGGGATCCGTGTTTTTGACGGGTCCAGAGTGGCGTCCCGGCTCTACGGGTCAAATTCTGTCAGACCTGGACCTGACGTCACAGAAAGAAGGACGCTGGAAGAGACTCAACACTTTGGCTCATTACAACGTAAGACCCATTCGGCGCGGTTTGATGAGGTCACAACAAACTGGACGTAACTCCCTGCAGGTTCGGGACAACGCCACGCTGGTTCTCTCCAAGGTTTTGCACTCGCAGTCCGTCCACCAGCACCAGGACAGCAACGAAGAGCGTAAGTACGCAGGCACGCGTGGGCGCGAAGACAGAGGTTGACGATGCGATGTCGGCGGTAGGAAACGCCCTCCTGGAGGAAGACAACACATTCCACCTGGTGCGAGCGACCGACGAGCTGGACGAGGTCAAGTCCAAGCGAGGCAGCGTCAAGGACAAGTCCATGACCAAAGCCATCACCGAGATCTACTTGACACGCCTGCTTTCCGTCAAGGTAGGTTTAGTCCCTGGCCCGGATCCGGAGCGAAACGCTAACGCGGCGTTCCCGTCGGCCGTTTACAGGGCACGCTGCAGAAATTTGTGGACGACTTCTTCGGCAGCATCCTGCGCTCCAGCGCCGCCGTGCCGCCCGCCATCAAGTACTTCTTCGACTTCCTGGACGAGCAGGCGCTTCGGCACGACAACGTGGACGAGGAGACGTTGCACGTCTGGAAGACCAACAGGTTCGGCGGACCCGCGGCGCCGGTCCCGAAAGCTCGCGCTTTAACGCAGATTGCGTTTGTGGCCGTCAGTTTGCCGCTGCGCTTTTGGGTGAACATCCTGCGCAACCCTCACTTCATCTTCGACGTGCACGTGACGGAGGTGGTGGACGCCTCACTTCACGTCATCGCGCTCATGTTCATGGACGCCTGCACTAAGACGGAACACAAACTCAGCCGGGTTCGTCCCACGTCCGCCGCCGTCCGCTCGGTCCACACCTGACGCGTTTTGTCTTTGCAGGAGTCGCCCAGCAATAAGCTTCTCTACGCTAAAGAAATCTCCACCTACAAGAAGATGGTGGACGAGTGAGTCCGACGCCGGCACGTTAACGCGCGCCGTGTGATGTCGCTCACCCAGCCGTGTTTGTGTCGTTCAGTTACTACAAAGGAATCCGACAGATGGTTCCCGTCAGCGACCAGGACATGAACACGTACCTCGCAGAGGTGTCCAGGGTACGCGCGTGTCGGTTTTGTGCATGTGACGGTGCGTGCGTGAGCGCTGACCTGAATTTGCGTGTGCGTAGCAACACACGGACGAGCTGAACACGCAGCAGGCCCTACACCAACTCTACCAATACGCCAGCAAGTACTACGACGTGGTGAGAACCTCCTCGGCCGACTCCACGTGCCGCAATTTCTCTTCTATCGATTGACCAGCTTTGTTTCTAGATCATCCAGTCTCTGGACGAAGACCCGGCCGCTCAGAGCGGCCAGCTAACGCTCAGACTCCAGCAAATTGCCGCCGATCTGGAGGACAAAGTCACGGATCTCTGATGCTGGAAAGTTCCTTGAATGGTCGCAATGGAGAACGGCTTTGACCACTGAGATGTTCTGGACATTTGCTCAGCTTCTTCCTGGACTTTTTTGAAGGCGTGAGGGGCTTTCCCAACAAGTTGCAAATGAAGGCGGCTCCTAAAGTCAAAAGCTTGGAATTTGAGAACACTGACAAAGGACTAAACGGTGATTTTTCAAGTGCACTATTTGTTTTAACGGCGGTCTGCTCGGTGGTACGTTGGCGGTGATTTTTTTTCATTTGGAAATGTGAAGTTGAAGGCTTTGTTCGTCGGTTCTGATATTCAGACGCATTTAGGAGCTCGTGGTTCCTCGCATTTATTCGACGGCTCGTGTTGGAAAACGTATCGGTACTTTTTTTTTTTCTTCGACAGCCGCGGAGTGCCTTGAAGCGCAGCACGCGACTTGGTTTTGAATGTTTTTGCAACTCGTTTCTAGACCGAGCTTGCCTTTTGAATGTAAAAGAAAGCGGTACCGACGTGGCACAATCGAAGAGCACGACAGGGATGAAAAGTTTTTGTTTAGGGAAATAATGAGGTTGTACAAAATGTGCACAGCCAGTAATCCCACGCAAGCGGCAAAGCACGACGGGACATTGAGTCGAAATGGCAGGATGTGAAATCCCCCAAATCCTGGAACGCTCCAATGAAATAAAAAATGATGTATCATGTGATTGGGGTCCAAATCATTTCCTCAATCTCCATCAGCTCCAACAACATATACTTTGAAAGCGGAAATGGCCTTGATAGTCAACTATAGATACAGATATATATATATAGGAATTTATATCCTATATTTTTGGGGATGATTGGGTCTTATCATATATATATACGAGTATATAACTATCATCATTTTCCAACTCATCCCTACCAATGCATGGAATTTGAAAGGGTACTTGCTGCAAAGGACCCTCCGCGATGCTCGAAATGAAGAAAGCCCAAGAACCGGCCGGCGTCCACGCACTGGGTCCCAAAGGCCGCTTAATCCAGCAGATGTTGGTTTCTCAACCTGTAAAACCTGCACAGAAACACCACAAATGCAACACGTTTAAGAGTTGTGCACTTGCGACAAGTGTGCTGATTTACTACTCATGCTGACCCAGTTCGCTCCGCCTCCATGCTGCAGGTGTTCCTGTCACACCAATGAATGGCTCCCCCCTTAATCTCAAGATCGAGGCCTGGGATCTTGAGTGTCCAGCGCAGTATCTTTGCTGCTCCTAGGACTACGTTCTTCTGGACAGAGATGCTGGAGCCACTTCTCCAGTGTGGGGGACATGGCCCCCAGTGCTCCCCTGTTGCTTTCACCTTCCAGGCTCTCCAGCTCTACCTTGAGCCCTTAGTATTTCTCTAGTTTCTCGTGTTCCTTTGTCCTGATATTACCATCGTTGGGAATGGCTACGTCGATCACAACGGCTGTCCTCAGCTATATACAGTATTTGTTTTCAAGTGTTTCTCCACCGCTTGTGGAGTTACTTTTACTTCACGTAACATTCCTCGTCAAAGTCAGGAATGACACCGATGCTGCGGCTCCTCACGGCCGTCGTGAAGGACCCGACGGCTCAGACCGTTCGCCATCTGCTCTTTGCCAACCATGTCCGTCGAACCCCTGCCCGCTTTCTTTATAGTCGTTCTCATTTGCCATTTCCCGACAGACAGAGAAGGACATCCTGCTGGGGCCCGAGCTGAAGGAGATTCAAGTCAACAACCCCCAGCGCTTCAAGCTGTGGTTGACCGTCAACAGGGCATATCTTGAAACATGCACACATATCTGAAAAAACGGAGAGAATTTTTTTACATTAGAGTCGCTCAACTTACTGCTGTTGGCAGGGATAGACATCAAATTCATTTTAAATTGCACGTGATTTAACTAAATCATTAGACACCATTTATTGGCTTTCAAAAGAAATCATACTTTACTAATATGTTAAATATTTCAAGGTCAAAATCACAAAGTTTGCCAATGTTCAATGGTGTGATTTGTTGAAGTCATTTTGTCCCCTTCAGCTATCATTTTTTGATGAAACAAGGCTCACCTTTTGTAATTTTGTTTACTGTGATAATGAAATAAATATTCAATAAACGCCATTGATTGGTTCAATTTCATTGTCAAATCGAATACGTCTTTGCCTCTTGAGGGGTCAGTTTAACAGCCTCTGTAATAAGGTGACGTTGTATGTACTGCCCTCTGCCGGATGAACAAAAAAAAAACCTGGTTTACATTCCACATTTTAAGCCACTTAATAGTAAATATTGTAGTTATTAAGTTTTTTTTTTTCGGGGGTATTTTACATCAAACAAAAATAGGGGGGAAATAGCAAATATTCTATTTATTTCGTAAAAAAAACATACCATTTTAGTTATTTTTACTCGGAAATTTCTTTGCTTTCTTAGGGGTCAGTTTAACAGCCTCTGTAATAGGGTGACGTTGTATTTGCTGCCTCCTGCGGGATAAACAAGAAAAAAGCCGGTTTACTTTCCGTTTTAGGTCAACATGTTGAGCCTCTTTATAGTAAATATTGTAATTATTTATATTTTTCTGGGGGGGATATTTTAAATTGAACCAAAAAAGGAAAAAACAACAACAACAACAACAACAAATATCCAATTTCTTTCGTCAATTTTAAGTTTTTTACTCGGAGATTTCTTTGCTTTCCTCGGGGTCAGTTTAACAGCCTGTGTAATAGGGTGACGTTGTATGTACTGCCCCCTGCCGGATGTTAAAGAAAAAAGCCGGTTTACGTTCCACATTTTGAGCCTCATAATAGTAAATATCGTAATTATGAAGTTTTTTCTTGGGGGGGGGGGGGGGGTATTTCACATCAAACAAAAATGGGGGGGGGGAATAGCAAATATGCTATTTATTTCGTAAATACAACATATCATTTTAGGTTTTTACGAAGAGATTTCTTTGCTTCCTGAGGGGTCAGTTTAACGGCTTCTGTAATAGGGTGACGTTGTATTTGCTGCCCCCTGCGGGATAAACAAGAAAAAAGCCGGTTTACATTCCTGCCGGCAATATTTAAGTTATTTACGATTAAAGTCCGATCTATTTTAACGATTAAAGTTCGATCTATTTTAAAAGCAAATGAAAGGTGTTCAATTTCAATTACGTATTTCATTTTAAAATCAAATGCACTTTACGTGTAAACATGTTTTTATTTTTGAACCAAAAGACGAACCACGCCATTGGTGTTACACGAGCGCTCTCTTGTGGCGTTTAAGAGAATAGTTTTTTTTAAATTATTTTTTTTAATTTGCATGATTTATTATTTATTTATTAATTATTATTATTATTATTGTTATTATTTAGAATTTTTAGGATCACAATAATATCAAAAAGTAAGAATTACAGCCACAAAAAATTAAGCTGACTTATTAAAGATTCCCCCAAAAAAGGATATTTGTAATTTATTTATATTATATATTATTATTATATTATTGTTAAAATATATTACTATAATTATGATATTATATAATATTTAATACTTCCAATATTTACGATTGAGAGGCTCAAAAATGTTGACTTAAAATGGAATGTAAACCGGCTTTTTTCTTAAATATCCGGCAGGGGGCAGCACATACAACGCCACCATATTACAGAGGCTGATAAACTGACCCCTCAGGAAGCAAAGAAATCTCTTCGTAAAAAACTAAAACTGCATGTTTTATTTAGGAAAGTAATAGGATATTTGCTATTTTTCCCCCATTTTTTTTTTAAATTTAAAATTCGCCGGCAAAAAAACCTGAATAATTACAATATTTACTATTAAGAAGCTCAAAATGTGGGACGTAAACCGTTTTTTCTCTTGAACATCCGGCAGGGGGCAGTACATACAACGTCACTCTATTACCGTGGCTGTTAAACTGACCCCTCAGAAGCAAAGAAATCTCTTAGTAAAGAACTAAAATTGCATGTTTTATTTGGGAAAGTAATGGAATATCTGCTACCACCCCGTTTTTTTTTTTGTGGGGTGGGGGTCAAATTTAATACTCCCCGGAAGAAAAATAATTACAATCTTTACTATTAAGAGGCTGAAACTGTTGACTTAAAATGGAATGTAAATTGGCTTTTATCTTGAAAATCCGGCAGGTGGCAGCACATACAATGTCACCCTATTACAGAGGCTGTTAAACTGACCCTCAGGAGGCAAAGACATTTCCGAGTAAAAAAAAAAAGTAAAAATCGTGTTTTATTTACGAAAAAAAAATCCATTTTCCATTTTTGTTTAATTTAATAGGTGTAATTCCTGACGTTGACGACAAATGTTACGTTAAGTGAAAGTAACTCTGCAAGCGGTGGAGCAACACTTGCAGACAAATACTGTATAATGAAATGAATACATATTCATTCCTTTTGTTTTTAAAGAAAGTCATCCTTATTATATGAATCGCGTTTTAAGATTTTCATTTGTAACATTGAATTGGTAGGGCGTTCATTGACTGCCACTGACGGCGTATGACGTCCAATCCATTTTTGAGAGGGGAGCGAGCTTTATGTACTCATTTCAGCCACAAAGAGGGCAGCACTTTTTGGAAACGTAAAATGGTGAGTGCTAACTTGTTGTGGACGATTTTGATTATCATGAAAAATATGGGTGGCATTATTTAATTTCATTTCAATGTCAATATTCACGTTTACACGTTCCGTTGACGTCATGTCGAATGAAAGGGCCCGTTGTAATATGGCCGCCGAGCGAGGACGTTCGTCCCCGTCGATTCGCGGCCCTGAAAAGACATCTAATGTTACGATTACTCCGATGCGCGTGACTGCTGTACGCGGAAGTGAAGGGCCGTTGTAAACATTGACGATTGTGTAAACACTGGCCGCTTGATTATTTGTTTGGAAGTAGGAGAACTCCGCGCTTTTGGCACCCTGTGACGGCAAGAGCCCATCATCTGTCGGAAAGACGAAAATGTGGCTCAAGTATCTGCTTACCTGCGTCACTGTGTGGAGCGTCCAGTTCGGCAACCACGGAGCTTTTGCCAAATCGTCCCGCAGACCAAACATCGTCCTCATCCTCACCGACGACCTCGACATCGCCATGGGGGGCTTGGTGGGAACAGCTCATCAAATGTCTATCTTGATTTCCTCGCCTCACATCAGAATAGAATAGAATAGAAAGCCTTTATTGTCATTGTACACAGTACAAGTAGTTTGAAAGCTTCGCCAAAACGTGCACCAAAAAAACAATCAGGCCAATATAAATACACAGGTTAAAGCGTACGTAGATTGGGAATAAGTGACTAGCAACAAGTAGTGATGTAGCGATCCCAGTGCGTATGTGACAATTGACATTAGGGTGGGAGTTTATCCTTTTATATAACATTTATTACAATATACAGTGTCATGTTCATCAAATGGGCTTGCCAAACCAACCTGACATTTCTTACACATATGATTTAATCATTAAAAAACATGCCACCATTGAAAGACACAATTTGGTTTGATGACAAAAGCAAGTGATGCAGTCTCATTGCTCCTCTCAGTCTCTAGCATTTGTTTCTCCACATGCAGACTTCCTTAAACAAGACCAAAAAACTCATCGGCGACGCAGGAATCTCCTTCACCAACGCGGTAAGCGCTCCGGCCGCGGAAATGCGGCGACGGTTTCCTGACGCCACTCCTCTTTGCAGTTCGTGGCCAGTCCGCTGTGCTGCCCCAGCCGAGCCAGCATCCTGACGGGCAAATACCCGCACAACCACCGCGTCACCAACAACACGCTGGAGGGGAACTGCAGCAGCGCGGCCTGGCAGAAGAGCGAGGAGGCGCGCGCGTTCCCCGCCCTGCTTAAGAACCTCGCCGGCTACCAGACCTTTTTTGCCGGAAAATACCTCAACCAGGTGGGCACTCGCGTCGACGTGGCGAGCGACGGTCGTCTGAACGCTTTGTATCGCACGCAGTACGGGCACGCGGAAGCCGGCGGGATCGAGCACGTTCCTCTCGGCTGGAGCTACTGGGTCGGATTGGTAAGAAGAAGAAAAAAAGCCATCTAAAAACAGAGAGTGAAGGAATTAACAGTCGTTCACGTGTCCTTCCAGGAGAAAAATTCAAAGTACTACAACTACACTCTATCTGTTAACGGAAAGGCTCAGAAGCACGGAGACGACTACAGCAAAGATTACCTCACGGATGTGCTGGTGAGAAGATGAAGCCCGGTCCCGAGGGAAAAAAAATATTGACTTTTGATGTGTTCTAGGCCAACGCGTCCTTGAAGTTCCTGCAGTCCAAATCCAGCTACGCGCCCTTCTTCATGATGGTGTCCACGCCGGCCCCCCACTCCCCGTGGACGGCCGCCCCTCAGTACCGGGACCGCTTCAACGGCACCCGGGCGCCCCGGGATCCCAACTTCAACATTCACGGCAAGGTGGGTGCCAACGGAGAACGTCCGGAGGAACCGACGCCGACTTTCTCGTGTGTTTTGCGCCGCAGGACAAACACTGGCTGATCCGGCAGGCCAAGACGCCCATGAGCAACTCGTCCGTGCGCTTTCTGGACGCCGCCTTCGTGAAACGGTCCCGATCCGGCGCGGCGAGACTTCCTCCGGCCGAGGCGCAGTCTAAGATTGTCCGTCTCGTCGCAGGTGGCGGACGTTGCTGTCGGTGGACGACCTAGTGGAGAAGATAGTGAGCGCCTTGCGAGCCAGGGGTGAACTGAATGACACGTACATCTTCTTTACCTCTGATAACGGATACCACACGGGTAACGGAAGGCAGATGAAAAAAAACAAACAACAAATTGTGTAAACTGGTTTTGTTGTTCCCTGCAGGTCAGTTCTCTCTTCCTCTGGACAAGCGGCAGCTGTACGAGTTTGATATCCGCGTTCCTCTCATGGTGCGAGGACCCAACGTCAAAGCCGGACAGATCAGCCAGGTCGCTTCCTCTCTGCAATGAGACACTTTTAGAATGATCCGTTTACACGCGGTCGGCGCCAGCGAGCCCACGATTCGCCGCAGTAACAATATCTGCACGCCGACAGTTCCTGGTGGCCAACGTGGACCTCGGCCCGACCTTCCTGGACGTGGCGGGAATCGACGTGAACAAGACGCAGATGGACGGCACCTCCTTCCTGCCCGTTCTGGTAAGCCTTCGTGTTCCCCCGCCGGCCGGACTTGGACGGAACTCCTCAAACTGGCCCGCTGTGACTTTTAGAACGGGCAAGTCAACGGCAGCTCTTGGAGGAGCGACATCTTGGTGGAATACGAAGGAGAAGGCAGCGATATTTCCGACCCCGCCTGTCCCCTGCTCGGGCCCGGAGTGTCGGTGAGAGCAACATGGCGTCTACAAAACGGCGTGCGAGTACTCATGTTTTTTCCCCCCCGTCTCTTCAGGAGTGCTTCCCAGATTGCGTGTGCGAGGACTCGTACAACAACACGTACGCGTGCGTGCGTACGGTGGCGCCCGCGGCCAACCTGCAGTACTGCGAGTTCGACGACACCGAGGTAGCCGCGCGGCGTCTTCTTCTGCGGCGGGGTTTTCCGCTCGCGTTTACGGTCGAGCGTACGGTCGCAGGTGTTCGTGGAGGTGTACAACCTGACGGCGGACCCGTTCCAGCTCGACAACATCGCCAAGACCATCGACCAGGAAGTTTTGGAGAAGATGAACCATCGGCTGATGATGTTGCAGTCGTGCGCCGGGCAAACGTGCCGCACGGCCGGCGTTTACGATGCGGGGTGAGGATCTGAAATGTTCCGTACAAAAGATTAGGAGAGAACCTTCTTTCATTTTCAGTGTTTTTTTGACTCACCTTTTGTTTGTTTTTTTCAGTTTCAAATTTGAACCGCGGCAGATGTTTAACGGGCGCGACTGGAAGTTCGGAAGACTCCGACAAAAGATGAAGTGAAAATGACTTCTTTTTGAGGATGAAGGAAGGGATTGTTGCCGCCTGCCCGCCCGCCGGCTAAAAGAGAAGCCCGATCGGCATGGCTCGTGGGTTCTAATTGTGCTTTCTTTGTTGTGACGGGAGGAAAAAGAACAACAGAAAATGTCTTACACGCAGTCTATGTGCACATTGAAAAAATCATATACACGTGCACAGTTTAGTTGTTCTAAAATGAAAGGTCAATTTCCCCTTATTAAGAGAGCATTGAGTGTGTTGCTCGATAAAATTGTGAACGCAATTAACTCTTTCGGTCCCATTGACGATAATAGACGTGTAATCATGTGACGTCCAATTAAGTCCTTGTGCTGGCTGTGAAATCAAATGAGTTTGTCACTAGTAGACGTCATTTGCTTGGATTGAATGTCTATTGCCGTCAATGAGTTGGGAATCGTTTTGCTACTGAGTTGGATTCTGGATGACTGACTGGATTTCATTTAGTCGATAGCTTCTCAAACCTTTGGGGTCCACTCGTGACGTTTTCAAAAATGACTGCTGAATAACACCATTCAAAATGTTTGCTTCATTTATATGTTGACAGTTTCAAAATGATTCATTTGTGGACCCTGGTTTGAAAAGCAAAACTGTGAAAACGCTGCTGTCTGACTGATTGTTCTTTTCACCCAACTGATTCTTTTGGTTTTCCTGGAATGTTTTATGTCGATCTTACGCACTTTGTCTCGTCTGTGTTCGGACGGCCACCTTTTTGTGCAAAATAAATCTATTTACTCTATGGTGCGGACAAAAACTTTATTTCAACAGATGGTTCGCCGTCACATTTAACATTCATATTTTCCAGTGTAAACATTAACACAACGAGGCTAAATGGAAACGGGGAAGGTTGTTCCCGAGTTCAAAACCTGGAACCGACCTGCATCCCGAGTCCCAAACGAGTTAGCGACCCCTCTCAAGCCGGAAGGGTGACGACGGGCAGGAAGGGCAGGTCGGTGTTTCCCAGGAAGGTGCGGCCGGCGTGCTGGAAGACGTCGCTGACGGCCCACGTCAGGCGGCCTTCGGGGTCGTGCATGGAGCCCAGCGTGCGCCCGTCGCCGTCCAGCTCCAGAACCATCGCGTAACGCGGCAGGAGCGCGTCGTACCACCGAAGCGGGACCACCTGGAAAGGGGCAGGCGAAATATCAGGACGCGGGAAATTTTGGGACCGCGGCGACTTGAGGTGACCTTGGCCAGAAAGCGCTTAACGGCCGGGTACGGAGCCAAACAATCCAAGAAAGGCGGCAGGAAGGCACGTAAGCGCGGCGTGGTCACGCCTACCAGGAAAGTCCCGCGCGAACTCAGACGGATGTTGTCCGGGTAACCGATCATGTTGTCAGTCACGATCTCCTTAGTGCCCGCCTTCGGACCTCGCAGCCAAAATCTAAACGGGCGCAAATGCCGTCAAGATCGCATTCACCGTGCGCGCACGCACAGCACTTACTTGAGAATGCGCGCGATGCTGGTCTCGGCCAGCAGGAGGAACTGCTCGTCGGGGTCCAACGCGATGCCGTTGGGCATGTAAAGAGAATCCAGCAGGACGTCGACTCGACCCGTCTCCGGATCGTAAGACAGCAGACGACCCAGCCGGTTCAGCTCGAGGACCTGGGAAAAGCAACGCGGCAGAGTCCAATCACCGTCTAGTCCAAATGAATTGGACGTCCGTTTCTGGCAGCCGATGAGTTCAAAAGTCACGACTGACCTCCAACTTGACGTGTCTGCGCCCCCAACGACTGGACGAATCGGTAAAGTAGATGACACCCGTTCGGGAAGAGATTTCCAGGCCGTTCAGGAAGGCGAAGGGGACGCCGCCGGCACCTGCGGACAAAAAGAAAACAAAGGACGACCCAAATGTCAGTCGGATGTAAAAAGGGTACAAAAGCGGCCGTCGAGTGGCGACCTTGTGAGTTGGACGCCAGCAGCGTCTTGCGTCCCGTGCGGGGATCCACGCTGTGCAGTCCTAAGTAGGCGTCAGCCACGATCAGGTCACCGTGGCGATCCAGACGCACGCCGTGGGGACGCCCGCACGTCGGCTCCAGGTCCGTGCTGCTGCCTGGAGGTCAGCGCGTCCGGTTGTCGCTCGTGCGCGCTTATTCGGGAGTAGCGACGACCCACCGCATAGGGGCGAGTCCACGCCCATTTGCGTAATTAACGCGAGGCTGTCGTCCGGTCCGATTCGCCACAGCTTTCCGTCCACCGTCCCCGTGTACACGTTACCTGACAGGAAATTTTTTAAAATGGTACTTTTCCCGACTTATTGTTAACAAAACTTGCCCACCTTCCTCATCGGCAGCAAAGGATTCTGGTCCGCGTAGTTTTCCTTCAAAGAGTCTGCGGCCCGTCCGCAACAGCGTGTTGACGGCGAGCGGACCCTCCAGAACCGGCGGGGGCCCCTTCAGTCTGGGCGTCACGGCAGGCGTCAGCGAGGCGACCGAGAGGCGAAAGGCCATAACTGTACTCACACATGCGGCTCCGGGTCAATGGGCGAAGGGAGGAGGTAGACGGCGACACCGACCGCCAGCAGAACCGCCAACGCGCACCACCTGACGACATAACCGTCAATGTCTTCCATGTTTGTAGTCTGACGCATAGTTGAAAATGAACATTTTACATATAGGGAAACTTTTCACCTGAAAAACACCCAAGATAGGCTTTGTCGCCACCGTGTGGCGTTTTGGTGTTAAACCAGTAAGTTTATTTGCAGTTTCTTACGAAATCCACTTCTACAATGAGCGTGGTCACAAAATCGGTTAAGTTTAGGTTATGTTATTCCGTTTCTTTTGCATTAAAACGTATTCAATTGTGGCAGCCGAATTGTCGACACACCTTTGGATTTTTTTTTAAAAAACAACTTTGGCAGTCATTTTACCGTATCTGTTCGTCATATTATCGATTAATTCTAGTGTCAGTCTTTTGGAAGATGAGAAAACCGTCGGAGAATTGCGAGAAAAAGAACAATACGAGTTCTACTTACATGCTCGTCAAGTTGTTGCGCTCTTGCAATCAACAATTGAATGACGTCAAGATAAAACGTTAGTGCAGAGCACTCGCCCGGTTACAACCTTCACCGTAAAAGTTGCGAATGAAAGCGAAGGCAAGCAAGAAGACGTACAATCATGGTCGTACACTTTCTGGACATCCATTTTAAAATGCGACGGTCTACACGAGAAGTTGACTTGACGCTAATTCCCCTTCAAGCTTTTTGTTAATTTTCATTCTCAAGTCAAACGCAGTGTTTCCGCTTACTTCCCATTTAAGTTTCAACTTGACTTTGTTCGGCTCACACGTGTGAATGGAGATGTGGGCGGGGCTATGAGCATGAAGCGGGTTCAAATGAAGGTCGAGTGGAGGAGGAGCTTTTCACACACACACAAAAAAAACCCACACACCTATTTTTTGTCTTTGAAATGACAACTTTAATAAGTGAACACCAAAATACATTTTCCATCTGCAGATGAAAAGAAACGCTCGGAAGGCACTGCTAGAGTTTTCTTCCTGGAAAAGTGGCTTCAAGCGACACAAATAGAATGTCCAGTTCGAAAACGATAAAACCATGCAGAAAACAGCCTGGTTGAACACGTTGCCACAGTAACGCATCGTGAGGCCAAAATAATTGATTCAGTGTATACTCACAAAACGGCAGCCATCGAATAAAAACAAATATGAAGAATGTTGACTTGATTTAAACAAAAGCCAACATCACCAACAAAACAAAGACCAAAAAAATTGATCACCAACCCGTCTTCCCTGAATTGAAGTCATTTAAAGTGCCCCCCGAAAAGAAAAATAAGAGTTCAGCTTCCAACCATAGGAACGCGTTTCCATGGAGACGCTTCGATTAAATGCACAAGCACAGAAAGGCCGTAACGCTTCATATTCAATCTTTCTCTTCAACAATTGCTTCCATATTTTCGCTCTTCCGCATTTAAAATGGTCCCAATTTGTGCTTCCGACCGTTCTGTGCATCCGTTTAAAGCCAGTGTTTCATAGACATCATTTAAATAAAACTCTACTCGATATATTCTGCCTCCACTTTTTGTTTTTGCTCCAGGCAACTCCACATATAATCTTTGGTTACAAGAATACAAAAATAATCACAAATTTGATTAGCTGCGGCATTTGTCCACAAGAGGGCACTGATTGAACAGAAACGCTGCTGCTAGTAGCTGATGCTGATGGACTACAACAACAACAAAGAGCAGCAACTATTGTGGACGTCATAACCATTTTCCCCCCCACTTGCTAGAACCTCCCAGAAAGTTTTGGAAATTTCAAAATGAACCCAATGCAAGGTTGCCTTTAAAGCTAAGAGCGCATTTTAGGTTCAAACTGTCCTTCGTGTGAGATTAAGCGACACTCGCACAAAGACGGGCACGACAACAAAGTGCCCACCTCAGCCGCTTTTCATTCTTCTATCGCGTAACGTTTCTATTCTACGTTTCCTGTCCCTCGTCGTCTACTTCCCGAATCCCGTCCACATTCAAATTCAACTTTCTTGACGTCCCACTTTTGTGCATTGTGATTGTTTGGCCGCCTCTGCTCAACTCAAAATAAATTAAGAAAATTGTACAGACTGTAGTGAGGAATTTAACTAGGTCATGGCACAGTCTCAAAAGGTCCAGACGCGGACTTTTATCTCCTCTTCATCGCAATGCACTATTAAAAAAAACCTCAATAATAACGCCCTTTTGGCTCTCCAGAGAGAGCTATTCAAGTCTTATGGAGCTCCTCCACGCGCCTCCTTCAGCGCCTCCTTCAGTCTGTGGCGATAGACGTCGTAGCGGCGCAGCAACGCTTCCTTCTGCTCGTTCTCTTCCTTGTCCAAAATACGCAGAAAGTTGTGCAACTCCGGAACGGAGAAGGCGTCCCACTGAAGAGGGGATGGAAGAAAAATTAGGAACAAAATAAGACAACATCACATCTCAGTGGGTACAGCCAAACCTACGAGTTCAATTGGCCGTGTGACCGAGCTAGTAACTCAATTCACTCGAGTGGAGAAATCGACGCATGCCCGAAAACGTTTGTAATTGTGAGTCAATGCCACAAGAGGGCAGCAACGTTTTAAAAGCAAAATGAAACAACTAAGGACCAAAGCGAGAAACTTACCAAGACTTCTCCGGTCTGTTGCTCGCGCAGAACGAAACCCAGCGTGTCGTCGTCCGGTCCCGCCACCAGACGCAGAAAGAGCGGCTGCTCGCCGTCCGCCAGTTTACACACGTACACTAAACACACGCAGGCCCATTTTAGTGTTTGTCAGCCGTTTTGTTTCTGAAGCCGTCTAGACAATGTTTACAAGCTCATAAAAGTCGAGAAGACGAGTAAAGTTTTGCTTTTCAACTTGAATCAATGAGAAGATCTTTTGCAGATGTGGGTTATTTGTGCGCTCGATGCTGGCACGCAAGACATCTAAAAATACACGCTCATCAGATATGAGGATGCACACGGTCTTACCCTGCTCCTCTCTGTGGTATCTTTTGTAGAGCGCGTACTTTGCCGGGTTGTCCGCTACGGTGAATTTGTTGAGCAGGGCCACGATCACCTGAACGCCACCAAAACACAACTTTCAGTATTTGGCTCAAACGGCAAACGCCTACGGCGACGGCGTACCTGTCTGACGGTGTTGTTGGAGCTGATGTGCAGCGTGTTGCTGACTCCCCGCGGCAGGTAGAAAGCCTCGCCCGCGGCCGCGTCCCCGCCGGTCGACCTCCGACCGCCGCGCACCGTCACCGGCCTCCTCAGGTCCATCTGGACCTTGATGAAGCCCGTGTACACCCCGCTGGCGCCCTGAACCCAACACAAACGCGGTAGGACCCCAATGACTTTGGCGCGAGGAAGACAGATGGCCGACGCGGTTTAATCTGATTACTTCATTACGGGCCCGTGCGGAGACGAGATCGACAGGATGTCAGATTGAAAAGAGGAAGCCGAGATTGCGCAGCAAGATCAAAAGATAGCAAGACAGATGCGGACGTGCGCTCAAGTTCCAACACACAGTTTAGATTTCTAAGTGTGTCGTCTGTGAAATGCTAAAGATTAGCATCGAGAATATCTGGTTGAAAGTTTTTCCTTTTGAATCGACAGGAGAACAACAGCGGCAAGCGATCTCGGTGATGTCACCGAGAGGGAATGTGAAGGTTCACTTGAAAACGGAACAGACGCATTTACCAAAAACAAATGACTTCACGCAAACAAAAAGTCGTCATACTCGTGTGTTTGCGTGCTCACCAGCGTCATTTTGAGCAGGTCTCTGGTCAACGTGTTGTACTGCTCAATCTTCAGCCTGATTTCCTCACGGCTCAACTCGGTGCGCAGCTGCTTCTCCTTCTCCACATCCTGAAAAGATGAAAAATTGACGCGATTCGGATCAGTAAGAAGTGCTCATTACAAAACGCTACTGGTGCACGATAATTATTGGTCCGATAATAGGAATTATGACGTCATCCTGATAAATCCAATAACATTTATAATAGGACCGATAATATGTACTGTTCTGGCTTTACAATTTACACACTGGTATGGGAAATCAGTTGACTATTTGCGGGGCATTGCTCCCACCTGCTGGTCAGAATAATTCACTGCATCTATTTTTTGTTAGAGTAGTTTGGTTCAATCACTTACACGTTGCGGTGTCTAGCGGTAGCATTGACAGTCGTGAATGCTTTCTGTTACGTTTCTGCCTCGCAAATATATGTAAGTATTTATGTTTACTATAACATATAGATGTGCAATATATGTTTACTTCTGTGGTGAAGGGTAATATATACACAACTTCATAAGTTGTGTTATAGAAGCCAGCCAATGCTTTGGTAGCTCAAGCTAGTGTGCAATGATATACATATAATAGTTGTGTATATAAGTGTATTTTGCAGTTTGTTGTATATTGAGTATTGAACATGTGTATTTTTCTGTTGTACTTTCACAATATTAAGACTACTGTTTTCCCATAAAAGCAAAAAAAAGACCAAGCCTTGTGGTTTATGGAAGTGCATTCATTCTTAGCTGGGTGTCGGGAAGTGCAGAAGTGAAACGCAGTTTTGTTCATGTCATTATAAAAAATCAGGATTAGATCAAAGGCAAATCTATGTTGAATCCACCACTAGTTGTTTTTTTTTTAAACATCCAAGTGTTCAAAAACTCAGGTTAAACATTAAAAAAATTATATATTTATCATCGGTTATCGATATCGGCTTTGAGGAGCAGGAAGTTATCGATATCGGTTTCAAAAAATGGATATCGTGCACCCCTACAAAATGCGTCGTTTTTGATGGCGGGACACAACAGTGTGACACTCAAGCAACACAAACACAATGAGTGAATTCTACTTTCTTGTATTATTTCTTGCGCTGTCTGTGCTTACAAAGGCATGACGCCGCTCTGCTCTATTAAAACACACTGGGGAATGGCATCCTTATATGGCCAAGACGCAGCTAGAGGATCAGTCGGGGTCCACGCACACACAAAAACACGCCACAGGTTGCTGTGCGCGCACATTTCTGCCATTGGCAGCAACAGACGTCCGATTCATTTCAAACGGTTCGGACGTCTAACGCCGGCAATGGCAACGGATAAGTTCAACTCATCACGCCGCTGTCACGGGAGCTCACATTTAATTGTAATAAATGAGACCCATGATGGTTCGAGTTCAAGTTCTTATCTTCACTCACACATGCACCTGCAGCATTCCTGCCTTTATCTCCCAGTTTGTACATAAACGGATGATGTCACCGTATACTAAGCGACGATATGCCGCGGCGTGGGAAGACTAAACATCATTTCCACAGACAAACTAACGTTTATAAAGCAACCCATTTGTGCTTTTATTTACTTTTGTATCAAAATGGCCGCCCCCTCCTCCTGCAGGCGATGTTACTTCCTGTTGTGTCCGCTGGGGGGAAGTGAAGAAGGACCACACCTTTTCCACATTCCTGCATTACGAGGTGAACACACACACACACAGTTGCTTCCGTGTTTCCATCCAAGAAACTGTTCACAAAAAGACACCCGCCAAAAAAAACAAGTGAAAGCGGACGCAGCAGACTTCGGGACCACCCTGATATACCAGCTTGGGGGAGAGTGTAAAATGTGAGGAAGTGGAAATAGTCTGGCAGTGGCTTCTAATGAGCAGGCGACCAAGTGAATTCTCTTCAATGTTCCAAACAACAGATGCAGCTTTCCAATATTTGACAATCAAGCAATCGGTCCTCTGTGATCATCCCTGGATTCATCATAAAGATTGTGAAACATTGCCTAAAGAAGCAGGAAGTGAGTCACGCGTGAAGCTAGCGTCAATCCTGACAACCCGCCAAATGCACGGCAGCTGCTTTGTTCTGGAAAATAACAAGCAGACATGATGATATTCTCATTGCGTCAAATGACAACCTTACTGATGTCTAACCTGAGATCAGAATGACAAATACGGTCATGTCAGTTATCTGACGGCACGGAAACCCCCTTTAAAGCTGCGCGTACACAAAACATGCGTGACGCATAATAGCGAGCTAGGTCATTTGTCACACAGGTCCGACCTGGGCCTCGTGTGGTTTGAACGTTACTTCTTGTTGCGGTGCATTTCTATTCTCAAATATGCGACTGTCCACAAAGAGGGTGCGGCACATTCCAAAAAGGTCCCCTCCACCTGCTTTCAATCGCAAAGCCGTTTTGAAGCTATCTGTGCTCTTGGCAGGCCAGATTACAGCGGCGATGCATGTGCATTCGTCTTCACGTGTCGAGCAGCAACTAAACGACCAGCCGCTATAAAAAGTTTACGTAACCTGCCACAGACAGCGGAAAGTAAGGAGTGGGAAAAGAAAAACGCCAGTAACGGGAAGTGACGTACAATAGAAGGAAATCTACAGTGGGGGAATGTTGAGGAACATTCAGTCCTTTTGCACTGAGAGAGAATGAATACTGCGAGATGTCCAATCCATTTGGACTTTGAGGCCTTGCAGTCAACTCCCCCCAACTAAATGGTTTGGACGTCTATCAACGTCAGTGGCGGCCAGTCAGTTAAATTCATCAGTATAAATTGTGCAAACGGTTGGCAATGATGTAAGGTCATTTGAAAAGCATGAAAAAACAAATACTGACACGCATTGGCACGGCGACGCGGCGTCTGGCTGTCGCCCTCGGAGACGAAAGGCGCTTCTTGCCAGATGCAAAGATAACGAACGTTCTGAGGAAGGCCGACGAAAGATCCCCGGAGAAGGTCAACGAGTTGAAGACGTTCACGGTTGACGTCGCGCCGCACTTTTGCCAACTCGATACCGCTCTCTGTGCTCACTCACTTTGTCAAAAAAAGCCCCTTCTTTCTTCTCCAAAACATCAGCTGACTTTGGTTAGAGAGGAGCTGAGTGGCGACCTGAGGACAACCTCTCCTTTAGAACTAACAGTAAACCACATTTAAAAGGCGCAAATAAGCAGTTGAGATGCGTCTAAACTCACTGACATGCATCACTACTATCACAAAAACCACGAACAAGACACAGCAGTCTCAGAAACACGCAAAAGGTTCATTTAGCGACACAAACGGAGCTGTCAATCGGCATGACATTTCCACACAGACGCGCCTTTATTTCCTACATCTGGAGTCTTTGAGCGCATTTGAAAAATGCTGTGGATGAAGCTCAAATCACACGAGAGCATTTCTTCTTGCTCTAAATGAAATACGCGACATTGTTGTCGATTTCAACACGTTCCGTCCTGGACGTCTCTTTTGTGTCTTCTTCCTCGGCTTTATTAAATGTCGCACAAACTTCTGTCGTCACCCGGGAGACGCGCCGATTACAACCTGCGGATGGACACGTTGACAATGGGGGGGACTAAAACAAATTCAAATGATTTCATTCAAACAGTCAAGAGAGAATATTTGCCTGCGAGTATTGTCGGATGATGTTTGTACTGTGTCTATAATTACTGTGGAATCCGTGCGTTTTGTAAAACTAGAACAGAATTCTTACTAAGTTTGGATTTTTGTTCCCAGCAATGAAGTGTTCGTGGGCGTACCCGATGCCCTTTAACTGCACAAACAAGCAGTCATTTCACACAGCCGACCCACACATTGGGGTCCCCGCCCCCCCCTCCCGGCCTGTAATTAGGGCCGGCAGGAACGACGGCGGGCGACCCGCTGCGCGCCCGAGGCCACATCATAAGGGGGCGGCCCGCCGTGACCTCTCTGCGGGAGAACATCGTCGACGCTCACACAAACTTGTATTAAAGGGTTTGTTAAGGAGGAAGGATCACACAATTCGCACTCATAACATGAGTCACGTTCTGGCACCGACATCCGAAAAGTGTGCAACAAATCAGTTGTGTAAACACAGTGCGTGCTGGGAGTGTGTTGACGCCTATCCAAGGCCAAACGACGACCCGCGACCGCCCGCACCGGAGGCTGCATGCTTTACCAAGATCTTACAAGCATAAAGACCCATGTCAGGGTTGGGGTTTGTGTGGGAGGGAGGGGGTATCTCTCTTCACTCCATGTTGGTACCCAGAAGCAAGGGCATAAGTTTGCATAGGGATGTTAGGGACATCTTTCCAGAATGCTCAAATTGTCCCAACCAACTTTATAATGAGTTCAGTTATATGCCGCCTCCTCCGCCCCTTCAAAGAGGACGGATATCAGAAGTTTTTTCAGCCAGCAGCAGCCACTATACGTACTGTAAAAAGACGTCATCAGTGTTATGGAGGTGGGGGAACACACCACTAATTTAGCTACTGAAATTTTGCTACAACCTGCATCACAGTTTGCATAACATTAAACTGTGAATTTGCTAACCTGCAAAACTCGAGTAGGAAGCTGTTTAGAGAGAAGCGTCCTCCACTTATGTTTGTGTTTTCTGCGGTTAACGTTATTAAACTGTGAGAAATGTAGTGAACCGAGGTTTATCCCCTTCTACCCAATTTTCATTTTTATATTGTTTATGTGGTCTTAAAAGGAACACTTGGTAACTTTTCAGTTTTGGTCAATTTTAGCGTCGCTGTTGGACAAAAGCGGTAGTTTTTTGGAAGACTGCGTTTCCCATGAGGACCAACCAGTGCATGAGTGTAACAGAAAATATTTGAGAAGCACTGATATGACAATACAGATTTATTTTGCAATGATCAGTTAGCCTATCAATTAATTAGGTTCATATTTGTGAGAAATGTAGCCCTGACCCCCGTTCACCCAATTTGTTTGGTGTTATTAATGTCCCGTGCCTGCATGTTGTGCTGTTATATCGTCCCAACCAATGTTGAGCCCAAATGTTGAGGCCATTGCCTCGAAGTCATGGCAACCGTGGGCTACATGACACTTGGGCCCACTAGGCTTTCAGGTTAAACATTCATGGCAATGGGGTTAAGCCTAGTAACTGGTTGCTCAGCAAATACTGGTCGCTGCACATTCCAAACTGCTTTGGACATTCTGGCCATTAAAGACTAACTGACCTATGAATCGAATTGGAAATCGAACACACAGTTTGGAAAGTTAAAGGGAGTCTCGTCAATTCTTTTCCCGTACAATCAACAGGTTTACGGTACTAGCTTAAAAGGGAAACGACAGGTGGACAAAACCCTTGGACCTTAAATTTGGGTGACGTACGACGTTCTAAAAGTTCAAGGAAAAAAACTGACGTCGACGAGGTGCACCTTTCATCTTTACCTTGCTTTCAGTGACTTTGCCCAACGGTTTATTGAAGAAAGACGTCCTGGCTGTGAAAAAATATTCCTCGGAGTCGTCCTCCAAGCTACTGTAGCCACTGCTCATGGTGCTATTCCACGTCATTGGCGGGGACAAACTTCTCGCTTCGATCTCGGCCGCATCCAACTAATTCCCGACCGACTTAAAATGGCTCCTGCTCTCACAACAAACCAGAAAGTAGTTCGGTGTTCTTCAAGTGATCTTTCGGCGTCGACGTTTGCTTGCTAAGGGATCATTTCCGTCTTCGAGCGGCGCGTGAGTCTTCCTCCCCGGGCCGGGCGGTCAGTCGCTCCGCCGGCGCGACGACTCATTTCACTGTCCCCATCTTTCAAATTAAAGTTCCACCGATGTTCATCGCATCGACTTACACTCCACGCCCTTCGATTCTGTAGATTTCAAAGTTGCTATACCGTCAGAAAGTTGGACTTTTAAGTCGCGCGAGGAGCACTTGGATCCTTTACGCCGACTGTTAGTAAGTGAACGCACCAAACCAGATACAGTAAGACCGCGCCCACTACCAGAGCAATCCGACAACCAGCCAATAGAAACTCGGTATCGAAGTCGAGGCCAGCGCACGACGGCCAACCAATCAACGCTCAGATTACTGACGCTACTGAGGACGTCACTGCAGTTTTAAATGCTTTTGCGTTGAATCGATTAACAGGGGTCCTTAAACTACGGCCCGCGGCCACGTTTGGTCCGGCCCCCTGAGCAAAAAAAAAAAATATATATATTTTTTTCCCCCTTCTCAATAGTGTTATTTATTTCCTGGCTTTTTTCTGTGAAGAACACAGAGAGTGTTATTTGGTTATGATCTATTTAATTAATAGTTTTATCATTATATTATATAATATTATTTTTATTTTATTTACTTTTGTTCCGTGAAGAATCCAGAATGGGTTATTTGATTGTGGCTTTCTGAAAAACAATACATTTTTACATTTAGGCACTCCTGCAATCGTCACACCTTATCTGTTAGAAAACGGACCCCGGCCCCCCATCAGAGAAGGTTATGTGGCCCTCACAGGAAAAAGTTTGGGGACCCCTGGATTAAAATATTGATATTTCAAAACGAAAACTCATTCATGTACAGTTATGAGCAGGTTTTATGCCATACAGAAAACAACTCGCTACCACTGACTACTTACCAGGTCAAAATGACATTGTACACGTATAGAAAGTGCAAGATTACATTACTGAACAACTAAAAATGTTCAAACCAAATGCAAAAGGGCCAAAGAAGACGCCCATCTGTCAAGTAAGCCGAGCTCAAAGTCGCTCTGAATATTCACAAGGTCTTTGGAACTCACGCGCACCACAGAGAGGAATATGGTTACCCACATTCCTAAAATAAAAGGTCAGCGGTAGTTTGTCACAGCTGTGCGCTACCGCTCCACAAGAACAGTTGCGTGCACTATACTCACGGCCGGATTTCTTACTACATCGTAGTATTTTACAACAGTCTGCCGACTTCGAAATAAGCTCGGTCAAGTCGCGAGACGTCATCATTACTAGAGGCTTTTATTCAAACACAATTAAGAGGAGGTTACACAGGTGCAATACAAAGCCACAAAAACACAGGTTTAGCCTGTTCAGCAGCACGGCGTGCACTAAATCACGCTGAACGCAGCAGAACCACCCCGGGAGATGTTTAGACAGACAAGCTCTCATTTAAGAGCGCCCAGAATAAACGCGGCACAAAAGGGGCAGCCAAGCCACCATCCATCCTCTTTTCTTTGAAACAAATCCAAAACGCACACACGCATGCGAGCTTGCTTAGACACGCACGCACGCCTCAGATAAGCAGACCTCGGTTTCACAATAAACAATACGAGACCGAGGACAGAACAATTCTGTAGATTCGTTTAGTCTTTACATGTGTGCAGTTGAGTGTTGGCGAGGTAACGCCATGTCATTCAAAGGTGGAACAGAGGGTGGGGTGTGTTTTACTGCTGCTTTAAATCCTGAGAAGCAGCAATAAAGGTGTTTCACAACCCAAACTCCAACTGTGGGAAAGAACCTTGAACAACCCAGGCGAGTCTTTATGAACCAAGCCATTTATAAGAGCAATATGTGGACAAACTGTCTTGCAGAAGAGAAGAACAGTCACTTTTTTCCCCTTGCATTATTTTTGACCAAAATTCCGTCACACATTGTTCTCGCTCGCAGGTGTCGAATAACTGACAAAACTCGATTAAAGGCCTCGGGAGTTTGGAAAGGGATCCGCAAAGGGCATGCGCGTGGCGTCGCTAGCTCACATGGGTTCCGCATTTCATCCATCAAGGCAAAACTTGCGGTGTGGTGCCATCACAGTGCGGAGGAATGTCATGTCGAGGAAGGACAGACAAACTCGCAGTTCGAGGAAATTCAGGAGACGACGCTCAACCGAAAGAAGTCAGGGATGCCATTTTGACGGCGGTCCAGAGACTTTTACCTAATCCTTGACCTATTAACCTTTGCAAATTCCCACGTTTCTCAACTAATAAATGCAATCTTATCCTTGTTTCATGAGCTTATGATTGGCAAGAAGTCCCAATCATGCCTTGACTCTCAATTTTCATTTGCATGGAATCCCTAATGGCAAACACACACACCTTGAGTGTCAAGTCCCACCCCGATAGAGATCATTGTTACTCTTTCAACCTTCCCCCAAAGAGAGCTGAGCAGGAACCGTCATGTTCAGGCCGGCACGCGAGCGGTTTCATCTTTCTCAAAAGAGCAAAACGGGTTTTGAAGCGGGTTAGCGGACAAAGCGGAGCAAATCCCGGCGGCGAGGCAAAGCGGGATGACCCACATGTCTGCGAACGGAGCCCGCGGCCAGCTGGCGCGAGACTCCGCATCATCTGCCGAGAGATTACAGATTGGCGGGATCAAAAAAACCAGGGGCCGGGTGCGGTCAAAATCAACAACAAAGCTACAGTTGGCATCTTTGCATACTGATAGAATCTTTCATTTTACATGAAAAAAAAAGCCCCTATTTTATGGGATAATAGTCAGGATTTAAATCAATAAAACTTCAATAAAAGTCAGGAGCCAGATATTTCCGACGAAGGAAATCTGCTGCCAAAAATGCAGAAAGTGGGGGGTGGGTTGTCTGTTGTGACCCGCACGCGACCCGCTTAATCCTCAAAGATAATTCCTGTGCGTCTCCCATAATTCATGTCTGAAACTCAAACTGGACAACAATGCGGTCACAGACAGGAAAATGTTATTTGGGGGTGGCAGGTTGGCATATAGGCGAGCTTTATAGAAATGATGTTACTTATAGATAAGGTCGTCTTCAAGTAGGGCTTACATCCAAATTTCCGAGGAAATTGACGCAGGGTACTTTCCAAAGTCTCAACATGTTGTTTTGGTCCACGAGTGGACGTCAAACACAAAGCACGCACAACGCGCACTCTGTTCACACATGATTACATTGACTCGCCATCGTCAAGTCATTAAAGAAAATTCAATCAAGTTGTTAATGTAGTGAATGAAATGTTTTTTCCTGGTCATGTTGCTAAATATGGAAGAGTCTCTGACATTTGAATTCACTGGCCGCCGTTTCTGGCAATACAGATGGGCAGTCGATAAATGAATAATTATTTCATTATGCATTAATAGCACAAAAAAAAAAAAAAATCTAACTTGTGTTGGTTATATAAAATTGTCTTTAAAATTAGACTGTACAGAAAAAATGTTTGTGTTCTTACTGTTCTATGTAAAATGCATTACGTTAATAAAAAATATCTTGTTTCTTTTCCCGATGCATAATTTGTAATGAGTCGCCCTCATGTGGCATCAAATGGTCCTACCAAAATATTAGTGATGTGAACGAGCATCCATTTTTATTTTTTGCTTTCTTCCTCATTAAATGATGCGATATAAATAATGTATTCCTTGAAAATATTTATAGTTGTGAAATAGTCGACTTTTAAAACTACTTCCATGTTTAAAATATATTTTTTGCCAAACACTGCCCAAAGCGCTGAGGTCGATGTACTTTATGTATTCAGTCGCCCTCATGTGGCGTCAAACGGTACTACCAAAATATCAGTAAGATGACTGAACACGCTTTTATTTTTTTAGGGCTGTCAAACGATTAAAATTTTTAATCGAGTTAATTACAGCTTAAAAATGAATTCATTGTAATTAATCGCAATTCGAACCATCTATAAAATATGCCATATTTTTCTGTAAATTATCGTTGGAATGGAAAGACACAAGATGGATATATACATTCAACATACGGTACATAAGTACTGTATTTGTTTATTATAACAATAAATCAACAAGATGGCATTAACATTCTGTTAAAGTGATCCATGGATAGAAAGACTTGTAGTTCTTAAAAGATAAATGTTAGTACAAGTTATAGAAATTTTACATTAAAACCCCTCTTAATGTTTTCGTTTTAATAAAATTTGTAAAATTTTCAATCAAAAAATAAACTAGTAGCCCGCCATTGTTGATGTCAATAATTACACAATGCTCATGGGTGCTTAAGCCCATAAAATCAGTCGCACCCAGGCGCCAGCAGAGGGCGACAAAACAAAAAAAAAAAAAAGTAACAAGTTGGCATTGCACTGTACTGTCATTTTAATCTGTTTGAGCGGGGCATGTGCGCTAACTGCATCAAATATTTTAACGTAATTAATAAAAAAAAAAAAAAAAATCAATTGCCGCCCGTTAACGCAATAATTTTGACAGCCCTATTAAATTTACATCCTAATGAAATGACATTCAAATTATTTAAAAACTATTTTCCGATCAAAAATAGTCTCGTTATTAAAATACTTCATGATTAAATGAATCTTAAAAAAAGTGTGCTCACTCGCCTCACTGAGTATTAGCTAGTACCGCTTGTTGAGCCATTCACATAAAATAAATTGACTTCTTTTGAGAAGTATTTTGGAAAAAAAAAACATTTTGAATAAGCACCACACAGAAAATGAGACTAGAGTTAAAAATACAAACCGATCCCTCACTTTTAAAGGTGAGATGTTGTTGTTGATGTGGTCCTGAGTGACGGCCGCCGCCGATGCAGCCGGGTGACAATCCAGAGTCACGTAGCTTCTGCAGGCAGGGTGACACGTGTATTTGCAGCCTGCGAAAACACACACACAAATACGAGTGGGGTGTTATTGTCCCACTCACACGTGTTACTTGAATCGTCACGTCACACTCCATATAATCACCGTATTCCATGTTATGTCAAAAAACACATGCTACCACAGCGTCATCACTCAGCTAGACCGTTTGCAGTCTCCCCTTCAAGAGTGGTAGATGATTTGTCAATCTACAGATACGCAAACCCCTCCCCGATTCGAGCATTCCAATCGTCTATCAAACAACATCCGGCATTCTGTCATCTCGGCACACGGGCCGCTGTCCATTTTTGCCGAGCGGGCAGTTTGGGTCGGGAGCGCTGAGTCGCGCTTTCTGGCCCGGCCGACTGACGTCTCCTGTTATGACTGGCGGCCGTCTGTCGGATTTCCCGCTTTCACGCCTCGGGTGGCAGGACAGGAAGCCGGACACCGTTTCGGACGAAAGTTATTTTGAAAGCGATTGATGTTGGAGTGAGGTCGAAGTTGATGGCCTACATGTAACGCAAGGGTTTGTTTGCAGACAGTGTTTCGGCGATCCGTGATCACCATTCATGGCGGCCAATTCAAGATGAGAGGACACCTAAAAGTGTCAAAAATGATCCTTGAAATTACAGTAATTCTTCAAAGCCAGTTAAAATGAGCAACTTAATATTTTGAGGGCAGGTCCATCAAAAGAAGACCTACTGAAAAGCTACATGAACCGTAGCCCAGAACACAGTGTCGGGTCGCGATGTCTCACCCGACTTCCTCCACAGCGACGTGACCTCCAGTCGACCCGAGCGCCTCATGGCGGCGTGAAAACGGTAGAAGAATCCCGATATTCTCCGTAAAGTTCTGCCCAAGTTCGTCACGACACCCATCACGCCGTTCCGCTAGGCCAAATAAGCTCGGAGGGTCCGAGGCCACCTTCCATGATGCCTCCGCTCCGAATGAGAGTTGTAGTGGATGGCGGCACCTCCCACTTAGCCCTTTTTGTGAGGGTCAGCTGCTTCCCCTTGTTTGTTCAGCCATTGTGACACTTGGGCTCCACAAAACACACACGCACACATTGTGCGACGGTCCCAGTTTCTCACAAACGCTCAGAATTCTACATCTTAGCGAACGCCGAAGGAACTTGTGTTCGGACCGTGGGAACTAATTTCTAAATGGTATTCTCATGGATTTTCCGGGTGTCATACAGACTACGTCCTACTGCCAATTGTTTGTTGCGAAGTGGCACGCACCATCATTGCAAGCAAGTTCTCAGAAGCTGGCGGGAAAAGAGTTTTTGACACCCCTCAACTCACTCTAGCTTAGTTCTTCGTTATTGCTTTGGAATGGGTTTTCTCAAAAATGTTAATATTTCCCAGCCGGCTTGTACGCGTTTGTTAATAGGTGAACCACTCGGGCGACGTCGATGCAGGCCGGTATGTAAACAACGTCGAGTCGGTTTCGAAGAATTGTCGTCACTTTCCTTTCGGACGGGTGCCGGTCCGCCCGCATGCCGACAACATTCCAGTTGTGCCAATCAGCAGGGGAATTTATTTGCCCGGTCGGCTACTGAATATGGGAAAATTCTTCCTGTTACAGTTGCGTAATCAAGTGTGACAGTAATCGTACATGATATCGTTTGCATTGAACTCTTTAGGCATTTTCAATTGAACCAGACACTTCTAACTATGGCAACACCATTTCAGTTCACCAATTCATAACTATTGCACACCCTTGATTTCTGATCTTTTGAAGTTTTGGTGATGTTTAACTTAGATTTTCCACCTTTGAAGGCGCTCAAAGCGCTTTACACTATCTCGCCATCCATGCAGCACCAGGAGCAACGTGGGGTTCAGTATCTTGACGAGCTCATCAGGGAGAATCGAACTCACGATCTCTAGGTTGGGGGACTACCACTCTACCACTGAGCCACGCCACCCCACCCCACAAGAGGGTCAATCGAATAAAGGGGAAGGCCTATAGTGTAAATGAGCTCACAATTGAAACCAAAAGGTAGAATTTGAATGTCAGAAAGGAGAAAAAAATTCAAGGAATTTGCGGAAGGTCGATCACTGACCTGCACAGGTGAGCCCTCCGCGGAAGATGTATTCGCAGCACACGTCACACCAGGTCCTCTCCCCGCCGGCAGCGAAGCAGTGGCCCTCTCCGGACTCCTCATTCACCCTGGGGTCCTTTTCCTCGGGGCCGAAGATGGTCCTGACGTCGGGGGGTTTGTAGCCCTTCTTCCGGCTGCGAGGAGCGGGGTGCTCTTCCTCCGCCGCCTCGCCGCTCCTCCGTTCCGGGCTCGGCGGGGCTCTGCCGCTCCACGCCGCTTCAAGGCTCTCCAGGCTGGGCGGCTGAGGCGACAGGTGCAACCGGACCACTTTGACCATGGCACCCTTGTTGGCCTTAGACAGCCGTGGCCTGGCGCCCGGAAGCGGTAGCCTTTCCTCCGGAGAGCCGCTCGGCGTCCTTCCTGTCGAGGCGAGAAGGTCACCGGCTGTGGTGGCATTTTTGCGGCCCCCGAGGTGGATCACCTTCATCGTCGCGAAGCAGGCGACCGGCCGCTAGACTGCATGGCGCTTCCTGGTCTGGTCGAGAAGTAAGCAGGTTGAGGCGGTCGGCGCAGCTCAGAACGGGTTGGATCTCATTTTACAGGCGGCCGCGCGGGAGGCAGAAGCTCGAGCGAGACTCCCTTGAAAAAAAGGCTCTGCAGTTCAACAAACACGTCTCAATATAAAAAAGAAAATCAGATGATTGCGACGACTACACTAAATACAGACCTTCATTTAAGAAACTCGCTTTTACAGTTCGGCATCAATCACATGCAGCTGCGGACATTTTCACTTTTAAGTTGCCGCTTACGACACATGGATGCCGCAATTCTCATTGTGACCACACGAGGGCACTGCGTTCCTCCAACAAATACATGTGTCGTCAAGTGACTTCAAAAAAAATTCATTTGGACAGCTTAAACGTGAAATGCATTTGAATTGGTAATTTTATTTTTTTCAATTGCTTAGTGCACATTTACTCTCACACTTTTCCTATGAAAATAGAATCTTTTTTGCAGAAAGGATTTCTTTCCATTTCATGATCTGCACGCCACAAAACATACACGACACACAAAAACACAAAAAAATTGAGAGCCGTGTACATTAGATGTGACTTTAAGTCGAGACAAATTCCCACCGAAAAGAATCGGTGAAAAACAATCCGAGCTAACGCTGCACTTGTGAAACCCGGCGGTCGTCACTGGACGTCGTGGTCGTCATCGTCTTCATCATCAAAGGCCGCCTCCTGCCGCAAAGAGTCACACGTTACGCAATTTTTAAAAGTTCGCCAAAATCCAAGCGGGACTTACATAACCGCCTTGCTGCTCGGCCCAGGACGAGAAGTGATTGTGCAGGTAGGTGGCGCCGTAGCCCAGCAGGCGGTTCGCGGGGAGTGTGTCGACGGCAGACAGGCGACTCGTCACCTACGGACCGCGACCGCTCGTCACAATTATGTTTGGCGGGGCCCGGTTTTTTTTCTGGGGTCGTTTCTACCTCGCACGCGACCGCCATTTGAGTCTTGGGCGACGTTTGCGGGCCGGGTCCTTCGGGGTCGGCGTTGAAGAGGCCCATCCTCTTCAACATGGTCTTCATCAACCTCTCGTAGAAACTGTAGTTCCAGGAATCCCGAGTGGAGCTCAGTGTTTCCTTCAGATCCTGCCGGACGCCAAAGAGGATGAAAAACTGGGAAAAAGATTGCCAAAAGACAGAACTCACCCTCGTCACCTGCTCGTCAAATCGGTCGCCGTGTTCCCTCAACAGGAGACCGACCAGCTTCTCCATGTTGGTGTCCTCTGGAGACCAAAGCGTCAGATTACGTTTGCAAACAAGAGGAAATTTGAAGGCATCGTTGGACAGACCGTCGTCGGGAGAATCGGTTTCCAGTTCCGGGGGTGCGAAAGGGATGTCGTCGACGATTTCCGTCAGCTTGATCGCCACCTCGTCCACGTCCTCAGTTTCCTCCTCCTTGTCCAAATCCACCGGAGACTCTTTAACACACGAATAACCCGTCGACCGGTTAAAACGGATCGGATGTCCGTCGACGGCAGTCGAACACCCGCTTACCCCTTCGAAAACCTCTCTCGACAATATCCATTTCTGGCATTTTGCTCCGTTTGTCCGTCTCGGGTTTGATACACATCAAAATTCTCGGCAGTCGTTTCCATTTCTTCCTCTTTTTGGTCTTCGTCGGCGTTTCTTCGTTGCTCTTGGCGGGCGAGTCGCTCGGTAACTGCTCGACGAGCAGCCGGTGGGTATTTATTTGACACCGTCTTCTCTTGGTGTACGCCATCAGGAGCCTGAACTCCTGCGTGTTTTGGAGGCCGTCTTCTCCCGAGGTGGGAGCCCCGAGGTCGTTCTGGTTGGCGAAAGGGTCGTGGATCTCTATGCGTCCGTTCGCCATGTTGCCTGACGAAAAACACACGAACAGCAATTTAAAAAAAAAAAAACCCTAGATAGACAAAAAAAAAAAAAAAAAAAAAACTGAAATAAATGTGTTAATATTTCATTAGTGTTTTCTCTCCCTCTTGTGGATAAACTGAAAAGTGCTGCCATAAAGTCAACTTTAGTCTTGTGACCTGATCAAAACCAGTCAAAAACATTTGAAACCATCAAACAACCCATAAGACGCTGAAATAAATTCAAATGGATTGTTTTAGAAGACATGATAGTCAAATATACAATTGAGAAAATGGTGAAACCGAACCTGTAAACCACTAAACTGGAAAGTAAGTAACTTTTTTTTTTTTTTTTTTAGCATATATGAGTGAATTGATAAATCATTTACATAACCGATACGGCGACTTTTGGGGGAAAGGTTTGAATGGTAGAATAGGACTATTTGAAGAATGAATGGCTCGCTAGTTGGACAACAGTTGATAAAGACGAAAGGGCAAAAGTCATTTCGGGTCCAGTACCAGGCAGAATGCTAACTAAAAAAGAACAGTTAATGAAATAATAAAAGACTTACACAGTAGTGAAGAGCGTAACCTGAAAACAAGTCCCGACACCACACCTCACACTTGTCACTTTATTGTCAGTGACTTCCGCTTTCAGGCGTGAGCTGCGTGCTACGTCACGGGGGCGTCATGACGTACGTCTGCCCCTTCCCCACTACAACGTCGGCTTCCCATCATGAATTTGAAAACTTACAGTACATTCCATTTTCCGTTGGAAACTATGTCAATTCGGTGAAAAATATTTGATCTTAAAGTGGAAGTTCCGCATCATGATTCATATGGGTGTGTTTGCTTTCACTTCCTTATAAACAGCCACTTGGATTGGAAAGCCTGAATATTGTCAATGTTTCGCCAAGTCTGCCTGCTGCCTGCTGGAGGGCCTAAGGATGGGGGATGCCCAGGACTTGAACTTTATTTATTCATCTTTGTTGCTTTATTTGCTGTTTCTGATTGTCTATCATATTGTGTATCATATTGCCTCTGCAAAGCCCATGTTGTGATTTAGGGCTATACAAATAAAATTGAATGAATGAATGCTTCATGGTTGTGCCATCAAGAAAATCAACACGCCATTCATAGAAGACAAAGATCTTTAATTTGAATGAAAAGTCTGTGAAAAGGTTTTGCGGACGAAGAAAACAAAACGTGCATTCCAACAAAGAAAACCAGAGAATAAAGCTTCTTCTTACAAATGAAACCAAAACACTTCAAGTCATCTTTAGCAGCCATACAAAAAACGGGCAGAAAACATTCCAAACAATAACTTAGTCATGAGAATTACTCACGCGTATGACAATACTGAAAAGTAATCAAGGAAAATGCCATGCAGAACCAAATGCTTCTTGTAATAATATAAACTTTCTATTGAATTGATAAGTGCGTCCGCCCTCAAGCAGCCGTCGAATATGTCACGCCTTTCGTGCATATTAGATTAAAAAAAAAAAAAAAAATCAAACCAGACGCGCCAAATATATACGAGTTGAAACGATACAACTTTCTTCGCGCATCTTTACATTTGGATAAGACGGCATCATTGCGCGACAAGATGGGGGCAAACCAAAAAAGTAGAAGACAATCTCCACGCGACAGCCACGCAAGTACGATAGCGTACTTGCCTCGGCGCAACGTTAAAAACATTAATGTAATGTAAAATGACGAGCAGAGAGATGCAACGAGACGTCGACTGTTCATATTGCATCGAATATGGCTCAGTGATCACACGCACGATAAGGGTCGCATGGCAGCTCAACGTTCAATTGGTCATCGACGATATGACGGATTCATCTTTTGACTCCGAGTATTAATCCGTCCGTGGATTACGCGTGCTAGCTTTCCAACTGGTGAAGGAATACTGAGGATAATAGGCGTTGAAAGCAGTGTTGTTCGACTTTGGCACGAAGGCCTCGACGGGTGAAAACGTCGACGGCCGCGGACGTCGTCGTCCGCTCGCCCTTCCCCCGGTCAAAATGGCTCGGACGTCCGTCGCCGTCGACGGCAGGGAATGACTTAAACGGTTTTCAGACACGGTCCAACCGGTGACGATACGTGACGGCCGCTCCAAAGTGCACTTGACTGGCATCCCGCGAGAACCGGCCGCAATAAATAGAAATAGGAATAAATAAATAGAAAATAAATAGCGCGTCAGACTGCCGTCTCCAAGTCCTCGTGGGGGGCCGGGGGGCCTATTTGGCCGCTCAGGTACGAGCTCAGCTCCGAGTCCCCTTCCGCTTGCTCCGCCGGCGTCTTCCCCTGGAGAGACGACACGGAAACGTCTTGTAAACCGCCGAGAAGAATTGCTGTCATCGAATGGGGGTCAAGTACCTGAAAGTTGGTTTTCTGTAGCGACGCGCCCGCCTCCACCAGCAGCCGACACACGGCGTGCTGCTTCTCCGAGGCGGCTTTGTGCAAGGCCGTGTCCCCTCTACGAGTATGAATCGACAAAATTTAATCAAGCAATAGGGTGGCGATGACAACGTTGAAATTGGACATACTTTTCTCTGTCGGGCAAGTCGAGAAGCACTTTGGACCCTGAGGAGGAAAGGAAAAAATAATCAGAATTTTGGAATTATTTTCACCAGTTTAGTGCTACGTACCTCGCTGCAGGATGAAGACAACCAGCTGGGCGTGTCCTTTCTGCGAGGCTTTATGTAAGGCCGAGCAGCCGGCCGCGTCTCGCACCAGCAGGCTGACGCCGTGATGCACGCACTCCGACAACTGCGCGCAAACCTCCGCTTCAGGTCAAGTGTAAAAACGTAACGGCGGATCGTTTTGTGCGTGTGTTTGTATGTGCACGCGTTGTACCATGGAGAGATCCCCTGAGCTGGCGGCCGTCAACAGAGCTGGAAAACAAAGAAAGAGTCAAATATGGCAAGAAATCCAGAAATGTTTATGTGCTCGCATACCTTGTTCCTCAGCAGTCAAAGGTGCGCTAAAAAACATACGGTACATTTTAGACCAAATTGTTTTTGTCCGGCGAGTGAATCGTAAGAAAAATTCGCACCCGGCGTTGGGCTCCACCACCAGGTCGGGCATGCCGCCCGAGGACACCGGGGGGCTGTCGTGGTCCAGGATAAATACCTCCTCCTGGCAAATTTCCGTCACAAAATGAAGGTGCTCCTACGCGTACAAGACAAAAAAAACAATTAAACACACCAGTCTATATTGATGCAAAAACAGTGGGACTACCTGAGCCTTGTCGATGCGATAGAAGCGATCAGCCGACGTGGCTGCGGAACGCCCAAAGGAAAAAAGTTAAAAATCCATTCTGTTGATGTTAAAAACAGAGGTAATTTTCCACTCACAATCTAAGAAGCTCCAGCTGGAAGAAAGTCTGGCACCCGAGCCGGTCCTGCGCACGCCCCGGCTCTCGTCCTGCACGCAAAAAACAACCGTTTGTGTCATTGCCGTTGACGTCCGAATGGACGGCGCTCGGCTCGTTCCCGGCTACCTGGTAGTGCACTCTGTGGCCGAGGGAGGGCGCTTGGTGCAAGTCCTGGCGAGAACAGAATGGGAAGCTTAACAAGGAGGTGCATCACGATGATACAACCCCTAGCAAAAAGTATGGAATCACCGGTCTCGGACGAGCACTCACTCAGACATTTTTTCATGTAGAACAAAGTCAGATAAAAAGCTTGAAAAAAAATAATAAATTAGTTCAAAAGTGCAACTCTTTAGCATTCAGAAACACTAAAAGAAATGAATAAAAAATATTATGCCAGTGCCTTTGCCTGATATGCAGCCCCATATCAGGAAGGACTGAGGGAATATCGACGTCTTCTTCAGGCAGTCATCTTTGTAAATCTCACTGGAACAGCACCAAACAAAAGTTCCAGCATCACCACCTTGTCCAATGCATATCCCTGACTCTTGCCAAGGTGATGATGCTGGAACGTTTGCTTGGTGCGGTTCCAGTGACGTTTACAAAGATGACTGCCTGAAGAAGACATCAAAATTCCCTCAGTCCTTGATGATCTGGGGCTGCATGTCAGGCAAAGGCACTGGAGAGATGGTTGTGGTTAAATCTTTAATAAATGCACAAGTTTACATTGAAATTTAGACGGCTTTCTTATCCCTTCTATTGAAAATATGTTTTTAATTTTCCAAGATGACAATGCAACATGCCAGAGAGCTAAAACTGTTAAAGCATTCCTTGGAGAAAGACTCATCCAGTCAATTTCATGGCAAATTTCCTGCAAATAGCTCAGATCTCAACCCTATTGAAAACCTGTGGTGGAAATTGAAAAAAAAATGGTCCACATCAAGGCTCTGACCTGCAACTGCAATCAAAGAGAGTTGGCACCAAACTGATGAAGAATACTCATCAAGTCCATGCCTCAGAGACTGCAAGCTGTCATAAAAGCCAGAGGTGGTGCTACTAAATACTAGAGATGTGTTTTAATTGTTATTTCTTTGTTTGTTTCTCATGATTCCATATTTTTTCCTCAGAATGGAGTGATTCCATATATAGTTCCCTGCACTTGCTCTATAAAAGTAACATTTACTGACCACCACAATGTTTTCTATTCATTTCTTTCAGTGTTTCTGAATGCTAAAGAGTTGCACTTTTGAACCAATTCATGATTTTTTTCAAGCTTTTTATCTGAGTTTGTCTGAGTGAGTGCTCGTCCGAGATTGGCGATTCCATACTTTTCGCTAGGGGTTGTAAAAGACCACGATGAAGGAAGGTCTTGCCTCTTGCAGTCTGTCGATGTAGAGCCTGCACGTCTCCAGGTCGCAGTCGCCTCTCACCACCACGATGCCCACGGGGACCGCTGACAATACGCCAACATCAACTAAATCAGTCAGAATACAGGAAGAATACAAATCCGCACTCACAAATGTCCCTCAGCCGCTCTTTGTCGTACTGCAGCTGGTCGTACTCGTGCAGGCCGATGCGGTTGACGCGCAGCCGCAGACGCTCGGGAACGGCGTGAGGGCTGCCGGAAAGAGACGGAAGCGTTTTCAAAAAGCAGAAGTGCTTGTTATTTCAAGTTTTAGTGTTAAGACCATGAAAAAAGCAGCAGGAGTAAAGTGACAACAAAGGAAAGACAGCAATGTGATGCTCGCTCAGATTCAGACACACATAATGGCTATACATATGGAGTGTATACAGTATAGTTTGTCAACTGATATAGGACAATTTTGCATGGCTAATTCCTCAAGTCCGGTTTTTTATATGTTCACTTGATTTTGAGGAGAAAAATAAATAAATAAATAAAACTTTTTTTTTTAATAGTAAGTTTAACTCAAAATGAAAAAAAGAAGAGGCGGCCATTATTCCAAAAGATAAGCAAAGTCAGCACAAGAAAATTGTCCTTAATAAAACAAAATATTACCATGGACAACAAATCGAGTAACCGATAACAGTACTGAACTCACTGACCGCCATTGCCGGCGATAGATATCCAATCCATTGGAACTGAGAGGGTTGGCGGCGACTATCGTACAATCGCCGTCAGTCCAAATGGATCGGACGTCTGTCGCCGTCAATGGCTAAAGGGGCCCTCTGGGCACATCCGCAGCGACGGAACTAGACATCGGGTGAGGTACTTACACAGAGAAGGAGTCGGGGGGAGCAGAGAGGCGGCGCAGATCAGCTGCACACACCTTCTGAATACTAGCACGCACGCACGCACGCACGCACAAAAAAAGAGAACGGGGAGGCGCGGTGAGGGAGGAGAGGGAAAGAACAATTGAAAGGATGAGACGTGTTGCGGAGGCAGCGAGATGGAGGGAAAGAACAGCCAGAGAGGAGGACAAAGAGGTAGAGAAAAGAGGTCAGTAAGTGCTGGCGCAAACACCAAACTTCCAGAGACTTGCACAGTTAGTCACCGTGCACGCACTGCAAAAACTGAAGACACGAAAAAAAAAAAAATCTAATATATTTACATTGATATGATTGCCGAAACAACAGCTAAGTTTGTCTTAAAAATACAATTGCAATGAAAAGTAGTGCTGCAACGATTAATCGATTAACTCGAGTATTCGATTAGAAAAAAATATTCGAATTAAATTTTGTTGCGTCGGGTATTTGTTTAATTAAAGTGGCATCGTCATGGTTTATTTTTAAAGTGTTTGCATTTAGTTTTATTGATTACGGTGGATACACTGCCCTCTGTTCTGCCTGTTTTCACATGGCTGAATCCAACTGCTCCCCGTTAAGACCAAAATAAGCTAAGATTTTGTTTGAGATTATGTTTTTTAATGCATTTATAATTTAGTTTGTAGGTATATTTAGCTGATTTTTGTAGGAATATGTGTCTGAACTATTTGTATAGAGCATTGTAAATAAAATTTTTGCATTTTATAGCATTTAAGTCAGCAGACTTTTTTATGTAAGTCAGCCACTTGTTCTTTTGTTGTACAAAGGTCCTCATTAAAAAAAAAAAAAAGATACCGTTTGAGGCTCAGCTCAGGTATTTTAATTTTTCATGTTCATTATCCGAGTACTCGATTATTCGAACAAACTAGTCCATCGATTAATCGACTACTGAAATATTCCATAGCTGCAGCCCTAATGAAAAGTGTTTTTATAGTACCGGCGCCCATAAAATGACAATATTAAGGTCATAATATGCCATCAAATCACATGAGCTAATTCACTCACAGCTATTTTCATACATTGTCAATTTTTAAAGGGTTGTACACCCGACACAAAGACAAATTTCCCTTTTCAGGCAAAAAGCGTTTGTTTTCAGATAGCTGATTTGAGTTTTTGCAGTGCACGCACACACACATAGTTAGACACCATGAATATTAGTGCGGCGCCAGGTCGGAAAAGTGTTAGTGACCACCCACGCTCGCGCGAGATTGACAGGTGCGCGCCACTCACTCGTTGAGGAGAGGCACCGAGGTGCGCCGCTTGCTCTTCTGGACCATGTTGGCCTGGTTGCGCAGTGAAATGCGTAACGTGGACGGCGCCAATCGGCAGGGTTCGCCGTCCACCTGAGGAAAACACGCCGCTTCTAGACGAGCCCTTGAATAGACACCACAAGTACGGCTCCTGACCTGAACGGGCACGGTCTTGAACGTGGTGAGGACCACCTCTCTGCACTGGTGCAGCCTCTCGCCGTGACCGCCCACCTGTAGCGCCGCCTGGCGGACGGAGGGGGATCGATCGGTCAAGGCGTTTCCGGCAACGGTCTCCCGAGGCGCGTCCTACCAGCGAGGCCACGGTGAAACCGATGACCTCGATGCAGCCGTCGTCGTGGCGCTGCGGCTCAAAGTCGCGGTGGTCGCCGGTGTTCCCCCACGGCATGGTGCCCGCGCAGTACCTGCGCGGAGACCGGCGTCAGCGCTCCTGACGGCCCGACGTCCGACGAGCGGCACTCACCTGGGAATGTTTAGAAACACGATGCACTGGAATTTCAGCTCCTGGATTTTTGGAGTAAGGTCGGTGCCGTCACACTGGGAAGCACACAGAGCGGAACTATGATTTGACCAAAACTTTCATGTTTTTAGTGCCGTTGATGGCGATTCATTTTGACCGGGCCGGCAGCGAACGATCGCACGATCGGTCGAAACGGAGTGGACGTCGATCGCAGCCGACGGCGGGGAATGAGCCGGGGGAGTATTTCCATTTGAAAACCACGGCACTCCCGTACGCTTCAAAATGTATCATCCCCATTTGTATTCGCGGGATGTCACTCTGTCATCCCGAACGCGAAAGCGATTCGAAGAGAGCCTGTTTTCGCTCACCACCACTCGGACGTGCTTGGACAAGTCTCTGGAGCTTCTCTGGAGGAAATCGGAGAAGGCGGCCTGCCGCACGCACAAACACAAAGGAGAACGTTAAAGAGGAAAAAGGAATTTGCGCTAGTGTGTATGTCAGAAGCTCGACTCACTCCTGCATAGAACATCTTGTTACGGAAGCGACTGTTAAACTTTTCGGGGTTGGCCTCTGGAACAGAAAAGAGACAAAACGAGCGTACGTGAGCTCATGATAGAGGGAGAGAAAACCACAGTTCGCGGGGTCGAAAATAGAACGAGGAGGCGCACGTGGGATGCGGAGGCAGAGAATCGGATTCCGCTCACCTCTGGACTCGTGGAACTCCAGCGTGACGTGAGCGTCGAAGCCCAGGCTGAAGTAGTTGTTGAACACGTTAAGAGGAAGCTGAGGCCGCAACAAAAACGGGTCAGGTGCCCAGAGAGGCTCCCACCTTCCGCAATACCGTAGACATTTTTACCTTCTGGGTGCCGTCCTCAGGCTGCGGCTCGACGCCGCTTTTCTCCACCTGCAGGTTCCACCTGTCCAGCTGCACCACCGAGCCGTCCTCCACGTGGCCCAGAACTTTGGACACGGGTTCGTCCGTGTAGCCCTGCAAGACAAAGCCACGGCGAATGCCCGTCAGTCTCACTCTCGCCTCCTGATGTTCCATATCCTACTACTGAACAGTCTTAAAAATTCAAAATAATTCAAAAAGTAATATCATTAAAATCAGAGATGTCCCGATCTCGATCGTCCGATCACGTCATTTTCAAAGTATCGGAATCGGCAAAAAAATATCGGCCATGCCTTTTTTTAAAATATATATTTTTTAATTAAATCGTTTTCTAATTGTATTTAACGTTACAGACATAATATGTTACTCTTCCAGAGTCTTTAGTTTAGGCTTAAGGTAGGGTTATCAAATTGATCCCAATAACGGCCGTAATTTTTTTTTTTTTTTTTTTAAACGTATCACGTTAAAAAATTTAACGCAATTAATGCATGCGCTGCACGACCCACTCACGCATTGTCGCGCTCTATCTGTAATGACGCCGTTTTACCTATATAGAGAGACAAAAAGGCAGTGTAAAATGAGTAGAGTGAATTTTGGCAGCCTTTGGAGCCTTTTTTTCATTGGCTAAAGCCTTACAATCCCTCTCCCTACGATTAGAAATATCGTGGGAAGCAATGTGGGGAAGCAAGGTAGCAACTGATCTTATGTTCCTTATGTTATTCCTCACGCAGAGAAGATATATCAATTGGTAGCACTACGCACAGTCATGGTTCCACTTCCCATTATGCATTTGGGCATGCCTACAGTATCATTTACTGAAAGCTCCACAAATACACTAGATGGCAATATTTAGTCACAATATACAAAGTCTTTCTAGCCGTGGATCCCTCTCACAGAAAGAATGTTAATAATGTAAATGCCATCTTGAGGATTTATTGTCATAATAAACAAATACAGTACTTATGTACTGTATGTTGAATGTATATATTCGTCCGAGTTTTATTCATTTTTTTCTTAATGCATTGCCAAAATGTATATGATGGGGAAAAATGATCGGGAATGATTGGAATTGAATTGGGAGCAAAAAAAAAAAAGCAATCGGATCGGGAAATATCGGGTTAGGCAGATACTCAAACTAAAACGATCGGGATCAGATCGGGAGCAAAAAACGTGATCGGAACAACCCTAATTAAAATATAAGGCACAACGCTTCTGCAAAATGACAGGTTACTAGTTGAGCAAAAGTGCACCAGTGGGTCATGTTGATTGATAACACCAACGAAGGAGTGGGGGCACGCGGGTCAAGCGGGATGCACGGGAAAAAGCCTCTCGTAAACTTCCTGGAATGTGACTGAGGGAAATTATTGGGACAGCTACAGGAACAGGGGCCGTTTCTGACTTCTAACATTTCAAATTCAAGCTAATGTTACAAGGGGGAAAAAAATATTCCACGATGCAGAGTTACCGTATTTTTCGGACTATAAGTCGCACCTGAGTATGAGTCGGACCAGCCGTAAAATGCCCAACGAAGAGGAAAAAAAACATATATTAGTCGCACTGGAGTATAAGTCGCATTTTTACTTGGTAAAATCCAACACATAGAACATATATGTCATCTTGAAAGGCAATTTAAAATAAAAATACAATAAAGAACAACATGCTGAATAAGTGTACAGTATGATAATGTTACATGGTGCACGAACAACCAAATGCCAACGTGACCGGTATGTTAACGTAACATAGCTATTAAGAGTTATTCAGATAACTATAGCATAAAGGACATGCTAACAAGTTTGCCAAACCATCAGTTCCACTCCAAAACACCAAAATAACATGAGAAATGATATAATTATGTGTAATAATTTGACACATAAGTCGCTCCTGAGTATAAGTCGCACCCCCAGCCAAACTATGAAAAAAAACTGCAACTTATAGTCTGAAAAATACGGTAGATCAGAAAAAAGAAAGCTCTTTGTATTTTTGTGAGCGCGACAAAGCTAATCGAGGCTCGGAACTCACCCCGCCCCAGTTGAGCGTCCTGGCGAGGTCATTTCCCGTTCCCAGAGGAAGGACGGCCACCGGAGGCTGGGGGTTCATCTGCAGCTCGTCCAGCGTGGACAGGATCCAGCCCACCTACACGCGCGCGATTTTTTCAAAAACATATTCCTCAAGGGCCAGCGTCAACCGCGAACTTACAGTTCCGTCCCCGCCGCAGGCCAGGATCCGCAAGTTTGGCACTTTCCGATACAAATCCAACCTGTGAGCGGAGGCGCTGAGTGACTCTACCGCAAATGCTCATTCAACGACGCATCTTTGAGAGATGGATTCAAACGCACGACGATAGCGATCATGAGATCGAACACTCACGCCTCTCGAAGGCCGCCCTGCGACAGGTCAAAGACTTGCCGCGGGTTCAAGATCCACATGAACATCTGGAGCACCTTGGCGCCCTGCGGACAGGAAGCAGATGGCCAAGGTTGCTCTTTGTTGCACTATGTGTCCACTTCATTAAATTTAAAAAAAATGAAGCAAACCTGGTTGCCTCCACTCTTGGGGTTGACAAAGACCAGGATGGGCTTCATAAGTGGAGAGGGGAGGGGCTTTAGCACGAACGGTCGCCATTTTGAATCCTGAGGAGACACGAGTGCGTTCACCAAACTCCAATTCGTGCAAGAATGACATGGCGGTGCTTACATCCAGCCCCTTCTTGCTCGTCCTGCGCTTGAAAGACGTGCGTTTTTTCCTCCTGGCCGAGTTCTTGAGCGAGTTCTACACACGGACGACAGCGGTTAGGCGAGCGAAGCGACGGGGAGCGCGCGAGGTGCCGCCGCGGTGACGCGTGCCTGCGGTTTCCTGACTTTGATGATCCACGACGGAGGCACGATGACGCCGGCGTGCGCCCCGAGGGAGCACGGCTCTTCGATCTGGTGCAACATGAAGCACGTCACCTTGTTGTGGAACTGCCAAAACACGCACACACAAGTCGCCGGCGGCATCAGTGGCATCGACGCAGCCGAAGAGCCCGACCGTCGGACGTCGAGCGGTTCGAAATAAATGTATCTCGCTTACTGCCTGTTTACACCAGGAACAGCTAATAGCGATGATTTCTTTACTGTGGAAAATCTTCTGCTGAAAACTCTGTGGAAAAACACACAGCCAGAAATAGATGGCGTTAACGCACCGGGGCCGCCGCGCGTTAATATTTGGCACCGACCTTTCCGCACTGTTTGCACTTGCCCTCCTGCCTGCGTCGGTGCACCCAGTGATGCCTCAGCAGGTTCTGCTGTCAGAGAGAGAAGACGTTACCCGCTGACGGCTAATTAGCTTTCGTAAACTAGAGACTTACATCTCTGAGGCAACGCGATCCTCCCTCTCTGAACGTGGGCTTGCACCTAAAGTTGATCTAGAAAAAGAACAGAAAACACAGGTTGGGCTATGAGTAGTGACATTCTGCGTCCAAACCCGCACTACCTTTTCCAACTGCTCCAAGCAGCTCGCGTGAACGACGATCTTGCAGGCGGCGCACTTCCTCCTTAGCGCCGACTTCTTTAAGGAGAAACACATATAGGTTAATGCCTTCAGGTCAAAAGCATTCTCAAGCGCACCGAGATGCCACCGCGGCGGACGGACGGAAACTCATTTGGTTGAGTGTGTTTTCTACATGGACCTCGCCCATGAGTCATCTGAGCCCATCACCTAGCTTGTAAAGACATGTGCAAAACGACTCCGAAAATGGTTGACTTGTATGTTTTTGGGCACGAGTCGACTCTTGCTACTGGATTTTGCATCACAAAGCGAGACAACAGACTGTGGGGCTTCCGCATTCTTGCCGTCAGCGCTCATTCATTCCAAGAGCATCACCTGACGGAATATTCATCCGGCTGGCCGGTTGGCTTCTGCCGCGCTTGCTTTAGTGAGTGGGGTGCGGGGCTCACCGAGGCCTTGACCAGACAGGCGTCCTCCCCCAAGTAGCAGAGCTCGCCCGAGCAGCTGGTCTCCATCCACATGTGGTCGCCGTTGACTGCGTTCTCCTGCCGAGCGAGACGGTCGCGTTAGTCTCTTTTCAAACTCAAACCATCATATTATCGTACATCATTTCAACCGCCTCACCATCGGAGAGCGCGTCAAGCACATAATTGTCGTCGCCGAGTGGGAAGCCACTTGTTTGGATTCACTAGACCGATGACCTGATGTTTTATTAAAGAGCGATTATGGAGAACATTGATTGAGCGCGTGTCGTGCAGAGCGCTAAAGGCCAGCGGTGACGCGCAGGAAGGAAGCGTCCTGAACGGCCGTCAGAGCGGAAGGCAGGGAATAATCGTTTCGTGTGAGCGTGTTTTCCGAAATTTCCAGGTTCGCGGTGAATCAGTAACAGGCACACTTTTTTTCAATGGACGACGTTTATTGATTAGAAAATGCAGAATAAATGAGACAATCCCACAAGAGCAAGCAAACAAGTATCACAAACAAATGTCAACGATGACGCTAGATTAGAGTTTGTCAACCCCAGAATCCCCGCGTTCCCGTTACAGCAAAACGAAATGTCCCTTTAGCAATGAAAATCGCTTACCGTGACAAGTGAGTGGAAAGTCAGCAACACTCCAGTAAAACGGCAAAGGAACAAAGCCAGGCGATCCGTACGTGACCCGCTGGCGGACCTCTCACTTGTCACGGTAAGCGATTTTCATGGGGATTCTGGGGTTGACAAACTCAAATCTAGCATCATCGTTGACATTTGTTATACTTGTTTGTGATACTTGTTTGCTTGCTCTTGTGGGATAATAATCAATAAATCTCATTTATTCTGCATTTTCTAATCAATAAACATTGTCTATTTTGCAAAAGTGCGCCTGTTACTGATTCACCGCGAACCTGGAAATTTCGGAAAACAGAGCGCCACCGATGGCCGTATAGACGTCCGAGGCTCCAAACGGTTTGGAGGTCGAGCGCCGTCAATAGAAGCCGCCAAGCTAAATAAAGCCGTTTCAATGATCTCCGAAAATAACAACAGAAAGCAAAACTTGACTGTGTTTTTTTCAGCTCTCCAAATGTAAAGCCTTCATCATTTAAAGATCCATTTGTCCTCCGACTGTATGCCGCAGTCGACTAAAAATAGCCGCCGTGCGTGCGCCTCTCTGACGTGAACGTCCCTGTAAAGAAGCTCCGTGGCGTTATCTGATAAACGCGCGCACAAAAAGCAGATCTTTGGAAAACACTGTGAGGCGGACGCGCAATCTTCTCCTCGGATGACACCTGGTCCAAACGCCATTGAAAAGCGCTTCGGCTGCGTGGAGTGGTGATTTGCGGCTCAAGTGCTTGTTCATAAAAGAGGCCGTTAAAACGTCTCTTCAGTTGAAAACGAAGGATGAGTCAGGAGTAAAAAAAAAAAAAAAAAAGGTTAAAAACATTTCCGCGGTGCAAGAAAACAAAACAGCAGCGTGTAAATGGGTGGCATGATGTGAGCCAATGAGCTCACTCAAATGCATAGGTGGAGTTTGACTTTTGTGATGGGGGGAGGGGGGTAAAACATGTTGATGATCCCGAAATGCAGAGTCAGCAATAAAATTAAAATCGCCCGGCTAGCCTAGTCGGTAGAGCATGAGACTCTTGATCTCAGGGTCGTGGGTGGAATAATTTTTTTCTTTAACTGGGGTGGAATAAAAATTTTTTTTAGGCATCTATGGCCATCATTTTCAACAACTGGCGAGAGATGAAGATGTTTTTTTGTGTTTTGAGTTTGTTTCCACATTTTTCTGTATTGCAACATTCCGCTTTTTGTAAAGTACGGTCTTTTGACCATAGTCAATGGGGGAATGTACTATGTTTTTAGATGTAGCAGTTTGTCAGTGATGGTTTTTTTCCCTCCTTTAAAAGCTGATCGGAGGTTTTCGACACACTGTACTCTGTTGCGTTCCTTTTTGTTCAGGGCTGCGCACAGTTCCCTCTTACGACAGGTGGTGTTTGACCTTAACTTTACGGACGTTGACAAGGGGGGACTTAAATTTTAATTTACCGGGCCAAATTTAACATAGTGCATTTCTCAGTTTTTCCGAATGGAAGGAGTTTAATTTATGGGGCCAAATTTAACTTAGTGTATATCTCATTTTTTCTCAAATTCAGGACTAACTTGATTGGTAGCCCATCTAATTGATCGTGGAAAAAGTGTTCTCAATAGACCTGTACAAAGAGGTCACTGTGAGCTGATGCCTATAGCCACGGGACCAGAGACAACCAATGATTAACACTTTGAAGCCGTAGTAAATTATTTTATAGAGTATTTAACAGGAGTCCTGAAGGGGACTTGCAAATTTCGTCCATCCCTGTTTAAACTGTTCATCAATTGCTACATTGCATTTTTTCCACCACTTGCTAAGGCTAAGGCCCCATCCAGGTTTTTACGATACCCTGTCGGGGCTAGTGAGGGGGAATGAAGGGAATAGTTACCTTTCTCACACACACCATATAACTGTTTGCATCACTCTACAATCAGGGAATAGTACCGTTTTTCATATGTACTGTAGGATTGTTTGTACTACTCTGACACACCTAATATAAAATAAATAGCACACCATAGTTTCATGAAAAGAAGCAGAATAGATACACAACGCCATCTCATCACAGAAGCCCAACGTGTGCGTCACGAGCAAGATTGACGCACCAACTGTGGCAATCAGTTCTCCCGGCCACTCCAAGGACAAAAAGCAGAGCGCTCTGTCGTAAAACAAGTAGCCTCGGCCGCCCAACCGGGATATAAAGTTGATAACGGCCGCTTGGGATGTCAAGACTGGCGTCGGTCACTGTGGCAGCCACATCCCAGCCACGAAGGTTGTCGCACGAACATAACCAGCCAAAAGGGATGATCCCAAGACAAAACCCAGCCACACCTTCGGCCCGGCCCACTCCACCGCAGCTTTCAAAAAGACTGGACACTGAGATAACAAACAGTTCGCTGCTCGGAAACATTGCTATGTAGCCGTTGTTTTGACGACCCAGAATTGTCCCTCCATCGTCTGTTTTGCCTTGTTTTTTGACCACTGTCAACGAATAAATTGTCAACCTGTTTTCGGTGAGCCTTCTTCAGACTTTTGGAACATGGAGTCAGTACAAAGGGTTAACACAAGAGGGGAACGCGCGGAATATCGGCCCCCCCACCGGTTGGCTTGCGGAGGCGGTGCCAGCAGAGCGGCGCTTTGTTCGGCTGGCGGTGTTTCTGCGACTTGGGGGGGGGGGGGGGGGGGGGGCAATTCCTTCACGATATATATGCTCGGATAGTAGCTTAGCCGATGCGTTTTTCCGTCTTACTTAGTGGAGAAGTAGACGGCGCAACCTTTTTGACTGAATAGTCCAGCCAGAATCAGTTCTCAGGTGGTTTTGGCTAAGCAAAGCAAATGGCCGTCTCTAAGGTGCTTGTCACATGATGTGTTCAAAAAATAATTTTGACCCATTATAAAAATATTTCTTTGTTCAATTCATTCATTTTTGTTGTTTGTTTTATTGCTTTTCAACTTTTATAGACAACGTTTTACCGGCAAAATCTTCATTTTAAATTCATATATAGGAAAGTCAATTACATGCAATGACATTTTCGGCCACCAGTGGGGACTATGCCCCTCCGGGGCCCCCCCTTAATCTCCGCGTATGCTCAAATGTATTGCAATTCATATTCATTTGATTTATTTTTTCTTTTAAAAAAGAAGCAAACTTTTGATCTTGAAGTTACACTGTACAACTCTTTAAACTGGTTCATGATGTTTAAAATAACAAACGTTGTTATTTGTGAAACACAAGTAAAACTATACATTCTGCAGAGTCTTTAATCGGCGGAGTTTGTGGATGGGTGCAATGTCGTAAACGCTTTGGAATTTTGGGAAATAGTGTTTTGTCAACGTGTGTGTGAGTGTGAGGCTGACCGTCCAGTCCATGCAGCTGCGGAGCTCCTTGCTGGGTCCGTTGGAGGCCAACGACAAAGCGGGCGGGGGCGGCCCCAAGTGCTGGAGCCCCGAACGGGAGATGGCTTTCCTAGAAGGGGAGGCACGCGCACATCAACTTATGTAAACTCAATTCAGATATCGTCATTCCGGACAAAAAGCTTGCATGCTTTCAAACACGACCAAAACGACCGCTAAAACGCCATTCCGGAATGAATTATTCATGGCCTGCCCGCACACGTCGGATGAAGGAGCGGGGAACAGCTTGCGGCGGACCGTGCCAGCTCACCGTAACTTGGAGATGTTCTATCAGAGTGTGACTCAGCGATCGCCGCTCGCACTCGTCGTTGGTCTGCGGCCTTCGATAATGGAGGGCGCTTAAGGTCTTTGCATTTAAAGTTCAGTGCGGTCTTGCGACACCACTCGACGTCCTGAAGCAACTTTGAGCGGATTCAATCGTGTGTTAAACTATGAATCACACGTCCTTTCTGCTGTACATTTGCAGCGGAAATCCAGGAGATTAAAAAGCGCCTAGTTACTTTGTGGAAAATTGAATTTTTGGAGTTTGATTTGACTATTTCACTACAAATTTGCCAACAATATCAGTAATAGTCAGGTAATACACACATTTTTGTGTAAAAGCACAAAATGTGAATACTGGGTACCGAGCTCAGTTTTTCCGTTTCCGAGTTTTGAACTTCAAATTGAATCATGGCCAATCAGATTTAAACTAATCAGTGACATTTTCCAATTTTGATTTCCATTCACCAATTGAAATTGAAAGACGATACCCGGATTTACTTGTCCATCTGCTGGAAGAATCTCCAACTTCCATGCCCAGGACAAAGAGGAGTCTGTTTACACACCCTGTAACCTGATGACACAAACGCACGCACACACGACTCCTGGGATAAAAATAGTAGTGCGTGGGTGACAGGGGCAAGGATGTACGCTGACTGGACAGAAGCCACGCCGGACAGAGGAAGACAAAGAATTGCCGCTTCTCAGCGCTAGCAAATAGCAGCCTTGTTAACAACGTGACCTATCGGCTGACTCGGGTTTTAATGTCGAGGGAATACCGGAATCGGTCAAAGTCGGAGCTCAAAGACATGTGAGCTAGAAATGATGAGGAGTGGGAACCTCTTGGTACCTCACGATACGATACGATTTGCGATACAACGCTCACCATAACGATGATCTGACAATATGGCAATACAATGGTCAGGAAATCATTCAAGAATATTCTACAAACAACTAATCAACAGAAAAACAAGCTTCTGCTGTGAATTGGAATGAGTTTATCACTAGTACGTCCAATCCGTTTGAAGTGGGAGGGTGCCATCCCTCCCACTTCAAATGGATTGAACATCTATGGCCGTCAGGGGGAGCCAATGCCAGGCAATGAGGAAATTTTGGGGTATTTTACAGGTCGCTTCCTGTTTATTTTGAGTTACAGAACAGGAAGTGACCTGGGAATTACCCAAATGAATAGGCAGTGACTCAAACTCAACGGGAAATGACCTGTGAACGCCCTTAAAACCGGACAGAATGACTGTGAACTGTGTATCTCAATTCTTGGCAGGAACATATCGATACCATTTGTGATACAAAGTATCACGATATATCACCATTTCGAACCCCTAGAAATGACTGCGTTTTACCTGCTCGACACTCAAAGTGGCGGGGCATCATCAAGTCTGAGTGAGTCCTAATCTACAAGTCAGCCGTGGAGTCTGACCCCCCAAAATGTACATTTAAAATAAGACTTCCTTCCTTCAGTATTGATGGAAAACCTCAAGAGAACAAATATGTTAACCCATTCACTGCCATTGATGGCGAGGAAGGGCTGGCAGCGTTAAAATGATGACTCCAAATTGATCATGCACTGGCAGTCATCCTTTAACTGACACACAAATGAAACAAACACATATTCCAAGAGGAAAATATTCAGCCAAATTTTTACTAGCTAGTTCACGCTAACAGATAATACAGAATCCCATAGACAAGCTAACGGATATTAGCACCGATGCGAGCGTGATGGCAAACATCCAAAGGACATTTCGACACAAGTGGTAGTATTAAAAGACAAAAGCTCCCTCATCTGGTATGCGCTCCTCCTCCCCCTCGTCCTTCCTGCAGAGGCGGGCTGTCGGCGTTGCCGTGGCGACGGCGCAGCGGGCTCGTCTCAAGCTCATCCACTAATTACGCAGACTCCTTTCAAATATTGAAATGAGTGCCGAAGATGCCGCCGTGCCATACATGATGTCAGTGAGGAACGAACTAGTCGCACGAGTTGAGTAGAACGGCTAGGGCGCAGGAGTCTAGTACTTGACCACCGGGTGCTACTCAAATGATGAACGACACAATTGCGGGCATTACATTTTCCGATTGGCTAATTAGTAGGGTACATTTTTTTTGTATTCCTAAACAGTCTTCTTCAAACACAGCCCATTTGAACTTTTGAGCAGCGCTTTCATGACAGATGACAAAACACCTGCAAGTGGGCGGAACCCAACTCAACATCCTCTGACTTGGTGAGCGGGCGGCGATGTCGACACCCGGAGAAGAGGCGGCGGCGGCGGCGGCGTGTGGGTTCAGCGGCAGACCTTATCTTCAAACCGTGGACAAATCCCTTTTAGACGCTACTGTATTTCCATCACGAAGAAGCATTGAACACCTAAGATTTGAAGCCCATAAAGATATTTTACGCCTCTCACCTAGCCTGAAAAATCTTTAGAATTGGCCGCTACACGATCTCACGTTCGTTTGTAAGTGATGGTATTAAATACAGTAGGGCAAATAAGTATTTAGTCAACCACCAATTGTGCAAGTTCTCCCACTTGAAAATATTAGAGAGGCCTGTAATTGTCAACATGGGTAAACCTCAACCATGAGAGACAGAATGTGGGAAAAAAACAACAGAAAATCACATTGTTTTATTTTTAAAGAATGAATTTGCAAATCATGGTGGAAAATAAGTATTTGGTCAATACCAAAAGTTCATCTCAATACTTTGTTATGTACCCTTTGTTGGCAATAACGGAGGCCAAACGTTTTCTGTAACGCTTCACAAGCTTTTCACACACTGTTGCTGGTATTTTGGCCCATTCCTCCATGTAGATCTCCTCTAGAGCAGTGATGTTTTGGGGCTGTCATTGGGCAACACGGACTTTCAACTCCCTCCGCAGATTTTCTATGGGGTTGAGATCTGGAGACCGGCTAGGCCACTCCGGGACCTTGAAATGCTTCTTACGAAGCCACTCCTTTGTTGCCCCGGCTGTGTGTTTGGGATCATTGTCATGCTGAAAGACCCAGCCGCGTCTCATCTTCAATGCCCTTGCTGACGGAAGGAGGTTTTCACTCAAAATCTCTCGATACATGGCCCCATTCATTCTTTCGTTTACACAGATCAGTCGTCCTGGTCCCTTCACAGAAAAACAGCCCCAAAGCATGATGTTTCCACCCCAATGCTTCACAGTGGGTATGGTGTTCTTCGGATGCAATTCTGTATTCTTTCTCCTCTAAACACGAGAACCTGTGTTTCTACCAAAAAGTTCTATTTTGGTTTCATCTGACCATAACACATTCTCCCAGTCCTCTTGTGGATCATCCAAATGCTCTCTAGGGAACCGCAGACGGGCCTGAACGTGTACTTTCATCAGCAGGGGGACACGACTGGCAGTGCAGGATTTGAGTCCCTGGCGGCGCATTGTGTTACTGATAGCAGCATTTGTTACTGTGGTCCCAGCTCTCTGTAGGTCATTCACTAGGTCCCCCCGTGTGGTTCTGTGATTTTTGCTCACCGTTCTTGTTATCATTTTGACGCCACGGGTTGAGATCTTGCATGAATCCCCAGATCAGGGGAGATTATCAGTGGTCTTGTATGTCTTCCATTTTCTAATAATTGCTCCCACAGTTGATTTCTTTTCATCAAGTGTTTTACCTATTGCAGATTCAGTGTTACCATTCTGGTGCAGGTCTACAATTTTGTCTCTGGTGTCCTTCGACAGCTCTTTGGTCTTGGCCATAGTGGAGTTGGAGTGTGACTGACTGAGATTGTGGACAGGTGTCTTTTATACCAATAATGAGTTAAAACAGGTGCCATTAATACAAGTAACGAGTGGAGCCTCTTTAGACCTCGTTAGAAGAAGTTAGACCTCTTTGACAGCCAGAAATCTTGCTTGTTTGTAGGTGACCAAATACTTATTTTCCAGTGTAATTTGGAAATAAATTCTTTAAAAATCAAACATTGTTTTTTTCATTTTTTTTCCACATTCTGTCTCTCATGGTTGAGGTTTACCCATGTGGACAATTACAGGCCTCTCTAATCTTTTCAAGTAGGAGAACTTGCTCAATTGATGGTTGACTAAATACTTATTTGCCCCACTGTAAATGCGGATAGTGTCTGATGATCTGCAAAGAAAGTCAAACCTTTCCTAATTCTTTCGCGAGACCAGTGGGCCAAACACTCGGTCGGCTTTAGATGTAATTAAAAACCAATCCATCATACTCGCTCCTTTCCAGTCAAAACAAAAGGCCGAAGTGTTGTAACTCAACACCTGAATGTTTCCCAACGGGAAAGACGTGCTCGATAACCGTTCGGGTGAAACTATATTGGATTCTAGAATGATCAATGCTCGTTAAAAGGGAGACGACGAGTTAGTTGCTCATTGCTCCCCTGCGACCGAGCCGCCGTCACGAGACACTTGCCGACTTTTACCGCGGCGAGTTTTCCGAGCGCCGGGCGACGACACCCGAGAACCGGCGGACATCTGAGCCCGCCGCGACCCGACGTCTGCGCGACACCCGAGATGTCATAGACATAGAAGGACGAAAACTGAACGCGACAAATACGTCAAGGTACTGCTGCGGGGTGTGCAAACGTTTTGCAAGAAAGAATTATATTTGATTTTTTAAAACCTATATATAGTATGCAGTCTAACTAAACACTAATAAAGCAATTCATACACTGCTGGCCAAATGTATTGGCACCCTTGCAATTCTGTTGGATAATGCTCAATTTCTCCCAGAAAATGATTGCAATTAGAAATGCTTTGGTAGTAATATATTCATTGATTTTGCTTGCAATGGAAAAAAAATTAAACCATTATCATTTCACACAAAACTCAAAAAAATGGGCCGGACAAAAGCATTGGCACCCTTTAAAAAAATCGTGATGCTTCTCTAATTTGTGTAATTAACAGCACCGGTTACTTACCTGTGGCACATGGTTGCAATAACTAAATCACACTTGCGGCCACTTAAAATGGATTAAAGTGGACTCAACCTCTGTCCTGTGTTCTTGTGTGTACCACACTGAGCATGGAGAAAAGAAGGAAAACCAAAGAACTGTCTGAGGACTTGAGAAGCAAAATTGTGAGAAAGCATGGGCAATCTCAAGGCTGCAAATCTCCAAAGACCTGAATGTTCCTGTGTCTACCGTGCGCAGTGTAATCAATAAGTGTAAAGCCCACGGCGCTGTGGCTAACCTCCCTAGATGTGGACGGAAAAGAAAAATTGACAAGAGATTTCAACGAAAGATTGTGCAGATGGTAGATAAAGAACCTCGACAAACATCCAAACAAGTTCAAGCTGCCCTGCAGTCCGAGGGTACAATCGTCCTATCGGTTGGCGTCTGAATGAAAAGGGACTCTACCTAGAAAGACTCCACTTCTGACCCAGAGATATAAAAAAAGCCAGGCTGGAGTTTCCCAAAACTTACCTGAGAAATCCAAAAACGTTGTGGAAGAATGTTCTCTGATCAGATGAGACAAAAGTAGAGCTTTTTGGGAAAAGGCATCAACATAGAGTTTACAGCATGGGTGTCCAAACCTGTCCTCAAGGGCCGCTGTGGGTCCTGGTTTTTGTTCCTACCAGTCGAGCACAGACAGTTTAACCAATGAAGTTTGTGCTAAAACAAGCAGCACCCAACTGCAATCAACTGATTACACTTGTGAGACACCAGATTGGTAAAAAAATGGCATCTTGTTTGGTAGGAATGAAATCCAGCACCCACTGCGGCCCTATGTGGAATAGTTTGGACACCACTGGTTTACAGGAAAAAAACAAGGCCTTCAAAGGAAAGAACATGGTCACCACAGTCAAACATAGTGGAGGTTCCCTGATGTTTTGGGGTTGCTTTGCTACCTTTGGCACTGGACTGCTTGACCGTGTGCATGGTATTATGAAGTCTGAGGACGACCAACAAATTTTGCAGCATAATGTAGGGCCCAGTGTGAGAAAGCTATCTCGCTCAGAGGTCTTCCAGCAGGAAAATGACCCAAAACACACTTCAAAAAGCACTAGAAAATGCTTTGAGAGAAAGCACTGGAGACCTTTAAAGTGGCCAGCAATGAATCCAGACCTGAATCCTGTGGAGAGATCTGAAAATGGCACCCATCAAATCTCAGTTGGCCAAAGAAGAATGGTCTAAAATTCCATCGTAAGAAACTCATTGATGGATACCGGAAGCGGTTGTTCGTAGTTATTTTGTCTAAAGCTTGCGCTACCAAGTATTAGGCTGATGGTGCCAATACTTTTGTCCAGTCCATTTTTGGAGTTTTGTGTAAAATGATCATAATTTTAAAAATGTTCCTATTCTCTTTTGTGTTTTTTCATTGCAATCAAAACAAATGAAGATATTACTACCAAAGCATTTGTAATTGCAATCATTTTCCGACAGAATTGCAGGAGTGCCAATACTATTGGCCAGAAGTCTAAAATGAGTCAATTTTACGACCATTTTTATTTTCTCAACAATCATTTACTGACTACGTGCGCCTGTTATGTTTGAGCAAATCCATTCGCAACTTTCAATCCTTAAAAGGCAGGATCGGTGGATCATACCATCAATCAAAACAATATTCAGCCTAAGCAAATGTTGTCTACTCAAATATTCACACACAACCGCATAATTGTTCTAGTTTCGCATGTGTGGAAATAACAGGCATTAATAAGTAAAGGGACACAAACAGGAAACACTCACGCAATCTTTACATTACTGTATTCCACAACATACACAGGAATGAACAACATTTCACAAACCACAATGGCAGGAAGACATTAACAGACACCAGTTTTTTGTTTTTTTTTTTGGTACCAAAACGCAAATAAACATCAAAGACGACGCATAACCGACTCTGGACGCACAGATGCGACAAAACTAAACATGCGAAAACTAATGTAATGTGCCAAAGCTAAAAGTGGAAATGTTGGGACTTCCTTTTTTTTTTTTCTGTTGTCACGGCAGCGCATCCCGTCGTGCGCTTGCGTACAGGAAGTCGGACTCTTTCCTTTCTGACCGTCCTCTCCCTCTATTTATAAGTTCTGCTCGTGTGTTCTATTAAATTGAGTATCTTTCAGTGTTTGACGGCCATAGATGGCTCATCCCTCCCACTCCAAATGGATTGGACGTCTGTTGCCGTTTGTATGTTTATGATGTACTGTATATTTGTTTGGTTTGGCGTTCCTTCGATGTGGCCTACATTCATTCTCCTCGGGGAAGGATGGAGGGGAGAACAAGTGGGATGGCTAGAAAGGAGGTTAAAAGAGTGGAGGAGAAAAAGAGAAACCTTGACATGAGGACTCCTCCTATCCGTTTGCTTTTTTTCTTCTTCCTCCTCCACGGTTCATCCTTTATCTCTCCCACCGCTCATCCCTCCATCCTCCCACTCTGCCTTTTCTGTCTTTTGTACACCGACTCGAGCGAGGGTCAAATTCATATTGGACGCGATGACGCAAGAGCATTTTGGGGGACTTTTTCTTTTTTCCCAAAAACTCCCACTCAGAAGCACAAAATGCCCACACGGCAGTTGGGAAAAACACCGCGTTTCATCTTCAGTACAAAGATGATCATCGTCATCTTTCACCCGTAAAGAGGAGTTTTAATCCGCGCGAGTCATGAGACGCGGCCAGAAAACCGGTGATAGTCCTTCAGCCTCCCTCTTGAAATGAAACGCGAGCGTATGCGTGTGGGAGGCTTCACATCGGCACGCAGCGTGAGCATCTCTGACCTCTCTTGCTGAGAATAGACGCCAGCGCGCGAGGAATGAAGATAAAGGGAAAAAAAAAAGTTGCAAATACCGCCTCTTTGACCTGAAGCCGCAGCTGCCTAATAAAACGGATCATTCGCTAACGACTACCGCGCACACAAACAGAGTGGGATAAAGATGCCGTCTCACTAATTATAGCGTATCCCTGCAGCTGAGGCCTGCCCGGTGAGCGGTGTTTCATCTCGCTGAGTGCCCGGAGATCATCGGGTCCAAGTAATCCTACCTGCCGGGGCTGCGGAAAGCCATTATATTGATCGTCGACTAATCGACGTTTATCTTTTGCGTATTTTCAGCAAGTTATTCACTCTTGTACTACTACGGTTACTCCGGTACTACGACAAGCTGAGAAAAGTTGAAGTGTGACTACAAAAGCATCAGTCCCCTAACATCGAGGACTGCAGAAATCCAAAAGCTTACCGTTAAAGAGGCTAAAAAAAGCGATGAATCGACTATCAAAAGAGCTTCGTTTTGTTTATTTCGAGCACCCGTCTTGTGCAAGGTGAGTTGCGAACTGTGGCAGTATGGAGAAATCATTGACTAACTTCTCTTTTGGCTTCTGTCCTCTTTCTTTTTTTAGATTCCTTACCAAAGCGGGAAAAGTGTCTTACAGCCAGACGACTAATAAAATGCAAGCAATCCCCCTTAACGCTCGAGCTCAGTGAATTATGAGCAAAATAAGCTCTCGCGTAGGCTCAGGCCTATCTCCGTCAATGGCCGACAATCAATCCGATGAACAGATTTTTCTATATTTTATCATGGCCTTCTCTTGAGGCCAATTACTCCACCGCTGTGCGTCGAGGTGCCCCTAACAGAGACAGGAAGTGCACTTAGCGGCTAATTGGAGGAATGTCTTCCCCACCGACTGTCTTGCTGACTAATTCGCTATCACTCTCACACACACACACGAGAGCAGAAAGGAAGAAATCATCTTTGTGTCTAAGAATAGATGAAAGGAGGGACATTATTCTGGAAGGACGGTCGAGCGTGACAAATGTCTGGCAGACGCAGAACACGTGCCGCCAGAAACGGACTTTGGCATAAGTCGGCTCCTCTTTACCGCATTTGGCGGCGGCCGTCGTCGTCTCTGGGCCGCCTCGGTATGTCCACATATGGTCATTTGCGGGAGCGGACGCTCGGAAGGACCTTCTTACGCCTCGGCCCGGATGACCGGCTAAGGCCTTTCCCTTCGCCTCGGTGATGAGCAAAACACAGAACGCTTCAGCGGGACATCTGGCAGGCCTCACGGGGCACGGAGGGTGCATGAAACTTAGCGAGACTGACGAAAAAGGTTTAAACCGGCCATTATGCATTCAATTTGGTCACTGTCAATACAAAAACAGAAAGGTGGCCTAGCAAAAAAACCAGACCCTATGAAATCCAGCTGCCTCCCATAGTTAACTCATCGGCCGCCATCGACAGCGATAGACATCCAATCAATTTCCCTTCCGGTCGGAATGGATCGGACGTCTCTCGCCGTCAATGGAACTTAAATGTCTTCTTTCAGAAACGACGACCAAATAAACCCCCATAATTGATTGGCCCTCCCTCCATTGGATCTGATTGAGACGTTCCACACATTCCTGTCAAAATGAAGTGATTTTTGCATGTGTGTGGTTTTCGCTATCAACAGCAGCTGCCAGTCACATCAGGGTGTCAGTCTGTGACTGGCATTCACAAACACACACGCACTAACACAACCAATAGTGTGTGTGTGTGTGTGTGTGTCCCTCCCCCCTTCGCATGCTCCGGCACAACAAGGCAACGTCCCTGTCAACGCTTGAAATGCTTTTAGTGTGCCAAGCAAGTCACGATGCTAGCATAATAAAAAGGACAAATGTCAAGATATATGTCTTAGTTAACATTTCCATCATGATGACGCTGAATAAACAGAAATTGACATTTATTTATAAGGAATAAATCAAGATTGGATTAGATTTGCTGAGGATAAAAACGCTTGAATGTTGATTCAGTAACGTGAAGAAATCTACAAATGCTCGTGATGACAATCATTTTGCCTCACATTTTGAGCAGGAGAGAATAATATATTTTTTCCCACATGAATTAGAACATGTCGCTGATCGATTAGAAAATTGGGAGAAAAAGCTTTTAATGTGATGAATTAATTGATACTTCAACGCTCACCTATCTATTACAGCGACGTATAGTGACAGGCAGGTGCTGAAATGCTCTTCCCTGGGCACAATTTGAAGGTGACGTGTTTTCTTGATATTTTGTCTGGAGTCATGTAAATATTGGATGTGCCGTGAAAAACGTGGGAATAAATGAAATGAATCGAGGCTGTCAGCTGTCAATTTACCGATAGGACGTCTGTTTCCTGAACGCCAGCCCCCTCAGCTTGTCCTCCAGGCTCTCGTGCTCGATGTCGGGCAGGCTGCTGAACGTGTCGCTGCAGCATCCCGCCGAGGTATCCTCCGAGCCGGCGCCGGACTCGGACTCGCCGCCGTCGGCTCCGAGCGCGGCCATCCGCACGCTCGGGCTGGGCGCCGGAGTGGCCGTCGCAGTCGCCGCTGCCGCCGCCGCCGCCGCCGCCGCTTGGGGGTCCATGCCGACGGGTCCTCGCGCCGCCGGACCCCCCAGCACCGCCGCCGCCAGGACTCGCCCGCGCGGCAGGGAGGGGAGGGAGCAAAGGCTGCAGGCTCCGCGGGGAGGTTGTCCGGCGTGTGGCCGCTCAGCGACACTCCTTTCCCGGAGGCCGAGCTGCTTGGCTGGCGGCCGAGCTCTGCTGCTGCCGCCGCTGCTGCTGCTGAAGAGCGAACGGTCACGGTTGCTGTTGCCTGACGTCACTCTCCCGGAAAACCAGTGTGTCTTCCTTCAAAATAAGATGACATCCTCCCAATTTTTCAAACACGTCAGCAAAAACCAAGTGGTAGTCTCATGTAGGACTGAGTTACTCTACTTGCTCCCAACGTCAAGCGATATGCATTTTGGACTGCCTGTAGCGTTTTATAATTACACAAAGATTGTGGGAAGGCACCGCCTTTATCTGAATGAAACTCCTCAATTCACGCCTACGTAGTTCAATCATTGGCACCCAATGATTTACTCCAACAGTTCTTTAGCACCTAGATGCCAAAAGATGGCAGCAAATAACTATTTTTGTCTACGTGAAGCTCCTTCACTCACTTCAAAACAGTTCCTTGCAGATTTACCTATCCTCATTCAGTGGTCTTAGTATTCAATAAACAAAAGGTGAATAGTTGACGTTTACTTGGCCACACTTGGAAGAAATGGTTTGGACACCCCTTTGACTTTTATTGTGAAAGGCACTTACAGGACGACTTGGTTCGCGCTGCACGAATTTTGAGTGCTTTAAAACCTGCTTAAGCATGAGCTGCAAGGGATGACATCCACACACACCTCTGCATCCATGCATCCAGTTAAGCAATCATCCATCCATCCACCCATGTAGCACTGCATTGTGGGATATTCCCTCTCCTCCTTTCTGCAGCATCATCACTCCGAAAGTAGGGCAGCGGGTGACACACGCACGCACACTGGAAATGAGCACACATATGGTGCGTTCAAGGACTCCCGCCTTTCAATGATGAAATCGGATTCAGGCTGAGCATTATGAGCTTCTTTTGTCAATGCTGAGTTGTAAAGGAAAATGTTGTTAGGGGGCAACAGGTGAAGCCGGTTGAAAAATCAGTGCACCAGAACAAGTTATTGCAATGCGTTTACTCATGAAAATACTTTATTATGCAAGCGAAAAATAAAAGATATATGGCAGAGAAGGCTCTCCACTGGTTGCTCCTTTCAGTCACCGCGATGCCATCGCTTTCCTGTCAATCTCTGTCTTGACATCAATATCCGACATCATAAAGTTTGTGATTAAATTGGAAAAAAAATATTCATTGGTAAAGTTATATTTACAAAAATAGATAGTAAAATTGATTTTTTTTTTTTGTTTTTTGGCAAATGCTGAAGGGAAAAAAAAAGCCTCGTCATAAGTTTATCATAGCATAACAGCATGAGGCCACGAGGCTTTCATCGTGCTAAGCTAACTAATGCTAACATCCCGCATCCCTTTTCTGACTTCTACATTGTCAATATTTACAAATATTCTCCGCTTCCAAAAACAGCGCAGGAAACCATACAAACAACATATAAAAAAAGAAACAAGTTAAAAAAAAAAAAGACAAATATCAAAAGAGCGCGACACGCTCAGCATGGGAATGAAATAAAAACATCAAATATTAAGCCAGAGCAATGATCTTTGGAAGAAAAAAAAAAAAAGAAATCTATAAATATATTAGGGCAGGTATCCTCTTTGGTCCACAGACGCGCCATCATTTATCATCCATCATTATTGGGAATTAGCCAGCATGACGATGAAGGAAAACAAATATTCAGTGCAAATTTACTTGGGACAGGAGTTTTCCGAAAAGCGCCGACTCAGCAGTGGAAGCTTTGTTCAAGGTTTTCGGAGACCCTCAGGAGGTCTCGTTGACACTTCGCTCCAACGCGATGCTACTCGTCGCCCTCTGCTCGAAAGATCTGCACATACGTCACTGATTAAACGACGTCATTTTGTTTGAGACGAGCCTCGGAGGACATCTGTTTTACCTGTACGTGCCATCTGCGGTGGTTGTGTTGCTTTTGCTCCTGAAAGGCGGATGCATCTCGGCGCGGCTGGTCTCCGCCGCCGTTATTTTGTGGTGCTGCTCGCCCGAACGGCGCCACGCCGCCATGACGACGGCGCCCGTCGCATCCTCCCATTGGTCGGGGTACTCGCCGCCCAGTCCCAGGACGGGCGGCGGCTCGTCCTCGAAGGTGGACAGTAGACTTCTGGACTTGACTGTTTGAAAATACAGAGAATTATAGGACAAAGTTTGCTGACCCTTTGCCTTTAATCGACTATACCTGTGGCGGTGTACGATTCTTTGAGTGCCAGCCGGCCGGAGGCGGGGCCGCTATCGACCGGGCCGGATTCGGACGTGAGCCCCGTTGGGTAGAAGCTCCCCAGAAAGAGAGCGAAACACAACACCACCACCTGACGAGAAGAGGCACAAATACGTCAAAAGAGTGCTAACAGGTTAGCAAATCAATCATGAATCAATATCTGGTACCATTAGGCAGGATGACGTTTGAGTGCCGGCCGCTCGGCACGATTTGGACACTTTGCCGGACAGCAAAGCCTGCAGGGCTTGGAGCTGCTGCAGCAGAGACCTACATTTTGACGGAACGGAGTCCATTAGTGTCATAAATCATGCCACCTTGTGGTAAGAACATCTTGTGTCATGTTTTATAAATTTATGGTTAACAGTTTGCTCTTACTTGTTGGTGCACTCCAGTGTGTCCACTTTCCTGCGGAGGTCGTTGTTTTCGTTGGAACATGTCTCCACCCTGTGGAGAACGTGGAGTATTGCATGTCAGCGTTGAAAATTTGCCCCCCACCCCACCCCAACCCAACTTTCACTTGTTTTAGTCGTTAGCTGCATTGGCGCCCCATTCATTTAAATTACAAAGGAGGGGCTGGCAGCCTGTTCAAAATGGATGGGATGCCTACTATGGTAAATGGTGAATTTGGACTCACTTCTTCTCCAACGTATCCATGTACTCTTTCTTCTTCCTGCGACTCTCTTGAGCCGAAATCTAGCGGGTGAAAAAAAAAATTCAAATTCCATTTCAAGTAGACTTGATATGAGCAGTTTTGCAAACGTTGTACCTTATTTTTAATCTTCCTGCGTATCTTCTTGAGCGCCTTCTCCTCGGCTTTTGTGAGCGGCAGCTTGGTGGGAACGGGGTAGCCTTCGGCCACCAGAGTGCGACGCTCTTCCTCGGTCAGCATCAGCGGTCCCGAGCCTTGAAGTTTCTGAGCACACGTGAACGCGCAACCGGGTTAGCGTCGACGACTTGATCGAGTCCGGTTCTCTGATGCGTTCCTCACATGGGGGGCGGTGAGAAGGGGCGAGTTGGACAGCGAGGAGGACGAGTTCCCGCGGGGGGACGCCTTCAGCTGGGCCGGGGCGGGCGAGGTCGGCCGGGACAGGCCCGGCAAGGCGCGCACAGGGCTCTGGCTGCCCTCGGAGTCGCTGCCGTGCGAGCTGGGAGGGGTGGGTGGCATCTGGAGTGCCTCTAGACCTGCCAATGAGAAATGTCTTGAGTTACAAGAGCTGTTCCGGCCCCTTCAACTCATAGTCCAAAGGTACGGACCTTTGGGGGACAGATTGAGAAACTGATCCACTTCGTGAGGCTCCAGCTTAATCTCAGGAAAGACCTCTTCCTCCTTGACTTTGACGCTTTTGTCGTGGTTACGGCTGCCGACGGGGGAGCGAGGGGGGCTGACGGCGGGGTCCTCCGGAGCTCGGGGATCCTCGACGGACCCCAGGGCGAGCAGGAGGGAAGGGGCGCGGCACAGGAGACCCTCCATGCCGTCGTCCTGCTCCATGGGCCACTCGGACGAGTCGCCTTCAGATTCTGAAGCCAAAAACATGTGATGTGATGCTGGGACACCCGCCCTTAAAAGAATGGTGTTTGGTCGAGTTCCCCCACCTGCGTCGCTGCCGCGCTCGCCGGTCAGGTGCGAAAGCGGCGACTGCGGCCTGCTGTCGCCGCACAGAGAGTAGCTGTGCTCGGCGGCGATGTGCGGCAAGGGTGACGACGCGCACAGGTCGCCGCGGTCTTCCCCTTCGCCGTCGTCGCTCCTCGCGCCGCAGCCCCGCGCCCCCGACAGAAAAGGGTCGCTCAGCAGCTGGCCCAGCAGAGCGTCGTGGGAGAGGTCGTCCAAAAGCTCGGAGAAGTGCTGCGAGACAAATTCAAAGATTTACTGTACAGTGTGTACCAGGGCCGTGCAGAGATTGATGGAGGGGCAGGTGCTCATAGATCAACAGGGGCACATGAACAAGTTTTTAGTACACCTCACAACACCATAACTTCCTTTTTAACCAGCTTTACAGTATAATTGGCTATGCTGTGACAGACTTTAATTGGGAGGGGGGGAATAAAGAATAGAAATCAACACCGTCATCAACACTTTCTGGCTGTGACTCAGTCATTCTCTTCTTTCAACCTCTACATCAAAACTTATTTCCTCAACTTGTTGTTCATCTGACAACAAACCACATTAGATGGTCACTGAGCCCCCATCAGCACGATATTTTTACGGCGTTTTAGCGGCACCCAGACAGCTTTTTTTTTTTTTTTTTTTAAGTTGTTTTTGGTGTTCAAGTACAGTACTCTGTGGCGTGCCTGCACAGTCGGCCAGACCAAAAAAAAAAGCCCAGTCAAAAGGGGCACTTTGGGCATGTAGGGACAAAGGGGCAGGTGCTCAAGCACCCTCCGCCCCCCCTCTGCACGTGCCTGGTGTGTACCCTTATGTTTTTAAGAATATGAAATAATTTGTGTTCTTATATAGAACAGGAAATGGGAGCGGTCCTACTATTGGTAAGCCTAAAAACAGAACCACAAACACTGTCATTTTCCTGTATGTGTAATGTAGGGCAATGGAGCGGAGCGGGCCGTCGCCCACCACTCGCACAAAAAACAGAACCCCCTTTGTGCCGGCGGCTCACACGGGCGTGTCGTTCGGGGTCGACTGTAACCCGACACCGCCCCCCCTCGCTGAGAGGCAAAACTCGGAGGCAGGAATCTGCCAAGTAAATTCCCAAGGAGGGCCCACAAAGAAGCTTTATTATGCCGGAAAAGCAGCATTTTTTCCCCCCAACTACCACTAATCGTGACAATCTGTCAACAGATCATGATTAATTGTGACTAATTTTAGTTCACGAATCACAACTCAAGTAAAATGTTACAAGCTTTGACTGGAAAGGTAAAAAAAAAAAAAAAAAGATTAATCACAAAATGCTATTACTTGTAACTCATCTAGGATACAGTACAAAAAAATGGTGCCATTTAATTTTTAAAAGTCTGTCGACAGTCAAGTCAAGCAGAAGAAAAGAAGCTACCGAGCAACCAGTAAGCTGCTGCAGTAAATGTCCCCACCAACCTTGAGGGTCTATGCATGCAGAGGTAATTGAGGGTCCTTGAGGAAAGAATGCTGCCCTAAGTCTTTCAACAAATCCTCCGCAAACTACAGTGTGTGTGTGTGTGTGTGTCAACGCAAAGTCCAGATGCTACTTTTGAGGCCGGAAAAGCGTTTTGTGATGCAATAAGCCAGGAACACTTGAAAGATTTGATGTTTCTTATAACTTCTTTCAAAAAACAAAAAACAAAAGTACGATAGTATTGCAGTAAGAGAAGGCCGCTTGTCTGGAGCGCACGTGCGCACTTTGCCCTCCAACATTGCGACCTTCCCGCGATGACACCAACGCGCCGCACGAGTCGAGTTCATGTCAAGATAAAACCCTCGCTTGGTGTCGCCGTGTTTGTTTGTCCTTTCGCTATCTGAGCACAGCTGGCGGCTTTCCACACCGGTGTTAGCATCGTGAGCGTTGGCAAAAAAGGTGCCGTTTAAACTCATGTTTGGGCGAAAGCTGAGGATTCCACACACATGACGGTAGGCCGTCACTCACTGATAATAAAGTCACACGGTTTAAGATAGCCCGTTGCTCGTGGTGATAATACACGCAGGAAGTTAACGAAATCTAATCTTGCGAGGGAGGACGTACTAGTTTGCTTTCAGCTGACTCGTCTTCTTTTCCCTCTCACTTCATTAATCAACGTTCGGCGTGACGGAATTCAGGTTTCGTCACTGATCGCCGTCACGTCTAACATTGGGAGGGAAAAAATGCAGCAGACAAATGAAAAACATGTCTGGATTTCCAATGTTTCCACCCTTCCCCCTTCACCCCGAGGCCCTCTGAGGCGTTCAGATTCTTCTTCCACACAGGCAATCGTGAAGGCACCCCCCGTGAAATTCAAACAATCTCCAGACGTTGACTCAGTCAAAAAAAAACTTCAGAATCGGCTCGCAAATACTTTCCTGCTGAATATTTCAAGCAAAATAGCGAGGACAGACTTTTGAGCTCTTTGTGTGCGCATTAGTGGGTCAAGCGGCAGACTTTTTCCACGTCGTCACGGCGACCCGTCAGTCATGACGTACATCTTCCACGAGTGAGTTTGCCTAGCTACAGGAAACCTGTGTAAAATAAAACTAAAAACGCCAACGAAGCACAAGAATTGTGCTTTGCCGCTGCTCCCTGCTTTGTCAAAAGGGGCACCCTGATGGGATAAGCGGAGGCCTCGAGGGTACATCCACCCAATCAGCAGACAGGAAACAGGGTACACGACACCTATAAAAGTACACCATCACCAGGTAGGTTTTTAATAAGCTCGTTTCAAAGTCCAACGGAGACAAAACTGGAATTTATCCAAGACTATAATCACGCAACCCCAACACAAAGGTCTTTCTAAATTGCAGTCTGTTGCTTTAAATGGCATTTGAACGTTTTGAGTGCGGATTGATGCGGCTAACCATAAAAAAACAAGCCACATTTAAATTTAGGCTTCCCAAAGAAGAACGGTGGCTCTCGTAGCCGTAATAACACACTGAAAACGGGATGATTACCACCTTGGCGTTCCCCTCCTGAAGCCGCCGCCCACTTTCCCAGTCCGTATGGCGGAGGAGACACATGCGTCAGACTACAAAGCGGACGAGAAGCTCCGTGTGGACGCCATGTGGAGGCCCTGCGGCCAAGTGGCTCGAGGCCCGGGGGAGAAGGATCGCGTTTCTCTGCAATTGACGGCGAAAGATGTCGAATTTGGACTAGGAGGGGCCCCTCCAAGTTTAAATGGCGTCTTAGATGTCTATCGCCATTTCAACTGTTTGTACTGACATTTCATTATGAATGGAAGCGCGTGTCTGTAAAAAAACTGTTCGGCGCTTGGCTCCCATTCATGGCCTGATGACCAGAGGCAAGCAGGATGCCCTGCCCCGCCGGAGAACAGGCAACTCACTTTAACGTTTGTTTACTCTGCCTGTTTGCTCGCACACACGCCTGCAGTTCCTTGAGTACACGTGGGTGTAAATATCCGTAAAAACGGCACATTACACGACTTTAGAGCCATCTGGCGATATGCTGAAGGTTACGTAAGGGGACGCATTCTTGGAAAGGCCTCAGCCGAATGCACAAATACGGAATTAGCATCTTAGCATCAAACATGTCGAGAAATGACGATCCTCAGTTCCGGAAGTCATCTCGAGTATTATATTGTGTGGGCGAGTGGATTAATGGCGGTATTTGTGAGGCGACGCCTTATGACACTTGTCGCCAGTGTATGTGAAATTTCATCATGTGCAAATAAAGGAGATTCATGGGGGAAGGGTGTGGTTCAGTGGTCTCCAAACTATTCCACAGAGGGCCGCAGTGGGCTCAGGATTTCCTTCCAACAAAACAAGATGACACTTTTGCACCAATCTGGTGTCTTACAAGTGTAATCAGTTGATTGCAGTCAGGTGCTGCTTGTTTTAGTAGAAACTTCATTGGTTCAACTGTTGGTACTCGATCGGTTGGAACAAAAACCAGGACCCACAGCGGCCCTTGAAGACCGGTTTGGAGACCCCTGGTTTAGTTTGTCAACAAGTAGTTGTAATGTTTGGGAATACAGACAGGCGCACATTTTTCCTGGCATATTTCCATCTCTGGCAAATACGGTACTTTTTATAAGTACATTCAGTTACTTTTAGCTCCAGGCTCTTTTCTGAATCTTAATGAGAAGACACTGTGCTTTAACAATGAAGGCCAACTTGTTACTGCCTTGACACTTAGGTGCACGTGAACCAGAGGAACCTGATTGAGAATTGTGTGTCACTCCGGTCGGATCGATGACGCACACGCCGACATTGTTTTGCTGGGAATCGGGTGTCAACGCTCACATGCGTACTTTGAGAAAGTGCGAGCTGCAAAGGGAGGCGGGGGCTCACTTGGATGGAAGCGGCGGCGGGGGTCAGCCGAGGGGAACAAATGAACCAGTCTGTTTCTGGAACACTACAGTCTATTTTACATTCATGCATATAGACACAAGTCATGCTACCTATCATGGGTGTGCAACCTAGGACTTGTGGGTGATCTAAAGCTTACAGTTTGGCTTACAAACACTACAGGTGGTTGAAAGAAAAAAATGTGGATGTTTCAGTCCATTTTATGCTCTCAAATATAACCAATGAGCATGCAGCCACGTCGCCTCAGGATGGGTTTAAAGGGCCTCCAAGCGTGTCTGGACCTGTCAAAAGTTGAGTGGTGTGTGCGTATTTTGCAGGCTGCATTCCCATCTTGCCGCAGACCATCCAAAGTTTCTTCCAGGAGCGCACTCGCAAGTTACGTAACAGCAGAAAGGCAAAAGGCCAATTTGGAAAATCCTTAAGATGCAAGACCTCGGCCTTGAATCAAATCTCTTTTAAACAAAGAAGTTCAGCTTTTGCATGCAGGAGTATCTTTTATACGGTTCACTGCCATTGATGGTGAAAGATGTCCAGTCCAAATTTGAACTGGGAGAGGAAAAAAAATGATCACTGCCAACTCTCTCAGTTCAAATGGAGTGGACGTCTCACGCCTTCAACGGTAGCTGATGAGTTATGCATATTTTATCTAAAAGTCATCTACTTTGTCATAATACAGCTGCGATCTTTTAACAACTTATATCAATGAAAATTTTGTTCACAATGTAATTATTGAAAATATAAGAAAGAGCTGCCAGTACAATGCATAAACAAACCGTCGATGAATTCAAACTGAGCATCATGAAGGAGGAAGTTTTCTTTGTGTTAGATGTACCTAATGTTGGGTCCAGTTAGTGGATAAGCTGTTTTATCAACTTTGTATTAAAAAATGTTATTAAACAAAATATTTTCTTCATTGTCAACACTTCAAAAGGGGGGGGGGGGGCACTGGACCCCAAGGTTCGACTTGTGAAGGGAGAGCAGGGCACCTCCATTGACAACCATTGTATTACAAAAATAATGTCCCAATGAGCGTTTGTTTTTTTGTGCGGTACTTACATTAGTGTAGAGGGCGCAATCCATATCTCCGGCTTCGGACAGCTCGCTTAGGTTGCGATCCCAGTGCAGCAAGCTTTCGCTCGAGTCCAGGATCTCCATGACGGCGTCCCGGTGGCCTCCTCCCACGAAAACTTCTCAAACCCGGAAAAGTTTGCAGAAACTTTTTGAGGTGGAAGAAAGTCGACGGGACGAGCAGGACTGTGCGTCGTTGCGTCGAGTGATCAAGAAGGAAGGCGCTCGCGTTTGTCGATCATCTCCTCTTGGCCTCAACATCCAAAGACACTTTCCAGCTGCTTTTCACTCGCTTTCCTTCTCTCCTCCTCTTCCTCAGCGAGCCGAGCAGACGACCCGGAATGCGGGGGTGGAGTCAAACGCGACAAAGTGGAAGCCTAGCATTCAGCTGCCAAACTGCGCATTTAATGTCAACATTTTTCATCCAAAGTCACTGTGCTCAAATGAAACGACATCGACTGAGAAATGACTACGTTGTCTTTTAGCTCCAATGAGCTCAATTTTAAGCCTCATTTTTCTCCAGTTGACAGATCACCAACAACCTGAGCTAAACGATGTGTTGAACGACAATTAAAGCAAAGCAACCACTAAAGTAATGATTTGCAAAATAAAAAAACGTTGTCATTAATATGGATTGTACATTTTGGCATCTGCTTGATTTTATTTGTTCAGGTTCCGGTTGAATTGTATTGCACTGCGCATGCTCAGCTATTGTCCACTCAGACCGTAAGTCTTGATCGACAAGACAACTAGCCAACCGGGAGCTAGTTTATAGTTCGCTCCAACCAATCAGTTAGGGCCAAGAATCTCAGCCACCAAAGTCCGCCTCTGCTCGTAAAAGTGCTCAAAACCATATTTGAAATCCTCGTTTTTCACTGTAATCAAATTCCAAACATACAGTGGCTTAACATTTTATTCTACTTCGACATATAACTACGCCAATCACTCTTATGTGGCGGAAACATTTTGCGATATAGTCAAATATTGACTTAGTTTACATGTCTTTTCACAGCAAACAGTGAGAGCAACTTAGCCTTGGTAGAAACTAGCTGATGCAAACAACAGCTGCACACCAGGAAGTGAAAACGTGAAATAGACCACCGAATCAATGCAAATGTAGTACGTTTCAACTTGACTGAGAATATACTTGCAGCTGTCAACAGATCACTTGGAACAAAACAGGATGGAAACATTGTCATTTTCTTTACATTTAGCAAGGATGCCACTTGTATTATCCATTAGCGTTGGGTGATACACAAACTACTTTAGAAAATCAAAACAAGAGCTGTACGAGTCTCTCAGAGGTCCAACAGGATGACTTTTCCTCCAGTAGGATGCCCCCCAGTCCAAAATGCCTTTACAAGGCTTCAAATTGGGTCATACGAAAACAGTCCATCGCTGTGGTGTCCATGCCCTTTTTGGTATAAACTCAAGAAAGAAGGAAAGAAAGAAAAAAAAAAAAAAAAAAGTGTTGAAGTGTAGGGTTTCAGGTTCTGTCGCGAACATTGTCACTCAAGAAGATTATATTGTCTGGAAAGAGAGGACAACCTTTTAGCAAATTGTTTGGAAAAGCCTGTTTAGTTTTTGTCATTTTTCTAAACCTGCAATGATGGTGGTGGCCTGGCGTCTGACTTGGTTCTTATCCACGTATTCGCCGTAATCCAGTTTGCCCTCCACAAGAATCCTGGCCCTTAAATCGTAGGATAAATATGCAAATTCATTTTTGATGAATGTTACTGAAGAGCAGTAACTCGTACCCTTTCTTGATGTACTGGTAGGCCACGTCCCTCAAACCGGGTTTGAAGACGGACACGCGGTGCCACGTTGTCTTTTGGCTGATATCACCTGGAGCGCCAAAACAACGGATGAAAACATTAAATATATCCCTTTTGTTTTTGCCCATCACTGAGTGTGTGCACAGACCGCCGCTTCCATGTCAATTTGTGGATGGATGTCTTTCATATTGTTTTGTTTGTTTGTATATTTCTTTTTGTGTAGTTTTGTTACGATAAAAAAAACAAAGATTAGACGAACATATATGCATTCTTCCTTTATAGAAAATACATTTAGTTCTATCTGTGGCTGCTCATTTGAGTTGCAGCGTCCTCTAGGGGCAAGAACAGATCATTGCAACCATTAAAAATCACATTTCAACAGCGACTTCACAACTAGCCCAATCATCCCCATTTTCCAGTTAATGTCAAGTAGTGGTACTCATTACCTGACGGGCTCGTCTCGCCCTCCCCCGAACGCCACATTTCGTTGGTGGCAAGGGAGAAGATGGTGACGGGGTTGCGGCCCTCCACTTGTCTCATCACGGGTTCCTGGCCCACTCGGCCCAGCAGCTGGACACGGTTTATTGCTTGGGGGGGGGGACCATAAAGCAGTGGAATAAGGTTTTCTGATTTAACTGCTGAATTTTGCGTAATTTGAAAGAACTGATGACATTCACTTACATCTCTCCAGAATGAGGCTGGAGTCAGTGGTGTTGTTTCGCACCAGCTGTCTGAATACCTGCAAGCCAAGAATTCGCCACATCCAGATTGTAAATATATATTTCCATTTATTCACACAAATACATATCTGTTCATTTCATATGGTTGTAGATATTTTCGAAGCTGTATGTTCTATCTTTTCTCCCATTGTTATGTCTAGTTGGCTTGTCCCCCCCCCCCAGTTCGTGTAAGACAGCAGATATAAACAGTATGCGCGCCGAGATTAGGGACACATCTTGTTGTATCCCGGCTCTTGTCTTTCCTCACTAAATTTAAACTCTGTACTTTCTTTTTGTTCCTGACTTGTGTGTCGTCATCTCCTGTTCGTTAAGAGAATGGGGGGGGGGGGGGGGGATAGACTTTTTCCTTCAAAATACAAGCCACTTTAAAAAATGTAATGCATCTTGACTACTCTTTCACAAATTTGTTGTCTCTGTACAGCCGATCCAAACGTGCGGTTGGTTAACCACGGAAGCCACGTTTGCTGTTACACAGAGCAAAATATCTTCATTCCGTATTAGTTCTGCAACAATTAATCGATTAAGTCGAGTAATTTGATTAGAAAAAAGCTTCAAATCAAATTTTGCTGCTTCGAGTATTCGTTTAATTGGAGTGGCGTTGTAATGGTTAGTTTTGAAAGTGTTTGCATTTAGTTTTACTGATTTGGGTGGATACACTGCCCTCTAGTGGCAACAGTTAATATGACATAATTCATTTAACATGGTTGAATCCAGCAGCTCCCTGTTATGACCGACATAAGGCAAGTTTTTGTTTGAGCAAATGTTTTTGTTTTAAATACATTCTTAATGTAGTTTATAGGTATGTTTAGTAGTTTTTTGTGGGAGTATGTGTTTAAACGATTTGTAGAGAGCATTGTTAAGTAAAATTACTATTCAATTGCATTTACGCTAGCCGACTTTTGCTATGCAAGTTAGCCAATTGTTCTTTTGTTGTATTTAGATCCTGTTTTTCTTAAATACCATTTGAGGCTAAGCTAAGGTAATGTGTTCTAATTTATTTTTAAATGAAAGTGCAATCCTGCAGTTTGAAGAAACACGCGGGAATTTTATTTTGAAGGTGCAATCTTAGCCTGATTTACATCCCTAAAATTTACTCTACAACGCAGTAAATGTTCCTTATCTGATTACTCGAACTAAGTAGTTGATAGATTAATCGACTACTAAAACAATCGATAGCTGCAGCCCTATTCTGTATGTCATCCCAACCTGTGCAGAAGCTGTTCTCAACATGTTGTCGATCCTTCACGTTTTTCAAATGCTTGCGATGGAAAACCTGCAAAGAACAAATATGCGATTGTTCAATGCCTTCGCAAACTGTCGTTTCTCACTTTTCTTCCCGAATAAAAAGGTCACATATAAATTACACATCGGGCTTGGAGCGCATCACATGCTGTTCCTGCAGCATCACACCATTGACTAATCGTCCAAGTCCGAGGCACCAATTTTCGTTTTTGACCGTGTTTGTTACATTGTAGAGTTAAAGATGGTTATTTTCCTTCAATTGACACAAATTTGTAAATTTGTGCGCTATATCGGCGTGTAAAAACATGCGGGTTAAAGTTCTAAACTTACCGTGAGGTTACCTCAGAAGGCTTCCTGGTCCGTCGGCGAGCATGCTCCGGCCACGGCGAGAAACATGGAAAATGAACCGATGTTCCGCTTACACAACCTACGTCATGATTTCGTTCCAATACTTCAGATTGGGATTCAAAAATGTATTTTAACGAACATCCTTAAAATAAACCCAAATATTGATTTATGGTTACATAAACAAGTTAATCAACGAGGCAATAAAAAAAACACAAAAAAATAATCAATTCTATTTCTAAAATAGCACGGCCAAACTAATAAGAATAAAAAAAAAAAAAAAAAAAAGTTTTTCCAGGCGCAAAAAATACATCAAAAACAAATTACAATAAAATAAATTTTATATGACAATGTTATTGTCCCTTTAAAAGTACCCTACACTGGCACTGCAATAAAGCAATACTGTACTGATGTGTTTCTCAATTTCGGTACATTCAAACCAGAAGGGGGCGCCTTTCTGACAGCTGGGAGGGGCCGTTGGTGGTGGGATGCGGACTACTCCAAGAAGAACTCCCACGCATCCAACTTTCTCCTGTGCTCTCACACACGCACACACAAACACCGAGAGAGAGCCGAGTACACGGGAGCCATCGACTTTCTGGACAGGCCGTCCAGAGCCCTGACATGTCGCTCCTCATCTGCGTTTGGACGACTTTAGGTAAGTTTATGAAGGAAAAACAGTGTTGTCATGTCATGGTTTCTTCCTTCCTGCCAAAAGAGGCAACGACAACATGGCTCTTAATGGAAACCACATGTAAGCTATTACTCACTTTCGTCGACCTGACAGTAGTCGGGATGCTCGGCGGCTTAAATCTAGTTCCTAGTGAGCTGTAAGTGTGTGTGATAAGCTACTTTTTGGACGTACCTTAGAGAGAGTAGAGTAGTTGGGATGATGATGATGATGATGATGCGGTCCTCCCTCTTGGTCTTAGCGGCGTTATGCTGTCCCGCCTGGACGCAGGCCCCCGAGTTGGCGGACGTGTGCACGGAAGGCAGCTGCTACCCGGCCACGGGTGACCTCCTGATCGGACGCGCCCACAAGCTGGAAGCCTCGTCCACCTGCGGACTCCGACGAAGCGACACTTTCTGTATCGTGGGACACCTGGAGGTGAGCAGAGATGTGCATCCATCACCTTGTTACTGTGTTCGGACATTGTAACCTCATGAAAATATAAGCAGAATTCTGTCACTGAGGTATTCTTTCTGCAGGCAGATTTATGTTGTAACACATCCTAAAGAGATCGATGATTTGAGTTACAATAAATTAAACTCGTAATGATCACTAAGACTGTTTTGTATCATGATAGTCAGGTTCTGTATCCGTTTTACATAATGATTAAGTTTGGGTTCTACTACAATGTGAAACGTGGGCGCTCACGCTCGGTGTCTGCTTACTGTCACGGCGAGTGGGAGAGCAGACATTCCCGTGTCGACAATAAAAAGCCCTATGCGGCGGCACAAATGTTGGCTTGTTTCCGTCAAAGTGCCGGCGGCGGCTTTTTTGCGTGACGTCAATGGTTTCGTGATGGAGTCTCACAGGCGCACACTGTGGGGTGTCTTTGTACACCAGGATGACCGTAGTCCTTAAGTATGCGCAATTGAATGAAAGGAAGGGGGAGGAAGTTATTTCAACTTTTCAACACGACTGTGAATGTCAGGCTGAGGCCTCCCGGATATTTGAGTGCAAATACATAACAGAATGACACAGTGTAGTAAACAACGTTCATTTACTATTTGTTTGCATTCAAGAGCCACATTAACAATTTGTTAGAGCTACGTTTGGGAATAATTTTGCAACATGAACCAGATGCAGACCTGACATCCTTGTACCTTCCCGATATGTCTGCCGCGTAAGATGTCACGTCGGATTCATCTTGTCGCTAGTCACAACATTGGGTATAAAAAGTTAGCGATTCCAATGCTGTAATGTTTGATCTCCGTCAGGAGGAGACCAAGTGCTTCCAGTGCGACTCCAGGGACCCGTACGATGAGGACGTTAACCCGCAGAGCCACACCGTGGAGAACGTGGTCACCACCTTTGCACCCAACCGCCTCAAGACGTGGTGGCAGTCGGAAAACGGTGGGTCTGAGACGGGAGCGACATTCCCGTGGGAAGCCGGCTAATGAGAAGATGGGGGTTTAGGTACCGGCGAAAAACAGGTGTGTGTTCTTCAATGACACATCACAAGGCAAGATAATGAGACACCAGTTCCTTTTCCCAACCTGGAAGTCCATCAACTAATGGATCCCACGGAATTATTGTAGGGACGGGTGATTACATCCATCTAATTTTTGTGTTTATTCACCGTGTCCGTGCATGATCCGTCTTATTAAAGGGGTGCTGATCTATGGGAACAGATGTCCGATGAGCGCCACATGTTTGGGTCTGTCTAAAGCAGGAATCCCCGTCATCCGCTTTTTGGGGGGGGAGTGGTGGGAAAAGATCAGCGGCCAAGGCAACAGATGGTGGGGCAGCAGCAGGAAACTGTAGATGCACTGTACTTGAGTCTGGGATTTCCTAATTCCCTTGCAGCGACCTGTCCAAGATTACTCGCACTACTGCAATGTGTGCGTGTCACATCAGGCTGGTTTTATTTTGAAGGCTTCACCCTCCTTGTGTCTGTTCTCTTGCCCTTTCCTCACTTCACCTAATCGCCTTTTTTTTCCCACCCGTTCCACATTACCTCTTGTGTATAAATAGTCTGCGTCTGCCTTGTCTTGTGCCAAAGTGTCTTCACTCCTATGTCGCACACGTCGGTCTTGATTCTCAGCTTTCACAGTCACCTTAATTTTTTCCTCAATTTGGAGCGCTTTTTAAAATTTCTGCGTGCAAACGGAAGAACCTTAGTTTTTTTGTATATAAAGTGTTTTGCCTGAACTCCGTAACTGAGTTAGCCTTGTCATCTCGACCTGACAGTGTGTGCATTTTAAACGGAAATGCACAAACCCTCACCCAAAAAAATGTATAACTGCATTTTCATAGCTTTCGTTACAAACAAACGGCAATGACATCATCATATAGCACCCTAGAGGAAAGTAGTAAATCACTCCGCTTTGTTTAGATTTGATAGCACAGATGTGTTGTAAATATTTCACAGGCGTTAATGTGTTTCAGCGAAAGCACGCCAGCTGTGTGTCGACACTCCGCAGAGTAACTGTTCATTTCCTGTGTGCAGGTGTGGAAAATGTGACCATCAAGTTGGACCTGGAGGCCGAGTTCCACTTCACACATCTTATCATGACCTTTAAGGTGCCTCGACTCACACGCGTTAATACGCCTTACATATGAGTAAGTCGATGTTGGAAAAGGTCCCGTGAGATACAGGCGGCAGGAGCCAGCTGCGGCTAAGGAATGTGGAAGAGTGGTGGGAAGAGAGGAAGGAGTAAAATGGTATTCTGTCACGGTGATGGCGGCCAGCTGGAATGACGCCGCCTTGTGATGTGTCGTTTCCGTGCACGAAGGTTTACGGTTTTGTCGTTTACCTGCAGACGTTCCGGCCGGCCGCCATGGTGATCGAACGTTCGATGGATTTCGGGAAGACGTGGCAGGTTTACCGCTACTTTGCTTACGACTGCCGGGCGACGTTCCCTACAGTGTCCCCGGGGCCCATGGTCAAGGTGGACGACATCATCTGTGACTCGCACTACTCTGACATCGAACCCTCCACCGAGGGAGAGGTCTGTTTGATAAAACACAATATGATAAACACATCAAGTGACAGGAAGGAATGAAATGGACAATTCCTCACCTTTCCAGGTGATATTTCGGGTGCTGGATCCCGCCTTTGAGATTGAGGACCCGTACAGCTTGAGGATCCAGAGTAAGATGTTCTTGAGATACTTTCAGCTCACTTTGACCATTGACCCTGTTGGAGAGCAAGGCACTTCCTTCTACCCCTCCAGGAAGGGATGAGAAAACTCCAGAAAATGCAGTCTGGGAAATGAGGTCAGACAGGAAGAAAACCCTGGGAAGGAATTTCACATGTAGAGGAGGATATGTCCATGTACACAAAACCTTCCCCCCAATTTCAAAACAACCTTTGTCCCTACCAATTTTTTTTTTCTCCAAACATCTGAACACAGAAACCCTTTTGGTGATTGAGAACCAATGGCCATAACATACCTTGAACAAGTCAACACAGCTATTTAGAGTAAAGCTTGTCATTGGCATCTAACCGGTGTGTCATTTGTTCTTCAGACATGCTGAAGATTACCAACTTGCGTGTCAACTTCCTAAAACTGCACACGCTTGGCGACAACCTGCTAGATACGCGAAAGGAGGTGACAGAGAAGTACTACTACGCCATCTACGATATGGTCGTACGCGGCAACTGCTTCTGTTACGGCCATGCGTCTGAGTGCGCCCCTATTGACGGGGCGCCGACGGGGGCCGAGGGAATGGTGGGAGAAATGCCAATTCCGCCGAAACTTGCACAGAGAAAGTGTTCTAATCAGCATCTTGTGTAGGTCCACGGGCGGTGCGTGTGCAACCACAACACCGAGGGCTTGAACTGCGAGCGATGCAGGGAGTTCCATCACGACCACCCCTGGAGGCCGGCCGAGGGCCGTAACACGCACGCTTGCAAGAGTGAGACTTGAAGTGATCTCTAAAATCTTCACATGGTGCTAAAAGAAAACAAAAAACCTGGAGGTACCCACTGCCTTCTCTTCAGGGTGCGAGTGTAACCATCACTCCGGCTCCTGCCACTTCGACATGGCCGTCTACATCACCACGGGTAACGTCAGCGGTGGCGTATGCGATGACTGTCAGCACAACACAGTAGGCCGCCAGTGCGAGCAGTGTGCACCCTTCTTCTACCAGAACCCCAACCGTGACCTCCGGGACCCCAACATCTGCGAACGTATGTTCAAAAGCCTCACGTCTAAGCATACTGTTTGGTTCTTGAACTTGTCTAATCAAAAACTTTCCCCCCCAGCTTGTAATTGTGACCCAGTAGGCTCCCTGCAGGGGGGGCTGTGTGACGCCAGGACGGACGTGGTTGCCGGACTCATCTCGGGCCAATGCCGTTGCAAAGCCAATGTGGAGGGGTCGCGCTGCGACCACTGCAGACATGGACACTATGGACTAGGACAGGGGTCGCACGGATGTCTGGGTAGGAAAACCAAACCACTGTCACAAAGGTATTAGGAGTTGCTAAGATGAAGACATAAGACAAAGAGGAGTGTTCCAGTCCATAGACTGTACTTTCCATGACCAAGCTTGAAAATTATTTTCCCATTCCTATGTGATAATCACACATTCACAAGACTGCAACACACCAAGTGACAGACTAGATAAATTTATTTTGCATTCTCTGGCAGCTTGCGCCTGCAACCCACTGGGAACACTGCCTGGAGCCAACTCTTGCGACTCGGAGTCAGGAAGGTGCTACTGCAAGCGGCTGGTCAGCGGACATGAGTGCAACCAGTGTCTGGTAGGCAGCCTCACTCTGTGCTTGTCCTTCAGTCAGTCCGCAGTTTCCTAACACGCGCTTTACCATAGCCACAACACTGGGGTCTGTCCAATGACATGGACGGATGCAGACCTTGTGACTGCGACCAGGGAGGGGCCCTCAACAATAAGTATGAGCGCTAATTCAAAATTACAGTTGGAAAGTCAAAAATTCCTAAATGTGATATTCCACAGCTGTGACCCGGTGTCTGGACAGTGTGAGTGCAGGGAGCACATGTTCGGTCGGCGGTGCAACCAGCTGGAATCCGGCTACTACTTCATTGCTCTGGACCACTACACCTACGAGGCTGAGGATGCCAAGCGCGGACCTGTAAGCACACCAACACCACCATCATCTTTTAGTTCTAAAGAAGCTTATCTATAAAAGGAGCGCCCGTCTGTCAGGGCGTGGTGTTGGTTCACAGACCTTACCCTCTGGATCGCAGCCCAACATGGACCGGGATGGGTTTTGTTAACGTACCAGAGGGAGCATATTTAGAGTTCATCATTGACAACATTCCAGATTCCATGGACTACGATGTTCTCATTCGCTATGAGCCGCAGGTTAACTTCACTTCGTTTTGACCGATGTTTTATATTTATACTGTAATGACTAAGTGTGACCAAGAACTCGTTCTTGCTGTTAGCTTCCGGAGCAATGGGAGCAAGTCAACGTCGAAGTCCAGCGTCCTGTCTTCCATTCTCAAAACTACCCCACCCACTGCAGCGGTTCATTCAGCGACGGAGACGAGCAGTACGTCTCTCTGCCACCCGGTTCAAGGTAACAGTACCTAAGAATTTACCTCAAACTTCCATACCTTGAGCCTCCATTTCAACACACACTTCCTGCCTCCTAAAGACACATGTTGCTGCCCAGTCCCGTGTGTTTTGAGAAGGGACAGAACTACACGGTGCGCCTCAGCTTGCCCCGCTACTCATCCTACAGTGACATGCAGAGCCCGTACACACTCATTGATTCTGTACGTTTCACACAAAACAATCAACCATGTGACCTCCAGACAGATGCCTCACGTTGTTCTCCTGTGTAGCTGGTGTTGATGCCCAGGGTGCAGGAACTGGAAATGTTCCATGGCACAGAAGGTGAAGCAGCATGGGATACTTTTGAGCGCTACCGCTGCCTGGAGAACAGCCAGAGTGTGGTCAAGAGCCCAATGACAGACATATGCAACGACTACATATTCAGTGTCTCTGCACTGCTGCACAAAGGAGCCATGCGTAAGCTCAGTCCTCGAAATAATACAACCCCACTCCCCAAAATAAAATAAAAAAATAAAAGTGAAACCTGTCCTCGATAACAGAATCATCTAAACCCCAGAATTTTCATAAACATGTTTTGCCTTTTAGCATGTAAGTGTGACCCGCAAGGTTCCGTCAGCGCCGTGTGCGATCCCAGCGGAGGCCAGTGCCAATGTCGCCCCAGAGTTGTTGGCAGGAACTGTGACCACTGCGCCCCCGGCACCTTCCTCTTCGGCCCCGCCGGATGCAGGCGTAAGCGTTTGGCAGAAGTAGACAGAATTACAGTGGGGCAAATAAGTATTTAGTCAACCACCAATTGTGCAAGTTCTCCTACTTGAAAAGATTACAGAGGCCTATTATTGTCAACATGGGTAAACCACAACCATGAGAGACAGAATGTGTGGGAAAAAAAACAGAAAATCACATTAATTTGGAAATATATTCTTTAAAAATCAAACAGAGTGGAAAATAAGTATTTGGTCACCTCACCTACAAACAAGCAAGATTTCTGGCTGTCAAAGAGGTCTAACTTCTTCTAATGAGGCTCCACTCGTTACCTGTATTAATGGCACTTGTTTTAACTCATTATCTGTATAAAAGACACCTGTCCACAACCTCAGTCAGTCACACTCCAAACTCCACTATGGCCAAGACCAAAGAGCTATCGAAGGACAATTGTAGACCTGCACCAGGCTGGGAAGACTGAATCTGCGATAGGTAAAACGCCTGGTGTAAATAAATCAACTGTGGGAGCAATTATTAGAAAATGGAAGACATACAAGACCACTGATAATCTCCCTCGATCTGGGGCTCCGTGCAAGATCTCACCCCGTGGCGTCAAAATGATAACAAGAACGGTGAGCAAAAATCCCAGAACCACACGGGGGGACCTAGTGAATGACCTACAGAGAGCTGGGACCACAGTAACAAAGACTACTATCAGTAACACAATGCGCCGCCAGGGACTCAAATCCTGCACTGCCAGTCGTGTCCCCCTGCTGAAGATAGTACACGTTGAGGCCCGTCTGCGGTTCGCTAGAGAGCATTTGGATGATCTAGAAGAGGACCAGGAGAATGTGTTATAGTCAGATGAAACCAAAATTGAACTTTTTGGTAGCAACACAGGTTCTCGTGTTTGGAGGAAAAAGAATACTGAATTGCATCCGAAGAACACCATACCCACTGTGAAGCATGGGGGTGGAAACATCATGCTTTGGGGCCTTTTTTCTGCAAAGGGACCAGGATGACTGATCTGTGTAAAGGAAAGAATGAATGGGGCCATGTATGGAGAGATTCTGAGTGAAAATCTTCCATCAGCAAAGGCATTGAAGATGAGACGTGGCTGGGTCTTTCAGCATGACAATGATCCCAAACACACAGCCAGGGCAACAAAAGAGTGGCTTCGTAAGAAGCATTTCAAGGTCCTGGAGTGGCCTAGCTAGTCCCCAGATCTCAACCTCATAGAAAATCTGTGGAGGGAGTTGAAAGTCCGTGTTGCCCAACGACAGCCCCAAAACATCACTGCTCTAGAGGAGATCTGCATGGAGGAATGGGCCAAAATACCAGAAACAGTGTGTGAAAAGCTCGTGAAAAACGTTTGGCCTCCGTTATTGCCAACAAAGGGTACACAACAAAGTATTGAGATGAACTTTTGGTATGGACCAAATACTTATTTTCCACCGTGATTTGCAAATAAATTCTTTAAAAATCAATCAATGTGATTTTCTGTTTTTTTTTCTTTTTTTTCCACATTCGGTCTCTCATGGTTGAGGTTTACACATGTTGACAATAACAGGCCTCGCTAACATTTTAAAGTGGGAAAACTTGCACAATTAGTGGTTGACTAAATACTTATTTGCCCCACTGGTTTTCATCCAGGGGTGGTAACAATGAGCTATTTCTTGCCCCAGTTTGTGAGTGCGACCCCCGAGGGTCAAACGATGCACTTTGCCATGAATCGACGGGACAGTGTACATGTGTTCCTGGGGCCACGGGGCGCCAGTGTGCCCACTGTCTACCGGGATTTTGGGGATTCCCTAATTGCCGTCCATGCCAATGTAACGGCCACAGTGAGGTCTGCCACCCCGAGACAGGAGAGTGTCAAGGCTGCCGAGACTTAACCGCCGGACATTACTGTGAGAGGTATGAAAACGGGGAATTCTCTCTGCATTCCCTCAGTCAAATCTAATTTTACTGTTGCTTTAATCCTGCAGATGTCTGAATGGCTACCATGGTAACCCAGAGCGGGGCTCCGGCAGCCACTGCCGACCGTGCTCGTGCCCCGACGGCCCACGTAGCGCACGTCAGTTTGCCGACAGCTGCTACATGGAGGCCAGGACAAACCAGCTGGTGTGTGTTTGCAGCACTGGCTACAAAGGTACACCACACACGTTGTATGATGATAATTATACGTTTTATGTACACGTACAAACATCCGTGTAATGAACCTACGGTCTGAAAGGTGCCCTGTTTTCTTTACACCCCTGTTGAGGTGCCAGATGTGATGAGTGTGCCCCAGGTCACTTTGGCAACCCGTTGGTGCCCGGCGGGCGCTGCTTGGCGTGCCAATGCAACGGAAACATTAACATGCAAGACCCCAAGTCCTGTGATGCTCGTACAGGGTCATGTCTCAAGTGTCTGTACCACACAGACGGTTATGCCTGCCAGAACTGTAAAACTGGTTACTATGGCAAAGCCTCCACTCAGAGCTGCAGAAGTGAGTGGAGCCATGTATTTTTCCCACAAAAATTCCAAGCGTTTGGTGATTATTCATGGATGTTGGAAGGGTCAATGCTCAAATTTTCGCTCAACTCGTCCGGTTGTCTTACAGAGTGCATGTGCCAGCCGACGGGCACAGCCCCACATGCGTGTTCATCACCGGATGAGTGCCAGTGCGACCAGCACAGTGGCCAATGCCCCTGCCTGCCCAATGTGGTGGGCCAGAACTGCGAACGCTGCGCTGAGGACACGTGGAACATGGCGAGCGGGACGGGTTGCCAGCGATGTGATTGCGACCCCGTCCACTCCTACGGCTCCTCCTGTGATGAGGTTAGCAGTGAGAAATTATGATGTGTCCTTTGAATTTGTAGTGAAGGTAAAATAGTGTTGCGATTCGGTCACAACATGTAATCTGAAGACTGGGGTGGGAAGGTTCTGGATCCAACTGGTTGGGAATTGCTGCTCTCGCTTGCACTCTGATGTTTTGCTCAAACACACATTCAACAGGAGTACAAATGTCTGTCAGGATGTGCATGTTGATGTCACGACAACACTTTTGTTCTTTGTTTCCTTTGGCCTTTAGGTGACGGGACGGTGCTCGTGTAAACCAGGATTTGGTGGCAGGACGTGTCGAGAATGTCGGGAGCTCTTCTGGGGGGATCCAGAGGTCAAGTGTCATGGTACGGCAAATAAAACCCCATGTAACGGTAGAGCCTTTGTTGTATTTGAAGACCAAGTTGATTGTGAATCTCCAAAACTTTGGTGCTCTTGAAGCTGAGGTAATCAACCAGTCTATTTTCAACAAGCGGTTACAAGTCTTTCAAAGCCTCACTGTCGCCCCATAAGGATCAAAGTGGTATTGTGAGAGAACAGACGTTCAATTGGCTGCTGACTCCGGGAATGACCTTGTGTTCCCTGCTCATGAGAACCAGATGTTCTCAAAAAGTCCCAGGCTTTTTTGTGTCATCCCAGCAACACCCACAGGACTCGAGAGGAATCCTTAACGATTTTCCACTCAAAGGCTGGTCAAAGTTGTTAAAACTCTTGAGGTGGAACCGTTGGGTGGTGGTGAGTGGCCAAATTGTTGAGTGGGAGAAGTCCGCACTTATGTGCGAGAGACGGTTGTATCTTCCACAGTTGAGAGGTGCTGCCAACTGCCAACTTTAAAATCCAGCTTGTCTGTACATTGTGATTTAGAGGTGCCTTGCCAAACCTATTTCACTTTAAAGTGCCTTAAATCAGGCAAATAAGCCCAGAAGGAGCCTGCATTCCTTCACTCTGACTACTTTTGCAAGCTTGTGATGTATCTAAGAAGGGGGGGGGGGGGGTCTACTTGCTCCCCAATGTCAAAATGAGGTCGTTTATTTACATGAAAAGCTGGAAGTCAGTACTTTTCCCTGACGTCTAAAATCCTGCACTCTTTATTTACGTGTTCTCTTTTCATGCAGCGTGTGACTGCGACCCTCGTGGGATTTCTAGCGACCAGTGTGATCGGGTGACTGGACACTGCACCTGCGTGGAGAGCGTTTCGGGCCCACGGTGTGACAAATGCGCCAGAGGCTACCAGGGGGAATTCCCGGACTGCCAGCCTTGCCACCAGTGCTTTGCTAACTGGGACGCGGTGGTTGAAGAGCTCACCAACCAAACTCACCGACTGGAGGCAAAGGTGACGGAACTGCAGACCAGCGGCGTGACAGCACCGTACAAAGACTTAGTGACCAGCCTGGAGACAAACATTAAGGCGGTCAGGGAAATTGTGGAGAGGAACCCTGCAGCAGTGAAGCTTATGGAGAACCAGGACCTCATGCACCAGATCACGTAAGTCTACAAACATGCATCCTATCCATGAAGTCCTTTAATCGGAGTCCCCTGATCAGCGGCGTCATGTCCTACCTTGATGGCAAGCTTAACACCACAGAGGAGACCCTGAACATCCTCCAAAGCGATGCCAACGCTACCGACGTAAACCTGGACGAGCTGACAGAGCAGGCCAACCAATTAGCGCGCCGTGTCCAGGAACTCAGGCAGCAGGTGTTTGATGCCAAGAATGCCAACTTCGAGGGTGACAAATTAACTTATTGCAAATCTTAAACTTACCAGTGCAACACCATGATGTGTTGTTGTAATTATTTGTTTTTTTCCTAGGTGCCATGGACACCATCACAGAGGCAAACGAGGAATCGTTACTTGCAGAAATCAGAGTTAACGCTTCAACCAGTGACCCTGGAAACACGGTGCAGCAGTCGGGAACACTTCGCAAGGTGACTGAGGAGAAGCTGAATACCAGCAGGAAGGAGTTTGATCGCAGGCATCAGCGAAACAAACAGAAAATGGACAAGCTCACGGATGAGATGGACAAACTAAATTTGTCACTTCTAAGCGAGAAGGTGAGAAGAAAATCTGTGTGTGATATTTCAGAAAAAAACAAACAACCCTCAAATGATGCCCTCATTTCCTTTTTTGTAGGTGTGCGGCAGTGAGGCTCAGGGTGACGAGTGCTCTGGCTCTTCTTGTGGCGGATTGGGCTGTGTCGATGAGAACAATGCTCCCCAATGTGGTGGCGAAGGATGCAAAGGCATCATTGCGACCTCCCAAAGTGCTCTCAAGTCAGCCAGGGAGCTAGACGAGGAAATTCTTGAAGCCATGAAGGAAGTGGATAAGCTTTCCAGGATGGTGAGTGGACAAATTTGTAGGTTGTTCCCTTTATGTTGAGGATTCGTGAAGCACTGAGTGCTTGCTTTCAGGTGTGGGAGGCCAGCAATCGAGCGAGGGAAGCCAAAGTAAACGCTCAGCAGGTGCTGATTAAATCTAACCAGAGCAAAGAGCGAGTGGAGCGGAGCAACGAGCAACTGCGCAGCCTCATCAAAGACATAAGAGATCTACTCACGAGTGAGTAACTCTGCTTCAACATCAACCCAAAACATCTCTGAATGCGTGCCGTCAACTGTGCAGACGACAAGGCCAACGCGTCTATCATCGAGGCTGTGGCCAATGAGGTCTTGGAACTGGAGATGCCCACGTCGACAGAAAAGCTACAGGAGCTGACCGCCGAAATCAAGGAGAAGGTCAGCGCTCTGACCAATGTTGAGAGCATCCTTAGCCAGAGCGCTAATGACATGAAAGCAGCAGAGGAGCTGTTGAGGCAGGCCGAGGCCGCAAAGTAAGAACTGTCACCCGGGAATGGGAGGTGAGTCTTGTGTGAATTGGATTTAACGTACAGTATACGTTGCTCTTATCCTTCAGTCAGGGCGCCAAAGACTTGAAGGAGAGGACAGACGCGGTGAAGACAGCTCTCGACGAGACCGAGCGTGCTCAGAGCCTCGCCGCGGATGCCATCCGATTGGCCCAGAACAACACAAAGGGAACGATGGACTTGATACTTTCCGTGAGTACGATACCCGCCGGCGGTCGTGCGTTTGCGTCGTTGACGTACATCTATTTTAGGTGGACTCGGAGACGGCGGAGTCAGAGCTGCGTCTGGGCAACACCACGGGGCGGCTGCTGCAGCTGGAGCGCGAGGTGGGTCTACTGCGGCAGAACGAGCTCGAGGTCAACAGCCTGACGGAGACGGCCGACCGGACGAGCGAACGGGCCAAGAAGGATGCCGACGAGGCCCAGCAGGTGGCACGCAGAAACGCCGCTCGACTTACTAGCTCTCTATCAGATCATAACGCTTATTGTGCGCCTGTGAAGGAGTTTGACTCGGAGGTCAAAAACAAACTGGAAGAAGTGGAGGACATGATGGAGGACAAAGGGGAGTCGGTGCTGCAGGCGAGGGAACGAGCTGACGAGTTGCGTAAGGAAGCCGGCGAGCTGCTGGCTCAGAGTAGCAACAAGCTGCAGAGATTGCAAGGTAAGCGTGTGGTTCCCTTTACCGCTTTTACAAAGTGATCGAGCACCATTTTGTACTTTCAGAGCTGGAGAGCTCCTATGAGGCCAACCAGAAGATCCTCGAGGCTAAAGCCGCAGAGCTGGCCCATTTGGAGGAGAACGCCCGCCGAGTCCTGGATGATATCAGCCACAAGGTGATGCTGTACAGCACCTGCCAGTGAGGGAGGATCCTGAAGCAGATGATACCCGCAGTTGGGCAGCTTTAGACTATTCCGCTATGAAAACCACTACATGCCAAACGAACCTCGTGCCACAATACCAAAGTGTCAAAATTTTGACAGAGACGACTCACATTACATTATATTGGCAGTTGAACGTTTTTAACGTGCAAAGTTCTTGACAGTTCCACAAACTTGTTTTTGTGTACATTATCCTGAAAGCCACAGCACATCAACATTTTGTGATTGATTTCAGTTTTATAGCACAACCGAGTAGAGCACGACGTGCAGTATTGACAGAAAAATGATTAGTCTCTTTTCCTGAAATATTACTTTGCTACTTAACCCAAAAAAACTTTGATGCAATTATATCATTTTCTAAATAAAAAAAACAGGGACACATTTGTTCCCCGATATTTGATTTCAATCATGAATTTAGATCTTTTTGTCAAATAATAAAGCTTGACCCACACACACTTTAGCAGCAGTATTTATTCCTGTAAAATAGAGGATAGAAAAAACGATGACATCTCACATTCTGAACTAACGAACTGCCGTTTACGAGAATGTAGCAGTATCTATCACATGTGGCGTCTTCCTTCCGTGCGCGGGCCGACTCCGGAAATTGCCGAAATGGGCCCAATAAAAGCCTTCGAGACGGACGCCGCGCGCGCACATCCTCCTATCTGCGGGCGCCGGGCCAGCGGGGAGGAGGTGCCCCTTCCGTGGCCGCCCAACTGGGCGCGGGGAGCAGCTGGCCGGCGTGCAGGTGCTCGTTGACGCGCAGCCGGCAGCCGTCCCGCAGCATTCGCAGCGCGACGCGGGCGATGTTACGCGAGTCGTCCAGTCCCGAGTGTGGGCGGCCCTCGTATTGGAGGCCCAGCTTGTCCAGCATGGTGCTCAGCTTGATCTGCGTGCGCGGGACCTTTTGGCGAGGAACACAGCAAGTTACTGGCTTCCTTTCAAAAGCACCAGGTGGAGCCACGCCCATGGCTTCCAGATTGTCAGCGTGCTGTTTGATTTAGTCTTAGCAAAACGTTGACCGAGGACACACATCAAGTGCGCAAGTTTTATCATGAATACGTCTCCCTCTGCTGGCTATTAGACACAAAGCAAGTGTTTTGATTGGTTTGTTATATAACCCAGAGGCCCCAAAACAAATTTTCATTGTGACTGAAGAAGAGAATGGGAGTAGTTTCACTTTGGTGGAAATGTGGTCATTTTTTCCTCCAATAATAAACTTGAACCAGGCAGTAATCTGCATGACGGCAAACATTCCTTTTCCATGAATGTATTATAATCAAGTATTAGACAGCTGATATTTAATGACCATTAAATTCATCAAAAAAAGTTACAAGACATACTAATTAACATTAAAAAAGTCATCAAATATAAACCTAATGATAACTGAACCTTTTCTATTTTATTCATATACATTTATATGTATAGTTTTGTTACTCAAAAGTGAGAGATGGGGCTTTTCAAGTCTTCATATGTCATGGATATTATGTAGGGCTGTCAAACGATTAAAATTTTTAATCGAGTTAATTACAGCTTAAAAAATAATTCATCATAATTAATCGCAATTCAAACCATCTATAAAATATGTCATATTTTTCTGTAAATTATTGTTGGAATGGAAAGATAAGACACAAGACGGATATATACATTCAACATACGGTACATAAGTACTGTATTAGCTTATTATAACAATAAAGATGGCATTAACATTAACATTTTGTTAAAGCGATCCATGGATAGAAAGACTTGTAGTTCTTAAAAGATAAATGTTAGTACAAGTTATAGAAATTTTATATTAAAACCCCTCTTAATGTTTTCGTTTTATTAAAATTTGTAAAAAATTTCTATCAAAAAAACTAATAGCTCGCCATTGCTGATGTCAATAATTACACCATGCTCACTCATGATACTGAAAGCCATAAAATCAGTTGGACCCCAAGCACCAGCAGAGGGCGCCAAACACCAAAAAAACAAGTAACAAGCAGACATCATACACTCTGCTGTCATTTTAATCTGTTTGAGCGGGGCATGTGCGTTAATTGCGTCAAATATTTTGACGTGATTAATTTAAAAAATTAATTACCGCCCATTAACGCAATAATTTTGACAGCCCTAATATTATGATAAAAAAAAAATATATCACTAAATTTTGAGTAGATTGAACTAAAGTGTGCCCAAATTTTATTGGTTAAATACAGTATTAAAGAGACAATACTGAACGCATTTCACCTATATTTACACAAATTTTCTCTTATTTTCTATTTAAAATTCTCAATAATGACTCATTTTTATACTACTGTATGTTAGCAGTTTATCCCTGGAGGGGCATACAAGCAAAAGTCAAACCTTGTAGAAGTTGCCGTAGGATTTACGGATGTTGATCCATCTCCTGGCAAACTGAGGGTACCGAATCTGGCTGATGCGACATTGGATGTTGAGAAACTTGCTCATGTCCCACGCGCTGCAAGACATGGCGAGCAAAAAGCCACGTAAATCACACGGGAAGGTTAAAAAAAGCTTCAATGAAGTGAGAATGTGTGCCACTCACCCATCTGTGAGGAAGGTGTATTTGTATTTAGTGCCCAACTCCCTCTCCTCAAGCCACTTGACCACTCGCTTCAGGACCACTGGAAACGGCTTGGCTGCGTTCACCTTTTCCTGATGCCCAAAAATATTTAGATTTAGTGATTGTGCGCAACACTGAGATCCATTTTGAGAGTCGAGCCGATATTCGAAAAAACGAACGGACCTGGGTTATTCCCGTGAGCTTCACACAAAAGTTTGACAGTTTTGGGCATAACTCGGGTTTAACGTATTCCTGAAAAGTCCCCACCTGAGGAGATAAAAAGACTTCATTAGGGACTGAGTGATGGCGATTTATGATTTTTTTCCCCCCACATTCTTCTTACAATCTCCAAAGTATGAGTGCTGATCAGCACTATGGGGAACTCGATGATTTCGTGCACAAAGTCGGGCGGGTTGTCCTCCTCGCACGTGGCCTCGAAGTCCACCACGCAGATATAGTCGTAGTCGGCTTCCGCCTGTCCGTCGTCGGCCGCCGCCGACTGAGTCAGCTTCTGCTTCTTGTAGTGGCTCTTCAGTCGCTTCTTCATAACGTCCTTCACGCCCCTACGCCAACAAAACACGCCAAGGTGAGTCCCGCTTCTTCGCAGCCGGTCGCTCCTTCCTACCTTGTGTCTAGCTTTAGCTGAGACAGCTTGAGGCGCAGCTCTTCCTTGGACATGCGGTTGATGTGACCGTTGGCCAAGGCGATCTCCTTGTACACGGGGTGGCTGAAGTCACTATTAGACGCTCGAGGAGCATCTTCTCTTTCTTTGGGACATATGGTGCTGTCGGACTTCAACTGAGGAACAACAACAACACCATTTACCGTGCCAATACAAGTACCACACTGTGATGTTATGATCTTTAAAGGCTTGGCCAGGGAAACAAACAAACAAAAAAACTTGAGCAATATCTCTATTGTACCTTTTATCACTGTCGACGCAAAGGACCTGGCGCGTTTTTTTTTTATACAATGTCCTTATGATTGTGATAAAAGCATCATTGGTTTCAAAGTGAATATACATTTCAGTGCTGTTATTTTTATTTTGCGTAAATGTTATATCATGCAGTGGTCTTTAACTTGCAGATCGGATCATTGTTCTTACGTCATGTTACAGGTTAGACACCATACGTAGCTCTAATAATAATGTAGCAGAAATTACCTTGTCATCTTCTACGGTTGACATGTTTACGTTGACGTCCGTATTGTGAATATTTTCCTTGTGTTCGTCCATTTAATTTCATACGGAGTAAAATCAGATATTTTACGAGCAAATTTAGCCTCCTTGAGCTAAGATGAACCGCTTCCAAACATAGGAAGTGATTGGCGCGCTCCGAGCTTGAAACCCACTTTCGTCACTTGCAATCGCCGTCACTAAAAGAATATTTTAAAGTATTAATTAAATGTAACAATATCGTTTATGTTCAGCTGGGGCGACGGATATTATCAGTAATGTAGCATGAATAATTTTTCTACCAACTTTTCATTGTCAACTTCCGGTTTCATGTTGGAACACACAAAACACAGCGCTACCGTGTGGTCTGAAGGACATTCTGCCCCTCATTTACAGTAACCTTGCATGTAAATTTGTCCTTTCTGATGTTGGAATCATGATTATTCCTTAGGCCTGTATGCTATGTTTAAACTTGGCCAACAATGTACCATGCCACTTATGTTGTATATGTTTTACAGATTCTTTGATTTAATTTAATGTGCGTGCGCGCCACCTAAACACCTGCAGTTTGTTAGTGTGTCCGCCAGAAGGCAGTCATGCACACTACATGGAAAGATGACAAACTGGCAGAAAAACAGCAGTCAGAGGGGCGAAAAAACATGGTGTGAATAATACATGTGAGGCCAGCCACATCAATGATGGATGATGCACCAAAAGTATTTGCTCTCTTTACCATTCTGAGACGATCATGCATGTGGTATCTTTTTATTTCACTTCCTGATAATGCTTTGCAGTGCATTTAATACAATCATGTACATCAATTACTTTTATTTTATTTTTTTAGAAAATACATGCTCTGGATTATCAACAGAGACACATTTAAAAATGCCAGCTTTTTGTGAAAATTTAGGGGAAAAAAATAAAGAAATGACACCAGAAAATACATCATATTATTTTTGGGGGGGCAGTGGGTTATAAGGGAAAACAAGGCGCCATCTTCACAGTGATATCTGGTTCAAGCTCTTCAGTTAATTTTCCATCCATCATTCAAAGGTTGATGCTGCATTCGGGTCACACTGAACACCACAGGATGTTTCCACTCCAATTTTAAGTAGTGAAGGCCACTTGGGTAGGGTGAAGCATCACCATTTAACCAACGTCATGTTCTTCTGAGTCACTCTATTGTGGATTACTCAGGTTAAGAGTGCAATAAAATAAAAAAAGAAAAAGAAAAGAAAAACAAGCAGGAAGGAATGTAGCAAAAATTGTGTTGCAGTCGGAAACACTTTGAACTGTCAGTGTTGTTGTTCCATCTGCTTATGAATGCAACACAAAATGTCAAAAGGCAGTTCATCACAATGTCGTTTTTTTTTTTTTTTTTAAATCTCGATTTACCGACAATTAACGTGAAACATTGCACACAACAGTACACGCACTTGAGTGAAAAGGAAACTGTGGACCATATGGGACCTAGTAGCTCTTTCACTGTCAAGCCATATCACAGAGTATGTGTTTCGGTAGTTAGTAAAGGAAATTGATCTTGAAAACACTTTTTAACGGCGAGGAGGTCCAATCCATTTTGCCTGGAAAATGCTATTTCCCCACAATTAAACATGTTAGCAGATGAGAAAAGTAAACATTGAAAAGCTCGTCTGTTGCACCACAATTTCATGGATTACAAAGCTGGTAAATGCATCACATCATAATTTAGAAGTTACCTGATGACATGCAAAGAGCGTTACACAAAGTAAACCCAAAATGTCAACAAGTATTTTCACACCAAACAGACAAGAAAAGCACAGAAAAATACAACACACACATCAAACCAGTGAAACTTTCCAAGTACTGTACTGTATTGTGTGTGTGTGTCCTTTGCCTATGCCAGTGAGGTAAAATTTTTGCTTAGCCTAACGTGGAAAACAATGGAAAAGGCAGTAGGCAGCTAATATATTGTCGTCTCAAATCTTCAATGCATATACTTTTTGGACATGTTTTTCTTTAGTGGTATGTAAATTTGAAGCAGACAATTATGCCTCCATTTGTCAGGTAGTGGCATGTAGAGTTGACTTTTTTGCGACCCGCCCCGAAGGCAGCTTTGTGACCAGTTCAGTCTTTAGCTTCTCCGCCGTCAGCAGCTTTAGTGGGATTTCATTTTGTCCCCAGGAATGACCGCAGGCAGAGAAGGCTATCTGTAAACACCTCGTCCCGCGTCTACGCTTTTTTCGTCAGTGCGGCAACAGCAGTCGTTCCAGCGCGCACTGCAAGTGCTCCCAGTTCTTCCACAGCAGCGCCAGGAGGGACACGCCCACACAGGTGAGCGCCAAGTGCAGGCGGCTGCGCAGGAGCGGGGCGGCGAACTTGGCCGCTGTGGACACGCACACCAGGATGACGGTGGCGAAGGCCAGCATGATGTTGATGCACTTGCCCAGCAGCACCTTGGCATCGGCGTTCTCCAGCTGCACCGTTTGCTGCTGTTGCTGCTGCAGCTCCAATTTGGACACCCGCGTCTGGCACGATTCGAGCACCTCCTGAAGGCGCGCCGGAAAATTCGTTATGAGGAACTGTACGGAAACCCGGTTTACGCCGAGCTCTCGGGAGACCGCGTTACCTGGATGTCCCTGGCCCTCTCGTAGGCCTGATACGCCACCTTCTCCTCGATGCTAGCCAGCTCCTGCTTCAAATTGCCGGTCTCGTGCTGATGGAGCTCCGTCAGGTCGTTGAGCTGGTCCTCCAGTCGCTCGTACCTAACGAACAGAAACGGTGCCAAATGGGACCGATTACTAGATGGAGCCTTACGGCCGTCACCCGCTGTACTGCACCTGCCGGCGGGTCACGTTGGGTGCCGTGCTCACCTGTAGCGCTCCTCCTGCAACACTTGCGTGAAGTATCCATAGTCGCGTTTAAACTGCGCGTTGAGCGCCTCGATGTCGTCCCCCAGCTGAGTCTGCGCTTCCCGGATGTCGCGGACCGTCTCCAGGACCTCCGACAGGCGGCCGTCGGGGCGGGCGGCGGCACCGGATCCGGCCGCCGAGCCGCCCGCCGGGTTGCCGTTGGAGTCGGCGGAGGCCGAAGTCCCGGTGGAGCATTCGTCATCGCTGTGGTACTTGCCGGCCTTGGCCACGGCGGTGGCGCTCCCGCTCAGGCCCCGGCCGCCCCCCTCGGCGTGCAGCCCCGAGCCGGCGTCCATGCTTTTGAGGTGCGCGATGTTGTCGGCGCTGCCGTATTTGTTCCGGATGAGGTTGGCGAAGCCGCGCGACTTGTTGAAGAAGAAGGGAGGCGAAAGCGACACGCCCGGCCCGATGGTCTTGACTTTATCAAGCGCGGGGTGGCGGCCCGTGGCGCTGACGTCGCGCAGGCTGCCCTCCTTGCTGTGTCCCCCCGAGTCCCGGGTGCCGTCTTTGTGGCCGTGCTTGCCGTTGGACTCGCTTTCCTTGGCGCGGCGGTGGTACTGCTCCAGCTTCCTCTGCAGCCTGGCTATAGAGTGCACCGACTTCTGGTTCTTCTTCTCGAACACCTGACGGATGCGCACCACCTGGGTGGGGAAATTTCAGCAGGACTTGGAGAATATTCTAAATTGGAAAGAGTCCAACTTTGAAAATTCCCAGCCTGTTCACCTGCTGCTTGTCAGCATTGTTAACAAGCTTCAGGTACTCGGCCACGTTTTGGTCCCGCGCCGTCTGCTCAACCTTGATCTGCTCCGTCACCTAAAACGACAGGTGGGACAACATTCTGAAACTTGAGCCAATATCAGAGGTTCTCAATAGGCGGAATCTGGGCCCAGATGCTTTTCTACATACAAGGCTGCAGCCGTCATGTCATTGGGCAAGCTTGAAGGGATTTAGAACAGTAGTCTGTACATCACTCATGCAAAAGAATATAAGCTAAGCTAGACGGGTTTCACTCAATATCCTCCCACCTTAAGTATCTTCTGCTGCAGGCTGTCGATGCCCAGGGCCCCCTTGTTGAAATCCAGACCCACGCCGCCGCGACCCGCGCCGTCCACCGCGTCCAAGTTGGACTCTGAGCCGCCGCGCCGCATGGGTACCGGGATGCTGAGGACGTCGCAGCCGCTACGATCCGCCTAGGTGGACGCAGGTGGAAAAATCTAAGTGCATTTGTATGCAATTGCTTTTACATTTATATGATAATCTCTCGTTTCTTTACAGCAAGACACTGGGAAATTGTGAAGAAATATATATTTTTCTATTTTTAATTTAAATGAGTGAAAAGTGGATACATATTTTCCCCAGTACAGCAGATGCCCTCATAATGTCAAGGTGCTGCTTTAAATACAATGTAAAACCCTTCAAAATCAGCATAAATTGAATATAGCACGCATGCTGCATTAGTTGACCCTTGACGTTCTTATCTCGCTGCTCTCGGGACAAAAATGGAATTTTAACACCAAACCGCTGCAGGCATGAATCCAGCGTACTACGATTTTTGCCAAGGACTCTCTGTATGTGTGCTTCTGGTACACACCATCGTAAAAATGTGCTATTATTTGAATCAAAACAGGGATAATGTATCACAGAGATAAGATCCGGTGTTCTGAAACAACAGGTACATTTCCACATCATCTCCACTGAGTGTAGTGTAGCTAAGCAAAACGTAGACCTACTGTGTATGAGTGTTTTGATGCTTCCCAACTGCTGCCAATGACACTTTTAGTCAAACGAGTTGTTCCAGCGGCACTGGAATAAACGACAAAGCTGGTACGCTTCATTAAGCAGCCAAAGACATCAACCCTTGTGCCAAAAAGAAGGGGACAGATAGAAGAAGCTGTTCTGTTAAATGAACACGCACATTAAAATGTCCACATCTAAATTACAGCAACACATTTAAATTCAGAGCGCGTCCGGATGAAAACACCAGGAAAGTTCATTAGGGAAAAGGAAAAGGACAGTTTAAGGTGAAACACGCTGAGTCCAAGGCCTCGGGGAAGTCGCGATAGCCCTAAAGTACACTACCCCGTGCGTTCACATAAAAATAACTTACGGTATTAACGGTGACAGACGTCCAGTCCCTGGGAAGGCCGGCCGCAATCGTTGCCCCTCCCAGGTCAAATGGATTGGACGTCTATCGCCGTCAACGGCAGCTACAGAATTAACATTGTGGTTGTAGAAAAAAAAATCAAAACAGGAAGTAATGCGTGTTCTGTTGTGCCGCGGAGAATCAATACATGTGAATCCAGCGACAATTGCGGTTAGTTATCGAGTCGGAAATCAATCAAATGTTGGCAACACGCAGCCAGCTAATATAACAACAGTGACAACAAACAAGATGCTATAATTAAACTGTTTAAACGCTTCACTTTATGATTTTAGCTGATAACATACGCTCCCACGCGTAGCTCGGAATTAAAAAAAACAAATAATACTAAAAAAAAAATGTTGTAATCCCTCCTCTTCTCTACTCTTGTAATCCTGACAGTTTAATCTCGGAAAGATTACCCAGCAACCCGAACTTGATTTTTTTTTTTTTTTTTCTCCCTGAAAAACGCTGAGTCGGCGTGCACTTTTGACCACGCAAAGATGGCAACGTGAGAGAATTGCTGTCCAGCAAATGTTAATATTGCTAAATAATTATAACAACCCACATTTTCAACACTTGTGGCCTCCTGAAGGGGTCCTAATACTTTTGTTTTCTTAGTGGAAGTCACTATTTGAGTGCCAAAATATGAGTGGGAACGTTGTTGTGCAAACAAAAGAAGCTGAAATATAAATCATAATGCTCTAAACCAGGGGTCCCCAAACTACGGCCCGCGGGCCAGATGCGGCCCGCCTCCACATTTGGTCCGGCCCCCTGAACAATACCAGAGAGCATTTTGATTTTTGATTTTGATTTTTTTCTCAATAGTGCCATTTATTTCCTGGCTTTTTTCTGGGAAGAACCCAGAGAGGGTTATTTGGTTATTATAAAATAATAGTGTTATTATTATTTATTATTTTATTCTTATTAAAATGATGTTATATGATATGACATGGTATAATATTATTATTATTATTTTTTTTTTTTTACTTTTGTTCCGTGAAGAATCCAGAAAGGGTTATTTGATTGTGGCTGTCTGAAAAACAATAAATTTTTACATTTAGGCACTCCTGCAATCTTCACACTTTTTCTGTTACAAACTGACCCCGGCCCCTCATCAGAGAAGGGAAAAGTTATGTGGCCCTCGCAGGAAAAAGTTTGGGGACCCCTGCTCTAAACCATCTTGCACTATGAAGGTTGTCTTTTTCGTGCAATAATAATAAGACACACAAAATGTGAACCCAACATTCTGTATTAGTGCAAATAGAGGCAAGCGCCCCCTACAATTTCTACAGATGCTACGAAAAGTGTGTTCATATGTTTTCCTGATCCATTTGTGCCATTTTCATAATCCCATCGAGGCCATTTTCAGATCAAACTAAAGACATGGGCTTTTCACTCTGCCGTGCATAGCTTGTGTGTGTGTGTGTGTGTATCACTTTAACAGGGAGCGTATTTGCGCCTGATTTAATCCACAGCGTGTTACTCACACACTCGACATGGCTGTCGCTGGTGTGTGCGCATCTATGTACGTTGGGATTAGCCCACATGATCTCGTTAATCCTTAGGCATCGAACCCGCGCACCTGCCGCGTGGCCGTGCGAGCGTCGGGAAACACTGGGCCGGTTGCCGTGACAACGGAAATGAATGAAAAGTGAACAGCGGTGAGGCCATCAGTCGGAATGGCTCTCCTGCCTCCCTTTTGTCGCCTCTCGAGGGATGCGAGTGCAAAGTGGGATGTCAGTCAAAATCTATTACACGCTTCTTAAGGAGCGTGAAGGCAACATTTGGTCCCTCGCTGCATCTGTTTAGCACATTGGCTGCCATCGATAGCAATAGAGGTCCCAATAATCGCCGCTCGGTCCAAATGGATTGGCCGTCTATTGCCGTCAATGGCAATATGATAATTCACTGGGGAAAAAAAAATCTTTTAAAAAGAGGTATTTAGTACCTAGAGACATTACTTGGGGCTTCACATTTCAGAAAAAAGGGCACACAAGCACAACACACTAGCAAAATGCACCCTCGGTTTGATTTTCCAGCAGAATCATGTGACTTCTCCCAACCATTCAGCAACGTAAAAAATGAATTCCTCTTCTTCTCCAACTTTACATTCCTTCGACAAGAAAAAAACGTAACAATTTGAAACAATTGGCTCAAAAATGAGCGATCTATCCTTTGCGTTTGTGCTCCAGACCAAGAGAGGGCATCGTCAAATTTGACTTCACCATTTTAGGCAATTTTGGTGCCTGGCCAAAAGTGTCAATGCATCATGTATTTCAAAATACATGCAGAAAAAAATCAGCAAAGTGAATTTAGCACAGCACGATTCAGTCGGGAAAAGCAAACAGCAATTGTTCCAGTTATGTAAACACACACGAGAGCAAACAGGCATTAAAAGGCCATCCATATTGAAGTCCTGATAACAATACAAACAGTCGAGCAAATCCACTTCCTCCAGTTTGTGATCACAAGGAAAACTAACAAGTCAATGCACTCGTATCTCAAGGGAAATGAGACGAATGATTTGGAACCATTCACTCATTTTCCTACTCTCTAATAAGTAGGTCATTCCATAATTGGACGTTTTGTCCAAATGTCAAAGGAAACCTCTGGCCTTCCAAACGTAATCGAGTTGTCCGAGTGAGCCCGAGCGTTACAATCGCATCTTCAAGACTTGAAGATGCCACTCTCATGCTCCCTGAACAACCCTCAAAGGGAGGAAAAGAAAGGTGTACAACACGAAGGAGCAAAATATCATCATGACGCCCCTGGAGGACTCGCTCCAGGAAGATGTTTGTCGTCGAAAACAATGATATCCAAAGGGCTGCCGGGGATGCACTCGGGAGCACTCATATTTCTGGGATGATGTACTAGTCGTGACCTTTAAATAGAGGACTGCTCCAGCTTGATAGTGCAGGTCAACATGAGCGGCTGCAGGGATGTCAACAAAGCACAACATCAACCTGAAGAAAAAGCTCCTTCCTATTTACAGCAAAGACACTATTTGAGTCATCACCTGAACACTGGACAAACCCGTTCTGCTTTGCCTACATGCTTACTGTGCAAGCAAGTCAAGTTTCAACGATAACATCTGCCAGCTGGAACGCAACACCAAAGTCAATGTTTGCGATTTACGTTTTTACAAAAATAATTCTTAGTCTATTTAGGGGAAATTGCATGCATAACGCTGTAATACATGTAGAATAGTGCATTATTACAATGCACTGTTCACGTGCATTTGTCATGTTACCTTATGGAACCACTGTGGCCTGCTTTCAAAAGCAGGTGTCAGATGCCGCTTAGCAAGGTATGACAAATTGTTTGTTTGTACATCATGACAACAAGGCAAACAATTGTTATTAACAGTAATAGCAGGATGACGGTGCCAAGTGGGTGGCGAGTTACCTGATTTGTTATCATCAACGTGGCACTACAGACAAGCACATTGTAATAGCTGCAGTGCAACTTGAATCAACTGTTCGATTCTGATAGAGTGAGAAATGATAGTACTGCACATCAACTTCATTCGAACATAAAACAACAACAAGACGTTTACCATATTAGCGTCGATGGGTTAACCGCAGCCCGCCTTGTGGTAAACTTTTCCCCGCAGTCGCTCCACCGGCTCCGGGCATAGTCTCGGCTCTAATGTGTCCCAGTCTTGGGCTTTAAAGAGGTCCGGTTGAGGGTAGCTTCGACAAAAAACATCTTCGCTTACCGGACTACGCAGACTACAAATCACACTTGTCGGATTCTTCTAGATGCTCCGGTTCTTTCGCTCGCTCGCTCGCTCGCCTGCCAAGCCAGGCGCGCTGAGCGACCCGAGTTCAAGCCGCCTGGAACACCTCGAAACCCGGGTGGAGGAACAAACTCCGCCCGCCGCGTCATCGAAGAGGGGGCGTGGTCGCACTGAATTATGAGCGTCACCACAATAAAACTTTATTCCTGTGCAGAAAGAGGAAAGTTCACGATCCTTTCACCAATAGGTGTTTAACTCAAGGCGCGAGTGCCAAATCCGGTCCGGCATGTCATTTTATATGGCCCGTAAATCATGTGAATGGACTTTATGTGGATTGGAAGGTGGAAAAGCGCTATATAAGTATAACAACACCACCACCACCACCATTGGACGTCCACCGATGTCAATGACTCACAAACATGATATTTAATGACAAATGTTTGCTCAATCCTTGCAAAAGTGTGTGTCTAAAACCCCTAAACATACATATTCTGCTTGAATGGACGTCTATTTTCCCCTGAATAATTTATTCAAATGAGCTCAACAATAGTGAAACCGATTAGTGCGCTTGGTGTAACGCGATCTCTCGGGGCCCACTCTTTGTTAATAATTCATCTCATCGGGCCATTTTGCCACCTGAAGTGTCAGAAAAAAGCCCCTCGAGACTTCTGGTCGTCCTCGCACGTGAACTTTGCTCCAGCCGAGTCCGCGTTACGACACGCCTGAGGCCTCGAGCCCTGTTATTGAAGTCGGACTGATTAAACCGTGTTTTTTCCTCTCGGTGCATGTGTGTGTTGATTGATGGTCCCCCAGCTATGATCAATACTAATAACTTCCCACACTTCCAGTCCATTTCAGCCGCGCATCGATTAGCGTGATCGATACACGTGCGTGAAACAGAGACGGGAGGGACGTTTAACTGTTATCCGTTCTCAACGTAATTATACTACGAGATGATGATGATGCCAAATGTGCGTCAGGAGCCCGCTGCAGAGATGTTAGCGCTATTGTTCTTCTTGTGTTTGTGTTCTTTACCGACTTCCTGTTTCACTTCCCGTCTCCGACCGGCGAGACTTTTACGCCGAGAAGTGAAAAAGGCGGGTCGGGGACAAGGAGCGGGAGGATGTCGGACGCCATGTTACGTGCGTGTGCAGAATGTTTAGGGTGACGATGAGGGTCAGAATGTTCTCGTGGGATTTGGAATGTTTATAAACGGGATCGTGACACTCCAAAATGGGAGGACTGCGCATCATAACTATTATAACAATAACTATAGATGGGAAAGACAGTCAGTCAGACAGATGGTTAGTTGCTTAGTTTGAGGATTGTTTTGTCCTCAAAGGGGATTTCCCAAATTTTATATCATAAGCAGAGGTCACCTGAGTATCATTCCAATTTAAAGATAAGGTGACATCCGCTGAGTGAGCTATGCGGAGGAAGCCAGAGACGGCGAAAGTGTAACACGACGCCGACAAATGACACCGCATCTACGGTGCCAGACGTGACAATTCTCGAGTAAATGAATCGTTTTGTTTTTTGGCCCCAATTTCCTGGTGATATTTGATATTCACTCTTGTTATGTATTCATGAGTTCTGCCATCCAAATCAAGTCAAGTCATTGGCTGCAATGGAGGACAAAGCCGCAAAGGACTCCTCCCTCTTTTTTGCCTATAGCAGCATTTTTCAGCCTCTATTGTGTACTCCTGACAGGGGAACTAAATCACCGTGCATCCTGAATGGACTCGGCAAGAGCGTCAAACACCTTTGTGTCGTCTCTGGTGGTAAATTTAAGACCACGCTGCGCGATGAGCAGATGCGGCGCTGTCACCACATATCACACGCTAGTGATATGGCCTTTTATGCGTCCATTGAAGCCCTTTTTAGACTCAAATGTGGCAGATGCAGCTCCGAAACACCTGCGTGATGGTCGTTAAAAGAACTCAACCAAGGTCCATGGTCACATTCATAAAGAGCTCAAAGTCGGAAGACGATCCAAGAGGTTTTCTTTAAATAGAATGAGCCGAGATTTGAGTTGTGTTGATGGTTATAAGAGTAAGTGTGGGCGTTTTGAGGCCACATCATAAACACGTCACAGGGTGCTGCTGACCTTTGGGCCCTTTTGTCTCGGTCTGAGTGTTTTGAAATTTTCGCAAGGGTAAAGGACAGCTGCTGCCCCGGTGACGCGTGGGCATGATGCCACCGCGAAGAGGCTTCACTATCATCAAAAGAAACGAATAAGAGCAACAAAAACCTGTCTAGGAAATACGTTGATAAGCTATTTGCCCAACAGATATTTGCCCATCTGATTCGTTAAGGTCTGGAAAAAGCGTCTGTTACGTATGCACAATTGTTATTTTAAGCCAATTTATGAATTTGCATCACAAATATACTACGTTTATTCATAGTTGCGTTGACTTTCAATTAGAATCGATGCGTGTCAAATGCTCCTCAATGAGGAAGTGTGGAGGGGGGGCTCTGTCTGGTCGCCATGGCGACAAATTGAGTACTGCATGCATAATGAAGATGAGGGGCCTGTTCAATCGCATTTACTTTATGAAGTTCACCGAGGTATTTAATCACACAAGTGGGCGTGTCTAATCAGCACGAGAAATGCTGATTGTCAGCAATGAGGAATGATTGCAAAGGAAGAAAAAATATTTTGCTCGTTGGTGGTCCGTTCTGGCGTGGTGGGAAAACAGGAAGTGCTCCATTAGCCTGCAGCGGTGACATTGTTTACATCGTTTCCTTCATGAAACCCCATAAATGAGCAAGTCCTTTATCTCAATAGGAAGGGTGGATAATTGTCTTCCATGCAGCACAGATCTGAAGCACTTGTGCTAAAAGAACAGTGTGTTTTGTTCCCAACGCACAAAGACAACAGAGCATACCACGTCTTTGAGCAGGCCTGGCAACACTATGGAAGAAGTGCTACCTGTAGTCCGTACTGAAAACAAACTGTCAACACGAGTGACTTCTTTTGTCTTTTTTTTTTTAACTATGCAGGCTTAGAAAAGGTGTGTTCGCCTGCCTGCATGCCTTTGATCCTTCAACATTCTTGAAGCATGACACAAGCAAGCAAAGGTCAAATGTGGTTGTAAGCATCGCCCCGAACATGGCCAAACTTGCCCGACGCTAGTATCAGCTTCAACACACCCTCGACTTGCATCCACCCTGACATTTTGGTGACTAAACAGAGCCAGGTAAAGAAGTGGGTCGGAATAAAAAGTCAAGGATAAGACTACCTCAGTCACATAGATGAGAGGCAAGGCACTGTGGTTCTTCTTCATTGGTAGAAAGTGCAAAGCGACGAGCAGCCACAGGCGACTTCAGCCTATTTCCCCCGAGCTCTTGTCACACTCTTATTGTGAAATCGTCCGCTTCCTGTGTCGGCACCTGCCAGCACGAGCACTCAGCCAGACGGACCATAAAAGGCACCGGGCAGCCCAAAGCGCTCCCTATCGCCCACCCTCCGGTGGCCTCGGCGCGCATCGTCACGGCAACCGCGACCTCAGACCAAGGATGGTGATGACTGCTCGTGCTGAGTTAGTGAGGGCATCTCCCAGCAGCCTCCAGATGCATCTTTGCATGTATTGTAAACATTCTGTGAAAAATGACAGCTTTAATTAAAGTTATACATGTGTGAGCACGCACGTTTTTCTGAGAAGTAGTTTTTCAGATAAGTATACGTCAATTCTGGCGATCCGTGTAGCTCGATATCCAATTGAATGCCCAAGTTTTTCCAGCCACTCACTCCCTTATGAAACGAATCCTCACCATGGTGAGTTTGAAAATGGCGGCAAATGACTGTCTCTAAGGTGCTAGTCACATGATCTGTTCAAAAAATTATATTGACCCATTATAAAAATATTTTTTCTGTTCATTTCATTCATTGTTGTTGTTTGTTTTATTGCTTTACAACTTTCATAAACATTTTAGCGGCAAAGTCATAATTTAAAATTCATATACACTGTCTATTACACCCAATGACATTTTTCGGCCACAGGCCAATCTCGGCGTATGGACCAAAGCATGACAAATACAGGCAGGCAAACATAGGACATGTCAATGCAATGACAATTCCCAAGATGTGTTTCGCTGGGTTTTTGCACCGATTTTTGTATTTTATTTGACTTTTATTTCTGCAGCATGCATGTTGGCCCGAAACCGATCATGAAAACCGGATTCTGATGTTATCTGCTTTGTCTGTGCCTTTTGTTTTTTAAACCCAAGTTATGTTGTGCTCTTTTTATATGTATGTATGTATGTATGTATGTAGATCTAGATTTTTGAAAGTATTAATAAACATTGCAAAGAAAAAAAAAAAAAAAAAAAAAAAAAGTCCAAAAAGTCACCCACAAAGTCCCCACAGGAGGGCGACCGTGAGACAAGAATTTCGTGTTTTGTCCATGCTTACTTACTGCACGAAAGTGGATGCAGTTGCACAAAGTCCCCACAGGAGGACGACGATGAGACAAGAATTTTGTGTTTTGTCCATTTTAACACATTCCTCAACGTTTATCCAAAACAAACCTACTCTTAACTCTTAGAATTGAATATTGATCATATTTAAGTATTGCAAAGGTATAGGGGCAAAAATAGCATGTTTTAAATGTTATGTTATGAAAACATACCTGGATTGGCCAATCGCCGTCATATAAGATATCTTCCGTTGTCGAAATAAACGGCTGTGATACGAACAAAACGTTTGGTTTTTGATGAATCCCTGGCGTGAATTATAGTGAGAACTAGTGAGAAATTTCTTTGAAAATTGCCAAAACACGAGACTTTTGTCTCAAAAGTGAGGTGCTCTTTATAGTGCAACTGAAAATCTAGAAATATTTACAAACAAAAAAGATCGCATAATATTGATCTCAAAGCTGCCCTCCTGTTGATGTTTGTTGGAACTACAACTGGTTATTTGGTGAGTAACCGCACCGCAGCACAATACACCTTGCAATACTGCTCTCTTGTGCAGTTTTTAAACTGCAACTGGTTATTCACAGAGGAAATGCACTTTATGCCTTTAATTCCCCCCAAAAAAGAGCACATTATTTGTTGTTTCAAAGCTGTCCTCCTGTGGGAATATTTTGGACCTGTACAAGTATTAGCGTGAAATTACATTTTTATTCATGACAAACGCAGACTAAACCACTTAAAGCCATCTTGCCTTCATAGATGTCTAATCAGTCACTCTCCCCCCTCCATTACGTTAATGTAAAGTGAAAATAAACCATCGCTTTAACGAATCCAACCAGATACCAATTATGTACTACTGTATATTTGTTCTGAATTTAACAAGGCGTTTTAGCATGAAAATACGTTTTAATTCATTACAAAAGCCCACCACACCACTTCAAGCCATTTCGCCTTCTTAGAAGACATCTAATCAACCACACACAGTAATGTAAAGTTAAAGTAAACCATCGCATTAACCAATGAAAACGGAGAACAACTACGTACTATATTTATTCTGAATTCAACAAGACAATTTGGAATCAAAATTACGTTTTCATTCATTACAAACAGCGACCTCACAACTTCTCTTTTTTTGTTTTAGAAGATATCAAGTCAACCATTCCCCCTATTGGTAAACATTTGGCTTGCTAACCTACTCTTTATTGCCTTCCTGTGGTCACCGTGGGTAATTACACGCCACGGGAATGTAAAATGAACGTAAAGATGTAAGTAGATAGTCTGCAGGCTAAAATAGTTTTGTCAAATATTTTTACTGCCATTTTTGTTTTGGATCTTTGGCTCGAAGGACGTCGACGAGCGCCTTGCAGCCTCTTCCACTCCTGCCAGGACAACAGTTCTGAGAGAAGAGGGAACGGTCAGACATTTTTATTTCAATAATGTTTCAACATTTAAGACAGTTCAAGTGGAAGTCGTTTGTCTCACAGGTGGAGGATTTGGCAATCCGCCTCCATGACGGCAAGGAGCCCTGCACACAAAATAAGAAGCAGGTGAGCTCTATGCAAATTGAGGGGAAGGTTTACCTGCTTACTTGAATGCCGCTTTGGGTGGCCTGCCTGGAAAACAAAAATATGTTCAGTTCAATGTTTAAAATGTTAACATCCGCCATTTTGTTTTGCAGCGTGCTCAAACCCTGTAGACGTGGCCTCCCACGTCCATCTTGATGAAATCAAACCAGGTGGCTCTCGTGACTGCACACAAGGGGAAAGGGTGGGGGGGACTATTAGAAATGGCCATCGCAAATGATTTCAGGCGTCCTTACCTTGGACATTGCATCTCCTCGACACGTGCTGAAAGAAATTAAAAGACTAAATGAGATTTGCAGGCGTTGGTGCATGTGTTTGCTTGTTTCACCTGTGATCCGAGGCGGACATCTTGACAGTGGCCTGCAACAGAAAAGGTAAAACAATTGGTAAGCTAATTCGGTCGTTTAGAATCAATTTGCCCATTCGCTTTAAGATGAGAACCTGCGGACAAAATTAAGAATACTTGATTAGTTTTAATGATAATCGTGAGTTTTCCCCCGCAGTTTACCTCCTTTCAAACGGCGCTCTTGTCCACAGATGTCGGAAATATTGGCGTCAATCCTGTGAGGAGACAGTGCAATTTACTCACAGAACATGGTTCGACGTATTTAAGTTTGTACCTCATTCAGTTAAACGCCTGCATTTGTTTGTGGTCGTCGAATGAATGTCTTATTAGCACGCTCTTGTTCCCTCGAAGTAGACCGCCGCCGTCCTGCAAACAAAGCTAAATAACACGCTGGCGAGCTTTTAGCACGCTCAAAACGTGAATTAGTGGCAAAAAGAAATGAAAAAGTAGCAATTGGGAGGTTAAAGAATTATTTAGATGACTTACTTTGTGGTAATGTGCGGAGCGCGGCAATCGGGTGGCGACGAGAGCTGGCAGCAGGTTGGAAAAGAACGAGTGCTCAATTTATTGCAGCTTAAATACGTTTCCGGCAATGACGTCATCGTTAAAATAAAAAGAAATGAGAAAAAGGAACGTAAAGTCTACATCGAGTGAAAAAAGTGGTGAGGAAATTAAAGACGAATATTGCTGGATGCGAACCCAGTCCGCTCGCATGTACGGTCCAGACCTTAACCACCAGGCTATGCTGAAGATGACTTAATCACTATGTGTTTAATTATTAGACCTATACTACAGTATGAACGAAGTTCCTCATGGCTAAAATAAAGGATGAATATAACTTCCGATTCACCGCCGAGTGTGAAGCGTTGGTTGAATGGTTACAATCTTTGACATTGGTCTGATCATATCCGAGTTCGTATCCTGTGAAAATTATATAACTGATTTCAGTTCCTGCATTTATCTTGACTAATGCAGGACTATGTCGGAATCGAACCCGACTTAACTGGGTGGAAGTCAATGTTTTTAACCATTTGGCCATTTCGGATCGGGTTCCGCGGGAAAATTAACCTAACCCTACTCCGAAGTAGCACCAGGAGTCCATACTACAATTGGTAATAGAATTCCAGATCACCGAGATCAGGGGTGGGCAAACCGGTCCTCGAGGGCCGCAGTGGGTCCTGGTCTTTGTTCCAACTGATTCAGCACAAACAGTTAAACCAATGAGGTTTCAGTGGAACCAAGAAGCACCTGACTGCAATCAACTGATTGCACTTGTAAGAAACCAGGCTGGTGAAAGGCTGTTCTCATGATGGGTATGAACAAAAACCCGCACCCACTGCGGCCCTTTGTGGAATAGTTTGCCCACCTCTGACCTAGATCAACATTTTGTCTTCTTTCCTTCCACACGTTACACCCACCCAGTGCCTACAACTGAGTCTCTCCATCCTATCCTTCACTCATGTTACTCCATTTTAGTGAAAGACCTCATCCCTGACCTGGACAGGGCATAACACCTTATTCATTCATTCATTCATTTTCCATGCCGCTTTTCCTCACGAGGGTCGCGGAGGTGCTGGAGCCTATCCCAGCTAACTACGGGCAGTAGGCAGGGGACACCCTGAACTGGTTATAACACCTTATTCCCATCTCATATTTGGAGGTGCTTATTCTCAGCCAGAGTGCTTCATAACTGTATACATATGGAGTATCGCATTACATGAAATGTCTCTTCTCTATCATCACGTGTGTTGTGTTTGTGATGTGGACTTTGTGATGTGATGTGTGCTGGCAGTTAACGGGGCGCTCAACCGTTGAGCCGAGACACACCATCATATTTCATCCTAATGCATCCAAGGTGACCTCGGACATATTAACATTTTTTGTCCCCCGTTTGGGCTGATGCCATTTTGTGGGTCATCACTGGACAGCATTTTGATGAGCAATCAATGATCGGCTGCAGCATATGATACCATTTTTCATCTTTCCAATTTGCTGTGATGCATTTGGATTGGACGGCTATCGCCGTCAATGGCATTGAAACGTCACAATTTGGATTTCCGTCAAAAACAGTCGCTCCAACGTGCGAACATTTTACAATGCCTCAACAGCAAGAACAAAAGCACAATCTAAATGCATTGGACGTCTATCGCCATCAATGGCACTGAAAGATCAGCCTCACAGACTGAACAACTTGCACTGCCTCAACAGCAAAAATAACAGAAATTGTATTGTGTCAGGTTTGCAAAAATGAAATTGTTTTGTCTCAGTTATTATCAGGATAAAGATGATTGACTGTGTAGGAACGTTTTGTCCCATGAAAGCCAGCGATCGCCTTTGACAGGCAGTTGGCCATGTTAGCCATTTGATATCAACAACCAAGACTTTTCCAAACAAACCCAGGCATGCCACCTTCTTATTTGCTCTCTCCGCGACCCTCCATTCACCAGAGTTGGAGTCAGCTGTCATCCTTTGCAGCTGCACAGATGTTAACACCAGTCAAACAGTGCTCCAACTGCAAACCGACAGTTGACCGAGACTGTCAGCAACTTGCGTCATCCAAAGAGGCATTATTTCCAGTTTCTTGACCTTGAGAACCCACAGAACAGTCAAAACACACAGTATGTTTTCAGACCTTTACATAGTCAGCCATCTTGGATGCATCCCACAATGCACTGCAGGTATAAATAGACTAATCTGAGGCTGGAACTTTTAGATTCAAATGAGCTAAAATGGAATGAATGGGAGGATTATGAAAACTCAAAGCCGTCCTGTTAATTATTTTGCTTGGAATTGAAATCACTCCAATGCATTAATATGGGAGGCTGGCGAATGAACCTTCCCTCCCACTTCAAATGGATAGGACCTATATCTCTTTCAATGGCAGATCACGTGAAATGGATCATTTTAATCCACTTAGCTACTAGCGACTGGTGGGAGGAATGACTTCTTTGCTTTCAAGAACTCTGGTTGTGCCTTACTATGAAAATGCATTTTAAGTGGATACAAAACATTGTTTCCACCCCAGATGACATGCGAAACGTGTTTCATTCTAAATGTGAAAAACCAAATCTTCTGCTTTCCTCATTTTGAATTCATTTCATTTTGATTCATAAAATCTGATTCTTAGTTTTCTTCATTTTAAACAGTATGTTGATGATGGATTTTAACATGTTTATATTTAAATGAGGAAGAATACCGGACCTTGGTCTTTTGAGTGAGGAAAATAGTTGTTGCTCTCTGATATATGGCGAAAAACAAGGCCAAATGCTTTGGGCGCGAAGAGAAAACTCATGAAGTCAGTGTAGTGAAAGCGTTGAACATTTACTGTGGCTGTGTCATCATCATTCGTTCATTCCATATCTGTTTTAGAACCCAAAACAACTTGTCATATCACTTTTTATTTTAGAATCACAGATAACTTATTTTCTCATTTTCAAAGAAAAAATATCGGTGTATCATCCCTCAAACCAACCATACAACCAACAATCAACCCTAAACCCCCACCTTCTCCTACCACCAACCCCCATCCTGTCCTACGTACCCCCACTCAAAAAAAAAAAACACACAAAAAAAAAAACCACGAGAAATAAATAGTCTCTCGTTTCCTGATTTAAAAAGTGTTAATTTAATAACGGACAACCAGCCTTGATGTTTTTCCAATGTTAGTTTATTGAATGGAAATCGAAAAATAAAATACTCCCAATATTTGTATTCCACCAAGTTCACTTTTAAAATGAACCCTGGCATGGCAGACATTGGTTTAATAGCTCGTGTGGCGTGTATTTACCCCTGGTGGCCACAGGAGGGCAGTGAAGAGGGCGCTAGCAAGCCAAATGTTTACCAAAGGAAGGCAAGCTGGCTTTGAGTGGTGTGGTATGGGGCCAGATATAAAACCGTAATTTTCACGCTAAAACATCCTGTTGAATTCAGAATATCGTACGTAACTGGTATCTGTTTACATTCGCTAATGCGATGGTTTACTTTCACTTTACATTCTCGTAATATTAAAAGGTTTAACGGTAGTGTGGCATGTAATTACCCATGGTGGCCACAGGAGGACTGGAGTTTTCAATGAATAAAAATGTCATTTTCATGCTAAAACGTCTTGTTAAAATCAGAATATTGTGCGTATTTGGTATCCGTTTTAATTTGTTAATGCGATGGTTTAGTTTCAATTTATTCTCAAAATGTTACAAGGTTTATTAGCTAATGTGGCGTGTATTTACCCATGGTGACCACAGGAGGGCAGTAAAGAGGGCGCTTGCAAACCAAATGTTAACCAAAAGAAGGCGAGATGGCGTTGAGAGGTGTAATCAAAGTTTGTCATGTATAAAAACGTAATTTTCATGATAAAACGTCTCGTTAAATTCAGAATAGATACCGTACGTAACTTGTATCCGTTTTCATTTGTTATGGGAATGGTTTATTTTCATTTTACATTCTCGTAATATTAAGGTTTATTAGCTAATGTGGCGTGTATTTACCCATGGTGACCACAGGAGGGCAGTGAAGAAGGCGCTTGCAAAACAAATGTTTACCAAAAGAAGGCGAGATGGCGTTGAGAGGTGTAGTCAAAGTTTGTCATGTATAAAAACGTAATTTTCATGATAAAACGTCTTGTTAAATTCTGAATAAATGTCGTATGTAACTTGTATCTGTTTTCATTCGTTAATGCGAGTTTATATTCACTTTACATTCTCGTAATGTTATTGTGGCGTGTATTTACCCATGGTGGCCACAGGAGGGCAGTGAAAAGGGCGCTAGCAGGCCAAATGTTTATGTGGGGGAGTGGTTGATTAGATATCTTCTAAGGCAGGGAGGCCCAATCCTGGTCCTCGAGAGCCCCTATCCAGCTTGTTTTCCGTGTCTCTTTCCTTTAACACGCCTGAATCAAATGATCATCTCATCAGCAAGCTCTGCAGCAGCCTGATTACGATCCTGATGTGGTGTGGTCGGCGTTTTCATTGAAAATGTAATTTTCATGCTAACACGTCTTGTCAAAATCAGAATATTGTGCGTAGTTGGTATCCGTTTTAATTCGTTAATGCGATGGTTTATTTTCACTTTACATTCTCGAATTATTACAAGGTTTAATAGCTAGTGTGGCGTGTATTTACCCATGGCGGCCACAAGAGGGTATTGAAGAGGGCGCTAGTCAGCTAAATGTTTATATGGGGAAAGGTGTTGATTAGGTATCTTCCAAGGAGGCCAGATGGCTCGAAGTGGTGTGCTCCGCGTTTGCAATGAAAACGCAATTTTCATGCTAAAAGTCTTGTTAAATTCAGAATATCATACACAACTGGTGTCTGTTTGCATTCGTCAATGCAATGGTTTACTTTCACTTTACAACTTACTGTAAAAATACATGTTAGCCACAGGAGGGCAACAAAGGCGATAGCAAGCCAAATGTTTACTAATTGGGGGGGAAAAAAAGTGGCTGATTAGAAATCATCTAAGGCGGCGAGATGGCTTGAAGTGGTGTGGTCGGCATTTTTAATGAATAACAATCTATTTTTCATGCTAAAACATATAGTTACATTCCCAATAAATTCAGTACCTTGTTGATATGTTTTCCATCGTTTAGGCCACAATTTACTCTCATTTTACAGTACCGTAATATTGCATGGGCCGATTGAGAGTGTGGTATGTATTTACCCTTGCCACAGGAGGGCGTTAAAGAGCGTCCAAGCGAGACAAGGTTGCAGTAGCTTTTGGATGCATGTCATGAGGCAACTTTGAAGGGATTTAGAACAGTAGTCTTGACATCACTCCCACAACGGAATATTAGCTTGACGTGCAAACTCACCGGGCTTCACTCAACACGCTCTCACCTTATGTATCTTCTGCTGCAGGCAGTTGATGCCAATGAAAAGGGAGAAAATGATGAGAGTAAGGAAACGGACTGAACAATAAAAGATCGATGTAGTATTTTTACCGTAACTAAACAGACTTTCAATCAACATTTTCAATTGCTGAAGCGAAACATTTCGCGCTTCAACTGCCTTTTACTGGTCAAAGTAGTGACAAAATAAAAGGCCAAACTAGCCTCGTATATTTAGAATACATTCATAAATTAAAATTAGCCAGCCAGTCTGAAGAAAAACAAACTCTCCTTGTACCCTGAAGTCAATGGATATTTCTAATAAAACATTTTTCCGGATCACAGCACGCGTGGATGTTATCGGGACATATTTTTATGCAGGCGGCGATGCAGGTGTGGCAGTTCGTGCAGGCTAAATGCGGGCCCGCTGCTGGTGATGCCATCGGCGTTGAGCCCAAAACACAAAAACACGAGTGTTTTTGCGTCCTAGATCGGAGACCGACTGTCACTACTTGTACTTTTTAATTGGACTTTCATCCAGAACACGCACGCAGGTGTGTTTGTGTGAGTGCGAGTCAGGCTAAGGTATGTGTTGATGTGCCAAGTGAATCACTTGTAATGTTTTTCTGGCTGCGTGTCTGGCGGGCCTTCGTGTCGCTACACGCCGACTCTTCCTCCCCCTCCTCACAAACACATTTTTGTGTGGCCCGAACGACCGATTAAATGGAAGCTCGGCACTTCTTGTGCGGTAGTTGAGGTCCTTTTGGCGAATGAAGTTTTCCTGCCATTGACGGCGATAGACGCTCAATCCGTTTGGACTGACAAATGTTGGACGTTTATCACCGTCGATGGTAAGGGTGTCACTGTGCAACAAAAGGTATGATTAACATGGCCGTTTTTGAGAGAGGTTTCATTGAAAAGAATGATTTTCAAATTTCAGAAAATTTCAAAATTGTCCAAAATGGCAAAATTGAGGTTTTCGTTGAATGGATAAGTTGTTTCAAATTAAATTGTTATGGACATTTTTTAACCAGTCCTGTTTAAAAAAAAAAAAAGACCAAAAGTGGTGTTTAAAAAAAAAAAAAAAATCAATTTAAATATAAAAATGCTTAGTTGTACACGACACCCGCATTGACAGTCTTATGGCTCTACTTAGTGGACATGAGGTTGGACTACAGTTTCAACTTTGATCCTCTTCGCTACATCAACACACGAGCGACCAAAATGAAAATTGACCCTTACATGGTCACTGATGATAATAGCCGTCCAATTCATTTGAAGTCTGAGGGCCGGCGGCGAATGAATGAACTGGCCCGGACCTTTCAAATCGGGGGTCTCCAAACCGGTCCTCAAGGGCGGCTGTGGGTCCTGGTTTTTGTTCCAACCGATCAAGTACCGACAGTTTCTACTAAAACAAGCAGCACCTGACTGCAATCATCTGATTACACTTGTAAGACACCGGATTGGTGCAAAGGTGTCGTCTTGTTTTGTTGGAATGAAATCCTGCGTCCTTATGTGGAATAGTTTGGAGACCACTGCTTGAAATGGATCGTCAAGCCAAGGATCCATTTGAAGGCTCTTCGTTCTTGGAGTTCTCATCACCTGAAATTTCCACAACTCCTCTTATTTTTAGATGACATCAGGCCTTGAGTAATAATAATCGGCGATGTCAACACTCCCTGTTACGGCTTGCTCTCAAGCATTCCTTATGCGCGCGTGTGCGTGCATGCATGCGAGCGTGTGTTCGGTGGTAATTAAGTAGCGCTGCCGCGTAGCGGGAGAGGAGGACAGGGGGCCGAAGAGGATATTTTTAGGCTCCGAGGTGTTCTCCCCATCGCCTCAATCTTCAGCGAATCCCATCTGACGGGATAATTCCCAGCACATGACCGCCGGCTTAGCCGCGTCCAAGGAGAAATAGTTGAGGTTGGTGCGTGAATTCTATTTTTGTGCTCGAAAAAAGTTGTATTTTTCCCAAATTTTAACAAATTCAAACAAAAAAACAACCTTTATTTTCCTAAAATTTGCAAATTCTCGGCTCGACGACAATTTTTGATTTAAAATTCATACGGTTTTATTGTGTTCAAATGTGACTTAGCTCTTGTCAGAGTATTACTTTCCCCACAAAAAAAAAATCCAAGATGATTCCCTAAAATTTGGGGGTCCAAGAAAAAAACTAGTCCCCCCCACCCTCTGAACTGTATCCTTGCAAAATGTCAACTTTTTTCCTTGGCCCGTTTTGGAGGAGAGGGCATTACAGGGGGAGGCGCATTGTCCCCGCATGTCTGCGGGGAGCTGCGTCGGGGCCAGTGGCGGCGCAAGAATGCTGACGGGACAAAAGGCCATAACTGGCTTCTGCGGCAGCACAAGCGGGCCATTGTGCGCCGGCGGGCACGCACACATGCGCGCCGGCCGCGTCACAATAACACCGGCCGCGCACGGGCACGGCCAAAGCGGCGGCCGGATCGCTCCGCGGCCAGCCGGCCGACAGTTTCCCACGCGGCCGCGGGTCGGCGACTCCCGTGGAAGGGAAAAGACAGAGAATGAATGTCCTTGGCTCGGTGGGGTTGTTGTGTCTTGGCGCCACCAGGGGTACGACCTCCCTCAACAAAACGCAATGAACTCATTGGGCGCCATCGATGGCCATTTATAAAAATGAATCATAAATATTTGACTGCGATATTTTCCAACATACCGCCAGGTGTCAAACTTGAGGGGCCGGGGGCCAGTTCCGTCCCTCCGCATATGGCCCGCAAAAGCAAATCGTGCACATCGACTTGCTAAAATACCAAAAATGGCACTTTAAATATTGACAAAAATTTTGCGATCAAACCTGACGAACATCGCGACCCCCCACCCCGAAATCGGCTCACCTCCGACCGTCAGACAGACGACCCCCCCACCCCACCCCGGTCCGAGCCAAGAATGCGTCGGCGCCTCCCGGCCGTCGCCGGCGGTCAACATTCCGCGGCGCCGTGCGAAGGCGAATCGAGCCGGTGGGGAAAAGCGTGCGCGATAAGGATATTTTTGACAAATCCCCGCGAGGAATGTCAAGGCCTGCGCGGCGACTGCTCAAAACAAGATTAAGGAGGCGCGAAAAGAATGTACTTGAGTGGAATCGGTCAAGAAAATACATGAGAAAAAGTCACCGTGCATTGATAATTGTATTATCGCTGCATTGGGGAAGGGAGGGGGAAAAAAAGGCCTCGGGACGGGCGACGTGATGGGATGCTATACAAAAACCGGACGAGCTAGCGTAAAGCTGAAAAACTTGACAATATTTATATTGATATCCAATCAATGAGTTCGACCCCCTCTTCTGGCGCTCGCTGGGGCAAATACATTCACGTTCGGGGGCGACGGACGGCTCGCCGCTTCCGCACTCTTATGGCTTCTTTCACTGTCTTTACGTGTCCGTATTTTGTTCCGGTCCACGCGGCCGCAGGTTAAAGTGCACAGAGATTTATTTCCTCGGTCAATCCAGGCAACGACCCCGCCCCGACAAAACGATCGTCCCGGTCGGATAATCCGGGCGTGGGCGGGGTCACCGGGGTTTACCAATTGCAGTCCTTCTTGAGCAGCGCCAGCACTTTGCGGCCCAGGCTGGACGTCCAAGGCTTGACGAAGCTCTTCATGTTGACCAGCAGGTGGCCCCGCCTCCTGTCGGCGTGGCCCGCCACCAGGTACTCGGCACCTACGGTTAATAATGACAACGGCGCAAAGTCAGCTACTTGATAATACATCCTATCGACAAACCAATTCATACATACTGTATACTAAAGAGGCCGTATTGAGATTCGTGATTAGAATTTGTTGACGTTTGGGTCATCACTCGATAGAATTTAAAAGCCAGAATGGCCTTTCTACTTTTATGGCCTAACCCTTGATCAATAATTCCCGTGCGCGCGTATTTATTATGTTCAAGTGCAGCCCGGAATCAACAGGCGTACTGTATCACATTTAATCATCAACTCATCATAAGTAGGACACTGCCAAACTTGACGCGTAGGAGAACTGACCCGGGTTGAGGATGGGGCACGTGCACCCCCTGGCCGTCCACGACTCGGGGTACAGGGTGACGCGCCCCCGCTGCAGTTTGACCTTCTGACTCAGCACTTTCTGGACCTTCACCTCCACCTCGGCGTGCGAGCCCTTGTCGTGGGCTGACAGCACTTTCACCTTCAACACTGAAATGAGAGGCCGCCGTCAGAACCGCTTTCCGGCACCAGGCGCGAGCGCGTCGTCGCTTACCGTACGCGTAATTCATGGTGCAGAACAGTTTACTGTTGGTCAGCGGCCGCTCTTTGCACTCGCACTTCTCTGGGGGGGGCAAACACAGCATCCGCCGACGTGAGACGGCGCCATCTACAAAAGCTAGCCGCGCGAGGTGTACGGGTCGCGCAGATCCTTCTACCGAGTCCGTTTTCATCATCGGACGGCGGAAGAGCGCGAACAAAAACACGCACCTGAGTAATGAAGAGCGGAGAGGAGCTCGTCCACTCTGAAGATTCGGACGGGTTCGCTGGAATTTCCCTCCAAGTCGTACAAGTCCGACCTGCCGCGCGACAGATCGACACAAGTTTGGACCGCGTAGCAACACCTAGCATAAAAGTTAGCATTCCATTTATGAGCGGCACCGTTGGTGTGCGCTTGAAAGGGTAAATGTGTGATAACGTAAAGCGCTTTGGACATTGTAAACATAATAGATAGGTAGATAAATGTTACAATCCATGACACGTGAAAAATGTGTCGTCTTTCCCTTTAAAGCCACATACGAAATTGATTTAGATTGAATTTAGCCCGTTACTGTCAAGCAAGGGCGTAGGTTTGCATAGGGACAGTAGGGATATAACACTAGCAACTTTTCAGGATGCTCAAATTGTCCCCACCAACTTTTAAGCAACCTTATTAGCATTATGTCATGAGTTCACTTATATACTGTAGGTCATTTAGATTGTCTTCCCATATGTTGTAAGGATAGAATTGACCCTACCATGATTAAATGAATTACTTTCATTATGTTCAGACTTACATTTAACCCCCTTTTCACTTGCTGAATGTGCCGGTCCATTTTTTTCCTCGTCAAACACACGTTTGATTGACCCCCACATTCACACAATTCCGGCAGAAATACATGTCAACATGCTGGCTCCTCCACCCCTTTTGAAGAGGAGGTATATTAGAAGTTTTTTTGGGCCAGCAGCAGCCACTGTTTGTAATGTTAAAAGACGTCAACGTTGTGGAGGTGGGGGAACACGCCACAAATTTTGCAACTGAAAGTCCGACCTGCATCAGAGTTGGCATAACATTAAACCGTGTGAACTTGCTAACCTGTAAAACTCCAATAGAAAGCTGCTTAGAGAGGTGTCTTCCTGTGTGTTTTCTACTGTTAACGTTAATTCAACTGTGCATTGTGTGCATTTATTCATTAATTAAGCCTTAAATACCTGCAACATGAAGCAATTATCAGAGAATCCCAAAATTTGAAACATAAGGTCCTAATGAAACTTTTTTTTCAAATTTGTAAAACGTCAAAATACATATAATAAGCATTCTAATATCTATAACCCTCACTAATTTCTGCAGATGCATGTGTTGACTTGCATCCATCATTTTTTTTTCTCCTAAAAAGAAATGTCACAATTCTGAATTAGTCTCAAAATCAGGACATTTTAGGTGTATCAAATGTGATACATTTGGCAATCAATGGTTAAAATGTATTTTCTACATCATTTTCCCCAAAAATATTTTTATTTGCAGCTTATGCACATTTTTTTTAACCCCCCCCCCCAAAAAAAAACACAAAAACACAACCACTGTAAATTTCCTTTATATGACGCAAGCATTTTGAAAAATCACTTTGTCCCATGAAAATAATTTTAACTTTTCATTCATTTTATTTTTACGTAGGAACCAGCTATTTTTGAGATGTGTACCCAATCTCTTTGGTCTTGTTAATGTCCCATCCTCAGAAAAAAAAAGCGTACATGCAGTTATGGCGTCCCTACCAATGTTGAAACCAAACCTACGCCCTTGCTGTCAAGAAAGAGTCTCACGCTAGTCAGTTCAAAACAAAAAGACCCCGTTTGGGTCTAAACTTAGCCAGAACTTTGACTCTCAGTTAGCGAAAGCCGCTCCTGGACCGCAACTCACCCGACCGCGCAGTCGCCCGTGAAGGGGTCGCAGTCTCCGGCGCAGTCGCACGGCCGGCACCCGTACTCGTGGAAGCCCCAGTATCCCACCATGCATCGGTGGCAGCGTGCCCCGCCCACGCCCGGCTTGCAAACGCAGTCGCCGTTGGCCGGGTCGCAGAGCGCGTCGCTGCCGTGCGCCGCCATGGAGCCAACCGGGTGACAGTCGCAGGCTGGTGGGAGGAAAAGAAAAACGAAAAAAAAAAATTGTCAGGCAGACAGACTTATCACCCTCCCATCATTAAGGTCAAGTGTGAGAAGATAAACAAGTCACCTGCGATCCATAAACTCATAAAGATATCACGTTAATGTTCGACAGAGTTTACGGTCGGTCCCCATGCGACGCAAACACGCGCATTGAAGGAAGTTCGCAACGTCGACGCGTTAACGGCGGTGGATCCGAATACTTTGTTATTGTAGCCACCTCATTCCACCCCGTGCTGTGTAGCGGCTCACGCGGCGCGTGACAAGATTGTTTTCTTTACGCCGCCCCCCGCCGACTCTGGAATGATGAAAAGGTTCCTTGCCACGGAGGGAAATTCCTTTGCGAGGGAGGATTTTTGCCCATCTTTATCTTAGCTCTTTGGTGGCGATAAATAGTAGGCCTTCATCAAGACTTGTGTGAATGATCATGTTTCCGTGCCATTGACAGTCGAGTTCATTTATGAAACAACATTAACCGATACAACAGTCAAAAGGTTGTTTATCTGTTTGGGAATTAGTCAAAGTAACTGAAGTTAACGTTGAAATTTAAAGCAGGCATCAACACCGCTGACTGAAAGACGATAAACACGGCCTGTTTTAGTACGGTCTGGTGCATTTGGCATACCCGACGTGGTCACATCTAACTGATAATCACCGGCGAGAATGTAGCCGGCTCTTCGTCTTTTTCGATGACTATCTGGTGTTTACTCAAGACTCGTCTCGAAAGGGGCGGCACGGCAGCACGCCGCTCCGAGACGATGACACCGAGCGGCCCGTGAGTCACGGCCCAAATATGCCGCCAACTGATGATTAACTATGGCGTAACCCTTGGACACGGCGCGGGCCGGGTACCCGCTTGGGAATCGGTGTGATCGACGAGCACGTCCCGGCTCGCGCGCTTCCTAATTCCGAGGCCGCGAGCGAGTCACAGTCCGCTGGGATTCTCAGGTATCGGGTCGCGACCCGATCGGACGCTGAAGCTACGTCACGTTCTTGACTCTTTCTGTTCACCTCTTTTCAGTAGATGTAGATGTCCAATCCATTTGAACCGCCCGTTCATTCGCCGTCAGCCTCCCGCTTTTATTTGAAAACTGAATTTGTATCTTAAACACTTTACTGGAGCAGTTATGCTGCGACAAAATAGGTTGGAGGTCATAAAGCACAACCAGAATTCACAATGCATTAAAATGACATGTATGAATAAAGGATTTGAAGTGCGGCTTAGAGAATCTAGAAACTGATTTTGAATTAAAAAGCCTTCCCAGATTTGACGTCTACCGCTATCAAGTTAGTCCCTTATTCATCAAAGTGCGTGCGCGTCTCACCCTTGCAAGACTCGGGCGCCGTGCGCGGCCAGCGGGGGTCCCGGTAGAAGCCGGCCTTGCAGTTCTGACACTGGCGCCCCTCGGTGTTGTGCAGACAGTCGCACACGCCGCCGCTGCGCTGCCCAGAGTCGCGCCACGCCGCCCAATCGAAATGGCAGCTGTGAGCGTGCCCGTTACACTTGCATTCTAGCCAGGGCGGGCAAAAAAAAGAGACAGAAAAGGCGCTAGTCACCACAAGACTGAAAATAAGCATCTGTAGTTACAGGTAATGCTGGTCCTTCTAAAAAAAATTAGCATATTGTGACAAAGATCATTATTTTCTGTAATGTACTGATAAACATTAGACTTTCAAATATTTTAGATTCATTACACGCAACTGAAGTATAGTTCAAGCCTTTTAATATTGATGATTTTGGCAAAAAAGTCAAGAAAACCCGAAAATCCCAATCTAAAAAAATTAGCATATCATCTAAAAAAGCTACTAACCTAATCATCTGAGTCAATGAATTAACTCAAAAACCCTGGGAAAGATTCCTGAGGCTTTTAAAAACTCCCAGCCTGGTTCATGACTCAAAACCGCAATCGTGGGCAAGACTGCCGATCTGACTGCTGTCCAGAAGGCCATCATTGACACCCTCAAGCAAGAGGCTAAGACACAGAAAGAAATTTCTGAGCGAATAGGCTGTTCCCAGAGTGCTGTATCAAGGCACCTCAGTGGGAAGGAAAAAGTGTGGCAGGAAACGCCGCACGACCAGAAGAGGTGACCGCACCCTGAGAAAGATTGTGGAGAAGGGCCCATTCCAGACCTCGGGGGACCTGCAGAAACAGTGGACAGAGTCTGGAGTAGACACATCCAGAGCCACCGTGCACAGGTGTGTGCTAGAAATAAGCTACAGGTGCCAGAGTTTGGAGGAAGACTGGGGAGAAGAAAATGCTAAAATGCCTGAAGTCCAATGTCAAGTACCTACAGTCAGTGATGATCTGGGGTGCCATGTCAGCTACTACTGTTTTATCATGGCCAGGGTCAATGCAGCTAGCTATCAGGAGATTTTGGAGCACTACATGCTTCCATCTGCTGAAAAGCTTTATGGAGATGAAGATTTCATTTTGTCAGCACAACCTGGCACCTGCTCACAGTGCCAAAACCACTGGTAAATGGTTTACTGACCACGGCATTACTGTGCTTATTGGCCTGCCAACTCTCCTGACCTGAACCCCATAGAGAATCTGTGGGATATTGTGAAGAGGAAGTTGAGAGACACCAGACCCAACACTGCGGATGGGCTTAAGGCCGCTATTGAAGCATCCATAACACCTCAGCAGTGTCTCAGGCTTATTGCCTCCGTGCCACGTCACATTTCTGCAAAAGGATTCCCGACCAAGTATTGCGTGCATAGCTGATATAATTCATTGAAGGTTGACTTTTTTTGTATTAAGACACTTTTTTGTATTGGTTGGATGAAATATGCAAATTATTTGAGATATTTTTGGTTTTTCTTGACTTTTTTGCCAAAATCATCAATATTAAAACAATAAAAGGCTTGAACTACTTTATTCGTGTGTAATGAACCTAAAATATATGAAAGTCTAATGTTTGTCAGTACATTACAGAAAATTATCAACTTGATCACAATATGCAAATTTTTTGAGAAGGGCTAGTATAGAAAACTCTGTTGACTCATGAGCAAGCTTGCACCTTCCCAACCTGCCCGCCTGACACGCATATGACGCATTTGAACTCATCGGCCAACATTGACGGCGATAGACGTCCAATCCAATTTGGATCCGTCAAATCTATCGCCGTCAAAGGTAGCGAGGGGAAAGTTTGGAAGACTCGTCTAAGGGCGTCCGATATCGGCGAATACGCGTGTCGGGCGGTCATGTCGGTAAGGTCAAGTTGAAGACTGAGACGCGGTCGTCTACACTCACTGCGACACTCGTGCGGCGCCCCCGTCAGGCCGTCGGCGGGCTGCCACGGCCGGTCGTTGTAGAGAGCGGCGCATCGCTCGCAGTGCTCCCCGGCCGTGTTGTGTCGGCACACGCACTTCCCGTGGACCTGCCGCGTATCGGAACCACAACGTCATTAGCCCGAGGTCGCCCCGCCGTCTTCAGCTTTGACAACTTTTGACCCTTCCGGACTATCCTCCCACTCGTATTCCCTCCACTGAAATTAGTGAATGGAGATGGATTGTTTGGCTTCATAGCGGTAAACAATAAAAAAATAAAAAGGGGGGGGGCTCGGGCCTGAAAGGCCGGTGTGTGTGTGCATGAGAAGAGTGCAAGTATGCAGCACCGAGAGCACAATAACAATCTCCTTGTCATTCCTGAGAGCTGGAATGCCATGTATGCTGGATAATGATTGAATGGGGGGGAGCGGAGGGGGCCAAGAGGCATCTGAGGAAGCTCTTTATTTGTTTGCGTTACACCGCCATGTGGGACACACAGATTGTTATACAATATGCGACATGCCGAGCAAAAGTATGTTTGCTCGAGTCCCACATGGTTTCCCACGGTGCGCGAGACGCGTCGCCTACTCCAGCGCAACACGTGACGGGACTAACGTGTCCTCTATCTGAACTGACCGGGGATCGGCGTGACGTTCCTAACGCGTCAAATGCGATACATGTCCAGTCGTTCGTCGGCTGCTAGAGAGAATATTCGCTGTTATGTATTCATTCATTTTAAATGTAAACAAATATATATTTACAGTACAGTGGCACCACTACTGACAAAAGGAATTGGTTCTGGAAGTAGTTTTAACACTGAAAATTCTGTAAGTAGAGATGAGTTTTCCATAAATGCCCTCATCCGTTTCAAGAAATCTTTAATAAAGCATAAAAAGCCATCAAAACGTGTAAAAAATACATGTTACGAATACTGCACATGGTAAGCATAAAACGAGAGTTGTGCATATAGTGTAAAAAACCAAAGAATAAAATACACTCACGTAAAGCTGTCAGAACACCTCATTGGCCGAATGGGGCAAATGAAGAGGACGCTGGGATGTACACATACAGTAGAGGTCCCTCTTAGCCAATAGGAGAGCAGCTATGTTATGTTCTGTAAACTCCAGGAGCTGCGAGTAGCAGTCCATACTGTATTTTTGCCTTTCGTATCCTTAAAAGAGGCAATATTTCCCCGTTGAGGCGTGTCCTAACCTGCAAATTCTGTGTGTCGAGGTACCACTGTCTATTGCTATCTCATTCACTGCCAGCCCAGGGATATGTATTATGTAACATACAGTACCGTAATGGCCCAAATATAAGACTGTGTTTTTGCACTGAAATACGAATGAAAAAGAGGGGGTCGTCTTATATTCGCGGTCTAGACATTATACCCATTCACGACGCTAGATGGCGCCATATATCATTGAAGCGATGTTCTGTCATGACATCTCTCAGCTAATCTCAAGTTTAACCAGTTTGCATTATTGTATTGCAATGTTTTTCCTTATTCAGTTTTTTTTTTTCAAGATTACAGTTAGACTTCACTTTGATGGTTAATGCAGTTATTGCGATTTTGTTGTTTTATCACAATAGATTGGTTTATTTACATTTCAAAAACCAGAAGCCATTCATTTACGAAAGTAATTGCACTTTAGTTTACATATTTAAATGTTCAGATATTAAGATTTGAATGAGGCAAAATGACGTGCTTTTTCTCTCAAATATATTGTTATAATCATTTGTACTGTAATTATTTTCTGTATATAAATTAATTTGGTGTTCAAAAAGTCTTTTTTTCAAACTTGAGTCCTAAAAAAGAGGGGGTTGTCTCATAATCAGGGCCGTCTTACATTCGGTCCAATACGGTATATCAGGGTTCACTAAATCCGGACCCGGTGCCACTTTTCCTGTCGTGTTTTCCACGTCTCTCTCCCCTAACACACCTGAATCAAATGATTATGTCATCAGCAACCTCTCCAGAAGCCCGATAATGATCCTGATTATTTTGATTCAGGTGTGTCGGAGGAGGGAGACATGGAAAACACGACAGGAAAAGTGGCACCGAGCTCCGGATTTAGTGAACCCTGCGGTATATTGTATTCACAGTGTTGTGGGAGTTGGTAAGATTTGACATTAAAAACACCCATTCACGGCGATAAGACGTCTAATCCATTTCTAGAGCGAGGCGCTGTCGACCCTTCCGGCCGGAACGGATCGGACGCCGATCTCCGTCGACGCTCGTGAAACTCGCTCACCAGTTTAACAATGAATTTCTCCGGCGTGTGCGCGGTTGACGTCATTCCGAGCGCGTGCACGAGCGTTAGCTTTGTGGCTAACTAACAGACGGTGTAATCAGCGCAGCGAACAGGAGTTCCCTTCATCCAAACGCTCACTGTCTGGTCTCTAATGACTCGGCTTCCACACACCCCGAGCGGAACCAAAACACTTGGCGGCTCCCCCCGTTGCGCGGGGTTAGCAATCACATTATTTTCAAGCCCGTGAAAAGCACGAAACCGCTTTACTACCCCTCGTTCCGTTCATTTCCTGGGACTTAGCCCGCCAAATGGAAGCTACACACGAACGCGTGCGACCTTGTTTGGGGTTTAGCGCGAGAAATCCCACGCGCGGCGCTTATGTAAGCGTCGGTCTGAAATCTGCCCAGGTGCAGCTCGCCCCGCGGACACTCCAGGAAGGATTTACTCTTCAAATATTTGCAGTCAATATCGCGGCGTTGGAATCTGGCCTCTCCGACACGGAGTAATAAAAAGGTATTATTTTTGCAACTTCCTTTTTCAAAACAGAACTGTGACCCTTCTTTCAAAGAGTTGATCAATTATAGCCGCTGCCACCCTCCCACTTCAAGTGGATTGGACGTCATGCATATTTGCCCGTGTTGTCAGCAAGATGATGCCCTTGACAAACAACCTTATTTACACTTACTAAAATTCCACGGCTTCTTCCTGCAGTGGCGCCGCACCCGTCCGACGCGCCGAGTACTATATTTTTTCAGAACGGCTGCCAAATTTGAATGCAAACGTGAACTGCTTGGCCAAGCCTCAAGTGAAAAGAGGAAACAGATGAAGGTGTTTGTTTCCCGCTACTGATTGCAATCGAGTTTTACTTTCTGGTCAGGAGGAAAGGCCGCCAAAGTAGAAAGGAAGCAGAAAAGCTGACCGACGCCACTATTATTATCTAGAAGACGAGCGCCGACGCCACGTCAAGCGCGCTAATGTGGCGGTCGCGCTTCGGCTTCCCGAATCAACGCGGACGACGGCTTCGGCCTTTAGCGTCGCAGTTGCTCTCGCCGCCCGTCGACGTCAGCGATGAGCTTACCACGTGGTTGGTGCGGTCGCGTACGGGGCGGTACCCCGGCGCGGGCACGCACTGCTCGGCGTGGCCGTTGCAGAAGCAGCTGCCCTTCACGATCAGGTCGTAGATGGCGAAGTGGCGCGCGGGCGGCGAGGCGGCGCCGTCTTTAGCCCGGCAGGGGCACGGCTGGCGCCGGAGCAGCCGAATGCGCACGTTGGTGACCCGCAGCTGCTGCTGGCCCTCCAGGCCGAAGGGGTCCAAAGACTCCCACTTGGGGAGGGTGCGGTAGATCACCTGGGCGGGCAGAATTTGAAAATACAACTAATTAGAGGCTTTCTGTGAGGATTGACACTATGACAAACAATCCAATTCAACGCATTACCACAGCCTATAATCTGTCAATACTTTAACCCTGGAACAGGCAGTGAATGAGTTCATGATAAATATTGTCTTTATTCTTTCATGTACAAAAAAAAAAACTGTAGATATTTTATTTAAATTGACATTTTTTTAACAGGACATATTTTTAAATGTATTTTTAAAATATATATATTTCAAATAATGTATTCAAAATATTTTGACATATTTATTATCATTTGAAAAAGGCCTCACAGATTAGACATCCATCCCTGTCAATGGCAACCGAGGAGTTAAAAAAAATTGGCCCCATTTGTTATTTTGGCTTTGAGCGCCGCATCCCGTCGCCACGGCGACAGGACCGCGTGGGCGCTGAACATCCTTTAAAACTGAAGCTCCCCTTTACGGGCTGCCATCGCCACGGCGACGGCTGCCGCTGGTAACCGCCGCCCCGAAGAAAATGCGTGTTTGCGGTGCGTCTCTTCATCAGAGCGTGTTTGTTGTTGCGTGCGCCGTCCCCCCATTGGTCGGCCCGAAAGCGCCGTGGGAGGAGAGCTATTAATTTCCCCGTCGTTGCAAAAGGTGGCGGCGGGGTCGCGGCATTGTGAGACGCAAATGAGGGGGTGCGCGCCGGTCCGCGGGGGAGCACCGCTCACACAAAGACGGGGGACAGAGACGAGGACGCACATAACTCAAAGGGCCACAAAAGCACTGAGACGGGGCGGCCACAAACAAGGGCGCAAACGACGCAATCGTACAAAAAGTCTTTGGGTTTTGGCTCACCTCAAGTCACCTCGACTCGGCCACATTTTTGTACTAGTCTAACCAAAATGGAACCTTTGCACCTGGTCTGCATACGACGAGTCGACCGGCTTTATTGAGGGTCAAAGTGTGGCGGCGTCATCCCTGGCGTAAAATGCCCTGGCAATAAATCATAGATGGTCGCCCATCCTAGCGGAATAAATCCGCCCAGATGCTCACGCAACATACCACGGTCATACTTAAGTGCGTGTGCATGAGTGACTGTATTTTTCAGGACTTGATGTATAATGTAAGCAGCGTGCGTGCATCCGTGCTTTGTTGCCGACCACATTGAAATCATCAAAATAACTGTTCAATTCCGATGCTATTGACGATGATAGGTGTCCAATCAAATGAGTTTCCATCCAAAATATTTCACTCCGCCTACATTTGACATCATCTGGTTTGGATAAGAACGTAAGGCTCTTCAAGTCCAAAGACGGACAGTTTTTATCCACTCCCCTTTAAGTCTGGCAGGCTGTTATCAATATGTCGGGACTCAAAGTCGTTATAATATCATCCTTAATTCCCTTCTGCTTGCTTATCAAGCATACTGAAGGATGCCATGACACCCCAACACATTTTTTTAAACTAAAGCTCATAGACAAAAAGCTTTTTCTATTGACAGGTGTTATCAATACTGTATGCTGTGAGCTATGGAAAGCGGTGATGTAGCACCGCTCTTAGCAAGCATTTTAAAGATTGTCAAAATGGCACCCTAACCCCAAAAAAGGGGTTTTTCCCCTAATCTGCCTTGAATTATTGAAACGTAATACGCCGAGGATATCGGGAGAGCGTAGCTTCAACGTGCGCTCATCAAAGCGACTTTTCTCAGATCAGATAAAGACGCGAGCCGTGACGGATGGCGAGGGGCCCTCCAGCGGCGAGGTGTTTGCGTTCACCTGCCTTCTAGGTATTTACAGTTTTAAGGTTGCAAACGTTGGACCTCTAGAGGGAAAACAAAGCGTATTTCCATTTCAAAAGCACTTGAAGTCAGCGCCGCTGTTGGCCTCATGGATGTTATGAGCCAAACAAGCCCAACACACACACCTCCATTTCTTCAATCAATGCCCATTGTGCCGGTTTACCAGGTTACAGTCCAATGTGCTTTGATGGAATTAGCCACCTCAAAGCCAGACTTAGTTGATTTTTTTTTCTAGCGGGCCGGAACTCGAGCGAGGAAGATTACGAGTGACCTTCGGTGAACTCGTAAAAAGGCCAAAACGGATGTGGGTCAGCCAAACGTTTAGGAGTTTTTTTTTTTTTTTTCTCTCTCCAACTTTGCTATCATTTACTCATTCACTGCCATCGACTGCGTTGGACATCTGATCCATTATCAATGGGAAAGGATGGCAGCAAATGATCGATTTGTGAAATAACATTAAACAGTGGGAAGGTTGTCGATCCGTTTCATTAATTTGAGTCATGTAATTGTTAATTTGCCAAAGTTACCGTCAGTTCACTTTTGACTAGTGACTATATTTGGCAACCTAAAAATCCAGACTGAAGCATTTCCTTGTGAACCAAATTGTTTGAAAATTTATCAAGAATTTTAGTGGAGTACCTTTCTCACCACAGAAATACAGGCTGCCAGAGCATCCCCCCGTCGCAAGATGGTCGCCAGTTAGTTGTGGCGCCAATTCAGCCTTAACCCTGCCTGGCGAGCATGCGGCCGTTAATACAGGCCAAATTTGACCCATTTCCAGGGTAAAGCCAAATATATCTATATGGCATAATATCTGTGCAACCTTTTGGCTAACTGCCGTAGAGGTTCTAAGCGTTGCGAAGTGTGTTAGCGTAACGTTTTTGGCCTCGCCTCACCTCCCCTCTGGTGCACGGGTACGCCCCGGAGTACTTGGAAGTGCAAGCGGCGCCGTCCCGCCTCGCTCCGACCGCCTTGCCCTCCGAGAGCCCGAAGGCGGCGCTGCAGTTGCGGGCGTAGTACTGCAGCGTCTGCCACGTGCGCCCGAAGTCTTGCGAGCGCTCCAGCGTCATGGCGGCGGGCCGCGGCGAGCGGAAGACGACGATCAGGTGCGTGAAGTAGAACTCGGCCTCCAGGTCCAGCTGCACCGTTTCCGACTCGGCGCCCTCGGCCGACTGCCACCAGGTGTCGGGGTGGCGAAAGGACGAGTCGGACATGGCGCCGGCCAAGTGGGACAGGTGCGGCAGCGCGGCGTTGCACTTGCCGCACTTGGCGGCGCCGCACGCCGGGCCCGGCTCGGCGTAGGCGCAGTAGGGCTCGGTGCCGTTATTGCCGCAGGCGCTCTGCGTCAGCACGCGGCGGCCCAGCGCCAGGTTTCCCATGCGAGGGTTGCAGGCGCGACTCTCGCAGCGGGGCGCCACGCCCGACGGGCCACCTGTGCCGAAACACAGAAGATGACGTTTCAAGGAACGGAGGAAGCAAACATGTTACCAAAAAAACAAATATAACAAGTCCTTCATTTAGGCCCCCTATAGTCCGTTTTTAAAAGAACCTTTGGGTGACCAATTTGAGCGGGCGTGAGGTTTACCTCAATCGGAAGCCTTACGCAAAGAGGATAATAGCGCCATTGTGCACCTGCCGGCCCCACGCTGTGACGCAGATGGAGTTTGGCAGCTCCGCCTGAACGGACGCCTTCCAGATGCTCGGCAAAAAGCCCCTCCGGGCCGCCGCCGCTCCCATTTATTGCCTTTAATTCCCTTTTGTGCCCGGGACACGAGATCCGTTGGCTCATATTAAAAATGAAGCCTCCGAGGCGGACGGCCCGCTCTGGAGGGCCTTGTTTTCTGTTAAACAGGAGCCGCTGCATGCCGAATTATGTAACCGTCTGCAGGTGGGGAGAGGGCGCCCGAGGAACGCATTGTGCTCGTCGCCGGGGGGCAAATTAACACTTGTGACGCATCTTTTAAGACCAGACTTCTTTCTAAATCCCAGGAAATGAACAACTGTGACATATTCGCTCCCACAGAAATAGAATAAAAGTGAAACATTGAATAGAAGTAGGACAAATCTGGACTAACTCCTCCTGGGATGCCAGATTAAGATTAACCTGTCATTTTTTAAAAATCAACCTCAATCCAATGGACAGGAAAACCACAACAATACAACCCTAATGTAGGCACTGTTCTACATTGTGAGATTAGGATCAATTTATGTTATTATTGTTAGAGACTAATAGAAAAGAAGCATTGAATTAAAGGAGGACAAATTGGTAGTCAGTCCACATGTGGTGCAATAGTGAATTTGATCAATATTTCAAACGAGTTCTGTATGGAAAATCACAGATGTAAATCCCAGAAAAATAACAGTGTGTTACTGGAAAAATAAACTATTGTTGCGCTCATTTCAGAGACTCAAATAAATATAAAGTCAGTCATGGTTTAGTGATGGCAGAATACAAGTAATTTGGAACTCGGCGACAACTTTTCTTCTGGTAGTCATGACAATTATCCCAATGGACTTCAGCATGGAACTGACACTTGAGATGTATGCGAACCAAAGCACCACACTGACCTGCACCTGACCACACAGCCACAGTCATAAACAGCACAAGCAGCGGCAGCATGTCCACTCCGCTCGACGGCAATCCACAAAAACAGAGGGCAGGGGATGTTCCACAACAACAAAAAAGTCGCAGGTTCAAATCCGCTGTGGCCCCTGTCCGTCACTCATCTGTGGGAAAAGCGCACTGAGGAGGATAAGAAGACGGAATATGGCGACAGGAGGGGGAGGCATGATCCCCTAAAGAAGATCGACGAAGAGGAAAAAGAAGACGAGTGAAAGTCCAGCTCGTGTGCGATAGCTCCAAAACCTGCAGCGTCTTTCATTTCCACGCGCAGCTCCGAGTGAGCGCACGCATACCGAGCGAGAGAGCCGGCTCCTCCTCCTCCGCTCTTGCGCTTCACTTAAAGGAACATTCCTCTAGGATGGAGCTCCTCACTCATGCACACCAGCAAAAAAAAAAAAAAAAAAAAAAAAAAAAAAAAAGTCCAAACAATAACAACAAAAATCTTATTACACTATAGTACTTTTTTAAAATCTCATTTAAGGAACTATGCAGAAGTGAGGTTGAGGAGCGTCATTGTTGTGCTGAATAAACATTCACAATAAATCAGAGAGCTGGCAGCAATCGCCCCTCCCGGTGCAAATACATTGGACGTCTTTCACCGTCAATGGTAGCCAAGGAATTTATAAAAGCCTATGGCGGAAAACACTGAAGTGACTTGAAGTTCCGCTCTGAGACCCTCAATATAATAATTAGCTTGAATCCTCCAACAAGTCACTCCTGATGCAATCCTTCCTGTTTGTATGCAGTACAGCTTGTGTACTTTTTCATACTAAATCTGGCGTTACATCGCTGCATGTGACTGACTGCTAATAAAGGAAGGGGAATGTGTATATAATATATATCTGGCGGAAAACACTGAGGTGACTTGAAGTTCCACTCTGAGACCACCAAATTGGCCAACTTTCAAAATTGTCCCATATGCATGTGTGATACATCATTGGAAAGCTTAAAATCTCAATTTTCTGGGGGAAGAAACATTTTAAACAGGAGGGAATTTTTTAAAGATGTTTTTTAAACAGCAAAACCCTATCTGGAGGTGAGAGCAGAATTACAGACAACATGACTAACGAGATATGATCGCATACTTACCTTGTTTCGATCCAAAAACTCACTGAGTGCCAAGACACAGCTGTGAATGGCCACAGCTGGATTTTGGGGGGATTTTATGGGTGAAACATGGTCATATAACAAGGGTCGCAATGTAGAAATCGACGACATCAAGGAGTGGTCGAGATTTTCTTTTTCATATACCCTTTTAAACGTTTTTTTTTTTTTCCCTTCAAATTTTTTGTTTGGATCGATTATTTATCATCTAACATATCGGAGAAAATGCGACAGGAACACAAAAAAAAAAAAATACAACTAAGCGATAGTTATGAGGTAGATATCGGTGACTTTTTTACAGGCGCCATTTGTTTCATTGTGACATAAGTTGTTTAAAAGTAGAATATGTGAATGAATATTTTTTTAAAGTCGTTTTTTTTTAAACGAAATATGAGACATCAATTAAGCTAAAAACGACAGCCATTTTTAATAATTATTATAATTAATTACCTTTGTTGTATGGCTGGGTTTAAACAAAAGCGGTTGCGCAACGTCTGTAAACGGGGGTTTTCAGAGTAAAACGGACAAATTAAAAATAGTTCGGGGGCTTCATGCGCCATGAAACTGCTATGGCAGCATGTAGACATATTGTTCTATCAAACAAAACAGTTGTTTTGGCTTAAACTACAGCAGTTTCTTTTAAAGGGGAGTGCAAGAGCAAAAACTGCTTTTTCAGCCTTGTCTGTTTTCCGCCCTAAGATTTAAAATGAGATGTAGCGCGCTCTAGTGGCTACCGGGTGTATACAACAACGGAAAAGCGTCATCTGGAAGGATAATACTTTGCGCAAATAGAGCCGTCGACGATGACGCGGCCGCTGATCGACACGCCGTCAAAAGAAACGGGGTCAAAAGGTGATGTCAGAGCCGCGGTATTCCAAATATGCGAGAATAACTGCAACATCTGGCGCGGCGAAAGTGTCAGGTTTAAACTTGCCGGATGGCGAGGCAACACTCAGGTGCGTAAAACGGAGGCGCAACTTGAGGTATTTAGCGCCTAGAGAGAAAGAGCAGCTCAGCTCAGACACAGAAGAGACCGTGACCCACATACGACAATCATCTCACATTTCCACGGTGGGGTCAAGTGGGTGTCAAATATTTTGTTCAGAATGTGTTCTGCGTGATAGCGTTACTTGCAAATGTAAATAAATTAAGGCCATTATAGTTTTTGTTGAATGAAAGCCTATAAAATGACGCAGGAAATTGTTATGAGGCTCACATAGCATATTTATTTACGTTTTAAGAATTAAATGTAGACCTTGTCCACCAAAGCTCGCTACATCTGCTCCAAATCACTGTGAAACTTAAAAGGCATTGCGAAAACGTTTTTAAATTCCTTCAGTGATAATTGTCCTGCAGTGTACGTTTATCTCCGCCAGACGGCAGTATGGTAAAGCACAAAACGGCAACTGTCCTTTTTTACTTCCGGTTAAGCGGGCAGAGCGTGCGCTTCCGAACGCTTTTGTGACGACAAGTAAACTAAAGTTAACTAAACACGATCTTCCCCCCTCCCCGAACACATCGAAATGGTAAGTTTGATCATTGGAGCCGCTTCGCCCAACGTTCCGTCAATTCCTCACTAAAAAACGGGAGTTTCGACCCGTTAGCCGCGTTAGCTTCCCCGTGCTGTTCTATAGAATGAATGAAGCGCCTCGCATGCTATCAATTGAAAACGTCTGGAACACTCGAATTGAAATGGACGTTGACACGCGACATAAACCTGGCCTGTTTATCAGAATGGTCATTTTGTTACGTTTACAGAGTTTACCACTAAACCCCAAGCCCTTCCTCAACGGGCTGACGGGCAAGCCGGTGATGGTCAAGCTCAAGTGGGGCATGGAGTACAAAGGCTACCTGGTCTCCGTGGATGGCTACATGAACATGCAGGTAACCCAAAACAAGCGTCAAAAACCGTACTGTTAGATGGTCATATTGTGTCATTTATGCTTGCAGCTGGCAAACACGGAGGAGTACGTGGACGGAGCGTTAGCAGGTCATCTCGGGGAAGTCCTTATCAGGTATTCCATATTAAATGAAACGCGAGGAGTAAGGACTCTTTAAGTTAACATGGGATTGTGCTTTTCCCCGCAGGTGCAACAATGTTCTGTACATCCGAGGTGTGGAAGAGGAGGAGGAGGATGGCGAAATGAGAGAGTGACGATCAGGAAAAAAAAATGTGTGCTTGTGTTTTCACCATGTGAAACGGAATGAATGCTTGATTTCTTTTTCTACCCGTTTTTCTTGTGCTACAATAAAATGTTCTGTTATTAAAACACTCATGTGCTTATTTGACAACATGAAATCAGTCAAAAGTCTTACCTGCTGTTTTTGAACTCCGCCTCTTGTGCACTTTAAACTCAGCTTTGCAAATATTTGTTGAAAGAAAAAAAACAGCCGCTCGACGAAGCGTTAAAGGAGAGACATGTCGGCGGTCAGTTTGAGACTTCTGGTAGAAAATGCTGAACAAGTGGTGGTTATTTGCAACAAAGGAGAGGAATACCTGACAAAAGGCGACAATGGCATCAACCTTCATATCATCCAGAATGGAAGCGTGGTCATCGGAAGGTCGGTGGGCAATAATAGTGCTTAAAAAACCAGCAAAATCAGGAATTTCAGTTGTCATTAGGTTTAAACAGCACCCCCTTAGGCTAACGTGGGTATTCATTAACGTCAGTAAGCGCTCCTTCATTGGCTGCCATTGACAGCGGTAGACGTCCAATCCATTTTGACTTGGACTGGACGTTTATCGTGGTCGACGGCAGCCAATGAGCAAACGGATATTGTATGAAAACATTTATTTCTGGTCAGAGAGGGTCTCATCGAAGCCGTCGGTCCCGCTGACGCCATTGCATCACAGTATTCCCGCGCTTCCTTCAAACGTGTCATCGACGCCACGGGAATGTGCGTCCTACCTGGTGAGTGTCGGACATCTCGCCTGTCAGTCATTTAAAAAAATATGATGATGATGATGAGGACAACAGGCTTGGTCGACGCTCACACTCATCCCATCTGGGCTGGCGACCGCGTGCACGAGTTTGCCATGAAGGTACGGCAGCCGATAGAATACAGACATTTGTGACTTAAAAAAATCTTCATTTTTGGGGTCTCTCGCTCAATCTTCTCCACAGCTGGACGGTGCCAGCTACATGGACGTGCACCGCGCAGGAGGTGGCATCCACTTCACGGTGGAGCGCACGCGGGCGGCCAGCGCTGGGGAACTTTTGGAGGCTTTAACCGGCCGTCTGGAGCGTATGCGACGGGCCGGCACCACTCTGGTGGAGGTGAAGAGCGGCTACGGCCTGGAGCTTCCCACCGAGCTCAAGATGCTCGAGGTGATGGAGGAAGCCCGGCGCACGCTGCCCATCAACATCTCCCCCACCTACTGCGGCGCGCACGCCGTGCCCAAGTAAGTCCACAAAGAGATGATAATCATCGCCTAAAATTGAAATGTTCCTCTCCTTGTGAAGAGGGAAGACTTTAGAAGAAGCCACGCGTGACATTGTGGAGGTTCAACTTCCGGCGCTGAAGGAGCACGTGGTGGCCGGGACGCTGCGCGTGGACAACATCGACGTCTTTTGCGAGCGCGGTGTCTTTGATGTGCCGTCCACGCGCGCCATTCTGCGGGCGGGCAAGGACATGGGCCTGAACGCCAACTTCCATGGTGACGAGCTCCACCCGATGAACGCTGCTCAGGTAGTGCCATTTTCTTGTTTCACCGTCCCGAGTTGAGATGTTATTTTACCATTTTTTTTTTTTTCACAGCTGGGGGCAGAGTTGGGCGCATTGGCCGTGAGCCACCTAGAGGAAGCCACGGACGAGGGCATCGCCGCCATGGCCCGGGCTAAAACAGCCGCTGTCCTGCTGCCCACCACAGCGTACATTCTTCGGTAACGCCGGCGTGAGAAACCGTACCCGTCACGCTACTATATATCTTGATTGTGAACGTTGCCAGGCTCAGCCAACCGCGGGCACGAGCCATGCTGGACGCGGGCGTCATCGTGGCCCTGGGCAGTGACTTCAACCCCAACGCGTACTGTTGCTCAATGGTGAGGATGCCACCATTCACCAACTATTAACTCATCGGCGCTTGACGTCCAATCTGTTTGAAGACGTCTACCATGGATAAACTCATTTAAAGCATTTTTTAAGATCCACACAATCGGACGTCTATCATCGTCAATAGAAATCAGATGTTCCCTCCATTTTCCCAGCCACTGGTCATGCACCTGGCCTGCGTCAACATGCGCATGTCCATGCCCGAAGCCTTAGCGGCGGCCACCATCAACGCCGCCTACGCCCTGGGCCGCTCGCGCACGCACGGTTCGCTGGAGGCGGGAAAGGACGGCGACCTGCTATTGGTCAATGCTCCACGGTCAGTAGCGCCCGCATCCCCGCGCGGTCAAGAAAAGAATGCCGAGTATTTTGGTCTACAGGTGGGAGCATCTGATCTACCAGCTGGGCGGACACCAGGAACTCATCCGCTACGTGGTCGTCAAGGGCAACGTGGCGTACGACAACGAGAAGACGTTGCCTTTGTGAAGACGTTCGGAGGAGGGACAAAAGCGCAAATTGATGTTGATGGAGTTATTTTTTAAATGAATGCACTCATTTTTATCATTAATGTTAATCATTCCCATATAAATCTACTTGAATGAGACCATTTCCCCCCCCTCCTTTTAAAATTACATTTTTTAAATCAGATTTGAGGTTGACAATGTCTCAAAATGATTGTCTGCTATCAAAATAGTTGAGTCAACTGATGAATAAAGAAATAGGCAATTTATCGCGGCAGCCTGATATCCAGAGAGATTAGACGTCTATCACCGTCAACGACAGCTATCTAGCTAACTAGATGGGGAATTTCCGAGGAAGAAATTGTGCACGATTATCATGTTGATATAGATAAGTTTTCGTCCAAAATAATGTCATCTTTCTCGATTGGTCATGAGGATTTAACTGACATTAACAGCAATCCATTTGAATGGGGAGGGTGGCACTTCAAACGAATGGACGTACTCCATTCAATACACGACGAAATTTTTTTTTTTTTAGTCCTATCTCAAGACACTGCCGCGTTTGAATATAAACAAGTATGAAATGTGGTTTTATTGGTCATGTCAGGGACACTTGTAACAAAGATTTTGCCTATAAAATGGACTACTCATTGTGATAATGGATATTTTTTCGACTGCGTACAAAAAGTATATGTGGGAGTATTTAGGCGTTTATACCACACGAGTACTGGATCAGGCTTGATACTTCTTGCCCGCGCGGTGGATCTGCTGGTAAAGCGTCATGGAGAAGGCCATACCCAGGAGCTAAGAGTATACACGGGCGTTAAAAGCCGTCGCGTGACAAAAGGGCCGCCCCGGGGACGGATGGGTCTCACTCACCTGTACGACCAACACGCACATGGCGACGGTGCCCAGCAGGTGCTTGTTGTCGTCCAGCCACTCTTCGACTTTCTCGTAGCAGCCCTGAAATACGAGTCAATATGACACTTTCTCCGTTTACGCACACGTCCTCCATTTTTGTTTGACCGACCCGCGTCCAGAAGGCGTCGGAAGCGTTGCGTCCACACCCCGGACGGACCGTCTGACAGCAGCTGTCGGGGACGGCGTCGACTTGCAGCGCCGCGTGCCAGTCGCTGAAGCTCGTCACGCCGCAGCAGCGCCACTAAGCAAGCGCGTCGCTTTAAAAAGCTTTTTTCCGTTTTGTTTAAATCTACACCGGAGCACTTCCTCACCCCCTCTTGGATGGTGTTCCACGCGTCGCTCAAACCGGCGTTGTTGTCCGTGTTGTAAAGGACGAGCCCGTCCTTTAAATCCCGTCTGGCGTTTTCGCTCACCTGCGAGCAGATGCGCTCAAGTATTGTATAATCGGGCGGCCGGAACGGAAAGGCGTCCTACCTTGTCTGTGTAGACGAAGAAGAGAATGAGGAGAATGAGCTCGGCCAGAAGGATGATCAACAGGACGATGAAGAACTGGAGAAAAGGGCGGTGATAATGTATTAGTCATCGGCTGCCGTCGACAGCGATAGCCGTCCGATCTGTTTCGGCCGGGAGCGGCGAACGAACGCTCAGATCCGGTCAAAACGTATTTGACGTCGATCGCCGCGATCGGCATGGGTAGACTCACGCTAAGCAGCAGGCACTTGTTCTCCTTGATGGCTCCCAGGCATCCCAAAAACCCCGTCACCATGACGACGGTGCCCAGCGTGACGACGAGGTTGGCTGCCGACAGCGACGGGAAGGACGGCGACAGCGTGGCGAAATTTCCCTGCGATACCGACAGCCACACGCCCACGCCCAGCAGGCCGCACCCGCCCAGCTGCAGAAGAAAATGAGGCGCGCTCATTTCTCGTGGCGCCGCGTCATTCCCGGTGAGGCGTCAAAGTTACCCAGAAGAAAAGGTTGAAGAGGAAGAGCATGTACTTGACGCAGCAGACGCAGCCGCGAGCCATGGTGCCACTCACAGAATCTGCAGGAAGACTAACACATATCAAAATGAACTGAAGAAAAAACAAAAACAAAAAAAAAAATAACAATAAACCACATTAGACCATATGTAAATCAAGATGGAAACATGTCAACAAACCTACCAGTTGAATACAATGACAAGGAGACTAGGATGACCTGGAAAAACAAAAACAAAAAAAAAACTATGAGGTTGAGTGACGTCATAGACATTATTTCCATACACATAAAATGGCTGCCATTAATTTCTTGTCTTTGGCAAGGCAAAACTTGCCAGTCAAGTCGTTTTTACACACAATAATAACTTCAAACTCATTATTATCGGTATGAATCCAATCTATCATCTTTGTCTCCAACTGTTGTTACGTGACGTCACTGGCGTTGGAAAAAGTTTGCGTTTTAAAAATGAACCTTCTAACGCCTCGCCAGAGTTCCATCCCCACCAAACCGACACAATAATATGCCAAATGACACTTTAAATCCAACTTACTCGATTATTTGGAGCCCCTTTGTCCGACGGAAAATCACAAGCGGTAAGAGGAGAAAAGAGGACTACTTCTTACCGCGCTATGAAGTGAAGCTCGTCATTCTGCAGTTTAATCGTCAGTTTTCATCTTTGACATGCTTTTTTTGAGTGAAAAAAATCGACGTACAGCGAAAAACAAAAGCTTGTTGTCGACGTCGTCTTTTAAACTTTTAATGATGGCAGAAGCGCATTCTCTTTACGAGTAGGAGGTTCTGAGGCGCAGGAACACATCGAACGGAAATACCTTGTTTTTTTCCCCCTTGATTTTTTTCCCCTTAAATAATTGTATTCAAATGAACTAGCATTTACGTCGGTCACGTTTTCTTTGTGGCTTTTTTTCTCTCAAAACGACTCACATCATTAAAAAAGTAAATACAAGTTATTTTTATTGTACACTGTAAAAAATGTACACTTCCTGTTTGAATCGCAAGATTCAACATTCTCGTTTTCAACCACTGCCACATCAATACAACGGCCGAGTAAGGTACTGCAGTTGAATGACGAAATGAATCATTTAGGAAATAAAAAACATAAGAAATGACTTTTTCAACTTTAATAAACAACACTGATATAAATACATGACCTTCAACCAAAAAGAAATATAATTGTACAAAAGAAATACAAAGCGACCCCCCAAGAGAACCATCACGTTTTACTGCATCGACGACGTCCCGGTCCAAATGGCTGGGACATCAATCGCCGTCAATGGCAATAATCAATTCAATAATAAAGCGATTCTGGCCAAGTTCTACCCCAGCACCCAGTGGTCCGCCTCGGAGCTGTTCAGCTGCACGGACTCGCTGCTGTGACCTCCTTCGTGCTGAAACACAAAAAATAGATCAATTTCGGTTGGCCCGTAAGATCCAAAGCCGAGGTTCACGCACTTTGTTAGCGATGGCGCGCAGCTTCCCCAGCAGGGAGGGTTTCCGAGTGTACACGTCGTCGTCGTCGTCGTCGGGGTCCTCGCCCTCGTTCAGGCCGCAACTGTCGGCGGCGGGCAGCTCGCACTCCTTGTTGGCCGACATCACCAGACGAGAGTATTTGTACTCCAACCTGGCGGGCGTACAGAAAGTCACGATAGATTCGCAATCTTTATATCAATCCGTATCTTACCTCTTGTTCTTCTTCCAGAAAGAGCAGGTGATGGTAACCAATAGCACGGCCAAAAAGGCACCGCCGCCGGCACCTAGCTTGAGCCACAGTGCCACGGACGCGCAAGGGGCGGAGCTTCTGGGAGGAAGCGGGACGCCTTTGACGCACACCTTGGGCTCGTTCCATAGGTAGAAGGTTTCCTAGGGAATACGGTCGGTCAAAGGAGCGCCACGTGACGGATATTAATGCGAGTGGGCGGGCGTGTACCTGGACGCCACCCTTGCAGGCGCCGTCCAGCTGGTGGTAGTCGTCCTGCGTGCAGAGCGGGCAGGCGCTAGCGCTTTCCCACAGGAAGTGGAAGGCGCAGCCGTCACATGTTCCTGCCGGACACGAGCTAGAAAAACAATAACAACAAAAGATATATTATTTACTCTTTGGCTACCATTGACGGTGCTAGACATCCATTTTGACGAGAAGGGGCGAATGTTGGCAAGCAACGAGTTGAAAAAGATTTCTCTGAAAAGAATGTTTTTCCTCTATATTTTTTGTCATTTTGCACAAATTATTGTCACTGGCCGACCTGGGCACGGAGATCTGCCCGCGTTCAGATTTTTGGGGATCGCAGCGAACGATAATGACCGAACTGCGGCCTTGATCGCAGGAAGCCGTCGCTTGCGTCGACCTGGAAAGTTGAAAAATGAAAAAAAAAAGGTGAAGCGGGCTTGAGTATCAGTCAGTCTATATTTTGGTTGTCTACCTGTAGAAGAAGTTAATATCTGGAAAATTGTTAGCGTTCATCGGGAAGAGCTCCGCGTCGGTGCTCACGCCGTCGAGAAAACGGTCCACCGTAGCGCCTGAAAAAAACACAACGCTGACCGACGCGTTCGCAAAGCCCTCTCGAAAGCGGACGTACCGAGGAAAGTGTCGGCCAGGACGACGGACTGCGAGGAAATGGGCGTCCGGAAACCGCGTCCGTCGGCCGGGATGACGGTGGATTGGCAGAGAAATCCCTCGGCCGGGGCGTCGCCGCCTCGTTCGTCTTTGCCGAAGGCGGCGCCGAAGTCGGTCAGGTTGTTCCTGCACACCGCCGCTTTCCTACCCTGCGCGCGAATCGCCACGGTGACGCAAAAGAAAGCGTTTCCCGACACGGACGGACGATTACCTGGTGTCCGCACAGGCTGATGTTGAAGAGGTGAAGGTACTTTGTGCCTTTGGTAGTGAAGCTGGGGTCGAGCGTGAGGGTGACGACGTCGCTCAGCGCGCTCAGGTCGTAACTTAGCGTGCGGTTGTCGCTCGTGTGCGAGAAGAGGCAGTCGCTGTAACAACGGGAATGCTCCTGGAAGACATCGCAGGGTTTATTTTTTTCCCTTTCATTTGCGGTCCGTTCATAAAATAAATCAGTCACCTCGTCGCTGACGCTGGCGGGCCCGCACGGCAGGCACGCCTCCAGCCCGTAGGTGTGGCGTCCCGCCAGGTGCGTGCCGGGCGGGCACTCCCGGCACCGGTTGGTCTCGCCGTGGATGTAGAAGCCCGGCGGGCACGGCACGCAGGAGGAGCTCGGCTGTTGCGAATTCTCGGGAACCAGAGCGCACGCCCGGCAGCCCGAGGCCACGCCTTCTAGCACGTTGGTCACGTGGATGGTGAAAACCTTGGCGTAGTCAGACACCAAGCGACGCACCTATGAAAAAAAGGCCAATCAAAGTCAGCAACCATTATGACAAGTCTCTTGTAAATATAAATGAGAAAAATATGCAGTACTTAACTCTACAGAGCTGATACTTATTTCCAATAAAACAAAAATGAGAAACTTTTTCCCTCATCAAATATGATAGTGAACTTACGTCCTGAGCGTTACTGGTCCTCTGGAACGCCCACGTAAAGGTGACCGAGTCATTCCTGCTCATGCTGTGGGAATACGACTGCCGGCTTTTGCTGCCCTGCCACGACTCCACCACCGTGGTGCTCTTGCTGCGTACGTCCTGCGGAAGGCGCCGTTGCCTCACGAGGTGAAAAACAACACTGGGAGTCGGCCATTTTTGGACTCACCATCATGAAGTAGAACTCGCAGTCCCCGCCGCATACAGTCTCGAACTCGAAGGTGATCTGTCCCACCTCGCCGCCGCTCATGCCCGACAGCGAGGCCGGCACTCTGCGCCCGAAACCAACACTTTTTGTCACGCGATCGCGCGCAAATAGACATTTTTCACCGAGCCTTACTTAAATCCGGGCACGTGCAAGCTGAGGATGAGATAGTCGTTGTCCGAAGAACCCGCTCCGCTGCGGACGTGGTCGCCCGCTACTTCCCAACCTAAAAAATACCAACAAATTTCCATTCATTTCCCTTCACCGTTCATGATGAACGCAACTCGAAATCTTACCGTTCATGGTGTCGCATTTGGAATTCCCTACATTGAAGCAGGACGTCTTCATGTTGGCAGGAAGTACGTTCCACCATCTGTAGTCGTAGCCCAAAACCGGCTCGGTTCCCGAAGGGCATGGCGTGCACGCTGCAAACACAAGACGGTTACCAAATTAGGCATTGTCTAATCTAATGCATTGTCATTTCCTAAGAATGTGGTTTTTGACCCCCATACACTCTTTCAGAGATGCTGACGATGCTAGACTGCTCTTAAAAATATAACTCTTTAAATGAGTTTGTCACTAGTAGTATGGTGGCATCAGTGCAAAAATTCAGTTTTCCTCGTTTTGGACTGACGTGAAGGTCGCTGATCCCCACCCGAGAGCGGCAAATTTCTCTTCAGGATCAACCGGTCTGACGACATGCCGGGACCGAGACAACACCTGAGCCGGTTTGTTACCGTAGGTGCCTTCCGAGCGCGTCCCGGGCGGGCACGGCGAGCAGGTGGAGTCGTTGCTGTTGTAGAAGCCCGGGTTGCACGGCGGGCACGGTTCCCTCGGTTCCGCCGGAGGCAGCGCCACGGCATCCGTCGCGTTCTCGTCACAGATCTTGGGTCGGACCCAGCGATACACTGCCTGCGTCTGCGCGGAGGCGATGAAAACAGCAATGCTCTATTGATTTTATGACACCTAATTATCTTCTGTTGTGTAACTGGTGTTTTGTTTACACATGCACGAGGAATCAGGAAGTGAATAAGTATGCGCGAGCAACCACTGACCTTCCCTTCACTGTCGCAAGGCGTGTGAACTTGGAAGTAGTCCCGCTCTGTGCACGGCGGCCTGGCTTTGCACTCGGCCCATCCCTCCACTGATTGACAAACATGACAGTGCTACAATGAACTCTTATTTAATTCTGAATTGCTACACGAGGCGGAAATGACCATGACTCAAGGGCGTAGGTTTGCATAGGGACGGTAAGGACATAACACTACCAACTTTTCAGGATGATCAAATTATCCCCACCAACTTTTAAGCAACCTTATTTGCATTATTTAATGACTTCAGTTATATAGGTCATTCAGATTGTCTTCCTATATGTTTTAAGGATAGAATTGATCCTGCCATTATTAAGTACTTTCATTATGTTCAAGCTTACACTGACCCCTTTTCACCCGCTGAATGTGCCAGTCCATTTTTTCCCCTCGAACGCACGTTTGATTGGCTGATAACTTGAACCCCTCCCCCTACACACACACACACATTCACAGCCTGACAGATGCCACCTTCCTCGCCCCATTAAAAGAGGGATATTAGAAGTTTTTTCCCGCCAGCAGCAGCCACTGTAAGTAATGTAAAAAGACGTCATTGTTGTGGAGGTGGACAACACTCCACTAATTTTGCTACTGCTACAGTGGTTCAAGTCGATTTTACTCACTTTCTCATTTCTTGAACAAGAAAAACAGTTGAAAATGAGTTTAACAGACTTATTTCAAGCAAAAAGTATGTATATTTAATCTTAAAACTTGTTTTTCAGAAATGTTCTTAATTCAAGAATATTTTTTAAAACATTATTTAAAAGATTTTTTTCTTGATTTAGGTGAAAAATGACCAACCTTTAGATATGTGGGCTTAATACGAACAAATAGTAATGTTTAAAGTAAGTGGAAGAATCTGACTCATTAATCTGTTAACCTTTAACACTCGGAAAAAAAAGACGGAGAAATTATTTGACTAGATTTAACAAAAATGATCAGATTAAAACTTTATAAATTTGGAGAGTGTAAGTTAGCATAGGTCAATACTAGAGCTGGGAATCTTTGGGCACCTAACGATTCGATTACGATTACTGTTCAGAGGCTCCCATTCGATTATAAAACGATTATTTATGCACCCCCTCCTTTTTTTTTTTTTTATGTTTTGTACATTAGTTCCAAAATTGTTCAAAAATCCTCTCAGGCTAAACCAAACTACTATTTCAGTATCAAGTTAACATATAACAGTAAAGAAATATACAAAAATAACAGTAAATAAAATACTCCAGTCCCCATTCTATAACAGCAGCTTTAAACTACATTCAATTAATTTAATGTTGTGAATCAACCGTTACAGTTGTTAAAATTGCTCCCGTTATTCCATAATTTCCCTTCTGTCTACTTTTGTCAAAGTTTTAAAACTATTTTATCATTTAAAGATAAATTCAAGACAAGGTTTTGTCGATTTAGGAGTATTTTAGATAAAAAGTTAATTAGTTTCGCTACAAAAGATCCTTCTAGAAGTCTACTGCTTTAAGATGGCGGCTGTTTACTAACGCTGGCAAGTCCGTCATTTCGCATCTCTGTTCAATAATACATGTTCTAACACCGCCGTCGTCTGTCATTTTGCATCTAGTTCTACATATATATGATATCTACTGTAGCCGTATGTTTGTAGCAACTAGCAACTGGGCGTTGTTTGTAGCCGCTGTCGGCCCGAGTCAGGTATGATTGTTTTTTTATCTAGCGGCATGAGTTGAACATGTTATTTACTCTCGGTCTGTTCCTCATTGCGTCCCAAAGACCGCGCCTACTGTGTTTTACTTCCGCTTTACCTGGTATAATTCAATAACGGGAATTTGGATGTTTGTTAATCATTCTCGAATCTTCCACGGCCGAATCGCGAATAATCTAAGAATCAGAAATTTCGCACGCCTCTAGTCAATACAGATTTATTTTTGCATTAATCGTTTAGCCTATCAATTAATTAGGTTCATATTGGTGAGAAATGTAGCCCTGACCCCCATTCACCAAACATGTTGGTCTTATTAATGTCTTGCCCCCAGTAAAAAATGTACATGCAGGTTATACTGTTATATCCCTGTCCCTACCAATATTAAGACCAAACATACGCCCTTACCATGACTCAGCCAATCCAATCCTTAACAATTTTCACTCATTCACAGGCATAGACATCCGATCTATTTGGCGGCGATCAAACATTCAAAGGGATTGGACGTGTATTGCCGGGAATGGCACTTAAATGTGATTACTCGAATGTTAGCGCATCTATGTCAATGTTAGCCATATGGAGGTCCACGAACGTGAGTAGCGGCCTTCCGGGCAGGCGGTGCAAGAAGTGGCTTTCTTGCGGGAGAAGGTGTCGCTCGGGCACGGCTGGCAGAAGGACGAGCCGGCGCCAGCGCTGAACCAGCCCGGTCGGCAGGGAAAGCACTCGGAGGTGTAGGCCACGCCTATGGTGCGCAAAAGTCGCGTGAACAAAACCGGCGGCCCGGGTGACTTTCGGACGTTTTACCTTCAATCGTGATGTCCTTGAGGAGCACGGGTTTAACCATCTTTCCGCCTACGAGAACACCAGTGGTTCTCCAGTAGAGGATGTTGGTACCGGCCCACAGGTTGATCTACAACAAGTCAGCCTAAGTTGCGGGAACACAGTGTTCGGCGTCGTGCGTAAAGCGTTTCCACTGACCGTGTGCGTTCCCCACTCTCCGTTGCCGGTGACCTTGATCCACCTTTGCTCCTCACTCTGGCTCATCTCCTGGCACTGTTCGTTCTGGACCTGAACGGACACATTTTCAATCTCGAAAGCGTCACACACAGTAAAGGTGGATGTCACACATAGAGGTTTTCTCACGTAGAACTCAAAGAACATGTTGTTGTCCAGGTACTGGTAGGTAAAGGAAACGGAGCCTTGCTTCTCCAAGTGGACAACGTACACTAACGACACGGTGCATTCGTCCCGGTTGGACTCCAGGTACACGCCCCGCGGCGTCCACGTAGAGCTGCCCCACGTGTAAAATACACGTGAATCCATTGAAAATTTAAGTCCGCAACAACCGCGCCGTACTTGTTACACGCTTCGAGGTCGCCGTTGGGCGGTTTGGCGTTGAGGAAGCTGGCGATGCTGAGGAACCCCGTGGGGAGCGCGTCCCACTGGTCAAAGCGTAGACCGCTACCCAGCGAGTAGGAACCGGCCGCGCACGGCGTACACGACTGCGTACTCATCTCCAGGTACTTGCCGGCTGAGCAGGAAAAGCCTAAACGCACACAAGAGTCCGGGATTAAATGTCAAAAACAGTTCAGGACGGGGCAACCGGCCACCAGCCACTCACTGCAATCGGTCCCTTGGCTAGGGGGCGGCAGGCCCGAGCAGGTGCCCGGGTTGAACGGTATGGCCACTCTCCAGCGGGACCCCATGGCGTCACATTCGGTGTACTGGAAGTAGTAGTCCATCTGCAGCAAGGGTAAAACATCCCTTGTTACGTCACTCGGCCGTTAATGGACGTTAGGTCCAGAGTGGCAGCGCTGACCCCGATCGCCGCGGCAACCACGAAACGCACTAATGGGCCGGAAAGGACAAGAGCGGAGAGGCGTGTGCTGCGCGCTCACTGAACTCGGTGGCTGTTCACAAAATTGAACCCACACTTTCGATTCACTCCAAACTATTTTTTGTACCCACCCCCAAAAAATCTCCTGGTTGTCACTGTTTTTGACCCATAAAAAACAAATGTGACCCCGAATACACTTGCAGAATACTGACCAACATGAAGAGCAATCCCACATAATTTGCCCAGAAAGAGTCATTGACAAAATGGACTTCTAGACATTTTGTTGTGTGCATTCCTAGCTCCTCCCCGAGGCAACAAACACACCTGTGCTATGCTCTCGCATGCCACTTTTCATTCAGGCGGAAATGCAGCCACCTGCCATCTATGAATTAAAAGCAGCGTTTATGGCAGGCAAAGCGATAAGGAGCCGAGGAGATAACTAACAGTGTGGTCCGTCCGTCTCCCGGGTGACTCATACCGGTCGCCATGGCGACTGATGAGAGGAAGACATTGGGGGGCAGGCGATAAAAAAGCAACAACTGAAGCTGAGTGCTAGCAAAAGGGAGCCAGAAACAAAAACAAAACCCAGCAATATCTTGATCATGTTTTGCGTGATTAAAAACGCTATATTGTGCGTACTGGAGTTCATCATTAGCTATGAGTCCTAAATCACTGTCACCAAAAAACAATCACATCTTTCTCAATATCCAGGACGTCAATCGACCCTGACAACTGGAATCAGGTGCAAAGTAAGAGCTTGACATACAAATAAGTCATAGATTTAATTTCTCATGATGTAACACTGAAGTGCGCGCTCACCTCATCGCACGGCGGTAGCGTCGCGTCCGCGCAGGTTGCCCCGATGAGAACTGCGATGACGACGAGCAACACCGCCGGGCAGCGACGGGACCGGGCGGCCCACGCCGGCTCCAACATCCTCAACTCGGATTACGAACGGCGGACGGCCCGCTGGCTGGAGCGTCTAAATCCGTTCGGTCGTGCGCGTCATTGACGCGCGGCTGTCTGTTTGTCGCGCGCGCGCGCGCACATACAAACGTCAAGTCACGCGGAACGGAGCTGACATTTCCTGCTTTCAAATTAAAAGACGATCATCGGGTTTTAATGTTACCAATCTTGAAATAGTATCCAAGAAAAGGCTGCTTAGACGAAGCTCGTCTTAGTCATTTTGAATCATATTTTGTGTAAAAGAAGCAGCGAATTCTGAAACCGGACGCGGCAGCGCCGTGAAGTGCGTCAGGAGCCGCTAGGCGGCAGCAGCACGTCGTAGTTGTGCATATAACCGCGAAGAAGCAGCGCTCGTAACCAAAACAAACACAAACTTGCCAGCGAGTATGCTCAAAAGAAGACGGAATTCACTACCGTCGCATTGGGAACGAGGGTAAATGACAGACAACAACTTAAACACACATTCCAGGGAGACTTTTGAATGTCCGTCGCGGTGTGTCGATGCTTAGAAGTGGCATTTCTGTGGCTGCTTCGGTCTGCTTTTGCGAGCTGTTGAGCTTCCCCGGCTAGAGAAAGTTGCTTCAACATGGCCATATTTGGATCTTTCCGAGCCGGCGAGATGTAAACAATATTCTCTAAATCGACCTCTTTTCGACATGTCTTCGGAGCCGAACGTTGCCATAGTGACGGAGGACAAAACCTACGCGGTGAGCAAGAGGAAGCTGATCGAGAAGAGCGACTACTTCCGCGCTCTGTACAACTCGGGGATGAGGGAGTCCACGGAGGACTCGGTGCAGCTGCAGGGCCTCAGCGCCCCCGGCCTGGAGCTGGTGCTGGAGTTCATCGACACCTCCAAAGTGGAGCTCGCCAACGAGACCCTGGAGGACCTGATCGAGGCCGCCTCCTTCCTGCAGGTCACCTCCATCCTCAAGCCGCTGACGGCCGAGATCCGGCCGGACAACTGCGTGGAGCTCTACGGCTTGGCGGAAGTCTACGGAACCCACGAGTTGAGTGCCGCCTGCCTAAAGTTCATGAGCTGCTACTACCATCCCATGATGAGGCGACCCGAGTTCTACCGCCTTCCCGCCGCCGTAAGGGAGCGGGCGAGGGAGACGCGGATGAACGGCGCCGCCGCCCTGGTGATCATCAGGGCCTCGGGCGGCCCGGACGCGCCCGATCGGGACCAGGCCTGGTCTATGCTGAGATACGGCGAGGCCGATCAGCGCTGGAAGCCTCTGGCCAACAACCTGCCGGCCGACCTGATCAACGTGCGGGGGTACGGCTCGGCCGTGCTGGACAACTACCTCTTCGTGGTCGGGGGCTGGCGCGCCAGCAGCCAGGAGATCTCGGCCGCGCATTGCTACAACCCTTGCGGGAACGAGTGGATCCAGGTGGCGCCGCTCAACCAGAAAAGGTAAAAGGAAAAAGGCTGAAATAAGCGCGGCGCAGCGCGGCGTCAAAGTGTCCCTCTCGCAGGTCCAACTTCAAGCTTCTGGCCGCGCAGGGGAAGCTGTACGCCGTGGGGGGCCAGTGTCTCGGTACGGTGGAGTGCTACAGCCCCGAGAACGACTTCTGGACCTGCGTGTCCTCCATGCCCGACCCGTTGGTGGAGTTCTCGGCCTGCGAGTGCCAGGGGATGATCTACGTCATGGGGGGTTACACGGCGAGAGGTGACGAGCCGATATACGGTCGTTTCGAATGCGTGACCTGACTAGTTTGCGGCGTCGTTTTGTCCCCGGCGACAGCTCGAAACACCGACCTCCTGCGCTACTGCCCCGCGGCCGACGCCTGGACGGCATTCCGCCCGTGCGTGCCGCACGTGCGCAAGCAGCAGATGCTGTCGGTGGAGGACACCATCTACCTGGTGGGGGGCTACACGCGCGAGCCGGAGCACGCCGGCGAGACGGAGGACGCTCTGACCGTGCAGTCGTACAACGTGACCACCGGCGAGTGGCTGCGCCTGAAGGAAAAGGCGTCCAAGTCGGGCTTGAACCTGACGTGCGCGCTGCACAACGAAGGCATTTACATCATGAGCCGCGACGTGGGCTTGAGCACCAGCGCCGCGCATCGCGTCTTCCTCAAATACGACATTTTCTCCGACGCTTGGGACTCTTTTAGGCTCCTGCGTTCTTTTGGACACAACATGCTGCTCTGCTCGCTTTATTTCCCCAATGTGCTCTGATAGAAGACTGCCGGGCGAGTTCTTAGGCTTAACTGAGCAGGCCGACACTTTGTACTTCACACTCACTCCAGCTTTTGCTAACTTTTGTTATGTTTCGAACACCCAATACTTAAACTGTGGATGAATATAAGGCCAAAATGGTCACAACTGTAATAATGGTCAATAACTCAAATACTGCCCATATTCACTATCATCCTTAAAAAGAATTTCCATGATGGGGGAAAAAAAAACATTTGATCGCATGTGCCTTCCTCATAATGAACCTGAACCCACAAAAAGCACTATATGTCCAAAACTACTGTTTTTTGTTTATTAATTTTTGTCTAGAAACCAAGGTGCTCTTCATTCCTCAGAATTTTGGGGTAAATGCTTCAAAATGTCTGATTTGAGCTTTGAAGTCTGCTTGTTCATCATAAAAATACTTAGACGCACTAACAATAATAATTTGCAACCTGCTCTTTGGAAAGTAAGGAATATTTGATTTGAAATAAACTCATTGGCCGCCATTGCTGATGGACAGCTATTCAGAAGTTGACCCCTGAAAGATGAATTGACCATTTTCAGTCAAAAAATGAGCAATTATATATTTTCCCCCCATATTTTAATAATTGTATATAAAACCAAATGGATTGGACATCAATCGCCGTCAATGGCACTGACATGTGACACTTGAGCTTGAAAAAAGTCATTGCGAAATCTGCTTGTAATGTGGCCAGTTAGCCAACAGAGGGTGACAAATACCACCAATGAATCCAATTGAATGTAACCTTCTCAAGGACTCAAGAATTCATCAAAAAATCACACTGATGTCATCTAAAAAAGCATCCGAGTGTCAACACAGACATTTAACCGGAAAAGAAATCGGCGTGACAGGTTTGAACGATCGACGCGCCGGGGCTGCGTGAGGTCGCGCACGCCTCCGCGCCGGGGCTCATCGACGGGCGTCCGCCAGTGAACCAACGCGGGATCTCGGTCGGCGTCTGACCGGAGGAGGAGGGGGTTGGGTGGAGCGAGGGAGGAGAATCCGCTCACGGGGGAAAACACGCAGGAGGATGCTCATCCCGACCAGAACGGCATCCGGGAGCGACGCGTGAAAACCGACGCCGTTTGTGCAATTTCTGGGGGCGGGGGGGTATTACAAATTTTTTTTTTTGGGGTGGGGGGGAGAGGGGACCATGAGCGAAGCCAAGAAAGGCGAGCTGGCCATCCGAGATAAAGCGATCCTGCATCAGCAGCGCCGGCTCAAGCAGGCCACTCAGTTTACGCACAAGGACTCGGCTGACCTGCTGCCCCTGGACGGACTCAAGAGACTGGGGACGTCCAAAGACCTGGTGAGTGCTTCTCCTGCGAATCGACAGTCAAAAACAAAGTACGTGCAATGGCGTTTGAGTGCCACTGACTCCGATAAATGTCGGAAAAACAAACAAAAAAAGTGTCTTAGCTAGGTGCCAGTCAAAATGGATTGGACATCTAGAGTCGAATCACAATTGAGCTAAATAAAATGGGTTTGTTGAAAAGAATAATTCTCATTGAATGTCGAAAACGTTTCAGCAACAAAACTGTTGCTTTAAATTTTGTTCTACTCCACATAAATCAATACATCTCAAAATTTTGTGTTTGTCCCGAGAATCCTAAAATTGCTGGTTTAAGCCCTTAGTATTAGCATGTTAGCCACCAATACATTTGCTCAGGTTATTTTTCCTGCGTGAATCTCAAAACGTAAAATAAATCCTGAGGAGAGGAAATGTTATTTTAACTATTTTTTTTACCTGTCCTGTTCAGCTGTTTGACACGGCCAATGGAAGTCTACGTGTCTGGATGGTCTGAACAGTTTTAATGTTTCACATTGAGAGTATGACATACTCCCATTGTGATCATTCAACATACCTTGTTTACTATGACAAAACGGCGAACAGGAAGGAGTTATGGGGGAACAGAAGAAAAGAAAAGAAACACGAACAACAACAAGAAATACATTGAACGCCTACACTAACTATGAATATGTTGGTGCTATCCTTAGCTAGATGCATTTCCGGGTGACACCATGTGGGGGGCCTGTTGACCAGGGAAAGAAGGGGAAGGGAAGTCTATAGGATAATTGATTGGGAGGGGTGGAGTGTACACTAATAAGCTCTGTGATCTAGAAACCAGTAATTGTGTGAATCCTTTGTGAGTGTAAGCCCGTCGGCAACTGACCCTACGCCACCCCATCGCCAATCCCGGCACTGTGCCCCCCCACCCGAGCGCGCCCAATCACAAACAGCCGCGTGAGCCCTGCCAAATGCGCGACAGCAATGCAGATGGGCAGAGACGCCGCACGGGCGCCACCCCAGGGCCACGGCCCCCACCCAGCCAGCATGGGGAGGGAGGGCTTGTGGAGCCAGCACAGCCCATTCCTCCTCCCGCAGCTCAGCAAAGGAGCCATCGTCACATCCCCCGGGATCCAGGGTGGTCCCCTGGGCCACCCGCGCCCCCATCAACCGGCCTTCAGGGATGGGAAGCGGGGACGCACCACCGACCCCACGCCCAGCTCCACCCATCCGCCCAGCCGGCCCACGAGCCACAGCCCCTCAACCTGCATGGCACGCCATGGGACCCCCAACGGCCCACCGAGTCCAGGGCAGGGCAGGGTCCCCCGCCGGAGCGGGTGACATCCGGCCAACACGCCAGCGTCCAGCAACGGAGCGCAGGGCCGATACCCAGGCAGAGTAGAGAGGGGAAGGTGGAAGCTGGAGAACACTGAGGAGCCGCCGCAAGATCGGAGCCCCAACCTCCACCCATTGCCGTGGCTGGCAGCCCAGGCAGAGGGGAGGCCACGCCCCGGGAGCCACTCCATAGAGAAAAAGTGTGGGACCCACCTACCACCCTATTACTGCGTCACCCAGCACCATGATGGGATTGTGTAGGGAGGGAAGTGCAATGTAAGCATTAAAATAGGAGAGCTCGGCTTGGGCCAATAAGAGCGCTGCATGAATTTCTACCCAGCTGCCCGTCCTCCCGCCGCCCTTTGCCGGAGGCCCCTGTGGAGTATGATGTGTGTGGTGCGTTAAAGGTTGGGCCTGCAGTGAGGAGGTAACCGTGATGTCAAACAGGTCCCATCAATCCCACAACCTTGGTGTTTGATGCATTAAAATCAAGAGGGAGCTGGGCCGGGACTGTATGGCCCCGTCCCAACTCTCCCCAGAGAAACGAATGAGTATGTAGGTGCCGGGGTGAAAGATATTTACAGTGCAAAGTGAGGAGTGCGTGAATTAAGAGGCAGGCTCCTGCAGGCGTGGCCCCGTCCGCCAGAACCACCGGCCGCAGGGCGGGAGAAGCGCCAGGGCCCCGATCAACCCCCGCCCCAGAATACCCCCGGCGCACCCGAGCACCCGCCCCGCACCCCGAACAGACGCTACACCAAGCGCCGAGACCAGGGGATATCCACCCCACCGGCAAGGGACAGCAAGCCCCACCCAAGGCCCCATGGACCCCGCCGACAGGAGGGTAGCGGCAGTCGCCGTAGTCTTGAGAGGCGGACGGGGCCGGAGACAGACGGAGGCGCGACCCGCCAACCCACCCCCGGGAAATTCTAAAATAGCACGACTCAAGCGCTGAATGACAAAAACGTTATTAACTTTGAGGAGCTTAACAAGCTAGTCATCCATTACTGTGCACGCCTTGACGCTTTTCCTGATAAAAGCAATTACCCGGAATGACGCTGTCGGGGGAAAAAATATGCAATCTGTCAAGTGTGGTGGAGTGGAAATTGTCAGTGAAATGTTTAGCCACTTGAAAAACTGCTTAAATGACAAAAGATGAGTCATCGGGACTGAAAACGCATCCGTTTCTTTCACGGACTTGACTGTTGCGCTAAAAAGCAAAGTCGGTTAGCTCTCCGCTAGAAAAAAGTGCCGTCTGATTGGCGTATAGAAAAAAAGAGAACGCGAAGGGCATCAACAAGCCACCGCTGGCGTTTCCGCTCCGATGTGTCATTCAGCCGCGTTGGTTACGCAACATTTGTTCTGATGCTCTTTCGCCCCGAGGATCTGTACGCTGAGCATCAGTGAACATGGTCATCGCGTTTCGGTGCCATTGACGGCTTTTGATGTCCGAAATGAGAAGGGAAGCCGCACGAGTGTAGTCTTCCTGATGACAGGACTAAACCCACGCTAACATTAGTATCATGAATAAGAATAAACGTGTGGGACGTCTATCGCCGGCAACGGCATCCAACCCGTGCCTGCGAATCTTAGGGAACACGCGGTCCAGAAGACGCGTCTGCTGCAGACAGATGGTGCAGAGTTGACTTAATCCCGCCGCAGGTGTTTTATATTCATCTCCAAATGTGAAGGTTTTATTTCCTTCCCAGAAGCAGCAGCAGCAGCACACGAAAGGAAAACCGCGTGCCACCCAAAAATACAGACCGTTTAAATGCACCCTTCATGTTGGTTATTAGCGTTTGGGACAATTAGCGGTGAGAGCATCAGAGTGTATGTTTAGTGGGAAGGAAGACAACGGGCTAAAAATAGTCGACAAAAACAAGCCCGACAAATGGCATCTCGGCACTGATCCCGCCTCCTTTTGAGGTGTTTTCCTCCGTGCGGGGAAGCAGACAAATTGGATTTATGAACACAATTCAATTTGGAGCTCCACGCTTGCGCCGGGGGGTCTGCAGCCCTGCCGCAAATCACGTTAGGAGGCTAGCGGGAGCGTCGCGCCGTGGCCGCTTTATTAGGTACCGTACACGGGGGTGAAAAATGCCAGGTATTAACGCGACAGCGGTACGGAGGCGGCAGATGTAAAGCCGCCGCGGGGAGCCCACTTCTCGGCGCCGCGGGGAGTCGGAAGGAGGTCGTTAGAAAGGTCACGTGACTGGCTGGAAGTGGCAGTAATTAGCAGGCACGCTGATGAGAACACCGAGTTATATTGGAGTACAGCTGAGGTGGTATGGATTGCTATATAATCTTTCCTTGCTATTTTGATCGACTGATTAGTCGAGTTCAGTCAAGGAACCAATGTTAGAGCCCCTTTAGCCCATCACCCGCCCTCCCTAGCCTTAAACGGCCATAGATGACAACAAGTCGTGTCTAATTAGCAGTTTCAACTCTGTCAATGTTTCGGGCTACAAAATGATATTTGATTCAATCATAGTGACTTTTCAGGGAATGAAGACAATTGTTGTGTGCCAAAATACGGTACCTTTGTGTATATCTTGTATCAAATACACAGAGAGAAATATTTGCTGTCAGATGACTCACTTTGTCTAAACAGCAGTGTTTATTTTGGTTATTTGATTGGATTAAAAACATGAAGTGAAGGAAAGTTTTTGGTGCTCAGCCAAGCAGACAATGTCCTCGCTTCCTCTTACCGTCAACGCCTGCCAAAAGCCAATCCCGGGCGCCACGTTGGCGTGAAGCTTTCCCCCAAATGGAGTCTGAAACAGAGATGAGGACAGACTTGATGAGAAGGGTCTCTTATTCCCATAGCAACCCCACAGCGTGGTGCAGCGCCGCCTCCTGGAGGGCAACATCACGCGGCTACGCGGCCAGGCCCGAGATTCGGCCGCGCGCGTTCGCTCGCCGCTGGCCGACGACGGCGGTAAGGACGAGAAGGAGGACGGCGCCGACGATTCCCCGGACGAGGGAGGTCGATCGGACGACGGCGTGGAAACGACGGCCCTGACGGCGCTGCTCGTTCACTGCAAGGTAGCCAAACCACCTTTTTGTCTACCAAGATGGCCGACATTTAATACATTTGGATTTTTTTTTTTTTTAAGTCTCTCACCGTCAATGAGTTAAAAGTAGGGCTGTCAAAATGATGGCGTTAACAGGCGGTATTTAATTTTGTAAATGAATCACGTTAAAATATTTGACGCAATTAACGCACATGCCCCGCTCAGATTAAAATCGCTTGTTACTTGTTTTTTGTGTGTGTTTGGCGCCCTCTGCTGGCGCTTGGGACCAACTGATTTTATGTGTTACACCATGAGTGAGCATGGTGTAATTATTGACATCAACAATGGCGAGCTACTAGTTTATCTTTTGATTGAAAATTTTACAAATTTTAATAAAACGAAATCATTAAGTGGGTTTTTAATATAACATTTCTATAACTTGTACTAACATTTATCTTTTAAGAACTACAAGTCTTTCTATCCATGGATCGCTTTAAGAGAATGTTCATAATGTTAATGCCATCTTGTTGATTTATTGTTATAATGAACAAATACAGTACTTATGTCCTGTATGTTGAATGTATATATCCGTCTTGTCTTTCCATTCCAACAATAATTTACAGAAAAATATGGCATATTTCATAGATGGTTTGAATTGCGATTAATTACGATTGATTCATGTTTAAGCTGTAATTAACTCGATTAAAAATTTTAATCGTTTGACAGCCCTAGTTAAAAGAGATATAAATTCACGCAAACAATTTTATAATCCTGCTAGAGTAAACGACTCAGTGAAATACCATACTGGCCGGAATATAAGACGGCCCTGATTATAAGACGACCCCCTCTTTTTCAAGACTCAAGTTTGAAAAAAGACTTTTTGAACACCAGATTAATTTTTATAGAGAAAATAATTACAGTACATCTGAAACAAATGATTATAACAATATATTTGAGAGAAAAAGCGTGCTATTTTGCCTCATTCAAATCTTAATATCTGAACATTTAAATATGTAGACTAAAGTGCAATCACATTCGTAAATGAATGGCTTCTGGTTTTTGAAATGTAAATAAACCAATAATCAACAAAATTTCAATAACTGCATTACCATCAAAGTGAAGTTTAACTGTAACTGTAGTCTTGAAACAAATCTGAATAAGGAAAAACATTGCAATAAAATAATGCAAACTGGTTAAACTTGAGAGTAGCTGAGATCTGTCATGACAGAACAGCGCTTGAATGATATCTGGCGCCATCTAGCGTCGTGAATGGGTATAATGTCTAGACCGCGAATTTAAGATGACTCCCGCTTTTTTAGTCTTATTTCAATGCAAAAAAAAACACTGTCTTATATTTGGGCCAATGCGCTACTTATAAAAACCTCTTTGCAACTGCATCAGCATTTTCCTTTGCACTTTGCTCAAAGTGCTCCGGCAGCACGGTTACTCATATCCCGCCGTCTATTTTTAAACTTCACGGTGAAGAAAAAAAAAAAAAAAAAAAACGCGCGATTTTACCACCGAGACAAAAGAGAAAAAAACCTGAGGCTTTGTGGGGTTGCTGATAAGCTGCTCTGCCTTTGCAGACAAAAACAACTCAGCTAGAGCACATCACAACATAAAGGAAAAATACAGCCTTTTTTCCTCTGATGTGCTTAAGTGGACCAGCTACCAATTAAATGTCCACTCTGGGTTCTTATCCACACGTATTTAAAAATTTTTTTTTTTTAAATGTGTGAGGTTCCACTTCACAAAGAAGATTTAGCTGCTCTGAAAATAATAAAAAGGAAAATGCACTGAGCAGCCCTCGTTAATATTTGATGGCGTAGAATTGAAGAGTCGACATGATGGATTCATGTTTAACTCCATTCATTATGGATGATTCACCACGGTATGCAGATTTGTGTCAAAGTTTTACAAGTCAGCGCAAACGTGGCGTCCATTTTGTGTTCGCTCAACAACAACCTCCATTTTGTGGCTTTTTTTTTTTTTGCAGTGCTGTGACAGTGAGGTGAAGGTGTCTTTAAATACCAGCAGAGTGCAAAATCACATCTCCACATCTTGTTGTCAAAGGCTCGGGTAAGAACGCGGTTTCTCACCGGTCAGTTTTGGTCCGCTTCGAACTTTGTGCCGTTCCGATTCTCCCGCAGCCTCTCGGCGAGCGGTCGGGACAAAAGCGGCTTGGTGAGCGGTCTCGAGATTCAGTTGGGTTCCAAGTCCGTCCAGTGCGCTGCTTTGATCCAAGGTACCTATGAAAACAACCTAAAAAAAAATTGAATGCATTTTTGGGAGAAATTGCATTGCAATGCAATCACGCTGATGGCCATATTGAAAAATGTCTTATGTCATATGCTGGAATATGACATAAAATGGCAAAGATTTGAAGCTTGTATTTTAATGTGTCAAGTTTTTGGTCAAAAATGCTCAAATTTTAGTCAGCAACGTGAAAATAATCTATTCCAGAGGACGAGACGTGCGAGCTGAGCCTAGGTTTGCACACGCTGCTCCAACTCAGAGTAAGATAACATTTCAACCAATCTACATAAACACAATAAAGATGAAATCTGATCATACTGACCTTTCGCAGTGCTGTCTGGACCTGAACCGCCGTGTACTGACGCTAGGTGGCGCCGAGGAACTACCCTTCCTGCCCGACGAAAAATCCGGCGGCGACAAGAAGGCCTGAGTGCCCCCTGCGTCCGCGCTCCAATTGTCGTCGTCGCGGCAGCGGGATCCCGAGTTCGCGTGAGCCCACGTGATCATCTTTCACTGCCGTTGACGGCGATAGACGTCCAATCCGTTCGTTCAAACAAACTGGGCGTCTATTGCCGTCAAAGAGCTAAAGCTCTAAATTCTTATTTCTGATCACAAGAGGTTCGGAACCTCCTCTAACTTTTAAAAGATTAGCTTCTCATTAATGATTCCGCCCGATAAAAATGGCCCGTCGGATGTTTGCATCCTAATGTGAAGTAAGAAAACATTCCACGTGCATGACGTTGTGGCGTTGCGCCTGCATGCTTGTGTACTCGTCTGATAGCGCCAAACCCCAGGGGATGTGCGCGCTCACACTGACAGGAAAAGAAAAAAGCCGAGCTGCCTTCCCGCGCCGCCTTTGTCAAAAGCTTTGTGTCTTTTTGGGATCGTTTGGAGCGCCTTTGAAACCTCCGCGTTTGCCTCTGTCATGTTTTCTTAACGGTAGCTAACTTCGGGAATCGAGCGCCATCTTTTTTTTTTTTTCAATTTAGTGTTTAGGAAAAGTGGAAATTAGCATGCTAGCCTGCTAACCGCAGATGTACATAATATGAAAAACTGGCTCGCGGAATTCAGTGTTTGAGTTAAAAAAAAAGTCAAATTTGTACAGGCTGCCACTTGGCACCACATCGCCTCTCATAGGTCAGCGCAGGTACTACACAACGCTTTTGTTTTTACCGAAAACAAAATCTGTTCAATGCTCAACATCTGTGGTTGGCAGTTTTGCGTATCTCCGTTACGACAGAACTATTTCTGGTGTTTCTCCTCACTCTTTATCAAAGTAATTTGTTTGTCTGACAAATAAAAGATGTGTATTCTGGCTAGCTCTGTGCCTCTTTTCCTTATCTTCGTCCCAGCAGGCAGCTTACGGCTTGCCAAAGGTTACCTCACTCTCACGGCTCAAAAAATAACCCCCTGCGACCAAATAAGGAAAATAAATGGCACTTCCTTCATTTGCGGACTTAAATATAGAACACGCGCGCGTCTTAGCTCTAATCAGGCAAAAGTGTCAAAAATGAGCCAACAGAGGCTTTTTCCTCCTTAATCCTCTCTTTCTAGTTAGGTCTGCACTCTTGAAATTGGCTTCTTTTTTCCCCCCTCGCGCCGACGACGGAAATACGAGAAGGCGGGCGAGAGAAAATCCCCGCTTCACTGAGCCGCCTCGCCACATCCTGTTAGTGAGCGAGCACTCACACCTTTGCAGGCGGGAAAGGAAAAAAAAAAAAATGTTTCTAGACTACGCGCAGAAAAAATACACGAGCGATACTTTTGCTGCAAGCAAGTCATTCCACAGGGAAGAGAATATTGACTGAGCTTATGTAACGTTCCACCGAGAGTGATCAAGAGAGAGACAATGAAACGTTTATTTTATAACAGATTTCATTTCACACGCAGCATGGAATTACATGGCTATCCTGCAAGGGGAGCATCAAATTCAAATTGCTAAGAGGAGTGAGAAGGTTGTTACATTTGTTGTTCCCACCTTCACTCCAAAATAGTACTATGTAATATTATTAAAATCGTAATATTAAGCCGAGCTACATCACCACCCATATATGTAATATTACGACTTTAATCAAATATTTTCACGATTTAATATTCTTTATACTAAAACTTCATCAGCCTAATTAATACTCTGTTGTTTTTAACCAAGCTAGCCATAATAATAATATTTGACCGTGACTAAAATAACAAGCCAACGATAGTGCCTGTATGTTAAAAAGGTTATTGGTCAGTGTTGTCAGCTGACAAATTTCCTGAGGCGAGGGGGCGCAGCTGGCTGTCACAACGCATCAGATCCCGTTTCAGCTTACGTAACTAGCCGACGGCTCCGGAACCAATGAGGAGAGGCTTGTTACGCTCCTCGCAAACAAACAAAACAAAAAGGCCGCCATTGACGGTGCTCCATTTGAAGCGGGAGGGTTGGCAGCGAATAAACAAACGTTCAAATGGATTGAGCGTCCACTAGCGATAGACTTTAAATCAAGGACGTAGGTTTGGTCTCAACATTGGTAGGGTCGATAACAGCATAACCTGCATGCAGAGGCGTCGCGTCCCATTAGGCAAACCAGGCAATTGCCTAGGGCCCCCAAACAGCAGGGGCCCCCAGAGGGGTCAACAGATTTAGCACAAACAGCCAGTGAAAGCCTTGTGTCTGAGTTCCTTGAAGGGGCCCCTTCACTCGCTCTTACCCCCTACTTCCCCTCCCTCACGTGACTCAGAGTGAGATGCGATTTGGCTTTTTTTAAATGGCGTATATCCAAAATGAGGAGAAGTTATCCTTCTGGAAGCGAAAAAAGAAAAAAAAAAAGCGGAAGAGGAGAAAAGGAAGCAAGACAGCGGTGAGTGTACTATGTTACTGTAGTTTTATGTCCTAATGTAGTAGAAGCCGGGCACTTTGAGTGTCCTAAAAGGCGCTCTATGAGACCGAGGCGTTATTATACTTTTATTAAATATGCTATTGCTCCAAGTCCAACTTTCCCCCTTACTTGCACACGCTCAAAGGGCCCCATGTTGCTTGTTGCCTGAGGCCCCCGGGGACCCTTGCTACGCCTCTGCCTGCATGTACACTTTTTGCTCAGAATAGGACATTAATAAGACCACACAAATTGGGTGAACAGGGGTTTTGTGCATGTTGTGTTGTGTGAGCAACATATGAGGTTATGCAGCACCAGTCTCTCTCTAAGAAGCTTCTTGCTCACATTTTTCTGGTTTCCAGCAGAGTTCATTACATTTCTCACAGTTTAAAGTTAACAGTAGAAAACAAACAGAAGGACACTTCTCTCTAAGCAGCTTCCAACTCGAATTTTGCAGTTTAGCAAATTCACTCTAATGCAGGTCGGACTTTCAGTAGCAAAATTTGTGGTGTGTTCCCCACCTCCACTACACTGACATCTTTTTACATTACTTACAGTGGCTGCTGCTGGCCAAAACAACCCCTTCTAATATCCTTCCTCTTCAAGGGGGGGAAGGAGGCGGCATGTTGTCGATATGTATTTCTGTCGGGGCTGTGTAAGTGTGAGCGTGCGTGTGTGTGTGTCGGAGGTGGGTCAAGTCATCAGCTAATCAAACGTAAATTTGAGGGGGGGGGGGGGTGGACCAGCGTTTTCAGCAAGTGAAAAGAGGTATATTTAAATTTGAATATAATGAAAATAATTCACTTACAGTAATAATGGTAGGGTAAATTTTATCCTTACAACATAAGGGAAGACAATCTAAATTGTCTGTATACCCGAACTTATTGTATAATGCATTTTAGGTTGCTTAAATGTTGGTGGGGACAATTTGAGCATCCTGAAAAGTTGCTAGTGTTATGTCCCTGCCGTCCCTATGTAAACCTACGCCCTCGCTTTAAATTCACAGCGGGAAGATTAAAAAGAAAAAAAAGCCAGACGTTTGGACGTCTATCATCGTCAATGGCACCGAAAAAGTTATTTTTTTTAGCCCGTTTCAAGGGCGGAGGTTACGAAAGGAGAAGACTGACGGCGAGAAAAGACGGAGGAGGCGCGGAGTGACTGAAGCGCTCCCGTCCGCCCGTCACGTTTGATTGGCGGCGGCTTTTTGAGGAGACGAGGGGGCAGAAAAGATGAGAGAAAAAAACATCAGCACGCGTCTTTGTAGAGAACGTCAGCCAGCAGAGATCTGACGGCCGCCGGGTCGCCATCTGTAGACAGGAGGGGGCGGTGATCATTTCTCGGCACCAGCGACGGCGATAGACGTCTAATCTATTGTTATCTCGGAAGGATTGAATGATTTAGATGAATGACAATTCCAAAACTAGCATTTCAAGGGGGTGTGCAGACTGTGTTTTGCTAGGCGCACTCACCGACTCCGAGCGCCGCCAGGTGAGGTCTGAACTCGGGGCGCTCGTCCAGAACACGCACCAGGTTGGTGGACTCCATGCGCTCCAGATGCACCTTCCAGTAAATGTAGATCTTTTGGTTGAAGCTGACGTACACCAGACACGGGCTGTTTTTGCCTTCCTTGCACGTGTACTGGCCTGAACATCGGAAAAAGAATTCATAAATCAACAATGTGCATGTATAGCTTTTATATCGACTCCATTTTGGCACAAACAAACGACAGGCTCTTTGCTGCCATCTGCTGGCTGATGGAAGAGGTTCGCTTTAAATGATTGAAGTCTTGCATTCAAAATTAAATGCATACATGCTTATCACTAGATGTCCGATCCATTTAATGTGGAAGGCTGACAGAGCTGTTCGTTCGCTGCCAACCCTCCCACTTCAAATGGCTTGGACATCTAGTGCCGTCAATGGCAGTGAAGTGGGACTGCAATGGAGTTTAATGGAAGGTTTTGGGGAAAAATAGCAATACATGTAGTGTAGTTTTTGTATTTTACTCTATTAATGGGATTAAACGGGAGTCCAAATTGGGCATTTCATTACATTAGAACAATCATTTTCTCACCGGCGCAGAAGGCGTTGACATTTTCGTCAAATTGGAAGCGTACGACGGCGCGGTTGTGGTCGATGATGTACGTCTGGCCGTCCCAGGCGCACGCCACCACCTCTTCTCGCCCGTCCCTCTGAAAGCAGGAAAACACAACTTTTCATTTCCGCTCAGTGGGAAAAAAAATACGCAAATAGGGCAGAAAAGCGACCGTGACGTCAAGCTTCTGCAGGGCAAAAAGCTGGTGATCCACTTGCACCGACCAAAGCAGCTGCTCGGAGCTGTCCATCAACTTCAGGGTCCCTGCGGCACACGGTTAAGTGTGAAAATTCGCAACGAATGAGGATTATTTGGCCTCGGCGGACGTTCACGCCTGTCCCGGGCGTCGTCCCCGGGGTCTAATTTGAACGGAAGCCTCGGGGGAGGTCGCGTCATTCCCGTTGTTCATGAATTATCTGCGCGCTTACCGTCTAAAGTGCAGAGAGCAAAGAGGCCGCATTTTGACGACTCCTCTTTTGAGCCTGTTGAGCAAACGCCGTTCATGAGTCGGGATGAAAATTACGATTGAAGAGCCAACGTCACCTTTGCTGATGCTTCCGATGAGGTGCGTGGACACATTCTTGTTGTGAATCCGCCCGCTGGTCAGATGGAGAACGACGTCTCGAGAAGGCCCCTCGCTGATATTGGTGACGGTCACCAAATGTTTGTCGGTCACGGTATTTTTTTTTTTTTGCTACCTGGCGGTCCCGGTGCGCGAGTCCTCGTCGTCGTCGTCGGTTACCGGCGAGTCCCGCTGCGTCCAGGAGCACAGCAGGATGGCGTAACCGCAGCCAGGCTGGGACACCATCAGCTCCGGGAGGCCCTCCGGACCCGGGTTTACAGACAGACTGTCTACCTGAAAATATTTAGTTGAAGTGTCAAAGTTTTTTTTTCTCGGTCACCATTTATCTTGCCCAATGAGGGGTTTAGATCAGAGGACGTTATCATTGACAGTGCTAAATATTAAATCCATTTCAAATGGCACTGGGTCATCACGTTTCACGGGCGTTGACGGCAACAATGCTCGCTGCAGTCATTTTCATTATCTATGCAGGAATATATTTACCATTACCCACCTGTCCTTCCAGCAGCCACTTCTTCAGCAGAACCAGCTGACCGGACCCCGCCTCGGAAGCGTCCGACGGCTCTTCCCACCGGAACGCTCGGACCACCCGGTCGGTGTAGCCCACCACCAGCTCGCTGCGTCCGTCGCCGTCTGCGTGAGAGGCGACCGTGGATTTGGAGAGGCAAATACTAGCGGATGGCCAAAACGCTCGTACCTATGTCGCTGATGAGGAGGACTTTGGTGTTGGCGGGGATGTGCTGCGTAAAGAAGGGCTTCTGATCGTCCCCGGCCGAGCCTTCGTGCAGGCTCGCCGAGTCGCCCTTGGCGGCGCTCAAGTCGAAGAGGTGGAACCAGCCTTCCGCGCCCACTCCCACGACAAAGTTCTGACCAAAACTTTGCCGTTAGAATGGATTATCCGCTTCCCCCTCAAGTCTAACCGTACCTTCCCTTTGTTGCACACGTCGCCCACGGCCACGCACGTCAGCTGAGGAAGAAAAGGCTAGTGTTATGAACTCATCCGTTGCAGAGACGTCCGATCCATTTTGACTGGGAGACGGCGAAAGAAGAGTCCAAATAGAAAATTGCCCACCGTGCCCGAGCAAGTCCGGGTGAGCCACGCTTTGCAGTCGTCGTTCTTGAACACGTGAAGCTTGCCGCCGGTGTCGCCCACCACCAGCTCGTTCAGCTAAACAAGGGTTCAAAGGTAAGTAGTAGAGAGGTAAGGGCAGGTCACAAAATTAAGTATGACGTGGAAAAACAGTGGAGGATGCATGAATAAAACGTGAGTCAGGCGAAGAAAGGGTCACAACGTGATATAAGTTAGTGTGCCTTTTTATTTGTGAGAATACAAATACTGTGACTTATTAAAAAGTGTATATCATATACACACATAAAATGAAGACTGGGGGTTTAAAAGAAAGTGAAAATGAATAGACACACTAAAAATGTCTTTTTCTCATCTCATTACACACTACAATCAGAAGACGCACTAATAGTTCCGATTGCATTTTTCTTAAATGTTTGAAACATCGGCTTCCTTCCTGTAAATGTGCTTTTACGAATGTGAAATGTGACCATAAACAAAAAGCGCTTGTCAACGTGACTTACCGCGTCGTTGTCCGCATCTCCCAGACAAATGGCGTGGGGAAAGAGCGTGCCCGAAAAGTCCAAACTCACACGGTGCACGTAATTCAACGACCTCATATTTGGCGTCTAAAATGATTACAAACACCTTTGGCAAACATTGCGTTCACTCCCAACATTTGAAAACGTGTTTTGGGACTACTCACATGACGACGACGATTTTTTAAATCCGTGTTGAAATCACATCACACTCTCTTTTCATTTATGTTAAGGTATAAACTTCATCCCACTTATTAAGTGCAGAGTTTCTAATGTAGTCGTCAGACACGCGTGTCCTGGTAAACATACTCACGTGATCAAAAAGTAAAGCGGCTGAAAAAGGACAAAAAGCACTACAGTATTTTGAATTGCGTCTATACCGTTTGTGTCCACAGGAGGACGGTGTTTCCTACAAGTTTGCAGGCAAACGCTCCACCTGGGTCACTTTTAACTGACTTTTAGTAGGTGCAGAAAATAATTTCATTTTTAAAGAGCTATTCTTCAATATGATTTTGTTTAGTTATATTTGTGGGTTTTAGCTGTAGTTTTGTTTTCTCTGTCCACCGAAAAGTCGACTGTAAACAATAAAAGTGCATCAATGCTTTTTTATTTAACCCAATGGCCGCTGTTGACTGATCATGTTTAAAGACCAAATGTGAAGTAATTTCATAACATGCCAAATAGGCTCACAATTAAAGTCATTGAACATTGTCCAACAAAGCATGAACAAATAATTTATATGTTGTATATTTGACAAAATAATCGCGTTTCCGAAGTTCGAGCCTGAAAGGGGATGAACCCGGAAGTGATACGTCACACCGAGAACAGCGATGGCAGCGCTCCATACGGCCGCTTCAAAGAAGTCTCTTACAAAATTATTCACAGATATTATCCTGCAAATCACTACATGAAAAAATTCAAGAGGGACATTGACACGAACTGTTCGTTCTGTGGAGATCATCCAGAGACAGTTCAGCACATTTTTTGGACTTGTTCTTTTCCCAACAAATTTTGGAAAGATTTTTGTAAGTTTGTTGACAGGAATCTACATGTGGACTTCAAGCTAAAATGGGAAAATGTCATTTTTTGTTTTTATAAAAATATCAGGAATGAAGATATTTTTATTATTAATCTATTTCTTTTGTTGTCGAAATTCTACATCCACAAATGTAAGTTCAGCAACCCGTTATCAGCTTTTTCTCACTTCCACAATGAAACGGTGTGCTACATAAATCAGTAAAAAAAAAAAAAAAAAAAAAATCTAATCAAAGAATAGGAAAGCGGAAAAAAATGATTGATATTTGTGAAAAGCTGCTACTTTTTTGTGCATAATTGCTTATAGTATTATATGTTTTTCTTCTCTGATGTGCAATATTTGTGTTTGTATTCTTTTGTTTTTTGGTTTATATTATTTATTATTTTCTGTCTTTTTTGTGTTTGTATTGTTTATTCTGTCGTGTTGTTGTTAAATTTGTTGTTTAAAAAAAAAAAAAAAAAAAAGCTCCATTCGGCCGCAAGGTTGGAATTTTATGTTGGACCTAACATGTATTAGCCAGACGCTAATCAGGATGCAAACAATGTGCCTAGACTACCTGACATGGAATGGAGACAAGACCCATCGAGATTACAAGATTGGTAAAATATAGGCCAGGGGTGGGCAAACCGGTCCTCGAGGGCCACAGTGGGTCCTGGTCTTTGTTCCAACTGACCCAGCACAGATAGTTTAACCAATGCGGTTTCAGCAGAAATGAGAAGCACCTGACTGCAATCGACTGATTACACTTGTAAAACAGTGGATTGGTGAAAAGGTGTCCTCTTAATGGGTTGCAACAAAAACCCGCACCCACTGTGGCCCTTTGTGGAATTAATTGCCCACCCCTGATATAGGCTGTTATTATTTTCATGATTTGAAGATGCAGGCATTTGCACATAATTTTATGTTTTTGTCTATCTGATGACATTGTTTAAAAAAATAATAATCAGACTTCATGTTCATTTTGGCAGATGAGGCAGCTCTCGTGCATATAAAACAATACTATAAAAACGTTGGGGGGAAAGAAGGAGATGAGTCGTTGATGGCTTTCTACACTTTATTGTGGCAACAATAAGAAAACAAAATAATAGCGGACTGCCGCCACATTCTACCGCAAAGTTTTGCTTCTTGCTCATCTCCCCCTCGCCTCCTACAACTCACAGCTCTCCAGTCCCAGCGTCTCTTAAACGGATCGTGCATAGTGTCTTGTTATGAGCTTTTTGTTGACAAAGGTATCGAACACACGACGTTCTGACAACTTTGTTTCTTTATTAACATATGGAGCTAACAGTACGAATACAGCTTGGTGCTCTCGGCAGGCTGTGCGGAGCGATAGAGCCTGTCCCTCTCTATTACACTCCCGCGTCACGTGACCAAAACAAGAGTAACGTTGCGTGTACTTCAGAGTGCCTCGAAAAACATTACATCAGAATATTACACTCAGTTAGGACATTACAGTATAAAATAAAATAATAATATGCATAAATTCATTTACACACCAAATCCCAAGAATTGCATGTTGTTTATGAAAATTAACGTCATATGAAAGAGTCGGAGATTTGTTGGTGCACTGAGAAGCTGGACCAACAAATCACACTTCTGACATTTAAAAAAAAAACAAAAAAAAAAAAAGCGGCATATTGGGAGCAAGCAGCCAGGATCAAATGGTATTTCAACATGCCAAAAAGACTGTTGCATTTACTGTCTTTTTTCAAAAAGAAGGAAGATGGTTCAAAACGAGTCAGAAAAGCACATAAAAAGAAAGAAAAAAAGGAAAGTCCCACAGCATGGCAAGTGGTCATTTGCATGTTATTTTCAGCACCATTTTCTGCATAATGCCCGTAACTTTGTGCGGGCCCGTGAAGGGGCCATCGGACAGCAGCGTGGTGACGTAGCGGGAAGTGAGGAGAAGAGTGCGGCGTGAGAGCAAAGTTGGCGGTCGCATGTTGCAGCAGTCCGCTGTTATTTTTGTTATTGAACTGTTGCCACAATAAAGTGAAGGAAGCCATCATTCACTTCTGTCCTTACTATTTCCCTATTCGGGCTATTACAATATGTTCCGGGACCTGTCCACGTGCCGTCATCCCTGCGCTGTCATATGTACTTATGATTTACAAATTAAGCGCACTGCTCCACAACAGTTGGCAGCTCTGCTTTGACAAAGTCATCAGTCATCTCTCCAAAAATCACACTTAGTTTTTTGAAAATCCTTATCATGAGCAGACCGGTTGAGGAAGCAGGCATCTTCGAAGTCTTTGTAGCAGAGAACACGACTCGATGATGGCGTGAAATTCATTCGCTTAGTGCGAACAAAAGATGTCCATTTACGTGCCCTGCTATCCTTCGGCCACTCATACAACTTTTCTTTAGATTGAGAACAATACATCGCCACACACCGCAGTGGCATCTTACCGAGAAGCAATGCAACAATACTGTGTGTATGGCGGACATCCCTCGCAGTTCTCGGTGTGACGTCATTTCCGGAGATTGTCGAAGAAAAGCATTTTGGTTGTCAAGGGCGTTGCTATGGGTTAAACAAAGAATCTGGAAGGGTTGTGTTAAAAAAAAAAAAAAAAAAAAAACGAAAATATGCATATAATTGTTTAGCCATTCATATTATTCAAAAACATGGTTGGCCAACCTTACTTCACATTTGGTCTTTAAGTGCCATTGACAACGATAGGCGTCCAATACATTTTGACTGGGAGGGGGTGATGAAGAAAAATATGATGTAAAAAGATGGGGGGAAAAAAATCTAAAAAGAGTGGTTATGTTTTGTATAACATGAATCTGAGTGTGTTGTGCATGGATGGGCTCCCTCTCGTGGTTTCTTGAAATACATCACTCTCAAAGGACAGTTCAATTGTGTTTACTTATAATTAGCATTTTAGCTTACTTTTTTTTTTTTTTTACCAAATTTTTAACACTTTTCCAACTTTTTTCAAGTTAAACAGTCGTTGTCCCGGGAAGGTGTTTAAAGGAGGCCCAGATGTCCGGTCCCGGCTGACGGGAGCGGTCCGCAAGTCCTCACAAAGCACTAATTGGACTCTGGAAGCGTCCGCCAGCGCGGGGATTGGTTTCACACACGCCGGGCGCTCAATAGAACCCACGCTCCTTTTTCTAAACTCCCTTGCTAAGCCCAACACAGAGGCGGGCCTAAAGGGGGGGAAGGAGCAAATAAAGGAAAGAAGCGAGTGGGGGTCTCCCCTCAATGGAAGCTTGATTTTGAATGCTATACCAACACAGAAAATTGCACAATTTATTACAATCCCTCTTCAGGACTCGGGGATTGTACAAAGGAGGGAGTTGGGTAAGAGAGGGGGGACAGAGGTGCATGAGAGCGAGGAGTGGAGGGGGGGCTACACTTTGCTGTGTTTTGTTCCACTCTGACTGACAAGTCTTATTATGTGGCACTCTCCCAAAGCGACAATAACGCACACAGCACAGCGCCTGCTGGACGCTACTGTAACACTATCAAGTGGAGCCAATCGCACACAAAGGGCCCCCCTGGCTGTCCCTAGTGCCCCCGCCCCCCCGCCATACGGACCATGATCTGCTCCAATCAAAGTGGAAAATTTCAGCCTGGCTGGAACATTAGCAGAGGATGCCACACTTCAATCTTGCACTTGCTGAGAAAGGAAAGAAAATTGCAAATATTCATAAAAATCAACACGTGCAAGTAATCTTACAAAAAAAAAGTTCAAACAATGACATTTACTGCATGAAAACAAATCAAGAAAATAGTTCCACAATGCAGTTTGAGCACTTGACATTTTTTTTTTTTTTTCCCCCAGTATCTGAGTTATTCACTGCATTGAGGAATAAGCGGCATGGGAAATGAATGAATGAATGAATGATGATGTTACACGTTCAATCAGGGGCTGGCAGCACTCTTTTGATCGCTGCCAGCCAATCCCCGCACATTCAAAATGAATTAAACGTCTATAGCTGTCAATGGCAGTCAACTAAGTTGAGGCAAAAGGGAACTTTCTATCCAAAAAGAACACCCACTCCCACACAGAGCGTCTGTTTGTTTAGCGCTCCAAGCGGCACGCGCCAGGCGCGCGCATCGCACCGGCGCGGTGGGCGGAGCCAAGGTGTGGCCACGCGGCCGGCCGCCGGTCGCGGGCCGTTGAAAAGCGGCCGTCTCTTGTGTCCTGGTCACACTCCACCGGCGACGGCACGCAGGACGCAGGCGCGCGTCCAACCACGTGACCGGCACGAGCGCGAGACCAGAGACAAAAAAAAAAAAAAAAAAAATTGGGGGGAAAAAAAACTGTGATTTTTATTACTGGAGAAAGAAAGTTTTTTTTTCTTCCCTGAGCGACAGGTGTTTTTTTTTAATCCATTTTGGAGCGCACCATGGAGCTGGCTCCTGCAGCCTGCTTGTTCACGGCGCAAAGTGTCCCTCTCAGCCCGAGCGGCAAACCCGTCCCGGCGGCGTCGGCCGCCTCCAAGCGCGCGCGCTCGTCCTCCCCGGAGCTCCTCCGCTGCAAGCGCCGCCTCAACTTCGCGGCTTTCGGCTACTCTCTTCCCCCGCAGCAGCCGCACGCCGTGGCGCGGCGCAACGAGCGCGAGCGCAACCGGGTCAAGCTGGTCAACAACGGCTTCGCCACCTTGCGCGAGCACGTCCCCAACGGGGCCGCCAACAAGAAGATGAGCAAGGTGGAGACGCTCCGCTCGGCCGTCGAGTACATTCGCGCTCTGCAGCAGCTGCTGGACGAGCACGACGCCGTAAGCGCGGCTTTCCAGGCGGGCGTGCTGGCCTCGTCGCCCGGCCTGGCGGCGCAGGGTTACCCGGCGGCGGATATGAACTCCATGGCCGGCTCGCCCGTGTCCTCCTACTCGTCGGACGAGGTGTCGTACGACCCCCTCAGCCCGGAGGAGCAGGAGCTCCTCGACTTCACCAACTGGTTCTGAACTGAACTCCTCTCGAACTGCGTATTTTCAAATACTCCTCAGTTGAAAATGGAGATGGAACCCCCGTGGCCGGAGGATGCTCGAGAAGCACCCAGCTCCGGGAAAAAAAAACAAAAAAAAAACGCAGGACGTCAAGTGGGGACGAACACAGGACAGATTTTTGCTGCCCAGGCGCAACAACGAGCTATAGCAGCACATTCATTAAATATGAAGAAACTATGCTAAACCCAATCACAACAGCCCGGAATGCTTCCAATTTATAAAAATAATAATCTATCATCTCCTCTGTTGTTCTTTTGTGCAAATATAAACTATTTTTCTATGTCCAGAGATTTAAACACGTTTTTGTATATATATTTTGCCTACATAATTCTATATATGTCACGTGTTATTCCTTTTGCTTCGACGCAGCACCGACGTGTCTTATTTAAAGATGTCCACTTGTTCACGATCAAAACCTTTGATGCAGCTAGTGTCCAAACAAGCAAGATTATTATTATAACCGTTGTCATAATAATAATAACGAGCATATTTTCTAGAGTGCATTAATAAATTTGCTACAGAATCTTAAAGTTGGTCTTGGATGTTTTCTTGTTGGCACATGCACAATTTTCCCCCCATTGTTTCTCAAATTTGAACTCCATCGACGACGATGGACGTCCAATTTCATGTGAAATGGCAGCGAATGGATGTTTGTTCGTTCGCCGCCAGACTCTTCCAGTTCACTCGGTTTCGGTGTCTGTCGATGTTAGCCAATGATGACAACTTATGCCTAGAAATTGCTTTATGTGAATGTTGTGTGGTTTTGATTCACACTTAATCTTAAAAAGTTACATGACAGTTTTGCTACATCAAAACAAGGGAGGGGGGGGGGGCTTGGGGTCTTTCAGGCAAAATAAGTTTGACACATGAAGGGGGGCGGGAGGCGTTGGGCGTGTGCCACGCGAGCTGCTTTGCGTCCAAAATTCCCGCCCAAAAATAAGTGCACATATGAAGAAGACTCCCCTGCGGGATACGACGGTCTCTAAATTGAAGAAATTCCACGTTGATTGTATAACATCTGATGACACATGAATGGAACTTGTCAGCATGTCGACTGCAATAATAAAAAGTATAAAAGTCTGCTTTTCCAGTCATTGGATAAACCCGTGCGGTGGGCCCGGCCGTCAGAGCCCGCCACGCATCTAATGGCCGACAATGAGGGCATCTAATATCTGATGGGAGGATTATTCATTGCGGGCTGCTTGTTCAATTGCACATTTGCATATTAAGAGCCAAAAGTAGCACAGATCACGTTGGGACAGAAACGGGATAATGTTGAGTGAAGGAGTCGCTGAATCAGGTTTGGAGGAAATAAACTGTTGTTTCTCATTTTTGTCCAATGACCGCATGTGGGGCAATCGAACTTTTTTGGAGGGCAGTCAAAAGGTTAGTTCTTGGGGAAAAGGTCATCATTGGAGTCAATAAACTAGTCATTTTTCTATGTGTTAAGGACATTTCAGCACCACAGACAGCAACCCTGACTTTTGTTTTTCATTTGGCAGGCTTAATCCATGAAAGGATATTTTGCGGTCGTACCTGCTCGGCATCGCGGAGCGGGTTAGCCACGACCGACGTGTGGATGAGCATAAGGAGCGGCAGGTAGGCTAGTTTCGGAGCCTGCGCTCGATGGCCGCTTGTCAGTCCGGGTGGACTCCGCCCGCCTTGAGCTCCAGCGGGAGCTCCTCGGCGCTAATGAAACCTCGTTGGACGCTCAATTCGGGGCGTTGCTCCTCCAACAGGAACAGGAAGAGCCGCTGCAATCGGGGAAACGAATACATTTCAACGCCATTGACGGCGGTAGACGTCAAAATCCATTGTCACGCCTAATGTTATATCAACACAAAACCAGAAATTCTATCAAGTTCACTTTTAACATACACGTATGTTCAGATGTGCAACTTTTAATTGGAAGCACCTCTGTACGCGAGTGTGTGTTGTTGTACGTGTGTAGTTTTGCGGCTGGCGTCAGATTACCTCAGCCTATTTGTGCTCTTCTTGGAGTGCACCTGTTTGCACAGTTAATGCAGGCTGGATAATAATTGCTGGGGGTGGCCGGGGTGCCACTAATCCCCAGCCTGGCAATTAGCCAATTCCCCCTGTGAAGCAAGGAGGCTAACAACGCTATCCCTGACAGCTACCTGCAAAATGGATGGCTCTTTAATGGGATTAGGCCAGCGCTAATCTGGGAGTCCAATACTTCGCTCATTCACCGCGATGAATGTTTGATCTATTTGGACTGGGAGGGGGCGCCAAATACAATGAGCAGCAACAAAAGCGTACATTTTTTGGTCAAAAATAATGACTACCAAGAGAGATTTTGGCGCGAGCCCACCAGTGGAGACTTTTTTGTGTCTGTCTTTGGGTTAAAAATCAATAGGAGTGGATAGATGGAAGTTCAATGGCAAAAAAATGCAATCTTGGTTGGCTTTCTCTTAGTTGATATGATGTGAACAATCTGAACGGGATGTAGAATTTTTTTTTGTTTTGTCAAAAAGACCTCCATATTTTTGGGCAAACCGTTACTTTTTGGTGGGGTCGTCAAATGGTGTTACCTTGACTTTGACGAGTCGCGCTTCCAGAGAGCAAAAGTCCATGTTGGTGATGAGCGAACTTATGAAGTCACTATGAGACAAAATAAGACAGAGGCAGAGGTTTTTTTTTTTTTTTTTTGGCGGGCCGTCCGGTCCCGTGCCTGCCGCGATGATGGTAAAGTGTTGTGAGTTCATTGTGGTTGCTCAGCGCGGCCTGGCTGCCAAACAATGCGCGGGCGCGCACGCACGTCCCGCCACAATAACGGCTACAACTGCTGGGGGGAGACGAGATGACCGAGGGTGGGGGCGGCCAGCGGGTGGCACCAAAAAAAGTAGGTCCGCAAAGACAATTCTAAACAAGGCGCAATTACAGTATTCCAACAAGTGAAATATTGCTTGAGTTCCATTCATTTAGAGTATTCATTCATTTTCCACGCCGCTTATTTTGTATTTGAAAAAATGATAAATGTAGTTAACCCACACTTACAGTATGGAAACATTTTTACAGCAAAGTAAATACTAATGTTTTTAGGTGCCCGATACTTTTAACAGCATTTGTTTTTACAATTTGAAAATTAAAATAGGAATAATCACCTAATTAACTCACTGCCTGTCACTGACGGCAATTGGCGTCCAATCCATTGGAAGTGGGAGGGTTAGCGCCTCCCTCCCGGTTCAAATGGCTCGGACGTCTACTAATGATAAGCTCCTTTCAATTTACCACAGAAGGATGACTGGACGCCACACGATCGGACGTCCATCATTGTTAATGGCACAGAAAGAGGCAGTATAAACAATAGGAATTTGCAACCAGCGCCCAGTGTTAACGACCCCCTCCCAGCCCGATGCATAAGAATGGGCGAGCGCGGGCCAGCGGGTGCACGCTACGCCTCAGCGCCCCTGCGCCGTGATTGGCTGTGCCATTTAAAGAGGGGGGGTCTTGACGGGGATGAGTCAGGACAGGGCAGCTAATGATCATTAATTGTACTTGGTTTGAGCTAAAAAAAAAAAAAAATGCTGGTGTGACGGTGGCTCGTGTAAAGCAGGGTGGCGTGCATGCATGTATGAATGCTAATAGCAAGCTAAACCGGGTGACTCCTTGCTTGCGTAATCCCCGCCCCAAAATATTTTGGCGGTCTCCATCAGCGTCTTGTGACCTAATTTGAACTGTCGCATTCATCAGCGCTTCCCGTCACAATGTTTGCCGATTTCACTGGCTGGTTGTTCAAGAAAACAAAAAACATATTTGTATATACATATGTACATTAGCTGTACATGCGATTTCAAGAAAAGGTTCTAAGAAAAGTTTTATGAAAAATCTCTGGGTCGCTAATATTTCTTATGACTACATTTAAAAGTGTGCTTATTACTACTTTTGAACTCATAATTATGCAGAATGCAATTAATCTGACGCAATTAATCGCGGTTAAAATGAGTGGCTATTCCCCAGCCCTAACATAAATACATATTCGCATAGACTTCATAACGTATTGACATGACACATGTGCCATTCACTGCGTCACGCCTTCCTGAAGGGGGCCGCCACATACTTCATTTATTAGCAGTCGGTCACATGCAGTGATGTAACGCCAGATTTAGTTTGAAAAAGTACGAAAGCTGTACTGCGTACAAACAGGAAGGATTGCCTCGGGAGTGATTTGTTCGAGGATTCAAGGTCATTTTTCATACCATGTATGCATTTTAAAACGTGAAAAAAATCAATGAGAAATTAGCTGCTTCGGCATTGGCATTATACTTATTATTATTATTATTATTATACTGCAATATTTACGTCAAATTGCTAACTGCCCAGTTTTTTGCTTTTAAGCCAAGAATCGAGACTGCTTTAAGATTTACGCATTCAAAAAGTTCTTTGTTGTACTAAGGGGGCCGCCACAGTGACTTAACGAGCAGCACATTAGTAAGTGGCCAGCATTATTCACTTCATAAAAAATATGAATCAAAACACCTATCTTTCTAAAACAAATATGTTTTTTTAGGAGCCTGAGAGGATCAGGACGGCACGATTCTCAAGCCTGAAGGTGCTGGCCAGGTGGGAGAACCACAAGTCTGTCAAGGCCGGTTGACCCAGAAGGTGTCGGCGCACTCTTCGATCGAGAAGCAGATCGTCAACTGCTGTGCGGTCGTCAACTCCAACACGAGCTGAGGCTCCTCATGACGACCACGGGCAAAGAGGAACACAGGGACACGGCCGACATCCTGGAGATGTTCCAGAGGACAAGGGAGAGCTAGGAACAGGGCGGGTGGTCCTCAAGCAGCCATCTCTCCCCATGGCCCACATGGCGTCCTTCGGAATGTCGCCGTGGGACTCCCTGATGTGCAGGAAGCACAAGAAGGAGCGCAGGGTTAGGCTTCAGGCACCTGCCGGAGTTTCTGGCGGTCCCTCTTCAACTGTTTTGGTGCAAACTTCTCCAAGGATGTGACTTCAGAAGCGAGGAAGAACAAGATCTTGGAGAGGCCTACCGGCAGGAAGAGGAGCAGAGTCGAGGAGGAGGGCAGAAAGGAGACGGCGAGGAACTGGGAGTCGTACAAGTCGAGGAAGCTGACCAGAAAACGCAAGGCATAGAAAGAGGATATATGATTGTTGAGAGACGAGGCTCACATCCTGGTAACACCACAACGATTATTTGCACTGCCTGAATTATAGGACTATCTTATACGCATTTTATATTTATGTTTATTTAGATTTCATACTTGCAAGTCACTTTTGAGATTTTAAACTTATCTTATCCTGCACTGTAAAGGGAGATGCTCCACAATTTCATTGTACAACTGTATAATGACAATAAAGGGCTATTCCATTCTATTCTATAATGGTAAATGGTTAATGGTGTTACACTTATATAGCGCTATTCCACCTTTCAATTGTATATAGAATTTATTAATAATCTATTTATATATTATTTATAATTGATTCTGCATGTTTTCCTCGAGTATTAGGTTTCTGATGTGAAAACTGAGTGATTTATTAGCTGTTGAAAAGTTGCAGTAAATAAAAAAAAAAAAAGTTGCTGTTTTGGGCAAAAACATTTTAAATATTGCTATTGATCCTGAAAATATATTTGATGATTTTTGTGCATCTAGTGTAAAATTTGAGAATTTTATAGCCATTTTAAGTTTTGTTATATTAAAAATAATTAATCTGGGTTTCATAAGGGAACGACTTTGAATTTTTTGCTGCTGCTGCACATGGAGACTCATATATGCCTATGGTAGGTGCCCGTTTTGGTTTTTGGTCAGTAGTAAATTTGGTTCGGAAAATATTTGAAGTTTTTGAAAATAGGCCCCCTACGTATCGGCCCTGCGTCATGTCAATATATTATGAAGTCTATGATATATGTTATCATGGGAGTTGTACAGTCTGGATTTCACGTGACTTGACTAGAAGTAACGCGACAACGTCAAGTCAGCGGCTACTAATGAGTTTGCATGTTTTTTTTTCTTTCAGCGCCTGCTCATCTTTCAAAGGGCGGTGAACGCAAAAGAAAAGGCCGATTGTATGAGTACAGTTGCAGATCGCGCGTAAAGCGGGATTAGGATTAGCGTGGCAGGTAAGCGGATCGCGTCGGGATGAGCTAGCAGAAGGGAGCTATTGTTCTCTTCCTTGCTATCATCCGCGCAGATTTCCCCGCAACGCGTGGAGGTTTTAAAGGAGCGGCGACGCGCCGCTCGTAAATCTCGGGACCCGTGACCCCCGGCTGAGAGGGAGCCCTCATAGCGTGGCGAGCAGGCCTCGACCCTGTCGGGACCCGCTCGGCTCCCGTCACAAAGACCCTGAGGCGGCGAGACGGCGCTGTGTGTGGGAATGTCAACGCAAGGACAGCACCCCCCCCATTTCCTCTTTACATGAGTTCATCACAAGTAGACGTCGGATCCCAGTAGTTCAAATGGATCCGACGTCTATCGTCTTCAATGGCAGGCGGCGAGTTGATATTTGGTCACTCACTCCATTGCGGCGATCTTCTGCGCCAGGCTGGCGATCACCGCAAAGAGTCTCATGTCTACAAGTCCATCAGTCACACGGAAATCCACCAGGGCCAGGATCTGAAAAACTGAGCGCAACAAAACTCTACATTGTAAACACTCATTTTATGAAATAACTAAAGCACTTCCAACGGTACATCTGTTTTAAAAGCTGTTCGGGTTCATCTATCAATGAGTTCAACCAATCGAAATCATCTCCTAAAGGCATCAAAACGGAACAAACCCTGTAAACGTAAATCTCCTCTCGGTCAGACAGGAGCTCGGCAGGTACGACGCGTTTGAGCGCGTCCATCACTGGTACGCAGGAGATGTAACCGTCAGCGTCCGAGTCCTCCTGAAACCACGCGTCACCTATGTTCCTATACTTTTCTTCACATCATCGGGGTCATTCGCTGCTCAGCCTTCGCCGCGTACAGACACACTCTGAGCTCCTGAAGCACTCTCTTATCTTAACCGATAAGCGCTCAGGGCCAGCAAGCTCGACTCCCAGTATGGCTCCAAAGAATTTGAAACCTGGAGACTTGGATGAAATAAAATCCTCCACACAGAAGTTGGAGGTGTCCTTCACTGGCTTGATTCAAAACCAGAATCAAGAAATCGTCAGAGAGCTCCGTTTAATTCGCGCTGAAAACGAGAAACTCAAGCAGGCGGTCGAGGAGAGAGATGTTCGCATCAAGAGGCTGGAAATTTTGGCTGACGATCTCGACCAGTGCCGACGCGCAAATGAGCTCATCATTTCTGGATAAACAGATGCAAAAATTTCGGGGACATGACTAAGCCGTAACCTTGTACGCCCTGAAATTAATTGAGCTGCTTGACTGGACGCTAAGTTACTAAACTCAGATTTTTGATTGTGTTATTGTACAGTTTGGATGTATGTTCCATGCCTGAATGTGCGTCTTTAGTTGTATGGGGGACGGGAAACATAAGCATATGCTTCATCCCGTCCGCCTTTGTCTTCTTCTTCGGTTCCTTCGGTTCGGGCAAATCATATCACATTTTGTAATTGTCAATGATACCGATGATGATGACAATAAAATTCCATTCCATTGCCTGAATTGAGCAGTTTGTTTGTAACTCACCGCTTCAAAAGCTCTCTGGTACTCCTCCAGTTTTTCCGAACTGATGATGCAGAACTTTGCCAAAAAGTCAACTGCGAGGACAGCAAGATGTTGAAATGAACAAAAAACACTGAATTTCTATGGACACAGAGAGAGATGGAATTGTCCCCTTCTGGCTAACACGAGGTCAGGCAGGCAGGCAAGCAGGACAATGCGGGGGGAGAGGTTCACAGGAGCGGGCCCAGTTGGCCTGAGGGTGCCCGTCTGAGGGTTCATAGTTCCTTCAATAAAAGCAGCTTAATAGATGTCGGAGGAGTCGCAGGGGAGGCAGCGATTCTTGATTAAATTCCCAAAAGAAGACCATTCATCAACATGCTAATATATTCATGATCTTCGACTAGGGAGGCCCAAAGGGAGACGGACAATGCCTGGTCACTTCATTAGGTACACCCGCGCTATCTCAAGGGATCACAGAGTCTTTCTAACAAAATAATGCATATACTTGGTATTCTTTGAAAATTCAGCCCACGAGGCCTGTTTGCCTCAGCGACACCAAATTTGGTAGACATGTCCGTTATGGGTAGATGCACAAAAAAGTCTCAGGAAGCCATGACGGAAAAGACACGGGAAAGCTGCTAAATTGGTTTAAAGCGTTCATTTTTAAATGTCTATCCAAGACGAGTTTGGAAAATTCAGCCTCCGAAGCCAGTTTCACTTGGCAACATGAAACTTGGTAGAGGCACAAAAAAAGTTCTGTTTTGGTTGAAAGCAACCATTTTAAGATGAGCCTTTTTGGATTTCGTTGAATTGAAACATTTTATGATTCAATGACTTATTGTGATGAATCGGAGGTTTTGTCTTGTAGGGGTGAAGAAGTTGGACGACTCGCCACCAAGGTCTGAGCAATTCCAGTAAGAGAGTGACAATCAAGTGGGGGGGGGGGTTTGGCTTTTAAGCTGCTGCCACTTCAATTTAGCAGATGAGAGTGACTGTGCCGCATAAAGGCCGTATTCACGGCTGCGGAGAGGGGGCGGCGGCCGAGTTGATATCGGCCCGAAACCTCTGGACCGGCCGGCTTTGTGCGGCTCGGGCCATTTATCAGCTTAGTTCTCATTCCGAGCGGGCCTCCGCCTTTGTCATGCAGAGCGCGACATTGCCGAGCAGTCAACTTGACTTGTTGAAGCTTGATGGATCAAAAAAAAAAAAGCCCCGGCATCTGTTTGCAAATATCTGGCAGGTCAGCCGGGTTTCCAGATTACCTGCTCCGTCTCCGGGGGCCGAGAGGTGGGGCGAGGTGCCACAAAAGGTGCAGCGGAGTGAGTGATTGAGGGAGGACCGGCGGCGGGACAAAGCCGGCTTGGAAAAGAGTCTTATCTGATTCCACTCCAGCGCCTGACGCCTTTTTTGCAGCGCAGGTTGCGCCTTTGCCGTCAAGCCGAGCAGAAAATGTTCATCGACCAGACTGCGCGGTAATTGGAGATTTTGCCGGCTCCTTCGTTTCGTTTCGCCGTAATGCGGGCACGTCTGGAGAGGGCCGAAGGGTGCTCGGCACCTCCGGGGATGTCAAATGAAACCAACAAACAGTTGTGACGTGCCATTGACGGCTATAGACGTTTAGAGCGGAGAGGCCAAGACCAAGACCCTGAAAATTCTTTTCGAGACCAAAACCGGTCTTAAAGTGATCCTCTACCTTAAGTACATGTAGGCTCTAATTCACCACAATTGTTCTCTCGTACTAAAATATGTTGTGAGAAACACATAAAATGTTAAATCAATGGCAATCGATCAATGGCGCCATGTTTTGCGGGCTCGCAGTGATGACGTAAATGGGATGTTTCCAAATGTGTAGCGTATACAACAATTGCGAATTTCTGCCTAAACTCGCGAAGTAAAATGATGTGCTGCTTTTGGATGCAATTTCCAGTCAAATGGTAACAAGTGGAGTGCCGTGAGCGGTCAAGGTGGATTTTTTTTGGTGTTTGTTTTGTGAATAAATGTGCCCAAGTGGAAGCTTCTCCCCTTTTTGGTATCCTACCTACCACACGTTACAACTGGCACCCGGACATTTTTCCTGGATCCTCAGTCAAGTAAGGGATCCGTCTCATTTCTGGATCCGATGGCCCCACCGCGGTGGCAATATTTGTTTCGGATCTGTCTAATTTCTGGATTTGTCGGTCCCACAGCGGCTTTTCGGATCAGTCTATTTTGTGGATTTGAAGGCCTGATCGCGGTTGCAACATTGCCATTAGATCTAATTCCTGAATCTTCGAGTGAGTGAAAAAATGCGGATTTGGGTTACTATTGCTATCTTTTTTGTCGACTATTCTTCCTGGGAGTTTTCCCCATATCATACCAAATAATTAAAGCACAATGGCATGCGACAGTGACGACAGTGACTCTGTCATGGACCTTACTTTTATGTTGGAGTTCGTCTGTGTGCGTACCGCTGAGCTCCCGAGTGACGAGTGGTCAAGGTGAAAATATATACTGTATATTTTTTTTGTGAAATGTAAATGTGCATAAGTGGAAGCTTCTCCCCTTTTTGGTACTTTTATGCACGTATCCTTCCAACCACGCATTACAATGTACAAGACATGGATTACACTCGATTCCGGGATTTGTTCCCGTCAAACTGTTGGCTTGTACTGTATGTAAAGCATACGACAGCTCTGGACACTAACAATCTACATAATTATACTGGGATAAGTTTAAAAACGCAATATCTTACCTTGAAGATATACCTGCCAACAAAAACCGGAGTTCTCAACAGCATACACTCTCTCGCTCCGTTGTCAATGAGCTCACTTGCAGTGAGTACATCACCAGTTTTGCCCAATTCTTCTCTTATAAGGTACTGTATTTCCTGTTCTCATTTTGACTTTGATGCTCATCTTGTGAACGACCGACAGTGCTGTCCTGCTCTTCACTTTTCCGATCTGGTTCAAATTGGAAGGGCAGAAGCGACGACATGTTGGGGCAGCTAAGAGTGACACGCTGGAAGTTTGGCCCGGTGACGTCACGCACTGCTACGTAACAAGAATGGCGACCTAACACTTAAAATAATTTTATTAAAACGAAAACATTAAGAGGGGTTTTAATATCAAATTACTATAATTCATACTAATATTTATCTTTTAAGAATTACTTGTCATAAACATCGAGGATCACTTTAAGACTTACAACGCTACAAACAAAGTGAACAGAAAAACTGTACGACAGTGCCAAGTTAAAAAAAAAAAAAAAAAAAAAAAACAACAAAAGATTGTCCATCATTTCAAACGTTGTCCGTCATGAGCGGCTCATTGAGCGCCCGCTCGTGGACGTCGCCTCGCAACATGACAAACACCGCAACGCGTGTGATTTATTTTATTTCCTTTACGGCTGCCCACCCAAAGAAAATGAGAGTGTGGGCGGAGACGCCTCCTTTTAAATGCGGGAACAAACTGGCACAGAAAGCACGCTGGCGACCAATCATGTCGTTTACAACCCTCTTAAATCAGAACAAACGACGACAAGTGTCAAAAAAAAGTTTCCAGAGGCATTCAGGTGACAGCTGGTTGATTTATGTCCATTTTTTTGATAAACACGTCAATCAAATCACGTAATGTCCCGTGACGGTATCGACATTAAATCTCCTAGAAACCTATTTATTGTGTGCGAACGCTAGCCGCTCCCAATTTTGGGGGTGCTTATGTGACATTCTTCCGCTCTTAGAATAAAAAGCGGGGCGTAAGTGGGGATGGGTCACCCGCGCTGAATGTGAGCTTTGTTGTAAGGCATTACAGGACAATTTGGATACAGTGTTGATGAGGAGAAGCGAACAAAAGTCTGGGATTAAGCGGGAAGCACACAAACAATAGCACATTATTCTCACGTTTCGGTGCCACGGACGGCGGCAGACGTCCAATCATTTTGACAGCGGCGATTGCCCCCTGTCCCCCGGTCCAAATAATTGGACGTCTTGAGACGTCAATGGCAGACGATGAGTTCATCTAAAATTTGTAAAACTGCCGAATTAACTGCCACGCTTCTTGCATCGCAAGCCACAAACCGTAAGCGAGTGCACGCGACCAATCATCCGTCCCCGCACGTCCACCTGACCGCCGGCGTAACAGATGCGTGCAGATAACCTCCACAAAAGGCAAATCACAGCCTATTATGACACGGCCATTGTGACGCGGCGGCCATTTTGCACGCCGCCGCTCGTCAATGGCGACCCGCGGTAAACACGCCGACGCAAACACGCCTGAAATAAAAGGAGCCGGAGCGCCGCACGCACGCTTCCATTCATCTTGTTTAATTGCTCGGGGCCAACTTTTTCCCCACAGGTAAAAAAAAAAAAGTCAGAAGCCGAAAATGACCGCGAGGCTGCCAGGTGTTTGCTTGCCTTTTGTTGACACTAAAAGGGGTAGAAAAGAGGCCTCGCTTCTCCATTATTCATCTATTATAATAACAGACCAATATGATTGACCTGGGTTAGGCACACCAAAACATTTCCTCAAAAAATATACAGTATATAACCGCGTACATATGCACAGAATCTTTCATTTCACCAAAACGTGGTTCATACGTATTAGAAGAGTTCCAAAAAATCGATCATTACATGCGTCGTGATTCGACACGTGATGATTCGATTACGATTCATAAAGGTTCAAAAACAATGATTTTCACTCATAACTTTATGACAGCCGCTCGTAGCGGAACGAAATTCAAGACACGTCTGCCGCCCGGACACCGTTAACGGACGCACGCATGTTATGATGGATGCTCTCAGTTACTGGGAGAGAGATTTACTCCTTTTTAAAAGACTGTCAAATAAATTTGTGTATGAGACAGGCAGGAACAGAAGCGTGACCCGGCGGTCGCGCTTTTGTGCGCAAGTTATTTTTTAGAGCGAGAGGGGAAAAGAGATAGTTCTTTGCTCCTTGTCTTTCAGATGTCCAGCACTAGTTTTAAGGCATTTCAATTGAAAAATGTCCTGAGTGTGTTGCTAAGACCTGTGCGCGTCTATAAGAGGTGAGTACACGAACCCTCTTGTACTGTTTAGCCTTTATTATTGATGTTTTTTGAGATGTTAATAGTTAGCGCCGAACGCTAAGCTAATTAGCTAATTCGCTAACGTGTATTTCATATGCAGAATGTGTAAAACCATGATTAAGTACAGTGGTAACACTACAAACATGCAAAATAGTACAGAAATCTGTTGTTGCAAGTGCTGCCTGGGAGCCAACAGGATTGTGTGCGCGTGGGCGGGCAGGGAGAGAAGAAAGTGCGCGCGCTGTAATGAGTGTGTGTGTGTGTGTGTGTGTGTGGCGGTGTTGTTTTTTTATGTGCTCGGCAATAAACGCCACAAGTTAAAAGTGATCTAGAGCAGTTGTGATTTCCACCTGTCACTCCAAGAGTTACACAGTAGGGTGGCCCTTATTTTCGAAAGTTTGAAAATTCAGTCTCCAAACCCGGATTCTTGTTCCACTCCATGAGAAAACCACGCGAGTAATTTTTTTTTAAAATCGAATAATATTTACCCGGTGCTCAACGACCTTAAAGTTTTACTATATAAGATCATTTTCACATTCAACGATACAGGGGCTTTGTCGGTGACAAATGCCGCGGCTCTGTTCTCAGATGCTCTCGTTGGTGGACTATGGACCAAGGACTGTGTGTGGCAACTCTCGTCTAGTGCTCCTTTTCCTCTGTCTAGGATTTGTCTAGTGCTTGGCAGTACTTTTTCAACGTGTTTGCATGTTTCTGGAGTGCGTTCTGATTGGAGGCGTCGACGTCCGCGGCAAGAGTCCAGTTGGAGGATTCGTCCTCAACCTCCTCTAGCACCAGCGCCGAAGGAAGCCCCACACGTGGTATCTCCCCAGTCCCACCCAAACGGCCTCGAGCGAACCTCAACATCGTCACCCCGGACGTGGCGGCCTCTTTGGATCGCGCCAAGGTGAGCGACCGTGGCGCAGTGTTCGTCCTCACCGAGACAGCCCGTGCCCTGGGGCACGACACAGTTGAGTACAACATCAACAGGACATCGATCCAAAGCCAGCGCCGTCGTCACCGCGAGCAACTGGCCTCCGCCCTCAAGGAGAAGCTGCGAGTAGAAGGCCCCTTGGTAGTCCACTGGGACGGGAAGCTGATGCCGGATCTCACCAGCAACGCCCACGTCGACCGCCTGCCCATCTTCGTGTCTGGGGGAGGGGAGGTTCAGCTGCTGCAGGTGGCGAAGCTTCCCAGTGGAAGAGGGGTGAATGCAGCGAAGGCCGTCGTGGAGGCGTTGGAGAAGTGGAGCGTCGCTGACCGGGTCGTGGGGATGTCCTTTGACACCACCGCCGCCAACACGGGTCGCCACACCGGGGCGTGTACCCTGATTGAGCGGCAGCTGAAGAGCGACCTCCTCTACCTCGCCTGCCGGCATCACATTCTCGAGCTCGTGATCGAGGCGGTCTTCACGTCGGTGATGGGGCCAACTACAGGGCCTGCTGTCCTGCTGTTCAAGCGTTTCCAGGAGAGGTGGCCCTTCATCAACCAAGGCGAGTTCCAGCCGATCGAGGATGGAGCAGGAGAGGTCGACATCGAGTGGTTCCTTCAGGCCCTGAAAGAGCGGACAGACCTTCGGGACGACTACCGGGAACTTCTGGAACTAACCGTCATCTTTCTCGGCGGCGTACCTCCCCGCGGAATCCGCTTCCGTGCCCCTGGCCCCATGCACCACGCTCGGTGGATGAGCAAAGTGCTGTACTCGCTCAAGGTGTGGCTGTTCAGGGGACAGTTCAAACTGACGCCGAAGGAGGAGCGCGGACTGTTGAGGGTGGCCATGTTCTCCGCCCGCCTCTACAGCAAAGCCTGGACGCAAGCCCCACTTGCTGTCGCGGCTCCGCTCAACGATCTTCAGCTGCTTCAGGCACTGGACGGGTACGAGGACGCGGAGGTCTCCAAGGCCGCGACAAACAAGCTCCTCGGCCACCTCTGGTACCTCTCGGAAGAGCTGGTAGCCCTGGCGTTCTTCGACGACCGGGTTTCATCAGAAACAAAGAAGAAGATGGTAGCGGCGATTGAGGAGAAGGATGGCAACGACACAGCCCAGAAGCGAGTGACCATTCCCGCTTCAGCGATCAGCGGCTGCAGCCTTGAGGACTTCATGACCTCCAATACGTCCTCGTTCTTCGACAAGATGTCCATCGACAAGGGATTCCTGGCGTTGGAACCGGCAGACTGGAAGAAGGATGAGGCGTACGGCAAGGCGTGCAAAGCGCTGGGGAAGCTGTCGGTCACCAATGACCACGCGGAACGAGGCGTCGCCCTGATTCAGGAATATAACCGGCTCCTGACGAAGGACGAAGAACAACTGCAGTTCCTCGTCCAGGTCGTCGCGGACCATCGGCGCCAGTTCCCGGACACCAGGAAGGGAACGCTTGCACGGACCGGGCGACAATGAGTGGCTAGCAGCCACATAACCCCCGCCAGGAGAGGAAAGCGGCTAATACTCTCACGAGAGCAACGTGGGAGGGGGACCCGGAGTGCTTGTGACTAGCGTTCGCTGAGTAAAATTTCAGAGTCGTTGAGCACCGGTTAAATATATTCCGATTTCAATGAAACTTTGCACAGCACGTTTCTGGGTCAAAAGGAACAAGAATCCGGGTTTGGAGCATAGACATTATTCGTTTGAAATTTCACCCCCCTACAGAGGGCCACCCTATTACACAGGGGAGGTAACGCCGTAAAAACAAAGTATATTGGTTAAAAGAAACTTTGTTTGTGTCCAGAAAATGTGAAATTCATTCCACCAGTGTAAATTTTATTGTATTGTTGAGCGAAATAAGTACTCCCTTTAAAATGGTTAATGTTTTTGCAATTTCTTGTTGTATGGGCATGTTTCCATCGTTCCTGTTGAATCAAGGATATTTTAAATAAAATATGGACATAAATTTGTTTGGCTACTTCATTAATCAGTAATGTACGATGCATCGATAATCGTGATAACCGCAATCATCGTCAATGCCGTGATCATCGTTCAAAAATCGAATCGTAATCGAATGGAATCGTGGCGTGCCGCCCAAGATGGCACACCCCTAATATGTATGGTTCACCAATAAATTTGCCGAAATTCAAAGAGTAGACCGCCAACATGACCGTACGTGCGTCACGCAATTAGCTATGCAAAACTCCAAAGTGCTGCAGGGCGCAGACGCCAACAGACGGCGAAGAGAAAAACAACAGTTTGGAGTTGAGTAGACGCAATGCGACGCCCTTGCACTTGACGTTGAAAACAAGGCAGGCAAAAAGAGGGGGAAAAAACAACATTTCGGTTAGCTGTAGCTTTAGGAATTGACGCTTGGACTCACATTTCAAATCGCTTTTTAGGAACTAGCCATCTCTGAAAGTTTGCCTTTCTCTGATTGGCTCCTTCCCAATGAATGGACGAGTGCAGCCTGTATGTGTTGTCCTTAACGTCCCAACAATTAGGCCCCTTCACAGCACTAATGAGAGGCCGCCACCACAAGTGTCTGGACGCGAGCGGGGCAACGTGCGCGCACAAAAATGCAGTGTGTGTGTTCTAAAGGGGACACACACCAGCGGAGGAAAAAAGGAACGATATGACAGACTGTACTCAATGTAAACACGACACACCCTGCGCGCTCTCCAACGACAACCCCAAACACGCGTGCCAGAAAACGTTTGTTTTCCAGTAGGGAGACTATTCATTTGCATTCAAGAAGACTTGGAAAAAAAAGTTCATTCCTCCTCTGAAATAATACATTTAATGGATAAAGTCAAATTAAAATTGTAGGGAGGAGGTGAAACCTACGGAAACCGAGTTGATGTATTCCGTTTGTTCATGAAACAATGGTATGAAAAAGTATCTGAACCTTTTGGAATTTCTCACATTTCTGTATAAAATCACCATCAAATGTGATCTGATCTTTGTCAAAATCACACTGATGAAATAACAGTGTCCGCTTGAACTAAAACCACCCAAACAATTATGGGTATTCATATTTTATAGAGAATAGTATGTAAACAATGACAGAAGCAGGAAAAATAACTAAGTAAACCATCACATTTAATATTTGGTGGCTCCCTTTTGGCAGCAATAACTTCAAGCAGACACTTCCTGAAAATACAGTGTCTGCTTTAACTAAAACCACCCAAATATTTATAGGTTTTCATATTTTAATGAAGATAGTATGCAAAAAATGGCAGAAAGAGGAAAAAAATAAGTGAACTATTCCATCTAATATTTTGTGCCCCCCCCCCCCCCCCCCCTCGCTTTGGCAGCAATAACTTTTAACCAGACGCTTCCTGTCGCGGCAGATCAGTCTGGCACATCGATCAGGACTAATATTCTTCTCTACAAAACTGCTGTAGTTCGGCCAGATTCCTGGGATGTCTGGCATGAATCGAAGTCTGGACTTTGACTTGGCCACTCCAGAACGTGCATTTTATTCTTCTGAAGTTGTTTTACTTTACTGTGTTTTGGATCATTGTCTTGTTGCAGCATCCATCCTCTTTTAAGCTTCAACTGTCTGACAGACGGCCTCAGGTTTTCCTGCAAACTTTTTGAATTCATTCTTCTAATTAGGATTAAAAGTTGTCCAGGCCCTGAGGTAGCAAAACAGCCCCAAATCGTGATGCTCCCTCCACCGTGCTTCATGATGGGGATGAGGTTGGTGAGCTGTTCCATTTTTCCTCCACACATGACATTGTGCCAAAACTTCTGTGAAGTGTCCAAGTGCCTTTTTGCGAACGTTAAACAAGCTACAATGTTTTTTTTTTTTTTTTTTTAAGACAGCAGTGGCTTCCACTGTGGAGTCCTCCCATGAACACCATTCTTGGCCATAGTTTTACATATATGTGAGATATTGGACTGTGCCAGTGATTTCTGTTCATCTTTATGAGCGCCTTGAAAGGTGGAAAAGCGCTATATAAGTATAACACCATTTACCATTTAGCTGACACTCTAGGTTTCTTTTTTATCTCTTTGAGTATTCTGCGCTGTTGGTAGACAGCCACTCCTTGGGAGAGAAGCAACAGTGCCAAACTCTCTCCATTTGTAGACAACATCTCTGACTGTGGATTGATGAACATCCAGACTTTTAGAGATGGTTTTATATCCTTTCTCAGCTTTATACAAATCAACAATCCTTGATCGCAGACAGCTCCTTTTGATTGCGCCTTGATGCACAACAAACAATTCTTCTCATCGAGACATTTCTTAACAGGTGTGTGTTTTATAGTTGGCAGGGCAGCTTTAAACCACTCATCAGTGATTGGGCACACACCTGACTTAAAATGTTTGGTAAAAATTGGTTTCAATTGCAATTGAAGTCTCCTCAGGCAGACGGTTCACTTACTTATTTTTCCCCCTTCTGTCATTGTTTGCATGCTATCTTCATTAAAATATGAAAACCTATAAATATTTGGGTGGTTTTAGTTTAAGCAGACAGTGTATTTTCATCTATGTGATTTTGAAAAAGATCAGATCACATTTGATGGTGATTTTGTGCAGAAATGTGAGAAATTCCAAAAGCTTCAGATACTTTTTCATACCACTGTAACTCAAGAAGGAATAATGGGATTATCATCAAACTTGTAGGAAAGATAAATGTGAAATACCGTATTGGCCCGAATATAAGACAGCCCTGATTATAAGACGACCCCCTCTTTTTCAAGACTCAAGTTTGAAAAAAGACTTTTTGAACACCAAATTCATTTTTAAACAGAAAATAATTACAGTATATCTGAAACAAATGAGTAGAACAATATATTAGAGAGAAAAAACATGTTATTTTGCCTCATTCAAATCTTAATATCTGAACATATAAATAGTGCAATCACATTCATAAATGAATGGCTTCTGGTTTTCGAAATGTAAATAAACCACTCTATTGTGATAAAACAACAAAACTGCAATAACTGCATTAACCATCAAAGTGAAGTCTAACTGTAACTGTAGTCTTGAAACAAATCTGAATAAGGAAAAACATGGCAATAAAATAATGCAAACTGGTTAAACTTGAGAGTAGCTGAGATCTATCATGACAGAACATCGCTTCGATGATATATGGCGCCATCTAGCGCCGTGAATGGGTATGACGTCTAGACCGCGAATATAAGACAACCCTCTTTTTCATTCTTATTTCAATGCAAAAAACAGTCTTATTTTCGGGCCAATAAGGTACTTTAATTGACGTTCAAGGCATTTTAAATCGGACACTGACGACGATCTTCCCAGTTCGCCGACAGTGGTAGCCGATCACTTTTAATCATGCAGTTTACAAGAAGAAATATGGTTTGTGTGCAGTCACGTTAAGCTTTCTTCCCAAGTTGTAAATATTTGGGTTTCCCAAATATTTGGAACTATAACAATTAACAAACTGCGGCACTAAAAAAGCATCAGATGCTCTGGCGGCGGGTGGCCACCTGCCAAACCGTCCAGTCGGGCCTCAGCACTTACAAGGGATCTGGCTGACCCCCTGGAAAAGGACCCTACGCGCTACCCATCAGCCTTGACCTGAGGTGCTCCACCTCCATTGTGCTCACAAAAGGGAGAGTCGGCAAAAGTGATGCTCGGAACCCCCCCCCCCCAAAAAAAAAAAAATCAAGAGCGTTAATTGGCGGTGGACATTTTTGGAGTCGAGAGGAGCAAAAAGAAAAAAAGCCTGGTTTTGTTTGTTTTGGGGGACAAGATCGCACGAATCAAGTCGGCACTTGCCGGACAAAAGTCTTTGGACGTGCAAATTGGAAGTTCCTTTGCCGTATTTCACAAATGTTTTTGACTTTCAAAAACGTCTTGATCATTAGGATTTTTTTTTTTTTTTTTTCCCAGAACACTGGACTCACAGTCATCAAAGTCGGAGCAGACGCGAGGGTTCGGGGGGTTCCGCTACCTGCAGCTTGTAGAGCATCTTCAGCACTTTGCTCTTCCTCCGCTATGCCTTCCGGTCCTTCTCCTCTATTTCAACGTCGGTTTGGTCACAAAGAACCGGAAGGCCTTCGGGACCTGTATAGAAAAGAAACGATACATGCAAAAAGTTTACACGTGTAATAATTCGTATCGAGAGCAGAACATCCATCAAGCGAGTCTCATTTGGCGGCGGCCATGCGGCACGCTGCACACAATCGAACCCGGCCCGGGTGAATGACAGAAAGGACGGGATGAAGAATGTGTGGCAGGGTCATTTGTACGCACCGCATGATGTCAAAGCGCCAGCCACACTAAAGAAATATTTAGCTTGCCAAAACACTGATATTAACACCGACTCCACTGACGGCGCGAGACGTCCCATCGATTTAGACTTTGCTGTCCGCTTCCAAACAGCAAACCCTGTCAGGTCACGCAGATTTGGGGGTCAAACCCCCACGGCGAGGACAATAAGCTCGCCAGTCGCTCGGACGTTGCGAACAGGCCGGGGCAAGGTGCTGCAACTTGTATCTCTTTCTTAGCGTGTTTAGGAAAAGGATGAGCAGTGTCGGGCCCCGAACTATTCACCGGCGCCACCCGGAGGACTCCCGGGTCAAAGGAGGCGAACGTAATTATTCATGGGCCTCTCAATCAGGCCTGACAAGTGCCAATCAAAGGCCCGCTCAGCGCCGGATGCTTTAAGAGCCACTGAAGGATTTTGGGGAGACAATGGCCACTGACAATGGCGACGCGGCAACATTGTCAGTGTGTGGTCCTCGCGCTTACGCCGCTAATCTGCGTCAGCTAAGATTAACGCTCTTTTGTGGTCGGCCACACGTCGCCACGATAACGTCTTAGCTAGCAGCTGAATGCTAACGCCTGGTGCGGCGACGGGGGCACGGGGAGGGCTCGGGGATTAGTCCACCTATGAATTCCCGATGAGCTCTAATCGGGAGTCTCGCGGGGGAGCAGAACCGCCACAGCTGGCTCAGCAAGAGCGTTGTCCACCAAGTGGAAAATTGAGAACGGACCCTTAACTCAGAGGCTGCCATTGACGGTGCCAGATGTCCGATCCATTTTGACGGCGAGGGACGAATGTACAAATTTGTGCCGTTCTGGCCAAAACTCAGGCAACAACCGTTTGACTAGATAGAACTAGAGAACTCTCCTCAGTTGTCTAGTTGGTCTTTTTTTTTTTCAATTTTAAGAGCATTTTCCGGTCAGAATAACGCTCTGTGACCAAAACAGAGGGGGGAAAAAAACAGACAGCGTGGGAGGATGCCCGGCGCTTCTGACCTTTTTTTCCCTCGCACGTACACAGGTGAAGATGATACAGGAGAGGATTAGGCAGGCTTAAGTGTACCGGAGGAGAGGGACGGCCAATTACAAGAAGGCCCGACGCCACCGACGGGCGCTTTTAGGGGATCAGGCGCTAATGGACGAGACCGACTCGCCTCGATTAACGTTTGCCGAAGATTTAAAGGGCTACGCCGCCGTGTTGAGACGGAGATCTGGAGGTGACGAAGCTGCCGTGGACCAATCCTTGTAAGGATGGACAGAAATGAACTCCCCGACTGTCGATTTTCGCAAGGAACAGATAGATCGTCTTTGTTGTCGCTCGCCGACTCCGGGCCGACTCCGGCGTCCCCGTCTGACGCGAAAGCCGCTCAGATCGCAGGAAGTCATTTGTGTGCGGTCGTGTCAGGCAGGTGTGCTCATCGAGTGTGTACATAAACGCTTGCCTGAGGCGCACGCACGCACTTATCTTTTGTAGTGGACTATGTATGCGCAGATATGAGTAATGCGGCGCATTGGGCCCACGCCGTGTGTAATCTGTGAGCAAATAGCGGCTGTCAAAAACCAGCACCTGTCTGCGGGAGCGTGCCAGGTGCAAACATTGTTCTGAAGACGGCCAAAAACAAAGAGACAAGCTCATTGTCAACAAGATGAAAAGTTGGGTCTCGTGTGTGGGTTCCCTCTTGAAAACTGACATGATTGTATTGTCCCTCTTTCCAGATTTGACCTTTTTTTTTTCTAGCTAAAACGTTTCGGTCGAGACGTGGGACGGCGCTTCGGAACGCCGTCTTCCATTGCGGCGACCTTTTTTTACGAGCTCATAAAGCGCAGTTTATCGGGTGGTCGCGAACGGCGTATCTGCGTCGGACTTTCCCGAGTTAATAATCCACGTCGGCGGTTTGATCTTTACGAACGCGGCGCGTGAATATCGGAGGAGCGGTTAAGCCTGAGGGGGGGGCGCGTCTCAGACGCTTGCCGCCAATAAAGCCGTCGTGTCCCCGCCGCCCGAAAACGCACCTGTCTGCTTATCAAACCATCTCGCGCAAACTGTCGAAAAAGTCGGGCTGAGATTGATGCGCCCGACACATTAATCGGATTTTCATAAACAAATATAACAATGTTTGTACTTTGGCATCAATTTCAGCTGCTTCTTTGCATTGTAATCATATTTATATAACTGAAAAATGGAGACGAAAACTACTTTTTACGGATAAGAATTAAGCTCATTGACGGCTACAGACATCCTATCCATTTGTCCAGATCAGAGCCAGTTCAGCTCTCACAGTCCTAATGGTAGTCAGTGCCACTCCCTGCTGAAAATTTTCATCAAAATCTTCATGTACAGTGGGGCAAATAAGTATTTAGTCAACCACCAATTGTGCAAGTTCTCCTACTTGAAAAGATTAGAGAGGCCTGTAATTGTCAACATGGGTAAACCTCAACCATGAGAGACAGAATGTGGAAAAAAAACAGAAAATCACATTGTTTGATTTTTAAAGAATTTATTTCCAAATTAGAGTGAAGATAAGTATTTGATCACCTACAAAGAAGCAAGATTTCTGGCCGTCAAAGAGGTCTAACTTCCTCTAACGAGGCTCCACTCGTTACCTGCATTAATAGCATCTGTTTTAACTCGGTATAAAAGACACCTGTCCACAACCTCAGTCAGTCAAAATTGTGTAGACCTGCACCAGGCTGGGAAGACTGAATCTGAAATAGGTAAAACGATTGGTGTAAAGAAATCAACTGTGGGAGCAATTATTAGAAAATGGAAGACATACAAGACCACTGATAATCTCCCTCCATCTGCGGCTCCATGCAAGATCTCACCCCGTGGCGTCAAAATGATAACAAGAACGGTGAGCAAAAATCCCAGAACCACACGGGGGTCCTAGTGAATGACCTACAGAGAACTGGGACCACAGTAACAAAGGCTACTATCAGTAACACAATGCGCCGCCAGGGACTCAAATCCTGCACTGCCAGACGTGTCCCCCTGCTGAAGAAAGTACACGTCCAGGCCCGTCTGCGGTTCGCTAGAGAGCATTTGGATGATCCAGAAGAGGACTGGGGGAATGTGTTATGGTCAGATGAAACCAAAATAGAACTGTTTGGTAGAAAAACAGGTTCTCGTGTTTGGAGGAGAAAGAATACTGAATTACATCCGAAGAACACCATACCCACTGTGAAGCATGGGGGTGGAAACATCATGCTTTGGGGCTGTTTTTCTGCAAAGGGACCAGGACAACTGATTTGTGTAAAGGAAAGAATGAATGGGGCCATGTATCGAGAGATTTTGAGTGAAAATCTCCTTCCGTCAGCAAGGGCATTGAAGAGGAGACGTGGCTGGGTCTTTCAGCATGACAATGATCCCAAACACACAGCCAGGGCAACAAAGGAGTGGCTTCGTAAGAAGCATTTCAAGGTCCTGGAGTGGCCTAGCCGGTCTCCAGATCTCAACCCCATAGAAAATCTGTGGAGGGAGTTGTTGCCCAACGACAGCCCCAAAACATCACTGCTCTAGAGGAGATCTCCATGGAGGAATGGGCCAAAATACCAGCAACAGTGTGTGAAAAGCTTGTGAAGAGTTACAGAAAATGTTTGGCCTTTATTATTGCCCACAAAGGGTACATAACAAAGTATTGAGATGAACTTTTGGTGTTGACCAAATACTTATTTTCCACCATGATTTGCAAATAAATTCTTTAAAAATCTAAAAAATATGATTTTCTGTTTTTTTCCCCACATTCTGTCTCTCATGGTTGAGGTTTACCCATGTTGACTATTACAGGCCTCTCTAATATTTTGAAGTGGGAGAACTTGCACAATTAGTGGTTGACTAAATAATTATTTGCCCCACTGTACATATCAAAGTATAGTTATATGAGAAATGGAATGGAGAAAATGTCATTTAAAATAAACGAAATCCAAAGTTAAAAATTCTAATCATACAGAAACTCTAGACTTGTAGGACAACAAATAAAACTTCAAAAGGCCTCATACCTGTCGAGGTCAACTTGACATCATCATCATGATGGATGCTTCCTACGTTGGAAAGGAAGCGGTCACTGCCCACCTTGGGGCTCGCCGGCGTGCTCTCCGCCGCCATCCGCTCGAACGGAAGCAGCTGGACGCGGGACCGTGAGCCCAAAGGACCCGAATGGCAGTCCGCCGTCAAAGCTGACAGGTCCGCGCACAAAAATGCTTCTGAAGAAATTAAAAAAAACAACAACCTAAAAACATTTAGATTTCAGTTTGACGTGTGATTTTTTTGTGGTATTTTTCTTTTGGCGCATCAGTTAGAGACGTTTTGACGCAACGGAACCGTTTTAATAAGTACCGAGTAGGAACCGGTATTGAATTGAACCCAAACGATAGCCAACCCTACGTTTAATAATATGTCTGATGGTAAATAAAGGATCTTACTTTGAATTAAACAAGAATCTTCAAAAATGAGTTGAATAGGATTTATAGACATGATTTGTGGCCTTTGACTTGTGGAACCGGATTGGGAAATCATGCGGGTGTCCCTCCAATTAAAAGTGGATCAGTGACAGTGTGGTGGCAGGGTGCCCATGCAAATCCATCCCCCGCCCCCGTAGGAGGGCGTGGAGACACAATTATGGATCATTGACGTCTAAGCATGTGGCTTTTTTGTGAACTGAAATGACTTTATCACCAGTAGACGTCCGATCCAATTGAAGTGGGAGGGTTGGCAGCGTTCGATGGAGGACAAATACGAGCTGACTGCATGTCTTTTGTAGCTTTCTTTTTTTTGGGGGTGTAGCCAAGCACACTGCAGCCCACCCTGATCCTTCCACGGCCTTGGGGGCAAAGGTCAGGGGGTTCAGACAGAGGTTGTGTGGAGCAAGCAGGTTAAACACCTTGCAGGGGATTACCGAGGAAGGAAGTCACACACGCATTTGCCAGAGGAGAGGAAAGGAAGGGCAGCATTCCTAATTGAGACATTAGCGGGACGGAAAGAAAACGACTACATAAAAATGCTGTCTCTCCTAATGTACCGATTATCAATGAAGACTTCCGAATGGAGCGGACGCACCCCGCCGATGAGCGCCGGTCGATCAAATGTGACTTTTTCCACATTTTCTTACTACATGACTGCAGCGTTGAAAATTTTAGTTATATATAATTATATATATATAATAGGGATGTCAAACGATGAAAAATTTTAATCCAGTTAATCACAGCTTAAAAATTAATGAATCGTAACTAATCGCAATTCAAACCATCTCTAAAATATGCCATAATTTTCTATAAATTATTGTTGGAATGGAAAGATAAGACACAAGACGGATATATACATTCAACATACTGTACATAAGAACTGTATTTGTTGATTATAAGAATAAATCAACAAGATGGCATTAACATTCTGTTAAAGCGATCCATGGATAGAAAGACTTGTAGTTCTTAAAAGATAAATGTTAGTACAAATTATAGAAATGTTATATTAAAACCCCTCTTAATGTTATCGTTTTAATAAAATTTGTAAAATTTTCAAACAAAAAATAAACTACTAGCTCGCCATTGTTGATGTCAATAATTACACAATGCTCATGGATGGTGCTTAACCCCATAAAATCAGTCGCACCCAAGCGCCAGCAGAGGGTGAAAAAACACTCAAAAACACAAGTAACAAATGGACATGACGCTGTCATTTTAATCTGTTTGAGTGGGGCATGTGCGTTAATTGCGTCAAATATTTTAACGTGATTAATTCAAATAATCAATTACCGCTCATTAACGGGATAATTTTGACAGCCCTAATATATAATATTGTGCATGCGAACTCATTTTTTTATCCATAAGAAAATGATATTTGGATAGAAAATCAATGTAGTGTTTGTTAGCTGAATTTCGAGCAAAACCACACAAATTAAAAAGGGATGTTGAAGTGATAAGGGGTGGATTTCACTTCATTAGAGTGATATTTTTCATTTCAAAAGAATCGTATGTGTCCTATTTTTAATGCTTTGGTGTACCGTTGTGAGGTGACGACGCACTCCCCACTGAGCAGGAGCCTCGGTCCAGAGACGAGAGTGACGAAGGGGCCACGGAGTCCAACTCGTCAAACAGGCCAGAGCGAGTGCGGCTCAATTCCGCCTCCGAATCCGAATCTGGCCACGGCGCCATGGAGCCACCGCGTTCTGAAAACAAACACGTGACGTGAACGGACTCCAATTTGAGTCTTCTTGATTAAAACTAGACGGATTTAGTACAAAAAAATGCACTCTTTTAATTTTCTGAAAAAATATCAGTAATAAAAGTTTCAATGATGTCAAAATCTGCCGATTGTCGGCCATTGAAGTTTAAATAGTCGCAAATCTTCCAGAGGACGTCACCTAACACATCTTAATCACAAGTGAGATCTTGGCTCGAGTTAAAGTCGCTCTGCGACCTCCCTGAGCGAAGACCCTCAGGCGGGAGCGTCAAAGTTTGAGCGCGGTCCGAGTTGCTCCTCCTTTTGCCTTTAAGCCCTCATTAGTAGAAAAGTGTGCGGCTCATCTTATCTGATGGCAGAGTGTCACAACAACACGGTGGAAGGAACAAGATTAGCAAGGGGAATACAGCCTTAATCCTAACGCCACGACGTTTTTTTCACGTTGCTTTTGCAAACAAACCTGGTGTTAAATGATACCGTTTTTGTATTTATTTTCTAAATGTGTGCGGTCGTCCCCTTTGAGGGAGGAGATGGGAGGCAGCACGGGCCAGCGACCGGGGTCCGCCGAGCCGTTTCTCGGCTCCCCCGATGCCGAGAGAGCCTGACGATAGTCCGGTGGTGGAAACCAATCTGGAAAAGAGGACCGGCGTGAACTCATTGACGGCGCTGGACGTCCAATTTATTCTGACCGGGAGGGGCGAATGAACGTTCTAGCGTAGCGTCGTCAATCACAGGTCAGGAGTTAAAACACATTTGGTCAAAGGCCAAAATGTTCAGAATAAAGGCAGCGTTTTTAAGCTTTTTTTATAAGCCAGTTCGAACATTAACACTGTATGTACACTTTAGGAAAAAAATGAATGAAATGGTAATGTATTTAAGATCAAGTTAAACGGTATTACATCTAAAAATTAGGGCTGTCCAACGATTAAAATGTTCAATCAAGTTACTTACAGCTTAAAAATGAATTAATCGTAATTAATCGCAATTCAAACCATCTATAAAATATGCCATATTTTTTTGTAAATTATTGTTGGAATGGAAAGACATACATAAGACGGATATATGCATTCAACATACAGTACATAAGTACTGTATTTATCTATTATAACAATAAATCAACAAAATGGCATTAACATTATTAACATTCTGTTAAAGCGATCCATGGATAGAAAGACTTGTGGTTCTTAAAAGATAAATGTTAGCACAAGTTATAGAAACTTTATATTAAAACCCTATAAAAATTTTATATTAAAACCCTTCTTAATGGTTTTGTTTTAATAAAATTTGTAAAATTTTCAATCAATAAATAAAGTGGTAGCCCGCCATTGTTGATGTCAGTAATTACACAATGCTCATGGGTGCTTAAGTCCATAAAATCAGTCGAACCCAAGCGCCAGCAGAGGGCGACAAAACTCAAAAACACACAAGTAACAAGTGGACATTGTGACACTGTGCTGTCATTTTAATCTGTTTGAGTGGGGCATGTGCGTTAATTGCGTCAAATATTTTAACGTGATTAATTTAAAAAATTAATTACCGCTCGTTAACGCGATCATTTTGACAGCCTTACTAAAAATTGTTCCGAAATGAACGCTTCTTTAACATTCAATGTGAATTTGATGTACAGTGGGGAGAATAAGTATTTGATACACTGTCAATTGGCCGTGTATCAAATACTTGCTCTCCCCACTGTACGTAGCTAAAGTTGAATACAACTGAACTGCACTCGATTCAGGCACTCTTGTATTCTTTTGCATACCACAAGAAGAAGCCGGCGTACCCCTGGTGGTGCCCGTGCCGCACTTTGAGAACCACTCTTCTAGGGTATTTTCAGGTTTACCGGATAGATGCGTGAGGTCTGAAGGTGGCCCGGGCGAAACGGAAAAAACCCCTTAAAAGTCTGCTTCCGAATTCTGACGGTCGGGTGAGAAGTTCCTCTTTGGCGATGGCGTATCTTCTGCAAATCGGAAACGAACAGATGGTCGTACGCGATCGATCGGCTCGTCTGGGTCAGACGTCAAACGAACCGGAAGGAACGCCAATTCGGCCGCTCGCTAGGTCGACGCTGCGGCCGAATGGACGGACGACCCAAGTCCGATATGGAGCCGGAGTCGGAATTCTTCGAACTGAGGCGGAATCCTCGGACAGGTTTTCCCAGTTCGGGCCTGTGCGCCCCCTGACTCGCATCATTCCCATCTTTGAGAACAAAACCGTCGGCGTCGTTCGCTCGGCTCAAAGGTTTCGCTTGTTTTAAGCGACGCGGACGGACCGAGGACGCCGACGGAATTTGAGGTAGCCTCGGAGGAACCGTTTGAAATCCTCCGCTTCTTCCGGCGGCTCCAACACGGACCGATCCTTCAAAGACAAAAAACAATAAAAGCTTCTTGTTTTTGTGACGTCGGGGTCATCTGTTGCTGACATCCCCGTTCCCAGTGCCCTCGGAGCCACGACGCTCGTTTCCCTGCTGGGACGGCCAACAAAAGGAGCCAATAGAAGAAAAAAACGGCACTGGGCTTAGAGCAGCTGCCGCCACTCCCAACTTCACAATAGCGACGCGGACCGTGTGGGATCGCTAGCGGAAAACAACGGGAAAAAAAACGTGGCTCTTAGAAATGAAATTCAATGAGTTTATCACGAGTAGACGTTCAATCCACTGACACCCCACTTAGTTCAATTGGATTGGACGCCTAGAGCTGTCAATGTCAGCTCGTGAGTTATCTGTCATTTCTTCTAAAAGGCTTCAAGTTTTCTAGCATTGACAGAATATCTTGCTCTCATGACTTTACTACTCATTTTCATCTTTTCTTTTCAAGCTTCCAGTCCAAACATGAACTCCTGCTGGCTTCGCCCCTTTCCCTTTGGCCTTTCTCTCCTTTCCCCTTTTGTCCCCCCCGATTCTTTTCAACGCACTTTCTCGGCAGCTCGCCGATTAGAGTGTAGGGCGGGGGGTGCCGATAGACAATCTCTCCTTGTTTTCTCCGTCGAGAGGAGTCGGCGCGACGGATAAAGAGAAGGCATTGCCGTGCCGCCGTTCCCATCTGTTGCGTGCGCGCGCCAGGGTCCGAGCGTAAGGGCTTCCTTCGGGGCAATTGTGAGCGGGCCCGGCGCCATATGGCGGAATAATGCAATGACGTTTGAGGCCACGTTGCTGAGGTACGCGCCCCCCCTTAACCCGTACATGCCTGCACATCAAAAAGGAGACCCCGTTCAAATGGGTTGCACGTCTACCTACTGACAAACTCATTTAAAATTACAGCAAAAGGATGGAAAGAGCCAGCTGTGGCTCTGGAGCCGCAAGTCGTCAGGGAAATTCTGGCTTATACCTATGTTTTTTGACATTGCGGAAAAAAAAACAAAAAAAAATTGTGTTACTAAGAGAAATATTTACTTGTTCCATTGGCAGATTTTTTAAAAACTTGTTATAAGCAAACATTTTTGAAACGGCATTGTATCCAGTGTACACTATTACCCATCAGAAATATGAAATTTTTTGTATTGTATTTTCATTTCATAAAATAAGATTCTGTTCGCTAGGATTCATACAATGATGCAGGTGCATTCAAACTTTAAATCGAGCGGGTACGAAAGCCTTACCCGTCGGATGCGGTCGGGGTTTGGAGCTCAGGAAACACGGAGGTCTGAGGCCTTAACAGTTGGACTTCATGTGCGACACTAAGCGAGGACAAAGCGCACAGGGACGAGGAGGACTCGCACGGGCCTAAACACAAACAGATACTGTATATGGCGGAAAACACTGAGGTGACTTGAAGTTCCGCTCTGAGACCCCCCCAATTTGGCCAAATTTCAAAATTGTCCAATATGCACGTGTGATACATCATTGAAAAGCTTAAAATCTCAATTTTCTGGGGGAAAATTTTTTTGAACACGAGGGCATTTAAAAAAAAAAAAACTTTTTTAAACAGCAAAACCCTATCTGGAGGTGTGAGCACACGAGAGCAGAATGCCATGTCTTTAACGAGATATTATCGCGTACTTACCTTGTTTCGCTACAATAACTCCATGTAGCATGTACCATCGAGTGTCAAGACACAGATGTGAATGGACACAGCTGGATTTTGGGGGGATTTTATGGGTGAAACATGGTAATTTAACAAGGGTCGTGATGCAGAAATCGCAGACATCAAGGAGTAATCGAGATTTCCATTTTCATATATTTACCTTTTTATGCATTTTTTTTTTTTTTTTTTTGGACCGATTATTTATCATCTAAAATATTGGGGAAAATGTGACATTAACGATTAACGAAAAAATACAATTTAGCGATAGTTATGAGGTAGATATCCGTGACTTTTTTTTACAGACGCCATTCTTTTCATTGTGACTTAATTTGTTTAAAATATGCGAGTGAGTAATTTTTTAAAGTCTTTTTTTTTTTTTTTTAATGAAAGACATCAATTAATTATTCTAAGCTAAAAATGACAGACATTATGAATAATAAATATAATTACTTACCTTCTTTTTATGGCTGGGTTGAAACAAAAGCGGTTGCGCGACGTCTGTAAACGGGGGTTTCCAGGATAAAACGGACAAATTAAAAATAGTTCGGGGCTTCATGCGCCATGAATCTGCTATGGCAGCATATAGACATATTGTTCTATCAAACACGTCAGTTCTTTTGGCTTAAAATACAGCAGTTTATTTTAAAGAAGGGTGCAAGAGCAGAAACTGCTTTTTCAGTCTTGTCTGTGTTTTCAACCATACGTATTGCAAAACAAGCAGAAATGTTAACTCATCAGCAGGCATTGACGCCGCTAAACGTCCAATCTATTTGAAGTGGGAGCATTGGCAGCCAATGAACGAGTGTTCCAGCTCAAATGGATTGGACGTCTTCTAATCATAAATGCACGCCACAAAAAAACCCTCAGAATTTAAATAAATTGGCCACCCGACATCTCTGGCGCCCTCGTGTGGCCACCAAACACACTACAGCGTCAATCACCCGGCCCCATAAAGGTGAGCGAGCGGCCGCTGTGACCTTTCCACAGTAAATGAGAAGAAACGTCCCCGTGTTTGTCTTGGATTTAGCAGAGCCTTACACCCTTTTAATACGCCAGTCGAGCAAACGCGGGCGAGAGTGATGGAGAAAGGGGGTGCGGCCAGGGCCGAGGGGGTCACTGTCTGTGTTTCACACAGGGAGGATCAGCTTGGAAATCTTCTCCTCTCAGATGTACGGCTTTAAAGATTTAAATTCTTGTGATGTTCACGAATGAGGCAGAAGACGCAGATCCTCCCCCTGCGACCCCCTCGTTACCTGCCACTCGGGGAAAAAAAAGGCGGGAGGGGGCAGGTGTAGACATGTCGCACATCAGCACAAAGCCAGAAAATGGAATGCACTGCATCATCATTTTTGAAAAAAAGCCAGCTTTTAAAAATATTGAAAATCTTAAATACATCTCTTAAATAATATTTATTTATTATTCTGATTGATAGCTTCAATCACCCTCCGATCCAGCGACCCGCCGGCGTCCGGCAGCCCACGCGCCGCCATCGCCTAATGTCATTAGAGGCCATCTTGCGCCGACGCCGCCGAGGCCGAGGCAGGATGTTGGCCCGGGCGGCCCGGTCTCCATCTGCGGCCCGGATCGCGCCGCCCCCTAACCTCGGTCGCGAGTGAGCCGACGCAGACGCGCTCGATTAGCCGGGAAGGACACAAGCGCGACTATGCGAAAGCAGGCTTGGACCCTAACTAGGTTAACCCCCTCCGCCCCCCAAAAAAGTGACTTTTTGAAATCGGGGAGATTTGTGTTTCTGTGGATTGTAATTAGCTTTTCTGCAGGCTCGGGGGGGCCTGCGCTGGATGAAGTTTAGGGGCCGCACGGGGCGGGCGGGGGGCCGACACTGGGCCGCATTGTGGCCGGCGGGCAAATGTGATTATCGGGAGGCGGGCTCGCGTGCGGCTTAGCCTCCCGACATGAAGAAAACTTTGGACTTTGTGGCCCAAGACAATGAGCCTGCTTTGCGGGACACCCGAGAGTCCCCCGCGTTGCCAAAACACAAAAACAGGACACAGTCGAAGCTTAAGCTTCCCTTTTGTGTTGCGCCGATTCAATCAGGAGTCAGCCGCAGTTGACGACATTTGAAGATGGGGATCTATTTTTCCTTAATTCATTGACGGTGTCAAAACATTTGTTTCTCCGCTGCCAGCCTCCCAGTTCAAATGGATTGGACAACCGATTGAAATGAGAGCGTTTCGTCTTCCTGAGATAAGATGGCCGCCGTCGCGCACGCTTATTTGGGCACCTGCGCATTCTGCCGCGTGGCCCGGGCGACGAAAGCGGCAGCCACGGGTTCCTGAGTGGCGAACACACTCTGGCATGCAAATGAGACCGCCCCCGTTATTTACTCTGTTGAGACGCCAGCCAAGACAGGAAGTGCGCGGTCGCCACGCCAACCCTAAGGAGCGCGCGCGCCGTCCTATTGCGCGAACTGGCAGCGAATGATTATTTGGTGTCACCCATCCCTGCCAGACGCTAATCTGTCCTGTCTTCCCTATTCTTGTCCTATCAGGTATGAGGTGGGTCGCCTGGGTAAATGGAGTCGTAACTAGCTTTTCACGCTACTTATAGCTAGGTGCCATATACTGTATATTTCCTCTCTAGTTGCATTTGAAGTCATTGCCTGACATTGACGACAATAGATCCATTTAGACTGGGAGGGGCGAATGGATTGGAGGTTTAGCCCCGTCAATGGCAGCCGATGGGTTCAAAAGTTGATTGATTTGGTTTTAAAATGCCTACTTGTAGTTGTAGGGTTAGTGTACTCACAGTGCGGCAGGAGATGGGCCTCTCCCACAAAACGGCCTTTCTAACAAAAGACTCAAAGACCGGACTCTGTAACAGAAAACCAGACGTTGATGGTTAGGATTTAAAGTACCAGCAGCACACAAAGTACAGTAATGAAGGCAAGCCCCCCGCCCCTTTATGAGTGGTGGCAGAGTACATTAATAAGTGCTCCGTCTTGATTAGCGCCATAGCTACATGGCGTCTGCTCTCCCACGCAGATTCTCGTCCATCTGCCCCTTCATCTTCTTAAATGGACGGGCCAGAACCGAGCTTTCGCCGGATTTAAAAAAAGATTTCCATTTCTGCTGAGGAATTTCCACTCCACGCAACGCACGTCTTCAACCGAAACCGTCGTGGTCTCGCTTTCTTCAGTACGGTCGCTTCGACCCGATGATCTGGAGACGCAGGTGGGATTTTCCAGCAGGCGTCTTTTGGGCGTCCACCTCCAGGTACTTCCTGTGCGCCTCTCCGTGTCAAGCGGGAAGCCTGATCGAATTACCAATTTGGAGCCTCGCGGCCAAAGCGGCGGCTGCTCTTTGGCTCCCGTCGCCATCTGCTCGGCCTCCTCGGGAAGCCTCGCTCTCCACTTTTATTAATTCACCTGATTACCCCTACAACCTGCCAGGGTGGCCTATTAATAGGCATTTCATCAGGGTTTGATTAGCAGTCGCTCGAAGAAGGCAAAGCCACCCGTCGACCCCCCCGGGAGCTCGTATGCATGAAAACAAACGTGTCAGGTTTTCCTCCTTGGGGGCAGGTTCTCCCAGATGCACTCGATAGTCACGCGGGCAGAACTGGGCCACCTTCTCCTGCAGCGAAGACAACAACGCTGCGGCCGAGGACTAAACTTTCAAATGTCTGACCTCGGCCGCACAAAAGAAAGAGGCCGAGCGCCTCAGCGTGCGACGGGTCGGCCGTAATCGAGCGTGAACGCGAGCATCCGTCCGATCCTCGACCCCAGAAGCTTTCAGGGCCGCGAGTCGCCCGTCGGGGTCCGGGTCAGGGCGGCCGCGAGCACTCCGTGACCCCGAAAGGAACACCGGGACTCACTAAGGCCTCCTGCTGGCGCAACGGCGCTCCTTTAAGGCTTTGAATCCGCCAGACGGGGGATCAATACGGCAACTGTTGGTGCGGGCGTCATTTTCCAGGGGTGTCCGAGGGGGGGGGCGCCCCCACAAAAGCCGTGCTGACAATAAGTCAGGCCGGTGGCGCACCAGCGGCTAACCTACTTAACATTCATTAGTGTCACAGCCGGTTCGCTACGATCTGACCGATCGGCACCCTGCCTGGCGCGGGGGTCGGTCGGTCGCATTCGGCAAAACCTAAAGATCAGCAAAACCACAATGAACATTCCAGTCGCCTCGTATCAACTTCTCTGCCGATAACCGAAAGGACTGAGGATCTATACCAGAGTTCCAGGAATTAAAACTCACACCGAGCGGGTCAGTGTTGACGGGACGCCGGGGCCTCCTCGACAAAAATCTCAGAGGATGCCTGGAATCGCCGTTTCCGGAGGTCGCCCAAGACATGTTGTCCACCTCGGTCAAGCGTTGAATACGCTTCTCCGTGGGAGGTGAAACCTCCTCCAATAGCTCACACATGTTAATTATTACCACCAAGTCTTCCACGCGTGCATTATGTGAATAGTCAAGACGGCCATTTCATTCACTTTGTAACTTCTAACATGACATCACTTCATGTCACAATAACTTGTTATTTCCTAGAAATTAAAGATGTCCCAATCGATCAGGTCCGATCACGTCATTTTCAAAGTATCGGAATTGGAAAAAAAAAATCGGACATGCCTTTTATAATATATATATATATTTTAACTAAATCGTTTTCTAATTGTATTTAACGTTACAGGCAAAATGTCTTCCACTCATCCAGAGTCTTTAGTTTTGGCTTAAAGTAGGGTTATCAAATTTATCGCGTTAACGGCGGCAATAACATTAAAATATTTAACGCAATTAACGCATGCGCTGCACTACCCACTCAAGCATTGTTGCATTCAATCTATAGTGGCACCGTTTTACGTATACACAGAGCTAAAAGGCAACGCAGAATGAGTAGAGAGAATTTTGGCAGCCTTTGAAGCCTTTTTTTAATTGGCTAAGGCCTTACATTCCCTCTCTCAACAATCAGAAATATCGTGGGAAGCAATGTGGGGAAGGAAGGTAGTAGTTGATCTTTATCTTAATACCCTATGTTATTTCCCAACGCAGAGAAGATATATCAATTGGTACCACTAAGCATAGTCATGGTTGCACTTCCCATCATGCATTTGTGCAGCAGTTAAATGGCTGCAGTATCATTTACTGAAAGCTCAACAAATACAATAGATGGCAATATTTAGTCACAATATACAAAGTCACAAGTCTTTCTATCTGTGGATCCCTCTCACAGAAAGAATGTAATGTAATGTAAATGCCATCTTGAGGATTTATTGTCATGAAAAACAAATACAATACTTATGTACTGTATGTTGAATGTATATATTCGTCCGAGTTTTATTCATTTTTTTCTTAATGCATTGCCAAAATGTATATGATCGGGAAAAATTATCGGGAATGATTGGAATTGAATCGGGAGAAAAAAAAAGCAATCGGATGGGGAAATATCGGGATCGGCAGATACTCAAACTAAAACGATCGGGATCGGATCGGGAGCAAAAAAACATGATCGGAACAACCCTACCAGAAATATTGTGATAAACGATAGTATTTGAACGTCTTCTAGTAACAAACCAAACCGTGAATCTCTAACAAATTCGTGGACAACGCATTGCTTGTTTGTCCACCTCGCCTGAAATATAACGAAGAGCACATAACCAGGCGAATATAACGAGGCTTTTCCGTGCCAGAGGTGAAAGGTGACCAGACAAAATGGGGGTCAGGTCACGTGCCTCGTACAATAGCGCAAATGTCCCCGCTTTTTTAATTGCATTAAGGACAGATAGTGGGAGCTGTGTGCAAACAACTCGGCCTATCGGGTGCACAAACCGAAGCTGGGCGGTAGGAGTGGGAACCTCTTGGTACCTCACGATAACGATGATCTAACGAGATGGCGATACAGCCATTATCGATACATTGGTCAGGAAATCATTCCAGGATATTCCACAAACAACTAATTAACAGAAAAACACGCTTCTACAGTGAATTGGAATGAGTTTATCACTAGTACAGGTCCAATCCATTTGAACTGGGAGGGTGGCAGCGAATGAACGAATCATTCACTGCCATCCCTCCCACTTCAAACAGATTATGGCTGTCAGTAGCAGTCAATGCCAGGCAATTAGGTAATTCTGGGCCATTTAAAGTCTCACTGGAACAGCACCAAGCAAAAGTTCCAGCATCATCACCTTGTCCAATGCAGATTCTCAACAAGGTGATGATGCTGGAACTTTTGTTTGGTGCCGTTCCAGTGAGATTTACAAAGATGATTGCCTGAAGAAGACATCAAAATTCCCTCAGTCCTTGATGATATGGAGCTGCATGTCAGGCAAAGGCACTGGGGAGATGGCTGTTGTTAAATCTTCAATAAATGCACAAGTTTACATTGAAATTTTAGACAGCTTTCTTATCCTTTCAATTGAAAATATGTTTGTCATTTTCCAAGATGACAATGCATCATGCCACAGAGCTAAAAATGTTAAAGCATTCCTTGAAGAAAGACTCATCCAGTCAATGTCATGGTCTACAAATAGCCAAGATCTCAACCCTATTGAAAACCTGTGATGGAAATTGAAAAAAATGGTCCCGACCTGCAAGGATGATCAATTAAAGAGAGTTGGCACCAAATTGATGAAGAATACTCATCAAGTCCATGCCTCAGAGACTGTAAGCTGTCATTAAAGCCAGAGGTGGTGCTACTAAAGACTAGAGATGTGTTTTGATTGTTATTTCTTTGTTTGTTTCTCATGATTCCATATTTTTTTCCTCAGAATGGAGTGATTCCATATATATTTCGCTGTACTTGCTCTATAAAAGCAACATTTACTGACCACCACAATGTTTTCTATTCATTTCTTTTGGTGTTTCTGAATGCTAAAGAGTTGCACTTTTGAACTAATTCATTCTTTTTTCAAGCTTTTTATCTGAGTTTGTTCTACATAATAAAATGTCTGAGAGAGAGAGAGACTGGTGATAGCATTTTTTGCTAGGGGTTTTATTATGGTGGAAGATTTTGATAACAACTTGTTGGTTCCTTTTTTTTTTTTTTTTTTAAAACATTGACACCTTTTTAAAATGATATCTCGATTCTTGGCATGAGCATATCGATAACCTTTCGGAATACAAAGTATCACGATATATCACCATTTCGATATTTTGTACCCTACTGGGCGGCGTCTGTGCGCCTCGCCGCAAAGCTTATTATGTAGACTGCATCTCAAAGTGGAGCTTCTTCATTTGCTGAGACGCGTAAAGCAGCAAAATCCAGTTAAATGGCACGCCGGTGTCGTATTAACTGTGCCTGCGGATCGGCGAGGGGCCGGTTGCTATGGTAACGTGCCAAACACCCCCTCCTCGTCTTCCTCTAAACACACGCACACGACCAAAGTGCTCTCTCAGCTCAGCCGGACGTTTGTAAACACGCAGAGAAAAATGTTTTATTGAACTTTCCTACATAAAGGGGCAAGATCTGCTCGGGAAGCGAGTGGGGGCGCCGCGGTGCATTTCGGGTAATCCGCCAGCCACAGTAACTGTTGCTAAGATACGTGGAGAAAATGTGGTGCTTTTTTTTTGTCGATCTGTGCTCAAAACCCTGCTAGAGCAAAACAAACACACAAGTTCTTGGCTAGCATGTCTACAAATGAAACTTTTTTTTTAAATTTTAGTTTTCTGTCAGCGATTTTGTCTTTTCTTCTCCCCAAAATCTACATATTTGCCAGCACAAAAGGCTCGTCAGGAAGGCTTTCAGATACCGCACACCGGGCGCTGCCCTTTGGCACCCCCGTAATCAAAGAGCGCTGACCTGCACCGGCTCCCGCGCGCCCCCCCGGTACGCTCCGTTATTTCCTCATCTCATCAATCTGTCAGCTGAGGCCTTTTGACACGCGGCACAATATGCCGGCGCCATTGATTTCGGCTTCTCCCAATATGGTTCCGGCTTTTTAAGATTAGTCACCTCGTCCGAAAGGTCCGGATCCCCCGGCTGGTGTCGCGAAACCCCGGGAGGGGTCGCCGGGATGGGGCCGGAGGCTAAATATAGTTGCTAGAAACGGTGGCAACTCTAGGGACAGGAATGAAAATGGGGCTCACAAAAAGAGTAGAAGTGGGAGTAGAAAAAAAAAAACTCATTAAAATAATTTCTTCAGTGCCATTGACTTACTTATTGTTTATATTAGTAGTTGGCTGACATAAGTTTTTAAACAAAAGAAATAACATGATATAAAAGGAATTTGATCTGTGTATTCCTTGTAAGACCCCAGAAGGACGGAAGGAAGCATCAGGCTTGCCTTATCTTGCATTAGAGGATATGCAATGTCGCTTTTGCCTTTTAAGGTGTTGACCGAGTGACACTCTAAATGTAACCAATAGCTGTTAGCGTAGCATTTGCGTTAGCATTACCTTTAGCATGGCGAGCATCCTCTTCAACTCTCACTTGTTTACATCTTGTTGTAACGTCCCAGTGGCTTTCAGTATTCCAAAATAATGTGCTTTTCTTGCCGAGTGTGTATACCGTAATCATGAAAAGTAGTGCTACGTTCATCTAGTCTCAGGTCAGCCTTTTTTTTTTTAAATTGCCTTTCATAATTTTCTTGCTTGAAAAGAAAAAAAAAAGGATATCGGCCTTGAATATCAGTTTTGGATATCAGCAATCGGCTGCAAAACCTTAACCACTTAATGCCTGCAATATGAAGCAATTGTCAGAGAATCACAAAATTTAAAAATAAGGTGTTACTGAAACCTTTTTTTCCAAATTTTTATAAAAGAAAAAAAAAAAAAAAAAAAGGTGTAATAAGTAGAGCTGTTCCGATCATGTTTTTTTGCTCCTGATCCGATCGTTTTAGTTTGAGTATCTGCCGATCCCGATATTTCCCGATCCGATTGCTTTTTTCCCCTCCCGATTCAATTCCAATCATTCCCGATAATTTTTCCCGATCGTATACATTTTGGCAATGCATTAAGAAAAACATGAATAAAACTCGGACGAATATATACATTCAACATACAGTACATAAGTATTGTATTTGTTTTTCATGACAATAAATCCTCAAGATGGCATTTACATTATTAACATTCTTTCTGTGAGAGGGATCCACGGATAGAAAGAGTTGTGACTTTGTATATTGTGACTAAATATTGCCATCTAGTGTATTTGTTGAGCTTTCAGTAAATGATACTGCAGCCATGCCCCAAAGCATGATGGGAAGTGGAACCATGATGGGAAGTGGAACCATGACTCTGCGTCGTGCTACCAATGGATATATCTTCTCTGCTTTGGGACATGTTAAGACAAAGATCAATTGATACCTTACTTCCCCACATTGCTTCCCATGATATTTCTAATCATAGGGAGAGGGATTGCAAGGCTTTAGCCAATTGAAGAAAGGCTCCAAAGGCTGGCAAAATTCACTCTACTCATTAGCGCTGCCTTTTATCTCTCTATATAGGTAAACCTGCTTCATTACAGATTGAGCGCGACAATGTGTGAGAGGGTGGTGCAGCGCATACATTAATTGCATTAATTATTTTAACGTGACACATTTTTTAATTAATTTCCACCGTCGTCGGGATATTTTTGATAACCCTACCTTAAGCCTAAACCAAAGACTCTGGATGAGTGTAACATATTTTGTCTGTAACGTTTAAATACAATTAGAAAACAATTTATTTAATACATATATATTAAAAAAAGGCATGGCCGATATTTTTTTGCTGATTCCGATACTTTGAAAATGACGTGATCGGGACGCCGATCGATCGGGACATCTCTAGTAATAAGCGCTCTAATATATATAACCCTGGCTAAATCTTGCTTTTTTTTCTCATGGAACCTGCAGATGCATGAGTTGACTTGCATCCATTATTTTTTTTTTTTTTTTTTGAGGAGATATTTCAAAATTTTGAATTAGTCTCAAAATCATGAAATTCTAAGTGTATGAAATGTGATACATTTGGCAAGAAGGGGTTAATTTCTTGTCCAGTCACTTAAAATGTGTTAACTTGTTTTTCTTCTGGTCAAATTGATCCAATTTTGCTGACTATGCAAGTCTCCGAATAAAGCCGGACCGACATCCAAACTGGTGAACCGTAGGAGTGTCGCAAGTCATTTTGCATCTTGCTCGTCCGTATCACAACTTTACGCTAACTATTACCGTAAGCATGGCAACCACACAGATGGGTTGACAATGTGGACAAAAGTATTGGGCTTTTCCATCTTCAGGAAGTGAAAACCAGAGAAAAGAGATGAGGTTGTTCATTTGTTTTAGGGATGGGGAAGGGGGCGCAGAGGGGGTTGTACTCAACTCACTCAAGAAGAAACCTTTCAATTCATTTTCAAGTTAGGATGAAAGAATGACTCCAAACTATGCGTGTCGCCTATTCAGCGCTTTCCTTTAAAAAAAAGACAGCAAAAAAAAAAAAAAAAAAGAGAGAGAGAGAGACAAGGCTTGGAGGGGGGCTTGTACGAGGGGGGCTGCATAAATTTCATCTGCACAGCAGACAAAAGTGATTGTCGCGCCGCCCCTTCCCCAAAAAACTTTTGCGTCCCCCTCCAGAAAACACTTTGGCGGCTGAATGGCCACCTATTAGTGACTCCATTATGGCCGACGGGCTCTTGAATGGCTTCTCGCTGAGCGTCTTTATCATCGAGGGGGGATAGGCCGGACCCCTCCCTCGCCAATGACGCCGCCCCCTCTGCCTCCCACCTCTGCTGTGCGTTCCAGGTGTGGATAGTTCATTGTGATGTAAGGTTTTGTGTTTCTACAATGTTACAAATGTATTGGCGCTGCCCCAGCCGTGAAAATGCACCATACTGAAATGTTTTTCTTTTAATTTATACATTTTTTTTTTTACAATTTGAAAGCACTTTAAGCATAAAACAAACTTTTGAACTCTTAAGTGCCACTGCTCTATTATGGGTGTAATTCCTCTGAGACTATTTACTTTGAGGCTGTCAACTTGACGAAAGAAGAATGAAAACAAAAGGTTAAACGCATATTCTTGGGAACCATTATGAAAATATAAATCTTTGCTTAGTGTCTTTGTTAGGCAAACTCAAAAATATAAGGACATAATACAGGCAGAAAAAAATCGCCTGTTTCCCGATTTTCCGAGCCCGAGTCGAAAAACACCTGCAAGAGAGCCCGATTGTTTATCTTGACTTTTTCCTGATCTCTTGAATGGGGAAACGTACAGTCGGCCCCCGAACGCAACACTTTCCATTCATCAGCGGGCCCTTTAAATATCCTGTCACGCTCTTTACAGCGGCACAAAAACTACTTTCGGGGCCTTTGAATGGGGCCTGGCTCAAAGCGCGCAGTGAGTAAATATCAAGTGGAGTGTTGATACTTTGAAGAAGACTTTATGATGAATATGGACACATTGTGAGGAGGCCACGGCGCGGCGCTCACCTCCGCGGGGAACCATCTGCTCGCCGTCAATGTGTCACCTGCTCGGCCGGGCCGTCGCCACGGCGACCGGGGCCGCCGCGGATCAGCGGGCCGAAAGGAGGAAGATCGTCCTCTGGCGGCCGATCCGAACGACCGTCAGTCAGCGGCTCGACATTAGCGCGACGACCGCTTTTGTGTCGCTGGAAGCGGAAGCGCTTTGTCCTCGAAAAGCTGAGTAAACACACCTGAGGACAGAAAACGCCACGACGAGTTATAGGTGGCAAAAATAAATGCTTTTCAAATCAATCAACATGGATATTCATGCATGTTCTGCACTTTCAATTAGAACTTGAAAGTGACTTTATGATCAATATGCTGTATTTTCTGGACTATAAGTCGCACTATAGACCCAAAAGACACAATTTACTCAATGGCTGGCATTGACGGCGCTAGACATCCAATCCGTTTTAACTGAGAGCGAACATTTATTGGATTGGACGTCTACAAGCGAGAAACTCATTTTTAGTCTTCCGTCAATGATGCTGAAAGAGTTAAGTGTTGAGTGACAGGTGAAAGTGAGCAGCACGCCTGCGAGGGGTCTGTGTGTGATCAGGGGGGGCAGCGACCGGCTTTCTCCTACTTCATCAAGTCAATCTTATCTGCATCTACAGCACATGCTGTTGTTTGGGATTGTAACAAGATTAGGCCAAAAGACAAGTGTCCATCTGCGGGGAGCACTTCCTGTTTACACTCTGCGCTCTCACTCCACATCGAAAAAAGAGACGAGGGAGACTTCCTGTCTGACCCACGTGCGAGGGTGTGAAAAGTCACTTATGTTACACGTGTGTGTGGCTTCAGAAAACTTCGTAGTCATTACTGGAATATCAAGGACTACAGTCATCTTTTCCCTTTTGCTTTAACATAAGCAACCTTTTCATAAAAAAAAGATAGTTACTGATTTTTTTTTTTTTTAATTGAAAAACAAAAATAGACTGATCAAAAAAATAAAGGGAACACTAACATAACACGTTGTAGATCTAAATGAATGAAATTTTTTCCATAGTTGAACATGCTGACAACAAAGCCAGACAAAAATTATCAATGAAAATGAAATTCATCAACCAATGGAGGTCCGGATTTGGATTTATATTCAAAATGAAAGTGTAAAAAAAAAAAAAAACACTACACACCGATCCAACTTTGATGTAAGGTCCTTGAAACAAGTCAAAATGAAGCTTAGTAGTCTGTTTGGCTTGTATGACCTCCCTGTAACGCCTGGGCATGCTCCTGATGAGGTGGCGGATGTTCTCCTGAGAGATTTCCACTCAGATCTGGACCAGCACATCCAACTGTCGTCTTGTAGGAGATTCCAGGAGACAGGTAGTTACTCCAGGAGAGCTGGACAGTGCCGTAGAAGATCCTTTAACCCTCAGCAGGATTAGTATCCACTCCTTTGTTCAAGGAGGTATAAGATGAACACCTCCAGCAGGCCACTGGTGTGAATGTTTCTGACCAAACAATTAGAAATGGGTACCATGAGGATGGTCTGAGGGCCTGACATCCTGTAGAGAGCCCTGTGCTCACTGCCAATCACCGTAGAACTTAAGAGGCATTTGCCATAGACCGCCAGAATTTGCAACTATGCCACTAGCTCTGTGCTCTTCACCGATGAAAGCAGGTTCAACCTGAGCACTTGCGACTGACATGAAAGGGTCCGGAGATCCCATGGAGAACGTTATGCTGACTGCAACATCATTCGGCATGACCGGTGTGGTGGTGGATCAGTGATGGTCAGGCGAGGCATATCCACGGAAGGACACACAGACCTCTACAGGTTAGATGATGGCACCCTGACTGCTATTAGGTATGGGGATGAAATCCTTGGACTCATTGTCATAAGCTACGCTTGTGCAGCGGGACCTGGGTTCCTCCTGGTCCACGACAATGCCAAACTTCATGTGGCTGTAGTATGCAACAGTTCCTGAAGGAAGAAGGAATTGATAACACTGACTGGCCCCCACGTTCACCTGACCTAAATCCAACAGAACACCTCTGGGACATTGTGTTTAGGTCCATTTGGCAGAGCCAGGTTGCTCCTCAGACTGTCCAGGAGCTCAGCGATGACCTGGTCCAGATCTGGGAGTTTTTCACTTTCATTTTGAGTATAACTCCAAATTAAGAACTCCATGGATTGATACATTTGATTTTCATTGATAATTTTTGTGTGATTTTGTTGTCAGCACATTCAACTATGGAATGAACAAAGAATTTAATTTTTTAAAAATTATTCGTTTATATCCACAATGTGTTACGTTGGTGTTCCCTTTATTTTTTTGAGCAGTGAGATTAACTTTTTTTCTTTTTGTTGAAAAAATATCAAAAATGGAGAAAAAAATGTATTTAGTTTGGTTCCCATCTTTTTTTTTTTTTTTTTTTAAATTCAAAACAAAAAACATATGTCAGAACATTTCCAAGAATACTTAATTGAATGAATTTAAGACCAAGCAGATGAAATTCAATGCAGTTTTAAGAGACCTTATCAAAATTCCTTGTACAGTACGTTTTCTCAACCAAGCTTTAATTACAGTATACTGTATTGTACCGGTAACATGTAGCATGCCAGAAATGAACATTCTTAGTCAAACACTGCCCACTTGTGGCAAAGAACAACAACTTCATGAGCGCGCCAATGAAAGCTGCCCATTTATTTGATTTAACAAGAAATGATCAACTGATTAAAGGGTAGCACTACTGTTACCAGCACCAGTGACTAACTTGTGACTGGTGCGGGTCCAAAAAAGACAGAATCGAGCTTTATGACGCCTTCCCAGAGTTAATCTGATGATCCGAAGAGCACCTCATCCAGATTCAATCCATTACGATGGTCTCGCTGAGCAAAATACGTCACTTTGTTTTCCTGTGAGTTATTCCCAACGCGTAAAGATAACATTCTCCAGACATTTCATTAAGTAAATACTAGTTAATTACATGCCTTAAGGCCAAACAGGCTGACCCAGAATGCCTCGCAGAGGGGAAAAGGTTATTTAAATGGGGAGAAAATGCTAAATACGGAATTGACTCCTTTTCATTTTCTTCAAAATAACTCAAATGTAATGATATAAATACATTTATTTTGGAAAAAATATACTGTATACATTTTTGGTTTTGAAATTTCATTCAAACAAGCACACACAATTCAGCTTTCTGTTAGGAAAGAGCCCAAATAAACAAATTGATGACATATGCATGTGTGTATGTATGAACAAATATTCGTTTCACAATGAAATAAAAACACCAACTAACCAATATATATACTACTCCTCCTCAAAAAATTAGCATATTGTGATAAAGTTCATTATTTTCTGTAATGTACTGATAAACATTAGACTTTCATATATTTTAGATTCATTACACACAACTGAAGTAGTTCAAGCCTTTTATTGTTTTAATATTGATGATTTTGGCAAAAAAGTCAAGAAAAAAACAAAAATTCCTATCACAAAAAATGAGCATATTTCATCCGACCGATACAAAAAAAAGTGTTTTTTAATACAAAAAACCTTCAATGAATGATATCAGCTATGCACTCAATGCTTGGTCGGGAATCCTTTTGCAGAAATGTGGCGTGGCATGGAGGCAATCAGCCTGTGGCACTGCTGAGGTCTTACAGAGGCCCAGGATGCTTTGATAGTGGCCTTAAGCTCATCCACAGTGTTGGGTCTGGTGTCTCTCAACTTCCTCTTCACAATATCCCACAAATTCTCTATGGGGTTCAGGTCAGGAGAGTTGGCAGGCCAATTCAGCACAATTAACGCCATGGTCAGTAAACCATTTACCAGTGGTTTTGGCACTGTGAGCAAGTGCCAGGTGGTGCTGAAAAATGCAATCATCATCTCCATAAACCTTTTCAGCAGATGTAAGCGTGAAGTGCTCCAAAATCTCCTGATAGCTAGCTGCATTGACCCTGCCCTTGATAAAACACAGTAGTAGCTGACATGGCACCCCAGACCATCACTGACTGTGGGTACTTGACACTGGACTTCAGGCATTTTGGCATGTCCTTCTCCCCAATCTTCCTCCAAATTCTGGCACCTTGATTTCCGAACGACATGCAAAATTTGCTTTCATCTGAAAAAAGTACTTTGGACCACTGAGCAACAGTCCAGTGCTGCTTCTCTGTAGCCCAGGTCAGACGCTTCTGCCGCTGTTTCAGGTTCAAAAGTGGCTTGACCTGGGGAATGCGGCACCTGTAGCCCATTACCAGCACGCGCCTGTGTACGGTGGCTCTGGATGTTTCTACTCCAGACTCAGTCCACTGTTTCTGCAGGTCCCCCGAGGTCTGGAATGGGCCCTTCTCCACAATCTTTCTCAGGGTGCGGTCACCTCTTCTGGTTTTGCGGCGTTTCCTTCCACACTTTTTCCTTCCCACTGAGGTACCTTGATACAGAACTCTGGGAACAGCCTATTTGCTCAGAAATTTCTTTCTGTGTCTTAGCCTCTTGCTCGAGGGTGGCAATGATGGCCTTCTGGACAGCAGTCAGGTCGGCATGATTGCAGTTTTGAGTCATGAACCAGGCTGGGAGTTTTGAAAAGCCTTGGGAATCTTTCACAGGGGTTTTGAGTTCATTTTTTGATTCAGACGATTAGGTCAGTAGCTACTTTAGAGGACCTTTTCATGATATGCTTATTTTTTGAGATAGGGATTTTTGTTTTGACTTTTTTGCCAAAATCATCAATATTAAAACAATAAAAGGCTTGACCTACTTCAGTTGTGTGTAATGAATCTAAAATATATGAAAGCCTAATGTTTATCAGTACATTACAGAAAATAATGAACTTTATCACAATATGCTAATTTTTTTTAGAAGGAAAACACAGTCCAGCTGCGGCTATTCACAGCTGTGTCTTGGCGATAATATCTCGTTAAAATCATGGTGTCTTTAATTATGCTCATCCTGTCACCTTGAGTTAGGGTTTAGGGGGTTTAAAAAAAAAATATATATATATATATATATTTTTTCAAATGCTCTCCCGTTCAAAATTTTTCTTCTCCCAGAAAATGGAGATTTTAAGCTTCCAATGATATATCACACATGTATGTAGGACAATTTTGCGATTTTGGCCAAATTGGGAGTCTCAGAGCGGAACTTCAAGTCACCTGAGTGTTTTCCGCCAAAAACATATTAAAAAAAAAAAAAACAAGAAATCAATAAACTAGGCAAACACGCATCACAAACTTTCAAAGCAATCATTTTCAAAAAACAACTGAATAAAAACAAACTGATCAATGATGGGAAAAATAAAGTCAATACCACAACCCAAATCAACAAATATATGGTGTAAATATGTAAAAACAATACTTTCATTATACAATTATCGAAAAAAATCCCTACCTGACCAATTCACAGAGAAAATATAACAGAAAATCAACATCCCAAATATACAAATCAATGAAGTAAATATGGAAAAACACGAGTTTTAAATCACAAGAGTCATACTTATATAAAGTTTTTATGCCCCCACAAGACTCCCCAGCATGCAAATTTGAGGTCACCACCATCTGGACCACAAGGGCCCACCGCACTCCTGTTTCACAACCCGTATCCCGTCACATGCCAACGAGGAGAGGGGTGTGTGCAAGCGTGGAGTCACGTGACCCGCTGTGGAATAAGAAGTGGCGGCCCCGCGTAACCAAATCCAGCAAAGTCAAACGCAGCGCGCACAAATCACACGTAGGAGCTCACCTGCACTTGGGACCAGATGGACGCGGCTTACAAGAGGATCAACGGCGACCACGGGCAGGATGACGAGCCGGAGCGGCCAGAAAAAGGAGTGAGTTTGCCAAATACTGCAAGAAAAAAAAAGTCATTTTTTTCATCATTTTGGAATGAGTTTAAAAACAGTCAGAAAAAGCTAACAGAAATTATGATTTGTGTAGGAAATACTTGAAATATTCCCTTTTTTTTTTTTTTTTTTTTTTAAGGCGGTCTTTAATGCCTCATTCACTGGCCGCCATTGATGGAAATAGACGTAGAATTGGACGTTTCTATGCAAACAAACATGTATTGTATACAATCATCCACCTCTTGGCTTCTTGACTTTTTCTGTTAAATAGCAAAAACAACCCATAAAAAAATAAAAATTGATGAAATCATATTTTATAGTTTGTTTGTTCTGGGGGACCGTCAAAGAGTTGAAACAATTTCAATTTTTGTGTCAATTATTTCGTGCTTTGGGGCTTGAAAGTAAAAACCGATTATTATGTGCATCGCAATTCAACACGAAACGATTCCATTACGATTCGTAAATGCTCAAATACAATAATTTTCCCTAACAACTTTATTACAGCCGCTCGTAGCAGAACAAAATTCAAGACACGTCTGCCGCCCGGACACCTTTAACGGATGCACGCACAACGTTATGATGGATGCTGCCGGTTACTGAGCGAGAGATTTACTCCTTTTCAAAAGACTGGAAAATAAATGTGTGTATGAGACAGGGACCTGGCAGTCGCGGTTCTGTGCACAAGTTATTTTTTAGAGTGAGAGGGGAAGAGAGATAGTTCGTTGCTCTTCGTCTTTCAGTTGTCTAGCAGTAGGTTCAAGTCGTGTTAATTGGGAAAAAGTCCCTAGTGTTTTACTAAGTCCCGTGTCCGTCTATCAAAGGTGAGTACACGAACCCTCTCGCACTGTTTAGCCTTTATTGTTGTTTTTGAGATGTTACTAGTAAGCACCGACCGCTATGCTAATTAGAACTTCGCTAGCATGTATTTCAATGTCAAGTTGTGCGTTGTTTGGTGGTGTACGTAAATTACTCCAGATGCAGAACGTTTAAAACCAGGATTAAGTACAGCGGTAACACTACAAACATGCGAAATAGTGCAGAAATCGGTGAAAACAAAGTATATTGGTTAAAACAGGGGTGTCCAAACTTTTTGCAAAGGGGGCCAGATTTGGTGTGGTAAAATTGTGGGGGGCCGACCTTGGCTGACGTCCTGTACGTAGAGCAAAATATTTAAGCACATTTTAGTAAGCCATTCCGTGTGTCACATTTGCTTTATTATTTTTTTAATAATTTCAACAATCTCGCAACTAGCCTTTGTAGCGTACTCTTTTGACTTTCAGGCTCTTGTGAAATACTGCAGCTGTAAAATTAAACTAGCTTCAAGTTTCTTCAATTTCTCGCTACGTATCTTCCCTGTAATCTTGTCGTACATGTCAGCGTGTCTGGTTTGGTAATATCGCCTCATATTGAACTGTTTAAAAACAGCGACTGTCTTTTTGCAAATTAGGCAGACACAGTTGTTGCGTATTTGAGTGAAGAAATAGTTCAATTTCCACCTATCCTTGAAGCGTCGGCCGTCGCAGTCAACTTTCTTTTTTTTGTTGATTGTTACCATTTTAGAAAATTGGGAGCACAGGGTCACATAGGGTAATGTTGCTTAGAGTGCTGCTGCCTTTTAGGGGGTAAATGAGGAGCAGCATTTAGTGTGTAAGCTACTTCATATGCTGGTAGCAGTACAGCTGACCAATTTATTAAGTTTGTGTGCGGGCCAGACGTTATTGATTTTATGACAGAGGCTGGGGGCCGGATGAAATTTGACCAAGGGCCGCATTTGGCCCCCGGGCCGGACTTTGGACATGTCTGGGTTAAAAGAAGTCTCATTTCTACAGACACTATGTTTCCAGAAAATGTGGAATTCATTCCACCAGTGTAGATTTCATTGTATTGTTGAGAGAAATATGTACTGCCTTTGAAACAGCTAATGTTTTGGCACGTTCTTGTGAAAAGAGTATCTCAAGGTCAGCTGCGTGTTGTATGGGCATGTCTACAAATAAGTACTGCCTATAAAATGGTTAATGTTTTTGCACTTTCTTGTATCAAAAAAAAAAAAGGGCAGCTTTTTGTTGTATGGGCATGTTTCCATCGTTCGTGTTGAATCATTAGGATATTTTAAATGAATAATGGACATAAATTTGTTTGGCTACCTTATTAATTAATACTGTACGATGCATTGATAATCATGATAACTGTGATCATTGACAATACCGTGATCATCGTTCAATAATCGAATCGTAGCACCCTGAATCGTAATCGAATCAAATCGTGGAGTGCCTAAAATGGCACACCCCTACTTGAAAGTAGGGATGAAAATCGGGCCCGATTGCATCATTTTCAGAAGACTGACGTCGAGTGAAAAAGATCGGGTTTTAAAGATGTATTCATTGAAAAAAACATTTTGTTTTTGTCTTATCTTTAAGGGCAACAAAGCGTAAAACTTAAGATGTACGGAGGAATTGTTAAAAGAAATCATCAAATATTGCTAAGTTATGCTAGCTATTGCGGGACACCAATGGCAAAATGGCATCACGCAAGTGTGATCATGTATGAAGTATGGCAATATTTTACATTTGGATATGCTTTTTTTTTTGTCTCCTAAACACATTGCCGAGATATCGGATGGGTACAGCCTCAGGTGCAAAAATGTGATCGGGACAAAGCTATCAAAAAGGCTTGGAGTGATTCTACATTTCAAATGTTTTTATTCATGGTACGATGTGGAATCAAATTAGTTGGACCAATTCCTGCACAGAAAGAAAAGTTTCATGCTGCTTTAGCAATTTAACCCGAAATGTGTTTGTTGTTATCTGCAACCGCGTTGAAAGAGGGCGTCCGCACTGGAATATTCCGGAGACAAAAGCCGGAACGTCAAAGGCTGATGGAATCAGACAATGAGCCCGTGTTTTTTTTTTAATTTGGGGTTCAAACAGTTCTTGTTTTTAGGCTTTCTGTTGACATTTTCCCCCACACGTGGCTGCCTTGAAGGCTTAAATAGATGCAGCTGACACTAGAGGCTAATAAAAACAAGGTGTTGTTGTTGTCAGAAGCGGCGCGGCTCCATGTACCTGGAAGAGGAGACCAGCAAGAAGAGCGAGGTGGTCTCCTGCATCTTCTCCTTAAAGGAGGAAGTGGGCGCCTTGGCCCGAGCGCTCAGACTTTTTGAGGTAAGACCTCCGACGACAACGCTAAACGTCCATTTCATGGCAATGAATCACATATTACATTCATCATTCGAGGTGAACCGCTTTCAGCTGACGTTGCGCTTTCATGTGATTGGTCGATGGCATTTGAGGCCAAATTGTCAAATTGGGACCGCAAAATGTGCGAGAACATCCCCAGAGAAAAAAGTGGGACAGGTCTCCTGATCGGGCATCTAAATGTCGATCCCGGCTTGTTTTTGTGGTACCGACCTTTCCTGAGTGGCCCCGTGACTAAATAAACGGAGCTTATCGCACATGTTCGCATTGATCCAGTGACCCACGCGACCTGGCTGAAAGGGACTCTAAAAGTTACCACTCTAACTTGCCTTACGTCCACAACCGGTAAATAACCTGACAGTGTGACGTCTATTGTTTGTGCATTTCACTGTTACCATGTGTATTTCGGACAGAAATGAAATACAGTGATACCTTGCTAATTCAAGGTTAACACTCCTGTTTTGTTGCAGGTGCCCTAGCAAATGTATACAGTAAGTTATGTTTGTTTTGTAGAGAAAAAAAAACTGCTTTGACTGACTTTGAAGGATTTGTTTTTTATTCCTATTTTATCTATTTGCAGTGTGCGTACGTGACTCGTTGCACGAATCGACACGGATTGGCAGCGCTTCCGTGATTTAATCATCATCAAGGTTACGTGGGCAAAAAAAGAGTGAAAAGAATGCATAGTGATCGGCCAGTGGACTTGTTGCAGCTGTTTTGTAGTTTTGTTTCCTGTTGTGTTAATTAAGTGGTTTTGTTTTGGGGGGGGTGGGGGATGTCGGATGAAAACACGCTTTGGACCTATGAGCTCCCACTCTTCCAATCCTCCCCCTGATCCTCCCCCTCCTCGGACTGACCCTCGATACGGGCCCGGCAGAAGGGCCGTTCATGTGACACGACCCGCCGCTTGTCATGTGACGCCTTCGACCTGGCTTTCGGGGATTTCGGAGCTCTGGATCTCATGGCACCGACAACCAAAATCAAAGAGCAGTTTGCCTACCTCGAGGCAGGACAAAATGCTCTGTTGGGAAATTAGCGGAATCCAACTTAGCTGACTTCTTTGGAAAGGAAGCACTGATTCCGTATCCAGCTCATGATCAAACTTGGAAATGGCCCCTTGTCACAAGTAGAAATCTCTCTCTTACTAAACATGTTCATTCCAGGATTTCTAAACAACGACACGTTACTGGTGAAGCGGGCATCTCGGTTTGAAATGTCAAACAGGACCGCTCGTCTTTTTGGCGAATCCTGCATCTCTATTTCATCAGCAAATCACGCACGGGTCACTTCCTAAAAAGCGTGATCGTCGAGATTGAGGAGAAAATCGCTTCAAAGTATCAAGTGTGACACTTTTCTAGTCTTTTGGGCTCATGTGCTCCATGATGAAGGTCGTCTGTTTAACGTTACCCAGGCATTTCATATGGCAGCATTTATGTTCAGTTACTGCATATTTGGTTTTTATTGACTTCAGTAGTTTTGCCAGCATGGAATGATTATACAATGTACATTTTCAGTACGTTATAAAATCCACAGTCTTAAAATGGGCAGTTAAAAAAAAATTTTTTTTTTTAAAAATCAAATTTAAATTCTATTGTCCAGTTAACTCATTGGCTGCCTTTGACGCCGCTAAACGTCAAATCCGTTTTGTCCGGGAGGAGTGAATGAACAAAGGTCAAAACGGATTGACGTCTGGAACCGTCAATGGATGTTTTTAAGATAAGTGTCATTCTTTTACGAGCAACACGTACTGTGAAGGAGTGAAAAAACAAGATATCCTAGAACCTGAGAGCATCGCCAATTTAAAACCAATAAATTAGAAAATAACAAAATCCTCCAAAACGGATTCAATTCGATTGATAATCTTTCAAGGATGTCCTCAGTCACTTGACGACAGTCGCATTCTTCTGGCGACTCGCGAGAGCTTGGGGATGATGTGATAAACAAAATCTGAACCAGATGCGGGAATAATGAGGGGCCCCCGCCGCTCACGCCCTCTTTTCAAACGGGCCTATGGTACGAGAGAACCCGACATACACCCACTCCCATCCTGCGTCTTTGCCACGCGAAGATGCTTTCCAGCGGCTCCAAAACATCCCCACGAGTCTTATATTTGCTTCATGACTCCACATTTATAGGCCATATGGAATCCCAGAAAATAAGGTCAACGTGTCTGCAAACCAAACCCAAACATCTGAGAACTCAAAGCGGCCAAACCTGATCATTTTCAACAAATGGTTCATTAAAATCCAAAATAAAATACAAAAGGGCTTGACACACAAGTAAATGCGTGCCACTGGCTAAGTTCTTTAACAAGTGGGTGCTGCGACTGTGGAATTTTGAACCTCTTTGGAACAATGGATGCAAGGCAGAAATGCATATTTTTAACAATAATTGAATCCCTCATTTTAGAAAAACCGCACTGTAAAACCTGGTTGTTGCAATCATTTGAGATTTTTTTTTTTTAAAGAAGGAAAAAATTAAGAGGCCGATTGACTTCTTGTTTCAAGTTTCAGAAAACTTGAAGAGGAGGAGGAAGCCCTAGGGTACAATAGCGCCGCTTTGTGGTTCATACAAGGAACTGCGACCACAACAAGTAAAACATACTCACGTCCGCTTTGGTGTCGTTTGCAGGAGAAGGGCATCAACCTGATGCACATCGAGTCGCGTCCCTCGCGCATCAGTAAGGAGCAGTACGAGTTCTTCATCAGCGTGGACCCCGGCTGCTCCGAGGCCCTGGACGAGGTCATCGACGGCCTGCGCACGCAGATAAGCGGCCAGGTGCACGAGCTGTCCCGCAACAAACAGAAGGACACCGGTGAGAACCAGTACTGTCGAATTAGCATCTTTGCGCAGGGGCGGACGACCGAATGCTTCATTGTGGTTTCCTAATTGGGGAAAAGCATTTGTCCAAGTGGTTGGACAGAAAAGTTCAGTACAGCCGCTCGCTGTTGCCTCTAGTGGAAGAACTGGGCGCCAGCCAAAAAAGATGGCCCGGCATTTAATAACTGGGGAGGCGCCACAGAGCCGCTCGAGAACGGACAGTCGCCCCCGCAACCCGGACGCTGACCCATTTATAAGTTGTTTCCACAATGACATTAGTTTTGCTACTCAGTACCAACAGGCCCGGCGGGGACAGGAGCGCTCGGTACGCAAAGCCAGACCGAGGCCAGAAGGCGCATGCCAAGGTCACGGCCGGCCGAAACTGACGGGCCCTACAGAGACGGGGCCGCCCGCCGGTCAGAGTCAAGTGGACCAGACCGTCAGCCTGTTAGAGCCTCATTGTCTCCGCGCAGCCTCGGGCTTTTGGACCACACGGCGCAAATGGAAATTCATGAGGGTCTCTTTGAGGGTCATAAATCCAGTAGAACAAGCAGATGGCCTGTTTGCGCTGCTCTGCCGAGTGTCAACATACATGCCGAGACGTTTCACAGGACAAACCCCTCATCTTCATCATTAATATCCATTTATGCTGCTCCAGCCACACTGCAGTTGACTTTCAGCTATTTGTTTCTTTTGAAATGAAGTCATTGCCTTCCATTGACAAATATAGACGTCCAGTTCATTTAAACTGGTTTCACTGCCATCGATGTCGCTAGACGTCCAATCCACTTTGATAGGTAGGGTCGAATGAGTTAGCAAGTGAATTTGACAACAAATTCTCTAGAAGAAAAACCTACCAACTGGCGTCAGGGACAACAAAAGTTTTGTGTAGTAAACTGAAAATAAAATTGGCTCTTCTCCCCAGTGCCTTGGTTCCCCAACGACATTCAGGACTTGGACCGCTTTGCCAACCAGATCCTCAGTTACGGCTCGGAGCTGGATGCCGATCACCCGGTAAAGTTCTGACTCATCTCTCGTATGCGTCTGTGTCTTGTGACGCCCACGCGGCCTATAAAAGACGAGCCCCGCTAGAGATGACAGGCTATCTATTCTCATGGAAAAACACAAATTGATGTCATTGCTTTAATTGGGGCCCCTATAATTATAGATAATTGCTCCCTTTTGCCACCGCGTTTAAAGCAAAATATATTCAGCGTAAAGCCTCTACAAAGGCTCCATTTGAATGTGCATTTGCATGCTCTTATGCGCAGTGCTGTCAAAGGCCACCAGGCTCGCTTTGGCCACCGTTTGTGAGATCTAACATGGTTTCTCCTTTTGTGTGTGCGCGTGTCCGACAGGGCTTCACTGACCCAGTGTACCGGACTCGCAGGAAGGAGTTCGCCGACATCGCCTACAACTACAGACAGTAATTAAATCCTTGCTTCCACACCTGGTTTATGTGGTGGAGTAATGTTAAAACATTCAAGTCTGGAACAGAAGCACTTTTGAATTACTGCTCACTGCATTGCATATTCTAGATCCAGAAAGCCTTTCTTTTAAAGTTTAAGGGTGTGTTGTACCTTCATCGTGTGACTCTCTGGCTTTGCCCTCGCAGTGGCCAACCCATCCCTCGGGTGGAGTACACAGAGGATGAAAAGGCAACATGGGGAACCGTATTCAAAGAGCTAAAAACCCTTTACCCGACTCACGCCTGCCGTGAGCACAACCGAGTCTTCCCCTTGCTGGAGAAGTACTGCGGCTACAGGCAGGACAACATCCCGCAGCTGGAAGATGTTTCCCGGTTCCTGCAGTGTGAGTCCGCTCTTCTATTTTGCGAAGCACTTTGGGGGTCACTTGGTTTTGATGCGCCTCCGTCTGTCCGCAGCCTGTACCGGTTTCCGGCTTCGCCCCGTGGCCGGCTTGCTCTCTTCCCGCGACTTCCTCGCCGGCCTCGCCTTCCGCGTCTTCCATTCCACGCAGTACATCCGCCACGGCTCCCAGCCGACATACACGCCCGAGCCGTAAGTGGCGGCGGTCCATCCCGAGTGGACCGGATCAAGAGCGCGGAATCAAGTTTGTTTTCTCTTTCAGCGATATCTGCCACGAGCTCCTGGGGCATGTCCCGCTCTTTGCCGATTCCAGTTTTGCCCAGTTTTCCCAGGTATGCAAAGCGTTTGGGACTGAACAGCTCGTTCCTTGACAATCAAATTATATGGGTTTTGCACTTTACCAACTTAGCTGTATGGATGCTCCAAACAAAGTTTAGTTGTGCTTTCTGTAACAATGAAAATAAATATTCTGAATCTGAAGAGTATCAATGAATTTGCCTCTTGATTACCCTTTCAAACAGGAGATCGGTCTTGCTTCTCTTGGCGCACCGGATGAGTACATAGAAAAGCTAGCGACAGTAGGTTTCTACATCGAACGTAAGATTATCATTTGATATTGCCGGGACTGACCGTCCTCATTTTTTTTCGTCAGGTCTACTGGTTCACCGTGGAGTTCGGGCTGTGCAAGCAGGGCTCTGAGATCAGAGCGTTCGGAGCAGGCTTGCTGTCATCATTCGGAGAGCTGCAGGTACGTTCGGCAGCCAGTCGGCGGAGCGGGCGGGGGAACGGGCTCAGGCAGTGGGTTAGTGGTCCATTTGGGTTTAATGTGTCACTGGGTTTCCCCCAGAGTGGGAGAAAGTGGTTCAGTGGCTCAGCGTGGGCCAAAGAGAGTCTACGGAGGTCGCACGTTGCATCAGCGGAGGATGTTCGCTCGGCCGAGCCGAGGGGGGGGCGGGGGGGATGGCGCGAAAGGCCGTAATCATACTCTACTTCCTGTTTTCAACTCAAGGCTCATTGACCGTCTGAGAATTCACTGAATGTGTCACTGCCCGTCTTTCAGTACTGCTTGACAGAAAAGCCAAAACTGCTTCCCTTTGACCCCGAAAAGACCAGCGTTCAGAAATACCCGATCACCGAGTACCAGCCCATCTACTTTGTGGCCGAGAGCTTTGAAGATGCAAAAGACAGAGTCAGGTATGTAACGTGACGCTCAAAATACAACACCCTGCTCCTGAACTTTTACCCCAAATCCGAACATCCCTATCATTTTGGCCTGACAGGAAGTTTGCCGGCACCATCCCCCGACCCTTCACTGTGCGCTACAACCCGTACACCCAGAGCGTGGAGGTGCTGGACAACACCCAGCAGCTCGGCAACCTGGCCGACAGCATCAAGAGCAAGTGTCATTTTTTTGTAGTCAACTTTGATTCAGATAGGCTACTTTTTAATGAGCTTTTCTTCTTTTGCTTGCAGGCGAAATGGGGAAATTGTGCGAAGCCCTACAGAAATTGGGGTGACGTCGCAACCAGACGGCCTGAAGCTTATTATATACCTACAGTATGCATATCAGCCTTTTGTATTAAAATATATGACATTACTGGGATGCAATTTGGAATGTTTTATGTTGACCTCTTTCGGAGCCATTGATGATAGACGTCCAATCACGCGGCTGTTTTCATCAAACGAGTTTGTCACCAGTAGACATTTAATCTATTGGTTGAAAGCCAGTTCAAATAGATGGGACGTCTATCAATGTCAATGGCAGCGGCTGAGTTAGGAATATTTCATGTTAATTTAGTGAATTATGTGTAGCTTCTACATGTTATCCTATTAGTACTCCGATATGTATGCAAAAAGTAATTTTACACATTATGAGAACTGTATCATTTGATAACCAAAATAACTTGACAATGCATTTTTTGTGCATGGAATATTATAATGAAATGATTAAATAGAGGATGTTAATATTGTGGTCTCAGTTTTTTTTTTCATGTCAAAATTCACTTAGCTATGTTCCTTATTAAATAAACTAGAGGCAAACATGTCTTTTATGCAACAGTCAGCTCAACAAAACAAACAATGGTGTCACGGATTATTATTTTTAGTCACATTTACGCAACCTGAGAAAAAGACCTACTTCGGTTGAATGGTCATCTCACGGTGTGACATTAGGTAACAAGCGGCTGCTCAATGACTTGCTTTTGGCACGGTGACGCATAAGGCGCCCAAAAAAGGGCACCCACTCATCATTCGCCTCTAAGACGAGACGCTATTTAAACGCCTCAGACTCACACCGCTGCACATCTCGATACCATGAAAACGGAGAGCAGCGGCGGGGGCCAGCCGGCACATTTCAGCGGACGGAGGCACAGTTTGATCGAGGATGCCCGGCGGGAGCGCAGCATCGTGGGTTCGGCGGAGCCCTACCGTGGGGGTGAAGTGCAAGTTTTTGAGGAGAAAGAGGGCCGGCTGACCGTCAACTTACTGTTCACCCTTAGCAGCGAGAAGAACGCGGGGTTCTTTAAGATGGGCAAAATATTTGAGGTAACCACCTTTAACCCCAAGTAGTGCAACCATAGTGTCTAAATATGTGCATCACAAAAATGCCAATATTTCTGTGCAAATTTCAACAGCGCTTCTCACCTTTTCAGACATTCAACGCCAAACTCCTCCACGTCGAGAGCCGGCCAGGCAGGAGGTCCAAGAATAGCACGTCGGACTTGGAGTTCTTCGTAAAGTGTGAGTTGCACAACTCTGACCTGGACGTCTTTGTCAACTCGCTGAAGAGGGTAGTGGATAACGTTAGGTCCGTCCCGGAGGAAAAAGGTTTGTTTTGCGTTTGCACGCGAGCAGGTGCAAAGATCCGGCTTGATTCATAAATAAGCTCTAATTGCTTCTTTTCATCTCCATCACAGTGCCCTGGTTCCCTCGACAGATAAAGGAGCTGGATAGATGCAACTTGTTGATAACCAAATTCAATCCTGACATGGACAAGGACCACCCTGTGAGTGTCCAATAAAATGTTAAGTAAGCTTTGCAACTGCGTATGCATAACACGCATCACCACCTTTGTCGCTCGCAGGGCTACACGGACCAAGAATACAGGAAGCGACGCGCCTACATTTCGGAGCTGTCCTACAGATACAAACAGTACGTTTACAAATAATGTGATAATACTTATTCGATCATTAAGTCTCTCCTCCTGAATGACACGTTTTAGAGGCGACCGACTGCCTGTGGTGGAGTACACAGCTGAAGAAACAGCCACATGGTGAGATATCAGGTGGAAAAAGGTGATGAGGATGTGGCCTAAACAAAGTGGGTCTTCAACAGGAGGGAGGTGTACAAGAAGCTTAGGGGTATTTACCCCAAACTGGCCTGCCGGCAGTTCCTGGACGGCCTGCAGCAGCTGGAGCGCGAGTGCGGCTACGGCGAGGAGCGCATCCCTCAGCTCAGGGACATTTCTGCCTTCCTCAAAGGTAACAATGAGCACAATCCTAAATAGAGCCAAAGGAATGGTAGTAGATTTATGGGCCTCAACCACAAGCGGGTGTACGGAAGAGGGGAGGATTAACATTATCGTTAGTGTAAAACACTCCAAAGTATGGTATGCAGGTTTACAAGGGTTTGTTGGGTTGGTCGCTCTTTCCAGAGAAAACTGGCTTCCAGCTGCGTCCCGTCGCCGGCCTGCTGTCCGCTAGGGACTTCCTCGCCAGTTTGGCCTTCAGAGTGTTTCAGTGCACGCAGTACATCCGTCACGCGTCGTCGCCCATGCACTCCCCTGAGCCGTAAGTCCCGCCGGGCCCGTCGACTGCCGCCTGAGGATTTGTCCTTTTACTGACAATCGACCTCCTCCCACAGGGACTGCTGCCACGAGCTGCTCGGTCACATCCCCATGCTAGCGGACAAAGAATTTGCCCAGTTTTCCCAGGTACGTTTGGCATCATTTCTTTTGGATCTTTGGCTTGAAACCCCTTCGCTGATCAGTGTGGTCAACCTGCAGGAGATTGGACTGGCTTCACTTGGAGCGTCACAAGAAGACATTGAGAAATTATCTACGGTAATTAGTTTCACCTCTTCTGATTGACAACTTTGTCTTGACTGAAACATACCACGAAAGCCGTGTGGAACAGCTGTCATTTAAATGTGAGACTCGGGCAGCATCTAGTGGCTACAGTAATCACTGCATCCACTCGGCCTCTTCTCTTTTCTAGCTCTACTGGTTCACCGTTGAGTTCGGCCTCTGCAAACAGAATGGAACAGTGAAAGCGTACGGTGCGGGACTACTATCATCCTATGGAGAACTTGTGGTGGGTGATGACGGTGTTAATCATCAAACATATTTCATCTAATTCTTTGTAACTTGACGCTCCTCGTCCTGTCTTGTAGTACGCCTTGTCCAACGAGCCAGAGTACAAGGCGTTCGACCCGGAGGAGACGGCCAAACAGCCGTACCAAGACCAAAGCTACCAGCCGGTTTATTTTGTTTCTGAAAGCTTTGAGGACGCCAAGGTTAAACTAAGGTAATTTCTTTGACCCTTGCTAGTTCCTCTACAAAAGCCAACTAATCATTTACGTCTCTGTGTACAGGAAGTACTCTAAAACCATAAAGCGGCCCTTTGCGTTGCGATATGAGCCTCTCACCTGCAGCGTGGAAGTTCTGGATCTGCCCAGAAAGATCCAAAATGCTTTGTGGCAGACGCAGGACGACCTCAAAATGTTGCAGGGCGCCTTGGAGAAACTGAGCTCCTCCTGAGAAGAGCGGCTGACAAAAAGACTGGTGCCCGATGACGTCTTTGTTTGCCTCCACTTGCTGTCTTGGGTTTATTGTGAAAGAAATAAAGGTTTATTTTTTTCGTGACTGCATCTCTTTGACGTAGACATTTCGGAGAGGGCCAAACCACTACACAAAGCAACACTTGCTCAGAGGCCGCTCGTTTGGAAACCGACAGTTTCCATGTCGAAAATTCTTGGAAGGCAGGCATCTGCATGTGTTAAGCAGAGAGAATGAGCCTATTATGAATGATTTAAGTATCAAGTTGCCTCCGCTGTTCAAAGTCTGAGCCAACAGTGAGGTCTAGCACATTGACGGGGCCAGGTCAGCGGGACCTCACAGTCGACCGAGCGCCGCCATTTCCTTCATGGGACTGAAGATGGATGGCTTTTTGAGGTTTTGACTCAGGTCCAAGCATTTGATCTGCACCGGCGGCATCAGTCGAGTCGAGTCGAGTCTTCAGATTAACCGCCCTCCTGCCTTCCGATAACCGGGATAGCAAATGAAACCCTGCACAGGCCTCCACGGGAAGATGAGAACAACAGCGATAGGCAAAGCAGACGTCAAACACTCTCCCTCTCTCCTCGCGTCCACCGCTTTGAAAGCCACAAATCCCAGGGCAGGATGCGGGTCTGCCCCAGGGCCAGATAACAGCAGGTTACCAAGGCAACGGCGGGGAGATCCAACAAGATTCTTGCGCTCGGCGCAGCTGGCCACAAATCCCCGTGGGCTGTATCATCCTGACTACGAGCAGAAGCGTTTGCACGGACATCCCGAACCGGCGTTGGCGCGGTTGCCTCCTTTGGCGCCGGCCATCAGGTTCACAGAGTTCGGTGAAACGCGTGCGAAGTTCACGACTCTGTTCTTAACCCCTTTGAGGCTCGTCAGTCAACAAATCCTCTTCTCGTAAGTTCAACCAAAGGACGTACGCTCGCTTCGAAGATCCTGGCAACAAAGTACGAGGAAAGGACAAGGAGGGTAATAAATGCAAATATGTGGACCTAAACTCAAGAAGGACGAACTAACTGCGGCAAACTTGCGTCTGGTTTTGCAAACTTTACTTTTTTTTGACACATTGTTACAAAACCGTGGGAAAAAGCTCGTAGCGTACAGGACGTGAGATTAGACCAAACACCAGACTCAAACAGCATTAATCTCCCTGTCTTCGTATGATGTCGCTCATTAACTCCGCCGCTCTTGTTAAGCTTAAAGTTTTAAGTAGAAAAAATAACGGAGGAATTAGCAGAGTCCGATTTTTCTGGATTAATGCAAGGTTGTAAGAACAAGGTCAAAACTTACTTCCATCGTTGCCGTTCCCTTCCTCGGCCTTCAGATGGCGTCATTGCGGTGGGCACGCACAGACTCACGGATCTTGTTTCGGGGCGGGAAAAAAAAAAAGTCTGTGTGCAAAGGGAGGCTCGATAGCGTTTGGAAAAGCTTCAGCGTGTGCGCAGACCGTGATGGCTCTCTGGCTTGTGTGCAGCAGCTGCTCCGGCACCACTTGCCCCAAAAGCAGGGCAAACACCCGAGCGGCGACCGCAAAGGACTGGTTCAGACAAAAAAGGACGTACGTGGAGAGCGGTAGCAATGTTATGCTTTGCGGACGGCGGTTTGACGCACCCCGGCCAAGAAACATACGAGGTTGACGTACTGGTTTTTGAAGAGCGAAAGGTCTTTAAAGGCCCTCTGTCGTTCTTTCAGGGTAATTAGATGTCAAGAAGACTAAGATGACTCGGTAGGAGGCCGTAAACCACAGAGTGCCTGATGGCTTTGGACTGAAAGATTGTTCTGGCAAATGCGATCGCTGCCAGTAAACTCAAACATTGCCAAGGTTTACATAGAATAAGCCAATGTTACGACCCTCGAGTCATGCTGAACCTTTGCTTGAAAATCTGTTCATAGCTTTTGGGCCATGCTAACAAACCGATTAAGGGAGCAACTTTTTAAAACTAATCTTTAGGAATTACATAAACATCGGTGAAGAATCCTTGAGACGACGCACGTTTAATAGGAAATCTTAGAAAAGTGCATTCTTTTGGAGCCAAACTAAGATTCCTAATAAATTATTGCCGAGATATGTCCCTAAAATCTAAAGGCTTCATGCGAACTAGGAGTGGGAACCTCTTGGTACCTCACGATACAATACGATTTGCGATACAAAGCTCACGATAACGATGATCTGACGATATGGAGACACAACGATTTTCGATACATTGGTCAGGAAATAATTGTAGGATATTCTACAAACAACTAATTAACAGAAACACAAGCTTCTACTGTGAATTGGAATGACTTTATCACTAGTAGACGTCCAATCCATTTGAATTGGGAGGGATGGCAGCGAATGAACGAATGTTCATTCGCTGCCATCCCTCCCACTTCAAACGGATTGAACGTCTATGGCTGTCAGTGGCAGTCAATGCCAGCCAATTAGGTAATTTTGGGCCATTTAAGGTCTCACTGGAACAGCACGAAACAAAAGTTCCAGCATCGTCACCTAGTCCAATGCAGATTCTTGACTCTTGACACCTTGTCCAATACAGATTCTTGACAAGGTGATGATGCTGGAACTTTTGTTTGGTGCCGTTCCAGTGAGATTTACAAAGATGATTGCCTGAAAAAGACATCAAAATTCCCTCAGTCCTTGATGATATGGGGCTGCATGCCAGACCAAGGCACTGGGGAGATCGCTATGGTTAAATCTTCAATAAATGCACAAGTTTACATTGAAATTTTAGACAGCTTTCTTATCCCTACCATTGAAAATATGTTTGTTAATTTCCAAGATGACAATGCAACATGCCACAGAGCTAAAACTGTTAAGGCATTCCTTGGAGAAAGACTCATTCAGTCAATGTCATGGCCTGCAAATAGCCCAGATCCCAACCCTATTGATAACCTGTGGTGGAAATTGAAAAAATAATGGTCCACAGCAAGGCTCCATCCTGCATGGATGATCTGGCAACCGCAAAGAGAGTTGGCACCAAATTAATGAAGATTACTGATCACGCCCATGCCTCAGAGACTGCAAGCTGTCATAAAAGCCAGAGGTGGTGCTACTAGAGATGTGTTTTGTTATTTCTTTGTTTCTCATTATTCCATATTTTTTTCCTCAGAATGGAGTGATTCCATATATATTTCCCTGCCTTTGCTCTATAAAATTAACATTTACTGACCACCACAATGTTTTTTACTCATTTCTTTTAGTGTTTCTGAATGGTAAAGAGTTGCACTTTTGAACTAATTCATTATTTTTAAAGCTTTTTATCAGAGTTTGTTCTACATGATTGATGGGAGAAAAATAATATGACCCGGAATGAATCAGCATATTGTGATGATTCCCTTAGTGTGGTGATTCCCTTTGTGAATGTATCAGCATATAATGATGATTCCCTTTTATGACCGTAACCTTGTTTTCCTCGCCACTTTGGCAGGCCACTTTGGCATCTTTGTGATGTTTGATTGCAAAACATGTGTAACCCCTTTAACTTGTTTTCCTCGCCACTTCGACGTCTTTGTGATGTGTGATTGCAAAACGTGTCAAAACACGTGTAACAATGGGCAAGTGGCTCGTCATCTGAGGTAAGGGGACTGACCATCTCTGATCTCATGTGATGCACCACTATAAGAGCTGGGTTTTTTTCCCTCTTCGGTTAGAGTCGGCTACGGGTTAGTATATAGACCCCTTGCTTGTATTCCTCTGCAGCTCTACCGGGGTGTCGGCTCTCCGCCCGCTTGTCAATGGTACGGGTTTTGATTGCTCAAAGGAATATCTTGTGTGCTTTAACAGTAGCGCGGGGATTTTAGAAGTGACTATATCTAGCGTTATTGTTGTTCTTGTTTTCTTCCTTTTTCTACAATAAACATGGTATATTTCGCAAAAGTGTGCGTGTTGCTGACTCACTACGAACCCGGAAACGAAATTTCGCAAAAGTGTGACCCGGAAATTTCGTAAAACAATGATAAAACCTTTTTAGAACGATATCTCGATTCTTGCCAGGAGCATATCGATAACCTTTTGGGACACAACGTATCACGATATATCACCATTTGGATATTTTGTCACACCCCTAATGTGAACATTGAAAGCAAAACATTATGAGAAAGGTAGAAGGTACTTTCCCCTGAATTGAGACTTCAGAAGATTGTCTTTTGGCACATTGTACATGTGTCTGTTGACTGAAAACCCCTGATGTGTTTTGCACAGTAACATTCATTTCAAAGGGCCACCAGGGTAATAAAATGAATCTCTCTGCATTCGACGTGATGCCCCGCCACGTAGTGTGTGATTTAGCTTCTCTGCGGTACTTCCACGCTTCACAGTGCGTGGAAGAGATCAGGCAAATATGAAGCATATTTCTCTCTTTTTGGGATGTGTCGAGGGGTGGGGAATGCCGGGAACAAACGGCGGACCGGCGCTGGCGCGCTTCCCTCGCCTTTGAACTGCGCCACTACTGGCATGACATAACAAGCCAAAGAGGTGCGGGTTGAGTTATGCGCGAGCGCCCGGATCGCCATGCCGCGCCTCAGCGGGACGGGAATCTGCCAGGCACCTGACTGGCCCAGAGCTAACGCTATATCGTGATGAGTTACGACATCGGGGGATGGAAAAGTGCAGAAGGTATAGGAAGTTTTAAGAGGGCTGCGCACTCAGGGGGAGAAATCCACAGTGTGCCTAAGCAATAAAATCTCGCTCATGTGGAGTGTGAGGAAATTGGCGAAGAAGTTGCCACATCAGTGCTCACGGGAAAGACGGATGAGGTGAAGCTGACACGACAGGCAGGAAATAGAGCGCGGGGGGAAAAAAAAAGGGAATACAACATGTCCACAGAATTCTATGCACACGCTGCATCTACTTAGAAAAAATATTTTATTGAATCCGTGACAAGAACAGCAGCACAGGCGAGAGCACGCGCTTCCCGCTACATCTCCGTCATCCAGAAGCAAAGTTTTCGGTCGCCTCCCATCACGCACAGCGGGAGCGTGCGGTGCCAGCTCAGGCCCGAACCCACCGTCACCGAGCCCACCGTCACGGGCTGGGATCAGAAGGGAAAAAAAAAAAAAGCCGTCCTGAGAAGCTGTTTAAAAAAAAAAAAACTACCTGCTGGCTTACCTGCATGATTGGAAACATATGATGCATGCACGTCTCTATTGTATGACCAGAGTTTGGTGTACATGATAAATATAAGTAAGTCTCATGAGTATCATTTGTTTTGAAACTATGTACCGTATTTAATGGACTATAACTTTTTTTTCTCTCTCTCTCCAAAGTATGCTTGGGCGTGCGATTTTATTGTCATAAAATATAATGTCATTTTAATGTTTGATCTTGGTCTCTGAGCAAAAAAAAAAAAAAAAAAAAAAATGCAACTTTACTCCAGTTTTTCCTTTTCATTACCTCTGCCGATAGGTAAAACCTACAGAAGGTGGAGCTTATGTATTTGGTCTGTTTGTTTGTGCCCAAGATAACTCAAGAACGAATCAAGGGATTACTACCACCCCTGCAGGATATGTTTGTAATGTGAAACGGAAAAAGCCGTGACATTTTAGATAATGAGGTCAAAGGTCACGGAGGTCAGAAAAAGAATCTCGCCATCACGACTTAGCCAATTTAAATCAAATTGGCAGGGTAGGTAATATTATAGGAAAAAGTATACCTCTCAAGTCTGTTTAACTCATCGGCTGCCATTGTCGGCGACAGACGTCCAATCCAGTTGAACCGGGAGAATTCTTTCCGGGAAGCTCTCCCGTTTCGAATGGATCGGACGTCTACCGGTGATAATCTTATTTAAATTCACAGCAGAAGGCTGAAAAGAGCCGCACGATCGGACGTCTATCAACGTCAACGGCACCGAAAGTTGATCACTGACTTGCGGGTGGCCAAGATGGTGGATCAAAAGCTGACTGTTGACCTTCCCGAGACATCCGGTGGTGGCGAAAAGATTTTCTTGGACTCGGGACCACCTGAGGAAAAAAACAAAACAAAACACGACAGCCCTTCATAAAACACTCGACATTCAAAAGTCAATTGCGGTGGCAGGCCTACAAAGCAGGATATTTGCTTGCAATTCACACGTTGACGTCCGCCCAGGTGAAATAGTTCCAAAATATTCAATATTTTTGGCCCCATTTGCACGCCATCTCGAAAATTTATTCGCACAAAATCCACAGCATAAACAAGAGATTACGACTCTCTGTCCAGCCTTTAAAAACAGGCCGTACTCGTAATAATCAGCTGAGCAAACAACGTAACGAGCGATACGAAGGATATTTATAGAGTTATTTATGCGAAGGGGATGCCGGTTTTGTGCTTTTGCCGCGTGTCAATGCAGCTGAGGCCGGAGGAAAAAACAGGTGGTCCAAAATGTTGGCAGGAAAAGTTTCTTACTTGAACTGCTGGGCTTTATCTCTGTGCGCCGGCCTTTTTTCTTGCGGGTAGCTGCGAACACAAGTGGAATTTTTGGCTCGAGCGTCTTAGAAAGCGGGGCGGGGCGAGGCGAGTACGAGCTCAAACCTGGAGCGGGTGATGTCCCAGATGATCCAGTCGCCGCCCGCCACCGCGCCCACTTTGACGGTGTTGGCCAGGCACCAGTCGGCGGCGCTTAGCGGCGACTGACCGCAGTCCAGCGACAGGATGGCCTGCTGGCTCACTAAATCGTAGAAACGGACAGTGCCCTTCTTCTCCGCCACCATCAGCTGAGGACGACAAAACAGTCACTACGTCTGACGTTTTTGCTCTAACTCTTTCGGTGCTGTTGATGGTGCGAGACTTCCAATTCGCTTTGAACGGGAAGGGCAAATGTCAAGGCAGATTGGACATCTCGCGGCACCAATGACACCGCAAGAGTTCAAATCAGTGTTGTTTTTGGCAACCCTTTTAATTGTCATCTTTGTTTTAGTCTTTTGGACGACAATACTTAGGCGTCTTAGTCATATTTAAGTCATCTCAAAATGTGTCTAATTTTGAGACATCTGCTGTAAATTAAAAAAAAAAAAAAACTTTAACAATTAATTAGGGCTGTCAAAACTATCTCGTTAACGGGCGGTAATTATTTTTTTTAATTAATCACGTTAAAATATTTGACGCAATTAATGCACATGCCCCGCTCAAACAGATTAAAATGACAGCACAGCGCAATGCCCACTCATTACTTGTGTTTTTTGGAGTTTTGTCGCCCTCTGCTGGTGCTTGGGTGCGACTGATTTTATGGGCTTAAGCGCACATGAGCATTGTGTAATTGTGGGTAATCAACAATGGCGGGCTACTAGTTTATTTTTTGATTGAAAATTTTACAAATTTTATTAAAACGAAAACATTAAGAGGGGTTTTAATATAAAATTTCTATAAGTTGTACTAACATTGATCTTTTAAGAACTAAAAGTCTATCCATGGATCGCTTTAACAGAATTTTAATAATGGTAATGTCATCTTGTTGATTTATTGTTATAATAAACAAATACAGTACTTATGTACCGTATGTTGAATCTATATATCCATCTTGTGTCTTATATTTCCATTCCAACAATCATTTACAGAAAAATATGGCATATTTTATAGATGGTTTGAATTGCGATTAATTACGATTAATTAATTTTTAAGCTGTAACTCGATTAAAAATTGTAATCGTTTGACAGCCCTACAATTGATAAGTTTCAAACCATTTCGAATGAACATTGACAGACGAGCACATATTGTAGCGTCTATCTACAAGGACAATGCCAACTTGGTGGAAATGCACACTCTGCAGGAAAACAGGACATTATTTTCAATTAATCATACCAACCTGGACGTCACGAACTGTAGGTAAAAAAAAAAAATGTCCGAAAGTTAGCATTAGCCTTGAGCGAAAGTGAACGATACGCTAACGCTATGAGTTACATTTAGTGTGTGATGATCAGTGTTGGGCACGTTACTTTAAAAAAGGAATTAGATATAGTTACTCACTACTTCTTCCAAAAAGTAACTGAGTAAGTGAATTTTGTTTCTTTTGTGTGTGCATGCTCGAAATAAAAAAGTTTAATCATCATCATCAATTACTCTATAGTAAAAGTAACTAGTTACCAGGGAAAGTAACTATTTCCGTTACTTTAAAAAGAAGTTGTTGTATGTCAAAGAATTTGACATTTTCTGAGCAGTATTCGAGTCAGTTGAATAGAGAAGAACAGACAGGTAGCCAGCAACAGATTTATCCTACACCTGAAGTTCAATAAAAATAAGCAGATTTGAATTGCTCACCACAGATGTCGACAAAAGCTTTGCCCCGGGACATAAATGACACTTTATATGCACATTTTCCTTTAATTTCGACCAACTTGAAACAGTGTTTATATCTCCACCTCGTCAAGGACAAATTTTCCTTTGAATGTTCTGCCATCATATCCCTGTGCATCTGTTTTGCGTGTGTGTTTGCCGCACGCGCTGTTCCGGTTTTTGTGTGAAAACACCGGCTCTTTTTTCTTTTCTTTTTTTTTTTTTTTTTTAAAACAAACTTTATTAACATCAAATACACATAAACAAACATAGGGCGAGACAATTCACATATAAACAACCGGCTCTGAAGTACGTGTGCTGCTCGAGCATTTACGTCACAGAATGGGGAATCACGTGAGATCTGACAACAACGCAGCCATATTGGAAGCAGGTTTGGCTTGCGGGACATTAAACTTTAACTTGCCAGTTCGATAAAGAGACAAACTCGTTCCTAAGGCGAAGAACAGATATGTGATCAAACTTAAGGATGTGAACAATGTTGACCGAGCAAGCCGAAGACAAATGGAGTAAAGATGTCGACGGGCTTCCACAACTACGCGAAATGGACATTCTGCTGTATTTATTGTTTGGTGTATGTTACTAAACTCATCAGCGATTCCGAAATTACAAATCGCTACAAAGCTACGAACAGTTTTGCTGCGGATGGGTTCAGGACCTGCACATTATGGACCGTATCAAATGGCAACTCCTTCATTCTTGCAACCATTTTCATTGCCATGAACCCGAACGCACCCCAAGTCCTGGATGACAAATAAACAGAGCAGAGTAGACTCGCTACGGCTGGTAGTTACTTCAATTTATTCAAAGTAAGTAACGCACCACTTTTGACCGTCAGTCGGAAAAAGTAATTAGTTAGATTACGCCGTTACTGAAAAAATAACGCCGTTATGTAACGGCGTTATTTATAACAGTGTTATTCCCAACACTGGTGATGATCACTCAGCACAGACCTTTGAAGGCTAAAGCAACGTTGCATATTCTCTCTGGCCAAGAAAACAAATCTTACCGTGTGTGCAAGCCTGCATGGAGACTGGAGACGACACACTGGCGAGTAGGGAAGGGTAGTGGGGGTGCACAGCACGTCTCACGAGCACACCCAACCAGACACTGCGACGATGCAGGTTAACTACACGTAAAATGTCACACATTGTGAACACGTGACGGAAACTATCGCGCCTTTTTGTGACATTCGTCTCGATATGTTTTAGTCTACCAAAACACGTTTTTCGTTCGTTATCGGCTCGTCATCGTCATGAAAAAAAAAAGTGGTCGTTGACGAAATAAAAACGACGCTGGTTCAAATCGAACTGAAGGTTTCTAAAGTGAGGATTTGTTCGTGAAATAACGTCAAGGCAGCTAACGAGTTAACGGCGGCTACCTGGAAGATTTCCTCCGGGTGCCAGCACACGCTGATGCCAGGAGAACAGAGTCGGAACGTGGCGCTTTCATTGCCGTCCAGGTCCCACACCCTGGAAGAAATGACAACTAAATACCTTGGATCGACAATTCTTGTGCCAACATACAGAAAAACGAGTTTTTTTTAATTGGCCTGCTGCATGTTCTTATAAAAATGGACTACTCCGGGAGGTTATGAGAAACTGATGTTAATACATGAAAAATAAATACATAACAACAGTCATAACACTGGTCATTAAGTTTTTCATTTTCTGCTGCATTGTATAGTTTTAATTTTGTCAGATTTGGATTTAGCACCTTAAAATTCCATAAGACCAAGTGTTTGCTTTTAGCACATTGCATAAAAACAACTTGAAGTACTTTTTATGTACTGTATGTGTCCCTCAGTGGGAAAGAAAGGAAAGTTTGGATATCCCCCACGAGCTAAAATTTGCTATCCTGGATACAGGCACTTGATTTTACAGCGCTGACGACACTTGGAATTGTTGCCCCGGTGCGGACTTGACGGTTTTACTACAGAACTTTTCACTTAGTTTTACAGTAGGAAAATGACAATCACTGTTGGGGAAAGCAGGCCAACAGGCTTTTGTGATAGCAAAAGCAGCTCAGTCAAAAAAAAAAAAAAAAACACCAACAGACGTCATGATGGACTTGGACGGGAGGGGAGATGCGGTTCCGAGAGACGTGGATCTCTGGTTAACCGCCTCGGAATGAGGAAAGGTGGAGAGGAGGGCAAAAGGGGGGGGGCTTGCAAAGACGGGAACTGTCGGATGAGGTCACCTCGCACGCTGCCTCCCGCAGATGTGCCCCATTTCACTTGACAATATTACACCCTTCCCCAGGAAGAATATTCCCAGCTGACCCTCACGAGATCACGACGGCAAAACAATGACCGGGCCGTATTTTTCCGCAGACCGCCGGGCCGGTGGAAGAGGAGCGCCGTTGCACGCAACTCGAGCTGCGCCAAAGTGCGGTCCGCCGCTCTCCCCTTCAAACGGGGCTCCGCGGTCGACAACAACAACAAAATAAGAAAGACACACGACACCGTCGACCCGCTGAACGCTGCAACGCTCGGGTCGCGCCAAAGGACATCTGAGGGTAGATGGAGCAAACATGGAAATCTACTGGGCCGGTCTCCATGCATACTTGTACATAACTTTGACCTTCTGTGACCCCACTGTTTAGCTCATTGGACGGTAGTAGGCCTGCAGCTATCGATTATTTGAGTAGTCGATTAATCGATGAACTATTTCGTTCGAATAATTGAGTATTCGTATGAGGAACATGAAAAATTAAAATACCTGAGCTTAAAAAAAAACAAAAAAAAACAAAGAACAATTGGCTAACTTACATAGCAAAAGTCCGCTAGCTTAAATGCTATAAAACGCAAAGGTTTTTGTTTTTTTTCAGAATGCTATTAAAAATGGTTCAGACACATATTCCCTCAAAAAAATGGCTGAATATACCGATAAACTAAATTATGAATGCATTAAAAAAACATTAGCTCAAACAAAAACTTATGTTGGTCCTCACATGGAGCAGCTGGATTCAGCCATGTGAAATGAGGCAGACTGGGGCAGTGTATCCACCCAAATCAATAAAACTAAATGCAAACACTTTCAAAATAAAGCATTACAACGCCACTTTAATTAAACGAATACTCGAAGCAGCAAAATTTAATTTGAATCTTCTCTTTTTCTTAATCGAATCCTCAAGTTAATCGATTAATCGTTGCAGCACTAGACGGTATGTCAATGAGTTAAGTGACTGGTTAAAAAGCTACCATCTGCATAAACACATTCCTTGGCAATTTCTCCAGAAATGACATTTTGTAAGGCTGTAAAAACCTTAGTAATCATGGACTTTTTTAGTTCATCATGAGCATGTTGATAACATTGACGCCAAGACATCACTGCATGTGATTTAAGGAGAAAAGTGAAACAACGCTCTCTATAAAGCAGCAGGTGCCTGTCAGCTGTTTACAGTGAACCCGGTCAACCCTAAATCCCAGCAGGAGCCAGTCGTTCCCCTTTTTGCTCTTTAGGTGGCGCGTCGGCCCGCCGACTGCTCGTCTGAGCTAAGAGAAGCAAAGTGTCGAGAGGGGAGGACGTGGGCGGGGCCCGGGCACTCTCTCAAAAAGCAAAAGTTGTCATCCTCACAGATACAGACATTTCAGTCATGGGGCTAATTCAACACGATAAAACAAATCTAAACTTACTGTATAAGGTTTGCACACACAATCTTCCCGTCATTTTAATCGCCCCTCCCAGTCAAAATGATTAGGACATCCCGTGCCTTAAGTGCCAGCCCATGAGTTATTAGGTAATATTCTCTTATTTATATTTTACAAATTTTGAAAGAGACACGAACTATAATTTTTTGGGTGAACGCATTATTTTTGCACCAAACAAGAGCACACAGCAAAAGGCACCGGAGCTATAAAAAGCTTAGACGAGGAAGTATGACGAAGCTTATGTAGCATTTGGCTTTGAATTTTATTACAATGGAAGCAAGGAAAGACCAGTCTAATAACTGTGTCTAAAAATGTTTGCACGGACAGCAGGAAGTCAAAGCAATTGAGATGTCACTAAGTATAACACCATTTATCATTTAAAGACATTTGAGCCCAATCACACTGATAAGCTGCTGGATTTTTTTTGCGAAAACGTGCCGAATATTGCCAACAATCGCTTTGTCAGTTTTACATCTGTAAACCAGTGAGCACTGTTAGGATCATATAAAGTGGCATACCAAGTTGCTCAGTGCAAACAAAAAAAAATCCCCACAACATAGCATAGGAGCTGATATTGCCTGTAGCAAAAATAAAAAACTGTCCCTTTTTTCGGTCAAACTGTTTGACATACTGTATCGTCCTCATGAGTTAATGTTGCTAATCAATTCAAATTTTATTTTTCAATGTCAAATGGTCAAAAAGTGAGAGTGTATTTTTACAGTTTGGATTAGGCCTGCACAATATATCGTTTGAACATCGTCATCGCAATGTGCGCATGCGAAATAGTCTGATCGCAGGACGAGCTAATTATTTTTTTAATGTAAATTTTTGTTTTTCATCATAAAAGCAGCAATTGTGCAGAGACATTGCTTTCTGGATCCCTTTTACACCAATCGTCATCATTCACAAATAAAACCCCTACTAATACTAGGGATGTCCCGATAGCATATTTTTATACCCGAGTCCAAGTCACCTGATCTGGTGAATATGCCGATACCCAGTCCCGATCCGATACCGAAAAACTGCAGTTGAAAACGGCAGTTGTTTTTTTAACGCTAGCGCTGCAGAGAACAGCCTCTCACTTACAGAATGAATGGGTTGCTACTGACCTAGCGAGGCGCCTCTAGCCAGATCAAAGCTACAAACCTGTCAAACATCACAATGAATGGGTTGCCACACTTCAGACTGTGTACTAAGCTTAACGATGATTACCGTAATTTCCTGGATATAACGCGCACTTTCCCCCCCCCCCCCCCCCCAAATCAACTTGTAAAATCATGGTCCGCATTATAAACGGGTATAAGGATGGAGACAGAAATATATATATAAACCGATTTTTTTTTTATCGACACGGCCACTTTGTGTTGAAGAAACGTACGCGGCGACCCGTTGCCGACCATTACTGTACGTGACGTCAACATTTTGTTTCGGTAATACTTCACTCTAATCGGCCTAATGATTTCGTCTGTGTTAAATTCGGCTTTTTTCACTCTTCATGAAGCAGAGAATTTAGTTTCTTGAACTCATTTGAGTCATTGCAGCTCGGAAACTCAGACCATAACAAAGACGTTCCTGTGTGTGTCCGTCAACTATATCTGTCCCTCGGGAAACTCAAACCCAAATAACAATAGTTCCTATTGTTACTGTCGTGTCGACAGCGATGATCTCTCAGATTTCCGATTTATGTTCTCACTTTCATTTTACCGTATCAATCCATGGAAGAAACATTTATTCATCATGATGAAAGGAGCAAGTTATACAGCAGCCTTTAAAAGAAAAGTCACATCTGTTTTGTTTTCTCTTGGATTCTGGTAAGTTGGGGAAGTTGTCAAATCATATTATTACCGTAAATATTGTCAGTTTATGGTAATGTTTTGAACTACCAATGTGCTATGCTTGTGCTGTGTTTCACCAGTCAGTAAAATGACATTTCTGTATCTGTACACGAGCTCTGTTTTCTTGTATTCTTCTATTTATTGGTGCTAAAATTAGGACCAAGAAAAACAGTTTGGTCCCACTGCTTTTCAGGAAGGAGCGTGAGAGGCTGTTTGAGCATGAAGCAGAAAAAGATAAATATATATTCTTTAATAAAAACCCAATCCCGACCCTCTGAAAAAATGGTGCGATCGGCCCATTTTCGATCATGTGATAGGATCGGGACATCTCTAATGAATACAGTGTGGTCATAGTGAGTCAACCAAAGTCTTCCCAAACTGAGCTGTTCAAGTCTGGTGAAAATTCTTTTAGTTTTATTATCACAACATACTGCATATCGCAATATATCGCAAACACCCCAAAAATCGCAATGTTAATTTTTTCCAATATCGTTCAGCCCTAGTTTGGATGTGACTTTTTTTAAAATCCAGGCAACATTGATGTGTTTTAAGTCTTTTCTGTTACAAACAAAACAATGTTAATGAACTTACACTTTATTGCAAGTTGATCTACATTACTTGTTCCCCTTTAATATTAATAAAGACACAACGTTATGCAGAAGTGTACTTATAATAATACATTTAGAGACAAATGATACTATTTACATTACAGGCAGAGAGACAGTTGGGGTGCGTGAAACGTTTATATCTCTTGGGTTGGGGGGAGCGTGACAGAAAATAATTGAGAAGCACTGCTATAGACTGTTAAGTGAAAATAAGCCATTTGATGTGATGATGCCATCCATTTGCCATATGTATTTAGGAACAAAAATGGCTATTTTTACATCAAAAGGCCATTTGTGTGTCAGTGTTATTTTTACATGAAAGGAAACGACTGGAAAAGAGGACTTAAATAGACATTGTATTTGACTTCATCTTTTGAGTTCACCACCCAAAAAAATTGGAAGAGTACACCATTTCCATTGACGATATTAGACAAAATTTGCCTGTAAAGACAAAAAACATGAAATGTTTTCTTCGCAGTGTCCAAATGGCTTTTTAAATGAAAGCTCGCAATCAAAGCCACGATAAGCATCACTGCTCGCCTTTTGGGACAAAATGTCACCAGATTTTTCAAAGTCTCGACCCGCTTTTTCAGAGAACTTGGGTTTGGGAGAACAGCAAACATTCAAACGAGCTCTGTTCCGACACCATCTGTCACATCTGTCCTATCCAAAGGTTTAGTTTGCCTAAGAGGGCTGAAGCTTGATCCTCTTCCTCGTGCGTCTTGTGCTGCTTTGTGGTTTTTTTTCTCTCTCTCTCCGGCTGCGAGTGGATGGAAACATTAGCAGCAAAACAAGCAGCTAAAAAGCCGCTGACAAGCCCAAGAAAGGCCGTCGTGGGGCCCTCTCCGGGGGCGTGTCCCGGAGGTGACCCTTGCTACTCCTTCTCGCACTTTTTTTTTTTTGGGGGGGGGGGGGCGCTAATGCCCCCCTCCGCACTCATCCCGGAGAGAGCGAAAAACCTTCTGCGGCTAATTGGATTTCCATATTTGAGCAATTAGCTCGCAAAACAGCTCGACGCTTACGCACGGTCACAGCGGAGCGTGTTGTGCTTAGCGTCACGTTTCACTGTGGAAACACGGCCGGGACTTTCTGAACCCGTAACAGAAGAAGAAGAAGAACAGAACTCCAAACCAGAAACCGGGGGCCCCGAACGTAGCGTACGTAAGCAGCGGGAAAAAAAGAAAAGGAAAAACAAAAACAAAAAAAACGCAAACCTGCATGTGTGGTCATCTCCAACGGAAGCGATTTGCTTCCCTTCGCTGGGCTCGAACACCAAATGATTAACGTAGCCGCCGTGGCCCTCCATCTCCTTGGGAGAGAGACAATTTTTTTCAGGGGAATACCATCAAACGGTGAAACATTTTGGCACAGCAACACCTAAAGGTTCGAGGAAAATTCATGGAAAACATCAAACTCCCATGTCTTATATAACCTTTTGAGCATCTATTCTTTATCTTCTGTAAAGAATTATCACTTTCAAAGGCAGCCAATGAGTTCAAAATCAATATACCTCGTCGGCTAGCATTTATGACAGGAATCCATTTGAAGTGGGAGGGTTCATTCGCTGCCAACTCTCCCACTTCAAATGGATTGGACGTCTGCTCGTGATAAACTCACTTAAGGAGTTTCATTCCGTTTTTGGATTGGACGTCAATGGCGCCGAAAACGTACCTTGACCTCGAGTCGATCCTGAAGGTCCGACGTCAACAGTCTAATTTTACCGTCGGGGGCCGCCGTGCAAACTCTGCAAAGACACAGAAGACGGCGTGTGAAAACGTAGCAAACACACACACGAATGAAGCGGGGGGAAAAAAAGCACGTCACTCCAAAAACGCACTTTAAGGCTGTAATTGCACGCTAATGTAAATACGAGAGAGAAACAAGAAGGATTCTCTCCCCCGCTTTCCTCTAATCAGACACAGCGTTATTATTCACACAATTACACTGACAGGCAAAACACACAACGCGAGAATTGGCAAGAGATGTTGTCGGCGCGGGCCGCACATTAGGATGTTATTATGAGGGATGTCAAAGCAAAGTGATGGATGTCAAACAATGGGAAGTGCTCAAATTATGCGGCACGAAAAGGTAACAGTGCAGGAAAAATCTGTAGAAACTCAAAAATACCATACCTACAAAAAATTTGGGGATAGCAAAGCGCACAAAAGTTGTTTACACTTTTGCCAAAAACGTACCCATTGGCGTTACGGCTAGGGTTAGATTGAGTGGGTCGATGGCGATCTACGTCAACGCCATTGACCGCCATGTACGTCGATGTCATTTACGTCTTTATACGTCCATGCCATTGCAATAACTTTCCATTTTGAGGTATTACATAAAGTCATCTGCTGTCACTGACTTCCCATATTTACTGGGAAGGGCTAGCAGCAACCATCCGATCACTACTAGCCCTTTCCAGTTCAAATTAATGACGTCTATCACCGTCAATTTTCACTGAAAGAGTTCATCTGCCCAGCAAAAGTGAGATTTATGATGCTTTTCTTATTTTGCCTCAGCTCTCATTGTATATTCCGAATAAATAATAAGTCAATCCTGATGTCTTTCCTGGCAGCTTCAGCGTCTAGCCATCAGGGCAATAACAAACGCGCTCGGGACCTTATGCAACGACGGCGCGCTGACGCCGGGACCCTCTGACCTGGCCGGCCAATTAGCGGAAGAGAAAGTGCTGCCGTCTAACGCTACTTCAACACAGCTGCTGCTTGTCCTGGATGGAGTTATGAATGAATAATCGCAATCTGGACATCAAGACGCTTGTCTGACATCTCGTATTTGCGCTTACGTAACACTGACGCATATGTGAAGAGCATTAATACTAGGGGTGTGACAAAATATCGAAATGGTGCTATATCGTGATACTTTGTATCCCAAAAGGTTATCGATATGCACAGGCGAATCTACTATTCAGGCAAAGTAGGCGATCACCTTAGGCCCCCAACCAGTAGGGGGCCCCCAACCAGCTGCCCTTGCCCCAACGAGCAAGGGCTTGGGCCACCGGACCCAGCAGCATCCCCAACTATTCGTCATAATTCTGTCAGCATACCAAACAAACAAATAACAAAACAAAAAAGAAAGCCATTAGAATGCTGCATTTATATTTTCTCTCCCCCACACACACGCACTACAATGGACTGTTCCACGACGACGGACTGCGTATCAGTCGCTTAGCTTCATTTAGCGCCGTTTAGCATCGCTTAGCTGTTCGTTAGCTTAACTTAGCTCTCCCGTGTTTTTCACGCAACTAAGCTCGCTAGTTTTACAGTTCACTTGCTACTTTGCATGTCAGCTAACATTTATTTCGAACACATGAGCGAACGTGCTCTCCATAAGAGCCAAAGTGCAGTGAGGGAGAAGTTGAGAACAGGCCGCTAATGCCTCTTTTAACTTTCTTATTCTTCTTCAAAACGACATAAAATACACGAAAGCACACCCTGTGGTGAAACAACGCAGTACAAAATTACCTCATTGGCTGCCACTGACGGCCATTCGTTCATTCGCTGCCATCCCTCCCACTTCAAACAGATTGGACGTCTACTAGTGATAAACTCATTCCAATTCACAGCAGAAGTTTGTTTTTCTGTTTATTAGTTTTTTTGTAGAATATTCTAGAATGATTTCCTGACCAATGTATCGAAAATCGTTTTATCGCTCTATCGTCAGATCATCGTTATCGTGAGCTTTGTATCACAAATCGTATCGTATCGTGAGGTACAAAGAGGTTCCCACTCCTAATTAATACACAGAATAACCAAATTTTGGGTAAATTCCGACCCTGAAGAATGAATACAAGGGCTCACAATCATCTATTCTTTATCCTCTGCAAAAAAAAAAACAGCCAAAAATGAACAGAGAGGAGACTCTAATCGACTTGTTTCAAGCAAATAATCAGCTAAGAATTGCACTACTTGAGTCAAGAAAAATCTCACTACCTGATCATGGGAATCCGGTCCAGATGGGACTCTGGGCTCCAGGCGAGCGCATCCACTGGCAGTTCGTGAAGAAACGCACGGACAACGTTGAACTCCACTCCCTCCACGTTCATGTCCTCCTCCTGAAGGATGACTTCATTTCATCATCCCAAGACAAAACAACACCAAATGGATGCCGCTCACGTTTTCGAAATTAAACCGACAACGACGAATATCGTCGCTCGGTGCCGATGACTCGCCTGGAATAGGCAGGTGGCCACCACCACGTACTGGTTGCAGCTGTAGGCCAGCAGAGAGGCGGGCGTGCCGGAAGCGAAGGGACTGAACTCCACCGCGTGGACGTAGTTGTCGCACGGTACCGTGTAGCTGGGACATCTGCTGGCGTCGCCCCCTCCGCCCACCGTCTTGCCAAAGCTCATCTTGGACATCAGCCACTGAAACATATGGCGGAAAACACTCAGGTGACTTGAAGTTCTGCTCCGAGACCCCCAATTTGGCCAAATTTCTAAATTGTCCGATATGCATGTGTGATACATCATTGGAAAGCTTAAAATCTCAATTTTCTGGGGGAAGAAGATTTTTGAACAGGAGGGCGATTTTTGAAACATCAAAACCCTATCTGGAGGTGTGAGAACGCAAGAGCAGAATTACAGACACCATGACTTTAACGAGATATTATCGCGTACTTACCTTGTTTCGCTACAAAAACTCAATGTAGCATGTATCACCGAGTGTCAAGACACAGCTGTGAATGGCCACAGGTGAATTTTTGGGGGGTTTTATGGATGAACATGGTAATATAACAAAGGTCGCGATGCAGAAATCGCAGACATCAAGGACTGGTCGAGATTTTCTTTTTCATATATTTACCCTTTTAAAAGTTGTTTTCAATTTTTCTTTGTTTGAATCTATTATTTATCATCTAACATATCGGAGAAAATGCGACAGGTAAGAAAAAAATACAATTAAGCGATAGTTATGAGGTAGATATCCGTGACTTTTTTACAGACACCATTTTTTTCATTTTGACGTTATTTGTCTAAAAGTTTAAAATATGTGAGTGAATAAGTTTTTTTTTTTTTTTAAACGAAATATTAGACATCAATTAATGATTCTAAGCTAAAAATGACATTTTGAATCATAAATATAATTACCTTCGTTTTATGGCTGGGTTGAAACAAAAGCGGTTGCACGACATCTGTAAACGGGGGTTTCCAGGGTAAAACGGACAAATTAAAAATAGTTTGGGCGCTTCATGCGCCATGAATCTGCTATGGCAGCATATAGACATATTGTTCCATCAAACACAACAGTTCTTTTGGCTTAAAATACAGCAGTTTCTTTTATAGAGGAGTGCAAGAGCAGAAACTGCTTTTTCAGTCTTGTCTGTGTTTTCTCCCATATACAGTACATTCATTCACAATATACAAGTGGAACAGAGCGCAAGGCGGTCCCCTCGTTAAAAATAAAACACAGAACCGAATCCTCTTTGTTGAAGAAAAATGGGAGGCAGTCTCAGTTAAAATGTCAGGGCTCTGTTCTCCTCAGGGCATTGGTGGAGCCTGCATGAAGTAGAAAAGTTTTTAAAATGAACTAAAAATGATCTGTCCACAAACTGTCATTTGCATCATATCAAGTCAGCCATCTCCCTCCTAGTCTAAGTACTGTAAATTGTCATACATTATAAATATATATACAATATATTACCCCTTGCTGCTAGTCACTTATTCACTTTATTCCCAGTTTGTGTAGCCTGTAACCTGTGTTGTTATATTAGCATCATTGTACTTATGTTTTATGCGACGCACGTTATGGCAGGGCTTTAAATCTCGTTGTACTCTGTAAAATGACAATAAGGACCTTCTATTCTAACTCTAAAAATCCCGTAAAGTGTCTTTATTGTAAAATACATGAACACTGATGTCTCTCAATAACACACAACAAGACATTCAAAATTCAGACTTGTAAGCCGTTTTAAAGACTTTACCGTGCGCACCAAAATCGATGAAAGCTCCCTTTAGTTTCACATTTGAATTGCGACAAAATAAAGAAAGACCAAATATTCATATTTTACCTTTATCTCAGAACGCTCCCTTGTCAAAAGAAGCGCGTGTGCGTCCCGTCAAAGTCTTCCGGGTTTTCTGCCGGAATCTACCACTATGGCACAAACTCGGGGGGTATATCAGTGACTAATTTAATAAAAGAACGATTAAATGTATTCTCAGAACCACTTTATTGAATTTTTATAGATTGTGTTCGAAATATTAGCATGGCTGAGAACATAACCTCGTGTTTTAAATGATATGCTAGTTAAAAATTGAGCTATAAAACGTTGTTACGGTCTCCTGTAAGACGATTGGTTAGTTAGTTGTACGTCACCGGCTTTAAATTTTTAAATCAGCTGCTTTCTTCTCCGTGGACCTTGTGGGTGCTTTAAGGGTTGAATTTACAAAAAATTGCAGGTAAGTTTATACGAGCAACAATTCAAATCAATTCACATTGTTTTACATAATATATTTACATTTTAAAAATATTAGGTATTTTAGTGTTGATGAGTGTCATCTAGAAGAAAATGACATTGAATGATCATGTTTTGGTGCTATTGACGGCAATAGACGTCCAAACCATGCGGGGTGCGAGGTTTGCACGGAATGGAATGATCGCTGCCAGCAGCCCACTCCAAACGGATTGGACATGTATCGCCGTCAATGGAATTAAATGCAATTAGTAAAAAAAGTGAATTTGTGGTTTCAGTGAGCAATGGCGGCCATCGGTGAGGGTTTGAAGCAGATGCTGAGAATTTTTCGGCGAGAGAGCCACCGCTCGCCGGACTCTGAGAGGACCACAGTGCACGGGGCCGATGCCATGTTGATGGTGCTGCAGCTGGTTGTGGCCCAAGTCAACAAACAAGTGAGTACAATCCAGTAAAAAAGCTGAAGACATCCATTACCTCTCACACGCAAGACCGGAACGCTCTAACATATTCCCAAATTGCCTTACCGGAACTAATAAAGTCATCAGAATCAGCGTGTGTGCGAGAGCCTGTCATTGCGTTTCCACTGACAAATTGCAGCTCTGGCTGTTTTTTCTCTCGGTGACAGCAAAGCGGAGAGTTCCAAGCGGCCCTCAGCGACGTTCTGCTGGCGTGGAAAGACTTACTGGCGGACAGACTGGGCCTGAGGCCCCCTGACGACGAGGCCTCACGAGCCGAGAGACGCGACGCCATCGCGAAGGCCTACGAGGCCTTTCTGAAGCGCTCCAACGCCGTGGATCTGGTCCACGTCGTCGTCAAGTACGGAAGCATCAGGCGAGATTCGGACCCCGAAGAGCTTGTCGGTCCTGTGAGTAAAACATCTGGAGAGGCACTAGGAACATTGGAGCTCCCCCCACCCCTGATTCAAGTATTTACTAATATTTTGCAGTAGATCTTAAAGTTAAATTTAGTTCTGGGAGAGTCGATTTTCTCGGAACCTTTGATCTGGATCACACAGATTGTGACACATAAATCTGACATCCCTGCATGAAACCGTCATGTGTTTTGGTTTAGAACAAAAGGCGTATTATTAGTCCTAATTTTATTATCCTGAGACTAAAGTTCTTTTCTGAGCAAATAAAGGCATTTTTTCAGAGTGGAAGGTTGTAATTTTGGAATTCGCTTGTCAACATGGCCCTCGTTATACTTTCACATCCAAATATTACGACTACGTTGAAAAAATATGACTTTCTTCTCGTGAGATCACAACTTTTTAAAATATAACTTTGTTCCTGTAGTGATTAGAAAGACCATCTTTGTCTGCTGTAGACGTAACTTCAATGTAAAAGTTGACCTTTTTTTCATTTTTATTTTGCAAAGGCCCAGCTCTACGACTTCCTGTCAGGCAGCACGATCGTCTCGGACGCGTCCGTCCCGTCAACGCCGCCCCCAACGGTCCGAACGTGCGGCTCTCGTGTCAAATCCGTGGTTAGGAGAGTGTTTCTCTCCTACCTAAGCTTACTGGTCAACGCCAAGGACGACCTGGCGGTGGCGCTCACGCTGAATGTTCCCGCCCGTGCGCTCGGCCGACAGACGTTCGCCGACGTCAGGCACGCGGCGAGCCGGAGCGGCATGTCCCTGTTTTTGGTACGCGACTCGGGCTCGACACTTCCAGTGGCGTTGAAGATGACGATTTTAAAGTCTTTAAAGTTTCTCTCTCACATGTCTATTGCCATCAAAGAGTTAACTAGGTTCTCCACATCTTCAGGCAGTGACATCATTCGTGAGGGCCATCCAGCTCGGCGGCAAGGGCTACGCGCCGGCGCCCTCGGACCCGCTCAGAAACCACATCAAGGGTCTGTCCGCCTTCGTCCACTTCCTGGACAGCCTGCAGGAGATCCTTGGGGAGACACCGGACCCCGGGTACCTGTCTCAGCGTGTTTTCTTTCTCTGAGTAATCGTGAAGAAGAACGGCAGCTCGCACAATACAAATAAACAGAAATACTTCAGTGTGCTTGTATTCTGATGTTGGCCAGCAACGCAGGTCTGGCGCCACAACACAAGTGCTTATCAGGAATGATTTAGCCTTCAGATCCTGTGAGGGGGCAGGCAGCTCGCAGCAACACGTCGGGGCTCTCGGTTCACGAGACACGAATGAACTTGGACTGTCAGCAAGTGCGCGCGTGCGTTCCGCGTTTATTCGTGCGCTAACACCTTCCGCTGAGAGTTCGCGAACCCTTTATCGGGTATTTACCCTCAGCGGCGCCAATATGTAATCCACTTAACTCGTTGATTGCCATTGACGATGATAGATGTCCTCGATCCAATTGAACTGGGAGGGATGGCAGCTCTCCCAGTTCAAATGGACCGGAATCTCTACTAGTGATAAACTCTTTTAAAGAGTTTGGAATTGGAGCCACGTGATTGGACGTCTATCATTTCCCTTCCAGCGTCTGCGGATCCAAGCTGTTGTGCACCATCCGCGGGGTTCTGGCAAAGGGTTGTGACTTTCGAGACTTTAATTGCGCCACGGAAGAGACGGCCAACCTGTTGAAGGAGGAAATCTGCAAAGTCCAAAAGGACACGGCACACGGAGAAGGAAGCGGAATCAGTCCTGCCAGGGTAACTTCCCTTTTCATAAATGGGATTTTTTGACATCTCAATATGGTTCTTGACTTTATCCCTTCAGCCAAAAGCGTACGCCGTGAACCACGCCACAGCGTACGGCGGTCGAGACACGGTCAAGGTGTTGCTGGCTCTTCTCGACGACGAAGCCGCGGCGCCGCCGACCGCCAACAAGGCCGACCTGCTTTCCGAAGAACAAGCCGTCCTCGACGGTAGCGCGGGCACCTCGATTCTCACCTTGTTCAGGTTGATCAAATCACCGAAAGCACCGAAAAGCTCAGAGGTCCCCTAAAACGGAGCCCCTTCCTCAGGTCTCCTGAGGCGCCTGCTGGATCGTCTCCAGAACCCCTGAAAAAGCGAGTACAAAGCCGCCTGAACCTGCTCAAACCTGAGGTAACGCGGTCACCCTAGCCACATCAAATAATGTCTTTACATGCTGTTGTTTCTCACCACGGTTGTTTATTCTTGCCCCGCCCGAGTAACTTCCGAGTTCCCGGCCGAGCGTTTGCACAGCTGCCTTTCCGCTTCCCGCCGTCCGTCGGCATTAAAAGCGCCTACTGCAGAGGGAGGGGGCTTCAAAGCCCACCGATAGACGCTGACCCGTGGCTGACAACGCGCAGGGTAACAGAGAATAACGCTGAGGAACAGATACCCGATCCTTTTCTTCCCCTCGGCCTACGCTGTTGCTCCTAGCTGGCTGACGCATGCTCGTTGCCTCGATCAATCGCCGCTTTAAACATATTATAGTAAAAACCAGGGAGATAAACCAAGGGGGTGAAGACCCGCACCACCTCTAACTCACCAGCTGCCATTGACAGCACAAGACATCCGGTGCATTTCAGACTGGGGACAAAGGTTCATTTGCCCCTCCCTGTCAAAAATACACTGTCTAGCGGTAGGGTTGCCACCTTTCAGAAATAAGAAATACGGGACGCCCCCCTCGTGCCCAAAGCTGTACAGGCAGAGAAAAAAAGGGACATCCCCAAGACTCCTAAAATGCATAGAAATGTATCTATTCAATTATATTCTGCATTAGTTCAATACGGAACGCAGCATTTAAATCCCAGTTTCGGATCGTTCCTTATTTCAAGGGACAGGTGGCAACCCTATCTAGCGGCGTCAATGGCACTGTAAGACAAGCACATCAGTGCACCCAATCCACATTGTTGCAGCTGACGCGCCGGCCGTGCGAACGACCGCAGAACGCAGAGCGTATGCTAAATTCATTTTGCGCCTTGATGCGATGCCGCCAGCAGATGTCCTCTGGTAATGGTCCCCGGGCGTCCCGCCGCTTCCTCGACTTTTTTGGACAGGGATTCCAGAGGTTTCCCCGTCAAAAGACATTGTGTTTTCAGGCCAAAAACGTGAGCCAAAACCCCATGTGGAAGTGAGTTTTCATTCCCGTTACCTGGTTCTTGACAAATCTTGACTTGGTTCAGGGACTGGACCTTGACTTTGTGCCTAACCAGGTTTCAAGTGAACTCATCTTCTGGCTAGCTTACAGTTGTCAATGAAATTGGACTGCAGGACAGACTGCACACGATCAGCGGATAGGCCGTCGTTCAAAATCAACACAAGAGAGTACACCAAAGTTCAAAGGGTGCCAAAATGGTGGCATTCGGCCTTGACTGCGTGTTGGCTTTCATTTGAAATCGATAGCCATCTTCTAGAAAGAAATATGCATGCAAATCCAGAAAAGTCTTCAAATGTTATTCAATGAAATATTTTTTTCCCCAAACATATTGAGACGAGACCCCGAGCCATCCGATCTCAGTTTGCCTGCACCTACCGGGACGAAGAAGAACGGCCCCTCAATCGCGTTCTGGACTTCCCGAGCTCGAGCCAATTGCCCACCTGCGTACACCCGGCACCCAAACCCAAAAACGCACCCACGACCACAGGTAAAACGTCCATTTTTAAAAAAAAATTTTAACATCGACCGCCAGTTTACCCTTCACCGACCTAATGTTTCTTCCAGCCGAACCTTCCGAGATCGTGCCCCCACTTGTTTCAAGGAGCGGGAACGCCCGCCCCCGACCGGAATCGGTCAAGACTACGTCAAAGAAGAGGATACGGTTGGACGCGGAAATGGAAAACGAGCCTCCGCAGAAGAAGAAACAGCTGATAAAAACTAGGGTAAAAACTGACAAGAAGAAGATGATTGCGGGACAGGCAACAATCACGAGCTTCTTCAGAGTCTGAACACATTTTAGGATTTTACGCAGAATCATGTCACACTCTGAGTTCAGAGCCAAACCTGTTGTACTAGCAATGTGTTACATCACCTGTGACGGCCCACATGTTTTTTGTCTCAGTTTTTGGGAGCATTTTGGCTGCTCCAAGTGAGCCTACGGATGAAACCACACTGTAAATACCTTGCAGAGTTCCATTTCAATAAACTTTTATTTTGTTTTACACACTTGACTCTTAAGTCATTCTCTGCCATTGACATCAATAAACATCTAATCCATTTTCACTGGGATGGCTGACATTGAATGATCATATTTCAGTTGGCGGTGATAGAGGTCCAATCCATTTGGACTGGCAAGGGATAAGATCGCTGCCAGCCCATCCCAGTCCAAATAGATTAGACGTCTATCGATAATCAATGGCAGCTATCGTCCATCAATGGCAGTTAAGGATGCTCAAAGAAGAAGACAGTTATGCCCCTCCCCAGCATGGTCGGTACACTCTTCCGATCATACACCGCAACACTGTGGAGAGAAAACACACAGGGAGCATGTTGGCTGGAAGGTTTAGCGATGGGCTGAGAACATTTCGCACTCACTTTCGATGTCAGTGTCCCGGCGGTCCAGGGTCTCCGTGGGAGGATTGTGGCTCCAGCGTGGATCGTCCATTATGGAAGGTTGGCGGTTGAACCCCCGGAAACGGGACGATCTTCGCTTCGTGTCCTGACGGGAAGAGACTACTTGCACTTCTTTCCATTCACAATAACAACTCATTGGCAGTGATAGAAGAATCGGAGTTGCTTTTAAAAGGAAATATTTTTAAATTGACTATCAATATCAAAATCTAGATAATTCAATTATCCTGAATTTGTTTTCTTCTACTTACCAAGAAGACGACTTTGGGGCTTCCGTCTTCATCCGCGACATCCCACATGGAGTTCCTCCTTAGGGCGGCGTTGTAGTCCACCGGCAGCTCCTCTTCGTCGCCGTCGTCTTGGGTCCCGGCGACCAATCGTCCGCTAAGGCCGGAGAAGAGCAGAAGAGCGATAACGACGCGGCGGACGGAGGACATGTCGATGCGCGACGCCGATGCGCTCACCTGGTCTGCGATACGAAGCCGACGGCTTTTTATGGAGGGGCGTCACGGTCTCCTGAGGAGATGTCTGGCTGAAGGTCAGCGTGAGGGTCAGACTTCCTTTGATTGGTGACTGAATGGAGTTATTTTGTCTCTTGGCATGGTTGTAATAAGGGGCACAAGGTGCCGGTTAGAAGTGGGGGCTTCATTATCCAGCACAAAATAGATGCCGTGAATGCTAACCAGCAGGACTTCTGCCAGGATAATGACGCAAGCCAGTAGATAAGATTAAAATGTCATCTTTTTGCCTAGATTTTGACTTTGGGCTGGTTGTAAAGGCTTTTATTTCCTGATACCAAAGCAGCGTTTCCACCTAAACTTCCAGGACGCTTCAGTTCTTGCGAAAACCAAAGCCGCATTTGGGCCTAAAGTTCCGGGAACGGCCAAATCCTGACAAATCCGACGCTTTGCGGTCGTCGGAAAGTTCCTCGAAAAGCTCATTTGTCCCCGTTTTCATCAATCACGGCAAAGTGTGACATCAGCAACACTTGACTTCTCCTCCTCTTACCATAGGTACGCGTTGCGGTTGCTTGTGGGTCGCCCCCGCGCTTTCCTGGAAACAATGCAGCTGATGAGGAGCTCTCCAAGGAAAACACGATCTGACATCACGGCTTCTTCAAGTTCGCAGCTGAGCCAACACCGGGGAGCCTCAGTGAATTTCCACTGCCTTGAAAAACGGGACTTTTCCCCGCGCGCCAATATTCCGGGCTCGCTACAGGGATGAATGCACTTGCTCAATAATACTGCTTCGTTCATCATCTCTCTGTGCAAATTTAACTCACTGGCTGCCATTGACCTTCATGACCGTCATGAGCTCACAAACATCCAATTCAGCCATCTGTCCTCTTGCTTATCCAGCCATCTATTGATACAGATAGCATCTCTATCCTTGTTCCAGGCTTGAATTGAGAAATGCACTGTTCTGGTTTAACTTCTAGGTGTGATCCATTCAGTGTCACAAAATGACGTCGATGACTGAGAACATTCACCAATGTATCCATCAGGCCCAAGGCCTTTATCACAGACTCGCACTCCCTTTCTACCTATTTGGCCATCTCTACCCGCACCCATCCATCGTTCCACCTCACAAAATGCCCCGTTTCCACCCAACGGTACATGACAGTGCATATGGGAGTGTTTCGGGTACAATAGTTGTGGATGGCCTTCCTATCTTAGCCATTCAAGTAAATGCTGCACACTTGCAAACTCGCGCAGGGTCATTATTGATTCCCAGGATGAAATAACATCCAGGATGGCAGCAAGAAGGAGGTGCCAGTCTACCGCCTTTAAGCCAGCCAACTCCTCAAGGCTTTTTATTTTCAAGGGGTGGGGAGGGGCGGAGCGGGCTTTCGACTCCCGGCGTCCTCCGCCGAAAAAAGCGCTGACTCGGTAGCTCCGGCCGGCGGCAGCCGCCACACCCCGCCACTCTGTTTGCCTTGGCAAAAACCGCCACCTCTGGGGAAGTATCGCCCCGGGCGGCGGCGCTTTAAAGCCGGCGTGGCGGCGGATCGGATTACGGCCGCCGCCGAACATTTTCACACGCCTTTGCCATCGCACTATGCTAGACGTCCCGTCCGTTCGAGGGCTGCCGGGCCTCCCGCTTCAAATGGATCGGATGTCTCCTAGTGACATACAGTGGGGCAAATAAGTATTTAGTCAACCACTAATTGTGCAAGTTCTCCCACTTGAAAATATTAGAGAGGCCTGTAATTGTCAACATTGTTAAAACTCAACCATGAGAGACAGAATGTGGGAAAAAAAACAGAAAATCACATTGTTTGATTTTTAAAGAATTTATTTGCAAATCATGGTGGATAATAAGTATTTGGTCAATACCAAAAGTTCATCTCAATACTTTGTTATGTACCCTTTGTTGGCAATAACGGAGGCCAAACCTTTTCTGTAACTCTTCACACACTGTTGCTGGTATTTTGACCCATTCTTCCATGCAGATCTCCTCTTGAGCAGTGGTGTTTTGGGGCTGTCATTCTGGCAACACAGACTTTCAACTCCCTCCACAGATTTTCTATGGGGTTGAGATCTGGAGACTGGCTAGGCCACTCCGGGACCTTGAAATGCTTCTTATGAAGCCACTCCTTTGTTGCCCTGGCTGTGTGTTTGGGATCATTGTCATGCTGAAAGACCCAGCCACGTCTCATCTTCAATGCCCTTGCTGACGGAAGGAGATTTTCACTCAAAATCTCTCGATACCTGGCCGCATTCATTCTTTCCTTTACACGGATCAGTCGTCCTGGTCCCTCTGCAGAAAAACAGCCCCAAAGCATGATGTTTCCACCCTCATGCTTCACAGTGGGTATGGTGTTCTTCGGATACAATTTAGTATTCTTTCTCCTCCAAACAAGAGAACCTGTGTTTCTACCTAAAAGTTCTATTTTGGTTTCATCTGACCATAACACATTCTCCCAGTCCTCTTCTGGATCATCTAAATGCTCTTTAGCGAACCGCAGACAGGCCTGGACGTGTACTTTCTTCAGCAGGGGGACACGTCTAGCAGTGCAGGATTTGAGTCCCTGGCAGCGCATTGTGTTACTGATAGTAGCCTTTGTTACTGTGGTCCCAGCTCTCTGTAGGTCATTCACTAGGTCCCCCTGTGTGGTTCTGGAATTTTTGCTCACCATTCTTGTTATCATTTTGACGCCACGGGGTGAGGAGGGAATTGAAAGTCCGTGTTGCCCAACGACAGCCCCAAAACATCACTGCTCTAGAGGAGATCTGCATGGAGGAATGGGCCAAAATACCAGCAACAGTGTGTGAAAAGCTTGTGAAGAGCTACAGAAAACGTTTAGCCTCCGTTATTGCCAACTAAGGGTACATAACAAAGTATTGAGATGAACTTTTGGTATTGACCAAATACTTATTTTCCACCATGATTTGCATATAAATTCTTTTAAAATCAAACAATGTCATTTTCTGTTTTTTTTTTTCCACATTCTGTCTCTCATGGTTGAGGTTTACCCATGTTGACAATTACAGGCCTCTAATATTTTCAAGTGGGAGAACTTGCACAATTAGTGGTTGACTAAATACTTATTTGCCCCACTGTACTTGTGTTAATTCAAGAGCCATCTGATTGGACGTCTATCGTTGTCAGTGGTAGAGTTGACAAAACCATGAACAAAAAGTTAATGTCACCGCATGCACGCCATCCGAAAAAGGCGCCACACAACGTCTGCAATGTTGACAAGTGCTTTATTCAGCAGGAATGGTGAACAATTTGTCACTTTTTTGGTCATTTTAACTCAAGAAGGCGCGCCGGTAGAACGCGGCGTTGTCTTCGTCGTCGTGTTGGAATGATTCATCGTGACAATTGTCGACATGAGGGAGGGGCGAATTCCCACCAAAAAAAAAAAAAAAAGTCTTTGGCTTGCCTTTTGACTGAAATACGTGACGTTAAAAACGTCATCAGTTCGGACTTTATCGCCAATTAACGCGTCAAAGGGGGTCGTTTCATTTCACAGTACTTTATTTTTTTTTGTAAATTTTGGGGCGTTCTCGAGACTGGATCAAATAATTTAAAGATAGTACGGGGGGGGTTTGGGTGAAATTCCCAGCGCTATCTGCTCTTTTGTAGTGGCCGCGAATGAACAATTCTACCACCTGTCCGTCACAAAGTAGCACCATTATACAGTGGACACTTGTTCTTATAGGAAATAGTAATGCATAGATGATAACATACGTGTTTAGGAATATACGCAGGCAGAGCGATGACTATGACAATATTGGCTTTGTGCGCGATCGGCCCCCTTTTCAGCTCGCTTTCGGGCCCGACCGGGCTGTTGACAAGTGTCCAATTTGGCTGGCTTTTTTTTTTTTTTTTTTCTAAATGTGTTTAATGTTTGCCTTCTGCCAAATGCACTTTGAATCGGTGGGCGACCATTTCTGAAAAGCACTGAAAATGAGAAAAATTCACTCTTGGCTTTGGTGTCTTTCTTGTTTTCCTTTTTTTAAATTTAACAACAAAACAGGTGCCTGAACAAAATCATTTGGAATAAATTAGGTTGTACGATAATTTTTTTTTTTTTTTTTTTTTTTGAGGCAGAGGAGAATACTTTTAAAAATTATTTTGTAAGTGAATAAAGCCGTGTTTCATGAATAAGAATGAATGAAAAGTGCAAAACAGGGACGTATTTTAAAAATCTTTTCCCCTTCTCAAATCATTTGCTACCATTGACGGTGATAGACATCCATTCCATTTAAAAGGTGAGGACTTGCAGCAAATGACCTCACCGTTCAAATAGATTCACAGGTTCACACCGCAGGTCTTAATGAACAAATCCCATTTTTTTGTCTTTTCCAGACTTGAGTGAAGCATTAACTTGACGGTCTGAAAGTGACATAGAAGTGGACCATTTCAAATCCGATCTGGGTCACTTTCGTACGCGGTTGAAATCCAAGGCCACATTTTTCAAGAATGTGGCTGGCGGTCTGAACTGTCAAGTCTCCCGGCAGGCAGGACGGCAGCGATGTAGCTATGCATTATCGCCTAGCTTGAACTCTGATTTTACGCACGAAGCGGGCTTGACCACGGTCATAAAAAAATAAAATGAAGAAAAGGATAAGCCTGACAATTCTCGATTTTCATTCTGTGCGCCGAATGAGCAATATTTTATTATTATTAGGGCTATTAAAAGATTAAAATTCTTAATCGAGTTAATCACAGCTTCAAAATTAATTAATCGTAATTAATCGCAATTCAAACCATCAATAAAATATGCTATATTTTTCTGTAAATTATTGTTGGAATGGAAAGATAAGACACAAGACGGATATATACATTACATTACATCCTGTACATAAGTACTGTATGTGTTTATTATAACAATAAATCAACAAGATGGCATTAATATTAACATTCTGTTAAAGCGATCCATGGATGGAAAGACTTGTAGTTCTTAAAACATAAATGTTAGTTCAAGTTCTAGAAATGTTATATTAAAACCCTTCTTAATGTTTTCGTTTTAGTAAAATTTGTAATATTTTCAATCAAAAAATAAACTAGTAGCTCGCCATTGTTGATGTCAACCCATAAAATCAGTCGCAACAAGGCGCCAGAAGAGGGAGACAAAAAACACAAGTAACAAGTGGACATGACACTGCTGTCATTTTAATCTGTTTGAGCGGGGCATGTGCGTTAATTGTGTCAAATATTTTTTATATTTAATTAATTACCGGCCGTTAACACGATAATTTTGACAGCCCTAATTATTATATATTATTATTATTATTTCAGTATTGCTTACATGGCCGAGACGGTGCAAACTGACGCACCCACGTCACGTCACGCACACGCATCAAGGTTAATGTGCTTGCGTTTATGCCTTCTATCAGTCCATATCAACTTTGAATATAATATTAAACAGGGATTATTTAGGTCTGTTATTTATGTCCTCTTTTTGGAAATTAAAATATCATCACCCTGGAATGACATACAGCTAGCATGTGTAATCTGTTTTGATGCTTCTGAGCATGCGGGTCACTTTGCTGAGCGCATGTCGGACTGCAAATTAGTGCGCATGCGTGATACTTGAACGGGCTCAATGGCCAAAGGCAGTCTGAACGGGCACTCTAAAAAAACAGATATGACAAAAAATTGGAATCGTGCATTAAGACCTGCGGTATGAACTTAGCCTTAGTGACAAACTCCAAACAGGATGAAATGAGCCACACGATTGGACGTCTATCATCGTCAACGGCAGTTTAAGCGTTCAAGTGGGATTTAAATATCATAAAAGGACGACTTTATTCACCTCCTGCTGTTGGAATGCATTTCTTGATCAAAAATGGGCAAAACCCCCCCTCTAAAGTTAGAATTGTTAGGCCGGACCCGAGAGTCCCCCCCAAAAATAAAGCCATCTGCGTAAAATATCCGACTTTGAGCCACCTCGGTCTTTTTGGGGTTTTGTTCCGAGGAAAAAAGAGCAATGCGTGATGGGTAGATAATAGGAAGATTTGAGATGGTTCCCGTCCGCTTATTCACCTGTCTGGTTGCAGCTAAGCTCGCGTCTGTTACGTGGCGTTGACAGAAAAATGGCGGTGGAAAACAATGACAAGATCCGCGGTAGTCTCGCCACTCTTCATCCTTTAGTCACGTCGCCGTCCTGGTTTAGGGCCAACCGTTGGGGGGGTAGCGACGGGTAGGGGGGGCCACAGGTAAGGCCTTCTCCCCTCGCCTACATTCGGTAACTTCGGCCGGCGCTGCCTCGACTCGAGTTTTTGGGATGCACGTCCTGCGTAAACGACAGAAGAAAACACCTTCATAAAAATAGCACTCCTCGGTTTTTTGGGGGTCGCTGGTCAGATTTGGATTAAGCACCTCACAATTACCGTAATTTCCCGAATATAACGTGCACTTTTTTCCCCCAAAATCAACTTGTAAAATCAAGGTACGCATTATAAACGGGTACATGGATGGAGACAGGAAAAAAAAAAAAAAAAACCATATATATATATATTTTGTTGACCTGGCCACGTTGTGTTGAAGAAACATATGCGGCGATCCGTTGCCGACCATTACGGTACGTGACGTCACCATTTTGTTTCGGTAATACTTCACTCTGATCTGCCGAATGATTTCGTCTGTGTTAAATTCTGCTTTTTTCACTCTTCATAAAGCACAGAATTTAGTTTCTCCAACTCATTTGAGTCAACGTTTATTGCAGCTCAGCAACTCGGACCATAACAAACGTAACAACACAGACTTCCTGTGTGTGTCCGTCAACTAACCCAAATAACAATAGTTCCTATTGTTACTGTCGTGTCGTCAGCGATGAACTCTCGGATTTCCGATTTACGTTCTCACTTTCATTTTACCGTATCAATCCATGGAAGAAACATTTATTCGTCATGATGAAACGAGCAAGTTATACAGCAGCCTTGAAAAGTCACATCTGTTTTGTTTTCTCCTAGATTCTGGTAAGTTGGAGAAGTTGTCAAATCATATTATTACCGTAAATATTGTCAGTTTATGGTAATGTTTTGAACTACCAACATGCTATGCTTGTGCTGTGTTTCACCAGTCTGTAAAATGACATTTCTGTATCTGTACACGAGCTCTGTTTTCGTGTATTCTTCTATTTATTGGTGCTAAAAGTAGGTTGCGCGTTATAAACGGGTACAATAATTTTCCCTAAATTTTACAAGTAAATTTGGGGTGCGCATTGTACACGGGTGCGCCTTATATTCGGGAAATCACGGTATCTGATCTTATCTATCTTATTGCATCAATGATACAAATTTTTGCTTGAGCAGTGTAGTCAGTTTAAACCTAAAATGGCTTCCCAAAAGCAAAATGGCCGACTTCCCGTGTCTTTTTCAGGCTTTTTCGAGCATTTCTTCATGAAAAATGCCAAGTTACGATATGAAACTGGCCTCACGTGTGGAATTTCAAACTTGTAATAAATCTCGAATAAACGTAAACCTAAATGGTACGGCTCAAATGTTGTGAGCTACCTCCAGGTGGCGATCCAGACCGTTTCCGGCCGACGGTTAATGCCGTTTAATGGCCCGGCTTGCACTAATGTAATGGCTCCCTGATGTGCCGTAACGTCAATTACACAACTTTGACGATGAAACGGAATTACACCTAAGAGAGACGCTAGCGTGCTTTGAGGCTTCCTCCAGCTACGAAACCAGAACTGACGTCCCGGCCGCGGTATGTCGTGTCGACCCCTCCCCTCCGAATAAGTGTGACACCCTGGCATGCGCGAGCGCATAATGCACAGTGGCAGAGTGGAGCCGGAGTGCCACTCGGTCTACCACGAAAACCACTTAGTTCCCTCGCTCGCTAATGCTTTTTATTTCTTGCTCTCTTTTTTTTCTGGTGCGCAAAAAGAAGTACATCGTGTAAGCGTGAAAAGACAGAAGAGGAGAGTTGAAGTGCCTACCTTAAAGGCTGAGTGACTGTGTCCGGGCAAAGGTCTCTGCGGGATGAAAGAGACGCTAATCAGAACTTTAGCTTACTCAATGAACGGAATGACAATGCACTTTTAACTGATTGGCTTCCATTGATGGTGACAGGATTGGACCGGGATGGGCCGTCTCAGTACAAACGTCTATTACAGTCAATGGCACCGAAAGATCATCATTTAATGCCAAGCCAAAGGCGGTGAACGAGTTAGCAAAATGTGACTCCGCATTTGACAAAATGATCTCATTTTGTGACCAATTCAGCAAAAATTTCCGCTCACCTTCTTATTCTTTGTCTTGTCCGTCTGCACGGGCGCCCGTCGCTCCGGGCCCTTTTCGGTCTTGTGGCCGGACACGCCGGCCACTTTGGCGGTCCTGGGCGCGTCCGTGTGGCGCTGGGCGCGGACCGAGCGCGCGGCCTTGCTGGTCTTGGCGGGCGCGCAGTACATTTCCAGTCGCCGCAACTCGCAGCTCTGGAAGCAGCACTCGTTCACGATGCCCCGCGACCGCCGGGCGTTGGGCCCGTAACCCGTCGGCTTGCCTGAAAGACGAAATTCAAGATCAAGGATGGAACCCTTCAAGTAGCACTATCTGTACGGTCAAATGTACAATATTTACATCTTACAAATAGTCCGGGTCCCTCTACTACACCGTGTCTAAATATTTCACGTAAAACTTCACATATTTACATCCAATATAACGGTCTGTGTAGCTCAAATTGACCAGGTTGACATACTTCCATCTTTTTTAACCATCAGCGTGGCCCTTATGGACCATATTTACATCATTCTTAACAGTCTGTGTCCCCGTGATATACAGTAAGTTGCATATTTACCGGCCTGCGCACCTTCGATGCAATAAATTTGCAGCATATTTAATGACAGTTCCATGACAGTGTAAACAGTGCTGCCGGGAGTCAGCGTACGAGGCGCCCTGACTGGAACATTCGCAACGACACGGATTTCCTCCCGTGTATGATTTACAGCGGCTCACGTTGCCGAACGTCTGCGGAGGGCAATTTACACTCCGCCTCGTACCTCACCCCCCCCCACCCCCTTCTTGACAGCACTGTCGCCCGAATAAGAAGCCTCCAGCAAGGCAAAACCACAAGGTCTATGGCTGAGATCAGTTTAAATTGGGTTATTCATCCGCCTTTCCCAGTCAAAATGGATTGGACGCCGTGAATGGCAGCCAGTGAGAGTGGCCCTTTGCTACTTTTAAACAAAGGTACCGTCATTTTCTATTGCTCCCTTTGGGTAGACAATCAACACCTGCTGCAGCCTGCTGTCAACACTGTTGTCATCCACCATGCCTCCTAGCATGCATAACAGCGCTACAGATGTAAATCACGATCAAAATTCACATTCTGTGCTAATTATTTATTCAGTTACTGTTCCAGTTTCATTCATTGCGAGTTCAGGTATTTGTGGCGCCATAAGACTGTCAATAGACAAAGAAGGGGATAGTTATTTTTCTCGCAGACACCGTATAACTGTTTGCATTAGTCTAACACATTCATTATAGTAAAGCATTTTAACCATAGTTTAAAGAAACAAGCTCCATGCCCTTTGACACAGTAAAGCGAACCAGCTTATCCGCCCTCGCCTGATAAGCAAATGAAAAGACGTCAGCATCTCTTCGGTGGGGTCAGGACATCCCCGCCCTACCAAGACAACAAGTTGATAGCGCGGTGCCTTAGACTTCAAGGCATGCCGAACCCCCACCTCAGTTGCCGTGGCAACCACGGCCCAGCTACGAAAGATGACACACGAACTTCACCGCCCAAACCTGCCACAGAAAGATTATCCCAAGACACGCCTTCCGCCGGGCCCACTCCGCCGCAGCTTTCAAAAGACTGAACATTTAGCAAAAAACTGTCGCTTCTCGGGAACATTCCGATGTATCCGTTGTTTTGCGGACCCTGCATTGCCTCTCCGTCGTCTGTTTTGCCTTGCTTTTTGATCATCGTCGACGAATAAATCGTCAACCTGTTTTCGGTGAGCCTTCTTTAAACCGTTCAAAATGGAGTCAGTACTGAAGGCAAAGAATCGATTTTTCCTTTTTTGCAGGTTGTTTTATTCTCATAATGAACAGGAGTTGATGACACAGAATTCAGGAATAAAAAAAGAACTAAGAATTTTATCTTAAAGACAGACAAACAGAAAAGACAAGACATGCCAGCTCCTACACTTTTTCTTCTCACTTGGGTGAGGGCTAAATTCCCCCAAAGACTTGCTTGGAATATGCAACCCCCAGCCCTGATCAGATTACATACACTGGTAAGAGGACAAAGGGCCTGTGTGAATATGGAAGAAAAGCAAAGTGGTATCTTTGACATATGATTATTGTGAAAAAAAAAATGGAAATATACGTATTTCTACAGTACAAAGGGTTAACGCTGGAGTGAGCGCGCGGGATTTGGCTTTCCATCCAACTTCCTGGGGCTGCGCCTACTCGTTCGGCTGTCGTTGTTCCGGCGGCTTGGCTGGGAAGCCGAATTCCTTCAGTAATCATAATTATGACATCACACTATCATGAGCATTTATGAATTCTTATAACAGATGTCATTTAGTGTTTTCCAGCAAATTAGCTCACTTTTGAATGGATGTAAAACATCCGAGCTGGACATAAACTGAGTTAGTGACATAATTTGCCGGATGACACCTAAAGACATCGGTCATAAGCATTCAGCAATGCACACGATAGTGTCATGTCACAATTATGATGGTCTTATGATGCCGCTGTCAAATTATGTGTTACCTATAACCAGGGGTGAAAGTGGCTAGAATTTCTTGCCAGAACTCACCGACGTGAAGGTCGCCACGGAGCCAGAATTTTTATTTATTTTTCATTCAAAATGGTATTTTTTCAATGATTTGCAAAATAAAAGTGAACAAAAACAGCTATAACCCCAACCACCATCTCCTAATTTTTAATTTTCCCTCATTTCCTCAAATACTAAATGCCAAATCTCAATTTTAACTACTTAGGAACATAGGATATATACTAAAATTTAGTTAGTTAATGTAATGCAAAGTTAATGTAAACACTTTTTTTATAATAAAGATATAAATAACACATTCAGATAAGTAAGTACAAATGACTTATATTATGGAGAGTGAAATGGAATATATTTTGATGATAGCGCAAGCACTGACTTTTTGAAATCATTAGGAAATGAATAAGTAGCCTAACATAAAAAACAAATATAAGTCCAAAGTGCACATTGACAGCTAAGATGTTCTGAACCTCCCCATCAGAGCAAGTAAATATGTTAAATAAGCCTCCTCAACTCTTTCGTGGTGCTTAAAGATTTGATCCATTTTATGTTGCATTGCCGTTTTTTGTCGCACCATTTCAACAAGCTTTTTTTTTTTGCTGTTCCAGAAAACAAGCACATTTGAACCAATCAGAGCTAACCATCTCTGCTCATCACATGTCAGTATGTCAGCCAATTAAACGGATAAATGAGTCCAGGCGTTTTGCTTTGCTGCGTGCATTTGCACATTGACGTGACTCGTCATCATCAGACTCAGATAACTGCTGCAGCTGGGGAAACCTCCATGCCGTCCGTGAAATAAAATCAATAATAAATATTGGTGGAAACGAATTACGCTACACAAGCACTTTATTATGCTTGTTGTTAACACTTGTGTATGTAAATCTGATGTTGGTAGATTGTTTTCTTCTTGGAGCTGAAATGGATGTGTGGCAGCTTAGCATTTTTTATTTATTTTTTTTACATAGCGTTTTGACAGCTGCTGTCATATTTTCGGAATCGAAGCACCGTGTACCCTGAATCTTATACCGGAACTGTGTTCCGGCCCTAAATCTTATACCGAAACTGCGTTCCTGCCCTAAATCTTATACGGGAATTGCGTTCCTGACCGTTCTGGCCCACTTTCACCCCTGCCTATAACCCAAATAGATCAACCAATAAGCCGCATTGGACTATAAGCCGCAGGATTCAAAGGGAAGGAAAAAAGTAGCGCCTTATAGTCCGAAAATTACGGTATCTGCGGTTCCTACGCCTTTTGGAAGACCCCCCGGTCGCAATTTCTCGCTAGATTAACCGCCCGATGGTCTTTCCCTCATTACCAGATGAAATACTCATAATTTAATATGGCATTTACAAGGAGGAAATGCCTTTCCCTCTCTCACTTAATAGCTCTTGGCTCTCCTTGCTCACCAGCACTGACAAAGTCCATTAGGTTGCAGCGACCGGCTCGACACGCCGTCGTTCCGGACGCTTTCGTTCAAAGAACCGCGAGCGACGCGGGCAAAGGAGTCGCCGTCCGCCGGGCTTTTCGTAGCTAAAAATATGGCGCGCGACTGCATTATTCAAGCGAGAGGCAGATTCGCTCGCGGGGATTCCGTCAAATCTGCAGAGTGACGCAATACCTGAAGAGCAGAGGTTTGCGCAATCTTTCCGAGGAGCTCTCCGTAATGGCAATTTAGGAATAATTGGTTTCTTTTATTGGTACGCCGTGTGTACTTTTGAGAACAAAACATGATTTTTAAAAGTTCGTGCTGCTTTTGAGGTGTTCCGCCGCCACCTGATGCGCATAAACTCCCAGTGAGAGCTTATATAACCCCCGTCCAATGCCAAACGCCCAATCGAGGCCTCATTACTCGTACTTCTCCCTCGCAAATTAACATCCGCCGTTATCCTCCAAAATAGCTGGCAACCCCGCCGGCCCAGCAGCTGGACCGTCAGGGGGAAAGAAAGAAAAATCGACTGGTTGGCATCACTTGCAAGATACGGGATAATCGGTGCGGGCAGGTCGGAAAAAAAATAAGCCACACATGATCATAATCAGGTTTTAAAGCTTATACGCTTTTAAAACCATTGGCTTCCACGGATAACGCGTGTAATCCCGAGCAAACAAAGCGCTTTTTTCAAACAAAGCCGCTTTTCCACGGCCGGCGATATCAGTCGAGGCAGAAGGCCGCACGACGACGAACTGTTGTTTTTTCCAGAGCGCCTCGACGTCTAAGGATCCGGATTGACGCTTTTTTCCCCCCTCGGAGGTCGGCCCGCTCTTCGCTTTTTCCTACAAGTGTTTTACTCCCGCGGTCTGTCCGTCAGCGAGCCCTCGCCACCTCAGAGCGAACGGTAGCGGCCGGCCCGCCCGCCGACATCTTAGCCCGTGTAATCTTCATTCCTCGTCATCATCATCATTCCCGAAGAGCACGCCGAGCTCCTTGACTTTTACGCTCTCGGTCACGCCGTTCCTGAAAACCGGAGGATTCTTGCGAGGGCGCTTTACGGCCCGGCGGGAACCCGAGAGGCTGCTAGTTTTGGAGCCCGCCACCCGGTCGTAAAGACTGCGCTCGTCTTTTGGACATCTGCACCGCGGGTGTAAAAAGTTCAAGGGAAAACGTGAGCGCATTACGGAGGCTCTGATCACGTGAAGCCACTTCCCTGGATGCCGGCAAAGCATTTTAGCTGCGTCAACGCACATGTTTCTCATTGGCAACCTGAAAAATAGACTGCGGACTATTGGAAGGTTTCGGCCACCGAAACAGTTCCCGTCAAAGAGTGTTCGACAACAAGTGAAGGGATTTTTTTACTAAACCTACTTTACGATACGTTCGAAATACGAAACTGAAGAGGCGATTCAATTTTGGGGAGATGAGGTCAAAGGTCAGAAAAGAAATTTTGCAGCTAATCATTTATCAACTCAATTTTGGTAATATGATGAAAAGAGAACGACTCTTAGAATTGGGCTGCTTAGTCTGCTGGAGTTTTCACAAACTTTCTATTCACTCATACAGGAGGACATTTGGTGAATTAGCCAATGGAAGGATCTCCAACTGCTGATTTATCGAGCTGGGCCTTCAAATTTGAGGTTACATGTGTATATTTTACCAAAGCAATGGTGATACTGTCCGATTGTCTCCAGGGAGTTTGTTAGACCCACAAGAGCAAGCAACAAGTATCAAAACAAGAACAAGTGGTAACGATGACGTTAGATCTAGTTTACGTTACACCACAACAAACTGTTCCTTAACAATGAAAATCGCTTACCGTTGACAAATGAGCCGGGAGCCAAACGCTCCGGCAAAGCGGTGAAGGAACAAAGCCAAGCCACCCGTACGTAATCCTCTGGCAGACTTCCACAATTTCTTAAACATCGTTATTCTGTTACGGCTCACCTAGTATTACTTTAACTTATCAAACACCACAATCCCAGTATTACTCAATTCAATTTACCATTTACCAAATAATACAAATCCCAATCAGTTTATCAAGTAATACGACAAGTCCGTGACGCCACTAATGTTTTGATACTTGTTGCTTGCTCTTGTGTGATTGTAATCAATAAATCTCATTTATTCTGCATTTTCTATTCAATAAACATCGTCTATTGAGCAAAAGTGTGCTGGTTGCCGACTCACCCCGAACCCGGAAATTTCGGAAAATACCGACCAACTGACCGACCAACCGCCACTTGATTGCAGCGAGGCGTCTCTGGTGGAACGGCTTTGAGCTACAATTGTTATAGCGCAGTGCGGAAAAACAACTCAACCACCAGTTGGATTAAGTCGTTGGCTACCGCGGACGGAAATACCGTATTAGCCCAAATATAAGACGGCCCTGATTATAAGACGACCCCCTCTTTTTCAAGACTCAAGTTTGAAAAAAGACTTTTTGAACACCAAATTAATTTTTTTTACAAGAAAATAATTACAGTACATCCGAAACAAATGATTATAACAATATATTTGAGAGAAAAAGCATGTTGTTTTGCCTCATTCAAATCTTAATATCTGAACATTTAAATATGTAAACTAAAGTACAATCACATTCGTATATGAATGGCTTCTGGTTTTTGAAATGTAAATAAACCAATCTATTGTGATAAAACAACACAATTGCAATAACCATCAAAGTGAAGTCTAACTGTAACTGTAGTCTTGAAACAAATCTGAATAAGGAAAAACATAGCAATAAAATAATGCAAACTGGTTAAACTTGAGAGTAGCTGAGATCTGTCATGACAGAACAGCGCTTCAATGATATCTGGCGCCATCTAGTGTCATGAATGGGTATAACGTCTAGACCGCGAATATAAGACGACCCCCTCTTTTTAAATCTACCGTAATTTCCCGAATATAACGCGCACTTTTTCCCCCCAAAATCAACTTATAAAATCATGGTGCGCATTATAAACGGGTACATGGATGGAGACAGAAATATATATATTTTACATATATATATATACAAACCGATTTTTTTTAATTGACACGGCCACGTTGTGTTGAAGAAACGTATACGGCGACCCGTTGTCGACCATTACGGTACGTGACGTCACCATTTTGTTTCGGTAATACTTCACTTGGATCGGACAAATGATTTCGTCTGTGTTAAATTCTTTTTTCACTCTTCATAAAGCACAGAATTTAGTTTCATGAACTCACTTGAGTCAACGTTTATTGCAGCTCCGCAACTCGGACCATAACAAACATAACAACACACTTCCTGTGTGTGTCTGTCAACTATATCTGTCAGTCGGGAAACTCAAACCCAAATAACAATAGTTCCTATTGTTACTGTCGTGTCAACAGCGATGAGCTCTCGGATTTCCGATTTACGTTCTCACTTTCATTTTACCGTATCAATCCAACATCCAAACATTTATTCATCATGATGAAAGGAGCAAGTTATACAGCAGCCTTTAAAAGAAAAGTCACATCTGTTTTGTTTTCTCCTAGATTCTGGTTAGTTGGAAAAGTTGTCAAATCATATTGTTACCGTAAATATTGTCAGTTTATGGTAATGTTTTGAACTACCAATGTGCTATGCTTGTGCTGTTTCACCAGTCAGTGAAATGACATTTCTGTATCTGTACATGAGCTCTGTTTTCTCGTATTCTTCTATTTATTGGTGTTAAAATTAGGGTGCGCGTTATAAACGGGTACAATAATTTCCCCTAGATTTTACAAGTAAATTTGGGGTGCCCCTTATATTCGAGAAATTACGGTAATTTCAATGCAAAAAAAAAAACACCGTCTTATATTTGGGCCAATACGGTAGACGTCCGATCCGTTTGGAGTTGTGGGGGGTCACGAAACACGATGAAGCCGACGTGGCTTTTCTGAAAAGGTCGTAAACGTCAAGGTAGTATTGTTCCGTGTTTGGAATCCTCGATTCTTTGCACAGAAGCTCCGCATGTCTGACGGCATCAAACTAATGAGGTCCGGCCCATGTTTTGGTCCCGGGCGGACCCCCGTGGGCGCTTTTCACGAGGGCTTTAGCTCAGGTCTTGGAGATGCCGAAGACACGGGCGGTCTTTCTTTGGACTCGGCCGCGCATTCAGGTTTGCGGCGGGGAGGCCGATCATCCCGTAATCCCCCGTAATCCCCTGCTGCCGAGGGCCCGGCCGTTTGCGTGCGTGTGACGCGCTGTTTACACATTCTCCGTCGTTCGCTTCCGCAAGTCCAATTGAGCGAAGAAGACGCAGAACTGCGCGGACAGCCCGATTATTATTATTTTTATCAACCGTTAGCTGAAACGGAAGGATTTTCTCCATCTGGTTTCCCTTTTTGGGGAACGGTTCATTAGGAACAAATCAAGAGAGAGATAAGGTTTCTCACGCTCACTCGGGAGCAAATGTTTCAGCTTAAAGCCGAGACGCTCGGAGCCAGAACGACATCGGAACGGGTCGGGATTCCGCGGCGTAAGGGGCCGACGGCGCGAGCTCTCGCAAAGACAGACTCCGGATTTCTAGGTCAGAAACAATAATTGGAAAAACTGACTGCCGGTGTGGATTTTTGAGCTACCGCAGTTTGTTTCCATTCAGCTAAGTAGTTAGTAATCCTGTCAAGGCAGTAAGCGTTTACGCGACACGCGTAAGGTGGATCCACGCGGTCCGCGAGGCCGGCGGCGGTCGCGACTGCGCGCGCAGAGTCGGCGGGCCAACACAAGCAGAGCGGATGGGAACACTTGAGTTGCGGCGGGGGAGGGGGGTGTCCTTAACTGGACGGCGCCCAAATGGATTCTCCAGATCGCGAGAGGAACATGTGGCTCTTAAAAACAAAATTAAAACGCTTAAAGACGTCCAAACCGTCGGAAGTGGGAGGGATGGCAGCGAACGAACGAATTCCACTTCAAACGGATTGGACGTCTGTAGCTGTCAATGGCAGCAAATGAGTTACAGCGCAGCTTCTCCAAGTTGGCGCTGTTCAAGGCTTCTACATGAATACGACACTTTGTGCTCGCCTTCGGCAAGAAGCGGCAGTAGTAAACCGCTTGACGTCAGTAGCCAACTTTTTGTCAAGTTAGCACGCAACCCTTGGGCGACGTTAACGACAGCTCAGGTTGCAATTTGGTCGTCGGCGGTATACGCTTGACTGATCCCTGTCAATCAGGACTACGACTGAATCAAGTACCTACAGTGGGGCAAATAAGTATTTAGTCAACCACTAATTGTGCAAGTTCTCCCACTTGAAAATATTAGAGAGGCCTGTAATTATCAACATGGGTAAATATCAACCATGAGAGACAGAATGTGAAAATAAAACCCAGAAAATCACATTGTTGGATTTTTTTAAAGAATTTATTTGCAAATCGTGGTGGAAAATAAGTATTTGGTCAATACAAAAAGTTCATCTCAATACTTTGTTATGTACCCTTTGCAGGGAATAACGGACGCCAAACGTTTTCTGTAACTCTTCACAAGCTTTTAACACACTGTTGCTGGTATTTTGGCCCATTCCTTCATGCAGATCTCCTCTAGAGCAGTGATGTTCTGGGGCTGTCGTTTTGGCAACACAGACTTTCAACTCCCTCCTCACCCCGTGGCGTCAAAATGATAACAAGAACGGTGAGCAAAAATCCCAGAACCACACGGGGGGACCTAGTGAATGACCTACAGAGAGCTACTATCAGTAACACAATGCGCCGCCAGGGACTCAAATCCTGCACTGCCAAACGTGTCCCCCTGCTGAAGAAAGTACACGTCCAGGCCCCTCTGCGGTTCGCTAGAGAGCATTTGGATGATCCAGAAGAGGACTGGAAGAATGTGCTATGGTCAGATGAAACCAAAATAGAACTTTTGGTAGAAACACAGGTTCTTGTGTTTGGCGGGAGTCCCTGTGCCGGGATTGGCGATGGGGCGGCGCAGGGTCGGTCGCCAACAAGCTTACACTCACAAGGGATTCACACGATTACTGGGTTCTAGATCACAGAGATGATTTGTGTACACTCTACCCCTTTCTATCACTTAGCTTATAGACTCCCCCACCTTCTTCCTCCTCTTTCCCTGGTCAACAGGTCCCCCACATGGTGTCAACCGGAAATACATTTAGCTGACGATAGGACCAACATATTAGTAGTTTGTGTAGTTAGGCGTTCAATATATTTCTTGTTGTTGTCTGTGTTTCTTCTCTTTCTTCTTTTGTGTTTCTTTTCTTCTGTTCCCCCATAACCCCTTCCTGTTCGCTGTTTTGTCATAATAAATGAGGTTTTAAATAAAATTTTAAAAAAAAGATGAAACCAAAATAGAACTTTTTGGTAGAAACACAGGTTCTCGTGTTTGGAGGAAAAAGAATACTGAATTGCACCATACCCACTGTGAAGCATGGGGGTGGAAACATCATGCTTTGGGGCCGTTTTTCTGCAAAGGGACCAGGACGACTGATCTGTGTAAACGAAATAATGAATGGGGCCATGTATCGAGAGATTTTGAGTGAAAATCTCCTTCCGTCAGCAAGGGCATTGAAGATGAGACGTGGCTGGATCTTTCAGCATAACAATGATCCCAAACACATAGCCAGGGCAACAAAGGAGTGGCTTCGTAAGAAGCATTTCAGGGTCCTGGAGTGGCCTAGCCAGTCTCCAGATCTCAACCCCATAGAAAATCTGTGGAGGGAGTTGAAAGTCCGTGTGACAGCCCCAAAACATCACTGCTCTAGAGGAGATCTGCATGGAGGAATGGGCCAAAATACCAGCAAGAGTGTGTGAAGAGCTTGTGAAGAGTTACAGAAAACGTTTGGACTCCGTTATTGCCAACAAAGGGTACATAACAAAGTATTGAGATGAACTTTTGGTATTGACCAAATACTTATTTTCCACCATGATTTGCAAATAAATTCTTTAAAAATCAAACAATGTGATTTTCTGTTTTTTTTTTTCCACACTCTGTCTGTCATGGTTGAGGTTTACCCATGTTGACAATTACAGGCTTCTCTAATATTTTGAAGTGGGAGAACTTGCACAATTAGTGGTTAACTAAATACTTATTTGCCCCACTGTACATTTCCGAGTGCTCGACATGCAATTTCTAGTTCAAGTAAGGAGGCGACTTTTGACCAGGTAAACGACTAATTCCCTCAAAAGCCGGTCCATCAAGTAACACCGGCCGTTCATTAAAGCGTATGGTAAATAAGTCTCAAGTCAAAGTCCTGCCTTGAACCAGAGGAAGATTCTTAGCACGTCTGACGGACAAGAACACGATGCTTCAAACAAGATGAGTAGCGCGCCACCAGGAATCCAAAAATATATAAAAAGAAAAAAAGGAGCGTTACTGGCAGAAAGCTGGCACCGTCACTACCACTTGAGCGCCGGCGGGCGCTGCCAGCAAAGTTTTGGACAGGCAGGGCCCGCTGCCGTTCAGAAGCTTGGTGCTCCTCCAGCAGCGGAGTCTCTGCGGCCAGATCCAAAGTGCCTGGCAGCCGTGCGCTGGGAAGGTGCGGACGGCGCCAAGTGAAGAGCAAGGTGCACTCTGACGCCGTTCTTAGAACGCTACACGATTTCTGCTCTCAATCTTTACATCATTGGCCTTTAAATGAAAAGCCTCCTTAGGGTGACAGTGACCCAGTCCTCGAAGTCTCCTACGGCATCCCGAAAGACTCGCAAAGGATAGAGATTCAAAGTCTTGGCTAAGGCCTGACAATAAACTGCCAATGGCATCCATTTCTAGTGGTGTGACTGCAGGGATTGTAGGTGCTTCCATAGACTAACGCGAGGGTTCCTTTGGCTTCAAGCAATGGAACATTTGTTGCGCCGACACGCGAGAGTTTCGTGTCAGCTAAATCCCAACTCTACGCATGTACAGACGTCTGTTGGATTGGTCGGAGGAGCGGGTGACGTGCAAAAAAGGAGAAGAAGAGCCCGCCGCCTTCCTCCCCGAAGCCCGCATTAGCGGTCTGAGGCGGCGAGGCATGTGGTCTTGATGAAGTGAGCGAGCGGCTGCGCAAGGAGCCCCGCTGACAAGTCAATCAAGCGGAGATGGCGGCGAGTCAAGTGCGGACAAGTGCACTTTCCGTCGGCACGGGCCCGCCGCCTTTCCCGAAGAAACAACAGCCGCTGACGCCTACTGCTCGTGTTTGTCAATCAAGAAAAGTATTCAAACACGACTTTGGTAGAAGTCAAAATATACTAACACTGCGTCTGTCGCCATTTTCAAGAAACTCCTAGAGGCGCTTTTACAGACTCGTGAGTAAAACGTGTGAAAATGAGAAGACTTTACAGTACAGCCATCGAAAGAATAGAATCATTATTTAATCATTCATAATTCAGGCTAAAGCGAGCAATTAGTGGAAATGCACAGGAGATGCTCGCGTTGCCAAAGGTCGCGTGGAAAAATCTCTCTCGCGGCTTTGGGACGAGACCAAAGCCTCGCTAATGGATGTCAAAGCGTCCCGCGGGGCCATCGATCACAAACCAGATGGGCTTTTTTTCGGGGTCGAGAAACGGGGACGTCCGTGTCGTGTCAGACGACGGGGAAGGAAAGAGTTAACTCCCGCTTTTCTTTGGGTACTTTTCCCATTCTCGGGTGGAAAACATGAAGTTTCTACCCCCCCACCGACTCCACTTAAAGACTTTCCCTGATGGCTCAAGCTGCCACTTGACACCCACCATCATCATTCTATGCTCGCTTTAAGCCTTACTTGTGGTTTCAAGCGCCGTTGCGAGAAGCCTCCAGAGTCATGTGCACTGTTCGCATGTCTCTCTGGCTTCCGCTAGCCTGTTTAGCATTCTAGCTGCGGGGGGAACGCATGCGGCGCTTGTTGGAGCAAATGCTTCAGCAAAGGATAATAAGAGAGATCTGAAGAGAAATTTTTGGCCTTGTGCAACTTGTGCACTGACACTTCGAGCATTCAGATCATTAGATAGTGTGTCCAGTGAAGACGCTATACCGTAAGATGGCGTTTTTGCATTGAAATAAGATTAAAAAAGAGGGGGTCGTCTTATATTTGCGGTTTAGGCATTATACCCATTTAGATATCATTGAAGCAATGTTCTGTTATGACAGATCTCAGCTACTCTCCCTATTCACGACGCTAGATGGCGCCAGATATCATTAAAGCCATGTTCTGTCATGACAGATCTCAGCTACTAGTTTAACCAGTTTGCATTATTTTATTGCAATGTTTTTCCTTATTCCGATTTGTTTCAAGACAGCAGTTACAGTTAGACTTCGCTGTGATAGTTAATGCAGTTATTGCAATTTTATTGTTTTATCACAATAGATTGGTTTATTTACATTTCAAAAACCAGAAGCCATTCATTTACGAACGTGATTGCATTTTAGTTTGCATATTTAAATGTTCACATTGGGCTGTCAAAATTATCGCTTTAACGGGCGGTAATTAATTTAAAATTAATCACGTTAAAATATTTGACGCAATTAACGCACATGCCCCGCTCAAACATTAAAATGACAGCACAGTGAAATGTGTACTTGTTGTGTTTTTCAGAGTTTTGTCGCCCTCTGCTGGCGCTTGGGTGCGACTGATTTTATACGCTTCAGCACCCATGAGCATTGTGTAAGTAATTAGTGGCATCAACAATGGAGGGTTACTAGTTTATGTTTTGATTGGAAATTTTACAAATTTTATTAAAACGAAAACATTGAGAGGTTTTAATATAAAAGTTCTATAACTTGTACTAACATTTATCTTTTAAGAACTACGTCTTTCTATCCATGGATCGCTTTAACAGAATGTTAATAATGGTAATGCCATCTTGCTGATTTATTGTTATAATAAACAAATACAGTACTTATGTACCGTATGTTGAATGTATATATCCATCTTGTGTCTCATCTTTCCATTCCAACAATGATTTACAGAAAAATATGGCATATTTTATAGATGGTTTGAATTGCGATTAATTACGATTAACTAATTTTTAAGCTGTAATTAACTCGATTAAAAGTTTTAATCCTTTGACACTCCTAGTTCAGATGTTAAGATTTGAATGAGGCAAAATAACCTGCGTTTTCTCTCAAATATATTGCTATATTTGTTTCAGATCTACTGTAATCATTTTCTGTATAAAAAATAATTTGGTGTTCATATTTTGGTGTTCAAAAAGTCTTTTTTCAAACGGGGCCGTCTTATATTCGGGCCATTACGGTATAATCGTGACACGACTGAAACAGTTCTGAATGAAAAACTATGAGAGAGCAAAAAAAAAAAATCACGTTTTCACGCTTATTCCTCCAGTTCTACTACCCAAGATATTTTGAAGTCAGTGACTGCCGTTGTTTGGTTCAGACAAAATATCTGTCAGTCCCTTAAGAACAGCATGGTCCCAAAACACCATTTTGAACTATCTTTCTCAGATAGTGTGGTCTTGAGTACAAAACTAACATTTACTTTTCCTGATTGGCAATTGCACAAAATAAGGGATAAAAGCAAAAAGGTGAGGCAGACCGGATTTTGCATCACCGGGATGGATCACGCAATCACGCAATGCCCACGTGCCATTCAGTGTCAGCCAATTTCAAATGTCAAAAACTTTACCCTATTTAAAAATTCGAAAAGTGTAAATTGGACTTCCAAATCAGTGACAGGAAAACTTATCGATATCACTTCACCTTTCAACTCTATATCATAAGGGAGCTGTAAGGCCAAAGTTTTAGTAAAGACTAGTATTTTTTTTTTTTTTTTTTGTTCATGGGTTTGCATTCAAAAGAAAAAAATTGATTGGAGTTATCCGTGCCGGCGAACGACAGCGTGAGAGAAGGCGGCGAGCGTCTTCGGGAGAGGATGTGAATGCAGACGAGCCCGGACGTGTTCTTTTCTTATTGATGAGCTCGGTCGGCCCCGGCGGAGCAGAAGCTTCATGAATTAAAAATAAGAGCGGAGCGCGAACGGCTGCACTTACTGAAATAAAAGCCCCTCTCTCCGCACACAAACTGCAGCGTGTCGACCAGCTCCGCCCCGCACAGCGTCTCTGGCCGCGCCCCTGAAGCCGCCGGAGTCAGGCTGAGGACGCACAGCAGTAGTGAGAGGGTGCGCCTACGGGACATCCAGCACATCGCACTCTGCCCAAAAATCACAAGGAGAAAAAAAAAAAATCAGGTTTCTGTGTTTAATGGTGATAGACGTCCAATTCATTTGGACTGAGAGGCCCGGCAGTCATCGCTACCAGACCACCTAGTCCAAAAGGTTTGTACGTCCATCACTGTCAAGGGCCGCTAATGAGTTAACTCGCGAGAGCTTTAAACACAGTGGAATTTGAGCAACTCTGGCGTGCGTAATTACGCGCGCGCTTGGGAAAAAGCCGGTCAGAGTGGTGCAATAAAGCCCAAAAAAAGCCCTTCGAGAATCATTTGCTCAGGGCGAGTATCTCATCCCCAAGTCAAAAAGCAGTCAAAACAAGCAAAGGTGCACGAAAACGAATAAAAATGTCATGCAAGGTGCTGAAAATGTGACGGAAAAGTGAGCGCGCGTTACCTTGAGCACGTCCCATAAATGCCACCGGAGGCAGGAAAGAGCGCAGGACATCCCCGCGGGTCTCCGCAAGCAAACCCCCCAAAAAAAGCCGGCGAGAAGTCAACTTGTTTCAAGTCATGAAAAGAGGAGTTAAAAAAAAAAAAAAGGAGAAGAGAAGGAGGAGAAGAACGAAGCGGGCAGAACGAGCGGACGAGATGCGCGCGCCGGGGGCCGATGTCACATCTCAACATTCCCACTTTTGTTCCATTGCGCACGCTCGTTTTGGAGAGAAGTGAGATTTAGCGAACAGGAGACGGATTTAGCGAGAAAATCCCTCACATTTATCTAACATTACACACACAGCAAAGACATGTGGAGCAGGAAACAGCTGGGCCGGCGTTCAGCCCTGCGAGCGCTCCTCCGAAGTTATTCATTAAGGATTTTTGGGCACGCGTTCAAATCACGTCATTCTTTGCTCTCTCTCTCTCTTTCACTCTCCCACCCATTTTTTTTTTTTTTTTTTTGTTGCCACTTCTCACAAGAGCCTCGCATCGCCCCCCGGGGCTCCTTCTCTGCACTTTGACTGTCTTGAAAAAAGAAATAAAAAACTTCGCCCTGAACGTCACTCAAAAAGGTGTCGCGACGAGTCACCTTTCGAGCGGACACTTGCGGCAGTGGCCAGGGGGCGCCACTGAGCAATGACGGGCCTTAAAAAGGGAGAGCGACGGGAGCCAATCGCAAAGCAGGACAGCCGAGCGTGCGTCCCGGCATGCATCGGCCACGAGGGAAGTCGAAGACACGCTAAGGGGGGAAAGTGGGTCAAAGCGCATGCGCAGGAGCGCCGGCATCATCGGCAGCACGATGACGCAAAGCAGCTTTGAGATGCCAGTCGCTGAAACTCACGTAGGAGGCGTGATAAGCCATTCAACGCCATTGACGGCGATAGACGTCCTATCGCTGCAAACCCTCCCAGATTAAATGGATGGGAGGTCTACAAATTGGTCATACTCATTTCAATTCACCATCCCCAATAATGCCAAGGGTATTGCATCTTTAGGTCAAAAATGCATATTCTTACCTGATTTACCGCCAAGCAGAAAAAGTAAGGCCCCCGCCCCATGTTATATCGTGACAGAACGCCATTTCGAGCATTTTTATTGATTCCTCCGTTGCAAAGTGCCAGTTGTGATGTCCGTGCACGCAGGCAGGGTCAAATGAGGATGCTTGATTAGGAAAGCCATTAATCCGCTGGTCTCCAGATTAAATGTGGCACAGTCGTTCTCAAAAAACCAAGACAGACCCAAATTTGGCTCGTCACTTTTTATTTTCAGAAATGGAGGAAAACATGTACAAACTTGAGTAAAAAATACTCCAAAACTTTCCGTTCGGTCGTTCATATGGAAGAAATTTTTTAAAAAGCGCGCTGCCCAACATTGGAGAGCTTGTCTTATCATTTCTTTGGTAACGTGCAAGGGTCGCTGCCGTTTCCAGCGAATGCCAATTTTTCAGCGTACTAGTCAGACACTCATCATGTCAAATGCCAGCTGCTTCCATTGCAAAACTCGAAGTCATTTGGTCAACTCTCTCAGTGCCATCCATGATGATGGCTCTTCTCAAAATTCATCGAGTTTGTCTCTACTAGACATCCAAAACCATTTGAACTTTTAAACGGATGGCCGTCAATGGCAGCCACGGATTTAAAAAGATGCTCCAGGAGTAGGGCAATAAGGTCACTTGTGTAAGGGTCATATTCAGTCATTTCCTTCAATCATATGAGAAAATGAGCAAGTTTCACGTGCTTACGTTAAGGAATATATATTTACACACACACATGCATACATGAGACCCGTGTGTGTATTGCAATACCTCACATTGCGCAGGGAAACTGCACGCTGAAGCAATTACGGGCCGGCATAAATCACAGGAGCTCCGCGATGGCCAGCCACAGACTCCACTGAGTCATTTTCGTTTCTAGTTTGACACATCGGAAGTGGGGGCTTTAAAAGTGTCGTCATCATCGCAGAGCTAGAAGGCAAGATTCAAAGTAAGGACCCCAAAAAAAAAGACATGATGAGCAGAAGCAAAAGTTGTCATCGTGTACCATGGAGGACCGCCAGCAGGAGGCGTCACACGCAGATGCAGGGCAGCGGCTGATTTCTGCTACGGTGCTGACATCTGTTGGTGAAAAGAGTGAATGACATTGGTTAGGGCACGAGGCATGTTTTAGAAGATTTTTTTTCATTCGACTAGTTTTCAGACGAGGGCAGCAGCTATCGATTATTTTAGTAGTCGATTAATCGATGCACTAGTTAGTTGGAAAAATCGGATAAGGAACATAAATTGAAATACCTGACCTGAGCCTCAAACGGTATAAAAAAATTAATAAGGCTTTGTAGTAGCATTGACGCAGGAGGGTTAAGCCGCAATATTATACATACTAATAACTATTAAATGGAAGACAACAGGCTACAGTGATTTGTAAAAGTGTGATTTATAGTCCGTAAAATTAATGGTGTAACGGTACATGTATTTGTATTGAACCGTTTCGGTACGTGGTGCTCGGTTTGGAACGGAGGCGTACCGAACGAGTTTCTGACGTAATGTAACCCTTACTTTTCGAGGCTGTGAGTCGATCGGCTTACAGTTTGTGTAGATTATATTTCCTCTACTCTTCTACTATAATGAGGACCAACACGGTAGGACAGTCCAGAAACGTCAACGGCGCAACAACGTGGCCGCCGCGAGAACGCAGTGAAACGCGGGCGTTAAAGTCAATCGGCCAATGCACACCAGTCACAGTGCGGCCGCGTGTTAGACGCGTCCCAGAAGTGGCTCAACACGACGCACGCGAAAAGAACGGCAGAGTTAATTATTTGACGCGAGACGCGACCCTCCTGCGTCAGCGCTACTACCGGTAGCTAGGATAGGGCAGACCAGAAGTCACTCGTGTAAAAACACGGCGGATCCGTTCGATTTTCAAACAAATATGTGATCGTAACCCACTTTTTGAGTCCATCAGATCTCTTGAGTGGTAGATCGGGGCACAGTTGACTTGTCTTTGTTGATTTACTGCTGTCTTCTCTGCTATAATATAACCATTACGGCCCGGTGTTCAATACAAAACCCTCCTACCACAACAAAACAAGTAGGAACTAATATTCACATAGGAACTAAAGTTATACAACATAAAATAAACAAAATAAATGAATACTACATCACATTTGTAAAATATAAACACATAATAAATAATAGCCCATTTAAATAAAATAAACTGAAATGAGCTAAAACGCCTGTAATTAAATGATAAGAATAATACACAGATCCTGCTTACACAATTAATTTCTGTGTGGCGCTTTAACTTGAGAAAATCCACCAATAAAGCTTTTGAAAACCGTTCATAAGAAAAAAAAAAAAAGATTCATTGAGGCATTTCATTTGTAAAATACATGTTAAAATCTTTGTCACTGGGATTGCTTTTCTCTTTAGCGCAGGACTTCTTTCAGAAAGAAAGCTGACCAATAGTCTGGGTCTGAAAGGCAAATTGTTGTTGGATTACCCTTAAATACCCGCTACTTTTTGAGCAGAATTCTAGCTTTGTATAGGCTAATGTTCCTATTGTTGAAAGCACAAAGGTGTGTAATAAACAACTAGCACATTTATATTTTGCATTTGTTTTCTTCGTGTACCGAAAATGAACCGAACCGTGACCTCAAAACCGAGGTACGTACCGAACCGAGATTTTTGTGTACCGTTACACCCCTACGTAAAATACCGGAAGGATGAATGGATTTCTTACCTGGTGTGGTTCAGTGGTAGAAGAGTCATCATTCCCCAACCCTTGTTCCGACTGGCAGCCAAAATCTGATTGAAACTGGATGGCTCTTTTGTGGTCCGAGCAGTCACAATCAGATTTTTGCAGGACAGATATGGACAAGATACTTGTCAGTGTGAACAACTCAGATGGGTTTTGACCGTCCAGGACGTCACACCGTGCTGGATGAGGCCTTCGTCGCCACGGCAACCTGTCAAGTGTGTCAATAATGCTGCCCGGTCTGAATAGGCCCAGAACTGATTTGGGCACTCGCTAAAAATGGTGTGAACAGTCAGTCTTAAAAATCAGATATACCTGCAGTCTGAACACAGCAACTGAATGCAGTGTTGCTCCCGATGCCGCGTCATGAGTTGATAGATGGGCATCGAGTGTCAAAGCGCTTTGCGTGCCTTGTTGGTGCAAAGGCTCTGTACAAGTGTTAGTTCATTTACCAACAGTGAAGTCAGAGAAAAAACATGAGGGCTATGCAGTAGCGAACGTCCTGTGGGTGTTTATTCAAATTCCAACTAAAGACTGAACGCGAGCGAAACAAAGAAAGGCGAAACGTGAGGGCAGCTCTGGTGGGGTTACTGGAACTGGATGTGGATTTGGGCGAAGGCGGGCTCCATCTTGACCTGGTGCGTGACCGCGTGATCCCACAGCGCCTTCTTGTGCGCGAAGGAGAGTCCGCACTGATCGCAGGTGAAGGTCTTGGCCTTGCCGGCGTGCGTGTGGCGGTGCTTGGTCAAGTGGTAGGACAGGCGGAAGCTCTTGGGGCAGAGGTCGCACTTGAAGGGTTTCTCGCCGGTGTGGATGCGCATGTGCGACTTGAGGTAGCCCGACTGGATGAAGGCCTTGCCGCAGACGTCGCACTTGTAGGGGCGCTCGCCCGTGTGGTAGCGGTTGTGCAGGCGCAACTCGCTGGCGGTCAGGAAGGTCTTGCCGCACTCGGTGCACTGGTGCGGCCGCTCGCCCGTGTGGATGAGCTCGTGGCGCTTGAGCGAGGTCTCTTTCATGAATTGCTTGCCGCAGCTGACGCAGGGGTAGCGCACGCCGATGTGCACCTGCTCCACGTGGTTGTTGAGCTGCACCTTGGTGCGGTAGGCCGCCTGGCACTGCGAGCAGGCCCAGGGGCGCTCCTCCGAGTGCGTGCCCATGTGCACGTTGAGCTCCGAGGCCGAGCGGTAGCACTTGCCGCACTGCCAGCAGAGGAAGGGCCTCTCGCCCGTGTGCTTGCGTTGGTGCACCGTCAGGCAGTTGGAGGAGCGGAAGCGCCCCGGGCACAGGTCGCAGGCGAAGGGGAACTCGCCCTTGTGGATGCGCTGGTGTACGGCCAGATAGGAGAGCTGCGCGAAGCTCTTGCCGCACAGCGAGCACGGGTACGGCCCGGAGAAGGCGTGCTGCTTCTGGTAGTGCTCGCGCAGGCGCCGCATCAGCGTGAAGCTCTTGTCGCACATGGTGCAGGACATGGGACGGTGCATCAGCTGGTGCCGCTCGAAGGCGGCCTCGCTGGCCAGGATCTTGCCGCACTCTTTGCAGTACAGCGGGTCGTGGATCCTCTGGTGCACCTTGGTACAAATGGGCAAAACGGAACGATAAAGTGTTATCAATCGATAGACGTTCCATCCGTTTGGAACGGGAGATTAGAAATGGATCAAACGAACGTCAATGGTAGCCAATGAGTTTTAGGAAATAAAATGAAGCCTGTTATAGCTAGCGTCCGGATAAGCGTCTCACCTTGAGCATGGTGAGGCTCTTGAAGACCTTGCCGCAAGCGGCGCATTTCAGTCCGTCACGCGTGTCCGCCTTGCACACAGTCTCCTGGTGCTCCTTGAGCGCCGACAGGAACTCAAAGTGCTTGCCGCAGTTGGAGCACCACACGGGGATCTGGTGCGCGGCGCCCTGGCCGTCGGCGTTTCCGGCCCCGGCCTTGGCTTCCTTCTTCCAGGAGAAGCGGGCAGACTTCTTGTTGCAGACGGCGTAGATCTGGTGGCGTTTGAGGCCGTGCAGGTGCTTGAAGCGCTTCTTGCAGTGGACGCAGGGGTACGGACGTTCGTCCGTGTGACTTTGAATGTGGCGGTTGAGCGTCTTGACGTTGTCGAAGGATCTGGCGCAAATGGGGCACGCGTCGGTTTTGCCCCGAGCCTTTTGACGGGCGGCCGGCCGCCCGGGCGACTCTCGCGGGTTCTTCTCGACTTCGGCCAAGATCTGATCCACGCTCTTGCGGGGCTCTTCGCGCACGCCTTCGTGGCCGTGGATGATCTGGTGCTTTTTGAGCGTGTCGCGGTACTTGAAGCCCTTGTCGCAGCCGACGCAGATGAAGGGGCGCTCCTCGGTGTGCGAGCGCAGGTGCTTGGCCATGTCGGCGCTACACGGCAGAGCGCGGCCGCAGATGGGGCACACTTTGCCCTCCGCCGGCTGGTGGTCGGGATCTTCGCAGGCGTCTTGCGGGTTCTTCAGCTCTTTACTCTTGCAAATCTCCTTCTGATGTCTCTTCAGGATGTAGGGGTCCTTGAAGCTCTTCTCGCAGAAGGAGCACTTGTACGGACGCTCCTCCGAGTGAGACGTCATGTGGCGCTCCATGTCCACCTGCCGCGCAAAGAATTTCCCGCACAGGGCGCAGTTTCTGTCGTCCGACGTCTCCGGAGAGTCGCTCTCCGCCGCCGCCTCGTCGTCGTCGATGGAATTGTCCCTCTCGTGGATGCGCATGATGTGGCGCTTCATGTCGTACGGGTCGCGGAAGCCCTTGTCGCAGTGGGCGCATTTGTACTTGAGCTCTCGGTTCTCCGAGTGCGTCTCCTGGTGGCGCCTCATGGCGGAGGCGCGCAAGAAGCTTCTGCCGCACACGGGGCACGTCTTGTCGTTGGGGTGCTTCTTCCTCTGACGCTTGGCCGCGTCCGAGGCCTCTTCGTCCTTCTTGGTTTCGGCCGCATTCCTCTTCAGTTGCAGGCGTTTGCTTTGCTTGAGTGGCCGGAACGGCGCCGGCTTCAACGAATCCTCATCTCCCTCGCCTTCTTGTTCTTCTTCCTCTTCGGGGTGAGGCTCCATCAAGCCGGGCGCCTGTTCGATCTGTATGTAGTCCAAGAGCGTGACCGTCTCGCCCTCCACCTGCACGGTGACGCATCCCGCCATCTGCTCGCCGTGGGGCTGCAGCTGGATGCTTCCGTCGTCGATGACCACTTTTTCCAGCTGCGGGAGGGCCAGCGAAGAGAGGATGCAGTTTCCAAAAGAGGACGGGATGCTCTGAGAGTCGTCTAATTGGGAAGATAACAAAGATCAATGTTCCTCTGCCATTGACAGTGACTAACATTATTTCAACTGGTATGGATAGTGTTGTGTGATTACGTTTCACTGCCATCGACGGCGATAATACGCCCAAACCCAATGAATGTTCGGACTAGGGCTGTCAAACGATTACAATTTTTTCATCGAGTTAATTACAGCTTAAAAATAATTCATCGTAATTAATCGCAATTCAGACCATCTATAAAATATGCCATATTTTTCTGTAAATTATTGTTGGAATGGAAAGATAAGACACAAGATGCATTCAACATACGGTACATAGGTACTGTATTTCTTTATTATAACAATAAATCAACAAGATGGCATTACCATTATTAACATTCTATTAAAGCGATCCATGGATAGAAAGACTTGTAGTTCTTAAAAGATAAATGTAAGTACAAGTTATAGAAATTTTATATTAAAACCCCTCTTAATGTTTTCGTTTTATTAAAATTTGTAAAAAAATTTTTTTTTTTTTTTAACCTGTCCTGTTCAGCTGTTTGACACAGAGAATGGAAGACTAAAGCCTGAGTTATACTCCCGCGTTACGGTGACGGCGTAGCGACTACGGCGTCATTCGACATTCGATAGTTCTGCGGTGAGGGAACGCGTTGCTCTGTAATTCACCGCCAAGCCACTAGAGGGATGTGGCGTTATGTTTGTATGGTTTTGGGGCATGATTGTTGACTACTTCCGCTAGTCGGAGAAAAAATAAACAATGCAAGATGGAACTCTTGAAAGTAAATATTCTGCTCATCAACACTGAATAAATATTGAACATACAAATGTTGACGGGCAGGCGACGCAGAAGACGGTTTCGAGGCGGTCTGGCCAACTTTTGATGCCGCACAGAGAGTTTTAGACTCGGGTGGAGAGAGCTAGCTGTGGCGGCTAGCTTCAAACTGGCGTCGAGCACTGCGTTCAAGGTCTGCAAAGCCCTCCAGCCTGATTTGTTTGCCGTGTCCTACAACCAGCCAGTGGGAAGCCATAGCAGATTTCTGGCGTCTAGGGAACTTCCCAAACTGCGTTGGGAGGCTTGATTTTAAGGTTATCATAAAAAGCACCGAGGCACTCTCAATCAGTGATGATGTATTGTGTGTGTGAACTGTCTGTTATTGAAAATTAAAGATCAAAACAACTCTTTTGACACCAAATCTGTGCTTTATTCTTCATATACTTGAAACATATGTACACAGTAAATGATGAAGTGCACCAACCAAAAATACGACATAAAGTGATAAAAAGTTGGTAGTTTTTGGCCGACTGTGTCACCGCTTCGTGTGGCCACTCGATTCCGACCACCCACGTCTCGGTGGTTCTTCCATTTATTTATTTTTTCGATCGCCGACCTTGCCATTTGGCAGTCACAATAATAATTTCTTGACGAGACTTGCTCTTCGATGATACTCCCGTTGGCTTGGTGCATTTTTGCGTGTAGAAAATAATGTTTGATTCTATTCTACAATGGCGGTGTTTTCGCCCGGAAACAACAGTCTGAGCGGACCATTCACAGTCCGTTTTCGCTACGTCAACGCGTCTACGCGACGCGAAGGTTAGAAAAATTGAGAGGTGCGCGTCAGGCTACGGCGTAGGGTCGTAACTCGATTCTTCCTTGACGGCGTAGGTCTGACGCGGAAGTATAACTCGGCCTTAAGTTCCCGGATAGTCTGAACAGTTTTAATGTTTCACATTGAGAGTCTGACATACTACCATTGTGATCATTCAAAATACCTTTTTATTACGACAAAGCAGCGAACAGGAAGGGATTATGGGGGGACAGAAGAAAAGAAACGCAAGAGAAGAAAGAAAAGAAACACATACACAAACAACAACAAAAAAATACATTGAACATCTAGTCTAATTACTAATATGCTGGTGCCATCGTCAGCGAGATGTATTTCCGGTTTACACCAGCCTATTGGCCAGTGAAAGAGAGGGTGGGGGTGTCTACAAGCTAAGTGAATGAAAGGGGTAGAGTGTACACAAATCAGTTCTGTGATCTAGAACCCAGTAATCGTGTGAATCTCTTATGAATGTAAGCCCATTGGCAACCAACCCTACACCGCCCTATCGCCAATCCCGGCACCAGGACCCCCCAACCCGAGCATGCCCTACCACATCCAGCAGCACGCGAGCCCCACCGGGCGCGCAAAAGCCACGCAGACGGGCGGAGAAGCAGCGCGGGCGCCAACCCAGGGCCACGGCCCCCACCCAGCCCGCCCGGGGAGGGAGGGCAGGCGGGGGGGTCAAGCGCAGCCCATCCCTCCTCCCGCAGCCCAGCAAAGGAGCCATCGTACCACACCCCCCAACCCCCCCGGGATCCAGGGTGGTCTCACGGGCCACCCGCGCACCCATCAACCGGCCTTCAGGGATGGCAGGAATTTGCAATATTTTCAATCAAAAAGTAAACTAGTAACTCGCCATTGTTGATGTCAATAATTACACCATGCTCACTCATTGTGCTGAAGCCCATAAAATCAGTTGGACCCAAGCGCCAGCAGAGGGCGCCAAACACCAAAAAGCAAGTAACACATTACACTGCTGTCATTTTAATCTGTTTGAGCGGGGCATGTGCGTTAATTGCGTCAAATATTTTAACGTGATTAATTAAAAAAAATAATTACCGCCAGTTAATGCGATAATTTTGACAGCTGTAGTTTGGACGTCTATCGCCGCCGACGAGTTAAAAGCCTCACCGGTTAAATCCAAGTGTCCGAGCGCAGTGTTGTGCAAGAGCACTGCCTTCATGTGAGACGGGTCGGGGACCGAGTGGATACATTCATCCAAGGCGTCCGGGGCGGCGCTCAACATGGCGGCCGTCTAGATACGACAAAAAATTGGAAACTAATGAACCCAACCTGATTTCTCTTTTTAATATACCCAAGCGGTTTCTGGTACCTGTTGGATGTCCGGCACAGGTAGAAGTTTCTCCAACCTGGAGAGGAAGTCCAGCATGAGCACCTGAAGAGCGCCGTCGTAATCCGGTCCAAAGTCAGTGGGGAAAACGTCCTGAAATGGATGGATTATTCTAAAAGTCATTCCTTGATTGTCTTTAAAAGCAACTCCAGAAGAACCTGGAAGAACTTGTCCCTCTCTTCGGCGTCTTTAAAGAGCAGCTCCAGCTGATCCACAAAGTTGGATTTGGGAAACTGGACATCAGCAAAGCACGGCTAGGATACAAGCACGTTTGCTTTCAGTGAACGATCGTTTCTCAAGAGAGGCCAAAATGAAGATACCAACCTGAGACGCCCACGTAGATATGAGGCCCTTGATTCGGCTTAAATGCATCTGAATGGTTTCTCTGTCTGGGTTTGCCTCAGAACGACACAATTCCAGAACCACCTGCCGTCAGCGACAGCCCGTGAGATGAAAGTACGTGTGACATCCGGTCGTGACGGTCTTACCCGTGCCCGAAGCCCCAGCAGAAGCTGAGCCTTGTGGTCGGCATTCAAGAGCTCTGGAAGAACGTCGGTGACGGTGCAGACGAACTCTTCCACCGTGCCGTAGTCTCGCACGTCGCCACGCTGCACCGCCTGCCACATTGCCGCCGAGACCAGGCGCAGAGGCGGGATGAAGAGACGCAGGGAAGGAAGCAGGAGAGGAGCATCTGGACACCAAACACAAGATGGACATCTCGTTTTTAGAGTGATTTTCTTCATTTGTGATGTGTCCCAACCACCAACATTTTTTAAAAATTTCTTGATTATTTTGCACAATTAGCCTGAAACCAATAAGTTTGAGGGACATGTCAACTATAAAACGTCAAGGAAAAATATTCAGGATTTCATTACTGACACAAACCACGTCATTCATTTCAAACACGCCACCAAACGTCAATTTGGAGCATAACAAGTTGAGTTCAAATGTGACGCTTTGGGTTTGACAATGTTTGTGTACGTTCCGCGTATTTATTGTTGACACGTGTCAGCTGGGGAAAACGATCACTGGTCGCTTAAATGACAGCTGATCTCTGTTCTATTTTGGCCCCGGTTACTTTGAAAAACATTTCAATATCGGGATCTAACTTGGTTAGCTTAGCATAACTACGCTTCTTCCTGCTAAACGAACTCTCCGCCGCCATCTCACAGCGGGCTACGCCATGTTGCGAATCGAAGAGACCCGGAATGCACCCGGAGCAATCGGTTGATTGTTTTGCTTCGCTTTACCGTTTTCGGGACGATGCAGAATCTCCATGTGTTAACGAAGATGGTTGGAAAGAGGTCAAATGGAGTTTGGATCGTGGCTCGACGTCCGCCCGGGTGGCGAGCGGGGAAAAAGGCTGCTCGATTTTCTTTTCTGACTGCGCAGGCGTGTCGTCCTTCCGAAGGCTGTTGTCGCCCTCGCTCAACAGTCATTTAGATTCACAACTTAGGAATTTACCGTCCTATTGTCTTGAAATCTATCTTTGAATAAAGAACTAATAGCAATACTGCCGTTGTGGCGCATCCAAAAACTTTGCAGTGCGGAAATAACGAGGAATGGAGGCTTTTCCTCGCCCACTTTTTGTGCTCATTTAAACAATTACTGCCCTCTACAGACCATTTGTATGATCACAAGCCGACAAACTTGTCTTGAAAATGAGATTTTTTAATTCATTTTTTTCAACCTGTGTTTATTCGAAATCAATTAGTTAGCTTACTGTGACAAGACGTCTTTACACCCTCTAGTTGCTCAAATGAGGACGTAGAAAGAAAAAAAAAAAAATTTTTCTGAACTCATTGGCTGCGAGGAAGTCGGCGTGATGTCACGATGACGACACCTCGCATGGCAACGTGTCGCCATTTTGCGAAGGGGGCACGCACAGTTAAACACTCCGTAGACAAACGGCTGAAATTCATATATTTCAGGTGTGTTTTGCGTCTTTTTTCATAAAAACGTTAAACATGGCTTACTATTATCACGAGTCACTGCCGACAGACGCGAGGAGGCGATACAATTTAAAATTACCGTGTATTGGCTTGCAAATCTGCCCATACAAAGTCGCAGCTGATAGCTGAATGAACTATCCAAAGGAATGGCCAGCAGTGGAGTTCTGAAACATCTACAACTACCTCATAAAGTCACCCAGTAAGTTGACCTTTATCACTTACGTGGAATATGTACTGTGAGGAACTAAGAAAACTGGTAGTATATACCGAGTGATTATTTCTGCTGTAACCGGTAATTCGCCTCCAAGCGTTATTTAGCCGTGAACACGTCATGGCAAAATAACCAGGTCCCACCAGGCCAATAATATACCGATTGCCTAATCAGAGCAGTTCACGGCAAAAGAAAAATAGCGCTTTGCGAGTTGCTGGTTACGATAATAATAACCACTGCCTAGTGTATTGAATCCTAGCAGCTAATTGGGGCAAAAAAAAAAATCGATGTACTCACCAGTAATAAAATGTTGGCTGCAAACGTAAATGTGCTTGGATTTATGTTCCCATAGGCGAGAATAGTCCACGGAACCGTCTTCTTTTACTGTTCCTCGATTAATTGCTTTCAGCCATTTGTTTCTCCTTTTCTTCTCACGAGGAAGAATGAAGAACTTTAAATGTGTCTCCGAACTCTTCATTGTGTGACAACCCGCAACACAGCAGCTTTTAGTCATTCCGACGGAAAAAAGACCGCAAATAAGACGAAAGTTCAACGCGTTTGTATTGCAATGCGCAACAGAGCAACTGCTTGTGACTCGTCTTTTGCCCCATTTTCAATATGGCGACGCTTTGTTGTGACTGGTGACGTCATTAATGCCCGGATGTCCGACTGCGTCTATCAGACGTCCAATCTTGACTGGCTGCCGACAATCACCGTCAACGGGTGTTTTTAATGCATATATTTTATTTGACCCGACAGAATTTATACGTTGCAACATATAAAAACACTAGAAACCAAAATTTAGATGAAAATGTGGTCCTTTTATTGTCTGTCCACAAAAACATGGAACTTGTAGCACGAGTGTAACATTCCTCTTTGCCGTTTGACTCAACGACATCCCTGCTTCTCATATAGACTTTTCATTTTTAGAATTTGTACACTATACATGTTCTCCAAGGTAGGAAAAAAGTAGTAAATCAACTCATCGGCTGCCCCCGAACGCAATAGACGAGCCTTTCCCAGGCCAAACGGATTGGACGTTCGTTGCCGTCAACGGCAGCCGATAAGGAATTATTAAACCTCTGTTTTTGAGGACTAAAATGTAGTCAGGCTGTAACATAACATTTCAGCAGGCAAACTAACATTAGGACAAAACGACGGGAAAAAGACGAAGAAAGCGCATCGCCGACAACGAGAAGAACCATGCGGACGCAATTGCATCGGCGCGCCGGCAGAGGCGCCAGCGAGCACACCGAAAAGTCTGAAAACTTACGGAACAGAACGACAAATTTGACTCCGCAGGAACAAAGCGGCGGGTTTTCCCTATCAATTTGATTGTGCAGCGTACGCTCGCACCAAAAGTGCGTGACATCATTAGAAAAGACATTTCGACAACTGGGTTCAAGCGTTGGACGGACATACAGTATGTGGCTTTTCTATTCATATCAAATCAAAAAATAATTTATTCTTCCCTTTTCTTTGCTGGTTACTCACATTCCTTCTGCTGCGATAGTGCCAGGAAATATACACTTTTGTTAGAATATTGCTTTTTGTAGGCTTCTTTTTAGACATGGAACAACAAAATAAATCTGTATTGCACCGCATGTAAGAAAATAAAAAGACGGGATATCTTTTGTTATGTACATGTGACTATATGTCATTTAGCTTGTACTGCATTATATGTTTTTGGTTGTCTGCTGGACTGGACACTACACATTTTGAGATCTGGACACGTTTCGTCACTAGACACGAGGCTATTCAATTTCACATCACACTGCTTCGGAGGCTGAATTCACTTTAAACCGAGAGGGCTTTTCAAGGGCGTAGGTTTGGTCTCAACATTGGTAGGGACGCTATAACAGTATAACCTGTATGTACATCATTTGCTAGGGACGGGACATTCATAAGACCACAGAAATTGGTTCTTACGTAAAAATGAAAAAAGAGAAAATTATTAGCATGGGAGAAAGTCATTTTTCAAAATGCGTGCTTCATATAAAAGAAATTTACAGTGGTTGTGTTTTTTTGGTGGGGAGGGGGTGGGATTAAAAATGAGCGTAAGCTGCAAATAAAAAAATATATTTTTTAAATCAGGGGTCCCCAACCTATTCCACTAAGGCACACTGTGGGTGCAGGATTTCATTCTTACCAAACAAGATGACAACACTTTTTCCCCAATCTGGTGTTTTACAAGTGCAATCAGTTGATTGCAGTCAGGTGTGGCTTGTTTTAGCAGAAGCCTCATTGGTTCAACTGTCTCTGCTGGATCGGCTGGAACAAAAACCAGGACCCACAGTGTGCCTTGAGGACTGGGTTGAAAACCCCTGTTTTAAATGATGTTGAAAATACATTTTAATTAATTAATGAATAAATGCACAAAATGCACAGTTGAATTCACGTTAACAGTAAAAAACATACACCTCTCTAAGCAGCTTTCTAGAGTTTTACAGGTTAGCAAGTTCAAAAAGTTTATTGTGATGCTAACTTTGACTTTCGGTAGTAAAATTAGTGGCGTGTTCCCCACCTCCACAACATTGACGTTTTTTACATTACTTGCAGTGGCTGCTGCTGGCCGAAAAAAAACTTCTAATATCCATCCTCTCCGAAGGGGGCGGAGGAGGCAGCATGTTGACATGGATTTCTGCCGGGATTGTGTGAATGCGGGAGATCGAGTCATCAGCCAATCAAAATGTGCGGTTGAGGGGAAAAATGGACTTGTGCATTCAGCAAGTGATAAGGGATAAAAGTACGTCTGGACATAATGAAAGTTATTCACTTAATAATGTTAGGGTCAATTCTAATAACATATGGGAAGACAATCTAAATTACCTGTATAACTGAACTCATTTTATAATGCAAATAAGGTTGCTTAAAAGTTGGATGGGACAATTTGAGCATCCTGAAAAGTTATGTTCCTACCGTCCCTATGCAAACCTACGCCCTTGGGCTGGCAGCGAATGAGCAAATGTGTTTAGCTGCCAGCCCTCCCAGTTCAAATGGATTGGATGTCTACCTGTGACAAAATCATTTCAAGAGTCTACATTGAGTGTTTAAGAGCTATGGGATTGAACGTCCATCATCGTCAGCAGCTCTGAAAGTGTTAATTTCAAAATAACGCTTTAGCCGCTAACCCTGCCTTTTGTTTGATTTCGGCGAACTGGAATACGAGCAATACGCAAACGCGACGTGACGGTCCTATTTACACTTTGCATTATTTCAGTGGCGTCCACCACCCACCGTGCATAAAGGGTCTCATGCAAAAACGAGGGGGCGGGAGGATTTGGCTAACACAGTGTCCATGATGCAGAGGGTCGGGAACCCCGCAGGTTCCTCTGCTGGCTTTGCTACGGTCGCGCCGACGTCACACCACCGAGCCTTTAGAGGTGGACAGGTGGATGGAGCGCACGCGGGAGGCCAGCGTCTTTTCCAGGTCCTGCAGGATGTCCGAGCAGAGCGCGACGGGGGCTTCGGGGGTCGGAGGGTGCTCGTACAGGAGCTGCTTGAAGGCGTCCAGCTCCACCAGCGACGCCATGTTCTTCAGGAAATAGCCCTCGATGAAGCCCGTCAACTCCGAGGCGCCTAGGAACTGCGAGGCAGACACGTCCGGGGTGAGCTTACGGTTTGAGTTCAAAGGTGCCGATGTTGCCGTCTGACCTTGGCGTGCTTGTACAGATCCACGCAGGTCTCGGTGGTGATGTTCTTGGAGCAGATGATCTCACAGTGTCTCTGAAGGGCCTCCAGTTGGAAGAACTTGGAGGCGGACAGCAGCTGCGCCACAGTAATTCCAGGTAGATAAGTGTTGACCAAAGTTTGCCGAATACGCCTCTTACCTCCATGACCTCGGTGTTGCGTATGTGCAAGAACTCGGTGCCTCCGCAGTAGAGATACTGCATGACCAACTGCGACATGGGACGGAAACAAAATAAGCAAGCGCCGTGCACATTTGGCAAAGCCTCCCTTTGAATCTTACATGGAATATGTTGTACTTGACGTGACTGATTTCGATGCAGGTGTTCTCAGCCGCCGGTCGGTTCTGCAGCAGCGACTTGAACCTGCGAGTATTTGTTCATCGTAAGAATTTGCAGATGATGACGGCCGTCCAAAACCACTTACCTGGGCGATGCGGTGAAAAGCAGAACTTTGTGCGCGTAAAAGGGCTTCCCCTCCACCAGGAAGGTGACGTCTGACATCTCCTTGTTGTTGAGGAAGTGCGGGTCTGCCCGTACGAGCGCACAAAAAGCATCGTTAGTCATCGACGCGGAAGCAGATTCTTCATAACTCGGCTGAGTCAAATCATTTGAGTATTAAAAACTAAAACGCCTGGGGATGTCTTCTCCGGCCTGGCGCCGTTCCCGTTTTATTGTGAGTCATCATTCCGCCGACGCAAATGAGGTAAAAATGGGCAAGAAACCAGACTGAAAGGAGTCTTTGGAAATAGTCCACATGACCCTCAAGTGGCAACCTTGAAGCAAAATGGCCAATTCTTTCCGTTTTGGGGCATGGCCTCTTTTGATGGGTCAACTCATACCTGTCAAATTTCATGTCGCTGGAAGAACAGCTGTGATGAAGCCCCTTTCCAACAGTAGGTGGCGCTACAGCACAGCCGTTGACTTTTTTTTCGAAATCTCATTTTGCCTCCAATATTGCAGCACTGAATACCAAATTGCTTGCATACTCAACACTGGATGCGACTGAAGTGCACTTGAGAGCGCAAAAATAAAAAATGTCAAAAATAATTGAAGAAAATTTGAGGGAAAAAATAGCATCATTTAGTCTGAAAAGAGCGCGGTGACATTTAATGCACTTTCAAAGGCTTTTACAGTTGATGGAAAGCTAAAAATAATTTGTCAGTCCGCCAAAACAAACTGGTGATATACACTGTTGGCCAAAAGTATTGGCACCCCTGCAATTCTGTCAGATAATGGTCAATATCTCCCAGAAAATGATTGCAATTACAAATGCTTTAGTAGTAATGTTTTCATTTATTTTTCTTGCAATGAAAAAACACAAAAGAAAATGGACACAAAAAAAAAAATTATCATTTGACACAAAACTCCAAAAATGGGACTTGGCACCTTCAGCCTAATACTGAGTAGCACAACCTTAAGACAGAATAACTGCGAACGACCGCTTCTGGTAACCATCAATGAGTTTCTTACAATGCTCTGCCGAAATTTTAGACCATTCTTCTTTGGCCAACTGAGATTTGAAGGGTGCCATTTTCAGATCTGTCCACAGGTGTTCTATGGGATTCAGGTCTGGGCCCTATATTATAGTGCCAAATTTGTTGGTATAGTCTTCAGACTTCATAATGCCATGTACACGGTCAAGCAGTCCAGTGCCAGAGGAAGCAAAGCAACCCCAAAACATCAGGGAACTTCCGCCATGTTTGACTGTGGGGACCGTATTCTTTTCTTTGAAGGCCTCATTTTCTCCCTGTAAACTCTATGTTGATGCCTTTTCCCAAAAAGCTCTACTTTTGTCTCATCTGACCAGAGAACATTCTTCCAAAACGTTTTTGGCTTTCTCGGGTATGTTTTGGCAAACTCCAAATTGGCTTTCTATGTCTCTGGGTCAGAGGTGGGGTCTTCCTGGGTAGAGTCCCTTCTCATTCAGACGCCGACTGATAGAACAGGTTGACACCATTGTACCCTCGGACCCAGCTTGAACTTGTTTGGATGTTAGTTGAGGTTGTTTATCCACCATCCGCACAATCTTTTGTTGAAATCTCTCGTCAATTTTTCCTTTCCGTCCACATCTAGGGAGGTTAACCACAGTGCCGTGGGCTTTACACTTATTGATGACACTGCGCACGGTACACACAGGAACATTCAGGTCTTTGGAGATGGACTTGAGATTGCCCATGCTCCATCACAATTTTGCTTCTCAAGTCCTTAGACAGTTCTTTGGTTTTCTTTCTTTTCACCATGCTCAATATGGTACACACAAGGACACAGGACAGAGGTTGAGTCCACTTTAATCCATTTTAACAGGCCGCAAGTATGATTTAGGTATTGCCACCACCTGTTATGTGCCACAGGTAAGCAACAGGTGCTGTTATTGACAAAAATTACAGAAGCATCACATGATTCTTCAAAGGGTGCCAATACTTTGTCCGGGCCATTTTTAAAGTTATATGTAAATTGATCATGATTTACATTTTTCCCCCCATTTTCTTTTGTGTTTTTTCATTGCAATCAAAATACATGAAGATATTACTACCAACGCATTTGTAATTGCAATCAATTTCTGGGTGAAATTGAACATTATCTGACAGAATTGCAGGGGGGCCAATACTTTTGGCAGGAGCGTATGTCGTTTTGAGCGTGTCACCTAAGCGCGACGTCTGCTTCTTCTTGATCTCGCTGAGCTTGGGGATGGGGAAAGGACCGTAACACCGGGTGAAGATGACGGCCAGCTGCTGGCTGATCACATCGTTCTGCACAGAAAGATGGTTGAAAAAATGAATAAATAAAGAAAAACATCATTTGACGCAAACGCCAGGACCTTGCAGGCTCTCAGGATGCGGAACATGAGCGGCAGGCCGTGCGTGAGCAGCTCTTCGGTGTACTCGTCCTCCCGGATGCAGCAGAAGTCCTTGAGCAGACCCTGGATCAGGGGACGGCGCTGCTGCGCGAAGCCGGTCCGCAGCGACTCCAGCCAAGTGTGGAGCGTCCACGGAACGCCTGCCGGACCGCAAAGTAGCCGTAGTCAACATACGCTCAACATGACGCACACCGGCTGGCCATGTTTCCATCACTCGATGAGAGTGGAGCGAATGATAAAAGTGATGAGTGCGCGCTGGAGCCTCGACTTCGCAATAGACGTCCAATCCAACGAACTTTCAACCCAGTTCAAATAGCTCGGACGTCTCATTTTGATTCACCATCGCTGATTATGTCAAGCTTATTGCGTCTTCCCAAAAATCTCATTGATGATAGTGTAATGATCATCGTGACCATGACATGATGACGGACCAACGAGTTGATGAAATGAGGAAAATGTTATTTGGGGGGCTGAATGTTGAACTCTGGTCAGTTTTGGATTCTGCTCCCAAAAAACAGCTGTCAGATCTCAACCAACTGATTTTTTAAAAAAATCTTGGCCGGCGTTACCATTTTTTTTGCTGAAACGTAAACATTCGCTACATCGTCATCGGCGGTCGAGTGAGGATGGCACGTGCATCTGACCTAAGCTGCGGATGTCGACGGTGATGTCCACATGGCCGTGCTCGGCGCTTTGGTACATGGCCTCTCGCAGAGCTCGCAGTTTGGCCTTTCCTGTTCGCAGCGACCCCCCGTTGGACTGGGGCGCCGAAGTTTTCTGCGCGGACGACGAACCCTCGGCCAGGATCTCCTCCAGGGAAAGGACGTCACCTTTGTCCTTCTCCGACTCAGACAGAAGCTTCCGGAACACGTTCCTGCATACGTAAATGACCGGCCTTCAAAAGTGGAGAACGTACGAGCCGAGCGGCGGGACGGCCGGCGACCTGTGCCCGTGCGCCGCCGCCAGGCTGAAGGAGTTCATGTCGCCGAGCGGCGCCGACGAGATGCCGTTGCGACACGTGGTGCCGATCATGGGGTCGGCGCCTCGCTCCAGGAGAAGGCTCACCAACTCAAAGTTACCTGCGCGCGTGCAGAACGTCAGACAAATTTGAACATCGTGTCTGTGTTTTGTTTTGTTTTGTCGTCACGGACCTGCGGCGGCGGCCAGCTGGAGCGGCGTCTCCGCGTAGTTGTCGGCGCCGTCCTGCAGCGAACCTTCCACGTTGGCGCTGTTGTCCAGCAACAACTGAGGCGGCGAAGAAGAATGCAAACAAAGACATCGTGGGGATATTTTAGAATCCTCGCCATCAACGGAGACACGACGGACCACTGAAATGGTATTCCTGCTGCACCGCAAAATCTTTGGAATGCGCTTTGACGCCGATTCCTTCTCGGTGACTAGCACGGTCACTACCTGCACGACGGGCGCGTGTCCGTGCAAGACTGCGAACGTGAGGGGTGTCCCGCCGCGTGCGTCGGGGTATACGGACGGGTGCTTGTGCACCATGGCGGGCACCTGGGAAGTCACATTGCAAAAGTTAACGCCGGTCGGTCAGCGAGACGGACGCAAGCGAAGCGGCTTTGAGAAGTGGCGGGCGTAGTGTCGCCGACAGTTGCCAAGCGGTTGCCGGGGATTACGTCAGGCGAGTGAGTGTGCAGAAGCCAGTGCTGTTAGTAGTCGGTAAATACATTAGGGGCAAATAAGTATTTAGTCAACCACTAATTGTGCAAGTTCTCCCACTTGAAAATATTAGAGGCCTGTGATTGTCAACATGGGTAAACCTCAACCATGAGAGACAGAATGTGGGGGAAAAAAACTGAAAATCACATTGTTTGATTTTTAAAGAATTTATTTGCAAATCATGGTGGAAAATAACTATTTGGTCGATACCAAAAGTTCATCTCAATACTTTGTTATGTACCCTTTGTTGGTAATAACGGAGGCCAAACGTTTTCTGTAACCTTTCACAAGCTTTTCACACACTGTTGCTGGTATTTTGGCCCATCCCTCCATGCAGATCTCTTCTAGAGCAGTGATGTTTTGGGGCTGTCGTTGGGCAACACGGACTTTCAACTCCCTCCACAGATTTTCTATGGGGTTGTGATCTGGAGACTTGCTAGGCTGGCTGTGTGTTTGGGATAATTGTTATGCTGAAAGACACAGCCACGTCTCATCTTCAATGCCCTTGCTGATGGAAGGAGATTTTCACTCAAAATCTCTCGATACATGGCCCCATTCATTCTTTCCTTTACACAGATCAGTCGTCCTGCTCCCTTTGCAGAAAAACAGCCCCAAAGCATGATGGTTCCACCCCCATACTTCACAGTGGGTATGGTGTTCATCGGCTGCAGTTCAGTATTCTTTCTCCTCCAAGCACGAGAAAACCAAAAAGTTCTATTTTGGTTTCATCTGACCATAACACATTCTCCCAGTCCTCTTATGGATCATCCAAATGCTTTCTAGCGAACCGCAGACGGGCCTGGACGTGTACTTTCTTCAGCAGGGGGACACGTCTGGCAGTGCAGGATTTGAGTCCCTGGCGGCGCATTGTGTCACTGATAGTAGCCTTTGTCACTGTGGTCCCAGCTCTCTGTAGGTCATTCACTAGGTCCCAAGGTGTGGTTCTGGGATTTTTGCTCACCGTTCTTGTTATCATTTTGACGTCACGGGGTGAGATCTTGCACGGAGCCCCAGATCGAGGGAGATTATCAGTGGTCTTTTATGTCTTCCATTTTCTAATAATTGCTCCCACGGTTTTCAAGCGTTTTACCTATTGCAGATTCAGTCTTCCCAGCCTGGTGGAGGTCTACAATTTTGTCTCTGGTGTCCTTCGACAGCTCTTTGGTCTTGGCCATAGTGGAGTTTGGAGTGTGACTGACTGAGGTTGTGGACAGGTGTCTTTTATACCAATAATGAGTTAAAACAGGTGCCATTAATACAGGTAACGAGTGGAGCCTCGTTAGACTTCATTAGAAGAAGTTAGACCTCTTTGACGGCCAGAAATCTTGGTTGTTTGTAGGTGACCAAATACTTATTTTCCACTCTAATTTGGAAATAAATTCTTTAAAAATCAAACAATGTGATTTTCTGTTTTTTTTTTTTTTTACCCTACATTCTGTCTCTCATGGTTGAGGTTTACCCATGTTGACAATTACAGGCCTCTAATCTTTTCAAGTAGGAGAACTTGCACAATTGGTGGGTGACTAAATACTTATTTGCCCCACTGTAGAAGGTGAAATCATGCTGTGTATTCAAGCAAAACACTTACTTCGTGTGTTGTTTTGGCATGGCCCTTTTAGGCTTCCTCATGGATCCCAACTCCTTGGCTGCCATTGATGGCAACAAAAGTCTGTCCGTTTGAACTGGGGGGGCTTACGTTTCTAAGTAAAAACCTATTCAGGGGCTGAATTTTTTGTTCATAACTCCAAGCAGTGAGGACACGCTTTTATAAATGCCAATTTAAATGACTATAGGTGACTTTCTATGTGTTGTCGAGACATTTTTTTTTTAGTCGACCACTTTGTGGGCTACGTTACTCGATCAAACTCTCTTTTCTGCTTTTTCTTCAAATTGGATGCTGGTGAAGTGATGATGAAAACACACACTTTAACAGTTGACGTCACGGTAGAGTTGACTACGAGGCGCTCGGCATTCATCTCAATGAATGCCCGGCGGCTCGTTAAGCGCAATTGTTTATTAAAGGTGCTCTCTGGACTGCGGCGGTGAGTGAAATGCTCTCTCTAGGAACGGCGAGCATGCATTATTGATGAGCGGCCAAACAAACAAAAAAGAGCCGCAGCGATTTTAATGATCGCGCCGCACTTGTTGTAGCGCCGGCGGGAGATACTCACTTCGCCGTTAATGTCGGCGCCGGCGTCCAGGAGCATCTGGACCATGGCCTCGTCCCCACGGACGCACGCGTACATCAGCGGGGTCATTCCCTGGAACGCAACATGCATACACGCCAAGGTTTAGTTTTGATTTTGGCTTTCTTTTGCGGTGGATATGCGAGTTGTGGTTTTTTTTATCTCATTCACTGCCATTGACGGCGCTAGACGCCCAATCCGTTGTGACTGTAAATGGTGTTATACCACCTTTCCACCTTTCAAGGCCCTCAAAGCACTTTACACGACACGCCATCCACCTACGGGTGACGCAGCACCAGGAGCAACGTGGGGCTCAGTATCTTACTCAAGTAAGCCTATACTTAGACGAGTTCATCAGCAGTGTTGTTAATCTTGCTTTAAAAAAGAAATTCATTCCAGTTACAAGTGATTTCTCCAAAAAAGTAATTGAGTTAGTAACTCAGTTTCCTGAACGTAAGAGTAGTTAGTTACTTGGCAAAGTAACTGGTGTTATCTTGCATGTTTTTTATTTCATTAAAAAACAAAAACAAAGACATATTAACCTTTGCTATGTTTGGAAGTCATTTAATGTTGTGAATCAACCGTTAAAGTTGTTAAAATTGCTCCCGTTATTGCATTAGTTCCTAGTTTCTACTTTTGACATGTCAAAATTTCAAAACTGTTTCATCATTTAAAGACAGATTCAAGTCAAGATTCTGCCGATTTAGGAGTATTTTAGATAAAAAGTTATTTAGGTTCGCTAGGAAGGTTCTCTACAACAAAGCCTTCCTGAGAAGTTTACTGCTTTAAGATGGCGGCTGTTTACTAACGCTGGCAAGTCTATCATATCGCATCTAGTTCTCTATACATGTGCTAACGCCACCGCGACTGTCATTTCGCATCCAGTTCTATATATATGTGATATCTACCCGTAGCATCATGTGGGCGTAATTTGTAGGCTATTGGCTACAGTCAGGTATTATTGGAGCCATCTAGCAACGCGTTTGCAACGGCGTCACAACTCCCTTCCCTCCTCCCAACTCCCGCTCTGCCCTTTCGTCTCCGTGAGTCCGTGTCTTTCGGACTTTTCTCGCGTCATTCAACCGACCGAGTAACGCACGCCTTTACATCCTTAGTAACGATAATGGCGTTGCCAAGATGAGAAAATTAATAATTTGATTACTCACTACTAAGAAAAATAACGCCATTAGTAACAACACTGGTCATCAAGTGGAAAATCGAACCCATGACCTCTGAGTTGATGGGACAGTTACTCTACCACTGAGCAAAGCCATCCCAAATACAATATGACTCGTGCTGTCAATGGGTTAATCAGTTGTTTTTATGAATTTTAACAGGAACCAATAGAAGAGAGCACATCACCCCTGTGCTCCAGGCCATTCACTGGCTTCCAGTCGAGTTTAGAATTAAATTTAAAATCCTCCTTCTTACATTTAAGACCATTAATGGGTTGGGGCCATCTTATCTCACCGATGTTCTGGTTCCATACCGCCCCAACAGAACACTCCGTTCTCAGAATGCAGGTCTACTGGTAGTTCCCAGGGTTTCTAAAAGTAGAGCCTTTAGCCACCAAGCCCCCGTTTTATGGAATCAGCTTCCAGTTAATATTAAAGAAGCCGAGACAGTCTGCACATTTAAGATTAGATTAAAAACGTTCCTATTCGACAAAGCTTATGGTCAGGCTAGTTGAAGTCGGAGTAGACTCACAGTTTAGTCTAAGCTGCACTAGAGGCTATAATGCTGGGGGAAGTACAGCCACTGAGTTCTATCTCCTTTTTCTCACTCTACCTACCACTTGTCTTACTTTATTTCTATTTTCCAATGTTAATATCTAGTGGTCTAGTCTCTCCATCACTAGTCATCACTATTTTTCAGCTGCAGCCTCCTGACTGTCCGGACCCCTGGCTGGATGGACGTCCTTGTTGCTACCCCCGTCTCATCTGGCTAGATGGACCTCTTCTTGTTCCTTTACTCCCCTGCATCTTTACGGACTGTAACTTCGCCTGCTAATTCCCATTAGCAGTCCTGGGGCTTCCTGTCTATCCGTCCTGGATCTCTGGAGTTTTTCCTTGCCGACATGGAGGGTCTAAGGATGGGGCATACCCAGGACTTGAACTTTATTTATTCATCTTTGTTGCTTCATTTGCTGTTTCTGGTTGTGTATCATATTGCCTCTGCAAAGCCCTTTGAGACAACCTTGTTGTGATCCAGGGCTATACAAATAAAATTGAACTGAATGGAATTACATTTGTTTTAGTTAGCACAAATGTTTTTGTATTCTAGCTTTTGTCATTTCGCTTGATTTGGACTTTCTCTCATCAAAGTTTCACTTGTCACTTGTGGCGTTCTTGAAAATGAAGACTTTTTTTTCTTGCAACTCAAACTGCCCGTAAAGGGTAAACATGAGATCAGCATTGGGTGAAGCTACTTGGCGCGGTATGCGCATCCCGCGTTCTTCGTCGCCCTCCAACAAGGCGCGTCAGCCAAAAGTCTGTTCCTCTGGATTATCTGTCCCCCCCCCCCTCGTCGGCGGTGACTCATTGCTTTGGCTAAATCCCCTCTCCGCTGTGTCGTGCTGCAAAACTCTTCAATCCAAGAGCTCTTTCTATTCACGTGCAAAAGACTGATTTTCTATTGTAGTACAGGGAACAATCATGATGCGTGTTGTGCATAAGTGCCTGTAGAGTTGTTTTGTTTTGACTCTTTGGACTATTTCTCCTCATTGTGTTCGTTGCTATTGTGCAACATCACAATTGCCTTGAAGTCATTCACTGCCACTGACAGCGATAGACATCAAATCTGCGCCGTTTCTTTGCAGGTGGGAGCCTGGTCATTGACCATTTTATATTATTTACAGTATGATGATGATGATGATGAAACTTTTTTATTTCGAGCATGCACACACAAAAGAAACAATGTATGTATATTACATTTTATATTATTTACAGTGTATCACAGATCGCATTTCTGCAGATATTTAATTATATCTTTTCATGGGACAACACTGACAAAATGACACAATAAGAAGTAGTCTGTGCAGCCTATATAATAGAGTTCATTTATTTTCCCCTTAAAATATAGCTATTAAAATCTAAAACCCTGGCAACAAAAGTGAGTACACCTAGGAGTGGGAACCTCTTGTTACATCACGATACGATTTGCGATACAAAGCTCACGGTAACGATGATCTGACGATATGGCGATACAACGATTATCGATACATTGGTCAGGATATTATTCTAGGATATTCTACAAACAACTAATACACGGAAAAACAAGCTTCTGCTGTGAATTGGAATGAGTTTATCACTAGGAGACGTCCAATCCATTTGAACTGTGAGGGTGGGGATTGAACGTCTATGGCTGTCATTGGCAGCCAATGCCAGGCAATGATGTAATTTTGGGCCATTTAAGGTCATTTACCTGTTGATTTTCAGTTACTTCCTGTTGAATCGGGGGTATTTTATGGGTCACTTCCTGTTTATTTTGAGTTACAGGACAGGAAGTGAACTGTAAATGCCCCAAAAAATCGGACGGAATGACTGCGAATGCTCTGGTGTCGAATTCGTGCTGCAACGATTAATCGATTAACTCGAGTGTTGAATTAGAAAAAAAGATTCAAATTCAATTTTGCTGCTTCGAGTATTCCTTCTTTAATTAAAGTGGCGTTGTAATGGTTTGTTTTAAAAGCGTTTGCATTTATTTTCATTGATTTGGGTGGATACACGGCCCTCTAGTCTTCCTCATTTCACATGGCTGAATCCATCTGCTCCCTGTTAAGACCAACATAAGTTTTTGTTTGAGCTAATGATTTTTTTAATGCATTTGTAATTTAGTTTAAAGGTATATTTAGCCAGTTTTTGTGGGAATAATTGAGCCATTTGTTAAGAGCATTGTAAAAAAGCGTTAGCATTTTATAGCATTTAAGCTAGCAGACTTTTGCTATGTAAGTTAGTCAATTGTTCTTTTGTTGTACATAGATCCTCTTTTTTATATACATACCGTGTGAGGCTAAGCTGAGGTATTTAGATTTTTTATGTTCCTTATCCGATTACTCGATTATTCGAAATAAATAGTTCATCGAATAATCGGCTACTAAAATAATCGATAGCTGCAGCTCTATTTCGAATGAACGGACGTTCCCAGTCTAAATGGATTGGGCATCGAGCACCGTCAATGGCAGTCTTAGAGTTATTGTTATTTAAAGATTTTGGTAGCAACTTGTTGGTTCATTTTTATGTGTTTTTAGACATTGACACCTTTTTAAAACGATATCTCGATTCTTGGCAGGAGCACATCGATAACCTTTTGGGATACAAAGTATCACGATATATCACCATTTCGATATTTTGTCACACCCCTAAGTACACCCCTTAGAAACTACATCTCTAAATGTCCATATTGAGTACTGCTTGACATTTCCCCTCCAAAATGTCATGTGACCCGCTCCAGGAATTCTGTCAGCATTGCTGCAGAGATTTAAGAGGTGGAGGTTCAGCCTGTTAGTGCTCAGACAATACGCCGCATTCTACATCAAATAGGGGTGCATGGCTGTCACCCCAGGAGGAAGCCTCTTTTGAAGACGGTACACAAGAAAGCCCATCTCATCAGACCATAGGACATGGTTCCAGTAATCCATGTGCATTGTTGACATGTCTTCAGCAAACTGTTTGAGGGCTTTCTTGTGTACGTAGTTTCTAAAGGGTGTACTCACTTTTGTTGCCAGGGGTTTAGATATTAATGGCTGTATTTTGAGGGGGAAATGAATTATCTCTATGTTGTATAAGCTGCACACAAACTACTTTTCATTGTGTCAAAGTGTCAATTTGTCAGTGTTGTCCCATGAAAAGATACACTAAAATATCTGCAGAAATGCGAGGGGTGTACTCACTTTTGTGATGCACTGTATACTATTTAAAGACCCCTAACGGGAACGACGCCGAACCTGCTCGCTGATGCTGTTGATGCCGTCGGGTCCGAGCAAGCCGACGGCCTGCTTGACCAGATCGGCGCGCCCGCAGTTGAGCATCCGGAAGCCGAGGTCCTGCAGGAATTTAGCCTCGCTGGACGCCGCGTCCAGCTTGCGAGCGCCGCACAAACAATCCTCCGCTCTGCCCGATGAGAAAAGAATTCCTTGAGAAAAATATCGATCTCGGGCGCGGTCGCCTCACCTGATCTGTCGGGGCTCGCAGTCGACGCCGGGCAGCATGAGTCGGGCGGCCTGCCGCACGTCGTCGCTGTCCACGGCCGGGCTGCGCCGGTGCTCGGCGTGCGCCACCGCCACGCGGATCCACTCCATCAGCGGAGGCTGCACCAGGAATGGCCTGGGAGGGAGAGGCGAGCCATTAAAGAGTTGATTTCATTTTTAGAGTCGAGCTTTGACGTCGGAACAAAAATTTGACATACGAGAGCTGTAATTTGGCAGAGTAACGACAGCTGTTGGTGAAAATGCCTCTTTTAAAAAAAGCACAACAACATCGTGATACTTCTGAAGCGGCTAAATAAATTATTGACGGTGCGGAGCATCTGCAGCACAGATGAGTAAACAAAGCATTACACCACTCGCTCGCGATGCCTCGGGTGCGCGATACGCTCGTGCGCAAACGTGACATCACTATTTGGAATAAAGAGAGTCAAATATTTGTCGGGTTCAAACGGGGTCGGGCCTCATCTGGAAGCGCCGTTCTCGCCGGCTTCCATTTCACGCTCGTCGTCCGTTCATTTGACGCTCAAGCGTCGCGTAACCGAGCGCACAAGTGACTGCGTTTGAGTTACCGAAGAGAAAAACGCTGCGGGCATGTCAGTCATCAAAGCCACGCAGAAAACCCATCCAAATCATTATGATGAAAAACATGTTCAATTTAATCCCTTCAGACCTAAGAATGCTGCTGATGCGTTCGCCTCTCGAAACCAGTAAATACACTGGATTTAGTTCCTATTGCCACTTCTATGGCGCTAAATCAAGGCCTAAAGTATTGTAATCTGAAAAAAAGAAACGATTAAAAAAAAAAATAATAATAATGTTTAAGTTTTATTCTTGAATCTTTCAAAAGCGAAAAAAAAACATCGATTTTTTTCAGTTACAAATATTTTCAGGTTGAAATTTTTTTTTTTTCCACTTTCAGATCTTATTTTTTCAGTTTCAATCTTTTTTCACATTCAAATATTTTTCATTTTCAAATGTTTTTTTCACATTCAAATATTTTTCACTTTCGAATGTTTTTTTTTCGCTTTCACATCTTTTTTTCAGTTTCAGTTTGACTTGTGAGACAGCCTATCAAAGCAACCCCAAATGATGCTGCCTTCAGGAAACGTGGGCACTTTGATGATATATCACTTCACTCTCCACTTTAATTTCTTGATAGATGTTGTCGAAGTAATGCTAATGGGTCAGTTTTGATGAATAAAAATTAGAAAATATGTCAGGTTGTTGACTTTTACCTAAAGATACAATGTGTCTGAAATCCAACAGAAAACACGAACGCAGCGTAGCATCTTTTTGGCTAGTTTGTGCTGTAATAATTTTCACTTGTGATGCTATTTTTTTGAGATATTCGTGCAAAATGGACCTGAAGTAGTGCCATATGTTTGTGCTAGTTCATGATGCTACGCTTGTAGCGTCTGATGCGTTCCAAAGATATCACACGTATATAGAGCTAGATGCGAAATGACAAACTCGGCGGCGTTAGAAGATGTATATACAACTAGATGCGAAACGACAGACTTGCTGTCTTCGTCAACAGCTGCCATCTTAAAGCAGTAGATTCCTCAGGAAGGCTCTGTTGTAACGAACCTAAGGTGAGTATCTTTTTATGTAAAATACTCTTAAATTGGCAAAATCTTGACTTGAATCTATCTTTAAATGATGAAACAGTTTTAAAATTTTAAGACTGCTTTGACTTGAATGTGGTGCGCCCGCCGTTGTTGTGCCAATGTAGTTACCGCTGGAAAAATTGTATCCCCTGGGCAGAGCCATATGGAGGTAGATTTGTATCTTTATTATTCAATCAAAAAAAGTTGCTACTATCAAAATATATATTTTCAACCCAAAAAAATGTTCCTTCAATCAAAAAATCTTTTTTTTTTTTTTCATTGAAGTCAAGTTTTTTTTCGATTGAAGCAACTTTTTTCATTGAAGTAATGTTGATTTGTGTTTGGGCCAAATTTTGGCTAGGACATTTTTGTCTTTTTTATTCAATCAAAAAAGAAGTTGCTTCATAAGAAATATATATTCAAAAAGAAAAATCACTTCAATCAAAGAAAAGAAGAATTTCATAGAAAGAAAGTTTTTTAATGCGAAAAATTATTTGAGATTGAAAAATTTTCATTTGAACACCTAATTTTTCATTGAAAATTTTTCGTTGATTGAAGCACTCCTTTTTGTGTTTGGGCCATATTATGGGTGGGAAATTTGTGTCTGAATTATTCCATCCCCAAAAAGTTGCTTCAATCAAAAAAATATTTTCAATCAAAGAAAACATTCATTTGAAAAATAAAATTGCCCTCCCCTAGAGAAAAACAATTTTGACCCATTATTAATTTTTTTTTTTTTTTTTTTTTCACTTTTCGACCACCAGAGGGGGCATGCCCCCCGTGGCCGCCCCTTAAAATCCGCATATGGCTACAACCGTAGCATCATGAACTAGCACAAACAAATGGCACCACTTTGGGTCCATTTTGCACTAATATCTCAAAGATGATAGCAGCACAAACGAAAATTATTGCAGCACAAACGAGCAAAAAAGATGCCACGCTGCGTTTGCGTTTTCTATTGGATTTCAGACACATTGTTTCTTTAGGTAGAAGTCAACAAACTGGCATATTTTCCTATTTTTATTCATGAAAACTGACCAAGAGTCGTTCAGAGTTACAAAAGACAAAGCCCCCCCTTAGCATTACTTTAACTACAGGTATCAAGAAAATAAAGTGGAGAGAGTGAAGTGATAATTAATCAAAGTACCCACGTTTCCTGAAGGCAGCATCATTTGGGGTTGCTTTGATAGGCTATCAATTCAACACGCCTCTCCTCGAGGCCCCGCCCCACCGCGTTAAAACACGGACAAAAGTTTTGAAACTGAAAAAAAAAAAAAAAGATCTGAAAGCGAAAAAAAGATTGGAAAGTGAAAAGATTTGAATATGGAAAAAAATTGAAACTGAAAAAATAAGATCTGTAAGTGAAAAAAAAAAAAAAGATCTGAAAGTGTAAAAAAAAAAACTTTGAACCTGAAAATATCAACTTTGTAACTGAGAAAAATCAAAACGTTTTTTTCGCTTTTGAAAGATTCAGGAATAAAACAAACATTAGGTTTCACTTTCTTTTTTTTCCGATCGTTTCTTTTTTTCAGATTACAATACCGTATTGGCCCGAATAGAAGACGGCCCTGATTACAAGACGACCCCCTCTTTTTCAAGACTCAAGTTTGAAAAAAGACTTTTTGAACACCAAATTAATTTTTATACAGAAAATAATTACAGTACATCCGAAACAAATAACAATATATTTGAGAGAAAAAGCATGTTATTTTGCCTCATTCAAATCTGAACATTTAAATATGTCAACTAAAGTGCAATCACATTCGTAAAGGAATGGCTTCTGGTTTTTGAAATGTAAATAAACCAATCTATTGTGATAAAACAACAAAATTGCAATAACTGCATTAACCATCAAAGTGAAGTCTAACTGTAACTGTAGTCTTGAAACAAATCTGAATAAGGAAAAGTATTGCAATAAAATAATGCAAACTGGTTAAACTTGAGAGTAACTGAGATCTGTCATGACAGAACATCGCTTCAGTGATATCTGCCGTCATCTAGCGTCATGAATGGGTATAATGTCTAGACCGCGAATATAAGACGACCCCCTCTTTTTCAGTCTTATTTCAATGCAAAAAACACAGTCTTATATTCGGGACAATACGGTACTTTTGGCCTTGATTTAACATCATACACTTCTGGGAGATGATTGGATGAAACTTTACCCATCGAAATCAAATTGTGAGGTTTGGCACGCCTTATTTTTGGCTCTTTGCAAATGGCTGACCAAACGCAACTTCAAAAAGGATAATGTTAAGTGCTCATTTCACATTGAAAATAACCAAAGAAAAAAAAGCACTTTGTTCTGGTGGTGTTTGAGTAAAGTAAAAATCAGCGCAGACTTGCCCAGCAGAAAAAATGTGAGTCCGAAGGGTTTAAGTCAAAAACTTAACTGAGTGAGTAGTTGACAGCGAATGAAGGAACAAAATCCCTTTATTCGTTCTTGAGGGATTGTCAACACAAACGTACAGACTCGATTAAATCGATCTCACCTCTCGCTGTGTAGCGAGACTTTAGAGGGTTCCACGTTGGGGTTCTCCCACTCCATCTGCGGGCAGTGCATGAAGTAGCACAAGGTGTAGAGCGCCTCGGGCTCCCAGTGGACGGAGCCGGCCGCGCCGTCCGAAGTGCCGCCGGCCGTGCCGTGGCGGTGATGCGGCGGGGTCCCGTTGGCCGCGTTCTTGACGTGGAGCGGCTGCAGGTGGTGCATGGCCCGTGACACCAAATCACCTGGGGACGCAAGAAGGATATCCAAACAGAAAATGGAGCTTTTAAAAGATGCGATCATGTTTGACGACGATTGACGTACGATCTGTTTTATTGTCTTCGGCGACGGCGAAACTTTCTATTTTATTTTCGGATAATGCCTTGAGGAAGTTGCGATCATTTTTCTCTTTTGGAATTGTTGAAGGTTGTCTGTCAGGCGGGCTTTCCAAGATCAAGAAAAGAGGCGCGATGGTGGCTGGAAGGCATCCAAAAGCCCTCTCGGGGGGGTTTGGCCAAATAACCACTTTGATTTTTAACGAGACAAACGGCTAATGCCTCCCTTGATGAAGCGGCGGGTCGCTTCATTAATTCTTCTGCTGCTCTTGCTTGTTTTTTTTTTTTTTTTAGTCCTGCTCTGATTACCTCAGCAAAATTCAAAAGAAAAAAATAGCATATCGTGTTGTTATTCCCGGTAGGAAGGACTCATCACTTTGTATTTTACGCTTATGGAATATGCAAATGAGACGGTGACTAATGAAGTGTCAGCTCGAGAAACGTTTTGACGTTTATTCCATAATCCAAAATGGGATCCCCATAGCAATATACAGTGTGGTATTCATTAACCGGAGCTATGTTGAGAATTTCCTTTGGAAAAATTCCATTGAAAAAATGAGAAGCGCCCTCAATAGTTGCCTTTCCCATGAAATTTAGCATTTTTCTAATAGTCCTTGTCTTTTCCCTCCCCAGAAAAACAACAACTGCAATGTAAGCGTTCCGAGTCAGACCATAACGCGTTTCCTGCCCGGTGTTTATTTTGCGTTGGAAAACGAGGCCGATTTTTGTTTGGGATGAATGGATTCATTGTTTAAAGTGAATCCTTGGCAAGCGAGGCCGCCCGTGTCGTCCTTGAGCTCGACGATGGAAGGCCGCCTGTACGACCGATGCCAAAAGGACGCCTCCCAACTTCAGTTCAAGAACACAAACACTTAGAAACTGAAGCTGTCGAGTGCTATTAAGTGTTCTTCGACTTTCCAATTTGGCCGAAATATAAACTCCCTTTTCGAAGAATAATTGAAAAATGGCTTCCTGTGTCCCTTATCATCTTGATCATAAAATGTCGGTATCGAGTTTCAATGAGTAAACATTCATCGGCCCCTCCCAGTGAATCAGGTTTCTTTCGCCATCAACGGCAAACGACAGGTTTCAAACGCGTGCGATCCCAACCGACAAAGATTGAGGGGCTGTTTACATGGTGACTCTCCGAGAATGCGAAACATTTCAAATTTGTGTCTCCATTCGAAAAATGTCACAATTCTGCATGAAAACGATGTTGTATTCATGCCAGGCCCTAGGGGGCAGTGCAGATTTACAGGGCGACAGAGAATGATGCACTTTGACCCCACCAAGCTCCCTCAGCGTGGAAAAAAATATGCTCGCCCACTCGAAGCAATGGCATTTTTCTTTTGTTCAAAAAGGCACAAAAATGGAAACATTCAACATATTTAATTTAAAAATATTATTAAAAATTAAAGCCGACATTCCGCCATATTTGCTGTTTTTAATGTTTAGTAGCACCGCTGCGCACGCCCAATGTGACGTGTTCGAGTGCTGACGTTATCGTCGCAGTCTCGCGCCGCGGGAGCTTTTGATATGCATGCCAAGGAAGCCCCCCCTTAATCACCCGCAATCGGATTCTTCCACTTTGGAGGCAGGATTCAGAATTTTTTGTCTTCGTCAACACCATATGCACGCAAGGCGAGTCCACTACTCAGTTATTATGACACAGAGTCGCCATGTAAACTGCCCCTGAGCCTTCCCATCACGGAACTGAGCCGACTTGTCGGTCAAACTCGGGAGGCGTGTCTATCGGGACGACCGAAAGTCAAATCGGTCACGTCCGCCCGTGAAGATTTACGCCCCGTTTCCATCATGCCGAATGTGTCACGCGGCGAAAAATGAAGCGCGGCGGAGTATAAAGTCGGGGATAATAAAAAATAGATGGCCCGGAGATGAAAGGCGACACATGCCAGTGAATCTCTCGGCTGTCTGCGAGTCCAGGAGCTCTTCCATTAAAAGAAGCCATTACGGAGGACGCGGATAATGGAGAAGACGCGCTCGGAGAAGGGTGGCAAAGGAACCGATGCGTGATACTCACTGAGCTCTGCGATGCTTCCCACACGCGTGGCTAGCAGCGACTGCTCCAGCGTGCGGAGTTCGGCCTGGCCGTAGCAGCCGTGACCCGAGCGCTGCTGCTGCTGCTGCTGCTGCTGCTGGTCTCGGTGCAGGTTGAGACTTTCGGGCAAACTCGGCACACCTGAACACAAACAGAAGGTTCGGGCTCATTTTAACCAGAGGATTAAGCTCAAACTTCTGATCGTATCTTATGTTTAACACCATAAAAGACTTTTATTCCGCAGCTTTTCTTATCAAGGCGGCAGCAGAATTTAATCCCCGCGCAAACACGAGCAAGCTTTTACTTCTCGTCTTGGGGAAAAGCGCGGCGTAAACAACATTTGGAGTCAATCCCCAGTAGCGAGCCGGGAATCCGGCGAGGAATGTCGGCCGGCGAACGCGAGCGGCAGGAATTCCGCCAGCCTCTCCCTTGAAAGTCCCAGAGAGGCCTCATCAAAAAAAACATTCCGGAAGCAAGTAGACGGCGTTTGAAGGAAAGTCATCAAACGTCAGAGGCTTTTAAGAAGACTTTTTGGAGAGTCCACGTGCTAGCCGAGTTGCACGTCGCTAAATTATTTCACTGGCTTTAATGCCAACGGGCTTTCAATCCATTTCATTGTCTTATTCACATGCAAAAAGTACGATCATAGTTGGGAAGTTTCTATTCAGAAACCTATCCAGTGCACCATTTGAAACACCTCGCTACTTATCGCCTCCGCCAGTAGGTGAAGTTTACAGGAGACGGAGCTTATGTATTGGCTTCAGTATGTTTGCGTTGAAGTTGACGCAAGAACAGATACAGGGATCTTTTGTAATACCAAATGGAAGAGGTGATAACATTTTAGGGTCATGAGGTCAGAAAAGGAAGTGAAGCCAACCGGTGGGGGCCAACATTCCCCGCGTACTGACTCCATGTTCCAAAAGTTTGAAGAAGGCTCGCAGAAAACAGGTTGACAATTTATTCGTCGACAATGGTCAAAAAACAAGGCCAAACAGACGACGGAGGAACAATGCTGGGTCCAAAACAAGGCTACATAGAAATGTTTCCGAGCAGCGAACCCTTTGTTATCTCAGTGTCCAGTCTTTTTGAAAGCCGCGATGGAGTGGGCCGGGCCGAAGGTGTGGCCGGGTGTTGTCTTGGGATCATCTCTCTGTGGCCGGTTTTGGGCGGTTAGGTTCGTGCGTCATCCATCGTGGCTGGGACGTTGTTTTCTGAAATTTCCAGGTTCGCGGTGAATCAGTAACAGGCACACTTTTGCTCAATAGATGATGTTTATTGATTAGAAAATGCAGAATAAATGAGATTCATTGATTACAATCCCACGAGAGCAAGCAACAAGTATCAAAAACAAGCATAACAAATGTCAACGATGACGCTAGATTTGAGTTTGTCAATCCCAGAATCCCCGCGCTACGTTACAGCACAACCAAGTGTCCCCTAGCAATGAAAATCGCTTACCGTGACAAATGAGTGGGAAGCCAGCAACACTCCAGCAGAGCGGCAAAGGAACAGAGCCAGGCGATCCGTACGTGACCCCTGGCGGACGTCACGGGTCGCCCGGAAATGTCCCGTTTTGTAAGGACGCACCCCTCGGAGGCGGAGAAGCAAACGTCTGCCCCAGAGCGGCGCGGCCCCGTCCAATCACAAACATTTAAGCTACTTTCGGTTCAGCCCCTTGAAAAAGGGCTTTTCACATGGGACAAATGAGCTGTGCTGCAACAGATGCAACAAATGGTAAATATTATGGGTGCAAAACAAGTTATCTCTATGGGACCCAGGCGTGTAGTAAAACAATACTATGGTGCAAAACAAGTTATCTCGTGAGATTCTCAAGCGCGTCTCCTAACTATGGGAACAAGGTGAAAAACAATAGAAGTTGTTACAATCTATGTCACAGAAGCAATCATACATCACAAAAGCATAATGTAATATTTTCCCCCATCACTCCGCTCTTTGATCCGGATTGAATTTATCATAAGGCATAATGTGCTAATGCACTTCGGGTCACATAATATTTTCTCCATCAGACGTGGTTGCCACAGCGACCGACGCCGGTCTTGACGTCCCGAGCGCCCGTTATCGACTTTATATCCTGGTTGGGCGGCCGATGCTTCTTGTTTTAGGACAGAGCGCCCTGCTCTTTGTCCTTGGAGTGGCCGGGAGAACTGATTGCGAGAGTTGTTGCGTCAATCTTGCTCGTGGCGCACACGTTGGGCTTTGGTGATAAGATGGCATTGTGTATCTATTCTGCTTCTTCTCATTAAACTGGTGTAAGTGCTATTTATTTTATATTAGGTGTGTTAGAGTAGTACAAACAGTCCTACAGTACATGTAAGAAACGATACTATTCCCTGATTGATTATACTAAGTGTGTTAGAGTAATACAAACAGTTACTGTATATGGTGTGTGCGAGAAAGGTAACTATTCCCTTCAGAAGGATAAACGTGATTGGGATGGCAGCAGATCGGTTCAACTCTTTCCTGCCCTTCTATTTGATGGCCATTCATCCACTTTGCACCTTCAAACGCCGGCACAAACGGACGCATTTCCCTTTTCGGCGGGATTACACCGGCGATAATCCTCGTCAAGGTCAATTAATTGACACGGATCTTCCGTCTGGATGACGCGCATCAAACAGCTTTTTCTTTCCACCTGCAGGAATCGATTCTCTCCGGGAAGAGTGCGGCAATCCCGTCCCCTCCCGAACGAACGCCGGTGAGCAAACTCTGCCGGAATATTAACAGGTAGTCGCCATGGCAACAGGCCATTGCGCCGCCATTGGCTCAGCGGGTCTTAGTGTAAGGGAAGCACAAACGCAATAAAAAGAACCTCTCAGCTGAGGGCCTGCGTGCGTATATCGGATGGGCGAGCACAATGTGTTTTCCCTTGCAGCGGTGACGCTACGAGCACTGCGAGGATCGTGAAAACAAATCAATACGTCATTTTCAGATGAGTTTTCGTGGGGCTCTTTCAGCGCCGTTGACCATGATCGACATCCGATCATGTGGCTCTTTTAAAATCAAGCGTGTTGGTCACCGGACGTCCAATTCATTTGAACTGGGAGGCTAGCGCCGAGTCCTCCCAGTCCATTCCCATCGCCGTCAAAATTTGGATCCTAATGTGTGTGAAGTTTGGAGGCCGTAAAGGAGCTTTATTATACAACTGGAGATGACGAGAAACGGAAAGGGAGAAAACGGCGAGTTGACATTGAAATAAAAAGCTAAAACTCTCCCTCTCACAAAAAGGTAACGCCGGAAAAGAGCGGCCGCAACGGTCATGACACAATTCCAAGTGTTTTGGGACATTTGCAGAGGCAGCTCGGCGGGCGTCACGTAACCAGTGCACTTCCGGGTCAATGGGCGACCAATCACAAAGGTTGCGATGGCAATTCAAGTACGTTAGGGTTACGCCCATTTTGCCCGTTTGCTCAGAGAAATGACATGATGTCAAACGATTTTTTTTCCCACTTTGACTAATCTCATTCCATTCAGCTCAGCGGCAGCTGCGCAAGGCAATGAAAACAGAATTTCCTTGGGGAAGGCAGAAATGCCAAGTCCTGACAGTAGCATATCTGCGCAGTAAAGACGTCGCTCATCATTTTGCCGCCGTCAGCAGCCGGCGGGGGTGGCGCAATTCCGGCCCCTGACAGCTAAGATGCTGACTGAGGTTGAGGGGGCGCGGTTAAGGTCGGTCGGGGTCCCGTCTCATCCCGGCCTGCCACTTAGCGTCACCGTGACAGCGGCGCCCGAGGGGACGCCCCGTCAGCCGGCCCGTTAATGGAGGTGTCAGGTGTTCATCCAATCAGACGCACCGTTCAATTGGAGACGCACCGTGACGTGACGGTGACGGGGGTCACCTTTACCGGCACGGTTGAAAGGAAAGGTAACGAAGGTTAGGAAGCTCCCGACCCAACAAAATGGGAAAATGAGAAAATGCCATTTGGGAGGAAATTGTGTGAGAATGATTTCCAGTCACTTCTTGATTTTGAAGCATTTCCGGGTCACTTCCTACTCATTATTAGGAGTGGGAACCTCTTGGTACCTCAAGATACGATTCGATTTGCGATACAAAGCTCACGATAACGATGATCTGACGATATGGCGATACAACGATTATCGATACATTGGTCAGGAAATCATTCCAGGATATTCTACAAACAATTAAGAAACAGAAAAACAAGCTTCTGCTGTGAATTGGAATGAGTTTATCACTTGTAGACGTCCAATCCATTTAAAGTGGGAGGGTGACATTCGTTCATTCGCTGCCATCCCTCCCACTTCAAACGGATTGAACGTCTATGGCCGGTAGTGGCGGCCAATGCCAGGCAATGAGGTCATTTTGAGCAATTTAAGGTCATTTTGCTTTTGATTTTCAGTTACCTCTGTTGATTTTGGGGTATTTTATGGGTCTCTTCCTGCTCAGTTTGAGTTACAGAACAGGAAGTAACCTGAGAATCACCCAAAAGAATAGGCAGTGACTCAAACTCAGCAGAAAATGACCTGTAAATGCCCTAAAATGAACAGCAAGTGACCTTTAAATGCCCTGAAAATCGGCGTCGAGCACAGTCAGTGCAGCCCTAGAGTTAACTGAGATACTATCATGGTGGAAGATTTTGGTAGCAACTTGTTGGTTCATTTTTTTTTTTTTTTTGGACACCTTTTTAAAATGTTATCTCGATCCCTGGCAGGAGCATATCGATAACCTTTTGAGATACAAAGTATCACGATATATCACCATTTTGATATTTTGTCACACCCCTACTCATTATCTGGGGCCATCATCAGATTTTATTTTTGTGGATCCACCAATCACTGCTGGCCAAAAGTATTGGCACCCCTGCAATTCTGTCAGATAATGCTCCCTTTCTCACAGAAAATGACTGCATTGACAAATGCTGTGCTAGTAATATCTTCATTTATTTTGCTTGCAATGAAAAAACACAAAGGAGAATGGAAAAAAAAAATTCATTATCATTTTACACAAAACCCCAAAAATGGGCAGGACAAAAGTATTGGCACCTTCAGCCTTACACTTGGTAGCGCAACCTTTAGACAGAACAACTGCGAAAAAAAACACTTCCTGTATCCATCAATGAGTTTTTTTTTACAATGCTATGCTGGAATTTTAGACCATTCTTCTTTGGCCAACTGAGATTTGAAGGGTGCTATTTTCTGATTTCTCCACAGGTGTTCTATGGGATTCCGGTCTGGACTCATTGCTTTCTCTCAAAGCATTTTCTAGTGCTTTTTGAAGTGTGTTTTGGGTCATTGTCCTGCTGGAAGACCTCTGAGGAAAACCCAGCGTTCTACATTATACTGCAAAATTTGTTGGTAGTCTTCAGACTTCATAATACCATGCAGACAGTCAAGCAGTCCAGTGCCGGAGGCAGCAAAGCAACCCCAAAACATCAGGGAACCTCCACCATGTTTGACTGTGGGGACCGTGTTCTTTTCTTTGAATGCCTCGTTTTTTTCCCCCTGTCAACCAGGGGTAGCCAACTCCAGTCCTCGAGGGCCCCTATCCAGCTTGTTTTCCATGTCTCCCTCCTTTAAAACACCTGAATCAAATGATCAGCTCATTAGTAAGCTCTGCAGGAGCCTGATAACGATCCTGATTATTTGAGTCAAGTGTATTGGAGGAGGGAGACATGGAAAACAAGCTGGATAGGGGCACTCAAGGACCGACGTTGGCCACCCCTGCTGTAAACTCTATGTTGATGCCTTTTCCCAAAAAGCTCACCTGAGCAGAGAACATCCTTCCAAAACGTTTTTGGCTTTCTCAGTTAAGTTTTGGCAAGCTCCACCCTGGCTTGTTTTTGTCTCTGGATCAGAAGTGGGGTCTTCCTGGGTATCCTACCATAAAGTCCCTTTTCATTTGGACGCCGGCTGATATTACGGGTTGATACTTTTACCCTCGGACTGCAGAACAGCTTGAACTTGTTTGGATGTTAGTCAAGGTTCTTTATCCACCATACGTACAATGTTTCATTGAAATCGCTTGTCAATTTTTATTCCCCTCCACATCTAGGGAGGTTAGCCACAGTGCCATGGGCTGTACTTATTGATGACACTGCGCACAATAGACACGGGAACATTCAGGTCTTTGGAGATGGAATTGAAGCCTTGAGATTGCCCATGCTTCCTCACAATTTTGCTTCTCAAGTCCTGAGACAGTTCTTTGGTCTTCTTTCTTTTCTCCATGCTCAATGTGGTACACACAACGCACAGGACAGAGGTTGAGTCCATTTTAATCCATTTTAACTGGTTGCAAGCATGATTTAGTTATTGCCACCCCTGTTACGTGCCACAGGTAAGTAACTGGTGCTGTTAATTACACAAATTAGAGGAGCGTCACATGATTTTTCAAAGGGTGCCAATACTTTTGTCTGGCGCATTTTTGATGTTTTGTGTAAAATAATATTGATTTTTAAAAAATTCCATTCTCTTTTGTGTTTTTTTAATGGCAAGCAAAATAAATGAACATATTACTATCAAAGCATTTGCATTTTCTGGGAGAAATTGAGCATTATCTGACAGAATTGCAGGGGTGCCAATATTTTTGGCTAGCACTAAATGGAGTCCAAGTTGAAAGTCGGAATGGAGAATTTGTGCCATTGGAAAGGATCTTTGTCCAAAAAATTGAACTTGTGGGAAAACAAGCCAGCATTGTGCGAATTTTCGGAACATTTGGGAGTTGAAACGGTGTGAATCGGGTGTCAAATGGAGATAAGTTATTGCTCCATTGGCACCTAAGCTAAGAAAGGAGTTCAAAAGTATGTTCATTTTCTATCCACGGGAGAATTGTGGGTAATGTCGTCTCCCGAGATGAAAGCAGCAGCTCTCGACATCCTGGAATGTTTGCTGGGCCGCCTTGCCTAGCCTTTGTTGTCTCTGAGCGATTGCGCTCGCTCAGCCGATAAATGCTCTCATTTGTGACTCTAAAGCGGGTTTTCCTTCTTGGAAATAAGTAGTAAATATGCCACTTATGTTTATGCCGAGACGTGCTGAAAAGTCAAGAAATACAAAAGGAGGATTGGAGTTTCGTTCATGAAAGTGAGCTTCGAGGACCAGATATCATCCTAAAGTATCGGGCTAAATCCGCAGGCTCCATTTAGTTTGGTTCCGAGTTTGCTCCAATTAGCGAAGTGGGTCACGAGGAGCGGCCGAGGATGTCGGCCAGTTGAAAAGCTGAACTCTCCAGCACGATGCGGCCGGCCGGGCCTCGCCCACAGCACTCGCGCGTTCCCAAAATAAAACAGGCGAGATCCGGATGAGGCTAACCCTACGTGGGAAAGTTTAAACTGGACTTTCTATCATTAACTTGAGGGCAGGATGCCACTTTAGTCAGCTAAAATCATTTCAAAACACTATTTTGAAGCAAGCCGCTCTTAATTTGTACTTCCTGCCCACCGTATAAGGTCATAAGTTCAGCAGCGGTCATACAAAAAAAAGCCTTGGATTGGAAGCCTGCTAGTGACAGACTGTGTGGGAAAAAAAAGTGGGACCTTTCATGTTAAAGCTTGAACTCAAAGGGATTGGGTAAATCCTTTGAAAAAGAGAAGGTGAGACGTTCAGAAGGCAAGAAGAAAAAGAAGCCGCTGGCTGTTTGCTTCCTGCAGCCGCATAAACATGTTTTGGAAATATATATATTTAAACACAACAGGCATCCGTGGGGGTGAAGGGGCGGTTTTCCCTGGAAAATCCACACAACTTCACACCGAGATATCATCTACCTCCTCTAGGGAGCAAATTATCTCCCCCCCACATGAAAGCGGCAGCAGAAGTCAACACGCACGGTCATCCGCCACCCTCCTCCTCCTTCTTCTGTGTGATGTTTTCATTTTGCTTTTCACTAGCGAGCTACTGCCCAAACAACAAGGAGGACTTTTCAAGATGCTCATCTGCAAAATGTAAAAAACATCATCCTCAAAAGATTACGACGCAACATTGTGTTGCCACTGTACGATCGATGGCGGCGGCCCGAGGCGAGCGCTGTCCGCCGGTCGCACGCTCCCGACACGGCACGCGCCAACGATTTGTGCAACCGCGACCGCTCCCGATCCATAACGGCTACGATTTTCACTCCGGGAGAGCGAAGTGGCGTTCGTCGACGACCCGCTCGATCATTACCGCTGACCTCTTCACTTACTGGAGGATTTCTGGAGGATACATGAAGACACCCAGCCTGGATCCCACCAATTTCAATAACCTCCGCCCCATCTCCAACCTACCTTTCATTTCCAAAATTCTCGAAAAAACCATTGCATCCTAACTCCATAACCACCTCATTACCAATGACATTTACGAGCAGTTTCAATCCGGTTTCCGCCCCCTCCAAAGCAATGAAACAGCCTTACTTAGAATTGCAAACGACCTCCTCATAGCATCCAACTCTGGTTTATTATCAATCCTTGTCCTCCTCGGTCTCACTGCCGCCTTCGACACCATTTCCCACACTATCCTTCTCGACCAATCGACTCTCCTCCCTCGGTATCACCCACGCACCCCTTTCCTGGTTCACTTCCTACCTGTCTAACCGCACACAATTTGTCAAATTCGGCCCCAATAAATCCAATTCCCTCTCTGTCTCCGCGGGCGTGCCCCAGGGGTCTGTCCTGGGACCGCTCCTCTTTATCAATTACATTCTGCCCCTCGGTTCCATCTTCCACAAACACAACATTCACTTCTACTGTTACGCGGATGACACCCAGCTCTACATCTCCTCAAAACCAACCGCCTTGCTACCACGTTCCTCCCTCACCCTTTGCTTGGATGACATTAACTCTTGGTTCTCCTCTAAACTTCCTCCTACTCAGCAGCTCAAAATCAGAAGTCCTCCTGGTTGGAACCACCGCAATGCTCTCTAATGTCCATAAGTTCTCTATTACCATCAACAATGTACCGATCTCTCCTTCTACTCAGGTTAAAAGTCTGGGTGTCATCTTCGACAGCACGCTCTCCTTCCGGTCACATATCAACAGCATCACTAGATCATCCTATTTCCACTTTCGCAACATTTCTCGCCTCCTCCCTTCTCTCACCCGCCATACCGCTTCCACCCTGGTCTGTAATCTAATAACCTCCCGGCTCGACTATTGCAACTCACTGCTCTTCAGTCTCCCTAAAAAGTCCCTCCAGAAACTGCAGCTCCTCCAGAACTCAGCAGCACGCCTCATCACTCGGACCCCCGCAACACACTACATCACCACCATCCTCCATCAACTTCACTGGCTTCCCGTCAAAGAAAGAATCGCATACAAGATCTTCATCATCACCTTCAAAACACTCCATGGCATGCCCCCCCCTACCTTTGCAACCTTCTCTGTTTAAACAATCCACCCTGTCCACTTTGCTCTTCCACTATTCTCCCCCTTTCTGTCCCCCGTGTCCGCCTCTCCATCTTTGGTTCCAGAGCTTTTAGTCAATGTGCCCCCCAGCTCTGGAACTCCCTACCCCCCTCGTCACAGTGTATCTACCCTATCACTTTTCAAATCCAGACTCAAAACACACCTGTTCACGCTTTCTTACCCACCATAACCCCTAGCTCTGTTATATCTTTACTTCTCTTTATTGTGCTTTTATTCTTTTGATATCTTTTTTGTTGTTGTTGTTTTTAAATGATTGTTTTGATCGTACTGTGATTCCATTTCTCTTGTGAAGCGTCTTTGTGTGGCTTGAAAAGCGCTCTAGAAATAAAATGTATTATTAATATGATTACATGTATGATTTTTTTTTTTTTACCAGTCACCACTCATGTTATTGTTGGTGTGTACACTATCATTTTGAGCTTTTTTCCTCTGTTTTTCACGGACGGATCACAATGAACATTGGTAGGTAGGATCTACGGATAAATACGCATCCATCCAATTTTTTTTTTTTTTTTTTGTATCCAATCAGCATACTCACTCCATCTAGTCCTACCCCTTCTGGAACCCGATCATAGCAATTTGCGCCTAAATAGAGGGTGCTAAACATGTTTATTGACACTAAAATGGAATAACAAGCGTCCCACTAGCGTGAAGTCATCCAGGCCAAGTGGGGGCGGCGCGTGCTGATGGATGGCCCATCTTGTGCAATATAGATTGACGGCCCCCGGGAGGTAAACACTTGATTGTTTCTCCGTTCGGGCCTCGGCCTGACAGCGAGGGGGAGGCGGCGGGCGACGTTCCGGGGTGCATTGCGACAGATTGTAAATTCAGCGCGTGCAGCGCCGCTCCGTCGCCATCCGTCTTGTCCTTCCTCCGCCGTCTTATCGGCACCATCGCTGGTTGTCTTTGCGCTGCATCTTTTCTTCAAATAAAAGGAATGAAACCAAGCGAGGAGAGATAAGAGAGAAGGCGGTGAGATATACCACTTAGAGGCTGATGGGTGGCAAGAACGCACGGTCACGTTTCTCACAAGGCCAAGTTTGTAGCTTGACGCGTCCCAATACTTTTGTCCGGATCCAATGTCCATTCATGAGTTCATTGACTGCAATTGACCGCAACTGTGACAGCGCTAAAGCAGGTCAGCGCTAGTTAATTACAGTGTGCGCTTCAACACAAACACACAACGCATGAATAACAGAGACTGCAAAAGACACAATATTCATAAAAAGCGGCATAGGTAAGTCGCGGTAATTAAGCCATGATAAACGAGTATCCGGCACGCTACATCCGTCATACTAATTTCCGGAATATTGCACACGCCTTATTGCGGGAGAGCTCATTTACCATCTGGCCCACAAAATTAGGAATTGTGCCAAAAGTGCGGCTTGCTTTTCTCCGGGGACCGTTTATCAAACTGGTCGCCGGTCTTCAACGTCAAATCTGTTTTAACTAAGAGGGTTGGCAGAGTGTGCCGGCCGCCAACTCTCTACGTCCACATTGATCGGACGTATATCGCCGTCAATGGCGGCCAGGCTAAAATGCTAGGAAAAATCTGACCATTTCCTTCCGGAAGGCTAATAATTTGAGTCCTCCACTGTCAAGTATCTGATATTTATCTCCTCAGCTCTGGAATATCCACCGGCCTGGAATTCTAATCAGGAAAGGTTGCGGCAGCGTGACAGGAAATGATTTACATCAAGACGGTCCTGAAAGAAAAGAGTACGCAACGGCAAACCGAACTAACGCGAAACTGTCAGAGCGGAGCAAATAAAACGTTCGGGCGTTCCAATTATCTCCCACAGGGAGAAAAAAAGTGACATTTATTGGCCTCCCTGTGGAAAAGAAGAACGTGGGAGGAGACGCGGCCTGAGAGCGGCATACCAAACGCGTCTCGGTAAATTTCGCCCAGGTCAGAGATGAGCCGGTCTGGGGAACCGAGCCGGGATGGTAGGAGTGAGAACGGCGACCTTTCCGAATGTTAGCGAGATGAGAAGGCTTATCAAAAAGGCATCAATATTAATAGACACACTCTAAAATTCCATTAGTTCCATGTAGACTTTGGGTGGCCTTGTTCAGATCCAATTTGGTGAATCAACTATTTTTCATTTTTATTGTGGGAATGCTTTGCGAGAGTCCAATTATCCTACGTTATTTTGATTTGGGGTTTTTTTGGTCAGCAAAACCTATTTACCCCAACATGATATTAAAAAAAAAGCCCCATTCATTAAAAATGGTCGGGAACTTTTAGAAGCATCGGTGCAGGGACCGCTAAGCAACGGAACCGTTTTAAAAAGTACACAGTAGTAGCCGGTATCTGATAAAAACCTATACGATAGCCGTTCCTATTGACTTTCGATGGGGAACAGCAAAAAAAATTCCCCGTTGACTTTCGGACCCATCCCAAAAAAAAAAAAATTATTTTTGTCTAACAAAATGTAACCCAATTTGCAAATTCGAATTACGGCTGCAGCTATCAATTATTTTAGTAGTCAATTAATCTGTCAACTAGTTAGTTCGAATAATCGAGTCATCGGATTAGGAGCATTGAATGCGTTGCGGAATAATAGTAAAACAAAGGCTTCAACAGTATAAAATACAAAACAAAATTCCCAACTGTTTCTTCAAACTATGCAGAATTGCACTTTTATTTAAAAATAAAATTCCTAAGCTTAGCTTTAACAGTATTTTTAAAAAAAATTAAGATCCAAGTACACCAAAAGAACAATTGGCTAACTTGCATAGCAAAATTACACTAGCTTAAATGCTATCAAATGCTAATGTTTTTTTTTGTTTGTTTTTACAGTTTGTTTAACACATCGTTCAAACAAATATTCCCACAAAAAAACTACTAACTATACCTTACTTACTTACCTTATGTTGGTCTTAACAGGAAGCAGCTGGATTCAGCCATGTTAAAAAGAGTTATGTCATATACATTGTTGGCCCTAGAGGACAGTGTATCCACCAAAATCAATAAAACTGAAACTAAAACACTTTCAAAACTAACCATTACAACGCCAATCAAATGGAACGAATACTTGAAGCAGCTCAGGAATGACAGCAACACCTTTGTTGTTGGGGGGGGATTCTACTTCTCGCAAAACAGCCCATCAAAAGCCTGGGCAGGCAGTACACCGCAGATCTGTCTGACAAGCAGATGGGGAAAGCTATCATGAAACGGTTCTGCGATGGCCTGGCAAGGATCGATCAAAGCCAACTCCCTGGGAAATACAAGGTCTGGTGCTACCAATTTACACTCTACCAGAGGATAATGTGGCCCATAAAAATGAGTGAGATCTCCTCATCGACCGCGAACAAGATGGATGGGAAAGCCAACTCATTCATCCGAAAGTGGTCGGGGCTTCCACGTTGCCTCTCTGAAGCCGGCCTCTTAGGAAAAAAACACGCTGCAGCTACCACTGAAGTCACTCCAGCTGGGCTACATGCAAGAGAAGGCCAGGTTGGTCCTCAAGCTTAGGGAGTCCACAAACAATTCAGTACGGAACGCTAATGCCAAGATTCTGACTGGCCGCAAGTGGAATGCCCAGTCGACCAAGCCATCAGCCGATTACAACACCAGGAGATCGAGTCCAGACAGGGAGAGTAGGCTTAGGATGGGGAGATGCACCACGTTTCTGGTCCGAGGCCATCCGCAAGGAAAAGAAAGAGATGGTGGTAGGTGACGAGGATGGAGGAAGACCACTACAAAACCAAAGCTGTGTTGCAAGGAGGCTGGACAACCTGGGAGGGGATCACGCATAGGAACATCAGTTGGTCAGACGTGTGGAAGATCCCACAGGCAAGACTTAGCTTCCCCATCCGTTAACCTATGACACGCTTCCCTGCCCTCGGAACCTCCACCAGTGGTTCAGGAGGGAGGAATGGTGTGCACTCTGCAATGTTCCCAACATAAGTCTCCAGCACATCTTGACAGGCTGTAAGATCACGCTCTCCCAGGGCCGCTATAGGTGGTGCCATGACCAAGTCCTGAGGAAGCTAACCGAAGTGCTGGAGGACTGTCGACAGGGAAGCAGATTATCACCACCTGCAGAGGACTCCACTAACTTCGTCGCAAAAGGAGGGGTCAGGAGAAGCATCAGGCCCAGGACAACAACAAAGCCCCTTTCCCTTGATCAGGAGTGGAGTATGAGGGTCAACCACGGAGATCACCATCATCTCTCTCCAGCCAGATATAGTCGTGTGGTCTGCAAAGGCAAAAGCAGGGTTCCGTATCGAGCTCACAGTACCCATGGAAGAGGGGATTGAGGCAGCCTGTGAACGCAAGAAGGCCAAGGACTCAGAGCTGGTTGCTGAGTGCCGAGAGGCTGGCTGGAAGACTACCATCTACCCAGTGGATGTCGGATGCCGAGGCTTTGTGGGGATGTCAACAATACGCCTCCTGAAGGACGTGGGACTCACAGGCAGAAGACTCAAGACGGCGATAAAAGACCTGGCAGAAGAGGCTGAAAAAGGGAAGTTTTGGCTCTGGCTCCGGACAAAACCTAGAGGAAGAACACCTAACCCCCAGACAACAGCCCCAGGGGACAACACCCATCAGCTGCAGGAGGTGACAGGGAGACGTCTAGGGTTGGGCATCGTTTGAAATTGAACGATTCCGGTTCCAATCCCGATTCCACATTTCTAAATCCGGTTCCGACTGATTCCCGATTCCGATTCTTTTAAGAGGCAGGGTCAAAAAAAAAAAAGCAAGTTCCAAAAAATTGCAGTTTATATTAAAGTCTTAACTTCTCAACATTTTTTTAAATTAAATGAACTTCTCACAGGGCTAATTATAACTTGTATAAAAGTATCAGTTTTTAAACTCGAGCAATTTTTTCCCGCTAGGCGGTCAGGGCATCGAAACAAGGAATTGAAATTTAAAAATTCGAACGATTCCGGGAGCATCGGAGTGTTAGAACCGATTCCCATCGATGCTCGATGCCCAACCCTGGAGACGTCCCTGTCACTGCTCCGCCACCAGGAGATGTAAATGGTGGTTTCTGGCTGATGACCCTGCGTCCGACCAGTGGGCACTGGAGGAGGTACGACAGGCAGTAATGCCCAGCAGGAACTACCATCTTCCTGTATAATCCTTATTTTAAATAGAAACACATGACTTTTTTTGTGGGGGAAAAAAAGAAAAAAGATCACAACAAAGCTTGTTCCGAGCAGAAACCAATTTGAGGTTACAGCGCGTTCTGGATGCCTGCCCGGATAAACGTGTGATGGGATTTGATGATGTAATGTGACAGGATGAGCACATAGTTTGCATGTAAGCATGCAAACTTCTATTGACTGCAGGAGAATATTTCTGATCTTGGATTATTGAGTGCAGAGTGGAAAAAAAATATCAACGTGTAGGAAGATGGCTCACTGACAAGTTAAAGTTAACTGGAATTCAGCCTGTCCGGTGAGAAGAAAATGACGGATCTTTTTTCCTCGCCATGACTACGCCACGGAGGCGAGGTTCCCCTAATTGCCCCGGCTACGAGTGCTACCATGGCAACACTGTGGCACATTCCGCAGCGCCCGGGAAAAAAAAGATGCTAATCGTTGTGGTTGTTTTAGTGTCCGAAAGAGACGCGCCGCACGTGCCAATTGTGCATCGCCGGCCCGCTGTTCGATGCCCGCTGTCATTTCAATGATTTTTCCACGGTGTTTGACATCCATTTGACCCGCAGCTGTCGCCTAGTACAGTTTAGTGTCTCATTTAGATGTAAAAAGCATCATAATCGAAGGGAAAGTTTGCGTTGGGAAGTCTCTTTGGCAGGATGCAGTTGGCGGTGACAGACACCCAATCCATTTGCACAGAGACGATCGCTGCCGGAACTCCCGGTTCAAATGGATTGACGTCTTTCTTCGTTAACAAGATAGGAACTGAAAAGAACTGACCGGAACAAACAGAGTTTTCCAATTTCACCTTTTGGAGCCAAAACTCTCCCAAACGGGGACTTAATCATACGCGGCGTCTCGACCGGAAGTTTGGAAAGAACCAATTACAACTCCGGTTTCAGTCGGACCCGAGCAGACTCGTGACGGATGGCGGTCCATTAGGACTCGACGGTCAATAAAAGACCAGAAGGCAAATTACGGCCAGGGAGGGGGTAGCGATGCGGGCTCCGTTATCATTACTTGAACAAATGCGCAGCTTGCCTTCATCGCTCAGCGGCAATCGCAGAAAGATAAGCCTGACGCAACTCTGAAATTTATAAAAAGCTCTTCAACAGAGTGCATTTCGCCGTCCGCTCCTCCCACTGCGGTGCCCTGGCGCTTCGACCGGTCGCCGCAGATGGTCATCATTGCAGTCGATTGTCAAGAAATTGGTCATTTACGTGCTGGCTGGATAGAAGCGTGTTTCTCTAGCAGATAGACGGACGATTGGGTAGTTCTACTTCTCGTTTCCTGCTACAAATGTACTCGTAAAAATTCAGCGCAACACCGTTCCCAGAGGAGCGAACTCGGCAGCCAGCGCCATCCATCAAGGGACTCGGCTCATTTCCCCGCCGTGATTATCCCCGCTTTCGTCGGTCGGGAAAAAATGCGTGGCGCAACCGGGACGAGGATCGAGTCGACTCTCGTTGATCGCTCTCTTTCCCGATCGTATCGAAAGGTATCCCTTCCGAACCAAATCGTATAATTGAAGATATCGCTTTGGTATCAAATTACGACACCGGTATCCAGACCCACCTAGTATTTCCAAACCCTATTGTAATTTATTGTTATTCTTTTGTATCCCTTCACACTCCAGCTTGCCAAGTTTGTCTTTTAACAACTTTATTTGGGATGTGACACTAGCGAAAAGATTCCGCATCATTTCCACAACGTAACTGATGGCTCCCGCGGTGATTATCTAGCGGGCCGCAAAAAGCTCATCAAAACTGCTTCATTAATTTTTATATAACCTCGCAGAAACACACGCCACCGCAGAGAGGAAGGGTTACATCGTGCTGTGTTCGACTTGGAAATAACGCCGCGCAGTTAACTCGTCGGCTGATAGACGCAAAAGAACTGATTGGTTTGGAACATTTTGGAGTTGCAACAGTGTGAATCGGGTGTAAAATGTACATACATAGGTGGCAAACATTTGGCAAGAAAAAAAAATGGATTTGTCGCTTGCGTAGAGATCAGCTGCCGACTTTGGCTACTGGAGTTTATTTAAATAAGGTATTAAAAGGCGGCTCCGGCTGGCTGTGTTGCAGGCGCTCTCGGCTACGAGCTGGCCTACTTTTGAGCAGCCCAAAAAGGCCGGCAGAAGCCGTCTGGCCCCGCCCTCCTCGGCCTCCCTAGACGGGCCGAGGGAGCCGCGTGATGCGCCGTTTACGCTCATTCGTGACCTCATCCGCGGCTGAATCACCGGCCAACTGAACACCCACGCGCGGTTCTCTCTTCACCGCTGCTCGGAATGAACTCAGTGAGTGCCACGGATGTCCAACCCATTTGACTGGCGTTTGAATGACGCTCCTCCTCGTCATACGGATTGGACGTCCGTCGCCGTCCAAGGCGCTGAATGACAACTAGCCATTCATTCCATTCCTGCAGCCTCCAGCGAAATATTCCTCCTGTAAATCTCAAGCAGACACACCAGCGATCCCGTAGGAGGCTCCACTTCTCCGCTGTGTGTGCGCGTGTGTGTGTGCAAGTGTCAAAATCAGAAAGGAGATGGCTGCTGAATTCTTTGTCGCACCAGCGCACACATACCGGAGGGGGAAGCCGAAAAGAAGTGTCAGGCCTCCTGACGCAAATAGGACGAGCCAGACCATGCACACACGCCTGCATGGCTGAAACCAATCTAAATGGACGGAACATTTGGTGCGGCACTTTTTCGGTGACTATTCCTGAATGTGAATAACAAAGGGAACTAAAAAAAATGCTATTTCTGGGCTTTGCTGTGTTGGTTGCTAAACACCTGTGGGTCACTTCCTGTTGATCTTTGGGCACTATGGGGAATTTTGACCTCCAATCAGTGTTGTTTTCTTCAGCAATGACGAAAACGAAAATTTCGATTTTGTCAACGAACACTTTTTTTTTTGTGTTTTGGGAGACTTAAACATAACGAGACAAATGCCAGTTTCCGTCTGACAAAACGAGAACGAAATGAAAATGCGCAATGGTTTCCGTCACATGTTCACAATATGTGACATTTTATGTAGTTAGTCTGCATCGCAGGTTTGCATACACGTTAAAATTTGTTCTCTTGGCCAGAGAATATGCAATGTTGATTTAGTCTTCAAAGGTCTGTGCTGAGTGATCATCACACCCTAAATGTCACTAGCCTTAGCATAGAGTTCACGTTTGCGTTAGCATTAGGCTAATGATAACGGCGAGCATCCTCATCCTCCACATCCTCTGTACTGTTTTCCTGCATAGTGTGTGTTATCACCAAGTTGATAGAGGCTACAATACAGTGCTGGCCAAAAGTATTGGCACCTCTGCAATTCTGTCAGATAATGCTCCATTTCTCCCAGAAAATGATTGCAGTTACAAATGCTTTGGTAGTAAAATCTTCATTTATTTTGCTTGCAATGAAAAAACACAAAAGAGAATGGGAAAAAAATTGATTCATTATCACTTCACACAAAACTACAAAAATGAGCTGGACAAAAGTATTGGCACCCTTTGAAAAAAATCATGTAAAGCTTCTCTAATTTGTGCAATTAACAGCACCTGTTACTTAACCTGTGGCACATAACAGGTAGTGGCAATAACTATATCACACTTGTAGCCAGTTAAAATGGATTAAAGTGGACTCAACCTCTGTCCTGTGTCCTTGTGTGTACCACGTTGAGCATGGAGAAAAGAAAGAAGACCAAAGAACTGTCTGAGGATTTGAGAAGCAAAATTGTGAGGAAGCATGGGCAATTTCAAGGCTACAAGTCCATCTCCAAAGACCTGAAAGTTCTTGTGTCTACCGTGCGCAGTGTCATCAATAAGTGTAAAACCCACAGCACTGTGGCTGACCTCCCTAGATGTGGATGGAAAAGAAAAATTGACGAGAGATTTCCACGAAAGATTGTGCAGATGGTGGATAAAGAACCTCGACTAACATCCAAACAAGTTCAAGCTGTCCCGCAATCCGTCAACCCGTACTATCCATCGGCGTCTGAATGAAAAGGGACGGGATACCCAGGAAGACCTCACTTCTGACCCGGAGACATAAAAAAGCCAGGCTGGAGTTTGCCAAAATTTACCTGAGAAAGCCAAAAACATTTTGGAAGAATGTTCTCTGGTCAGATGAGACAAAAGTAAAGCTTTTTGGGAATAGGCATCAACACAGAGTTGACAGGGAAAAATATTAAGCATCCAAAAGAAAACAACACTGTCCCCACAGTCAAACATGGCGGAGGTTCCCTGATGTTTTGGGGTTGATTTGCTGCCTTTGGCACTGGACTGCTTGACCGTGTGCATGACATTATGAAGTCTGAAGACTACCAACAAATTTTGCAGCATAACGTGAGAAAGCTGGGTCTCCCTCAGAGGTCAAGGGTCTTCCAGCAGGACAATGACCCAAAACACACTTCAAAAACCACTAGAAAATGGTTTGCGAGAAAGCACTGGAGACTTCTAAAGTGGCCAGACCTGAATCCCATAGAACACCTGTGGGGAGATTTGAAAATGGCACCATTTAAATCTAAAAAACCTGGAGCAGTTGGTCAAAGACGAATGGTCTAAAATTCCAGCAGAGCACTGTAAGAAACTCATTGATGGTTGTTCACAGTTATTTTGTCTAAAGGTTGTGCTACCAAGTATTAGGCTGAGGGTGCCAATACTTTTGTCCTGCCCATTTTTGGAGTTTTGTGTAAAATGATCAAGATTTTTTTTGCAAGCAAAATAAATGAAGATATTACTACCAGAGCATTTGTAATTGCAATCATTTTCTGGGCGAAATTGAGCATTATCTGACAGAACTGCAGAGGTGCCAATACTTTTGGTCAGCTGTGTATAGTCCGGTGCAGCTTATCTATGAACTAATGCCGTTTTGGCGTCAAATTTGGTCAGTGGTGGCTCCTAGTCAGGTGCGCCTTCTAGTCAGAAAATTACAGTAATACCCTGGTGCGCCTTGATTTCCTTAAAATTTTCATGTACCAATGAGGTGAATGGGGGGGGGGGGGGGGGGGGCAATTGTAGGAGTAGATTCATTTTGAAGAACTGAAATTCCCCAATTTTTTTCTCATTGGAAATGAATGGGGCTCTTTGAGGGGTGAAAACCCAGCATTTATACCGCAACCGTGAACGTTAGGAGCTAGGTTGAAAGCAAGAATGCATCGAAGTTGGAACGGCGCCGATCTTGTCGGCTGTGCAGTGCGACAAAAATGCAGTGAAATGAAGATCATTGGTTTAAACATCATACAAAAAGGGATTGTAGAAAACAAAGTTCTTTTTTTTATACATTTAAAAAAACTTTTGATTGATGACGTTTTAACTATGACATCCAATTAGGAGTGGGAACCTCTTGGTACCTCACGATACGATACGATTTGCGATACAAAGCTCACGATAACGACGATCTGACGATACAACAATTATCGATACATTGGTCAGGAAATCATTCTAGCATATTCTGCAAACAACTAATTAACAGAAAAACAAGCTTCTAGTGTGAATTGGAATTTGTTTATCACTAGCAGACATCCAATCCATTCGCTACCATCCCTCCCAATTCAAACGGATTGAACGTCTATGGCTGTCAGTGGCAGTCAATGCCAGGTAATTAGGTCATTTGTGGCCATTTAAAGTCTCACTGGAACAGCACCAAACAAAAGTTCCAGCATCATCACCTTTTCCAATGCAGATTCTTGACAAGGTGGTGATGCTGGAACTTTTCTTTGGTGCCGTTCCAGTGAGATTTAAAAAGATGATTGCCTGAAGAAGACATCAAAATTCCCCCAGTCCTTGATGATATGGGGCTGCGTGTCAGGCAAAGGCACTGGGGAGATGGCTGTGGGGAAATCTTCAATAAATGCACAAATTTACATTGAAATTATAGACAGCTTTCTTATCCCTCCAATTGAAAATATGTTTGTCATTTTCCAAGATGACAATGCATCATGCTACAGAGCTAAAACTGTTAAAGCATTCCTTGGAGAAAGACTCATCCAGTCAATGTCATGGCCTGCAAAATAGCCCAGATCCCAACCCTATTGATAAACTGTGGTGAAAATTGAAAAAAATGGTCCACAGCAAGACTCCAACCTGCATGGATGGATGATCTGGCAAATGCAATCAAAGAGAGTTGGCACCAAATTGATGAAGAATACTCAAGTCCATGCCTCAGAGACTGCAAGCTGTCATAAAAGTCAGAGGTGGTGCTACTAAATACTAGAGATGTGTTTTGATCGTTATTTCTTTGTTTGTTTCTCATGATTCCATATTTTTTCCTCAGAATGGAGTGATTCCATATAGATTTCCCTGCACTTGCTCTATAAAATTAACATTTAGTGACCACGGCAATGTTTTTTTATTCATTTCTTTTATTGTTTCTGAATGCTAAAGAGTTGCACTTTTGAACTAATTCATTATTTTTTTCAAGCTTTTTATCTAAGGTTGTTCTACATGATTATTAAGCTTGGCAGGAGCATATCGATAACCTTTTGGGATACAAAGTATTACGATATATCTCTATTTCGATATTTTGTCACACCCCACATCCAATGTTTTACCTACATTTCAGCTGTTATCACTAGATGAATTTCCATTACCCTTAGTCATTTGCAAAACTCAAATTTGGAAACGGATCGGTCGTCTATCGCTGTCAAAGACGACGAAACATGATCATTCATTGCCAGTCCCCCCAGCTCAAAAGGATTGGACGTCTCTCACAAAATGGTAGTTACTTTCAAAAAAATATCAAATGAGTAAATATTTCAAGGACAGATGTTTCTATTATCAGCTCGCTTCTTCAAATGCTCCTCGTGTCCCAGACAGACGGCCCACGCGTCACCGTGATGAAAATTTCCCGTCACCGCCTTTCGTCACCTTCCCACTAAGGAAACACGCCGCCTTGTTTATGTTGCAATATCGCACGCTTACAGCAACCTCGCGGACAGTTTGAAGTTGAGCAAGTCTGACTCATCTGTTCACAGAAAAAAATAAGCCAATAAAAAAAATTTTTTAAATGCAGGTCAGAGAAAAGCCACGCCGACTCTTTAGAAGATGACACACTGTCGGGTGAAAAGAAGCCAAAAAACACGCGAAAAAAAAAACAACAACACTGATTTGTTGTTGTTGTGGTGGTGCTGATGGCGGCTACTGTGAGAAAAGCATCTCGCACGAGCGTAGGTGTGAGCAATAATACAGCAAGTTATGCAAGGCTTTGTTACACAAGCAACAGGTGACAGCGTACATGTACTAAAAATCACATTTCGGAGGCATTTGGCGCCATTGACGGCAAAAGACGTCCGATCCATTTGAAGTGAGAGAGTGGTAGCCAATGAACAAACGTCTACTAGTGACAAATTGAATGAAGCAGACAGCAGAACGATGAAAAATGGTCGTCGATGGTTAGGAATCGCGGCCCTCCGAAGCAGCACAAATCCGGAGTTGGGATGACAGTGAACGGGGCACAAGAAAAGCTCGTGCCAGGGGAGCAATGATCGAGATGCGCCTCATAAAACAAAAGAAACAACTTCCCATCCGGCTTTATGAAGCCAACCGCCCGTCGCGGCCGACGGGATGACGGCCATCCGTCACCTCGAGCAGGGAGGCTAATAACCTCACGGACAACAAAAAGCTCATGAGCGGAAATAAATATGCAGACGGAGAAGTCGCCCCCCTCGGAAGGCGTTATGAACGATGGAAGAGGGATGCTACGTCCCGCTGATAATTTAATCGAGCGGCGACGCCAATGCATTCGCCGCCGCTCCTCGGGGAAGGTCGCCGCAAATGAATCATACTCTGTTGAGAATCAACAAACCTACAAGTAGGCAAACTCAACTTTTTGAAGAATAGTTTTGTCCCGAAGTACATCATATTTATTCTTAACCTGGGTTCGATCGAACCCCAGGGGTTCGGTGAGAAAGTCTAAGGGGTTTGGCCAAGGTTAAAAAAATTCAGAGCCCTATTTCCGTACGCTGATTAAATCTAGCCAAAGTGGCTTTTTAGACCAGGTTTTGAACTGCTTTCCTCCCAATTCACATTTCTTTTAACTGCTCGTCCTTGGAGACTGGAGAAGGAACTGTTTTGCTCAGTGGAAGGTTGACTCGCACTTGGTATGAGGGAATACAACAGACTAAAGGGCCGCATGGTCTCAAATTTTGTACTGTTTATAAAACATGCTGTCAAAATGAGAAGAGTTTTGAACGGGAATTTGATCAGTTAACTAGCTTGCTAGCTTAGATATACTGTATTGGTTTTAAATTTGAAGAAAATTGCTTTGTTATCTAATTCCGAAGGGTTCGGTGAATCCTTTAGCAAGGTTAAAAACCACTGCACTCGACCTTATACAATACTGGGGCACAGCGGGGCACTGGCAAGCAATCAATTTTTTTTAGCACTTATTTATCATACAAAGTCAGAAATAGCGCTTTAAATGGTATATAATCACAATCAAAGTGAGTTTTTTTTTGTTTTGAAGCCATCAGTATTGAAGGAGCTAGTACCTTTTCTCGTAGGCGCTGTCGAACTGTTTGCATTATTCTAACACACTTAATATAATCAATCAGGGAATAGTAAATTTTGTCGTATTTACCGATCGACTGTTTGTATTACTCTAACACACCCAATATAAAATAAATAGCACTTATACCATAGTTTAAGGAAAACAAGCAGAATATAGGGCATAAAAGATACATGATGCTTTCTTATCACAGAAGCTCAACGTGTGCATCATGCAACTGACTGAGCAAGAGTGACCCTGACAAGCCCACATCTGCACCACCAACTCTAGGAATCAGTTCTCCCGGACAGTCAAGAACAAATGGCGGGACGCCCTGTCCCAACACAAGGAACACTGGAGAATACCCAATATCCAACTGATAACACGACTGATAAGACTCCAAGAGCCCATTGATGCTGAGGTGGCAAAATCCACAACCCAAAATCAAAATTGGGACATCCCTTGTTGATAGTCTGCTCATGCTCATCAACTTCCGTCAAACTCTGCTGCTCTACTTTGTCTGGACAGAAATGAGGATACATCACTCACGGTTATGCAATTAATCAGTGTTTCTCAACTGGTAGGTTGTGACCTAAAAGTGGTTGATGTTGCCTAGGTGGGTTACCTAGCTTACCTCTCCAATTCCTCCTTGCTGATTTGTCCTTGCTGCGAGAAAATAACTTTCTAATATCCATTTGCAAGAGTAATGCTGTTTGAGGGACATGGAAATGCAAAATAATTACAGATTACAGGGACTCCAGTAACAAATTAAATGCTGCTGGAAAATAGGCGCACACAGACAAAATTGTTAGAGGTCGTATCCCAAATTATTTCATACAGGTTCTATTCATTTTGGTCATATAAACAATAGCAATAAACAGACACAGTACTGATACAGTTAAAATACCAGATATAATTTTAACACAATATTAGACAAAGCTCTTGAGTGAGAGCTTCTCACTCAAATCGCATTTAATTGTCATCGTATTCATAGCAGGAGAGCTAAAATACAGTAGCTAATCTGCGACTTCAATTTGCTTGAATGGGACTACGCGACCAAACAAACATCAACACGGAAGTAGCAACGAACAACAAGAATGGGCTATTAATTTGGCACCAACCTGGAAAGCAGGTGGGAAAATGTCATTTGCACCGTCGACTGCACGATCTGCACACACACCGTCATATTGATGAAGCATTCACGTCTTGTTGGAGTAATCGGGAAAAAAAAAATTCTCTATTACATAGTGTCTATAAAAAGCGCCAAAGAATCACCCAACTGTGATGTATCGTTGGAGCATTAAAATACGTTACTCTTCTTCGTTGCAACAATGTTTCGACTTTACAACACATAAGAACCATTTTCCAATTGGGATCTCCCAACACACTTGAACGCAACATACAGTGGGGCAAATAAGTATTCTGTCAACCACCAATTGTGCAAGTTCTCCTACTTGAAAAGATTAGAGAGGCCTGTAATTGTCAACATGGGTAAACCTCAACGATGAGAGACAGAATGTGGGGAAAAAAAACAGAAAATCACATTTTTTGATTTTTAAAGAATTTATTTCCAAATTAGAGTGGAAAATAAGTATTTGGTCACTTACAAACAAGCAAGATTTCTGGCCGTCAAAGAGTTCTAACTTCTTCTAACGAGGTCTAACAAGGCTCCACTCGTTACCTGTATTAATAGCACCTGTTTTAACTCGGTATAAAAGACACCTGTCCACAACCTCAGTCAGTCACACTCCAAACTCCACTATGGCCAAGACCAAAGATCTGTCGAAGGACACCAGAGACAAAATTGTAGACCTCCACCAGGCTGGAAAGACTGAATCTGCGATAGGTAAAACACTTGGTGTAAAGAAATCAACTGTGGGAGCAATTATTAGAAAATGGAAGACATACAAGACCACTGATAATCTCCATCGATCTGGGGCTCCGTGCAAGATCTCACCCCGTGGCGTCAAAATGATAACAAGAACAGTGAGCAAAAATCCCAGAACCACACGGGGGGACCTAGTGAATGACCTACAGAGAGCTGGGACCACAGTAACAAAGGCTACTATCAGTAACACAATGCGCTGCCAGGGACTCAAATCCTGCACTGCTAGACGTGTCCCCCTGCTGAAGAAAGTACACGTCCAGGCCCGTCTGCGGTTCGCTAGAGACCATTTGGATGATCCAGAAGAGGATTGGGAGAATGTGTTATGGTCAAATGAAACCAAAATAGAACTTGTTGGTAGAAACACAGGTTCTCGTGTTTGGAGGAGAAAGAATACTGAATTGCATCCGAAGAACACCATACCCACTGTGAAGCATGGGGTGGAAACATCATGCTTTGGGGCTGTTTTTCTGCAAAGGGACCAGGACGACTGATCTGTGTAAAGGAAAGAAGGAAATGAGTGAAAATCTCCTTCCATCAGCAAGGGCATTGAAGATGAGACGTGGCTTGGGTCTTTCAGCATGAAAATGATCCTAAACACACAGCCAGGGCAACAAAGGAGTGGCTTCGTAAGAAGCATTTCAAGGTCCTGGAGTGGCCTAGCCAGTCTCCAGATCTCAACCCTATAGAAAATCTGTGGAGGGAGTTGAAAGTCCGTGTTGCCCGACGACAGCCCCAAAACATCACTGCTCTAGAGGAGATCTGCACGGAGGAATAGGCCAAAATACCAGCAACAGTGTGTGAAAAGCTTGTGAGGTAGTGAAGTGAATAGGGTAATATAACCATATTAAAAAGGCGCATTCTGTACATTATACTATGTAGACTTAAAACTCCAAAGTATTTTTTAACCTTTTTCTTTACCGGTGAAATGTATACTGGGGCACTGCAAATCAATACTGTGAAATATATCTGGCGATGCCCATGCCTTTATGCTCTTCCAGCTTTATCTGTTACTTTTTTTTTTTTTTACAAAGTTCTTCTCGTTTTCAGTATTTGTATTTCTTTGGAAAGGAAAAATTCCAAGTTTATTCTGCGACTTGTTGTGAAATGACCAAGATTCTAATTCCAAAACACATCTTGCGAAATGTTTTCAGATCGCACAGTATACGGAGACAGATAAACAGGTGACAAGTTGTGCAGGCATGCAGCCTCCCTTGCTGTGACTTTTTGTGTGGAAAAGGCTCTCAAAATTGGAGCCGAAAGCAATGAAAAGCGCCGGGCTTTGGAGGCTCGCATGTTGACGGCTAAAAATCAATAGCAATCTCGCTCTTACAGACAACAATAAGGGCTATCCAGTTAAAACAAGTCAGCTCAGCTGCCATCTAAGAGTGCAAAATCATTCAAATTCATCAGGTTAGAACATAGGTTGGACCTAGAGCCTTCAATCTGGCTTTGTCTAGTTTGGATCGGATTACAAAATAAGCTTCTTTCATGATCAAATGCAACCTGTCTTTCTGATCTTAACACGCTCGACGTGACTATCGCGTCCGGCTGGGGTCAAAGGTGAGAAGATGGAGAATTTATGTTCGGAGGTGACAAAGTGGGGAGCGTTCAGTTTGAGAATCAACCTCCACCGAACCCATGTTTGATTTCAAGAGAACCAAAGCGGAAGTGGAATTTGCCACAGCTCATGTGTTGTCGAGTCACGTCGAGCGAGATGCCGGCTGACAGGCAAACGTCAGGCGGTTCACGGAAAGTGCACGCCGCTGTCAGATCGTCAGTCTCGCCTGTCGCGTGCTTTCAGTCGCAAACTCTCAAGGACAAACATCGGTTGAGTGGTGACATTTTCTGTCATCTTACTTAACCCTTCATAATACACTCATTGAACTCATTGGCTGCCATCGACGGCCGACACTCGCCCCTGCCGGTCAAAATGGATGGGACGTCGTGAAAGATGAGCGTTACTAGCCAGTGTTTCCACTTAAATCGAACACAATGGTTGTCAGTGGCAGGCGATGAAATCAAATTATTCGCTGACCTTTATATCTCCTATTTTTTCCCCCACAGATAAGCCGCGATTGGTCTCGACGACAACACCGACATGGGGTTTTGCATTCACGTGAGCTTTTGCGAGCCGACGGGACCGCCGGCTGCCGCTTTAATTAACGAGGGCGAGTGTTCACGGCGCCTCTAGGGAGAACCATCTGGTGGCACCGTGACACAAAATAGGCCAATGATGGGGACCGGCACGCGTAGGCAGAAACTCCTCCCGCTCTCGTGTCTACATCTACTATAGTGATAAACTCATTTAAATTCATAGCAGAAGGATGAAAGAGTTAAACAGATTTGAGTCTCTGTCCCGCATTCACACACACACGCAAACACGAGGAAAACAAATGATAAACAGCAGCATCGTTAGTACTAAATGAATGCGCACAGTTAATGAGGATAATTGGCTCATTTGCCACTTTGGGTTGCCCCCGAGAGGAAATTCAGCTTGTAATACATACAAAGTAATAGTAAATCTCCAAACGATCCCTTTGGGCTGCCGAGGCAATAACTGGTAAAACCCCAGAAGTAGGACCTTTTAGTAGAAGCGTTTGCACAGCGAGAACGTTACCTCAGAGCCGGCAACTTGGGACCACGGTCTAAAACTTGGCTCTCAGTACACTCTCAATCTGCGTATTTCTACGAACGAATAGAAATGCTTAGTTCAATGAAAAAAAAATCACATATTTTTGGAAATTGCATGACAGTACAAGTAGCATGAACCGTTTCCAGGACTACATGGGCTAAAAACAGGAACCTGGGACTAGAGCTGTCCCGACTAGTCGACATCAGTGATGACGTAAATGCGTCGACGAGCACAAGATCCCGTCGACGGTTAGTGAAGGATTAAAAAAATATGCTTGGAAAGTTGAGTATGGCGGACGCAAAATTGGGGAAAGTGGCACAAAGCCAAAAAAGCACACCAGAGTGGCCAAAGCATTGACATATTTCAACCAAACAAAGTCTGCACACGACAGTGTGCAGACTTTGCATACCACGGCAACACGTCGGCCGTAAATGAACACCTGAAGCACTGTCGCCCGGTTGTAATTTAGGACGACAGGAGACAACAAGCTGGCAGATCGTAAATCCATGTAACTAAAGACATGTTTTTTTTATTGAAGTTGCCCATTGTGTGCGTCATATCAACGAGCATCATGAAGTTATTTTCACGTACTTCACTCCAGTAACACATGACATTTATTTATCTACTCTGCTGCTGCTCCCGAAAGCTGTAGGTCTCGCATTCTCTGTAGTCTGTGCACGGCATGCAGATTGTATTTGTTAGAATGATGGATGAAAAAAAATGGAAACACTGGCCAGCTTACTATAGTCCATGACTGCACTAATCTTACTTACATTATATTATAACATATTATTATGTACTGTATATACATTTAGTAATATAATATTAATTCTACATATTTTTAATGTATTTTACGTTGTCACAGTGTTCTGAATCTGTTTACAGTCCGTTCTTTTGCACTAGTTAATGCTATATCAGCTTTTAACCTCATTGTTCATTTGTGATTTATTATTGCTATTTATGTGTTCATTTGTACTTTAATAAAGAATCTGAGTGTTGCAAAATGTTTTGTGAATTATTATGTTTCAGTAAAAATCTAATTGCTAGATTGTTTTTTTTTTTTTTTTAAAGGGAAAAAATTATTAGAAATGACAACTAATCGTCATAAAAGTCTGCTGAATAATAGTCGTTAAATTTGGGACATTCCTACTAAGGACTAGGATGAACTCTTTCAGTGCTATTGATGAATTGAAATGCGTTTATCACTATAGAGGTCTAATCCATTTGAACTGCATGGGAGGGTTGGCAGCAAATTGGTTCAGTCGCTGCAGCCCTCCTAGTTCAAATGGATTGGACGTCTAGTGCCGTCGATGGCAGTTGAGGGTTAATCAAGGAACTGTGCTGTGTGTTCGGATAGCGGGAAGAACTCTGATCCAAAGTGATATATCTGGGTATGGAAACTTTTGAAGCAGTTGGAACCGGAAACAGGGAGTTTCAGGTTTCTGTACCAGCAAGACCAGTGGCAAACCACCACTCATCCAGCAAAGTTCTGCTGGATTTTGCAACTGGTTTTAATGGAGAGGAAGCAACACGTGCAGGGTTTCTTACTCACCGCTGGAATTCTTCCCGCAGATGAGGTGCTGGCAGGGCTGCAGGAGCCCCCAAATTTCCGAGTCGGCGCCCACGGCTTGCTCCAGAGCCTCCGGGCTGAGGTCGGCCGGGCCGTCGTCCCGTCGCAGCAGCGCGCCGCGCACCGCGCGTCCGAGCACCTCGCGGAAGAGGCTCTCCACGCAGGCCGTCAGGTAGATGGCGGCGTGCTCGTGGACGCGCAGCGCCACGCGACTGTCCACCATCCACCTGAAGAACTTGCCCACCGAGAGGACGAGACCGCAGCGCGCCGACTTTCCGCGTCCGAACTTGTCGGCGGTGCTCATGTTGTAGAGGGAGAGGGCGCTGAGCGCGGCGGCGATGCAGTTGACCGAGACGGTCCAGGAGAGCACCACCTTGACGGCGGTGTGCACCTCCAACTTGGTGCACTTGGCGTAGCGCAGGCTGAGGCGCTGCGCCTCCCGGGCCAGGCGCACCAAGGCGCGGCTGACCAGGGCGGAGAGCCGCGCCAGGACTTCCGGAGACGGCGGCGAGAGCGAGAGCGGCAGCGAGAGCGGCTCGTCGTCCCTCCGCTGCCGCCTGAGCGCGCCCTCCACCTCGGCCAGGCTCCACGGCACCTCCTCCGGCTCGGGCAGCTTGGCGCACAGCTGGGCCGCGCACTCCAGCGCCTCGGTGTCCTCGGCCAGCACGGTGTTGACCGTGTCCAAACTGTTCTGTCGGCTGTGCATGGATTCCGTCAGATGCCAGCGGTTGCCGCCGTGCGCGAGGGACTGCAGGGGCGGCTCGGAGCAGCACAGCGACACGCTGGACGATCGGACCGAGTCCGCAGCGCCACCATAACCGGAATCGAGCGTTAGGTCCTCCAGCGTCCTCACCTCGGCGCTCCGATTAGCGTTGCCTGCCATGGCTTCGCCGCATACTAGTGCTGGAGCCGGTGGGCATGCCTGCCGGCGAGTAGCCCCGACCCCGACCGAAGCACCTCGCTAAATGAACAACGCATCAAATCCAACGTTAAATCCCCGTCTCGGGATAGTAAATAAAGTCATAGTCCCCAGACAAAAACAAAAAACAAAAACAAATATGATTCCGCACCTCAGCGATTTATCCTCGCGAGGAAAACCAGGAAATGCGTCAAGTGGAGAACTCATCAGGCTCATGTGCGGTAGACTGTCCTACCGTATTTGTCCTCCTAGAGGGAGCTAATATGCGCAAGCGGCTTACTCTTTTCGCACACCTTTCACTGCATAGATCACAGGTGTCTAACCGATTCCACAAAGGGCTTATGGGTGCGGGTTTTAGTTACAGCCCATTAACAAAACACCTTTTCACCAATTTCTTCCCTCACAACAGTATTTATTTGATTGCAGTCAGGGGGGCTTGTTCCAGAGAAAAACTCATTGGTCAACTGTACCTGCATTTTCAGTTGGGGAAAAAAGGACCCACCTGGGCCTTTGTGGGAATTTAAGCCATCGTTTTTTGATAAAACTAATTTTGTTTAGTCTGATCATGAGATAAATATTCAATAAATGCCATTCATTTGTTCAATTTCATTTTCAATTCGGATATTTCTTTGCCTCCTGAAGGGTCAGTTTAACAGCCTTTGTAATAGGGTGACGTTGTGTGCACTGCCCCCTGCCGGATGTTCAAGAAAAAAAGCTGGTTTACATTTCATTTTAGGTCAACATTTTGACCCTCTTAATAGTAAATATTGTAATTATTCACCCCACCCCCCGGGTGTATCTTACAGTTAACAAAAAAAAGGGGAAGAAATAGCAAATTACCTATTTATTTCTTAAATAAAACATACGATTTTAGTTTTTTACTCAGCGATTTCTTTGCCTCTCCTGAGGGGTCAGTTTAACAGCCTCTGTAATAGGGTGACGTTGTATGTACTGCCCCCTGCCGGATGAACAAAAGCCGGTTTACATTCTTGTCTTCTGGCCTTGGCAATATTATAATAATGAATTATATTATAATATAATTGAAGTTGTTTTCTAGTAAAGTTCGATGTATTTTAAAGGCAATTGAACGGCGTTCAATTTCAATTATTTCATTTTAAAATAAAATGCACTTTACTTGTAAACATGTTTGAATTTTTGAACGAAAAGACGAGGCACGTCATTGTTTTTACATGAGCGCCCTCTTGTGGTGTCCAAGAGAATAGTTTGTATTTGTATTTTTTTTTATTTTTAGAATCATAACTTCACAAGGAATTACACCCAAAGAATGTTTTAAGCTTACTCATTCAATATTTTTTAAAAGGATATTTGCAATATATTTTTTAAAAAGGAAATTTGCAATATATTTATATATCATATTATTAATATTAGAATATTCATTCATTCATTCATTTTCCATGCCGCTTTTATTATTATTAATTTTTATATTATATATAATATAGTTGAATATTATAATTCCAATATTTTCTATTAAGGAGCTCAAAATATTGACTTAAAATGGAATGGAAACAGGCTTCTTTATTGAAAATCCGGCAGGTGGCAGCACATACAACGTCACCCTATTACAGAGGCTGTTCAACTGACCCCTCGGGAGGCAAAGAAAAATCTCAGAGTAAGAAACTAAAATTGCATTTTTAATTTACGAAATAAATAGGATATTTGCTATTTTTCTCCCTTTTTTCAAAATTTTAAATACACCCAGAAAAAAAACTAAATAATTACAATATTTACTATTAGGAAAGTCAAAATGTTGACTTCGAATGGACTGTAAACAGGCTTTTTTCTTGAACATCCGGCAGGCGGCAGCAGATACAACGTCACCCTATTACAGAGGCTGTTAAACTGACCCCTCAGGAGGCAAGGAAATCGAGTAAAAAAATAAAATTGCATGTTTTATTTTAAGTCAACATTTTGAGCCTCTTAATAGTAAATATTGCAATTACTTTTTTTCGGGGGCATTTTAAATCAAACAAAAATGGTGGAACATAGCAAATATCACTTTTTTAAAAATAATTTTTGACTGAGTAAGCTTAAAAAAAAAATTGTGTGTGTAATGGATGTCATTGGATATATTTGATATGCTAGAGTGATCATTTTGCATAATACAAAAGTGAAAAAAAGCTTACATAAAAACACAAAAAACAATGAAAAAGAGCAGACAGAAAAATATGATGGTTTCCTGTACATGCAGTATAGGCTATTTTATTAACACTTGGCTGCAATAGATGTCCAATTCATTTGAGGTGGGAGGTTGGCAGCAGGCCTTCCACCTCAAATGGATTGGACATCTACAAGTTATAAACCCAGACTCATAGTCAATGACAGCGGATGAGTGAACGTTTGTAGTACACAACCATTAGCGCATGGAAATTTTCCTGTCCCACCAACAATTTGTTATGGTTTCATATCTCTATTCAACTGCAAAGTGCATCATCTTCAAAATGCAGCTTCTGAAGGCACGCGGGGTTCAAGCCAGGGTGAGTCGACGACGACCGACGATTGGACCGCACGCATCAATCGTGGGCCTTTTCCGCTCGGTGGCTCCACACCGGTTCGCGTTTCTCCACGAAGGCTCGTATCCCTTCCTGGCCGTCTCTAAGCGCCAGGTTGTCCACCATCACCTCGGAGGCGGTGGCGTACGCCGCGTCTCGACCTTGAGACATTTGCCTCGGGGAAGAAGGACAAAACAGACTAAGCGGGGAGAACGCCGGCAAGTCACGGTCCGAGCGTAAGCGGCGCGCACTTCTGGAAGGCGGCCTTGCCGAGAGCCACCACGGGTCGGCTGGCCCGGCACACGCGCCGGGCGATGGCCAACGTCTCCGCTTCCAGTCGCTCTTCCGGAACGACCTTGCTGAGCAGCCCGTGTAGCAAAGCGTCGTGGGCGGAGATGGGAGTGCCGGTGAAAAGCATCTCCATGGCGACCTGTCAGGATGAAGTCAGAGGGCTCACGTTTGCAACTTTAAACTCCTTCCATGCCATTGAGAGTGATCGAGAGCCTTGTGGCTCTTTCATCCTTCTGACAATGAGAATAATCGCCGCCAGTCAAAACGGACTGGATGTGCGTCGGTGTCGCAGAGGCCAACCAGTTCAACAAATTTCGAATTCGAATGCGACACTGTGCCCTAAAACGCTCACCTTTCTGGGCACGGCGCGGCCCAGGGCCACGGCCGGCGTGGAGCAAAAGAGCCCCACGTTGACACCCGGGGTGGCGAAGGTGGACTTGTCGGACGCTACGGCCACGTCGCAGCTGGCCACCAGCTGGCAGCCGGCCGCCGTAGCCACGCCGTTCACCATGGCGATGACGGGAACGGGGATGTCTTGGATCAGAGTCATGACCTGCCGGACCGGGAAGGTCAATAGAAATATAGAACTGTAAGTCACCGCGTGACTCACCTTTGTACACGTGCGAAATACACGCGTGTGATAATCTCGACCCTGGGCCGACGTCAGCTCTTTCAAGTCGTGACCGGAGGAAAACACCGGACCTTCCGCTACCACGCACACAAAAGACATAGTTGCGTTATAAACGGAAATCATTTGCCTCAAGGTGTCTGAGGGTGGCAGAAAAGCACGACTTTTGTCTAAATGTGCCTGCAAATTTCACCTCAACAGACACAAGAGAGACGGAAAAATGCAGTCCAAATAACAATTAGTTCATTGAAAATATAAAACGACACAACCAATGACGAAGCAAATGCAAGAGTGAGAATATCTTCAAGATTATGATACACCTGATATGATGATAACTCGAAGATCTTGGTTGTCCACATCAGCCAAGATGTCCTTTTGAAGAGACTCCAGCATGCGAAGCGAAAGGGTGTTCCTCTTTTTGGGATTGTTCAGTATTATTCTTCTATAGACGTGCATATTTATATTAACACATTTAATTCCTTGACTTCCAAGTTGTAAAGCAAGAAAAAATGGTGCCCAAACGCTGTGCAGTAGTGAAAAATAACATTGTTTTTCTTTCAAAATACGGCGAATTATTGTCAAGACTTTCAAGGTGCATTAAAGAAGGCAGCAATGATTCGCGGTTGAAGTAATCGGGAAATTTGTGACATTTGGTTCATTTTCTTCCCAAACGAGTTCGTCACCTGATACCGTTGTCTTGCCTGCACACCGTCAACGGTTCCGGCTCGCTTCTGTCAGAGAAGAACCGACGTCCCGAGAGCAATTGCGACCCGCAAGCAAGATTTATGCTGCGCATGGAACGCAACAACCTACACGCAGATGTCGCCATGTTTGATACAATCAAAACAAACACGAACTTTTCCGGATCTGGGAGGGAGGTCACTACGTTCGTGACGTAGAACGTGCGCGACCTCTGCTGAGGGTGGTTAGAAATTTTATTGTATTTAAGACTTTTTACTTATTTGATATAATTTAATATATTTATAGGCATATTTAAGGTGTAGTCTGTGGCGTAACTAATTGGCGCCACTAAAACACTCATGACTCGCTTAATTCTTGATGGATTGACATTTTATTTTTATTATTATTTAAACATATTCACGTGGATATGATTCAGACTGGATGAGGATTTATTTCAATTTAAATTTTGAAATGGTGAGCAAAAGGGGAAAAAACGTCTCTGACGTTATGTGGAAGAACGTTGTCGCCTTCCTGTGGCCTTTAACGGTACTACCACAACATCAGTGAGCACTTTTTAGCTTTCCTTAAATGATGCTCTAATAAAATTAAAGTTGTGGAAGACATTGTGGTTTGAGAATAGGTAATTATGTTTTTCAACAAAGTGCAATTGTATTTATTAAATGCCAGATATTCACTGCCAACGAGAACAAGAACAAATAAGACTGCAACATGAGTGTTTTGAAGTTATTTTAATGAAACAAGTACATATAGAAGCAGTTCTTTGCAGTAATGGGTTGGGAGAGGGGGGCACAATTATATGATTTGTGGCTAATAAAGTCTGAAAAAGGTCATAGTGATAATCCATCTACAGTGGAAAAAAAACATCCAGTTAACTAGCACTGAAACACTTTGTTGTTAAATAGGCTCAAACAGGAGGATATGAATGACGCAGGAAGATTTTTCATGATACTTTTTTTTTTTTTCAATGGTCATTTTTTTCTGGAAAATTTTCCCCAAAAGAAACATCCGCTCAAGACTCTTTTTTTTTTTTGTATCATATCAAAAATATATATAATGGATCTATGACGCTACACAAATAGAGAAGACGCACATACAATAGTCAAATATGTACAAGTTGTATGTGAATTTTGGAAAATTCTTTATATACACAACGGCTTTCTTTGCGTTTAACCCCGAAGAAGAAAAAGTGCGACTGTCTCCTGGGATGTCGGTATTTATGATGACTTATTTGATGACTTCATGGCAAGTGTGGGCGTCACCGAGCGGAGGTTCCTGTGAGACATGCGAGAGATGGACAAAAATGTGAGCAGTGTTGTAAATAACTAGGAGTGGGAACGTCTTTGTACCTCATGATACGATTTGCGATACAAAGCTCACGATAATGATGATCTGACGATATAGCGATACATTGGTCAGGAAATCACTCTAGGATATTCTTCAAAAAACTAATAAACAGAAAAACAAACTTCTGCTGTGAATTGGAATGAGTTTATCACTAGTAGACGTCCAATCCATTTGAACTGAGAAGGTGGCAGCGAATGAATATTCGTTCATTCGCTGCCATCCCTCCCACTTCAAACGGATTGAACGTCTATGGCCGTCAGTGGCAGCCAATGCCAGGCAATGAGGTCATTTTGGGCCATTTAAGGTCATTTACCTGTTCATTTTCAGTGATTTCGGGGTATTTTATGGGTCTCTTCCTGTTTATTTTGAGTTACAGAACAGGAAATGACCTGGGAATCAGCCAAATAAATAGGCAGTGACTCAAACTCAACAGGAGATGACCTGTAAATGCCCTAAAATGAACAGCAAGTGACCTGTAAATGCCCTGAAAAGCGGACCGAATGACTGAATGCTCTGGTTTTGAAAAAACGAACGTTCCCAGTCTAAATGGATTGGGCGTCGAGCACCGTCAATGGCAGCCTTTTTTTTAATTGACACTTTTTTAAAACGATATCTTGATTCTTGACAGGAGCATATCGATAACCTTTTGGGTTACAAAGCATCACGATATATCACCATTTCGATATTTTGTCACACCCCTATTAATAACGGCGTTACTAACGGTGTTATTTTTTTCAATAGTGAGTGATCTAATTAAGTACTTTTCTCATCTTGGCAACGCCGTTACCGTGACTGAGGCGGGAAAGGCGTGCGTTACTATGCGTTACTATGTTGGTTGAATGATGCGAGAAAAGTCTGAGAGAGACGGACTCACAGAGCAGGAGTGGGGAGGAAGCAAGGGAGTTGTGACGCCGTTGGAAACGCAATGCTAGGTGGCTCCAATAATACCCGACTGTAGCCGATAGCCTACAAACTACGCCCACATGATGCTACGGTAGATATCACATATATAGAACTAGATGCAAATGACAGACACGGCGGCATTAGCAACATGTATAAAGAACTAGATGCATTAGTAAACAGCCGCCATCTTAAAGCAGTACACTCTGTTGTAGAGAACCTTCCTAGCGAACCTAAATAACTTTTAATCTAAAATGCTCTTAAATCGGCAAAGCTAAACTTAAACGATTAAACAGTTTTAAAACGTACACATATCGAAAGTAGAGAAAAGGGAACTAATGCAATACCGGAAGCAATTTTACCAACTTTAACGGTTGATTCACAACATTAAAATACTTCCACACATAGCAAAGGTTACTATCTAGTTATTGCAATATCCGCAATACCCCTGTGTCTAGTTAAGTTTAGGGTAAAGAATTAGGCTAGGGCCAATTGTTTTTTTTTTTTTTTTTTTTTTTGAGAACAAAAAAACATGAAAATTATCACCAGTTACTTTGCCAAGTAAATAATTAATCTTATTTCCAGGTAACCAAGTTACTAACACAATTACTTTTTGGGAGAAGTCATTTTTAACTGTAATTAATTACTTTTTTAAAGTAAGATGGTAACACTTTACAATAAGGGTCCCTTAAATAACATTAGTTAATGCATTTTTAGACAATAACTATTGTTTAAGTAACATTACATTGATTAATACAATTGCTTATCTGACATTTATTAATATACTAACTAACATGAGTTAATGCATTAGTTAATGCATAACCAGACAGTAACTAATAGTTAGTTAAAAATATATATAGGCCAATATAGGGTTAGGGTTTGTTAACTTGAGCATTTATAATTTCTTAGTTAAGGGACACATGCGCTACACTTTACAATAAGGGTCCAAAGAGCATTCAGTAATGGTTAATAAAGGTTAAGAGGGGGGAACTTACGTATTTATAATTTTTTAGTTTCAGGGATACATGTGCTACACTTTACAGTAAGGGCCCAAAAAACATTCAGTAATGGTTAAGGTTAAGTAGTACTTATGAGATACGTTCACGTAAAATAATACCATACTTAAGGTTAGGTTATAATATGTATAATACATGAATTAACATGAATTCACACATACATTAGTGCATTAATAAATAGTTATTAAGGTACTAGTAAGTGATTGTTATTTTAAAATGAGAAACATTGCTCTGTGAGTCTTTGGATGCTGCTAACCTAACCTTAAGTATAGTATTATTTCACATGAACGTACCTCATAAGTATTAGTTAACCTTAATTAACCATTACTGAATGTTTTTGGACCCTTATTGTAAAGTGTAGCACATGTGTCCCATAACTAAAAAATTATAAATGCTAAGTTAACAACCCTAACTCTAACTCTATATAGGCCTATATTCCTTTTTTAATTTTACCAAACCATTAGTTACTGTCTGGTTATGCATTAACTAATGTTAATAAATATATTAGATAAATGTCAGATAAGCAATTGTATTAGTTATTGTAATGATACTTAAACATTAGTTATTGTCTAAAAATTAGGGCTGTCAAAGGATTAAAATTTTTAATCGAGTTCATTACAGCTTAAAAATTAATTAATTGTAATTAATCGCAATTCAAACCATCTCTAAAATATGCCATATTTTTCTGTAAATTATTGTTGGAATGGAAAGATAAGACACAAGACCGATATATACATTTAACATACGGTACATAAGTACTGTATTTGTTTATTATAACAATAAATCCACAAGATGGCATTAACATTATTAACATTCTGTTAAAGCGATCCATGGATAGAAATACTTGTAGCTCTTAAAAGATAAATGTTAGTACAAGTTATATATAAGTTATTTCGTTTTAATAAAATTTGTCAAATTTTCAATCAAAAAATAAACTAGTAGCCCGCCATTGTTGATGTCAAGAATTACACAATGCTCATGGGTGCTGAAACCCATCAAATCAGTCGCACCCAAGCGCCAGCAGAGAGCGACAAAACCCCAAAAAACACATGTAACAAGGGAAAATTACACTGTGCTGTCATTTTAATCTGTTTGAGCGGGGCATGTGCGTTAATTGCGTCAAATATTTTAACGTGATTAATTTAAAAAATTAATTACCGCCCATTAACGCAATAATTTTGACAGCACTACTAAAAATGCATTAATTAATGTTAATCAAGGGACCCTTATTGTAAAGTGTTACCAGTAAGATTAACAACACTGAATGTGAGTGAACATTACAGAAAAAGGTAAATGCCAAAGGTCAGTGTGAAAATGGTTCATAGTCAAAGCAGATCCAGTTTATCGATCACCGTCAATGGCAGCCAATGAGTTCAGTGAAGTCAAGAAAATGTGACTCACATTGTTTTTCCTGCGCTTAGTGTCTCTGGACTTTGGAGCTTTTGCCATTTCCGGAATCCTCACAGTGACGCTTGCTGCTCATTGGCGCGCCGCCTGAGTGATGCTCTAGCCCTGGAAAAAAATATACAACTTAAATAAATATACAGGTCATGTCAAAGCAGCTTTTTGGGATTTTTTTTTTTCTAAATGTCAAAGAAAAATGACCTTTTTGGAGCGCGGGACTCTGGCGGTTGTTGCCTTGAGGGTAGCAAATCATACTGGAGCTAACGTAACCTGGGAAAATGGAGCAGCGTTAAGGACTACAATTCCTTCCTTAAAAGAAGGTGACATTTCCAGGGTAAGGCACCTTGCTGATGTGCGGACACGCCGCCCTGGGCGTCTCCCTGTAAGTACATCATGACGCCACCTCCGCTTTGCCAGTCCGCCTGGGTCTGACCTGGCACCGGATAGCCTTAGTGGAAATGACACTACACTTAGTAAGAGTGGGAACTTCTTGGTACCTCACGATACGATACGATTTGCGATACACAAAGCTCACGATATCGATGATCTGACGATAAAACGATTATCGATACATTGGTCAGGAAATCATTCTAGGATATTCTACAAACAACTAATAAACAGAAAAACAAGCTTCTGCTGTGAATTGGAATGAGTTTATCATTAGTAGACGTCCAATCCATTTGAACTGAGAGGGTGGCAGCGAATGAATATTTGTTCATTCGCTGCCATCCCTCCCACTTCAAACGGATTGAACGTCTATGGCCGTCAGTGGCAGCCAATGCCAGGCAATGAGGTCATTTTGGGCTATTTAAGGTCATTTACCTGTTCATTTTCCGTTACTTCCTGTTGATTTTGGGGTATTTTATGGGCCTCTTCCTGTTTATTTTGAGTTACAGAACAGGAAATGACCTGGGAATCACCCAAATGAATAGGCAGTCACTCAAACTCAACAGAAAATGACCTGTAAATGCCCCTAAAATGAACAGCAAGTGACCTGTAAATGCCTCGAAAATCGGACAGAATGACTATGAATGCTCTGGTTTCGAATGAACGAACTTTCCCAGTCTAAATGGATTGGATGATATCTCGATTCTTGGCTGGAGCATATCGATAACCTTTTGGGATAAGCATCACGATATATCACCATTTCAATATTTTCTCACACCCCTAACACTTAGTAACCCTTTAGTTATTCACTGCTACTGGCAGCGATAGATGTGAAATCGACTTGAACCGGATGATCATGTTTCAATGCCACTGACGGCAACGGACATTCAATCCATTTGGACAGGAAGAGAGCCCAGTTAAATGATAACTTTACATTTACATTTTTTTCCAACCTCCATCTCATAAATGTTTTGTGTTTTTCTATCTTTCCGTGACTGTAGTTGTATCTCAAAAAAATCATTTTTATCTTTGGACCGCGACTTATTGTAATGAAATGACTTATTTCTGGTATCATTATGAATCTATTCGTTGCCAGCCCCTCCCGGTCGAAATGGGCAGGACATTTATCGCTGTCACTGACAGCGTCTGAGTTCACTGGAGACAAACATTTGAGGAAGGTTGTGACTGCTACTGTGCGCTCAATGTAAAACAGCTGTTTTTTACAGCAACTCTGGTTGCAGGAGGACTCACCAGAAGACGCAGCGGCGGCGCTATCGTGAGGAGCGTCGACAGAGTATCCCATGACGTCCGAAGAGGGCTTATTATTTCCGTTGGCGGTGGAGGGAACGGATGCCAAGAGACCTGCAAATGACATAAAATAGGCTTAAGCTCGTGTGCAGAGGTGGGTAGTGATGTGTTATATTTACTTGAGTACATTTTTGAGAAAAAATGTACTTCTTAGAGTAGTCTTACCATGCAATACTTTTGACTTTTACTTGAGTAGATTTATGAAGATACACTACTCTTACTCCACTACTTTGGGCTAAACTGGAGTCAATACATGTTTCGTCTTTATTCAACATATTGACTTTATTTTTGCCAGAGATGCTGACAGTGGCCATCTCAGTTTCACCAATGAGACGTCGGAACAACAACCGCATGACTCCATTATACTAATCAGAAGTAACTTTTTTCTCTACTAGAGGGCGCTCATGGTCTTTGGACGGGTGATGTTTCCTAATGTTGTTCTGGTCTGGAGTTTTTTTTTTTTTGGGGGGGGGGGGGGTCTAATGTGGTCATCTAACAAGTTAAAGTATAATAATAACAACAGCATATAGACAATATAAGTAACATATACAAATAATGTAGTTACAGTCAGTTATAGTTATACTTACAGCATCAGAGAGTACGGACTACATTAAAAAGCTTTTGTGTTTCTGTTCGTGGAGTAAGGCTGTGGAATAAGTTAGATGAGGGGCTCAAGCAATGTCCAAGCATGACCCAGTTTAGGAAGTGGTACAAACACATGGTTTTCACAGGGTATAGGGAAGAGGAAGGGTTTTAATATAGGGGTTTTCACATATCTGTTATTGGCTGGTACTTTTTATTTCATTTTATTTTTATTTTGTCTTGCAGCTTATGTATATGGTTGCATTATTTTCATTGTTGATATGAGGCCTAATTAAATAAGGCGGACTGATTTGATTGAGGAATAGAAAAGGGGGGTAGGTTTTAATAAGCAAATGCTTCATCCTACTCCTTTTTGGACGCAATGAATACATTCTAATATTTATTATTATTATTATTATTATTGTCTTAAATATTGTTGCTGTTATCTCAAGTATTATAATTGGTTTGTCTATTTTGTTGTTGTTTTGTTTTGTTTGTTTATTTATTACTTTTATTTTCTCATGTCCAAAATAAAGCATGAGAATGAGAGCATGAGAATTCATTCTCATATATATGGCAGAAAACAGACAAGACTGAAAAAGCAGTTTCTGCTTTTGCACTCCTCTTTAGAAGAAACTGCTGTATTTTAAGCCAAAACAACTGTTGTGTTTGATAGTACAATATGTTTATATGCTGCCATAGCAGATTCATGGCGCATGAAGCCCCCAAACTATTTTTAATCTGTCCGTTTTACCCTGGAAACCCCCATTTACAGACGTCGCGCAACCGCTTTTGTTTCAACCCAGCCATAAAAAGATGGTAAGTAATTATAATCATTATTCAAAATGTCTGTCATTTTTAGCTTAGAATCATTAATTGATGTCTAATATTTAGTTTGAAAAAAAAAAAAAAACTTTAAAACATTATTCACTCGCATATTTTAAACTTTTAAACAAATGAAAAATTTGCCGTCTGTAAAAAAGTCACGGATATCTACCTCTTAACTATCGCTTAATTGTATTTGTTTTGTTATTGTCGCATTTTCTCCGATATGTTAAATGATAAATAATCGGTCCAAACATAGAATAATTGAAAAAAATAAACGTTTAAAAGAGTAAATATATGAAAAAGAAAATCTCAACCACTCCTTGATGTCTGCGACTTCTGCATCGCGACCCTTGTTATATTACCATATTTCGCCCATAAAATACCAAAAAATCCAGCTGTGGCCATTCACAGCTATATATAGACACTCAGTGATACATGCTACATGAGGTTTTTGGATCAAAAAAAGGTAAGTACGCGATAATATCTCGTTAAAGTCACGGCGTCTTTAATCCTGCTCTCACGTGCTCTCACCTCCAGTTAGGGTTTCGCTGTTTAAAAAAACATTTTCTTTCTGTTCAAAATTTTTCTTCCCCCAGAAAATTGAGATTTTAAGCTTTCCAATGATGTATCACACGAGCATATCGGACAATTTTGAAATTTGGCTAAATTGGGGGTCTCAGAGCAGAAGTTCACCTGAGTGTTTTCCGCCATATATTTAATAAAGTTGTGCTGAAAAAAAAATACAATTCAGACAATGTAAGCAGCTACTCACACTGTTACCCATTAATTGAGAATTCTTTTCAACAAATACTTTTTTACATGAGTAAATTTTGGGATGACTACTTTTACTCTTACTTGAGTAATGCTATTTAGAAGTAACGCTACTCTTACTTGTAAATGTAAAGGTTTGGCTACTCTGCCCACCTCTCCTCGTGTGTCATTGTATAACTTAATAATGGATGTCCAATTTTCCATTCTGGGTTCCTTACCGAGGCCTCTGTAGCATGACAGCTGCTGGTAGATCTGCTTCATGCGCTCGATGTTGAGGCGGCTGGCCTCGGCGTGGTGCACCATGGGCTTGGGGTAGTGCACGCCCACGATGCAGCGCGCCGCCTTCTGCACCGCCTCGGGCGCGTTCCACGGGTCGTAGATGTACTTGGCCGGGAAGCCCCGCAGCACGGGCAGGTAGCGGCGGATGTAGTCGCCGTTGGGGTCGGTGCGCCGGCCGAACACCACCGGGCAGTAGCAGTGGAAGAACTGCTGGAAGAAGGAGCTGCAGGATAGCCACATCCAGCTGCCGGCGTTCACGCTCCAGTCGGCGTCCAGGAGCAGCTCCTCGAACACCTACGCGCACAAAACGCCACTCTTATCTGATGGTAAAAATCTTATTTGCAGCCGAAAGAAGCAAAATATGTGGCTTCTTCTTGAGTCTTTTTTGCAGGTCTACCCGCAATAGCCATGACTACTGATTTCCGTGTCGCTACGTCAAACCGGCAAAAATTGCCAGAATTTATGAAAGCTGCTACTTCAAAGTGACTTCCCGTGACTCATCGGATGCCGCCGAAGGCGCTGAGCGTCCAATAAGTTTGTATCGGGAGGGACATTCCCCTCCCGCTTCAAATGGATGGGACGTCCACTAGTGACAAAGGCATTTGAATTCACTGCATTCGGAGCCCACCTTCATGCCTTCCTCCCAGCTGATCCACAGGTCTCCGCGTGTCAGGAAGCAGGCGACGGCATGGCGGGCCAAGTGGTGGATCCAGCCCTCCTGGCGCAGCTGCGTCATGATGGCGTCGATCCAGGGGAAGCCGGTGCGTCCCTCGGCCCACTTGGCCAGCGCCTCGGCGTTGCGGTCCCACGGGATCTGCACGCAGATGGGGTTGCTCTCCATCTTGTCGAAGCACGGGTTGTTGGTGGCCGCCGTGTAGAAGAACTCGCGCCACAGCAACTGGCCGTACAGCGACAGCGGGGGTGAGCTGTTCTTCTTCACCTGCCGAGAAAACAGGAAGCCACCCTTCTGACACTAAAGTCCGGAAAACTTGTATTCAGGACGGCCAGAAAGAAACTACCTTCCTGTAGAGATCGGTGAGCTTGAAGTAGAAGAGCCGAGACGAAAGGCATCCGAATCGCAGGTAGGGGCTGAGGCCGGTGGGGCTGGCCAGCAGCGAATTGGCGTTCATGCGGGGGCGCTCAAAGTTGGCCACCCAAGCCTGTTGCCGGTGCCAGATTTAGACACGGGATCCAAAACTGGGAAAATGTCCGTGACTCACCTTTCTCTCCAGGTGCCTCTCCAGTCGCGTGAGGGCTTCCGATTCCCCTCCTGGCCAAACGGCCGACGACAAGCCCTCGGTATCGAAACCTACGAGAAGAACGTGTCTATTTTTAGTCCTTCAAAACAAAATCAGAACAGAACACCTCAAAGACCGCACATCATATTTTTAGCTACAATATTAACATTTAGTGTGGCCTTTATGATCCAAATGTGATGTAAACCTATATACAATATGTATTTTTTGTGATTTCATTGGTCAATTAAAAAAATGCTCTATTGATGCAAACACTTGCTGTAATTTAATGTACTGTAATTTTGAAGCAAATGTTCATTCGCCCTCCCAGTCCATATGGATTGGATGTGTAGCCATGTCAATGGCGGCCAATGAGTAAAACAAACGCCCTCTTAAAGGTTCCGCGCCGGTTTCCTTCTTTCTACTGACCCAGCTCCTCCAGGGACGGCACCCCGAATTTGTCGTCGTGGTCGTCGGACAGCGGCGTGGTGCACTTGCCCATCACGTCGGCGGTGATAAACTCGGCCGGCACCTCCACCGCGTCCATGCGGCTGATTAGGGTCTGGAAGCGCTTGTAGGTGAGCGGCGACTGACCGCCGTTCAACTCGATGATCCTGAAGCCAGATTACAATTAAGCGACGGTCCGATACGGAGGGCCTCTCCTCGTTCGCTTACTTGTCCAGATCGTAGAGGGTGTGCGAGATGCGCACTGTCACCTCCACGCCGGCCTCGGAGGCCAGCTTTTTGATGGCGGCATCTCGCTCCTTCCCGAAGGGCTCCGAGTCGTACTCGTAAGAGAGGCGGGAAATGTTCCATTCCTGGAGAAACCCACAAAATGACACAAGAATAGTACGCAGAGCTACAGTGGGGCAAATTGAGTATTTAGTCAACCACCAATTGTGCAAGTTCTCCTACTTGAAAAGATTAGCGAGGCCTGTAATTGTCAAAATGGGTAAACTTCAACCATGAGAGACAGAATGTGGAAAAAAAAAACCAAAATCACATTGTTTGATTTTTAAAGAATTTATTTCCAAATTAGAGTGGAAAATAAGTATTTGGTCACCTACAAACAAGCAAGATTTCTGGCTGTGAGAGAGGTCCAACTTCTTCTAACGAGGTCTAACGAGGCTCCACTCGTTACTTGTATTAATGGCACCTGTTTTAACTCATTATCGGTATAAAAGACACCTGTCCACAACCTCAGTCAGTCACACTCCAAACTCCGCTATGGCCAAGACCAAAGAGCTGTCGAAGGACACCAGAGACAAAATTGTAGACCTGCACCAGGTTGGGAAGACTGAATCTGCAATAGGTAAAACGCTTGGTGTAAAGAAATCAACTGCGGGAGCAATTATTAGAAAATGGAAGACATACAAGACCACTGATAATCTCCCTCGATCTGGGGCTCCATGCAAGATTTCACCACGTAGCGTCAAAATGATAATAAGAACGGTGAGCAAAAATCCCAGAATCACACGGGGGGGAACCTAGTGAATGACCTACAGAGAGCTGGGACCACCGTAACAGAGGCAACTATCAGTAACACAACGCGCTGCCAGGGACTCAAATCCTGCCCTGCCAGACGTGTCCCCCTGCTGAAGCCAGTACACGTCCAGGCCCGTCTGCGGTTCGCTAGAGAGCATTTGGATGATCCAGAAGAGGACTGGGAGAATGTGTTATGGTCAGATGAAACCAAAATAGAACTTTTTGGTAGGAACACAGGTTCTCGTGTTTAGAGGAGAAAGAATACTGAATTGCATCCAAAGAACACCATACCCACTGTGAAGCATGGGGGTGGAAACATCATGCGTTGGGGCTGTTTTTCTGCAAAGGGACCACGACAAATGATCTGTGAAAAGGAAAGAATGAATGGGGCTATGTATCGAGATTTTGAGTGAAAATCTCCTTCCATCAGCAAGGACATTAAAGATGACACCTGGCTGGGTCTTTCAGCATGACAATGATCCCAAACACACAGCCAGGGCAACAAAGGAATGGCTTCGTAATGGCTTTCAAGATTCTGGAGTGGCCTAGCCGGTCTCCAGATCTCAACCCCACAGAAAATCTGTGGAGGGAGTTGAAAATCCGTGTTGCCCAATGACAGCCCCAAAACATCACTGCTCTAGAGGAGATCTGCATGGAGGAAAGGGCCAAAATACCAGCAACAGTGTGGGAAAAGCTTGTGAAAACTTACAGAAAACGTTTGGCCTCCCTTATTGCCAACCAAGGGTACATAACAAAATATTGAGATGAACTTATTTTCCACCATGATTTGCAAATAAATTCTTTACAAATCAAACAATGTGATTTTCTGTTGTTGTTTTTTTCCACATTCTGTTTCTCATGGTTGAGGTTTACCCATCTTGACAATTACAGGCCTCTCTAATATTTTCAAGTAGGAGAACTTGCACAATTAGTGGTTGACTAAATACTTATGTGGCCACTGTAAATGCGTCCAGGAAAAAGAGCTACCTTAAAGAGTCTGGGAAAGACATCTGTGGGCTGGCCCCGGATCACGAAGAGACGCGAGTTGAGCTTGCGGAGGTTGGAGTCCAAGTCTTCCAGACTCTGCAGCAGGAACCTGGACAGAGGATAGAAATGCCAACATTAGTCTCACTGATATTTAAAAAGCAAGATAAGAAAAGTTTCCTTTTCCAAAGCCCCGTTGGGTTAACTTTTCTTCATTTGATCACCTTGTTGGTGCTTCATCACGTTATGTAACTTGGTCATTGACGGCGATAGACGTCCGATCCATTCGAACGGGGATGGATCGGACCATCGTCGCCGCCGGCCCTGCCTGCACATGAAGCGGCAGGTGTCTTGGGCTTGTGTAGGTGGAGGGAAAACGCAAGTTTTCATGCGCTTAGCCGCACTAATACAGAGCTTCCCGTGTTGTTACCACGGCGACGCAAGCTGGTAAATTGAAGGCTTCAGCTCAATTTCCATGTTTGATGTCCAAATTTCCTCATGCTATTTGACATTCTATGATTTTTGTCATAACGACCACACGTTTCAGTCTAATTAAGTTGATAAAATACCCCAAAATGGATTTCTTCTGGCCTTTATAGATTTGAAAGCTCTTTGAGGACCCCCCTGAAGCACTGTCTTTGATTTAGTGGAAAAGTTCTTCACTTTGTGCGGATTAGTTCTCAACATACTTTGCTTCGGTCAAATAGTCAAGGGGGGTCTTGGCCCAGAATTAGGTCACGGGGAGGAGTGGATGTAAGGGGGTTCTACTAACACACTGACCCGCTTGTGTAACAGGGCCACCGCCACCGGGCGGGTGTTCACCTTGAGTACGGACTCGCTGAGAAAATCGAGGCTTTCAATTCACAGAAATGCATCTGCGCAAGTTGCGAAACAAACACGGATGCCCCCGCTGCTTATTAAACTGCAGCGGTATGTAGATGGAGATGCTCGAGTTCACAATGTAGGAGAGTTACTGTGTTTGCTTTTGTTGTTTTGAATGTTGGAAACAAAACTGCACTCTGTACAAGAGTCCTGGATTCAAAAAATAGCTTGAATGATTGTAACAAGATGCCAAATTAGAATGATGAATAGCACATACCAACAGGAGGTGCCTGTGCCTGTGTATCATTTGCCATTCGCTTCAATGTGCCGAGCTGGCTTCAGGGCCGGCCCAGGCCATTTTGGGGCCCTAAGCAAAATAATGTAAAGGGGCCCATATTTTTGGCCCACCATTTCATCACAGTGTACTGTGAAACCCATACATGCAATCCAACCCATACGTCCATATTTTGTATATTAATCAGATTTTGTTGCACTGCATACTTCAATTTTCTCACCCCAAAGGATTGTCAGGACTTACAGTAGATAGCGCCAAACCTTTTTCTAAAAGAGGAAAGAAAGAAGTTAAGGAAGAACTTTTATTGTTTTAAGCTTGTAATCAAGTATCAAAAGTCAAATAAAGCAAACTGTAGTAAACGAAATAGAATTTAAATTAAACAATTGCCAGATTGGGAGCCCCCCTAGTGGTCAGGGGCCCTAGGCAGCTGCATAATCTGCGTATAGGCTGGGCCGGCCCTGGCTGGCTTGCTTCCATCCTAATAATTGATTGAAAATTAAGTTTTGATATTTTTCTGCCTCCTGTTTAGTTTGAGAACAATTCCATTATGAAGTGAGATTGCAGCGGTGGAATTACACTGACGTGGTGTACATTTTATGAAAAAGAATAAAAACTAAATATTTCATTGTGCAATGATTTTTGAAAATATTTATCTAGGGTGCTTTATTTAAACGATTTAAATTGTATTATTTCTTCTTACTTACTAAATGAGTGAAGCGCTCTTTTCGGTACGTTTGCCCCTCGATATTCATATCCATGTGTAGAGTGTGCAGCCTCACCTCCACCTGTTGATGCCCACGTTAGACGAGCCCGCAAACCAGGGGTCGAGGATGTAGATGCAGCGAACGGTGTCGGCCCCCAGCAGGGACTCCTTGAGAGACGGGTTGTCGTGGAGCCGCAAGCCCTTCCTGAACCAGTGGATGGTATTCACGACCATCACTCCAATGGATGGAGGCCTCGAGCTTGGAAATACTGTATCCTTTGATTTCTTGCTATTTGACTTTGCTGAGTGACACTACCGCAAACAGCAACTAAAAGTTTTGTTTTTTTTTCTCCGTGGAAATATAGTGGACTTAACCTTGCTCTAATAAAACCTTTTCCATCGTGACAAAGAATTTAGAACGCGTCAGAGTGGCCACCATTTGGTCCTGAAGAGGCAGATCGCTCCACGGCAACGTGACAGGAAACCCGGCGGGCGCTAGGACAGGCGCGGCTTGCAAACAAAGCCGCCTCGTTGTATAACTTGTTTTTTCCAAATGGGGCAAAAAAATAAGCAAAATTCCGCCGATTTAAGCTTTTCTTTACGCGTACGCTTTCCCTAAAGACATGACGGCCAGCAAAATAGCAACAAGAGACGCTTTAATGTAATCGTTAGACGGTTCTGTCCCCGCCACGAACACTGGGGAAAGCTGGTTATGTAAATACACGTAACCACAGCGAACGCGTCCAAAAACGACGACGAATTGCGACACAAATGCACACTTAGCTGTTGTAAACACGTCCCGGATCCTTAAGCCTCGTACCCCACGCGGGTGAAAAATGTTTTGGCTGTTTTGACGGCAAAAGCTTCCTCCGCAACGCACACGGTACGTCAGCCCGCTTGTCGCGCCGCACCTTCGGCCTCAGCCCTGCCCACTGGATGACGCACATAGCGCTGCGGTCTCCGATTGGTCCGTCTCGCCACTGGCCCAGTCACGTTTCTTCAGCGTGGTTTCTCTTCTGGCGAACACGAGAGAAGCTTCGAAATCACGTAACTGTGGCGATGACGTCATGTGACCTATTTGTTGGAAGATTTAAAAAAGTATTTTATTTTTGAATTTCACTTGACTTTATACGACCTTTAATGAATGCACATCATAATTTTGTCAGGAAAATGAACACTGTATCCGAGCGACGGAGATTGTATCAAAGTGCAGTTGCATATCCGACTCGCTAGAGGACGCTCGTGTTAAATAGTTTGGCATGCTTATCATTATGGAGGACCAGGAGTATGGAGGACCAGGAGTGCAAAAATTCAATAAATAAATACAATATTGAAATAAAAGCATTTTAATGACACTTTTAATTATTTATTTAATTGTGTATTTATTTATTGAATTTTTGCACTCCTGGTCCTCCATAAATCATGGGTATCAATGCGTAAAACTAGTGGTCCAATGCTTTTTTGCGTCGGCGCCGTTCGGTAAGTCAACATTGTTTGTTTTAAAAACCAAACCGTCCTTAAATCCGTCAAGAATTCAGCGGGGTGAAGACTATTTCAGTGGAGAAACCCCCAACCGATGCAACCATGGCAACACAGCTGTCACCGACGTGCGGAACCTTACCTACGCTGCAACGGCGCTACCGGACAATATGGCTGCGATTAGCTTGACCAAATTTTCATCCACCACTGTGTGGTGACAGGATGTGTGACAACAGAAAAGGTAAGCCTTAATATCAGTAGTATCCTGTGACAACAGAAAAGGTAAGCCTTAATATCAGTAGGGAGTTTAGCTATGTATATATACAGAAAAAGATACAAAAATAATAATATCAGTGGGGGGATTCGCGGTTCTAAGCTAGCAAGCTAATTAGCAGGATATGTTAGCAAAAAGTACAAGCATTGTTTAACCTCTTAAAGCATCGGTGTCCCCCTAACTGTTCAATAAGCTTCACGCGGAAAGAAAATGTATCGTCACATTTATAAAAATAATAACATCAGTGGGAAGATTAGCGTTTCGATACTAGCACGCTAAATAGCAGGAAAACATAGCAAAAAGTATAAACATTGTCCAACTTCTTAAAGCATCGGTGCCCCCTCACTGTTAAACAAGCTACACGAGGAAACAAAATGTATCGTCACATTAGTCAAATCCAGCTAAATTCACATTACTTTTTGAATCATTTTAATCACTGGGAAATGGACTAGCATCTTTGTTCACGTTTTAATGTTAAATAACGCCCCAAATTACGTTAAGTCAAACATGTCAGTTTGATATGTTGGGCTGTCAATTTTACTAATTGTATTAATGTTCTGCATTTAGCATTGGTGTGTTATGCGAGAGCAACACAGAGAACAAGATGAAGAGAAAGCAGACCTTCTTCAGAAAATGAGTAGTATGGAAGAAGAAGCCAGCTGAGCTGCAGGCAGGCAGGCAGACAGAAAGGGTGAGCAGATAGATGAGACAGATTCAGAGAATGAAGGAGTGGAGTGGTCCCAAGTCAGCCTCCAGGTATACAAACCCTCTCACACATGCACTAGACCACAGCATTACCCTTTCACAATGTCCACTAGTGTGTTACATTCATACACAGGTCATGTTGAAAGTTTAGATGAATTTTAAAAACCATTTTGGAAAAAAAAAGTTATATTAGACACATATTCTTTTTCAGTTGTTTCACAGAGAGTCCAGCAGACAGCCTTGGAGAGTGTGAGTGAACAGCTCCCCCATACCAGGACCATCCAGGTAAATCTTTTATTCACATATTTGGCGCTCTTGTGTAAAACTATGATATAAAACCTTTTGGAAAAATATCTTACACCTTAAAACACCTTACAATCTGACACTCCTATTTTAGATGTCACTGAAAGCAGCAGGCAGACTCTGAGAATGACGGAGAGGAGCTCCCACTACCCTGTGGACAAATAGGACCTCCAGGTATACTAACACCTACACATTGGTCACTTGGAATTGTACTTAAGTCAGATATGATGCAATAGCTATGGATAGATTCCTACCTCAGGTCTTAATGCACAATTCAATTTTTTTGGGGGGGCGTGCCCGTTCAGACTGCCTTTGTTCAAGTATTAATTCGCAGTCCGACACGCACTGAGCAAACTGACCCACATGTGCGGAAGCATCAAAGCAAGTGACTACACATTAGGGCTGCAGCTATTGATTATTTTAGTAGTCAATTAATCGATGAACCATTAGTTAGAATAATCGAGTAATCGGATAAGGAACATGAAAAATTACATTACCTGAGCTGAGCCTCAAATGGTATAATAAATAAATAAATTAGGATCTATGTACAACAAAAGAACATTTTTACAGTGCTCTTAACAAATGGTTCGGATACATATTCCCACAAAAATAGGCTAAATATACCTATAAACTAAATTACGAATGCATTTTAACAAATAAAAAATAAGAAAACATTAGCTCAAACAAAAACTTAGGTTATGTTGGTCTTAACAAGGAGCACCTGGATTCAGCCATGTGAAATTAGGCAGATTAGAAGGCAGTGTATCCATCGAAATCAATAAAACTAAATGCAAACACTTTCCAAATAAACCATTGCAACGCCACTTAAACAAATACTCGAAGAGGCAAAATTTAATTCGAATTGTTTTTTCTAATCGAATACTCGAGTTAATCGATTAATCGTTGCAGCACTATTACACATGCTGGCTCGACATCATTCTAGGGTGATCGTATTTTGATTTAAAAAAGCAGACACAAATAACAGACATAAATAATCCCCGTTTAGTCATATATTCAAAGTTTATATGCATTGATGGAACGCATGCAGGCACTGTGCGTGCATTATGCAAACACATCAGCCTTATGTGTGTGTGTCAGTTTGCCCCTACTCGGCCATGTAAGCAATACGGAAATATTGCCCATTTGGTGCACAGAAAGAAAACTAAGCATTTTCAGGCTTATCCTTCTCTTCATTTAATTTTTTTATGACTGTGGTCAAGCTCGCCTCCTGCGTAAAAGCCGAGTTCAAGCTAGGCAATAGTACAATAATTGTGTGATCTTGATTGTCAATCTGGTCTTAAATTGAATATTTGAAGTTTATTTTTTTTTCTTTTCTTGAATAGAGATATCCAAATTGAGAGCTGATGGACCTGTCCAGCAACATCTGAAGCTCCTTCCTAGAACACTCCAGGGCCACAGGAGGAGAAACTTTCAAGCCTCATGGTGCCATAAATATTTCTTTTTTTCCAATGAGATTGTGCCACCCCAAAATGATCACATAACCATCCTGGCCACCCCACCAAAAATTTCCTGGCTCCGCCACTGTCGACCCATCTCGTTGAATGTGTGAAGCGATATTCATTCTATAGATACTTGCAAAAATGTCTTTTAAAAAAAATACCTAAAAAAATAGATATACACCTAGCGCGGGGATCGGCAACCTGTGTTTTGAGAGCCGAATGTGGCTCTTTAGCGCTGCCCTGGTGGCTCCCTGCAGCATTTTCAAAAATGTTTGAAAATGGACAAAGATGGTTGATATGGTTTCTGTAGGAAGACAAAAATGACACAAAACATTCTTAACGTTTTCCAATGCTGAAAATGCAGAAAAATATTAAATTTCAACATTTCAAGATTTGCGTCATAGCCTGCGACACACGTTTCTATCAGCAGGGCGCGATGCCAGGCAGATGGCTATTGTAAACAAGCCACAACGCCTGTTGGCAGCCGAGTACCTAATTGTGAGTGAGAGAAAAACTGCAATTCCATTACTTCTGAGGAACTTAGGCTAGGTTCATACCGCTGGTCTTAATGCACGAATCTGATTTTTTCCTCTGTTTTTCCGACTCGAGTGAGACACTAACTTGACGGTCTGAACGGGAAAAGTCGCATAGAAGTGGACCATTTCAAATCCGGTCTCGGTATGTGGTTTAAATCCGTTTTGGGCCACATTTCTCCAGAATTTGGCAGGCGGTCTGAACTCTCACGTCTCCCGAATTAGAATACATGCAACAATTACTGTATGTCAGCAAAGCGCGAGAGGGACTGGGCTCTACGGTAGCGGTGCAGCTGTGCGTAAGCGCCTAGCTTGCCTTGAACACTGCTTTTGGGGAAGGGTCGGGCTTGACAACAGTCATAAAAACATAAAATGCGTTGAGGATAAGCCTGAGAGTGCTCGGTTTTCTTTCTGCTCCATATGAGCAATATTTCAAGATTGCTTACACGGCCGAGAGTCGGGGCAAACTGTCCGTATGCGAGTGCGTCATGCGCGGACAGTGCGTGCATTCTATCGATCCATTTTAACTATGAATATACGACTAAACGGGGCTTATTTATGTCTGTTACTTGTGTCCTCTTTTTGGAAATCAAAATATGATCACCTTTGAATGACGTTGAGCCAGCATGTGTGGTCATTTGTTTTGATGCTTCTGCGCAGACTTCAAAAACAAAACCGAGATAATAAAGGAAATCAAAGACATGCCCAGATCAGGGGCATGTTATGCACGTTCCATTTTGTTTTTCGTAACTTCAAAATAAAAACGACATCAAAAATCGGATTTCTTTATTGCATTTCTTTAATTTCATAAAAGCAATGAAACCATTCATTAATATTGTAATGAAGTTAAACTTGAGGTGGTATCTTACAACAGAGTAGTCATGTGGTGTGCTGGATGCACTGTAGGGAAAATAAACATTAAATCATGAAGGCTCATTATTTATATTTTTTTGCATTCCTAGTCATTTTGATAGTAGGCGAATATAGCTAATACAGATAGGCTTATTTAAGGCTTTTAATTGTTTGCGGCTCAAACATTTTTTAAATAAAAAAAAAAAAAAAAATTTGGGGGGGTCCAATATGGTTCTTTCAACATTTTGGGTTGCCGACCCCTGATTTAGTGTAAAACGGGATTGACTTGCATAAACCCTCCTGTCCTACACAACATTGGCCAATAGAGGTCGTTTAAGGGTTTTATTAAACCGTTTTTTGCTTGAAGTTGTACACAACCTCTCATAGCTGTTCCCTTTGGCAGAGTACATATTGATAGAAAATAGTGTCTGTATATAGATTATTTGAACATTTCTGTCATTTTTGGTGGAAGTTGACACAAACAAATACGGAGAAATCCATCATCTCCAAATTATTAGCTATGACTGTATTCATGCAAACACACTAAAAGCAGCTGTGTGAGAAAGTTTTCGAACCTTTCACTGCCATCAAATCACGAGCTTTATTCATCCTTCTGCTGCCCCCCCAATATGCTAACAGTGTTGCGTGCAGCCTGAGGGACACAAACCAATTAATTCTTCAAATATTTTATTAAAACAAATGTTTCCATAGTTACAAGAGACAACGATAAAACATAACACTCTTAAAAATGATTTTTTTTTTCTTTTTAAACTCTGATTCAATTCGTTGAAAGAAAAATGGCTTTTTAAGAGGTACTCCAGATATGTTGGCCATTTAAAATAACTGCTTTGCTTTGTTTTAGGAAGACATTTCAGGAGGCAAGTACGTTTACTCAGGAACACCAGTTTTTAAGCATTGTTGTATTTGGATTATTTAAAATAAAGAATATTCCTGCAATGACCCGTACATTCGGAATAAGTTTTCACATAGGTAAGCAAAGACTTTTAGCAATATAGCATTAGCCTGGCATACCAGCCAGACTCGAACGCAAACTTTCCAATAGACGTTTCGCATTTGTTCTGACAATACACCGCATAATCAAATTAATTGTACTTTTCGTAATGTAGTTTCCAATTGCCAATCTCGCTATCCAATGTGCCTGAAAAAAAAGGAGCACTTGTCGCTCTTCCTGAAGTCCAGAGCATTTGAAATGGGATGGCTCCCTCCCAATTCAAACAGACTGACGTTCAGCACCGTCAATGGCAGCCAAATAATAAAGCAGTGTCTAACCAAGCTAAAATAGCAGTGACTTTACATTTGAGTGTGCGTTAATTTAGTATTGGGGGGGGGGGGTGTATGTCTAAAAAATAAAGTGGTATCAGTACAGAATACACAGGCGTTAGAATCAGTAAATCAAGAAAAATGCTATATTTGCAAGACTTATTACAGACAGCGCAAGTGGCATTATGTTTTCATCATATTCGTGCCCACAAGTCGTTCTTTCAGATTCATTTTGAAATCCAACCCAAAACGCAAACGAGACTGACTTGGCATGTAGCTGGTATACATAGCCCAAGTCAGGCTGGCTTGCCTGGCAAATATGGCAAATATGTGACATTAGAGCAAATTTAAAGCGCATCAGTATAAATGTGGCATGAAACACTGGTTGGGAATCACTGATCCAAACTATGACAAACCCAAATTTCAAAATAATTTTAAGGCAAATAGCGAGATCATTGCAACCGCATATATTCAATAAATATTGGTACATGTTATGAGTACTACTTTTATCATTTTTAGCCAGGCCCGTTTTCTTTGTAATGTGTATTACTGTATATAGTTGGACGTCAGCATGTAGAAGGGGAGAAAAAAAAAAAAAAGCTCTTGATGTGACTCGTCCGAGCTGGCGACTCAGACCACCGGGCTGGAAGGGTTGGAGGAAAGCACGCTCCACGGATCGTGAGCCGGGGGCTGGCGGAGTAACTCTCGAGACGAATTGGCACCCTCGTCCCAGGACTCGGCATCGTCCTCGGGCAAGGGTCGGGAGTCGGAGCCCTCCCGTTGCTGCTGCTGCGGCCGATTGCGCTTCTCCCGGTGAAGCAGGAGGCGCTCCAAAGGAACCGAGCTGCTCTTGGGCAGAAAGAGGGCGGTGGGCGGCACGTTGTGCCCGGCCGCAAAGACCTGGCGGGAGCCCTCCAGGTTGAGTAGGATGCCAGTGCGGACCGAGTAGAAGACGTCGCGGTTGTTCTCCAGGAGTCGGTGCTCGAACACGCAGTCGTCACGCAAACAAACTGCCTGCATGCAACACATTTTTTGGGTTTGTTTTTAATTTCCATTTCTTGATTGTGTCTTGCTCATTTTCATGTGATGCATTACTTTGTACTGAAGAAATAAATTGGCAATGACTAAAAAAGATAAAAAGTTTTGCCATGTATACTCACTGAAGTGAATGGGGTTCCGTTGAGGTCCAAACATAAGTAACGGCTGCTTTTGACGCCAAGGATGGCGACGCGCTCCCTGGTGTCCGCCTTGAGCATGACGACGCCTGCGAAAGCGCGACAACATCAGCATCATCAGCGTCAACGGACAAATACGGAAAATGCGGACGAGCGCCACAGCGTACTGTAGGGATTCCTGCTGGTGCTTCTCCGCACGCTTCCGTCCAGCTTGATCTCCAGGTAAAAGTTGCTGAGCTCGGTGGAAGTTTGCAGATGGACGTACCTCCGTGGGCTGCCCCAGTTGGAGCTCGCCAGGGGCGACGGATTGGGCGCCGCGTAGCCGATGGGGACGCCCTGCAAGACTGCGAGGAGGAACGCCAGCGTCCGCGTCCGTGTCGCCGCGGTTCTCGGGCGGGGCGGGTGCGTGGCGGTGGCCTCCTCCATCCCGGACAACAGAGCTGTCGTCTACGAGGAGGATTACGGACTGGGACTCTATTTAAGGACCCCCGCTGCAGGCACGCAGACAGGCGGCCACCCCTGCTCGCTCGCATCCGTCCACCAACGCAGATGTGCGGCTTTGCAGCGGCGGAAGGGCCACTTCCACCTGGGCGTGTTTAGACCCACTTGTTGTTGATGCTCGTTATTTTGGGATACATCCGTCCGTGAGGAAATGGCTAAATTGGCAAAACATTTCAACTAACAAGTTGCTGTTTTCCAAAAAGGATATATGCGACGCACCTGCCCTATATTCTGGAGCCTTTTAGCCAGCAGAGGGCGCCAGTCCTAAACTCAAAAACTTGCAGAAAAGTCAAATTGAAGACATTTCGAATTCAAATAAACGACCAAAGTTTCTCTTAAAATTTCATAGCTCTTTCCAACAACTTGTAAATGTTTGAAAGGAGAACGTAACGTGAGTACTCAGGTACTTGAAAATTGTTTTATTGAGATATTTGAGGAGTGGACGACGTACAAAAATAAAAAGACTTCAACTTGCTTTGGAGACAGTCTTTCTATTCATTTTTTTTAACGACTGTCAAACTAAGGCAGCAGGTGAAGGCGTTCATTCAAACAGTAGCGTGGATATTTGGCTGAGGAAACCTTTTTTATTATTAATTACACTAATCAATATGGATGGCAGAACTATATTTGGTGGAGGTTGTTTTGCGAGAACATTCAACTCTTTAAGTGTCGTTGACTATGTGTCTTTGTGAATTGAAATGAGTGTCACGAGTAGATGTTCGATGATCCATTTGAAATGGGATGGGGCCCCTCCAAGTTCAAATGGACTGGCGGTCCATCGCTGTCAATTGTAAGAGTGAAGGACAATTTGTAAATGGCTTGTCATAGTTATTGCAAATGCAACTTCAGATTTGACTATTCAAGAGCAAAAACTATCTCATGACCTTGCCATTTTTGCTGCATCGTCCTCTACTGCATGCGACCTGCTTTTTGTGAACTGCATTGAAAACTGAGAAAGGCTGCTACTGCAGTACACGCTCACGCACACTGGGAAAAAGGCCAAAGGCTCACGTCAACAACATCTTATAGAAAAGCTCCTGATTTTTTTTTGTACTTTGCACTATTTGTTTGCATTTTTCATAACATGCAGCAGCTTTCTTGTGCGCTTAACATTAGCAGCTAAACTTGCATACAGTGGAACCCTTAGTGTCCAATACAGAAGCATCGAAGATTTGACTTCGGAGGCGCCACACTACAACTGTATGAGGTCTCCGTTTTATTGCGCAGAAAACAACGATGAACTGTGTTAATTTAAGAAAAGTGAATCTCAAAAATGAAAAATTATTGAGGATTTTCCAGTTTCTATTTTCAATTTGATTTTCTATACATTTGATTTTTTGAAAATATTTTGTTTAATTATGATACTTACGAATTCCCCCAATTCTATTGCTGTATTGGTCAGGTGTACATTCAGAAGTTAATCGATCTAATTTCAGCGCAAAGAACCAGAGACACTCTCGCCCTCGTTTCCCTTCCGACCCCGCGACCCCCTCCTTCCTTGAGGCTCGTCATTCCTATTTTTTGCCTTGGTCGGGTGTCGCTTACATGCCAGCGCCAAGGCACCTTTTGAAACAGTACAGCAAAGTAGTGCATTTCGAGTTAGCCACGCGCACAAGCAAATACGCTCGTTCATGCATTCCAAATATCCAACTTGCTATTTGTTGCACTATATGGACAAACAGTGTCTTCGTATACCATTTCGTACAATGTTTTTTTAGTGTATCTGCTGCCACTGACGACGGATAAATGTCAATAGCAGTGAACGAAATCCAAATGACAACTAGTTAACAAGGAAATGTTCTTGGTGTAGGATAAAGAATAAATGCTTGTCAATGTTTACAAGTAGTTTGCAACTGTTTGCATAACTGAACTATAGCAAAAATATTTTTTTCTGATGGACGGCTCGCATCTCAAAAATTTTGCTTCGCAAGGTACCACTTTGACTTTTGTGTGCTACAGTATAGTTCATGTTTTGTTCCCAGAGTTGGCTAAAATGTCTTGATAAACTGATTGGCTGCCGCTGACGGCGCTAGACCGACCAATTTGACCGGGAGGGGCGAATGAACCTTCCTTCATTGTCCCCCCTGCCCCCATGCATTGGACGTCGCGCGCAGTCGATGGCAGTGAAACATAATCCATGAATATGTCCATTATCGTCAATAGCAGTGAACGAGTACTAGCCGTGTCCATATCGTGCAACTTGGCAAGCACCAAGTGAGAAAAGCAGCACAATGGCGTAATATACAAAGATATAGCGCCCCAAATATACATATGAAATAACATTAGCGTAGTTCATTGGCGTGTTACCTGGAAGGAACTAAAGTCCGCATGTGCAAAAGTCCACGTGGTGTCATTATAGGTCACAGCCGTGGGAGGAAGTGCGTGGCGGGGGCGGCGGTCGTGGCCCTGTCGCCTCGCCGCGCCCGCCCGCGCCGCCCCAGAGCCACGTAGAAGCCCTTGTAAACAAAAGACTCGTAGGCGTTGTAGTTATTGGCCAGCAGCGTCTCCCTGAACTTGCACTCGTCACTGAAGAATTTCTAGAAAGAAAGGAGCTCTCAGTGGTGCCGATCCAAACACAATTGAGCATGCAGAAAATGAATGACACATTTTAAGCACCAAATGCTTGTTCGAATATTTCATTTTTTAACTGTCTGTCTGACAGTTTAGAAAGATGACCTAGTTATCCTCATTAGAGCTGCCATTGACAGTGATGGATGTCCAATGTATGTGAACTATGATGGGATCCTCCCATTTCAAATGGATTTAATGCCTATCACCGTCAATGAAAACTAATGATTAGGACCTGGCGCCTCCGTTTAGCAGTGGCGCTGGTAAAGTTACTATTGTTACTTCAACTGGTTGAGCTGCGACCTTAGGTGCTGCTTGCAAAATGAAGAGTTCCAGGCAGGCATCGCCGCAGACTCTGCAACCTGTTAAATGCCACACACGGAACCCCTGCTCGTGGAAAAACGGACTGATTGAGGGTCATTGAAAACGTACAAAAAAAAAAAAAAACGGAATAGTGCATGCAGCACTAAAACTTTGAAATAAAAAAAAAGAATGACTTCTCATCCCTTCTGTATTTACTGATGATGTGGGTTTAAGATGTACAGCACAGGTGCATGCGTGTATGATGCAAGCGCTTTTACCGTCCCGTAGAGTCTCCCCTTGCGGTTCATGGCGACAAACATCTCGCTTTTGACGCCAAACAAACTGACCACTCCTCGTTCCACGCTGGAGATCTCGATCAGACCTGCAGGAGAGCTGCGGGTCATTCCTTCCGCTCGTCTTGATGACGCGTGGATTTGAAGACGAGACAACTCACTGTGCGGGTCCTCGAGGTGCGCGCCGGCGACGCTGCCGTCCGGGAGCACCTGCAGGTGGAAGCCGATGCCCACGTTGCAGTAGAGGCGCCGCACCCGCTTGACGCCCCGCAGGTAGTCGCTCTGCCAGCTGGGCTGCGCCCCCCGGCCGGCGAGGCCCAAGTAGGAGCGCGAGAAGAGGGTCTCCCACCGTCGCTCCAAGTCCTCGTCGCTGAGGGCGACCACCCCCCACACGCAAGTCCAGAGTAGCAGCGCGGCCGGCAGCGTCATGCCGCAGAGGCGAGCGGGGGCGCGTGGACACCTGCCCTAGAATCGCACCTCGTTCTGGGACATTGCGGCGGAGGCTCGAGGCGCCGTGGCCCGGGATCCGAGCTTGGAGTGGCGACAATGAGCATCTTTCACCTCGTCGGTTGCAAACGCGGGCCGGCTGGCCGACCAGTGGGGGGGGACTCCGCCGCGCGGCGGCTCACCTTGGCTGGCCCTGACGCACTTTTCCGTCAGTGGCGTGACATCACCGCCGCAGACTCCCCCCACCCCCCAACTCTACCGTTTAACAATGAGTCACGATGGGAGGAGGACGAGCAACGAGAGATAAGAGTGAGAAGAGGCACTTGTGGTGGGCACCGCGGGGGGTTTTGCACCTTTACACCCTAGCCAAGCGCACGTTGCCATGCAGAGGCACAGTTTCCTATCGAGTCTTTCAAAATAAAACCCACCGACAACTAAGTGCAGCAGTGAGTCGCATGTCATCAGTTGGCAATAAATCATTAAGTTTCCGTGCCATTGACAGTGATAGACATTTAATCTATTTCAACTTGGAGGGACTAGCAGCAAATCACATGCAGACAAACCAAATTCAGAGGCATACGCTCTTTTGTCAACATCAAATATTTTCACATTAAATGAAATTGGGTTCTTTATAATTCATTCACTGTTGTTGAGCTTGATGGATGTGAATGGGGGGAATGTGCTAATTTGACTATAGCTAAACGAAGAATTGAACCGGGGCCTTAGAATGGTGAGGCACAATCACCTCATTTCAAATCTGCTTTTATTCTGGGTAGCTCCCCCGTTTAGTAGTTGTCTTTGCTCTGGTGGGATTTAAGTGACACGGGAGGTTGGGTGAGGGGTGTTTGGCATTCATTGGGGTTGAGTAATCGTGGGACGAAATGGAAGGACTGATACATTATCCGGGGGATGACATGTGCCTGCTTGAGTGCCTTATTTAGACCGGAAGCTTACGGCAAGACTTCCTGGCACACACTGATTGAACCGCAGGTGCAGTTGGAGGATTTTTAAGGCAGGTACCATCCCCATATCGATCGAGCCAGAGGTGGCTCAGTGCAAATGCACCTAAAATCTTGGGACATTTCATTTCACTGACTTTTTTTTTTCTTTCAAGTAGAGGCCACAAAAGGCCTGATCAAGCAATAGAGAAGACGACCTATCGACAGACGAAACCCGAATCGTTGCCGAGTGGGCACTTTTAACGATGGGGACATCGATGGCGCCTCAGATTTACTGAGTCAGAACATCACGGGGGCGCTTTGATTGACAGACCACCATCGGCGGGCTCAGCTGTCTGGCTTGCAATTATACCGTGCGTATAGTGCGGCCAATCAGTGGGAATTAGCAAAGTGTGAGCGGCTGATTAAACCTGGCTTTAACAGGAACAGCTGACATATCTGCAGGATGACATGCATCACAACACTTGACAATCATAGTGTTCAAAGAAGATTTTTGTGCAACTTAGTAATCATTAAAGACGGGATAGGATTTTAAGATGACTCAGCAGGAATAGCTATGTTTAATTCAGCAGCTGGGGGGGAAAAAACGGCAGAACGTTCTCTTATAAATAAATCAAGTTGGGAGCTTTTGGATGCGGGCGTTTCCTGCTGGCGTTACCTCCGCAAGGGAATGTACAGCGAATCTTGCAGTGGTGCCGCATGCCAAATCGGAAGCGGCTGACTCAGCAAGGTGGACGTGACTGCTTGTGACGCAGCAGTTTATTGTCCTTGAAAGCAACGCACCTACAACTGAACTGATGCCATGCATCATGATCTCGTTGTCATGAATTCATTGCTTGCTGCTGATGAGAATGGATGTCCACATCCATTTTAACTGGAAACTGTTAACTGTGGATGAGGTTTCAGTGCCAATGACGGCGATCAACGACAAACGGAAAACATTAAAGCAGAGCTGACCAAATCTAAAGCTGGGACTGGGCTACATATTTGCAACATGATTGGTGATAAATGGTGGATCGTTTGTGAATTCATGAAATAGATGAAATAATTATACAGTTTACTTTTATCATTACCTATGGACTATTTTTGTTGAAATGAAATTCTGCTATTCACTTCAACGCAGTTCCCTGGCACAAGATGGAGCGATAGTCCAAGTTGTGCCACTTCAGCCTGAGCACAAAATCGGGAATGATACCACGCAAAAATTTGTTGCTGGGCTAATTTGCTACATACAGCTATACAGTGGGGAGAACAAGTATTTGATACACTGCCAATGGGAAAACCCATTGGCAGTGTATCAAATACTTGTTCTCCCCACTGTACATTTTTTGTTGTTGTTGTCAAGACCCTCAAGACTAGTCTTGAAAGTTCCAACTAGGTTCCATCGATACCGTTACTAGTATCGATATCGATACAGAGCTAAAATTTTGACATCTAAATCATGGAGTACTAAAGAAATAACGTGCCGATGCTTCGGAACATGTAGTTTTCGAGATCTATAATCATTGGTTGCCCTACCGAAGATCAGCTACGCGCACCGCTGTTAAAAAAACGAGCACTTGTCACCCTTTCCAAGATAATACACGTCCAATTTCAATTAGTTTAGCACTAGTAAGCATCTAATCCAATTGAACTGGGATGGCTTAACCGTTCAAAGCTGGTCTACTCCGTAAAATCGGACATAATGGTGCTCCGAGGCAAAACTGGAAACTGTTTTACGACAGTGGGAAAACGCGCATCCACCGCTGGAGGTGTCAGCTGCTGAACCGTCAGCCGGTTCCAACCCCCTCCCGTTGGGGAACCAGACACCGGGGCAGCGCATCGAGCGGGAGAATGCGAGGAATCTCTCTGGCAAATTTGCCCTCCGCTCTACGCGTTCTCACCCCTGCGAGATAAAAAGCTCGTGGCGGCGGGCGATCAAGGCCGAGAGAGCCGAGTGAGGAGGGATGTGATGTGCTGTCACTCGGCCAGCGTAGCAAAGATCGCACCCGTTTATTTCCGTCACTGCCGGCTGAAATCCACACCGGACTCGAATCTAACAACTTTGGCAGGGGGCCCGTTTGGACAGCAACAAACATGAGATTGAGGAGTCGCTGAGACGTTTACACAACTCCAGCCTGGATGAAGCTCAACCTAGAAAAAGCACATGGGGGGGAAAAAAATCAAGTGAGACTACCACCCCCTTCAGGTGTCAGGTCATCCCAATACCCACCTGATGGTTTGTGACTGCAATGCAGCACTGGAGAATGCAGTCCCCACAGATCAATATCCCTTTCTGCATCGTCTGGCAAAGTGATGTCGCCTATACCTGAACTTAAAACTCGTAAAGCTTCGACATTAACTCATTGAGAGGGCCTCCAGCTAATCAATATCCGGTGGTTTGCATGAAAGCAATTTAGCATCCTAAATTTGTGCAGTCTCCAGCCTCCGTGTTCTATGATGTGCCTAGCAATTAGCATCGTGGGCAAAGCATGTACTGGAGATCTCGGAAAACAAATCTCCGGAAGCCGCCGATTGACAGATGTGTCTACCCACTCGTAGCGGCGGCACCAAAGAAACCTTCTGAGCCGTGGTCGACGCCTGAGCACGTGACCGTCGAAAGTCTCTGCGCGCGGGACGTGCTGAAGAGCAAAAATACTTTCCGGACGACGACGTAAAGCGCTGCCCAAACGTAAATAACAACAGCGGAACGACCGTACAAGGGCAGAGGTGCTGGCAAACTACCACCCTGAGCAGCATGCGTGGACGCAACATAATGATGGCGTTCGCATGACACCGACCACATCCGAGGAACAAACTCAAACGGAGGACAACGAGGCGCTGGACCAGTTTCGCTTGCAACAGGTGTCAACAAAATCTATGTCAACAAATACTGCATTTTTGGGACGACAAGTCACCATTTTCTCCCTGTCCCTATGAATCCTGCAGCTTCGGTAACTCCTTCATTTATGGATTTTGCAGCCAACAGGCTTTGTGCATCCCAAGTCTGTAATGTCGTTATCTAACAACACTGATGCTCAAGTTCAAGATGGCCACAAGTGGTTTGAAAGATTTCAAAAGTATGGACGTCCATAGTGTGGTAGGCCTGACAGTGAAATAATCCATTGCCATTTTTCTATTTCAGGACAAATTCGGAAATAATTTCACAAGGCATCATGTTGCTTGTTTTCTATTGGCGATCGTTACCCTTTATGTTGCACCAAAACATTGACGTACAAAGACATTTCCGGTTATTAAGGCAAGTTGTTGTGAACGTGTTGTCACACGGTCAACATATTTCCGTGTGAATAAAGGCACAATGTTTTGACGGCAGGATCTGATATTTTGGTCACGGCTGTCTGGAGGAGTTGTGGAATGCGTGACCACAGGACCTTAGCCTCCCTTAGCGCAGTGCGACAGACCACAGACGGCAAACCTCCCACTCGCAGCTAACGGGGGAAAATGACAACCCTCGAAGCGAGGGATTACTGACAGCACCAGAGTGGGCGAGCGTGCCAACCGCAGAGGCCTCAGGTTGACTGGTACCGCTGTGTGTGATGGGCGCTGCCACCTCCTGGACGCGCATTGAAATCCTTTTCCATTGGCACATTGACCTATATCTTGGAAAGTCCAGAAAAATATACATTAAATGAAGTCACATTAGCAACATTATGAATTTGTTTATCACTAGTAGATGTCCAATCCGTTCGAACGTGAGGCCTGCAGCCAGTTTAAATGGATTAGACGCTGCATTGTTATCATTGACCAGGCAGGTGGTGGTCTTTTATCCTGATTTTTCATGACAGAGGTTAGGTGACATGACTTCTTGGGCCCTCAAGCAGTCTTTTCTGCTCGTGAGGAGCCCGCCGGGGCTGATCGAATAGAGGACCAAGTGTGAACTTGACGTCAATGGCCGAACGCAGCGCGTCCGACTTGAATCAGTGTCCGATGTTTTACTTGAAAATATTAATCCGAACTTGCAAGATGAGTGCATCCACGTACAAGAGGAGGTGGAATTCTTTGATGGAACTGCAACTGAAGTAACTGCATTTAAACAACACACGATGCAATGCTGCCTGCCTGTGGGGACATTTCTGAACTGCAACTGGTTATTCGTGCGACTGCATCCACTGTGGTGCAGCAAGCCTGTTGCTAGCTACTAGCTGCCACTAAAGCATTGTATTCTATTCTAAAAAAAAAAAAACTTTGGCTGTATTAATTTTCTGCCCTTTTGTGGCCATTGGTGAATATTACACACTATCATTTGAAAATTGTGATATTACGAGAATGAAAAGTGGAAAAAATCAACAACAACAACAAAATTGTGTTTTTTGCAGGGTGTGACAGCAATAAGGTTATGTAATTGACATTTGTATCCTTTGTCTCCCCTTCCTCGCACAGGTGGGACAAACATAACCGATGTGAATGTGTGAAAAAGAATAATAATCATGCTTACTTCCCAACTTTTATCAATGCAAACGTGCATCACCCTTATACTGTATAATTGATTCAGCCACATTGGTGTTTAAACGACTCCGTCGCTAAAAATGGACGAAACCGAGCCTTTTTAACTCATTTTACGAGCCACGTTGGGGTTTTCTTTCAAAATGACAACGTTACAAGTGTTTTTAATCAACGTGAACATCAAAATGACAACTTTGGAAGTGATGTTAATGAACACGAATTTCAACTGTGTGTATTTGTGACAGGGCCTTGCTGTTCTTATGTGTACCAGTGGATGGAGAAAGCGACCCAGCAAGTACGTTCCTACTAAAATTCCACCACAGTAAGTATATAGTAAAGCTTTTTTTCCCCCAAAAAAACGACCATGTATAGAATGGCTTTTTTACTTCTAGAAATGACCATGTATGGTCAGGCTTCTTTTTTCTTAAAAAACGACCTTGTATAGTAAAGCTTTTTTTTTTTCCATCAAAAAAAAAAACGATTATGTATAGTAAGGCTTTTTTTATTTCCTTTAAAAAATGGCCATGTATAGTAAGGCTTTTTTCTTAAAAAAATGACCATTATAGGAAGGCTTTTTTTTTTTCTTAAAAAAACCCCCCAAAAAACGACCATTATAGTAAGGCTTTTTTTTTCTTAAAAATGACCATGTATAGTAAGGCTTTTTTTTTTCTTAAAGACGATCATGTATAGTAAGGCTTTTTTCTTCTAAAACTGACCATGTATAGTAAGGCCCTTTTTTCCTAAAAAAAAACCCAAATATGTATGGTAAGGCTTTTTTTCTGTTAAAAAATGACCATGTATAACAAGGCTTTTTTTGTCTTAAAAAAATGACCATGTATAGTCTGGCTTTTTTTCTTTAAAAGACCACCGGGTATAGTAAGCCCCCCCCCCAAAAAAAAAAAAAACGACCATGTTAATAAGGCTTTTTTCTTTAAAAAAAAAAAAAAAAGACCATGTATGGTAAGGCTTTGTTTTCTTCAAAAAACAACCATGAAAAGTAAGGCTTTATTTTTTTTCTTAAAAACGACCATGTATAGTAAGGCTTTTTTTCTATTAAAAAAAAAAAAAAAACATGTATGGTAAGGCTTTGTTTTCTTCAAAAAACAACCATGAAAAGTAAGGCTTTATTTTTTTCTTAAAAACGACCATGTATAGTAAGGCTTTTTTTCTTCTAAAAATGACCATGTATAGACAGGCTTTTTTTCTTTAAAAAAAACAACCATGTATAGACAGGCTTTTTTTTCTAAAAAAAAAAAAAAAAAAAAAACCATGTATGGTAAGGCTTTTTTTTTTCTTTAAAAAAAGACCATGTATAGTTAGGCTTTTTTTCTTTTAAAAAAAAACGACCTTGTATGGTAAGGCTTGTTTTTCTTTAAAAAAGACCATGTAGAGTAAAGCTTTTTTTCTTCAAAAAACGACCATGTATAGTAACGCTTTCTTTCTAAAAAAAAAAACAAAAACAAAAAACGACCATGTATAGTAAGGCTTTTTTTAAAATCAAAAAACGATGAAAAGTGAGGCTTTATTTTTTTCTTAAAAAACGACCATGGTAAGCAAGGCTTTTTTTTCCCTCAAAAAAAAGTATGGTAAGGCTTTTTTTCTGTCAAAAAAACGACCATGTATAATAAGGATTGCTTCAGAAATTACATGTTGTTAAAACTGAGTCCCAGATACTAGACAGAAGACGAATTAAAAGCACTGTGTATGCTTTAAAGTTCGTATCTCATAAGTGCTGGTGATGGACAGTCTGTAGACTACTGGAAGGAAGACCCCAGATGTCACCACCATGGTCATGAAATAAGACCGACTGTAAAATACAATGCTGGCCCCGTAGCTGTACACCTACAGAAAGACATTTCGAGTTACACCTTAGACTGATGATTCTTTCTTGTCTCTGCAGGGTGTGAGAGCATCGTGATGGCCGACATGAAGCTGGCAGTCAGCGACAAAGAGACTGGCAGAGTCGAGAGCCGTCGTCCGCCCGTCGGGAAGTCGTCCGAGCTCCCGGTCGATCCAGGCGTAGTAGACACCGATGGCGGTGGACACTGCCAGCATGAATGCGAACACAGAGTCAGCGGCCGCAAAAGAGGCCCCAACTGTAGGGGTCCACAGACAGTCTGATGAAAAAGTGAGGAATGTTAGATGTTATGTTGTGTGATAGAAATGGAAGACTGAGCAAAAAAAAAAAAAAAAAAAGCTGAACTTGAGACCTTTTATGTTTTGTGAAGAAAGGAGGAGGTGGACATTCTAGGCAGGTACACAAAGTGGAGTCAACAGACCAGAAAACTGGCTGAGCTATCAAATGTTTTGTTATAGATCTGCATGTTTTCCCAAAAGATTTTCCCCCTCAATTAATGGAACGACTCTGACCCTTGTACAGAAACGGGCCTTCTTGTGCGGCGTTTGCGTGAGCTTGATAAAAAAGACAAATATGTGATTATGCTGTAATGGTTGCTTTGTTTTGCTATGGTGTATTTGTTCTCTGTCGAAGACTGCGGGCTTGGACGGTCCCTTGGCCAGCCTGTGGCTTAATCTGGCAGACGTGGTCTGGCTGGATGGAGCTGGAAGATGGCCTCCGTTTTGCACTTAAAAGGGCACCGAGTGCAAAACTGAGAATTACTTGCCATCATCATTGCAGTCGGGTCACAGTCCACTACAGATGACGAGGAGCAGCAGCAGCACGTCTGATGCGGTCAGGCCAGCCAGGTCTGTGGTGGAGCTGTTACTGGATTGCTCAACTCGATCACGTAGCCCTACTCTGTTAATATGTTGGATGCATGTGCAGAATAGGATGTCATACCAACTTATTTTACACTTTACAGGATTGGTCAGTTTAATTATTCCAGATTTATGGATTTACAATGCAAGGATAATGCCAAAGTATTTTTTAATGTTTTTTAGGTCACATTTAGCTAGCTGTCTTCTAATAGTTTTATTTTGTACATATAATACACATCTTTATTTACTTATACAATTATATTTGTAATTGATCCTAGTTGAAGGAATTTAGGAAAATGGAGTAAGGAGGTATTTGTTTGGGGGAAAATGAGTGAGGATCTATTAAAGAATAAAGTTTTTGATTAAACTCTTCTTAATAAAGTCCAAAGCTTTGGCTTTTAAAAATGTCATTAAATATATTGGTAGGTTTTTAACTGCATTCTGTGTTTTTGCTTAAGAGCAAATATAAAGTGTTCATATAACTGATTTTTAAATATCTATAATAGTCTTTGAATGCCTTTTTTATTACTTTGCTAGACAAAGTCCTTTAAAATGCATTTTATCGACTGTATTGACTTCATGAATTCTTGTTTTATTGCTATTGCTGTACTGTGGCCATCTTTTCTCCCTATATCACCTATTAGGCTCAATAAAGTTTTTTTAATCTCCGAATTTGTCATGCTATCCATAAAGTGGTTGCCTCAGACCATTCTGACCTGAATCATTCCTAATAAATTATTCTATCCATGAGGTGGCTGCCTGAGACCGCTATGACAAGAGGTCACAGTCAATCAGAAAGTGGTGCAGGGGGGACAAATATGCCCTGTACCTAATAAAAATGAATGATGACGTCACATTTAGTGAGCGTACTCATGAAAGTGTTTGCTTGAAGCCATGCCCACAAGACGACGGCCAATCAGAAAGTGGGGATGAGGGCGCCAAACGTCTTTTCCCCGAAATCTTATAAATAAGGGGAACCTCATCAAGTCACTATATTATGTAATACTTTTTTTTACACCTTGTATGAGACAATATTTGTCTCAAAGCTGCCCTCCTGTGGGGAATAAATGAAACTGCAACTTCGTTTGACGATTTACTGCACCTCAGCACAATACATGTTGCAATACTGCCCTTATGTGGGAATAATTTGGAATTGCAACTTCGTTTGACGAGTCACTGCACCTCAGCATGTTACATGTTGCATACATGTTGCAATGCTGCCCTGCATCTGATTATTCACTGAGAAAATGCACTTTATGAACCAATGCCTTAACTGTCATTGCACACTTGTACAAAAATGAGGTGCTTTTTACAGTGCAAATAGTAAAATTGCGAATTAATAAAATATAGACAACTTGAAAATGTTTACAAAAAAATGATAGCAGAATTCGTATTTGTCTCGAATCTGTCCTCCTTGTGGGGATTTGGTGAAACTGCAACTGGTTATTCGAAATGCATAAATGCAATACACGTTGCAATGCTGCCACCCTGTGGGGGTAATTTGGATTACAGTAGGTTATTCGCAGAGAAAATGCACTTTATGAAAGAATGCCGTTAATGTCATGATACAATTGTACAAAAAATTGAGGTGCCCTTTACAGTGCTTCTTCTTCTTCTTCTTTTACTTTCGGCTTTTCAATAATCGTAAAATTTCAAAGTACCGTAGGAGAAAATAGAAATCTTGAAATGTTTACCCAAAAAATGATAGCACAATATGTTTGTTTCAAAGCTGCCCTCCTGTGGGAATTTGGTGGCACTGCAACTGGTTTGCAATACTGTACACGTTGCATGCGTTCTCACATCCGCGATGCTCTAGCTTTTCTATGAGTGGTTTAAACCTTCATAGCCCAAGAGAATACATATTCACAATGACACTTTATCCGCGGCACAGGTATATTTTTAAGAAAGTTTGTGACCCGGAAGTAAATCACAGACCGGAAAAGGAAATGGAGCATCTTTTGTTTGGCGTGCGATGTGTAAACAGTTTTGTTTGGCGTGTTGTTTATTCGTACACGTTCATTTTGCGTGCTTTAGCACGCGATCTGAAACAGTGATGTTACGTTAGCGTCAAGTAATTCCTTTTTGATGGATTACGAACGCGGATGTCCAAAAACAAGGAGTTATTTCCACGTCGTCGGCTGCCGTCCGTCAACCTGCACAACAAAAGGTAAGAATGGCTGCAGTTTTCTTCTCCATGGCCGTTTGAATGTGCTAGAAAAGACCCATTGTCGTCTTTTGAACTTGTTCCTCAGTTGTCTTGATCCTATCAAAGCGTGATCTATTCAGTAATCCAAAGCACGCTTCCATCAAACAATCAGTCATGTTGTTTTTCAACTTAACAGACGACCTGCAAAACACTGAGAACTTATTTCGAGTGATCTCAGATATTTACCTTGAAATGCTTTTAAATATCACACAATGAGGACAAGCGCTGACGATGGAATAAATGCTTGAGAACTGAAGTGCTTTGACCGGCGTTGTACTATCCACGTGTTTTTGCAAGTGGGTTGGCGTTTGGCAATTTAGTTGTATACGGCTCTGCCGAGTGGGCGTGTTAGTACTGGGCTGTTGTTTGTTCAACTGGGCGGAGCTATACCCAAAATTACATCGAAGGCGGGGGAGTGGGCGGGGCTACCGCAGCGCTCCCAGAGCGTGGCTTGGAAGGCAAGGGGATTGTAAGGGTTTGAGTCGAAGTTTGAACTCTGGTCCGAGCCGGCGAGCTCAGCTCATGCCGACGGCGAGAGTGGCGACTTGGAAAATGCGTGAAATGACGGAAAGTGCTCGTATTAAAGGCCAAACTGCTTCTCTAGACACTCCACCGTCACTTACCATGCATTTGACGCCTGAAAATTGGACAACTTTATTTGATAATATGTCAAGGGGCTTGCTTAGCTCCGCCCACCAGAAAACATTCACTTCATTTCATGCATTTTCAAGCTCAAACATGTTATTGGAGTGCAGAATTTTATGCGAGCAAGATAGCTTGGTGTCCCTACTGTCCACTTTGGTGCCCATGAGTACTTTTTTGAAATGGTCCAAATTTGATGTACAATCTGAGTACTGTCTCATCCATGTGTACATAGTCACTTGGCTTCAGGAGCTAGATATCAAGGATGAGCCATCAATATCTACCCAATGTATATAAGCAGGAGTCACAATTTAGTGCCCCCCAAGTGTACCAAGTGAAGTATTCACATCTTTAGCCCCTCATCCAAGCTCTCAAATGTGATAAATGATGATTTTCAATTGTCCAAAATATTAGGTAAGCCTTCAGTGTTGTTTCAGCTTAGCAGAAAATGTCATGTGTGGTTATGAGTCACACCCTCCCCAAGTGTAACTAATGACATGACCAAATTGGTCAAAATATTAGTTACATCTTTGTTCAACATATGTGTGCAGGCTATCATGATGTGGATGGAAAATTCAGGTTGTCAACTCCCCCCCCCCCCCCCCCCCCCCCCGTACCAAACACAAATTATGACAAATTATGGTTTCCAATTGTTGAAAATATTAAGTAAAGCCTCGGTTTTATTTCAGCTTTGCAGATAATGTTATGCGTGGCTATGACAGTGCCCCCCTCCCCCGCAAGTGTAACTAATGACATGACCAAATTGGTCAAAATATTAGTTAAAAGTGATTGTAATTTTTTTTTTCAACTTATGTGAGCAGGCTATCGTATTGTGGATGGAAAATTCAGGTTGTCAGCGCCTCCCTTCCTCCCCCGGTACCCCCAAGTGTGACAAATGATGGTTCCCAATTGTCCAAAATATTAAGTAAAGCCTCGGTTTTATTTCAGCTTTGCAGATAATGTCATGTGTGGCTATGAGAGTGTCCTCCTCCCCCCTCCCAAGTGTCACTCATGACATGACCAAATTGGTCAAAATATTAGGTATATAGTAGTGCTTGTTATTTGTTTTTTTTTTTTATTATTGAAAGTGGAGGCTATCATATTGTAGATGGAAAATTCATGTGTTTTCAGCCGCACAACCCGCAGCCCCTCTAAGTGTGACAAATTAATTGTCACAATTGTCCCAAAAAAATTTGGTAAAACCTTGGTCTTGTTTCAGCTTTACAGATAATGTCCTGTGTGGCTAGGAGAGTGCCCCCCTCCCAAGTGTCACTAATGACATGTCCAAATTGAGCAAAATATTAGGTACAAATTAAATGTTTTTTTTTCTTTTTGACTCATGAATGCTGGTTATCTTATTGCGGATTAAAAATTGATGTGTTGTCTATTTGCCCTCCGTCCATAACCCAGACAAACGATGGTTCCCAATTGTGCAAACTTTTTGGTGAACCCTCGGTTTAGTTTCTGCGTTGCAGATAATGTCATGTGTGGTTATGAAAGTGCCAACCCTCCCAAGTGTAACTAATGACATTACCAAATTGATCAAAACATTAGGTACATAGCGATTGTAATTTATTTTTTTTGTAACTTATGACTGCTGGCTATCATATTGCGGATGAAAAATTAATGTGTTGTCAAGGTCTTGTCATGAAATGAGCAACATTTGAATGTATAAACTCTTACTTGTTAGTACCTGGCAAGCTATGTTGTTTTCTATCATGTGATTCAGACGCAAAGATCATCACTGACTGCTCTTCTTTTTGTTTTCATAACAGGATCGGAGAGGTTTTGGATGAGTACACAGCCACTAGAAGCATCCGGACAAATGCGAGCGCACTCGCTCGGTATGTGATGTCACACATCTCCTAAAGCAATGTAACACTGATGTCTACTGCTGTTCTGGTCATGTATGGCATGTCAAATGTTGAGAAATGGTAAAAAAAGATGCTGTTTTTGTACAATATATTGTTCAACTTTAATTGGAGTCTTTGTCTTTTCTTGCTTAACACACCCCCACTAAGTTTAAAATAGGTTTTGTGGTTGAAAATTGGTCTTTTTTGGGTCTAAAATGCATGACAAGCGGAGCTCTCAGAAAGCTGAGAAAAACTGGCTTCGGAGAGCCCAAAAATCTGCCCGGCAACCCAGTCTGTCACAACTTAGTCATCCAATCAGCGCGCTTAGAATTTTTGCTTAGCCACACCCACGGCATTGCTTAGACCCGCCCTAACCACGCCCACCAATACAAAAACCAATCAGAAAACAGTATTTTCTTAGCCACGCCCCTCCCACAAAATTAACCAATCAAAAATTACTAGCTTTCAAAACCACGCCCACTTTTCGCTAAAAAAACCGTTTTTTGGACAAAACCACGCCTTCTTCGCGCCAAACCACACCCATGCAAATTTATTCTAAAGTAGCCCCGCCCACCAACTGAGAGCCAATCAGATTGCAGGCTGCTTCCTTAGTCACAAAGCCTCAGCCAATCATAATTTTCTATTTGTGTAACCCCACCCACTATTCCACAAACCCACCAATCCGCTTGCCCTGTGCTAGGTCATTTGCATAGCCACGCCTCCCATTTATAGAAAAAAAAAAAGATTAAAAAAAGGTATTATTCATTTAGATATTTTTGTATCAAGAATGGTTTGTTTTTATTGATGTTTGAGAAATGAGAGTTGAAATGGAATGCTTTTTTTAATCTTTTATTTTTCATTTCAGACAAGCACACATGGAAAAATACAACTCTTACTCGTCGGCCAACAGGAGCATCACAGACCAGCGTGGGGATTCTAAAGGGGGGAGAAGAAAAAAAAGGTAAGTCAAAAGTTAAGTGAATTTGTTGTGCAGCAAATGAATTCAGCAGATATGAAACTCACCCATGAGGAAGAGGACAGTTTTCTTTCTGGGACTGACAAAGTTCCCACATTGCATGACTGGAACATTGACTGCAATCCCTGCGGAAGAATATTTGAAGTCATGAAGATTTTAAACTCATCAACTTTAAATGAGTTGAACACTTACATGTTCCCTTCTCCAATAGGCTCTTGGATCCAGTCGAAGTCGTGTGGACCTTTAAAAAAAAAAAAAAAAAAAGACCATGTTGAGGAGTTCATTTTTGTGCAGGAGATGCGATTGAACTCACGTGACCTCGATGGCGTCAACTTCTCAATTCACAACACCTAAAAATCTGCACACTCATTTGGATGAGTCTGTCCACCTGAAATGAGTAAACATTCAGTGTAAGTAGATAGTCTGCAAGCTAAAATAGTTTTGTCAAAGATTTTTATTGCCATTTTTCTTTCTTTTGGATCTTTGGCTCGAAGGACGTCGACGAGCGCCTTGCAGCCTCTTCCACTCCTGCCAGGACAACAGTTCTGAGAGAAGAGGGAACGGTCAGACATTTTTATTTCAATAATGTTTCAACATTTAAGACAGTTCAAGTGGAAGTCGTTTGTCTCACAGGTGGAGGATTTGGCAATCCGCCTCCATGACGGCAAGGAGCCCTGCACACAAAATAAGAAGCAGGTGAGCTCTATGCAAATTGAGGGGAAGGTTTACCTGCTTACTTGAATGCCGCTTTGGGTGGCCTGCCTGGAAAACAAAAATATGTTCAGTTCAATGTTTAAAATGTTAACATCCGCCATTTTGTTTTGCAGCGTGCTCAAACCCTGTAGACGTGGCCTCCCACGTCCATCTTGATGAAATCAAACCAGGTGGTTCTCGTGACTGCGCACAAGGGAAAGAGGGGGGGGGGACTATTAGAAATGGCCATCGCAAATGATTTCAGGCGTCCTTACCTTGGACATTGCATCTCCTCGACACGTGCTGAAAGAAATTAAAAGACTAAATGAGATTTGCACGCGTTGGTGCATGTGTTTGCTTGTTTCACCTGTGATCCGAGGCGGACATCTTGACAGTGGCCTGCAACAGAAAAGGTAAAACAATTGGTAAGCTAATTCGGTCGTTTAGAATCAATTTGCCCATTCGCTTTAAGATGAGAACCTGCGGACAAAAATAGAATACTTGATTAGTTTTAATGGTAATCGTGAGTTTTTCCCGCAGCTTACCTCCGGTCAAACGGCGCTCTTGTCCACAGATGTCGGAAATATTGGCGTCAATCCTGTGAGGAGAAAGTGCAATTTACTCACAGAACATGGTTCGATGTATTTAAGTTTGTACCTCATTCAGTTAAACGCCTGCATTTGTTTGTATTCGTCGAATGAATGTCTTATTAGCACGCTCTTGTTCCCTCGAAGTAGACCGCCGCCGTCCTGCAAACAAACATAAAAAACACGCTGGCGAGCTTTTAGCACGCTCAAAACGTGAATTAGTGTCAAAAAGAAATGAAAAAGTAGCAATTGGGAGGTTAAAGAATGATTTGGATGACTTACTTTGTGGTAACGTGCGGAGCGCGGCAATCAGGTGGCGACGAGAGCTGGCAGCAGGATGGAAAAGAACGAGTGCTCAATTTCTTGCAGCTTAAATACGTTTCCGGCAATGACGTCATCGTTAAACTAAAAAGAAATAGGAAAAGTCCACATCGAGTGAAAAAACGGTGACGAATTTAAAAGCGGTAATCGCTGGACGCGAACCCGCTACGCTCGCTTGCACGGGCCAGACCTTAACCACAAGGCTACAACGGAGATGACGTAAACAATATGTGTTTCTGTATTATACCTACAACACAGTATGAACACAGGTCCTCATGGCTAAAATAAAGGATGAATATAACTTCCGATACGGTGTGTGAGCGTGGCACGTTGGCCGAATGGTTACATTCTTGGCCATAGGTCCGCTCGTATCCAGGTTCGACGAATGCGGGACTATGTCGGAATCGTACCCTGGTTGACTGGGTGGAAGTCAATAGTTTTAACCATTCGGCCATCTGAGATCGGGTTCCGCGGGAAAAATATTCAATATTCATAGTATTACTACACCGACAAGTAGCACCAGGAATCCATACTATAATTGGCAATAGAATTTATAGAAATTAGCAATGACTAGAATCACCTAGGTCAACATTTTGTCTTCACTCCTTCCACACGTTACACCCACCCAGTGCCTACAACTGAGTCTCTCCATCCTTCCTTCACTCACGATACTCCATTTTAGTGAAGGACCTCATCCATGACCTGGACAGGGCATAACACCTTATTCCCATTGAGGACCATGCTCTCATATTTGGAAGTGTTTATTCTCAGCCCGAGTGCTTCATAACTGTATACATATGGAGTGTCCCATTACATGAAATGTCTCTTCTCTATCATCACGTGTGTTGTGTTTGTGATGTGGACTTTGTGATGTGATGTGTGCTGGCAGTTAACGGGGCGCTCAACCGTTGAGCCGAGACACACCATCATATTTCATCCTAATGCATCCAAGGTGACCTCGGACATATTAACATTTTTTGTCCCCCGTTTGGGCTGATGCCATTTTGTGGGTCATCACTGGACAGCATTTTGATGAGCAATCAATGATCAACTGCAGCATATAAAACATTTTTTCATCTTTCCAATTCGCTGTCATGCATTTGGTTTGGACGTTTTTCACTGTCAAAGGCATTGAAACGTCACAATTTGGATTTCTGTCAAAAACGGTCGGTCCAAAGCGTGAATATTTTACAATGCCTCAAAAGTAGGATCAAAAGCACAATCTAAATGCGTTGGACGAACAACTTGCACTGCCACAACAGTAAAAACAAAAGAAACTGTTTTGTCTCAGTTATTATCGGGATAAAGGTGATTGACGGTGATGGAATCTCATCACGTAACGTTTGTCCCATGAAAGCCAGGCGTCGCCTTTTGACTGGCAGTTGACCATGTAAAGCCATTTGATATCAACAACCAAGACTTTTCCAAACAAACCCGGGCACGCAACCTTCTTATTTGCTCTCTCCGCGACACTCCATTCACCAGAGTTGGAGTCAGCTGTCATCCTTTGCAGTTGCACAGATGTTAACACCAGTCAAACAGTGCTCCAACTGCAAACCGACAGTTGACCGAGACTGTCAGCAACTTGCGTCGTCCAAAGAGCGATTATTTTCTGTTTCTTGACCTTGAGAACCCATAGAACAGCCAAAATGTGCACACACAAAAAGACGAAACACACACAGTGTGTTGTCAGTCGGCCATCTTGGATGCATCCCACAATGCACTGCAGGTATAAATAGACTCATCTGAGGCCGGAACGTTTTGATTCAAATATGAGCTATGACGGAATCGATGGGAAAATTATGAAAACTCAAAGTCGTCCTGTTAATCATGTTTGGAATTGAAATCACTCCAATGCATTTATGTGGGAGGGTGGCGAATGAACCTTCCCTCTCACTTCAAATGGATAGGACGTATATCTCTTTCAATGGCAGATCAAGTGAAATGGCTCATTTTAATCCACTTATCTACCAGCGACTGGTGGGCGGAATGACTTCTTTGCTTCCAAGAACTCTGGTTACTATGAAAATGCATTTTAAGTGGACACAAAACAGTGTTTCCTCTCCAGAGGACATGCGAAACATATTTCAATCTAAATGTGAAAAAACAAATCCTCAGCTTTCCTCATTTTGAATTCATAACTTCATTTCAAATTGATTTATAAAATGTGATTCTTAGATTAGTTGTCTTCATTTTAAACAGTATGTTGATGACGGATTTTAACATTTTTATATTTAAATGAGGAAGAATACCGGACTTTGGTCTTTTGAGGAAGGAAAATAGTTGTTGCTCTCTCTAATATATGGCGCGCGGCTGTGTTCGTTCATTCCATATCTGTTTTATAATCTTTCGTTTTAGAATCCAAAAACGAAAAACGGATTTGGGGGCTCGTTTTTCGATTTCCAAAATTAGAATGCAAAATGAACGGCTGAAAGTTACACGGACCTGTGGCCACAAGAGGGCGCTCAAGCAACATATCCATCGCTCGGTATGAGCATCCCGGAGCAAATGCCTTTATGCTTTGAGCTCCCCTCGTCACCTAAAAAGAAGCCCAATGTCACCATTGTTGACTGTGAAGCACTTGGGAAGCGCACTTATCCGAGCAAATGGCGTTCCGTATTCCGCTTCCAGCCGCCGACCTGTCATGCACCATCTGTTGCGAGATCTTCAAGGAGCCGGTGGTCCTCAAGTGCAGCCACAGCTTCTGCGGCCCCTGCCTCAAGCGTCACTGGGCACGGCAGAACCAGACCCGCGATTGCCCGCTGTGTCGGCGCCCGGCACGAGGGGAGCCGGTGCCCAGTTTGACCATCAGGAACCTCTGCGAGGCTCTCGTACAGGACGAAGACGACGGGAGTGATGATGACGACGGTGATTTCGACTACAGACCCAGGGAGATGTGCCTCATTCACCGCAAGGAGCTCACACTCTTCTGCCGTGTCGACCAGGAGCCCATTTGCGTAGTTTGCAAAACTTCCAAGAGACACAAACGACACGAATGTTGCCCTGTCAAGGAGGCCATGGCCGACCTCAAGGTACTGTCAAATTTCTGTATGACGTCCAAACTGAGAAACATTTTTCAATGACTGCCCGCAACAGGCGTTCATTTACCATTTCAATATTCGCTTCCCACTTCAAATGGATTGGACGTCTTCTAGTAACAAAAGCAGACGGATAAAATCAGCCAAATGAATGGACGACGGTTAAAGTTATGCTTAACTTGACAATGACAAAAATTGTCAGTAAAAAAATAAAAGTCTTAATTTATCACACAATTAAGTCATTTAAAGCAACACTAGGTAACTTCAGCGCGAAAGCCGGGCCAATGTTTATTCTTGAGTGTCCTTTTATGCTGGTAGCCTTCCTTTAGTCAACGAGTTGTCAGTCGACAAATGTGATGAGAATGTTTTATAAAGGCTGAAAAGTTACCTAGATTTGCCTTAAATTGGCAGCCACGATATGATTGAATGAAGAAATACCCCTCAATGTCAATTTATAATATCCATTTATTGACAAAGATGGGGTATTTGTTCATGAGGGAACCAGGAGCATCAATAATACCAGCATCCCAACTGCTCATTCTCCCCGTTAGTAGGATTAACATTACTACAGGAAGCCACTGCCCCCTAGCGGCCGGTGACATTCTCTTCAGCCAAGTTAAAATCATGTCTTTTGATACATACTTTACCTGGGGCCCACAGACACATCTGCCAGCCCTTCCGGTTCAAATGGATCGGACATCTGTCGCAGTCAATAAGAATAGTAATTTCACGTGGTCCAAAATGTTACTCAGGTGAAACTGGAGATGGAGCGCCGCTCCCTGTGTGAGAAAGTAGCAGCCCTGGACGCCGCCAAGTCCACCCACGCGGACACAGAAGAGCACATCCAGGTGAGCCGCGAGGTGGCGCCCATGTCAGGCGTGACGCCGCTTTTGCGCTCCCGCAGGTGCAGGCGCGCTTCGTGGAGAAGCGCATGCGAGAAGAGTTCTCTCGATTGCGTCGCTTCCTGATGGCCGAGGAGGAAGCCCGCGTGGCCGTCCTGCGTAAGGAGGTGGAGCAGAAGACCCGGGCGGCGCGCGCCAAGGTGGACGACGTCAACGGCCGCCTCAAGGCGCTCGGCGACGCCGTACGGGCCGTTGAGGAAAAGATGGCGTCCACCAGCGTCTCCGTCCTCAAGGTGTAAACCTACCAATCTTTGATGGCTTTCACAAATAGCAAAACACTCATTTCAGATGGATACTTTGCTCTTTTCTTTCAGAAAGGAAAGGGTGCAACACCTGGGTAAAGATCTGGCAAGTCTCCTCTCGCAGACGCTCAAATGAGAAATTGACGTGTTTTCCGCAGCGCCGACATTCAACTGGACGGCCGCGCCGCCATTTCGGGCTGCCTCGTGGACGAGGCCAAATACTTGGGCTCGCTGAGCTTCCACGTGTGGGAGAAAATGCGGGACATTGTCAAGAAGGGTGAGGAGCCCATTGGCGTCACCTCGTTTTCTAGTTTGTATGAAGTCAAATGGAACAGATTGTGCACAATTTGTCAGATGAAATTGTTTTACGAAATTTCCGTGTCACACTTTTGCGAAAGAAATTTTGTTTCCGGGTTCGCAGTAACACGCACACTTTTGCGAAATATACAATGTTTAATGTAGAAAAAGGAAGAAAGCAAGAACAAAAATAATGCTAGATATATATTGTCACTTCTAAAGTCCCCGCGCTACTAAGTACACAAGATATTCCTTTGAGCAATCAAAACTCTTACCGTTGACAAGTGGGCATAGAGCCGACACCCCGGTAGAGCTGCAGAGGAATACAGGCCGAGCAATTCGTACGACATCCACGGCAGACTCGAACCGAAGAGGGAAAAATCCCAGCTCTTATAGTGGTGCATCACGTGAGGTCAGAGATGGTCAGTCCCTTACCTCAGATGTCGAGCCACTTGCCCATTGTTACACGTGTTTTGATACATGTTTTGTAATCATACATCACAAGGACGCCAAAGTGGCGAAGATTACAAGATTACAGTCATAAAAGGGAATCATCGCAATATGCTGATGCATAAAGGGAATCATTACAATATGACGATTCACTCTGGGTCATTTTTCCCATCAGAAATCCATTCAAATCTCATTGAAACTGGTGCCAAAGCAGTCAATACATCGCATTGGCATGAAATTGCTTATTTACATCCCTACCTGAAACAAGGGGATGTTACTAACTACATTGATATTTCCATTGGATACCATTACCATCTACAAGTGACAAACATAACTGGGAATATCGTTGTCAATTAACGTTCTAGATTAGCATTGTCCAAATACTACTAAAATCGAGGTATTGGTAAAGACTAACAAGTTTTGTTTCCAACCATTGGTCCCGTGTTCCAAGATGGCCGCCAGTTACAAGGAAAAGCAGAATATGACGACTATGATGAGGTAGACTACCTCGAAGATGATGACGACGAGGTGGTAAGTGTCCATTTAGCGGTCCTAATTTGTTGACACGTGTACATGATGAATAGTCAAACCAACCAGGACTGTTAAGATTTAACTCTGATATGTAGCACACCAGTTTGCCTGATGTATTGACATGGTCTCCTTCGCTGGTCGATGAGTGTGCCGTTGTTTTTTGTTTCGGATTATTTAGTGTTTGTTTACGTCCATTGGGCTCTGCACTTTTTGTGCAAAGCTGTCTTTCTTTGTTGGCTTGTAGGCCATCTACGGATCGGATGCCACCAAGGCCGTCTTCGGAGGCTGTCTGCTGTTTCTCTTTTTCTTCCTTTCTTTTTTTCTTCTCCAAACTTTGTGGCTTCGACAGAACGCCAAGTGAACATGCGAATGGTGGCGCAACACGCGCAGACTGATATTACACAATCACAATTAGCTGGAAGTGATTAAAAAAACCTTTTGTAATGAATTCGTGTCGACTTCATTTCTTTGGAAAAAAACAAACTTTGTCAGTATTGTGGTTGAAGGTATCGCTAAACTAAGTACTTGCAGTTTTACAGGGTTTTTAAACGAGCATTATTTGCAATGAAATATTGTTCACATTTAACTCATTGGCTACCACTGATGGACGTCCAATCCATTTGAAGCTGGAGGGTTGGTTGCGAACAAACATTCATTCGCCACTGACGTCAAACGGATTGATGATAAACTCATTTGAAATCGTCGTCAACGCTACCCAAAGTGTCAAAATACAGTCCATTTTTCAAGAAAGACGCTGCAAGTCCAAGTGTTTTTGGGAGATTTCTTGTAACAAAAGCAATGCATACATTTCAGCAATTCATTTTCTTGAGCCACAAAACCCGTTGCATCATTTCTCAACTTTCTGGCGCCTCCATAAAGTGCCGACATGCGCGATTTGTCAACACACATGGTTGACTTACTTTGGAATAGAAAATCCAAGTGCCAAAAAGAGGGAGGGAATGACATAATTGCATCATTACACGTCAAATCAGCCTGCATGATACAAAAAGGCACCGTCTATGTGAGGGCCAAAGCTACGCAGAGTGACATAAATACGACCCGGAGAGTTCCTAGAAGGCGAACCTGCGCTCGGCGGCGTGGCCGACCTTGTCCAGGTTGGGGTTGCACGCGAACTGGATCATGGGCGGCGGGCCGCACATCAGCACCAGCGTGTCGGCGGAAGGCGGAGGCAGGTGCTCGCGCACCATGGTTTCGTTGATGAAGCCTTCGCTGTAGTCCCAGTCTGACAAAAGAAATAGTTGATTTATCACGTCAGCCAACTAACAGGAACCAACTATTTTTGCAATCAATTGGATCATTTTTGAACTTGAATTCAATGTCATTCTTAAAATAATCAAGTAATTTTATTAACTACTTAGCATTGAAAAAAAAAACCTGACTTTTGAAATGTTGGCGTCAAGGTGTTCATAAAATATAAGTCAACATTTTGAGCCTTTTAATAGAAAGTATTGTAATTATTACATTTTTTTGAGGGATATTTTACATCAATCAAATTTTGTAGCAAATACCATATTCTTTTCGTAAATAAAATATGCAATTTTAGTTCTATAGTCGGAGAGATTTCTTCGCCTCCTGAGGGGTCAGTTTAACATCCTCTGTAATAGGGTGACGTTGTATGTACTGCCCCCTGCCGGATGAACACGAAAAAGCCAGTTTACGTTCCACATTTTGAGCCTCATAAAAGTAGACATTGTAATTATTTAGTTATTATTTTGAGGGGTATTTTAAATGAAAAGAAAATGGGTGATAAAATAGCAAATATCCTATTTATTTCGTAAATAAAACATGCAATTTTTGTTTTATACTCAGAGATTTCTTTGCCTCCTGAGGGAACAGCCTCTGTAATACACTGACGTTGTATGTACTGCCCTCTGCCGGATAAACAAGAGGAAGCTGGTTAACGGTTCCATTTTAAGTAAACATTTTCAGCCGCTTAATATTTAGTTTTTTTGGTGGGGTATTTTAAAATAAACCAAAAAAAAAAAGGGGGGGGGTAGCAAATATCCTATTTATTTCGTAAATAAAACATACAATTTTAGTTTTATACTCGGAGATTTCTTCGCCTCCTGAGGGGTCAATTTAACAGCCTCTGTAATAGGGTGAAGGTGTATGTACTGCCCCCTGCCGGATGGACAAGAAAAAAAAAACGGTTTACATTCCATTTTAAATTAACATTTTGAGCTTCTTAATAGGAAATATTGTAATTATATAATTATATAGCAAATATCCTTTAAAAAAAAAAATCCAACCATATAATTAAAAAAAAATCTTATCAGTAAGCTTAAAATATTTTTGGGTGTAATTCTTTGTGATATTAGTAAGGTTCTAAAAATTCTATTAAAAAAAAAAAAAAAAAGATTACAAACGATTCTCTAGGACACCACAAGAGGACGCTCGTGTAACACAATGGCTCGTATTTTAGTTCAAAAAGTTCTTTTGGTTCAAAAATACAAAAATGACCCTGGACTAAGCGGAAGATAATGGATGGATGGATAGATGGATAATTGAAATTGCACGCCATTCATTTTCTTTTAAAATAGATCGAAAATTAGTTGTAAATAACTTAAATATTGCCAAATGTTAAGAGCTGCAGGAACATGAACCGTCTTTTTTCTTGTTTATCCGGCAGGGGCAGCACATACAACGTCACCCAATTACAGAGGCTGTTAAACTGACCCCTCAGGAAGCAAATATATCGCAGAGTAAAAAACTAAAATGGTATGTTTTATTAACGAAATAAATAGGATGTTTGCTATTCCCCACCCCCATTTTAATTTAATTCATGACACCCCCGAAATATATACGCAATAATGACAATATTTACTATTAAGAGGCTCAAAATGTTGACTTAAAATGGAATGTAAACTGGATTTTTTCTTGAACATCCGGCAGGGGGCAGTACATACAATGTTACCCAAAGGCTGTTAAACTGACCCCTCAGGAGGCAAAGAAATCGCAGAGTAAAAAACTAAAATTGTACGTTTTATTAACGAAATAAATAGGATGTTTTCTATTCCCCCCCCCTTTTAGTTTAATTTATGACACCCCCGAAAAAAAAACACGAAATAATGACAATATTTACTCGTATTAAAAGGCTTAAAATGTTGAATTAAAATGGAATGCAAACTGGATTTTTTCTTGAACATCCGGCAGGGGGCAGTACATACAACGTCATCCTATTATAGAGGCTGTTAAACTGACCCCTCAGGAAGCAAGGAACTCTCGAGTAAAAATTAAAATTGCATGTTTGATGAACGAAATAAATAGGATATTTTCTAATTTCCCCCCTTTTAGTTTAATTTATGACACCCCCGAAAAAAAAACACGAAATAATGACAATATTTACTCGTATTAAAAGGCTTAAAATGTTGAATTAAAATGGAATGCAAACTGGATTTTTTCTTGAACATCCGGCAGGGGGCAGTACATACAACGTCACCCTATTATAGAGGCTGTTAAACTGACCCCTCAGGAAGCAAGGAACTCTCGAGTAAAAATTAAAATTGCATGTTTGATGAACGAAATAAATAGGATATTTTCTAATTTCCCCCTGTTTTAGTTTAATTCGAAATACGATCACTCTACTACCCTCACTCTATTACAGAGACTGTAAACGCCCCAGGAGGCAAAGGCATATCCGATTTGAAAATGACATTGACAAATGAACGGCGTTTATTAAAGATTTCATTATCAGAACATACAGAATTACAAAACGTGAGCTTTGTTTAATCAAAAAATGATAGCTGAAGGGGACAAAATGATGTCAACAAATAGCACCATTTTACATGGGCAAACTGTGATTTTGGCAATATTTAAGCTATTTGTAAAGTATGATCACTTTTAAAAGCCAATAAATGGCGTCTAATCATTTAGTTTATGATCAAATCACGAGCAATTGAAAATGAATTTCTATGTCTATCCCTGTCAACGGCATTGAATAAATGGAGCAACTCGTAACGTAAAAAAATACCCGTTGTGTTTTCAGATGTGCGTGTGTGCGCATGTTTCAACATACTGGCGGGCGCCCTGTCGACGGTGAACCACAGCTTGAAGCGCTCGGGGTGGTTGACTTGAATCTCCTCCAGCTCGGGCCTCAGCAGGATGTCCTTTTCCGTCTGTCGGGAAACGGCAAATGAGATGGACGATACAGAAAGCCGGCAGGGGTTCGACGGACCTGGTTGGCAAAGAGCAGGTGGCAAACTGTCTGATCCTGCGGGTCCTTCATGACGGCCGTGATGAGCTGCAGCATCGGTGTAATTCCTGACGTTGACGAGAAGTGAAAGTATAACTCTGCGAGCGGTGGAGCAACACGTGTAGACAACTAGAATTTACCCGTCCCGCCTGCGATCATGCCCACGTGCTTGGCCGTCTTGGTCACGGCCGGGGACTTTTTGTCATCCTGAATGGCAAAAACGCCTGCACGGCAACACGGGGATTAATATCATCAACGGAAAGTGCCAAGCGGTCTCCGCGGTCACCTTTGCCCTTGTAGACGAGAAGTCCGCTAGGTCCTCTGAAATCGATAGTGTCGTCGATGCCAAGGCTCTCCAAGTACTGACTCATTTTGCCGCCTTCCGGGAATTTGGGGTGGACGTTTTTGAAGTAAACCTGCAAGAGAGAAGGGAATCGATCACCATCGATCCGGGAAAATCTTTTCCTCGAGATCACCTTAATGACCAGGTCCACGTAGCCTTTGTCGTCGTCGCTAGACGTCGGCGTGTAAGGGCGCACCACCAGCTTGCCGTCGATTTTGGCCGACAGGTAAATGTGCTGACCTGCAAGAAACGCGTGAACGTGATTTCACGAGTGGACCGCGGACGTGCGCGGTGAGGTCATCGCACCCACCCACGGGGAGACCCAGGACGTGTTCACCGGACGGCAGGGCGAAGCGGAATTTGCGAGTGTCGTGACTCACGATCTGTACATTTTTCATGGAAACATGAAGACAGAGAAGTGACCTTTTCACATGATAAACAAATGACATCAGTGACTATCAGAGACGGCCTCACCTGCTTATCAATGAGCCGCAATGCATACTTTACGCTGGGGTCCTGCAGGGTGATGGCGGGTCTCCTCCGGGGGAATAGGAGCCGGAAGAGGAGGTTGACGAAGCTGTCAATGCCGCTCCGGATGACCTGCCCCAAATTAGCATTAGCGTTAACATTAGCATCGGCCGAGTGTGCGTTGGGGTGAAAAGGCGCTTTCCTGGGCGTTGTCCCGGATAAAAGGCTTCACTTTGCGCCATCGCCAAACGGGACAAGTGAGTCACTTTCTCAGTCTGGGCCCGATTACTCACTTTTTGCACATCGAGCAAGTTACCGAAGCGCACGACAAGTGACCGAGCACCGATGAGGTTTCTGTCAAAGTTTACTCACCCCGATGATGTAGGAAAGCATCGTTTTCTTTTCTGCGTCGTCCGAGGGGAGGGGAAAATGCCGAATTTCAGCCTTTTGGAGGCAGCTGCTGCGACTAGAGCTGTCAACAGGTCGCGACAAGCGTGATAGTCAAAGTAGTGTAAGGCTAAAAGTGCGTTTCCGCATTGCCTTTCAATACAAAAGCCCGGCACGATAGAACGGTGCTTATGTTTTCAAAAGCCAACTCAACAGTTATACTGTATATAGGTCATGTTTGACTTTGCGTTTTAGCTGAAACTTTTTAATGGCAACTTTCTCTCTCAATTGAAAGTGTAGCAGAGTTTGAAAAAAATATATTGAAATGACAATATCCGGCTTTGTCTACTCTTATCACTTCTAACCTGACTATAGCCGTGCTTGACGTCACTTCCTTCTGTCAAAAGTCACTTCCGTATGGCAGATTTTATTTAAAATATTTTCATAAATCAATTTAAAAACGGGGCACCTCTATGTGTAAATCATCACTTCCTTTGTACGGATCTTATCCATTAGACACAATTAAATTGAAATTGAATTCAGGTTAAAAAAAAAAAGTAAATGCGTTTTTTAAAAATAGAATTTACATATGAGCAATATATATATATATTAGGGCTGTCAAAATTATCGCGTTAACGAGCGGTAATTATTTTTTAAACTAATCCCGTTAAAATATTTGACGCAATTAACGCACAAATGCCCCGCTCAAACAGATTAAAATTAGAGCACAGTGAAAGGTGTACTTGTTGTGTTTTTCAGAGTTTTGCCGCCCTCTGCTGGCGCTTGGGTGCGACTGATTTTATAGGCTTCAGCACCCATGAGCATTGTGTAAGTAATTATTGACATCAACAATGGCGGGCTACTAGTTTATTTTTTGATTGAAAATTTTACAAATTTTATTAAAACGAAAACATGAAGAGGGGTTTTGATATAAAATTCCTATAACTTGTCTTTTAAGAACTACAAGTCTTTTTATTCATGGATCGCTTTAACAGAATGTTAATGCCATCTTGTTGATTTATTGTTATAATAAAGAAATACAGTACTTATGTACCGTATGTTGAATGTATATATCCATCTTGTGTCTTATCTTTCCATTCCAGCAATAATTTACAGAAAAATATGGCATATTTTATAGATGGTTTGAATTGCGATTAATTATTTTTTAAGCTGTAATTAACTTGATTAAAAATTTTAATCGTTTGACACCCCTAATATATATATATATATATATAGTTTTTTTAAGTGAGTCGACATCAGGTAAGCGGGAGAAAACGAATGGATGGAAATTTGGGGCTATATGCCTAATCGCCGTTAGAGGGCAGAAGTGTTCCATGAATGGTGAAGCCGTGAGTTTCTGCAGTTTGGCCGCGAGATGGCAGCAAAGTAAATGCGTCGATAGTTGCAGAATGACGACAACAAGACACGTGAAGATTCTATATATCAACTGGGAAATTAAACATTTTTTTATTGATTGATCATTTGTATATTATGAAGTTATAGAACAACAGTCAGAAAACCCCACAGAGTGAATCACAACATACACGCACACGCACAGGAGAAAAAAAACAAAACAAAATAAATAAAGGATGAACAATTTTTACGAGCTCACGGAGGAGGAAAACGCACAAAATAGTCAAAGCAGGCAGTTTTTGGAAACAGCAAAGGCAACAAGGATCGTCACGCACTTTTTACACCGCTTTGCTCTGATTGGTGCAGGGAATCGTCAAAGGCGGAGCTTGGCTCGGCGCCGCTGCAGTGGAATGGCTTTTATTTAGTCTGTTTTTTGTTTTGTTTTTCAAAGTGTTTTCCTGCAGCGCCACCCGCCACTGCATTCCCGCCATTTTTCTACTTTGCACGTCTCATTTTCCCGACACGTTTCCTCGAAAATTTGCTGTTCTTATTCTTCGGGGTTTGAAAATGACGCCAAAGGTTGAGTTCATACAAAATAAAAGTGCAAAATACATCTAATCAACACCAACACAGTCCGTACTGTACATTCAACATTGTAACCTCCAATAGAAAAGGATGGCGACACGTAAAAGAAGATTCCATTATTATATTTCTTATAGATATACATTTTTTTATGTAAATATGTACACACACAGATTTGGAGAGCTCGTTTGGTATTCAACTCCCTGAAGTGGAAAACCGAACCAAACGGGGAACGTCGTCGTCGCTGCTTCCTCGCTCGGAATTTCGCCTTTTTTTCGATGACGGGATGAGCATTTCAAAACACGGCGCTCGACAAACTCTCTCGGCGGGGAATCGGCGACATCACTACGAGACGGACTAGCGCTACACGTCTACACGCACGGCATCACAGTGATACACGAAGCGGGCGTTCGGTCAAGGGATGCCCGTGGAATGATGGCGATGGGCAGCTTTTCCCAAAACTACACTAGAGGAAAAAGCGAAAAAAGGCCCCCCTGACCGCTCGATTTGACCAAAAGCGGTCATTTCAAGCGCTGCAATGAGTCTCTTAATACACCGGCTGCCATTGACATGAATGATCAGCAATCGGTGGAGAAACACGTGGACAGAAAGGATGACAATACACTATTTAATTATCAACTTATTGTCTGCCATTGACGATGTATAGCGACGCCAATGGCAGACAATGACCAAGCCATGATAGCGATTATGTTATAGTCAAGTGAGTATTCAGTAATTTAGTATGAAAAGATTTTTTTTTTTTTTTTTAAATGTGGCATCCGGAAAGTCCAATCCAATCCAATCTGTATCGGTAGCCAAATAATGGTATCGGTGCGACACTAGTGTATACTCTTTTCTTGACATTTGATCGCTTGCGTGTAAATTACATCAATGACGCTCAAGGAAAGTCGTTTTCGCAAAGCAAGAACAGCAAAAAAAATCCCAAAGAGTGCGAACGCATGAGCAAAAAGCAAAAAAGTTGTGTCCGAAAAGCCGACGCTCGTTTTGTTTTGGCAGTGTTTACGAACCGGCGTCACCCGACCCAAAAAAACAACAAAAAAAAACTCGGCGGACGCCGGCCGAAGAGGCTAACAAAAACGAGGAGTTTAAGGACACGGCGGCGACTCGGTGCTTTTATCACGACTTGGGCGCGGGTGGTACGAATTGGCGACTGACAAATAAGTAGAAAAACTTGTAAGAAATCATGCGTGTCTTTTTTCTGAAAACATGGAATGCAGTAACAAGAAGTATGTATTATTCATAAATCCTGGATTGCGTCCTATTGGCTCTGGTTCGCACTCACGCATTCGCACGCATAAAATAGAACATCTTATTAAAAACATCCAGATAGAACAACATAGAAACAACTAGTAATGTGACCTGCATACAGTACGATGGGGGGGGCGGACGAACGTCATATATGTACAAGAATGTCAGTCATGCGCTATGTCAGCTATACACGTCATATTGCTTAAAAGAAGGGGGCGGAGCCGGGGGGGGTGGGTGCGACCGAGCGACAAGACGACCCTGATGGCGGGAAAAGCGAGGAGGCGTGTCACTGAGGTATTTACACAGATTGGCTATAGAAGGAGGGGGCGTGGCAACTTGGATGCCCCGGGGGCCACTTTTTCCCATTTTTTGACGTAAAGCACGCCGTGTTAAGTCGGTCTGTACAAATGAATTTATCACACAAGAAAAATGAAAACATCTGTATAAATTCGTGAGTAGAATTGCTGCCTCGTCAAGCCAATAGCATATGCTTCTTTGCGTGACTGGACGGCGACTGGTCCGAGGTGTCTTGTTCGAAAAATGGACGAGTGTTTGCGGGACATAGTCATTTTTTTAAATTACATGATTGAAATAAAAATGAAATCTAAAGTGATTCAAGACTCATTAACCAATTTCATGATGTTAAATGTATATAACTGACCCCTCACATCATTTGCAGTAAATTTGAAAACTTTCGAAAAATGTGTATCCTTGTTTTTAATGCATACTACAGGTCAGTTATTGATAATAAAACAATATGAAGAATGCACAATTGTTTACATAATTATCATTTAAATATGAAATGAGTTTTTGGTGATTTACTACAATAAATCAGGAATGTTTTCAATTGGGGGCGGGGGTAACGTCACTCATTCACTGTCTTTGACGTCCAATCCACGTTGATTGGGACGGGCGAATGCCGCCAATGGCAGCAAATGATACTAAATTGGCTTTAGAACAAATCAAAACCAAGGACCGGTGGACCCCGGGTCAAGCGTTGCCCACCCCTGCTATACAAGAAGGCAGGAGCGTGGAGGAGGCGACGGTCGGGGGGCGGGGTTTATTTTTTTCCGATTCTGAGGGGATCCTGCCTATTTCTTGGTGGAGAGCTGCGCGTCCACCTCTTCCTCAGGTTTGAGCACGTGCCACTGGGCGATGGGTCTCCTGGGATTGGCCAACATGTCGGACCAATGGCGGAGCTCCGTTCCCGAGCTGTTGAGGCCCACGAACACTTTGCCGATGGCGTCGTTTTTGCCGATCTTGTCGTAGTCCAGCACCGTGATCACCACCTGCACCTTCTGCAAAATCCACACGCGCGTATTCGCTCAAGCGGACGCTCGGTAACGAGACGTCGCCGCGCGGCCGGGCCGGTACCTGGATTTGTTCGAAAGGGACTTCGAAGCTGAAGGACTCGTTGTAGTACGGGTTGAGCGTGTTCTTCTTGATGGTGGTCTTCTTCTTCTTCAGACGTTTGCCGTTCTGCATCAGGTGGATCTTCACGTACGGATCTGGCGCGTAGAAGGAACACTCTGTCAATCACGGAGCTTTGCTTTGCGCTTACACTGAAACTTGGATTGGTTGCCATCGATCAGTACTTTTCAAACAACGGGGCAGCATGCGAACATATTTTTTTGCTGTACAAGAATAAAGTGTAATTGCTAGAGCCATGCGAAAATTCCGATTCTTAGTAGGGCTGTCAAATGATTAAAATTTTTAATCGAGTTGATTACAGTTTAAAAATTAATGAATCGTAATTAATCGCAATTCAAACCATCTATAAAATATGCCATATTTTTCTATAAATTATTGTTGGAATGGAAAGATAAGATACAAGATGGATATATACATTCAACATACGGTACATAAGTACTGTATTTCTTATTATATATATATATATATATATATATATAGTATTGTATTTCTTTATTATAACAATAAATCAACAAGATGGCATCAACATTATTAACATTCTGTTAAAGCGATCCATGGATAGAAAGACTTGTAGTTCTTAAAAGATAAATGTTAGTACAAGCTATAGAAATTTTGAAAGCCCTCTTAATGTTTTCGTTTGTAATAAAATGAGTAAAAATTTCAATCAAAAAATAAACTAGTAGCCCGCCATTGTTGATGACAATAATTACACAATGCTCATGAGTGCTTAGGCCCATAAAAGCAGTCGCACCCAAGCGCCAGCAGAGGGCGACAAAACTCCAAAAACATTGCTCATGGACACTTGGACATTGCACTGTGCTGTCATTTTAATCTGTTTGAGCGGGGCATGTGCGTTAATTGCGTCAAATATTTTAACGTGATTAATTAAAAAAATTAATTACCGCCCGTTAACGCGCTAATTTTGACAGGCCGAATTCTTAGATTATCCGCGATTCGGCCGTGGAAGATTCGAGAATGATTTACAAACATCCAAATTCCGATTATTAAAATATGTCAAGTAAAGCGTAACTAAAACACAGTCAGTGCGGTCTTCCGGACGCAATGAGGAACGGACCGAGAGTAAACATCATGCTAAACTTGCCGCTGACAGCCACTACAAACACTCAAAAGCCCACATAATGCTAAGGTAGATATCACATGTAGTATATATAACTAGATGCGAAATGACAGACTCTGCGGCGTTAGCACATGTATTGAAAACTAGATGGGAAATGACATACTCAGCGGTGTTAGCACTTGTTAGAAAAATAGATGTGATATGACAGACTTGCCGGCGTTAGTGAACAGCCGCCATCTTAAAGCAGTAGACTTCCCTGGAAGGCTGTTGTAGCGAACCTTCCAAGCGAACCAAATTAACTTTTTATCCAAAATACGCTTAAATCGGCCAAATCTTGATTTGAATCTATCTTTAAATGATGAAACAGTTTCATGTCGAAAGTAGACAGAAAGGGAAATGATAACTGGAGCAATTTTAAGAACTTTAACAGTTGCAAGTGGAGCAATTTTAACAACTTTAACAGTTGATTCACAAGATTAAATTAATTGAATCTAGTTTAAAGCTGCTGATTCAGAATGGGGACCTGAGTAATTTATTTACTGTTTTGAACTGTTAACTTGATTCCGAAATAGCAGTTTATTTACGCTTGAGAGGATTTTTGTTCAATTTTTGTAACTAATGTACGAAACATTAAAAGCAGCTGGGGAGGGGTCCATCAATTATCAATTTATAATCGAATCGTAGCCTCTGAATCGTTAGGTGCCCCAAGATTCCCACCTCTAGTAATTGCACATCCAGTCAGTGGCTGGCAGTGGCGCTCTCGTTTTCAGAGTTTGTGCAGTATTTTCAAACCAAACAGGATCACACAGCAAAGAGCACTGGATATACAGTATGAAGAGCTAAGATGAGGAAGTATGACAAAGCATGTATAGCGTTTGGCTTTGACTTTTAATACAGTGAGAGACGATGAAAGACCAGTCTGCTTCCTGTGTCCAAAAATGTTTGGAAGGCAAATCAATTAAGACGTCACTTAAAGACATTAAACCCCAATCACATTGATAAGCCGCTCGATTTTTATTTTATTTTTTTCAGCGAAAACGTGACAAACATTGCCAACAATCGTCCCGCTTTGTCAGTAAACCAGCGAGGACTGTTAGCATTATATAAAGTGGCATAGTAAGTTGCTCTCTCAGTGCAAAATAAACCCTGCAGCAAAAAATAAAAACTAGTCCCACTGTCCAATGACAGTGTTGTTTTTGTTCTATTAATTTTTGTTTTCGTTCAAATTATTTGTTATATTGTCCTCATGAGTAAATGTTGCTAATCCATCTGAATTCATTATTATTTATTTAATTTTGCAGTGTCAAATGGTCAGAAAAGTATTTTTACAGTTTGGATGTGACCTTTTCTTTTCATTCAGGCAAATTGATGCACTGTACAGTGCTGGCCAAAAGTACTGTCACCCCTGCAATCCTGCCAGGTAATGCCCAATTTCTCCCAGAAAATGATTGCAATTACAAATGCTTTGGTAGTAATATCTTCATTTATTTTGCTCGCAATGAAAAACACAAAAGAGAATGAGAAAAAAAATTAAAGCATTACCATTTTACACAAAACTCCAAAAATAGGCCGGACTAAAGTATTGGCACCTTCAGGCTAATACTTGTTAGCACAACCTTTAGACAAAATAACTGCAAATAACCATCAATGAATTTCTTACAATGCTCTGCTAGAATTTTAGACCATTCTTCTAGGGCCAACTGAGATTTGATTGGTGCCATTTTCAGATCTCTCCACAGGTGTTCTATGGGATTCAGGTCTGGCCACTTTAGAAGTCTCCAGTGCTTTCTCTTAAAGCATTTTCTAGTGCTTTATGAAGTGTGTCTTCCTGCTGGAAGACCCATGACCTCTGAGCTTTCTCACACTGGGCCCTACATTATGCCGCAAAATTTGGTGGTAGTCTTCAGACTTCATAATGCCATGCAGACGGTCAAGCAGTCCAGTGCCAGAGGAAGCAAAGCAACCCCAAAACATCAGGGAACCTCCGCCATGTTTGACTGTGGTGACCGTGTTCTTTTCTTTGAAGGCCTCGTTTTTTTCCCCCTTTAAACTCTATGTTGATGCCTTTTCCCAAAAAGCTCTACTTTTGTCTCATCTGACCAGAGAACATTCTTCCAAAACGTTTTGGGCTTTCTAAGGTAAATTTTGGCAAACTCCAGCCTGGCTTTTTTATGTCTCCGGGTCAGAAGTGGGGTCTTCCTGGGTAGAGTCCCTTTTCATTCAGACGCCGAATGATAGTACGGGTTGACACTGTTGTACCCTCAGACTGTGGGACAGCTTGAACTTGTTTGGATTTTAGTCAAGGTGCTTTATCCACCATCCGCACAATCTTTCGTTGAAATCTCTCATCAATTTTTCTTTTCCGTCCACATCTAGGGAGGCTAGCCACAGTGCCATGGGCTTTACACTTATTGATGACACTGCGCACGGTAGACACATTCAGGTCTTTGGAGATGGACTTGAAGCCTAGAGATTGCCAATGCTCACAATTTTGCTTCTCAAGTCCTCAGACAGTTCTTTGTTCTTTTGTCATTTTTCCATACTCAATGTGGTACACACAAGGACACAGGACAGAAGTTGAGTCCACTTTAATCCATTTTAACTGGCTGCAAGTGTGATTTAGTTATTGCCACCACCTGTTATGTGCCACGGGTAAGTAACCGGTGCTGTTAATTTCACAAATTAGAGAAGCATCACATGATTTTTCAAAGGGTGCCAATACTTTTGTCTAGCCCATTTTTGGAGTTTTGCGTAAAATGATCACGATTTTTTCCATTGTCTTTTTTGTTTTTTCACTGCAAGCAAAATAAATGAAGAAATTACAATCATTTTCTGGGAGAAATTGAGCATTTTCTGACAGAATCGCAGGGGTGCCAATCCTTTTGGCTAGCACTGTAAGTCTTTTCTGTTACAAACAAAACAATGTTCATCAAGTTAAAGGTTTATTGTAAGTCAATCATTTTTTCTTGATATTAAAAAGGACACAATGTTGTGCAGAGGTGTACTTATAATAATTTTAGAGACGAATGATACCATTTATAATGGCGGCAGAGAGTTGGGCTGGGGCGCGAAACGTCTTCCTGGGGGGTGGGGGCGTAACAGAAAAAAATTGAGAAGCATGAATGAGCTTTGCATAAAAATAGAAAATATTAATCATAAAAAAAAGTTTATTATTTAATCAATCCTAATAGAAACTTTAAAACAATATTTTAAAAAAATCATATTGATGTTTAGTTTTAAATTTTTTGGTCTTAAGAGAAATTCGTTCATTTGCCCCTCCCAGTCAAAATGAATAGGAAGTCTATAGCAGGCAACGAGTGCATCGCGGCGGCCCAACAGTTCATTTCACCTTCGCACTTTTTGTAGTATGTGACTTGCAGCGCTGACGCATTAAAGTCACATGACTCAGGCGCGTGCCTGTGTCACCCGCGGGCGCAGCGCGACCAATCCAAAGTGACGCGAGGGCTAGCTAAGATGACAGGCGTTCTATTTTTACCCTCCTTTGATGTTCATTGGGCAAAGCGACAAACTCCCAGCACGCCGCGCACCCCCCTCTACCCCCGTAATAATCCGCCGCTCGTCGCCCGTGCGTAAAAATGCCAGCGATAACAAGCGGCGGTAAAACGCCGAGGAGATGAGCTCCAGCGAGCCGGCGATACGGTCCCGCTCGCATTCTCCTCGTTCTGCTCAGGTGTGTTTTCCTCGCAAGAGGCCGCGCCGCGACACATTTAACGCTTCGACTGTCGAGTGCTTGTCGAGTGGTCGGATAAACGCCGGATTTTCTCGCCGTCGGCGCGAAAGGGGCATCCTGATCACCGTCACGGCAGCCAATGATTGAAGAAATCCATGACAATTTCTCTATCTTAGAGCAGAAATTCAAATAAAGTCTAGCAATTTTTGGGCTGGACTCAGTTCTTCATTTTCCAAAACAGAAACTCACCTGACAGTCCGCCCACGTCCATCTTCTTCAGGTTTTTGGCCTCCAGGACCACCACGGTTAGCTTGCCGGCGGTGGGCACGTAGCGCAGGGAGAAGCAAATGTCGCCCAGTTTTTCTTGCTGCGTGATAAAAAATGCAAGTCCAGTAAATTAGCGGTGACATTTTTCTGTCGTAAATAAAGGTCGGGAAATACCGTCATTACGTCGCGAGACGTTTATTGCCTCGGTATGAGCTGCAGCTGGCAACTTTGCCTATTTGTAATGAACGCGCAGACATCATCAATCAATTCCGCGTCAACATTTAGCAGCTAATGGCGACGCCGCAGAGCAGAACCGTGATCGAGATGAAGCGAAGCCCCTTGACAAAAAATAGGAGTCGGCGCTCATTTCACAACATTTCATTTCCCCGCGAGAAAAAGTCTAACAAGCCAAAGCTCGGCTCCATTAAATGCCGTCATTAGCTCCATGCTAATTGAAATGAATTGATTCCATTACAAAGCATTTCATTAGGAAGTCGTGTTGGCGGAACATACGATTCGCAGAAAAAGGGGGAAACTGGAGATCCGCACACGCTGGATTGGTGGCCAGCCAATCGCAAAGACTGACAAACCGTCAGAGATTCAAACCCGGAACCTCGGAACCACGAGGCAAACGTGGTGCCGGCCTCCACCTTAAAACCGCGTCGGCCCGGTCGCCCCGCTCTGTCGCAATTAACCTTTAAACGCAGCGGCGGTGGGGCTAAGAAGCAGGTTGCCGTAGCAACGCGCGAGGGTGCGCCATGACATTTAGCGTGAAAATGGAATCTCCTCAACTGTTGCCGGGTATTAATTGAAGGGGAAGCCGGAACGTTTAGCGCTCACCTCCTCCTTCTCGGCGCTCTGCAAGTCTCGCCACTCCTCGGTGATGTGGCTGAAGTCCACCTTATTCATGGGCACCTTGATGTCGCCGATGGCGTCGTGCTTGGAGAAGCGGTCAAAGTCGTACACCGTCATGACCAGCGTCTTACCGCCCAGCTCCACGTAGGGAACCTGAGTGCAAAATTCAATCTTGTAACCGAGACCGGACATTTAACGGGTTAAAATAAGATGGCAAGGTAAGCCTTGCCGCTCTACAGGCAAGCAAAATGTCTTTGCTCATTCGCTCCCATTGATGGTGATAGACATCCAATCAGCCGGCTGCCGCCAGCAGCTCCCAGTCCAGAAGGATCGGATGTCTATCACCGTCATAGGCATCCGATAACTTCATCAACTAAGACGATACTGTAACTGCGGGTGGGCGCAAAGTTTGGCGAAATCCTCGCATCCGTGACGGCACAGGCTCAGCATCTGCCGCACGAGCGTGTGATCTTTTTTGTCAGGAGCTTGTTAACGGGCCAGCTGGCCGCTGTCGGCGCACCTTACCCAGCATACAAATGCGCCGCGGGGAACGTTACCTTGAAGGTGAACTGCTCGTTGAAGGTGGGATTAAGGGTCTTGCGGTGGACTTTGGTCTCAAACTTCTTCTTCTTGTCGGGGAGCAGGTACACTTTGACGTACGGGTCGGAAGTGCCGCCCATGTCCATGGCGGGAAGCTCGGCCGCCTGGATGATTCCCACCATGAGCTGACAAGAGGAGAAGACATTTTTTCATCTCGGGCGGTGACGGAAACACCCTCTGGACGAAGACTCATTCAGTTTCCGCATGTATCAAATTCATATTCTCAATGAACACAAATTGAAACGGTCCATTCCGGTGCCTCGCAAAAAGACACCGTTTTTACCAGTGAATTGTACAAAAACAAAAAATAGACAATTCGGTTTCATTGGTGATTATTATTCAACATTGGGACAAGCACGACAGCTCAACTGATATGTGCCTTTGTGGGGCATGGCCTAGTGTCAATCAAAAAAATAATGACTATTTAGATTCTTTGGACAACGTGACAATATTTGCCAATATTACATAGTTTGCCGTGACTCAATTCAACCTTTAATGGGCGTGGCTTCGTAAGTGACATCAGGAAAGTGAGTGTGTTTGAGCGTGTTTTTGAGATAGGTAACAACTTTTTTCCCAAAATCATCAATATTTAACTAATAAAAGGCTTGAACTACTTCAGTTGCGTGTAATGAATCTAAAATATATAAAAGTCTAATGTTTATCAGTCCATTACAGAAAATAATGAACTTTATCATAATATGCTAATTTTTTGAGAAGGACCCGTATACGAGTTAAAGCGTTAGCTGTGGAGATCAAAGCTACGTACTTTAAGTGAAATGACTAGCTTTAAAGAATCTTTAACTTTTGAAAATCGTTTAAAGCTCACATTAAACAAACCTGCAGAACGGCCTTCTTTCACCTGCGCAACATAGCCAAAATTAGAAATATTTGATCTAAAAACGATGCAGAAAAATTAATTCACGCGTTCGTTACATCGAGATTGGATTACTGTAACTCCCTACTTGCAGCTTGTCCTAAAAGTTCTCTAAAAGGTCTTCAGCTAGTCCAAAACGCAGCAGCAAGACTTTTAACAGGAACCAATAGAAGAGAGCACATCACCCCTGTGCTCCAGGCCCTTCACTGGCTTATAGTCGAGTTTAGAATTATATTTAAAATCCTCCTTCTTACATTTAAGACCATTAATGGGTTGGGGCCATCTTATCTCACCAATGCTCTGGTTCCATACCGCCCCAACAGAACACTCCGCTCTCAGAATGCAGGTCTACTGGTAGTTCCCAGGGTTTCTAAAAGTAGAGCCTTTAGCCACCAAGCCCCCGTTTTATGGAATCAGCTTCCAGCTAATATTCAAGAAGCCGAGACAGTCTGCACATTTAAGATTAGATTAAAAACGTTCCTATTCGACAAAGCTTATGGTCAAGCTAGTTGAAGTCAGAGTAGACTAAGAGTTTAGTCTAAGCTGCACTAGAAGCTATAATGCTGGGGGAAGTACAGCCACTGAGTTCTATCTTCTTTTTCTCACTCTACCTACCACTTGTCTTACTTTATTTCTATTTTCCAATGTTAATATCTACTTGTCTAGTCTCTTCATCACTAGTCACCCGGTGTCCCCTTTCCCCCCTCCCCTCTGGGGAGGGGCTATTTTTCAGCTGCAGCCTCCTGACTGTCCGGACCCCTGGCTGGATGGACGTCCTCGTTGCTACCCCCATCTCATCTGGCTAGATGGACCTCTTCTTGTTCCTTTACTCCACTGCATCTTTACGGACTGTAACTTCGCCTGCTAATTTCCATTAGCAGTCCTGGTGCTTCCTGTCTATCCGTCCTGGGAGTGGATCTCTCCTGACTGTGGTACTCCCTAAGGCTTCTTATTTTCTCCCAAAGACTCTGGAGTTTTTGGAGTTTTTCCTTCCCGACATGGAAAGTCTAAGGCTGGGGGGTGCCCAGGACTTGAACTTTATTTATTCATCTTTGTTGCTTCATTTGCTGTTTCTGATTGTGTATCATATTGCCTCTGCAAAGCCCTTTGAGACAACCTTGTTGTGATTTAGGGCTACACAAATAAAATGGAATTGAAAATATATAGTTTGAAAAGGTTTTTAAAGTACATTGGTTGGTTAATCAAGTCTAGCTATGTCACAGTTTTTCCAACCATCGTGAGGTTGGGGTGTTTTTCGTACTAGCAGCTTGTGTCGGCCCTTAGACGAGGCCGATAATTGTCAAGTGCGCCCGGCGGTCGGTTGGATTGACCTGCCAGTCATCGCCCCCGCGAGAGGCGACCAAGCTGCTTTGTCAATCAACTTCCCATCAGGCGGTCATCAAGATCCTGGAAGCCTACCAGGGTGGAAAAAGAAAGGGGAGGTGGGGCGATCTGATGTGAAAATCAATCCCGGAGCTTTTTTAGCGGCCTTCCGACAAACCTGAGCGTAATTAGCATGTACTGGCGTGGTGGCGTCGGGGTGATTTTAAATCCCGTCATTGAAAAAGCAGCAAAAACCAACAAGGCGTGACCTTGGCGCGCACCGCTTGTAATCACACCTGTCACACGTGGCCCTGTTTGCACATCTGCCGCCGTGTTTGCGCTGCTCTTCAGTCCGCCGCGCGCTTCAGTTTGACTAGCTTAACTGCACCGGGGCTCCACCGCGACCAATCACTCCTACATCCAACGCAGACCGATAAAATCCTTGGAAACAAATTTACTGTAACTCTACTCCAAAAACTCGGTTGAGACTGTGTGGGTGCTGTCAACATAACCGGAGCATATCTTAAACCGAGGTAATTCTACGTCGTCTAGATCTAGTTCATCTCTAAAATGTCATTTTCGACCGCACGCGACGGGTTCTTTGTGCTCCATTTGCGTTGTTTGCGCGATCTTTCCTCTCATTAACTCCGAATCCGGCGGGCGGCAATATTTGGGTCGACTGACAAGAAGAGAAATGGGAAGTTTATCGAGTCCCCTCCGGATACACGCGAGGAGCTCAGAAAGCAATCGCCCGCGTCCATCGGGTGTTTGGCGAAAATTGCCCGAGGATTAAGAGGGAAGCCTTCCCGCGGTGCCTGAAAGCGACGGCGATAAACACCTGCCTCCTCCTCCTCGCCGGCCATTGTCACGCGCCGTCCCTTCATTCCGCTTTAGCCGCACCGCGCCGCGCCGCGCCGCGCTTATTAGCGGCACAATCACAGAGTGCTATTTTAATATGATATTGTCCATATGAAAAGCCCTTTTGGAGACGGCGTTCCATAATTTGTCATTTTGAAAGTAATCCTTGACTGAGCACTAATGGTGTGTGTTCCTTTGACTTTTACAAGTGTCATTAAGCATTCGGCGCCGTTTCACTTGAGCGCTGACAAAGGCCACCCGTGAAAAGTCATCATTACGTAAAAGAAATGAAGACACGCCGATTTAAAATTGTTTCCTGCTGTGAAAAGTAGGAGTGGGAACCTCTTGGTACCTCACGATATGATTTGCGACACAAAGCTCACGATAACGATGATCTGACGACATGGCGATACAACGATTATCGATACACTGATCAGGAAATCATTCTAGGATATTCTACAAACAACTAATAAACAGAAAAACAAGCTTCTGCTGTGAATTGGAATAAGTACATCACTAGTAGACGTCCAATCCGTTTGAAGTGGGAGGGATGGCAGCGAATGAACGAATGTTCTATGGCCGTCAGTGGCAGCCAATGCCAGGCAATGAGGTCATTTTGGGCCATTTAAGGTCATTTACCTGTTGATGATCAGTTAATTCCTGTTGATTTTGGGGTATTTTATGGGTCACTTCCTGTTTATTTTGAGTTACAGAACAGGAAGTGACCTGGGAATTACCCAAATGAACAGGCAGTGACCCAAACTCAACAGGAAATGACCTGTAAATCGGACAGAATGACTGTGAATGCTCTGGTTTATAATGAACGAACGTTCCCAGTCTAAATGGATTGGGCATTCTGCACCGTCAATGCGGCTTTAGAGTTCACTGAGACACTATTATGGTGGAAGATTTTGGTACCAATATGTTGGTTCCTTTTTATTTTGTTCGACATTGACACCTGTTTGAAACGTTATCTCGATTCTTGGCAGGAGCATACCGATAACCTTTTGGGATACAAAGTATCACGATATATCACCGTTTCGATATTTTATCACACCCCTAGTGAAAAGAGCCAGAAAGAAGGATTTTAGTAGGTTTCGTTTCCTTCGAGTTGTCAGAGAAAAAAAAAAAAAAAATCAAGAAAGTGTCTTGAAAATACGTTCCTTGTAGCAAAATCAGCTTGCATATCTTACTCAAATTACCTGAAGTGTGATTTTTTTTTTTTTTTTTTGGACTAGAAACTAGAGGTAAAACTGATTTCTTTGTAGCGAATGCTTCAAGACTGACCGCTTTTCCAGGTAGGATCATTGGAAAGACAGCGCATTCCTTCTACTTGGGTAAAGCTAGATAAGATAGAGCATCGTCCGTCATTCTGAAGGCACTATAAAGAACACTGTAAGAAACTGACATTGCTCGTTTGACGAAGTGCTTCTCTCCAGATGCAGCCTCGCCCTTCAGGGATTAAGGTTTAGATTGAAGATTAGCCAGAGACGGATCTGGAGGTTGCCATGAAAACATTGCCTTACAGACAATAGATATTGGACGTTTTATAGTCTCCAAGGATTTACCGGCTGTACATCCATACTAGTTCTTTGCAGAATGCCATTCTAAAGTTTCTTTCGAGACAAAATATAAGGCATCTGAGCTAATTGCGCCGTCGTCAGCTGCGCTCCTACCGAGGGAGCGCGTCGGTCCCGTCGGGGCGGGACGGCGTGTTCAGTCAGCGCATCTCTTATCTGTCACACAACATCTGGACAGCTGATGTCGGTCCTGCATCGTCTGCTTTTTAAAAGTCATCCGGCGGAACCGAATAAAGCAGATGGAGATCTGCCGGGGGGGATGCGTTCCGATCGGGCGGAAATAAACCGAAATACCAGGCCGACCGGAACGCCGGGGATTTCTGCGACCGAGCGCCAACACTTCATCTCACTATAAGGGAAACATACCTGACGATAATACATATTTGGGGAGAAACGCCATCTGATATAACACTAGGTCATGATGATAATTGGTTCTTGAGTTACTACAACTCAATATCATGACTAGGAATGTCCCGATCCAGGTTTTTGCACTTCCGATCCGATACTGGCCGATACCGATACTGGCCTATCTACGCATGTATTAAAGTTTTAAAGTTATTTAGCCTCCTTACTTAGTTGTCAGACTCATGTTGAAAAGGGTTTTAGTACTCTCGATAACAACTAGCCAGCTGAATTAGGTGAGTTTGAATAACATACAATGGTTGGTAACAAGAAACTGAACTGTTTATTCAGTGATAAACACCAAAACATGATAAATAACAAACAGAAATGGCATATTCAGTCAGTAAAACGTGCAAATAATATTGTAAACTGTCTTAAAAAGCAAAACACACAAACAACCTCAGTGGAAAATAAACTATTAACTCAGCATCAGTTCTTTGCTCTTGAACAACTGTACCAAGGCTTTAAAAAACTAAGTGCAAATAATACCATTTTAAACCAAAAATGGTTTCTACTCCCCAATCCTCTCCACACTTCGTTGCTCCATCTATTCTACACACTTCGTTCAGCTGTTTGACCTGGATGCAGTCCCAGCATGATGGTGAGATTTTTTTTTACAAAGACAAGCATTTCAAGATGCTAAGGTGACAGCTGACATTTTTACCGATTAATTTGTAATTTACATTGCAGTCCCAATGTAGGAGATACCATGGAGGTAAATTGGGTGACGGTAATGCTAGTGTGCTGAAAGTGTGCCGTAAAATGCAGACCGGATTTTAGGGAAACCAAAGCAAAAACTGGAGTGGATTATGTAAATCGGATCTCCCAAAAAACTGAATCGGGAGTCTGGATCGGAATTTTTCCGTGTCGGCCGATACCGATGCACATTTTTTTGCGCATATCGGCAGTCGATCCGATCCAAATATCGGATCGGGAAAACCCTAATCATGACTCCAAAAAATAGTCGGTAACATTTTCAGTACTACATTAATATTCAACATTTTAGAAACTCCTTCAGTGCCATTGACTGCACGAGACGTCCAACCCGCGCCTTCAAAGGCAGCCAATGAGTTGACGAGTAAAATGCAAAACTATTATCGTTGGTACTATTAATCGGGCAAACTCAAGTTCACCCCATAACATGACATTTAACAGCAACTAACCGAGTATCGATACTCGGCGACGCCCCGGTTTGGATAATACTTACGACGACAACACCAGACAAACGACGGCACGAGCTAGCTAGGGGAAGATCGGGGGCTCTCACCGTGTTCTCGGTGAAATTGTAATCCAGCGAGTACTGTAATTTGCCCAGTTTCTGCTCCTCCTTGGGCTCGGCCTCTTTCTCCGTTTCGGTCAGGCCTGTCTCGGCGTCCTCCTCATCCTTCAAGGCCTGGAGGAGACACCCACCAAGAGTCAGTGCCGCCTGAGTGCCGCCCGGGCGCCGGCGCCGCTCCCCCTTCCGCCGGCTGGGCGGAACCGCTCCTGCGAAGGCTGCCGCTTGTTTTATGACGTGGGAAGGGAGGAGGAAGGGGAAGCAAGCACTAAAAGACACGGCAGTTAACACGGGTACATGCTCCGAGATGCACTAAAACCTCGCTCCCTTGATGGCGCGTCTGGAGGAAAGATCACAGGATGGCATCGGAGATGAGAGCGATGGGCAGGCATTGAGAAGAAAGAGCACAAAAGATGGAGACAAACACACACACAGAAGAAGAAGAAGAAGAAGAAGAAGAGAATCTTCTGGAAAAAGATCACAGTTGCCTTGGTGTCAGTTCAAGTCAGATCAACTCTTTTCTAGCCAGTAGCCTGGGTGGGGGATGGCAGGGTGGGGGGTGCCGGGTTAGCGGGAGGTGGTGGTGATCATGGCGGTGAGGGAAGTTGGTCTACAACATGCGATTGAAGAGGCTCAAAAGTCATTCAAATCAGCATCAAAAGTTGCCGTCCAAGAGGGTTCTCTTTTTGGGTTGCTCGTTTGGCATGCACAGCATTCTCTGTGAAGCTCCCGTGTCACCCCTAACTAAAAATTGTCACTCTCAAACATCATCGGCAGCATCACCGAATGAGCAGAGGTCCTCAATTGTTCAGTTTGCAACTTGATTTGCCCATTTTCTTTCATTTTTATCATTTTTTTTTTTTTACCTATTTCACATTTTATTTATCTTGCTAGCAAAAAAAAATATCAATGATGGACTTAACATTCGTGAGTGGTTACGTTTAAAACTAAATATGAGTTGTTGTTTTTTTAATAGTTGCAAATAGGTTTGTAATTATCGAGTTACTAAATGACTTTTTTACCCAATTTTTGGGCACTTTCTGTGTTTGTTCACTTTTCTCCAAATCATCAGAGGTTTGCAAGCGGGGGTGCGTGCGAGGCAGACAAGCGTTGATGGACTACAAAACACGTAAATATGAATCATTTCGTTCGGTTACGTACATGACAACTTTTATGACAAATTTTTCTTTAGCTTTAAACAAACTTATTTGCATTTTTCAATCTTTTAATCCCTCTCAAAAAGGGATTCTGGTTTCCCGCAAGACACGTTCTCCAAGTTTTGGAATTGAGGACCCCTGCCCTAAAGATTGTTCGCTATCCACCCCCCTACCCCAAGCTCCTCTCTTATGCCAATGCGCGATCCAAGCGTCATGCTAGCAAAGTACCCCTTGTTTTTAGTCAATCGGCCAGTCCGCTCCAGTGAAAGCAAAAGGCCGAGCAACACTGATTGGTGTCCCTTTTCAAAAATCAACTCCAATTGATTTGGCTCTGAAGTGGCCTTGAACGATGGGAAAACTCGGCAACCCATCGGTGTCGCTCGGTCCCGTCTTATCATACTCGCGTGTGTATATATATGTGCATATGCAGCGTGTACGCACATATATACAGTACAGTAGAAATACGGTATGCATAGTTACATCTATTTGGGCTCAACGGGAGTTAGGTTGTCGTCAAGAGGCTATTAGAAAACGATCAAAACATCAGAGCAGCAGGCTTAAGAAAATCCAACAGCAATTGGGAAACCTACCGCCAGCGACCATCCCGCACAGTCATCAGACACAACACAGATAAGGAGGACATAGAAGGAAGAAACACAAATTAAAACAACCACACACAGGAGTCAACAGGAGCAACATCGCGAGAAATGATCGGACGGCGCCAGGCGTCCGATCCGTTTCGACCGCTCCCAGTCAAAACAGATGGGATGTCTATCGCCGTCAATGGCGGCCAATGCCGTAAAAGTCAAGCTTAATTGACCAGATTTGTATTTAGCATTAGCGCATTGTTAACTTAAGTCGTTTTGAATCGGTGTTGTCATTTCTCGGAGTGCTTGCCGCTTCATTACCTCATTAGGTCCTCATTAGACAAAAAAAAAAAAAGAAAGAAAAGAAAAAAAAAGAAATGACAAAATAATCACTTGAATCATTTTAAAATCATAATAAAATCGCTCAACTATGGAAAAAAAAAAGGCAACCGTTTTATGAACATGTTATGAGGAGTTCAGAATAATAGCATTTGGGAGAGCAGGTCTCACAAAAAGTGAAGGGAATCAGTGGCTTTGTGATGGAAGATTATATAGATTTATTTTTTTAAATGTAGAAGGAAAAAGATTATATTTACGACTACATATATCAGATTTTCCGCACTATAAGGCACACCTAAAAGCCTTCAATTTTGTCATTTTTTTCTTATAATTCAATGTGCCTTGGGCAGGAGTGGTGCAGTTTGTAACTTGAGTTGTCCTGGAACTGAAGGATCAGCGGTTCGATTCCCAGCTATGACTGTCCACGTCAAAGTGCCCTTGGGCAAGGCACTGAACCCTAATTTCCCCCCAAACGGGTGTGTGAAAGCGTGCTAATGTTAAGAGTTTTGGGCACTGTAACAATGTAGATAAAGGTGCTATACACCGTATTGGCCCGCATATAAGACCGTGTTTTTTGCATTGAAATAAGACTGAAAAAAAGAGTCATCTTATATTTGCGGTCTAGACATTATACCCATTCACAACGCTAGATGGCGCCTGATATCATTGAAGCGATGTTCTGTCATGACAGATCTCAGCTACTCTCAAGTTGAACCAGTTTGCATTATTTCATTGCAATGTTTTTCCTTATTCAGATTTGTTTCAACACTAGTTACAGTTAGACTTCACTTTGATGGTTAATGCAGTTATGGCAGTTTTGTTGTGTTATCACAATAGATTGGTTTATTTTACATTTCAAAATCCAGAAGCCTTTCATTTATGAATGCGATTGCACTTTACATATTTAAATGTTCAGATAATAAGATTTGAATGAGGCAAAATAACATGCTTTTTCTCTCAAATATATTGTTATAATCATGTTTCAGATGTAGTATAAGTATTTTCTGTATAAGAAATTAATTTGGTGTTCAAAAAGTCTCTTTTCAAACTTCAGTCTTGAAAAAGAGGGGGTCGTGTTCTAATCAGGGCTGTCTTATATTCGGGCCAATACGGTAAGTACTCTCCATTTACCATCCATTTACCTTATAAACGGATCAATATTGGTTAATCATGGCATGACATTCCCTTTAGCACAGCACCATCTAGTGGATGTGTAACACAATCCCAACCACCACTACTACTACTACTACTACTACTGCACCTTATAATGCGGGGGCGCCCTATATATGAAACCAGTTTTTAAAAATGCCATTCAATGAAGGCGTGCCTTACACTCCGATGCGCCTTATAGTGCGGAAAACATGGTCGTTATTATTCATGTAATCAAAGATGAAATATTCATAATAAAATAGTTTTCTTTCATAACAAAATGAAACAGACATATTTATCTATTTTAAATTAAAAAAGCCAATGATTCATTGGTTGTGATGACAGTTCCGAAGCGCCTCCAAACTTTTATGACGAAATCTATTTTGGCACTTTACATAAATTGTCACTAAATGTCATCATTTCGTCATTTGAAGAGGAATTTTGAGCTATTATTCTGAGCGACAGAAGCAGACGCTGTAAGCAAAGGTGTCGTCACTTCTAGTCAAATTTGAACCGCGGGCCGTTACCTCGGTTTTGCCTCCGTCCTTGACGTCCTTCATGTTGATGGCATTTTTGCCTTTATCCTTGCCCTTCTTCTTGTTCTTCTTCTTGAATATCCACTTTTTGCAGACGCAGAAGCAGCAGGCCAGCACCAAGATGATTGCCACGAAGGCGATGGACACGATGGCCCACGACGGCACTGCGGGGAGGGCAAACGACAGATCCAAACGGTTCTGGTGGTGATGTGATTAACGTCGCTGGTGAAACGCGTGCACCCGGACTACGAATGGAGCATATTGATGGTTTTAGAGTTGGCAACGGCATTTTTATCTCATTGGGTGACAACGACGCCGCTATACGTCCTCTCCATTTTCACCTGGGATGATGTACAGTCCCTGACAAAAGTCTTGTCGCTTATCCATTTTGTTTAAAAAATTGCTAATAACCTGACTTTTAATGATTCAATTGGTTTCAGAAATGGTTCATATGAAAGCTAAGACTCTCCCAAATGATGTTGAATGTACAAAATAATATTTGTTCCGCTGAAAAAAGATTGATCATTTAATGAAGACGTAAAGGTCAAATTTTGGCAAGACAAAAGTTTTGTCGCCTACAGAAAGTAGTGTGAAAATTGAACAAAAAATATACTTCAAATACAAAAATATGTTACATAACATAAGCGAATTAAGTAGCGGTCCTGTGAGATCCAAATTTCATATTTTGTATGACTTCCATGGGCTTCGGCAAGGATTCATACAATTTATTGATGAAGTCATCAGGAACATCAAAGAAAGCAGTTTTGCATGCCTCCCAGAGTTCATCAACATTTTTGGGTTTCGTCTTCCATGCTTCCTTTTTCGTCCTACCCCAGACATGCTCAATGATCTTCATGTCTGGTGACTGGGCTGGCCAGTCCTGGAGGATCTTGATCTTCTTTGCCTTGAGGAACTTTGTGGTAGAGATTGAAGTATGCGATGGAGCACCATCCTGCTGCAGAATTTGTCCCTTTTTAAGGTTAGGAATGTAAGAGGCAGCTAAGATTTGTTGATATTTCAGACTATTAATGAATAAAGCAGTATTTTCAAAATAGCAAAAGGTTCACATACTTTTACGACCCACTGTACCCACTGGCTGAATATTTACAGCTGAGGTTACACATGGCCAAAAACTGTCCGATTAAAATTTCTCTTAATTGCTACGGAAAAATCTCAAGCTATTCACAGCTCGGAATCAGACTTTTTCTTAACGTTTGTCCCCGTGCCGACAAGCAGTTGGTAGTGGTATTAACTGGGTTTTATTATGAACTGTTGAATTTAAGCAAAAATAGCAAAAGGTTGACATACTTTTATGACCCACTGTATTTTTACAGCTTATGTAATACATAGCCAAAAACTGTCCAATTAAAATTTCTCTTAATTGCTAATGGAAAAATCTCAAGCTATTCACAGCTCGGAATCAGACTTTTTCTTAACGTTTGTCCCAGTGCCGATAAGCAGTTGAAGGGCTTAGCAAATCCCGCCTTTTATTCCCGCAGCTCTCTCGTGCCATTTTTCTCTGGAGAGACGACACTCGCACAATGTCGTTAATTAGGGGACGCTTTTATTGCTTTCCGGGACTCGGGCTGGCTTTAATTAAGGAACACCCAAGTGCTTTTCATTGGCCGTCGTGCGGCCGATGAGGACGATAAGCGGAGTCGGCGATAACGCCGCTCCGCTAGCAGAATTAGCATGTCACGTGTTGAAAACGGAGCTTCAAGTCCTAGCAAAAAAAACGTATTTGTTGTGATGCCGACTTTTGTTTTTCTCCAGAAGAAAGAGCTTATTGATTTTTGTCAACAGGCCATTGATCCTTGCGCAGTAGCCACTCACCGCTCATCTCTTAAAAAAAGAACTCCCAGAAAAATACACTTTTCTTCTTTTGTGCTTCAACTGACAAAAGCAACACATTATTTTTTTTTAAGTGTATTTTTTTTGCTCACTGGTCACGTTTATATGCATTCAATAAACCTTTCCAAATGGTCTTTTTTAGCAGTAGTTGCACAATCAAAAGGCTGAATATGCTCACATTCGTGTTGGGTTAAGAATACATTGTATCAGCATTTTATCTGTTCACCGTTTATTTAACTGTGTGAAGGAATTAGTACCTTTTCTCGTAGGCACCGTCTAACTCTTTGCATCATTCTAACACACTTAATATAATCAATCAGGGAATAGTATTGTTTCTCGCATTTACTGCTTGACTGTTTGTATTCCTCTAACACACCCAATATAAAATTAATAGCACTTACACCATAGTTTCAGAAAAACAAGCAGAATATAGGGCATAAGAGACACATGACGCCTTCTTATCACGGAAGCCCAACGTGTGCGTCATGCAACTGACTGATCACGATTGACGCACCGACTCTCGCAATCAGTTCTCCCGGAAGGTCCAGAACAAATGGCGGGACACCCTGTCCCAAAACAAGGAACACCGGAGAACGCTCGATATCCAACTGATAACACGACTGACAAGACTCCAAGAGCCCCTTTGACGCTGAGGTGGCAAAATCCACAACCCTCGCTGCCCTGACAACAGTAACTCCTGAATCTTCCAGTCCAATCCACAAACAGACAATAATCTTAAACAAGCACACCCTTCTTCCACAGCCCGCCCAGCGAGAGTCTTCAAAAGACTGAATGTTTAACGAAGCGTTTTCATTTTTTTCTGGGGAACCTTTTGTTGACGTGTGATAGGGTGACCTTGCCTCCCCGCCTGAGTGTTTCTTTTTTGCCTTGCCCTTTTGATCGCTTTCGACCTGAATAAATTGTAAACTTGTTTTCGGTGAGCCTTCTTTAAACCTTTCAAAATTGACTCGATAGAAAGGGTTAAGACTAAGGTGAACGCGCCGAGTTTGGCCTTCTGGCCGGATTGTCGGGGTCTCGCCAGCCCGGGTCGTTGGAGCTGCACCAGCGCGGGTCCGGGGGTTTGGCTGGCGCGATTCTGGCGGTCTGGCAAGAAGGCCAGATTCCTTCAATTTTATGCAAAATAATATCCCGAAATTTCTTAAAATGGCATGAACTAGCATTTATAGTACTGTAGGTTTTTGTATCATGTCGTCAATAAACCAAGGTCACCGACTGAAAGTAAAAGAGCTTAACGTTGTTAAATATCTCAAAACTGCCATCCATCGTCAGCAAAATTGATGTGACCGTGCAAAATGACAATCAAAGTTATGTGAAATTGGCACAAGAAGTGATTCGTACGAGGACCGAATACACAAACACACAGCGGGGGGCTCGAAACAGTCACATTAGTGTGGCATATTAAATGAATGTCAGAATCGTGCCGCCGTAATTCGGTCTTCACTATCTCTCCCAGGTGCATCCTGGGTAATTTGTTTCAAGGTACTAAGGGTTAAGACTAAGGTGAATGCGTGGAGTTCGGCCTTCTGGCCAGATTGTCAGGATCTCACCGGCCCGGGTCTTTGGAGCTGCGCCAGCGCGGGTCCAGCAGTTCGGCTGGCACGATTACAGCAGTCTGGCTGGAAGGTCATATTCCTTCATTTGTCAAAGCCAAGAGAAATGAATTGGATGTCTAACACCGTCAGTGGCAGTGAACAATACACGTACATTTAGTATGAAAACCGAGGAAAGATTTTGGGTAGAAGATAAAGAATATGTGCTTATAAATATATTGCTCTGCTGTTTGCTTACACATTGGCTGTCTATTGCCGTCAACGGCACTGAAACAAGATCATTCCTTGCCAGCCTAGTTGTTTTAAAGCGCACTACTCTAATGCGGCGGCCTCCTGTTGGGTCAATTAACCTTCGCCTTGTTACGGCAGTGCGTGTTGAAGGAAAGGCGGCGGCGGGGAGCGTGACACGGCGTACATTCCTCCCCCAAAATAAAAGGAAGATACGGCAAATAATACATTTCAAACGAGCTAATTTGCGTGGCGTTTCTCCGTGGAATTGCATTGTTTCACCGTGAATACTATCAAACGCTCTACACCTCGGCACAATCACCAGGAACGTGTTCTATTATTAGCGCTTTAAATGCCTGGAATTCAAAAGGCACTTGTAGCCCAGTGTGGGGATGCCTTGTGGTCCGGTATATTTATGCAAATGAATGAGTTGCCGATTAATCGTGGCTGCCCATTTGATTGTGCTCTCTTTACGAGGAAAAATCCAAGCACGGTACGCTTGTCCATTTCCTCCACCTTCACAAATGACCTCTAAAGCACGCGGCGGTGATGTTGATGGCACTTTTATTTCGGTAAACAGGCAGAAATTTCTCTGCGGGCCCTTTTAAAGGTTCGTGCGCGGCCAGCCGGCGCTGCGTGCATTTGCGGAAAATAGGGCCACTACTCTTTCACAGGAAGAGGAGCTTCTCTCCCTGCGGTGAAAATGAGTTGCTGGCTGGTGAGCCGGTGCTTGTTGCTATATTTAGCGCTCCTTCCTGATGACATGTGTGGATTTCACTTGACGATGTGTACTGCATGTGCAGGTGTCAACAAAACACCAGCGACAATGATTTGGAGTGCTGCTAAAGTGAATAAATCAGGCCATCGCTGCCAGCTCCTTCAGGTTTAAATTGATTGGACATCTATTCCGGTCAATGTGGGTTTTAAGCATAAATGTACAACTACCACAACATATACAGTGCCCTCCATAATTATTGGCACCCCTGGTTAAAATGTGTTTTTTAGCTTCTAATAATTTTTTTTATTCAAATAATATGGGACCTTAATGGAAAAAAAAGAGAAAAATCCAACCTTCAATACAAGTGCATTTATTCAGTGGGGAAAAAAATCCCACATAAAGAAAAAATTATTTGACATCAAATAATGTGTGTCACAATTATTAGCACCCCTGGTGTTAAGACTTTGTACAACCCCCTTTTGCCAACAAAACAGCACCTAATCTTCTCCTATAATGTTTCACAAGCTTGAGTTTGTGTCTGGTGAACCATTTCTGTGTAGATTTGGCCATATGTTTAGGGTCGTTGTCTTGCTGAAAGACCCAGTGACAACCCATCTTCAGCTTTCGGGCAGAGGGCAACAGATTTTGATTTCAAATATCCTGGTATTTCAAAGCATTCATGATGCCATGCACCCTAACAAGGTTCCCAGGGCCTTTGGAAGTGAAACAGCCCCACAGCATCACTGACCCACCCCCATACTTCACAGTGGGTATGAGGTGCTTTTCAGCACGTGCATCTTTCGTGGCACGCCAGACCCACTTAGAGTGTTTGTTGCCAAAAAGCTCAATCTTGGTCTCATCTGTCCCAGTTGAAGCCTGAGACCGTCCGTTTGACCGTCTGAGATACCTCTTTCTGTCTTTTCCCATCTTGTGAAACATTACAGGAAAAGATTAGGTGCTGTTTTGTTGGCAAAAGGGGGTTGTACAAAGTATTAAAACCAGGGGTGCTAATAATTGTAACACACATTATTTGATGTCAAATAATGATTCATTTATGTGGGATTTTTTTCCCCACTGAATAAATGCACTTGTATTAAAGGTTGGATTTTTCTCTTTTTTTCCATTAAGGTCCTATATTATTTGAATAAAAAAATATTAGAAGCTAAAAAACACATCTTAACCAAGTAGAGTGGGGCAAATAAGTATTCAAGTCAACCACTAATTGTGCAAGTTCTCCCACCTGAAAAGATTAGAGAGGCCTGTAATTGTCAACATGGGTAAACATCAACCATGAGAGACAGAATGTGGAAAGAAAACCCAGAAAACCACATTGTTTGATTTTTAAAGAATTTATTTGCAAATCATGGTGGAAAATAAGTATTTGGTCAATACCAAAAGTTCATCTCAATACATTCTTATGTACCCTTTGTTTGCAATAACACAGGCCAAACGTTGTGTTTGTGAATGTGATTTTCTGGGTTTTTCCACATTCTCTCATGGTTGAGGTTTACCCATGCTGACAATTACAGGCCTCTCTAATCTTTACAAGTAGGAGAATTTACACAATTAGTGGTTGACTTAATACTTGTTTGCCCCCCTGTACTCTTTTTTTTTTTTTTTAACCAATTTACATCCAAATCACAGGTATTCGGAACAACTCACGTGGGATCTTGTTGAGCTCGTTCATAAACTTGTTCTTGAGCTTTGAGAAGGCCTCGTCTTTGGGTCCGGCCCCGGGGCCTCCCGCCACGCCGGTGGTGTTGGATGAGGCCGAGGAGGAGGAGGCGGCGGCGGTGGGCGCGGGGGCCGCCGCCAGCGCTTCCCTCCGACTCTCGTTCATCTCGCCGAGCCTCCGCCAGCAAGAAAAAACAACAACAAAGATGTCAGGTTTTCATCCCTTCTTTCTCCGGACAGATGCGCGTGGGGTTTGCTTAGACGCGCCGGCATCTGCCGGCGAAGCCTGGACAAACATCCGCTGAGGCACGTGCAGTCACAACAAAGCTGCTCACCATTTGCTTAAACGGGAGATTATTTATGAGCCCCGTAATAAATGTCGGCGCCGCGTTCAGACATAATTGAAGGATTCGGGACCGAAAAGACGCCGCACTTTGTTCTTACCACTTGACAGGTTTCTTTGTGGTTAATGGCAAACAAGCAAAATTCGGAAACATCAAACTTTATAAACAAAGTACTGCCTCAAAAAATGATCAGTACCACCATCAAGGCCAACAAAATACAGTAAGGTAGAAGGTTGAAACATTCATTTAAATATAAATGAACATCAACCGTAACCAAAATAAAATATAACAAAGGTCAACAAAAAAATCGTCCCACTTGTTCTCACATAATTTTAGTTTGCTGAATCCATATGTGACCTTATTACCTTCTGTAATCTCAATTTTTTTGTGAAATGAAAAATGATTGTCAAGCAATTCTTTTCACGAAGGGACCACTTAAAAATAGCCCCAAAGTAACAATATGTAGCAAAATAATATCTGTTATGCCATGGTTTAGTCAACTGCACACAGTGGAGACCAAATATAGAGACAATGTGATACATGCAACAGAAAATAAATGGAATGATCGTTGTCGACCCCCTAGTCAAAATGGATTCCCCATCTTAGGGAAAAAAAGTGAACCCTAAATTTTTAGATTCTTTTGACCCCGTTAGAGGGCGCTTGCATAACAGGGCGTAGAATTGCATAGGGACGTGATGGGGGAAAATATGATGCCTTAACATTAGCACATTATGCCTTTGTGATGTATGATTGCTTCTGTGACCTAGATTGTAACAACTTCTATTGTTTTTCACCTTGGGTCCCATAGTTAGGAGGGAATCTCACGGGATAACTCGTTTTGCACCATAGTACGCGCTTAAGTCCTATAGTTAGTAGGGAATCTCACGAGATAACTTAAATAAACATTATACTTTAACCGCTGGGAGCCTCAACTGGGGGGGGAATCTCATACCCTTGCGAGGGGGTACCACGAGTTCGGGTGGTGCGTTTTCGTGGGGGCGGGGAGTGGCCACCCGTGTCCCCGCGTCTAAAAGTTGCCGGCAAATATCCGTCGCAAGCATACCGAGTTCTTCTCCAAGCGTGAAAGGTTTCTTAGCTTTAGCGATACGGTTCGCTCTGAGGTATGACGCTCTCAGTGCATTGGCTTTTGTTTCCCCGTTTCCTAGCTTTTAGCCACATATTATGCAGAATAAACTTGGCTGTAGGCTCCTCTTGTGGCTTAGCAGGTGGCCTTTTCCACGTAAAGAAGCTGTCCAAAGATGTCGCCGCCCGCAGCACACAGCCAACAGCAGCTAATATTACTATGTACATTGACTGGCGCTGGGCTGCTGTAATGTGCAAACACCCTAGCGATTGAAGCCAACCACTAGATGGCGACCTATACAACTCTTTACTCGGATTAGTCTATAGACTAGACAGGGATATCGATGTGTCAAGAGCCGCTGGCCAGATTGCAGTCATTATTAAAATACCATAAATTCTGGACTATAAGGCGCACCCACCAAATTTGACACAAAAACAACATTTGTTCACAGATAAGCCGCACTGGACTATAAGCCGCAGCACTCCTCATTGTATTATGGAATATTTACACCAAAAGATAGTAACCGGTAACACTTTATTTGACAGCGGCACCGTAAGACTGTCATAAGACCAAATGAACCACCATGAAGCTTTGAACCAATGGGCTGAAAAGCTTCATTGCTTTGAGAAGCTTAATTTGCCCATCACTACTCCACCTGCTGTCAGCACTGTTGTCGTCCAACATGCCTCCTAGCATGCATTGCAGCACTACAGATGTAAATAACAATCAAAATTCATGTTCTCTGCAAATTATTTCTTCAGTTACTGTTTCAGTTATTGCTAGAGATGGTATTTGGTAACTCTTTATTTGAAAGTGGCCCCATAAAACTGTCATTAGACAATCATAATTATGACATGACACTGTTATTACAATTAATGAATGCTTATACCAGATGTCATTTAGTGTTATCCGGCAAATTATCTCACTTTTGACTGGATGTTAAAGATCCGAGCTGAACATAAATGGAGATAGTGACATAGTTTGCCGGATGACACTTAATGACATCTGTCATAAGCATTCAGTAATGCCCATGATAGTGTGATGTCATAATTATGACGGTCATAAGATCAAATGAACCAACATTGCTTCAAGAAGCTTCATTTGGACATCACTGCTCCCTTGGAGAGACAGTCAACCTCTGCTGCCACCTGCCGTCAAAACTGTTGTTGTCCAAACATGCCTCATAGTATGCATTGCAGCGCTACAGATGTCAATAACAATCAAAATTCATGTTATGTGCCAATTATTTCTTCAGTTGCTGTTCAGTTGTTTCATTAATTGCTAGTTATGGTATTTGGTAACATTTATTTGACAGTCGTGCCATAAGACTGTCATAATTATGACATGACATTGCCATGAGGATTAATGAATCCTTATGACAGATGTCATTTTGTGTCATCGGCAAATTATCTCACTTTTGAATAGATTTAAAAGATCCGAGCTGGACATAAATGGAGTTAGTGACATAGTTTGCCGGATGACAATGACATCTGTCATAAGCATTCATTAATGCCCTTGATAGTGTTATAATTATAACGGTCTTATGACGCCGCTCTTGAATAAAGTGTTACCTATTAACCCAAATAAATCAACAAATAAGCCGCCCAGGATACTGATGGAGGGAAAAAAGTAGCGGCTTATAGTCCGGAATTTACGGTACTTGTTTCTCTAGCAAATGCGCCGCGGACCGATGGGGACCACTGATTTATATTCTAGTAGGGGTGCTCCAGTGTCTCCCAGACAGAAGTGGACTCATTCTTGGGATAGCGCCCCGTTTTTTTGTTTAATAAAGGGACTTCAAAATGTTTCTTTAGTAGTTTTTGGGATTAAAAAAAAAAAAAAAAAAAAGGTTTCAATCGAACACTGTATAACGTGAACCAATACACATAAAAGTTACTATCAGTCAATACAGATTTATTTTTGCTTGGATCATTTCGCCTATCAATTAAATTCATATTCATGAGAAATGTGGCCCTGACCCCCGTTTAGTAATGTTTGTTCTTATTAACGTCCCGTCCCCAGCAAAAAGCGTACACGCATGTTATGCTTTTATATCGTCCCGATCGACCAATGATGTTGAGATCAAACCTACGCCCTTGACTGTTGGTACACGTACCACATACTTTGAGAACCACTGCTCTAGGTTCAAGTATTTATAAAGTACTTTACAAGTACTGGGGTAAAAAACAACATTTTCAATAGAAAATGGCGGGTCACCTCTTGATCACCCATCTTCAAGTTGCTAATTCAAAGTGACAACAGGCTGAATTTCCATCAGGTCGCGTGTCGTGCCGCACGACTCTTTTTAAAGCCACAGAGGCAACACTTGAACATAAATGCTCTCACGCTACCTTTGCACCTTAATGACTCATCTCTCGTTCAAGAACCGCACGACAACTTCCGCACGCTCTCCTCTAGGTCCACTTCAGCGCGCTTCACGGGGAAAAACCGAAGCGCCGCTGACCTTTTCCGAGCGCGGGAATATCACGCGCGGCATATATACCCCCCCGACGACCTAAAAGAAAAACAAGCACAAAATGGCCGCTTGTCGGCCTCTGCGAGCGCATCCATTCCACTCCAGTGAAGTGTCACATTGGATGTTCCAGTGCGCCGGGAAATGATACATTCATTAGAACATATAAATAAAATGAATAAATTAGAGAATTATTTGAAATGAACTCATTGGTTAACTCTTTCGATCCCTGCCAGCCCTTTACAGTCCAAATGTATTGGAGGTCTATTGCCGTTAATGGCGCCGAAACATGATATTCACTGGGTTTAATAAGAAAATGACAAATATTGGAATATTTCCTGGCTTGTAAAGCTTCAACCCAATTAGAGCAGCCAGATGGCCCATCAGGTCCCCAAACGCAGCGCCGGCCCCTGTTGGAAACAACACTCTTCTCTTCCCTCTATCTGGGTCACTTTTACCTCGCTCTGACATGTTTCCTCCATCATACTCTAACCCCCCCCAGTCAAAACGCACATCCTCTACTTTGGAGATAAAAACCACAAAAGGCCCGTCACGCAGGAAGCATCCGTCTTACTCATTTCAATGAGGTAACCATGCGCTAAATCAGCAATTAAAAGCTTTTTATCAATAATCGCTCGCTCGTTATTGGCACACGTCAACTTAAATGAAAGCAGAACGGATGAATTACTTCCTATACGGAGCCATCTGAAAATGATCAATATGAGGCTGGCTTCCTGGGTTTTGGTTTGTCGATTTACCTATAACTCCTTGGCTGCCATTGGCGGCGCTAGACGTCCAATCCATTTGGAAGATGGCCCCTCACAGTTCAAATGGATTGGATGGCACGGCTGCCCCAGATCGCCGTCTGTTGCCGTCAGTGAAACGCTTTCGTCCGTGTAGTATAAATACAGAAGACTTTAATTGGGCTAGCTCAATAAAATGAATCGATAAGGAGCACGCAGACGCGTTTTATTTGCACGTAGCAGCCTGTCCGGCCGGCCAGTCGTCGGCCTGCGATTCCCCGGGCGGCCGTGAAAATCACGCTAATAAAGTTTGATTGCCTCCGAGCGCGTCGTCGAGACGCCGCAGATGATCACTCGCAGGTTTCATTACGCTCCCCGGCTCAGGAATCGGGTGCTTCTCGCAGATCCGGGATAAACCAATAATAATCAGCGCGAGGACACTCGTTGGGGGTCCGGAGGGAACGGCAACAGTTTAATTACGCCGATGTTGAGTCGAGAGAGGTCGTGGAGGATGTGTGAGCGTGGCTTTTTGGTTCATTTTTTCCATCTGACGAGAGCTGGATTTGGGCTTTTTTGACTACAAAATCAGGCAGGGTCCACATTAAGTGTGTAAGTGAACAATTTCACAACAATACAATTGATTGAATAACTATTAAAGGTGTAACTGTACATGTATTTGTATTGAACCGTTTCGGTACGTGGTGCTCGGTTCGGAACGGAGGCGTACCGAATGAGTTTCTGACGTAATGTAACCCTTACTTTTCGATGCTGTGAGTCGATCAGGTAACAGTTTCTTTGTGTAGATTATACTTACTCCGTCTTCTCTACTATAATTAGGACCAAAACGGTAGAACAGTATAACCCAGAAACGTCAACGTGGCCGCCGCGAGAACGGAGTGAAAAGCAGGCGTTAAAGTCAATCAGCCAATGCACACCAGTCGCAGTGCGGCCGCGTGTTAGATGCATCCCAGAAGCGGCTCAACACAACGCATGCGAAAAGAACTGCAGAGTTTATTATTTGATGCGAGACGTGACCCTCCTGTGTCAATACTACTACCGGTAGCTAGGATCGGGCAGACCGGAAGTCACTAGTGCAAAAATACGGTGGATCCGGTCGATCTTCAAACTAATATGCAATCGTAACCCACTTTTTGTGTCCATCAGATCTCTTGAGTGGTAGATCGGGGCACAGTTGACTTGTCTTTGTTGATTTACTGCTGTCTTCTCTGCTATAATAATAACCAACACGGCCCCGTGTTCAATACAAAACCCTCCTACCACAACAAAACAAGTAGGAACTAATATTCACATAGGAACTAAAGTTATACAACATAAAATATACAATATAAATGAATACTACATCACATTTGTAAAATATAAACACATAGTAAAATAAATAATAGCCTATTTGAATAAAATAAATTGAAATGAGCTAAAACTAGGGTTGTTCCAATCATGTTTTTTGCTCCCGATCCGATCCCGATCATTTTAGTATCTGCCGATCCCGATATTTCCCGATCTGAATGTTTTGTTTTTGTTTTGCTCCCGATTCAATTCCAATCATTCCCGATAATTTTTCCTGATCATATACATTTTGGCAATGCATTAAGAAAAAAATGAATAAAACTCAGACAAATATATACATAACATATTATGTCTGTTACGTTAAATACAATTAGAAAACGATATATATATATATATATATTTAAAAAAGGCAGGTCCGATATTTTTTTGCCGATTCCGATACTTTGAAAATGACGTGATCGGACCCGATCGATCGGGACATCTCTAGCTAAAACACCTGCAATTAAATAATAAGAATAATACACAGATCCTGGTTACACAATTAAATTTATTCATTTCTGTGTGGCGCTTTAACTTGAGAAAATCCACCAATAAAGCTTTTGAAAACCGGTCATAAGAAAAAAAATGATTCATTGAGACATTTCATTTGTAAAATACATGTTAAAATCTTTGTCATTGGGATTGCTTCTCTCTTTAGCACAGGACTTCTTTTTTCTTCTTTCTTTCAGAAAGAAAGCTGACCAATACGTGGGGTCTGAAAGGCAAATTGTTGTTGGATTATTATCTTTAAATACCCGCTACTTTTTGAGCAGAATTCTAGCTTTGTATAGGCTAATGTTCCTATTGTTGAAAGCACAAAAGTGTGTAATAAACAACAAGCACATTTATATTTTGCATTTTGTTTTCTTACTGTACTGAAAATGAACCGAACCGTGCCCTCAAAACCTAATAACTATACTTGGCAATAAAACAAAGTCTACCGTGATCCCGATGAACATGATTACATTTCATCTGCAGCAATAGACAATACAAAGCAATTTTTAACATTTGTTGCATTTCTGACAGTATGGCAGTTCGACCAAGATGATTTAAAAAAAAAAAAAAAAATCTGTATCTGTGTACCTCGCTTCGGGCTTTCGCTTTCATTGTTCCGACAACAACAGGACTTGGAAAATCCATCATCGGTACACGAATGGCATTTGATTTAACAACATGTTCGATTGCCAGAGTTAGAAGCCAACGAGCGGCGTGTCGCTCTCGTAGAAAATAAGCCGCCACCTCCGAGCCAATCATAGCAAATAATGTACACGTGAGAGCCAAATGTCAATGGCTACGAAGGACCTACAGCGGGTGTCGAAAGCCCGGTTAGCGAAGCGACGCCGTTAATTCGCTGCCGTCAATCACGGGCGGGACGCCGCCCGGCCGCCGACACGTGTCACACGCGCCGTTACGCGTCTTTGGAAATACAATAAAGCGCTCGGTGACTTGGCGGGCTGCGCCGGCAGATAAGAGAAGGGAAGTGGCTTCCTTCGCCTTGTCCGGCGCGGCCTCTTTACTCACCTGCAGCCAATCTCTGAGGGTAATGGAAGTGGGAAAAAAGTTATTAACCCCGCTTTGCTGCCAGGCCGCGACAGCTCTATTAAGGCCGCAGCTCAAAGATTTCCCCACATTTTCAATTACGCTTTCCAAAAGCGCCGCAAAGCTAAGTAGAGGCAAGAAAGCGGCGGGGCGGGACTTTTATCGGCCTTCTGTCGTTCCCGCGGCGGAGCGAGATGCCGGAGGGGACGACCGCTCCGTTTATCCGACAAAAGCGGCGCCCGTCGGAATATGGCTAATGGCCTGTATTCCGATTGATAAGTGGGTGTGACAAAATGAAGATGGAACACACCAGCGTTACTTCAAATCAACATTAGGGCTGAAGGATGAATCGATTTTACGTCAAATTAGGTACAGATACGGCACTAAAATGACGTCATCGGTACTGGGGAGTACTTCACCGATACTGCGCAATATGTACTTTTCGAGACCTAATTTTCATCAGCAGTGTTGAGGAGAAGATGAAGTACATGACAAGGGGTAAGGATTTAAACCAACACCCGACGTCCGTCTGTCAAATGTTGACAGATGCGCCGAGCTCGGGCTACGACGGCGAGGGCCAACGGGGCACGGCCCCGGGGCAAAGCGCCCTCGGTTGAACGCGGGTGGCCGGGTCGGAGGCTTTTGCTCGGATTCCGCCGCGCTGCTCGGAAACCGGCGGCGCGGAGAAAGCAACGGGATTAAGTCCTTTAAAGGCTGAGCCGCCGCTCTATCAGACTTCTTGCTTTTCGACCTCCTGACGCGGCGAGCTGGGGAGACCGGCGTGATGCGATGTGACAAATCTCTGCGGTACTCTCACGTCACCGCAACCTTTTCTCCTTTATTCGCACGTTAGAAAAATACATTCGAATGGCTGGGGGAAGGGCCATGGCCCCGGGGTGGCACCCACGTGGCATCTCCATTTGTCTGCGGGACTATCACATGTTAGATGGGACTCACGCAAGAGTAGGTGAAATTACACTCTCAAGTAGGAAACCTCAGTGTCAGGATTAGCAAAGAGACAGCATAGAATAGGATACCAACATACTCACACTCGCATGGGATTCACACAAATAGGGCTGCAGCTATCGATGTTTTTAGTAGTCGATTAATCTATGAACTGGTTAGTTCGAATAATCGAGTAATCGGATAAAAAACAAAAAACTACAATACCTGAGCTGAGCCTCAAACGTTATTAAAAAAAAAAAAAAAAAAGAACAAGGATCTATGTACAGCAAAAGAACAATCAGCTAACATGCATAGCAAAAGTCCACTAGCTTAAATGCTATAAAATGTGTGTGTGTGTGTTTTTTTTTTTTTACAATGCTCTTAACAAATGGTTCAGACACATATTCCCACACAAAAGGCTGAATATACCTATAAACTAAATTACGAATGCATTACAAAAATTACCTCAAACAAAAACTCTATATTGGCCTTAACATGGAGCAGCTTGATTCAGCCATGTGAAATGAGGCAGACTAGAGGGCAGTGTATCCACCCAAATCAATAAAACTAAATGCAAACACTTTCAAAACAAACCATTACAACACCACTTTAATTAAACGAATACTCGAAGCAGTAAAATTTAATTCGAATCTGTTTCTACTAATCGAATATTCGCGTTAATCGATTAATCGTTGCAGCACTACACGCAAATACTGGGTTCTAGACCACATGGCTGATTTAGGTACATTTCACCCCTCCCAACCAATTATCTCTCAGACCCTCCCCCCTCTTTCCTTAGTTATCAGGCCCCCCACATGGCGTCAACTGGAAATACAACTAGCTAACAATTAGTGCTGCGTAATTTGATTAGAAAAAAATATTCATATTAAATTTTGCTGCTTCGAGTATTTGTTTGATTAAAGTGGTATAATGTTTTGTTTTGAAAAGGTTTGCATTTAGTTTTATTGGTTTGGGTGGATACACTGCCCTCTAGTGGCAATCGTGAATATTAAGCCTGAACGATATATTGTTTAAACATCGCCATTGCGATGTGCGCATGCGTAATAGTCCCATTGCAAAGACGTGCGATAGTTTTTTTTTATCCCACAAACTTCATGCGCTCGCACAGCCTCCATCCCTCGCTCTCCCAGCTCTTTGTTCCTTAGTCACTGTGGCACTCGTTTATTAAAGTTAACCATGTTGACAGATGGGTGTCGTTGATCTTGCCAGAGAAGCCGACTTCACATGCGCCGCATACATCAATCATCGTTTAACTTGTTAAATAGTTGCTGCGCAAGGAAGTGCGCGCTGGAATGAATGTGTGTGCGTCAAGACGTTCGAGGCAGTCGGACATGTTATGTCATGGTAATAAATGCTAGAAGTGATCTTGAGGAGTTTGTAATTTCTACATGTCACTCCAGGAATCACAGCCAAGGTAGGTAAACAGAAGCATTTAATAAAGTCAAGCATCTTACTACTACAGTACTTTATTCTTGTTTAAAAATGATTCGGTGGGACAGTAATGTTTAAAACTGATCACAATTATTATATTTGAAGTGCTTAAAAAACATTTATTAAAATATAATATGTATGCATTTTTAAAAATCATACTTTGGGGAAAAAAAGTGAAAAACATGTCTTATATGTATCTCTTTCCAATGCTACACACACCAATTTTTTTTTTTTTTTGGGGGGTGGGCTACTTTGCGGTTTTTCACTTATCGCAGCGGGTGCTGGTCCCCACTAGCCGCGAAAAACGAGGCATCGCTGTACACTGTGGTCACGGTGAATCATCCAAAGTCTTTCCAAACATATATATTTTATATTTATATTTATTTATATTTATATTTATTTCATATATTTATTTATTTATTTATTTTTTTAATATCACAATGTAATATCGCAATATATCACACAACACCAAAAAAATCGCAGCAATAGTTTTTTCCAATATTGTTCAGGCCTAGTGAATATGACTCATTTCACATGGCTGAATCCAAATGCTCCCTGTTAAGACCAACATAAGTTTGTAATTTTACTTTATAGATATATTTAGCCATTTTTTATGGGAATATGTGTTTGAACTATTTGTTAAGAGCATTGCTAAAAAAAGTTTGCATTTTATAGCATTTAAGCTAGCAGACTATTGCCATGTAAGTTAGCCAATTGTTCATTTGTGTACTTAGATCCTCATTTTGTAAATCTTTTATGCCGTTTGAGGCTCACCTCAGGAATTTTCATTTTTTTATGTGCCTTATCCAATTACTCGATTGTTCGAACCAACTACTTCATCGATTAATCGGCTACTAAAATAATCAATAGCTGCAGCCCTACTAACAATAGCTCCAACATATTTATAGCTAGTTAGAGTAGGCGTTCAATGTATTTCTTGTTGTTGTTTGTGCTTTTCCTGTCTCTCTCTCCCTCTTTTCTTTTGTTCCTCCAAAACACCTTCCTGTTTGCTGCTTTCTCCTAATAAACGAGGTACGTTGCATGATCACAATGAATGTATGTCATACTCCCATGTGATACATTATAACTGTTCTGATCAATTAGACATTCAGATGTCCATTGTCCGTGTCAAGCAGCTGAACAGGACAGGTTTTAACAAAAAACCAAAAAAAAAAAACATTAGAATAGACTCAAGATCTACTAGTGATAAACTCATTGATGGGGGTTAGGACACAATTGCAAATTTTTTAATTAAAAAAAAAATCTCATTCACTGCCATTGACAGCACTAGACGTCCAATTCATATATCACCTAAACAAGTCTTTCTGGCATCCTTGTTTTCGCTTCTTTTTTAGAGCGACAAAAGCAGACTCGCAATCAAGAGCGCTCGGACGAAGCGAGCTCGCCGCTGATGGCCTATCATCGAGCCCACGCTTTGTGATAAACTGACAATACCGCCGTCCGTGGTTTGGGCCCCGCTTTTCAAGCGGCGCTATAATTTCAAAAGGCTGTTGCGTTGAATGATAATGTCAGCCGGATCGGATGTGACAGCTCTGTCAAGTCCGAAGAAAAGACGGTGTTATTTTGCCCGCTCTCTCGTCGGAGTGGAAACAAAGCGGGCGTGTTCGAGCCACGACTTTGAAATGACTTTTGGAGCGAGGAGGAGAAGCGTCACATCAGAGATGGCTTTCATTGTGTCGCCGGTGTTTACACTGCGCCCCGTCGCGCTGCCATCATCTAATCACGCCGTTATTTGCCGAAGGTGTTTTGTCTTCCCGTCGGTCTCTCTATGACGCCGTCATCAGATTAGCAGCCTGACGATGTGTTTGTGCCGTATTATGAATTGACTTTTGATTTATTCATTTGTTTTTTTACCCCATCAGATTGTAGTGTCAGTGTAGCAACATGTCACTCGAATTTGGCCGGGGCCTGAATTCCAACTTTATTATCAATTGGCAATGTTCAGTCGGACACGTTTGAACTGAAAGGGCTGCTCGTGAATGAGCAGCAACATATGAAGACAGATATGCCAATATTTCTATACAGTAGATTCTCAAAAACTAAGTTGTAATCATCAGTTTCGATGACGTTCCAACCTCGCACAAGTCTTCCTTTGACCGTTTGTCTCTGAAAAACAACGGCATTTCAGTCACGAACAAACGTTTGTTCGCTCCTCCCGGTCAAAATGGAAGAGTTCAGTTTATGCAGTGCCGCTTTTTGCACCATAAACAAAACGGCGGTTTTACAGCATTTCAATTTGACGGCGACACCCTCGGTAGCTGTTGAACACATCTTCACACCCGACAGGTTTTACAGCAAGCGTGTCCCTACGTTTCCGTACCGGCGAGGCATCAAAACCGCAGATTGGGATCTGAGGCGACAGTATCGAGGCAGCCTGTTAAATTGGAACAAAATTGCCGCTGAATAATACACTGCGGCCGTCGCCACGGGAAGATAGAGATGGAGGTTCGGCGCCCAGGTGGGACAAAATGCCTCGGCGGCTCTTGCGGTTGAGACTTCATTTTCAGCAGGGACCTACCTCTTTATTTTCGTTTGTCGTTTGGTTTCAAAAATAAGATTTATTGAAAAACCCCACCACGGAACATCTGTTGCGGAGGACGCCCAAGGCGACAAGTTCCAACGTGATTATTATCACCGCCGGCGGTGCTGATTTTAGGCCGTTAGGCGATTGTGTTATTAAGCTAAATGAGCTCTACGAGGGGTTGTTTATTTGAGTCAAGTCGTTGTTAATTAGTCAACAGGCGAGTGTTTTTATGAAGTCAATATCACCTCATTGGCGCAAATCCATGACGATAGAGGCTGACAGCTAATATTCATTGAATTTAGTAAGTAAATCACAACTTTATGAAGGAATCTGACCTTTTAGCCAGATTACCGGAATCACACCAGGGGAACCGGAATCGCACTGGTGGAGCTCCAGCGAACCGGGCCAGCGAGATCCCGACAACCCGGCCAAAAAGCCAAACTCCGCGCTGAAATCTGGAAAAAGGCTTTGAAGCACAAGTTGACAATTTTATTCAGGGCGACAGCGATCAAACGGCAAAGCGAAACAGAAACAGACTCAGGTGAGGAGACAGACTTGTTCCAGGGTCACCATATCACAAGTCAACAAAAGGTCCCAAAGAAAAAAATGACAATGCTTAGTAGAGGTGGGAATCTTTGCCAACCTAACGATTCGCTTACGATTACGATTCAGAGGCTACGATTCGATTATAAATCGAATATTGATGAACCCCCGCTATTAGCTGCTTTTAATGTTTTGTACATTAGTTACAAAAACTAGCCTCGCAGGCTTAAATAAACGACTATTTCAGTATCAAGTTAACAGTTAAAAATAAATAATATACTCAAATCCCCATTCTGTATCAGCAGATTTAAACTACATTCAATTAATTTAATGTTGTGAATTAACCGTTAAAGTTGTTAAAATTGCTGCCGTTATTCCATAATTTCCCTTTTGTCTACTTTCGACATATGAAAGTTTTAAAACTATTTTAAAGATACATTCAAGTCAATATTTTACCGATTTAGGAGTATTTTAGATAAAAAGTTAATTAGGTTCGCTTGGAAGGTTCGCTACAACAGCCTTGCAGGGAAGTCGACCGCTTTAAGATGGCGGCCGTTTACTAACGCCCGCATCTAGCTTTCTGTACATGTGCTGCTAACGCCACTGAGTCTATTTCGCATCTAGTCCTATATAAATATGATATCTACTGTACCATGATGTGGACGTACTTTGTAGCAGCTGTCGGCGGCAGTCAGGTATGTTGTTTTTTTATCTCGCGGCATGAGTTGAGCTAGAGCCGTGAGTTGAGCATTGGCATTACCCGAGGGGCCGGGTAATGACAAGTATGATGTTTAGCTACTCTCGCTCCGTTCCTCATTGCGTCCCGAAGACGGCGCGGCGCACTGAGTGTGTTTTACTTCCGCTTTACTTGACATATTTCAATAATCGGAATTTGGATGTTTGTGAATCGTTCTCGAATCTTCCATGGCCGAATCGCGAATAATCAAAGAATCGGAAATTTCGCACACCCCTAATGCTTAGGTTAAACATTCAGTCTTTTGAAGGATCTCGCGGGGCGGGCTGTGGGCAGGAAGAAAGGTGTGTTTAGGCGTCGTTTAGGATTATTGTCCGTTTGTGGATTGGACAGGAGGATTCGGGAGTTACTGTTGTCAGGGCAACGAGGGTTGTGGATTTTGCCACCTCAGAATCAAAGGGGCTCTAGGAGTCTTGTCAGTCTTGTCATCAGTTGGATACTGGGCGTTCTCCGGTGTTCCTTGTGTTGGAACAGGGCGTCCCGCCATTTGTTCTGGACTGTCCGGGAGAACTGATTGCGAGAGTGGGTGGTGCAGACGTGGGCTTGTCAGCGTCAATCTTGCTCAGTCAGTTGCATGACGCACACGTGGGGCTTCCGTGATAAGAAGGCGTCATGTATCTCTTATGCCCTATATCCTTAAACTATGGTATAAGTGCGATTTATTTTATATTGGGTTTGTTAGAGGAATACAACCAGTCGATCGGTTAATATGCGGAAAGATACTATTCCCTGATTGATTATATTAAGTGTGTTAGAATAATGCCAACAGTTAGACGGGGACTACGAGAAAAGGTACTATCGCCTTCATTTAGTATTGATAAAATCTCAAACACTGAACTGAGGATAACGATACGCCTCTGGCATTTATCTGTTTACAGCCATTGGTTGAAAGATTTTTGTCCTGCAGTCAGCAAGTTAGGTTTTCCAGGTATCCCTTTGCCGTATTCCTCAAAGTCGTGACTTTCAGGCGACAAAAACATTCCCCCGAGTCCCCGTGACACACAATCTTGTCGACACAAATTCCCGTTGGCGCACTTTGCAGATAACGTCCTCCGACACCCAAAACCGCAGCGCCGCGACCAATCTCGCCGCTCGTCTTAATTCCCGGGGAGGTAGCCGTGACGGTGGCGCGGGACTCGCCCGTTCGTTTTATCCAGACGCTCTGTCAACGCTATTTTTGATTATTCCATCCTCTCGCGAGCGTGAAGAAAGGGAATGAGATGTTTGCTCATTCACTTGCCGCGCCAACGCGCTCTGTCAGCGATGACTAAAACATGGTGATGACTGACAAATACTCACAGCCTTTTGTCTTTAGTTGCGGGCAAAATGGCGACCGCAATTCAGTTGGCATCGCCGGCTGCTTAGATGGAGAGGAAAAAAAGCAGATAACGGCAATATCATGTTTTGTCTGGATGCGCCACAGTAAGAAGCAGCCAGGTGAAACTAATCTGGAAAAAACGCAGTGGCAGGATTTCATGCCACATAGAGAGACGGGATAAACAAGAATAAAGCCTTAACCTCCAAGCAAGGCCAAGTATGACTTATAACTTCTACTCTGAAACACCAACTTGGACCCAAAAATCGAATTCTAACTCCAACTCCTGGTTCCTTCATTGTCATCCCAAATGTTGAATCTTAAATGATACCTAATCATGGCTCTGTCCGTTGGTCAACTGTGAATTTAAATGAGTTAATAGCGAGTAGACATCCTATCCGGTGGTGGCCAACACGTCCCAGTTCAAATGGATTGGACGTCTATCGCAGTCAATGAGTTCATCGACTGCGAGACGTGCAAATTTCAAACACAGCAGATTGTTGGAATTGTGCATACAGTTAACATTTTTGCTTTCCTTGTAATTAGGTACCAGATAGGATAACCTCTGTCTAGTTAGCCTTTCCTTTGATCTGGGCCATGTGACCCCCATGTAGTGTATTTCCTGACCCCTCCCATCCTATTGTTTGCCCCTGAATGAATAAGGTTGCTTCACAGCACCTTGGGGGGAGCAGCAACCCACCTTCACAAAAGCCACATCGACTACCTGCGTGTTCTTTTTAGCCAAGCTAAGTGTACATAAGCCTAGCTTCAAATCTAACATTTTCCTGGGCCTGCGTGTTCTTTGTAGCCAAGCTAGGTGTACATAAACCTAGCAACAAATCTTCTACAAATTTTCTTGGTCCTTCGAGCCGGGACACAACATATCTGGACGACGCCTTGCCTGGTATACTAGACTCACTGCTGTTCCAGCGATTGAGTCTGGCGACCGTCCGGCGGATCAAATTCCGAGGGCAGAAACAGCGGAGTGGACCAATCAGCGACAGGCAGACGTGACGTTGTTAAAGTGACAAGTAATTAGCGTGAGCGGAGAATGGAGAAGTTTATTCAATACGGCTAGCACGAGCCATGTTGACTGTTGTCAATGACTTTTTTCAATGTGTTTTTGGTAATTTAAAACTCGTTTTATTGCGGATTGGAACACATTCTCGGCTCTCCCGTTCGCCATCTGTGTTGTTGTAGAGACGACATCGGCGCGCAAGAGTGACGTTACTCGTTAAGGAAACGTCACGCAAATAAACAAATCTGATTGGAGGGTATATTTTGTACTTGCTCGAGAGGCTGTTAATGGGCTGGGTCCTAGAATATTTCTCACAGTGTTTGAAAAATACAGGGAGAATAGTCTCGTGGTGCCAGGCAAATAACCTCTGTCTAGTTAGCCTTTCCTTTGATCTGGGCCATGTGACCCCCATGTAGTGTCTTTCCTAACCCCTCCCATCCTATTGTTTGCCCCTGAATAAGAAGGTTACTTCACAGTAGCTTGGGGGGAGCAGCAACCCACCTCCACAAAAGCTACATCGACTTCCTGCGTGTTCTTTTTAGCCAAGCTAGGCGTACATAAGCCTAGCTTCAAATCTAACATTTTCCTGGTCCTGCGTGTTCTTTGTAGCCAAGCTAGGTGTACATAAACCTAGCTTCATATCTAACATTTTCTTGGTCCTTCGAGCCGGGACGCAACATATCTGGATGACGCCAGCCAGCAAGAACTATCACTATTAAATTTCAACTTTTTACTGTGGTGAGGTGATTTTTCTGGTTTGTTGGCGTCCAAGGATTGACGCGTTGCTGAAGTACAGCAGAAGAAGAAGCGGGAGGTAGTTTTATTTTTTGTGTGTGTAAAATAGGTTAAATTCATTCGTGCGGTAACTCGTAAAAGCATACTAAAATAGGTTTTGCAACGGTTTCCTTCAAGCGGAAAGTCATAAAAATTAGGATGGTTCGTGTAATTGTTGAGAGCGGTAACTCTCAGAAACTACGTTTGGTATTCCTTGAGAAGTTTCTCATAATTTACTAGGTTTTATACGCGTGTATAAAACCCTTTCCATGGGTCTCATTAGGACTTGGAAGAATACCTGAAGGACTTGTCTTATAGAGGGTTTAGTTGGGTTTGGTATTCTATCCTTGAGAAGTTACTCAAAAAAGTACTAGGTTTTATACAAGAGTATAAAAGCCTTTTCAAGATTCTCTCAGAACTTGAATAAATACCTGAACGACGTTTAGTCTACTAAGGGGTATGAATGACAACATGTGGTTGATTTAAACTGTTTCACTTTGTGTGTGCTGTTGAGCACATGGTTGCTGCTAACACATGTTCGTCTAATGTTTGGTTGCTAACGTAGCCTGTATTCCTTTGTGTATTTCTTTAGCTAGAAAGTTTGCAAGTGTGCTCGTTCTGAATTAAATCTAACACAGATGTATCGGTGATCTAGCTTATTTTTTGGCAGGCGGCGAGACAACCTAGTTTCTGGCGCAAACGTTTGGACGAAATTCGATCGGAACGGACAAGACGGGAAGACGCCGACGGAGCGTGAACGAAAAATCCGCGGCGGGGAGAATGAGCTCTAAAAGCAGGAATCTTTTTGTCATCGCGTGTGAAAATATACGAGTCGTAACCAAAACGCCAGGCTCGGAGCGGCGACCACATACCCGCTGAACCCCGTGGCCTCTGGAGTCGAGCCGGGCATACAAACATTCCATTATCATCCGTAATGTGGAGTCGGCCCGGCTCTTATTTTGCCGCGGAGGACGAGACCCGAGCGAGTGAAGCCAGCCTGAAATTGGACTATTAGGCCAGGTTCCGGACCTCAATGTTCTCGAGTCGGGAGGATGTGACCTTCGGGTAACAAGTCGGTGATTGTGCCCCTAATCATAATCAATGGCTTTTACGCAGAAGCGTGTAGGCCGACATCTCCTTAACCGGCAAGTAGAAACTCGAGTGATTAAAAGCAATTGGAAACCGGAAAAGTGCGTCCGCTACAAAGTCGTGATTATCGAGACGGATCACCACCTACGCTGAAGGGGAGGGGAAAAAAATCATCGCATTAGATTGAAAGTTTTAAAAAAAGCAAATTACAAGCTTTCTGGAACGCGGCGAGACGCCTACTGTACAAGGGAGCGCTGATTTTGCACGGAATGCCGCCGAGCACCGAGGCTATACAATCAAACAGCATTGTGTTCTGAGTGGGACCCTCTCCCGCGCCATCATTAGGCCAATTACCGTGCCACATCACAGAGCATGCCGGGATATTTGCTTCGCTAATGCCCGGTATGCCCGCGCTCGAGGTCAGCCGAGAGGACCCGGTCGGATGCGTAAACAAAATTAATCAGCATTACTGGTCGGGACAGAGCGTCTGCAGGAAGAACCAGATAAAGTGATGATTTATGGCCGACGTTAATTGCCAGAGGCGGCCTGCGTGTCCCATTATAGCGCTTAGATCGCTTATCAATGCCCGCAAATGATGCTGAATCATTGCGTCAGTGCACATATAGAACGCGGAAAGGCAACTGGAATATAGGGTTGGGAATCTCTGGCATGAAGCCGATTCGATATGTATCTAGATACACAAGTTACGATTTGATTCAAAAATGATACATTTTTATGGCCGAGCGATTCGATACAGTTTAAGAACGATACGGTTCGATACAGAGTGAAAACGATACGATAGTAAACATTTGTTGTGTGTGTTCGTACAGTATTTTAAACATATAAAAAAGACCACATTTCTAAGCGCAAAACTAAACAACAAAATTTCATACCAATCTTATGTTTTATCTTTTTTATGGAAAAAAAATTAAGGCTTACTATATGACCGTCGTTTTCGTTGGATGGGATTGATAATAAAACTACAGTGACAGACAACACTGTTACTGTATTTCCTGGTGTTTTTGAACACAAGAGGTAAGTAATTTAAGTGCAAATTTTCAACGTAAACATCTTACAAACAAAATATATTAATTATATGCAACAGCTCTAGAAAAAAAGAATTAAACCTGCAATGTTATCATAAATAAATAATAAATTATGCTTTAGTACTGGTATAATTGGGGGAATAAAAATATGGCATTTTAGACAGACAGGTCAATAATCATTACTTTAAACCTTATACACAGCAAAGTCATTCACTTATGCCTGTGTTTCCACATTTTTTTACTCCTCATCACTGTCCATATATTTTTTGAAGGGCAGATTTTTTCTTGAGGAAGATCAACTAATCCACATGTTCATGTTTAAGTAGACTGCGTTTCGTGGGGGAAAAAAATCTCCAGAGGGTCGTGCTGCCCTTTCCACCATTGTAGTGGGTTATTTTTTAGGGTTAAAAACTCACGATCTCTGTACCGCTCCACACTTCACACTAGCTCTGTCCCATGCGAACAGATCTGGCTACCTTCCTCATTTCAAAGTCCGACTTTTGTTTTCCTGGGTGCGTTGAAAATCAATCGCTGCACGTCGCTGGCGTCGGTGCTCAAACTATCCATTGTTTTAGCATGTTGCTTTGTTGCCACTACTAGTTTCGTTTTGGGCTGTGAAGAAAACGTTAAGGAGCGTGCGTTAGTGGTTTTGTTAGCTCTCGCGTTGTGATGACACGCCCGTGACGATCGGGTAATGACGGCGACTAGTAGCGGTTCTTCTGAGGCAACCACAACCGTGAGTTGTGCTTGTCAATATTACATCATGCGTGCGGTCTTGATCTAAGTGCGCTGTGTGGTGAATGACACAAGCGCAGCATGTGAAGTAAAAGCTAAATTACTATCCCATTAAGCAATGCATTGAACTAGGCATTAAATGCGATAGCCGAATTCTATCTCTACTATCGGTTCATTGAATATTTAATGGCTAATTACTGTCGAATGGTAACTTTACTATCGATACAGCTGTATCTCTCAGCTGTAAAACCGGATATCCGGTCGTATCGGTTTATCGTTCTCAAGCTTACTGGAATATTGTGACACTCTGCAGCCCCTGTTGCCTCACAGCGCGCAAGATATCCCACGTCCCAATAGCAGGCGACCACGTGCTGGATCCGGCCTCAGCTCGCCAGATCCGCATAGCAATCACAACCGTTTAACGCCTTGATTGCACATGTAACGGGTACACGCAGGTCCACGTGTGTGAGCGGTGCGTGGAAAACCTTCCCTCCGATTCCTTCATGTGGGTGCGCTGGCGGCTAGGCCATCAGCTCGAGCTTATGGCCTGGCGGTCAGTGTCTCTGCCTGCCGAGTAGACGCGTCGTGCGGCATGGGTTCGAGCCCTGACCTGAGCAAGGGGGATCGGAACACGGTCGGCGCGGACACACCGGGTACTAGAGGTGCACGATAATCATCGGTCCGATAATAGGAATTATGACGTCATCCCAATAAATCCGATAACATAATATATTATCGGCCCTATTAATAATATTTTTGGCACGGTGTCGGATTGGGACTTGTGTGTTTGTTTCCACTCCTGTTCTTCCAGTATGCAAAGTTTTGTTACTGTCTTTGTTTTGTTCCTTATAATAATGTTCATGTCATCATGAAAATTCTGGTTTGTTCAAAGGCAAATCTAAGCTTAATCAACCACTACTATTTTTGACCTACAGGTGTTCAAAAACTCAGGTGAATATACATTGGAAAAATTATATATATATATTAACGTTTTTCGTATCGGTATCAGCCTTGAGGAGCAGGAAGTTATCAATATCAGCATCGGTTTTAAAAAAATGGATATCGTGCACCCCTACCGGTTACACACAGATGGGTGAGCTTGGAACCAGGTGCTGCTCTTGAAACGGTCCTTGGCCTCACATCATTGCCAGATCAACAACTCACCTACAAGTATGTGACTTTCAGCTAAAAAAAAAAATCTCGTAATCCCGATACTGAGCTAATTTTTGTGTTTTTCCCTCCTAGATTCTGTACTGTTTGTCTGGCAAAATGCCCGCCTGCCCGTTCAATCACCAAAGTGCCCCCTGGATTCTTTGGACACTATCTACCACTCCCTCTCATCGTCAATGAATTAGGTTACCCCAGCACCTTAACAAATACAATATGTTGTTAACTGTCTAAAAATGGGTCATCTTTAATGTGGAGTCGTTTGTTCCAATAAAATATTTTATGAAAAAACAATGTTATATTGTTATGTTGTTCTATGTTGCATTAATATGTTAGCATTAATAAATGGCATGAAAAAGAAGCGTTGCTATTATTGCTTTTAATAGACAATTTAATTTGCAATATAACCACATTACAGTAGGATACATTGTACAAAATGGACTCAAAATTTAATACTGAAAACGGTTTTGATACAAATCTGGCCCGGATTGGGTAAAATGTGTGCCATATCCAGGCCATACATTATTGTCGTGTCTGCTACTTTGGACCAGTTCTGGCCCAAAACTGGTTGCTGATCCGGCACGTGACTCCTTACCGAGTTTGGGCCATTGTTCAAAAAGACACTGGGGCGGATCCGTTTTACGAAGTTGGGCCGAAATTTGCAATACATCTGCCCCATGCCTGCTCCAGTTATATTTTGCTATCTGGGTAAGTAGCAGAAAATGGCATCTTTAAAACAAAATGGCAGACTCCTTCAACGTTTTACATCGTGTTGATTGTCATGCATCTCGTTATCATGAAGATACAGTAGGCGCCAGATTTAGGGGTGATTGGCTGCACTACTGCCGGTTAATAATAACATCCAAGTGTTAAGAATCATTCAACTTTGCCAAAGAGCTGCGCCAACAATATTTGACAGAATTTCACAATTTTTGAAGAATTTAGTGTCGCCCACCTGTGTAAATGAAGCCTACCAAATTTTGAGGCGATACTCATTGGTTGCCGTTGACGACAATTGAAGAGGCGGGGCCGGGTCAAGTAAATTTGGACGTGGACCGTCGTCAACGTTACCGAAACGTGCCAGGTTAAAGATGCATTTTACAACATTAGTCGTTGATTATTTTGCCGTTCTCCGGCACGACGAATCCGTCCGGAAATAGCCATTTTGACGCCTGCGATTGTGTTTTTGCGCTTTGAAACACCTGAGAGCGACGCGGCTGCCGCTGACATTTTCAGGAATTAGAGGGTGTTAGGAAGGAAATGACAAGCACTTTGTCTCCATTTATCCCAGGCAGAGAGAGTATTACAACGTGGATCTTTTCCAGCGGCTTTAAGTGCACCTCACGCTGGGCTCTCGCCTTCTGTGCTTGCCGTGGCCGGTCGGGGTGAGACGAGACGTGTCATTTTGGAGATAATACTCACCGGTCGCCGTGACAACCAAAAGTATTGATGGATTATTTTCGGACTAAAATCGGTCTTCTTTGACTTTGAGCTTCCTTTCTAGTAAATTAGAGAAAGGGCGAACCGATATTGGGCATAACTAACCAATAAATATTAAATATAACATGTATACTAGGAGTGGGAACCTCTTGGTACCTCACGATACGAAACGATTTGCGATACAAAGCTCACGATAACGATGATCTGACGATATGGCGATACAACGATTATCTATACGTTGGTTAGGAAATCATTCTAGGATATTCTACAAACAACTAATTCACAGAAAAACAAGCTGGCACATTCGTTCATTCGCTGCCATCCCTCCCACTTCAAACGGATTGGACGTCTATGGCTGTCAGTGGCAGTCAATGCCAGGCAATTAGGTAATTTTGGGCCATTTAAAGTCTCACTGAAACAGCGCCAAACAAAAGTTCCAGCATCATCCTTGTCCAATGCAGATTCTTGACTCTTGACAAACTGGAACTTTTGTTTGGTGCCGTTCCAGTGAGATTTACAAAGATGATTGACATCAAAATTCCCTCAGTCCTTGATGATATGGGGCTGCGTGTCAGGCAAAGGCACTGGGGAGATTGCCGTGGTTAAATCTTCAATAAATGCACAAATATACACTGACATTTTAGACAACTTATCCCTTCAATTGAAAATATGTCATTTTCCAAGAGGACAACGCATCATGCCACAGAGCTAAAACAGTTGAAGCAATCTTTGGAGAAAGATTCATCCAGTCAATGTCATGGCTTGTAAATAGCCCAGATCCCAACTCTATTGATAACCTGTGGTGGAAATTGAAAAAAATGGTCCACAGCAAGGCTCCGACCTGCATGGATGATCTGGCAACTGCAATCAAAGAGAGTTGGCACCAAAGTGATGAAGAATACTCACCGAATCTATGCCTCAGAGACTGCAAGCTGTCATAAAAGCCAGAGGTGGTGCTACTGACTATTAGAGATTGTTATTTCTTTGTTTGTTTCTCATGATTCCATTTTTTTTTTCCTCAGAATGGAGTGATTCCATACATATTTCCCTGAACTTGCTCTATAAAATTAACATTTACTGACCACCGCAATGTTTTTATTCATTTCTTTTAGTGTTTCTGAATGCTACAGAATTGCATTTTTGAACTCATTCATTATTTTTTTCAAGCTTTTTACCCGCGTTTGCTCTACATGATTAAAATGTCTGAGTGGGTGCTCGTCCGAGACTGGTGATTCTATCATTTTTTTTGCTAGTGGTGGAAGATTTTGATAACAACTTGTTGTTTCCTTTTTTTTTTTTTTTCTTTTTTAAATTTTTTTTGAAACATTGACAGCTTTTTAAAACGATATCTCGATTCTTGGCAGGAGCATTTCGATAACCTTTTGGGATACAAAGTATCATGATATATCACCATTTCAATATTTTCTCACACCCCTAATGTATATACAACGATGAAAAATAAACTACCGTCATTTTCGGACTATAAAACGCTACTTTTTTCCTTCATTTTTAATCCTGCGGTTTATAGTCCAGTGCGGCTTATTCGTTGATTTTTTTTGGGTTAATAGGTACCACTTTTTTTGACAGTGTCATAAGACCTTCATAATTATGACATGACACTAACATGGGCATTACTGAATGCTTATGACATATGTCATTAAGTGTCATCCGGCAAATTATGTCACTAAATCCATTTAGGTCCAGCTTGGATCTTTTACATCCATTCAAAGGTGAGATAATTTGCCAGATAACACTAAATGACATCTGTTATAAGCATTTAAAAATGTCATGTCATAATCATAATTGTCTAATAACGGTCTCATGGCACCACTGTCAAGGAAAGTTTTACCAAATACCATAACTAGCAATTAATGAAACAACTGGAACAGTAACTGAAGAATTAGCACAGAACATGAATTTTGATTGTTATTTACATCTGTAGCACTGCAATGCATGCTAGGAGGCATGTTGGACAACAACAGTGTTGACAGACGGTGACTGTAGAGGTTCACTGTCTCCCCCAAGGCAACAGTAATGGCCAAATGAAGCTTCTTAAAGCAATGAAGCTTCGCAGTCAATTGGTTCAAAGCTTCATGGTGGTTCATTTGGTCTTATGACAGTTACATGATGCCACTGTCAAATAAAGTGTTCCCGGTTAAAATCTTGTGGTGTAAATATCCCATAATACAGTTAGAACAACTGCAGCTTATATTCTAGTGCGGCTTATCTATGAACAAATGTTGTATTCGTGTCAAATTTGGTGGGTGGCGGCTTATAGTCAGGTGCGCCTTATAGTGCGAAAATTACGGTACTCTTTATTTGAATATTAGAACAAATATATGCGCATTGAAACATCTATAAGACAGCCGGACCTTGAGATAAAAGCGCCTCGGCCGAGTAAATAACCAAATTCTCCATTTAGGATTTTAACTGGGGGTTCCGACTTGAATGCGCTCTCCGTTTTCTGTCTAATTGGAGAAAGCCCAGTGCCCTCCAGATGTCTGCTGCCTCCTCCCAAATATCTACTAAATTGCTTTTTCATGCAAATGACTGCTCGCTGGCCTGTGTGCGTGCGCGCGCTTGCCCTACTTTGACCTTGAGCTGTGTGTAAACACTCCAGACTGATGTGGAAGGGGGAAAAAAATAGATCGAGTGGAAAGTAACAGCCAGCTTCCTGCTTCCTCCTGTCACACGTTGACAGTGAAGAGGCGGGGCGGGAGAGCTCACCCGTGGGATAAAAAGTCCGGATGAGCGATTGGCCGCCAAAGACTGCCAAAGACGTCCGCGCTTTGCTTCACCGATTTAACCACACGCATGGTGACGCTACAAGCAATGCAAATAGTAGGGGTGTGACAAAATATCGAAATGGTGATATATAGTGATACTTTGTATCCCAAAAGGTTATCGATATACTCCTGTCAAGAATCGAGATATTGTTTTAAAAAGGTCTCAATGTTTTTTAAAAAACACAAAAACAAAAAAAGAACCATCAAGTTGCAAGCAAAATCTTCCACCATAATAGTGTCTCAGTTAACTCTAAGGCTGCCATTGACGGTGCACGACGCCCAATCCATTTAGACTGGGAACTAGTGCTGCAACGATTAATCGATTAACTCGAGTATTCGATTAGAAAAAAATATTCAAATTAAATTTTGCTGCTTCGAGTATTCGTTTAATTAAAGTGACGTTGTAATGGTTTATTTTGAAAGTGTTTGCATTTAGTTTTATTGATTTGTGTGGACACACTGCCTTCTAGTCTGCCTCAATTCACATGCCTGAATCCAGGTGCTCCCTGTTTAGACCAACATAAGCTAAATTTTGTTTGAGCTAATGTTTTTTTTTTTATGCATTCGTAATTCAGTTTATAGGTATATTTAGCCTATTTTTGTGGGAATATGTGTCTGAACCATTAAGAGCATTGTAAAAAAGTTAGCATTTTATAGCATTTAAACTAGCACTTTTGCGATGTTGTTCTTTTTTTGTTCCTAGATCTTCATTTATTAATTTTTTTATACCGTTTGAGGCTCAGCTCAGGTCATTTAATTTTTCATGTTCCTTATCCGATTACTGGATTATTCAAACTAACTAATTCATCGATTAATCGACTACTAAAATAATCGATAGCTGCAGGCCTAATAGATTGGTTTATTTACATTTCAAAAAACAGAAGCCATTCATTTACGAATGTGATTGCACTTTAACATATTTAAATTTTCAGATATTGAGATTTGAATGAGGAAAAATGACATGCTTTTTCTCTCAAATATATTGTTATAATCATTTGTTTCAGATGTACTGTAATTATTTTCTGTATAAAAATTCATTTGGTGTTAAAAAAGTCATTTTTCAAACTTGAGTCTTGAAAAAGAGAGGGTCGTCTTATAATCAGGGCCGTCTTACATTCGGGCCAATACGGTATGTTACGTTCAGTAAGCTGCGAGAATCGGCCATACTGTATTTTTGCCTTTCGTCTTCTGGAATGTCTTTCGTAACAAAAGGCAATAATTTCCCGTTGAGGTGTGTCTTAACCCGGAATTTCTGTATGTAGAGACATTTGTAAGTACCGCTGTATAAAATAGTTACAGTTATTCATAACTTTATTAGCATCAGGCTTGACAGTCCAAATGGGTCGGACGTCTATCGCCGTCACAGGCAACCAATGACTCAATCGCAGGCTCATTTGGGGCCCACATCGTCTCACAAATAAGGCCCGTAGGCGACTATGAAAGTGACACAAATGCATCCTAGCAGCCAATCGGCGCATAAAAGCACAAGACCGAGCCGGCGCTTTGTCTTTCGGGTGAAAGGAGAATCAAAAAAGCAGCAGGTCTGCGCGGTCTCCCCCGAGGCGCTTTTCCCGACATGATCCTATTTTGAATGCTCCCGTTGGGTAACGAGGTTATTTGTCTCGGCAAAAGGAGAGTCGGATCTATAGTTGTCACGCTCTTTCCCGCTCCGTCGGGCCTCGTCTTTCTTTAACAACTACAAATCATTCATCTTCCGGATGAAACAAACAAACAAAAAAACGAAAACGCTGCCATATTGTAGAAGTTCGGGTCGGGCTACTTCATTAGTAGCTACGGCGAGCGCGGAAGAGCGTTTTCACGGCTTCGTCGGGAATCCCATTATCATGCGGGGATCGCGGTCGTCATGGAAACCCAGGATGGCACACGAGGATCTCGCACGTGTCCGGGAACCTTGGGAAGGAGCGGGAAAATTCTCCTTCTAAAGCTATTTAGGATCTAGCACGGGCAAACGAGCTATTTTATTTGAACTCTTTCAGGGCCATTGACGTCCAATGCATTTGAACTGGGAGACTGGCAGCTCCTACGTAAGGCACACTATCGATACCTGGGTAGAATTAAGGATTTTAAGTGCACCTTATAGTCTGAAACTTACAGTAAATATGAATACTGTGTTGGCCCGAATCTAAGACGGCCCTGATTATAAGACGACCCCCTCTGTTTCAAGACTAAAGTTTGAAAAAAAGACTTTTTGAACACCAAATTAATTTTTACACAGAAAATATTTACAGCACAAATGATTAGAACAATATATTTGAGAGAAAAAGCATGCTATTTTTCCTCATTCAAATCTCAATATCTGAACATCTAAATAGTGCAATCACATTCGTAAATGAATGGCTTCTGGTTTTTGAAATGTAAATAAACCAATCTATTGTAATAAAACAAAAAAATTGCAATAACTGCATTAACCATCAAAGAGAGGTCTAAGTGTAGTTTTGAAACAAATCTGAATAAGGAAAAACGTTGCAATAAAATAATGCAAACTGGTTAAACTTGAGAGTAGCTGAGATCTGTCACGACAGAACATTAATCCTCAAGTTCAGCATTCGCTTCAATGATATCTGGCGACATCTAGCGTCGTGAATGGGTATAATGTCTAAACCCAGAATATAAGACGACTCCCACTTTTCCAGTCTTATTTCAATCCAAAAAACACCGTCTTATATTTGGGCCATTACGGTAATATTTACAAAAACGAGCAATTATTTTTTTAAATAGTGCACGGCGTTGATGGGAGAAATATAGTGTGACCCGAAATGGATCCACGTATTGTGATGACTGCCTTTGAGATGTATGAATTTTTTTGGGACTGACTGTACAACTCCTTATACTGTATCAACTTCTTGTTTACCACCACTCTGACGCCTGCTGCCTCGTAGCCATAGTAACTATTATAACATTTACTGCTGAGACTGCAAAACATGTTAATCAACCATTTTTGGACACGGGGGTCATCTCCTAAGGGGTTGAGCAAAGACATGTTAAGATTACCATTTTTGGGCAGGCAGCACGTCTCCTGAGAGGGGGGGGCCGGCCACCCCTGCTACAAGAGCTGGGACATTTCCCAACCCCGTTGGAGTCAGCCGTGGATAACGTACGAATCGCCCGGCCTTATTACACTGCCAGCTCGACCAGGGCGTTGGCTCTCCAACCTTTTGTCAACGGTAAGAGTTTTCATTGCTAGGGAATATCTTGTGTGCTTTAATGGTAGCGCTGGGATTTTAGAAGTGACAATCTAGATCTAGCGTTATTGTTATTACATGCTGTGCTTGTTTTTGTGGGATTGTAATCAATAAACATCATATATTTCGCAAAAGTGTGCCTGTTACAGACTCACTGCGAACCCGGAAATTTCGGAAAACAGGCGTCTTGGTGGAATACCTTTCACAGATGCAATTTTTTTTAAGCTTTGCAATGTGTATTTCACAAGAATATGAGTTGGTTTGTAATTTTCCTTTAATGACGAAATGTCAATTTCAGAACATTCTGACCTAATGACCTACTATTACTCTGGGTGACTTCTGACTCATTTTCCCCATCATATTCCAAATCTTTTCAGGCTCCGAATCACTCGGCGGCTTCAGTGCCGGATGTAAAAGGGAATACACCGACCCGGCCTCCATCACGTGATGCTCAATGACGTCGGCGTACGCCGCTAAAGAGGATCGATGTCGCGATCGATACGCCGACGAGGAGCGCGTCCTCAGGCCGATCAGATAAAGGCAAAAGGCGAGTCGAGTAAAGAGCGGCCGAGGTCAGAAAAGCAGGAACCGAAAACCTGTTTTGGGTTAAAGCACATGCCTCGCCTGGCGTCGCCGCGCCTACTAATTGTCAAACATATTCAATTATGCCTCAACCTGCTGGACCCTCCAAACCAAATTGTGCTCGCTTAAGCTCTTTTGTGCGTGGAGTAGATAATTGCTTTCTGGGAAATGCGGCATCCAAGAAAGAGGCTTTTATAATTAGTGTCATCTTAAGGAGGGAAAATTGGGCGAGAAAATGAACAATGTGGATGCTCGAGTTGTCGCACGATTCCAAAGAAACGCACGCGGGAGCCCTGATTGCACGCTCACTCGCTCGCATTGTTGGAGAGCAAACACGCTCATTTGCGGATTAAAAATAACGCACAATATGACAACAACATCAATTTGATGTAGAGGGGCCAACGGACAAATGTTCAATAACACCGACACAGCATTGGTCAGGCACAAAAGTCTCGGAGGGTCTAACGGCAGTTTGTGTGGCTGCCATCCTTTTGAAGGAGAGTACCTTTTCTTGTACGTAGCCACCGTCTCACTGTTTGCATTACTCTAACACACTTAATATAATCCATCAGGGAATAGTGCCTTTTCTCGTATTTACTGTTTGTATTACTCTAACACACTAAATAGCACTTATTAGTTTAAGGAAAACAAGCAGAATATAGGGCATAAGAGATAAATAACGCCTTCTTATCACGGAAAACCAACGTGTGCGTCATGCAACTGACTGAGCAAGATTGACGCTGACGAGCCCTCTCGCAATCAGTTCTCCCGGGCAGTCCAGAACAAATGGCGGGACACTCTGTCTCAACACAAGGAGCATCGGAGAACGGCCGATATCCAACTGATAACACAACTGACAAGACTCCAAGAGCCCCTTTGACGCTGAGATGGCAAAATCCACAACCCTGATTGCCCGGACAACAGTAACTCCCGAATCCTCCAGTCCAATCCACAAACAGACAATAATCCCAAACACACCCTTCCTCCTGCCCGCGGCCCGCCCCGCGAGAGCTTTCAAAAGATTGAATGTTTAACTAAGCGTTGTCATTTTTTCTCTTGAACCTTTTGTCGACTTCGTATATGGTGACCTTGGAACGAGTCTGCCTCCTCGCCTTCTGTTTGATCGCTGTCGACCCGAATAAATTGTCAACTTGTTCTCGGGGAGTCTTCTTTAACCATTTCAAAATGGAGTCAGTACAAAGCATTAAGACTAAGGTGAACGCGCCGAGTTTGCCTTGTTGGCCGGATTGTCGGGGTCTCGCCGGCCCGGGCCGTTGGAGCCGCTCCGGCGCGGGTCCGGCGGTTTGGCTAGCGCGATTCCGGCGGTCTGGCAAGAAGGCCAGATTCCTTCACTTTTATGCAAAATAATATCCCGAAATTTCTTAAAATGGCATGAGCTAGTATAGTATTATTAGTATTATATTATATTAGTACTACATAGTATTATGGTACTGTAGGTTTTTGTGTCATGTCGTCAATAAACCAAAGTCACCGACTGAGCATAAAAGAGCTTAACGTTGTTAAATATCACAAAACTGCCATCCATCGCCAGCAAAATTTATGTGACCGTGCAAAATGACAATGAAAGTTGTGTGAAATTGGCACAAGAAGTGATTCATACGAGGACCCAATACACAAACACACAGCGGGGGGCTCGAAACAGTCCATTAGTGTGGCATATTAAATGAATGTCAGAAACGTGCCGCCGTAATCCGCTCTTCACTACCTCTCCCAGGTGCATCCTGGGTAATTTGTTTCAAGGCGGATCCGGGCGGGGGCGAACGGCGTCAAGGGTATGTGGACTGATGTTTTCACGGCGACGGAATGACAGGATGTGGATTTACACTAAAGCGCAATCCCGATCCTTTCGGCCGGAAAATTTGATTCCCTTGACGTGCCGTGATTTAAATTACGAGTTTTTGAGTTATGAGTGTGACAGTGGACAGGATTAAACTTGTATTTTAAGATTCCACGCTGGACCACAGAAATAAATTGAAAGAATTTTGACAGTGGCGTTACGATTGTTGATGAAGAGCGCGCCGAGAGACGGTTTCGGAATATCGATGTCAATCTTCAAGGCGCTCTCCTGATCTTTTCACCCGGAACATTGCGATTCCGCCGCGTTCCCAAATTGCAGTCACGACGCGACGGCGGACGAGGTGAGGACGGCTGAATATTATGCACGCGGCGTTCCGCCAGGAGAGCACAAACCCGGCGCGGGACGCATCTGTAATGGGATCTGTTCCCGGGCGGATAAATGCGCCGGTTCGAGATGGGCGATTAGCCTCCGTTTGGAGTTTGAAGAGAGCGCGGAAGGGGGAAAAAAAAAAAAAAAAAGGACGATGACGAAGATAACCGCGGCGCTCTGACTTCCTCTTGATAGCCTAACGGTGTGACGGATGTTTTAATTGCTGCTAACCAAGGAAGCGACGAACCGTGGAGGGTAAAAACACCTGGTGGGGGCGCCGTTAGCATCAGAGGAGATGAATAGTTTACAGTTGAAAAAAACAGCTCACATTCTGTCTCTTTTTTTTTTTCGGATACTCTTGATGCTAAGTGTACTTAAAAAATATATATATTTACAATAATTAATAATAATGATGTACAATACATTTTTGATTAAAAAAAACAAGTAAATATAATCTATTAAAAAAATAGGGCTGTCAAACTTAAAATTTTTAATCGAGTTAATCACAGCTTAAAAATTATTGAATCGTAATTAATCGCAATTCAAACCATCTAGAAAATATGCCATATCTCTTAATGTTTTCATTTTAATAAAATTTGTAAAATTTTCAAAATAAAAAAAAAAAGAACTAGTAGCTCGCCATTGTTGATGTCAATAATTACACCATGCTCATGGTGCTGAAACCCGTAAAATCAGTCGCACCCAAGCGCCAGCAGAGGGCGACAAAACACCAAAAAACACAAGTAACAAGTGGACATGACACTGTGCTGTTATTTTAATCTATTTGAGCAGGAAATGTGTGTTAAATGCGTCAAATATTTTAACGTGATTAATTAAAAGAAATAATTACCGCCCGTTAACGCGATAATTTTGACAGCCTTGAAAAAAAAAAAGCTGATTATTTACATTAAATCACGGGTGCCCAATCCCGGTCCTCGAGAGCCCCTATCCAACTTGTTTTCCATGTCTCCCTCCTCTAACACACCTGAATCAACTAATCAGGATCGTTAATAATGCTATATGGCGGCCTATGTATTGCACCATGTACACTTCTATTAACTTACACCAGCTGAACAATTAGGCGATTAATCCGCAACTTTGCCATCAAAACCCGCCATCAATTCCGCCATATTGGCAGACTATTGAACACGTCTTACAGCGCTTCCATCTCGCGCCTGTTCAATTATGCTAATGGTTACATATAGTACAAATGACCCGAGCTGGTTATTAGTCGCCTCAATTAGTCGACATGTGTACGACGGAGGGGGGAGTCGAGGGCGACTCGGCTGTCCGATGGTGATAAGTGAGGCCGGGGGGCAAGATGTTGTTGTTTGGGGGTGTTGCGCACAATCAATGTCACGCCGCTTTGCATATTTGTGTGTGGTAAAACAAAGGAACACACGTTCGACGTTCCAAAGGGATTGGACATCGATCACCGTCAATGGTAGTGAAAGAGTGAAGAGACCCGGTTGTAATTATGTGCGAGCGCTGGTGAGTGAGTCACAGCTATAGTAAATATTCAAATGTGGCATCGTTATGTAACGGCTGTCCTCGAGAAAGGAGCTCGTGCGCTGTCCGGGGTCCTGAAATGACGTTGTGGGATGGAGATGACAGCTGAGACCCACCCCAAGGCAAAGAATCCCCCAGCCCCGCCCCTTCAGAAGGAGCCATTTAGAGCACAGAAGGGCAAACATAAAGGAATGCTTTTTTTGGGGGGGTGGGGGGTATTTTCAGATGATAAATAGATAATAAAGTAAACCAATACTTTCTCTGTGATAAAGGAATCAACAAAAACACAGCCTCAAAAGAGATAAATAATATTGTTGAAAACATTACACGGGCAAAGATCGGGCAGAATTTTTCCATCGAGGTTGTGTCAAGGTCATAGCAATTTCTATATCTGAGCAAAAAAAGTTCCTCCATGATTTTAAGAAATAATGGTTTTCATTGTAAAAATGGACTTTTTTTCGTGGAAAAGATTAAAAGTGACATCCCAACCACGTGCCCAAAGGGGTGGGGCTAAACTGCTTGTCATCCAAGATTTGCTATGATATACCATGATCCCTGAACCATCAGGTACGGCGTTTCACCAAACAATTATCTTCCTAAAATCCGATACTGAATTTGCCAATGTTTGTGTGCGCGAAAAAAAAAAAAAAAAAAAAAAAAAGCCCAAAAAGTAAGCGAAGGAAAAGCGCCTGTTACTTTACCACACACGGCTAAAACCGCTCCTTTTGGGGGATTGACTCCTTTCCAGTAATCCCGTCATACCCAATCTGACACCTGTCACCGCGCCCGCCTCCCTCTTACGGTTTCCAGCAATCACGACCTTGCGCGTGCGTGCGCGCGCGCGCGGGCGGACTCGTGCGCGTCACATAGCGTCCTACCTGGCAGCAGTCTCGTCTTCCCGGGAGCGCTGGCTGGCTGACCGTTTGTCTTGTTCCCACTTTCCGGAATGAGGGCTCTGCGCGGGGTGCCGGGGTCAAGTCGCGAGGGCCGCTCTATGCAAACGAAAGCCAAACGTCAGCAATGAAAAGCGCTCGGAAAGCCACGACGACGGCCGCTGCTGCTGGAGAAACGCTCCCGACGGCACACTTCAGCATCCAGCCAGCGAGCGAGCGGCTGCCTCTTCAGCCTCTCTCTTTCTCTCTCTCTCTCTCTCTCTCTCTCTCTATCCGTCCGTGACACTCTCTTCCCGCCCACCTACTCAAGCCCCCCGCGCATGCACGCGCACACAAACTGGCTGTCTTCTTCTCCCGTCAGACAAAACGCACATATCCCACCGCATCCCAGCGCTGGCTATTTCTGATTTTCTCCCACCCACTCGCACCCTCTGCACTGTGAAAACAACAATCACTGGGTTAGCGTGTGTGAAAATGACGCCACGTGCACCCCCTCCTAGCACAAACGTATCGATAGCGCGCCCACTCGAAGCAAGCATTAGCCGCGGGAATGATTAGAAAACGGTGGAGCAACACGTGGCGACAGATAGGCCAATATTTAGAGGAATATATTCTTTATCCTCTGCCATTCATTTTCTGGAGCGCTTATCCTAGAGGCTATACCAGCTAACTCTGGACAGGGGGCAGAGTGTCTTTTTTCATTTTAAAATGGATTCATTTTTTTAAAATCATTGCATATTAAAGAGACATTCTGGGGGGGAACACTCTCAATTTCAAGAGCACAAATTCCTTACCGTCTTGCTCGGGTGTATTTTTGGTCACCGGGCGGATAATAATAAGCAGAGAAAGTGGCAGCCGTCGCGCATAATAGAAAGTGTCAGGTAGATGCGCGTGCGATACGGTGGAAGAAAAAGGACAGGCGATGGGGGGGTTGAGCGTACATGCGGACGCGTGTCAGGGTAAATAAAGCTCAGCTCAGTGTGGGAGATGCACAACATCGTGGAGTGCCATCGGGGGACAAAGCAAACACGGATGCCTGCAAATGGCACCAATATTTGAGCAGGAAAAAAAGTTCAACTCATTGAACGTTCATTCATTCACCCCTCCCAGTCAAAAGGAATTGGACGACTAGCGCCGTCAATGGCACTGAAAGATGAGCCAAGTCATCCCATTCCATTGGTTTTGTGGCATTTGCCTGGTCTGCGCTTCACTTCACTGTTCCCAAAATGCCAGTGCCATTATCCATAATGGCCCCACCACTTCTTTTAGAAGCCCGGCCACGGTTACGTCTTGTTCACCGTCTTTTTGTCGGAACGTCAACGCGCAATTTCTCTTTAGCTTTCTATCTCGCTGAGTTCCTCCCCGAGGGAATCGAATGTACTCCCACAGGTGGATTGTCTGACGCAATATTTAAGCTCGTTGCTAAGCTACCGCCTCGTGTGACTTGGCATTACGAGGACTGTAGTCATAGGCGGATCTACTATTCAGGCGAAGTAGGCGATCGCCTTAGGCCCCCAACCAGTCGGGGGACCCCCAACCAGCTGCCCTTGCCCCAACAAGCAAGGGATTGGGCCACCAGAGCCAGCAGCATGTATAATTATGTCAGCATACCAAACTAACGAATAACAAAACAAAAAAGAAAGCCATTTGAATGCTGCATTTTTATTATTTCTCCCCAACAAACACGCACTAATTGCTGTTCCACGACGACGGACTGAGTATCAGTCGCTTAGCTTCATTTAGCGCCGTTTAGCTTCGCTTAGCTCCGCTTAGCTGTTCGTTAGCTTCACCCAGCTCTCCCGCGTTTTTCACGCCACTAAGCTCGCTATTTTTACAGCTCACTTGCTACTTTGCAAGTCAGCTATCGTTTTTTTCGAACACATGAGTGAACGTGCTCTCCATGAGAGCCAAAGTGCAGTGAAGGAGACGTTGAAAACAGGCCGCTTATGCCTCTTTTGACTTTCTTCTTCTTCACACCAAACATAAAATACACGACAGCACACCCTGTGGCGAAACAATGCAGTACAGTTCCTATCAGTCATACAATAACACTCAACAGCTGGTTAACAGCATTTGCTAACGAAAAAAAAATTAAATCTATTAGTGACACCACAAGCAATGACGAAGAATGTTTTTTTTAACAGAGTGTAAAGCTTTCGGTTAGCGGTTTAGCGAACGTACCTCCGGTGAACATTTCAAAATAAAAGCACGTTATGTTCGTCATATAAATAACGATTTCTGGAGTTAATCCCACATACTTCAGAATTAATATTACAATATGTAGAGTAAATACTACAGAATACAGATTCTAAACTAAGAATAGCTTTCAAAAGAGACTCTTTATGACAAATATGATTGGCAATGAATAATTATTATAATTATTATACTACCATTATATATAGTAGTATACTATAATAATAAAAAAAAATTTTAAGAATTGTTTTGAATCATGTTGGAAAGGCAAAATCAGTGTTCTGAATCTGTGTACTTTCCATTCTTTTGCACTAGTAAAAGCTGTCAGCATTTAACCTCATTGTTTATTTATGATTAATTATTGTTATTTACATGATTATTTGTACTTTGATAAAGAATTTAAGTGTTCCAAAATGGTTTTGTGAATTAATAAGCGTCAACTAAAATTTCATTGCTAAATTAGTGTAACGGGTACACAGAAAGTGTATCCGTTGTAGCACGTGGAAACCTCCCCGCCGATTCCTTCATGTAAGGTCGCTAACGGCTGCGCCGTTGGCTCGAGCTTTATTGGCGCAGTGGTTACCGTCCTTGCCTGCCGCCAGATTTGTCGCGGCGCGCGGGTTCGCGTCCCAGCCTAGTCAGAGGTGGGAGCGGAACGCGGGGCGGCACAGATCAGACTCGGGTTACATTAGTAAAAAAAAAAAAAAAGAAAAGAAAATTATTAGATTACTCGCCTAATCGTAAAACTAGTTGGCTAACTAATCAGGAGAAAATTTGTCGTTTAGGGCAGCCCTAGTGTACCGGAACATCTTTCCTCGACACCCTTCTCACCTTTTTAACCCCTGACCCATGAAGAGGGCCCCTGTGCCATATGTTCGCCTTAGGCCCCAAAATTGCCAAGTACGCCACTGACTGTAGTCGCGTGCCGTCATGTCACCGTCTAAATGGAAATTCCTAGCTAAAACAATAACTTGTTTTCACGAGAAGCTAATTTAGCGTAGCCGCCATTTGGAAAAAAATCGGCTATGAATCCTAACTTAGCGGGAAACGGGATGGAAATCCGCGTGAAGTGATTGACGGAAATCTCTTCTGCATTTGTTCCTCCAATCGCCTCCTCCCCCGCTAGCATTCTCGCTGACAGGAAGCCGCCGCTGTCGCCGCCGCCAACAGCTGACAGGCTCGCTGCCGGATAAGTGGCTGTTGAAATATGGAAGTATTCACAGGCATCTTTTCAGCAGGCACAGGTGCGCCTTTTCAAGCACGCGCAGCACAACACCTGCTCGGGTCAGCGACGCCGACGCGCAGATGTTCACCTCGCGTCGAACGCCAAAAAGTTTCTGTTTTTTAAAGGAACGGCGAACGCTCGGCCAATTGGCGGAACGTCCGGAACGCATGAGACTCTGTTCCCGGAGACTCAAGTGGGGGTGGGATTAGCTTGGATTTGGGGAGAAAGTAATTACGCCTACCCCCGCGGTGGGTGGCGTAATTTAATTAGCTCGGCGACCTCGGTGTCTGCCCGGCAACAAAATACAGCCGTGGTCTGGAAAGAACAGAACCTTTCGATTGTTCATGAAAAGAACTACCGAAGAATGGTAGAAAATGTACTTATGGGCGCATGAATATCAGATAAGATGCGTGCTGACGTCCGACAATTGACTGACACAAATTGAGTTTTGGTTAGTGAAAAAGATGACTTTTTCTCGTAGGCACCGTCTAACTTTTTGCATTATACTAACACACTTAATATAATCAGTCAGGGAATAGTATCGTTTCTCGTATTTACTGTTTGTACTACTCTTACACACCCAATATAAAATAAATAACACTTATACCATAGTTTAAGGAAAACAAGCAGAATATAGGGCATAAGAGATAAACAACGCCTTCTTATCACGGAAGCCCAGGGCGTGCGTCATACAACTGACTGAGCACGATTGACGCTAGAGCTGAAATGAATATTCGAGGAATCGTTTCATTTTGCCAGCTCTAAGCATCACTTTTAATGCGGGACAACGCGCTGGTGTCACGTGCAGAGAGGAAGAAACAATAAAAAAATTATATAACTTTTCTGCAGCCGACAGCCGCTACAAACTACACCGACGTTACTAAAAACTAGCCCGCATGATGCTACAGCGATAGCAGGTAGCATCTGATGCGTCTCATAGATATCACATGTATGTTGAACTAGATGCAAAATGACAGAGTCAGTGGTGTTAGTAAACAGCCGCCATCTTAAAGCAGTACACTTCTCAGCGCTAATAAGATTAGCGTTACTGTCACTCGCTCACGTACGTAACGTTAGCCCTGCGAAGGGCTAGGTTTCTATTAAGACCACTGTCGATGCGTGGCTAACATGTCTTATATACAGGCTTTATTTAATCTGTGAAAACATAGCGCTGTAGAGTGATGAGGGTGTAAAATGAAAATATGATAAAGCTAACTGTCAATTTTAGCTCAGTAGTCATTGCTGGATAAAACACCAAGTAGCACTGGTCCCTAATGTGTTCCAATACAGCAGGTATAATACCGTAACGTTGACAAAGAGTCACCCGCTTCGTTAAGTTGCAATTATTTCTTTTTTGGGAACTTGTGGAACGACAACAACAACAGGAAGGCAAGTCTCGTGCTCTCCCGCACCTCCCTCACCCCCGCACGTCACACGGTGCACTCAGGAACGCATGCAAATATCCCCGCCATATTATAACCTGATATGTTACAATTCATTTATTTTAAACACTGCAAAAACTCCAAAACCTATCAGGACTTACAGTTTAGACTAACTTAAAACTTAACCAGAATTTCAAAATGGCTTGACACAAATGGAAATTCAATTGAAACACGTGGGAAAACACTTAACTTTTAAGTGATGTGTGTTATCAAGCGTAATGGCATTTTTAGGTAAGAAATATATTAAGGCGGTCTAAATTATCGCATTAACGGGCGGAAATTAATTTTTTAAATGAATCGCGTTAAAATATTTGACGCATTTAACGCACATGCTACACTCAAACAGATTAAAATGACAGCAGTGTCATGTCCATTTGTTACTTGTTTTTTGTCGCCCTCTGCTGGCGCTTGGGTGTGACTGATTTTATGGGTTTTTCAGCAACCCGAGCCTTGTGTAATTATTGACATCAACAATGGCGAGCTACTAGTTTATTTTTTGGTTGAAAATTTTACAAATTTTATAAAAACAAAAACATTAAGAGGGGTTTTAGTATAAAATTTCTATAACCTGTACTAACATTTATCTTTTAAGAACTACAAGTCTTTCTATCCATGGATCGCTTGAAGAGAATGTTAATAATGTTAATGCCATCTTGTTGATTTATTGTTATAGTAAACAAATACAGTACTTATGTACAGTATATTGAATGTATATATCCGTCTTGTGTCTTATCTTTCCATTCCAGCAATAATTTACAGAAAAATATGGCATATTTTATAGATGGTTTGAATTGCGATTAATTACGATTAATTAATTTTTAAGCTGTGATTAACTCGATTAAAATTTTTAATGGCTTGACAGCCCTAAAAGAAATATATATATTTATATATATATATATAAACAGTGGGGAGAACAAGTATTTGATACACTGCCAATGGGTTTTCCCATTTCCCATTGTCAGTGTATCAAATACTTGTTCTCCCCACTGTATATATGTATATATATATATATATATATATATATATATATATATATATATATATATATATAAATATATGTATATTTTATAAGATCTAAAAGTTTTTGCAGTGAAAGCAGTGAATTGGTCTTTTTTTATTCTAGTCACATCTGAGAAGCAATTGTTGACTGTTTTCAAAGATGTACATCGAAAATAAAGACATTGATTGACTGAAAATGGTTCAATATTAGATGAAATGTCTTGTTTTCTCATGTATATTTATAATTGTTCCTTACCTAAAAATATGTTCTATCCAATTACTCGATTAATCGGTAGGATTTTCAGTCGATTACTCGATTACTAAAATATTCAATAGCTGTAGCCCTAATTGACGCACCAACTCTCGCAATCAGTTCTCCCGAACAGTCCAGAACAAATGGCACGACTCCCTGTCCCAACACAAGGAACACCGGAGAACGCCTGATATCCAACTGATAACACGCCTGACAAGACTCCAAGAGCCCCTTTGACGCTGAGGTGGCAAAATCCACAACCCTCGTTGCCCGGACTATGGTAACCTCTGAATCCTCCTGTCCACAAACAGACAATAATGTTTAACTAAGCGTGGCCATTTTTCCTCTGGAGCCTTTTGTTGACGTATGATAGGGTGACCTTGCCTCCCCGCTTAAGTGTTTCTGTTTCGCCTTGCCGTTTCGACCGCTGTCGACCTGAATAGATTGTCAATTTGTTTTCGGTGAGCCTTCTTTAAACCTTTCAAAATGGAGTCAGTACAAAGAGTTAAGACTAAGGTGAACGCGTGGAGTTTGCCATTCTGGCTGGATTTCAGCGGTCTCGCTGGACCCATGCTGGCGCAGATCCAACGAGCCGGGACAGCCGGGTCTGGCTAGAAGGTCAGATTTCTTCACTAGCTATCCAGGTAACGCACTGAAAAGTCAGGACAGAATTTTCCCTTTTGGTTTTCTCTTCCCGTCACGTACTTGGCGGTTCAGTCGGGGTTCAGCGCTCGTTTCCCGTGGCGTTCTCGGACTTGTTTAAGCCTATTTGGCTCGGGGTCGGCGTTTCTCGTGAGCTGAAACCCACAGAGAAAAGTCCAATTTATGTTCTGTGATTGGCTGGGATTTATCCAAAGTGACAGAGCGGATCGACTTCTTTTGCACAAAATTTAGTCTGGTGGCTGGCAGGGAATGATCACGTTTCAGTGCCAATGACAGCAAACGGTGGTGTAACATGTGTAGACAGATATTATGCCAAAATTCAGAGGCATTTATTCTTTATCATCTGCCAAGAAACTATATTTAGCTCAAGCAGGGGTGTCCAAACTGTTCCACATAGGGTGGGTTCGGGATTTCATTCCGACAAAACCAGGGTCTGGTGTCTTACAAGTGTAATCAGTTGGTCAATCAATTTTCTTATCAGCTCATTGCGTGCCGCTGACAGCGAAAGAGATGTTCAGTCAAAATGAATTGGACGACTATCACGTTTTGAATCACTGGCAAAATAAGCAAAATTTACCGTTTAATTTGAGACTGTTGCATTGTTAATTAGCTACATTGTGCTGCTGGCATAACACATTTGTTCTCCATTTCTCTTAAAAATACTTATCATCTATTCTGGTCCCTCCAAAAACACAATTTATTTTTAATAAGGAAAAATAGCACTCTATTATCAAAAAGCAATTAAAAAACATTAAAGCACCATTGAAGAGAATGTGAACAATGAAGTTGTTTTCTTAACCCTTTATTGCCAAATGTATCACATTTGATACACCTAAAATTTCATGATTTTGAGACTAACTCAGAATGTTGACAAAAAAAATGACGGATGCAAGTCAACTCATGCATCGGTGGGTTCCATGAGAAAAAAAAAACAGGATTTAGCAAGGGTTATAGATATTGGAGCGCTTATTACACATATTCATTTCGACTTTTCTTTTTACAAATGTGAAAAAAAGGTTTCATTCGGACCTTATTTTTCAAATTTTGAGATTCTCTGATAATTTCTACATGTTGCAGGTATTTAACGGTTAACATGTTATTGTGATAATAAAGAAGAGTTGCAAAAATACATATTTATACTCCTGGGAGTAAAAAGTGCATTTCTGAACGATGGATGAGACAAAAAAAAAAAAAAACTACAGCTATCGTATCTGTTCGTCTGTCGTTCGCTGGGCTCATGAAAACAAACGCATCGGCTTTATATTTTACGCCGCGTCTGTTTTGATATCAACTTGCCTGTTGAAATGTAAATTACAGCCAGCGTCTGCTTTCCCTCGGAAGCAATTTACCAGCCGTAACGTCTTGTTTTCGTTGGAAAGACGGCTAAAAGCATCATTGGAGCCGTTTGCCTCTTTCCCGGTCAAATGCCATTTAAGGATTTGTTTACTCGACATGCATTTGTTGAGCTTTTCCACCCCGAACTAGGCGTGAAGGTCTGGAAATGAAAAGGAAATTGAGACGAAGCGAAAGCATCAACCCAAGGGGCGTCTGCGAATCCCGCACCTGATGTACAATGAGCGCATCCATCACCGGACCCCCGCCGACTCCCGAACGCTCGCTCCGTCGCGCCGCGCGGCCAATTCTGCGTAATGAGCAATTGCGCTGCTGTCTTTTGTATTTTTTTCATTTGGCGTGCACGCACGCGCTCAGCGGGGATGCTGACAACATAAGAGTATCTGTGGCTGAGGTGGACCACGGGAAGGTGCCCTTTTGGTGAATATTCTCTTTAAATATATATTTTAATTAGGGCTGTCAAACAATTACAATTTTTAGTCGAGTTAATTACAGCTTAAAAATTAATCGCAATTAATTGCAATTCAAACCATCTCTAAAATATGCCATATTTTTCTGTAAATTATTGTTGGAATGGAAAGATAAGACACAAGACGGATATATACAGTGCCTTGCAAAAGTATTCGGCCCCCTTGAATCTTGCAACCTTTCGCCACATTTCAGGCTTCAAACATAAAGATATGAAATGTAATTTTTTTGTCAAGAATCAACAACAAGTGGGACACAATCGTGAAGTGGAACAACATTTATTGGATAATTTAAACTTTTTTAACAAATAAAAAACTGAAAAGTGGGGCGTGCAATATTATTCGGCCCCTTTACTTTCAGTGCAGCAAACTCACTCCAGAAGTTCAGTGAGGATCTCTGAATGATCCAATGTTGTCCTAAATGACCGATGATGATAAATAGAATCCACCTGTGTGTAATCAAGTCTCCGTATAAATGCACCTGCTCTGTGATAGTCTCAGGGTTCTGTTTAAAGTGCAGAGAGCATTATGAAAACCAAGGAACACACCAGGCAGGTCCGAGATACTGTTGTGGAGAAGTTTAAAGCCGGATTTGGATACAAAAAGATTTCCCGAGCTTTAAACATCTCAAGGAGCACTGTGCAAGCCATCATATTGAAATGGAAGGAGCATCAGACCACTGCAAATCTACCAAGACCCGGCCGTCCTTCCAAACTTTCTTCTCAAACAAGGAGAAAACTGATCAGAGATGCAGCCAAGAGGCCCATGATCACTTTGGATGAACTGCAGAGATCTACAGCTGAGGTGGGAGAGTCTGTCCATAGGACAACAATCAGTCGTACACTGCACAAATCTGGCCTTTATGGAAGAGTGGCAAGAAGAAAGCCATTTCTCAAAGATATCCATAAAAAGTCTGGTTTAAAGTTTGCCACAAGCCACCTGGGAGACACACCAAACATGTGGAAGAAGGTGCTCTGGTCAGATGAAACCAAAATTGAACTTTTTGGCCACAATGCAAAACGATATGTTTGGCGTAAAAGCAACACAGCTCATCACCCTGAACACACCATCCCCACTGTCAAACATGGTGGTGGCAGCATCATGGTTTGGGCCTGCTTTTCTTCAGCAGGGACAGGGAAGATGGTTAAAATTGACGGGAAGATGGATGCAGCCAAATACAGGAACATTCTGGAAGAAAACCTGTTGGTATCTGCACAAGACCTGAGACTGGGACGGAGATTTATCTTCCAACAGGACAATGATCCAAAACATAAAGCCAAATCTACAATGGAATGGTTCAAAAATAAACGTATCCAGGTGTTAGAATGGCCAAGTCAAAGTCCAGACCTGAATCCAATGGAGAATCTGTGGAAAGAGCTGAAGACTGCTGTTCACAAACACTCTCCATCCAACCTCACTGAGCTCGAGCTGTTTTGCAAGGAAGAACGAGCAAGAATGTCAGTCTCTCGATGTGCAAAACTGATAGAAACATACCCCAAGCGACTTGCAGCTGTAATTGGAGCAAAAGGTGGCGCTACGAAGTATTAACGCAAGGGGGCCGAATAATATTGCACGCCCCACTTTTCAGTTTTTTATTTGTTAAAAAAGTTTCAATTATCCAATAAATTTTGTTCCACTTCACGATTGTGTCCCACTTGTTGTTGATTCTTGACAAAAAATTAAAATTTTATATCTTTATGTTTGAAGCCTGAAATGTGGCGAAAGGTTGCAAGGTTCAAGGGGGCCGAATACTTTTGCAAGGCACTGTACATTCAACATATGGTACATAAGTATTTGTTTATTATAACAATAAATCAACAAGATGGCATTAACATTATGAACATTCTGTTAAAGCGATCCATGGATAGAAAGACTTGTAGTTCTTAAAAGATAAATGTTAGTACAAGTTATAGAAATTTTATATTAAAACCCCTCTTCATGTTTTCGTTTTAATAAAATTTTCAAATTTTCAATCAAAAAATAAACTAGTAGCCCGCCATTGTTGATGTCAATAATTACACAATGCTCATGGGTGCTGAAACCCATAAAATCAGTCGCACCCAAGCGCCAGCAGAGGGCGACAAGACTCCAAAAAACACAAGTAACGAGTGGAGATTGCACTGTGCTGTCATTTTAATCTGTTTAAGCGGGGCATGTGCGTTAACTGCGTCAAATATTTTCTGATTATTTGAAAAAATTAATTACCGCCCGTTAACGCGATAATTTTGACAGCCCTAATTTTAATGTTATTAAATTTAATAAAATATGTACCGTAGTTGTTTAAGCGAAGAAGAGTGCTCAACCTCCAGAAGAAGATCGACAGCTACGTAGCTCTGACTGAGTGAGCGAGTTAGCGAGAGAGAAGCACGGCTGCGAACCTACGTTCATTGTTTATGCTTGTAAAATATCTCTACAGAGGCAACGCCTGTGTGTATCGTCTTTTCTGTTGTTGTTGTGTGTTTTCCACCCACGATCGGACACTTAGAGCCAGTTGTGTGGTTGTTTGAACGATGTGCTAATGCTAGCGAACGCATGCTAACCATTTCTATCATTGCTGTAATAGCACCTAATTATCATTTATTTACATTGATGCGAACCTGTTTGGTATCAAGGACGAAATTGAATCAGCAAATTATACGGACATCCAGCATCGTCATTTGGGAGTTTAGCTCGCTGTATAGCCAGGACCGAGCCGTAGCGTCCTGGTGAAGACAGTATATTTGCATTTCGTTGTTCATGCATCATGTAACATCATACTGTACACCTATTCCTCATGTTGTTCTCTATTGTATTTGTATATTTATTTATCGAGAAAATTTCCCCCCAAAAAGTGACCTGTACTCCGGTGCGACTTATATAAGTTTTTTTCCTCTTCGTTGGGCATTCTATGGCTGGTGCGACTTATACTCAGGTGCGACTTAATGTCCGAAAAATACGGTATAAAAAAAAAAAAACACCAGTGTTATTATTACCTCATAGGTTATAAATTCTTAGTGTTGATTTTTTTAGTTTTCTTTTTCCCCCTCAATAGTGCACCTGAGCATAAGCCGCGTGCACATAAAGAAAACTAAGACGCAGTGTTCCAAGCAGGGGGGAAAAAAGTAGCAGCTTACTAGAATTAAATAAGTGGAGAAATGATTTATTGGAAATTTGCATCGTATAAATGGGACAACTGTGACATAAATAGTTAGGTACGACACGTCTCGTCAACGGCAGCCGAGGAGTTAAAAAATGCGCCGCTAAATATGCGCGCGTCAGAATATCTGCCTCTCAGCCGCCATCTGCAGCTCGGCTCCTGCTCTCTCTCTCTCCATTCCTGCTGTGTTTTCACATTTTCTCCTCCGAGCCTTCTGCTCGCCACCCCGTGCCACTTTCCGCAAGAAAAAAAAAAAAACAAGGAGGATGACAAGGGGAGCGCGCCAGCGACCCCCTTCGCCGTGACGTGCTATCGCTAAATGTCATTCCCGGTGGAGAATTCCCGTCTTCGGCCAGCTCGGCTTACGTAATCGCACGGAGAAGAGGCAATCTTTGGATCGAGAGGTGGGGGGGCGCACTCCACAGGAGAGATATTACTGCGGTAATCTAGACGGAAATGGGGGCACGCGGCGGAGCGGCCTGACCTTGAACGATTCGACAGAGACCATTTTAGTTATCGAAACGTGAAAGTTGCTAGCCGCGATTTGTTTGAAATTTGTCGCCGTGTGAATCGGTGGCCGCCATTGACGTTCGGCCCACAGTCATTACTCACTTCAAATCATTGAGATTTCCAAGGCTAACTGCACTCGGTAGCGCCGCTCTTGGACGCTACCGTCCTCGGCCTTATCGCCGCGGCGCTCGCAAATCTCTCCGAGTCGACCCTGAGCAAACGAGATTAGGCTCCCGTCGGAGTTCGGTGACCGGGAAGCGAAGTAAAATGGGTACAAGACGGCGTGAAATCTGTTTAACTAGGATAGCTAACGTCGGATAATGTTTCACTGCCATTGACGGTTAAGGACGACCAATCTAATTTGGCTGGGGTCTTCAAGTGACTGCTGCTAGCCCTCCTGGTCATCATGGATCGGACGTCCGACGCCGTCAATGCCAGCCAATGAGTTAATCATTGTTTTCCTGACCTGTGTATCGGTAATTGTTGTATCGCTACATCGTGAGCGTTGCATTTCACTCGAGCGACTATTTTTTTCTTACGTAACGAGCCAAACTAGGCCAGCGAGGGGGGCGGCGCGGGTTGCGAATGAGGGGGGGGGTCGTCTCTATGGCGACAGCATCCAAAGAGCCGGATGCACCTGTGTTAGATCTGCCAGTATTTTTTCTGTTTTGATTTCACGAGGGCGTATTATGAGAAGACGGGTCCGTAACCTTTCATAAAAAAAGTGTTAGGAAGGTGTTCGGGAGTTACTGCAAGGGTCGCGGGAGAGAAGAGTGGCAATTTGGACGTCATGTTTGGAGGTCGCTCCGAGGTCACAAAGCTCCGGCGGTCACTAATCGGCAAAGAGGCCGGGCCGGCGTCGGCTTTTCGTTTTGCTCATTGTAGGCTACAAAGAAGCTCTCGCATCAAAAGCCGGCACGCTGCAGGTTGCGCGGTGTCGTGCTTAGAGGTGGGAATCTTTGGGCACCTAACGATTCCATTATGATTACGATTCAGAGGCTACGATTCGATTATAATTCAATTATTAATGACAACCCCCCAAGCTATTAGCTGTTTTTAATGATTGGTACATTAGTTACAAAAATTGTACAAAAAAAGTCTCTCAGGCTTAAATAAATGACTAGTTAACAGTTCAAAACAGTAAATAAAATACTCAAGTCCTCAGCAGCTTTAAACTAGATTCAATTACCGTAATTTCCCGAATATAACGCGCACTTTCCCCCCCCCAAAATCAACTTGTAAAATCTTGGTGCGCATTATAAACGGGTACATGGATGGAGACAGAAATATATATAAACTGATTTTTGTTCATTGACACGGCCTCGTTGTGTTGAAGAAACGTACGCGGCGATCCGTTGCCGACCATTACGTTACGTGACGTCACCATTTTGTTTCGGTAATACTTCACTCTGATCGGCCGAATGATTTCATCTGTGTTAAATTCTGCTTTTTTCACTCTTCATAAAGCACAGAATTTAGTTTCTTGAACTCATTTGAGTCAACGTTTATTGCAGCTCCGCAACTCGGACCATAACAAACGTAACAACAGACTTCCTGAGTGCGTCCGTCAACTATATCTGTCCCTCGGGAAACTCAAACCCAAATAACAATAGTTCCTACTGTTACTGTCGTGTCGACAGCGATGAGCTCTCACGGATTTCCGACTTACGTTCTCACTTTCATTTTACCGTATCAATCCATGGAAGAAACATTTATTCGTCATGATGAAACGAGCAAGTTATACAGCAGCCTTTAAAAGAAAAGTCACATCTGTTTTGTTTTCTCCTAGATTCTGGTAAGTTGGAGAAGTTGTCAAATCATATTATTACCGTAAATATTGTCAGTTTATGGTAATCTTTTGAACAACCAATGTGCTATGCTTGTGCTGTGTTTCACCAGTCAGTACAATGGCATTGTCAACATGGGTAAACTTCAACCATGAGAGACATAATGTGAAAAAAAAAAAACAGAAAATCACATTGTTTGATTTTTAATGAATTTATTTGCAAATCATGGTGGAAAATAAGTATTTGGTCAATACCAAAAGTTCATCTCAATACTTTGTTATGTACCCTTTGTTGGCAATGCAATAACGGAGGCCAAACATTTTCTGTAACTCTTCACAAGCTTTCACACACTTTTGCTGTTATTTTGGCATTTTGCCATTCCTCCATGCAGATCTCCTCTAGAGCATTGATATTTTGGGGCTGTCGTCGGGCAACACGGACTTTCAACTCCCTCCACAGAATTTCTATGGGGTTGAGATCTGGAGACCGGCTAAGCCACTCCAGGACCTTGAAATGTTTCTTACGAAGCCACTCCTTTGTTGCCCTGGCTGTGTGTTTGGGAACATTGTTATGATGAAATACCCAGCCACGTCTCATCTTCAATGCCCTTGCTGAGGGAAGATTTTCACTCAAAATCTCTCGATACATGGCCCCATTCATTCTTTCCTTTACACAGATCAGTTGTCCTGATCCCTTTGCAGAAAAACAGCCCCAAAGCATGATGTTTCCACCCCCGTGCTTCACAGGGGGTATGGTGTTCTTCGGATGCAATTCAGTATTCTTTCTCCTCCAAACACGAGAACCTGTGTTTCTACCAAAAAGTTCTATTTTGGTTTCATCTGACCATAACACATTCTCCCAGTCCTCTTCTAGGTCATCCAAATGCTCTCTAGCGAGCCGCAGACGGGCTTGGACGTGTATTCAGCAGGGGGGCACGTCTGACAGTGCAAGATTTGAGTCCCTGGCAGTGCATTGTGTTACTGATAGTAACCTTTGTTACTGCTCTCTGTAGATCATTCACTAGGTCCCCGCGTGTGGTTCTGGGATTTTTTTGCTCACCGTTCTTGTTATCATTTTGACGCCACGAGGTGAGCTCTTACATGGAGCCCCAGATCGAGGGAGATTATCAGTGGTCTTGTATGTCTTCCATTTTCTAATAAATGCTCTCACAGTTGATTTCTTTACACCAAGCGTTTTATCTATTGCAGATTCGGTCTTCCCAGCCTGGTGCAGGTCTACAATTTTGTCTCTGGTGTCCTTCGACAGCTCTTTGGTCTTGGCCATGGTGGAGTTTGGAGTGTGACTGACTGAGATTGTGGACAGGTGTCTTTTATACTGATGAGTTAAAACAGGTGCCATTAACACATGTAACGAGTGGAGCCTCGTTAGATCTCGTAAGAAGAAGTTAGACCTCTTTGACAGCCAGAAATCTTGCTTGCTTGTTTGTAGGTGACCAAATACTTATTTTCCACCATGATTTGCAGATAAATTCTTTAAAAATCAAACAATGTTATTTTCTGTTTGTTTGTTTTTTTTTCACATTCTGTCTCTCATGGTTGAGGTTTACCCATGTTGACAATTACAGGCCTCTCTAATCTTTTCAAGTAGGAGAACTTGCACAATTGGTGGTTGACTAGATACTTATTTGTCTAACTCAGTACTTCTCAAATGGTGGGGCGCGCCCCCCCAGGGGGGCGCAGAGCGATGCCAGGGGGGGCGCGAGTGACCTCGGGGAACATGCTTTTTTTTTTTTTGTTTTTTTTTTGCCGTACTAGAATAAAGTGTACTTGCACATCCACTCCGTGGGTGGCAGTGGCGCTCTCATTTTCAAAGTGCGTGCAGTATTTTTGAAGTAAGCAAGAGCACACGGAAGAGACTCATGCAGAGCTGGACTCACGCAGCGACCCACTGTTTTCTTCGGTTCTCACGTGTCCGGCCGAGAAGTGCCGTTTTCGGCTTGGGATCGTCACGACCACCGCCCTCACCTACGGTTCTCCCTCTGCCGCCGAGAATGCGCTTTTTCCGGGCCGTTTGCCTTTGACTTTTAATATAGTGGGAAATGAGGAAAGACCACTGTTTACTGAGTCTAAAAATGATTATAGCGGAGAAGCCAAATCAGTTAAGACGCCACTTAAAGACATTAGACCTCAATCTCATTGATAAGCCGCTTGTTTTTCAGCGAAAATGTGCCGAATATTGCCAATTGTCACAATCGTCCCGCTTTGTCAGTGTTATATCAGTAAACCAGTGAGCACTGTGGTGAATCAGCGAAAATAAAAACTTTCCCTCTGTCCAAAGACCTCCCCCCCCCCTTCTATTCAGTTTTGTTTTTTTTCGGTCAAATTTTTTGGCATGTTGTCCTGAAGAGTAAATGTTTCTAATCAATTTGAATTTGTTATTATTTACTGATTTTATTACATTTTATTTTTCAGTATCAAATGGTCAAAAATGTACCTTGAGTGTATTTTTACAGTTTGGATGTGACTTTTTTTTTTTTTAACTTCAGGCAAATTGATGCGCGTTAAGTCTTTTCTGTTACAAGCAACACAATGTTAAAAAAGTTATACTTTATTATAAGTTGATCTATGTTACTTTTTTTCTTTAATAGAAAAAAAAAGGACACAATGTTAGGCTGAGGCGTACTTATAATAGTAATATAGACGAATGATACTATTTACAGTGGCGGCAGAGAGTTGGGGGGGGGGCGCGAAACATTTACGTCTTCCTTGGGGGGGCGTAACAGAAAATAATTGAGAAGCACTGGTCTAACTGTATAATGAAATATGGTTGCTTAAAAGTTGGTGGGGAGCATCCTGAAAAGTTGCCAGTGTTATGTCCCTACCTTCCCTATGCAAACCTATTCGGGTTAAAATTATGATCGGATGCATTGTTTTCGATGACACTAAACTCATGATGACCGTTTGCTCTGGAACTTTGGAATAAGTGTTTTTCACGCGTGCCAATCATATTATCGATGGACATAAACTACCCCTCTCGTTGGGAATAAAATAATCTGAATGGGGCGTGTACACGAAGCATTTTTATTCCGATCAGGCTTTCAATCTGAATAAACGTGTCCGTGTAAACGTAGCTACTGGAACTAAAGAAACACATCAACAACCTTCCTACTGTTGTATCTGCTTCAGTGTTATTTCATAAATGAAATACTTTTGGCCTAACATGCCATTTTACCACAATTTCAAGCAGCAAAATGTCGCAGCGATTAGCAAATAGCCGGTTCTAAAACGCGTAGCCGACGCCGAGCGGTTGTCAGCCGCCCGTCGTCAGCGTCGCTCACATCTGCGGTCGGGCGACGCGGTTCGCGGGTTTATTCTCGGAAGGTGTGAGAAACCTGACGCGCTTTGCCGAAATAACCGCGGATTTTCAGTTGCCGTGGCAACCGGCGCCGGCGTGACGCTCGCGGCTCTGAAGTCTCACGTCGGGCTAATCGTCACCGGTCGATTTTCAAAAGGCCCGTTTCGCCGTTAGGTTGGGGAAACCAAAAGGGAGGTGGGTCACGTTAAGAGAGGGCCGCACAGGCAGAAGGTTGGCCGCTGTAGAAACGGCGCAAACAGACAACATGAATTACGCGCTCGTGTTCAATTTTTTTTCAGTTGATCGGCAGCCAACGCCACATTAAACGAGCATCTGGGCGCTTTGGGCTCGGGATTCTGATCACGATGGCACTTGTAGTCACCTCCTGGTGTTAATCGGCTCACGAAAGCGACCGAAAAGTAGAGACGTGAAAATAGTCGATCATTTTGAATAGTCACTGTATCCACCAGGTAATGAGCGGTTTAGAACGTATTCCCTCCCTCCCCAATTGTCCGACCGTTCAAGGTTGTTCTTTTGCTTTGCTGCGACTGGGCGCCGTATGAAAAAAAGCGCGCCCCGGCACCAGCCTCTCAACAAGTTTCAAGAACAAAAAAACCAAACCATTCATTCATACTAGGATATTCTATAAAAAACTAATAAACAGAAAACAAGCTTCTGGTGTGAATTGGAATGAGTTTATCACTAGTAGACGTCCAATCCGTTTGAAGTGGGAGGGTGGCGTTCATTCGCAGCCATCCCTCCCACTTCAAACGGATTGAACGTCTATGGCCGTCAGTGGCAGCCATTGCCAGGCAATGAGTAGTTTTGGGCCATTTAAGGTTATTTACCTGTTGATTTTCAGTTACTTCCTACTTACTACTTGACTCAAACTCAACAGGAAATGACCTGTAAATGACCTAAAATGACAAGCAAGTGACCTGGAAATGCCCCGAAAATCGGACTGAATGACTGTGAATGCTCTGGTTTTGAATGAACGAACGTTCCCAGTAGTGCTGCAACGATTAATCGATTACCTCGAGTATTCGATTAGAAAAAAAGATTCAAATTAAATTTTGCTTCTTCCAGTATTCATTTAATTAAAATGGCGTTGTAACGGTTTGTTTTTGAAAGTGTTTGCATTTAGTTTTATTGATTTGGGTGGATACACTGCCCTCTAGCCGCCTCATTTTACATGGCCAAATCCAGCTGCTCCCTGTTAAGACCAACATAAGCTAGGTTTTTGTTTGAGCTGATGTTTTTTAATGCATTTGTGATTTAGTTTGAAGGTATATTTAGCCAATTTTTGTTGGAATATGTGTCGGAACTATTTGTTGAGAGTAGTGCTGCAACGTTTAATCCAATTTGAGTATTCGATTAGAAAAAAAAAAAAGATTTGAATACATTTTTCTGCTTCGAGTATTCGTTTAATTAAAGTGGCGTTGTGATGGTTTATTTTGAAAGTGTTTGCATTCAGTTTTATTGATTTGAGTGGATACACTGCCCTCTAGTCTGCCTCATTTCACATGGCAGAATCCAGCTGCTCCATGTTAAAACCAACATAAGCTTGAGTTTTTGTTTGAGCTAATGTTTTTTTTTAATTCGTAATTTAGTTTATGGGTATATTTAGCGTTTTTGTGGGAATATGTGTCTGAACCATTTGTTAAGATCATTGTTAAAAAAAAAAAAAGTTAGCATTTTAAAGCATTTAAGCTAGTGGACTTTTGCTATGTATATTAGCCAATTGTTCTTTTGTTGTACATAAATCCTTATTTATATATTTTTTTTATACCGTTTGAGGCCCAGCTCAGGTATTTTAATTTTTCATGTTTCTTGTCCGATTACTCGATTATTCGAACTAACTAGTTCATCGATTAATCGACGACTAAAATAATCGATAGCTGCAGCCCTAGTGTGTTATCAAGCGTAATTAAATTTTTAGGTATGAATTTTTTTTTTTTTTAATAAGATCTAGAGGTTTTTGAGTGAAAATAGTAAAAAAGTTTTTTTTTTTCCAGGTCACTTCTGAGATGCAATTGTTGGCGGTTTTCAACAATCGAAAATAAAGACATTGATTGACTGAAAATGGTTCAGTATTAGATGACATGTCTTGTTTTCTCATGTATATTTATGATTGCTCCTTACCTATAAAAAAAAATGTTTATTCAGATTACTCGATTAATTGATAGAATTTTCAGTCGAATACTCGATTAGTAAAATAGTCGATAGCTGCAGCCCTAGTTCCCAGTCTAAATGGATTAGGTGTCGAGCACCGTCAATGGAAGCCTTTTTTTTTTTTTTTTAATTGACATGTTAATTTAATTGGTCGCTTGCCCGCCCGCCTGGATACATCGGTCTACACGTCTTTGCCTCAGGAGTCAAATAGGCTGACTAAAAGCTCATGAGAGCAGCTTAAGACTGAAATGCTTTTTTGACGGCGATTCACGTCCAATCCATTTGGAGTGGGATGGTTGGCCATCTATCCTAGCTCCCCTCCTAGTTCAAACGGACTAGACATCTATTACTTTCAAAGACAGCCAATGAGTTAAAGCAGCATCCGCCGCATTAAGAACAACTGAAGGTCGCAAGCTATCGTAGCAAGCGAGCTGAGCCTAGACCGGCGTCGGGTGTCGTGCGGCGGCCGAGGCGAGCGGGGTCGACCTTTTGTATTTGTCATATCTCCTCCAGCTCAAGGCGACCGCAATGTGTCCGAGACGCTTTGGCTCACAGAGGCCCCGTCAGAAAACCGCGAGGGAGTCGGGGTGGGGGTCGGCGGACGAGGGGACCGACCGTCCCCGAGGACGAGCCTTGTCCTCACTGGCCTCGTTGGCGTCACGCCTTGATGCTTCGTGAACAGCGGAGGTGACGGCGGCCTCCGGCGGGACACGAGGACCGAGGGGTGTAAAAATATATGATCGCGACGGTACAGCGTAATGCCGTATCGGTAAGGATACCGCGCGACACTCAACGCCACATTGTGAGCTCATCTTGAGCCTCTTGGTACCTCACGATATGATACAATTTGCCATACAAAGCTCACGATAACAATGATCTGACGATATGGTGATACAACGATTATCAATACATTTGTCAGGAAATCATTCTAGGATATCCGACAAACAACTAATAAACAGAAAAACAAGCTTCTGCTGTGAATTGGAATGAGTTTATTACTAGTAGACGTCCAATCCATTTGAAGTGGGAGGGTGGCAGCGAATGCTGCCATCCCTCCCACTTCAAATGGATTGAACGTCTATGGCCGTCACTGGCAGTTAATGCCAGGCAATGAGGTCATTTCGGGCCATTTAAGGTCATTTTCAGTTACTTTCTGTTGAATTTGGGGTATTTCATGGGTCACTTCCCGTTTATTTTGAGTTATAGAACATAAAGTGACCTGGGAATCACTCAAATAAATACAGTGCCCTCCATAGTTATTGGCACCCCTGAAAAAGATGTGTTTTTTTAAGCTTCTAATATTTTTTTTAAATTCAAAAATAATATGGAAAAAAAAAGAGAAAAATCCAACCTTCAATACAAGTGCATTCATTCAGTGGGGAAAAAAATCCCACATAAAGAAAAAAATATTTGACATCAAATAATGTGTGTCACAATTATTAGCACCCCTGCTGTTAATGCTTTGTACAACCCCCTTTCGCCAACAAAACAAGGTCTGGGGACTGAGATGGCCATGGGAGGAGCTTGATTTTGTGTCTGGTGAACCATTTCTGTGTAGATTTGGCCATATGTTTAGGGTCATTGTCTTGCTGAAAGACCCAGTGACGACCCATCTTCAGCTTTCGGGCAGAGGGCAACAGATTTTGATTTCAAATGTCCAAAGCCTTCATGATGCCATGTAGAGGTGGGAATCTTTGGGCACCTAATGGTTCGATTACGATTACGATTCAGAGGCTACGATTCGATTATAAATCGATTATTGATAACACCCCCTCCCCCCGCTATTGGCTGCTAATGTTTTGTACATTAGTTACAAAAACTGTAAAAAAAAAAAAAAAAAAAAAAAAAAAAGCCTCGCAGGCTTAAATAAACGACTATTTCAGTATCAAGTTAACAGTTAAAACCACAAGCTGCTGGCAATGACAATCAGCCATCTTCATAAGCCAGTGGACGCCACCACCTCGTCGCCCGATCAACTAGTCTGTTTACCACGTCAGTTGCATCTCGCGTACTTAATTATTTATCTGATCTCCGGCTCACGACTTTTCTCTTCTCGCCCCAGGTCCTGACTTTGCGCGCCCCTATCGGATCCCACGCCTGCCTTTCTTCCGAGCTTCCACACCCCGCGTCGGCTCAGCTACCCCGAGCAGAACTACTTAGGCCAGCCACGTTATTGTTTGTGCTCGCCAATAAAATATTATTCGCCACAACCCCTGCTTGTCTGCATTTGGATCCCTCTCTCGTCGCACACCCTAACATAAACTACATTCAATTAATATAATGTGAATCAACCGTTAAAGTTGTTTAAATTGCTCCTGTTATTTCATAATTTCCCTTTTGTCTACTTTCGACGTGAAAAATTTAAAACTATTTTAGAGATAGATTCAAGTCGATATTTTAATGATTTTAGGAGTATTTTAGATACAAAGTTAATTAGGTTCGCTTGGAAGGTTCGCTACAACAGCCTTGCAGGGAAGTCTACTGCTTTAAGATGGCGGCCGTTTACTAACGCCCGCATCTAGCTTTCTGTACATGTGCTGCTATCGCCACAGAGTCTATATTGCATCTAGTCCTATATAAATACGATATCTACCTTAACATTATGTGGACGTACTTTGTAGCAGCTGTCGGCAGCAGTCAGGTATGTTGCTGTATTTTTATCTCGCGGCATGAGTTGAGCTAGAGCCGTGAGTTGAGCATTGGCATTACCCGAGGGGCCGGGTAATGACAAGCATGATGTTTAGCTACTCTCGCTCCGTTCCTCATTGCGTCCCGAAGACCACACGGCGCGCTGTGTTTTACTTCCGCTTTACTTGACATATTTCAATCATCGGAATTTGGATGTTTGTGAATCGTTCTTGAATCTTCCACGGCCGAATCGCGAATAATCTAAGAATCGGAAATTTCGCACACATCTAATGCCATGCACCCTAACAAGGTTCCCAGGGCCTTTGGAAGCGAAACAGCCTCACAGCTTCACTGACCCACCCCCATACTTCACAGCGGGTATGAGGTGCTTTTCAGCATGCACATGTTTCGTGGCACGCCAGACCCACTTAGAGAGTTTGTTGCCAAAAAGTTCAATCTTTGTCTCACACAAAAATACACACAGTCCCAGGCTTCAATTGGGACCGTGTGCTTTGGTCAGATGAGACCAAGATTGAGCTTTTTGGCAACAAACACAGTAGGCAGTGACTAAAACTCAACAGGAAATGACCTGTAAATGCCCCGAAAATCGGACAGAATGACTGAGTGCTCTGGTTTCGAATCAAAGAACGTTCCCAATCTAAATGGATTAGGCGTCGAGCACCGTCAATGCAGCCTTCGAGTTAACCGAGACAATTTTATGGTGGAAGATTTTGGTAGCAACTTGTTGGTTCCTTTTTATTTTATTTTTTCCAGACATTGACATCTTTTTTAAAACGATATCTCGATTCTTGGCAGGCGCATATCGATAACCTTTCGGGATACAAAGTATCACGATATATCACCATTTCGATATTTTGTCACACCGCTACTAGGAACCTCCATCCGTGTTATCACGCACAACTGACAATATGTTAAAGGTATCGGAAAAATGACGACCAGAATGAATGTTGCAGATGTGAAATTCTCCTCGCCTCGCATCCGTAAACAAGGAGACGGCGAGCACAGGTGCTTGTTTATCTGCGGGAGATGACACAAGCCGGTGCCATCATGCGGCTTATGAATGTAAAGCGCACGAGAGTGACACGAGATGGGCTCGATTCATCCAACCGAGCAGGAAATGAAATAGCGGTTGCGGCGAGATTAAAAAAGGGGGCACGGAGAGACGCCGGCTTTCATTTTGAGACGCTGACCACCAGTATTGTGATCGGGGTTGTTTTCGGGAATGTGAGACATCGACGTAGATTGTTCATTTCAATACGTTTATCACTAGTATACACCCGATCCATTCGAAATGGGAGGCTGTTCGTTCAGCGCCGCTGACGGCGATAGACGAGGTTGAAACGGATTGGACGTCCAGCAGTGTCAATGGCAGCCAAAGACTTAAAAGCACTTGTAATCCACGGTACTAAGCGTAATTAACACACGGGCTAATGGAAGGCGCGTTCCACGAGACGGTAGGTACGAGGGGGAGGCCAGCGCCGCACATCAATCACGTCTGACAGCCCGGAGTGCGACCCCGACGCGGCAGAAAGTGATAATTAGTCATTTGCGACCTCGGTGGCCAAAGACAACCATCAAAGAGCGGCCGACGGACCGAGACGTGACGCTTCAAATCAATCGGACTCAAATTGATGGAGGACGGCGGGGGGAAAAAAAAAAAACAACCAATCAGAGACGGAGGGCGTGACTGATCAGGTGTGAGAGTACAGTTCAAAGTCAGTCAAATTGGCTAGCTAAATGCACTACGCTGCAGTTTGAAATGGGTAAACATCAGCCAACTGGAAACAGAAGACGACGTGAATGAGCGCAGAGGCCGCGTGATCCCCCCGTGTTGCGTGCCGCGTATTAGATTGCACGCCTCCAGATCTCATTATGGCGAGCAACAGGACAACAACGTCTGCATGTCCAATGAGCTTCGCCGCTCTCTGTGGGATTTCCTCATTCTGTGCCTGGCAGTAACACATACAATCACAACCCTGTTGGACTTTGGGAATTGCTCCGATTTACACAATTACCATATTTTCTGGACAATAAATTGCACTTATTTTTAGAGCGACAGATTGGCTGAACCTGTGACTCAGGTGTGACTTGAGCTACGGTCACACCGCACGTCAATTCCGATCTCTTTGCCCATCTGCGACATGTACGTATCTGATATTGTCGTGCAGTAAGTGGACATAAACGGGATATGTATCAGACGCTTTTGCACAATAAACGCTCATCCGTATACGATCTGTATTTTGTACTTCACCAACAAATAATGAAATTCATCAGCACTGTTCGCCAAAAAACAAAGGCGCAAAAAATACCTTAATCCCTCGCAAATGGACCATACTTACTCCCGTGCGATGTCACGGATGCATTCTTGTCACTACGTTTGTGCAATATGAACGGCTACGGCATTGCCCAATAGTGTGATGATAGCCTTAGTCCAAAAATTTCAGAAAATAACGTCGACACTTACGTTCAGATCGCTCCGAGTCGTTCTGTTCTTCACGGCGGCGCTTGCTGAAAGAAAAAAATGAAAGTATTTCAAGATGGAGTCCATTCAAGGGCAAGCCAATTCCAAATAAGGATGTAGGAATGTTTTAAATAACACTGGTTGAGCTTGAGGGCAGACGGGCCTGACTAATTAATGTAATTAATTCCATCTAACGAGCGCTTTCGGGTAGAATGAGACATAGCGCCACTCCCAAGTCGGTATTTGCGTCTCCTGGAGGGACACGTTGATTGATGCTATCTGGAGAATTCACCGGACGACTCCTTTAACTCACTGGCCGCCATTGACGGCGATAGACGCTGCCAGCCACCCAGTTCAAATGGATCGGACGTCTGCCAGTGACAAAGTAATGCACAACTCATTCACTCCCAGCCATTTTCACCAGAGCAAGGCCCTTTGCTCCCGGCCGTTTTACTGGATTTTGACTGATTTTTCAAGGCCCACAGAAAACTCTATTCTATTGCTATATAAAAATGGAACCCACCAAAAGAAAGATTAGACTCTCTTTTTTCAGCAGGATAAAAGTTAGTTCATATTTTTTTCCATTCTGTAGAAATCAGCATTAGAAAATAGCTTAGTTTGAGCAATTTTCCAATTTGATTAAAAAAAAAAAAAAAACGGAGGAATTGAGCTTTTTGTGATACATACATTTCGAACATAACTGACTTATACACTAGGCCTGAACAATATTGGAAAAAACTATTGCTGCGATTTTTTGGGGGTTTGCGATATATTGCGCTACTATATTGCAATATTTAAAAAAAAAAAAAAAATTTTTTTTTTTAAATAATTTTTACTAGATGACTTGAATAGCTGTTTGGAAGGACTTTGGATGACTCATCATGACCACAGTGTACAGTATTCCATCGATTTTCGCTGTTAATAGGGACCAAAACCCGCCGCGATAAGTGAAAACCCACAAAGTAGTGCATACCCCCCAAAACCCCCCCCATTTTTTTTTGTGTGTGTGTGCTCAATGTATTTATACAGATCTAGCACTGGAAAGAGATACATATAAGACATGTTCTTTTTCTCAATTTTTCCCCCAAAGTACGATTTTAAAAAATGCGTATATACATATATATATACATATATATACATATATATATATATATTTTTTTTCTTTTAATAAATTATTTTTAAGCACTTCAAATGTAATAATTATGATCAGTTTTAAACATAACTGTCCCACTGAATCATTTTTAAACAAGAATAAAGTACTGTAGTAGAGAAATGCTTGGCTTTATTAAATGCTTCTGTTTACCTAACATGGCTATGACTCTTGGACTGACATGTAGAAATTACAAACTCCTCATAATCACTTCTAGCGTTTATTTTATATGTCTCGAACATCTCCACATTCTCCGTCCACAGACACACACATTCATTCCAGCCCGTGCTTCCTTGCAGAAACTGTTTAACAAGTTAAACGATGATTGACAGATTGCAGCCCTTGGCCAGATCAAAGCCATCCTTAACTTTAATAAGCAAGTGCCGCAGTGACTGAGAGCTGGGAAAGGGGGTGAGAGAGGCTGTGCGAGCGAATGAAGCAGAACAAAGGTTTGTGGATTGGAAAATATATATATATATATATATATATATATCACACGTCCTTACGATGGGACTATTGCACATGCGCATATCGTGATGGCGATGTTTAAACGAAATATCTTTCAGGCTTACTATACACAGCTATTTTTGCTTTAGTTACATCCCAAACATCTGAATAATGTTTTCTTTTTACAAAATAAGATAAACAACAAGACAAACAGAGCTTTTGGTAGCAAAGTAACAATTTATTTACATATAACTAACTGAAAGATGATGCTGTTCTGGCCGCGACAGCCGGTTAAACTTTTCCCTCATGACCGTCTGTCTCATAAAGATGAATTTTTTTGAGTCTGCAGGCTCTGCTCGGGAGCAGCACGGACTCAAAAGGCATCGTCCGCTGCACTAGTGGTCCAGGTCGTTCGTCCAGCGCCTGGCATCCCGGACGTCCTACCGATTGTTCTACTCAGTCATCCGCCGCCTGGCATCCACTCGGTCGTCTTCCGCCAGCGCTCGGCTGTGCAGTTTGGCTGTTCGTTGCCATTGAATCGGGTTGCGGGAGGGAGAAATTTACTCCTGTTCAAAAGACTCGAAAATGCATTTGTGTATGAGACAGGCAACCACCGGGTCGCGCTTTGAGTCCTTTTCTGTGCACAAGTTATTTTTTAGAGCGAGAGGGGAAGAGAGATAGTTCGTTGCTCTTTGCCTTTCAGTTGTCCAGCAGTAGGTTCAAGTCATGTTGATTGGAAAATGTCCCTAGTGTGTCGCTAAGTCCCGTGTGCGTCTATAAGAGGTGAGTACACGAACCCTCTTGTACTGTTTAGCCTTCGTTTTTGTTTTTGAGATGTTACTAGTTAGCGCCGAACGCTGTGCTAATGAGCGAATTCGCTAACGTGTCGATTTGTGCGTTGTTTGGTGGTGTAGAAAAGTTACTCCAGATGTAAAACGTGTAAAACCAGGATTAAGTACAGCGGTAACACTACAAACATGCTAAATAGAATAGAAATTTGTGAAAACAAAGTACAGTGGTTAAATATAGTCTTATTTCTACTGTAAAGGCACTTTGTTTGTTTCCAGAAAATGTGGAATTATTTCCAGCAGTGTAAATGTGAGAAATAAGGTACTGCCTTTCAAACAGCTAATGTTTTTGCACCTTCTTGTGAAAAAGAGCAGCTTAAGGTCAGCTGTGTTGTACTGGTATGTTGAGAAATAAGTAGTGCCTTTGAAATGCTTCATGTTTTTGCACTGTCTTGTCAAAAAATCAAATCAAATAAAGCTGCTTAAGGGCAGATTTTTGTTGTGCATATTTCCATCGTTCCTGTTGAATCATTAGAATATTTTAAATAATTAATGGACATGAATTTGTTTGGCTACTTTATTAATTAATAATGTATGACGCATTGATAATTGTGATCATTGTCAATACCGTGATTATCCTTCAACCATGGAATTGTTGCACCCTGAATCAAAATCGAATCGAATTGTGTGGTGCCTAAGATGGCAGACCCCTACTTGAATGCTACTTATGGGTAGGTAGCGTTAAAAAAAGGGTCAACTAAAAAAGGGTATTTTTCTTAAAAAAGGCTCAACTTTTTCTTTCATGGCTCTGATGTTAACTAACATTTAATGTAATTAACTGCATTAGTTAATCCGCGGGTTAACAAACCAAACAGGTTTGGTTTGTTACTTTATTGATACTATTTTTAAAAATTTTTTTAATGTTTTTTTTTTTTTTTTAATATTTCTATTTAGACTATAATTTATTATTATTTTGGATATATTTATTTATACTTTATTATTCATGCATTACAACGTCGCGCTAAACAAGTGTTTAAAGCTAATTAGCGTAAAACTGATGCCAATTAAATCCAGACAAATGAGATAAAAACAGATGGTTGCATCGCCTATCAGCAAAACGAAAAATTGCACGAGCGTCGGAGAGATGTCCGCAGAGGCTGCGTCCCAGTCAGGCGCCGCTAAATACTTTTACGCGTGGCAAAGTAGGTCATTGAAAGCGTTCTTTTATTTTTCAATGTGCAAAGGTAGCGTAAACCCCTTCCAAGGGTTTTTCCAATTTAATTCTCTTTTATTACTACTGGTATTTTTATGTACAGTGGTATGAAAAAGTATCTGAACCTTTTGGAATTTGGTCTGTATGTGATCTGATTTTTGTCAAAATCACACAGAAGAAAAAACAGTGTCTGCTTTAACTAAAACCACCCAAACATTCATAGGTTTTCATATTTGAATGAGGATCGTATGCAAACAATGACAGAAGGGGGAAAAATAAGTAAGTATACCATCACATTTAATATTTTGTGGCCCCCCCTTTGGCAGCAATAACTTCAACCAGACGCTTCCTATAGCTATAGATCAGTCTGGCATATCGATCAGGACTAATCTTGGCCCATTCTTCTCTACAAAACTGCTGTAGTTCAGTCAGATTCCTGGGACGTCTGGGCACAGCATCTCAGTGGGGTTCAAGTCTGGACTTATTTGGCCACTCAAGAACGTGTATTTAGTTCTTCTGAAACCATTCTGAAGTTGATTTACTTCTGTGTTTTGGATCATTGTCTTGTTACAGCATCCATCTTCTTTTTAGCTTCAACTGTCTGACAGACGGCCTCTGGTTTTCCTGCAAAACTTTCTTTCATTAATGACTGCAAATTGTCCAGGCCCTGAGGTAGCAAAACAGCTCCAAATCATGATGCTTCCTCCACCATGCTTTACATTGAGGATGAGGTATTGATGTTGGTGAGCTGTTCCATTTTTCCTCCACACATGACACTGCGTGTTACTCCCAAACAATTCAACTTTGGTTTCACCAGTCCACAAAATAACTTCTGTGGAGTATCCAAGTGCCTTTTTGCGAACATTAAACGACCAACAATGTTTTTTTAGACAGCAGTGGCTTCATTCGTGGAGTCCTCCTCCCATGAACACTATTCTTGGCCATAGTTTAACATATATTTGATGCGTGCACAGAGATATTGGACTGTGCCAGTGATTTCTGTAAGTCCTTAGCAGACAATCTAGGGTTCTTTTTTTACCTCTTTGAGTATTCTGCACTGAACTCTTGGAGTCTTCTTTGATGGACGGCCACTACGATTATTGCTAGTTGAAACTTGGGAGATAAGCAACAGTGTCAAACTCGCTCCATTTGTAGACAACTTCTCTGACTGTCGATTGATGACCATCCAGACTTTTAGAGATGGTTTTGTATCCTTTCCCAGCTTTATACAAATCAACAATCCTTGATCGCAGGTTTTCAGACAGGTCTTTTGACAGAGCCATGATGCACATCAGACAATGCTTCCCATCAAGACAATTTTTACTAGGCGTGTGTTTTATAGTGGGTAGGGCAGCTTTAAACCACACATCAGTGATTGGGCAAACCCCTGACTTAAAATGTTTGGTAAAAATTGGTTTCAATTGCTCTTGAAGTCTGCTTAGGCAGTGTTGACTTACTCATTTTGCCCCCTTCTGTCATTGTTTGCATGCTATGCTCATTAAAATATGAAAACCTATACATGTTTGGGTGGTTATAGTTAAAGCAGACACTGTTTTTCCATCTGTTTGATTTTGACACATTTGATGGGGATTTTATGCCGAAAAGTGAGAAATTCCAAAATGTTCAGATGATTTTTCATACCACTTTACTTACGTATTTCCCCCACGGCTTTTTGTAGCATATGTGTTCAGTGTAAATTCAAGCACCAAATGAGGGGGTGCGGCCCAACGCTCAGTGTTTGTCTCGATGTGAAAACGTGCCATGATTGCTTGGCAAAAAAGTGCAAGAAACAGGCAGCGGCGTGTTTAATTATGCCGCCGTTGTCATCGCCCCAAATTGGCTGACATTAAGCGGGAAGAATATCCACTTGAGGCTATTTGGTGCCGTTGTGGAAATCAACGCATGCAAATCAAAACGTACATATGTGACAGGAATACCAGATTGAGAACCATGTCAAATCATGTGACTCTTTAGAATGAAAGTAGAGTAGAGTCCATGCATTAACATTTGTTCGGCTATCATTGTCAGTGGCGGCCAATGAGTTGACGTATATCAATTACACTTTTTTTTTTTTCCCTTACGATAAACATTTCTAAAGAGCCGTTTAGCTTTATTTTGCCTTTGCAGATACGATCGTGCACTGCTTAGTTCATTTTCTTGGAATTATTGCAATTTATATCGTTATTAAAAAATTGGTGGAACTAAGAGGCAAAAAAGAGATCTTGAATATCACTTATGGGAAAAATATTTGTTGCTTATGAGTACAGATTTGCTTTATGTAGGCATTTAACCCTTTATTGCCAAATGTGTCACATTTGATACTTAGAATTTCATGATTTTTGAGACTAATTCAGAATTTTGAAATATCTTTCCTCAAAAGAAAAAAAAGGGTTATATATATTAGAGCGCTTATTACACAAATTTAGTTTTTTCTTTTTTACAAATTTGAAAAAAAGGTTTCATTTAGCGTTGTTCCGATTATGTTTTTTTGCTCCCGATCCGATCCCGATCGTTTTAGTTTGAGTATCTGCCGATCCCGATATTTCCCGATCCGATTGCTTTTTTTTTTTTGCTCCCGATTCAATTCCAATCATTCCCGATAATTTTTCCCGATCATATACATTTTGGCAATGCATTAAGAAAAAAATGAATAAAACTCGGACGAATATATACATTCAACATACAGTACATACTGTAAGTACTGTATTTGTTTATTATGACAATAAATCCTCAAGATGGCATTTACATTATTAACATTCTTTCTGTGAGAGGGATCCACGGATAGAAAGACTTGTGACTTTGTATATTGTGACTAAATATTGCCATCTAGTGTATTTGTTGAGCTTTCAGTAAATGATACTGTAGCCATGCCCAAATGCATGATGGGAAGTGCAACCGTGACTGTGCTTAGTGCTACGAATTGATATATCTTCTCTGCGTTGGGAAATAAAATAGGGTGTTAAGAAAAAGATCAATTACTACCTTGCCTCCCAACATTGCTTTCCACGATATTTCTAATCGTAGGGAGAGAGATTGTAAGGCTTTAGCCATTTAAAACAAGGCTCCAAAGGCTGCCAAAACTCACTCTACTCATTTTACGCTGCCTTTTAGCTCTCTATATAGGTAAAACGGCGCCATTACAGATTGAGCGCGACAATGCGTGAGTGGGTCGTGCAGCGCATTCATTAATTGCGTTAAATATTTTAACGTGATACATTTTTTAAAAAATGAATTACCGCTGTTATCGGGATAAATTTGATAACCCTACCTTAAGCCTAAACTAAAGACTCTGGATAAGTGTAACATATTATGTCTGTAACGTTAAATACAATTAGAAAACGATTTCATTAAAAAATATACTGTATATATATTAAAAAAAGGCATGTCCGATATTTTTTTGCAGATTCCGATACTTTGAAAATGACATGATCGGACCAGATCGATCGGCATCTCAACATTTAACCCTTTATTGCCAAATGTGTCACATTTGATACTTAGAATTTCACGATTTTGAGACATTCAGAATTTTGAAATATCTTTCCTCAAAAGAAAAAAAAAATGTATGCAAGTCAACTCATGCATCTGCAGGTTCAAAGGGGGAAAAAAACGGATTTAGCAAGGGTTATAGATATTAGAGCGCTTATTACACATATTAATTTTGTTTTTTCTTTTTTACAAATTTGAAAAAAAGGTTTTATTAGTACCTTATTTTTCAAATTTTGTGATTGTCTGACAATTGCTTCATATTTAATGGTTAAAATTTTTAAAAAATGGCATTGTGTTTTTGCTCTCTGGTTGTTTATCCAGATATTTTTTTGTCTTTGAAGAGTTTTGACCTCAATCACTCAATACCAAAAGAAGGCATCCAATCTAAGCGCGGTCGGACCATTGTCGCTACGACTTGGATGTAATGTTTGCTGCGCGAGATTGAGGACGGATTGAGGCGATCGTCACGCGACGGCTTCATTACGTCTCGCAAACACGCGAGCGCCCTCGCGCAAAGGTTTGGCGGGAAATTGCGGCCGCCGGCCAATATCTTTGAGCGGCGTTCAAGCGGGCCTGGCTTTTCTGTCCGCTGCCAGTCTGCTTGGAAGGCAGCGAGGAAGTTTGACGCACAAAAGGAGCGTAATGAAAGCTCCTCCGTCCCCGGTGTATTGTCTCCCATCCGGATATTGCGCCTGGCGTTAAACGCGCGGCGGCCATTCTTCCTCGTGCCAGTGCTTCATATGATCCTCTCTGGCCGTTGCTTGTCTTGTTAGCGTATTGCTAATGAACCTTATTGACGGCGATAGATCCTTATGAACCGGGAGGGATCCATCGATCGGAATGACGTTTTCTTCTGAGCGCATCTCGATCATCCTAAAAATACGACGCGGTCGGAGTGTGTACGTCAGAAGCAGCTCGTCGGAGCGCTTTAATCGAGTTGGCGCGACGAGCACATGGCCCGAGCGCTGCGCACATCGGGCCGCAAAGTACACGACAATTCAATTACACGCACGGGGAAACCTAGTTTTGGAGCGCCTGCCTCGGGACGCCAAAGGAGACGTACAGTATTGTGAGAAATGGACTGTCTAACGTCCGTGGAGAAGAATTTCAAAGTTAAGTCCGCGCAAGATCGGCCAGTAATAAAAATCGGTCGCATTCGTTATTCCGGAATAACGTCAGCGTTGACCTTTAGCGTCTCATTAAAAGTGGTCACGTCAAAGAAGATGAAAAAAAAACAGAGCCAAAGCGTGGAGATGTCAAGATGACGTGGGCTCGTTTTCAAACGTTGACGGTGAGCAGAGGGGGAAAAAAAGAGCGACGGGTGTGTGACAGCGTGGGCCGGGGGTTAATGGCCGCCAATCAAAGCGGCCAAAGTCCCTGTGATAGAAAGAAAAAGGCGCCTCGCTCGGCGGGTCGCTTGAGCGATACCTGTATTATCGGCATGCTCCACTTATATTCAGTGGCTAAATAGCCCAGATCCGGCGGAAGCGACATTAGCGCAGCTCGTTTAAAAGGGACCAATTAAGGAAAATTAGCATTTTAATTGCTGGCATACAACAAGTTGGATCTGTTGTTTTGTCAGTTTCTGACATCAATGCCCACACTTGCACCACAGTTGCTGTAAAAATGAATAAATACTTACATTCGCACCTCGTTCTCATAAAAACAACCTCACCTGACGAAATATCGTATTGGCCCAAATATAAGACGGGTGTTTTTTTGCATTGAAATAAGACTGAAAAAGTGGGTGTCGTCTTATATTCGCGGTCTAGACGTTATACCCATTCGCAATGCTAGATGGTGCCAGATATCATTGAAGTGATGTTCTGTCATGACAGATCTCAGCTACTCAAGTTTAACCAGTTTGCATTATTTTATTGCAATGTTTTTCCATATTCAGATTTGTTTCAAGACTACAGTTACAGTTAGACTTAACTTTGATGGTTAACGGAGTTATTGCTAGGGGTGGGAACCTCTTGTTACCTCACGATACGATACGCGATACAAAGCTCACGATAACGATGATCTGACGATATGGTGATACAACGATTATCGATACATTGGTCAGGAAATCATTCTAGGATATTCTACAAGCAACTAATTAACAGAAAAACAAGTTTCTGCTATGAATTGGAATGAGTTTATCACTAGTAGACGTCCAATTTATTTGAACTGGGAGGGTGGCAGCGAATGAACGTTCGTTCATTCGCTGCCAACCCTCCCACTTCAAATGAATTGAACGTCTATGGCCATCAGTGGCAGCCAATGCCAGGCAATGAGGTAAATTTGGGCCATTTGAGGTCGTTTACTTGTTGATTTTTAGTTACTTCCTGTTAATTTTGGGGTATTTTATGGGTCACTTTCTGTTTATTTTGAGTTACAGAACAAGAAGTGACCTGGGAATCGCCCAAATGAATAGGAAGTGACTAAATTTCAACAGGAAATGACCTGTAAATTAAAAGCAAGTGAGCTATAAATGCCCCGAAAATTGGACAGAATGACTGCGAATGCTCTGGTGTTGAATGAACGAACGTTCCCAGTCGAAATGGATTGGAGACGAGCACCGTCAATGGCAGTTTTAGAGTTAACTGAGACACTATTATGGTGGAAGATTTTGGTAGCAACTTGTTGGTTCCTTTTTTTTTTTTTTTTTTTAAACATTGACACCTTTTTAAAGCGATATTTCTATTCTTGGCAGGAGCACATCAATAACCTTTTGGGATACAATGCATTAATCAATCAATCAACTTTATTTGTATAGCACATTTAAAAATCCGCCAAGGAGACCAAAGTGCTTTACATAGCATAACACAGCAAAATAAGTCAACTTTGAAAGATAAAACAAACACATAAAATAAAATAAATAAAAGACGAGGTCATAAACTGTCATTGCACATTAAAAGCTGAAGAAAAATAAAATGTTTTAAGGCGTGATTTAAAATCCGTAAGTGAGGGGGCCTGTCTAATAGTAAGTGGTAATGGGATCCACAGCCTGGGCGCCATCACCGCAAATGCACGGTCAATGTATCAACGTATCACCATATGTCACCATTTCGATATTTTGTCACACCCCTAGTTATTGCAATTTTGTTGTTTTATCACAATAGATTGGTTTACTTATATTTAGAAAAACCAGACGCCATTCATTTACGAATGTGATTGCACTTTAGTTTACATATTTAAATGTTCAGATATTAAGATTTGAATGAGGCAAAATAGCACGCTTTTTCTCTCAAATATATTGTTATAATCATTTGTAATCCTGTAATTATTTTCTGTATAAAAATTAATTTGGTGTTCAAAGTCTTTTTTCAAACTTGAGTCTTGAAAAAGAGGGGGTCGTCTTATAATCAGGGCCGTCTTATATTCCGGCCAATACGGTACTTATGTTTGAGTGCTGACTTACTCATTTAAGTCATTCCATTTTGACAGAGAAGGGGTGAATGAACAGTCATTGGACCCCTGTCAAAATAGATTGGACGTCTGGCGCCATCAATGGCACTGAAACAAGCTTATTCGCTAACTTTTGATCATTTTTATATCTCAAGTTCAAATATTTAACAGCCAAACACCTGCAAGTGAGACATTTTTGAATTAGGAGTCTTTCTGATGGATGCGAGGCATAAAGTGGGTCACCCTCAGCGGCGTCACACGCGGTCATGCTTGTCTCCTCCAATAAACGCCGGGGGTCCTCAGTTCATGCAAAAGTCTTCATACCGCGCTACGCCGCGAAAGAGGCAGTCGTCTGGCTCAAAATTTTTAAAAGTCCAATTTCAAATGCAAACACGGTGGCCATCCAAGGGCAAAAGTGTCATCAGCCGGCCGCCAGACCATCTGAATGTCATTACGCCGACTGATTGGAGTGGCGCATTCAAGGGCGGTCCACTCGGCCCAGATGGCCGCACTCACCTACGATATTGCCGCATGCGGTCGGGGAAAAATTGATTTCTAAACAATCGAATCGCCCTTCAATCAAACTGAAGCGGAATGACAAAAAGGATCCCCGAAATAGCAAACGTCATAAAATGCCATTTTCTCATAACCATTGTGACGCTAAGTATTTAATGTTTTATCACCCACAATGGACCTCCGTAAAGTAGCCCCCCCCCAACAGATGCAAATTTACAGAAAAATATGTGATTCGTTTGCGCTGCCATCGTATTTGACATATTAACAATTCTTTAATAGGTCAATCTGGGGTCAACCAGCACCTCATTTGAATTAAAAATGGCTAGAAATGGTATCAGTCGTTTGTGCTACGTTTGTGCTGTTAAAACTTTGCACGAGTTGTTAGGACACCCCTGTTATTGAGAGAGTTGGCTGCGATTGATGTAATCTCTTAGAATTAATATCTTAACGATAGCAGCACAAACTCAAATCATTATAGCATAAGCGATTGACATCATTATTACTGATATTTAATCAAAATGGGGGGCTGGTTGACTTCAGATTGACCCATGAAAGAATTGTTAACATCTTAAAAACAATATATTATCCACCAATATTTTCAGCACAAACGAATGACAATTTTTATATAAAGTTGCATCTGATGTGCGACCCACTTCACGGAGGTCCACAATGCCACTGAAACATGATCATTCATTGCAAATAAACAAAAAATAAAAATAAAAATGATCATATTTACTTTTTTTCCTCGATTCATTTACTCACTGCCACCCTTCCCAGTTCAAAATACTGGACGTCTATAGTATTGTTGCACCGAAATGGATATTAATTTTGGTACAGATACCGAAATGACGTCATCGGTATTGGGCCTGAAGGAATGTGACCTTTCAGCCAGATCTCTGGATTCACGCCAACCGAACCGCGCTGGCGCAGATCCAACGACCCGGGCCGGCGAGAATCTCACCACCTGGCCAAAAGGCCAAACCCCGCGCGTTCGCCTTAGTCTTAACCCCTTGTATTTACCTGAAAGCTGGAAAAAGGCTTTGTAGCACAATTTGACAATTTATTGAGGTCGACAGCAATCAAACGGCAAGGCGAAACAGAAACAGACTCAAGCGAGGAGGCAGACTCGTTCCAAGGTCACCATATTACAAGTCAACAAAAGGTTCCAGAGAAAAATGACAACGATTAGTTCAACATTCAGTCTTTTTGAAGGCTCTCCCGGAGCGGGCTGTGGGCAGAAGAAAGGTGTGCTTGGGCATTGTTTAGGATTTCGGGGTGCTTGATATCCATTTTTTGAAACCGACACTGATATCAATAACTTCCTGCTCCTCAAGGCCGATACCGATACTATAACAGATAATATATATATATATATATATAACTTTTCAATGTATATGGTTGATGCAGCTTATATTTGCATTTGACCGAACCAGAATTATCATGATGACATGAACATTATTATAATGAACAAAACAAAGACAGTAACAAAACTTTGCATACTGGAAAAACAGGAGTCGAAACAAACGCACAAATCCCAATCCGACACCGTGCCAAAAATATTATTAATTATATATTATGTTATCGGAGTTATTGGGATGACGTCATAATTCCTATTACTATCGTGCACCTCTATTAGGATTATTGTCTGTTTGTGGATTGGACAGGAGGATTCGGGAGTTACTGTTGTCAGGGCAACGAGGGTCGTCGATTTTGCCACCTCAGCGTCAAAGGGGCTCTTGGAGTCTTAGCAGTCGTGTTATCGGTTGGAGATCGGGCGTTCTCCGGTGTTCCTTGTGTTGGGACAGGACGCCCCACCATTAGTTCTGGACTGTCCGGGAGAACTGATTACGAGAGTGGGCTTGTCAGCGTCAATCTTGCTCAGTCAGTTGCATGATGCACACGTTGGGCTCCCGTGATAAGAAGGCTTCATGTATCTCTTATGCCCTATATTCTGCTTGTTTTCCTTAAACTATGTTATCAGTGCTATTTATTTTATATTGGGTGTGCTAGAGTAATACAAACAGTAAATACAAGAAAAGATAATATTCTCTGATTGATTATGTGTGATAGAATAATGACGGTGCCTATGAGAAAAGGTACTTCAAGCCGTACCGAGAAATGGCGTGCTGATGTTGAACAGTTAGTACATTGAAATCAAGTTTCCAACTGCGGGTTGCCCTATCCAAGATGGCTTCCAGCTGAACACGCCACTGTAAAAAAATGTTTGAAGCCCTCCTCAAGATGTCCAATCCGCGTTCTGCCGTCAATTTCAATGAATTTATCGCTAGTAGACATCCAATCTATTTGAAGCCGGAGGGTAGCGGCGAATGAAGGAGTCGGTGCTAGACTTCCCTCCGGACTCTAGGCCGTTTAGTCGGCTTTGACCTAAATTGGGTCCCGTCGGTCACGGCATCGATCACGCGCCGAGCCGACGGCTCATCCGTCAGCGCTCGATCGCCGACATCAATCGCACGTCAAGGCGGTGACGGCGCGCTCGCACATCTGTATTTCTGACCTCCATCATCGCTTCCCTCCCGTTTTGGCTTCCCTGTCCTCACGCGGCCCCGGGAAGAATCCTTAATGATTATTTATAATCCTTTTTGTGTATCATTTTAGGCAGAGTGCCGGGCTTAAACAAAATAAGTAGAACGGAACAGCAGCTTAGCCTGAGGCGGCCAGCTAAACACATTCAAATGCGCTCCCCAAGTGGAACAAAGTCAAGTTGAAAACAGTCAAGTTGTTGACACGATAACCGCCAGCATGGAGAAGTTAACTCTATTAACTCGTTGGCTGCCATTGACGGCGGTAGACGTCCAACCCAATCCCAACAGGAAAGACAATAGAAAACATTTGAGAATGTTTATCGATTTTCTTTTTCCTGTATCATAATGTTTGGATGGATGTTTTTTAGTCCTAAAACTCATTGAAATTCACAGCGGAAGGATGAAAACATCCACATGTTTGGACGTCTATCGGACTGAAAGAGGCTAAAAACAAAAAAGGCAAAAATAAGAATGATTACATTACTATTAAGAGGCTTAAATATGAGAAGTTTTTGGCCAACGCTGTCTCTAAATAACAAGTAGTTGTCCTTTCATTGTATAATGGATTAGTTATCACCTAAACGACATCTGTCAACGGCAGCCAACGAGTTATAGCCCATCTAGGAGAGAGTCTTCGGCGCTCCCCCGCCGACTCCATCAACCCACTCGAGAGCGTGTTAGGCATCGGACTATCACTTCGCGCCCGAGCGTGTTTACCGTTTCAATAAAACGGAGGGCCATTCCGTCCTGTCAAGTCTCCAAAATAAAGCCGTGAATATGAATATCTTGCGGGTACGGTACCGAGAGAGCTCCTTCAATCTCACCTCGCCAATTTCCACATGCAAATGTCCCGGGTGGGTGGCCTACCGACGCATAAATTACATTTGCATGCGATCGGACGCAGAAAACGGCAGAATTACAAACTAGGTGAAGGGAGGTTGATTGCGCTCATGGTTTTATATGTATTCTTTATTTTTTTGCTCTCCACAATACTTATTGCTCATTTTCGCAAGGTGAGTCTAGGAAGACATTTGGCATGAAATAAATTTGTAAAGTGGGGGGGGGGGGGAAATGGTTAGAGGAAAGCAGATTAGGTTGTTGTTGTTTTTTCGCACTCCACAAACTTCTCGAATGAATCATTCTCGCTTTTGAGTATGCTGCAGCTCTGCTTACCTTTTGGTCTTGAAATTGCTAACGATACAATGGGGCAAATAAGTATTTAGTCAACCTCTAATTGTGCAAGTTCTCCAACTTGAAAATATTAGAGAGGCCTGTAATTGTCAACATGGGTAAACCTCAACCGTGAGAGGCAGAATGTGGGAAAAAAAAACAGAAAATCACATTGTTTGATTTTTTAAAGAATTTATTTGCAAATCATGGTGGACAATAAGTATTTGGTCAATACCAAAAGCTTATCTCAATACTTTGTTATGTACCCTTTGTTGGCAATAACGGAGGCCAAACTTTTTCTGTAACTCTTCACAAGCTTTTCACACACTGTTGCTGGTATTTTGGCCCATTCCTCCATGCAGATCTCCTCTAGAGCAGTGATGTTTTGGGGCTGTCGTCGGGCAACACGGACTTTCAACTCCCTCCACAGATTTTCTATGGGGTTGAGATCTGGAGCCTGGCTAAGCCACTCCAAATGCTTCTTACGAAGCCACTCCTTTGTTGCCCTGGCTGTGTGTTTGGGATCATTGTCACGCTGAAAGACCCAACCACGTCTCATCTTCAATGCCCTTGCTGACGGAAGGAGATTTTCACTCCAAATCTCTCGATTCATGGCCCCATTCATTCTTCCCTTTACAAAGATCAGTCGTCCTGGTCCATTTGCAGAAATACAGCCCCAAAGCATGATGTTTACACCCCCATGCTTCACAGTGGGTATGGTGTTCTTCGAATGCAAGTCAGTATTCTTTCTCCTCCAAACACGAGAACCTGTGCTTCTACCAAAAAGTTATATTTTGGTTTCATCTGACCATAACACATTCTCCCAGTCCTCTTCTGGATCATCCAAATGCTTTGTAGCAAACCGCAGACGGGCCTGGACGTGTACAGGCTTCAGCAGGGGGACACATCTGGCAGTGCAGGATTTGAGTCCCTGGCGGTGCATTGTGTTACTGATAGTAGCCTTTGTTACTGTGGTCCCAACTCTCTGTAGGTCATTCACGAGGTCACTCCGTGTGGTTCTGGGATTTTTGCTCACCGTTCATATTATAATTTTGACGCCACGGGGTGAGATCTTGCATAGAGCCCCAGATCGAGGGAGATTATCAGTGGTCTTCTAATAATTGCTTGCACAGTTTTCTTTCTTTACACCAAGCGTTTTACCTATTGCAGATTCAGTCTTCCCAGCCTGGTGCAGGTCTACAATTTTGTCTCAGGTGTCCTTCGACAGCTCTTTGGTCTTGGCTGTAGTGGAGTTTGGAGTGTGACTGACTGAGGTTGTGGACAGGTGTCTTTTATACCGATGAGTTAAAACAGGTGCCATAAATACAGGTAACGAGTGGAGCCTCGTGAGACCTCGTTAGAAGTTAGACCTCTTTGACAGCCAGAAATCTTGCTTGTTTGCAGTGACCAAATACTTATTTTCCACATTAATTTTGAAATAAATTCTTGAAAAATCAAACAATGTGATTTTCTGTTTTTTTCCCACATTCTGTCTCTCATGGTAGAGGTTGACCCATGTTGACAATTACAGACCTCTCTAATCTTTTCAAGTAGGAGAACTTGCACAATTGGTGGTTGACTACATACTTATTTGCGCCACTGTATTTTCCTATAATCATCCATACCATGAATGCACATTGATGGCTTAAAAATGTTGACTAGCAAACAGTTCTGCCGTGGTTTATTGATTTATTTATTTCCCTTCAGGCATGACAAATCCAAACAAACATACAGCATTTATATGTGTTTACAATTAATTCAACCCGAAAAGAAAAGGGCTGACGGGAGAAGCCGAAGCTTATTGAAACCCGTCCCCAGTATGCCATACAGGACGTAGAAAATATCAAATATCAATTTTTGATATTCCCTATATTGATATTGAATGGGTTTTAGACACTTTCGACATCCAATCCATTTGAACTGGGAGGGTGGCAGCGAATGAACATCCATAATGCTCATTCGCCACTCCCAATCAGGGTGATTAGGAGGTCTAACGCTGTCAACGACAGCCAATGAGCGCCCTACAAATGCTTAAAAGAAAGCCGTTCAAACAAATTAAAAGAAGCACACAGGCGAGTGTGCCGAGCGGCCACGCGGAAAAGCCGCATCACCTTTTCCCGGCGGAGGCGGGAGGAGAACATTTGCGTGCGCGTGACCTAGAAAACGTCGTTTCCGCCAATCGCCGGCAACAAACGCACCTCGCTGTATAAATAACTCGCAGGCGTGAATAATTACGAGGCACGGAAGCGGCTCTCCCAAAATCCTTCCCCCGCCTCAAAGCGGCCCCTCCCATCCAGCAGACGGCGCAAAGCAAACCTCTTGGTACCTCACGATACGATTTGCGATACACAGCTCATGATGACGATACGGCGATACGATTATCGATACATTGGTCAGGAAATCATTTTAGGATATTCTACAAACAACTAATAAGCAGAAAAACAAGCTTCTGCTGTGAATTGGAATGAGTTTATCACTAGTAGACGTCCAATCCGTTTGAAGTGGGAGGGATGGCAGCGAATGAACAAATGTGCCAGCACTTCAAACGGATTGAACGTCTACGGCCGTCAGTGGCAGCCAATGCCAGGCAATGAGGTCATTTTGGGCCATTTTAGGTCATTTACCAGTTGATATTAAGTTACTTCCTGTTTATTTTGGGGTATTTTGGGAATCACCCAAATGAATAGGCAGTGACTCACAGACTCACTCCACAGAAAACAGTGTTCTTAATCTTACTTTAAAAAAGTAACTAATTACAGTTACAAATTACTTCTCCCAAAAAGTAATTGTATTAGTAACTCAGTTACCTGAATGTAAGAGTAATTAGTTACTTGGCAAAGTAACTGGTGATAATTTTCATGTTTTGTTTTTTTCCTCAAAATTAAAAAAAAAAAAAAAAGTCACGGTATGTGAAGTTTAAAAGGTTACCCTAATTTACCCTTTACCCTGAATCATCCTCTTGTGTTCCAATGTTTTGTGTGTTGAATAAAAACAAAGTTAAAAAAAAAAAAAAAAAAAAATTGCTCCCATTATTGCATTAGTTCCCTTCTCTCTGCTTTTGACATGTGAAAGTTTTAAAACTGTTTCATCATTCAAAGATAGATTCAAGTCAAGATTTTGACGATTTAGGAGTATTTTAGTTGGTTACTTAGGTTCGCTAGGAAGGTTCTCTTCCTAAGAAGTCTACTGCTTTAATTAAGATGGCGGCTGTTTACTAACGCATCTAGGTCCTATACTGTATATGTCGCTAATGCCGCCGTGTCTGTCATTTCGCATCTAGTTCTATATACAGTGCCCTCCATAATTATTGGCACCCCTGAAAAAGATGTGTTTTTTAGCTTCTAATAATTTTTTTCTTAATTCAAATAATATGGGACCTTAATGGAAAAAAAAAGAGAAAAATCCAACCTTCAATACAAGTGCATTCATTCAGTGGTGAAAAAATCCCACATAAAGAAAAAAATTATTTGACATCAAATAATGTGTGCCACAATTATTAGCACCCCTGGTGTTAATACTTTGTACAACGCGCTTTTGTCAACAAAACAAGGTCTGGGGACTGAGATGGCCATGGGAGGAGCTTGATTTTGTGTCTGGTGAACCATTTCTGTGTAGATTTGGCCATATGTTTAGGTTCATTGTCTTGCTGAAAGACCCAGTGACGACCCATCTTCAGCTTTCGGGCAGAGGGCAACAGATTTTGATTGAAAATGTCCTGGGATTTCAAAGCATTCATGATGCCATGCACCCTAACAAGGTTCCCAGGGCCTTTGGAAGCGAAACAGCCCCACAGCATCACTGACCCACCCCCATACTTCACAGTGGGTATGAGGTGCTTTTCAGCATGCGCATCTTTCGTGGCACGCCAGACCCACTTAGAGTGTTTGCTTCCAAAAAGCTCAATCTTGGTCTCATCTGACCAAAGCACACGGTGCCAGTTGAAGCCTGGGACCACTGTGAAGTATGGGGGTGGGTCAGTGATGCTGTGGGGCTGTTTCGCTTCCAAAGGCCCTGGGAACCTTGTTAGGGTGCATGGCATCATGAATGCTTTGAAATCCCAGGACATTTGAAATCAAAATCTGTTGCCCTCTGCCCAAAAGCTGAAGATGGGTCGTCACTGGGTCTTTCAGCAAGACAATGACCCTAAACATATGGCCAAATCTACACAGAAATGGTTCACCAGACACAAAATCAAGCTTGTGAAACATTATAGGAGAAGATTAGGTGCTGTTTGTTGGCAAAAGGGGGTTGTACAAAGTATTAACACCAGTGGTGCTAATAATTGTGACACACATTATTTGATGTCAAATAATTTTTTCTTTATGTGGGATTTTTTCCCCCACTGAATGAATGCACTTGTACTGAAGGTTGGATTTTTCTCTTTTTTTCCATTAAGGTCCCATATTATTTGAATTTTAAAAAATTATTAGAAGCTAAAAACCACATCTTTTTCAGGGGTGCCAATAATTATGGAGGGCACTGTATATGTGATATCTACCATGTCTACCATATCTACCATATCATGTGGGCGTACTTTGTAGGCTATCGGCTACAGGCAGGTATTATCGGAGCCACCTAGCATCGCGTTTGCTCAGCGTCACAACTTTTTTGCCTCCTCCCCACTCCTGCTCTGCTCTGTCGTCTCGGTGAGTCAGGCTCCCTCAGACTTTTTTTTGCGTCATTCAACCAATATAGTAACGCATACTAAAGCACGCCTTTCCATCCTCAGTAACGGTAACGGCGTTGCCAAGATGAGAAAATTCATTAATTAGATTACTCACTACTGAAAAAAATAACACGCCGTTATTAACAACACTGACAGGAAATGACCTGGAAATGCCCTAAAATGAACAGCAAGTGACCTATAAATGCCCTAAAAATCAGACAGAATGACTGTGAATGCTCTGGTTTCGAATGAACGTTCCCAGTTTTAATGGATTGGGTGTCGAGCACCGTCAAGGCAGCCTTAGAGTTATAACTGAGACATTATTTTGGTGGAAGATTTTGGTAGCAACTTGTTGGTTCCTTTTTAAAAAATTTTTTTGTTTTTTTTTTGACATTGACACATTTTTAAAATGATATCTCGATTCTTGCAGGTGCATATCGATAATCTTTTGGGATACAAATTATCACGATATATCACCATTTCGATATCTTGTCACACCCCTACATCCGAGCGCGAAAGGCGAACCACGCGGCGGGTGGCGCTTTGACCTTTCCGAACGCCAAAAAGCGCCCGGCAGAATCGTCACGGAATCGAACCGGCCGGCGCGACGTCGGCGCTCGCAACGTTGGCATTGCCCTTTTCAATTATTAACAGGCTTGTTATGCCAGAGTTTGCGAACGGCATGCTGTGTCATAAATATTCCACGGAGTGCTTCTATTGTGCAGACTCCACGCAACAACTAACATTTCAATAAACTAGCAGGACGGGTTGTGGAGAAACACAATCCGACTAAAGATGATTTGAATTCATTGACGGCGATAGATGTCAAATCAAGATGTCAATTCGTAATGATCAATGCAATATAAATCTGTATTGACTTGACAAAAACTACAGAAAAAATGTCCGGATTTTATGAGCAAGTTGAAATTGCATTATTTGAATATCACTAAAATAGTATTAACATAAACAATAAATAAAAGCCTGTTAATCATCTCTTAGCAAACAAAAAAAATGTCTTAAGACTACTCAACATTGTCTAATTAAAGAAATTAAATATAATGATATAATAAAACTTTTGTTAGGGAATAACAAAAAAATAAATAAAAATGGAGCTTTCCTTCAGGTAAAACATTACTGCTTTTGACAAGCAAAGCCAAAATAAAAAAAAGATGAAAGCTCCTGTGGGCTGCTTTAAGACCACATACATTTCTCACAGTTCGCATAGAGGAGGACACTTTTCTCTAAGCAGCTTCCTATTTGACTTTTGCACGTTGGCAAGTTCACACAGTTTAATGTTATGCTAACTCTGATGCAGGTTAGACTTTCAGTAGCAAAATTAGTGGTGTGTTCCCCACTTCCACAACATTGAAGTCTTTTTACATCTCTTACAGTGGCTGCTACTGGCTGAAAAATGTCCAATAATAAAAAATAATTAACTTAATGATGGTGGGGTCAATGACAACAATTAAAACATGTGGGGAGACAATCTAAATTGCCTATATACAGTGGGGCAAATAAGTATTTAGTCAACCACTAATTGTGCAAGTTCTCCCACTTGAAAATATTAGAGAGGCCTGTAATTCTCAACATTGGTAAACCTCAACCATGAGAGACAGAATGTGGAAAAAAAACCAAAAAAATAAAAAAAAACAGCCCCAAAGCCTGATGTTTCCACCTCCATGCTTCAAAGTGGGTATGGTGTTCTTCGGATGCAATTCAATAATCTTTCTACTCCAAACACGAGAACCTGTATTTCTACCAAAAAGTTCTATTTTGGTTTCATCTGACCATAACACATTCTCCCAGTCCTCTTCTGGATCATCCAAGTGCTCTCTAGCAAACTGCAGACGGGCCTGGACGTGTACTTTCTTCAGCAGGGGGACACGTCTGGCAGTACAGGATTTAAGTCCCTGGCGGCGCATTGTGTTACTGATAGTAGCCTTTGTTACGGTGGTCCCAGCTCTCTGTAGGTCATTCACTAGGTCCCCCCGTGTGGTTCTGGGATTTTTGCTCACCGTTCTTGTTATCATTTTGACGCCACGGGGGGAGATCTTGCACGGAGCCCCAGATCGAGGGAAATTATCAGTGGTCTTGTATGTCTTCCCTTTTCTAATAATTGCTCCCACAGTTGATTTCTTTACACCAAGCGTTTTAACCTATCACAGATTCAGTCTTCCCAGCCTGGTGCAGGTCCACAATTTTGTCTCTGGTGTCCATCGACTGCTCTTTGGTCTTGGCCATAGTGGAGTTTGGAGTGTGACTGACCAAAGTTGTGGACAGGTGTTGTTTATACCGATAATGAGTTAAAACAGGTGCCTATATACAGGTAACGAGTGGAGCCTCGTTAGACCTCGTTAGAAGAAGTTTGACAGCCAGAAATCTTGTTTGTAGCTGACCAAATACTTATTTTCCACTCTAATTTGAAAATAAATTCTCAAGTCAAACAATGTGATTTTCTGGGGTTTTTTCCACATTCTGTCTCTCATGGTTGAGGTATACCCATGTTGACAATTACAGGCCTCTCTAATATTTTCAAGTAGGAGAACATGCACAAGTGGTGGTTGACTAAATACTTATTTGCCCCACTGTAACTGAAGTCATTATATAACGCAAATAATGCTTAAATGTTGGTGGGGACAATTGGAGCATCCTGAAAATTGGTAGTGTTTTGTCTCTACTGTCCCTATGCAAACCTACGCCCATGTCTCAAATCCCCTACTTAGACCGCCGCCGATCGACTTTCGCGATGAATCGTTCCATTACCCAATTAATCAACAACTACTTTGATATTCGATAGGGGGAGACGGCGGTCGTGGCTCAAGTCCCATCGAGGCTGATTATTAGGCCCCGGCTTGTGTTTTGAGCAGGCCTGCTTGTTGTTCAATACACAGCATTAGCGCTAAGTGAGGGGAATGGATGCAGACAGACGCACCGAACGAAGCGGAGACACTTACGGTCAAACGTTTGGTTAGCGTCAATGGGCCCGGCGCGACGTGACGTGATTGGTTTAGCCTGCGAGCCGAGCGGACGCGACAGTCTATGCGCTAATGGCCTGAAAAGCAGGAAATAAAGAGGCCAATGTTGCAAAGATCCAAAGAATAAAGCATTTTGCCATCATAACAGTTTTCAGCTGCAAGTACAAACAATTCAAATAGAGAACCAAGGGTCTCACGATGAATCGATTAGCAAATGAACTATTTCGAAAGGTTAAAAAAAAAAGAACTAATCATTAGCTGACAGTTGAAAAAGTGTGTTTTTTTTCTTTTTTTTTTACTGCAAGTTCCTGGGCAGCAAGGTGACCTTGAACCCAGAAGAAAATCCATGCCTTACGTCTGAGTGCTTCAATTCAGTGCGACCAGAGATAACACTTGTACGCCGCGCCTCTAAACGGAGAAGATCGATGAGTATGGATGGGGGCTGGTGAGGTTTATCGCACGGCCGAGGCACCCGAGCGGAATTAGCTCCAGAAATATTTAACCCTTCCGTACGGTTTGCTGATAAAACCAACGCCAGGGTCGCCGAATACTCGAAAACACTTGAATGATTGTTCATCGGATTTATGAACTCAATGATAATATAGCCATTAATATCAAAACCCCTAGCAACAAAAGTGAGTACACCCCATAGAAACTACACATATCCCTAAATGTCCAAATTGAGTACCGCTTGTCATTTTCCCTTTAAAATGTCATGTGACTCGTTACAGGAGGGCTGTCAGCATTGCTGCAAAGATTGAAGAGGTGTGGGGCGGGGTCAGCCTGTTAGTGCTCAGACCATACGCCGCACTCTACATCAAATTGGTGTGCACGGCTGTCACCCCAGGAGTAAGCCTCTTCTGAAGACGGTACACAAGCAAGCCCGACCGTCTCGTCAGACAATAGGACATGGTTCCAGTAATCCATGTGCTTTGTTGACATGTCTTCAGCAAACTTTGCAGGTTTTCTTGTGTACCATCTTCAGAAGAGGCTTCCTCCTGGGGTGACAGCCATGCACACCAATTTGATGTAGAGTGTGGCATATGGTCTGAGCGCTAACAGACTGACCCCCCCCACCTCTTCAATCTCTGCAGCAATGCTGACAGCACTCCTGTAACGAGTCACATGACATTTTGGAGGGAAAATGACAAGCAGTACTCAAATTGGACATTTAGGGATGTACGTAGTTTTTATGGGGTGTACTGACTTTAGTTGCCAGGGGTATAGATATTAATGGCTATATACTTAAATATCTGCAGAAATGTGAGGGGTGTACTCACTTTTGTGATGCACTGCAACTTTAATCAGATTACTGGTTTGGAAAAATGAACGCGTTAGATTGAAAGAAAGTAACCAGATTACTAACAACACTGATCGGCCGCCACGAAAAATGTTTTCACGGCGGATGGGACGAGAACAGGACGCTTTTTATTCGGGCGGGCGCGATTTCACGCCACGTCGGCCGAGCTCCATTAAGACGGCCGCTCTTCCCGCGCCGGCCTGGTGAGTGAGAGAGCGCCATTATCTTTTTTTTTGTCAGCGGCAGAGTTGTCATGGAAATACAGCATTTATAAAGGGGAGAAGTAGCATCTTTTGTACGCTCTGATCAGACATATTTAATTATTTGATTTAACAGCAAAAGACAGTAACCAGGTAGAAGAAATGCGCATTTTCTGCCATGAATCTGAATGAAACGCAATTAATGTACCCATTTAAGGTGATGAACTGTTTTTTGCAACGCGCCTAACAGATGTCCTTGAGCAAAACCGAGCCATGAGACAAAAACGGTGAAGTTTTTCACTTGCTTACTCGAACGGATCATCTGTTCAAATGGATCGGACGTCTTTCGCCGTCAATGGCAGCTAAGGAGTTAAAAGGCAGGCTCGTTCACGGGTGCGCATCTTGGGGTGAAATGTAAAAATCCGTGCGGGCGGAAGGGACAGATAGCGTGAAGGCCATCTCGGTGGGGGAAAAACACACGCCCTTGAAAGTCAGCCGGCGTGTGTGTAAAATGGAAATGTTGACATTTTTGAGGGCCGTGGGGTTTTTCGCACGGGCTTTCAAAGCGCCTTTCGGACGACACCGGCTCCGCTGCCATTATTCGCCGATTCATAATTGATGACTACATTATAATCGTTTCTATAATTGACTCAACATTGTGCGCTTTTGTTCTCCGCGGAGCCGCTGCGCACGCCAGATAAAATGAGCGGCGAGATGACACCGCGGCTATTTTTTGCCGGCGCGTCATCCATCCGCGTGACATTTTCGCCACTTTTTGATGGCGCTGCAGTTTCCGGTGACACATTTTTACTTGTCGTTCCGTGAAAAGATGGCTTTACAAGTCGGAGTCAGCACTTTGGATGCGCGTGTGACTCAGACAGACGCACGGATGGTCATGAAGTTCGCTCTAGGAGAAAATGCTATATATACTGCATATCGCAAACACCATGATAAACCGGATGTGACCACAAAAGAACCTGTAGATGTCACTGAATCCAAACCAAGGGCGTATTAAATGAGCAAACAATATAAACCTATGGTGCATACATTGAATGCAGTTCTTGAAAATGCATAAATTACTAGATTTGTGAACACAAAGAGCAACTACTACAACATTATATGAATTGGCCAATGAAATGGGTAATTAGTGCCGATCGATCGGGTCCGATCACGTCATTTTCAAAGTATCGGAATCGGCAAAAAAATATCGGCCATGCGTTTTTTTTTTTTTAATATACTTTTTTTTTTTCATTAAATCGTTTTCTGATTGTATTTAAAGTTACAGACATAATATGTTACACTCATCCAGAGTCTTTAGTTTAGGCTTAAGGTAGTGTTATCAAATTTATCCCAATAATGGCGGTAATAAGTTTTTTTAAATGTATCACGTTAGAAAATTTTACGCAATTAATGCATGCGTTGCACGACCCACTCACGCATTAACGCGCTCAATCTGTAATAGTGCAATTTTACCTATTTCAAGAGATAAAAGGCAGCATAAAATAAGTAGCGTGAATTTTGGCAGCCTTTGGAGGCTTATTTTAATTGGCTAAAGCCTTACAATCCCTCTCCCTACGATTAGAAATATGATGGGAAGCAATGTGGGGAAGCAAGGGTGCATTTGAATTTTATCTTAACACCTTATTTTATTTCCCAACGCAGAGAAGATATATGAATTGCTAGCACTACACACAGTCATGGTTCCACTTCCCATCATGCATTGGGGCTGCAGTATCATTTACTGAAAGCTCAACGAATACACTAGATGGCAATATTTAGTCACAATATACAAAGTCACAAGTCTTTCTATCTGTGGATCCCTCTCACAGAAAGAATGTTAATAATGTAATGCCATCTTGAGGATTTATTGTCATAATAAACAAATACAGTACTTATGTACTGTATGCTGAATGTATATATTCGTCCGAGTTTTATTCATTTTTTTCTTAATGCATTGCCAAAATGTATATGATCGGGAAAAATTATCAGGAATGATTGGAATTGTATCGGGAGCAAAAAAAAGCAATCGGATCAGGAAATATCGGGATCGGCAGATTCTCAAACTAAAACGATCGGATCGGGAGCAAAAAAACATGATCGGAACAACCCTAGTAATTATTAATATATTTGTTGACTGTGAGTAATGCATTCATAACAATTGGAAATAGCACTGCTCTCCTAAACAGCAAGACACATTAAATACAGACAGACCTGTTGATTGTGGGCAATTTCCGTTCGGTCCCTGTGGATTCTGAGGCTTTTTAATATATTAATTCCTTATTTTGTATTATTATGTAACTAGCCATCTTTACATTTGTGCAAAAATACTGCATCGATGCTTCTGTTAACTCATTTGTTTAATGTTAGATCTCGACTAAGTTGATGGATTTCACAATTTTATCAAGTGTGTTTCATTCCAATTCAAAGAAACGGAGAGGGCTTTCCTCATCCTATAATTTATCATATTGGATGAAAAGTGTAATAGAGTGATCCTTCGCTACAGTGGGGCAAATAGGTATTTAGTCAACCACTAATTGTGCAACTTCTCCCACTTGAAAATATTAGAGAGGCCTGTAATTGTCATCATGGGTAAACCTCAACCGTGAGAGACAGAATGTGGAAAAAAACCCTGAAAATCCCATTGTTTGATTTTTAAAGAATTTATTTGCAAATCATGGTGGACAATAAGTATTTAGTCAATACTGAAAGTTCTTCGCAATACTTTGTTATGTACCCTTTGTTGGCAATAACGGAGGCCAAACGTTTTCTGTAACTCTTCACAAGCTTTTCACACACTGTTGCTGGTATTTTGGCCCATTCCTCCATGCAGATCTCCTCTAGAGCAGTGATGTTTTGGGGCTGTCGTTGGGCAAATCCTTGTTGTCTTTTATATATATATTTATATCACAATTATTACATTTGCAGAGCTTAAAAACCATTTATTAAAATATGTATATGGCGGAAAACACAGACACAGCTGAAAAAGCAGTTTCTGCTCTTGCACTCCTCTTTAAAATAAACTGTATTTTAAGCTAAAAGAACTGTTGTTTTTGATAGAACAATACGTCTATATGTTGCCATAGCAGTTTCATGGTGCATGAAGCCCCCGAACTATTTGTAATTTCATCGTTTTACCCTGGAGACCCCTGCTTACAGACACTGCGCAACCACTTTTGTTTCAACCCAGCCACTTTATTCGAAATGCCCATCATTTTTAGCTTAGAATTGATGTGTAATATTTAGCTTGTAAAAAAAAACAAAAAAAAAACGACTTTATAAAAGTATTTACTCGCATATTTTAAACTTTTAAACAAATTACGTCACAATGAAAAAAACTGTCTGTAAATACGTCACACATATCTACCTCATAGTCATAACTATCGCATAATTATATTTTTTTGTTACTGTCGTATTTTCCCCATATTTTAGATGTTAACTAATCGATCCAAACAAAGAAAAACTGAAAAAAAAAATCGTTTAAAAGGGTAAATATTGAAAAAGAAGATCTCAACCACTCCTTGATGTCCACAATTTCTGAATGGTGACCCTTATTATATTACCGTGTTTCACCCATAAAATCCCCCAGAAGTTCAGCTGTGGCTATTCACAGCTGTGTTTTGGCGGTAATATCTCGTTAACATCATGGTGTCTTTAATTATGCTCTCTCATGCTGTCGCCTAGAGGTAGGGTTTAGGGGGTTACAAATATTTTTTGAAAAAAAATGCCCTACTTTTTCTTCCCTAAAAAAATTGAGATATTAAGATTTCCAATGATGTCACACATGCATATAGGACAATTTTGAAATCAGAGGGGAACTTCAAGTCACTTGAGTGTTTTCCGCCTTATACATATTTAGTTTTTTTTTTTTTTCCAAATTATTTTTTAATCATACTTTGGGGGAAAACATATACAACTTATATGTATCTTTTGATAAGGCTGTTAAATCTGAATAAATACATTGAAAACACCCCCAAAATGTTTTTATTTTTCTTAAATGTAAATAAGCTCCGCCTCTACTTTGCGGGTTTTCACAAGGGATCACTGTATGTGATGGTATTACCCAGAACTATAGTAGATGACCCATCATCCCAGTTTGTGACTGCGGACACTTCCTCCAAGTCTCACTTGGCCTCTTCACCTGACCGTGTCAATCTACCGCCGCGAAAACACACAAGCGCCAAACGTCTCCGGAGCCAGATAGAGAGTCCTTTCGGAAGACCGGCGGGTAAACAGTGGCTGACCCCGCGAGTCACGACTCAGCCGCCGTGTTTACTGTACGCCCAGACAACATCGCTTACCCGCGACGCGCCGGGTCAATCGCGCGCCGCCGGGAACTGGGAAAAAGCCGGCGCCGTTTTCTCGGATTCGCAGGTAAGTTGAGGCCAAAGCCCGCAGACGGAGCCTCGGGCGCTTCCTTGGAAAGTGATGAGCTGTATAGATTTTACCCAGCTTATCTTTTCCCGCGAGAAATAAAAGCCTTGTACTTGTTGACCTTGAATGACCAAATCGGCCACAAACGGTGGCGCAACACGTGTACACGGAATATATCCTTTATCCTATGTCATTGACAGCGATGGGCGAGCGATCACACTACTCAAAATGGATCGGACGTCCTTCCCCGTCAATGGCACTGAAGGCGTGTGATTGAAGGTTTCCTGAGAAAACTCTTCATTAAGACGGCTTAACGCGAGGAGAGCGGCGCTTGTCTGGCAATCAGTAAAAAGCCCCAAGCTGATGCAAAGTCGCTCATTTGCATACGCAATTAGTGTCGGCTTCCGGGGACCAGCGTGATTGACGGGCAGGCCGGGTCTGATTGGGTGGTTTTGGTGTGGAGCCGTCCTGCTAGCTGCTAGGCGGAAATGAAATCAGGATGCAATCACATCACTAGAGCAGGGGGTTTTTTTTTCCCTTGTAAAATCATTTTTGACAGCGGAATATACCAGGTTTACACAAAGGATTCTGGGTAGGGGGAGTTTTTGAATATTCCTCTAGAATTTTATTTTTGTGAAAGAGTGTTTTTTTTTTTATTCAGCAAAAATGAAACAAGATAACAAACAAATATGAAACAATCCAACTTCTCAAAATAACAACCAACAACTTGATTGAGAGGAACGTTCATCTTTTTGGCTCCGAATCTGCTCCAATCACACAATTCTTGACGACGAACGTCACTAGGCGGGAGGCTGATTATAAATTCGAGAGCAATCTCTCGCGCGCGGTGCGTGACGGTAATAAGTTCATTTAGGAGATAAGAAAAGACCGGCATAATTCTATGCGAGTCCCTGGCACAAGAGTAAGTAAATAAGACGGTGCGAAAATGGCAAGTTTGACCCGAGGCTTTGCGGTCCGCTGCCGAGCGTCCGATCTTCCGACGGGAACGGCGCGAGATGCTCCGTATCAAACGGAAGCAGATGCCCGCTTATTATCCCGGAGCGCCGCGCTAATGACCGTTTTGCCGTCCAACTGGGCGGACGCCTTTAAGAATAAAAGACCTCGGGCCGCTATCCGCGACCGCCTCGGAATATCTGGGGGAGCGCCGGACATTCCCGACCCGAGCATTAAAAAAAAAAGGGAGGGAGCGGCTAAAGGCGGCTGGCATGACAACCCGCAGCCCGTCGGGAGGCTGGGTTGCCATGGCGACAAACCGGGATGTTCGCATCGGAGGCAAGTTTCAGAGCAGACGCCGACTTCGCTCCCAAAAATAAGCAATGCCTTTCAGCAGCATTAGCATCCATTGGTCAATTACGACAGTATTTTAGATATATTTTAGGAACGTATACTCTTTTGCAACCATCCCCAATATTTATAAATATTTGCTACGTGTAATCAGTTCCTTATTTAAGTGTTCAAGTTTAAGTATTCAAGTGTATTCGTATTGAAGACTTTCATGATATTCAATGTTGATCAGTGTTCTTAATCTTACTTTTGAAAAGTACCGTAATTTCCCGAATATAAGGCACACCTGTGTATAATGCGCACCCCAAATTTACTTGTAAAATCTAGGGAAAATTATTGGAACCGTTTATAATGCGCACCCTAATTTTAGCACCAATAAATAGAAGAATACAAGAAAACAGAGCTCGTGTACTGATACAGAAATGTCATTTTACTGACTGGGAAACACAGCACAAGCATAGCACATTGGTAGTTCAAAACATTACCATAAACTGACAATAGTTACAGTAATAATATGATTTGACAACTTCTCCAACTTACCAGAATCTAGGAGAAAACAAAACAGATGTGACTTTTCTTTTAAAGGCTGCTGTATAACTTGCTCGTTTTAACATGATGAATAAATGTTTTTTCCATGGATTGGTACGGTAAAATGAAAGTGAGAACGTAACTCGGAAATCGGGAGAACTCATCGCTGTCAACACGACAGTAACAATAGGAACTATTGTTATTTGGGTTTGAGTTTCCCGAGGGACAGATATAGTTGATGGACACGGGAAGACTGCGTGCTTACGTTTGTTACGGTCCGAGTTGCGGAGCTGCAATAAACGTTGACTCAAATGAGTTCAAGAAACTAAATTCTGTGCTTCATGAAGAGTGAAAAAAGCAGAATTTAACACCGACGAAGTCATTCGGCCGATAAGAGTGAAGTATTACCGAAACAAAATGGTGACGTCACGTACCGTAATGGCCGGCAACGAGTCGCCGCATATGTTTCTTCAACACAACGTGGCCGTGTCAAAAAAAAAAAAAATCGGTTTATATATAGATATATGAAAATATATTTCTGTCTCCATCCATGTACACGTTTATAATGCGCACCATGATTTTACAAGTTGATATTGGGGAAAAAAAGTGTGCGTTATATTTGGGAAATTATGGTAATTAATTACAGTTACAAATTACTTCTCCCAAAAAGTAATTGCGTTAGTAACTCAGTTACCTAAATGTAAGAGTAATTAGTTACTTGGCAAAGTAACTGGTGATAATTTTCATGTTTTTTTTTCCTCAAAGAAAAAATATAAATAATAACAATAATAAAAATAAAAAATAGTTTACTCAACATGAAGCTTAAAGGGTTTTTTGGGGGACAATTGGCCAATTTACCCTAAACTCAACTAGACACAGGGGTATTGCAGATATTGCGATAACTACATAGTAACCTCTGCTATGTGTGGAAGTCATTTAATGTTGTGAATGAAACGTTAAAAGTTGTTAAAATTGCTCCCATTATTGCATTAGTTCTCTTCTGTCTACTTTTGACATTAATTTTTAAAACTATTTCATCATTTAAAGATAGATTTAAGTCAAGATTTTGCCGATTTAGGAGCATTTTAGATAAAAAGTTACTTAGGTTCGCTAGGAAGGTTCTCTGCAACAGAGTCTACTGCTTTAAGATGGCGGCTGTTTACTAACGCATCTAGTTCTTTATCATACATGTTGCTAATGCAGCCGTCTCTGTCATTTCTGTATACATGTGATATCTACCGTAGCATCATGTGAGCGTAGTTTAACGGCTATCTGCTACAGTCAGGTATTATTGGAGCCACCTAGCGTCGCCTTTGCAACGGCGTCACAACTCCCGCTCTGCTCTCTCGTCTCCGTGAGTCCGTGTCCCTCAGACTTTTCTCGCATCATTCAACCAACGTGGTAACGCACGCCTTTACATCCTCAGCAACGGTAACCGCGTTGCCAAGATGAGAAAAGTAATTACCGTATTGGTGGGAACCTCTTGGTACCTCACGATACGATAAGATTTGCGATACAAAGCTCACGATAACGATGATCTGACGATAAAACGATTATCGATACATTGGTCAGGAAATCCTTCTAGTAAGTAATGAACAGAAAAACAAGCTTCTGCTGTGAATTGGAATGAGTTTATCACTAGTAGACGTCCAATCCATTTGAAGTGGGAGGGTGGCAGCAAATGAACATTCGTTCATTCGCCGCCATCCCTCCCACTTCAAATGGATTGAACGTCTATGGCTGTCAGTGGCAGCCAATGCCAGGCAATGAGGTCATTTTGGGCCATTTTAGGTCATTTACCTGTTGATATAAAGTTACTTCCTGTTGATTTTGGGGTATTTTATGGGTCACCCTAATGAATAGGCAGTTACTCAAACTCAACAGGAAATGACCTTTAAATGCCCTAAAATGAACAGCAAGTGACCTCTTAATGCCCCGAAAATAAGGCGGAATGACCGTGAATGCTCTGGTTTTGAATGAACGAACATTCCCAGTCTAAATGGATTGGGTGTCGAGCACAGTCACTGGCAGCCTTAGAGTTAACTGAGACACTATTATCGTGGAAGAATGGTGGGGGAAATTATTATGTGATGCCTTAACATTAGCACATTATGCCTTTGTGATGTGTGATTGCTTCTGTGACCTAGATTGTAACAACTTCTATTGTTTTTCACCTTGGGTCCCATAGTTAGGAGGGAATCTCACGAGATAACTTGTTTTGCACCATAGTATGCGCTTGAGTCTTATAGTTAGGAGGGAATCTCACAAGATAACTTAAATAAACATTCTACTTTAACCGCTGGGAGCCTCAACTGGGGGCTAATCTCTTACACTTGCGGGGGGGGGTCTCATAAGTTCGGGTGGTGCGTTTTCGTGGGGGCAGGGAGTGGCCACCCGTGTCCCAGCGTCAGACGTGCCTATAAGAGTCGGGAGATTCCCCCAACTCCCCGGACGTCTGCCAGAGGATTACGTACGGGTCGCTTGGCTTTGTTCCTTCACCGCTTTGCCGGAGCGTTTGGCTCCCCGCTCATTTGTCAACAGTAAGCAATTTTCATTGTTAAGAAACAGTTTGTTGTGCTGTAACGGTAACGCTGGGATTCAGGGATTGACAAACTCGATCTAACGTCATCGTTACCACTTGTTCTTGTTTTGATACTTGTTGCTTGCTCTTGTGGAATTGCAATCAATAAATCTCATTTATTCTGCATTTTCTAATCAATAAACATCGTCTATTGAGCAAAAGTGTGCTGGTTCTGACTCATCGTGAACCCGGAAATTTCGGAAAACAAAGATTTTGATAGCAACTTGATTGTTCTCTCTTTTTTTTTTTTTTTTAAACATTGACCCCTTTATAAAACGATATCTCGATTCTTGACAGGAGCATATCAATAACCTTTTGGGATACAAAGTATCACGATATATCACCATTTCGATATTTTGTCACACCCCTAATCACATGTATATTGAACTAGATGCGAAATGATGGACTCGCCGGCGTTAGTAAACAGTCACTATCTTAAAGCAGTAGACTTCTCTGGGAGGCTGTTGTAGCAAACCTTCCTAGCGAACATAAGGTCTTAATGCACGAATCCGATTTTTTGTCATATCTGTTTTTTTTTGGCGTGGCCGTTCAGACTGCCTTTGTCCATTGAGACCATTCAAGTATCACGCATGTGCTAATTCGCAGTCCGAGATGCGCTCAGGAAAGAGACCCGCATGTTACCCACAAATTACACATGTTAGCTTTATGTCATTCCAGAGTGATATTTTGATTTCCAAAAAGAGGACACAAACAACAGACATTAATAATCCCCGTTTCGCCTTATATTCAAAGTTTAAATGGATTGATAGAACGCATACATACTCATGTGTGTGCGTGAAATGACGTGGGTGCGTCAGTTTGCCCTGACTCAGCCATGTGTGCAATAATGAAATATTGCTCATTCGGCGCACAAGATGAAAATCGAAAATTGTAAGGCTTATTCTTTTCCTCATTTTATTTTTTATGACTGTGTTCAAGCCCACTTCGTGGTTAAAAGCAGAGCTCAAGCTAGGCGCTAATGCCTACATGGCTGCCGTCCTCCGTGCCGCTTGCTCATTGCTGACGGAATTGCTGCACGAATTCCGATTTGGGACTCATGAGAGTTCAGACCGCTAGTCACGTTCTGAAAAATGTGGCCCTGATCGGATTTGAACCACATATGAAAGTGACTCAGATGGGATTTGAAATGGTCCACTTCTATGCGACTTGTCCCGTTCAGACCGTCAAGTTAATGCCTGACTCGAGTCGGAAAAACACGAAAAAATCGGATTTGTGCATTACGACCTGTAGTATGAACCTAGCCTAGGTAATTTTTTATCTAAAGTACTCCTTAATTAAGCAAAATCTCAACTTCAATCTATCTTTAAATGATGAAATAGTTTTAAAACTTTCAAATGTTGAAAGAAACATTAGATGACTTCCAAACATGGCAAAGGTGACTGTCTGGTTATCGCAATATCCGCAATACCCCTGTGTCTAGTTAAGTTTAGGGTAAAGAATTGGGCTAGGGCCAATTGTCCCAAAAACCCTTTGAACTTCACCTATGAAACATGTAAAGTAACAACAGTTACTTTGCCAAGTAACTAATTACTCTTACATTTCGGTAACTGAGTTACTAACGCAATTACTTTAACATAGAAGTCATTAATTACTTTTTTAATGTAAGATTAACAACACTGCTCATACAGTATATTGGTTAATCATGGCATGACAGTCCCTTTAGCACAGCTCCATCTAGTGGATGCATAACGCAACCCCAACCACTACTACTACTACTGCTGCGCCTTATTATGCAATGCGTCCTATATATGAAAACAACTTTAAAATAAGCCATTCATTGACGGTCCGCTTTATAGTGCGGAAAATACAGGAATGATACATTTGCTAAATGCGAACCATTTTAAATGGCATTTCATATTTACTGAAGCCATCTCAAATGTATCCCATTTTCTGTATACTCACCGGCTGACATTGATGCCAAATCTATTTGGAACTCACTCCAAATGGATTGGACGTCTGTCACCGTCCTCCCACAGAAGTATTATAGCTCTGCGCCCGTATTTAATGCAAATACAACATGAACGCAGCCCATCTGCCATGTGATAATGCATTCATCCTGCGCTAAGTGGAGCACAAAGCAGCGCGTATGAATCAGGATATGAAAGAAAGGCGGGTGAGCCACAAGCAATTTCCTCTTAAGGGAGATCTTCAAATAATAGCCGCTAAGAAAGCGCGAGCCAGCGGCATTACTTGTGTGCCCGCCGTGCACAGGATTCATTTCATGCGGGAAGTTAACACAGGATGACGATGCTATATTTTTCTGTTTGAAAATTTGTACCGCTGAAAATGGACTTTGATGCAAACTTTTAAAAAATGTCATTTGAACGCTTTTCAAACGATGTTTTCCAGATAAATTTCAGGTGTTATTCATTTTCAAGCCGTCGGCCTTTTGTGGCCGTCGCCAGGTAACGTCCTGGTTAATGTATTCCCGGGATGAGGATCAACAGCTGCACCTGCCACGCCTTCGTCGTGTCCGGACCGTTTTGTTTTTTTCCCCACGTTGACAGCCTGTACGCTGGTAGTACACATTTAGAAATCAAAATGTGGCGTTTAAAAATAGTTATCAGTCAAAAGATGATGACTTTCTGAAGAAATGGTTAGGTTTTAGATTTACTTGCAACTCATTGGCTACCGTTGATGGCAACAGGCGTCCAATCCGTTTTGACAGAGTTGGACGTCCGTCAACGGCAGTGAACAACGTTCATGACATTTTTGAAGTCCATTTTGTGCAAAAAAAAAAAAATCTTTATTAGCTACTAAGGGTTTGACAATATGTATATGAATATTAATGGTGACATAGCGATGGATCGGTGAACGGGCGGCCATTTTAAACTCCCACAAAAGCACATGGCTAAATCATTCATTTCAAGCATATGACGAAATGACTGCATCCCATCAGCGTCAAACAAATATTTGAAGGACGCGACATGTTAAACAGTTCAATATTCCTAACGGTATTTATCCTCTGCCTAGGGGTTTCTTAAAAAAAACAGTAGTAGTTTGGTGTGGTTGTTGCTAAAAGTCACGCCCAACCGCGTGACATACCCGGAAGTGACAACAAAGCGGATAACCAGGAAGTGACATCACATAATCGTAGGGTTTGATCGATTGATGATCGAACGATCGCTGCCAGGGCCTCCCAGTCAAAATGGATGAGAAAAAAAAAGAAAAATGAGACCCTGTTTTTGTAAGCATTAAGGGAACCAAAAAGTTTTTTTCCCATCATGTATTCGCCAAATGATTTTTTTTCCTGCCAAATATCTACCAAAAGTGTCTTCATCAAAGATCATCTCTCAAAACGAGCAAAGACGGCAATCTGATGTGATAAAAGGCGCCTCCCCCTCCCCCTCACTCCACCCACACACCAACACCGCGGTCTCCCCTCGCAACCGGAGACCACCGCGCACGCACACACAAAGCTCGAAACGACACCGTAAAAGCTCAGCCGTGGGCAGAAAACGAGCCGCCGCACGTCCACGCTAAAGAAATGAAAGCTAAAGGATGGAGGGAATAGAAAATAAATTAGAAATGTTTGGTGGCTTACCTGGAAAACGGCGGCGAGCGCACCTTCCTGCTAGGGAGGCGGAGGCATCTGGAGTTGCAGAGGCGGCGATGCTCCGAGAGCGGACGAGAGAGAGCGACAGAAAGAGAGGCAGGGAGGGGAGCTCAGGGGCGGAGCTCTGATGACGATGAAAATTCTTCGGAATCCCTCTAGCACCTGATGGGACGCGGGAGAGGATTGTGAGAAAAGTGGAAAGACCCCCTCCCCCGTTACCTGTCGGCCACGCTCTAGTTGTGACAAGCGGGCCTAATTTCCCCAGAGGAAGAGCGCACCTGCAAGGTCGTGGGACGGATGCAGAGTGATGGGATGCGTCGCCATGGCGACCTCGAATTCGGGACCGATGGGTAAACTGAAAAACAAAGCGAAGGAATGTTAGCTCGTCGTCTGCCATTGATGGTGACAAACATCCAAGTCCGAATGGATTGGACATCTATCACAGTCAATGGCAGGCCATGTTTATATAAACATATATGAATAATGAAATGTCCATGCTTTCCACCTTGTTTTCTTTCAACTGTAAAATTTCTTATAAGTGACTAACATGACAACTTTATGGGAAGGTGTCGAAGGTGATGACCACCCGGCTTTGGGCGCTCGCGTTGCGAAAGGTCACGCCGCTCTGCGGTCAGCGTCCAATAAAATCAATGGGCTATTTTTAGAGGGAACATTTTGACGGCTAACAATGTGCTCACAGTCTGGCTGGCAGAGGAAAAGTCAAAGTTAGAGATGGAAGGAAGCATGCAGGTTATGGAAATGCAGAGCAAAACAATCAGCATTTGCCTGATTTTGACTAGTAAAAACATCCGCTCCTTCCTGCTGCATCAAGAGGCATCGGCAGCAAGATTAGACTTGAATCAAATTGGGAAAAGAATTACACCATCGAGTGAGTGGCTTTAGCAAGCAGTCTAGCAGACCTGATTAGTTTACTTTCAAACTAGACATATTCCAAAACAAAGGTGTTCTGTCAAAATTTTCTCCCTTATAAAATGTTGCTCCCAAAGCTTTTGTGGCGCTGAAAAAGCCCTCTTTGACATTCAGTTGGACTCTCAATGTTATCCAAAGTTGCTAACTAAATTAGATACATCATAACCATACATGTGCAACACGAAAATGGCGTAAATTAATACTTAATGACAAGGCGAAGTCGTTAACAGTGAGAGCGGGGTGAAGTGTTGTGTGCCGCTAACATGGTAGAATATGTCTGAGGAAAACTTTCCTACATTTCTTTCCATGATCAAAGTCAAACTTAATATTAATTTCTTTAAAGAACGTTTGTAGTGTTTACTTTGGAATCGCTGCATTCGCGGCCATTTTTAACGTTACGCGCATGCGCACATCGCAAAGTAGAATTTTTTGATGGGTTGCAAAATTTGTCAGAACACCCCGGCAACACTTTCATCCAATAAACTCGACAAAATGTTTCTTTTCTGTGCACATAAGCTGCTATGCCCGGTTTTTCCATTCATATTAGTCATTAAATGATACAAAAATGTAACAATAAAACCCACTAAAAGAGAGGAAATATCTCCACCCACCTGTCTTGTTTGTTGACAAGCTAGCTACTAGCTGTAGCTGCTGTCAGGTGTTCAGCGGTTCAAATGACACGCCTCTTCTTGCCGCTCCCATCCAGAGAGCGTGTCGTGATAATAGCAATGCTAAGCTAGGTTGCCAATGCATTGCATTCGTACTGAACAGCAAATAAAATTGCAAAAAAATTATTTAATTCTTTGATCGAAATGACACTACAATAATATTCATTTATGTTTTACCCAGAAAAAGATACTAATATTAAATTAGAAATCCAATTATTTTTGGGCAGAACCTCTTAAAGGAAGATTCGTGTTCTTTTTTTTTTTTTTTTTTTTTAATAGATTATAAATAAAAGATAAAGGCTGTTCTGCTCTCGTCAGGGATTTAAGGCGAGCGTGACGGACGATAACAAGCAGCCTTGAGGTGATCTATCGCCACGGCGCCAACAAGACGCCTGGGGGTATGATGGGATGTACCCAACAAGGTCACACATACAGTAGATAGTGGCGGGGGCCAAGGGGGTGCTTGCGCCGCAGGGAATTGTGGGGGATTATTCTTCCATTATGGGAGAATGAGGCACATGGAATTCCAATGACACTTGAGTCAAGATGGCTCAAGGTCAAAATCCAGGCGCTTTTTTTTTCAGCTTGACAGCCATTGAAAATGGTTTGGACGTCCATCACCATCAATGGCAGTGAAGGCAAGGCAAGGCAAATTTATTTATATAGCACAATTCAACACAATGCAATTCAAAGTGCTTTACATCACATGAAGATCATAAAAATCACATTAAAATCAATAGAACGTAAAAACAAAGACAATCGAAATAGGAAATAAAATACATAAGAATCGCATTTAATCACGAATAGAATAAAAAAAATAATAATAACAGAAAAAATAAATACTACTACTACTACTACTACTACTAAGAAGTGAACCCTTCATTGTACATTCATTTAACTCATTGACTACTAGACGTCCAATTTATTTTGGCCACTACTGGACTTCCATCACTTTATACGTACACAAGTTTTACATTTGTTCTCCAACAAAGACTTTCTTCCAGCTCCTCCCTTACGAAACATCTTTTCCCCCCACCATATTTGTCAATTGTTGCTTAGTTGAACATTGCAAGCAGCTCATCCTCTTTTTTGTGAGCACAAGTAACAGTCACAGCGTAAAATGATGCTCAAGGTTGACTCATTCAATCTTTTGTGCCATGAGTGTGCGCCCGCGTACACCTGATGATGTGTCAGAAATAATAAAAGTGCGTATGACAGGATTAAAAAAAAATCTTAAATAGCATTATTATGTAAATTGGAATCATATTTTGAAATGATTCGACTATATACAATTTGGCAAAGCGCAAATGACGAGAAATTAGTCTTTAAATCTGCCGTTTAGCCACGCCTGCTATTATAGCGCTCTGGCATCCCAAACAGGAGGATGATGTCGGCAGGGTCATCTGATTTAGAATTCAGCCCACTGAGGGGAAATTATTCAGAACGAGGGAAATGTGACGAAGACAGCCGCAAAATGTCATAGTTTCAATCAGGGCCGGAGTGGGACTCATTTTCGGCCCTGGAATTTCATGCCTCAGACCGGCCCACTCATTTAAAATTATGTCATTATGCATACACGTGTTAAGTTCAGTGTTCTCTAAAGCCGTGTACTGTAATTCTGTGTATTCCAATTCAGTGCAGGTCATGGTTGTTTAACAAGGTGGCTTTATTTTAACAAGTGCAACACAACATATTTTGAACAAATTTAAAAATGGATTTAAAAAAAAACTATATTAAATGATACATTTGAAAAATAAATTAGGCCTGTCAAATGATTAAAATTTTTGATCGAGTTAATTACAGCTTAAAAATTAATCGTAATTAATCGCAATTCAAACCATCTATAAAATATGCCATATTTTTCTGTAAATTATTGTTGGAATGGAAAGATGAGACACAAGATGGATATATACATTCAACATAAGGTACATAAGGACTGTATTTGTTTATTATAACAATAAATCAACAAGATGGCATTAACATTATTAACATTCTGTTAAAGCGATCCATGGATAGAAAGACTTGTAGTTCTTAAAAGATAAATGTTAGTACAAGTTATAGAAATTTTATATCAAAACCCCTCTTAATGTTTTCGTTTTAATAAAATTTGTAAAATTTTCAATCAAAAAATAAACTAGTAGCCCGCCATTGTTGATGTCAATAATTACTTACACAATGCTCATGGGTGCTGAAGCCTATAAAATCAGTCGCACCCAAGCGCCAGCGGAGGGCGGCAAAACTCCATAAAGCACAATTAACAAGTGGGCATGTCATTGTACTGTCATTTAAATCTGTCTGAGCAGGGCATGTGCGTTAATTGTGTCAAATATTTTAACGTGATTCATTAAAAAAATTAATTACCGCCCGTTAACGCGATAATTTTGGCAGCCCCAAAATAAATGAATAAATAAGACCTTTTCTGCAACATCAAATATTAACAAAATGAGTGCTTACAGATAAAACAAACATAGCAACATAACAATATGAAAAATAAAGAATACGTATTGCGCATTGTAACAACTTTTAATGATACTATTATCCATTTTCCATTTCCACTTTAAAAACGCCACGTAATTGATTATATTAATTCTAATGTTCACTCGCTGAACGACATGGCAATCCTACCTTCCAGCTCTGCACCTGTGGTGTGTTCATTATGGCTAATGCTTGCTGCTACATATCCCTTGTGAGGTGCTACAAGAAGCCAAAGTTTCCACAATTACATATTGTCGTATCACACGGTGCAAGTTGCATTTTATTCGCCATGTGGCCTTACCACTTTCGTTGTAATCCTCTGTAGTTTGAGGCAGCAAGGTCGTTGCATGAAAAAAATTAGCTATTTTCGCGCATTTTGCCGATTCTTTCACGAGTGCTTTTCTCTTTTTAATTCTTATTTTTCAGCGCCACCCTTGCTCTTTTTATCCATCCGAGCACCGAGATAGCAGCTAATTTGGCTCAATACAGACTACAATTAGGGGGCGGAGCTGCATGCTGTATTTTTCGTCTGCACACGTGAGGATGAGTCTGGAAAAAAAAATAATACTGTTTTTTTTTTTTTAAGACGGCCCACAGGGACAGCGGTAACAGAATGTAAGTTATACTCAGTGACACTGTCATAAATAAATACCAAACAAAAAATGATAACAGTGTATTTATTTTTTTATTTTTTTTTTTAAATAAAACGCGGACCGGCCCATCTGGCCGGCCGGCCCTTCTGGAATCGTCCAGAAGCTCCCGATTAGTCACTCCGGGCCTGGTTTCAATCTCTCTACGCCAATATTTTTACAGGATATTCTTTTTATCTCAGTTTTTATTCCCAATTGCTAAATAAATGGTATGGTCATTACAAATAACAGTCTTGTGCTAAATGGAATATAAAACATCAAAAATGCATTTATTCAGTATGACATGGCAAAATTACTCCTTTTTGATCAAAACTGTGTACTTCTTGCACTTTTATGCCACCGTCGTTAGTCCGGCTTTTGTCATTTCCCTGCTCCGGCTTCGGAGAGCGTAAACAAACTAGGAGGCGTGACAGCTAGCCGACATGCTAACCCAAACAGAGTGATGTTTCAAAGTCTTCCAAGCAAAAAAACCACACAAAACTACCCCGGATCAACTCACACCGCGGCGGGGTGTCGATTGTCTTCGCCGATCGGCAACCTGCCCGGCGGCGAGCAAGTTACAGCTCGTCGTTCCCCTGCTGCGGCCAGGAGAGCTCGCTTGCTCGGGAAGCAGCTGGAGAATGACTGCCCGGACAAACCAGCCAACGTCGGAGTAGCGCGTAGCTGCCACATGGTCAACATGAATATGGCGTAAATTAATGCTTAAAAACACGGCAAAGACGTAAACAGTGAGAGAGCAGCGTGCAGTTGTTGTGTGCCAGCTAACAAGGCAGGATGTGTCTGAGGAGAACTTTTCTACATGTCCGTCCATGATCAAATGTAAGTACAGTAAACAGTCCTTTATTTAAAGAAAGTTTGTAGTGTTTGTGTTAAAAATGGCCGCAAATACAGCGATTACAAAGTTGCAATTTCCGACGCGGTGAAAAAAATGAAGGAACACCGAGCACACGAAGAGGGTAATAAGCTGAGTGTAGCGCTCTCCTGGCCGGGGGGGGGTGCGACAAGCTGCAGGTCGTCAGCCGAGTGGCATTCTCGGTGGACAAGGAGCATGTCAGCCAAAAAATGCAAGCCACCTCCGTTTTAAAACGTGTGCCATGATATCAGAATTTGACACAATACAAAACACAATATTTACTCACTTCCTCATAAGTCCAACGGTCCCACAGTTGTCGCGCACTTGTTTTGGCCGATCTTGGGGTAAATGGGAACTTTCCGAAAGCCAAAAAGGCTCACATGTGCAGCTACAAAAGACTGCAGCCGTTTGGCTGGCGTGATGTAAAGAATAACCAAATTAATCAGCTGAATCCATCCGAGTCCATCTGCATGCTATAAAGCAATGCTGTATTGTGAGACGCTGAACCAGGTGACGTCACATTCGCATTCGTCCTAAACCCGAGACCGGAGCCGGAAGTCACTCATTTTCATGGCGCGGGAATCAAAATAAAACGATCGCTTCCACACACATCCAAGCGGTCCATTTCATTCAGGACCATAGTACACCGTGTGAAATGTGAAATGAACATGCTTTTTGGTGTCATACGCATTTTAAGGTTTATTTATAGTCGGAGGGGTCACGTGACGCCGATGAAGGCGATTTGACGTCTATTGTCGTCAATGGCACCCGACGAGCTCGCTTCAATGTGACGCGAATGTTCTATTGGTAACATAGTAGGCCCGCCGTCTAGCAATCTTATTTGCCGGCGCCTCTCATCCGTCGCCAAATAAATCGGGAGGAGAGCGAGCGTCATTACGCGGCCATCTCCGCTCGTTACGCCGCCGCTGATGGACGTGGGCGGCTATTAGGCAAAGCCGCCACCGGAAAATAGTCCAGAAGAGACGACCTCACTCTTTCATGTCTTAATGAGATGTGACGGCGACTGACAAAGTGGGCCAAAAACTGCAACGTTTTCAAATTATTTGTGGAAAAGGAAGAAAAAAAACATTTTCAGACGATAAAGCGCACTCAAAATGATGTATTTTCCCCCTCAATTGACAGTGCGCCTTACAGTATGTATGGATTCTGGTTACTTTCAATCTATTCAGTTGGTGCATTTCAGCTACTTTAATCAAAAAACTATTATTGCGGTAATGCACATTATAAGCAGATTTTCAAAATTGTTATTCTAATGAATTTAATTTTAGGATCAATTCTTTCAAATCTAATGATTGCCATTTCTTTTCTGAATGCTTAAAGTGCCGATATGATTTACCGTATTGGCCCGAATATAAGACGACCCCCTTTTTCAAGACTCAAGTTTGAAAAGACTTTTTGAGCACCAAATAATTTTTATACAGAAAATAATTACAGTACATCTGAAACAAATGATTCTAACAATAGTATAATTAATAGTAATAATATTTGAGAGAAAAAGCATGTTATTTTGCCATATTCAAATCTTAATATCTGAACATTTAAATATGTCAAGTGCAATCACATTCGTAAATGAATGGCTTCTGGTTTTTGAAATGTAAATAAACCAATGTATTGTGATAAAACAACAAATTTGCAATAACTGCATAAACCCTCAAAGCGAAGTCTAACTGTAACTGTAGTCTTGAAACAAATCTGGATAAGGAAAAACATTGCAATAAAATAATGCAAACTGGTTAAACTTGACAGTAGCTGAGATCTGTCATGACAGAACATCGCTTCAATGATATCTGGCGCTGTTTTCCGAAATTTCCGGGTTCGCAGTGAGTCAGCAACAGGCACACTTTTGCGAAATATACGATGTTTATTGATTAGAAAATGCAGAATAAATGAGATTTATTGATTACAATCCCACAAGAGCAAAAAAAACAAACATCAAAACAAGCATAACAAGTGGTAACGATGACGCTAGATTTAGCTTGTCAATCCCAGAATCCCCGCGCTACCGTTACAGCACAACAAGATGTTCCTTAGCAATGAAAATCACTTACCGTGACAAATGAGCGGGGAGCCAACGCGCCGGCAAAGCGGCGAAGGAACAAAGCCGAGCGATCCGTACATGATCCTCCAGCGGACTTTACGGGTCGCCTGGAAATGTCCGGTTCTTGTAGGAACGCGCCCCGTTGGGGCGGCGCGCACCTTGCCCAATGACGAATATTAAAGCTACTTTTGGTTCAGGCCCTTGAAAAAGGGCTTCTCACATGGTCAACAAGTTGTGCCGTCCTGGTAACAGATGTTCTGTCCACGCGGTAAATATTATGGGTGCAAAACAAGTTATCTCGTGAGATTCCCTCCTAACTATGGAACCCAAGGTGAAAAACAATAGAAGTTGTTACAATCTAGGTCACAGAGGCAATCATACATCACAAAGCCATAATGTGCTAATGTTAAGGCATCACATAATATTTTCCCCCATCAGGCGCCAACTAGCGTCGTGAAGTGGGAGAGTAGCCGAGATCTGTCATGACAGAACATCGCTTCAATGATATCTGGCGCCATCTAGTGTCGTGAATGGGTATAATGTTTAGACCACGAATATAAGAAGACCCCCTCTTTTACAGTCTTATTTCAATGCAAAAAACACCATCTTATATTTGGGCCAATACGGTAATTTCTCATGTTCATGTTAATTTCTGCATGTTCATTTTTTTTCATATTTGCTTCCCAACAATTTTTGGTTTACATTTAATTTTTGTATTTATGTTTTAGTCTTTTTTTTGTGTGTCTTACTTCAGATTTGGAGCAGCATTATTAAGTTTCAGTTCAAATTTAGCTTCATGCACATTTGTAGTTGAACTGCAACTGTAATAAATCATAACAATCTTACATAACCAATAATATTTTGAGCGTTAGACAGCCACGCGGCCTGGCGGCCATTTTGTGTAGTAGCGTACGCGCGGATGACAGATGGTCGCCAGTCTGGAAACACAAGCGACGCATGCTGACTTGGCATGAAGGGAGAGAAAAAGAAGAAGGCGACTTAACTGTCATTGACGGCAATAGACGTCCAAATTGGGTAAAACACGTGATAGTAAAGCGATGTAAATGGTAGCGACGTCAAAGTGGGAAAAATAAATTACCCTTGAGAACGAACAAAGGAAAAGATGAGGAATTTGGAACACTCGGCAACTTTGGAGATGGTTTGAATCTCCGTGTTTTGTTTTGTTGGCGTTCTAGATGACATACAGTTGCCTCATGATACTTCTTCAGTCAATTCATGACATTTTAGTTTCATTGCCCGCCGGCATCGCCAATCATTTCCCTCTTTTCTCTCTTGATAAAGCGTAAAAGACAAAAAAAAAAAAAAAAAAACAAAGCCAAGAAGAGCGAGTAGCCAGGTGGACTTCTGGCTGGCGTCTCTCTAATCTAGCATCTGGCCTCCCGGCAGGCTCCAGATTGAGGAGATTGGTCGCCTGGAGAAATATGGTCGACCTTCCCTGGGAACAAGATAAGCGGCGACTATCGCGAGACATCGCTAGTTTCTTTTGTCACCTTCGGAAGCGGCGCCCCCGACGCCATTTTGACGAGGGCCCGCCCCCCCCCCGCCGTTAGCGTCTTGGCGGCGCGCCGTCACTGCATCCAATTAGCCGTAATGAACACAAGCGAGGCAGCCGAGGGGAGATAATCAAAGTTTTATTAAACACTGATAAGCATCATGCAACGCTTTTTAAAAAGAGAAACCAAAACCACAAAAACGATGCGTTCAAAGACCCGGAAAGCTCATTTTGCGGGCCGGTTTGCCAATGATCCGTCTAAACGTCGATATGTACAAAAAATATTTACATGAACGCTTTCGTTGCCGTTGATATATGCCCGAGCTGCGGCTCCAGAGCCGCACTTGGCTCGTGTGATTGTTAAATTATTTGGATGCTAAGTAGACGTCCGATCCGTTTGAAGCGCGAGGGTTGGCGGCGAATGAACGTTCGTTCATTCGCCGCCAACCCTCGTGCTTCAAACGGATCGGACGTCCATCGCCGTCGAAGGCATCCGACAAGTTGAACGCGTCCTTCTACCTGGTCAGCTGACCGACCACCTTCAGGAGAGTTTTGTTCTCCTGCTTCAGCTGCTCGTTTTCGTCTTCGATGTCGTCCAAGTCCTGCCGAGACAAAACGCAGACACCGTTAGAAGCTCCGGACACCCACTGGCTGGCGCCGGCGAGCTCACCCGGTAGAGGAGGTCCATCTCCTCCTTGAGCTTCTCGATGACATCGTCTTTTTCTTGGTGGGCCTTCAGGAGACGCTCGTTCTCTTGGCGCTCCCGGAGCAGCTCCTAGAAAAAAAAAAAAAAAAGAGGGATTTGGACAAGATGAGCGTTCCCGTGGCAACCGACGGCAAAGCCAAGATGTACAGTCTGATGTACATAAAAGAAGGCTTTGAAGGGAGGATGAGGGTCGGATGCGAGCGCGACCAGACTTTGATCAATAGACACTGGAGCAGGCCATCGAGAGAATTTCCCCATAGACTCTTTGCCGTCGTCATCATCAAAGACTCGGAGGCATTTTAAAAAAATTGTTTTATCAAAGAGCGAGGAAATTATGAACGCAGGGCTTTGTGTTCGGAAATTCCAATTGAGAAAAAAAAAAAAAAAAAAAAGTCAAAATAAATAATTAAAATTCTACATTTCAACCTCGAAATAATACCGTATTGGCCCGAATATAAGACAGCCCTGATTATAAGATGACCCAAGTTTGAAAAAAGCCTTTTTGAACACCAAATTAAATTTTTATTCAGAAAATAATTACAGTACATCTGAAAAAAATGATTGTAACAATATATTTGAGAGAAAAAACATGTTATTTTGCCTCATTTTAAATCTTAATATCTGATTGAAATATGTAAACTAAAGTGCAATCACATTCGTAAATGCATGGTTTCCGGTTTTAGAAATGTAAATACGATAAAACAACATAACTGCAATAACTAATTGTCTAACTGTAACTGTAGTCTTGAAAAATCTGAACAAGGAAAAACATTGCAATAAAATAATGCAAACTGGTTAAACTTGAGAGTAGCTGAGATCTCTCATGACAGAACATCGTTTCAGTGATATCTGGCGCCATCTAGCGTCGTGAATGGGCATAACGTCTAGACCGTGAATATAAGACAACCCCCACTTTTTCAGTCTTATTTCAATGCAAAAAACATCGTCTTATATTCGGGCCACTACGGTATTACACAAACATGTTCTTTTAACTTCTGTGTTTCCTGTCAGGTTTGCATAGGGACCTACCAACTTTTCCGGATGTTCAAATTGTCCCCACCAACTTTTAAGCAACCTTATTTGCATTAAAAACCGTAATGACCCGAATATGAGACAGTGTTTTTTGCATTGAAATAAGAGTGAAAAAGTGGGGGTCATCTTATATTCGCGGTCTAGACGTTATGCCCATTCACTGTGCTAGATGGCGCCAGATATCATTGAAGCGATGATCTGTCATGACAGATCTCAGCTACTCTCCCCATTCACGACGCTAGATGGCGCCAGATATCATTTTCGTGATGTTCTGTCATGACAGAGCTCAACTACTCTCAAGTTTAACCAGTTTGCATTATTTTATTGCAATGTTTTTCCTTATTCAGATTTGTTTCAAGACTACAGTTAGACTTCACACTTTGATGGTTATTGCATTTATTGCAATTTTGTTGTTTTATCACAATAGATTGCTTTATTTACATTTCAAAAACCAGAAGCCATTCATTTACGAATGTGATTGCACTATTTATATGTTCAGATATTAAGATTTGAATGAGGCAAAATAACATGCTTTTTCTCTCAAATATATTATTATAATCATTTCTTTCGGATGTACTGTAATTATTTTCTGTATAAAAATTAATTTGGTGTTCAAAAAGGTTTTTTTCAAACTTGAGTCTTGAAAAAGAGGGAGTCGTCATATAATCAGGGCCGTCTTATACCCCTTTCCCACTGGCCAAAAAACCCATGTCAACCCACTAACAATCGGCTTTTGGTGGCAGTGGGAAAGGTGCAGAGACCCGCCTCGACCCATGTCAATCAACCCGCCAAGCGACTCGCGTTAAAATCACCTCGGCTCTGATCGTCATGTAGTGTGAAAGCAAAACCCCGGGTCAACAGTCAACACCCTAATCTACGTGGTGACGTAGGCTCTTACGTGATGCGTCATAACAACGTGCCAGTCGCCTCCCATTTAACACGCCCCACAACCGTAGTTACGTTGATGCTAACAACAAAGCTAGTAGAAGAAGAATAATTCACGTCGCCTTCGTTGCCTCAGCACAAGCAGAGTGTTGATCCTTTGCTGCATTTCGACACCTTTGAGGGCAGTAAAAAGCATGAAAACAGAGAACACAAACAGAAAGGAGGCTTCCATGTTGCTCTGCATTGTTTACGTCCTTGAACTGAATGAATTCGGTCGCAGTTTTTGACGCGCATCTTAGTGTGGTGACGTCACGTAACCTTACGCATGGCTGAGGAGGGGTAGGAGGGGTTACTCGGGTGAAAAAAAAAAAAAAAAGACACGGCTTTTTTTTTTTTTTGGTCAATGGGAAAGGTGCCAAATGCCAATTGCTAGTGGGTTGCATCGGCTTGGAAAAAACGCGCGTTGACCCACTAGTTTCTGTGGGAAAGTGGCATTATATTCGGCCTAATACAGTAGATTGTCTTCCTTTATGTTGCAAGGATAGAACTGACCTAACCATCATGAAGTGAATTATTTTCATTATGTTCAGATTGACATTTATCCCTTTTCACTTGCTGAATGTGACAAGTGTGTCCATTTTTTCCCTCAAACGCACGTTTGAATGGCTGATGACCCCCCCGCCCACACACACGTGCACTCACAGCCCCGACAGAAATACAACGTGTCGACAACATGCCGCCTCCTCTGCCCGTTTCAAAGCAGAGGGATATTCGAAGTTTTTTTTCGGCCAGCAGCAGCCACTGTAGCTTTCATTTTTTTTGTTGACTTTGGCTGTGCTTGTGGACAAAAGCAGTAGCGCATTACCTGAAGGAAGGCTGCATTTTTGTTTCTATGTGTTAATCCCGGACCAAGACGTTTTTTTCAATTATATTTAATTTCTTTATTTAGACAGACAATGTTGAGTGGCAAATGTTTATTTTTTTGCATTTCTGGATAGTTAAGAGATTATTAACAAGTTTGTATTTATTGTGTATGTTATATCATTTAGGTTATGTTCAAATATTGCTATTTAAATTTGCGAATAAAATCCAGACATTTGTTCTAGAAGTTTTCAAAATGTCTCTTTAGTAGTTTTTGAAAACAAAGGTTTGAATCCAACGGTTTAACACTTGAACCAATACATAACCAATACAGTTGACTTTTTGACTCATTGTCAGCCATTGATGATGCGAGACTTCATATGGATCGGCAAGTGTTATACTCAGTTCAAGAGTTGTAATCTAGCTTCAAAGAGCCATACGAGTGGACTATTTGTACCTGTTCCAGCTCCTCCAGCCTTTTTTCCAGACTCCCCGGCGCGGCGTCTCTGACGTGGCGGCCCTGGCGATGCCGGCTCTCCTCGTCGGCGCTGCTGCAGCTGCACGCAAACCCGCATAATATGATGAGGGCACCTGCTACTTGAAAGCCATTAATTTCATGAAAGGCGAGAATCACAATGAGCCGAAAGGAACGGCTTTGCATATCGCGTGCGTCACCGTTTATGCAAATTCAGCGGCCAAATGGAAATGTAACTTTTTTTTCTTTTGCCTCGCTTTTGAAATGACCCCCTTGATGCGCATTTAACACGTACAGTAGTGCTGCAACGATTAATCGATTAACTCGAGTAGTCGAAAAAAAGATTCGAATTAGATTTTGCTGCTTCGAGTCTTCGTTTAATTAAAGTGGCTTCTTAATGGTTTGTTTTAAAGGTGTTTGCATTCAGTTTTATAGATTTGGGTGGATACACTGCCCTCTAGTCTGCCTCATTTCACACAGCTGAATCAAGCTGCTCCATGTTAAGAGCAACATAGGCCAAGTTTATCTTTGCGTTAATGTTTCATTTAATGCATTTGTAATTTAGTTATAGGTATGGGTACAGTATATTTAGTCGTTTTTTATGGGAATGTGTGTGTGAACCATTTGTTAAGAGCAATGTTAAAAAAAAAAAAAAAGTTAGCATTTTATAGCATTTAAGCTAGCGGATATTTGCTATGTAATTTAGCCAATTGTTCTTTTGTTGTACATAGATCTATAGATTCTATCTATATCTACAGATATCTATAGATTGATTTATTTTCTTAAATCGTTTGAGGCTAAGCTCAGGTATTTTAACTTTTTGTGTTCTGCATCCGATTACTCAATTATTCGAACTCACTAGTTCATCGATTAATCGACCACTAAAATAATCGATAGCTGCAGCCCTAATATACGGTGATTCCTCGCTAATTCGCGCTTCAAACTTCAAGCCGTCAGTCCATCGCGGATTTTTTTCAATTAAATTTTTTTTTTTTTAATTAATGTATTTTATTTAAAAACGTAAAGATATATGCATGTATACATGTATAAAACATTATTTTCGTTTAGATGTATCACATTCATATTATTATTATTATTACATTTGTAGTGCTTAAAAAAACATTTACAAAAATACATGTTTTTGTCTTGTCTTATATGTATCTCTTTCCAATGCTGTTAAATCTGAATACATTGAAAACACTATAAAAATAAAGCTAAATAAATAAATAAATGTAAATAAGCTCCGCCTATATTATACCGTTATTCCAACAAGTCACAAGCACGCTGTGATATGATAATGCCGGCCATTCAATCACGTGGCATCTTTTGATCTTTTTATTTTCGTAATAGGAAATATGTTTTCTCTGCAACATGCTGATTGGACGAGTGATGCTTCATTTCTTACATTTTTTTTCTCTCTCACTGGAATTCATATATTTCTTCCCTCCTTTGGCTTAATATTGTTATGTAATCGTATAATATCTAACAAATATGTAACAGTGTAATAATAACAGTTCATATCGATGACTTGCTGTGAAAGAAAACAGTTTTTGAAAAAAACGAAATCAAACATCATCATTAGTAACTCACAATGTTACTCATGACGTGAGTATTTTCTTGTCACCAAATACTTTTTTTTACTTGTACTGAAGTCCATTTTTTGGATGACTACTTTTACTTTTTTTTTTTTTTTTCAATAAAAATGTGTTTACATATGGCAACACTACAGTGCGGGCCAAAAGTATTGGCTTGGGCTGGACAAAAGCAAAATAAATGAAGATATTACTACCAAAGCATGCGTAATTGCAATCACTTTCTGGGAGAAATTGAGCATTATCTGACAAAATTGCAGGCGTATGCCAGTACTTTTGGCCAGCACTGTATATTTGACAGTGGGCTCATAAGACTGACATAAGTATGACGTGACACTGTGATGAACATTAAAGAATGCTTATGACAGATGTCATTAAGTGTCCTAACCTTAACACAGTTCCTAAAACTAATCCCAATCCAAAGACATTTGAAAAATCTCAATATTGCATCATTTACTGAATGACACTCAATGACATCTGTCATAAGCCCTCATTCGTATCCATGACAGGTGTCATGTCACCATGATGACATTCTTATGAAAATAAAGTATTCAAATTGGGCTGTCAAAATTATCGCGTTAACGGGCGTTAATTCATTTTTTAAATGAATCACATTAAAATATTTGACGCAATTAACGCAGATGCCCCGCTCAGACAGATTTAAATGACAGGACAGTGAAACGCTCACTTGTTGTGTTTTATGGAGTTTTGCCGCCCTCTGCTGGCGCTTGGGTGCGACTGATTTTATAGGCTCCAGCACCCATGAGCATTGTGTAAGTAATTATTGACATCAACAATGGCGGGCTACTAGTTTATTTTTTGATTGAAAATTTTACAAATTTTATTCTAACGAAAACATTAAGAGGGGTTTTAATATAAAATTTCTATAACTTGTACTAACATTTTTCTTTTAAGAACTACAAGTCTTTCTATCCATGGATTGCTTTAACAGAATGTTAATAATGTTAATGCCATCTTGTTGATTTATTGTTATAATAAACAAATACAGTCCTTATGTACCGTATGTTGAATGTATATATCCATCTTGTGTCTTATCTTTCCATTCCAACAATAATTTACAAAAAAATATGGCATATTTTATTGGTGGTTTGAATCGCGATTAATTACGATTCATTAATTTTTAAGCTGTGATTAACTCGATTAAAAATTTTTATTGTTTGACAGCCCTAATTCAAATAAATTATAACCTTACATGATTGATTTTTCATTAAAAAAAATAAATTAATAAAGATTTTTAAAAACTCATTTAATTGCTCTCAACTCTTCCACTCCAAAAGGATCGGACGTCTATTCCCGTCAATGCCAGGAAAGGCTTTTAAAGTGCTTTTTTTTTTTTTTAAATAAAATAAAAAGTGTGACTTGCTGCAAGTGTTCACCTCTCAATCTAATGAAATGTCAAAGCAATCTCAACTCCGGCGAACTAGCGAATTTATCCGACCCTAGCCTTTCCGAGCTCATCATTTGCTCCCGGCGCTCCCTGCCAGAGGGCGCCGTGTCAAAGTAGGTGAAAAAGCAACAATAAGAACTAAAAAACAACAACAGATTCTTGCCACTATAGTGTGCCTTGTTTTTAGTCTTACCTTTTAGAGCGACTATTCGCAGATCTTCCCATGTTCTCCTAAAATAAAAAAGAAAAAGAAAAGACATGAGTTTTTCTTTTTTTTTTTTAGTTCATTCAGACTGCGTTTAATACAACTGCCCGCAGCATAGAAAAAGCAATTTTGTTGTTTATCCTCTTCCCTCCGTTACATTTTTATCTCTACGCTCTGCTAAGAAAGCAGGTGTCTCTTCTCTCAATTGGATTAAAGCGCCTTTCGCCAAAACGTCAAAAACGGACAAACTCGGTTCATTTGACCGGGATGAGCGATCGACAGGAAAAATGGCGTTATACGGCACGGCGAGCGCTTTATTTATCGCGACGGTTCCAATAAGAATGGTTTCTGGCGCTTGTTCTGACAGAAAAAGCCAGACAAATCCCCGCGATAGCTCTTAGCGGCACAGATGACTTCTTGATGGGCACGCCGACCCACTCGAGCGTCGCGCGGAGCAACATTTACGGTGATCGATGAAGCGTTTCCTCGCGGGCGGTTAAATATGAGCTCCCGAGCGGGCCCACGCGGGTCCTCGGTCACTAAACGCCGTGACGGGAGATGTCCCGTAAATTCCAAATCCGATGTTTGGCTCCACTTCAAGCTTGAAGAGCTTTTCCTGATGTCAACAAGGCTAAATTTGTGCCAAGAAACAAAAATCTATGCTTATTTAGTGCGTGTTCACCATCACTGATGAGGATGGAGGTCGTCGGGTCGGAGACGTGACTGAGAACTTAATTGCCTTCCTCGTCAGGTTCTCTCTCTCTTACCGCAACCAGACCGGTAGACGGATCCGCCGTCATGGCCTCGTTCTGGAAGGTGTTGGCCAGGACCAGCCGCTCCTCCTCTTCCTCCCGCCCGTCCTTTTCCCCGCCGTCGTCGTCATCCAGTTCGTCCAGGCTCTGCCGTAGTAGGAGAAAAAAAACGGGGCGAAATCAGGAAAGGTGATGAGAAATCAACGGTGCAGCAAAGCAAAGCGCCAACGGGTCGCCCGATGGGTGCCGTGCGATAGCGCGGATCGTTTTCCATCTGCGATAACCTCTGACTCTACACCTCTAATCCTCTTAAGACAGAAAAAGTGAGGAGCGACGGGAGTCAAGTCCGCTTCCGTAACCTTTCACCTCTTCGGATTGCCACGGAGGCATCGCTAACTTGTCGCGAGTGCCGAACCAATCGCCGAAACGTCACTGTCAAAACATCAAGGTTGTGGATGTCCCGAACTCAAACAAATGTTTCCCGTTTCGCGCTGTAGCCGGGACAAGAACAAAAAATGCCCACTCACTCAACAACTGGCTAAAAATAGCTTCCCAGGAATGAAGTCATTTGCGAGGCCTTTCCTGCGATATCAGTTCTCCTCGGGGACGTCTCCCGGCGAGCGCTGAACTCCACTTCTGTGGATATAACTTGTCGTTTTTTGGAACGGAGAGGAAAAGCAAAGTTGACTTTGGACCGAACGGCGACTCCCGAAACGCCACCTGACCGTATAAGGGCCGTTTTTGTCAATGATATCATTTAACTGTGGTTTCTAGCTTGAAGCCAGAATGGAAGGATGATTGAGTTGAGCTAAAAGCTCTGCGGACACCATGAAACGGATGCCCGGAGGACACATGGAAGGCTTTGGCCGTGACGCCGACTCACTGGAGCGAGAGCTTGAAGGATTCCAGAACCCTCGCCGCTTCCTGTTTACGAGGATTCGGGCCTTGCCTTGTTTACATTCACTGACCGTCAACACCTTTATCAATCTTATTAAACCTTTGACGTGGCACTAATTAAACTCGAGTTACAAATTTAACATTGTATTCCTACAACTAGGGTTGTTCCGATCATGTTTTTTTGCTCCCGATCTCATCGTTTTAGTTTGCGTATCTGCCGATCCCGATATTTCCCGATCCGATGGCTTTTTTTTTGCTCCCGATTTAATTCCAATCATTCCCGATAATTTTTCCCGATCATATACATTTTGGCAACGCATTAAGAAAAAAATGAATAAAACTCGGACGAATATATACATTCAACATACAGTACATGAGTACTGTATTTGTTTATTATGACAATAAATCCTCAAGATGGCATTTACATTATTAACATTCTTTCTGTGAGAGGGATCCACGGATAGAAAGACTTGTAATTCTTAAAGGATAAATGTGACTTTGTAAATTGTGACTAAATATTGCCATCTAGTGTATTTGTTGAGCTTTCAGTAAATGATACTGTAGCCATTTAACTGTTCTGCCCAAAGGCATGATGGGAAGTGCAACCATGACTGTGCGTAGTGGCACCAATTGATATATCTTCTCTGCGTTGGGAAATAACATAGGGTGTTAAGGAAAAGATCAACTACTACCTTTCTTCTCCACGTTGCTTCCCACGATATTTCTAATGGTTGAGAGAGGGATTATAAGGCTTTAGCCAACTAAAGAAAGGCTCCAAAATTCACTCTACTCAGTTTACGCTACCTTTTAGCTCTATATATATAGGTAAAACGGCGCCATTATAAATTGAACGCGACAATGCGTGAGTGGGTCGTGCAGCGCATGCGTGAATTACGTTAAATATTTAAACGTGATTAATTAAAAAAAAATTAATTACCACCATTAACGCGATAAATTTGATAGCCCTACTTTAAGCCAAAACTAAAGACTCTGGATGAGTGTAAGACATTTGTCTAACGTTAAATACAAATAGAAAACAATTGAATAAAAAAAATAAATAAAAAAAGGCATGTCCGATATTTTTTTGCCAATTCCGATACTTTGAAAATGACGTGCATCCCGATCGATCGGGACATCTTTACCTACAACTACTACTATGACGCTGTAATCTTGAATGCAAAACACAACGTAATCGATACCGTAAACCAGCAACATCAGGATGTTTTGACGTGGTGTCAGGTGTGGTTTCATCACAAAGTGGTTTGGAGCAGAACCGACAGGCACATGCAACTATTTTAAGACCGGACAGCAGAGCAGTTATCACGTACGGCCACATCTGCTTTCAATCCTGCCGTTACATAAGCGTCTCTAGTTTCTTTTAGACCGCTGCCATTCTTTAGGAATAATCTCACCGGTTAATTCATCAGCGAGCGGTTGGAATGTTCACGTCTGATCGGTTCCGGATGTGAACGGTTTTAACGTCTTTGTTTTCTGACCGCAGTCCAGAGCAGGTATGGAATTCAAAGCTCGAGTGTGTTTTGTCTAAGCTCTAATCTTGTTTTCACTTCTTCCTTCCTGTTCCGAGGGGTATTTTTTAGCCCCGACGTTTTCGCCGGATGAGAAGCCGCCGAACCGGTCGGCTTTCGGCTCTCGCCGAGGATTTAAACGGTGGCGGAATGTCAGGCAAAGAAACAAGATGATGAAGTGCCGGCTAGACACGATAGGCAATATCCCGCGGCGGCACGCCTCCTTGTTCCCATCAGGCAAAATATTAGAAACTTCATTCACTGTCTCCGAAACAACAACAGCCGGGGACTAGACTAGGACTGATAAGAACCTAATCTATTGTGTTCTATCACGCGACTATCGGCTAGCCAATATTTAGCATTGACCTTTCTTCACAGTTGCCTCCAACGAGTGAGCTAAAAGCATTTCCCATCTTTGCCAGAAGAGCAGAAGCAGCAGTCAAAAAGATGAATAGCGATTCAGTGTTTTTCTGGCGCAAAATACAGAGCGGCCCTCCTACCGAGAGCCTCTTCCTCTTCGACGCGCCTGTGCCGGGTAATCAAGACACCTGCCGAGTGACTGATTACGGGACTCGCCAAAACAGCTGACGAGCAAACAAAAAAGGGAGCTCGAGCGGTTTAATAAGCGGCGTTACCGGCCCGAGGGCGACAAACTCGACAACAAACGAGCGTCATCGATAGGGGAGTGACAAAATATCGAAATGGTGATATATCGTGATACTTTGTATCCCAAAAGGTTATCGATATGCTCGAGTTATCTTTTTAAAAATGTATCAATGTCTGAAAAAAATCAATAAAAAGGAACCAACAAGTTGCTACCAAAAATCTTCCACCATAATAGTGTCTCAGTTAACTCTAAGGCTGCATTGACGGTGCACGACACCCAATACATTTCGACTGGGAACGTTCGTTCATTCGAAACCAGAGCATTCACAGTCATTCTGTCCGATTTTCAGGGCATTTACAAGTCTATTGCGGTTCATTTTTGGGCATTTACAGGTCATTTCCTGTTGAGTTTGAGTCACTACCTATTCATTTGGGTGATTCCCAGGTCACTTCCTGTTCTGTAACTCAAAACAAACAGGAAGTGGCCCATAAAATACCCCAAAAGCAACTGAAAATCAATGGTCCCCTTGTAGAAAAACAGCCCAAAAGCATGATGTTTCTGCCCCTATGCTTCACAGTGGGTATGGTGTTCTTCAGATGCAATTCAGTATTCTTTCTCCACCAAACACGAGAACCTGTGTTTCTACCAAAAAGTTCTATTTTGGTTTCATCTGACCATAACACATTCTCCCAGTCCTCTTCTAGATCATCCAAATGCTCTCTAGCGAACCGCAGACGGGCCCGGACGTGTACTGGCTTCAGCAGGGGGACACGTCTGGCCGTGCAGGATTTGAGTCCCTGGCGGCGCATTGTGTTACTGATCGTAGCTTTTGTTACTGTGGTCCCAGCTCTCTGTAGGTCATTCACTAGGTCCCCCCGTGTGGTTCTGGGATTTTTGCTCACCGTTCTTGTTATCATTTTGACGCCACGGGGTGAGATCTTGCACAGAGCCCCAGATCGAGGGAGATTATCAGTGGTCTTGTATGTCTTCCATTTTCTAATAATTGCTCCCACAGTTTATTTCTTTACACCAAGCGTTTTACCTATTGCAGATTCAGTCTTCCCAGCCTGGTGCAGGTTTACAATTTTGTCTCTGGTGTCCTTCGACAGCTCTTTGGTCTTGGCCATAGTGGAGTTTAGAGTGTGACTGACTGAGGTTGTGGACAGCTGTCTTTTATACCGATAATGAGTTAAAACAGGTGCCATTAACACAGGTAACAATTGGAGCCTCGTTAGACCTCGTTAGAAGAAGTTAGACCTCATTGACAGGCTGAAATCTTGCATGTATGTAGGTGACCAAATACTTATTTTCCACTCTAATTTGGAAATAAATTCTGTAAAAATCAAACAATGTCATTTTCTGTTTTTTTTCCACATTCTGTCTCTCATGGTGGAGGTTAACCCATGTTGACAATTACAGGCTTCTCTAATCTTTTTAAGTAGGAGAACTTGCACAATTGGTTGTTGACTAAATACTTATTTGCCCCACTGTACATGTGATTAGGGGTGTGACAAAATATCAAAATGGTGATGTATCGTGATACTTTGTATCCCAAAAGGTTATCGATATGCTCCTGTCAAGAATCGAGATATCGTTTTATAAAGGTGTCAATGTCTAAAAATAAAAAGGAACCAACAAAATCTTACACCATAATAGTGTCTCAGTTAACTCTAAGGCTGCATTGACGGTAAATGACGCCGAATCCATTTAGACTGGGAACGTTGATTCATTCGAAACTTGAGCATTCACAGTCAATCTGTCCAATTTTCAGGGCATTTACAGGTCACTTGCGGTTCATTTTTGGGCATTTACAGGTCATTTCCTGTTGAGTTTGAGTCACTGCCGGTTCATTTGGGTGATTCCCAGGTCACTTCCTGTTCTGTAACGCACAATAAACAGCAAGTGACCCATAAAATACCCCAAAATCAACAGGAAGTAACTGAAAATCAACAGGTAAACGACCTTAAATAGCCCAAAAAGACCTCATTGCCTGGCATTGGCTGCCACCGACGGCCATAGACGTTCAATCCGTTTGAAGTGGGAGGGATGGCAGCGAATGAACATTCGCTGCCATCCCTCCCACTTCAATTGGATTGGACGTCTAATACTGATAAAATCATTCCAATTCACAGCAGAAGCTTTGTTTTGTCTGTTTATGAACTATTTGTAGAATATCCTACAATGATTTCCTGACCAATGTATCTATAAACGTTGTATCGCCATATCGTCAGATCATCGTTATCGTGAGCTTTTTATCGCAAATCGTATCGTGAAGTACCAAGAGGTTCCCACTCCTAGTCATCGACACGTGAAGACTTTTGAGGGCGCTTTGATCGGATTGAACAACTTAGAACGGTTTCGTCTTCCGCGAACGAGGACAAGATATTCAAGAAAGCCTTCGTTCGATCCAGCGCGGACAACGTCTCGGAGTGTTTAGCGTAGAATATAGAGCTGCCAAAAATAAGGTGCCCGAAACAAGTGGCCTCGAGTCAACGCACATCAAAACACCGGAACCTGCCTGTCCGGTCGGTCGGGACGCTGACTAGGAGTCATTCTTTGCTTGTACGGAGACGTTATTTGAAGGCGGCTTATTGTTGAAAGCATTTTTTGAACGAGGCTACCTGACCGGCAATCTGATTTTATTCAAGGGCGCATTGAAAGACAAGTCCTGATTTCTAAAGGGCACCGAAGCATTGGATTTGCTCTCCCTTGATCGACCGCTGGCGTTTTTCTGGCCGAGTGTGTAAAATGTTGTTTTACAATTCAGGATTGTCTTCTTAAGCCGGGCTTTGGCCTTTGGGCCGCCGCCTGAGCGCGCATTCCTTCTCCCCGTGGGCTTTGTCTTCCTCCCACACAGGCTGATGAGTGCTTGGGCTTCTTCCAAGGATGTCCATTACAGAACAAAACCGGCTCTCTTTTTCGCTCTCTCAAGTCCGAGCTTCTATTTGCGCGCTGGCCGGCGTGGACTTTTTCCTCTGAAGAAGCTGTCCGTCCGCCGCCCGCCGTACGGTTATTATTCCGGAGCCGTTCTCATGAATAACAAACACGGCTCACCCTCACACCTCGGGGAAGCTTTTTCAAGTCCTCGGCCTCAAACGGCTAGCTCCGGCGTTTGTTTTGTCGGAACGCCGATTCCGAAGGGTTCGGAAAATTCCACTCCAATTGGCCTGAAATCACCTGTCAATCACAGAGGGGAAAGCAATACGGACTAAACTGGGAAAGGCAAAACGTGTCGAGAAATAAACAAATAAACTTGAGCTTTTTTTTCTCGTTTCGGTCCCCCACCCCCCACACGGAAGCCAAAGGGTTTCCAGGTCACCAAAGCCGAGCTGCGTGGAAGTCAGAACAAATCCGGCTATGCCGGGTATGTGCAGTCATTATCTTAGGAAATATTTAACCCTTTCAGGGACAGTGGTCACTAGAATGGACGGCTATTCAAAAGTTGATACTTTTAAGACCTTTAAGGAACTAGTAGTAAATTTAAAAAATGTAAATATTAAGCAGTTATTTAAATTAGTGCTGTCAAAATTATCGCGTTAACGGGCGGTAATTAATTTTTTAAATTAATCACGTTAGGATATTTGACGCAATTAACGCACATGCCCCGCTCAAACAGACTAAAATGACAGTACAATGTAATGTCCGCATGTTACTTGTTTTTTGGTGCCCTCTGCTGGCGCTAGGGTCCAACTGATTTTATGGTTTCGTACCATGAGTGAGCATGGTGTAATTATTGACATCAACAATGGCAAGCTACTAGTTTATTTTTTGATTGAAATTTTTACAAATTTTAATAAAATGAAAACATTAAGAGGGGTTTTAATATAAAATTTCTCTAACTTGTACTAACATTTATCTTTCAAGAACTACAAGTCTTTCTATCCATGGATCGCTTTAACAGAATGTTAATAATGTTCATGCCATCTTGTTGATTTATTGTCATAATAAACAAATACAGTACTTATGTACCGTATGTTGAATGTATATATCCGTCTTGTGTCTTATCTTTTCATTCCAACAATAATTTACAGAAAAATATGGCATATTTTATAGATGGTTTGAATTGCGATTAATTACGATTTATTACTTTTTAAGCTGTAATTAACTCGATTAAAAATTTTAATCGTTTGACAGCTCTAATTTAAATACAAATATTTTTAATAATTGATCATGATTATTTTTAGGGCCTGAGCACTAAGTGTGCGAGAGCCTTATTGTAATGCAAAAGATTCTTATTATCATTTCTTCTCCTCGGCAAATGAAAATGGCCAAATCGGAGGTCTGAACATGCTAGAAAACTCACCAAAATTTGCACACAGGTGCGACTTTGCGTAAATTTCGATTCGAATTTCAATGGCTCAGTGGCGCCCCCTTGAATTTTTAAAAAAGGCCTCTCCATTTAGGTTTTTTTCAACGTAGAGCGATGAAATTTGGGGAGTCCATACATTGTGCAAAACTGCTCCAAAAAGTCTCTTGCACCCATATTCCAAACCCAACCGGAAATCGGGTATTTTGGATTGAATGTGAAATTTTTATCGGTTAACAGGGTGCACATTTGAGACCTTGGTGCCTAGAGTGTTAGTTGGATCCTCCTCAAAATTGGTGAGAATGTTCATGAGACATATAAGATCTTCATTTCTCAAAATTGTTAGTTTTCATTCACGGGCCTGACCTGGGCGGGGTGCCAAAGTCAGCCATTTTTTTGGAAAAACACCAAATTCAGAAAATGACTAATAACTCCCTCATACAACGTTCAATCTTTTTCATATCTGGCATGTATGCGATGTATCCCAGCCTGAACACGACTGCATTGAAATATTACCCATTGGGCCTGGCACCCCCTAGTGGGAACAGGAAATGTCTTTTTTCATGAGACGGGTTCCTCCTCAAAGGGGAAAAAAAAATCGATTGACCTCAAACCTGTTTCATGGAAGCCTTAAGACATGCGTTCAGGTACCTTATGAAAAATATTTAGGTTTCGTTGAAGCAGAGGTGTCCAAACAGGAAAGTGAAAAAGACCATCGCCATTTCGTCTCGCTACAAATTCTCAACAGTCATAACTTGGCAGACATACAACATATCCGCGGCAAACATCCCGTGCTTGGTGAGAGTCGTACCCCTCGTTTCCCGAGAAAAAAATGACAATGCTTAGTTAAACATTCAGTCTTTTGAAGGCTCTCGCTGGGCGGGCCACGGGCAGGAAGAAGTGTGTGTTTGGGATTATTGTCTGTTTTTGGATTGGACGGGATGATTCGGGAGTTACTGTTGTCCGGGCAACGAGGGTTGTGGATTTTGCCACTTCAGCGTCAAAGGGGCTCTTGGAGTCTTGTCAGTCGTGTTGTCAGTTGGATATCGGTCATTCTCAGGTGCTCCTTGCGTTGGGACAGAGTGTCCCGCCATTTGTTCTAGACTGTCCGGGTGAACTGGTTGGGAGAGTTGGTGGGTCAAGCTTGCTCATGACGCACTCGTTGGGCTTCCGTGATAAGAAGGCGTTGTGTATCGTTTATGCCCTATATTCTGCTTGTTTTCCTTAAATTATGGTATAAATGCTATTTATTTTATATTGGGTGTGTTAGAGCTGGTGTGTTGGAGTGTGTTGGAGTGGGAACCTGTTGGTACCTCACGATACGATACGATTTGCAATACAAAGCTCATGATACCCATGATCTGATGATATGGTGATACAACGATTATCAATACATTGGTCAGGAAATCATTCTAGAATATTCTACAAACAACTAATAAACAGAAAAACAAGCTTCTGCTGTAAATTGGAATGAGTTTGACGCTAGTAGAGGTCCAATCCTTTTGAAATGGGAGGGTGGCAGCGAATGAACATTCGTTCATTCGTTTGTATATTGTGACTAAATATTGCCATCTAGTGTATTTGTTGAGCTTTCAGTAAATGATACTGTGGCCATGCCCAAATGCATGATGGGAAGTGGAACCATGACTGTGCGTAGTGCTACCAATTGATATATCTTCTCTGCGTTGGGAAATAACATAAGGTGTTAAGAAAAAGATCAATTGCTACCTTGCTTCCACACATTCCTTCCCATGATATTTCTAATCGTAGGGAGAGGGATTGTAAGGCTTTAGCTACTTAAAAAAAAGGCTCCAATGGCTGCCAAAATTCACTCTACTCATTTTACGCTGCCTTTTATCTCTCTATATAGGTAAAACGGCGCCATTACTGATTGAGCGCGACAATGTGTGAGTGAGTCGTGCAGCGCATGCATTAATTGCGTCAAATATTTTAACGTGATACCTTTTTTAAAAAATTAATTACCGCAGTTATCGGGATAAATTTGATAACCCTACCTTAAGCCTAAACTAAAGACTCTGGATGAGTGTAACATATTATGTCTGTAACGTTAAATACAACTAGAAAACGATTTAATTAAAAAATATATAAATATTTAAAACAGGCATGGCCGATATTTTTTTGCCGATTCCGATACTTTGAAAATGACGTGATCTGACATCTCTAACTCCTACACTACGTTTTTGCATCAGTAGAAAATACTTTTACTTTTTACTTGTAAAGTCAATTTTGAAGCAATTACTTTTGTACTTTTCAGTCATTTTTTCATCGCTACTTGTAGTTTTATCAAAGTATCTTTTTCACCAGTATCTGTACTTAAGTAACAAAAGTGAGTACTGTACTTCATCCACCACTGTCATCATAATTCGTGCAGGAAAGGTTAACTTTTTAAGACATTTACCTAGAGGCGTTTCGGCCTAACCGTCGCACATCAAACATGTTTTACGGGATCTCCGACTCTGTCGGCTCAAAAGGGAATGTGACCTATTGTTCTCCCTGCTACACTTTGGCACGGATTAGCGGCTGAGTCACAACATTCCCGTCGTGACGTGTAGGGAGAAGGAAGCGGAGTCTGAACCGCCGCTGGTCAAGCTTTGAAATTTGGACTAGGACGTTTGCTTCCTTGAGACATTCCTACACTTGTTTTTCGGTGAGGCTGCTGAGTCAGCGCTCACACATAAACAGGAAATGGAATGTCAAGGGTGCCCGATTTCCTCTTTCTGGGGAAAACTAGAGGAATTTCAAAAAATAATTAAGAAAAACCGGAAAAGAAATGGAAGGAATATCGAAAGGAAATCGCCAAAATACAATGAAAATCAGTCATTAATCAAGAAAACGAACCCGTTGACCTACTGCGAAAACAATCAATGCCCCAAATTGACACATTCGTATTGTTGGACCTCGTCACTTTCATTTGTTTACTTTATGTGCTGTTTGTCTAAGCATCTGTAAATGATCCACTCTGTCGCCGAGGTCAAGGTGCGCTTCCCGTCCATCCCAAAAGAAACGCTTTTTCTCTCTCGCAAACCTCCCGTTAATGGGCTTTTTATTAAAACGCAGCGGCGACACGGAGGCTAATGAGTTTGTTTGAAAGGAGCACAGCAGATTGAGGCGTTAACCGCCACTTATTCAATTTCCGGGCACCGAATCAAAGCGCTTATTTCGCATTTGGCCTAATGCGAGCTAATTGTTTGTTAGCGGCGGAGTGGAGCGGACGCGCGGGAAATCAAACCAAGCGGTCGATGACATCTGCGCTCAGCTCCGCTTTTTTTGATTGGCCGCCACTGACGGTGACGGACGTCCGGTTCCGATGGATTGGACGCCCGTCGGCGTCGACAATCCCGGGCAGGGAGTTTTTTTGTCTGTTCTTTTAAGCGTCACCGGGAACGCCGCTCGGCATGCAAATGAGGCCGCCGGGCCACATTAATGCGAGCGCGCTAGCTCACCGGATGGCTTAAAGGACGCTCGGATGAGTCTTGTTCCCTCGCAGGTGGGAGATTTCATCCGGTGAAGGTTTACTCACGCTTGATGGCAGGCTACTTAAGAAAAGGGCGGTGCATCAGAGGCAGCAAATTCCATCCATTTACCTGTTCTTTTACTTCTCAAAAGGCAATTTTATGTTTTCAGTTTTTATGTTGTTTTGTATGCATTCATAAAATATTCTGCTTTTTTATCTTTGAAAAAGACACAGTTAGTGTTATTCTGTTTTTTTAAAAAAATGGGATTTCTTCGGTGCGCCGCACAGCCCGTGCCGTTTGACCGATCGGCACCGTTCGAATATTGAAATGACCGTAATTTTCATGCGACGCAGGGAATTTTTCCAACGACCCCGAAAAATTTTCCATTTGCCCTTAAATGCCGATTTTCCCCCGATTAAAAAAAAAATCAAAATCAAAATATATGTAGTCCTACAAATTTTGACCATTTCACATAATTTGGACATCAAAAATTCTAGGACGGTGAGGGGCATAAAAGTTTTATATATAATTTGGGAAAAAAATTACTTCCCCGGAAATTTGCCAAAAACTTTCCCATTCATTTTTAATGGGATGCAACATTCAAATTTCCCATTCACTTCCAATGGAATTTACGTTGCATTGATGCCACTGACCGCCATGTATATTGAATCTATTGATGCAAATGTACTTGGATTCAATTGACGCAATTGTAAGTCGATGCCATTGACAGCCATGGACGTCCAAATTTCCCATTCATTTCCAATGGCATTAACATTGCATTGGTCCAATTTAGACGGATGCAATTGACGGCCATGTATGTCAATTGTATTGATGCCAAAGTACTTGGATTCCATTGACGCATATGGATGTCGATGCCATTGACGTCCAAATTTTCCATTCATTTTCAATGGCATTTACTTTGTTTGATGGCATTGACGGCCATGTTTGTCGATTTCTATTGATGCCAATATACTTGAATTCCATTAACGCAATTGTAAGTCAATGCCATTGACGGCCGCGGAAGTCCAAATTACCCATTCATTTTCAATGGCAAAAAACAAAAAAACAAAACAAAAAATGTCCTCAAATCAACAGGAAATATGACTAGGATATGACTAGGACACGCCCTCCAAATGTCCCCAAATTACCTGATGTGACCAGGACTGCCCCCCCAAATGTCCACAATTGACCTGTTATGACCAGGACCTGAAATTGTCCCCGAAATGTCCCCAAACCAAGCTGGGCGGGGCTAAGATCTTTATCTCCACACAGCAAGACCCAGAGTAATTTCTCCAGAAATTGCAGTTTCTAGTTTCCATGATTTTTGTTTTGCTTTAGATTGCTTTTTTTTTATTTTATCTGTTCATAGAGGAAATTGGCTGGACCTGAACATTTTTGCCATGCTTTCATGATTATCACGAGTATGTTGATGTTAGTGCTGGTAAAAGTTTCCACGGCGCCATCAACAGCAGAGAGGGGAGGCCAACAACGAGGCACCGGTGGCAGCGAGCGTCGTTAGTCTGACTGACTGAACAGCAACAGAGCTTTTGTGTCTGCGTCACGCACACGCCGCTTACGTCAGCGCCCGACTCAAAGCCCTAATTGAAACCCAACCCAAGCCTGGGCCAACCGGTGAATCATCACGATTCCCCGCTCCTGACGACGATAGACGTCCAGTACGTTTGAACGGTCAATAGCGGAGAATGAATTAAGAATCCGCTGCGGACACAAAATGGCATCCTGTAATTTTAGCGACCGGTTTTAGCGACACGCCCTTATTAGCACATTCTTTGGCTTCGATTCAAAATTGTCTGAAGTTTGAATCGGAATTTCTTTAAGATACGGCAACAAGTGGGATTGCGAGGTAAAGGCGAGAATAGGATGACTTTCACTTTCAGACGCCGTTATGATGTAAGACGCAAGATAAGCAGACGGTAGTTAAGAGTTTTTCCCAATGACAACATTCAAGATGACTAACGACACACTTTTGGCCTTAGTTCCAAAATGGCCGCTTCACAATTGTATATTTTCTGTTTACATTTTGTTGCATATTCAGAATTTTTTTTCTAAGACTGAGGTTGTTGTTTGTTTTTTTTTTATTGCATTCACTTTGGCATTTCTTGAAGTTTCTGATTTTTTGGGGGGGCAGAAAACATCGCTATATACTGTATTTTAAAACTTTTTCTTCATTTACATGTACTGTATTTAGTTTGTATATTTTTATTTTCGACATGCTTTTTTTCTTGTTGATTTTGGCTGAGAACATAACGACAGCTGTAAGTGGTACGTGTCGTTGTGTTTGGTCATACACAGTTCTGATATACACAATGTGTCCTGACAAAGAAATTGTACTAGTGTTTTGATTCAATCGCCTGGACTAAAACATTTCTCGGAATGTACCGAAACAAAAGCTTTCGACATTTGAATCTACGGGTTCTCCTCACTATTATTTCTACCTCCTGGTCGCTATTATTTATGGAAACAACACATGTTTCAGAGACACTGATGGTGATAGACGTCCAATCCGACTGGAGTGGGGAGAGACGGCAGCCCCGCAGTCTAGATGGATTGGACATCTATCGCAGAAGCAGGTGTTTTGAAGCGACAGGTGCCGAAACTGACCTCGTTGGACGGCATGCTGACCACACCTGTGGACCTCCTCTTCTCCCTCAGCTTCCTCTTCTCGATCTGCCCTTTGCCCTTCCTGGCGCTGGGCCCGCTGCTCTTTTTCTCCTTGCTTTTCCCGGACGGCGACGGAGACTCGGTCGGGCTTCCCCGCTCCGGCGATTCGCTCTTGGGGTTGTGCGGTTCCTCCGCCGTGTGGCAGTTCCCCGACGAACCCGCCCCGGTGGCGGCGGCGATGTCCCCCAGCATTTTGGCTCTCATCTTCTCCCGTTTGGCCTTCCACTCCTCCAGGAAGTCTGTAGTGGCGCTCGACTTGAAGCCGCCGGTGGCCATGTTCGCTTTTTTAGTATCAATTTCAACAGTAACTTTCTCCTCCACTAAAGGCGCCGCATTCCTCGGCTTCTCGCCCCGGGAGGTTTTGGCAGACGAGCGCAAGATTGGCGAAAAACGACTCCTGCGAAAGCGTTGATGTTAAAAAGTCATTCAACAGTCGCGAAAATTCCCTTTTGAAGCACGACTCGAGCGGTACTCACCTGTGTCCGTTTGTTTACTTCCTGAAAGTTACATAGCGGAGCTTTCGACCAGGTGTGCCCGACTTGTGCTCGCCTGACTGCGGTGCGGTGTTGTGTGGCGCTGCGAGAGTAGAGCAGCCGCCGTCGCACTCCGGAAATGGGCGAAGATTTCCGAGCGGGGCCGAAGCGCTCCTGGGAAAACAACCGCCTCCGATGTGACATTTACGACCTCGTAAAGTGCTGGGAAATATGATAACGACGTTGTTACATCAACAAGTGTCATCAACGGAGCGATCGAAAGTTTGTTGACTTTATTTATTTGCATAACACTGCAAGATCGCGACGTGAGGTCGGCTATTAGGAGGAACTTTAGTCACAAGAATGTTTTTGAGTCACAACAACGCATTGTTCGCTCCCACGCTTGCCAGTTAGCTCTCAGCTAGTCATTTATATTCCCCGATTCCCAGCTGTATTATTTGAAATGATCGTCATGCGCAGATGTATATATTTTAAAAAAAACAAAGAAATACGGCCAATTCTGTTGGCTCAAATCGACGCATTGAGTGCCATTGACGATGAGACACGTCCATTCCATTTTTACGGGGTTCGAATGATCACCCCGCTCAGAAATTCCAGGGCCGAAGCAACAAACTCCGTAGACCGAAGCAACAAACTCCGTAGACCCTTACTGGAATAGTTGTCTTTTAGAACTTTATAGCAAGGAAAAGCAATCGCACACTGCCACCCCTTCTAGTTCAAATTGATTGGACACCGATGATAAGACGTCCAAACAATTTGGAGGCAATGGCAGCTAATAATTGCCCAACTCGACACAATGATTAATGCCATTTCGTTCGGAACATTGTCGCCGTCTTGTGGCAGCATTGAGTATTGCACGCAGGAAACATGGTCCGTCGCTCCAATATTTTTCAGAATTTTAACAATTTTTTTTACACACTGGTGCATAAAAAGGAGCAAGACTTTACAATGTACAAGTTTATTTTTAATGAACTCTTCAGTGGATTGTTGTCACAGCACAGCTTGCATGTATTAGGCCACACACCTATTTTACAAGAAAACCAGTCTGTCATCAGTCTATTTTGTCGCATCGAACTTTTTTTCTTCTTGGGCTAAAATATGCTTAAAGGCCACTGAAATGCATCAAAGTTGGTGTGGAATTTTCAACGGCGTTTTGGACTCCCGGTGTCGACGTGCACAAAGACTTTTTGTAAAAAGGAGGCTAAGGTACAAAACAAAACAGGACAGCCATGTTGGGGCAAAATTAAGAAAATGAACTATAGTCGAGCACTTTTCCCCCCCAACACTTTAAAAAAGGAGAACAAAAAAACTCACTCATCCCGCTTTGAAACCTGAAACACTTTGAACCTCGGATTGAAAAAAATAAGACACCTGCTTGTCCTGTGTGGAATTGGTATACTTTTAATAGTAAGACTCAGCATGAACTGCTCTCAAACAAAAACATACAGCCTTATGTATATACACATATATGTTTTCTATATATGTATTTACACATAGCTTCACTCAGTACCTGTTAAAACAAGGTGACAAATACAGAGTATAAACCAACTAACACTACAAGCCAAAAAAAAAACAAGGGGGAGAAAGTGAAAGAGTGACACGTCCGACTAACAGAGTGATTTCTTTAAAGCATAAAAAACAAAATAATAATGCATATTGCACATTCAGTGAAAGCTTAAATTCCACCTGCTCCGCCTCCTCCAGATTTCTTGTTTGTGTCCGTTTCTTTTCCCTCTCGGCAGTAAAACCAACGGCGAGGGGAGGTGACGAGTGTGCGCGAGTGCGAGTGAGTGCACGCGTGAGGATGAAGAGGAGAAGAAGAAAAAAAAAAAAGACAGGAAGTGGCACTTCTCAGGGAGGGAGGAAGAAACAAGGGGGCACAGCACACTTACGACAGGAGGGAAATTAAAGGCGGCGTGGCACAAATAAAACCAGGTGTTGTCGTCGTCGTCGTCATCAACAATAATAATAATAATAATAATAATAATAATTGTTCCTCAAGAGCGATCCTCTTTATGTACAACTAAGGCTTACTGGTTAAATAGACGTCGGGCTTGTAAACGAGGGATGGAGGGGAAGTTCTGATGTCTCTTGCAATTCTAAATGTGCAATTCCATTAGTCACTGGCAGAGGGCGCTAGAGGGGCGGGCGGTGGCGGTGGTGGGGCTCTACTTGGAAAGCTTGCTAATGACTCGAATGAGCGCGCCGTTCTCGTCTTTTAGCCTCTGGTTGTCCGCTTTCAAGTCGGGAAGCGTCTGGAAAAAAAAAAAAAAAGAAGACAAAAAAAGGCGCTGAGACACGTTTGACCACACCAAATCAAAGGAGGAGAAAAGCCATGCACGTTCAAACTCCAAACACTGCAAAGAATAAAACACAAAATGGCCGCCGCCAACACTCTGTACCGCTACGCGGACAAAAGTATTGGAACACTTCATTTCAAATTGAGTCAACCAAGAAGTGCGCAGCAGAGACAGATGTCCAAAGACTGGACATTTTTCACCGTCGATGGCGCCGAAACTTCCTCTCGCGTGCGTGTGTCCCAATACTTTTGCGACCATCTATCGGACGTCTGACACTTGTCAAGTGCAGATGAACAAACATCCGTCGGGCCGAACAATACGGCCGAAAGACGGGAACCAAATGGCTGAAGGAAGTTGTCATTTGTCCCGCCAAAATCAATTTGTCGAAGAACGGGGTCAAGTGGGGGTCTCGCCACTTCATGCAAATACAAACTAGGGATGAACGATTGCACCCAAGTCAGCCTTTATTGTCGCATACTGACATAGTCCAATGACTGAGTAAAAAATCAATCAATCGTCCAGCCCGAGCTTCGACTAAAGACCCCTGCGAGGAAAACATCAACTGCAGGGAGCTGAAAACCAGTCAGGCACCTGTGGGTGGGGGCAGGGGAGTTGGGGGATAAGGGGGAGTGAAAGCGCGGCCCCGCCTTTAGAGGTCGACGGCGGGCAGTTGGCCGCAGGCGGCCTGCGAGAGCTTCGCCACCACGCGGGCCAGCGCTCGGTTCTCGGCCTGCAGCCGCTCCTTAACCTGACGCAGAGTCTGAACCTGCTTTACCTGGGGGAGGTTCTGAGGGAGCAGCCACATACAACAGCCGCACAACCACAAAAACAAGAAGAAGAAACGTGGCCGAGAAGAAGAAGAGGAGGAGGAGCACATGGACAGAAGAAGGGAGCGACAGGAGAAGAGGAAGACAAGCAAAGAGAAAAGAAGATTGTTAGAAAATGGAGGACAGACTTTGGACCCTTGTGGACTCGCTTCAACAACACCCTGACTTAACAATACAGTAAACAATGATCCACAACGCCCTCTGGTGGCTGTTGATAGAACAACAATATAAATACAATTTCTAAAGAAAAATTTTTTACCTTGAGTTCCTCCTCCATCTCAGAAATTTTCCTTTCGAGAGCTCGTCTTTCCTGTCAGATGACAAAGACCGCAAAAATCAGCCTTTTTTATTTTTATGCGCGACCAGAGGTAACAAAGCGTGCCGTGCGCAAACGCACACGTGAGGCGTCTACAAGCGTCAGCCATTAACACTCTGTGATCAACGTGTGGTCGAGGTCATTTTTCCACTCTGTGGTGACATGCGCCATGATCAAAACACACAGACAATATAGATATAGGAGACGTCCGGACAAGTGTCGAGCGCACGCGACATCGGAGAAGACGACGGAAGGAGGTGAAGGTGGCGCGCGGCGGCTACCAGTGACAGCAGCAAAAAAATTCAAATAGTCAAGTCGGTTTCAATTCATACCAGCGCCCAGATGATACTGAGGCCTGCTCGTCACCTTCGGATATATTACAAATAAAACGAGTCAAATATCATATCTTTTTATATTGCATTTTTCAAACTTAACCGCTGGCATTATTTGTATATGACTCGTTAAAGTAAATATAGGGGTATTTAATAGGGTTGGGCATCGTTTCAAATCGAACGATTCCGCTTTCGTGTTTCGATTTCGAACGATTCTCGGTTCAGATTCTTTTAAGAAGCATGGTCAAAAAAAAAAAAAAAAAAAAAAAAAAAAAAAAGGCAGGGTGAAAAACGTAGTTTAAAAATGTATGAGCTGTTTTTTTTTGGTCCTCTCTTCACTTTTACCATTATTTTGTAATCTTTCATTTGTCTATGTACATTAAAAAAATTAATAAAACATCTGGAAAAAAAAATGTATTAGGTTATATTAATGTCTTAACTTTTTAAAAATATATATGAATTCAAAATTTACTATTATTATGAATTTAAGATTTTTGATTATTATTAATAATACAATTAATATGAATTTTATGAAATATAGGAACTTCTCACAGGGTTATTTTTAACTTGTATATGGCGGAAAACACAGACAAGACTGAAAAAGCTTCTGCTCTTGCACCCCTTTTTAAAATAAACTGCTGTATTTTAAGCCAAAATAACTGTTGTGCTTGATAGAACAATATATCAATGTCTTCACAGTGGGTATCAGGTGCTTTTCAGCATGCGCATCTTTCGTGGTACGCCAGACCCACTTAGCGTGTTTGTTGCCAAAAAGCTCAATCTTAGTCTCATCTGACTAAAGCGCACGGTCCCAGTTGAAGCCCCAATACCGCTTGGCGAACTCCAGACGTTTGAGTTTATGATTGTGAGTGAGGAAAGGTTTTCTCTGTGCATGCCTCCCAAACAGCTTGTTGGCGTGTAGACAGCACCTCATACCCACTGTGAAGTATGGGGGTGGGTCAGTGATGCTGTGGGGCTGTTTGGCTTCCAAAGGCCCCGGGAACCTTGTTAGGGTGCATGGCATCATGAATGCTTTGAAATACCAGGACATTTGAAATCAAAATCTGTTGCCCTCTGCCCGAAAGCTGAAGATAGGTCGTCACTGGGTCTTTCAGCAAGACAATGACCCTAAACATATGGCCAAATCTACACAGAAATGGTTCACCAGACACAAAATCAAGCTCCTCCCATGGCCATCTCAGTGCCCAGACCTCAACCCCATGGAAAACCTGTGGGGTGAGCTGAAGAGGAGAGTAGAGAGGAGAGGACCCAGGTCTCTGGATGATTGAGAGAGATTCTGCAAAGAGGAATGGCTGAAGATCCCTCTTTCTGTCTTTTCCCCATCTTGTGAAACATTATAGAAGATTAGGTGCTGTGTTGTTGGCAAAAGGGGGGTGTACAAAGTATTAACACCAGGGGTGCTAATAATTGTGACACACATTATTTGATGTCAAATAATTATTTCTTTATGTGGGATTTTTTTTCCCTCTGAATAAATGCACTTGAATTGAAGGTTGGATTTTTCTCTTTTTTCCCATTAAGGTCCCGTATAAAATGTTAGAAGCTAATAAACACATAATTATTATAAATCCAATAATTATGGAGGGCACTGTATAATACGTTGAAGGAGAGATGAGCGCGTCCGGCTAGGATGCTTAGTGATGTGATATGTTTTCACTGCTACGAGTTCATTAAAAAAGTAATTGAATGCTTCTTTCTAAAGAAGCAACACAACAGATTCCAAAACAAAAATCCTTTTAATACTGTTGATTTTAACGGAGGCGTCTACTGCTTTAAGATGGCGGCTGTATACTAACACCAGGAAGTCTGTCATTTCGCATCTTCTTCTCTTTATATGTTCTAACGCCACCAAGTCTGTCATTTCGCATCTAATTCTATTTACATGTGATATCGACCACAGCCGGACGTAATAATAGGATTTACGCTCCATACCATTCCATCATCTACCGCTTAATCCGGGGTCTGTTCCCTGGGACAGCAGAAGACAGACGTAATGTATTGTTTTACTTACCTGGTTCTGTCGGCGCAGCGTGTCAACTACGTAACACTCAGCTAGCTTTGCACTTGGCACATATTCCATGAAGCCGGTCGTGCAGCCACCTTTGAATGATATAGTCGTGTTGCAAATGTTGCACTGAGCCGACTGGTCATTTTTTATTTTATAAAGTTAAGCAAAACTTTTGAGCGCCGCCGCCGCACCGTGTCCATGGTTGTAATCAAGTTGCAATGTACAAACACGCGCTTCTTGTGGCTTCTTCGTGGTTTTCGGCAGCACGCTCGGCGTTTAGGGCATCGAAACGCGGAATCGAAATTTAACAATTCGACGGTTCCGGGAGAACCGGAGTGTTACAACCGGGTCCCATCGATGCTCAATGCCCAACCCTAGCGTTTAATCATATTGATTACACTACAGAGATATTGATGTTTGGAAAAAAATGTATACTTGAATTTGTTAAATGTAATTTCAGGCATCGAGGGGTTAAACTGGGAAGATTGGCTGTGAATTCTCATGTTTTAACACCACGGATGACGCTAGACGTCTGATCCGTTTTGACTGGAATGGTTTAATCGCCCCTTCCGGTCAAAATGTATCCGATGTCTAGCGCTGTCAATGAGTTCCACATTTGAGGGTTTGAGAAGTGAGGTGGGTCGTGTTAATGGTGAATTACCCTTTTCTCCATTTCAAGCTGCGACCTGTCGGCGTAGCGTTCCTGCCTCTGCAAAAACAAAATGGAGTAAGAAAGGATGAAGGTTTGCGGCGACGGCCAGAAGAAAGACGACGCACCTGCGTGGCCTTCTCCAGTTGCAGCTTCAAGTCGGCCAGCTCCAGGTCCGTGTCACGTAACTGCGCCTTCAGCCTCTCGTTCTCAGCAACGATTTGCTCGTAGAGCTGAGAAGAATCCCCCGAACATTTTAGTATCGCCGACTCGGTCGCCACGCCGTTTCGTCTACCTTCTTGTAGTCGGTGGCGTCGTCTCTATCCAGCCGGCTGGAGTACGTCCTCCGACTTTCGCCGTAGTTGCGGCCGAGCGGGGAGTCGTTGCGGTCCAGGGAGGGCGCGGGGGCGGCGCCGTCGGTCCTGCCACGGGAGTGGACATTGAAAGGCGGCTCGGAACCAAAACCAACTTAACAAAAGGCCAACTCACCTGGACAACCTGTCCACGTGCTAGAGAAGACAAAAAACAGGCATTTAGAAAATAAAAATATCAATGGAAATTCTTATTCTGTCAACTTCAGAGAAGGCAACCAATCACATTTTAGTCAAGCAATTTTAGGGACAAAATGGATCGAATAGGACTCAAAACTAATTACAATTTTTAAAAGGTTCACACTTCTGAGTAGGAGTTCCAAAAAAATCGATTATTAAATGCATCGTGATTCGACACGTGACGATTCGATTACGATTCATAAAGGTTCAAAAAACGATGATTTTTTTTCCCCCATCATAACATTATGACAGCCGCTCGTAGCGGAACGAAATTCAAGACATGTCTGCCGCACGGACGCACGCACAACGTTATGACGGATGCTCCCGGTTACTGGGAGAGAGATTTACTCCTTTTTAAAAGACTGGAAAATACATTTCTGTATGAGACAGACGGGGAACCGGCGGTCGCGCTTCTGTGCGCAAGTTATTTTTTAGAGCGAGAGGGGAAGAGAGATAGTTTGTTGCTCCTTGTCTTTCAGATGTCCAGCAGTAGTTTTAAGCATTTCAATTGAAAAATGTCCTGAGTATGTTGCAAAGAACTGTGTGCGTCTATAAGAGGTGAGTACACGGACCCTCTTGTACAGTTTAGCCTTTATTGTTGTTGTTTTTGAGATGTTAATAGTTAGCGCTAAGCAGCTTAAAAATTAATTAATCACAATTAATCGCAATTCAAACCATCTATAAAATATGCCACATTTTTCTGTAAATTATTGTTGGAATGGAAAGATAAGAGACAAGATGGATATATACATTCAACATACGGTACATAAGGACTGTTTTTGTTTATTATAACAATAAATCAACAAGATGGCATTAACATTATTAACATTCTGTTAAAGCAATCCATGGATAGAAAGACTTGTAGTTCTTAAAAGAAAAATGTTAGTACAAGTTATAGAAATTTTATATTAAAACCCCCTCTTAATGTTTTCCTTTTAATAAAATTTGTAAAAACTTTCAATCAAAAAATAAACTAGTAGTCCGTCATTGTTGATGTCAATAATTACTTACACAATGCTCATGGGTTCTGAAGCCTATAAAATCAGTCGCACCCAAGCGCCAGCAGAGGGCGGCAAAACTCCATAAAACACAACAAGTCAGAGTTTCATTGTACTGCCATTTAAATCTCTCTGAGCGGGGCATCTGCGTTAATTGCGTCAAATATTTTAACGTGATTAATTTTAAAAATTAACGCCCGTTAACACGATAATTTTGACAGCCCTAATTTTTACATTTAGGCACTCCTGCAATCGTCACACCTTTTCTGTTACAAACTGACCCTGGCCCCAATCAGAGAAGGGAAAAGTTATGTGGCCCTCACAGGAAAAAGTTTGGGGACCCTCGGTGTAAAACTATGATTTAGTACAGCGTTAACACTACAAACATGCGAAATAGTACAGAAATCTGTTGTCGCAAGTGCTGCCTGGGAGCCGACAGGTGTGTGTGCGCGTGGGCGGGCAGGGAGAAAAGAAAGTGCGCGCGCTGTAATGGGTGTGTGTGTGGTGGTGTTGTTTTTTATGTGCTTAGCAATAAACTCCATGGGTTAAAAGTGATCAAGAGCAGTTGTGATTTCCACCTGTCTCTCCAAGAGTTACACAAGGGAGGTAACACTGTGAAAAGAAATTCATTCCACTAGTGTAAATTGTATTGTTTTGTTGTTTTGTCAACAAAACAATACAATACTTATTTAAAATACGTACTCCCTTAAAAATGGTTAATAATAATTATAATAATAAAATATATTAATAAAAAAGCAGCTTAAGGGCAGCTTTTTGTTGTATGGGCATGTTTCCATCGTTCCTGTTGAATCATAAGATATTTTAAATAATGGACATAAATTTATTTGGCTACTTTATTAATCAGTAATGTACGATGCATCGATAATCGCGATAACCGTGATCATTGTCAATACCGTGATCATCGTTTAAAAATTGAATCGTAATCGAATCGAGGGGTGCCTAAGATGGCACACCTCTACTTTCAAGTGGTTGTGTTGATTAAGTTCCCAAAATGCAACGAGACTGACCTCATTTCTTTTCAATGTCCGATTGCTCTTTTAAAAAGGACAAATGTCTTTGCCATTAAAAGGAATTAAGTAGGGAGAGGTCAATCTTGAAGTTGGCTATCAAAGACGGGGGGTCTCGACATCTCGAAACGGTAAAAAAAAAAAAAAGTCTCGCTGGATTTGAAATGTCAATGAGCCATTTTGCGTCACCTCTCCCTTGATGCTGCCCTCCTCCGAGTCGGACCGCTGCTCGGGGTCGTTGTCGTCGCCCTGCGAATCATCGGGACGACTCACGTAAGGAACCGGCTTTTATTGGAAATATCAGAGTCGGGCGACGGCGCCTTACATCTTGGGTCCAAAACGAGACGCCGGTGGATCGTCGCTTCTCACGGGGCCGCCGGCGATCCCGGATGGAGCGAGGCTGAGACTTGTCGTCTCCCTCCTTCTCCTCCTCCTTTTTGTCCGATTCTAAGGGAGACGGCAACATTGACGGCGGATGGTGCGCTCAATGACTTTGAGGAGCGCGGGCGGACCTTTCTCGGTATCCCTGGAGGAGCGGCCGTAAGAGGAAGAGATGCCCGTCAGGCTGTTGGGCCTGTTGAGCGAGCCGGGGGTCAGCGCCGTGCTGGAGTAGGACGGGGCCGAGGCAGTGCTGACGGTGGAAACCGGGGACGAGGCGGCAGAGGACGTGGTCCGGTAACGCTGGTCGGTAAGAAAGAGAGACCTCCGTTTTAATGCTGAAAAGTGTCGCATTAAAGAAGAACGTACGTCTTCAAAGCTGCGGTATTTTGGTCGGTACTCGTCGTCCTTCAGCTCTAACTCTTTCTTCTCCTCCTGCTGCTGCTGCTTCTCTTTGTCCTGCTTCTCCTCCTCGCGGCTTTTTGTGGCGCGACTCCTGCCGATGGTCTTCTCGGCCTCTTGCAGGTCAGTCAGAGTGACGCCCTGACAAAAAGAGAAGTCTCTTTCGGTTCGGTTCTTTTATTTAGCGGCGGGGGTCGAACAACACACCTGTGTGGACCTCCTGGTCTGGCGGGCCTGTCTGGAGCGGGCTTTCCTCTGAGATTCGGATTCTTCGTCTCGTACGGGTGTCAGGTAGGACCTAAATGTAAGAAAAGGAATAATGTAATTTCCTGAATATAACGCGCACTTTTTTTCCCCAAAATCATGTGTGTGTCCGTCACCCAAATAACAATAGTTCCTATTGTTACGGTCGTGTCTGTTTTATCTTGTCTTGAAAAAAACTAGAATACTTTGAGTGCCGTGTTCAACGTTTTCTTTCTTGCTTTCAATGAACTTCAATGCTGACAGTTCGGCTATAATGTGACGCTCTTTTGTCTAGCCTCAGCGGCCCTCTGGCTCATAGACAATGACACCATAGATATGACAATACAGCAGCATGGATCCACCAGTGCCACAAAATAGCATAACATAGAATACCAATATGTCACAGTGTCGACAGCGATGAGCTCTCTCGGATTTCCGACTTCTTGGATTGAATGTGAAATTTTTATCAATTAACAGGGTGCACATTTGAGACCTTGGTGCCTAGGGTGTTAGTTGGGTCCTCCTCAAAATTGGTGAGAATGTTCATGAGACATATAAGATCTTAATTTCTCAAAACTGAGTTTTCATTCACGGGCCTGATGACCTGAGCAGGGTGCCAAAGTCGGCCGTTTTTTTGACAAAACGCCAAATTCAGAAAATGACTACCGTAATTTCCCCGAATATAACGCGCACTTTTTTTCCCCAAAATCAACTTGTAAAATCACGGTGCGCATTATAAACGGGTACATGGATGGAGACAGAAATATATATATGTATAAACCGATTTTTTGTTTTTATTGACACGGCCAAGTTGTGTTGAAGAAACGTATGCGGCGATCCGTTGCCGACCATTACGGTACGTGACGTCACCATTTTGTTTCGGAATACTTCACGCTGATCGGCCGAATGATTTCGTCTGTGTTAAATTCTGCTTTTTTCACTCTTCATAAAGCACAGAATTTAGTTTCTTGAACTCATTTGAGTCAACGTTTATTGCAGCTCCGCAACTCGGACCATAACAAACGTAACAACAGACTTCCTGTGTGTGTCCGTCAACTAACCCAAATAACAATAGTTCCTATTATTACTGTCGTGTCTGTTTTATCTGGTCTTGAAAAAAAACTAGAATACTTCGAGTGCCGTGTTCAACGTTATATTTCTTGCTTTCAATGACCTTAAATGCTCTTTTGTCTAGCCTCAGCGGCCCTCTGGCTCATAGACAATCAAAACATAGATATGACAATACAGCAACATAGATCCACCAGTGCCAAAACATAGAACAACATAACACAGAATACCAATATGTCACAGTGTCGACAGAGATGAGCTCTCTCGGATTTCCAACTTATGTTCTCACTTTCATTTTACCGTATCAATCCATGGAAGAAACATTTATTCATCATGATGAAAGGAGCAAGTTATACAGCAGCCTTTAAAAGAAAAGTCACATCTGTTTTGTTTTCTCCGAGATTCTGGTAAGTTGGAGAAGTTGTCAAATCATATTATTACCGTGCATATTGTCAGTTTATGCTAATGTTTTGAACTACCAATATGCTATGCTTGTGCTGTGTTTCACCAGTCAGTAAAATGACATTTCTGTATCTGTACACGAGCTCTGTTTTCTTGTATTCTTCTATTTATCGGTGCTAAAATTAGGGTGCACGTTATAAACGGGTACAATAATTTTCCCTAGATTTTACAAGTAAATTTGGGGTGCGCATTATACACGGGTGGGCCTTTAATTCGGGAAATTACGGTAGTTAAAATTTCATAGCATTCTCCGTCTCGTCTTCCGCTTACCTGCGTCGTTCGGGGCCCGTTCCCGTGGTGCCAAAGGTAGTAGTGGTCGACGTTGTGGTGGTGGTAGAGCCAGTGTTTATGGTGGGGGTGACGGCGGCCGACTCCCGTTCCTTGTCCCTTTCCCTCTCCGCGCTCTCCTCAGACCAGTACCTGCTGGTGAGACCGGCGGAGCCGGTGCGCGTGGAGGCGGAGCCCGGGCCGCGTTGGCCCGCGGGCGAGGTAACCGATGATGAGGTGGTGGTCGTCGCGGAGGACGAGGCGGCCGCGGTCGTCGGGGAGCTCGAGTCGTCGTTTCGTCTGCCGAAAGAGCCGCTACGGGGCGGAAACGTCCGTCGGTTTACGTAGGCGCCCAAAGGGATCGATTGCTTTACTTTTAGGTTTGGAGGCCGGCGTCGGCCGCCGTTAAAATCGGCGGCCCGACGAGTGGCGCGTGAGCAAATGGGTGTACCTGCGATAAATGCTGTATGACTGGTAGTGGGAGGCGGGCGGCTGCCAGGGTTTAGTGTTACAGGTGTTAGGGTCCAAGCTGGAGGTGGACGAAGACTTGGCCGGCACGTCCCGCGTGCTGCCGCTCCGCCCTAGCGCTAGCGTGTGGGACGTGCTGGCCGTCGAAGAAGCGTGTTAACCGTGGAGATGCCATACAAACGGGACACGCCGTTGTTGCATTCATGTCAACGGCGGCCACAATTTGAAAAGCCCTGATGTGACATGAATGCAACACGCCTGCAGACGACTTTGCGAAAGCGGTGCCCGTGAAAAGCGTGACAACACGGAAGCATTTCTTCTTTTGCCGGTGGCCGCTCACCTTCGCTGGTAGCTGGAGGTTCTGTTGGTGGAGGCGGTTCCTTCGTTGTTCTTCTGTTCGTCTTCCCAGCGCCGCCGGGTGTACGAGCCGCTACGGATCAGCGCGCCGGAGTCCCTGAACGCACGCCGATACCGTTAAGTGGTTCACGGATCGGACGGTCCGATCCGTTCGAACGGGCGCGGCCGCCTGCCCTTCCCGGTTCAAAAGCATCGGACGTCTACGGCTTCAAAATCTTGCGGATTTTCACCTGTTCTCCTTCTCGTCAATATCCGACGCGCTGGCCAATCTTCTTGGAATAGTCGGTGCCACGTAGGCGAGTCGAGTTCCTTTGTCCTTCTCCTGCAAAAAGTTTCACGGTCGGTCACGCAAATCTGACGGGGCGTCTGGCGAGCGCGCACCTTCTCTTTGTCTTTGTTGTCCAGCGAGGACGAGAGGCGCGGGCTGGAGGCCGAGCGCATCACCCCGGAGGTGGCGTCCTTCTCCTGCTGCGCCTCTTTGGCGGCCGTGATCTCGGCCAGCGCGCCGTAGCTGCCCGTCTTGCGCAGGCCCAGGCGCCACGACGACGGCGACTCGTCCTTGCGATCATCCTCCGCTTTGGACGACACTTTGGCGGCGGGTTGGGTGGCCACCTGCGAGGCAGGGGGACGTTATTAAATCACAATCAGTATGAATATTATTTAAGTGAAGAGTAGTGTTAAGAATCAGGTATTCGGGACATGCCAGTTAAGAGGATCACATCTAACCAGATTATTCCTTCTTCTAACTTCAAGGCAGAAGTGGGAGTGGTTAGACCAGCTATTGGTCAGTAGGTCATTTTAAATACCGTAATTTTCGCACGATAAGGCGCACCTGACTATAAGCCGCTACCCAACAAACTTGGCACAAAAAACTTTCTTCATAGATAAGCCGTAGCAGTCCTCACTGCATTAAGGGATATTTACACCAAACCGGTAACATTTTATTTGACAGCGGTATTATACGACTGTCATAAGACCAGATGAACCACCATGAAGCTTCATTGCTTCAAGAAGCTTCAACTGGCCTCCCTTGGGGGAGACAGTAAACCTCTACTGCCACCTGCTGTCAACACTGTCGCTGTATAACATGCCTCCTAGCATGCATTGCAGCGCTACAGATGTTAATTGCAATCAAAATTCATGTTCTGTGCTCATTATCTTGTCAGTTACTGTTCTAGTTGTTTCATTAATTGCTAGTTATGGTATTTGGTAACACTTTATTTGACAGTGGCGCCATATGACTGTCATGAGACAATAGGAGTGGGAACTTCTTGGTACCTCACGACACGATATGCGATACAAAGCTCAGGATAACGATCTGACGATTCAACGATTATCGATACATTGGTCAGGAAATCATTCTACAAACAACTAACAGAAAAACAAGCTTCAAGTGTGAATTGGAATGAGTTTATCACTAGTAGACGTCCAATCCATTTGAACTGGGAGGGTGGCAGCGAATGAACATTCGTTCAATGCCAGGCAATTAGGTAATTTTGGGCCATATAAGGTCTCACTGGAACAGCACAAAACAAAAGTTCCAGCGTCATCACCTTGTCCAATGCAGATTCTTGACTCTTGACAAGGTGATGTTGCTGGAACTTTTGTTTGGTGCCGTTCCAGTGAGATTTACAATGATAACTGCCTTAAGAAAACCTCAAAATTCCTTCAGTCCTTGATATGGGGCTGTGTGTCAGGCAAAGGCACTGTGGTTAAATCTTCACTAAATACAAAAGTTTACATTGAAATTTTAGACAGCTTTTTTATCCCCTCAATTGAAAATATGTTTGTCATTTTCCAAGATGACAATGCATCATGACACAGAGCTAAAACTGTTCAAGCATTCCTTGGAGAAAGACTCATCCGGTCAATGTAATGGCCTGCAAATAGCCCAAATCCCAACCCTATTGAACATTGACACTAGAGCTGAAACGAATACTCGAGCAACTCGAGTAACTTGAGTTTAAAAACTGATCCGAGTAATCGTTTAATTTTGCCAGCTCTAAGCATCCCGTTTTTCCCAGACTACTTTTAATGCGGGACAACGCGCTGACGTTACGTGCGTAGAGGAAGAAGCAAAAAAAAAAAAAAAAAAAAACTACGTCGACGTTGCTAACGTAGCATGATGCTAGTTTGGTAGCAGGTAGTGTCCGATGCGTCTCATAGATATCGCATGCATTTAGGACTAGAAGCGAAATGACCGACTTGGCCGCGTCTGGGCAGCGTTAGTAAACAGCCACCATCTTTAAGCAGTAGTAGTAGTTACTGTCACATGCTCACGTAACGTTAGCCATTCAGAGGGCTAGGTTTTTATTGATAATGATCACTCTCGATGCGTGGCTAATGTGTCTTACTTAATCTTTAAAAATACAGCGCTGTAGAGTGATGAGGGTGTAAAATTAAAACATAAGCTAACTGTCAGTTTTAGCTCAGTAGTCATTGCTGAATAAAACACCAAGTAGCACTGGTCCCAAATGTGCTCCAGTACAGCAGGTATCATACATTTGTTTTGAACACTGCAAAAACTCAAAATCCTACCAGTACTTACAGTTTAGACTAACTTAAAACTTAACTTATAAATAGCTTGACACAAATGGAAACTAAATTGAAACAAGTGGGAAAAACACATAGCTTTCAAGTGATGTGTGTTATCAAGCTTAATTACATTTTTAGGTAAGAAATATGTTTTTTTTTTTTTTTTAATATAAGGTCTGGAAGTTTTTTTTTGAGTAAAAGCAGTGAATTTTTCTGTTTTCAACAATGAACATCGAAAATAAAGACATTAACTGACTGAAAATGGTTCAGTACTGGATTGTCTTTTTTTCTCATGTATAATTGCTCTTTACCTTAAAAAAAAAAAAAAAAAGATCCGATTACTCGATTAATCGATAGAATTTTCAGTCGATTACTAAAATATTCGATAGCTGCAGTCCTAATTGACACCTTGTTAAAACGATATCTCGATTCTTGGTAGGAGCATATCGATAACCTTTTGGGATACAAAGTATCACGATATATCACTGTTTCGATATTTTGTCACACTCCTATTAGACAATCATAATTATGACATGACAACGTCATGAGCATTTATGAAAGATTATAACAGAGGTCATTTGGTGTTATCTGGCAAATTATCTCACTTTTGAACGAATGTAAATGATCCTAACCGGACATAAATGGAGTTAGTGACATCATTTGCCGGATGACAATGACATAAACATTCACTAATGACCTTGAAAGTGTCATGTCATAATTATGACGGTCTTCTGACAGTGTTATGACACCGCTGTCAAAGGAAGTGTAACCTATTAACCCAAATAAATCAACATATAAGCCGCCGGATTCAAAATGAAGGAAAAAACTAGCGGCTTATAGTTAGAAAATTCCGGTAATAGCGGTAGAGAAACATTTGAAAAAGAAATCTGCTCTGTTACATTTTCATGCCGATTAAAACGTCGTCCTGATTCCAATTCCGTTTATGTCTCCCACCACTGCTTCATTCTAAAGCTATAAAACCAACACTGTGCTCATAAATATACCCAACAAGCAAGACTCACGGACATAAAGTGACAACCCAATTATGCTCTCGCCGATTAAAAACAAAACAAGTGGGTCTGCTGAGTGCGTGTCAGTTTAACCCAAATCAGCCAGGACGGTTATCAGGTGAGGTTTGGGTGTGTTTAGTACAGGTGCACGAGAGAGAGAAAAAAACTGGGGCCCGCAGCAACCAAATGGCCTCACCGTGGCTTTTTTGGGCACGAGAGAAATGCCAGTTTTGCGCAAGCCTTGACGCCACAATGCGGGACAGCCCGGCTCCGCCACGGGCAGGAGGGGGGCAACGCAATCAAACTAAAGCCAACCAAAGACGCGGCGCCAGACGACGCAGATAGACAGAGAGAAACACAAAAGATAGGAAGAGAAAGCAGGCTAAGACTGAAGCAGCAGCAAAGCAAACACGTTGTCGCAAGGACAGTCTTTTTGTTTGAGGTCTACCAACACCACACGGACATGACTGCCAATTGCCAAACTTGGTAAACATTGTGTCATCTTCTTGTTTTCTTTCCGACAAGATTCATGTGTGGGTTACTAGGCTTCAAAGGAGAATTAAAAACATGTCAAGAATCTGAAAAAAAAAAAAAAAAAAAAAAAAGACACTGCACTCAGCCAAGCGAATCATAAAAAATCATAAATCATAAAAAAGGGATTTGCACGTTTCGTTGCCATTGACGATGACAGATATCCCGATCCATTTTGACGAGTGAAAATTCATTCATTCGCCCCGACAAGTCAAATAGATCGGAAGTCTATCGCCGTTAATGGGATCAATTACACAAGTGTCTCCAAAATAGTCCCTCACATTTTTCTGTTAAATCCATCCAAGACATCACATAATCATGTCATAAAAATCCTAGAAATGTGGCTGCCCAAAAAATTGAATCAGGATATCTGTATTTGTTCATTTCTCCAGCAGAGGGCAGCAGCCGTAGTCGGCATCTCAACACTTGCTAGCATCATGCAGAAACGCTGCTCCTGAAACTCAATAAACCTCCAAGCCCTGTCGAATTTGGTGTTTGCGGTACCTTCTTAGTAGGCGACGTGGGGCTGGTCAGCTGATTGGTAGGACTGCTCGGAGAAGACACGGTGATGCTCGCGGGAGCGGGAGTCGTGCTGTTGCTCACCGACACTGAAGGTTTGCTCTTATCTGGAAAGAAGAACAAGTTAGCCATGCCGGACGGACATTACAAAAAAAAAAAAAGACCGAAAACTGACCCGCTTCATTTTCTGACTCTGAATCTTCTTCCTCATCCTCTTCGCTAGAGCAGCTGGACTCGTCTTTCTTGGCTTCCTCTTCCTCCTCCTCGTCCACCTTCTCGGGTTCAAGTGTCTCGATCCTCGGCGCGCTCTTCTCCTGTTCCAGCAGCAGAGTTTCTTTGCTGCGGCGCAGGCGATTTAGCAGCGTCAGAGACCGGCGGGACAAATGCGAGACAACACCCGACTTTGATTACCTCTTCAGCGATTTCATCGATTGGTTGTTGTCCCCGGTGGTGGAGGTTTCAATCAGAGGGGACTTCTTGTCTATTTTCTTCTCGCTCATCAGCTGGAACAAAGACCGAAAATCAACCTCAGGTCGAACGGACGATCGGCGCGCTCGGAGCCACGCTTACCAGATTCTGTTTCTTTTGCAGTTCTTCCAAGTATCCCAGAACGTCTTCGTCCGAGACGTCAAAAGGCGTCTGGCCCTGATGGAAAGTCACGTGTTTTGTCATGAATATTTCCCGGTCGAACGTTGAGGACACAAACCATTCTATTAATGACGTCCATGTCGCAAAGGTTCTCCACCAGAATCCGACAGGCCTCCTCTTGGCCCCAGTGTGCCGCCGCGTGTAGAGGAGTCCAGCCGTCGTAGTCTTTAATATTTACATCATACCCTGCTTGTATTAAAAGCCTGCAAAATACCCCAAAAATGAATCAAATTTGTACTCCTGTCTCATGAATCCGAGAAGGTGGGAGTCCTGGCCGGCTTCCCGGACCAGATGGACAGACAGCTGCCGTCCTCCCTTACTTTAAAACGTCCAAGTAGCCCTTGGCGGCGGCGACGTGGAGCGCCGTTCCCCCCGACTTGGCGTGCCGGGTGTCCTGGATCTGGCCGCTGTTGACCCATTGTCGGGCGTCGCGCAGCATGACGCGCTCTTCCTCCTTGCGGGCCGCCTCGATATCGACACCTGCGAGAAAGACCACCCCAAAAAAAAATATTTATTCTGCAACGGTGGTGTTTCGAGACTCGGTGTTTGTTGCTTTTAAAGCCTGCGTTCTGTCAACACGACCGAGTTAGCGGCCAGCTAAGTGGGTCAATGTGTCGGCGCGATACGCACCAAACAGGCCTGCGTTGTCTCTGGAAACACCTGGGACGGTCGCTGAACTAACTGACTTGTCAGCTGAGTGTTACTACACAAAAACAGTGAAAATGGGCCAGAAGCTACAGGAGGTGGTGTATATCAAACTCTTGAGTTGCATTTTTAGGGGGATTATTTGATGTAAGACCAAAAACTAACATTATAGTTTAAGCAATAAAATGGAGAACAACTTGTATCTCATACAGTGCCCTCCATAATTATTGGCTCCCCTGGTTAAGATGTGTTTTTTAGCTTGTAATAATTTTTTTTAAAAATTCAATTACCCGTAATTTTCGGACTATAAGCCGCTACTTTTTTCCTTCATTTTGATACCTGTGGCTTATAGTCCAGTGCGGTTTATTTGTTGATTTTTTTAGGTAACACTTTATTTGACAGCAGCGTCATAAGACTGTCATAAGATCATCAAAATTCTGACATGACACTATCATGGACATTACTGAATGCTTATGTCATTAAGTGTCATTTGGCAAATTATGTTACTAACTTTTTGTCCATCTTGCATCTTTTGCATCCATTCAAAAGTGAGATCATTTGCCAGATAACACTTAATGACATCCGTTATAAGCATTCATGAATGCTCAGGACAGAGACATGTCATAATTATGATTGTGTAATGACAGTCTTATGGCACCACTGTCAAAGAAAGTGTTAGCAAATACCATAACTACCTATTGATGAAACAATTGGAACAGTAACTGAAGAAATATTTAGCACAGAACATGATTTTTTATTGTTATTTACATCTGTAGCGCTGCAATGCATGCTAAGAGGCATCTTGGATGACAACAGTCAACAGCAGGTGGCAGCAGAGGTTGACTGTCTCCCCCAAGGGAGCAGTGATGCTCAAATGAAGCTTCTTGAAGCAATAAAGCTTTGCAGTAATTGGTTCAAAGTTTAATGATGGTTCATTTGGTCTTATGACAGTCGGTCGTATGATGCCGCTGTCAAATAAGGTTGTACCGGTTAATATCTTTTGGTGTAAATATCCCATGATACAGTGAGGACAGCTGCGGCTTATAGTCCAGTGCGGCTTATCTATGAATAAATGCCGTTTTCGTGCCAAATTTGGTGGGCTGCGGCTTATAGTCAGGTGCGCCTTATAGTGCGAAAATTAGGGTAATATGGGACCTTAATGGAAAAAAAGAGAAAAATCCAACCTTCAATACAAGTGCATTTATTCAGTGGGGGAAAAATTCCACATAAAAAAATAATTATTTGACATCAAATAATGTGTGTCATAATTATTAGCACCCCTGGTGTTAATACTTTGTACAAACCCCTTTTGCCAACAAAACAAGGTCTGGGGACTGAGATGGCCATGGGAGGAGCTTGATTTTGTGTCTGGTGAACCATTTCTGTATAGATTTGGCCATATGTTTAGGGTCATTGTCTTGCTGAAAGACCCAGTGACGACCCATCTTCAGCTTCAGTGTACAGTGATCCCTCATTTTTCACAGTTAGTGGGGACCAGAACCCACCGTGATAAGTGAAAAACCACAAAGTAGTGCACCCTGCCCCTGCCCCCCATTATTTTTTGTTTTTTGTTTTTTTTTGTGTGTGTTCAATGTATTCATTCAGATTTAGCATTGGAAAGAGATACATATAAGACATGTTTTTTCACATTTTTTTCCCCAAAGTATGATTTAAAAAATGTATATATACATTTTAACAAATGGTTTATAAGCACTACAAATGTAATAATTATGATCATTTTAAACATTACTGTCCCACAGAATCATTTTTAAACAAGAATAAAGTACTGCAGCAGAAAAATGCTTGGCTTTATTAAATGCTTCTGTTTACCTACCTTGGCTGTGGTGCATGGAGTGACATGTAGAAATTACAAACTCCTTACGATCACTTCTAGCGTTTATTGCCACGACATGTCCGGCTGCTTCGAACGTCTCGACACACACACACACACACACACATTCATTCCAGCGTGCGCTTCCTTGCGCAGCAACTATTTAACAAGTTAAACGATGATAGACGTATGAGGCGCATGTGAAGTCTGCTTCTCTGGCAAGATCAAAGACAACCATCTGTCAACATTGTTAACTTTAATAAGCGAGTGACACAGTGACTAAGGAACAAAGACCTGGGAGAGGGAGGAAGGCTGTGCAGCGCATGAAGTTTGTGGGATAAAAAAACCAAACTATTGCACGTCCTTGCGATGGGACGATTGCACATGTGCACATCGCGATGGAGGTGTTTAAACGATATACCATTCAGGCTTAATTTATAGAAAATTAAAGGTTAGTAAACACTGTCATGAACGTTTCCCACCAGCTTCAAGAGCTAACTCCAGTGTGATCAGTGTGTCTAGTGGTGGTAAAACGTGTTATTTTTTTTCTCTCTGGCAACTGTCTGTGTTAAGAAAGAGAGTGTGTATGTGTATAATGTAAACATAATACGAATCATACACAAGTGCTTTTTATGGAAAATAAATCAATTATTTTTGCTCTGATGGTCATAATTTTGAGCTGTGGCTGTGGGTTTAGGCTCACTTAAAGGATTGCATTTATTTTATTTATTTTAACTTAACAATATACTTATGTTCCGATTTGCTAATAACGTATTGGCCTGAATATAAGACGGTGTTTTTTGCATTGAAATAAGACTGAAAAAGTGGGAGTCGCCTTGTATTCGGGATCTAGACATTTTACCCATTCACGTCGCTAGATGGCGCCAGATATCATTGACGCGAATGCTTAACTTGAGGAGTAATGTTGTCATGACAGATCTCAGCTACTCTTAAGTTTAACCAGTTTGCATTATTTCATTGCAATGTTTTTCCTTATTCAGATTTGTTTCAAGACTACAGTTACAGTTAGACCTCATTTTGATGGTTAATGCAGTTATTACATTTAAAAAAAAAATTTTTAATCACAATAGATTGGTTTATTTACAATTCAAAAACCAGAAGCCATTTATTTAAATGTTCAAATATTAAGATTTGAATGAGGCAAAACATGCTTTTTCTCTCAAATATATTGTTATAATCATTTGTTTTAGATGTACTGTAATTATTTTTTGTATGAAAATTAATTTGGTGTTCAAAAAGTCTTTTTTTCAAACTTGAGTCTTGAAAAAGAGGGGGTCGTCTTATAATCAGGGCCGTCTTATATTCGGGCCAATACGTTATGTTTTGAAAAATTAAAATCCTGTTCAATGTCATTTTTTTCTTTTTTTAAACCCAGATATCTCAAACACATTTTAGAGCTGTAAATGATATTTTGGTCTAAGGTTATCACACTGTCAGAATCTCATACCGGCACATGCCTATCTTCCACACTGTTTTTCAAATGAATAAATGACGCCGAAGCTGCAAGTGAGCAACAATAGAAGACAGGACTGGACGAGATGTTGGGAATTGAGCGCTGTCCTGGCGGGTTGTCCCCGTGATCTCTTGGGAAGTTGCCTACACAGCGTCTATAAAAAGCAGGGAGCCTAATGGCCTCTAAGTAGGACTGCACAAAGAAGCAAGCAAGCAGAGGAACTGGCAGCAGTTCAAAGCTGCTCATTTTTTTCCCCTCTGTTAAACAAGAGAACAGCAAATCTTCCACCTGAGCATCAGGAGCGATAAAGACAAAATCCAGTGCACCAAAAAAGGAGTCGCGCACGATTATACATACATTGCCTTACAAACATACACAAATGTTACACAACCGCAAGTTGCGTAAGGCCGGCATCGCCGCGCGAAAGGCTTTACCGCAGTGTCGACACGCGTCAAACTCGTTACTCTAAAAAACGGCAGAAAAAAAAAAAAAAAAGCTCATTCGCTCAGGTTAGCCGGTTGAGCAAATCACATCTGACATCATAACTGTTAGCTAGTTTGCATCAAGTCATTGATTCAGAACTCAAAAGTACCACTTTTACATTTGGTAGTGGATGCTAATTTTACATTTAGTCAAAATGGAGGGCAAACCATTCCTTTCATGTACCGGGTTAGGGGGGTGGTCATCTCGAGTCGAAAATAGAGAAGAAGTGACTTTTCGGAGAACAGGCCATTATGCAAGCGGATGGAAAAATGAAGCAGGTGACTGACAGTCAATGAGAAGTGAGCAACACGTACTCATACATGCATGACATACTGGATGGGGCCCCTAATCCCTATACGCTGGCCGCATTTAGAAACGGCGCGATTAAAGTGGATAACGCTTCACCTACAAATGTAAATGTAAAAATACTCAGGAATATTACGCGTTTCTCGTTTCCTCTACCTTTCCGGTTGATCTCATTCTGTAGTAGCTCTTCCATGGCTCCTTCTTCGGCGAGTTCCAGCGGCGTCTCGCCTTCGCTGTTGACCGCGCCCACGCTGGCCCCCTGGCTGATCAGGTACCTGGGGGTTGAGACGCCATGAGTACGTTCAAGTGCGACGATTAATCGATAAACTTGAGTAATTCGATGAGAAAAAAGCTTCGAATCAAATTTTACTGCATCGAGGATTCATTAGAGTGACTTTGTAATGGTTTGATTTAAAAGTGTCATTTTTTAAAATTGATTTAAGTGAATACACTGCCCTCTAGTGGCAACAGTGAATATGCCATAACTGGCCGAGTCCAGTTGCTCCCTGTTAAGACAGACATAAGGTATGTTTTTGTTTGAGCTAATGTGTCTGTTAATGCATTTGTTATTTACTTAACTCATTCACTCCCAGTCATTTTCACTTGAGCAAGGACCTTCGCTCCCGGCCCTTTTACTGGATTTTGACTGATTTTGCAAGACCCACAGAAAATTCTGTTCTATTGCTATATAAACATGGACCCCACTAAAAGAAAGATTAGACTCTTCTTTCAGCAGGAAAAAAATGTTTATATATTTTTCCATTCTTTAGAAAACAGCATTAGAAAATAGCTTAGTTTGAGAAATTTTCCAATGTCTGATGACAAAACAGAGAAATTGAGCTTTTTGTGAAAGCATACATTTCAAACATTGACTTTAACACAGCTATGTTTTGCTTTAGTTACATCCCAAACATCTGAATAATGTTTTCCTTTTACAAAATAACATAACAAGACAAATAGAGCTTTTGATAGCAAAGTAACAATTTATTTATACATAACTAACTGAGAGATGACGCCGTTGTGGCCGCAACAGCCGGGGTAAATTTTTCTCTCATCGCCGCCCGTCGCTGCTCGGCAAGCGGCACAGACTCAACGGCATCGTCCGCTGCACTGGTGGTCCCGGTCGTTTTGCTCTGTCGTCCAGCGCCTGGCATCCTGGACATCCATTCGGTCGTCTTTCGCCGGCGCCCCGGCCAGTCATTCCGTTGAATCGGGTTGCGGGTCTTACCAAATGCGCTACTGCCCTCCAGTGGCCAGTTTTATTGCTTTAAAATTGATTTTCAGCGCTGTGCTTTGGAGCTAAGTTGAATCAGAACCCAGAGATGTCCCTTGTGATAAAAAAAAAAACGTCTTTGGAACACTGAAACAATTAAAAATAGAACGTATTTATACGTTTTTGGGAGCATATGAGTTAAGTATATTGAGCAATTTTTTGCCGGAATATGTGTTTGAACAATTTGTTCAGAGCTTTGTAAAAAAAAAAAATAAATAAATAAAGTTAGTATTTTATAGAGATTAAACTAGCAGACCTTTACAATCTTAACAAGGCAAAATAAATGTTATTGCAGGCATAAACACACGTTTCTTTGCTTTAAATGAAATTTAAATTTTACTCCGCAACACATTAAATGTTCATAATCCAATTACCCGATTATTCAAACTAATCGATAACTGCAGCCATAGTACATTCTAGCACTAAAAGCTTCAAAAATTGTGAAAATGGCCATAGCATTAAGCCACTGGCTGCCATTGACGACCAAATCGCTGCTAGCTCCTTCAAAGTCAAAATGGATTGGACGTCGATCACCGTCAATGGCGGTGAAAGAGTTCAAGAACAGAATGGAGGCCCGGGTCTCTACATTGACCGTTGTTGTTTTCTGGTTCCTCGGACTAAAATGCTCCTCCTCCTTCTTCTTGTTCTTCCCGTTGTGACACAATGTCTCCATGAGTCACCAGGCTGACCGGCGACTTGACCCTACGCTTTCACTGGTGACTCCACTTGTTGTTTCCACTTTCCACCGTGTGCGGATAGCAGATATAAATTTCTCTCCTTCTGCTCGCAAAAAGGCTGTCTAAATGTGTACCCTGGCTGTTGGACAACACAAAATCAGGTCAGGAAATGGGAACCGAGTGCTCGCTTAGATATCCTCTTGATAACGAATAACTGACCCCGATCTCTACAAAGATGTTGTGTGGTTGCGGGTTTGGCACTCACTCTGCGATGGCCAGGTAGCCGCAGGACGCGACGGCGTGTAGGGGGATCCAGCCCTCGTTGTCGGGTTGGTTGACGCTGGCGCCGTGCGTCACCAGGAAGGTCACCATGTCTGGGTTGTCGTCTATGCATGCCTGCGGGGCGCAATAGGGAAGAGGGATGCAACTTAGACTTGTACTGGTGATAGCATCAGATCATAACGTGATTCTAGGTGTCCAAATCACCTAGTTCATGACGATTAGATTTGGATTCATTGGACAACTGTGCGATATTTGCGGGTGCCATGATTCGATTCGATTCGATTCAAGGGCAATTGGGCAAACCTCGGACGAAGCGCTCAACCACCATTTAGCCTTGATATGAAAGCACTTCTAGAATAAACACATGAAGGCAAAGTTCCACTTGCCTAGCAATGACCACAGAGCACTCATAAAAATCCCACTCACCCACCATCCTTCAACACAGCGCCTGGACTGTCTCTCTCTCTGCTTGGGTTGCTATGACAACAAAGTCATTGACAACAGATAGACACACACACAGTGTGGCCTCACGTTCAGGGCACACGTCTATTCGCCTGCGATCCTTGTCCAAATTTGGTTGCTTTGCATGGCCGTAGATGGACAAGGCTGCAGACTATCTGCGCTCGGCTTATCTCGCCATGTGCACGAGGGGAACATCTTCACTCACAGGTGGACCCTAACAGAGGCGTGCGAAATTTCCGATTCTTAGATTATTTGCGATTCGGCCGTAAAAGATTCGAGAACGATTCACAAACGTCCAAATTCTGATTATTGAATTATACCAGGTAAAGCGGAAGTAAAACGCAGTAAGCGCGGTCTTTGGGAGGCAATGAGGAACGGACCGAGAGGAAATATCATGTTCAACTCATGCTGCTAGATAAAAAAAAAAACAAAAAAAAAAAACAATCATACCTGACTCGGGCCGACAGCGGCTACAAACAACGCCCGGTTGCTAGTTGCTACAAACAAACGGCTACAGTAGATATCAAATACATGTAGAACTAGATGCAAAATGACAGACGACGGTGATGTTAGAACATGTATTATTGAACAGAGATGCGAAATGACGGACTTGCCGGCGTTAGTAAACAGCCGCCGTCTTAAAGCAGTAGACTTTTCAAGAAGGCTCTGTTGTAGCGAACCTAATTAACTTTTTATCTAAAATACTCCAAAATCGGCAAAATCTTGTCTTGACTATCTTCTATCTTGACTCTAAAACTTTGACATGTCAAAAGTAGACAGATTGGAAATTATGGAATAACGGGAGCAATTTTAACAACTGTAACAGTTGATTCACAACATTAAATTAATTGAATGTAATTTAAAGCTGCTAATACAGAATGGGGACTGGAGTATTTTATTTACTGTTATTTTTGTATATTTGTTTACGGTTATATGTTAAATTGACACTTAAATAGTAGTTTGGTTTAGCCTGAGAGGATTTTTGAACAATTTTGGAACTAATGTACAAAACAGTTAAAAAAAAAAAAAAGGGGTGTGTGTGCATCAATAATCGTTTTATAATCGAATCGGAGCCTCTGAATCGTAATCGAATCGTTAGGTGCCCAAAGATTCCCAGCTTTAGACCCTAATAAACGACTTAAAAAGTGGCTGTAGAGGACAATCCCAATAGGTTTAGTGCATGTTCTGGAGCGAATGTAAAGACTGTTATCAGCCCGCTGCCATGAGAAAAATGGCTCCGAAGGGCAACGATGGTGAAGGATGCGCGACGCAAATGTAATTCAGTGATAAAAGGCGATTCTGCAGCACACAGACGAGCATTCAAATCGGCAGTGAGTCACTCTCCAGCAGACACGTTGTCATTCAAACCTGTTTAGCCGGTGCGAGGGAGGCATTGTCGGGCAAGGAGCCCACAAGATAGGAGACGCAAAATGGACAAGGCACAATTTGAAAGTTGACCAGAGGGCAACTCCATATAACCGTTGTGAAAGATAGACATCCAACACATTATCCACCTAAACATGATCGACTCAGACTTTTGTTCATTCGACCAGATGACAAATACACACCGAACCAACCAAAGGATGCGCTGTTTGTTTGATTGGCTAACAGATATTAGTGACTGTCAGTGCATCCATTGGAAAAGATCCATGTAGCCATTAGAAGTGAGCAGGGAAAGGTCAGTGAAGTTAATGGAAAGGGATTTCAACTGTGAACGAAGGACGCTAAAGGGGAAAAACCCATTACAAATGTATGATCAAAAAGATGTGAACTGACACGTTCCAATTTTTCTGATACAAAAAAGGAACCCATGGCGATCATTCTTTGTTTTTTGTTATGTTTAACCTCACATACTCAAGATTTATCCATTGGTAAAATATGACGCAGTATTTTGAATACCGTAATTTCCCGAATATAACACGCATTTTTTCCCCACAAAATCAACTTGTAAAACCATGGTGCGCATTATAAACGGGTGCATGGATGGAGACAGTGAATGTGAAATTTTTATCGATTAACAGGGTGCACATTTGAGACCTTGGTGCCTAGAGTGTTAGTTGGGTCCTTCTCAAAATTGGTGAGAATGTTCATGAGACATATAAGATCTTAATTTCTCAAAACTGAGTTTTCATTCACGGGCCTGACCTGGGCGGGGTGCCAAAGTCGGCCATTTTTTTGGCAAAACACCAAATTCAGAAAATGACTACCGTAATTTCCCGAATATAACGCGCACGTTTCCCCCCCCAAAATCAACTTGTAAAATTATGGTGTGCATTATAAACGGGTACATGGATGGAGACAGATATATACTGTATATATATATTATATATATGTATAAACCGATTTTTTGTTTTTATTGACACGGTCACGTTGTGTTGAAGAAACGTATGCGGCGACCCGTCGCCGACCATTACGGTACGTGATGTCACCATTTTGTTTCGGTAATACTTCACTCTAATCGGCCGAATGATTTCGTCGGTGTTAAATTCTGCTTTTTTCACTCTTCATAAAGCTCACAATTAAGTTTCTTGAACTCATTTGAGTCGACGTTTATTGCAGCTCCGCAACTCGGACCATAACAAACGTAAGCACACACACTTCCTGTGTCCGTCAACTATATCGGTCCCTCGGGAAACTCAAACCCAAATAACAATAGTTCCTATTACTGTCGTGTTGACAGCGATGAGCTCTCACGGATTTCCGACTTACGTTCTCACTTTCATTTTACCATATCAATCCATGAAAGAAACATTTATTCGTCATGATGAAACCAGCAAGTTATACAGCAGCCTTTAAACGAAAAGTCACATCTGTTTTGTTCTGTCCTAGATTCTGGTAAGTTGGAGAAGTTGTCAAATCATATTATTACCGTAAATATTGCCAGTTCATGGTAATGTTTTGAACTACCAATGTGCTATGCTTGTGCTGTGTTTCACCAGTCAGTAAAACGACATTTCTGTATCTGTACACGAGCTCTGTTTTCTTGTATTCTTCTATTAATTGGTGCTAAAATTAGGGTGCGCGTTATAAACGGGTACAATAATTTTCCCTAGATTTTACAAGTGAATTTGGGGTGCGCATTATACACGGGTGCGCCTTATATTCGTGAAATTACGGTAGCTACTCAATGGTCTTACTTCAATTTTGGCAAACAAAAAAAAAACCTCCATCATGGATAATACGTAGTTTGACATGTCAAGGATTTGTGAAGACCAAAGTCGAACCACTGGAAGAGATTAACCTGGTATTATTTCTAATGGAGACAATTAAGATTCCGGTAGAAGAACAAATTGAAGGTCAAACAGCCTTGAGGAACAGATTACGTTTCCCCTGCGCTCCTCTTAGCGGATTTATTTTGATTTTCAGGCCACAAACACTGCTTTTACCCAACGGCACAGACCACAAAAGTGCCCTCTCTCAGCCCGGAGTAGCATACCAGTGGAGAAATTCCCAGATAAGTATTACTCCTAGCCTAGGGGCTTTCAGGCATCGGCGGTCTTTTGGCCACGCCTGCCTGACAGGCGGGCGGGCGACCGTCCTGCCTCTTCTACCGCTTCCACAAAAGGAATTCCTCCTCAGACGCGAAGGTCCGAGGAGGCGCTAAAGACGAAAAACGTGCGATGGGTTCAAAGAACGAAAATTCAAGTTAGATGGTAGAGCGCGTACATGCGGGAGTAGAGAAGTCTGCTTATTGGCCGGGTTCGGGAGGCCAGAGGGTACGAGGGGGAGGGGGGCCGCGGGCGACCAGCTGGGTCCCGACACACTACTCGATGAGCTCACTTCGAACGCACACACACGTTGCCTTCTAGCTGCTACCGAGGACGACCATATAAGGCCCTGGGATTCCCGTGGAAAAAGAGGAGCGGGATTGAGGAAAAGGGGGGTTAAAAGAGAAAAAAATACACCAGCGAGATTGTAGCTACAGAGACGGACGCCAGATCTTCCAGAGTCGGCGCGACGGCACGGCTTCCCGACTGAGTCGATACGTACAAGGTACGCGCACACTGGTGCGTGATGATAAAAAGCCAGGGGAGTGGAATGAGGCAGCCTCACCGAAGAGGAAATGCGAAAAATAAACAGCCACTTCCTGTTGCTCTTCGGGGCCCCGGCGACGCTGTGCCACGGGCCGTCTCGCTTAGGAATCCGGGAGATACACCCACGTGTCATTTCTTGAACACCGTCAACATACAGGGCGATAACGTCGCCTTGCTAGGCTGCGATATGGGACTCAAAAGATGCCGTTTTGACTCAAACTGACAGCCCTCATCAATCCTAATCTGACTCGCCACATGCAAATGAGTTCAGTTGCTTTAGGGGTGCTCATTCATTATTTACTCAGCAGTCAATTAACATTCAATTTAAGTTGACTGGTTGACCTGGCCTTCAAGCTCTGTAAAACACAAAAGTGCACTGGGGTGCGTTAACTCAATTGCCCGTCTTGTCAACACTCTTCGCTAAATAAACACGTGCTCTCGACTTTGGTGGATTATCATACTGTTTGTTTTTTAACGTCTAATCTATTTGAACTGGGAGGGCTGGCATTAGTGCTGCAACGATTAATCGATTAACTCAAGTATTCGATTAGAAAAAAAAAAATCGAATTTAATTAAACGAATACTCAAAGCAATAAAATTTAAGTGGCGTCATAATGGTTTATTTTTCAAGTGTTTGCATTTAGTTTTGGTTACACTCCCCTTTGGTCTGCCTCATTTCACTCTGCTGAATCCAACTGCTCCCTGTTAAGACCAACGTAAGCTTGTTGAGACCAACGTAAGCAAAGCGCACCCTAATTTTAGCACCAATAAATATGTCTCGTGTCTCCAACTTTAATAAAGTAAGCGGTTGCAGCATTTTTTAATCCTTTTGTCAAATATTTTTTCTAAAAAATAGAATATTAATTTTCTGTGGTAAAATTGCTCACAGGATACGATAATTTTCACAAAGTAAGGAATTGTAGCGAGTTTTAACAGACTTCACCAGTTGTGTAGTTACCGGGGGGAAGAGTTTGGTTAAGGGAACAGCCGGAAGTAAACAAATGTCCCGTGATTTGCATGCAAGACGTACGTTGTTACTTTGTGATTATCAATGTAAATAAAACAACGCGGCTTGGCTCAGTGGTTCGACACTCTTCCTCAGACTCCTGTCCTAGCTCGCCACACGGTCAACATTTATACGAAACGGATTGCCGTTACGTTCTGTTCAAGACGACATCGCCATGTCCCGGCATGTTGCAACGATAAGGTAAGAAAAATGTACCGGTAAATAATAAACGAATAGCACAAAAAACATTTTAATTTTATTAGATGTGAAAAATATCACGAAAAAAAAATATTTACCACATGAAACTTGATTATTATATCACTGTTGTTCGGATTAGGTCATATTGTGCTGGTCCATGCTTACAATGGAACATGAATCATGATGAATTTTTTTGTGTCTCCGTCCCTGTACCCGTGAATAACGTGCACCCAGGGCCGGCCCAGCCTATACGCAGACTATGCAGTTGCTTAGGGCCCCTGACCACTAGGGGGCCCCCAATCTGGCAATTGTTTAATTTATATTCTATTTTGTTTACTACAGTTTGCTTTATTTGACTTTTGTGAGTTTTGATACTTGATTAAAAGCTTAAAAAAATATAAGTTCTTCCTTAACTTCTTTCTTTCCTCTTTTAGAAAAAGGTTTGGCGCTGTCTACTGTAAGTACTGACAATCATTTGGGGTGAGAAGTTTGAAGTATGCAGTGCAACAAAATCTGATTAGTATACAAAATATGGACGTATGGGTTGGATTGCATGTATGGGTTTCACAGTACACTGTGACGAAATGGTGGGCCAAAAATATGGGCCCCTTTGCATTATTTTGCTTAGGGCCCCCAAATGGCCTGGGCCGGCCCTGCGTGCAGCCATGATTTTACGAGTAAATTTTGGGGAAAAAAGTGCGTTATATTCGGGAAACTACGGTACATTAGGCCGTGAATCAAGGCTCTGATTCCGAGGGCGAGAAACAACACAATGTGTCACAAAATTGGCTGAGAAAATAACCACTAACCACTTCCAAGGTAAGTCTATTTTGAGCGATCGTACTTCCTCGACACGGGCAAAATGAACGCTAGTCGGCGGACAACAAACGGGCACGCGCGCTTCCCCAATGAGGAATTTGCCGTCTCCCCGTCCAGGTGTTTGCACTTTCAAGGCGGCTCGTAAAAAGCTATGCATCCCACCCCCGCCGCAGCCTTCCCGTCGCCGTCGTTATTGTTCGAAAGCAGAAGACAGACGCGATGCCACGGGGCGTTTTGATGAGCTGATGTCATCCGGCAAACATGTGACAGACTGATACGCCGCTTAAGGATGACTTCAACCTTTTTTTTTTTTTTCAAACCCAATTTGGGCCCCGGTCAAGATGCGTAGCGGCAGGCTCGCTCCCCGGAGGAATTCCCGCTCGCGACCCCGGGAAAACCAGTTCCGACCTGCCGCAAAGCTCCTCCGGAAGAAACGAGAACCTTCGGCCACGTGTTCGAAACTAACTTGGCCGCCTTTTGTTTGTGAACGGAGACACGGCGAGGTGAGCGTCATCGGCGACTCACGGCCGCAGACGACCTGGCATCACGTTATCGAGCTCACGGTACTTCCTGCAGGATGATTACGGGGTTGGTCGGCTCGACAAGGAGAGACCTGCCAATTACAGACGCGAGAATGTATGCGCTTAGTCACCGAGCGCTGCCAGGTCCAAATCTGAGATCCCTGACAGTGTTCCTGGAGCTTGACGTACCCTCGCTAGGGTCATCTGTTTATGTAAAAAAAAAAATAAATAAAAAAAAAAAGATGGGGCACAGATTGTGGTTGACCTGATTTCGGGTTTAACGCAGCGTGGTTAATGACATCAAAATTATGAAGGCACGCTACAAAGCTCCACATCATCGGCTAACCCACTAATAAAGACCCTTTCCAAACAACAGCAGCAGCGGTGCATGCTAATTAGCCTCATTAGCAGGACACTCTCATTCAAGACAACAATACAGGGCATATAAAACAAAAGACAATCAAAGCAAGACCGTCTAGAACCCAGTCCATCAATTATTGAGGTGCACCTTAATGTATGTTAGCAATGCGCCAGTGACTCTCGGGGAAGCGCCTCATTTTGCTAACAAAGGGGAGGAAATGCCTCAATACAGATAGAGTAACGCACAATAGAGCGTCAACAGAGGAAATTTCCTTTACACCTGAATCAAGTGGATCCACGATAAGCTAATCTTTCCAATCCTTCAAACTCAAAGAACATTCCTACACATCCCAACGTGTGATTTTACAACTAATCAACAGAAAAACAAGCTTGTGCTGTGAATTGGAATGAGTTTATCATTAGTAGACGTCCAATCCATTTGAAGTGGGAGGGTGGCAGCGAATGAACGATTGAACTTCAAACCAATTGAACGTCTATGGCCGGTAGTGGCAGCCAATGAGGTCATTTTTTTGGCCATTTTAGTCATTTACCTGTTCATTTTCACCCCACGATTCGATTACGATTCGATTTTTGAACGATGATCACGGTATTGACGATGATCGCGGTTATTGCGATTATCACAATTACCGATGCATAGTACATTACCAATTAATAAAGTAGCCAAACAAATTTATGCCCATTTAAAATATCCTTGATTCAACAGGAACGATGGAAACATGTCCACACAACAAAAAGCTGCCCTTAAGCTGCTTTTTTATTTATTTATTCATTACAAGAAAGTGCAAAAACATTAACCATTTTAAAGGGAGTACTTATTTCTCAATGAGGTCATTTTTTGGCCATTTTAGTCATTTACCTGTTCATTTTCACCCCACGATTCGATTACGATTCCATTTTTGAACGATGATCACGGTATCGACGATGATCGCGGTTATTGCGATTATCACAATTACCGATGCATCGTACATTACCAATTAATAAAGTAGCCAAACAAATGTATGCCCATTTAAAATATCCTTGATTCAACAGGAACGATGGAAACATGTCCACACAACAAAAAGCTGCCCTTAAGCTGCTTTTTTATTTATTTATTCATTACAAGAAAGTGCAAAAACATTAACCATTTTAAAGGGAGTACTTATTTCTCAATGAGGTCATTTTTTGGCCATTTTAGTCATTTACCTGTTCATTTTCACCCCACAATTCGATTACGATTCCATTTTTGAACGATGATCACGGTATCGACGATGATCGCGGTTATTGCGATTATCACAATTACCGATGCATCGTACATTACCAATTAATAAAGTAGCCAAACAAATTTATGCCCATTTAAAATATCCTTGATTCAACAGGAATGATGGAAACGTCCACACAACAAAAAGCTGCCCTTAAGCTGCTTTTTTATTTATTTATTCATTACAAGAAAGTGCAAAAACATTAACCATTTTAAAGGGAGTACTTATTTCTCTCAACAATGCAACAAAATTTACACTGGTGGAATGAATTCCACAGTTTCTGGACACAAACAAAGTGTCTTTAGAAATAAGACTTATTTTAACCAATATACTTTGTTTTCACAGTGTTACCTCCCTTGTGTAACAGGTGGAAATCACAATAACTTGTGGCGTTTATTGCCGAGCACATAAAAAAGTCCGGCAACCTCCAACATCGCCACACACTCATGACAGCGCGTGAACTTTCTTCTCTCCCTGCCCGCCCATGCGCACACACGCCTGTCGGCTCCCAGGCAGCACTTGCAGATTTCTGTACTATTTCTCATTTTTGTAGTGTTACCGCTGTACTTAATCATGGTTTTACATGTTCTGCATATGAAATACACGTTAGCGAATTAGCTTAGCGCTCAGAGCTAACTATTAACGTCTCAAAAACAGCAACGATAAAGGCTAAACAGTACAAGACGGTTCGTGTATTCACCTCTTATAGACACACACAGGTCTTGGCAACACACTCGGGACATTTTTCAATTGAAATGCCTTAAATCTACTGCTGGACATCTGAAAGACAAGGAGCAACGAACTCTCTCTCTTGTCCTCTCGGTCTAAAAAATAACTTGTGCACAAAAGCGTGACCGCCGGGTCGCGCTTCTCTGTCTGCCTGTCTCATACACAAATTTATGTTCCAGTCTTTTAAAAAGGAGTAAATCTCTCCCAGTAACGTGCAGCATCTATCATAACGTTGTGCGTGCATCCGTTAACGGTGTCCGGGAGGCAGTCTTGAATTTCGTTCCGCTACGAGCGGCTGAGGGAAAATCATTGTTTTTTAACCTTTATGAATCGTAATCGAATGGTCACGTTTCGAATCGTGATGCATGTAATAATCATTTTTTGGAACTCCTCTAGTATATAAAAACACTGACCACGGCGACCGATCCGCGGCAACACAAAGCCTTTCTGACTCATTTTTCTCGCTGCCGCTAAACTCTGGCAAACATTCCCTCTCGATTATGCAACTCCCACTCTGTCCATGCAAATCCACCAACACGCTCGGCTCGAGTCGTCGTCGCCATGGCGACGGCCGCAGATAAACTCGCACATTTCGGGCGAAAGCGTCCGCCGAATCGGGCGCGTCGGGAGAAAAGGCAAAAGTTCAGGTGCGGGTCAGCTTTTCTCGAGCGGGAGAGGCCGCAAGAAGCGCCGGTTACCTCCACGCTAATTGGCTTGATGGAGCTCAGCGGTGTGGGGACAGGCCAGGGGGAGGCGGGGAGGGGTAGAGGTGACAGCTGAGGAATGTCTGCGCCGCTCGCTCTTTGCCATGGTTTCCAAATACTGTCATGTGAGGAATGCGGAGGCCGAGGCGACGGCACTCGGAATGCCGCGCTCCCGAGACCTGTTTAGCAAAGAGGACGACGGACGGGCTTTTACACTTTATTCATCTAGGACGCCCACCTGAACCGGAGCATTGGGTCGCTCCTCTCGGACAACCTTTTTCCATCCACAACGCCGGCCAAATGTCACTCACGGTGCGACGCTGACGGAGCGAAACTTACAAGCATCCTGTATTAGTCACGATGGTCACAAGCACATACTGTACTTGTCACCATGGTCATAAACAAGGCACAGATTTGACAGTGGTCATAATTACCAGAAAACAACCCCTCAGCATAGCTCAGGTTATGTTAGCATTAACATAAATCTCACTGAATTACACTACTTGACCCAGGTGCTACGCGGGTTCATACTCGAGTGCCTTCAGTGAAAAGTATGGGTGTAGCGGTACACAAAAATTTCGGTTCAGTACGTACCTCGGTTTTGAGGTCACGGTTTGGTTCATTTTCGGTACAGTAAGAAAACAAAATGCAAAATATAAATGTGCTAGTTGTTTATTACACACCTTTCAACAATAGTAACATTAGCCTATACGAAGGTAGAACTCTGCTGAAAAAGTAGCGAGTATTTAAAGATAATCCAACAACAATTTGCCTTTCAGACCCCGCGTATTGGTCAGCTTTCTTTCTGAAAGAAAGAAGAAAAAAGAAGTCCTGTGCTAAAGAGAAAAGCAATCCCAATGACAAAGATTTTAACGTATATTTTACAAATGAAATGCCTCAATGAATCATTTTTTTTTCTTATGAATGGTTTTCAAAAGCTTTATTGGTGGATTTTCTCAAGTTAAAGTGCCACACAGAAATTAATTTAACTGTGTAAGCAGGATCTGTGTATTATTCTTATCATTTAATTACAGGTGATTTAGCTCATTTCAATGTATTTTATTGAAATGGGCTATTATTTATTTTATTATGTTTATATTTTACAAATGTGATGTAGTATTCATTTATATTGTATATTTTATGTTGTATAACCAGGGGTGCACATATTTTTTTTGCCCAGGTTCTCAGAGGAGGACCTGGATCTTGAGAGCCGACCCCCCTGATGCGATAAAATTATGGCAAGCTTTACTTAGAGCCAATTACCTTTAATTAATTATATTAACAATTAACGCTTGATTAACATCAACTGGCACAACAAAATTGCCATTACTTTGAAGTGAAATGTAAAGAAATAAACATAAAAGCACAAATTCAAAATAAAGGGCATTATGCGGCTCCCACATTAACTCCAAGCCTTTGTAAAAGTGGGATGTCCTCCTCATAAGAGCTCACTGAACGTGCATGTTTAGCTTTGTGAAATGGGAGCAAAAACACGTTTGTCGGTGGATGGCGCTGTTCTTCATTAACTTTATTCCGCCACTTGTCCATAGGGCGAGTGGGGTCCTGTCTGACATCACCACATTGCCACATGCTGTTTTTTTCGTGCTTTTCAAACTTTGGATGGCTGAAATTCTTTGTCCCTACATAAAATGCGCTGCTCTTACCAGCGACGTTGGGATTCTCACGGCAAATTTTGTACCACATTTCCGTGCGAGCATCATTTGCTTCTAGCCATGGTACCTCCTGCAGCCACTTTTCAGCAAAAGTCCTTTTTTCGGTAGCTCCGGTAACGTCTCTGTCGTCGGTCCGTCTTTTGAAGGGGGTGGGGAACACGGAAATAATTACTCAGTGGGGCCTGCCTCTTTGACATTTTGAGAAGGGATTTTCTCGTGTCCGCCGCAAATACAGTGGTCAGCCATCGGTACGCAAAAGCGTATGGAAGCCGTTGAGGGCCAGCGCATTTGTCTACGTCCAGTACGCATGCGGACCACTTATGTGCACCCCTTTGTATAACTTTAGTTCCTATGTGAATATTAGTTCCTACTTGTTTTGTCGTGGTCGGGGGGGGTTTTGTATTGAACACGGGGTCGTGTTGGTTATTATTATAGCAGAGAAGACAGCAGTAAATCAACAAAGACAAGTCAACTGTGCCCCGATCTACCACTCAAGAGATCTGATTGACTCAAAAAGTGGGTTACGATTACATATTGGTTTGAAAATCGACCAGATCCACCGTATTTTTACACGAGTGACTTCCGGTCTGCCCGATCCTAGCTACCGGTAGTAGTATTGTTGCAGGAGGGACGCGTCTCGCGTCAAATAATAAACTCTGCCGTTCTTTTCACGTGCGTCATGTTGAACCACTTCTGAGACGCGTCTAAAACACGGCCGCACTTCGACTGGTGTGCATTGGCTGATTGACTTTAACGCCAACGTTTCACTGTGTTCTTGCGGCGGCCATGTTGTTGCGCCTTTGACGTTTCTGGGTTATACTGTCCTACCATGTTGGTCCTCATTATAGTAGAGAAGAAGGAGTAAATATAATTTACACAAAGAAACCCGATCGACTCACAGCCTCGAAAAGTAAGGGTTACATTACGTCAGAAATTTGTTCGGTACGCCTCCGTTCCAAACCGAGCACCACGTACCGAAACGGTTCAATACGAATACATGTACCGTTACACCCTTATGACATACATAATATCACTAGAGATTCTAATTAAATGTACAAATGCAAACATTTTTCCCCCGAAGTCGCCAGTGTGAGGACAAATTTGAGTTCTGACGGCTTGAGAAACAGTCTTTGCTGGTAATATCAGTCAAGGTACATTGACCATAATGATTCAATCGACCTGGCAACACAAAGACACTGAAACCAGATTGGAAAGTTTGGAGAAAAAAATCCAACATCCAATTCCACGTAATGTATTCAACGCTCTCAAGAGCAAAACGACAAAATGAAACTCTTGCTCTTCCAATTATTACTGACAGCGAGTGCCTGCTGCCGCGCACCGTGACAGGCGGCTGGCGACTCCTTCCCAACACCAGATTACGCCAGGCCCTCCACAACAAAGCGTGGCCTCCAACTGAGTCATAGCCAAAGTTAGCATCATCTCTTGAAACCCAGTCGGGCGATATTTATAACCCTGCCCCGGTCAACGGCTTTCGGGAGCGATACGCCGCTAGACCCCTGCCTCCCACCAGAACAATTTGCCAGGCCTCCCTCACCAACCTGACAAAAACACAGGATGAAAATCTAGTACTGACACCTCCAAAGACATCTCAGGAAATTGTCCTGACTTGAGGGATTATTGGCGCAAATTCCTAAAGTACCACCTTAACTCCTTAAAAAGCCCACCCTGCAAAACATCACATGCACATACGGAGTGCAGCTTCTCCTCTCCAGAGATGGTTACGTCGGCGGGGCAGCGCTCTCTTGCGAGTCATCATCCCAAAAAAAGGCAACTGTGAACTTCACGCAGAGAGAGAGAGGAGGAGGGAGAGAGCAGAAGGCACGGATAGAGGTAATTGTACATTTCAATTTAGGTGACAATAACGGATAGAGATGTACGATGCGTCCAAAAAGTGAAGAAATGGATCAAGGTACATAACTGCACGATGACTCGGAAGATGAGTAGTTCTCGTGTCAGTCGGAAGGTGACATCACTTCATACCTATGTAGAAAATATTGGTGGAAAACCAGGATCCTCGCATTGTTCTCCGGACAATTTTGGACAAATGTGTAAAAGGAATCACAACAAAGTAGCTGTGATCAAGATTTTTTGCTCAAAATACATCAGGTGCCGTTTTGGTGTAGGGAAGGATTTAAGAAGAAGGCTGTGCCAGCATAAAAATCGCACAATTTATTGAAACTTTCAATTTGTACTCATCACCGAGTCACTTCTGAGGATCTCAAATGCGACACAGCCTCTATAAACAAATGTAATTCCACAGTCTTTCAACATGTGCTACTAGAACGTGATATACAAATGTGATATTTAATCAAGCTTGCTTGAGGAAGACAGACAGAAGAAATGGTGACAATCGTCAGGCCAAAGAGCAACCATTTCATCATTTGACTGCAAGGGCAGCTAGCCTGGCTAGCTCAGCAGGGAATGTCAACATTTCAAAGGATTTAAAGCACACTTTGACGCTTTCAAAGTCATTTAACGTCTGCTTTGAGGGGCGAAGTTACCCGGTGACTCAACAATCCCTGCAAGCCGATCTCAAAAGAAGCCCAAACTCAACGATCGCTAAGCTAACGTAGCATTAGCATATACCTGCTAATGCCACTCATAATTCACCGTGAAACCAATACAACGTTGCGGAATGCTTAATAATAACAACACCACCAACAACAACAAGACAGTAAATCAAGTCGATGCAACACAAGCGTGCGAACAGAACAATTTACGATCGCCAACCAGTCTCTATTGCTAATCAACAAACCGACTTTAGCCGCTACATTAGCCACAGTTGACTCATTTTCATCTTTCAAATACAGCAAGTCTCATTAGGCGGCAACATCGACCAACGTAACGCGGGTCGATGGTACATTCTTACAAGGGAAAATACGGGGCAAAGATTGAGCGATCGAACCGAAGCGCTACATTTGCTGCATTGCCAGCAATTAGACTACACCCGCCGACTCCGGCTATCGTCTGGTGTGTGTTGACGGCCATGAAGTACAGTAGTCTTCAGAAACGCTAGAAAAGGCAGCAGCAACAAGACGCTAAAACGTTAACTTTGCACGTACGCCCGAGGAGAGAGTGCCGCTAAGAGTTGATGTCATTGAAGATCGGAGCAGGGCGAGCGGGGGACTTTCGGCCGTGCTCCGGGCTCTCCGTGAAGGTAAACAACGGGAGGCAGGAGAATGGCTTCCACTTGACAGGTGTTCAAGGGACATTCGCGGCCGGTCACCGGGATGTACCGACCTGGTGGAGCGCGGTGAGCCCGTCGACGTTGGCGTAGTTGATGTCGGCTCCGCGGTCGAGCATTCGCTGCACCTCGTCGGTGTCGCCGCTGGAGCAGGCGGCCAGGAACACGGCGCCATCGTCGAACTTCACCCTCGTATTCCTCCTCCTCAAGATCGGCGGCTCCAGGTCCGTCTCGGAGCCCAGCCACCGCCTTAACTGCTCGTTCCTCTTCTGCTTGGCGTCCGCCATCTTCATCCCCCTCCTGTCTCGGGCTTCTTATCTTCCTCCGAGAGAGGATATACTTTATAGTGGCACTATCCCACAGCGCACTGGGGCGTGGGAAGGAAGGTGGAGGGTGGACCGACCGACCGACCGATCGACCGACCAGGGGAGGGAGGAGGCGGGACCATCCGAACTCGGCGTCAGCGCGAGAAGAGGGCGGCTGGATTGTTGCCTCCTAGTCTCGCGAGAGCGCCCGGATGAGGAGCTGCAGTCTGACGTCACCGCCTGCCTGTTTGGGGATTATTATTGACAGGAGAGGGAGAGAGTGAGCCGGGTAATCCCTGATGGACTGGGAACTGTGTACACCAAATAAGACGAGGCAACTCTTGAAAATATTACATAACGGCCAGCAGTTATGACGTCCTCTACTTTACTCAAATGCCCGCATTTTCTTGGAATAAACAGGGCAAAACTACAGTGGGGCAAATAAGTTTTTAGTCAACCAGTAATTGTGCAAATTCTCCTACTTCAAAATATTAGAGAGGCCTATAACTGTCAACATGGGTAAACCTCAACCATGAGAGACAGAATGTGAAAAAAAAAAAAACAGAAAATCACATTGTTTGATTTTTAAAGAATTTATATCCAAATTAGGGTGGAAAATAAGTATTTGGTCTATACCAAAAGTTCATCTCAATACTTTATTATGTACCCTTTGTTGGCAATAACGGAGGCCAAATGTTTTCTGTAACTCTTCACAAGCCTTTCACACACTCTTGCTGGTATTTGGCCCATTCCCCCATGCAGATCTCCTCTAGAGCAGTGATGTTTGGGGGCTGTCGTTTTGCAACATGGACTTTCAACTCCCTCCTAATCCCGTTGCATCAAAATGATAACAAGAACGGGGAGCAAAAATCCCAGAACCACACGGGGGGACCTAGTGAATGACCTACAGAGAGCTGGGACCACAGTAACAAAGGCTACTATCGGTAACACAATGCGCCACCAGGGACTCAAATCCTGCACTGCCAGACGTGTCCCCCTGCTGAAGAAAGTACATGTCCACGCCCGTGTGCGGTTCGCTAGAGAGCATTTGGATGATCCAGAAGAGGACTGGGAGAATGTGTTATGATCAGATGAAACCAAAATAGAACTTTTTGGTAGAAACACAGGTTCTCTTGTTTGGAAGAAAAAGAATACTGAATTGCACCATACCCACTGTGAAGCATGGAGTTTGAAACATCATGCTTTGGGGCTGTTTTTCTGCAAAGGGACCAGGACGACTGATATGTGTAAAGAAAAGAATGAATGGGGCCATGTATCGAGAGATTTTGAGTGAAAATTGCCTTCCGTCAGCAAGGGCATTGAAGATGAGACGTGGCTGGGTCTTTCAGCATGACAATGATCCCAAACACACAGCCAGGGCAACAAAGGAGTGGCTTCGTAAGAAGAATTTCAAGGTCCTGGAGTGACCTAGCCAGTCTCCAGGTCTCAACCCCATCGAAAATCTGCGGAGGGAGTTGAAAGTCCGTGTTGCCCAACGACAGCCCCAAAACATCACTGCTCTAGAGGAGATCTGCATGGAGGAATGGGCCAAAATACCAGCAACAGTGTGTGAAAAGCTTGTGAAGAGTTACAAAAAATGTTTGTCCTCCGTTATTGCCAAGAAAGGGTACATAACAAAGTATTGAGATGAACTTTTGGTATTGACCAAATACTTATTTTCCACCATGATTTGCAAATAAATTCTTTAAAAATCAAACAATGTGATTTTGTTTTGTTTTTTTCCCCACATTCTGTCTCTCATGGTTGAGGTTTAACCATGTCGACAATTACAGGCCTCTCTAATATTTTCAAGTGGGAGAACTTGCACAATTAGTGGTTGACTAAATACTTATTTGCCCCACTGTACGTGTCTAAATGAGGCTTTCCTGACACTCTCGGGTGTATTTTCACACAAATTCTGAATTATTATACCTATCATTCTTCTTTAGTGATATATTTTAAGATCGTACCCCCAAAATCTGCATCCAATGCATCACATTGCTATTGTTGTTGGGCATTCATGAAGTAGTTCCAAACCAGAGGGACAATGCAACCAAATTAAATGCACAGAATTAAATGTAATTTTGACTTTATGCCCTGTGCTCATACTACGAAAGAAACTTTTTGTAGCATTAGGGCTCCAGATAAGGACATCACACCTATTGAGGGTGATTCTTCTCACTCTCAGAACATAAAAGCCGGGCCCGCTTCTATCTGGCAGATAGTGGCTCTCCACATCCTCCGAGGCGCCAACCGCAGACGCGGGTGACACGGGGATCATGGGAGCTGGAATTGTCCTCACTTGAGGACGCACTATCGCTCTCCGTGAGTGCCAGGGCGCCCCTTAAGCGGACCGGGAACACTTGGGGTCGCTTTTACTCGGCGCCGTGCGGGTTGTATTAATGCCAGACGCACTGACGGTTGCTTCCTGAAAGTGACGCCGCTTGTGTACATGAACTCTTTCTGTGCCATTGACGATGGTAGATGTCCAATCACCTGTATTCTTAAAAAAAAAAAAAAAGGTTTTTTTTATCATCCGTCTCTTTGAACCGGGACTTTGCTGCCATACCTCCCATTTCAAAAAACAACATACACCGTATTTCGCAGATATGTGTGCGGCGAGCTGAAATACGTGCGAAAAAAACAGTATATCATGAGATTCTCGAACTGCCAAAGTCAAAAAGCAGAAGTTAGTTGCACGCCACCAGCCCGGCGACAGTTACGCCAAAGGGGAACTACCATAAGAATGTGTCAAGTGGTGATGCAACGCCATTTCCTGAAGGGAGACATTGTCACTCCAGCACAACACAAGTACAGAACAATTTCAAAACGGCGTATTATTTATACTGTACATTAAAATCAGCCGCCACATTCCGTCATCTGGGAACAAGTTCAAGTGGCCCTTTGGTGGTGCGTCACGGCCCTCTGGCAGCAGACGCGCAAGTGGCAATTTGACAGGAAAAACACATCCAACATAAACAAAAACATGAGTTTTCTGTGAACTTCTGGCGTCAGGTACTTGAGCAATGACAGCCTAATAAGACAAAGCTGGGCCAGTGACCTTGTTTCCCGGCGCTAATAATAGGTCCGAGCTCTGAGCCCAATGTGTTTTTACGCTTAAAAAGCCAGCGCGAATCATCCCGTGGAAATAAAACGCTTTTTGGGCTATGTACTACAAAGTAGCAAAGCGTGGTATTAGGATGACAAAATACAGACGTTCGCAAATTTCACCTCTACTTTAGAATCGAAGCGCCTTCATTCACGATCACGTTTCGGTGCCGTAGACGTCAACGGCAGAGAGACACTATGAAATATTCCAGCCGGCGAAGGTTTTAACTTCTGCATCCTCTGTTCTTTTTCTCTCATAACAAAACCGCAGTTGCCCTGACGACAAGCACTTTCACATTCTAAATAAAGGTCCATCTCCTGCTAGTTGACAAAAAAAATGATCAAGTGTTGCTGGCATTGTCCCATGTTCCCTACCTGGCGTGATTTGTGCGGAGGATGTGAGTGGGAGAGGAGAACAACAAGGCAACTGCGTGTGGGCTCGCGGCCTTCAAGTGTGGCTCGCTGTGCTTTGCAGGAAAAAAATCATAATGGAAATATGGACAGTAATTTAGATGATCCATTTAAGGGCTTTTTTTTTCCATTTATAAGGTTGTATTTGAATGTTTTCCTCACAGTCAGATATCGCCGTCCGTGGCACTGAAACATGATTGTGGGGTGTCAGAATTTTGTCAAGAATTGTCCAAAATCTGCCCCCAGAAGGACGGTTGGGGGAGGGAAAAGAGGCAGCTTCAGTGCTAAAAATAACTAGACTACATATATGTACATAAAGTGTGCACATAGCATTCCCCAGATAACGGCAGATGGCTTGCGGATAACATTCACAGCAAAGTCAATAGTGCAATTAGGGCGTGGCGGGCGTTCACCTTAACCTGTATCGAGTCAAAACGAGTGACAATACGTCCATCTGGATCGATAGATTAACTCACTGGCCCTTTTGACGGCGACAGACGTCCAGTCCATTTCCGGTTCAAATGGATTGGACGTCTACTAGCAATCAGTGTTGGGCACGTTACTTTATAAAAGTAATTAGTTATAGTTACTCACTACTTCTTCCAAAAAGTAACTGAGTTAGTAACTGAATTACTCTAAAGTAACTAGTTACCAGGGAAAGTAACTATTTCCGTTACTTTAAAAAGAAGTTGTTGTACGTCAAAGAATTTGAAATTTTCTGAGCAGTATTCCACTCAGTTGAATAAAGAAGAACAGACAGGTAGTTGTGTTATAGAACCTTGTAATATAGATTGCACCTCACCAGCAACAGATTTATCCTACACTTGAAGTGCAACAAAAATAAACAAACTTGAATTGCTTACCACCAGTGTTGTGAATTTTACTTTAAAAAAATAATTAATTACGGTTACAAATTACTTCTCCGAAAAAGTAATTACGTTAGTAACTCAGTTACCTGAATGTAAGCGTAATTAGTTACTTGGCAAAGTAACTAGTGATAATTTTCATGTTTTTTTTTCCTCAAAAAAAAAAAAAAAAAAAAACAGGTCACACAATGTGAAGTTTAAAGGGTTTTGGGAAGAATTGGCCCGAGCCCAATTCTTTACCCTCTCCACTTAACTAGACACAAGGGTATTGCGATAAATAGATAGTAACCTTTGCTATGTGTGGAAGTCATTTAAAGTTGTGAATCAACCGTTAAAGTTGTTAAAATTGCTCCCGCTATTGCATTAGTTCCCTTCTGTCTACTTTCGACATGTGTAAGTTTTAAAACTGTTTCACCATTTAAAGATAGATTTAAGTCAAGATTTTGCCGATTTAGGAGCATTTTAGATTTTTAAAAAAGAAAAAAAAGGACTTAGGTTCGCTAGGAAGGATCTCTACATCAGAGCCTTCCTGAGAGGTCTACTGCTTTAAGATGGCGGCTGTTTACTAACGCATGTAGTCCTGAAAACATGTTGCCAATGCAGCCATGTCTGTCATTTGCATCTAGTTCTATAATATGTGATATCTACCGTATCATGTGGGCGTAGTTTGTAGGCTATGGCTACAGTCAGGTATTATTGGAGCCACCTAGCATCGCGTTTGCAACAACGTCTTCCCCGCTCCTGCTCTGCTCTCTCGTCTTCGTGAGTCCGTCTCTCTCAGACTTTTTTTATTCAACCAACTTAGTAACGCATAGTAACGCAAGCCTTTCCCGCCTCAGTAACGGTAACGGCGTTGCCAAGATGATAAACGTAATTAATTAGATTACTCATTACTGAAAAAAATAACGCCGTTAGTAACGGCGTTATATTCTAACACCGTTATTAACAACACTGCTTACCACAGATGTCGCCAAAAGCTTTGCCCTGGGACATAAATTACACTTTACATGCACGTTCTTTCCAACTTGAAATAGTGTTTATACCTCCACCTCGTAAAGGACAAATTTTCCTCTGAATGCTCTGCCATCATATCCCTCTGCATCTGTTTTGCGTGTGTGTGTTTGCCGCAGGCGCTGTTCCGGTTTGTGTGTGAAAACACCGGCTCTGAAGTATTTATTTATTTATTTTTTCCCGGCTCTGAAGTACGTGCGCTATTAGGTTCGAGCGTTTACGCCACAGAATGGGGGATTACGTGAGATTTGACAACAACGCAGCCATATTGGAAGCGGATCTGGCTCGCGGGACATTAAACTTTAACTTGCCAGTTCGATAAAGAGACGAACTCGTTACTAAGGCGACGAACAGATATGTGATCAAACTTAAGGATGTGAACAATGTTGACCCTTACGAGTAAAGATGTCGACGGGCTTCCGCGATTACGCGAAATGGACATTCTGCTGTATTTATTGTTTGGTGTATGTTACTAAACTCGTCAGCGATTCCGAAATTACAAATCGCTACAAAGCTACGAACAGTTTTGCTGTGGATGGGTGCAGGACCTGCACATTATGACCGTATCAAACGGCAACTCCATGGTTCTTGCAAAGGTAGGCTATTGCCATGAACCTGAACGCACCCCAAGTCTTGGATGACAAATAAACAGAGCAGAGTAGACTCGCTACGGCTGGTAGTTTCTTCAATTTATTCAAAGTAAGTAACGCACCGCTTTTGACCGTCAGTAATGGTAACGGCGGAAAAAAAATAATTGGTTAGATTACCCCGTTACTGAAAAAATAACGGCGTTATTTATAACGGCGTTATTCACAACACTGCTAGCGATCAAAAATTGATAGAAATGCAAAATGTGTAACAACTTTATCTTTGAGATATCTTATCGTTCTTCTAAGAAATTAGGCAGATTGATGTGAGCTGAAATGCGGGAAGTCTCATCTTTCATAACAAGCCTCGGCAGCTCCTGATGCGCCGAGGCTTTCGTCGACGCGACGAGGTGAAGTCATCTGCGGGATTTTTTTCTCTCTCCTCCTCTCTCTGCATGATGAGTTTGGCCAAAGACTAAGGAGGAGGAAAAAAAAAACTTCAAGGTGGGGGTGCGCGGGAGGAAAGAGTCAACGACATCATCTCTCCGCGCCTTTTAAGGAGCTCTCCAGCGGAGGCCTGACAGCGCTGGCCCACTTTCCCATCGCCGCTTCCCAGCCTTTCCTCTCGGGACGCGCGCACAAGATGGCCTCCATTTTTTTTTTTTTTGTGGCCTGATTTGTATCACCGGCATGATAGCTTGAGTTCATCCAGCTTGCGACGTATCGTCAGGCTAGTGACGACAATAACGAGAAGATTCATAACAATACGAGTGCTTGTCCCCATCTTCAACCCACTGAGTCATGCGTGACCCTTGACCCCCGCACGCACACGCTGGCAGAAAGCTGACGGAAAATGAGAGAGATGGAACAAGAGAAAGCGGCGAGTGACACCAACGGAGGGGAAGCGCTGCCCTGCGTGTTGCCAAGTTTGGCCGCAGCGGATTCATGATTTCTTTTCAAGTAACTAATAGCACATTTCGACCGTAGGAACATGACATTATACAGTAGTCCTATTTCAAAAAGGAGAATTTTAGGAGATTTAAGGTAGTTTTATTTTGGGTTGTACATTGTCAATCAGTGCACATTTTGAAGGTATTACGTTAATCGTATTTCACCTAATGCAATTTGTGAGATTTGTGAGAGTCTACTTGTTTAAACTGCACAAATTTTGGGACTATTACGGTAGTTTTTATCGAATATCTATGCGCTACACTAAAGTCGACTTGTGTCCCAACGGTTTTAACCATAAGCGGATTTTGGGGGGGGGGGTCAAGCCCCCCCCCGTGGCCTAAAAGTGTCATTGCATGTAATTCACTTGCATATGTATGTATATATATATATATATATAGTATATTTATAAGTTGTAAAGTTGACACAAAAATGAATGAAATGAACAAAAATATATATTTTTATAATGGGTCAAAATTATTTTTCAAGCACCTTAGTCGGTCATTTGCTTTGCATATAATTAAAAAAACATTTTTTGAAAAAAAATATTTTAAAAAATGATTTTTTTCTTTAACCGATTTTTTTTTTTTTTTTGATTGAAGCAACTTTTTAGGGGGATTGAATGATTTAGATACAAATGTCCTAATCATAATATGGCCCGAACACAAAAAGGATGGCTTCAATCAAAGAAAACTTTTTCAATGAAAAATTAAATGTTCAAATGCAAATTTTTCAATCTCAAATATTTTTTCGCATTCAAAAACTTTTTCTATGATTGAAATGTTTCTTTTTTTGATTGAAGTGATTTTCTTTTTTAAAATCTATGTTTTTTTGAAGCAACTTATTTTTTGACTGAATCAAAAAAAGAAAAATGTCCTAGCCAAAATGTGGCCCAAAAACAAATCATCAATACCTCAATCGAAAAAGTTGCTTCAATCAAAAAACTTGACTTCAATCAAAAAAACAAACAAAAAAAAATCTAAGAAAAATAGCTTTCACATGCATTTTTTTGGGGGAGTTTCAAAATTATTTTTGCATTCAAACACCTTGAGTTTCAATTTTATTTTTGCATTCAAACACATTTTTTTTTAATTGAAGCGACATTTTTTTGGGTTGAATAATAAAGACACAAATCTACCTCCATATGGCTCCGCCAAGGGGATACATTTTTTGACTGGGGTAACTACATTGGCACGACACCGACGGGCGTACCATATTCAATGGATGAAGATCTTGGCGAAAAGTATAGCCTTATTTAAATTCCCCTCAAGAATGATGGGAAACAAAAAACCCTCATTGTCAAATCATTATAAATATTCTTGTAATTTTATTGCTGACACTGCGCTTCGGGGTCATAAACATGTTGTGCCCCCCCCGCCCCAAAAATCAAACTCTGCCTGTGGTATTAACTCTTAACCCATTGGCGACGATAGATAGGGAGTCGTTCATTCACCCTTCTCAGTCAAAAGGGATTGGATGTCTATCGCCATTAAGTAAGAGTTTTTGGTGCATTAGTGCAATGTTTTCTGGTGGTCTACTTGACTGTTCCCAATTTGTGGGTCATTCACGTTTATAAGTATCGTGATAATTAGTGATCTGCTTCCAAGATTGGTGGCCATTTTGAGGGTATCAAAAGAAGCCCGCGGCTATTTAAGGCTCTTCTCTGAGGGATTTAAAAGGCAAGGCGTGTTGACATCAATCCCGAGCCGGACTTTTCCGCCCGGTGAACCCAGAAGTGTTCTGTTGGGTTGCCACGACAACGCTGCCGTTGTGTACCTCAGAGAGGCTCGGGGCGCTCTCCCGTCCTCTCCTCTCCCGGGTGAACTTCAATTACCGGCAACACGTTTTCCCCCAGCGCGGCGCTGGCCTATTATGGTCAAAGGAGCGGCGGCGGGCCAGCAACGGCGGCTCCTCCGCATTAATTCTCGCCGCGTTTGTCTCGCGCTCACGGCGCTGTGACAGGCCGGGGTCGGCGAGGTCGCGCCTCCAGGTGATGTGTTTCCATAAGGCCCGCGCGGTGAGGAAATGCACATATATGGCGCGCTCTTTATTTATGAGTTTTGACCGAGAGACGGAAAAGCCGTCTTCATCAAACGGCGTCTGGGCGCTGTGAGGTTAACTTGACATACAGGAAATACGGCCTGGCTTTCGCACGCTTCCTATGTAGACGGCAAGGCATGAGGGAAGGACGTATGGGGGCGTTTGTGTAAACTGTGGGGGTCTCCACATGTGGCAGAACATCTACGGCTAACTCAAACTGTTATCAAACTTGCAATGTTAAAAAAAAGTGACTTTTCACCTACAGATGTAATACGAGCGCAGCTATTTACCTGTGCCCAACTATAGAGATTCTATTAGAAGTCATGAATTCCATTATTGGTTGTACTTTAGTTTGTAATCTGCACAGTATTTTTCCATTTTAGCATTGAATGTGTTCAACTGTAAACATCGTTCTTGCCGCAGTAAATGTCAGATATAGCGTGGGCAGTCACCACTCGGGTGTTTACTTTTAATCTTAACACCGCACTTCGATGTCAGCCCACGGATCGGGCATTCTGGAGGCGATACGCGCCACAGACCTGACAATCAAGTAGGCACAGAGTACAGCGTAGGTGCTTGTTTTGTTTGATTTCAGCACAGAAAAATTGTCTGTCAGCGGTGATGTGTTTTGAAAGTCAGCTTGTGGTTGATGAGGCATCTTCAGCCTCAAACTGATTTGCACATAGAATGGTGTTACTTTCATCACCGCTAGATGGCACTGCTGCGCAAAGTGCAGTCCAAAATGACATTACCGTTGGTTACTTAAAACTTTTAGATTAAGATCCTTAAAAACTAGATGAAAGATAGTAGGTCATGTTTTTGAATGAAAATATCCAAGTAGAAAATGAAGCAAGGCCAGAAATTTATTTAAGAGGAAGGGAAACGGAAAAAATGGAACAAAAAAAAAAGGATCTATACAAGAAATATGGACGATAAAGGTAGAATAGATAGACGTAAGGGCGAAGGAAGGTCGAAATAAACAAAGTAAATCTACTTTATATTTTAAAATGGAGGAACTGCAAAGCAGTAGCAGCGGTCGCAAAGCTCGACCGCAAAGCAGATGAAAACGTCGCACGTCAGTCCCTGATGTTCCGCCCGTGAAACCCCGTCGGCCTCTCTGTACGGCACCCTAGCTGACTACGGTATGTTGGCTACTTCGATACGCTGCTAATCCTAAATAAACGACTTTTTGGAGCTTTTCCGACGTAAACATTGTCTCCCGTGTGTTTCAGAAACATGCCGGCCAAAGGTCCCCTGCAATCGGTCCAGGTTTTTGGGCGGAAAGTACGTATAAACGGATACATTTTCTCACGTGTGGCGGGCGGTGCTGCGAACCCAGTGTGGCCTGGCTAATATTAGCTCGGCGTGCTAACATCAACGAAACTCTTTTGTAGCTTAAATTGAGATTATGTAGAAACTACACCAAGACGCGTGTATTTACGATATATCGTGGTGCTATAATCGCCATAAAGTATGCCATTACGGGTGAATTTGAAGGCATTTTGCTTAGCCATTAGCCGGTTAAACTGTACTGCTGCGTTTTGTTTTTTCTTATTAATTCGTTTATTTTAACCACCGCTCTTTAAAATCGTGATGCCAGCTTGATTGTCGTGATTTAGAGCTACTGGATATTTACATCATTGAAGACATGCTGATTTTGGAGTACCTCCACGTTCAAATGACTATTTTCCCAATTTGGAATTGATTTGTAGAAAACTGCCACTGCAGTTGCCCACTGCAAAAGAGGCAATGGCCTGATTAAGGTGAACGGCAGACCCTTGGAGATGATCGAGCCCGCCACCCTCCAATACAAGGTGAGCCACTCGATTGAGAAGTTTCATTGGGTAACATCTGTTTTTTAAGTGTTGGGATCCTCTTTTCGATGTAGCTCCTGGAGCCTGTGCTGCTGCTGGGCAAAGAGCGTTTCGCCGGAGTTGACATCAGAGTCCGCGTGAAGGGAGGCGGACATGTCGCTCAGGTTTACGGTAAGCAACTGCAAGTCAACATATTCCCGTTTTCCTCCTATTCATTCTTATATTCACACTTTCCAGCCATCCGTCAGGCCATCTCCAAATCATTGGTGGCGTATTATCAGAAGTGTAAGTAGATCACGACAATACCAATCACAATTTGGATCAAATAACATTTTGCCTCTCCTTTGCCGGCAGATGTGGATGAAGCCTCTAAGAAGGAGATCAAGGACATCTTGATCCAGTACGACAGGACCCTGTTGGTCGCCGACCCGCGCCGCTGTGAGTCCAAGAAATTCGGTGGACCAGGAGCCCGCGCCCGCTACCAGAAGTCCTACCGTTAAATGCAGTGTACATTTTCATTGGAATTAAAGTGGCGCTGAAGCCGAGAAAAGTCACATTTTGTTATCTGTTGTTTTTCAATGCTTCCGTGTTAAATAGAACTTCACAATAAAAAATATTTGATAAATGGATTACATTTTAATGATATTTACACCTAATTATATGACAAAGTTTGTGATGGTTTAGGTTACTTTAAGATAACTACAATATCTAATTTTTGCCAGCTCATTTTGTTAAACTATGTTGACAAAGATCCCATTCAATTTGTTGCAGTTGTTGAAACTACAAGATTTGATTTGACAAGCACCTGAGAATAGGGTCAAAACGGTGTCTGCAGGGTCTTAAAAAAAAATCATTTCAGTTTTAGGCCTTGAAATGACTAAAAATTACGTGAAAGGTCTTGAAAATCTATCAACTTTTATTTAGAACATGCCTAAAACTCCTGTAAAACCACTGTAACGTAACTACAGACTACCTGTGCGGCCCAGTCAGAATTTATGGAACACCACCTGCTATTGCTGCACTGCAAAACACCTTAAAACTAAATGTCCATGTTTTCAGTGTAAATCTAGTCGAGATAAATGAAATTATCTGCCAGTGCTTTGTTATACTTGAAATAAGCAATACATTATTGTAGAATCTTAAAAAAACTTGAAAAAGTTAATTCAAGAATAGATATTGTTCCAAACATTTGAAAACATTTTTTTTAATTTAGGTAAAAAAAAAAAGACCAACTTTTAGATGTGTGAGCTTAATAAGAGATAATATTTAAGTGGAATAATCTGACGCATTCATCTGTTAAGTAGTCTTAAACACACTAAACAAGATGGAGAAAATAATTTGACTAGACTGGAGAAAAATAATAGTCAATCTAAGACGTTAGAAATTTCCAGTGAGTGCGCGCGTAGTTGTGTGTTGACAGCTTAGTGAGCATAGCAGCGGTGAAAACTTGAAACAACCAAATTACAGTACTACTTGTATCCGTGGGTAAGTGGCCGACAACCATTGGCTTGGTTCGTTTACAAGTCTTGATTCACAACACAGAAATTAGAGAAATGAATTCATATACTTTGCAAGTAATTCTGGGCCTCCAATTTTCCTTCATGTCTACTGATGTGAAATAGGTCTTAAATTGTATTTATTATGGTTTTTAAAAAGTCTTTAAATTTGGCTTGTTGGAACCCTACAGAGACCCTGCAATTTTTTTTTATTAACTTTGTGTATAATATTGAGTATAATTAACTTTTTTTTCCCATGTCCCATGTACATGAACATTATTTTTGGTGTGTGATTTTGAGCAAATTTCAAAAGGTGAACATGTGATGCACTTCCATTATTGTGACGACAGATGGCACTAAAGGACAGTTAAAGTTGAGCTCCAAAACACTATTTCAAAATGATTCCTCAAGCACGAAAAGAGCAACTGTCGTTATAGCTATAAACAATTTCCTTCACATATTTGAACAATTTTTTAAAAAGAGTTTTAAATTTAAAGTTTATATAATGTCTTAAAAATATATATATATATATATATATATATATATATTTTATCAGGGCTGTGCAACGATTAAAATTTCTCATCGAGTTAATCAAATCTTAAAAATTAATCGTAATGAATCACAATTCAAATGCCATATTTTTCTGTAAATTATTGTTGGAATGGAAAGCTAAGACAAGACGGATATCTACATTCAGCATACTGTACATAAGTACTGTATTTGTTTATCATAACAATAAATCCACAAGATGGCATTAACATTATTAACATTCTTTCTGTGAAAGAGATCCACGGATAGAAAGACTTGTAATTTTTAAAAGATAAATGTGAGTTTGTATATTGTGACTAAATATTGCCATCTAGTGTATTTGTTGAGCTAAATGAAATGTTTGAATAGAGTTTGACCAAAGTCTGAGTATTATTTTGCATAGCAATATTGATTGGGAATGCCAGTTCTCTTTGCATTCAGCGCTTTTCTTTTTGTGAACATTATTTTTCTTTGAGAGACAGGAGTATTATTTTTGTTGTGCTTTCAGTAAATGATACTGTAGCGACCAAATGCATGATGGGAAGTTGGGCAACCATGACTTTCAGTGGTGGCTGCAAATGGTATACCTTCTCTGCGTTGTGTTCAAACCAGCGTGGTAAGAAAAAGATCATCTCCTGTCATTCTTCCCCACGTCGCTCACCACAATAGCAATAATTGTTGTGGAAGAGATGCCAAGGCTTTTGCCAATAAATAGCGCGGCCCCAATGAATGCCTGTGTCCACTCCACTTGTTTGTCTCTGCCTCTTAGCTCTCAATATACATAAAACGGCGCCATTGTAGTCTGTTTGCGGCTATGCGTGAGTGGGTCATTCCGCGCAGGCGTTAAATATTTTAACGTGATTAATTTAAAAAATTAATTACCGCCTGTTAACGCGATAAATTCGACAGCCCAAATATATACGCATATATATATATATATATCATTTGTATTTAGTATCCATTTACCCATTCAAAAAAGTGGCCCTTGAGTTTGCACCCCTTGCTCTTCCTCATCATGAGCTGACGCCCACATGTTGCCGCTCTCTCCGCGGGTTTCCAACATCAGAGTTTACCCTGCGGGGAGGAGGCGGCTGTGTGAAATTAGGTTTGGGGTGGGGGGCGGTGGGGCCCTGTTTACAGCCCACCTAATAATCAAGCCAGCGGGGAGGCTCACTACCCCACTGCTACTGTTGTTTACCACAGTTTACCCTCATCTCCTCCCACGGAGGTTGCGGCGAGAGGACAACACCAGTCGGAAAAAAATAGGGAAAGACATATCATGGATCAGGCATTGCAATTTTTATTTAGCATGTAATTATTAAAACTCCCCAGTCAAAATCAATTGGATGTTTTTAATATAAATTTGACTAACACAATATATCCTCTGAAAACGACGATATTGAAATTGAAAAATACCTGAACACAAAAAAAAAAAATATATATATATATATATATATATCGCAAATGTGTTTTAACAACGTAACAATCAATTTGTGACATTTCAGAGCGTGACGCACCGTATCCCCGTAAACGTCCAAAATCCCACGGGCCCCAAATGTGGGACGAGTGGCGAACAATGACTGTTTAACATGGCAGCTGCCCACGTCACGGATCATTACCAAGCGTACCTTGACGTCATCGACTTTTGCGCTCGTCTTTAAGCGCGGTACGTCTCAACACCTAGAAAAAATGGCCGCCAATAAAGTGCATTTTGACTCCGTTCGGAGCCACGCGCACACACTCGACGCCTGTCTTTCCTCTGTTAACACCTCCACTGGCAAACACGGAGGTGCCGGGCCAGGATGCATTTTGTCATCACTTGCACTTTGGGCGTGCACACACAGTGCAATTAACTCACAAAAGTTTAGGAAAATATTTAATACGATGTTGGATGATGACAAATGTTTTTAGGCGCGACAACTGGTAGCGGCCCACGAGTAATGCCCGCTTCAGCTAAAAATAGTGGTGCACGCCACATTCAAAATGGACGGCATTTACAAACGGCTAACTTTCAAAGGGTCGCTAGGGATTAATGCCACTAACAATGGATATAGTTTGCCTATTTTCAGGTACGAAAACTTTTAAGTTTCATCTGAAAAGTATGCCACGCACCGCAAAATGGCCTTAGTTTATAAACAGCTAGCTCTCATCAGAGTCGCCGCGGTTACCGCCGCAAACCGGCCGACGACGGATTCGTCTCGCCTGTTTTCACTCCGAAATACAGCCAGCGATCATCACTCTCCATCCCTGTTTAGTCTACTCTTGAACCCGAAGGCGGCGGACATTTTTCCAAAAATATTTTGCTAAAGAATCCGCACTTCTCTCGGGTATCCGTTACGGTCAACGGCCCGTGTTCGGGGCGAGTCGGGTCACGCGAGGGTAAGCGAGAGCTGAAGTGTGACGCCCCCGCGCAATCGCCGGGTCACACGCCTCGGCGCACTCTGACCCCAGCTCAAGGCCGCGTCGCCGCGACCTCTAACCTCCACTTTTGAAAGGTCAGGGTGCCCGGTCAGGATCCGAGGCGGCACGCCAGACAGGCTTTGAAGTACGTAGGTTAGCTTTCACTATCTGTTGTTGTTGTTGTTGCCACTTTATGAGCTTCTAATTGCAACTCTGCACTTTGACAAATTATGCAAATTGGATTTATGGATTGGTCATAGGACAATTTGAACCTGTGTTTTAGTGCCACTGACTGTGATAGACGTCCAATCCATACTAACTGGAGGAGGCTGCAGCGTTTATCGCTGTCAATAGCAGTTGATAAGGTAAGGGTTGAAATCATTGGTCGACTTGTCCCTGATTTGACAGAAAAGCGGAAGAAAACAGAAACTGAAAAAAAACACAACTACCGTATTGGCCCGAATATAAGACGGCCCTGATTATAAGACAACCCCTCTTTTTCAAGAATCAAGTTTGAAAAAAGACTTTTTGAACCCCAAATTAATTTTTATACAGAAAATAATTACAGTACATCCGAAACAAATGATTATAATATATTTCAGAGAAAAAGCATATTATTTTGCCTCATTCAAATCTTAATATCTGAACATTTAAATTAGGGCTGTCAAAATTATCGCGTTAACGGGCGGTAATTAATTTTTTAAATTAATCACATTAAAATATTTGAAGCAATTAATGCACATGCCCCGCTCAAACAGATCAAAATGACAGCAGAGTGAAATGTCCACTTGTTTTTTCTGTTTTTTGGAGTTTTGTCACCCTCTGCTGGTGCTTGGGTGCGACTGATTTTATAGGCTTCAGCACCCATGAGCCATGAACCATTGTGTAATTATTGACGTCCAACAATGGCGGGCTACCAGTTTATTTTTTGATTGAAAATTTTACAAATTTTATTAAAACGAAAATATTAAGAGGGGTTTTAATATAAAATTTCTATAACTTTTACTAAGTCTTTCTATCCATGGATCACTTTAAGAGAATGTTAATAATGTTCATGCCATCTTGTTGATTTATTGTTATAATAAACAAATACAGTCCTTATGTACTGTACGTTGAATGTATATATCCATCTTGGGTCTTTATCTTTCCATTCTAATAATAATTTACAGAAAAATATGGCATATTTTATAGATGGTTTGAATTGCGATTATTTGCGATTAATTTTTAAGATGTAATTAACTCGATTAAAAATTTTAATCGTTTGACAGCCCTAATTTAAATATGTAAACTAAAGTGCAATCACATTCATTAATGAATGGCTTCTGTTTTTTCTAAATGTAAATCAATCTATTGTGATAAAACAACAAAATTGCAATAACTGCATTAACCATCAAAGTGAGGTCTAACTAACTGTAGTCTTGAAACAAATCTGAATAAGGAAAAACATTGCAATAAAATAATGCAAACTGGTCAAACTTGAGAGTAGCTGAGATCTGTCATGACAGAACATTGCTTCAATGATACCTGGCGCCATCTAGCGTCGTAAATGGGTATAACGTCTAGACCGCGAATATAAGACGACCCCCACTTTTTCAGTCTTATTTCAATGCAAAAAACACCGTCGTATACTCGGGCCTATACGGTAAATAATATATGAAAAAAAGCAAAAAGCACTTTTTTCCCCCTTATTTACTCAAAATGTTCAACGTCAAGCGTACCGCAGCAGCGCCAGCTTAACGAGCCATCAAACGTCAGGTAAAATCTCCGCAAAGCGATTCTGGCCGGCGTTTCTTGGCTAGCGTCCCGACAACCTGTTGCGCGACCCCCCGCGAAGGAGCGCCGCGGCTCACAATGTTACAAGGGCCGCGAATCGATTGCCCCGCGACTGCCGCCGGACGCCCTCGCCGTGCCATCCGCGTCCGACCTGCCCGTCTTCGGCGGTCACGCCGCGTTAAAAAACGCCACAGCTCTCGCTCGACACCCATGTGTTCCTATTTCGGGGCGCTCGAGCGGTGGGGGCGGCGTGACGGAAGCGGGGGGCCCCGGGTTGAGGCGTCCCACCTGGCTGGCCGAAATTGAGGAGGCTGGTGTTAGTCATAACTGCAATTCCAGACCTTTTTGTCCTAATCCCAACACCTCATCTGACGTGTCCCGACAAGATGGTCGAGTTGTGGGAATCCCTTCCTTCTGGACCCGTTGAACCATATCAGGGACTATGGTCAGTGTAGCGATACAAAGATTTTCTATAACGATGATCTGACGATATAGCGATACAACAATTTTCGATACATTGGTCAGGAAATCCTTCTAGGATATTCTACAAACAACTAATAAACAGAAAAACAAGCTTCTGCTGTGAATAGGAATGAGTTTATCACTAGTAGACGTCCAATCCATTTGAACTGGGAGGGTGGCAGCGAATGAACATTCGCTGCCATCCCTCCCACTTCAAACGGATTGAACGTCTATGGCTGTCAGTGGCAGCCAATGAGGTAATTTTGGGCCATTTAAGGTCATTTACCTGTTGATTTTGGGCTATTTTATGGGTCACTTGCTGTTTATTTTGCATTACAGAACAGGAAGTGACCTGGGAATCACCCAAATAAATAGGCAATGACTCAAACTCAACAGGAAATGACCTGTAAATGCTCTAAAACGAAAAGCAAGTGACCTGTAAATGCCCCGAAAATTGGACCGAATGACTGTGAATGCGCTGGTTTTGAATGAACGAACGTTCGCAGTGTAAATGGATTGGGCATCGAGTACAGTCAATGGCAGCCTTTTTGTTTTCATTACCTTAACTCGCAGGTCAAAGAGTGTGTCTTGTGGTAGTTAGTAAAAGAGGGAAATTGATATTGAAAAACCTACTGACGTTGGCAAAGTTGTTTTTGAACACTTGGCGGTCGGAGTAGTGTTGTGCTACGCTATCCGAAACCAGAAGTGAACGACTCGAGTAGGGCTGCAGCTATCGATTATTTTAGTAGTCGATTAATCGATGAACTAATTACCGTATTGGCCCGAATATAAGACTGCCCTGATTATAAGACGACCCCCTCTTTTTCAAGACAAGTTTGAAAAAAAGACTTTTTGAACACCAAATTAATTTTTAAACAGAAAATAATTACAGTACATTCGAAACAAATGATTATAACAATATATTTGTGAGAAAAAGCATGTTATTTTGCCTCATTCAAATCTTAATATCTAAACATTTAAATATGTAAACTTAAGTGCAACCACATTCGTAAATGAATGGCTTCTGGCTTTTGAAATGTAAATATACTTATCTATTGTGATAAAACAACAAAATTGCAATAACTGCATTAACCATCAAAGTGTAGTCTAACTGTAACTGTAGTTTTGAAAAGAGTCTGAAAAAAGAAAAACATTGCAATAAAATAATTCTGGTTAAACTTGAGAGTAGCTGAGATCTGTCATGACAGAACATCGCTTCAATGATATCTGGCGCCATCTAGTGTCGTGAATAAGTTTAATGTCTAGACCGCGAATATAAGTTTTATTTCAATGCAAAAAACACTGTCTTATATTTGGGCCAATACGGTAATTCAAATAATTGAGTAATCGGATAAGGAACATAAAAAATTTAAATACCTGAGCTGAACCTTGAACAGTATAAAAAACATTAATACCATAAATGAGGATATATGTACAACATAAAAACAATTGGCTAACTTACATAGCAAAAGTCCGCTAGCTTAAATGCTGTAAAATTCTTACCTTTTTTTCCAGTGCTCTTAACAAATGGTTCACACACACATATTCCCACAAAAAATGGCTAAATATACCTATAAACTAAATTACGAATGCATAAAAAAAAAGACTTTGGCTCAAAATTAAACAGCCTTTGTTGGTCTGAACAGGGAGCAGCTGGATTCAGCCATGTGAAATGAGGCAGACTAAAGGGCAGTGTATCCACCCAAATGAATAAATCTAAATGCAAACACTTTCAAAACAAACCATTACAACGCCATTTTAATTCAACGAATACTCGAAGCAGCAAAATTTAATTCGAATCTTTTTTTCTAATCGAATACTCGAGTTAATCGATTAATCGTTGACGCACTAGACTCCGGCCAAAATGTGGTCGAGAATTACAACACAATTTAATAGCGTCTCACGGTTGAGGGACTGTCGAAAAGGACCCCGAATCCTTAGTCCCAGGGGTCCAACCGGAGTAGAATTCCACATTTTTTCCCCTTTTTTAATACGTTATCTGGATGTCCCAACACCTTATCCGACGAGATGGAAGCGTGACAATCGGGAAACGACGGCTGTTAGTTACACAAAATGCATTAGCGGCGTGAGCCGGGCCAGAGGAAGTGGTGGGATTACGGTGGGCGAGGGTGAGGCCAGCTCGGGCGAAGGGAGGGGTGGCCTCCTCCCGCCCTCCCTGCAGTAAAGTGTCCAGATTTACAGGCCCTCTGAGGGAGGAGAGGGGGGCAGTCACGGATATGTGGCCATCATCCCATCAAAAGTGGACAGCTCCCCATTTTAACGTGATCCTAAATCCGACGTCGGCGAGGGCGCCGGGAGGTCAGGGCAGATGCGGAGATTGTGTCCCGACCAACGCCTGGCAGTGACTTTGCTTTATTATTCATTTGTCTTTTGAGCTAGCGTCATATTTTCAAATATCGCGTTCCACGTAATGGTATTTTCATCTGAAAAAGGAGCATTCGATTCTGAATATTGATGCGCATTCACGAATACCGGTATGTGTTTAATAAATTGTCGTATGACTAATGGGTCCATATTTAGCGATACTGTTTATGAACATTTAGGAATACATAATTATTTTCTATGAACATAAGTGAACATTTTGTGAAATTTACTCATTCATGTTTCAAAAATGTTGGTAGCTAGCATCAGATTTTAGATTATTGGTAAATTCTCAATATTTCAAAAAGGTTTTTCCAAGTATTTGATGAAAATTAGCACACGAGACCAACCATCAGTGTTGTTAATCTTACCTTAAAAAAGTAATTACCGTATTGGCCCAAAGATAAGACGGCCCTGATTATAAGACGACCCCCTCTTTTTCAAGACTCAAGTTTGGAAAAAAATACTTTTTACTACCAAATTAATTTTTATACAGAGAATAATTACAGTACATCTGAAACAAATGATTATAACAATATATTTCAAATGATTATAACAATATATTTGAGAGAAAAAGCATGTTATTTTACCTCATTCAAATCTTAATATCTGAACATTTAAATATGTAATCCCATTTGTGCAATCGCATTTGTAAATGAATGGCTTCTGGTTTTTGAAATGTAAATAAACCAATCTATTTGGATAAAACACCAAAATTGCAATAACTGCATTAACCATCAAAGTGAAACTGTAGCCTTGAAACAAATCTGAATAAGGAAAAACATTGCAATAAAATAATGCAAACTGGTTCAACTAAAAAGAGTAGCTGAGGTCTGTCATGACAGAACATCGCTTCAATGATATCTGGCGCCATCTAGCGTCGTGAATGGGTATAATGTCTTGACCGCGAATATAAGACGACCCCCTCTTTTTCAGTCTTATTTCAATGCAAAAAACACTGTCTTATATTCGGGGTTCGCTAGGAAGGTTCTCTACAACACAGTCTACTGCTTTAAGATGGCAGCTGTTTACTAACGCATCTAGTTCTCTATACATGTTGCTAACGCCGAAGTGTGTGTCGTTTTGCCTGTAGTTCTATATAAGTGATATCTACCGTAGCATCATGTGAGCGTAGTTTGTAGGCTACAGGCTACATTCAGGTATTATCACCCAGCATCCCGTTTGCAACGGCGCCACAACTACCTTGCCTCCTCCCCACTCCTGCTCTGCTCCGTCGTCTCCGTGAGTCCGTCTCTTTCCTTGTGTCATTCAACCAACATAGTAACGCACGCCTTTACATCCTCAGTAAAGGTAACGGTGTTGCAAAGATGAGAAAAGTAATTAATTAGATTACTACTACTATTAACAACGTTATATTCTAACGCCGTTATGAACAACACGGCCAACTATTGTTGTGTATTTATGAATATCGGTATGAATATTTGCATCTTTCAATACATGTTTGGGAATATTGGATTGGCAAATGTTGGTATGTTTAGAAACACAGTTTTGGCTTTCACAAATATTATAATGATGATTTACTCCTGTGGGCATAGAAGTTAGACATGCTTTACAAAGATACATACCGTAATTTCCCGAATATAACGTGCACTTTTTTCCCCCCAAATCAACTTGTAAAATCATGGTGCGCATTATGAACGGGTACCGACACGGCCACGTTGTGTTGAAGAAACGTATGCAGTGATCCGTTGCCGACCATTACCGTACCTGAAGTCACCATTTTGTTTCACTCTGATCGGCCGAATGAGTTCGTCTGTGTTAAATTCTGCTTTTTTCACTCTTCATAAAGCACAGAATTTAGTTTCTTGAACTCGTTTGAGTCAACGTTTATTGCAGCTCAGCAACTCAAACCATAACAAACGACAGACTTCCTGTGTCTGTCCGTCAACTAACCCATAACAATAGTTCCTATTGTTACTGTCGTGTCTGTTTTATCTTGTCTTGAAAAAAAACTAGAATACTTCCAGTGCCGTGTTCAATGTTTTATTTCTTGCTTTCAATGAACTTAAATGCCGAGAGTCCGGCTATAATGCGGCGCTCTTTTGTCTAGCCTCAGCGGCCCTCTGGCTCATAGACAATCACAACATAGATATGACAATACAGCAGCATGGATCCACCAGTGCCACAACATAGAACATAACATAGAATACCAATATATCACAGTGTCGACAGCGATGAGCTCTCTCGGATTTCCGACTTACGTTCTCACTTTCATTTTACCGTATCAATCCATGGAAGAAAAATGTATTCATCATGATGAAACGAGCAAGTTATACAGCAGCCTTTAAAAGAAAAGTCACATCTGTTTTGTTTTCTCCTAGATTCTGGTAAATTGGAGAAGTTGTCAAATCATATTATTACCGTAAATATTGTCAGTTTTGGGTGATGTTTTGAACTACCAATATGCTATGCTTGTGCTGTGTTTCACCAGTCAATAAAATGACATTACTGTATCTGTACACGAGCTCTGTTTTCTTGTATTCTTCTATGTATTGGTGCTAAAATTAGGGTGCGCGTTATAAACGGGTACAATAATTTTCCCTAGATTTTACAAGTAAAGTTGGGGTGCGCATTATACATGGGTGCGCCTTATATTCGGGAAATTACGGTACTTAAAAATATTTGCAAACTCCCTAGAAAAAAAATTGTCTTAGACTCTTAGACCAGCATTGTCCCGCCGCGTAGGACAGATTGAGAGTCGGCGCTCCGAAAACGACCTGAGCAGAAACAGGAAGCGCTTTGCGGCGAGGGTCCTGACCCCTCTCATGAGTCAAACGGGGCCCACACGCGGGAAGGTTCCGGTCCTGCCAACAAGGTGTGGAAGGATATTCCGGAGGGAGGCAAATTCGGATACGCGCCGTCACATCTGCGCGTCCGCGTGAGCCATCTGCTTGCGCGCGGCACCTGGGCAACATCCCTTTAAATAACGCGCTTCCCCAAAAGGTTGCCCGTGCGGAATGTGAGAAAAATTAGGGCCTATTTTCCCGTTAATCCCGCACATGGCGAGCGGATGCTTTAAGCGCCAGAGATTGTGTTTTATTTTTTTGGCCCAAACACGGGTGATGTCATGGGAGCGGCGGGAGTCATGCATCTGATATTTCACTTTAATGGAGCGGCCTAAGCGCAGGCGGGCAGCCCACGGATTTGGCTTTGGCAAAAAAAAAAAAAAAAAAACGCAATTTCTTTTGTGCCGCTATCACGTTCCCGACACCGTGTTCTAAGCCTGCGCTGCTCGACTTTGATTTTGTAATATGCTTGTTTAACACGTAAACAGCCATTGGTGGCGACAGAGGGGCGAATGAACGAATGTTCTCAGTCCAAATGAATTGGACGTCTGTTGCCGTCAATGGCACGGAAACAATAATCATCCAAAAAGACCCCCCAACTCCCAACAGAGTGGAATTTTCACAGCCGTCTCGCCGCAGGATGATTTGCCGTCAACCTCGTATCGCTGCCGAGTCACCTCCAGTTAAAGTTACATGATGGATGACGCGGCCGTCGGATCGACTTTCTGACGCGGGAAGAATTACGGCGAAAACGACCGCTTTCTAGATGCGACTGCGCGCCGAATAAAAGAGTTTGAACAGAATCGCCTCGAGAGAGAGAGGAAGGCACGGGGGGAGCGGGTTGACGGGGTTACGTGGAACTTCTCTGTTGAGCGTTTGATGGATGCTCTGTAACCAATGGAGGTAAAGAGCACCCCCCCATCCGCGCGCACACACACGGCAGATTAACTCTGGCTGATTTATCGAGATCTACCTCAAGAGGGCAAACAGCTGGGAAGGACAACGACCACAAGTGGCAAAGGCATCAATTTAAGGCGCTCATTTGTTCAAAAGATGATGCGGATGAGCATGAAGCACACTGAGGATTGGATTACTTGGCTTTGCTGCCAGCCATCGCACAAATAATGACAAATGACTTGATTTGATTGTCTTAATAGTATGAATACTGGAACATATTTTCAGTTTACCAATAATGGTAATTCCTCACATGGGTCATGAATATTGGTTGTCTATCAACATCAGGGCTTTCTAAATTTAGGTACCGCTTTACAATACTCTTATTTACCACCTCATAGTCAACCACAAGTGTAGAGTCGTCTGAGCTGGTTAGCTACGACATGCGCCCCCCCCCCCCCCCCCAAATATATTGAAACTAGGGCTGTCAAACAATTAAAATTTTTTAATCGAGTTAATCACAGCTTAAAAATTAATCGTAATTAACTGGAAATCAAACCATCTCTAAAATATGCCATATTTTTCTGTAAATTATTGTTGGAATGGAAAGATAAGACACGATGGATATATACATTCAACATACGGTACATAAGTACTGTATTTGTTTATTATAACAATAAATCAACAAGATGGCATTAACATTATTAACATTCTGTTAAAGCGATCCATGGATAGAAAGACTTGTAGTTCTTAAAAGATAAATGTTAGTACAAGTTATAGAAATTTTATATTAAAACCCCTCTTAATGTTTTCGTTTTCGTAAAATTTTCAATCAAAAAATAAACTAGTAGCCCGCCATTGTTGATGTCAATAATTACACAATGCTCATGGGTGCTTAAGCCCATTAAATCAGTCGCAGCCAAGCGCCAGCAGAGGGCGACAAAACTCCCAAAAAACACAAGTAACAAGTTGGCATTTCACTGTGCTGTCATTTTAATTTGTTTGAGCGGGGCATGTGCGTTAATTGCGTCAAATATTTTAACGTGATTAATTAAAAAAATTAATTACCGCCCGTTAACGCGATAATTTTGACAGCCCTAATTAAAACCCCTCTGTATGTTTTCGTTTTAATAAAATTTGTAAAATTTTCAATCAAAAAATAACCTAATAGCTCGCCATTGTTGACGTCGCTGAGTGGGACGTCACATAGGCTCCCTGCCGTTCTTCCACAGTGTCTTTAACTACGTAAGGTAGTGATTGAAATACACCACAAGGTGTCAATGGCGAGTTTTAAATTAATTAGAGATCTAGCCAACGAGTGCGTTTTGCCCCTCGAATGAGCCGTAGTTTCCGGGTTCATTGTACCTTACGTTCATTTGAGTGTTGCCTTCACAACGTACGAGACCTCTGATAGTTTGTATTTTGTGACAAAATATTGCCATCTAGTGTATTTGTTGAGCCAAACGAAATGTTTGAATAGACCTTGACTGAGTAAGTTTGATGTGTATTTTGCATAGCTATTTTGATTGAGAATGCCAGTCATCCTTGCATTGAGCGCTTTTCTTTTTGTGAACATTATTATTTTTGAGCGATAGCGATTTTTTTATTTTTAATGTTTTGTACATTAGTTCCAAAATTTTTCCAAAATCCTTTCAGGCTAAACCAAACTACTATTTCAGTATCAAGTTAACATATAACAGTAAACAAATATACAAAAATAACAGTAAATAAAATACTCCAGTCCCCATTCTGTTGTGAATCAACCGTTACAGTTGTTAAAATTGCTCCCGTTATTCCATAATTTCCCTTCTGTCTATTTTTGACATGTCAAAGTTTTAAAACTGTTTCATCATTTAAAGATAGATTCAAGACAAGATTTTGCCGATTTAGGAGTATTTCAGATAAAAAGTTAATTAGGTTCGCTACAACAGAGCCTTCTAGAGAAGTCTCCTGCTTTAAGATGGCGGCTGTTTACTAACGCCGGCAAGTCTGTCATTTCGCATCTCTGTTCAAGAATACATGTTCTAACACCGCCGTCGTCTGTCATTTTGCATCTAGTTCTACATATATATGATATGTACTGTAGCCGTATGTTTGTAGCAACTAGCAACTTGGCGTTGTTTCTAGCGGCTGTTGGCCGTATTCCGGTATGATTGTTTTTTTTTATATAGCGGCACGACTTGAACATTATATTTACTCTCGGTCCGTTCCTCATTGCGTCCCAAAGACCGCGCCTACTGTGTTTTACTTCCGCTTTACCTGGTATAATCCAATAATTGGAATTGTGATGTTTGTGAATCATTCTCGAATCTTACACGGCCGAATCGCGAATAATCTAAGAATCGGAAATTTCGCACGCCTCTAGCTCTTGATGAAAAAAAAAAAACGGCATTAATGTAGTCTGTTTGAGGCAATGCATGAGTGGGTCATTCCGCGCATGTGTTAAGTATTTTAATGTGATCAATTAAAAAAAATAGTTATCGCCCGTTAACGCAAAAAATTTGACAGCACTAATTGAAACGTGTTGGCTGTAGTTTCAGAAATTTGATCAGTTCCAATGTTAGTGTTGTTTCCGCGCGTCTTACGAGCGCGTCGCTACGTTTACTGGCACGGGGTCGTGTTGTTGCAGGTGAGCGCGCGGCCTTCTGCAAACACGGTCGGCCGACGACCACACGGGGAAAAAAGCGACGTCGCCCTCGTCCGGTGATTCATTAGCGTCACGCTGGGAGCAAAGATGTGCCACGGAGACGACTCCATCCAGCACTATTGATCACGGTTTCGGAGATGCGTGGAAAAATGAGTCAAAGTGACTCACTGGAAGGAATGTTCAAATGAGGAGTGGGGGTTTGCCTGAGACAGGGTGCATTGTGGGAATAATAATAACAGCACTTTTAAGTGACACTGGAGACTTTTTTGAGTGCCGGCCAAAAGGAGGTTTAGCTGTTGGAGCGCCAGTCTCGGCTATGGTGATTAGCTAGAGTTGGAGGGGTATTTGTGTGTGTGCGTGTTAGGGGAGGGGGTTAGCACCCCACTGCCTTTTAAATGTGGGTTAACTCAATGGCTGCTATTGACAGCGATAGACGTCCAATCCACTTGGACCGGGAAGGTTGGTAGCAATTGGACGCTCGCCGTCACTGGCACTGAAATATGATCATTCGCTGTCAGCCCTCCCATCTAAACATGTTGTTCAGGGTCCCAAAGAACAACTTGAGACGGACCACACATGAAGATGATGTCGGTCACCGTCCCGCCCGGCATTTGGGACGGGGGCGCCACCCTAATGCGTTGTTTCACACTAAAACTAAAGCCCACCTCACCGCTAAATGACCCTGAAGGATGGCGAGAGGGGAACGGGACAGGTGGGACCCCCCATACTTAACGTGGACCTCCAGGAGAGAGCGCTCGACATGTCATCGGAGAAGAATCTTATTTTTTGGGGGGACTTCTAGAACGGCAAAGATGAGCACAAGCTCCCTGGTGGAGGTAAAAAGTACATTTCCTTTTGGCGCAAACGTGCTAATCTTCATTATGGCGACATTTAGCATCCTGGTGCTACATAAGGAGGCGCGCGGGCCACAAACAGGCAGCGTAAACAACACTGTTGACGTTTTATCTTCCTGCCACCCACAGTTGACGCCTGTGGGGTGCTAACCCCCACCCAGGAAAAAAAAAAAAGAGGGCCCACCACCCCCGAAAAAGCAATCACCATGAAGAATGGGAACCTCTTGGTACCTCACGATACGATATGATTTGTGATACAAAACTCACGATAACTATGATCTGACGATATGGCAATACAACGACTATCGATACATTGGTCAGGAAATCATTCTAGGATATTCTATAAACAACTAATTAACAGAAAAACAAGCTTCTAGTGTGAATTGGAGTTAGTTTATCACTAGTAGACGTCCAATCCATTTGAACTGGGAGGGTGGCAGCGAATGAACATTCGTTCATTCGCTGCCATCCCTCCCACTTCAAACAGATTGAACGTCTATAGCTGTCAGTGGCAGTCTATGCCAGGCAATTAGGTAATTTTGGGCCATTTAAAGTCTCACTGGAACAGCACCAAGCAAAAGTTCAGCATTATCACCTCCAATGCACTCCGATGCAGATTATTGACTCTTGACACCTTGTCCAATGCAGATTCTTGACTCTAGACAAAGTGATGATGCTGGGACTTTTGTTTGGTGCCGTTCCAGTGAGTTCATTCGCTGCCACCCTCCCAGTTCAAATGGTTTGGACATCTACTAGTGAACTAACTCCAATTCACACTAGAAGCTTGTTTTTCTATTCATTAGTTGTTTTTAGAATATCCTAGAAGGATTTCCTAAGCAATAATTGACCAAAGGTTTAGTAAATCTCACTGGAACAGTACCAAACAAAAGTTCAGCATCATCACCTCCAATGCACTCCGATGCAGATTCTTGACCCTTGACAAGGTGACATCATTGACCTTGACATCATTCCTGACCAATAATTGACCAAAATTTTAGTAAATCTCACTGGAACAGTACCAAACAAAAGTTCAGCATCATCACCTCCAATGCACTCCGATGCAGATTCTTGACAAGGTGATGATGCTGGAACTTTTGTTTGGTGCCGTTCCAGTGAGATTTACAAAGATAATTGCCAAAAGAAGACATTCAAATTCCCTCAGTTCTTGATGACATGGGGCTGCATCTCAGGCAAAGGCACTGGGGAGATGGCTGTGGTTAAATCTTCAATAAATGCACAAGTTTACATTGAAATTTTAGACAGCTTTCTTATCCCTTCAATTGAAAATATGTCATTTTCCAAGATGACCATGCATCATGCCAAAGAGCTAAAACTGTTAAAGCATTCCTTGGAGAAAGACACATCCAGTCTATGTCATGGCCTGCAAATAGCCCAGATCCCGACCCTGTTGATAACCTGTGGTGGAAATTGAAAAAAATGGTCCACAGCAAGGCTCCGACCTGCATGGATGATCTGGCAACCGCAATCAAAGAGAGTTGGCGCCAAACTGATGAAGAATACTCATCACGTCCATGCTTCAGAGACTGCAAGCTGTCATAAAAGCCAGAGGTGGTGCTACTAAATACTAGCTATGTGTGTTGATTGTTATTTCTTTGTTTGTTTCTCATGATTCCAAATTTTTTTCCTCAGAATGGAGTGATTCCATATATATTTCCCTGCCTTTGCTCTATAAAATTAACATTTACTGACCAACACAATGTTTTTTATTCATTTCTTTTCGTGTTTCTGAATGCTAAAGAGTTGCACTTTTGAACTAATTCATTATTTTTTTCAAGCTATTTATCTGAGTTTGTTCTACATGATAAAAACCTTTTTAGAACGATATCTCGATTCTTGGCAGGAGCATATCGATAACCTTTTGGGATACAAAGTATACCGATATATCACCATTTCGATATTTGGTCACATCCAGGGGTGAAAGGGGCTAGAATTTCTTGCGACGTGAAGGTCGCCACGGAGCCAGAAATTTGGTTTTTTTTATTTATTTTCATTTTTTGGGGAGAGGGGGGCAAACCTCCTAAAACTACTGAAATGCTGTTTTGGCACAGTTATTTCTATAACACATACAGAAACTGATTTTCATTCAAAATTGTATTTTTTCAATGATTTGCAAAATACAAGTTAACAAAAACAGCAATAACCCCAACCTCCATCTCCTAATTTTTATTTTCCCTCATTTCCTCACATACTAAATGCCAAATGTCAATTTGAACTACTTAAGAACATATGATGTATATTAAAATTGAAGTTAATGTAAATATTTACTTTTGCTTTTTTTAAATTTTTTTAAATAATGAAGATATAAGTAACACACATTCAGAAAAATACAAATGACCTATATTATGCAGAGTGAAATGGAATATATTTGGAAGATCGCGCAAACATTGAATTTTTTTTTTTTTTAAATACCAAGGAAATGAATAAGTAACCTAACATAAATTAACAAGTATAAGTCCAAATTGCACATTGACAGCTAAGATGTTCTGAACCTCCCCATTAGAGCAAATAAAACTAAATATGATAAATAAGCCTCCTCAACTCTTTCCTTGCTCTTAAAGATTTGATCCATTTTCTGTTCCATTGCCCTTTTTTGTCGCATCAATTCCAAAAACTTTTTTTTTTTTGCTATTCCAGAAAACATGCACATTTGAACCAATCAGAGCTAACTATCTCTGCTGATCACATGTCAGTTTGTCAGCCTATTGAATGGATGAATGAGTCCAGGCGTTTTGCTTTGCTGCGTGCATTCGCACATTGACGTTACTCATCATTGTCAGACTCCGATAACTGCAGCAGCTAGGGAAACCTCCATGCCGTCCGTGGAATAAAATAAATAATAAATATCAGTGGAAACGGATTACGCTACACAAGCACTTTATTATGCTTGCTGTTAACACTTGTGTATGTAAATTTGATGTTGGTAGATTGCTTTCTTCTTGGAGATGAAATGCATGAGTGGCAGCTAAGCATTTTTTTTTTTTTTTTTAACTTTTTGACAGTTACCGTCATATTTTTGGAATCAAAGCACCGTGTACCGGAACAGCATTCCGGCCCTGAATCTTATACCGGAATTGCGTTCCTGACCGTTCTGGCCCACTTTCACCCCTGGCCACACCCCTAATCACCATACTGGTCTTGTAGAGGCCACCGACTGTGAACGGCACACAAATTTCCAGAGACTCCCCAAATATTCCAGTTTCATGCAGTTGAAATGTGCTAAAGTAATCAGGTGTCAATCAACTGTATTTGTCCAGATGCATTATGGGTAACAAGTGCATACAAGTCAGGACACATCTTGCGCAACCCGATGCGCGACTGCCGCGCATCAGTTTCCCGCGGCGTGACTAAGCCCCCGGTAACAGGAGCCCCGGCCCACCGCGGTCCCCTCGGACCTCGGCCTTCGCGTCCCACCCGGTCGGACCGCCGCGCAACAAGAACCGCCCCCCGAGAGACCCTGTGAAAGCAAACAGTGAGGTCATCGGCGGGTTCTGGTCGGGCCAGCCGGGATTACGCTGGCTGGCAGACGCGCAAGAGGAGAGTCAAGTTGGATTAAGTCATTAAAGTGCAGACTAAGGCGCACTGCTTCTCCTCTCACACGCGTGTTTTTGGACACCCCCTTGTCAACTCCGCCACACTGCCTGCGTTCCATCTCAACAATGTTTGTCATTATCTCTCGGCAGCTAACCTTCTTTTTCCTAACTTTTTCCCTGCGTGCACCTGCACTGTGTTTACACACGCTCGCACACATCCTGAAACGCAAGCGCCGCTAACATCCACGGAGGTAACACTAGAATTTTTATTGTATCAAACAGGTGGCGCCGGCCTTCACGCCCGCTTAAATTTTGGGCGCCAGGCACGCTCGGAGTGCGTGTGTGCACTTCACACCTGTGGAGCGAATACACGGAGAGTTTTATTGTGACTTTTTTCAACCTTCGACTTATCGGCCGCCATTGACGGCGATAGACGTCTGATTCATTTGGACGGGGAGGACCCTCGAGGCCAAACGGATCGGACGTCCGTCGCGGTCAATGGCACTGAAACATGATCTAAACAGGCGCTGAAACTAAGAATGTTATCCAACCCCTGCCGCTTTAATTATTATGATTATTACGGTATCAATCTTTCATCATTTTCATTCCGATGAGATAAAAAGATGAAACGAAAGCCGTCCTGCGACGGTCGACGCGGCGCATCAGCGGGATCAGACGGTGGTTTCGGGTAACAAAGGTCCGTGTTTTTTACCCACCGTGGCGCAGCTTTCCTAATGTGTTGTTTTAAACGCCCGCCGTCGCGCCGCGGGACCTCAACGCCCACATCCATCAACATCCCGTTAGATTCATTTTGGAGGCGCCGGCATCAAAATGATGGGGAAAGCGTCTCGTTTTCAGCGCGAGGCGAGACGCTTTGTTGTTCGGCGGGCGCTCGATTCATCCGGGATCACCGCTTGTGTTTATTAGAGGACCAGATAGCCTATCGTCTTGCGGCTAAGCCCGCACCGTTCCGGCGGGGGCGTTTGGGCTAATCCGTCACTTTCCCGATTGAAGACTGAATCGATTGAGAGGCGAGCGGATGAAGATACGGAGACTTTATTATCAAGGCGGCCGCCGTCCCGACACTAATTAGCGTCGGCGGGAACGATTGAATCATAACGGCGACGGTTCATCGGCTCCTCCCGCTCGCTAATTGACAAACTTCAGCCGCTTGCGCTTTCGAGCCAACCCCCCGAGATGCTATCAAGGATGGGGGTGCGGGGGGCGCCTTTGAAACTCAAGACCGCCGCCATCTCGGGCCGCGAGAGAGAGAAGCCGTCTGTTGGTTTAGCTCAAAAGGAGAAGAAATTTTGCGATGACTGAATTAACTCATTCACTGCCATTGAGTGAAAAGTCAACAAAACCCCCGTTCCGATGAGCTGACCCATTTTGCGGGCGCGTGAACGGCTTACGGTGCGAGATGCTCGGGAAGACGGGACGGAAGGGAGGGCAGGTGGGAGGTCGGGGTCCCATAAGTTCACCTTCACCAACTTGTCTGCTGCTGAGAAAACGCGTCAGGCACCGTGTCGTACCTGGGAAGGAGGACGAAACACACAAAATAAGACTTGTAGGTTTCGTTTTTTTACACATAAGTATAAGTAAGTAAGTAAGTATACAAGTTGTTTATGGTGGAAAACACTAAGGTGACTTGAAGTTCCACTCTGAGACCCCCAATTTGGTCAACTGTCAAAACTGTCCGATATGCATGTGTGATACAACATTGGAAAGCTTAAAATCTCAATTTTCTGGGGGAAGAAACATTTTGAACAGGAGGACATTTTTTAACAAAAAATGTTTTTTAAACAGCAAAACCCTATCTGGAGGCGAGAACACGCGAGAGCAGAAATACAGCCGCCATGACTTTAACAAGATATTATTGCGTACTTATCTTGTTTTGATCCAAAAACTCCACGTAGCATGTATCACTGGGTGTCAAGACACCGCTGTGAATGGCCAAAGATGGATTTTTTGGGGATTTTATGTGTGAAACATAATAAAAGCAATATAACAAGGGTCGCGATGCAGAAATCGCAGACATCAAGGAGTGGTCGAGATGTTCTTTTTCATATATTTACCCTTCTAAAGTTTTTTTTTCAATTTTTCTTGTTTGTATCAATTATTTAGCATCTATAGTATCGGAGAAAATGCGACAGTAACAAATTAAATACGATTAAGCAATAGTTATGAGGTAGATATCTGTGACTTTTTTACAGACGCCATTTTTTTCATTGTGACATAATTTGTTTAAAAGTTTAAAATATGTGAGTGAATAATTTTTTAAAGTCGTTTTTTTTTTAAACAAAATATGAGACATCAATCAATGATTTGAAGCTAAAAATGACATTTTTAATAATAAATATAATTAATTACCTTTGTTTTATGACTGGGTTGAAACAAAAACGGTTGCACGACGTCTGTAAACGGGGGTTTTCAGGGTAAAACGGACAAATTAAAAATAGTTCAGGGGCTTCATGCACCATGAATCTGCTATGGCAGCATATAAACATATTGTTCTATCAAACACAGTTGTTTTGACTTAAAATACAGCAGTTTCTTTTAAAGAGGAGTGCAAGAGCAGAAACTGCTTTTTCAGTCTTGTCTGTGTTTTCCGCCATATATATTTTTTTCTGAATCTGACAGTGATAGACGTCCAAACCATTTCAACTGGGAAGGGTGGCAACGAATGAACATGTCAGTCCTAGTTCAAATATATTGGACTAAAATTGGGCTTGAAATTAACAGCAGAAGGATGATTATACACCGCATAATAGCGTACCGCACGAATGCTATTTTTGGACCGTACGTCACCATTTTAACCCGGAAGTGGGTCAACATACAACATACGTAAACGCGCCCTCGCATACAACTCGTGTTATAACTCCATTTTTCTGCCAGTAATCTTTCAAAAAAGAACATGCCGAGTAAACACTGCTGCTATGGAACTTGTAGAAACGACTCTAGACATTACGACATATGAAGGATTTTTTCTTCATACGTTTCCTGAAGCCAAAAACTCAGGAAAAAATGTGAAGAATGGATCAACTTAAACTGGTCTTTTGACATCCGCACAACACCAACAAGGTGAAGCTATTCACCTTGATATGCAGTAGACATTTTGTTGGGGGCCATGGTCCTACAGAGGACGAAGAGGTAAGCCATTCTGATAGTTTTACTTATTTTTTTAGCATGGCGTTTTGCCGTGCTGCTTCTGATAATGAATGACCTGAAAAAATTTTAAATAGTATCTGACTGCCACTGTTGTTGCTTTTTGTCTGTTGTAAAAAAAAAAAAAAAAAAACTTTAGTGAGGGGTGAAGTGTAAATAAATGACAGAATTAAGAATTGTTATTAATGAAAAAATTAAAAGTGTTTGTTGGCTGTCACTGAGTAGCATTTGCGATCGCTACGCAAAAATACCAATGTAAATCACCCCCAAGAACGGTCAGAGACGTAAGACAACCAGAGGACATAATATATAAGAAAGACAGGGCATATGGTGGTAAAAGACAGATTGTCGGAACAGGAGAATGTCATTGTCCGTGGCGTAAGCAAAAGGTGTCAATAAAAAACTACCTCTGGATCAGGTCGGCTTTTTCAGCCCTCGACACTCAAGCCATCTCTTTAACTGAACACTTGTATGTTCTTCCACATCTTTACCAGTAAAATTGGCATAATTTTCGGACAGAATTGGTAGGTTTAGCTCAGTAAACATCTCATTCATATACTATTTCCATGCATTTAGCATTAGGGACAAACGCAAGTTTGACCCCCCTAGCAACAGTTGCTAACGTCATGAATATTAATGAGCAAAAGTGACATGCTGCTTGCGGTAGGCCATTGGACGTCGATCATCGTCAACAGCACGGAAGGAGGTGACACTCCTTGACAGTGAAAAAAATGCAAATGAGTAAAGATCCCGATCGATCGGGTCCGATCACGTCATTTTCAAATCATCGGAATCGGCAAAAAAATATCAGACATGCCTTTTTTAATATATATATATATATACTGTATATATATTTTTTAAATTAAATTGTTTTCTAATTGTATTTAACGTTGCAGACAAAATGTCTTACGCTCATCCAGAGTCTTTAGTTTTGGCTTAAAGTAGGGCTGTCAAATTTATCACGTCAACGGCGGTAATAATATTAAAATATTTAACGCAGTTAACGAATGCGCTGCACTACCCACTCTCGCATTGTCGCGTTCAATCTATAATGGCACCGTATTACGTATACATAGAGCTAAAAGGCAACGTAAAATGAGTAGAGAGAATTTTTGCAGCCTCTGAAGCCTTTTTTTTTAATCGGCTAAAGCCTTACAATCCCTTTCTCAACGATTAGAAATATCATGGGAATTAATGTGGGAAAGAAAGGTAGTAGTTGATCTTTTTCTTAACACCCTATTTTATTTCCCAACGCTGAGAAGATATGTCAATTGGTACCATTACGCACAGTCATGGTTGCACTTCCCATCATGCATTTCGGCAGAAGTTAAATGGCTGCAGTATCATTTACTGAAAGCTCATAAAAATCCACTAGATGGCAATATTTAGTCACAATATACAAAGTCACATTTATCCTTTAAGAATTACAAGCCTTTCTATCCGTGGATCCCTCTTACAGAAAGAATGTTAATAATGTAAATGCCATCTTGAGGATTTATTGTCATAATAAACAAATACAGTACTTATGTACTGTATGTAAAATGTATATATTCGTCCGAGTTTTATTCATTTTTTTCTTAATGCATTGGCAAAATGTATATGATCGGGAAAAATTATCGGGAATGATTGGAATTGAATCGGTAGCAAAAAAAAAAAAAAAAAAAGCAATCGGATCGGGAAATATCGGGATCGGCAGATACTCAAACTAAAACGATCGGGATCGGATCGGGAGCAAAAAAACATGATCGGAACAACCCTACAAATAAGAATGATTTTCAGCGTCAGAATTGTGATGTTTGAACATTTTTTGGGGGGTGTTGCGGGCCGATTTACGTCCCGTGAGGCCTGCTTGACTTTGTGCCCGGGATATGCGGTGATTCTCCCTGACAGCTGAAGCTTGGCTTTCCCCCCGAACCTCTCAAACCCCCTTGACGCTAATGCTGGATTTACGGCACAGTAGCTCGCTGGTGAGAATACACAATCGGAGGCCGCGCTGGTAGAGGAAAAACGTGTCTTGTCTTGTCTGTTCAAATAATGAATCTCAAGCTACAAAATTCATGGATTTTCTCTTCAGGTCACAAAATATTTCTGTTCAGCGAGACGAATTTTAAGAATTTCCGCAACGCCTCAAAATAGCAGCACAAAACGCCTGTTAACGCTTCCAATGTCCAATCCAATTAAACCGAGAGGGATGGCAGCGTTTGTTTATTCGTCTCACGCTGTCAATGGCAGCCAATGAGTTAAAAAAAAAATCATATCAATCAATTGAGAAAATGATTTGAGATATGAGCAAGACTCGCGGTCAAAAATTGTAAGTTCCAGGGAAACGCAGGTTGTCACACCTGTTGTGAAACGTGAGGGGACATTTGTATAGTGAGAGTGGATTTCCGCACTCGGTGTTTGTTAAAAAAAAAAAAAAAAAGATGGTAGTGGGCAAAGCGCGGGATAGAGTTTCACATTCTATATTTAAGCCGCCTGGCGGGTGCAGAATGTCGCGGCTATTTAAATGCCACAGCAGTCGCGCCGGAGCGAGCACACGTCGCGTGGCCACAACATGATGGACCTTTTCGAGACCAACGCGTACCTCTTCAACGACCTGCGCTACTTGGACGACGGCGAGCACGGCGCGCTTCACCACCTGGACGCGGCGGGGGTCTCGCCGCTCTACCGCGCCCCCGAGGAAGACGACAGCCCGCCCTCGCCCGAACGGGACCGAGCCGCGTCCGAGACGGGCGAGGACAGCGGCGGCGAGGAGCATGTCCTGGCGCCGCCCGGCCTGCGTGCCCACTGCGAAGGCCGGTGCCTGATGTGGGCCTGCAAGGTGTGCAAGAAGAAATCTGCGCCCACCGATCGCCGCAAGGCCGCCACCTTACGCGAGCGGCGGCGCCTCAAGAAGATCAACGAGGCTTTCGACGCGCTCAAGAGGAAGACGGTGGCCAACCCGAACCAGAGGCTGCCCAAGGTGGAGATCTTGCGAAGCGCCATCAGCTACATCGAGAGGCTCCAGGAGCTTCTGCACGGTCTGGACGAGCGGGACCACTCCGACAAACGAGACCACGTAAGGGTCCACGTTACGGTCTGAAACGACGGCGTGATTTCTAACGCTCGACGCAGTGGAAAGAGCTAAAAACTGGGAGAAATGCACCCAAACATCAATTGTACTTGAAGGTCGTTGTTTTCCGAAATTTCCAGGTTCGCGGTGAATCAGTAACAGGCACACTTTTGCAAAATAGTCAATGTTTATTGATTAGTAAATGCAGAATAAATGAGATTTATTGATTACAATCCCACAAGAGCAAGCAAACAAGTATCACAAACAAGCGTAACGATGACGCTAGATTAGAATTTGTCAATCCCAGAATCCCCGCGCTACGTTACAGCACAACCAGGTGTTCCTTGGCAATGAAAATCGCTTACCGTGACAAATGAGCGGGAGCCAACGCTCCGGTGAGGCGGCGAAGGACCCAAGCCAGGCGATCCGTACGTGACCCGCTGGCGGACTTTCCTTTGACGCTCTGCCGGAGTGTTTTGGCTCCCCGCTCATTTGTCACGGTAAGCGATTTTCATTGCTAAAGGGACATTGCTGTAACGGTAACGCGAGGATTCTGGGGTTGACAAACTCAAATCTAGCGTCATCCTTGACATTTTTTATACTTGTTTGCTTGCTCTTGTGGGATTGTAATCAATAAATCTCATTTATTCTGCATTTTCTAATCAATAAACATTGTCTATTTTGCTAAAGCGGGCCTGTTACTGATTCACCGCGAACCTGAAAATTTCGGAAAATAGTCGTACTAAAGAAACTTGTCAAGATCCAATAGCTGAAAATTCAACGACTCCCGAAAAATGGCACGTTTTCCACTCTGAAGTGCAGGAAAAGTACAATGGAGCGTAGGAGTTGGAACTTCTTGGTACCTCACGATACGATACGATTTGCGATACAAAGCTCATGATAACGATGATCTGACGATATGGCAATACAACGTTTATAGACAGATTGGTCAGGAAATCATCAAACAATTAATAAACAGTAAAAACAAGCTTCTGCTGTGAATTGGAATGAGTTTATCACTAGTTCATTCGCTGCCATCCCTCCCACATCAAACGGATTGAACGTCTAAGGCCGTCAGTGGCAGGCAATGCCAGGCAATTAGTTCATTTTGGGCCATTTAAGGTCATTTACCTTTTGATTTTCAGTTACTTCCTGTTGATTTTGGGGTATTTTATGGGTCTCTTCCCAACTATTTTGAGTTACAGAACAGGAAGTGACCTGGGAATCACCCAAATGAATCGGCAGTGACTCAAACTCAACAGGAAATGACCTTTAAATGCCCAAAAATGAACCGCAAGAGAATTGTAAAAGCCCTGAAAATCGGACAGAATGACTGCGAATGCTCTGGTTTCAAATGAACGAACGTTCCCGGTAGAGGCGTGCGAAATTTCCGATTCTTAGATTATTCGCGATTCGGCCGTGGAAGATTCGCCAACGATTCACAAACATCCAAATTCCGATTATTGAATTATACCAGGTAAAGCGGAAGTAAAACACAGTCAGCGCGGTCTTTGGGACGCAATGAGGAACGGAGCGAGAGTAAATATCATGTTCAACTCATGCCGCTAGATAAAAAAAAAACAATCATACCTGACTGCGGCCGACAGCCGCTACGAACAACGCCCAGTTGCTAGTTGCTACAAACATACGGCTACAGTAGATATTAAAGGTGTGCGAAATTTCCGATTCTTAGATTATTCGCGATTCGGCCATGGAAGATTCGAGAACGATTCACAAACATCCAAATTCCGATTATTGAAATATGTCAAGTAAAGCGGAAGTAAAACACACTCAGCGCGCCGCGCGGTCTTTGGGACGCAATGAGGAATGGAGCGAGAGTATCTAAACATCATGCTTGTCATTACCCGGCCCCTCGGGTAATGCCAATGCTCAACTCACGGCTCTAGCTCAACTCATGCCGCGAGATAAAAAAACAACAACATACCTGACTGCTGCCGACAGCTGTTACTAAGTACGTCCACATAATGTTACGGTAGATATCATATTTATATAGGACTAGATGCACAACAGCCTCGGTAGCGTGAGCAGCACATGTACAGAGAGCTAGATGCGGGCTTTCGTAAACGGCCACCATCTTAAAGCAGTAGACTTCCCTGCAAGGCTGTTGTAGCGAACCTTCCAAGCAAACCTAATTAACTTTTTATCTAAAATACTCCTAAATCGGTAAAATATCGACTTGAATCTCTCTTTAAAATAGTTTTAAAACTTTCACATGTCGAAAGTAGACAAAAGGGAAATCATGGAATAACGTGGGCAATTTTAACAACGGTTGATTCACAACATTAAATGAATTGAATGTAGTTTAAAGCTGCTGATACAGAATGGGGATTTGAGTATATTATTTATTGTTTTTAACTGTTAACTTGATACTGAAATAGTCGTTTATTTAAGCCTGCGAGGCTTTTTTTTGTTTTGTTTTGTTTTTAAACAGTTTTTGTAATTAATGTACAAAACATTAAAAGCAGCTAGTAGTGGGGGGGGGGGGTGTCATCAATAATCGATTTATAATCGAATCGTAGCCTCTGAATCGTAATCAAATCGCCCAAAGATTCCCACCTCTAGTAGATATCATATATATGTAGAACTAGACGCAAAACGACAGACGACGGCGGTGTTACAACATGTATTATTGAACCAAGATGCGAAATGAGTTACTATCCGGCGTTAGTAAAGAGCCGCCATCTTAAAGCAGTACTAAAGCAGTGACTTCTCTAGAAGGCTCTGTTGTAGCGAACCTAATCAACTTTTTATGTAAAATACTCCTGAATCGGCAGAATCTTGTCTTGAATCTATCTTTAAATGATGAAATAGTTTTAAAACTTTGACAAAAGTAGACAGAAGGGAAATTATGGAATAACGGGAGCAATTTTAACAACTGTAACAGTTGATTCACAACATTAAATTAATTGAATGTAGTTTAAAGCAGCTGATACAGAATGGGGACTGGAGTATTTTACTTACTGTTATTTTTGTATATTTGTTTACTGTTATATGCTAACTTGATACTGAAATAGTAGTTTGGTTTAGCCTGAGAGGATTTTTGAACAATTTTGGAACTAATGTACAAAACATTTAAAAAAAAAAAAAAAAAAGGAGGGGGGTGCATCCATAATCGTCTTATAATCGAATCGTTAGGTGCCCAAAGATTCCCAGCTCTAATTTCCACCATTAAAAGTATTTGTGTTGGTAGGTCATCGCTTCGGGAAATCATTGGAAAAAAAACGGCGACACCTGGACCAACGCCGCCGACCATTCCAGCGCCGGATCGGTGAACCAGAGGGAAGGTAAAAAAATTAAAAAACGATGGTTTTCATATTTATGTCGCAATTCAATAAAATTTCCTGACATTTTTTGGGGCATTCAGGGTGCTGCGATTCGTCGGCTTCCTGCAGCCTCCTGCGTCTGTCATCCATAGTGGACAGCATCAGCGGCGGCGACGTGGAAAAATAATTTCCCCGAGCTTAGCCCACCTTTACTTTGGTGTACATATTTCATAAATGTAGATGTATTTATTTTATAATTGTATGTTGTCACACCGACAAAGCTCTTGTACTATTTAATAATTTATACTTCAAATAAATTTTGCTAATGTTCCAAAGGACAGTGTCGCTCATGAACGAATGACGACGGAAAAAGGGGTTTGCGCGTGAGCCGTTTTGAGTAGCAAGCAGACACAGGAAACCCGATAGCACCAACAGTGATGCGATTTTTTATGGTGGTCCGCACCTCCCCCCCGGACCCCCGCTCAAGACCCGCTTGACACGCTGTAGCGCCGTGCTTTATCATCTGCATCAGAAAAGACATCAAAAACCTGTTTAAAAATACACTGCTTCATTTTCCGTGTTCTACTAACTGAAACAAAAGAATGTTGATTCCTTCTATTCATTTTAGCTATTTGTTACTATCTGAAAACTAAAAAAATGCATATTTTGCTATAACGTCCCGACTAAACGGATCAAAATTTGTTAAGAAAGTTGCCTTCAGGTGCAACACTTGCGTCAGGGGGATATAAGCTTTGGCGACGTGACCCTCACTTAACTTTGCCTGTGACCCCTGACAGCAACAACAACACGAACGCACCGCCTCTGCAGCGCATGCGCAGACGCTTCGAACTGCACTCCATTGCTTTTTTTCCCCTCATTTTAAGCTTTCTTCTTCTCAAGCGAGGACGCCTCGTTTGAGCGCGACGCTGCGGATGCGTCCGTCAGCTGTTCTAGTGCCATTCGGGGGTGTCGCCGTGTTGTTTTAGGTGCACGCAGTTCCCAGAGAGAGGAGAGACAAACTCTTTGACACATTGTGAGAACCGGCCACGTTGTCGTTAATTTCAGACAATTACCCTTAAAACTTTTTTTTTTTTTTTAAATGCATTTAATGGTGTCTAAAATCCATTGTTATGTCATGTAGCAATTATAAAATTGCAATATGAAAAACTGATTTCATCACACAGAAATGATACAGTGTTATGAAGAAGTATCTGAACCATTTGGAATTTCTCACATTTCTGCATAAAATCACCATCAAATGTGATCTGATCTTTGTCAAAATCACATGGATGAAAAAACTGCTCTAACTAAAACCACCTGAAAATTTAAAGGTTTTCATATTTTAATGTGTATAGCATGCAAACAATGACCGAGGAGGGAAAAATAAGTAAGTGAACCCTCTGCCTAAAGAAACTTAAAGAGCAATTGAAACCAATTTTTACCAAACAATTTAAGTCAGGTGTGTGCCCAATCCCTGATGAGTGATTTCAAGCTGCCCTGCCCACTATAAAACACACACCTGGTAAGAATTGTCTTGATGAGAGGCATTATCTGATGTGCATCGTGGCTCGGTCAAAAGAGCTGGTCTGAAGACCTGCGATCAAGGATTGTTGACTTGTATAAAGCTGGGAAAGGATACAAAACCATCTCTAAAAGTCTGGATGTTCATCAAACGACATTCAGAGAAGTTGTCTACGAATGAAGAGAGTCCACCAAAGATGATGCCAAGAGTTCAGTGCAGAATACTCAGATAGGTGAAAAAGAACCCTTGAATGTCTGCTAAAGACTTACAGAAATCATTGGCACAGTCCAATATCTCTGTGCACACATCAACTGTATGTAAAACTATGGCCAAGAATTGTGTTAATGAGAAGACTCCACTGAGGAACCCATTGTTGCTCGTGTAATGTTGGCAAAGAGGCACTTGGACACTCCACAGAAGTTTTGGCAAAATATTTGGTGGACTGATGAAACCAAAGTGGAATTGTTTGGGAGTTACACACAACCTCGTGTGTGCAGGAAAAATGAAACAGATCACCAAAATCAACACCTCATCCCCACCGTGAAGCACGGTGGAGGGAGCATCATGATTAAGGGCTGTTTTGCTAACTCAGGGCCTGGACAACTTGCAATCATTAATGGAAGAATGAATTCAAAAGTTTATCAGGATGTTTTGCAGGAAAACCTGAGACCGCCTGTCAGACAGTTGAAGCTAAAAATAGGATGGATGCTGCAACAAGACAATGATCCAAAACACAGAAGTAAATCAAATTCAGAATGATTTCAGAAGAACAAAATACACGGAGTGTAATACTGGAGTGGCCAAGTCAAAGTCAAGACTTGAACCTTATTGAGATGCTGTGGCATAACCTAAAGACCACGATACATGCCAGACATCCCAGGAATCTGACTGCACTACAGCAGTTTAAAATAAAATATCATATGTGATGGTTCACTTACTTACTTACTTTCCCCTTTCTGTCATTGTTTGCATACTGTCCTCATTAAAATATGAAAACCTATAAATTTTGGGGTGATTTTAGTTAAAGCAGACACTGTTTTTTCATCTGTGTGATTTTGACAAAGATCAGATCACATTAGATGGTGATTTTTTGCAGAAATGTGACAAATTCCAAATGGTTCAGGTACTTTTTCATACCATACCACTGTATATTATTATACATACACCTGCCAGTCTCCTAACAATTGCTTTACTCATTTTGAAAACCATTTTAAACCTATCAAAGAGACTGACATGGCTGTAATCCGTGTAAAATAGTGCAACAATAAATCATTTATAGAGCCATATTTTATCAAGTAGACACATGCATATGGAGTGTATATTTTTTTCACGACAAAATACGTCAATTGAGCAAGAGGCAGCACTGTTCTGCAAGGGTTGTTCTCAACATTGGTCGGGACGATATAACAGCATAACCTGCATGTAGACTTTTTGTTGGGGACGGGACATTTATGAGACTAAACCGATTGGGTGAACGGGGCAAAGGGCCACATTTCTCATGAATATGAACCTTTCTTCATTTATTTATTAATTTATTATTATTATTTATTAATTTAATCAATAATTAATTGACAGGCTATATGATCAATGCCAAATAAATCTGTATTGACTTATACCATTTTCATATGTATGAGTTCAAGTGATACATTGTTCGATTCAAACCTTTGTTTTCAAAACCTACTAAACAAAAATTTTGAAACCTTCCAGAATAAATATCTGGATTTTTTTTGTTTTGTTTAGCAAATTTAAATTGCAATATTTGAACAGAATTTAAATTATATTAACATACACAATTATCTCTTTATTCTCAATCCAGGAATGCAAAAAATAAACAATTGTCTGTTTAAATAAAGAAATTAAATACAACTAAAAAAACTTTGTTAGGGAATACCAAAAATAAATAAAAATGGAACCTTCCTCCACTACTGTTTTTGTCCACACACTAGGGCTGTCAAACGATTAAAATTTTTAATCGAGTTAATCACAGCTCAAAAATTCATTAATCGCAATTTCAAACCATCTCTAAAATATGACATTTTTTTCTGTAAATTATTGTTGAAATGGAAAGACACAAGACAGATATATATATACATTCAACATACTGTACATAAGTACTGTATTTGTTTATTATAACAATAAATCAACAAGATGGCATTAACATTATTAACATTCTGTTAAAGCGATCCATGGATAGAAAGACTTTCTAGTTCTTAAAAGATAAATGTTAGTACAAGTTATAGAAATTTTATATTAAAACCCCTCTTAATGTTTTCGTTTTAATAAAATTTGTAAAATTTTCAAACAAAAAATAAACTAGTAGCTCGCCATTGTTGATGTCAATAATTACACAATGCTCATCATAGTGAAATCCATAAAATCAGTCGCACCCAAGCACCAGCAGAGAGCGATAAAACACCAAAAAGACACAAGTAACAAATGGACATGACACTGTGCTGTCATTTTAATCTGTTTGAGTGGGGCATGTGCGTTAAATACATCAAATATTTTAACGAGATTAATTTAAAAAATTAATTACCGCCCGTTAACGCGATAATTTTGACAGCCCTACCACAAACACGACCAAACTCAACAAAAAAAATAAAACTCCTTTGGGCTGCTTTAGGACCACATAAATAAAATAAAAATGAAAATTGGGGAGGAGGGGTTAAATCTCGGTTCATTACATGTTAACAGTAGAAAACCTACTGAAGGACACTTGTCTCTAAGCAGCTTCCTACTCGAGTTTTGCAGATTAGCAAATTCTTATTTTATTGTTATGCTAACTCTGATGCAGGTCGGAGATACAGTAGCAAAATTTGTGGTGTGTTCCCCACCTCCACCACATTGACGTGTTTTTACATTACTTAGAGTGGTTGCTGCTGCTGCTGCTAGCCAAAATAAAATTCTAAAAGTGAAAAGGGGATAAATGACAGCCTGAACATAATGAAAGTAATTCACTTAATAGTGGTAGGATCAATTCTATCCATACAACATATGGAAAGACAATGTAAGTTACCTACAGTATATAACTGAACTTATGATATAATGCCAATAAGGTTGCTTAAAATTTGGTGGGAACAATTTGAGCATCCTGAAAAGTTGCTAGTCTCATGTCCCTGTTCTGTTCCAAAAACTAGTGTTATATAGCTATCAAGAGGTTAATAGGCAAACAAAGCGAGGCCGCCATCTGTGCGACGTCAACGAGCTTTAACGGCTCAAGTTTGGCCAAAGAAGCCCAAGTGGAAGAAAAAGAAGAAGAAGTGTGGCGAGCGTCATGAAAGCGGCGCTAAAAAACACCTCGCTTGATGACCTGTGAGGCGTTTGCTTGAAATGCGACACCTCTGCTTCGCAGCTGCGTGCGGCAAGTGGCGCTCAAAAGTGTGAGCGACGTCTCAACAACAATCGCGTTTCGGCGACGGACGTCCGATCCGTTCCGCCCGGGAAACGTTCGTTCGTTCGCCCCTCCCGGTCAAAAACGGAACGGTCGTCTATCGCCGTCAATGGCGGCCAATGTTAATGAATGAAATAACATTTTTAATCCGAACTGACGGTAGGAAGTTTGTCGATGCGCGTTTATGCGTTACTGTGCGGTCGATGTAAAACGAGCTCATTTTTTAAGCAGATCTGGTTCGTCTATCACCGTCAATGGCAGCCAATGGGTTAAGGAGCCCCGCCGGGCTTCCGAGTGGGAAAAGATCAGCGAGGGCAGATGTGGGAATGTCAGCGGCAGGCAGGGCACACACGGGGGGGGCCGCGAGGAGGGACGGGGCAGGGCCAACGGGCCACGGTAATTAGATCTGGCCAATGTGGGCCCCGGGGGCATAAAAGGGGGGCCCGTGGGCAGCGGAGCCCTCACATCCCCGGAGAGATCCCCGAGCATGGACGCCTTCTCGCCCTCGCAGCTGTACTACGCGCCGCCGTCGTCTCCGGGCGAGGACGAGTGGGACTCGGACGAGCACGTGCGGGCGCCCGGGGCGCCGGCGCACCAGCCGGGCCACTGCCTGCAGTGGGCCTGCAAGGCTTGCAAGCGAAAGTCCAGCTTCGTGGACCGCCGGCGCGCCGCCACCATGCGGGAGCGGCGGCGCCTGAAGAAGGTCAACCACGCCTTCGAGGCGCTGCGCCGATGCACCTCGGCCAACCCCGGCCAGCGGCTGCCCAAGGTGGAGATCTTGCGCAACGCCATCCACTACATCGAGAGCCTGCAGGAGCTCCTCCGAGAGCAGGTGGACCACTACTACAGCGGCTCCGAGCCCGGGAGCCCCGTGTCCAGCTGCTCCGACGGCATGGTGAGACCCCCGAAACTCACCTTAGACAGCACCGTTCACTCAAGTAGACAGAAATGCTGTTTTTAACCCTAAATTTAACACTTTTAGACGTCCGTCCAATTGAAATTGAATTGGGAGGATTGACCATCCCACTTCAAATGAATTGGACGGCTCTCGCTGTCAATGGTTCATGTTCAATGTTTGGTTGGTTCACAGTTCATGTTTAATTCTAAGATGAAAAAGTACACAAGTTTTACAGAATTTTTCATGTTATTTTTTGGGACAAAATTGAGTTGTTCAAAAAGCTTCTGTAGGCATGACTGCAAATTTTTCATCATTCCTATTGAAGGAAAAAGATCAAAATTGATGGTCAATAAGTTAAAGGGCCATCTGGCACTCGCTTTACACCTCACGCCGCTTCCTACCAGACTTGAAAACCCTCGCTTAGAAATAGGGGGCCAAAAATCCATTTTATAGAGGTGAGGCGGCAAAAACCCCAACTGTCAGGACGGGGCTCAGATTTACAAGGCGAAAGTGTCATCTCGCACAAGCCGTTGCGGCTGGCGCTGACACAATCGATTGGCCACGCTGGGAAAGGAGAGGAAGGAGCCCTCGCCGCCCCGCTCAAAATTTACGAGGCTGTCCGCCATCTCGGGAAAGGCAGAAATATTGACACGTTCTGCTTTTTTGTTTCAGACAGATGGCAACAGTCCCGTGTGGCAGCAGCTCAACTACAACAGCACTTACCCCTACGTCAAAAACGGTGAGAATTTTCACACCCCCGCGCACCTCCAAAATGGCGAGTAACCAAACTCTCTCTCCCTGCAGAAAGCCTGCCGGACAAAGCGGCCGGCGTGTCCAGCCTGCAGTGTCTGTCCAGCATCGTGGACCGGCTGTCCACCCCCGGGTCGGTCCCGTCGCCCGACGGCTCGGCCGACTCGCCGTGCACGCCGGATAGCCCCGTCTACCACGTCCTGTGAAAATCCTTTTTTTTTTTTTTTTGTTTTTGTACAGTGCAGGACCAAATTGTAAATAGCAAATGTAAATGCTCGCTTATTGCTATACCCATTAAATATTGCCATTTTGCAACTGAAAACTGGTGTGTTTTGTGTCTGACAAATGATGACAAAATTTTGTGGCTCTTAGCAAACAAGTACAAGATTTGTTCTTCCCCGCCAAATGTGAGTTGTTATCGACACCTTTGATGACTTCATCAGCACTTCAGTAGGAAAGCAAATGGCTTTAAATAGCAGTTGGATTGGAGAAGAGATGCTGAAAAAAATACAGAAACCTAACCCCATTTTTTCTCCTTTTCTTTTTTTTGTTGGTTAAAAAAAATGGGTGGAGTATTCTTATTCTTAAGAAAAATTGCACCACACTTTAATTCCAATAATACATTGCCTATCATGTAGTCCTGCAACAATTAATCGATTAACTCCAGTATTCAATTAGAAAAAAAGAGTCAAATTGAATTTTGCTGCTTCGACTATCCGTTTAATTAAAGTGGCGTTGTAATGGCTTATTTTGAAAGTTTTTGCATTTAGTTTTATTGATTTTGGTGGATACACTGCCCTCTAGTCTGCCTCATTCAATGGCTGAATCCAGCTGCTCCATGTTAAGACCAACATAAGCTAAGTTTTGTTTGAGCCAATGTTTTTTCAATACATTCGTAATTTTGTTTTTAGGCAAGGCAAGGCAAGGCAAATTTATTTATATAGCACAATTCAACACAAGGCAATTCAAAGTGCTTTGCATCACATGAAGATCATAAAAATCACATTAAAATCAATAGAACGTAAAAAAAAAAAAAGAATCAAAATAGGAAATAAAATTATACATAAGAATTGCATTTAATCACGAATAGAATAAAAAAAAAAAAAAAATACTACTACAACTGCTAATAATTGAAATCAGCAATGGAGATAAGAAAGCAAGACTAGAAAGCAAATAGAATGAAATACATAGACAGTTATGGATATGCAGTGCTAAACAAAAGTGTTCTAGCCCTGATTTAAAGGAGCTAACAGTTTGAGCATACTTCAGACCTTCAGGTAACTTGTTCCAGAGGTGAGGAGCATAATAACTAAATGCTGCCTCACCCTGCTTGGTTAGGTATATTTAGCCATTTTTTGTGGAGATATGTGCCTGAACCATTTGTTAAGAGCATTGTAAAAGAAAAAAAATTTAAAAAACGTTTGCGTTTTATAGCATTTAACCTAGCGGACGTTTGCTATGTGAGTTAGCCAATTGTTTTTTTGATGTACATAGATCCTTTTTTTTTTTTTGTATTTCAATTTTTCATGTTCCTTATCCGATTACTCGATTATTCGAACTAACTAGTTCATCGATTAATCGACTACTAAAATAATCGATAGCTGCAGCCCTACTAGCAAATATTTTAATCTTTATTTTTTTTACTCATTGGCTCCTATTGACAGCGATAGACGTCTAATCCATTTGGACTGCGATGACGATTTTCCGCTGCCAAATAAGCCACCACGAACTCTTCATTCGCCCCCCCCAGCCAAAATGGATTGGACGTCAAACGCCGTCAATCGCACCCAACGAATTCCGTTATCGGATAGATATTTTATACACGTTTGTTGCCAATGTGACTCATCGAACGCTATTTTTGCCAATGAATACACTGTGAGGTTGATTTCCGCCGGACGGCAAAGCGGCAGGCGGGCATTCCGCACGGCGGCTTAAGTTTCACTGACCTCTGTTACTTTGTGTGCAACACTCCTGAATGTCAGCCATGACATTTTCCCATGTGACGCGTCATGCTCGGGAAGGGCTCGCATGCCAGGCCTGTGTCATACAAATCAGGATTAGTCATAGGCACAAGTTAGGAAATTCACACAGATAAACGTTTAGTGTTTAGCAAAGTGTGCATCTCAAATCAGAAAAAGTAATCGTGGGTTTTTTGGATTAATTGACAGCAAGAAAATTTATTGAACTGATTGGCTGTAATATTACATAGCGCCACTGGGTGGAGCCATCGCATTAACAGTAGGTGTTCTTTAATCAAGTTAAGAAGTTGAAAATGAGCGTTTTTTCTTGAGGGGAATTCTACATCAGACTGCTTAGGACCGCTTGACTTTTCGCCAAGATCATCATCCATTGAATATGGTACGCCCGCCAGTGTCGTGCCAATGTAGTTATCCCAGTAAAAAAATCTATCACCTGGGCGAAGCCATATGGAGGTAGATGTGTGTCTTACTGTCTTCATTATTCGATCCCAAAAAAAGATGACGCTTCAATTTAAAAAAAAAAAAGTTCAATCAAAATATATATTTTCGTTTTTCAATTAAAAAAAATGCATTTGAAAGCTATTTTTGTTTGGATTTTTTTTTTTTTTTTTTTGGATTGATGTCAAATTTTTTTGGTTGAAACAACTTTTTTAATTGAAGTAATGTTGTTTTGCGTTTGGGCCACATTTTGGCTAGGACAATTGTGTATTTACTATTCAATCAAAAAATAAGTTGCTTCAAACAAAAAATATATATTTTCGAAAGAAAAATCACATCAATCAAAAAAAACCTTTCAATCATAGAAAAGTTTTTGAATGCGAAAAAATATTGAGACTCAAATATTTGCATTTGAACACTTCATTTTTTGTTAAAAATTTTCTTTGATTTTAGCAATCCTTTTTGTGTGACATTTGTGTCTCAATCATTCAATCCCCCAAAAAGTTGCTTCAATCAAAAAAAAATATTTTCAAACAAAGAAAAAAATCATTTGAAAAATAAAATTGCCCTCCCCTAATTTTTTTTTTTTTTTTTGAAAATAATATGCTAAGTAAATGACCGTCGAAGGTGCTCGTCAAATGATCTGTTCGAAAAATCATTTTTGACCCATTATAAAAATATCTTTTTTTTCCCATTTCATTCATTTTTGTTGTTTGTTTTATTACTTTACAACTTTTATATATATAGGAAAGTAAATTACATGCAATGACACTTTTCGGCCACCGGGGGGGGCCTGGACCCCTGGCCCCCCCTTAAACTCCGCTTATGCTCGCCACACGTGCGTGCTCATTATATATGAGACTCCAATTGCTTTTAAATGTTTATTGGCCACCAACAGCCGTGGAATTAAAGTTCAGACATACAACATAAGGAAACACTTCTATAATAAACATTGTAAAACATTAGCATTGCTACATTGAGGCTAATGGAAAAAAGACGACGTACTAAGCACTTTAATCTGCTATAAAACATTAACAGTCTTCTCCACGACGCAAAATTGCAAATAAAAGGTGACATATCAATCATGAAAACTCGCTGGATTAAAGAATTTTCAAGCGATGCGAACAAAAGAAAAAAAAATCTATTACTGATATAACGTGCATGACAAAAGAGAAGTGCATTTGGTTTTTGTCTCTTTTTACTGAGTGTAAAGCTTACGGTTAGTGGCTTAGCTAACGTACTTTCAGTGAACATTTCAAAATAAAAGCATGTCATGTTCAGATTTCTGGAGGCAATCGCATATACTTCAGATTCTACACTAAGATTAAATTTAAAATGACACCCATTATTAATAATATGATTGGCAATGATAATATATTGTCATAAATGATCATAATTTGGCTTCAAATTTGCTACATGTGCACTTTGCAGGACAAGATGAGTCATTTTGGATCAAATTAACACTTTTATTGGGCTCTAATTGGCAGACATAAAAAAAATGACAGTGGGTTTGTCACCTATTTCATATTCTACACCTAACTAGCTTTAAAATGACTCATTATGCATAGTTTTTTTTAAATATTGATAAATATAGTTTGTGTTTTATTTACGTATAGCAATCTATTCCATTTCAATAGATGATTTATTATGATGTATTGTCACTATGTTCGTAGTTGAATAGGTTAAAAAAAAAAACAGGCAACAATATCGCAATAATTTATGAGACAATATATCGCCTACTAAAATGTGTTATCGCGACAGGCCAAGAAACTTTTTTCCACCCAATTTCATCATTTAACTGACGAGCAGCACGTGCTCCTATCAACAGAGAAACTGACATTATTATAGTAATGTAGTTGAACCATAAGTTTAAAACATTTAATTGAAAGTTTGAAGCCAAAAACGCGTCTTATTTTGCCCATTCGAAACCATAGGGAGAATACCCGGATGTTGGCTCAGCAAGCACAACGGCTAATACATCACTTTTGCCACGTGAAATGAGAACACGGTGCTGTTGTCGATACATTTACACACTGCTTATTAATAAACAGCCATTATTTTAGCGTTAAATAATTGTAACTGTGAGTCATTCACGTTACCTGCCAAGCAAGCAAGCTAAACATCCGTCATATTACGGAAGTCACCTTGACGCTCTGAAGCCTTAATCATGCTGGTTTGCTGTCCCCTGGCGGAAAGGAGTGTAAGTGAAACCCTATATGTGTACGATGTTGAAATTTGGCACAGCTTGTCAAATACCTTTTTGTGTGTATGATTCTGTTAATAAATAAAAATAAGACACAAGTGTTCACTGTACACAAGCACATTTATTTATACAAATATAGTATGTATCACAATTGCATATCAACAATGTCTTATTTTCTGGAATTGAAAGGACTGCAAGGTAGAAAACAATGCAATGGGACCCCCCAAAATGATCGTCATATGACTGGTACAAATCTGGCAGTGTGGCACCTGTTGCACTTAATTCATAAATATTACAAATGTGATGATAGATTTTCTATTGGTCAACTTGGGATGGATAGAAGACAAAAATAAAAAAAAAACTAAACGTAAACACTCAAAAAAAAAAAAAAAAAAAAAGAAGGAACACTGGATTATTATATCCGAGGATAAACATTCCACATTTTCACCAGTAATGATTGTCAAAATACCAACACCCACATCATCTGGACAATATAACAATCTTCATGAATCATCTTTCAACATGTACATTAAGGGAACAATAAAACTCTGATCATAAATATAATCGAACTATGACAAATAAAGACAAATCTGGTGTATTTGGGTCGGTACTGCTGGACATTCTGCTTGTCTGTAAGAGAATTATTGCACAACGGCAGAGGGGTGAGTTACATTATTAAAAAGCATTAAATATCAAATACATTTCAGCGGAAATAAATCGATATATTTTTTAATTTAAGTTCCAAATCATGAATTTTATTGACGCTCGCATGCCAGCGTGTTTATTGCTAAAGCTACCGGTTACAAAACAAGTCCTTTGCTACTATTAAAAAACTTTTCTTTTTTTTTTTTTTTTTTGCCTAAACGAGCACCGAGAGGACTGAGGCGTGATGGGAAAAAAGATGGACCGATGTAGATAAAGACAAAAAGACAAAACGACAATCCATCACTTTCTGTTTTTTGCAAAGCACCAAATTTGGGACAAAACTGTCGCTTTGTTTGTCAGCTCGGGACTGACCTTGACGGTCTGTCCTTGGGATTGGTCGCCATCTCCAGGAGATTCACCGGACGTGTTGGACTTTACTTCTTCTTCTGGAACAACCTGACAAAATGAGAAACAAATACGCTGAGAGCAGTTGTCTGTTTATTTTTGAAGCGCCAAATTTTGTGCTAAAAAATGACCACGGTTAGCTGCTTCAATGACTTCCTACGCGTTTTCAGGCATTACATCTTGAGGCTTTTTTGTAGGTCTACTCTTGATAGACATGCCTACCAAATTTCTTGTTGCTAAGTGAAACGGCTTTGAGGGGCAATTTTTTTTTTTTTTTTCGCTTTCAGGAAGCGCCTGACCTACGACGTGTGATTCTGCTGAGCGGGCATGTTGTGCTGTTGCTGCTGCTGCATGAGCAGCTGCTGCTGCTGGCGGCGGCGGGCGGTGCGAAGCTTCTCGAAGCGGGCCTCCATCTCCTCCAGGACCTTGGGCGTGTAGCGTACCACGAGCTTGACGCTGTCCTTGGCCGCCTTCAGCAGCTCCACCGCTTTCTCGTGGTGTTCACCTTCCACGCTCTGTAAAAAAAAAAAAAAGGCAAATACTGTAAAATACCCTAAAACCAAAAATGTTCTTTCACCACATTGGCTGCCATTGACGACGATAGATGTCTAATTCATTTTGACCAGGAGGGGCAAATGTGGCAGGCAATAAGTTTTAAAAATGTCATTTAGAAACTGAATTTGTGTAGGGAACGTTTGTTCCAAATTTTTACACATGATGCAAAATAAACATTGGAGTTTGGTATATTAGCTGTTGAATGTTAGGTAATAGTTTTGTTTTTGTTTTTTTGTTTTTTTATTGGACGCACCACCCCGTTGACGGACAGGAGCTGGTCGCCTCGTTTGAGTCCGCCGTGGCGCTCGGCCACCCCGCCCGGAATGATGCGTGAGATGTAGATGGGCGAGTTCTGCTCCTTGCCCCCCATCACGTTGAAGCCCAGACCTTCTTCCGTTTTGGGAAGCTCCACCACCCGCGGATGCGAGTGGCCCTCGCTGGCGGCGAAGGCGGCCACGGTAGCCTGGATTAAATAGAGTATTATTTGGTCTGTGACGCCGATCTTTTCGCTTCTAACGATCGCTCTCACCTTAGCCGTGGCTCTGGCCTGATACTCGGGGCATCCGGTCACGGTGATGGTTTCGTGCATGTACTGGTACACCTGAATAGACAAACACGCCGGATTATCCGCAAGACCGGCGACATGAGCGCCGCGCCCACCCGACGGGGTACTCGCCTCGCGGATGGCGGTGCAGAACTCGCTCTGGAGAACCTTCTTCAGCGACTGCAGCTTGTAGCCGGGAACGTCGCCAGACTCCTGCAGTTTCTCCAGCAGCTCGATGGCTCGGGCCACATCTGAAGGACAAAAAGAAACCAAGATCAACACAATTAGTGGTGTGAGAAAATATCGAAATGGTGATATATCGTGATACTTTGTATCCCAAAAGGTTATCGATATGCTCCTGCCGAGATATCGTTCTAAAAAGGTTTTATCATGTAGAACGAACTCTGATAAAAAGCTTGAAAAAAATAATTAGTTCAAAAGTGCAACTCTTTAGCATTCAGAAACACAAAAAGAAATGAATAAAAAACATTGTGGTGGTCAGTAAATGTTAATTTTATAGAGCAAGTGCAGGGAAATATATAGGGAATCACTCCATTCGGAGGAAAAAAATATGGAATCATGAGAAACAAACAAAGAAATAACAATCAACACACATATTTAGTATTTAGTAGCACCACCTCTGGCTTTTATGACAGACTGCAGTCTCTGAGGCATGGACGTGATGAGTATTCTTCATCAATTTGGTGCCAACTCTCTTTAATTGCAGTTGCCAGATCATCCTTGCAGGGCGGGACCATTTTTTTCCATTTCCATCACAGGTCATCAATAGGGTTGGGATCTGGGCTATTTGCAGGCCATGACATAGACTGGATGTGTCTTTCTCCAAGGAATGCATCAACAGTTTTAGCTCTGTGGCATGATGCATTGTCATCTTGGAAAATGACATATTTGCAATTTAGGGATAAGAAAGCTGTCTAAAATTTCAATGTAAACTTGCGCGTTTAGTGAAGATTTAACCACAGCCATCTCCCCAGTGCCTTTGCCTGACACGCAGGCCCATATCATCATGAACTGAGTGAATTTTGATGTCTTCTTCAGGCAATTATCTTTGAACATCTCACTGGAACGGCACCATACAAAAGTTCCAGCATCATCACCTTGTCTAGAGTCAAGAATCTGCATTGGACAAGGTGTCAAGAGCCAACAATCTGCATTGGAGTGCATTGGAGGTGATGATGCTGAACTTTTGTTTGGTGTTGTTCCAGTTAGACCTGAAATGGCCCAAAATAACCTAATTGCCTGGCACTTACTGCAACTGACAGCCATAGACGTTCAATCCGTCTGAAGTGGGAGGGATGGCAGCGAATGGACCAATGTTCATTCGCCGCCACCCTCCCTGTTCAAATGGATTGGACGGCTACTAGAGATAAACAAAGTCCAATTCACACTAGAAGCTTGTTTTTCCTCTTAATTAGTTGTTTGTAGAATATCCTAGAATGATTTCCTGACCAATGTATCGATAATCATTGTATCGCCGTATCGTCAAATCATCGTTATCGTGAGCTATGTATCGCAAATCGTATAGGTACCAAGAGGTTCCCACTCCTCAACACAATATTGTATTTCTTTTGATTATAAAGACATTTTGTTTCATTTTCTACCATGAACTTGATTAACAAAACTGTGCACTCCAGTTGAGTGTAATTGCACTCCACTCTCCATTATGTCCAAGTGGGTCATTGCACCAGATGCGAGAGATGCTATAAACGCGGGTTGTGCCCTGCAGGGCACCAAACAGGACAGGGAGGGGCAAAGTACCTCCTCCAGCGCATGACATCACCAACAAAGTCATTTCCTTTCCAACAATAACAGGAAACGCTATGATGGGCTTTAACACTTTAGAGGACAGCAGACTCTTTTTAAATATACAAGTGTGGCCAACATGACCCAAAATATAATGTCCACATACAGTGTATCACAAAAGTGAGTACACCCCTCACATTTCTGCAGATATTTAAGTATGTCTTTTCATGGGACAACACTGACAAAATGACACGTTGACACAATGAAAAGTAGCCTGTGTGCAGCTTATATAATAGAGTTCATTTATTTACCCCTCAAAATATAGCCATTAATATTGAAACCCATGGCAACAAAAGTGAGTACACCCCATAGAAACTACATACATCCCTAAATGTCCAAATTGAGTACCGCTCGTCATTTTCCCTCCAAAATGGGGGGGTCAGCCTGTTAGTGCTCAGACCGTATGCCGTACTCTACATCAAATTGGTGTGCATGGCTGTCACCCCAGGAGGAAGACATGAAAGCCCACAAACAGTTTGCTGAAGACATGTCAACAAAGCACTTGGATTACTGGTACCATGTCCTATGGTCTGATGAGACGAAGATTCATTTGTTTGGTTCCGATGGTCTCGAGCATGTGTGGCGGCGACTAGGTGAGGAGTACAAAGATAAGTGTGTCATGCCTACAGTCAAGCATGGTGGTGGGAATGACACCCCCCCCCCCACCCAACCCAACACCTCTTCAATCTCTGCAGCAATGCTGACAGCATTCCAGTAACGAGTCACATGACATTTGGGAGGGAAAATGACCAGCAGTACTCAATTTGGACATTTAGGGATGTGGTTTCTATGGGGTGCACTCACTTTTGTTGCCAGGGGTTTAGATATTAATGGCTATATTTTGAGGGGAAAATAAATGAACTCTATGATATAAGCTGCACGGACTACTTTTCATTGTGTCATTTTATCAATGTTGTCCCATGAAAATATATACTTAAATATCTGCAGAAATGCGGGGGGTGTACTCACTTTTGTGATACACTGTATGTACACAACAGGTCTCAACTATAATGGCATATTTTTTAAACAAAATACATAAAGGAAATTGGAATGAATAAAGACAGAACTCCACTCTGAATATGTTTATATACAATTAAAGTATCAACATGCATTATTAATACACTATCATTGGTTAAAGACTAAAGTTAAAGTGCACTAGAGTTTGTCAATGTGTTTTCCTAAACATGTCGAAACATGACTAAAAACATTCCAGAAGTGAGATCAACTTATTGCACGTGATTGGCAGGCACGAAAGCCGAATCATAAATGTATTTATAGTCGAGGCCTGCTTTTGGAATTGGTCCTCAACGATATCTCCTTTCCGCGGTCCCAAACTTGGATGACAAATATTAGATTTAAGCTGTGTTTAACAGTTTCATTGCCATTGGCGGTGAAGACGCCAATTGTGTGGCGCCCAGTCAATATATTGTTGTGAATTTACAGTGGTTTATCATCAGTAGAAGTCCAAGCCATTCACCGTCAATGGCAGCCAATGAGTTGAGGCATAAACTATCCAAAAAAAAACAACAACAACATCAAAATGAAGCAAATCCCCATTTCTTTTGAAATGGCTTTTCAATTATTACATTGACATTTCAGCTGATTTATTCCTGTTATTAACAACAACTGTCAGTCTAATTGAAATAAATGAATATCAAATCATGCATGCGTGTATTAAATGAACACGTTCGTGCACGCTTGGCTGGCGCGCGCATGCCATCGCCGAGCAGGTTACATAATACGGAAAATAATAACAACAACGACTGCTTTTATTCATATGAATTTACAAGAAGGTCCATGCAATATCGTCCACGCGAGCACGTGAACGCAACATTTTCACCAGATGGAGCGTCGGAATGGCGATGTTCTTTCCATAAATATTGAAGGCGTGATCGCGATGGCGATTACGATAGGGAAGCGTGATGGTTTGAGGAGAGAGACGCTCCTTACCTCGATCCAGACTGAGCGGCTGTTGGAGCACCGTCGCCATGACTGAAGGAGAAGAGAAAACGGGGGAGGAGAGGAGAGCGAGCTGAGGATGCAGCGGCAGCGGCGACGGCTCAAAAAGGGAGAGAGACATTGACACACAACTGAGAGAAAGAGAGAGAGACTGATTATAAAAGAGCGGAAAGTCACTGCTACCCCCCCCCCCCCCAAAAAAAAACAGCTCATACAGCATTAAATTAATCAAGAATGAAATTCAAAATGATGACGTCCATATTATAAATTATCCGCATCACTGATTAAAAAAAAAAATCAAACAACATTTATTGTGACACTAATGACTTTTTAATTACATTTCAGTTTTAATGTCATTACAATGGATATGTATATTTATATTATCACCCTATCAAAAATAAAAGCAAATAATAATGACTTGGGCATTTATAAAGATTAAAATCCTTAGAATAGTTTTTTTTAATTGAACAAATGGCTGGGTTTTTTTGCGCTTCCTGTAAAAAATGGCTTGACGATTCGAAGGTGTAGATATGTATATAAATAGAGATAAAACATGATAAACTCATTGGCTGCCATTGACGGTGACTGATGTTCAATCCATATGAACTTACAAATGGACGTCTATTGCTGTCAATGGCAGCCAAGGAGTAACTTTTAACTCTCGTGACTCCTACCATTGACATGAATAAACGTCCAATCCATTTCAAGTGGAAGGTCACTCTTCCACATCAAATGGATGGACGTCAACTAGAGTTAAATTCATTTGATTTATCATCACTGAAAGAGTTAAAAGGATTGTTTAGCTCCCTATGTAACAATGTGCATTATTGATCGACCTGTCAACGATCGCTCCGCATGCTTTCAGGCCTCCATCACATGGAGCCGCTGACCTCACGTGCACAAGATTAACTCCTACGTAATCCATCCATCCATCCTCCCATCATCCATCCATCCGTCCATCCATGGAGGTTGACACTGATGCATTTAAACTCTTTGGGATTAATCTGTGTTGACGTCTTTGAAGGGGGCAAAAAAACGCCTCCTGGACTTTTTGAGGCCACCAATCAAAAACCTTTTTAATACTACCAACAAAGATGTTTTTTTTTTTATTAAAAGGGAAAATTAACGATAGAAAGAAGTACAGTAGAAATATCTGACATTACTGAAAAATTCCTACTGATGTCACAATATTTTTACTTATTGCTAGGCAGAATAAGTCAAAATGTGGATATAAGACAGTGGAAGTTGAAGGGAAAAAATGCTTACCTTGGTAGTCGTCCTAGAATAACCCGACACAAGAAAAACTGTCAAAATTGACTCATTACCAGTGTTGGGCACGTTACTTTAAAAAAGTAATTAGTTGTAGTTACTCACTACTTTTTCCAAAAAGTAACTGAGTTAGTAACTGAATTACTCTATAGTAAAAGTAACTAGTTACCAGGGAAAGTAACTATTTCCGTTACTTTAAAAAGAAGTTGTTGTATGTCAAAGAATTTGAAATTTTCTGAGCAGTATTCGTGTCAGTTGAATAGAGAAGAACAGACAGGTAGTTGTGTTTTAGTACCTTGTAATATTTATTGCCCCTCACCAGCAACAGATTTATCCTACACTTGAAGTGCAACAAAAATAAAGAAATTTGAATTGCTTACCACAGATGTCGACAAAAGCTTTGCCCCGGGACATAAATAACACTTTACATGTGTAACCGGTGTGTCAGTGCCGCCCCGCGTTCCGCTCCAACCTCTGACCAGGCCGGGACGCGAACCCGCACGCTACGGACGCTTCCATTCGGCAGGCAAGGACGGTAACCACTGCGGCAATAAAGCTCGAGCTTAGCGTCCTTAAATGAAGGAATCGGCAGGGAGGTTTCCACGCTCCACAACTGACCTTCGTGTACCCGTTACACATGCACGTTCTTTCCTTTAATTTCGACCAACTTGAAATAGTGTTTATATCTCCACCTCTTAAAGGACAAAATTTCCTCTGAATGCTCTGCCATCATATCCCTCTGCATCTGTTTTGCGTGTGTGTTTGCTGCACGCGCTGTTCCGGTTTGTGTGTGAAAACACTGGTTGTGAAGTTTTTTTTTTTTTTTTCCCGGCTCTGCAGTACATGCGCTATTAGGCTCGAGCGTTTACATGAAGGAATGGGGGATCACGTGAGATTTGACAACAACGCAGCCATATTGGAAGCAGGTCTGGCTCGCGGGACATTAAACTTTAACTTTCCAATTCGATAAAGAGACAAACTCGTTACTAAGGCGACAAACAGATATGCGATCAAAATTAAGGATGTGAACAATGTTGACCCTTACGAGCAAGCCGAAGAGAAATGGAGTAAAGATGTCGACGGGCATCCACAATTATGCGAAATGGACATTCTGCTGTATTTATTATTTGGTGTATGTTACTAAACTCATCAGCGATTCCGAAATTACACATCGCTACAAAGCTACGAACAGTTTTGCTGTGGATGGGTGCAGGACCTGCACATTATGACTGTATAAAACGGCATCTCCATCCTTCTTGCAAAGGTAGGCTACGTGTGTTTACTATTTTCATTGCCATGAACCTGAACGCACCCCAAATCTTGGATGACAAATAAACAGAGCAGAGTAGAATTGCTACGGCTGGTAGTTTCTTCAATTTATTCAAAGTAAGTAACGCCCCGCTTTTGACCGTCAGTAATGGTAACAGCGGGAAAAAATAATTGGTTAGATTACCCCGTTACTGAAAAAATAACGCCGTTATTTATAACGGCGTTATTCCCAACACTGCTCACTACTAAATGTAAACGACAGAAAACAGTTCTTTGAAATCTAATCTCCCTCTGGTGGATGAGAGCAAACATTGGTAGAGGTAAACATCAGTTTTGCATCCCACGAAGTCACATCACCACTATTAATTCGATGTAAAGCATATGCGGTGCTGTTATCCACTTGTGTACATGCAGATGTCATTTTAATGGGTGGGATTAGTCTGAAGCTATTTGATGCCAATTCACAAGCATGAATGATCTTTTTTTTTTTTTTTTTTTTTTAATTAACGCGTAGAAAGATGGCCGCTAGTTTTTAGCTTTTAAAAGAACTCTGAATGTGCTGCGCCTCGACTCCACATTCATCCAAACATGTTCCCGAAAGGCTTTGGCTGCCATTGACGGGGGGAGACGTCCAATACATTTTGATTGGGAGAGGATTGGACGTCTCGCTCAGTCAATGGGAACCAACGAGTTAAAAATCGGGACGACGTTGTTTGCAATAAAAAGAAATGAGGCGTGGTTAATCGTGCGGTGCAAAGTTCTCCAAAGATGCAAGTTAGAGTTCTTTCTTCAAGTAGCTTTGACGTCACCGGAAGTGTTAGTGAGAGCGCGTGGAGAGGAAAATTAGGCAAAAGTTCAGAAAAAAGTGCAAAAATGTTCGCTCGTGTTCCGAAAGTGTGCAGCGGACGCCTGTTGTGGGGTGTTTACGTATGTAGGAAAAGTGAAAGTTTGCAACGCGGCTGCGCGAACGATGCACGCAGGGCAACGGAGGAGCACTACGGCCGAGCCTTCGCAGAGGCTCGGGACCGACCGGAGCAGTACTGGGCCCGAGCGGGCCAGGACATTAGCTGGTTCCAACCGTGGAGCAAAACATTGCACGTGGAAGACCCGGTGTTCCCCAACTGGTAGGTTGGAAAAAGACGATGCTCGGAATTGCAGCGCGAACGCACCAGCAGCGCAAAACAACAACAACACGACTCATTCTGCGTTTACCAAAAGAAAACTGATTTTTACGCTTCGATTGAATTTCAATAGGTTCTGGGACGAAAAGAGAAAAAAACGCGAACTTTCAGTCATGTTAGTGGTTGTCATATAAATCTACTAAAAGCAAACGGCAAATCACAAACATCCACTTTGTTTGGTAAACCAAACAATGGCTAGTTTTGAAAATGGGAAAAAAGTGCAACGCCTAGTAATAACACTGTCAATTTGTAATTATTACTTTAGTAACCTCAATCTATATGCACATTTTTGTACATGCTAATTTGTCTTCTCTTCCTGTTGCAGTCATTGTTTACAATGTTTGTCATTTGTGCCGCGAGACTAGTCATTTAAATAACGCAGCTGCAAGCTGTTATGACAAGTACATCCGTCTAACCTTTGACCTGAGGTTTGCATTTTCAAGTAGCAATCGCCACCTGTATATGTCAATTTGTAAATAAAGCTTGGGCCATACTTTTGCTAATCTGTTGTATTTTTTTTTTCCAATCTACCAGGTTTGTGGGCGGCAAACTGAATATGTGTTACAACGCCGTGGATCGGCACGTGGAAGGCGGGCGCGGCGAGCAGGCGGCCATCATCCACGACAGCCCCGTGACCGGCACCAAGCGGATCGTGACGTACCGGGAGCTCCAGGAGCAGGTCGGAATTGCTGGATGGAACTCTTTCCGCGCCACTGACGGCAATAGCTGTCCAGGCAAATGAGTGTAACGCTTATAGATGTCCATCCATTTGAAGTGGGAGGGTGGCAGCAAATGTTCCCTCCCACTTCAAACGGATTTGACGTCTATCACATTCAATGGCGCTACACTGGTCCGTTTTTCCGTTTCAGGTGTCGCTGCTCGCCGGCGTCTTGGTGAAAAATGGCGTCCGCAAGGGCGACCTGGTGGTCATCTACATGCCCATGGTACCCCAAGCTATGTTCGCCATGTTAGCGTGCGCCCGCGTCGGCGCGCCGCACAGCCTCATCTTCGGCGGCTTCGCCTCCAAAGAGCTGTCGGTGCGCATCGATCACGCCAAGGTGAGATCGTCCGGCAAGCGACGTCTTCACTTGTTGACGTAGTCAAAAAGTGTTTACCCGTCGAACCGCGTTAGTATCATTTGTTGACTTTTCATGTCAATATGTAAATAAATTCACGCATGTTTTTATCAACTGTAAATATTTGGACAACTTTCGACAGCCCAAAATGATCGTGACCGCCTCGTTCGGGATCGAGCCCGGCCGTCGGGTGGCCTACGTGCCGTTGGTGGAAAAAGCCTTGGAACTTAGCTCTCACAAGCCCTCCAAAGTACTCGTCTACTGCAGAGAGAACATGGTGAGGACCGACGGAAGTGCCGAAATTAGAGTACGAAAGTTTGACGAAAACTCTTTTTGTCACCTAATAGGAGAAAGTCTCATTGGGCGGAGACTTGTCTTTAGACTGGGACGAGCAGATGGCGACCGCCCGACGCCACGACTGCGTCCCGGTCCCTTCCGACCACCCGCTCTACATTCTCTACACATCGGGCACCACCGGAACGCCCAAGGTTGCTTCCCTTTAATTCGTTTTTTTTTTCCCCGCTACAGCTTACATTAATGATATATTGTACAACGCTAATATGTATGTACAGTATGTACCCACATGGTTAGCTCCATCTAGTGTTGAAGCTGAGAGGTGCAACGGAATGTAGGCTGAACTCGAGCTTCTTTTGCATATTCACTAATATTTTCATCATTTGCTGCTGGCCAATAAAAACTAGGTTTTTGAACAGCAGCTTGGACACCCCTGCTTTAGCTGGTATGCCTTTGTTTTGCGCTTTTAGTGACAATTTCTGCCCCCTAGGGCATCGTACGAGACACTGGGGGCTGCGCAGTGATGCTAAAGTGGACCATGTCCAACATATACGGACTGCGCCCTGGAGAAGTAAGAACATTTGATCTTCTCTGGTTTTTGGACGTTTAGCTGAACTGCTGCCGCAGGTGTGGTGGGCCGCATCGGACCTAGGCTGGGTGGTGGGCCACTCGTACATCTGCTACGCCCCCCTCCTCCACGGGAACAGCAGCGTCCTCTACGAGGGCAAACCGGTGGGAACCCCGGACCCGGGCGCTTTTTTCCGCGTCCTCTCAGAACACGGCGCCGCCGGCCTGTTCACCGCGCCTACAGCACTCCGGGCCATCCGCCAGCAGGATCCCCGCGCCCGGTGCGGGGCGGCGTATGCGCTACCCAGGTAAGGGGCGGGACCGCCGCGTCACAGGTTTTGCGGTGGTGGGGTTCGATAATGGACGGGTTCGGCATTTCAGGCTGCGCTCCATCTTTTTGGCGGGAGAACGCTGCGACGTGGAGACGCTAGAGTGGGCCAAGAGAAGTTTCGGGGTTCCCGTGTTGGATCACTGGTGGCAGACGGGTGAGCAAACCTTATTCGCCGCAAAAACGGTGTCACGTGACAAGTAAAATCAGAATTCAGATGAGAACTAGAAACTGCAATTTCTGGAGAAATTACTCTGGGTCTTTGCTGTGTGGAGATACAGATCTTAGCTCCGCCCAGGTTGGTTTGGGGACATTTCGGGGACAATATCAGGTCACTTCCTGTTGATCTGGGAACATTTGGGGGACGTGGCCTGTTCATATCAGGTCATTGGGGGGGCGTGTCCTTGTCAAATCGGGTCATTTGGGGGGCGTGGGCTGGTCATAACAGGTCATTTGATGACATTCGGGGGGCGTGGCATATCAGGTTATTTGGGGACATTTGGGGGGCGTGTCCGATTGATATCTGGTCATTTCCTGTTGATTTGGGGACATTGTTTTTTTTGTCATTGAAAATGAATGGGGAAAAAATTCGGACGTCCATGGCAGTCAATGGCATCGACTTACGTAGGCATCAATGAAATCCAAATACATTTGCATCAGTAGAATGGACAAACATGCCCGTCAATGGTATTCAACAAAGTAAATGTCATTGGAAATGAATGGGAAATTTGGACGTCCATGGCCGTCAGTGGCAGCGCCCTCCTTAAGCGTCAATGGAATCGGGGACATTTGGGGACACGTCCTATTGATCTCTGGTCATTTCCTTTTGATTTGGGGACATTGGATTTTTGCCATTGAAAATGAATGGGAAAAAATCTGGATGTCCATGGCCGTCAATGGCATTGACATCCATATGCGTCAATGGAATCCAAGTACATCAATAGAAATGACATACATGGCCGTTAATGGCATCTGTCTAAATTGGCCTCAATGCAAAGTTAATGCCATTGGAAATGAATGAGAAATTTGGACGTCCATGGCCGTCCATAGCATCGACTTACATGCGCCTCCATGGAATCCGAGTACATTGGCATCAATAGATCTGACATACATGGCTGTCAATGGCATCAATGCAATGTAAATTTCATTGGAATAAATTCCATTGGAAGTGAATGGTGAAATTTGAACGTTGCATCCCATTTAAAGTGAATGGGAAAGTTTTGGGCAAATTTCTGGGTAACCGTAAATTTTTAGTAGGAGTTAGTAGAAGATTCACCCATCGCTGTCAATGACGCCGAAACGTGATCATTATTTTGATACGATGATAGTTATCTGCGCGCCATTTGCTCATCAAAGCCCTCCGAACAGCTGGCAAACGCACGTTTGTTGCCCGGCAACAGGGCCGACATCAGCCTCCGCCTCCCAAAATAGCACACGGATTAATATCGGGCCGCAAAACGAGAGACGAGTAACCACTTGTGGCAAAAACCCTGACGTCCGCGTCACGGTGCTCTATTGCGATTGGCCGGTTTGTCGTGAGGTGACCTACTTGGGTTTTGTGACGGGGTCTGAATATCAAAAACTCCTTTCAAAACAAGGCATTGAATAGAAAGGTGAGAGGGCAGCTGGTTGGAAAAGTGCGGGCGTCAGCGGGATGCCGCCGTCTGATTGAGGCGTCTGCACATGGGAATAACGAAGCGGCGGAAAGCCCGTTCGCTCGGAAAAACAATCGGCGAAGGAGCTAGGACAATCGCTCTCCGGTCTGGGCACAAGACATACAGTATATACGTGGACTAAGCCTTTATAAAGCAGGAAGTTTGAACACATTCAAAAACCGAACACGGCCATATTCCGCTTTTTAAATCTTTAACCCCGGTTGCTTTTTGTTTTTTAGAGTAAACAAAGTAGTTGTTGCTAATACGTGAAAAATCAGAAATGCAAAATGCTCAGAATTTGAAGTCTTCTTGGCTAAAAACTCAGCGGTTTAACGATTTTTCGATTTCAGAGACCGGTTCGCCGATCACGTCCACGTGCATTGGCCTGGGAAACTCGATTGCGCCCCCCGCAGGCCAGGCGGGCAAACCGGTGCCAGGCTACGACGGTGAGTTAACGAATGATACCGCCAGACCTCCCGGTTCAAACGGATCGGAAGGTCTACTAGTGATGAATTAAGCGATAAAGAGTCAAGTGATTGGAAGTCTGCCATCATTAATGGCACTGAAAGAGTTACAGTGTGTCACAAAAGTGAGGACACCCTTCGCATTTCTGCAGGCATTTAAGTATATCTTTTCATGGGACAATACAAAATGACACTTTGACACAATGAAAAGTAGTCTCTGTGCAGCTTATATAGTAAAGTTTATTCATTTTCGCCCTCAAAATATAGCCATTAATATCTAAACCTCTGGCAACAAAAGTGAGTACACCCCTTAGAAACTACACCCCTAAATGTCCAAATCGAGTACTGCTTGTCATTTTCTCTCCAAAATGTCACGTGACTTATTAAAAGAGTGCTACAGAAATGGAAGAGGTGGGGGGGTCAGCCTGTTAGTGCTCAGACCATACACCGTACTCTACGTCAAATTGGTGTGCATGGCTGTCACCCCAGTAGGAAGCCTCTTCTGAAGATGGTACACAAGAAAGCCCGCAAACAGTTTGCTGAAGACATGTCAACAAAGCACATGGATTACTGGAACAGTGTCCTATGGTCTGATGAGACGAAGATTAATTTGTTTTTTTCCGATGGTCTCGAGCATGTGTGGCGGCGACCAGTTGAGGAGTACAAAGATAAGTGTGTCATGCCTACAGTCAAGCATGGTGGTGGAAATGACCCCCCCCCCCCCCCACCTCTTCAATCTCTGCAGCAATGCTGACAGCACTGTAACGAGTCACATGACATTTTGGAGGGAAAATGACAAGCAGTACTCAATTTGGACATTTAAGGATGTAGTTTCTAAGGGCTGTACTCACTTTTGTTGCCAGGGGTTTAGATATTAATGGCTGCATTTAGAGTTATTTTGAGGGGAAAATAAATGAACTACTATATAAGCTGCACACAGACTACTTTTCATTGTGTCAAAGTGTCATTTTGTCAGTGTTGTCCCATGAAAAGATAAATATCTGCAGAAATGCGAGGGGTGTACTCACTTTTGTGATACACGCCGTTTTTGTCGTACAGTGAGGGTAATCGACGACCACATGCGACAGGTGACGCCGAGAACTCTGGGAAACATCGTGGTGAGGTAAGCCTCTTCAACATCGTTATCATCATCACGGTCGCGACCCGCATCCTGTCTGTTATCGCCGTGTAAATCTCCTGCTCGGAGTCAGTGCCAAGATTTTTTTTAGGAATGTTCTATTGATGGGAAAAGAACAGCTGCAGGAGCCATTAAATCCGTTACGCGGACCATAAACGCCTCATCCATCAATGCCGGGCATTTTGTTGGCATTTTGACGAGAAAAACGATAGTTTTGAGGTGTGCGCAGATGAGTGAGATGGTAAAGAGATGTCGAGTGAAGGGAGGACGGCTGGATAGAAAAGAAAGACTTCATTTAAGGAAGTCAAGCCACAATTGGTTGTCACCACGTGTGAGTAATAGCTTACACTATTACATGTGTACTGTGTGCAGATTACCTCTTCCGCCCGGCGCCTCGTCGTCCCTGTGGCAGAATTCGCATCTTTTTAAGCAGATCTATTTCACAAAATTCCCGGTGGGTGCCGGGGCGCTCTCTGGTGGCTACGAGCGGTAAGGCTACAGTATTAACAGATGAGTCAATATACTTTCGTCAGGGTTACTACGACACCATGGACGCCGGTTTTGTGGACGAGGAGGGCTTCTTGTACATCATGTCGCGCTCCGACGATGTCATCAACGTGGCCGGACACAGGTTGTCGGCAGGAGCGCTGGAGGAGGTAAGGCGATACGTACGGCACAGACGAACAGTGTCGCGCCGCCATATCGGATGGGGCTAAGTTAAGAAATGTATGAAACCAAACTTTAGGGTCACTTTTTTTTTTTTTGTTCGTTGGCAGTCCGTTTTGCAGCATCCGGCAGTGGCCGACTGTGCCGTGGTGGGCTTGGAGGACCCGCTGAAGGGCCACGTACCGCTTGCCTTGTGTGTGCTAAAAAACGGTGAGATGCCACAGAAATATGGGGCGCCGTTCGTAAAGCAGCACATGCTGAAAATTACGACAACATTTTCCCACATTTAGCGCCACACAGTGGTGTGAAATTTTTACAGTCACTTTTTTTTGCACATTTACAACATTATTTAGCAACCTAAATATTCATTTTTAAATAAGAAGTTTTCGACCTGAATGTTTAAATCCAAAACTAAATATTTAATTTGAATCTTAAGTTTATATCCGATATCCTAAATGCTAAATCTGGAAAAGGTCGGAACTAAATAATTAGCTTACTATGCAAATTCACATGACTGGAGACCGGAAGTAACAAAATAAAGGCTGGAGCACACAAAATACTCTTTAAATAAAATTCTCCTAAATATGTATTTTACCTATATATTAGGGCTGTCAAAAGATTAAAATTTTTAATCGAGTTAATCACAGCTTAAAAATAATGAATCGTAATTAATCGCAATTCAAACCATCTATAAAATATGCCATATTTTCCTGTAAATTATTGTTGGAATGGAAAGACACAAGACGGATATAATGTATACATTCAACATACTGTACATAAGTACTGTATTTGTTTATTATAACAATAAATCAACAAGATGGCATTAACATTCTGTTAAAGCGATCCATTGATAGAAAGACTTGTAGTTCTTAAAAGATAAACGTTAGTACAAGTTAGAGAAATTTTATATTAAAAACCCTCTTAATGTTTTCGTTTTAATAAAATTTTTATCCAAAAATAAACTAGTAGCTCGCCATTGTTGATGTCAATAATTACACAATGCTCATTGTGCTTAAACCCATAAATTCAGTCGCACCAAAGCGCCAGCAGAGGGAGACAAAAAAACACAAGTAACAAGTGGATATGTCACTGTGCTGTCATTTTAATCTGTTTGAGCGGGGCATGTGTGTTAATTGCGTCAAATATTTTGATATGATTAATTTAAAAAATTAATTACCGCCCGTAAACGCGATAATTTTGACAGCCCTTCTATGTATTATCACAATGACTCATGTCCAAGAGCAGACTGCCACCGTTAAGTAGGTTTTATTCATTATTCATTCACTCAGACGGTCTGAGCTGCTCCACCAGCTTTTATTTTGTTACTTCCGGTCTCCAGTCATGTGAATTTGCATACTAAGCTAAATATTTCGTTCTGACCGTTTCCTGATTTAACATTTAGGTTATAGAATATAAATTTAAGATTTAAATCAAATATTTAGTTCTGAATTTAAACTATCAGGTCCAAAACTTCTCATTTAAAAATATTTAAGTTGCTAAATAATGTTGTAAATGTGCAAAAAAAAAAAGTGACTCACACCCTTTTAAACACTGTATGGCACTAAATGTGAGAAAATGTCGTAATTTTTAGCATGTGCTGCTTTACAAACGGCGCCCCATACATAAAAACCACAGAAGCTCACTCGGACAAAAATTTGATTGCCTTCCGTTTGTGTCCTCAGGAGTGCAACAGTGCCAAAAGGACGTAGCGAAGGAGACGGTAAAGCTCGTACGGGACACGGTGGGACCCGTGGCCGCCTTCCGGAAGGTTCTTTTCGTTCGCGGGCTTCCCAAGACCAGATCGGGGAAGATCCCCCGTTCCTCGCTAGGGAATTTGGTCAACGGGAAGCCCTACAAGGTACGATCAAATTTTTAAAAATTATTATCGGTCGTTGAACGCAAATGACGTGACCACTTTTCGACTCAGATTACGCCCACCATCGAGGACCCCGAAGTGTTTCAAGAAATCGAGAAAGTTCTGAAGTCGAACGCTACTTGAACTCACCGCCGAGGAGACAGAGGGAAGTGCAATCATCTACTAGTCTGGAAAATGGCAAACTGGAAGGCTATGCTACTACAGTATCTTATCGGCTGCCACTGACGGCGACAGACATCCCATCCATTTGAACGTTCATTCGCTGCCACCTTCCCAGTTCAAATGGATCGGACGCCCGTTGTCGTCAATGGTGACGAATGTGAAAAAAAAATGAAGTCATTCAATTACGATTAAAATCGAAATCAAGCTCAAAAGTTGAAACTCCATCCACTCACAGTATTTTTGTCTTTTTAATATCTTTTTGTTTTTTGCTCACCACTTTAGTTTTCCACTGACGTACGCACAAGTCAGAAATAAATAAAAATGTCTCCACACAAAACGGAACCATGATGACGTCCTTGTTCGTGCAAATTGAAAGACTTCCAAAACAAAACAAAAAAATTGGGGTCCACACGCAGTCATGGTTTGCTCCGATGACAAAAAAAGTCACTTTTTTTTTTAAAACACACACACACACACAAAAATTCACGCGCACGCCAATTGGGCTCGTTCACCGCTCGTGTGCTTGTTAGTCCTCCGGCCATCAGCGGGTGGCGTTCTCATAGGGAGAAAGTTGTCCCCCAAAAATTGGAAAAATAAAAATAAAACGTTTGCAAGTGTCCGAGAGCAGCATATATTATTCGTCTATGGTCTGCTAACTTCTTTGCTTGATATCTTTTTTTTTTTTTTTTTTTTTTTTTTTTTTTTTTTTTTACACATATATTAAAAAATGTCATATTTATATGAATGTACACAGCCTATTTAAATACACAGTACATTTTAGGAAAGAGCGAGCACCCTGCTGCGGGGTCGTTTAGCACCGGAGGCGGCGGCAGGAGGGGGATTCGTCGAGGGGTGCGCGCGGGAGGTGAGGGGACGAGGGGCTTGTTGGCAGTGCGAGGTTGTCCCAATGGCGTAGCCCCCCCGACCGCCCCGAACTCACCGCGTCCCCCGATTCGGGGGGGGGAGGAGGCCCGTCCGGTGGCTCTATCAGAACTGGGCCTGCAAAAATCAAAGTCATATTTGCGACGTCGTTAGAAGGCAATTGGTTGCCATTAGCGCCACCGCGAGTATTTTGATAGTCGATGAACTCTTTCGGCACCGTTGACTGTGATTGATGTCCAATCAATCGAATATAAGACTGTGTTTTTTTGCATTGAAATGAGACTGAAAAAGTGGGGGTTGCCGTGTATTTGGGGTCATACCCATTCACGACGCTAGATGGCGCCAGATATCACTGAAGCGAATGCTGAACTTGAGGAGTAATGTTCTGTCATGACAGATCTCAGGTACTCTTTTTAGTTTAACCAGTTTGCATTATTTTATTGCAGTGTTTTTCCTTATTCAGATTTGTTTCAAGACTACAGTTACAGTTAGACCTCACTTTGATGGTTAATGCAGTTATTGCAATGATTGGTTTATTTACATTTCAAAAACCAAAAGCCATTCATTCACGAATGTGATTGCACTTTACATATTTAATTGTTCAGATATTAAGATTTGAATGAGGCAAAATAACATGCTTTTTCTCTCAAATGTATTGTTAGAATCATTTGTTTCAGATGTACTGTAATTATTAGGGGTGTAACGGTACACAAAAATCTCGGTTCGGTACTTACCTCGGTTTTGAGGTCACGGTTCGGTTCATTTTCGGTACAGTAAAAAAGCAAAATTCAAAATATAAATGTGCTAGTTTTTTATGACACACTTTTGTGCTTTCAACAATAGGAACAGTAACCTATACAAAGCTAAAATTCTGCTCAAAAAGTAGCGGGTATTTAAAGGTAATCCAACAACAATTTGCCTTTCAGACCACGCGTATTGGTCAGCTTTCGTTCTGAAAGAAAGAAGAAAAAAGAAGTCCTGTGCTAATGAGAAAAGCAATCCCAATGACAAACATGTATTTTACAAATGAAATGCCTCAATGAAACATTTTTTTTTCTTATGAACGGTTTTCAAAAGCTTTATTGGTGGATTTTCTCAAGTTAACGCGCCACACATAAATTAATTTAATTGTGTAAGCAGGATGTGTGTATTATTCTTATTATTACAGGTGTTTTAGCTCATTTCAATTTATTTTATTTAAATGGGCTATTATTTATTTTATTATGTATTTGTATTTTTACAACTGTGATTTAGTATTCATTTATATTGTATATTTTATGTTGTATAACTTTAGTTCCTATGTGAATATTAGTTCCTACTTGTTTTGTTGTGGTAGGAGGGTTTTGTATTGAACACTGAGCCGTGTTGGTTATTATTATAGCAGGGAAGACAGCAGTAAATCAACAAAGACAAGTCGACTGTGCCCCGATCTACCACTCAAGAGATCTGATGGACTCAAAAAGTAGGTTACGATTGCATATTAGTTTGAAAATCGACCTGATCCACCATATTATTACACGAGTGACTTCCGCCCCGATCCTAGCTAGTAGTATTGACGCAGGAGGGCTGCGTCTCGCGTCAAATAATAAACTCTGCCGTTCTTTTCGCGTCTAACGCATCTAACACGCGGCTGCACTGTGACTGGTGTGCATTGGCTGAATGACTCTTTCACTGCGTTCTCGTGGCGGCCACGTTGTCGCGCCGTTGACGTTTGTGGACTGTCCTACCGTGTAGGTCCTCATTATAGTCGAGAAGACGGAGTAAATATAATCTACACAAAGAAACTGTAACCCAATCGACTCACAGCCTCGAAAAGTAAGGGTTATATTACGTCAGAAACTCGTTCGGTACGCGTCCGTTCCGAACCAAGCACCACGTACCGACACGGTTCAATACTATAACATGTAACGTTACACCCTTAGTAATTATTTTCTGTATAAAAATTCATTTGGTGTTAAAAAAAGTCTTTTTCAATTTGAGTCTTGAAAAACAGGTGCGCGTCTTATAATCAGGGCCGTGTTGTATTCGGGCCAATAAGGTAGTTTATCACTTCCAATCCATTTGAAATGGGAGGCTGGCAATTGGTTCATTTGCTGCCAATTCATAAAAAAAAAAAAAAAAATATTGGTGATATATTTATATATAGAAAGGCAACTCTCAACTGCCCCTTTGGCTGCATTTTAGTATTCCCGTAAGATTTGGGAGCCCCAATAGAAAACCCGAAAAAGTCAAAAGAGCGGCGGCCGTGTCGTTCTGTGTGTTACATACAGCGGTTCGTCTCCTCTCAGCACGAGTAGGTTCTCACCGTGGAGCTGTCCAGACGCTGAACTGTCGAGGCGCCCACTGTGGGAAGGGAAAACAGGGGGCGACAGAGAGATGACATGAGCGTGGATGAGACGCAACAGCATGGTTTCTTTGCTTTAGACACTTCTTCAATGGGTATTATTGGGGTAACAGAGTGGGAATGGAACCTTACAAAACGTTTTTCACCTGTGACCTTCCCTCGGTGACTGTGGCGTAACAGGGGCAAGCAATTTAAAGCCGGCGGGATTTACGGCATCTTATTATATCCCACCAACACGCTTCAGCAAACCCAATCACCACTGTAATGTACTTCAAGTAGTGTTTGAAAAAAGCCAAAACAAATCGACACTAAGGGCGTTCAATTCTTTTTCACACATGAACTTGTAATGACATTTTTGGTTGGGATGATTGTAAATTTCATTTAGTTTTTTTTTTTTGTGTTATTTTTCAGTCTACTTTTGCTCACAAGTAGTGTTTTAATGCTCAAGACATGAAAATATTTGAATTTTACATCCACGACAACAGAAAAATATACATTTTTATTAGGGTTGTCAAAATTATCGTGTTAACGGGCGGTAATTCATTTTCTTAATTAATCTTGTTAAAATATTTAACTCAATTAACGCACATGCCCCACTCAAACAGATTAAAAATAACAGCAGAGTGTAATGTCCGCTTGTTTTTTGGTGTTTGGCGCCCTCTGCTGGCGCTTGGGTCCAACTGATTTTATGGCTTTCAGCACCATGAGTGAGCATGGTGTAATTATTGACATCAACAATGGCGAGCTATTAGTTTATTTTTTGATTGAAAATTTTTACAAATTTTAATAAAACGAAAACATTAAGAGGGGTTTTAATATAAAATTTCTCTAACTTGTACTAACATTTATCTTTTAAGAACTACACGTCTTTCTATCCATGGATCGCTTTAATAATGTTAAGGCCATCTTGTTGATTTATTGTTATGATAAACTAATACAGTACTTATGTACTGTATGTTGAATTTATATATCAGTCTTGTTTTATCTTTCCATTCCAACAATAATTTACAGAAAAATATGGCATATTTTATATATGGTTTGAATTGCGATTAATTACGATTAATTAATTTTTAAGCTGTAATTAACTCGATTAAAATTTTTAATCGTTTGACAGCCCTAATTTTTATATTTATAATGAACTTGCATGTGCCAGGTCTTGTTGTTGACGACCAAAAATCTTGGTCTTGTCGACTTCCGGTCACGTCAAAGCAAACGACGGCTCATATTGGAAAAATTGCTCGAGCTATTTTCTTCATTTTGAAGTACGAAAACACAGCAACTTCGAAAATGCGGCATCTTTAACTCATTCACAGCGATAGGCATCCAATCCCGCTCGGAATGGATTGGACGCGACCGTCATCGAGTTTTTAACCGGTGCGGAGAGGTAAACCGGGGAAAACACGACACTGATGGACGGCCCACTTTTACGGAGGGGGAGGGGCATATCTGACCTTAGAACCAATCCAAATACCCGTCGTCGGCACTGTCGTCCAGCGCCTCGTAAAGGACTGCCCAAAGAACAAAAAAGACAAATTTGGCGCGATCCGAATCCGGACGAGGCGTACGGCCGCTTACCGTCGGGCGGCAGCCTTCGCGAATGGCCCGACGTGGCGGTGAGACGGAAGCCGGCCGGCAGGGTCTCGGCCGAACCGGGCATCATGCTGATGCCGTGCACGTCGCGCGGCGGGAACTGGCGCCTCCACGAGGGACCTCGGAAGTCTTTGTCGTCGCACTGAAACAGCCCGAGTCTTAGCGTTCGGGAACGCGCGACGTGACGCGGGCGCTCACCTCGTCCAGCCGTCGGTCGGTGCCCAGCGCCAGCAGGTTGTTATATTCGCGCTCCAGAATCTGACGGGCCTGCAAAACACGGACGCAATCTGATGGAGGTATTTTTAGCAGGCGGGTGGGCGAGCGGCCGCGCTGACAGTTGGCGATCGTATTTAGATTCAGACGTCTTTAGACTAAGTCATTTTCTATTCGTGGAAAACGAGCTGACAGAGGGATGAGTGGTCCACTAAATTTTTGTCATTTTTAGATGGCTTTTGTAAAAATATATATGGCGGAAAACAGAAACAAGACTGAAAAAGCAGTTTCTGCTCTTGCACCCTTCTTTAAGATAAACTGCTGTATTTTAAGCCAAAAGAACTGTGTGTCTGATGCTGCCATAGCAGATTCATGGCTCATAAAGTCCCCAAACTATTTTTGATTTGTCTGTTTTACCCTGAAAACCCCCGTTTACAGACGTCGCGCAACCGCTTTTGTTTCAACCCAGCCATAAAAAGAAGCTCAGTGATTGTATTTATTATTCAAAATGTCTGTCATGTTTAGCTTAGAATCAATAATTGATGTCTAATATTTCGTTTAAAAATAAAAACGACATAAAAAAATTATTCCTTCACATATTTTATAACTTTTTTCACAACTTTTAGACAAATTACGTCACAATGAAAAAATTGGCATCTGTAAAAAAAAAGTCACGGATACCTACCTCATAACTATCATTTAATTGTATTTTTTTCATTACAGTCGCATTCTCCCCAATATTTTAGATGATAAATAATCGCTCCAAACAAAGAAAAATTGAAAAAAAAAAAAAACTTTTAAAAGGGTAAATATAGGAAAATGAAAATCTCGATCATTCCTTGACGTCTGCGATTATATTACCATGTTTTACCCATAAAATCCCGAAAAAATCCAGCTGTGGCTATTCACATCTATGTCTTGACATTCGATGAAACATGCTATATGGAGTTTTTGGATCGAAAAAGGTAAGTACGCGATAATATCTCGTTAAATTCATGGCGTCTTTAATTCTGCTCTCGCGTGCTCTCACCTCCAGTTAGGGTTTTGCTGTTTAAAAAAAATTTTTTTTTTTTTTTAAATGCCCTCCTATTCAAAATTTCTTCCCTCAGAAAATTGACATTTTAAGCTTTCCAATGATGTATCACACGTGCAAATTGGACAATTTTGAAATTTGGACAAATTGGGGGTCTCAGAGTGGAACTTCAAGTCACCTAAGTGTTTTCCACCATATATAGACGAGTCATTGGCTGCCATTGATGGTGATAGACAAAACATACTTATAGTTGAGAAATAAATGACAAGTATTTAAAGATTGGGAGTGACTAATTTACTGACATTTCATCAATTTGCAATGTGACACTCTAGTCCAAAAATCTAAAGATGACTTGCACTATTCAAGGAATCCAATCTAAACCATCATCTGTGCATCTAGATTTTTCCACCAGAGGGCGCTCATAGAATCTTTACTGACAAATCTCGACGCTCACTACTGTATATAAATAAATACGTTTTCCGCGTGGAATCTTAAAAAGTGCTTTTAGGGTTGACTCAAAAGTCCACTAACACGAGTCCTAAATATGAAGCCGCCTGTTGGATTTGTTCATATTTATAAATGATCAAATGGAATGCTTTCAAATAGGCAAGTTGTGTGCGCTTACCTGAGTGTTTTGGTTGGGAATCTGGAGCAACAGTGCCAGGCTGCTGTAGTCAAAGTTGTCGTCCAGGGCGACCAGCGCTCCGTGCACGCCGCTCTCGTGCAGGATCCCGGCGTAGTCGCGCAGGCCGATGCTCTGCACCCAGCGGACCACCCGCTCGTTGCTCCACACCAGAACATCTGAAGGAGCAAAACAGCATTTTGTTGATTTTCCGCACAGCGGGATGGCACGTTTCCCTCACCTCTCATTTCATGTTGGCTCGTCTCACGCCGCCGTTCTAGCTCCTTCCTGTCGTAGTTTAGCTTCTTCAGACACATGATGCCATATTGTAAACTTGTTCTGAAACCATAGGCGGAGTTTGACTTTTGGGGCGGGGGGGGGCACAACATGTTGATGACCCCAAAACGCAGTGTCAGCAATAAAATTAACTTAAAATAATAAGTTGACAATGAGCATTTTTGTTTCCCATTATTGTTGAGGGGAATTCTAAATCAGGTTGCTTAGGTAATACTTTTCGCCAAGATCGTCATCCATTGAATTTGGTACGCCCGCCGGTGCCGTGCCAATGTAGTTACCCCATTCAAAAATTGTATCCCCTGGGCGGAGCCATATAAAGGTTGATTTGTGATTTTATTATTCAACAAAAAAAAGTTGCTTCAATTAAAAAAAAAAAAAAAAGTGTAACTAAATTTGAAACTAAAAAAAATGCACGTGACAGCTATTTTTTTTTCTTCTTTTATTAAAGTCAAGTTTTTTTTTTTATTGGAGTAATGTTGATTCGTGTTTGGCCCACATTTTGGCTGGGACATTTTTCTCTTTATTATTCAATCAAAAAATAAGTTGCTTCAAAAAATATAGATTTTCAAAAAGAAAAATCACTTTAATAAAAAAAAAAAAAAAATTTCAATCATAGAAAAAAGTTTTTGAATGCGAATAAATGAGATTGAAAAATTTGCAAATGAACACTTAATTTTTCATTGAAAAAGTTTTCTTTGAAGCAATCCTTTTTGTGTTTGGGCCATATTATGATTGGGACATTTGTATCTAAATCATTCAATGCCCCAAAAAGTTGCTTCATTCAAAAAAAAAAAAAACAAAGTTCAAAGAAAAAATTTGTTTTTAAAAAATATTTTTTCTCTATGATATATATTTATATATATATAAAGCAAATTAAGATGCTTGAAAAATAATTTCAACCCATTATAAAAATGTTTTTTTTGTTCATTTCATTCATTTTTGTTGCAGTTTTATTGCTCGACAACTTATATATATATATATATGTCAATTACATGCAATGACACTTTTCGGCCACGGGGGGGGGGGGGGGCTGCCCCCCCCTTAAAATCCACTTATGTCTGAAATGCATGGCAAGAAAAAAAAAAAATCATTTTTTTCCTAGACAAAAACTAGTTGTATTAGTAGTCTTTGTGAGGTTACCTGTGGAAGCTGTCCACCATTTTGAGATGCACCCTCAGGTCCTTTTTGGTGAGGTGGTCCAGCATGCGCGCGTCCACCAGGCACTCCATGAAGTAGCTGCGGTACTGAGGTAGTCCGAGACTGGGCAGCCACTCGTTGCCGATCCACTCGTGGTTCATGTCGCCGTAAGCCAGCGTCTAGATGTCAGCCAAATGTAACATGAACTTTAAAAAAGCAAAACAGTGAGAGTAAATGTCCAACAATCCCAGCAGGTCTGGGTATTGCATTTTGGGGATAGTAAATGTTTATTGTATGGTGGGAGGTCACACTTAAAAGAAAAACTTCATAAAAATATGTAATTATGATCCCACTGTTTTAATATCGCTAACCCTTGGAATGTATATAAAGCTTTTTAGGAGTCCCAATTGTAGTATAAAAAGACAAAAGAAAAAAATAAGGGGGGTTGTAAGTGAGCAGGAGTGTCCCAGCTAGGGTGTATCTCAGGTGGGCAACATTATTAGCAAGCCTGGGCACTTGGCTCTGGAGCTTCCTCAGCATGGAGCTAAACAACACACGGGGGAACAAATGACTGGGAATTTTGCTCTATATTAAAAGCTAAAAAGGTTGTTTTTCCCAATGAAAACAGCCAATGAGTTAAACTTTTTTTTTTTTTAAATCATATTTTTAATGAAAAAATCTGTTTTTCTTACCTGTGCCCAGCTCCCTTCTTCAGATTGTGATTTCTGACCAAAACAGAAAATTGCTCTTTCATTAGAAGAACTGACTCCGATCACATCCGCACACAAAGTTTGACAAAAGCTCAAGAAATAGGGCCCAAGCGTAAAAGCGTCATCGGAGGGGGGGACTAACCGTTTTGGAAGGGGCCGCCATAGTCTCCATCTCCTCGTGGGTCACCCATACGTTGCCTGACGGCTACAAGGGCGGCGCCCCCGAGACGGAGCGGCGGGGTGCGGTGGCAATAGATGTCCAGCAGGAGGCGCAAGCAGTGTTAAAGAAGAAGAGCAGCACCACTGTAAGCCAATAGTGTTAAAGCATCACAGTCGAGACCATCGATGGCCCGCGTCGAAAAAGGGACACAGGACAAAATGCAGTACACACGCGTTAACATGCAAGCTAAAGCTAATAAGGTTAAAAACAAACCAAAAAAAAAGCAGACGTCCAATAGCTAAATGCTAATATATAATGACAACACAACACAAAAAAATGGACCACCTTCTTCCATTTTTTTGCGGACTCACAGTTCTGGAGGTAGGGGGTGCTGACGGGCTCGTGAGCGAGACCATCTCCTGGATAGCTAGCCGCAGTTTGAGTCTGTGCAGGGGGTTGCTGATGCCGATCTCACGCTGGATCTCCGTGTCGGACAGCGCCGACATGATGGCGCCGCTTTTCACGTTGGCGCGACACGCCGCTACGTACCACGCCGGCATGCCGAGCCACAGCTAGAAAGACACGGTATTTGAGCCCAATAGTTTCCGTGCATTGTCGACGGCAAACATGAACGAAAATAGTTGTATTGAGTTCATTTTGTCTACAATTATTAATTTTTTTCTTTTATCCCAGACAATTGTTTTAGAGAGATACGGTGACATTGCCGTACGTGAGAGGAATCACGGAACGTATCCAAAGAGTCATGAAAAAAAAACCTAAAACATTGGTCAAACCACAAACAAAACTGCGGGATATTGGTCGATCCAAAGGACAAAATCCACCCAGAAAACAAATGCAACTCCATATATGAAATCCCATGCAAATCATGCAATAAATCATACATCGGGGAGACAGGGAGGAGCTTTATTGCAAGAAAAACAGAACACAAGAGGGAGACAGCAATAAGACAAACAAGGGAAATAAACGAACAAGCGCAACAGGAACACCACAAGTCAGCCATCACCGACCACTGCAAAAGGGAAAATCACATTATGGACTGGGAGGCGGGGCCCGAAGACCATCAACAGGGACGAGGGGGCTTACATGCTCTCTAATACCTGGACCGGCACCCTGGAAGAGTGACTGGTCAGCAGAGGTTGTGAGTCACCTGTCAAATCTGACAGGTGAATCATCCATCAGCTGATAAAGACGCGTCACACATCAGTGATACTCTGATGAAGGCGGAAGTAGTCGCTGAAATATGTCAGCTAAATAAAACAATTGTCTGGGATAAAAGAAAAAATTCAACTAGTGAATGAAAATTTTTGACACTTTTAGTCGTACAATTTCTTTTAAGTCATTGGCGACAATGGTTTGCTCAGAAATGTGATTATACTTTTTTGAGAAAGAAAAAAAAAAAAAAAAACTTTTTTTTTCTTCCAAATTGCATATTTTGAGTAGAATTTTAAGTCCAAAGAGCAATTTCATCTATTCTGGAAAAATAAGGAAGGGTAGGAATGATTTGCGATGCACAATTGGCTGCTAGTTTCTGCCAGTCAATGGCAGCTAATGAAAGGTGAAGCAAAATGTGGGCTCACCTCCAGCCACGCGACCACGGTGGGTCCGTCCCATTGCGCGAAAGGTAAGCCCTTCCTCCTGGCTTCTTCCAGCAGCTCGTGTCTACATGGGCAAAGAAACATGTTAAGGCATCATTCGGACACGGCTTATCCCCTCCCTCGCTCGCTCCGACATTTAATAGCCCCCCCAGCCTCCCGCAGCGACACTTTTATTTCCCAAAGCACGGCATCAAAGGGCAGGCAGGAGTTTATCATCCTTGCTCGCCCACGTGATGTCCGAGGCTTCTTATTACCCGGGCGACATTTCTCTCCAGCCTACTGGACTTTGCATGTGTAAGCACAATTCCTCCTAGTCTTAACTTTTTTTTTTTAATAATGCATCAACTCGTCTTGAAGATGCTCCACTCTGCCTGGCGTGCTGCCCCCCCCCTTCTCCTCCTACACTTGAGTGCCAGAGTGCCAAGTAGTGATTCCTACGCGCTTGAATAAGAAAACAGCTCTCACCAAGAATATATGAATATTTTTGCACCTCAAAGATACAATGGATTTGTTATTTAAAATGTGTCGTTATTAGAGGTGGGAATCTTTGGGCACCTAACGATTCAATCACGGATTCGATTCAGAGACTACGATTCAATTATTAATCGATTATCGATGACACCCCCCTGAGCTATTAGCCGCTTTTAATGTTTCGTATATTAGCTACAATAATTGTACAAAAAGCCTCTCAGGTTTAAATACACGACATTTCAGTATCAAGTTAACAGTTCAAAACAGTAAATAAAATACTCAAGTCCCCAGCAGCTTTAAACTACATTCAATTCATTTAATTTTGTGAATCAACCGTTAAAGTTGTTAAAATTGCTCCTGTTATTCCATAATTTCCCTTCCGTCTACTGTCGACATGTGAAAGTTTTAAAACTGTTTTAAAGGTAGATTCAAGTCAAGGTTTTGCTGATTTGGGAGTATTTTAGATAAGAAGTTAATTCGGTTCACTACAACAGCCTTCCAGGGAAGTCTCCTGCTTTAAGATGGCGGCTGTTTACTAACGCCGGTAAGTCTGTCATTTCGCATCTAGTTTTCTAGACATGTGCTGCTAACGCCGTCGAGTCTGTCATTTCCCATTTAGTTTTATATGGCGGAAAACAGACAAGGCTGAAAAAGCAGTTTCTGCACTTGCACTCCTCTTTAAAAGAAACTGCTGTATTTTAAGCCAAAACAACTATTGTGTTTGATAGAACAATATGTCTATATGCTGCCATAGCAGATTCATGGCGCATAAAGCCCCCAAACTATTTTTAATTTGTCCGTTTTACCCTGGAAACCCCCGTTTACAGATGTCGCGCGCGCAACCGCTTTTGTTTCAACCCAGCCATAAAATGAAGGGAATTGATTATATTATTTAAAATGTCTGTTGTTTTAGCTCAGAATCATTAATTGATGTCTCATATTTCATATTTTTAAAAATTATTCACTCACATATATTAAACTTTTAAACAAATTATGTCACAATGAAAAAAATGGCGCCTGTAAAAAAAGTCACAGATATCTACCTCATAACTGTCGCTTAATTGTAATTTTTTTGTTACTGTCGCATTTTCTCCGATATGTTAGATGTTAAATAATCGACCCAAACAAAGAAAAATTGAAAAAAAAAAGTTTAAAAGGGTAAATTTATGAAAATCTTGACCACTCCTTGATGTCTGCGATTTCTGCATTGAGACCCTTGTTATATTACCATGTTTCACCCATAAAATCCCGAAAATATCCGGCTGCGGCTATTTAGATCTGTGTCTTGACACTCGATTATATATGCTACATGGGGTTTTTGGATTGAAACAAGTATGCGATAATATCTCGTTAATGTCATGGTGTCTGTAATTCTGCTCTCACCTCCATAAAGGGTTTTGCTGTTTAAAAAAAAAAAATTTTTTTTTTTTAAATGCCCTCCTGTTTAACATTTTTCTTTCCCCAGAAAATTGAGATTTTAAGCTTTCCAATGATGTATCACACATGCATATCGGACAATTTTGAAAGTTGGCCAAATCGGGGGTCTCAGAGTGGAACTTCAAGTCACCTGAGTGTTTTACGCCACATACATATGAAATCTATTATCTACCCTAGCATTATGTGGATGTAGTTTGTAGCGGCAGTTGGCAGCAGTCAGGTATTATTATTATTATTATTTTTTTATCTAGCGGCATGAGTTGAGCCAGAGCCGTGAGCTGAGCATTGTCATTACCCAAGTCATGACAAGCATGATGTTTACTCCTGGGACGCGATGCGGGCTGTTCCTCATTGCGTCCTGAAGACCGCGCTGATTGTGTTTTAGTTTCGCTTTACTTGACATATTTCAATACCGTATTGGCCCGAATAAGACGGCGCTGATTATAAGACGATCCCCTCTTTTTCCAAGACTCAAGTTTGAAAAAAGACTTTTTGAACACTAAATTAATTTTTATACAGAAAATAATTACAGTACATCCGAAACAAATGATTATAACAATATATTTGAGAGAAAATGCATGTTATTTTGCCTCATTCAAATCTTTAAATATGTAAACTAAAGTGCAATCACATTCGTAAATGAATGGCTTCTGGTTTTTGAAATGTAAATAAACCAATCTATTGTGATAAAACAAGAAAATTGCAATAACTGCATTAACCATCAAAGTGAGGTCTAACTGTAACAGTAGTCTTGAAACAAATTTGAATAAGGAAATACATTGCAATAAAACAATGCAAACTGGTTAAACTTGAGAGTAGCTGAGATCTGTCTTGACAGAACATTACTCCTCAAGTTCAGCATTCGCTTCAATGATATCTGGCGCCATCTAGCGTCGTGAATGGGTATAATGTCTAGACCTCCACTTTTTCAGTCTTATTTCAATGCAAAAAACACACCGTCTTATATTCGGGCCAATACAGTAATAATGGATGTTTGTGAATCGTTCTCATATCTTCCACGGCCGGATCGCGAATAATCTAAGAATCGGAAATTTCGCGCACCTCTATATTCTATATCATTTGTAATCTCTTCCCCTTGGGGTCGTGGCCATTTCCGAACGTCTTTGTATACGTATGCGTAAGAGGCGCTTATTTCGTGATGATTCATCGGGCAATTAGACGATACTTTCTGGTATCACAAAGTCCGCCACGGCTGGATTCCGATATGTACAAGGCAAATGTGTGCGCCCAGCACATAGGATCCAAATTCGGTAGCGATCGGACAACCTGCGACTTTTTTTGTCGTTCGACCGAAACTAGACATTCCGAAGTGAAATCACCCCTAGCATGGAAGTTCAGCACAAAAAGATCAAATGGACACAGCACAGCATGGAAATCTGTTTCCAAACGCCAAGCACTTTGGTTCTTCTTCCATCCAGCCAGCACATGAGGCCAACTCATGTTTGCATGTTCAGCTCGGGTCTAAAAAAAAAATGCATGACGACTGAACATAGCTGGGGAAAGGGAAGTAAGGAAACAGTTATGAGCAAAATCATATCTGAAATAAAATAAAGAAATAAAAAGAAAAACGTCCCCACACGCACACAAATAGAGACTGACAAATTCAAGAGGACGGCATTCCAGGAGTGAAAACCGGATCCAGCTGCAAGAAGGAAGGGGCGGGGAAAGAAAGAAATGATGTTCTCCGAGAGGGTAGACAGGACAGGATGTGCGACGGTGGAGGTCAGCGACGCGTCCTGGCCACTTACCCGCTTTGTTAGAGGCGGAGGGAGAAGAGAGAAAAAAGTACAGACCAGTTAGTCCACATTTTCAGCAAAAAAACCAACAACCCCAAAACGTTGGATTGGCGTCTCGTGCAGCGGCGGGAAGTCAAACACGCTTGCTGCATTTCTCCCAAAAGACCAAACAACAATATGGAAAGCTGTTTTCGTATTCGTTCCATATCCTAGATACCCATCTTAACTCTTTCCATGCCATTGATGATAATGGACGTCCAATCATGTGGCTCTTAGGAAAAAAATACAAACTATTTACGAGTTTATCACTACTTCAAATAGATTGGACGCCTATCACCGTCTGTCTTACGAAATTTACGGGTTTGCGGTGAGTCAGCAACAAGCACACTTTTGCTCAATAGACAATGTTTATTGATGATTGATTTAAAAGGTTTATGGAGTACAGTCCCACACAAAGGCAAGCAAACAATAATCAAAACAAGCATAACATGTAATAACGATAACGCTAGCTCTAGATTGTCACTTCTAGTATCCCCACGCTAATGTCTAAGTACAAATATTCCTCTAATAATGCAAAAGAACTTTTACCGTGACAAAAGGGCGGAGAGCCAACGCCCCGATCAGAGTCAGAAGAGGAATAAAGCCAAGCGATTCAAAAGTCATCCTTTGGCGGATTCTGACCGGGGCTTCGGCTCTCCGCTCTTTTGTCACGGTAAGAGTTCTTTTGCATTATTTGAGGAATATTTGTGCTTAGACGGTAGCGTGGGGATACTAGAAGTGACAATCTAGATCTAGTGTTATCGTTACCACTTGTTATGCTTGTTTTGATATTTGTTTGCTTGCCTTTGTGTGGGATTGTACTCAATAAACATTTTGAACTCTGCAATAATAATCAATAAACAATGTCTATTGAGCAAAAGTGTGCTTGTTGCTGCCTCACCGCAAACCCGTAACTTTTCATAAAACACGGTCAAAGGCAGCGAATGCATTAAGGTCCACGTCCGGGGCAAAGAGAGCACCGAGAAGCGTACGCGAACCTTCGGATGGATATCCGGAAAATACGGAACAAACGGCCCGACGGTTTTCCATACGACAACAGAGACCAGAGCACAGTGATGGACCAAGATGCTGAAACGGGAAGTAGAGCGGCAGGCAGCTGGCCAGCATGCAGTGTGCGGGGGAAGATGCAAAAAGGTTGGTGAACATGGCTCAGGCGCTCTCGATCCCCGGCGCCGCCAAGAGGAAGTCCGTGCGATGGAAAGAGTAGAAGAAGGAGGAGGAGGAGCACGACTACACAGGAGGCAAACGTCATTCATCGTTAGGCGTGACAAACGGGAACACACGGACGTTACACAGTACACTTGCTCGGTCTAATGAGGTCCAAAACAAGAGCCGAGCTGCCAAAATGGACCATTAGGTTTGTATTGGATCTCATTAGATTTTGTGGCTATACCTAATGAAGTGCAACACAACCGCTTTGAACCAAAATGACTCACTTGCCTATCAAATTTCACATTGCTAGGTAAAACTGGCAACGGGGACTTCATTTTTAAAACAATACTGGGTAGAAATCAGCCAAGATGATCATTACAAGTGTCATTAGTTTGAAAGTGGCTAAGCTTAGATAGTGTGGTTATGTCGAAAAATAAAATCAACTTTGAACTCCATCAAAAGCTTACTTCTTTCTCAAACGGCGGTCCTTTTCAGCCTGCGTGCCCAACTTGCTCACTCCCATGTCCTGGCCCGTCACGTCCGGGTCCATAAACGTGGCTACGCGTACAGAATTGGTATGTGAACGACTCGAGATTATCAGTCTCGCCGGAGCACCAACCTTGCGGATCCACCATGACGTGTCTGTGCGCCAGGTGAGCTAGCCGCCCTTTCTCCTTCTTCCCGAAGAGTCGGCCGATGGATGACTTGATGCCCTTTTTCTTGGGCTGCTTGTGCAAAGAGTCTTGGCTGCTAGCCACGCTGCTGAGCGTGCCTTCGGCTTCGAGCGAGGCGGCCGTGCTGGAAATCGGAGAAGCGCGTACGTGACTCTGGCGAGAACTGAAAAGCAGCTTGAAGGTTTAAAACCGGGCGCAGCGTACCCTCGGGCGTCATTGTGCGAAGAGGCCGGTAGGGTGTGAGTCATCCTGACGGCGCGCGGCGTGGCAGGCGGCGACGTTTCGCATTTGATGGTCGCCTTGTCCTCGCGCCCGTCCTCTTCCACCGCCGCTATCTGACAGACCCAACCGCAACAATACATTAAAGCCAGGCTATCAATCAAAACCAAACCGGAGCGTATTTTTCGCACGTACCTTTCGCCTGTGCTTTCGTAAATCGCTGGGCTGTCGGGAGACAAATGCGCAACAGGTCAATAAAAATGCCCGAAAAGCAGAACCTGTTTATACTTTACAACAGCTGTTTGAACTATCCGTACACACGGGCGCCGTCATTTAACTTTTGTGTACGTCCAAACCATTTGAACTGGGAGGGCTTTGCTCCCAACTCTCCCGGTTCAAATGGATTGGACATCTATTGCCGTTTAAAGAGACACATGGCAAGCGCGTGTTCAGATTTAGTCTTACTAGCGTCATGACCCCCATCCGCTCCATGTCCCGGGCGGGGCTCCTGGGGTCCAGTTTGGGCGTGGAGTGCCCGCTGGGGGGCGAGGAAGATGCCAGGGAGGAGGCGGTGGCCGAGGCCGTGATGGAGGCGCCGTGGAGGTGGTGGTGGTGCATGCGGGCTAAGTTGAGACCCTCAAGGCTAACGCTAGCCACGCGACTCTCGATCTCCTCGGCACGCAGCTCCGTCGACTCCTTCTCTTCTTGGATTAGCCTACAATGTGGAACTTTAGTATTCAGGAGAATGTTTTCGACAGCAATTCATAAGTGGGTGACGGTATCGGATAGGGGTGTGTTAGGGGTGTGACAAAATATGGAAATGGTGATATATCGTGACACTTTGCATCCCAAAAGGTTATCGATATGCTCCTGCCAAGAATCGAGATATCGTTTTAAAAAGATGTCAATGTCTAAAAATGTCTCAAAAAATAAAAGGAAACAACAAGTTGCTACCAAAATCTTCCACCATAATAATGTCTCAGGTAACTCTAATGCTGCCATTGACGGTGCTCGACGCCCAATCCATTTAGACTGGGAACGTTCGTTCATTCGAAATAGGGCTGCAGCTATCGATTATTTTAGTATCAGATTAATCGATGAACTATTTATTTCGAGTAATCGGATAAAGGACATCAAAAATTAAAATACCTGATCTGAGCCTCACATGTTATATTTAAAAAAAAAAAAAAAAGGGTCTATGTACAATAAAAAGAACAATTGGCTAACTTACACAGCAAAATTCCGCTAGCTTAAATGCTATAAAATGCTAACGCTTTTTTACAATGCGCTTAACAAATGCCTCAGACACATATTCCCACAAAAAAATTGCTAAATATACCTTTAAACTTCACAAAAAATCATTAGCTCAAACAATAACTTAGCTTATGTTGGTCTTAACAGGGAGCAGATGGATTCAGCTATGTGAAATGAGGTCGACGAGAGGGCTGTGTATCCACCCATATCAATAAATGCAAACACTTTCAAAACAAACCAGCAGCAAAATTTAATTTGAATCTTTTTTTTCTAATCGAATACTCGAGTTAATCGATGAATCGTTGCAGCACTAGAGTATTCGCAGTCATTCTGTTCGATTTTTGGGGCATTTACAGGCCACTTGCTGTTCATTTACAGGTCATTTCCTGTCGAGTTTGAGTCACTACCTAATCATTTGGGTGATTCCCAGGTCATTTCCTGTTCTGTCACTCAAAATAAACAGGAAGTGACCTATAAAATACGCCCAATTCAACAGGAAGTAACTGAAAATCAACAGGTAAATGACCTTAAATGGCCCAAAATGACCTCATTGCCTGGCATTGGCTGCTGGATCGGACGTCTAATAGTGATAATCTCATTCCAATTCAAAGCAAAAGCTTGTTTTTCTGTTTTCTGTCGTTTGTAGAATATCCTAGAACAATTTCCTGACCGATATATCGATAATCGTTGCCATATCGTAAGATCGTTATCGTGAGCTTTGTATCGCAAATCGTATCGTATCGTGAGGTTCCCACTCCTAGTACCGGATCTCCTTGTTGATGGCGTCCAGCTGCTCTTGAAGCATCATGGCTAGCGTCTGTGCGTCGGAGTGACCGCCGGGCGATAGGAGGTCCATGGAGCTGAAAAGCGTCTCGCGGTCGTCATCGTCCATGTCCGACATCTCCGTGTCGCTTTCAAAATGGCCGCCGCCCACCACGCCCAGCTGCTGCGAGCGCCACTCTTGCTCACCGAGAGACTTGGCCTGGTAGAAAAAATACAAAACAGTGAAAATGAAGAACATCTAAAACTAGTGAATATTGATGAATTTTGAATTGATAGTAAATACCGTATCGGGCCGAATATAAGACGGCCCTGATTATAGAGCTGAAACGATTAATCGGTTAGCTCGATTAGAAAATAATATTCAAATTAAATTTTGTTGCTTCGAGTATTCGTTTATTTAAAGTGACATTGTAATGGTTGATTTTGAAATTGCTTGCATTTAGATCTATTGATTAGGGTGGATACACTGCCCTCTGGTCTGCCTCTTTTCACATGGCTGAATCCAACTGCTCCCTGTTAAGACCAACATAAGTTTTTGTTTGAGCTAATGTTTTTAATGCATTCATAATTTAGTTTATTGGTCTATTTAGCCGTTTTTTTTTGTGGGAATATGTGTCTGAACCATTTGGTAAGAGGATTGTAAAAAAAAAAAAAAATTATATTTAAATATAAATTTTATAGCATCTAAGCTATCGGGTTTTCTATCTAAGTTAGCCAATTGTTCTTTTGTTGTTCATAGATCATTTAAAAAAAAAAAAAAAAAAAAAAAAAAAAACAACGTTTGGGGCTCTGCTCTGGTATTTTAATTTTTCATGTTCTTTATCCGATTACTCGATTATTCGAACTAACTAGTCTGTCAATTAATCGACTACTAAAATATTCGATAGCTGCTGCCCTACCTGATTATAAGACGACCTCCTCTTTTTCAAGACTCAAGTTTGAAAAAATACTTTTTGAACACCAAATTAATTTTTATCCAGAAAATAATTACAGTACATCCGAAACAAATGATTATAACAATATATTTGATAGAAAAAGCATGTTATTTTGCCTCATTCAAATCTCAATATCTAAACATTTAAATATGTCAACTAAAGTGCAATCACATGAATGGCTTCTGGTTTTTGAAATGTAAATAAACCAATCTATTGTGATATAATAACTGCATTAACCATCAAAGTGAAGTCTAACTGTTACTGTAGTCTTGAAACAAATCTGAATAAGGAAAAACATTGCAATAAAATAATGCAAACTGGTTAAACTTGAGAGTAGCTGAAATCTGTCATGACGGAACATCACTTCAATGATATCTGGCGCCATCTAGCGCAGTGAATGGGTATAACGTCTAGACCGCAAATATAATACGACCCCCCTCTTTTTCAGTCTTATTTCAATAGAAAAAACACAGTCTTATATTCGGGCCAATACGGTAATAGTTTTTGGTGATGAGTAATGGCACCTTGGTTTCCCGGAGGCCCACTCGACCTCGTCTAGGCCTGCGTATGACCTTGGCCGAGCGGTAGTGGTCCGACTGAGTCTCGGCTAGGGAGCCCAAGGAGAAGCGGAGCTCGCCGGACGTGTCCAGGTGAGACCTGGTGAAGCGTTTGAAGGGTCAGGAACCGAAGCAGAGGAGTCCACCGCGAGCAGCCTTACCTTGACAGGGTGGGTTCCGTGAGGGATCCCACTCTCAATCTGAACTGGTCCAGCTCTGACCGCAGCTTCTCGATCTCCTCGGCCAAATGCGTCTGGGAGAAGAGCAAAATCATTTCCGTTTTTCTTGTTTTTACCTCGCTGAGCCTCACCTTCTCGTGTATGGACTCCTCGTACTGCTTTCGGTAACCTTCCGAGTCCTGGATGAGTAAATTCTGGAGGCGAAACCAACAAAATGCGATGAGGAGACGGCGCCGAGGAGGATTGGAAAAATGAGGATTAAGAACCTTTTCTTCCAGGGCAGCCATTCGTTCCTTGAGGTGCAGCTGCAGGCGCTCGTTGGACTCTGTGAGGAGGCGGTCCACCGTGTCGGACAGACGCTTGTTGTGCTCTTCGTTCATCTTCTCACGTTGGCGAGCCTGAATCGAGAATATGTGATGAAGATGGTGGATTCCTGTGAGCTCATCCATCCTCACGCTTACCCTTAGAAGCTCCTGGTTTTTCTCTTCCAGCTGACATTCCAAGTGGCGCATTCGCTCCTCGATGTTGCCGTGACGCTCTTCCGCCTACATGAAAACGTTTTTATTTTTGTAATCCACATGTTTTTAGGAAACAAAAACAAAATCTAACGACCTTGGTGAGCGCGGCGATCCTCTGGGCCAGCTCGGCCTCCACCTCAGGGAGCGTCTCGGCCTTGCGCATGGTCTGCTGGAGCTTCTGCTCGGCCAGCTCCAGCCTCTCCTGAAGCTGCCGGTTCTTCTCCTCCATCTGGCGACGGGAATGCACTTTGAAACCCGAGTGGCGAAAAGTCCGACCGGGCGACTCGCGTGACCCACCTGCCTAAGAAAGGCCTCTTTGTTGGCCAGCTCGTTCTCCAGCTTGTCGTTGATGTCGTGCACCGACGTGGACTCGCGCTGAGCGCTCAGATAGCGCTTCTCCAGCGTTACGATGCGCTCCTCCATGTCCTCCTTCTGGCACATGGCCTGCACACGAGCATGAGAACATTTGTAGACGTGGTGAAAATCACTCAAATTTCCAAAGATAGGTCATCTCAAATCAAATTGGCGACCTCTTTAATGTCTCGCTGGTACTTGTTGTTCATCTCCTCGGACTTGATGAGGTCCTTCCGCGCCGTCTCCAGCTCTTGCTCCACTTCAGAAACTCGCGACGACAGCGACGACATGCGTTCCTTCATCTGAGCTAGCTCGTAGTTTTGCTTCTCCAGAAGGTCTTGAAGCTCCGCCACTTGGCCGGCCTCGCGCACCGACTCCAGCGCGCCGTTGGATAGACGCTAAAGGCGGGATAACAACGGCGTCACCGCGGTCCGGAGCTCTGACTCGATGAGATTTGGCGACTCACCTTTCCGTGGACCTTCTGCTGCGGCTCGCCGCCCTCCGGGATGTCGTCGCCGGCCTCGCCCGACGCCACCTTCCGCTGAATGTGAGCATTCTGCTCGCGTAAGGCCACGATCTACAGACGGGGGAGCTTCAGTGTTACGCACAAAACGTGCAGCCAAGCCAGCATATATAGTGTACAGTTTCACAATTTGTATTCACATTATTAGTTGTAATTGAGTAATTATTTTATTAAGTTAATTACCACCATAATCCATGTAAATACTGTAAGTCTCTAATAACTGTAACCCTACTTTTGGTCCATCTTGTATACTGAAGGAAACAGGTACCGTTCTTGCACTCACCATATAATTGTTTGCATTAGTCTAACACATTCATGATGGTAAAGCATCTAACTATAGAGAAAAGTAAAGTGAATCACCTTATCAGCCCTGTCGGGGCTCATGAGGGGGAATGAAAAAGATGGTACCGTTTCTCGTAGGCACCGTCTAATTGTTGGCATTACTCTAACGCACGTAATACAATCAATCAGGGAATAGTATCATTTGTCATATGTACTGTAGGACTGTTTGTACTACTCCAACACACCTAATATAAAATAAATAGCACTTACACCATAGTTTAATGAAAACTCCCAATCAGTTCTCCCGGCCACTCCAAGGACAAAGAGCAGGGCGCTCTGTCCTAAAACAAGTAGCATCGGCCGCAAGAGCTTGGAATCTTTGGGCACCTGATGATTCAATTACGATTACGATTCAGAGGTTTCGATTCGATTATAAAACGATTATTGATGCACCCCCCCCTTATTATTTTTTTTTTAAATAAATGTTTTGTACATTAGTTCCAAAATTGTTCAAAAATCCTCTCGGGCTAAACCAAACTACTATTTCAGTATCAAGTTAGCATATAACAGTAAACAAATATACAAAAATAACAGTAAATAAAATACTCCAGTCCCCATTCTGTATCAACAGCTTTAAACTACATTCAATTAATTTAATGTTGTGAATCAACCATTACAGTTGTTAAAATTGCTCCCGTTATTCCATAATTTCCCTTCTGTCTACTTTTGTCAAAGTTTTAAAACTATTTCATCATTTAAAGATAGGTTCAAGACATGATTCTGCCGATTTAGGAGTATTTTAGATAAAAAGTTAATTAGGTTCGCTACAACAGAGCCTTCTAGAGAAGTCACTGCTTTAGTACTGCTTTAAGATGGCGGCTGTTTACTTACCCCGGAAAGTCTGTCATTTTGCATCTAGTTCTACATATATATGATATCTACTGAAGCCGTATGTTTGTAGCACTAGCAACTGGGTGTTGTTTGTAGCGGCTGTCGGCCGCAGTCAGGTATGATTGTTTTTTTTTATATCTAGCGGCATGAGTTGAACATGATATTTACTGTCGGTCCGTTCCTCATTGCGTCCCAAAGACCGCGCTGACTGTGTTTTACTTCCGTTTTACCTGGTATAATTCAATAATCGGAATTTGGATGTTTGTGAATCGTTCTCGAATCATCCACGGCCGATCGCGAATAATCCAGGATATAAAGTTGATAACGGGCGCTTGGGACGTCAAGACCGGCGTCGGTCCCTGTGGCGACCACGTCCCAGCCACGAAGGATGACGCACAAACCTAACCGCCCAAAACCAGCCACAGAGGGATGATCCCAAGACAACACCCGGCCACACCTTCGGCCCGGCCCACTCCACCGCAGCTTTCAAAAAGACTGGACACTGAGATAACAAACGGTTCGCTGCTCGGAAACATTTCTACGTAGCCTTGTTTTGGATCCAGCACTGTTCCTCAAATTCCTCCGAATCCCTTCAATACTAAATACATTGTGACATAAAATGACCAAATTTTTTAAACCCCCGTATCGCCTAAATTGTCCCAAAAACTTTCAATTAAATGAACTTTAAAGCCTTTTGGAGCAAGTGGAGACTTTGCCGTCTGCCTCAAAAGTCAAGTACATGACAGAAATCCAGCCTAACCGGCATTAATTACCGTTATAAAGTGCTGCTCTGTGAGAAAAAGCTTCACCTTTGCCAGCTTCCTGACGTGAAAAACACTGTATTTAAATACCCGAGAGTCGGATCCGGGCTGTCTGTTAAAGCCCGTCGACTGGCGGTTATCGCTACGCTTGTCAGCCCTTAAGACGGACGACCCGCCGGACCTCGACGCCGCTTTAGGAATAATAGATACGCCGGCACCTCGCGGGCTCTCGGGAGACGGAAGGGTGTGAAGCGATTTCCAAAATGACACGGGTGATTGTCGTTCGGGGAGGAAAAAAATAAAAAAAGATGAACGTCGGGAATATCAAAAGAGCTCGATGGAGATCGTGGTCCGTGCTCCGTCGGGACCACCCATTCAAGTCAGGATATGCCGGGCGCCTTTTGATCTCCCAGCTGGATCCGGGACAGGAACAATGGCGCGGTCCTAATTACGCCTTCGTTAGACTTAATGAGGAGGCGTACGCTGCAGGCTAGCACTTGATTATACGGCGCTTTATCTTTCCCTCATTTTATCTTTTAACCTGAGTCCAAAATGGATTCAATTCTTCCTACCTCCTGATTAGCTGCTGTAAGGTCCTCCTCCAAGGCGGACACCCTCTCCAGCGAAACCCGCAGTCGCTCTCGCACCTGCGACAGCGAAATAAAGTTGGCTCTTATTTGGCGTTGAAAGCTACAGACGTCTAGGCCATTTGCACTGTGAGGGCTGCAGCGGATGTTTCCCTCAGTTCAAATGGACTGGATGTCTACTAATGAGAAAGTCATTGAAATAGCTTTGGGATTTTGGGAGGCACGATTGGACAACTCCAATACCTTCTCATCAAGTGCTTTGTGGTGTTCAAACAAGGACTTGAGGGCTTTGAGGACCTCCACTTCACTGGAGACTCCCGAGGGGGACTGCGCCTGCCTCTTGACCACCGTCATACGCAGCGAGCGCTCATGCCGGGACACTAGACATTCCAGATGCTCCAACAGCAACTACATGAAGAAATCTGACCTCACCGTCCGGTCTCAAGCAAAAAATAGATTTTTTTTTCCAAAAACGGAGCTCACCCTGGTGTTGTTCCTCTCAGCCTTCAGCTCCGAGATCTCCTCTTCCTTCTCTAGCAGCTGCTCCCGGCAGGCGTTGAGCTCCTTGGTGAGGGCCGCAAACTCCTAAACGGAAACATCCATAATGTGTCAAAAGCACAAAAGGAAGAGAGGAAGACGAGCCACACCATGTGATATTTAATTGGATCAAAAGGTCTAAAATGTTCCTGCTCTTCGCATTATGCTGATTCTGTTGCGCAGATAGCATCTAAATGTCTGCCAAACCCGTTTTTGGCTTGCCGGCAAAAGCAGACTGACCGTAAATGACACAAAACAATAATCTGAAGACCCAAAAGACCTCGTTTGAGCCGAACAAGACCAATCCCAGATCAAATACGAGAGACCGTTTGCCCTCAAGTATCAAAGATGGCGAGTGTGAATTAATGAAGGGCCTCATTGTAAAGTCCTCATGCTTGGCTATCATGTTGCTAATGAATGTTTGAAAGCAAAACACAGAGAGGAATTATCAAGTGTTTTGAAGAAGAAATGTGGTTAAACAAACAGAAATGCCATTAAGTTAAGATTAGAAGCGGGTTATAGATTAGCCATAAAAGGAGCCGAAATCTAATGACAATTTCAAATCTGCTACAGTGGTATGCAAAAAGTATCTGAACCTTTTGGAATTCTCTGCATAAAATCACCATCAAATGTGATCTGATCTTTGTCAAAGTCACACAGATGAAAAAACAGTGTCTGCTTTAACTAAAACCACTTAAACATTTATAGGTTTTCATATTTTAATGAGGATAGTATGCAAACAATGACAGAGGTGGAAAAATAAGTAAGCGAACCAATCATTCAATATTTTGTGCAGCAATAACTTCAACTAGATGCTTCCTGTAGCTGCAGATCCGTCTGGCACATCCATCAGGACTAATCTTGGCCCATTCTTCTCTACAAAACCGCTGTATTTCAGTCAGATTCCTGGGGTGTCAGGCATGAATCGTGGTCTTTAGGTCATGCCACAGCATCTAAACGGGGTTCAAGTCAGGACTTTGATTTGGCCACTCCAGACTGTGTATTTTGTTCTTCTGAAACCATTCCGAAGTTGATTTACGTCTGTGTTTTGGATCATTGTCTTGTTGCAGAATCCATCCTCTTTCTAGCTTTCAACTGTTTGACAGACAGCCTCAGGTTTTCCTGAAAAACATCCTGATAAACTTTTGAATTCATTCTTTTATTAATGATTGCGAGTTGTCAAGGCCCCGAGGAAGCAAAACAGCCCCAAATCATGATGCGCCCTACACCGTGCTTCACAGTGAGGGTGAGGTGTTGATGTTGGTGAGCTGTTCGATTTTTCCTCCAAACACTATGTTGTGTGTTACTCCCAAACGATTCAACTTTTGATTCATCAGGCCACAAAATATTTTGCCAAAACTTCTGTGGCGTGTCAAAGTGCCTTTTTGTGAACATTAAACGAGCAACAATGGGGTTTTTTTTAGACAGCAGTGGCTTCCTCCGTGGAGCCCTCCCATGAACACCATGCTTGGCCATAGTTTTACATATAGTTGATGTGTGCAGAGATATTGGATTGTGCCAGTGATTTCTGTAAGTCTTTAGCAGACACTCTATGGTTCTTTTTTACTTCTATGAGTATTCTGCGCTGAACTCTTGGCATCATCTTTGGTGGACTGCCACTCCTTGGGAGAGAAGCAACAGTGCCAAACTCTCTCCATTTGTAGAAAACCTCTCTGACTGTCGATTGATGAACATCCATACTTTTAGAGATGGTTTTGTATCCTTTCCCAGCTTTATACAAATCAACAATCGTTGATCGCAAGTCTTCAGACAGCTCTTTTGACCGAGCTATGACGGACATCAGACAATGCTTCTTATCGAGACAATTCTTACCAGGTGTGTGTTTTATAGTGGGCAGGGCAGCTTTAAACCACTTATCAGTGATTGGGCACACACCAGACTTAAAATGTTTGGTAAAATTTGGTTTCAATTGCTCTTTCACTCTCCTTAGGCAGAGGGTTCACTTACTTATTTTTCCCCCTTCTGTCAGTGATTGCATGGTGTCCTCATTAAAATATGAAAACCAATGAATGTTTGGGTGGTTTTAGCTGACACTGTATTTTCATCTGTGTGATTTTGACAACGATCAGAACACATTTGATGGCGATTTTATGCAGAAATGTGAGAAATTACAAAAGGCTCTGACTCTTTTTCATACCGCTGTATCAGTTTTTAGTTTTCATGCAAATGACGTTTTTCAACGCCACTGAACCATGATCCTTGAAGAACTCAAACCCTCCCTGGACCACACCAGGTTCTTCATTTCCTCCTACGTCCCAGTCTTCCAGATCTTGTTATTATCAGCTGTTCCCAGCAAGCTCTCCCACTGTCGGGATGAATCCCATCTCCTCACCCCAGCCTCGAGGGGCTTCTCTATCTACAGTAATGGACTCGCGATTCCCGGCCAGTGTTTTTACCACAGCGCCTTCGACATCATCTCCCATTTCCGCCAGTTGCGATTTCATTTTCAGGTTATCGGCTTCCCGCGGTAACAATTCGGCTCGCTGCGTTTGCACACCGCGGGGCAGGGTAAACAACGGCGCGTGAAGACAACCTCACGTGGTTTTTAACGCATTCGCTGACTTTAGCAGCGACAGACATCAAATGCATTTGAACTGGGAGCAAGTGATGATTCAGCGCCATTAACGGTGCCGGACGTCTGGTCCGTTTTGACCGCGATCATTCGCTGCATGTTAAAGGGAACTTCGGACTTAGTCTTATCGGCACAAATAAGCCATAATTGTTCTCTTTTACTTAAATATATTAATAGAAACACATAAAAATATTGCCATTGATTTAAAAATCTATTGGTACTCCAACTCCCTCTACGCGGCGAGACGTCCAACACATGCCCTCATCGGTTAAAAGTGGCGATTACTTACTATTTATGTTTTTATTAAGTCTTTTATTACCTTTTCATTGCCTCAAAATACTTTTTGCATGTGTTTCCCTCTCATACATTTAGGCATTGTGGTAGCTTTAAAGCAGATTGTTGATCTGTTGACCACATAAATCACGTAGCAAATTGAAACCACTCTTATTTGATATTACTACGTTTAAGTATTTCTTAAGGCATCTTTCATATTTTCTGTCTGTACGCATTAGGGCTGCAGCTATCAAATATTTTAGTAGTTGATTAATCGATGAACAAGTTAGTTCGAATAATCAAGTAATCGGATAAGGAACATCAAAATTAAAATAGCTGAGCTGAGCCTCAAACGGTATAAAAAAAATAATAAATGAATGAGGATCTATGTACAACAAAAGAACAATTGGCTAACTTACATAGCAAATGTGCGCTAGCTTAAATGCTATAAAAAGTTCATGTTTTTTTTCACAATGCTTTTAACACATGGTCCAGAAAAATATTCCCACAAAAAGGCTAATATACGTAGAAACTATATTACGAAGGCATTAAAAAAACATTAGCTTGGCTTATGTTGGTCTTAACATGGAACAGCTGGATTCGGCCATGTGAAATGAGGCAGACTAGAGGGCAGTGTATCCATCCAAATCAGTAAAGCTTAATGCAAACACTTTCAAGACAAACCATTACAACGCCACTTTAATGAAACGAATATTCGAAGCAGCAAAATCGAGTTAATCGATTAACCGTTGCAGTACTAGAACGCATCTAAACAAAACAGGCTGAAAGCGCATGATAGTACTTTGAGTGTCAAATTCGCCTCTTGTAGGACGTTTCGCCAGTGTAGCACATTTTGGCCTGTTTTGTCCTACTCTTGTCTCGTCTCATCTCGTCTTTCCTGTTCACTTTACTTCTGCTGCTCGTTTTGTGACATATAGACAGTGCGGTTATGCTCATTAATGTTTCTCTTAGGTTCAAGTTGAAAGGATTGAACAGATGACATGTTTATGTCACCAGTAGGGCTGTCAAAATTATCGTGTTAACGGGCGGTAGTTAATTTTTTTAAAAAAATCACGTTAAAATATTTGACGCAATTAACGCACATGCCCCGCTCAAACAGATTAAAATGACAGCACAGTGAAATACCCACTTGTTACTTGTGTTTTTTTCTCCCTCTGCTGGCGCTTTGGTGCGACTGAATTTATGGGTTTAAGCATAATGAGCATTGTGTAATTATTGACATCAACAATGGCGAGCTATTAGTTTATTTTTTGATTGAAAATTTTACAAATTTTATTAAAACGAAAACATTGAGAGGGGTTTTAATATAAAATTTCTCTAACTTGTACTAACATTTATCCTTTAAGAACTACAAGTCTTTCTGTCCATGGATCGCTTTAACAGAATGTTAATGTTAATGCCATCTTGTTGATTTATTGTTATAATAAACAAATACAGTACTTATGTATGTTGAATTTATATATCCGTTTTGTGTCTTATCTTTCCATTGTAACAATAATTTACAGAAAAATATGGCATATTTTAGAGATGGTTTGAATTGCGATTAATTGCAATTAATTAATTCTTAAGCTGGGATTACCTCGATTAAAAAATTTAATCGTTTGACAGCCCTAGTCACTAGTCAAACTCCGGAAGCCCGGCAGCGTAACCATGTGATGTCAACAACAATGGCAACTAAAGATGTCATCCCGATCGATCAGGTCCGATCACGTCATTTTCAAAGTATCGGAATCGGCAAAAAAATATCGGACATGCCTTTTTTAAAAAAATATATATTTTATAATTAAATCGTTTTCTAATTGTATTTAACATTACAGACAAAATGTCTTACGCTCATCCAGAGTCTTTAGTTTTGGCTTAAAGTAGCGCTATCAAATTTATCGCGTTAACGGCGGTATATATATATATATATATTTTTAATTAATCACGTTAAAATATTAAATGCAATTTAAGCATGCGCTGCACGATCCACTCACGCATTGTCGCATTCAGTCCATAATAGTGCCGCTTTACCCATATATAGAGCTAAAAGGCAGCATAAAATGAGTAGAGTGATTTCTGGCATTCTTTGGAGCCTTTTTTTAATTGGCTAAAGCCTTAAACTCCCTCTCTCAACAATTAGTACTTTCGTGGGAAAGCTACAGTATGTGGGGAAGAAAGGTAGTAGTTGATCTTTTTCTGAACACCCTATGTTATTTCCCAACGCAGAGAAGACAGTCATGGTTGCACTTCCCATCATGCATTTGGGCAGAACAGTTAAATGGCTACAGTATCATTTACTGAACGCTCAACAAATACACTAGATGGCAATATTTAGTCACAATATACAAAGTCAAATTTATCCTTTAAGAATTACAAGTCTTTCTATCCGTGGATCCCTCTCACAGAAAGAATGTTAATAATGTAAATGCCATCTTGAGGATTTATTGTCATAATAAACAAATGCAGTACTTATGTACTGTATGTTGAATGCCAATGGGCTTTCCCATTGTGAGTGTATCAAATACTTGTTCTCCCCACTGTATATATTCGTCCGAGTTTTATTCATTTTTTTCTTAATGCATTGCCGAAATGTATATGATCAGGAAAACTTATCGGGAATGATTGGAATTGAATCGGGAGCAAAAAAACATGATTGGAACAACCCTAATGGCGACCTGCTACTTAAACTAATTTTGAAAATTGTATAAAAACCAAAACAACAAGAGGGGTTTCAATTTCAAATTATTTTAACTAACGTTTATCTTTTAAGAACCACAAGCGTTTCTATCCGTGGATCCCTTTAAGTTGCAGGTTTGGCACATTTCCCCTCTGTATTGCGCAACGGTCCACAGCAGCGGTCAGCACACATTAGCCTCAGTCGGGCCCAGTCGCCGATGGGGTGGCTGGCATTTGGAAAAGGTCTGAAGTGAAAATGGCAGCCCACGATACAACACAATCAAAACAAGTACGGTAAGTCAGATTGGGTAAAAAATAAAAAAAATTGACAACGATAAACTGAAACAACAACATATCAACTTGGCAATACAAGAGTAGCAGAAGCTGGCTTTTTGAAGTTGGGAGTTGCCAGTTTCTACCCCCAGCCCCGTCCCTTTTCTGGCAAAGCTCGGAAAACCCGTATCCACCAACTGAACTGAACGTTGCCAGGAAAGCCTTCTGAAAGCTCGGAGGGTTTGTCAGTCGTGTGTCAAGGACCGCCAAATCCGCACCCCCCCCAAAAAAGGGGCCCTCTGGGAGAGTGGGGTCCGTCGACTACGAAGGCTCCAAAACGCTGCCGAAAACGTCAAACGCGAGCGTTCCCGAGAGATGCGTGTCGAGTACACGAGTGCGCGGCAGGGGCGAGTCGATGCTAATCAGCTGGTGTGAGCCGCTCGCAGCTTGGCTCTGACCCGACGGGGAATCCTAGCCTACAAAAAGACGCTATTTATAGCCCGCCTGCCCCTCTTTGGTTTACTCTTCTGCCGGCTTTCCCGTGCAAATAAATTAATGAATAAAAATAATCCCTCATTAAAAAACAGAAATCTCCGCACTTAGGCGAAATCCCTCGTACGCGGCGCATGGATAATTTACTTCCTAACGACGACGCCTCTGGGAAAAAGAAAGCGCATCCTGGCACGCTGATCGCCCTGGCAACCGCAGCTCTGTTACCATAGCGAAGCACATAACCCCGCTCCGACTCCGAGAGGAAATCACTGGTTTTTGAAGTTTGTCCGGAATATCAACTTTTGAATCCAGATTGGGGTCTATGAACGATTTAAAATATATATGGCGGAAAACACTCACGTGACTTGAAGTTCGCTCTGATATCCCCAATTTGGCCAAATTTCAAAATTGTCCTATATGCATGTGTGATACATCATTGGAAACCTTAAAATCTCCATTTTCTGGGGGAAGAAACATTTTGAACAGGAGGGTATTTAAAAAAAAAATTCAAACAGCAAAACCCTAACTGGAGGTGAGAGCACGCGTGAGCATAGAATTAAAGACGTCACGATTTTAACGAGATATTATCGCGTACTTACCTTGTTTCGATCCAAAAACTCCATGTAGCATGTATCACCGACTGTTAAGACACAACTGTGAATGGCCACCGCCTGATTTTTGGGCGATTTTATGGGTAAAACATGGTGATAAAACAAGGGTCACGATGCAGAAATCGCAGACAACAAGGAGTGGCTGAGATTTTCTTTTTCATATATTTACCCTTTTAAACGTTACTTTTCAAATTTTCTTTGTTTGAATCGATTATTTATCGTCTAACATATCGGGAAAATGCGACAGTAACAAAAAAAAATACAATTAAGCGATAGTTATGAGGTAGATATCTGTGACATTTTTACAGACGCCAAATTTTTCATTGTGACGTCATTTGTTTGAAATATGCAAGTGAATAATTTTTTTAAGTGGTTTTTTTGTAAACTAAATATTAGACATCAGTTATTGATTCTAAGCTAAAAATGACAGACATTTCAATCATAAATATAATTACTAAGCTTCTTTTTATGGAATGGTTGAAACAAAAGCGATTGCGCGACGTCTGTAAACGGGGGATTCCAGGGTAAAAGGTTAAATAGTTCGGGGGCTTCATGCGCCATGAATCTGCTATGGCAGCATACAGACATATTGTTCTATCAAACACAACAGTTCTTTTGGCTTAAAATACAGCAGTTTATTTTAAAGAGGGGTGCAAGAGCAGAAACTGCTTTTTCAGCCTTGTCTTTGTTTTCCGCCATATATACTGTAACTTTATCCTCTTAATATTCTTGTTAGAGTTTCGTCAAGTGCGAAGGACAAGTTTCTGTGACTGTGGGAATGATTGCTACAAATTCACTTACATCACCCCATCTCTGGAGATTCTAAAAATGGATCTTTGATAAACAAGAATTTTCTGGTATGTTGACTGTGTTGGGAAAAACATGAAAGAGCCAAAAAAATTACCCTAGAAAGGGAAAGCGTTCTATGAACCACATGTCAAGAGTGATTGCGATGATCTCCAGAACCGGAGCCAGGAACGCCCGTTTCATCTTCGTCTATCCCGCTGTGGAGTTTCAAACACACCACCTCGAGCTTGCGCGACTGCGAGGGCACACCTGTGCTGCCTTGGCTTCAATAATGCACGCCATTCTTTAAAATAAAACATACTTTAAAGCCTGGGACTTCAATTATTCATGCTAGCACTTGAACAGTCACGCCACGCTATACGTGGATGTCCCTTCAAACTCGGATCGATTTGAAGAAAACGTGGGAAGGATTTCCGGTCTTAACTCATTGGCTGCCATTGACACAGCTGCCAACCCTCCCACCTGAAATGAATAGGACGTCTACTTCTGATCAACTCATTGAAAGAGTTTTAATTTTAGAGCCAGACGATTGGTCAATCTGATTCAAAAGGCCAGTTTTGGTAGCTCAGTTCCTTCTTTATGCTGGCAGACACCCATGGGTGCGGCCCAGCCAGATTGCCTGTAAGAGACAGTCACTGTTGCCACGGCAACCGAGGGTGGAAGGGCAGCTCCTACCCACCGCCACTACCCTCCCTCCCGATGGGTGTCATGAGGTCCGGGTCGGATAAAATCAAATTGTCATCTTGGCTCTCGCAGACACCGTCATGTCGGAAAATAATCTTCTAGTATGGCTGTGATGTACAAATCGAAATCCACACATATACGAGGAGATCAGGAGGATTAGTCTGGATCAATATATACACCAACAGATCATCAATTAGTCAAACAAGAAAGAAAAAAAACTCACGATGAATCCATTTTCTTTATCAGCCCGCAAAGCTTGTGTGTCACGTCTCTTGTAAACAACGAGGAAAGATGCTACGTGCTGGGAGTGACAGCACAGATTGGTCGCTAGACGGATTCTTAAGTGACAATATGAGGCAATCGTGCAAACATCTCGAGCAATTCCAGGATCATTTAAGCATAAGCGGAGTTTAAGGGGGGGCCAGGTCCCCCCCGGTAGCCAAAAAGTGTTATTGCATGTAATTGACTTTCCTATGTATATAAAAGTTGAATAGCAATAAAACTGCGACAAAAATGAATGAAATGAACAAAAAAAATATTTTTATAATGGGTCAAAATGATTTTTCGAACAGATCATGTGACGAGCATCTTATAGTCATTTGCTTGCATATTATTTTTTTTTAAAAATAGAGGAGGGCAATTTTATTTTTCAAATGATTTTTTTCTTTGTTTGAAAAATTTTTTTTTTTTTGATTGGAGCAACTTTTTGGGGGATTGAATGATTTAGACACAAATGTCACACAAAAAGGATTGCTAAAATCAAAGACTTTTTTCAAATGAAAAATTAAGTGTTCAAATGCAAAAATTTGAGTCTCAAATATTTTTTTACTATCAAAAACGTTTTTTCTCTGATTGAAATTTCTCTTTTTTTGATTGAAGTGATTTTTCTTCTGAAAATCTATATTTTTTGTTTTATGCAACTTATTTTTTGATTGAATAATAAAGACACAAATGTCCTAGCCAAATGTGGCCCAAATGCAAAACAACATTTCTTTAATCAAAAAAGTTGCTTCAACCGAAAAAAGGGACTTCAATCCAAAAAAAAAAAAAAAAAAAAAAAAATTTGAAAGAAAAATAGCTTTCAAATGCACTGTTTTGAGTTTCAAATTTATTTTTGCATTCAAACACATTTTTTTTGGATTGAAGTGACTTTTTTTAAAAATTTAAAATATATATTTTGATTGAACATCTTTTTTTTTAATTATATATTTTTTTTAACTTTTTTTGGATCAAATAATGAAGACACAAATCTACCTCCATATGGATCCGCCCAGGTGATACAATTTTTGACTGGGGTAACTACATTGGCACAACACCAGCGGGCGTACCATATTCAACGGATGACGATCTTGGCGAAAAGTATAGCTGTCCTAAGCAGCCTGATTTAGAAATCTCCTCAAAAATGACGGGAAACAAAAAAACAAACGCTAATTTTCAACTCATTACTATAACGCCGACGTAGGTTCTTATCACTGACGTCCATGGACGTGCAAATTTTTCCCCATTCATTTTCAATGGGGATTTTTTTCCCCACAAATCAACAGAAAATGACCAGATATCAATTGGACGTGTCCCCCAAACTTCCCCAATTCCATTGACGCTTATGAAGGGTGCCGCCATTGACGGCCATGGACGTCCAAATTTCCCATTCATTTCTAATGGCATTTTATCATGTTTTTTCATTCTATTGATGCCAATGTACTTGGATTCCATTGACGCCCATGTAAGTTGATACCATTGACGTCCATGGACGTCCAAATTCCCCCCCCCCCAAATCAACAGAAAATGACCAGATATCAATAGGACGTATCCCCCAAACTTCCCCAATTCCATTGACGCTTATGAAGGGTGCAGCCATTGACGGCCATGGACGTCCGAATTTCCCATTCATTTCTAATGGCATTTTATCATGTTTTTTCATTTTATTGATGCCAATGTACTTAGATTCCATTGACGTCAATGGACGTTCAAAATTTTTCCATTCATTTTTAATGGCAAAAAAAAATCAATATCCCCAAATCAACAGGAAATGACCAGATATCAATAGGACGTGTACCCCAAATGTCCCCGATTGCATTGACGCTTATGGAGGGTGATGCCATTGATGGACATGGACGTCCAATTTTCCCAATCATTTTTAATGGCGTTTGTTTATGCCATTGACTGTCATTATTTTCCATTCTATTGATAGAACTGAGTGGGGCTAAGATCTGTATCTCCACAGAGGAAAGACCCAGGTGTAATTTGTCCCGAAATTGCAGTTTTCTAGTTATAAATATTCTTGTAAGTTAATTTTATTGCTGACACTGCGTTTTGAGGTCATCGACATCTTGGGCCCCCCCTGCCCCAAAAGTCAAACTCTGCCTATGAATTTAAGTTGGTTCCCTTTGCAATTAGTCCTGTTTGGACTCACCGGGGTTGTTTATTGATCCTCGAGGGATTCGCTGCAGGAACGAGGCGGACGGTTAGGAATCGAGTATTTGGCCTTCCAAAAGTAGAACCACGTGATATCGGTTGCAGTCTATTAAGCTAATAGAAAGCTGAGAGATAAGGGGCGGGTCAGACATGGGTGTCCTCCTTACAGGACAATTCACTTTCTTGTGTCTCCCTAATTAAGTTGGCGACATCTATTGATCGGCCTCCGCCGTCCATCCGCGCTAAAGGTCACCACCTGCAGATTCCCGATCGGAGCTAACAGAGGCCGTTTTAGAAACGATAGGACCGCTCGCCGAACTTTAACGAGAGCGCGGGGCAATATCTCGCCGGCGAAAGCAAAGGCGGCGTAATTGAACATAGCCGGAATTTTATGAGGCCTGCATTATTCACGAGGGCGGCGGGCCGCTGTAATAATAGCGCAGCGGGATAGCTTGTAACGCGGCAACAAAAGCTGGCGGCGATTCCCAAACACGGCGCGAGTGAATCCGTCCGTGAGAATCCCGGAGAAGAGGAAAGGAGAGGAGGGGGTGTTTTAGTGCCAAGGGTGAGAGTTAATGACAGAGAAGACCAGACATCCCCCGGCGCTGCCTTTACGACAGACATAAAATAATAGAGCCGAGGAGGAGCGACGCGCATTTTCCGGTTCAGCATAGTGGACGGCAAAGGGCCGCCAGTGAGCCCACGTCTCCCAAAGGAGGTGTTTTTTTAGATCAGTGGTTCTTAACCCGGGTTCGATCGAACACCAGGTGTTCGGTGAGTAAGTCTAAGGCAGACATGTCCAAACTCAGGCCCGGGGGCCAAATGCGGCCCGTGGTCAAATTTCATCCGGCCCCCGGCCTCTGTCATAAAATCAATAACGTCTGGCCCGCACACAGACTTAATAAATTGGTCAGCAGTACTGCAACCAGCATTTCAAGTAGCTTACACATGAAATGCTGCTCCTTATTTACCCACTAAAAGTCAGCAGCACTTTAACCCTTTATTGCCAAATGTATCACATTTGATACACCTAAAATGTAATGATTTTGAGACTAATTTAGAATTTTGACATTTCTTTTTGAAAAAAAAAATGATGGATGCAAGTCTGGATGCATCTGCAGGTTCCATGAGGAAAAAAAAAAACATGATTTAGCATGGGTTATAGATATTAGAGCGCTTATTACACATATTCATTTTGACTTTTCTTTTTACAAATTTGAAAAATACGTTGCAGTAGGACCTTATTTTTCAAATTTTGGGACTCTCTGATAATTGCTTCATGTTGCAAGTATTTAAGGGCTAAGCAACATTACTCCGTGTGACCCATTACTTCCTTTTCTAAAATGGCGACAATCAACAAAAAAAAAGAAAGTTGACTGTGACGGCCGACGCTTCAAGGATAGGTGGAAATTGGACTATTTCTTTACCAAACAAGACATGCCGACATGTATGACAAGATTACAGGGAAGATACGCAGCAAGAAATTGAAGCAACCTGAAGCTAGTTTAATTTCACAGCAGTAGTATTTTGCAAGAGCTCGAGAGGCAAAAGAGAACGCCACAAAGGCTAGTTGCGAGATTGTTGAAATTCATTCATTAAAAAAATAATAAAGCAAATGTGACACACTGAATGGCTAGCTAAATTTTGCTTAAATATATTGTTCCACGTAAAGGACGTCAGCCAAGGTCGGCCCCCCACATGTTTACCACGCCAAATCTGGCCCCCTTTGCAAAAAGTTTAGACACCCCTGGTCTAAGGGGTTCGGCGAAGGTAAAAAAACGCAGAGCATGAATGAGAGAGCTGAGAATGAATGAATGCTAGTCCTTGATCTGATGGGAGGAGGAACTGGTTTGCTCAGTGGAAAGTTGACTTGCACTTGGCATGAGCGAATACAACAGACCAATGGGCAGCGATGCCTCAAATTTTGAGCTTTTTCTAAAACATGCTGTCAAAATGAGAATTTTGAATGGGAATTTGCTAAATTATTACATTGCTAGCTTAGAGATACTGGTTTTGAATTTGAAAAAAAAAAAAAAAGCTTTATTATCTAACTCTGAAAGGTTCGGTGACTCCACATGTGAAACCTGTGGGGTTCGGTACCTTTAGGAAGGTTAAGAACAAGGGCGCAGGTTTACATAGGGACGGTAGGGACATAACATTACCAACTTTTCAGGATGCTCAAATTATCCCCACCAACCTTTAAGCAACTTAATTTGCATCATATAATGACTTCCGTTATATAGGTCATTTAGATTGTCTTCTTATATGTTGTAAGGATAGAATTGATACTACAATTATTAAGTGAATTACAGTACTTTTATTATGTTCAGACTTACACTGACCCCCTTTTCACTCACTGAATGTGCAAGTCCATTTTTTCCTGTAAAACGCACGTTTGACTGCCTGATGACTTGACCCCCCCCCCCCCCCCACACACACACACACACCCATTCACAGCCCGACAGAAATACAACATGCCGCCTCCCCCGCCATCTTCAAAGATGTGGGATATTAGAAGTCTTTTTCTGCCAGCAGCATCCACTGTAAGTAATGTAAAAAGACGTCTATGTTGTGGAGGTGGGGAACACGCCACTAATTTCGCTACTGCTACAGCGCTTCAAGTTGATTTTACTCACCGAGATTTCTTGAAATAAGAAAACAGCTAGCTGAAAATAAGCTTAACAGACTTATTTTAAGCAAAAAGTTTGTGTATTTTATCTTAAAAGAAAAACTTGTTTGTCAGAAATGTTCTTAATTCAAGAATATTGTTCAAAACATTATTTGAATTTTTTTCTTGATTGAGCTGAAAAATGAACAACTTGTAGATGTATGGGCTCAATACAAACAAATAGCAATATTTACTTAAAGTAAGTGGAAGAATCTGACGCATTAAACTGTTAATTAGCCTTTAACACCCAAAAAAAGATGGAGAAAATTATTTGACACAGATTTAACAAAAATGATCAGATTAAGACGTTAAAAATTTGCAGTGTGAAAGTTAGTGTAGGTCAATACAGATTTATTTTGCATTAATCATTTAGCCTATTAATTAATTAGGTTCATATTGGTGAGAAATGTAGCCTTGACCCCCATTCACCAAATATGTTTGGTCTTATTAATGTCCTGTCCCCAGCAAAAAGTGTACATGCAGGTTATGCTGTTATATCGTCCCTACCTATATTAAGACCAAACCTACGCCCTTGGTTAAGAACCACTGTTTTAGATGTTCTACAATGTCATGGCTTTGTTTCTCGCAAGGTTAGAGGTTAAATTGTCATCGGATTACTGCTTAAACGGTACGACTGTCAAAACTAGCTTACTCTTGAGGAAATTTTCTGCCAAGTTCCCAGGTATTTTGACTGCTTACCCTTCCCCACGGTCTTGGCTTTCTTATGTCTGGCATGATGAGGTGAACTTGACCTGAGGCTAACGTCTATAACCATCAGAGAGTCAGAACCAGCTAAGTCCCTGACATATCCCCGTGCCTTTTTGCCAACCTTTTTCCAGGACAATGTGGCCACCCACACGGTCATGGCTTCCTTGTTGTTTGGCACATGAGACTGACTTGTCCTCAGGCGACTTGTTGGACTAGTCATTGTGCAGCAAATCAGTGGGCTTGTTTTTAGGTGATAATGTAGCCTAGTAGAAGGTCAGTGTGTGTTCTGCAAAGTTCTCCCGCCACACGTCCTTGGCTGGACAACTGCCGTAGTGTAGCGATTCCTCTGAAAATCATCTAGGATTTTCTCGTCTAGGATTGGACTGTCGGTTTCCAGGGTAAAGTGGCAGTCTTCCAGTTTTGGCAGGTTCTGTTTTTCATCTCAACGACTAGACTCCCTAATTCCAGGAAAACTTGCGAGTTTTTAGCAAACTGGACCATATTGACTGTTCGCTGGATCGTGATCTCGTAGGTATAGTACGGTATAGGTTCCTAGCATGTATCGCTAATTGGAGCAACTCGAACTGAAGAGATTCCCAAGTCACTGCGGCAATGTATAGATGTGCTCCAAAGCAATTTAGCATATCAAGGACGTAAATGACACAATGGCACCGAGGGTGGGCGGGGGGTGCTCTCGCATTCGAAAGCTCGCTCATCCTTTTAATCGCAGCGGAATCCATCAAAGTGGGTCAAACTGCATTGCCCATCTGCCCCGCGCGGATTTTAAACGCTGATTAAAAAAATAAATAGACAGAAAATAGGGCGAACGCCTCCTTGGCCTTGCAGTCAAGAGAGCAATTATACGCGTGTCGCCACGCATGCAAACAAAAAGGTCAAATGCTTCAATCTGTATAAATGTAGCCATTGATTAGGTCGGCACTCTTTTGCATACAGACGCCTTTTGCGCCCGTCTATCACACGGAGCTGATCGCTAAAGCACGGACCGAGACTGTCTGTCTTGATTGACAGCTGTCGCCGTCAAACAAGGGAGACGGGCGTTTTCAGTTCAAGGTCAGGATTCCGCCGTGTTAGCGCTCGGATGTCGGTACTTTTGGGGAATAAAAGAACAGTTAGAGCGACAATCCTCGTGTTGTTTTGTTGACTCTCTGTGGTGCTCCTTCGAGTTCGCAATTAAAGCCAATTCAATTGCAAAATGGAGGCGTTGCACTGGAGCGGAGATGATGAAGATATCCATCTCCGTTGGTGCGCACCCCCCCTCGCCCCATCCCCTCAGGCTGTGTGCAAACATGTTGCCATGCCAGAAGTGTCAGAGGAGGAGGCTCGTGCAGCAGCTGCGTCTACACGCTTCCTCCAAGAATCGGATTTGTGCTCATAATTTGAACAAAAAGCACTCAGCAATAATCCATCAATATTTCAGGATACTTTAGCCACGTGTGGACAAAATATGGACTAGGGTAACCTGAGACACACCTGGCCCAACATAACTTTCAGTACCATTGACGCCTATCGCCTTCAATGATTTAAAAATACAACAAAATTTGAGCTTTTTCTGTTAAATGGAGTAAATCAACAATTTCATGACTGATATTACAAAGACTGCCACCGTCGGCATTTTTAAAAAACAACGATGATTTTTTTTGTGTGTGTGTGTTTCGGTTGTTTTTAGTTGGATCGTTGTTTATAGAATCGGTGTATCGTAACACCCATACTAGATATTAAAAAAAATTAAATACAAAATCCCACAAAAAGTAAACAAAACTGAATTCAAGTCAAGAAGCTCCTTATCATATGATACAATAACAATTCTTGCATGCAAGCCGATCAATATGCGATGACGCGACCTGATTGTTATACATGCAGATAGAGATCAATACAGGCCACCACACTGTCTCAGCATGACAATCAAACCAACCAACTGAGATTCCGGACTTTCATCTCACAGCAAAAGTGGTGTCAAGTTTTTTTTTGTGTTTTTTTTTAACCACGATGCACTTTTGGCGCCACATTTAAATATGACAATCAATATCTCATCGTCATGCATAATTCCTAAATTTGGCCGGCGATCACGGGAGTGTCAAAGTCACGTGACTCGCCTGGAAGGTGTAGAACCTGGTGCCGTTGGGCGGGTGCGCCTTGGAGCAGTTGCTCCCCGCGCTCACGTCGGAGAAAATCATAATCCCGTACCGAGATCAGTCCATGATCGCCGTCGAGCGAACAAAAGAGCGACGACCACAAAAAGCCACGCGAGCACGCGCACTAGGCGTGCCCGCGCGACCCGCCCGAATCTTCCATGTGGTGCCGCCGAGTCGCCCGCGGCTCCGGGCTCGTCGGACTGATGCTGCGGAGGCTCTGCGCGAGCGCGGATCGAGCAAATAGACGACCCCCTCACCCCACCCACTTGCGCGCTTCATCCTCACCGACCAATCAGCAGGGAGAGCATCGACGGCATGCACGAGCACATGACACCAATACGATAAATAGGAATTCAAAGCTTTCCAAAAGTCGCCAAGGTGAATTATTATCTCATTTTCATGTCGAATAAAAGAACACAATGAATAGATGAAGACAAATATGCACGGAAAAGCAGCAGAGGGCGCCAGAAACAAACTTTGCTCTGACAGCAGGATAATGCATTTCAAGACATTATTTCAAAAATAACTTCCAATATTTTGGGAAAATATGTAATGTATTTACTCATTGGCTGCAATTGGGAGGGCTGACCGCAATCGCTGCCAGTCGTAATAAATTGGACGTCTTTCGTCGTCAATGGCAGTCAATGAGTTAAACACATCTTTTTTTCTTTTCTTTTTAATTTTCAGCTAATGCATCATCAAACAATTCCTCCCACCATTGCTCTGGACTTTATTTTCAACTTGGGCCTCATCAGTCAAGCAGCGGGCGACGAGCAGGAGGAAATCTCATAAGTTTCTCATTAACGCCCCCTATGAAGGATCGTGCTGGCATTTTTTAAAAACAAAATAAGAGGGACTTTTCTCCTTGCATGGGAGTCTAACAAGGTTTGGAGGTGGGGGGGGAGGGAAGAAAATGTGGACATAAATCCACGTTAGTTTCCAAAATGTGGTTAGGGGCCTGAAAAAACTGCGTAACAGCTGAATTGGACTTTTTCTTGCTCGGAAATTAAAGGAGTTTTGCATACCCTCCTCACCAAGGACGTAGGTTTGCATAGGGACAGAAGGGACAAAACACTTCCCACTTTTCAGGATGCTCAAATTGTCCCCACCAACTTTTAAGCAACCTTATATGTGTTGTATGCAAGGGCGTAGGTTTGCATAGGGACGGTAGGGACATACCAACTTTTCAGGATCCTCAAATTGTCCCCACCAACTTTCAGGCAACCTTATTTGTATTGTATAATGAGTTCAGTTATGTAGGTAATTTCGATATTCTTTTTTATCCATTGATAGAATTGACCCTACTATTATTAAGTGATATATTTACATTATTTTCAGACTTACATTTACCCCTTTTCACTTGCTGAATGTGCCAGACCATTATTATTTTATTTAACCTCATATGCACGTTTGATTGGCTGATGACATGCCCCCCCCCCCACTCACACACATATACAAACATGCACACCCACACAGCCCCGACAAATATACAACATGTCGACAACAGGAGGGGTATTAGAAGTTTTTTTCAGCCAGCAGCAGCTACTGTAAGGAATGTAAAAGACGTCAGTGTTGTGGGCATGGGAAACATTACTAATTTTGCTACTGAAAATCCGACCTGCATCAGACTTGGCATAACATTCAACTTGGTGAACATGCTAACCTACAAAATTCGAGTGGGTAGGTGCTTAAAAATGTCCTGTATGTGTTTTCTGCTGTTGACATTATGAGTTACAGACAATGTTGAGTGGTCTAAAGACAAATGTTTATTTTTTTTGCATTCCTGGACAGTTAAGAGATTATTAATAGGTTTGTATTTATTGTGTATGTTGAATTTGCTTATAAAATCCAGAAATTTATTCAGGAAGTTTTCAAAAATGTTTCTTTAGTAGTTTTTGAAAACATAGGTTTGAATCAAACGGTGTATCACCTGAACCAATACACATGAAAGTATAAGTCAAAACAGATTTATTTTGCATTGATCATTTGGCCTGTCAATTAATTAGGTTCGTATTCATGAGAAATGTAGCACTGACCCCCGTTCACCCAATCTGTCCCTTCCTTAGCAAAATGTGTACATGCAGGTTATGCTGTTATATCGTCCCTACCAATGTTGAGACCAAACCTACGCCCTTGGTTGTATGATAACTTCAATTATATAATGTTGGTCATTTAGATTGTCTTCTCATTTGTTTTAAATGTGAATTGTTTTCATTATGTTCAGATTACATGTATCTCTTCTCACTTGCTGAATGCACCAGTCCATTTTTTCCTCCTAAATGCACATTTGATTGGCTGATGACTTGACCCCCCCCCCCCCCATTACACACACACTAGATATTAGAGGTTTTTTTTTTCAGCCAGCAGCAGCCACTGCACAAAATGCAAAAAAGACATCAATGTTGTAGTAGTGGGGAACACACCACTAACTTTGCTACTGAAAGTCCGATCTGCATCAGAGTTAGCATAACATGAAACAGTGTGAACTTGGTAACCTGCAAAACTCGAGTAGGAAGCTGCTTAGAGAGAAGTGTCCTCCTTTAGTTGTTTTCTACTGTTAACATTAATTAAACTGTGAGAGATGCAGCGAACCGAGTTTTACCCCCTTCTCCCCAATTTTACTTTTTATTTTATGTATGTGGTCTTAAAGCAGCCCACAGGAGCTTTCTTTGTTTTTTTTGAGTTGGGCTGTGCTTGACGACAAAAGTAGTAGTGTTTTACCTGCTGGAGGGCTCCACTTTTATTTTATTTTTTGTTATTCCCTGACAAAGAAGGTTTTTTACAGTTATATTTAATATCTTTATTCAGACAATGTGGAGTGGTCTTAAGACAAATGTTTATTGTTTTGCATTCCTGGGTACTTAAGAGATTAATAACCAAGCTTGGATTTATTGTGTATGTTAATATAATTGATGTTCAAATAATGCAAATTAAATTTGCTCATAAAATGCGGACATTTTTCCTGAAAGTTTTAAGTATTTTTATGAAAACAAAGGTTTGAATGAAACGGTGTAGGCTGAACCAGTACACATAAAAGTATAAGCCAATAAAGATTTATTTTGCATTGATGATTAAGATATCCCGTCCCCAGCAAAAAGTCTACATGCAGGTTATGCCATATCGTCCCTACCAATGTAAAGAACAAACCAACGCCCTTGCTCCTCACTATCTGAACAATTTATAAACTGCTTGGAGGTCATTTGGAATCATTACTGAATAAAGCAGTGACTTTAAAAGTCGAATGACGCTCTCTGCTGGACAAAAATGGCATAGCAACAGGCGCAACATTCTGCAATTTGCGAATGAATGCTTCTGAATACGCAGTACATTTTGTGAAAAAGAGCCTTTTCACTCCATTTGGTACAGTATACAGATATTAAAACATACTGTAGTCGTGTCTCTGAATCAAAGTTATTGTAAAACAATTATTACAAAACAATTATTTAAAATATTGTTTAGCCGGTTGCAATACCAAATATGGCCACAAGACGGCAGCATCTAATTAGAATTTAACAACGTTTGTCAAATTTCAGTTCAATAATATCATAGATTGACGGCGTTGGACGGCCCAATCCATTTGAACTGGGAGATCTGGCGGTAAATCACGTTTCAGTTCCATTGATAGCAATTGACGTCCAATCCGTAGGAACTGGGAGGGTTGGCAAGGATGGAATTATTGCTGCCAGCCATCTTAGTTCAAACAGATTGGACGTTAGTGAGTTAACAATGTTTGTGCAAGATTTGCAAACTGAATAGTGATGAAATATAGCTCTTTTCCTTATCTCATTTGTAGAACTTTGAAAATAAAATGGTTAAAAATATCAGCTGGATGCTAATTTTAGACGCCCCTCTCGGGAGGAGTCAATATGAAATAGTATTTTTCTTTGGTTGGGCTGTCATCAATGTGCAGCGCCTGTATCCATGAGTCAAATGAGTCATGAAAAGACTTTGGAAAGTAGTGATTGTTAGTTTTTGGTTTATTTTTTTGGGGGCACGGGTCTTGATTTTTGCCAAATTTAGTAAAAAAGGACTTTCTCATATATAAATTACTACTCATTACTTTGGAATTTAAGAATTTTGCCATCACAATTTGCAGTACTTTTCAGCGCGTCAATTATTCTCACATTTCTTGCATTTCATCTCCGGTCGTGTCTCACCAGAGGCGACTTTCGGCCGCGACCTACTTTTTATTCGCCGTCACTCACGCGGCCGTGTGTCACGCCTCGCTCGTTCACTCTCCAACCTTCTGCAGAGACGCGGTATCTTTCCGGCTGGCCGATTTAGCGCAAAGGCATCGAGCGTTAACGGTGCAATAGCACCCTTTTGCCTGTGATGCTCACATGCCGCCGCCGCCGCCGCCATCAAACGCAGCCTTGTGGTGAGAAACAATGGCGACATTTTTTGCATTGAGCGGGTGACTCGCAGCCTCGAGACGATGCTTTTCAACAACTCTTCTTGTTGTGAATGTCGGGGAAAAATTAACTCATTTCACTGCCAACCCAGGTTTATGTATAGTATACGCAGGGTATGTGCTGTGGTAGTTGGGCAAATTTCTATTAAAACTATGGCTGTCAAAATTATCGCGCTAACGGGCGGTAATTAATTTTTTAAATTAATCACGTTAAAATATTTGACATAATTAACGCACATGCCCCGCTCAAACAGACTAAAATGACAGTACAGTGTAATGCCTGCTTGTTAGTTAGGTTTTGGTGTTTGGCGCCCTCTGCTGGCGCTTGCGTCCAACTGATTTTATGTGTTACACCATGAGTGAGCATGGTGTAATTATTGACATCAACAATGGCGAGCTACTGGTTTATTTTTTGAGTGAAAATTTTACAAATGTTAATAAAACGAAAACATTGAGAGGGGTTTTAATACAAAATTTCTATAACTTGTACTAACATTTATCTTTTAAGGACTACAAGTCTTTCTATCCATGGATCGTTTTAAGAGAATGTTAATAATGTTAATGCCATCTTGTTGATTTATTGTTATAACAAATACAGTACTTATGTACCGTATGTTGAATGTATATATCCGTCTTGTCTTATCTTTCCAACAATAATTTACAGAAAAATATGGCATATTTTATAGATGGTTTGAGTTGCGATTAATTACGATTAATTAATTTTTGAACTAATTAACTCGATTAAAAATTTTAATCGTTTGACAGCCCTATTAAAAACACCCGAGTTAAGTCCACTTTTGAAACACCCCTCGATGGTACGTAAGAGTCAATTACGTCGACCCCCCTCGAGGCGACGCCCGCATGTCGTTCACGCCGCGTTAGCTCGCCGTCACGTGATCAGGAGTGACATTCGCCGGGTTGCTGCGATGGACGCCCAAGGCAGCGGGCGGGCGGCATCTGGACCGATGGAGGATGCTCCATATGAAATATTTCTTGTGTACAAATTTATAAAACGTCAGTACTAAAAGTAGTACAATTCTGTCTTGACATTGCAAGCGAGAGAAAGAGAGCGAGAGACAGAGAGCGGCCTTGTCCCCTCCGCCGCCACCGATGACATCATGTTCTATTCCCGGCGTTCAAATGGAGCATTCAGAGGTGAGCGAGGACCCGAGAGCTGATCTCAGAGCAGCTCGTCGTTTCCCGGCGCTCACCTTGATGGCTCGCTACGTCGAGCTTGGCGGGGAAATCGACAAAATACTGTACGTACGGTTTGACAAATGACCTTTTCTGACAAGCTGAATTTGTTCCATGAGCGTGCTCGTTCCTCGTCTTACTAGACCAAGATTCTTGGAAAACCTAAAATCATTGCAACAAAGGAAATGGCTGACTTGAGTGAGTCTTCTAGAGATGTTTTTGTGGGTCTACTCATGATCGATAGTAGGAGTGGGAACCTCTTGTTACCTCACGATACAATTTGCGACACAAAGCTCACGATTACGATCTTACGATTATCAATATATCGGTCAGGAAATCGTTCTAGGATATTCTACAAACAACTAATAAACAGAAAAACAAGCTTCTGCTGTGAATTGGAATGAGATTATCACTAGTAGACGTCCGATCCATTTGAAGTGGGAGGGTGGCAGCGAATGATTCGCTGCCATCCCTCCCACTTCAAACGGATCGAACGTCTATGGCCGTCATTGGCAGCCAATGCCAGGCAATGAGGTCATTTTGGGCCATTTAAGGTCATTTACCTGTTGATTTTCAGTTACTTCCTGTTGAATTGGGGGTATTTTATCGGTCACTTCCTGTTTATTTTGAGTTACAGAACAGGAAGTGACCTGGGAATCACCCAAATGATTAGGTAGTGACTCAAACTCGACAGGAAATGACCTGTAAATGAACAGCAAGTGGCCTGTAAATGCCCCGAAAAATCGTACAGATTGACTGCGAATGCTCTGGTGTCGAATTAGTGCTGCAACGATTCATCGATTAACTCGAGTATTCGATTAGAAAAAAAGATTCAAATTAAATTTTGCTGCTTCGAGTATTCGTTTAATTAAAATGGAGTTGTAATGGTTTGTTTTGAAAGTGTTTGCATTTATGGATTTGGGTGGATACACAGTCCTCTCGTCGACCTCATTTCACATAGCTGAATCCATCTGCTCCCTGTTAAGACAAACATAAGTTATTGTTTGAGCTAATTATTTTTTTGAATCCATTCGTAATTTAGTTTAAAGGTATATTTAGCCATTTTTTTGTGGGAATAAGTGTCTGAGGCATTTGTTAAGAGCATTGTAAAAAAGCGTTAGCACGTTATAGCATTTAAGCTGGCGGACTTTTGCTATGTATTGTCCAATTGTTCTTTTTTTGTACATAGATCCTCTTTTTTTTTTAAATATAACGTGTGAGGCTCAGCTCAGGAATTTTAATTTTTGATGTCCCTTATCCGATTACTCGAAATAAATAGTTCATCGATTACTACTAAAATAATCGATAGCTGCAGCCCTATTTCGAATGAACGAACGTTCCCAGTCTAAATGGATTGGGCGTCGAGCACCGTCAATGGTAGGCAAGTTACCTGAGACACTATTATAGTGGAAGATTTTGGTAGCAACTTGTTGGTCCCTTTTTTTAAAAAAAAAAAACAATATCTCGATTCTTGGCAGGAGCATATCGATAACCTTTTGGGATACAAAATATCGTGATAAATCACCATTTCGATATTTTGTCACACCCCTAATGGATAGGTCTACTAAGTTTCATCATGACACATCAAATGAGCTTTTAGGTGCAACAATGATCAAATTACAGTTTTTTTCCCAGACTATAAGGCGCACTGGAGAAAAACAAAGGAATTTAAGTGCGCTTTATTGTCCAAAAAAATTCAGTCATCGACAACTATTTTGATGATCGACACATTGTTGACCGAAAAATGTTTCTAGATTGAACTATTTGTAGCAAGTCTTTTTTGTAGGACTCACAACAGCAAATGGTTTTGCCTGCGGCATCAATTTTGCTGAATCATCTTCCTCACACGTGTTTCTTTCATGAGAACGAAACCAAAGACAGACTACAACCAACACTTTGGCGCCGGACGGACGACGTCGTTCCCGCCCGTCCGTTTCGGCGGGCCGGCCGATCTTTCACCTTAATTAGACCTTAACCTTTCTCGCCGTATCGATCGTTCGCCTTTGTCGGGACAGCTCCGGACGCCGCCGGAGATTAAAGGCTCGCTCAAACGCGAGAACAATCGATGCTTGTCAGAAAATAAACTACACGGCGGCGTCTCGCTCATCTTGTGATGCCAGCTGACGGGCCTGGGGGGGTAGATTAAGATCCAGATTCTGTTCTGGTCCCAACGCCGACAGAAGTAGAAGTGGGAATCCCTTGGTACCTCACGATAGTATACGATTTGCGATACAAAGCTCACGATAACGATGATCTGACGATTTAGTGATACAACGATTTTCGATACATTGGTCAGGAAATCGTTCTAGGATATTCTACAAACAACTAATAAACAGAAAAACAAGCTTCTGCTGTGAATTGGAATGAGTTTATCACTAGTAGACGTCCAATCTATTTGAACCGGGAGGGTGGCAGCGAATGAACATTACGTCCAATCCGTTTGAAGTGGGAGGGATGGCAGCGAATGAACGAATGTCTATGGCCGTCAGTGGCAGCCAATGCCAGGCAATGAGTAATTTTGGGCCATTTAAGGTCATTTACCTGTTTATTTTCAGTTACTTCCTGTTAATTTGGGGGTATTTTATGGGTCACTTGCTGGTTATTTTGCGTTACAGAACAGGAAGTGACCTGGGAATATCCCAAATGAATAGGCAGTGACTCAAACTCAACATGAAACGACCTGTAAATGACCTAAAATGAAAAGCAAGTGACCTGTAAATGCCCCGAAAATTCGACCGAATGACTGTAAATGCTCTGGTTTTGAATGAACAAACATTCCCAGTCTAAATGGATTGGGCGTCGAGCACCGTCAATGGCAGCCTTTTTCTTAATTTTTTTCAATTGACACCTTTTTAAAACGATATCTCGATTCTTGACAGGAGCATATTGCTAACCTTTTGGATACAAAGTATCACCATATATCACCATTTCGATATTTTGTCACACCCCTAGACAGAAGGTTTAATGAAGAAACGCGCCAACCCTTGTGATTGGCCAATTATTCCTGTCCTACTTCTTGGAATAACAAGATGAATTGCGCCACTGACAGCAATTGACATCCAATCTATTTGAAACGCAAGGCTTGGCAGTAGGGCTGCAGCTATCGAATTTTTTAGAAGTCGATTAATCAACAGACTAGTTTGTTCGAATACTCGAGTAAGGAACATGAAAAATTAAAATACCTGAGCTGAGCCTCAAACGGTATATTTAAAAATAAAATAAAATTGAGGATCTATGTACAAAAGAACAATTGGCTAATTTACATAGAAAAATTTGTCTAGTTTAAAAGCTATGAAATGGTAAAGTTTTTTTTACAATGCTCTTAACAAATGGTCCAGACAAATATTCCCACAAAAAACTACCTGAGCTGAGCCTCAAACGGTACAAATTGTTTAAAAAAAAGAAAAGAGGATCTGTGTACAACAAAAGAATAATTGGCCAACTTAAATAGAAAAAGTCCACTAGCTTAAATGCTATAAAAAATTTATTTATTTATTATTATTTTTTTTTTACAATTCTCTTAACAAATGGTTCAGACACTTATTCCCACAAAAACTGTTAAATATACCAATAAACTGAATTATGAATGCATTAAAAAACATTAGGTCAAACAAAAACTAAGCTTACGTTGGTCTTAACAGGGAGCGGTTGGATTCCGCCATGTGAAAAGAGGCAGACCACAGGACAGTGTATCCACCCTAATTAATAAAACTAAATGCAAACACTTTCAAAATAAACCATTACAACGCCACTATAATTAAACGAATACTCGAAGCAACAAAATTTAATTTGAATTTTTTTTTCTAATCGAATACTCGAGTTAATTGATTAATCGTTGCAGCACTACTTGGCAGCAATAAAATCAATTCCAGCAGGTGCACATAACTCGTCTATGATCATCACGTGACCAAAGAGAAACAAAATCACCACCATTACTGGAGTAAAAATCAAGCAAAGAGTGAATACATGGTGATTTTTTCCGCATCTTAATCTCGCACTAAAGCTGTGAAACATGCCCAGATTACACAAATATGTCAGAGGCAGTGAAAAGTGAGCCGTTTTCCTGGTTTCCCCTTCAACTGCCAGTGAATAAACTACAGATCCGGATGCCAACATTCCGTCAACTGCCGGAGACGGGTTCACAATTTGCTGCCAAGCAAATTGATGGCCTTCGCGTTGCACGTTCCGCTCGACGATTAGCGCGATGAACGGGACAAGCGGGAAGCAAAACGCTCCTTTAGAGAGGGTGGGGGGTGTCCCTCAAGGCCCTTCGCACACCCTCTCCCGCTCTTGGTACAGTAGAGTGCTCAGCAGAGCGGCGCGCAGCCTGCGACAGCGTGATAGCATACAAGCTGGCCTCCGCTGGCGTCCTTGGCCACAGTGCCTTTATTTCGCCCTCCGGGGTGCGTGGCGACATCCGCGCGGATCCGTCGCCATGACGCCGGGGTCGGCCCGGGACGGTGACGCGGAGACGTGAGCGGCGCCAGTGCTGTCAGTAAGCGCGATCGCATTCAGAAGAGGGCAACGGCGAGGCTCCCAAACGAGGCCAGTCGGGTCACCAAAATGGAACGGATGTAGTGGCACGATAACATGCAGTGTATGGGCAAAACTAATTATTTATTGTGGTCAACTGCAATAATCTAAAAATACGTGGTTCCCAGCTCTACAGTGCTGATATTTCTTAAACAAAACCAAGGGCGTAGGTTTGCATAGGGATGGTAGGGACATAACACTAGCGACTTTTCAGGATGCTGAAATTGTCCCCAGCAACTTTTAAGCAACCTTATATGCATTTTATAATGAGTTTAGTTATATCGGTCATTTAGATTGCCTTCCCATATGCTGTAAGGATAGAACTGACCCTACCATTATCAAGTGATTTTTTAAAAATTAGGTTCAAACTTACATTTACCCCATTTCACTTGCTGAAGTTGCCAGTCCCCCCCCCACCCTCAAATGCACGTTTGATTGGCTGATGACTTGACCCACCCCCGACACCCCCCCACACACGCGCACAGCCCCGACAGAAATACATGTCAACATGATACTGCCGCCTCCGCTCCTTTCTAAGAAAGGGATGTTAGAAGTTTTTTTTCGGCCAGCAGCAGCCTCTATTAGTAACTTAAAAATACGCCAATGTTGTGGCGGTGAGAAAAACACCACTAATTTTGCTTCTGAAAGGCCGACCTGCATTAGTTAGCATAACATTAAACTGTGTGAAGTTACTAACCTGTTAAACCCGAGTAGGAAGCTGCTTAGAGAGAAGTGTCCTTCTGATTGTGTTTTCAACTGTTAACGTGAATTAAACGGTGAGAAATGTAGTGAAGTGTCCTGGAAACTATAGAACTAGTTACTAGAAAAACGTGAGCAAGAAGCTGTTTAGAGAGAGAGGGGTGCTGCATAACCTCATTTGTTGCTCACACAACACAACATAATCATAGTTAACTATGGACATAAAAAAATGTTTTTATTGGATGCCGCGAGCTACCCACACTAGCATTGTGATCGACTGGTCGATTGTGATCGATGTCATGAGCACCTCTGATTCATCGTATTAATTAATCAGGTTCATGTTTGTGAGAAATGTAGCCCTGACCCTCGTTCACCCAGTTTGTTGGGCGTTATTAATGTCCCATCCCCAGCACAAAGTATACATGCAGGTTATGTTGTCATATTGTCCGTACCAATGTTGAGACCAAACCTACGCCCTTAAACAAAAACAGCCCTACGCTAGAAAAGCTAAGAGTTGCATTACCTGCGGCAAGGCGGAGCTGAGCTGCCTCTGTAGCGAATCTCGGTCGTAGATGACGTCCTGCAGGTGCTGTTGTGACAGGCCCAGGCTCTCCTGCGTCTCCCTCAGCGTGTCCAGCAGGCGGTCCCGCTCGTCCAGCATGTTGACCATCAGCTGCTCGAAATGGGAGTCCGGGTCGGAAGAGCCGCTCTGCGAGCCGCGCTGGCTCAGCGCCGTGTCCTCGCTGATGGTGGGCATCACTTCGCACATCATCTTGGCGCTGTGCCCCAACAACCATCGTCAAAACAAAAAGAAAAAACTTTCAACGGTTAGACTGCGATAACTTCTGAAGGCTTGTTCCCGAATCAAACCAATTAAAACTGACTGACAGCTAGTTAAACGGTGCTATCCGAGAGGGCGCATAACAAGTGAATTTGGCCTAGATTCACCACTTGGGATGGAAATTCCACGTGATCGCGAGTCTAAACCAGACACTTCCTTCACTGCCGGCTGACGGCCACAGACGTCCAATCCATCTCAACTGAACGTCCCAGTTCAAATGAATCTGTCAGCGTCAATAGCAGACAATGTGTTAAAGAATAAAACTAGGGGTGTGACAAATTTTTTTTTTTTTAATAGGGCTGTCAAAATTATCGCGTTAACGGTCGGCAATTAATTTTTTAAATGAATCATCACGTTAAAATACTTGAAGCATTTAACGCGCATGCCCCGCTCAAACAGATTAAAATGACAGCACAGTGTCATGTCCACTTGTTACTTGTGTTTTTGGGTGTTTTGTCGCCCTCTGCTGGCGTTTGGGTGCGACTGACTTTATGGGTTTCAGCACCATGAGCATTGGGTAATTATTGACATCAACAATGCCAAGCCACTAGTTTATTATTTGATTGAAAATTTTACAAATTTAATTTTATTATTATATATTTATTATTAATGTATTAATTTTATTAAAACGAAAACATTAAGAGGGGTTTTAATTAGGGCTGTCAAAGGTAATTAATTTTTTAAATTAATCACGTTAAAATATTTGACTCAATTAACGCACATGCCCTGCTCAAACAGATTAAAATGACAGCCGTGTAATGCCCGCTTGTTACTTGTTTTTTGGTGTTTGGCGTCCTCTTCTGGCGCTTGGGTCCAAATGATTTTATGGGTTTGGGGAGTGAGCATGGTGTAATTATTGACATCAGCAATGGCGAGCTACTAGTTTATTTTTTGATTGAAAATTTTACAAATTTTATTAAAACGAAAACATTAAGAGGGGTTTTAAATATAAAATTTATATAACTTGTACTAACATTTATCTTTTAAGAACTACAAGTCTTTCTATCCATGGATCGCTTTAACAGAATGTTAATAATGTAAATGCCATCTTGTTGATTTATACTTATGTCCAGTATGTTGAACGTATATATCTGTCTTGTGTCTTATTTTTCCATTCCAACAATAATTTACAGAAAAATATGGCATATTTTATATATGGTTTGGATTGGGATTAATTACGATTAATTAATTTTTAAATTGTGGTTTGACAGCCCTAATTTTTATATTAAATTGCCTTTCAAGATGACATATCTGTTCAATGTGTTGGATTTTATCAAGTAAATTTCCCCCAAAAATGCAACTCATACTCTGGTGCAACTTATGATTTTTTTCCTCTTCGTTGGGCATTTTATGGCTGGTGTGACTTATACTCAGGTGCGACTTATAGTCCGAAAAATATGGTCCCTCTTAGCCTGGCATTGGCTGCCGCTGACGGCCATAGACGTTCAAATGGATTGGACGTCTACTAGTGATAAACTCATTCCAATACACAGCAGAAGCTTGTTTTTCTGTTCATTAGTTGTTTGTAGAATAGCCTAGAATGATTTTCTGACCAATGTATTGATAATCGTTGTATCGCTATATCGTAAGATCATCGTTATCGTGAGGTACCAAGCGGTTCCCACTCCTAAATAATACGTTTGTATTTTTCTGACTATAAATTGTATATATTGTCGTATAATCCCAATAACAGCTCTCGTTAGCGTCTACAAGAACCGTCGATTCCGTCAATCGCCCCTTACTAATCTCATTAATGACGCTAACATTTGCGCACGCAGATAAGCGGCAGTGCACAAAAAAAATAAAAGCGACGCCGTCCTCGACTGTACATGAAAAGCTGCCGCGCTGCCGCTTTGGAGATAAGCGAACGGGAGGAAAGGACGCGGTACTGAACGACGTTTCGTCAACGTTCGGCAAAGACATCCAATGAATGTTAATTGAAGGCAACCAAAGTGTCGACTCAAAAGAGGGGAGATTGTAAATCAATTGACTGACTTTAGCCGAAATGGGTCGTAATGTCCTGGCGATACAATACGAGCCGCTCTGCTAATGTTTGAATGTGTTTTTGTGAATGGATGGAGAAGATTGGAACAGCCTCTCAAAAGCAGAGGACTCTGCCAACAACAACCTGTCAAATAGCGCCAGGATCATGCGAGGACAGAATTTGCATGCTGAGAGTCTGACCTGTTACTATTTGAATGAAATAGCCAATTAGGAATTAGGATTATTGCCGGCATTAAAAAAAAAAAAGTTTGGTCATGAGACAAAAGTGGCAGAACATGTACTTGGAGACTTAAAAATCAAGTGTAGTAATTCTTTGGAGCATCACCCAACATGTACACATTGTTTACCTGTGAGCGTCCCATTACTTCCGTGTCATTTCCTGCACATAAATATGTAAATCAGCTATATAATTTGGACAAAGGTATTGGGACATGACGCAAACACACATGCAATTACTGTGTGCAATGACAGGATAGTACTGTACTGGGACACGCACAGGAAGTGAACGTACACGCACACATTTCCTGTCAGGCTATTTGAATGAATGAACATTACACACATAAGCGTACGCGCACGTGCGCCGGAGGCTGAATGGCTGCGAGGGACCGTCGACGTCATTACGTTCAACACACATGACTATACGTACACTATCGGGCCGTTTTAACTCCGGCTACCATTGAAGGTCGTAGACGTCCAATTCCTTTGGATGGGCAGCGATCATTCGATTGCTGCCAAGCCCCTCCCAGTTCAAAGGGATTAGACGTCTATTGCCGTCAATGGGCGTTTTTAAAAAATACCGACCACAACACGTGTCCCAATACTTTTGTGGTTATGACACAGCTTCACACACACTGTCACTACTGCTGGTTTGTGTGTGCGCTAAAATAATAGCTGGGGGGGTTGAGAGTGGGGGGGGGGGTGTGCTTGGCTATTGTCTCAAGTGCATTACATCATGCCCCCCCACCTCAATTGCCCCCCTCCCCGCAATGTCATGCACACACACGCACGCACAATCACCTTGGCGATGTAGGTCAGGAGCGCGCTTACCTCGCGTGCAGGCGCGTTCACGCCGCCGACGTCGTCTGCAGCTCACGCACGCGTTTCCAATCTAAAAGGGGGGGGGGGGGGGGGGTTTAAAAAACCAAAGCTGGCCTGGCGTGAGGAAGGCGCGGCCGGCGTGCTTCCGCCGCCGACACCACCACCTTCATCATCATCGTCATGGTCACGAAGGAAGCGTCCGCGACGACATGGTTCCGGTGTCGCTTGACGGCCAAGAAGAGCTCGAGGAAGAAGAGGAGGAGGATGAGGAGGCGAGCTGGGAGAGACCATTGAGGGAGGGGGAGGAGGAGGGATGGGGGGAGTCTTAAAGTTGCAGCTGTGCTTTTCATCCTCATTAAGGGAGACAGCCAATCAGGAGGCTAGGGACACTTGATTAGGAACACCCCCGTGCAGATGCTCACTTCCAGGGGTGGAGGGGAGGGGATGCTGCAAGGTTTGATGACAGGTTGTCAGAATATTAGGAACATGACATATTGCTTTTCTTTTTAAGTGACTGAGTGTTGTATTCACGTTTGATTGAGAAAAAAAAAAAAAACGATTTATTAAAAAATCTATAATATTACAGTCCAGAATTCAAATAAACCACTGGTCAACAAAAAATTGTTCTTATGTAGTTTTAGAGTTCTGAATCCATTCTTCCCTTTAAGCGCATATTACAGTGGGCCAAATAAGTATTTAGTCAACCACCAATTGTGCAAGTTCTCCTACTTGAAAAGATTAGAGAGGCCTGTAATTGTCAACATGGGTAAACCTCAACCATGAGAGACAGAATGTGGAAAAAAAACCAACAGAAAATCACATTGATTGATTTTTAAAGAATTTATTTGCAAATGAATGTGGAAACTAAGTATTTGGTCACCTACAAACAAGCAAGATTTCTGGCTGTCAAAGAGGTCCAATTTCTTCTAACGAGGTCTATTGAGGCTCCACTCGTTACCTGTATTAATGGCACCTGTTTTAACTCATTATCAGTATGAAAGACACCTGTCCACCAACTCAGTTAGTCACACTCCAAACTCCACTATGGCTAAGACCAAAGAGCTGTTGAAGGCCACCAAAGACAAAATTGTAGACCTGCACCAGGCTGGGAAGACTGAATCTGCAATAGGTAAAACGCTTGGTGTAAAGAAATACACTGTGGGAGCAATTATTAGAAAACGGAAGACATACAAGACCACTGATAATCTCCCTCGATCTGGGGCTCCATGCAAGATCTCACCCCGTGGTGTCAAAATGATAACAAGAACGGTGAGCAAAAATCCCAGAACCACACGGGGGTACCTAGTAAATGACCTACAGAGAGCTGGGACCACAGTAACAAAGGCTACTATCAGTAACACAATGCGTGGCCAGGGACTCAAATCCTGCACTGCCAGACGGTTCCCCCTGCTGAAGCCAGTACACGTCTGGGCCCGTCTGCGGTTCGCTAGAGAGCATTTAGATGATCCAGAAGAGGACTGGGAGAATGTGTTATGGTCAGATGAAACCAAATTAGAACTTTTTGGTAGAAATCTCGTGTTTGGAGGCGAAAGAATACTGAATTGCATTCAAAGAACACCATACCCACTGTAAAGCATGGGGGTGGAAACATCATGCTTTGGGGCTGTTCTTCTGCAAAGGGAACAAGACGGCTGATCTGTGTAAAGGAAAGAATGAATGGGACCATGTATTGACAGATTTTGAGTGAAAATCTCCTTCCTTCAGCAAGGGCATTGAAGATGAGACGTGGCTGGGTCTTTTAGCATGACAATGATCCCAAACACACAGCCAGGGCAACAAAGGAGTGGCTTCATAAGAAGCATTTCAAGGTCCTGGAGTGGCCTAGTCGGTCTCCAGATCTCAACCCCATAGAACATCGGTAGAGGGAGTTGAAAGTCTGTGTTGCCCAACGACAGCCCCAAAACATCACTGCTCTAGAGGAGATCTGCATGGAGGAATGGGCCAAAATACCAGCAACAGTGTGTGAAAAGCTTGTGAAGAGAAACGTTTGGCCTCCGTTATTGCCAACAAAGGGTACATAACAAAGTACTGAGATGAACTTTTGGTATTGACTAAATACTTATTTTCCACCATGATTTGCAAATAAATTCTTTAAAAATCAAATCATGTGATTTTCTGTTTTTTTCCCCCCACATTCTGTCTCTGATGGTTGAGGTTTATCCATGTTGACAATTACAGGCCTCTCATATTTTCAAGCGGGAGAACTTGCACAATTAGTGGTTGACTCAATACTTATTTGCCCCACTGTATCTATTTTGCAAATCAAAATGCATTATTATTGCACAATATAAGGCCAACTAATACCTGAAAATATATGCAGAATCTGTAATAAATACCACACATATAAGAAAACAAAAAATGCCAAATGCATAGAAATTAAAGCACACAGAAGAAAACTGATGGAAGCTTTGAAACAAAAAAATGGTAGAATCAGTTAAAAATAAATGTTGGCCATTGTAATTTAAAAAACTATTTTTTTTAATCCACTTTTTTGTTTTAACATGAATCAATTATCCAACTATTCAACTTATTGCCTGCCATTCACTGCTACAGAAGTCTATGGTGGAATAAAGAATAACAAAATTTGAACAAAACCATTACATGAATGCAACATACATTGCTGTGTCCTTTGGTCGCCATGGGAACCGTCTCTCTTCTTTCATCATCAATAATTGTATCATGAACTTTTCCCTTATAAGACAACAAATAAAAACATCTTGACTGACTGACATGCTTTCAAAATGCAAATCACAAGACAAAAAGCCTCAAGTGTGACGTCGCTGTCTGTGGTGCTGAAAGCTAAATTGCTGACATCGTCATTCCCTTCCCGAACCTGCCAAATAGTACAAGCTTGCACTTAACCCTAACCCTGCCGTTTGGAATTCTTTTCAGGCCAAACGTTGGCCCGGACGCGTTTGCGAGGACGTCCAGATGTTGCGCGGACGCAGACTCCTGTTGAATGCGGTCCTGATTGGCCCGAGCGGGGCTCCAGTTGCTAGGCAACCGTGCAGCTGGGGCCTATAGCTCACAAAACGCTCGCTAATGATTTTTTTTCATGCTTTGCACGTTCTGCTGCTGCTTCCGCACAGGTGCGTTAACTACTGTACATGTGCGAGGGATAGACCTCCCACGAGGGAATCCATTTCAAATAGGAATCGCCATCGACAGCACTAAACGTCCAATTGGATTTTTACCAGAAGAGGCTGGGAGTGAACCTTCACAGAATGTAACCATTTTGGGGGACAAAAACAAATAGTACAGAGTAGGAGTGGGAACCTCTTGGTACCTCACGATGACCTGACGATATGGCGATACAACGATTATCGATACAGTGGTCAGGATATCATTCTAGGATATTCTACAATTAACTAACTAACAGAAAAACAAACTTCTAGTGTGAATTGGAATGAGTTTATCACTAGTAGACGTCCAATCCATTTGAACTGGGAGGGATGGCAGCGAATGAACATTCGTTCATTCGCTGCCATCCCTCCCACTTCAAACGGATTGAACGTCTATGGCTGTCAGTGGCAGTCAATGTCAGGCAATTAGGTAATTTTGGGCCATTTAAGGTCTCACTGGAACAGCTCCAAACAAAAGTTCCAGCATCATCACCTTGTCCAATGCAGATTCTTGACTCTTGACAAGGTGATGATGCTGAAACTTTTCTTTGGTGCCGTTCCAGTGAGATTTACAAAGATGATTGCCTCAAGAAGACATCAAAATTCCCTCAGTTCTTGATGATATGGGGCTGCATGTCAGGCAAAGGCACCGGGGAGATGGCTGTGGTTAAATCTTCAATAAATGCACAAGTTTACATTGAAATTTTAGACAGCTTTCTTATCCCTTCAATTAAAAATATATCATTTTCCAAGATGACAATGCATCATGCCACAGAGCTAAAACTGTTAAAGCATTCTTTGGAGAAAGACTCATCCAGTCAATGTCATGGCCTGCAAATAGCCCAGATCTTGACCCTATTGAAAAATGAAAAAAAAAAAAAAAAAAAAAAAAAAAGGTCAACAGCAAGGCTCCGACCTACATGGATGACTTGGCAACTGCAATCAAAGAGAGTTGGCACCAAATTGATGAAGAATACTCATCAAGTCAATGCCTCAGAGACTGCAAGCTGTCATAAAAAAGCCAGAGGTGGTGCTGCTAAATACTACAGATGTGTTTTGATTGTATTTCTTTGTTTGTTTCTCATGAGTCCATACTTTTTTTCCCTCTGAATGGAGTGATTCCATATCTATTTCCCTGCACTTGCTCTATATAATTAACATTTACTGACCACCACAATGCTTTTTATTCATTTCTTTTTGTGTTTCTGAATGCTAAAGAGTTGCACTTTTGAACTAATTCATTATCTTTTCAATCTTTTTATCTGAGTTCTTTCTACACGATAAAATGTCTGAGTGAGTGCTTGTCCGAGACTGGTGATTGCATATTTTTTGCTAGGGGTTGTATTATGGTGGAAGATTTTGATAACAACTTGTTGGTTCCTTTTTTTTTTTTTTTTTTTAAACAGTGACACCCTTTTAAAATGATCTCTCGATTCTTGGCAGGAGCATATCGATAACCTTTTGGGATACAAAGTATCACGATATATCACCATTTCAATATTTTGTCACACCCCTAGTACAGAGTCAGATTTGGGAGTTTAAAGCACTCAAGGAATGCCTAAAATTTGAAGAAAAAAAAAGATCATATTTTGGGTTTAAAATTGAAATATGAGGGAGGGAAGAGGACCAAAAAAAAAACCCTTAACAAAAAGAAAAGAACCAAAGTCTAAAAAAGTGATGCTTAAATTGAGCGACAGACATCAATCTTAAATGTGTTTTCCAGCTTTGGCAAACAAGTCCTTCCTCTTGGTCCTCTTCATCCTAAGTGTCGTCTTGGTCGCCATCAATAATTCAGAGTGGCAAGAAGGAGAGCAAACGATCGCGGCAGACAATTCCTTCTTTTCTTTCCTTCCTTCCTGTTGAGTCCAAAGGATGAGTCATTGGATTCATGAATTCTTGATTTTCGTCTGAAGATGACTCGGCAAGAACTTCTTTGATGAACATGAATTGAAGTTGCAATACATGAACTGAAATGTCAAACGTTAGCATAAAAACCTAAAACATTTTCAAGAAACATTCCCACATTTGACTTTTGACTAAATAAATACAAAGAACGTCCTTGAAAGCATCCGAGGCCGTCTTGGCGCTCCACCACAATGGTGGGAAGAGAGGGGGCGTATCCTAGCAACAAGAAGCGGCCCGTTTGGTCGCGAGGACACAAAGACTGGATGCGAATGATTATGTTTTGGCGCCATTGACGGCGATAGACGTCCGATCCTATCCAGTCAAAAAGGATTGTCGTCAATGGCAGCCAATTAGTGGAATTATTGTCACGGGACATTTGTTCTTAAACAGACAGAACCAAAAGGTTTCACCAGGGTAATAAAGAAAAATCCTATTTAATGCAAGGATTCCAAAGCATCCAAGCTTCTTCTGCCCTCTTGTGGAGAAAAGACAAACTACCTCAGCAGAAAAATCATAAATGATTTAACGGATTACACTTTTGCTTTTATTTTTTTAACTTTCTCTCAACTTTTTTCCAGTATCAACGTCTTGTTTTTAGGGGTGTGACAAAATATTGAAATGGTGATATATCGTGATAATTTGTATCCCAAAAGGTTATCGATATGCTCCTGCCAAAAATCGAGATATCGTTTTAAAAAGGTGTCAGTGTTTAAAAAAAAAAACAAAAAAAAAAAACGAACCAACAAGTTGCTACCCAAATATTCCACCATAGTAGTGTCTCAGGTCACTCTATAAGGCTGCCACTGACGGTGCTCGACACCCAATCCATTTAGACTGGGAACGTTCATTCATTCGAAATAGGGCTGCAGCTATCAATTATTTTAGTAGTCGATTAATCGATGAACTATTTAATTCGAATAATCGAGTAATTGGACAAGGAACAAAAAAAAATTAAATACCTGAGCCTCACACGGTATGTAAAAAAAAAGAAAAGAGGATCTATGTACAACAAAAGAACAATTTGCTAACTTACATAGCAAAAGTCCGCTAGCTTAAATGCTATAAAATGCTAATACTTTTTTACAATGATCTAAACAAATGGCTCAGACACATATTCCCACAAAAAATGGCTAAATATACCTTTAAACTGAATTAGGAATGCATTCAAAAAAATCATTAGCTCAAACAAACGCTTATGTTAGTCTTAACAGGAAGCAGATGGATTCAGCCATGTGAAATGAGGTAGACTAGAGGGCTGTGTATCCACCCAAAAATAAATGCAAACACTTTCAAAACAAGCCATTACAACGACACTTTAATTAAACGAATACTTGAAGCAGCAAACTTTAATTTGAATCTTTTTTTCTAATTGAAGACTCGAGTTAATCGATTAATCGCTGCAGCACTAATTCGAAACCAGAGCATTCGCAGTCATTCTGTCCGAGTTTCGGGGCATTTACAAGTCACTTGCTGTTCATGTACAGGTCATTTCCTGTTGAGTCACTGCCTATTCATTTGGGCAGTGTTGTCACAGATTACTTGAAAAAGTAATTTAATTACTGATTACGCCTCAAAAAAGTAGTCTAGTTACTTTACTGATTACTTCATTATCAAAGTAACTAAGTTACTTCAAAAGTAATCTATCAGTTACTTTTTACCCATTTTTCTCCCTTTGCCGCCTCAACATAAGAATGACAACAGAAAAATGTCATCACATGTAATTGACTTTCTGATGATTGAATTTAAAGGGGAATATCAGAATTTTGCGCTAGCTTAACCACTCTGGAGCCCTGAAACTAACAAATATCTGACAAACTGCTTGGAATTTGTTGAAATCAACTCCACCGACCAATTAAACCCCGCTAACTCTAAGATTAAGCCTAATGTCAAAACTTCTGAATTTTGGGTTATGGTTAACAGCATATCAGTGCCAGTGTAAAACAATGCAAACTGACTGCACAAATTTACAAAGGTGGTGGCGGGCGCGGATACGCGTGCATAACCCGGAAGTACTCCTCTCAACGCACACGCGGTCAATTTGGCCACAAAACGTGGCGGCAACTAAGCACTTTACACTCAATGGGACTTACAACACATCCCACAGATGCTAAACGAACACATCACCTCACGGCATAAATGCGCAACACACATATGAAGTAAACAAAGCTTGCCAGCTTGCAGCGATGACTGCCCGTCGTTGCTACGGCAAAGTTACGAAACGGCCGCGCATGTAGGGGTTCAAATCTTTTGCTGATACCCTCCAGAGTGAAGGAAAAATACTCGCCTTCATTCATGGATATCCACATATCAACATTCCCTTGCAACGTCTCAACACTCGGCTCGAATGTCCACCCGCCTGGCCCACACCTTCAGTTCCACAACACATGTGACGCGGGACCAAAACAGGAAATAGCTAAGAGGTTGTCATGGCAACAGGTACCGGGAACCTTTATCTTAGCATTATCTATTCAAAATGCTCTTCGTACATGACTACAATATTCTTCATTCTACATACGTTATGAGGCGATGAAAAAATAGTAACGCAGAGACACTAAGGAAACAAACTTTAATCAGATTAATCAGATTACAGTAACGCGTTACTAGTGATAAACTCATTCCAATTCACAGCGGAATCTTGTTTTTCTGTTTATTAGTTGTTTGTAGAATATTCTAGAATGATTACCTGACCAATGTATCGATAATCGTTGTATCGCCATATCGTCAGATCATCGTTATCGCGAGCTTTGTATCGCAAATCGTATCGTATCGTGAGGTAACAAGAGATTTCCACTCCTACTTGTTTTCAAGTATTTGTGAAGGGGTTAACCCCCAAAATGAGATTGGAATGCAAGGCAACACATAATGAGTGCCTTGCAGGACGGGTTGTTATTCTCAGCTTGTGCAGCTGCCTCCCCCCCTTCCCCTGATTCTGTCAGCCTAAACAACAAAAAAAAAGGGCGCCCCAGCATGCAAACGGCCGTTAGTATCCGAGGCCTGCGTGGGGAAAGTCCAGGCTTTGTTTCCTGGCCTTCACCCGGGCGGGGGGGAGGCTCGACGAGAGAAGGGACAAGAAGATTGCCGTTCGGTGGCTGACAAGTATGGACGCGAGACAGAAGAAGGAGGACGAGGTGGTGCACCTGCGCCGGCAGATCGGCCCACTGCCCGCTGCGTCGTTCATTATCGGCACGGTGGTAGGAAGCGGTATCTTCATCGCCCCAAAGGGAGTTCTGATGAACAGCGGGAGCGTGGGCCTCTCGCTGCTCGTGTGGGCGCTCTGCGGGGTGCTCTCCTTGTTTGGTAAGGACACCCCACAAGACTGCCATATCCTAATGTGACATGTTGATTTTTGCGATGCAAGGGGCGCTGTGCTATGCTGAACTCGGGACTACTTTCACCAAATCGGGGGGCCACTACACTTATCTTCTGGAGACCCTTGGTCCACTTCCCGCCTTTCTACGCCTATGGGTAGAGTTCCTCTTCATCAGGCAGGTTTACTCATGGAGGGGAAAAAAAAAATCTCCATTTCGATATGCACAGTGGTATGAAAAAGTATCTGAACCTTTTGGAATTTCTGCATGAACTCACCATCAAATGTGATCTGATCTTTGTCAAAACCACACAGATGAAAAAATTGTCTGCTTTCACTAAAACCACCCAAACATTCGGGTTTTCATATTTTAGTTACGATAGTATGTATGCAAACAATGACAGAAGGGGGAAAAATAAGTAAGTGAACCATCACATTTAATATTTGCTGCCCCCACCCCTTTGGCAGTAATAACTTCAATCAGACGCTTCCTTTAGCTAGCTGCAGATCAGTCTGTCACATCGATAAGGACTAATCTTGCCCCATTCTTCTCTACAAAACTGCTGTATTTTAGTCAGATTCCTGGGATGTCAGGCATGAATCGTTGTCTTTAGGTCATGCCACAGCATCTCAATGGGGTTCAAGTCTGGACTTGGTCACTCCAGAATGTGTATTTTGTTCTACTGAAGTTGATTTACTTCTGTGTTTTGGATCATTGTCTTGTTGCAGCATGCATCCTCTTTTTAGCTTCAACTGTCTGACAGACCGCCTCAAGCTTTTCTGCAAAACATCCTGATAAACTTTGAAGTCATTCTTCCATTAGTGATATTAATTGTCCAGGTCCTGGGGAAGCAAAACAGCCCCAAATCATGACGCTCCCTCCACCATGCTTTACAATGGGAATGAGGTGTTGATGTTGGTGAGCTGTTCCATTTTTCATCCACACATGGCGTTGTGTTACTCCCAAACATTTCAACTTTGGTTTCATCAGTCCACAAAATGTATTGCCAAAACTTCTGTGGAGTGTCCAAGTGCCTTTTTGCGATCATTAAATAAGCAACAATGTTTTTTTTAGACAGCACTGGCTTCCTCAGTGGAGTCTTCTCATTAACACAATTCTTGGCCATAGTTTTACATAGAGATGATGTGTGCACAGAGATATTGGACTGTGCTAGTGATTTCTGTAAGTCTTTAGCAGACACTCTATGGTTCTTTTTTTAAATATCTAACCTCTCTGAGTATTCTGCGCTGAACTCTTGGCGTCATCTGTGTTGGACAGCCACTCCTTGGGAGAGAAGCAACAGTGCCAAACTCTCTCCATTTGTAGACAACTTCTCTGACTGTCGACTGATGAACTCAAGACTTTTAGAGATGGTTTTGTATCCTTTCCCAGCTTTATACAAATCAACAATCCTAGCTCGCAGGTCCTCAGACAGCTCTTTTGACCGAGCCATGATGGACATTAGACAATGCTTCTCATCTAGACATTTCTTACCAGGTGTGTGTTTTATAGTGGGCAGGGCAGCTTTAAAGCACTCATCAGTGATTGGGCACACAACTGACTTGAAATGTTTGGTAAAAATTGGTTTCAATTGCTCTTTCAGTCTCCTTAGGCAGAGGGTTCGCTTACTTATTTTTCCCCTTCTGTCATTGTTTGCATGCTATCCTCATTAAAATATGAGAAGCTAAAAATGTTTGGGTGGTTTTAGTTAAACCAGACACTGTTTTTTCATCTGTGTGATTTTGACAAAGATCAGATCACATTTGATGGTGATGTTATGCAGAAATGTGAGAAATTCCAAAAGGTTCAGATACTTTTTCTTACCACTGCAATATTCAAGGAACATTTCTCCAGGCCGGCAGTGGCCTCCTATGTGTCGCTAGCTTTCGGCCGCTACGTGGTGGAACCCTTTTTCACCCCTTGCGATGCCCCAGTTTCCCTCATCAGATTGGTCAGCCTTCTGGGAGTGAGTGAGTACTACGCCTTTCCTCCCCTAGCAATCCCCGAGGCACAACCGTTCATATTTTTCCACTCACCCTAGCATTCGTGGTGGCCGTCAACTGCTGGAGCGTGACGGTGGCCTCTCGCACGCAGGTCACCTTGACCTTCATTAAGACCTTTGCTTTGGTCCTCATCATTGTTCCAGGCATCATGGCGCTGGCAAAAGGTCAGGTAGCAGCTGGGGAAAGATACATTCGGATATAAATACACTTCAATAGTGTTTTTTTGGGGGGGCTGGGGGATTTTTTCCCCTCAGGAAAGACTGAGAACTTTCGAAACGGCTTTGAGTTTGAGGCATTGACGCTGGACAGGCTACCGCTAGCTTTTTACAATGGCTTATACGCGTACGGAGGATGGTGAGTGTCCGTGCGCACTCTTCTGCCAATTAAATGAGCTCATATAATCACTCATCCTTTTTTCTTTTAGGTTTTATCTCAACACTGTGACAGAGGAAGTCATCAACCCCAACAGGTGCTTCTCTCACCCAACGTTCGCACCTCAATATGTCGTAAATCATCTAAAATAGTCACTTGTGGCTGGAAAAGGACAATCCCGCTAGCCATCATGTGCTCCATGGTGACTGTGACGGTCCTCTACGTGCTGGTCAACGTGTCTTACTACACCGTCATGACTCCCGCGGAGCTGCTGCAGTCGGACGCTGTGGCGGTGGTGCGTAAGACGCCATACTGTTAAAATGGAGTGAAGTTACAGCCGTGACTTACAGTAAGTTCTTCTCCAGACGTTCGCCAACCGCGCGCTGCAAGGCGTGTCGACCGTCATCCCCCTTCTGGTGGCGCTGTCTTGCCTCGGGGCGCTCAACGGGGGTTTCTTTTCGGCACCAAGGTGGGCTTTGGAGAACAAAACCTATTTTAGGGAAATAAAAGTATCTGAGTGTGTATTGTGGTAGTCGGTTAAAATTAAGGGACTGGCGTCTTTAATTTCACGTTTTAGTTTTCTGAACACACAAAACTAGGAGTGGGAACCTCAAGATACGATACGCGATACAAAACTCACGATAACGATGATCTGACGATACAACGATTGTTGATACATTGGCCAGGAAATCATTCTAGGATATTCTACAAAAACTAATAAATAGAAAAACAAGCTTCTGCTGTGAATTGGAATGAGTTTATCACTAGTGGACGTCCAATCCATTTAAACTGGGAGGGTTGTGTACCGTTACACCCCTATCATTTACCTGTTGATTTTCAGTTACTTCCTGTTGATTGTGGGGTATTTTATGGATCACGTGCTGTTTTGTTTTGCATTACAGAACAGGAAGTGACCTGAAAATCACTCAAATGAATAGGCAGCGACTCAAACTCAACAGGAAATGACCTGTAAATGCCCCAAAATGAACAGCAAGTGACCTGTAAATGCCCCGAAAATCAGACCGAACGACTGTGAATGCGCTGGTTTTGAATGAACGAACGTTCCCAGTCTAAATGGATTGGGCATTGCGTACCGTCAATGGCAGCCTTTTTTTTAAATTGACACCTTTTTAAAACAATATCTCGATTCTTGACAGGAGCATATTGATAACCTTTTGGGATACAAAGTATCACGATTAGGGCTGCAGCTATCGATTATTTTAGTAGTCGATTAATCTAGAGCTGTCCCGACTAGTCGACATAGTCGACGTAATCGATGACGTAAATCCGTCGACGAGCACAACATCCCGTCGACGGTTAATGAAGGGTTAAAAAAATATATGCGTGGAAAGTTAGAATGTCGGATGCTCTGTTTGCAAGCGGGGAAAGCGGCACAAAGCCAAAAAAAGCGCACCAGAGTGTCCAAAACATCGACATATTTCAAAGAAACAAAGGAGAGTACGCTCTTCTGTCCTGTCTCTTCAGTGCCAAGCTTGGCTGCACGTCGGCCGTAAATAAACACCTCAAGCGCCTTCACGCAGTTTGTAATTTTATTTTATTTTTTTTCATTTTTTGTACACCAGAGGGTGCTGTCGCCTTACTAAATAATAATGTTTCATTGACAATGGGCCTATAAGTGCTATTAGTATTGTTCTTAATGCTAATTGAAAGCTTTATTTCATGTTATGGTTTATTTTATGGTATAGAAAATTATATAAGGTTAAAAGGTCATAAATATATACAGTATATACAGTGATTGCACTCAAGGGAGAGATTGTCAATGATAAGGTAAAGGCAATTCATATAGGCAATTCATTGATATATAAATAAGGTTTAAAAGTAAAAAGGTGAAAAGTTTTTGTTAATTTCTAATTGTGTTGCTTTATTTGTGTGCACCGTAGCCTTTACGGTGTGTTTACATCAAGGATGGAATAAAAGTTGTAAACCATCAGTTTAAGAGACCATCTTTTCAATCGGGATGCTACACTAGTTAATTCTATCAGCATTTGAACTCATTGTTTATTTGTGATTTATTATTGTTATTTACGTGTTTATTTGTACTTTAATAAATGATTTGAGTGTTCCAATATGTTTTTTGTGAATTGATAAGCGTCAACAAAAATTTCATTGCTAAATTAGTAAAAAAAAAAAAATTTAATTAATTATCAGATTAGTCGACTAATCGTAAAAATAGTCGGCTGACTAATCGGGAGAAAATTAGTCGTTTGGGACAGCCCTAGATTAATCGATGAACTTCGAATAATCGAGTAATCCGATAAGGAACATGAAAAATCAAAATACCTGAGCTGAGTCTCAAACGGTATAAAAAAAATAAATGAGGACCTATGTACAAAAAAAGAACAATTGGCTAACTTACATAGCAAAAGTCCACTAGCTTAAAAGCTATAAAATACTAACTTTTTTGCAATGCTATTAATAAATGGTTCAGACACATATTCCCACAAAAAACGGCTAAATAGATCTATAAACTAATTTACGAATACATTAAAAAACTTGAGCTTAAACAAAAACTTATGTTGGTCTTAACAGGGGGCAGTTGGATTCAGCCATGTGAAATGAGGCAGACCAGAGGGCAGTGTATCAACCTTAATAAAACGAAATGCAAACACTTTCAAAATAAATCATTAGAACGCCCCTTTAATTCAACGAATATCCGAAGCAACAAAATTTAAATATTTTTTTTCTAATCGAATACTCGAGTTAATCGATTAATCGTTGCAGGACTAATCACGATATATCACCATTTCGATATTTTGTCACAGCCCTACACAAAACAGTTTGTCAGTTGTCGTTTTGTCCATTTTCACTGTAGTTTTTACTTATTTCAGTTGACAAAAAAAAATCAGTTTAACATTGATTACTGTGTGGCCAATGCCATTAAAAAAGTTGATTTTTAGAGCAGATCTGGTCAATCATGTGAGTGGTTTTACCAATGTTCTTGCGCCGCAGGATGCTGTTTGTGGGAGCCAGGGAAGGACACTGGCCCCCCATTTTCTCCATGATTCACATCCGCAGACATACGCCACTGCCTGCCGTATTGTTTCTGGTACAAATCATTCAAAAAATAAAAATCACCTGGTTGTGACTTGCTGTTGAAACGCTGTTCCGCGTACAGTACCCGTTGGTGGTGCTGATGCTCGTCACTGAAGAGATCCAGCATCTGATCAGCTTGGCCTCCTTCGCGCGCTGGTTCTTCATCGCCTTGGCGACGCTGGGGATGCTCGTGCACCGCTTCCGCTTCCCTGACATCCCTCGGCCTTTCAAGGTGAGATTCGTTTGAGCGGTTGTCAACACGTGGACTGGCCTCTCACTCCCGCAGGTTCCTCTGGCGGTAGCAGTCACCTTCACCGCGGTCTGCTTCTTCATCGTGGGTTTGTCGCTCTACTCGGATCCCTGGAACACGGGGCGTAGCTGCGCCCTGACGCTGACCGGCGTCCCGGTGTACTACGTGGCCGTGCACCGCTCCCGACTGCCGCCCAGGTGGAGACGCGTCTTCGGTGAGGAAAAAAATATAAAGCAAAAACACATCAGACACAACAAATGCTTTGTGAAGTCACTTTTTAACTGAACCCATAAAAAGATACTTACAAAATTTGAAACATATTGATCCATGGAAGACTTTTTTTGCCTTCAGATTACTGCGGCGAGAAGCTCCAGATCCTCCTGGAAGTCGCCCAGCAGGAAGTCAAGACCTACTAAAGATACAACTTTTCTTTCTGGTGAATCCATAAAAAGAGCTCCTCGTGTGACATCTTTGGCAGTGTTTTGCTTAAAAATAGTGAGAAAGTCAAGGTACAAGGAACAAACGCGGTTTTATTGGACAATCGTATAACAACAACAAACATTTCAACTGTGCTTCTCGGAGTCACTGCATGAACTATTGCATACTAATACAATCCTATTGCAAGTAATTATCAATAGTGCTTCTTATACTATTTCTGATAAATAGCTTATTGCTAAACAACCTTCACCACTTCCTAAACCCCAAATCTGGAAGTAACTTTCCAGGCAACAGAGGACCCTCACATTAAATAAGAAAAAAATGTGCAAAATCAACAGAAATACAAAATACTTATTATATATTTGTCTGAATAAACAAAGGTGTCAGTGAGGCAGTTCTTCAAAAGGAAACCAAAAAGCGCTGTTGAGCAGACGTCAAGTCAAATGAAATGTTCAATGAAAAGACTTTTTAGTCTGTCAGGTAAAAAAAAAAAAAAGGTCCGCTGGCTATATTTCCAACTGCACAAGGAATCGCAACGGAACAAATTACCGTCTACTTGAGCTGCGGAAAGATGTCGGACAGGCTGAGGTCAGCCAATCCCAGTTCCTGCATGTCGTCCATGCTGAGGTCCACCAAGATCTTGGACAGGCTTTCGTTCATGGTATCCAGAACCAGCCCCTCGGTCAGCGAGCGGTTGGCGGCCGCTATGCTGCCGTCGCCGGCCTGGAGCTGCTCTAAAATGAGCGAGTTATCGTAAAAGTCTTCCAGGCTGACGGTGGTGTAGTTGTGCAGAGGCGTTCGAGCGGGGCCGCCGGGCGTGCGGATGGGGCTGAAATCCAGCAAGCTCTGGCCGCCGCCGGAGCAGGAGGGCAGCAGTTTGCTAGGTGTGGAGGAGGTCAGTCGTCCCACTTTCATGGGGGTCTCGTGGCAGTGGAGGTCCGCGTCCAGGTTCAGGTTTGTAAATGAGGTGACGATTCCAGAGTCCCAATTCTGTGAACAAACCAGGAGCGGTTCTTCGTGCTGCCGGCGTACAAGACTCTGCTTGCGTCTTGAGACCCTCGCTTCTTGGCGCTGGCTGGGCGTCTTGGGGCTCCTGAGGTGGCAATCCTTCACCTCCATTTTTGGCAGCTTTGCACGTGAAGCCTCATCCTGAGCGGGCGCCATCTGGTGTCAACAGGCAGCGCAAGTTGATAGATGTCCAATCGCGTGACTTTTAAAAACTCAATGAAAACTCTTTGAATTTATCGCTCTCAGACGTCCAATCCGTTTGAACAGGGAAGTAGGGGTGTGCCATCTTAGGCACCCCACAATTCGATTCGATTACGATTCAGGGTGCTACGATTCGATTAGTTCTGCAACGATTAATCGATTCACTCGAGTATTCGATGAGAAAAAAGATTCAAATTAAATTTTGCTGATTCGAGTATTTGTTTAATTGTGTTGCAATGGTTTATTTTGAAAGTGTTTGCATTCAGTTTTATTGATTTGGGTGGATACACTGCCCTGTAGTCTGCCTCATTTCACATGGCTGAATCCAGCTGCTCCATGGTAAGAGCAACATAAGCCAAGTTTTTGTTTTTTTAAATGCATCCGTAATTTAGTTATAGGTATTGGTATATTTAGCCGTTTTTTTGTGGTAACATGTGTCTAAACCATTTCTTAAGAGCATTGTAAAAAAAAAAAAAAAAAAAAAAAAAAAAAAAGTTATGAGCCGATAGTTCTTTTGTTGTACATATATCCTTTTTTTTTTTTTTTTTTTTTTTTTTTTTAAATATTGTTTGAGTCTCAGCTCAGGTATTTAAAATTTTTGTGTTACTTATCCGATTACTCGATTATTCGAACTAAGTAGTTCATCGATTAATCGACTACTAAAATAATCGATAGCTGCAGCCCTAGATTCGATTACGGAACGATGATCGTGGTATTGACAATGATCGCAGTTATTGCGATTATCACGATTATCGATGCGTCGTACATTACTAATTAATACAGTAGCCAAACAAATTTATGTCCATTATTTATTTAAAATATCCTAATGATTCAACAGGAACGACGGAAACATGGCCCTAAAACAACAAAAAGCTGCCCTTAAGCTGCTTTTTTATTTCTTTTTTTTTTTTTTTTTTACAAGAAAGTGCAAAAACATTAACCATTTTAAAGAGTGTACTTATATCTCTCAACAATACAATAAAATTTACACAGGTGGAATGAATTCCACTTTTCTGGAAACAAAGTGTCTTTAGAAATAAGACTTAACCAATATACCGTATTGGCCCAAATTTAAGCCAGCCCTGATTATAAGACGACTTCCTCTTTTTTAAGACTCAAGTTTGAAAAAAGACTTTTTGAACACCAAATTAATTTTTATTAGGGCTGTCAAAATTATCGCGTTAACGGCCAGTCATTATTTTTGTAATTAATCAGGTTAAAGTATTTGACGCAATTAACGCACATGCCCCGCCCAAACAGACTAAAATGACAGTACAGTGTAATGTCCGCTTGTTACTTGTTTTTTGGTGTTTGGCTCCCTCTGCTGGTGCTTGGGTCCAACTGATTTTATGGGTTAGTACCATGAGTGAGCATGGTGTAATTATGGACATCAACAATGGCGAGCTACTAGTTTATTTTTTGATTGAAATTTTTACAAATTTTAATAAAATGGAAACATTAAGAGGAGTTTTAATATAAAATTTCTAAACTTGTACTAACATTTATCTTTTAAGAACTACAAGTCTTTCTATCCATGGATCGCTTTAAGAGAATGTTAATAATGTTAATGCCATCTTGTTGATTTATTGTTATAATAAACAATTACAGTACTTATGTACCGTATGTTGAATGTAAATATCCGTCTTGTGTCTTATCTTTCCATTCCAACAATAATTTACGGAAAAATATGGCATATTTCATAGATGGTTTGAATTGTGATTAATTACGATTAATTAATTTTTAAGCTGTAATTAACTCGATTAAAAATTTTAATCGTTTGACAGCCCTAATTTTTATACAGAAAATAATCACAGTCCATCTGAAAAAAATGATTATAACAATATATTTGAGAGAAAAAGCATGTCATTTAGCCACATTCAAATCTTAATATCTGAACATTTAAATATGTAAACTAAAGTGCAATCACATTCGTATATGAATGGTTTGTTTACATTTCAAAAACCAGAAGCCAATCTATTGTGATAAAACAAAAAAAATTGCACTAACTGCATTAACCATCAAAGTGAAGTCTAACTGTAACTGTAGTCTTGAAACAAATCTGAATAAGGAAAAATATTGCAATAAAATAATGCAAACTGGTTAAACTAGTGCTGAGATCTGTCAAGACAGAACATCGCTTCAATGATATCTGGCGCCATCTAGCGTCGTGAATGGGGAGAGTAGCCGAGATCTGTCATAACATGTGGGGTGGCGTGGCTCAGTGGTAGAGCAGTTGTCCCCCCCAACACAGAGGTTGTGGGTTCAATTCTCCGCCCTGATGAACTCGCCTAAGTGTCCCTGAGCAAGATACTGAACCCCACGTTGCTCCTGGTGCTGCGTCACCAGTAGGTGGATGGCGAGATAGTGTAAAGCGCTTTGAGCGCCTTGAAAGGTGGAAAAGCGCTATATAAGTATAACACCATAACATCGCTTCAATGATATCTGGCGTCATGTAGCGTCGTGAATGGGTATAATGTCTAGACCGCGAATATAAGACGACCCCCTCTTTTTCAATCTTATTTCAATGCAAAAAACACCGTCTTATATTCGGGCCAATACGGTACTTTATTTTCACAGATTTCTGTACTATTTCACATGTTTGTAGTTTTACCGCTGTACTTAATCACGGTTTTACACGTTCTGCATATGAAATACACGCTAGCGAATTAGCTCATTAGCTTAGCGCTCGGTGCTAACTATTAACATCTCAAAAACAACAACAATAAAGGCTAAACATTACAGGAGGGTTCGTGTACTCACCTCTAATAGATGCACATGGGTCTTAGCAACACACTCTGGACATTTTTTAATTGAAATGCCTTAAAACTACTGCTGCACATCTGAAAGACAAGGAGCAACGAACTATCTCTTACTCAAAAAAATAACTTGAGAAGGGTCGCGCCTTCTGTCCCTGCCTGTCTCATACACAAATTTATTACCCAGTCTTTTAAAAAGGAGTAAATCTGTCTCTCAGTAACCACAGCATCCATCATAACGTGCAAGCGCCTGTTAACGGTGCCCGGGCGGCAGACGTGTCTTGAATTTCAGTCTGCTACGAGCGGCTGCCATAAAGTTATGAGGGGAAAATAATCATTTTTGAACCTTTATGAATCGTAATCGAATCGGCACTTGTCAAATTGCGATGCATGTAATAACCGATTTTTTGGAACTCCTCTACTGGGAAGGTGGCAGCTATGAACCTTGGTTTATTCGCCATCAACCCTCCCACTTCAAATGGATTGAACGTCCATCGCCATCAGCGAGTTAAGATGCCTGACCTTAGGACTGCGCTTGCGCTTGGCTTTGCGGGGGCTGCTGGCAGTTTGGAGAGTTTGAGGCCGCGCCAGTGGTGACGATGAAGGCAAACACACTGTGGCGTTGAGGGGGAGCTGCAACGGGATCAGGATGGACGACGTTCGGGGGAGAAGAGGTTTCACACGTGTCTCTGCATGGAGATTAAAATAAAAAGTCAAAATGTATTTTTGTCTTCATTTTATGTTTACGAACTCACCCGCACTTGCAGTGGCTTTGATAACAGGGAGTGTTGGCTGCTGTTAAAAAGACACTACGTCAACAACCTCCAACCGTGGAGTATTGAGACCAAACAGAGAAAAAAATTGGGCAACAAGAATAAAATAAAAATGATTATTATTTCCTAAATGTGTAGTTTAGTTGACGAGGTGCAAAGGGGGCTGGCACTGGGTTACATGCAGGATGCAAAGAGAAAGTTAACAACATTGCCGTTAGGCTATGTGTGTGCATCAGACCGTGTACACCTTATCCAGTGTGAGCCCTCGATTGGCCTCGGGTCGAATGGTCCAATAGGAAACTTTCCCGTCGGGCGACATCTTTCGGAGGAACATTTTGTGCAGGGAGAGGTTATGGCGGACAGAATTCTGCCAAGAAGGGAAAAAAAAATCTGTGAGGGTTTGTGCCAATCATAATAGAGTGTAAAGAAGCATTCACCACCTTCCAGCTGCGCCTGTTTTTGTCCCTGAAGAAGTCAAAGTTGTTCTGAAGCCACTCGTAGATCTGATTTAGTGTCATTAGGCCTTCCTTACTGCTGTTGATGGCAAACTGGATCATGGTCATGTAGGAGAAAGGGGGCTTTCCGGGCGCGGCGTCTTTTGGCCGGACGTCAGCAGTCTTGAGGGTCTGAAGATGAGAGGAACGGGACAAGTGTCATTAGTCGCATTTACGACTTTTCAATTATGTGGCTTTTTTCCCACCATTCTACGTATAAGGTGCAAGAACTTGCCTCAGTTGTCGATTTTTCTTCCACTGCACTGACTGCAGTCTGGTTCTTCTCATTGGGCTGGTCAACAGCAGGTCCCGGTTGCCAAGTGTCGCTCTTTTGCAACCATTGGATATTGGTGAGGCTGTCGTCAAAGCAGCTGTCATTCTCTTCCTTTTTCACTTAAAAATGTGCACAAAGAAAACAATCATTCTCACGGTTTTCCTTTTGGAACATTTTGGAAAATAACAAATTCCAACATTGTTGAACGGTGAGCGCCGCAGGTTGAGGCGCTTGCTGCTCCTCCGCGCTCCCCGGTAGGATGGCGTCTTTGGCGGTTTTGCTCGATTGTAAGCCGCCGCTCCAGCCAAGGAGGATGAACTTGGTGGGGCCTTGGGTGCCGCTCTCTTTGCTCTTAACAGTGAGCGCCTGGATGACGTTCCGTACCTCGGCCATCTCGGGAATGACCACCACCTGAGTGTCAGGTAACAGAGGGTGCTGCATGACGCGTACATCATCCGGGAAGTTCTGGGTAGCGGACGAGCTCCGTTGATCTTCTCGGGACGTCGAAGCATCCTGACTCGCAGGCGGGTCGCTCTGCTGAAAGGGAAGCTTTCGTCTTTTGAGGATCAGGGGTCTCCTTGGGCTACATCTCATGGTCAAGAAGAAGAATATGTCTCTCTAAGACGCTGGAGAAAGAGTTAACAACAGAGTTTACACGTGTAAGCATGACGATCTTGAAGAGTGAAGCGTCAATGGAACCATGGCTTCACCACCGAAGCGAATCTTTTTCATATTACATTGCATGTGTCAGATTACCCAGAACGCTTTAGTCCAGTTGAGCAAGACGTGCTTGACTGCTAAAGAGTAGAAAGGCTTTGAACAATATAGCTAATTTTATTCGTGGTTGTTTTAGAAGATCAGGAATCATCCCAATTGGACGGTTAACGTTAAAAAGAGCATCAATCATGCACACTTAACCGTTAAAGTCTCGAGTCTTCTCCTTCGAAGATGACTACGCTAACTCTGCAATGTAAGTGAATTTTAGGCCTCACCTTCACACTACGGCGGCGGCCGCGTCTCTTAGTATAGATTCCTTATCGCCACCGATAAAAAATGGATAGAAATTCGCTTTATTTTTCACTTTCTACTTTCATGACAAAAACGTCTTTTGAAATTTTGGCGCTGCGGTTGCTGCGGGTTAGCTTTGGTTTCCTGACTTGCCAACCGACCAATGGGTGTGCAGAAAGGAAAGGTGCTAGCCAATCGGATGTGAACTTGGAGGCAAAACCAGGAAGTATATTTTCCTTAAAAACTGAAGCTCAGACAAAAAGCAAAAAAAAAAAAAAAAAAAAAAAAAAGATTTCTCTATTTATATATTCAAACAGCGTGAAAAATGATTATATTAAGTGAATTAACTTTATATCATTTTCGTTTTTCCAACAAACATACTTTTGAATTTTGGCGCTGATTGGGGCACGGTCTAGTCATATGACTCGACAACATCCAATGGCAATTGGTCAGAAAAGATGTCTAACAGGAAGTGTACTGGCACAAAACCGCAGGGAACCGAAAAGTAAAGCAGAAAAAAGTAGGGGAAAGCTGTTAAATATACACAGTCTTCTCATGGGAACAAAATGAGATCTTGTTTGAGGTGAGTGAACTTTGCAATTGATCTAAAACACAACAGGAAGCGTGTTATTCGTGTGATCAAGTGTTGAACAAGGGTACCTCAAAGTGTAAACGAAAATTTCATTTCGAGGTTTATAATCACCTAAATAAACGTGACAGGGTCTCTTCTAAATGCCACGTAAAAACTCCAAAACTGCGAAGCCTTCCTTGCTGTTCGTCGAGCCGCCTCTGAGGAGCGCCAAACGTCCATCTGGTCCTGAGATCCGGGCTGCCTTGCATCCCAAAGTGTTCCTCACTAAGACACAAGCAAGCAGCAACCTCACTTCCTGGGTAATTTAACATTCATGTACACATTTTACATCATATAATTCATCTGATTGCTCTTTTTTTTTTTTTGTAAAAGGTAATCCCACAGTTTGACACATCGCTGGAGGGTGCGGTGCCACGGGCAAGACGCGTTCGAAGCACTAAGTGCCACTTGGGCACCAGCATCCAGGACACTTGCATCCAGTTGTCCAAGAAAACCACCAGCAAGTTCCCCTCGCTGACATTTCAATCAAACGGCCACCAGCATCCAGCAACGAAGATTCACAGAAGCCATGCTGCTGGCTCTGAAGGAATCCTGCCAAAACAGAAACTCGATGATTCCACGAAAGGAGCCTCCATCCCTGCACCACCTAAAGTGGACACTCCAAAAATTACACTAGAAGATGAGCGCACCCCTTCATCTTCTCCAGCACTCCGGTTCCTCGCCCGCCCGCCCACACCGCCTCGCTGTCAGCCGCCTGACATGCTGGTGCCCGACACGCCCGAGCAACACTACGGCCTGAAGGTGACATGGAGGAAGCGGTTGTGGTTTATGGCTTTGTTGGAGGAAAGAGGACAGCTGATGGAGTGCCACAAGTTCATCAACAGCAAAAGTTAGGATGTGATTTCCACTTGTTTTTGGACAATAATCCATCCATTCCCATTTATATTTTCTTATTCATTCAGGAGCGCTGGTGAGCACATTTTAACCAAGAATTCAAACTCATCTTCACCTTTATGGAAAATCTGGACTTTTAAAATATGAAAGAAAGCCTAAGCGGGAGTTTGTTTCATAAAACACCTGCACGGTTCATTCATGCTTTCACATGTTAACAAAATGATTGTATGACTAATGTCTTAGAGCAGGGGTCCCCAAACTACGGCTTCCACATTTGGTCCGGCCCCCTGAACGAACAAAAAAAAGGGGAAAAATAAATAAATATATTTTTTTTCTCCCAATAGTGTTATTTATTTCCTGGCTTTTTTCTGTGAAGAACCCAGACAGGGTTATTTGGTTATTATCTATTTAATTAATAGTGTTATTATTATATTATATTATATTATATTTACTTTTGTTCCGTGAAGAATCCAGAAAGGGTTATATGATTGTGGCTTTCAGAAAAACAATAAATCTTTACATTTTGGCACTCCTGCAATCGTCACACCTTTTCTGTTACAAACTGACCCCGGCCCCTCATCAGAGAAGGGAAAAGTTATGTGGCCCTCACAGGAAAAAGTTTGGGGACCCCTGTCTTAGAGACTCAAACGACCCCCCCCCCCCCCCCCCAAATGTATTATGTCATCTGAGGAATAAAACCAATTTGACTATAAACGGTGTCACTTTGATGTCAAAATGATGCATCGCAACGCGATTACGATAAGTGGTGACAGTAAAGTTTCGTTTACTTTGTCACCGAGAAAACAAACACGACGAAAACTCGCGCATACTAACAACATGCGGCTCCTCGTAGGCGTCCACCAGTCAGGCGAAGCCTAGCTGAGCAGTCAGCCAATGAGGGCGCACCTTGTTGGCACGTTTCGTAACTATGGACAAAGTTGCTCCTCGGTGAAAAAAAGGAACGCAGAAAGGTAGTCCTTAGCAACGGCGGATAAACATGAGTTATTACAGCCTCAGGTAAGAAGAAAACGCACCGCTCTCACTTTTCATAACTTTTTATGCGTTTTCTGAGCAAGAGGCGAGTCGCCAAGGTGACAGTGTTTTTATCAGGTGAAGAACGGAGCAGATCGTAACTTTTGAGGCGAGTCAAAAGACGACTTGGGCTAATGCTACGGGCTAACGTATATAACGTTACGTGGCGATCAGCAAATTTTAGGAACTTACGTTGATAAACCAAAAGCGTCCATCAATAAACACACAAATACCGTCTTGCGTGCATTGCATCGCCCTTGAACGAGTCGCTAAAAGGAAAGAAAGATACTTGATGCATGTTTGAACCCGCTCGCCCGATGTGCGGATCGAGTTTTCAACTGCATTCTTGTGAAGTAATGTCATCAAATAAGGTAAAAAAAACCCCTCTCCGATAAAAAAAAAACAAACTCTCCGAATAATCAACTTTAACGACTTGCACAAGGGCATTTTTGTTGTCATTGAGTTTAAAAGCGGGCCAAAGTGCATCATTCCCCCATTTAGTAGTCAGCATGGGGCAAGAAATTGATGTTTGGATCTTAAAAATGTATTATTTCATCGTGGCATTTGCGTATTACCCTTATATTGTTGCCGTGTGATTTGACATGATGACTGTGTATACAGATGCCACATACTTATTACTGCTTTTTTTCCATGCAATTACTCCCGCCGGTGAGCCCCATGCGTCCTCATCAGTTGACTTGTGTGTCACCTCGTCTCTGAAGACACATACATAAACACACATTCAGGTCTTTGGCGATTGTCACTCTTACAGAAACAGAAGGATGCTCGTCTCCTAGTAACAAGATATACATTTTGAGACGGCAAAAGTAATGAGCCATGTGTAAAAAAAAATGGAAAAAATGGATGTGATGGAAGTGAAAAAGTCTTATGAAAGTATACTTCCCTGGAGAGCACGCACACCTCGGGGTTTTCCCTCCTAATGGATTGCCGGTGCATCGCATGGATGTCATGGCAACCCTCCGCCACCTCTTGAGCCAGTCACTCCCCTTAGCACCGCACATTACGAGTTGGCATCACAGGAATGAGCGTCGTTTCAAGTCAGGATGGAATCTCGGCCCGTCTACAGTCGCTGGTCGTACAGGTTAGACGTGCAAATCTTTGTAGATCAGCTGTAGCTTTGGCTCTAAAACTGGGTCCGGAAATATTATTTAACTTAAATTTGAATTCACTTCTGAGCCGTCCACAGTGATCATTGAACAAAAACTTTCTGACAAAGAAATGCATTCCTAGACACATATAGAAATCTTCACTTTGCCAATTGAATGGCGGTTCGTTTGTGCTCCCTCGAATTGGAGAACTTTGACATCAACATGTTAAGACTAGGGTTGTTCCGATCATGTTTTTTTGCTCCTGATCTGATCCCGATCGTTTTAGTTTGAGTATCTGCCGATCCCGATATTTCCCGACCCGATTGCTTTTTTTTTTGCTCCCGATTCAATTCCAATCATTCCCGATAATTTTTCCCTTTCATATACATTTTGGCAATGCATTAAGAAAAAAATGAATAAAACTCTGACGAATATATGCGTTCAACATGCAGTACATAAGTACTGTATTTGTTTATTATGACAATAAATCCTCAAGATGGCATTTACATTATTAACATTCTTTCTGTGAGAGGGATCCATGAATAGAAAGACTTGTGACTTTGTATATTGTGACTAGATATTGCCATCTAGTGTATTTGTTGAGCTTTCAGTAAATTATACTGTAGCCATGCCCAAATGCATGATGGGAAGTGGAACCATGACTGTGCGTAGTGCTACCAGTTGATATATCTTCTCTGCGTTGGGAAATAACATAAGGTGTTACGAAAAGATCAATTGCTATCTTGCTACCCCACATAGCTTCCCATGATATATCTAATTGTAGGGAGAGGGATTGTAAGGCTTTAGCCAATTAAAAAAAGGCTCCAAAGGCTGTCAAAATTCACTCTACTCATTTTACGCTGCCTTTTATCCTTCCATATAGGAAAAACGTCGCCATTACAGATTGAGCACGACAATGCGTGAGTGGGTCGTGCAGTGCATGCATTAATTGCGTAAATATTTTAATGTGATACATTTTTTAAAAAATTAATTACCACCGTTATCGGGATACATTTGATAACCCTACCTTAAGCCTTAACGAAAGACTCTGGATGAGTGTAATACATTATGTCTGTAACTTTAAATACAATTAGAAAACGATTTAATTAAAAAAATATATACATATTTAAAAAAAAGGCATGGCCGATATTTTTTTGCCGATTCCGATACTTAAATGACGTGATCGGACCCGATCGATCGGGATATCTCTAGTTAAGACTATGTTAATTATGCTAATGCAAATTACAGAGAAACATTGCTGTCAGCACAATCACTACGGTTACAAAAGGCTGGTAAAATACGTATTGATGCACTACGGCGAACAAGAGTCGAGAATCGCCGCACTAAACTCTTTTCTCTCTACTTATCTCTTTGGCAAACTGCCCCTTTAAGGCCTTCCAGCGCCGCCAGCTTCGTGTCCAGTTCTACAACGACAAGGTAAACGCACCCCCAATTCACACCGTCACTGACACCTGCTGTGTGTCACTGGAAGATGAGCTACTTTAGTACAAGTCATTCAACGATGGCTTCTAAGCATTCAGACACACATGAAATATTTGTCATATGAAACAAGTAGACTTATTCCCACAGAAGAGCTCGCCCCAAAGTCCTCACTCCCTTGCTGTAGCCAAGCAACGCAAGGCCCTAGGTCCCCAACCGCGCCCCTGGGGCATTTAGTCCTGAACTTCTGGGAGTCGCACTCACTTGTCTGGTAGATTCAGAGACTTTTGTGAAAGCTATTTTATGGTTCTCAATCCATTCCCATCTCAGCAGTGGATTCGATGACCCCAACAGCATCATGCAACAGAAGCTAGAAAAACAGGTAGGCGGTGCTTCAACGTCAAGCTGTGAATCACTTTGGAGCGTCAGTCATCACCGGGCCTGTCGCAGAGGTCCTTGCTGGAGCAGAAGCAGCGGCGGAAGCGCCAGGAACCGCTAATGGTTCAGCCCAACACGGAGGCCCGGCCCCGGCGGACCCACACGCGGCAGGAGAAAGACCAGGCGCCGCCTGTGGATTCGCATCTCGTCAACACCAATGAAATCATCGTGGATGGTCAGACGGCAAAAGACCAGGAACGAAACTCTCAGATTGTAACTCGCGTTTTTGTACATTCTGTAGGTATTAGTGTTTCGACAGCCTACCACGGATCCAAATCTCCTAAAAAGGGCACAGAAGTTCAGATTGTGTCCGTGAATCAGTCCCAGGGCCACACTATAGCTAAGTCTAAGGCTCGCCCTCCCCCGCCTCCCTCCCCCAATGTGGCCGCAGGGGACGCGGCGAAGGCTGGAGACGCGGAGATCGTGCATCATCCCAAGACGGACATTCATGAACTATTGCGGAAACAAGGTGACGAAACAAGACTTTTTATTTTAAGAGTTGTTCGTGGAGTAAAAATGTCCTTGTCCAGGTTTGTCAGGCAGTATGAACTTTGATGAATCCAGTGAGGACAATGACGAAGAGCGGCCGGAATCCCCGACGCCCAACGAAGAGGCCACTAGGCCCGGCTCCGCCACCAGCACCAAGGGTCCAGTGAGTCGGCTCTCTGGTGAGGCTTGGCATCTTAAGTGCCGCATCTCACCAAATTTTACGCCCACTCTCTATAGGAGACAGTCGCCAGCAGCTCGCCCTTATCCAGGAGCTCGTCACACCTAGAAGTGTCCAACTTGGAGGAGTTCGTGTTACTTCCAGCTCCTCGCGGTACCACGGTTAGATGCCGCATCACACGTGACAACAAAGGCATGGACCGCAACTTCTACCCCACCTACTACATGCACATGGAGAAGGAGGACGGCAAAAAGGTAAGGCCATCTCACAACTGGTCTGAGACGTAGTCCTTGATTGATTTCCTCAATTTCCCCATCAGGTCTTCTTGTTGGCAGGGAGGAAGAGGAAGTATAGCAAGACAGCCCACTACCTCATTTCAGTAGACCCCACCGATCTCTCACGAGAGGGCGAGAGCTTCATTGGCAAACTGAGGTAATAATCGAAAGACCAACACTTGATACGTCAAGGTGTTTAAGGCGTTTCTCCATGCCAGGTCCAATCTTTTCGGCACTAAATTCACCGTGTACAACAACGGCGCCAACCCTTTCAAGAACCAACCCGCCACGGAGGGCAGCAGCACTCGACAGGAGCTTGCTGCCATCCACTATGTGAGTGACGGAAGAAAAAACAAGCGCCGTTCACCATCTCTCAGTCCTTCATAGGCCTTCTCCCTACTGCCTGCCAGGAAACCAACTTAATGGGGATCAAGGGCCCGCGCAAGATGACAGTTATCATACCGGGAATGGGTGACAACTTTGAGCGAGTGCCCGTGTGCCCCCACAATGTGAGTCATCACACTATGACAGTTTGTTACTATCAACAGCAAGGAGAGTTTGCTGGCTTTTACCGTAAAATGGCAGCCGAAATTTCACGCCGGGGTCCATGGTCGCTGCACTAGGTACACCAGGCCTGTGTGGTGATCCAACAAGGGTTCCCAGGTCTACACTGGGGAACCGTGATCGTGACTTCAAGGGCCTCTGGTGACTGAACCCAGGGCCTTGTGGTCAGGTAGTTGTGATGACCACACCAGAGATTTGTGGTCTCTGAACCAGTAAACGGTGGTCAAAGCACCAGTGGCGTGTGACTACAACACCACTGTTGAGTCTAATCAGCTAGTCTGGTATCCGTAAGTCGAGTACAAGAGGCAACTGTCAATTTGGTTGATGTTCCATCCATAAGTGGATTTTATGGGGGGCAGGCCCCCCCGGTGTCCGAAAAGTGTCATTGCATGTAATTGACTTTCCTATATATTAGGGCTGTCAAAATTATCGCGTTAACGGGCGGTAATTAATTTTTTAATCACATTAAAATATTTGACGCAATTAACGTACATGCCCCGCTCAAACAGATTAAAATGACAGCACAGTGCAATGCCAACTTGTTACTTGTGTTTTTTTTGGATTTTGTCGCCCTCTGCTGGCGCTTGGGTGCGACTGATTTTATGGGCTTATACCCATAAGCATTGTGTAATTATTGACATCAACCATGGCGGGCTACTAGTTTATTTTTTGATTGAAAATTTTACAAATTTTATTAAAACGAAAACATTAAGAGGGGTTTTAATATAAAATTTCTATAACTTGTACTAACATTTATCTTTTAAAAACTACAAGTCTTTCTATCCATGGATCGCTTTAACAGAATGTTAATAATGTTAATGCCATCTTGATTTATTGTTACAATAAACAAATACAGTACTTACATTTGGTGTGTGTATCAAATACTTGTTCTCCCCACTGTATGTACCCTATGTTGAATGTATATATATCCATCTTGTGTCTTATCTTTCCATTCCAACAATAATTTACAGAATATGGCATATTTTACAGATGGTTTGAATTGCGATTAATTACGAATAATTAGTTTTTAAGCTGTAATTAACTCGATTAAAAATTTTAATAGTTTGACAGCCCTACTAATATATATATAAAGTTGAAAAGCAATAAAACTGCACAAAAATGGATAAAATGAACAAAAATATATATTTCTATAATGGGTCAAAATTATTTTTTGAGCACCTTATTCGGTCATTTGCTTTGCATATAATTGAAAAAAATTTTTTGAAAAAAAATTTTTTTAATGATTTTTTTCTTGAACCAAAAAATTTTTTTGCACTGAAGCAACTTTTTGGGGGATTGAATGATTTAAATACAAATGTCCTAATCATAATATGGCCCAAACACAAAAAGGACTGCTTCAAAGAAAACGTTTTCGATGAAAAATTGTGTTCAAATGCAAATTTTTCAATCTCAAATATTTTTTTGCCTTCAAAAACTTTTTCTATGATTGAGTTTTCTTTTTTTGATTGAAGTGTTTTTAAAATCTATATTTTTTTGAAGCAACTTATTTTTTGTCCGAATAATTAAAAACAAAATTCATTCAATCTGCAATTGGCTGGCAACCAGTTCAGGGTGTGCCCTGCCTACTGCCCGTAGATAGCTGAGATAGGCTCCAGCACCTCCGCGACCCTCGTGAGGAAAAGCGGCATGGAAAATGAATGAATGTTCTAGCCAAAATTTGGCCCAAAAACAAATCAACATTATAAAAAAAAAAAAAATCTAAGAAAAATAGCTTTCACACGCATTTTTTTGTTTGAAATGTATTTTTGCATTCTAATGCATTTTTTAAAATTGAAGCGACATTTTTTTGGGTTGAATAATCAAGACACAAATCTACCTCCATATGGCTCCGCCCAGGGGATACAATTTTTGACTGGGGTAACTATATTGGCACGACACCGGCGAGCGTACCATATTCAATGGATGACCATCTTGGCGAAAAGTATTGCCTAAGCAGCCTGATTTAGAATTCCCCTCAAGAATGATGGGAAACAAAAAAAAATGTCAAAGTATTATAAATATTCTTGTAATTTTATTGCTGACACTGCATTTCGGGGTCATCAACATGTTGTGCCGCCCTACCCCAAAAGTCAAACTCCGCCTATGGTTCCGTCCCCCGCCCTCCCCCCCAACTTGTCATCTCAGGAGCAGGAGAGCCTGCTGAGCCGCTGGGAGAGTCACTCCATGGACAGCCTGATCGAGCTTCACAACAAGGCGCCGGCGTGGAACGACGACACGCAGTCCTACGTGCTCAACTTCTACGGACGCGTCACTCACGCCTCCGTCAAGAACTTCCAGATCGTCCACGACGACGACCGTAAGTATCCGAGATCCCAGACAGATGTCTTCATCCTCTGCTTGCCGAGCGACCCTTTATTTCTCCCGCTTCAGCCGATTATATCGTGATGCAGTCTGGCCGAGTGGCAGAGGACATCTTCACGCTGGACTACAACTACCCCATGTGCGCCCTGCAGGCTTTCGCCATCTGTTTATCCAGCTTCGACCACAAAATGGCCTGCGGATGAATCGGACTCCGCCAATTAGCGGGTGGACATCGACTTCAAGACTCCACTTGCTCACTTGGGGAGCAATGCCGCTCTCAGGAAAAACTGCCTCACCCTACATCTTCAATCATTATCCTTTTGTATTGAAAGTGCATTGTTCTTACCTTTTGCGTTTTGTGAATAGCTTTTATGACTTGTTGACATGCATGCAAACTTGCACATATTATACGTACTGTAATTAAAAAAACAAGATCAGAAAAATCACATTTTTGTCTTCCCTGTCCAAAAAAAACAAACAGAAAATCCTTTTTAGCAACAGCTATTTTAATAGATTTGTTCCTTCACAAAAACAAAACTGTAGTGTAAGGAAAATATACTTTTTAACTAAAGTGCAATTTTGTAGTGTGAACATAAACATCACATTAAAGGGAATATTTATGCACAAATTGAAACTAGCAATCCCACAATAGCTTACCCATTTTTAAAAACAAAGGGTCATTATTTTTGTTTGGTAAATGACTTGAATAAAATGGAACCTTAAAAGGGCCTGAACAAGTTTTCTTTGCCATGACTTTCTAACTAAGTCCTGACAGAACAGATCACTCCAGGTGACTTCAGAGCTCGACAATGCCATCCAGATCTTTGTACCTGATGAGGTAGGACGGGTAACACTGGCTGCTGTTGTAAATGGCAAACTTAGTTGGATTGGACTCGCAGTTCACGCAGGTGTCGTAGAAATCTATTATGCACTCGGGCGGGGGCGGGGTGTGGTGGTAGTACACCCTCCCCACAAGGACTTTGGCCAGGAACATGTGGCGCAGCCCGTCGGGCGGCGTCCTGACAGCAAACACGTGGGACACACTGGCAGAGGGTGAGAAGTAAGTAACATAACCCAAGGACCTTCCGTCGGTGCGGGTCACGCGTGGGTCGAAGTTGTTGCGGCAAATGCTCTCAGCCGCCTCCATGGAAGTACCGTGGAAAAGGTGACGCTCCACACAGACGTCTAAATCGGCGTACTTTGCCACCATGGACTTCTTCTTCCTACCAAAGCAGAATGTGGCAGGATGACCATTTGAAAGTATCTGTCATAGGTATGATTAAAGGCAAGAGCGGCAGATGTTTTGTACCTTTGGTAATTGTCCCAATGCAGGAAGTTTTGGACCTGCTGGATGACGACGATATCCACCTTAGTCTCAGGCAGGCTATCGTAAAAAAATTTCTGGACTTTGAAGAAGGCCTCTGTGCCGACCGGAACGTCCACTAGGCAACTGTCCGCCTCCACACCCAGACGCCAAAAGGGGGTTATTAACGTGTCTTCCATCGGAACCATGCTGAACTTGGGATCGACAACAGCCTGGAGGGGCTCCATCTGGCCTCCTGTCCTGTATATGAGGTGTTGAAGAGCCATCAACCTAAAATAAAGCACTTAACCAGCCCGGTTACTAAAGTTGCACCGATACCAGTATCGGCAGGGGGCGCCAATCCGGCCCGAATTGGTGGTATCGGTATCGACGAGTACCAACATTTAGGGCGCCGATACCATCTACTGGCATCACTTGAGCGCAAATGAGCTGTCCTCCCCAAGTGAGCTAACTTCCCAAATCCCGATTCATGACATCTGTAGGTCTTTGTCTCGAAATTACCAAACGAAAATAACACCTTCGTCCTTAATATTATGAATGTTCACTACATTGCATATCCGCGATGTTACGCTCCTTTTCTAACATGGCATTCACAAACGATTAGCATGCGTAAGCTTACGCCCACTGTTTTAGTACCGATGAGATCAGAAAGATTAACGTATTTCAAATTCGTCCTGTTTATGAAAGTCGATTGTCATTTGCTGGTGTTGTGCAGTAATGAGCAGAAGTGACTTCTGTTACCAAAACACTCAAGCGGCGCAGCGCGCACACTAGATATCATCAGATAGCAATCTAGATGTCCTATGTTAGATCCCATGCTAACTCTCGTGCGCACACACTAGATATCATCAAATAGCAACCTAGATGTGCTACATTAAATCCCATGCCATTAGCTGCGTGAGCCCAGAGCGACGCGTAGTCCATATAGTACATTGATGAATTAGAAACCGCCATGACTGAATGGAAGTTAAGCAGGCCAAATCAATCCATACCAGTGCCTATAGATAATGCTGCAAATACTGTTAATTCAGCACGTTACAGATGGACTCGGATGTTTTGCTAATATGGTAAATATAGCTGCTGAGAGAGCTGCAGCAATCAGCAGTGTGCCCCACTTTACAAACAGTAAAGATTGTTGTTGAGGTAATTATCGAGGTTTGATTGATTAAATATTTGCTTGATTGATTGAATATTTGCTTGTGCTCATATATACCATAAATAATACATATTGCCATATTTTCCTTACTAATATAACCAGTAAATGATTATTGCTTGCTATACCAGGTTGTAGTATAATGCTTAAGTGTTACAAAGAGTAAAAGAGGGTCGGGATGACAACTGCCTTGCTTCATGGCCGCATCATTGCGTAACTAGACCTTCCGAGGCATCTTCAGCACCTGGCGTCTGGACTTTCGTCTAGACCTTCGAGGACAATTTTCCATCCGAGGACATCTTCCATGGCCGCAGCGTTGCATAACTGAAGTGTCTGGGTCATTTTGAATGTTTACATGATTGTTTACATGAGCCCTTGCCTACACACGTGTATTTACTTAGTTCCACCTACATGCACACAGATATCCAATCGAAAACCACATGGGTGTCTCCAGCTTGCTCTCCCCCTCCCTTAGGGCGACACCCATTTTAGGACAAACCCCTAAATAAAATACCAAGGAGGATTTTTTTCTTTAGATCAATTTTGGTGACTGTCACTAGTCACACTTTTGCTCTCCTTGGCCAAGAAAACTGAGTATCTTCTCTCCTTATTTTGGGGTAATTTTACAATGTCTACCTAAGGATCTATTTTTGAACTTGACAATTGTTCTCAACACTTACAGTAAATACAAAATTTCTTCAGATCAGTAAGAAGTAAGCACATAGATATTATGCACTAAAATGCTTGTTTATATTATGGCACTGTTATTTTTGCTTGTTAGAGAGGAAAAAAAAAAAAAAAAAAACAGTTGTATTTTCTGTTTCAGAGCATTGTAACTAATTGTATCGAAAATCGTACAAAGCCTTGACTTAACTGTATCGTTGCATCCCTTATACGTATAATATATTATATATATATATATATATATAAAATATTCTTCTTTTGCAAACAGAGTGGTATCGGCCGATACTGCACAGCCAGGTATCTGTATCAGTAGCGGGCCCAAAAAATGGTATCGGTGAAACACTACCGGTTACTCACTTGAGGTGCGGGTGAAGGCTTGCGATTGAACGATATAAGGGTCGAATGCGGATGTCCCTAACGAAGCCCGACTGGACGTTGCACTGCGTCATGGTGATGAAGTCCACCCTGTACACTCGCGAATCCACCGTGAAGGAGCACTCCACCTCCTTGGTGGCCATTTTGGCCCGGAGTAGTTCAGACACCTCCTGAAAACATCAACGTCTTTACATCTGTTGCAATACTGTAACTGAGTAAGAAAACAAAATTGATAACCCGGAACCTCAGACGTGGTAGGTAGAAAATGAACAAAAACCTCGTTGTACTCCACCCAATCATTATAGTCGTCCCACCAGTAGATTCGCCACACTGCGGGAAAATACGGGTTCCAGAGCCGATTCTCAGAGTTGTACAGTCGCCTGGCAGAAGTGTAGACGTAGTAATCCACGATCTCCATGTCTTCCAGATTCAGGGTGAAAACAACGCGGCTGCCGAGGAACGTTAGAGACCACACCGCCGACATAAACCAGTAATCGGCGCGCAAGAATCAGACTTACCCATGCTTGAGCATGACGGTCTCCTGGTTGACATTGCAGTACATTCGTTCCAGTAGCCGTTGGGCGCTGGACTTGAGGAACACCCAGCTGTCCGTGATGCTGTTATACAGTTGCCAGAAGAATGGGTACGGCGTGTGGTGCATCCCGCACGAGTCAGAACGAGGGCAGAGGCCGAGCAGGAATTCGTCGCAGATATCCACATGGTCATTCCTCCAAATGTGATAGGAAGAGACCGGAGCCACGTCCGCGGCTTGGGGGGTTGGCAGTGGAGGCAGGAATCTCGCGGAAGCATTGTGGGCTGCAGACCAGGTAGAGCCTTCGTCGTCGGGTGGGTACTTGGGGGCGATTTGATGACTGAGGCGGTCGGGCGTCACCGTCGCGGTGACCTTCACCTGCGTGGGCAGGAGCCTGGAACTGGACTGATATGCCCACGGGGGGGTGTCCTGGGAGGATCCAGTACCTGGAGGTACCGTGTTTTCCATCCCCTGCATTTGCAAATCATTACGGCGCATCATCTGAAAAATTTGCATATCAATTAAAATTTTTAGAAGAAAAAGGCTCTCACCCCAGAAGTTTACTTACGATCACACGGGGAACATCAATCACACACACAGAGTACAATGCTCTGACGTGGCAAAGCTATTATCATACCGTAAGAAAAAAAGCAGGCTTAACAGGCAAAAAATAACGATCAAAAATTAAATGTTACATTGTACCTTTTGAAGGATAGCTTTGCCCTTGAGAGTGCCTCCCTCCCTCGCCCCAGGATGTACGTAGACAGCTGTGTGACTTATGAATTTTCAATTAAACTTTTACAATAATAAAGCTTAACTCATTTTCTCCCAAAAACGTATAAATAAGTTCTATTTTTGTTTCGGTGTCCCAAAGACGTATTTATGTCTTTTACGTGTTTTTTTTCTTTTCTTTTTTTTAAAAAGAAACATCTCTGGGTTCTGATTCAATTTAGCTCCAAAGCACAGAGCTTAAAATCCATTTTAAAGCAATAAAACTGGCCACTGGATGGCAGTAGCGCATTTGGTAAGCCACGTAACTCGATTCAACGCCAACGAACGGCTGGGCCGCTCGGCCGGGGCGGTGATGGAAGACGACCGAACGGAGAACAACCTAGAGGACGCCCGGGATGCCAGGTGTTGGGACGACCGAGCGGAACGACCGGGACCACCAGTGCAGCGGACGATGCCGTCGAGTCCGTGCTGTTCGCCGAGCAGACCCCGCAGAGCCAGGTGGCGATGAGGGAAAAGTTTACCCGGCTGTCGCGGCGACAACAGCGTCATCTCTCAGCTAGTTATGTGTAAATAAATTGTTACTTTGCTATCAAAGCTCTATTTGCCTTGTTGTTTATGCTATTTTGTAAAAGGAAAACATTGATTCAGATGTCCGGGATGTAACTAAAGCAAAAAATAGCTGTGTAAAGTCAAAGTTATGTTTGAAATGTATGCTTTCACAAAAAGCTCATTTCCCCTATTTTTCATCAGAAATTGGAAAATTGCTCAAACTAAGCTATTTTCAAATGCCGATTTCTACAGAATGGAAAAAGGTATGAACTAACTTTTTTCCTGCTGAAAAAAGAGAGTCTAATCTTTCTTTCGGTGGGTTCCATGTTTATATAGCAATAGAATAGAGTTTTCTGTGGGCCTTGAAAAATCAGTCAAAATCCAGTCAAACGGCCGGGAGCAAACGGCCTTGCTCCGGTGAAAATGGCTGGGAGTGAGTGAGTTATGCTTCTCACATGTTGATATAAAGCTTATGTTGGGAAGCAATTCCTTGACATAAAAAAATTAAAATACTCTTCAAATTCAACCAATCAAATTTATTTCTATAGGCCTTTACAAAAACCTGAAAGGCCCTCAAAGTGCTTTAAAACAAAGTCAAACATGGTTCATGATAGATAAAAGGAAGGAAAGTACTATACTATGTATGACATGAAAAACAAAACAACGCATCACGAAAGTCAAAATAGCAAATAAAACAGATAAAATACGAAAACATTAAAACCATTGAGAAATAAAACCGGGCTACCCTAGTCAGGGGGAAAAAGCCAGTCTAAAAAAGTGCGTCTTTAACCGAGATTTAAAAAGGCCTAGATTTCAGGGGCTCTTAACAAACTCTGGAATGACATCCCTGCAAGAGTAAAAACAACAACTATTCATTCATTCACTGCCAAAGACAAGATAGACGTTTGATTCACTTTGATAGGGAAGGTTGGCAGGGATCGAATCGGCGCCCCAGTCAAAGTGGATTGGACGTCTATCATCGTCAATGGCAGCCACTGAGTTCGTATTTCAGGAATAAATGCTTTTTCTGAGCGCAAAAGGGTGATTCTCCAAATTTGGTGATCTGGCTCCCTCCTGTGGTCAATAAAAGTACTGTAACTCACCTAAAATTGAAAATTTCAATTCCAGTTTAAAAAATCCCAGAGATTTCTGGTACTCCAAGTAGTCCCAAGTAAATGGCCGATTTGGCGTCTATTCGCTGCCATCCCTCCCACGTCTAATACTGATAAACTCATTCCAATTCACAGCAGAAGGATGAAAAGATCTTGTTTTTTTCTTTTTATGACTTGTTTTGTAGAATGATTTCCTGACCCGTGTAATGATAAATGTTGTATCGCCATTTCGTGTGATCGTCATCGTGAGCCTTTCATCGCCAATCGTATCGTGTTGTATCCAGATTTTCCTACTCCTAATGCAAAGTCTGCAAAAATACTTTTTTTTCGTTAGGACCATAGGCGGAGTTTGACTTTTGGGGCGGGGGGCACAACATGTTGATCACCCCAAAACGCAGTGTCAGCAATAACATTAATTTACAAAAATATTTATAATAATAAGTTGACAATGAGCGTTTTTGTTCCCCATCATTCTTGAGGGGAATTCTAAATCAGGCTGCTTAGGCAATACTTAAATAAAATAAAAAAATGTGTTTAAATGTAAAAATAAATTTGAAAATTAAAAAAAGATGCAGGTGAAAGCTATTTTTCTTTGATTAATTTTTAAGTTTTTTCTTTGATTGAGGTCAATTTTTTTTTGGATTGAAGCAACTTTTTGATTGATGTAATGTAGATTTGTGTTTGGGTCAGATTTTGACTAGGACATTTCTCTTATTATTATTCAATCAAAAAATAAGTTGCTTAAAGAAATAGATTTTCAAAAAGAAAAAAACTTAAAAAAAAGAAAAATTTCAATCATAGAAAAAAGTTTTTGAATGCGAAAAAAGATTTGAGAAAAATTTGCATTTGAACACTTAATTTTAAATTGAAAAAGTTTTCTTTGATTGAAGCCATCCTTTTTGTGTTTGGGCAATATTATGATTAGGACATTTGTGTCTAAATCATTCAATCCCCCCAAAAGTTGCTTCAATCAAAATGTATATTTTCAACACTTCAATCAAAAAAAAAAATGTGTTTGGATGCAAAAATAAATTTGAAACAAAAAAAAAAAAAAAATGCATGTCAATTTTTCTTTGATTCATTTTTAAGTTTTTTCTTTGAAGTTAAGTTTTTTTTTGATTGAAGCAACTTTTTGATTAAAGTAATGTCGATTTGTGTTTGGGTCACATTTTGGCTTTGACATTTTTCTTATTATAATTCAATCAAAAAAATAAGTTGCTTAAAAAATATAGATTTTCAAAAAGAAAAAAACACTTTAAAAAAAGAAAACTTTCAATCATAGAAAAATTATTTGAGAAAAATTTGCATTTGAACACTTAATTTTAAATTGAAAAAGTTTTCTTTGATTGAAGCAATCCTTTTTGTGTTTGGGCAATATTATGATACGGACATTTGTGTCTAAATCATTCCATCCCCCCAAAAGTTGCTTCAATCAAAAAAAATATTTTCAATTAGAGAAAAAAATGTTTTAAATGTTTTTTACTCTAATTTATATATATACACTTTATATTAAATGCAAAGCAAATGACTGTCTAAGGTGCTCGAAAAATAATTTCGACCTGTTATAAAAAAATGTTTTTCTGTTCATTTCTTTCATTTTTGTTGCGGTTTTCTTACTTTACAACTTATATTTCAATATATAGGAAAGTCAATTACATGCAATGACCCCCCCTTAAAATCCGCTTATGGTTAGGACACAGTCGAATCACACATGAAAGGAGAAAAACACCTGGTCGAATGAAATAAAATTCGTTTTTTATTGTTCCAACATGTTTTTGTCTTAATGATATTTTTAAGGTCTTACAAATATCTTAAAAAGCATTAAATTTCACTTTCAAAACGGTGCGAGAACCCTGCTGATAAAAATACGACTGGATTGAAATATTTGTTGTTTTTAAACGCTGTTCGCAATGGTAGTACACGGTGTAAAAAAATTGAAATATGTGACGTTTAGCTTTCGGGAGGGATGTGTGAGGCTCCAAAATATGAAAAGCATGACTCTTTTGTTACGGTATATGAAAGTACGTAGTCCGATTTACGTTACAGGCCTACAGAGTCGTTCTACCGATGTGCATTTGTTTTGTCAAAAACCTACAAAACACATCAAAGAGAGTCAAGCAGACGTCATTTACTTTGTATTTCAGCTAGTTTGCGGGTCGAGTATTCATTTGCAATGAGCAGACACTCGGCTAATTGATTGGAAAAAGTTACCTACCCCAGCGTGAAGAGTGTCTATTGACACTCGAGCAATTGAAGGTTGTAATGAAGATGGACGACGATGAACAATACTTAAGCAAGATGGTTCCCAGTTTGCTTTGAAGTACACAAATGTTGCCTGAATAAAAGTAGCTTTGAACATTTAGGAGGATTATATATATATATATATATATATATGTTTTTTTTTTTTTTTAAACTTATTGCCATGAATAATGATTATACATTTATAATGAGAACTGTTTTTATTTTTTTGTTGTGTGTCATTGTGAAAGACATTTATTTTTTTAAAAATTGTTGTCAAAATGTGAAAAGACAAATGTCACACTTTATAACAAAGACGAAGCAAGTTTTTTAAATTGTTTATTGCTTAAAAAAAATGATTGAACTTCATGCAGCCTTTTTATACAACAATAGTTCTCCCAAAACAATTTCTTCATTCTTCGTCAAGCTGTCAGTCTTTCTCACGTACACAAAATGTAGCGTTACTTGCGCTTTTTTTAATCGGATTGGTTGCCCTCTCGGGGGCTTGCCGAGATCTCGCCGAAAACGTCCTCGTCCTCGAGCATGCTCTGAAAGCAGGGCGTGAAATTAAACAGATTGCAATTAAACCAGTTATTTACAGTTGTGGTCAAAAGTTTACATACACTTGTGAAGAACATAATGTCATGGCTCTCTTGAGTTTCCAGTTATTTCTACAACTCTGCTTTTTCTCCGATAGAGTGATTGGAACAGATACTTCCTTGTCACAAAAAACATTCATGAAGTTTGGTTCTTTTATGACTTTATGATGGGTTAACAGAAAAAGCGATCAAATCTGCTGGGTCAAAAATATACAAACGGCAACACGAATTAGCAATTTCTTGTGAGTGATTATTGACTTGAACAATCATTGACTTGAACAAGTCAGGAAAGTCACTTGGAGCCATTTCAAAGCAGCTGCAGGTCCCAAGAGCAACAGTGCAAACAATTGTTTGTAAGTATAAAGTGCATGGCACTGTTTTGTCACTGCCACGATCAGGAAGAAAACGCAAGCTATCACCTGCTGCTGAGAGAAAATTGGTCAGGAGGGTGAAGATTCAACCGAGAATCATCAAAAAGCAGATCTGCCAAGAATTAGAAGCTGCTGGAACACAGGTGTCAGTGTACACAGTCAAGCGTGTTTTGCATCTCCGTGGACTGAGAGGCTGCCGTGCAAGAAGGAAGCCCTTGCTCCAAAAGCGGCACCTTAAGGCTCGACTGAAGTTTGCTGCTGATCACATGGACAAAGATAAGACCTTCTGGAGGAAAGTTCTGTGGTCAGACGAAACAAAAATCGAGCTGTTTGGCCACAATGCCCAGCAATATGTTTGGAGGAGAAAAGGTGAGGCCTTTAACCCCAAGTACACCATGCCTACCGTCAAGCACGGTGGTGGCTGTTTTGAACTGGAACTGGTGCTTTACAGAGAGTAAATGGGATCATGAAGAAGGAGGATTACCTTCAAATTCTTCAAGATAACCTAACGTCATCAGCCCGAAGATTGGGTCTTGGGCGCAGTTGGGTGTTCCAACAGGACAATGACCCCAAACACACATCAAAAGTGGTAATGGAATGGCTAAATCAGGCTAGAATTAAGGTTTTCGAATGGCCTTCCCAAAGTCCTGACTTAAACCCCATTGAGAACTTGTGGACAATGCTGAGGAAACAAGTCCATGTCAGAAAGCCTGTCAAGAGGAGTGGTCAAAGATTCAACCAGAAGCTTGTGGATGGCTACCAAAAGCGCCTAATTGAAGTGAAAATGGCCAAGGGACACGTTACTGAATATTAGCGCTGCTGTATGTATATTTTTGACCCAGCAGATTTGATCACTTTTTTCTGTTCACCCATAATAAAGTCATAAAAGAACCAAACTTCATGAATGTTTTTTTGTGACAAAGAAGTATCTGTTCCAATCACTCTATCGGAGAAAAATCAGAGTTGTAAAAATAACTGGAAACTCAAGAGAGCCATGACATTATGTTCTTCACAAGTGTATGTAAACTTTTGACCACAACTGTACATCACAAACGTTTCCATACCGTCAGATTATTGATTCCCTCTGAAAAGGCTCCGATCTGCCTCATCGCACCTTCGGAGTCGTCCATCTGACCCGAGACAAACGTGTTAACGGCGAGAGAATGACAGTATTAGGAAAAGACGGGCGAGAAACGGTCCCACCTGTTCTAACTGCTCCAGTTGGTCCTCGGGGTCCGGCCGGAGCCGCTCGCCCACGTCCATCGGGCACACGTACTCGCTGACGTCGTCGTGTCGTTTCTTTCGGAGCGTTCCGAAACCTCCGAATGACAGACGTCTCGGCTGCCGGACGCAAAGAGGAAAAAAAACGCAGGTTTAAAACCTTGAAGGCGATAGACGTCCAAGGGTAGCATTCTCTGCCAACCCCTCGCAGTTCAAACGGATTGGACGTCTACTAGTGATAAACTCACTCAAACATCTCCTGTCCCACCTTGACTTTGGCGGCGGCGGTGAGCACAACATAGTCGGGGTTTTCCAGACATTCCTGCTTGAGCTTCTGCGCCTCTGCTCCCACCAGCAGGTGGAAATGCGTGGCCAGGTGGCGCCGGAGCAGCGTTTTCCCTGGCGGGATGTTGAGCAGCAGAGCCAACGCGTCCACCGTGAAACGCGGCTCTAGAACCTGGCGGTTGGGAAAATCAGCGTTACCGTCCGGATGGTAGCCACCTTCTAAACATCCTCACCATGAGACCGCCGTGCACGCCGCTGCCTCTGAGGTTGGGCGCGTACTCCGCCAGGTCCACGGAGCGCAGCCACTCCATTACTCGGTGGTTACTCCACTGGATCACGTCAGAGGGTCGCGTTTGTTTCTGAATACGGAGAGGAAGGATTGTCAATGGCGCGGCATCCTGACATTCGCCGACCGATCGATTAACCTCGTCTGTAGGGCGGCGTCGCAAGCAGTCGGCACGGAAGGAGTGCAGACGCAGAACCTGCACGGCTCGCTTGATGCTCAGGTGGTGGAGAACGCTGCCCACCTTCAGGGACAGAAGCTCCTCCTAAAACACAGAGAGCACCGTTATGTCATCTTGAAAAATGTTTTGCGATATACTATATTGTCGGTTCTCAAAGTGCGGTACGAGTGCTACCAGTGGTATATGGGCTCGTGTATACGGGGCGCCGTTTGTAAAGCAGCACATGCTCAAAATTACGACAACATTTTCTCACATTTAGCGCCAGACAGTGTTTAAAACGTGGTGTGAAATTTTTAGAGTCACTTTTTTTGCACATTTACAACATTGTTTAGCAACTTAAATATTTATTTTTAAATAAGAAGTTTTGGACCTGATTGCTTAAAACTAAATATTTAATTCAAATCTTAAATTTATATTCTATGTCCTAAATGCTAAATCTGGAAACGATTGGAACTAAATATTTAGCTTAATATGCAAATTCACATGACTGGAGAATAAAAGCTGGTGGAGCAGCTCAGACTGCCTGTTTACGTTGCTTGAAAATACACCAGATGGTAATATTTAGTCACAATATACAAAGTCACATTTATCCTTTAAGAATTACAAGTCTTTCTATCCGTGGATCCCTCTCACAGAAAGAATGTTAATAATGTAAATGCCATCTTGAGGATTTATTGTCATAATAAACAAATACAGTACTTACGGACTGTATGTTGAATGTATATATTTGTCCGAGTTTTATTTATTTTTTTCTTAATGCATTGCCAAAATGTATAAGATCGGGAAACATTATTGGGAATGATTGGAATTGAATCAGGAGTAAAAAAAAAAAAAAGCAATCAGATCGGGAAATATCGGGATCGGCAGATACTCAAACTAAAACGATCGGGATCGGATCGGGAGCAAAAAAACCATGATCGGAACAACCCTACTAGGTAGCATTGATCATAATCAGTACACTCCAACAACTGTACACAATGACAACCAGGGGACAATCGCTCTTGCCAAAAATCCTGTTAACAGACAGAGATTCAAGCACGTAGACATAAAATATCATTTTATTAGATCTATTGTGATTTAGGGAAGAGTAACATTGTCCAACGGATGACATGTTAGCTGATATCATGACAAAACCTGAAACAAAGTTAAAATTGAAGAAGTTTGACAGTGTTATTTTTGGAATTTGAAAGTCATTTGTCTGTTAAAAAGGGCATCAACATGAGAACAAGTGCGGGTGTTGACAAAAATGTTGGGAGAAATGTTTTGTATTCATAAATGTGTCCTCAGTTGCTGTTGAAATAATGTTCCTATTTTCCTTTGCAATTTTGGCAAAGACTATTTTATAAAGGTGCACGATAATATCGGTTACAGATCATTTTCGGCTGATAATGGCAATTATGACGTCACATCGATAATAGAGATTTAAAAAAATTCAATGGATAATTCTATACTTTATTTAGCCTTCAAATGCGTGCAACCGACACAGTTTTGTCGAATTCTGGGCCGGCACCCCAACCCCTCCTAAAGGTATTTTGTGTGCAATTAAGTAATTAATTTGTAAGCATTATGAATATTAATTAATATACAATGATTTGACGATGGAATTTACTACTTGCTCACATTTGATTTGGAAAAAGTAGCAATAAATAGTATTTTTGCACAGTAACATTTCCTCTTTTTTCTAATTTAAATGTGCATATATGTATATCGGTTATCGGCTTGACATTATCGGTTATCGGCTGGAAGGAGGAGGTGATTATTGGTTATCGGTATCGGTTGAAAAATGCACTACCGTGCATCACTACTATTTTACTGTTTTTTCTTTTGTTTTTTCGCATACCGAATGGATGGGATTCATTTTTACCCTTGGTTTGGCTGTGAAACTTTGGACCATGTTCATGTATCAAAAAAAAAAAAAAAAAAGCTCAAATAAAAAGATGTATACAAAAAAAAAAAAAGTGAAGACGTGTGCGTGTTATTCTGACCACAGTCATGTAGTGCAGCATACGCGCGTCCACACGGGCCTCGTCGAACTGACTCTTGTACTGCGGCAGGCCGACGTCGTCCAGCCAGCCTGGAACACGTACGCGGTACAATCGGCATCCCATAACGCTCACCCGCGTGTCTCCAAAACGGTCGTCCACTCACGAGTGACCCAGTTGTGGTCCAGTTTGCCTTTGAGGACGTCTTCTTGGGAGTGGAGTGATCGGAGGGCGAGCTGGAGCTTTTTCCTGTGGAGAGGATGCTTCATGCCTAGTTCCTAGAAGACAAAAACCAGGGTTGAAAATGGATTCACTTTGTCATCCACCTGCGCTAACCTTCTCCAGTTCTTGCTGCGATGCCTGCAGCAAGCTCTGCCCCGACTGGATCCAGTTGTGACCCGGCGCGGCGTACAAGCCCAGGCCTTGCTCGTGAAGCCACTCGCAAACGTCCTCCCGGCTCCATTGCGAGAAAGGGACGTCCGAGGCGTCGGCGGGAGAGCCGGACCAGCCCAGGCGAGGCCCGGCCGTAGCCCGGACTCCGCCGCGTCGGAACTCGGCTTCGTCGTCGGAGTTTAAGGACGTGGAGTGGCTTCTTTTCAGTCTAGGGAAAAGAGAGCGTTAAAGAGGAGACGATTGGACGCGAGCGGATCGGCGACGTACCTGCCCAAGAACTTTCTCAAGCCTTTAGACTTTTTCTTGCTCTCGGGCGGCGAGTGTTCCGGGACTTTGCGCTCCGTCTCCACTGCGACGACACGTAAAATGCGCGTCACTAGACTTATTTCCCAAATCAAAAAAACAGATCAGAAATATTTGACTCACCGAGGTTTGGCGTGCTGTTTGTGCGTTTGCCTCCTCGCAGTTTGAATAATCCTCGACCCAAGGAGGCGCGGACCCGCTTGGCACCGAATGAGTCTTCGCTAGCCAAAGTTCTACTCTTGCTCTTTGCCTTAAAAGGGAAGCAAAGAAGTCATTTGAAAACACGAGTCGGGATGCGGTTCTCACTCGAACAAAGGCGCCAAATGAGCTCACCTGCTCGTCGGAGTTGCTTGGAGTCATCTCGGACGATCTAAAAATCATAACATCACAGCGAATGAGTTAAAAACTGCATTATCTATTTACTTGGTTTGTCTTTGTACTTTGTTCATGTGCTACTTAAAGTACTTTGAGAAGGATATGATGCCAATCACCACTTTTATTTTACCGTATCAATCCATGGAAGAAACATTTATTCATCATGATGAAATGAGCATTTTATACAGCAGCCTTTAAAAGAAAAGTCACAATTGCTTTGTTTTCTCCTGGATTATTGTAAATTGAAGAAGTTGTCAGATCATATTATTAGCGTACATATTGTCAGTTTACGGTAATGTTTTAAACTACCAATGTGCTATGCGTGTGCTGTGTTTCACCAGTCAGTAAAATGACATTTCTGTACACGACCTCTGTTTTCTTGTATTCTTCTATTTATTGGTGCTAAAATTAGGGTGCGCGTTATTCACGGGTACAATAATTTCCCCTAGATTTTACAAGTAAATTTGGGGTGCGCGTTATACACGGGTGCGCCTTATATTCGGGAAATTACGGTAGGTCATGGATACCTACCTCCTGACCATTGCTGAATTGTATTTTTTTTTTTTTTTGTTACTGTCGTGTTTTCTCCGATATTTCAGATGATAAATAATCGATCCACACAAAGAAAAGTTGAAAAAAAAAAAACGTTTAAGAGGGTAAATATTTAAAAAAGAAAATCTCGAGTACTCCTTGATGTCTGCGATTTCTGCATTGCAACCCTTGTTATAGTACCGTGTTTCACCCATAAAATCCCCCAAAACTCCGGTTGTGGACATTCAGTGTCTTGACACTCGGTGAGACATGCTACATGAGTTTTTGGATCGAGAGAAGGTAAGTCCACGATGACATCTCGTTAAAATCCTGGTGTCTTTAATTATGCTCTCTCACTCTCTCACCTCGAGTTAGGGTTTATGGGTTTAAAACATTTTTTTTCAAAATGCTCTCCTGTTCAAAATTTTTCTGTCCCCAGAAAATTGAGATTTTAAGCTTTCCAATCATGTATCACATATGCATATAGAACAGTTTTGAAATTTGGCCAAATTGGGGGTCTCAGCATAGGCGGAGTTTGACTTTTGGGCAGGGGGGGGCACAACATGTTGATGACCCCGGAACGCAGTGTCAGCAATAAAATTAACTTACAAGAATATTTATAATAATAAATTGACAATGAGCTTTTTTTTTTGTTTCCCATCATTCTTGAGGGGAATTCTAAATCCGGCTGCTTAGGCAATACTTTTTGCCAAGATCGCCATCCACTGAATATAATACGCCCGCCGGTGTCGTGCCAATGTAGTTACCCCAGTCAAAATTTGTATACCCTGGGCGGAGCCATATGGAGGAAGATTTGTGTTTTTATTATTCAATCAAAAAAAGTTGCTTCAATGAAAACAAGTTGCTTCAATCAAAATATATATTTTCAACCATAAAAATTTTGCTTCAATGAAAAAAAAAAAAAAAAAGTGTTTGAATGCAAAAATAAATTTGAAACTCAAAAACACAGAAAAATGCATGTGAAAGCTATTTTTCTTTGATTGATTGATTTTTTTTTTTTTTTTGATTGAAGTCATTTTTTTTTTTTTATTGAAGCAACTTTTTTTGATTGAAGTAATGTTGATTTGTGTTTGGGCACGTATTTGCTAGGACATTTTTGTCTTTATTATTCAATCAAAAAATAAGTTGCTTCAAAAAAAATATAGATTTTCAAAAATAAAATCACTTCAATCAAAAAAAAAAGAGAAAAATTTCAATCAAAAAAAAAGTTTTTGAATGCGAAAAAATATTTGAGATTGAAATTTTTGCATTTGAACACTTTTTCATTGAAAAGTTTTCTTTGATTGAAGCAATCGTTTTTGTGTTTGGGCCATATTATGATTAGGACATTTGTGTGTAGATCATTCAATCCCCCCCAAAAAGTTGATTCAATCAAAAAAAAAAATTTTTAAATCATTTTTAATTTTTTTTTTTTTTTGTGGAAAATTTTTGCAAAGCAAATGACGGTCTAAAGTGCTCGAAAAATAATTTTGACCCATTCAAAAAAATATTTTTTTGTTCATTTCATTCATTTTTGTGTCAGTTTTATTGCTTTACAAATTTTATATTCATAGACAAGTGAATTACATGCAGTGAAACTTTTAGGCCACCAGGGGCTCCCCTGGCTCCCTTTTAAAATCAGCTTATGGGGTCTCAGAGCAGAACTTCAAGTCACCGAGTGTTTTTCGCCATATGTATCATTTTTGTTTGTGTGATGATAGTTAAAAATACTACAACAACCATTAAAAATTAAGATAGAAATGATAATACTATGGAAGAATAATACTGATGAATATTATTTAAGGTATTATTAGTATTCATTAGAAGAGGGGAAAAAAAGGCCACATCTAGTACCTCTGAGCCACCTGCAGCTTTCGCTCTCGGTCCAGTTCCTTCACCTCCTCAAGCACCGCGATACCCGGACTAGACTGCAGCGAGGATGAGGAATGTAAACAGGATGACACGAGCGCATATTTCCCCAAAAGCGACGGATTCATAATGATTGTGGATTTCTAATTGACGTAATAAGGAAGTGTGCCCCGGGACGGCGTGTGACGGCGGGGTTGTGTTTACCTCCGCGGAGATCCTTCCTGTCTCGCCCTCAGACACCAGCCTGACCTCATCTGGGATGTCGGCGTAGTCGTCCTCTTTCGTTGTCTCTGAGGGGACAAACCCAAATATATTGGGACGCGTTGCCCCAAACCGCTCTCCGTACTTTAGTCCGCTTTCTACCTTTGAGTTTTTCCGGAACGTGAGTTCTCTCCAACTCTTTTATCCTTTGCTCCTAGTGAGAAAAAAAAAAAAAAAAAACGTGAGTAACTTTATCATGTTGATACCCGGAGGTTTGTTTTTGCTCACCTTTTCGTCGTTGGCTGACATGAGAGAGTCCAACAGCGTCTTCATTTGGGATATCTCGGCATCTGGCGGGTATGCAAACACATGGCGACGTGAGCCCGGTTACCATTTCACGTTTGTTTGAGTGTTCAGCAGCCAATCTAATCACAGCAGCTCCGTGCAAATATTCTTACTGGCGTCGAAACAATTCGAGGAGATTAACAAATAGCGGAAGGTCGAATAGAATGCAAATAACTGCGAGGATGTGTTGAGGATTAATAAGAAAAAAAAGGAAGTCTAGTAGCCTCTGTGTGAACTTGACCCAGTTCATTGCTGTGTAATTGCTAAGACTGAGACAAAATGGATGGAATCTGTGCAAAATTCAATGTTTTTTTCTACTAATCCAGGCTTCCTCAAGAATTTTCTGTTGTATTTTTGCCGTTATGAACTCATTGCCTGACAACACTGGTAACGCGTTACTGTCATCTGATTACTTTCTTTCAGTAACGAGCAATCTAACGCGTTCATTTTTCCAAGCCAGTAATCCGATTAAAGTTAGTTTCCCGAGTGCCTGTGCGTTACTATTTTGTTTTTGCCCCATAATGTATGTAGAATGAAGAATACTGTAGTCATGTACAAAGAGCATTTGAATAGAAAATATTGCTCTGGAGTTTGGGAGTGACATCACATCTCACGTTTTCTCATCGGGGGAAAAAAAAACGGGTCACGTGTATTACGATGCTGTTTGAGCGCCGTCTGCCACGGCGGTCAACAACATAGCATTCTGACGAGGTAGCGAGGCTAACAGTGAAAGGCAGGATATATACCGCAAATGGATGCCTTTGCTCACTGGAAATACGGCCATTACTTCATATTTCTGTCCAGTAAAGATCACAAAAATATCTCCGTGCGTTGCAAACTTTGCGCTGGCTCAAAAAGACTGTCAGCCGCTAAAAACTCTACATTCAATTCAACAAGGAAGCACTTGGAATTGCAGCATGACGCGACAAAACTCGAAACAAAGCCTACAGGTAACAAGACAGCCAGCACTTCTACAGTTTATAACAGCCTTTACGTACGGCAAAACATATTGAAGACTACGAAACAAAACTCAAAAGTTTGGACACACCTCATCATTTTTGCGTTTTATATATTTACACTACTATTGTAAATCCTCTCTGAATACATGAAAACTATGAACGAACATGTGGAATGGCAAAAAAAAAGTGAAATAACTGAAAACAGGTTTTATATTCTACATTCTTCAAAGTATCCACCTTTGAGGTGTCGCCAAACTTTTGGCCAATACTCTACATATACATATAAAACTGTTCAAGCTCAGTTGTTTTTGGTTACGTTTGAAAGCTTAGGTTTACAGAAATTCTAAACATCCATCTTGCCTCCACAGGTGTAATTTTGGCTTAGCAAAGCAAAAGATAGTCTCATAGGTGCTAGTCACATGATCTGCTCGAAAAATGATTTTGACCCATTATGAAATACGTTTTAGGATTCTTGTTCATTTCATTAATTTTTGTTGTTTGTTTTATTGCTTTCCAACTTTTATAGACGATATTTTACCAGCTAGGTATTTATTTAAGTAAATTGGATGTTCAGAATTTTTGACATTAAGCTTTATCTTGGAGTTAGCGGGTGTTTATTTAGTCGTTGGAGTTGATTTGAACAAATTCCGTGCAGTTTGTCAGTCATTTGTTAGTTTCGGGGCTCCGGAGTGGCTAAGGTAGCGAGTCAATGGTGGTTGAAATCAACCCCATCGACTAATTAAACCCCCGCTAACTCAAAGATTAAGCCTTATGTGAAAATTTCAATTACATGTGATGACATTTTTCTGTTGTTATTTTTCTGTTGAGGCAGCAAAAGGAGAAAAATTGGTAAAAAGTAGCTGATAAGTTACTTTTAAAGTAACTTAGTTACTTTGATAATAAAGTAATCAGTAAAGTAACTAAATTACTTTTTTGAGGTGTAATCAGTAATTAAATTACTTTTTTAAGTAATCTGTGACGACACTGCTGATAACGATAGACATCCGATTCGTTTAAAGAGGGCGGATTGGCTTTGAATGCTCATGTTTTGAAGGCCATTGTCGGCGCTCCACGTCCATTCGTTTTGACTTGGGAGGGGTGAATGAACCTTTGTTCATTGCAGGATATGTTTGTAATATGCAGTGGGTTATGTGGTCAAAGGTTACATGGGTCAAAATGAATTTCATGATAACTTCATAATGGTTTAGCCAATTTAACTCAAATTAGATAGGCGATATGGTAAGAAGGCAAAGGTCAGAGATACGGCGGTGCTTTGAATTTGGCTGCTTAGGTCTCTCAGGTCTTCATTCGTCCCTCCCGGTCAAAGCGGATTGGACGTCTAACCCCATCGAAGGCAACCAATGCGTTTACGTGAATACAAGACAACACCAGACCTCTCTGTCCCGCCTCCTTCGCCCTTGGTCTGCTCTCGTCCTTCAACCTTCTAAGCTCCGCCTCTCGCTCCTCCAACTCCTGCTGCAGCAGCTGCAGCTCTTCCTGCGCCCCAATTAATCAAAGTCACAAACCGAGCGTCCGTTCCGAAGCGATCTAACTGTGGCGTTAGCATGTGAGACCGGTGTCAGAAGTGGAAGCGCTTACATCCACAGTGGAAAAAAGGCAGGGAAAGCGGTGAGGAGCAAGCAGCGGGTTTAGAAGATCACAAAACGATGAGGAAGAAGAAGAAGACCGGGAACGCAAACCTTCACCTCGATTGCCGCCGTCCGCTTTGGAGGCTTCACGGGACATTAGTAGCCGAGAAATACGTTAAGAGAAGAAGATGGACGAAAAGCCGTCAGTCAGGACACGAGGGTACGAGAACTTGGGAAAAAAAAACTCACTTTGCAAGCTTTAGTTTTCCTGTCACACTGCAGTCGCTCGCTCTCAATTTCAGCTACGCGCAAACGTAGCGCGCTCACTTCCTGGTACAAGTCCTGCAAAGGAGAAAGCTGTGATTTCCCCAGGAAACAGCTGCCGGGGGTTCTTTCTAGTCACGTGATCCACGCAGAGTGCGATGGACCTCGGCGACTCTCAAAACAATGGCCGGGGAGGATGCCGGAGATCCTACCTCATTATCTCTGTGATCTCGCTCCACCGTGCTCAGTTTCAGCTTCAGTCCCGATAGCTCTGTCATTAACTCCAGCTTTTGGGTCTCCAGTGCCGAGCGGGTCAGCAGCTCCTTGGGAACGGGATGCAAACGCTCGTCGTATTGGGACTAACCTTCCAGCGGGGTCTCGTTCATACCTTTTGTAGCAGCTCCTCGGTGGCGCAGAGCTTCTCCCGGTGCCGCTCCAGGCAGTTATCCAGGTCTCGGATCTTCTCGCCTTGCACTTCAACTTGGTCTGTCAGGACGCTGACCTTCAGACCGTCGTGATAAAATGGGAGAGGATTTCAAGATCTAGATGTATTGTTTCCAAAATGGTTCTTTAGCTAAACGCACATTAACCCAGTTCAAATTGATTGGTCATGTAGTGTCGTCAATGGAACTTAAATCTGAATATTCACAGCCACTCCTCCCAGTTTAAGTGAATTGTCAATGTCAATAACAGGCAGTGCGAGCCAAGCAGACAAACCTGGAGGATTAGACACTCTTTGTCACTCTCCAGTCGGGTTAAGCGCTCTTGGTAGACCGCCTCCGAGCTGTGGCCATTTGTCTGCAACATGGAAGATTCTTTTTATTAATTAAAAGACCATTTTACATTGTAGAAACTGGAATAAATCCATAAGCGGATTTTAAGGGGGGGGGCAGGGGGGCCCCCCCCGTGGTGGCCGAAAAGTGTCATTGCATGTAAATGACTTTCCTATAAATATAAAAGTTGTAAAGCAATAAAACAGAAACAAAAATGAATGAAATGAACAAAACAAAAAAAATTATAATGGGTCAAAATTATTTTTCGAACAGATCATGTGATTAGCAACTTAGACGGTCATTTGCTTTCATATAAATTTCAGCAAAAAAATAAAAAATAAAAAAATTATATATATATATATATATATATATATATATATATATATATATATATATATATATATATATATATATTTTTTTTTTTTTTCAAATTATTTTTTTTCTTTGATTGAAAATATATTTTTGGGGGGGATTAAATGATTTAGACACAAATGTCCAACCCGTAAAATGGCCCAAACACAATAAGGATTGCTTCAATCAAAGAAAACTTTTTCGATGAAAAATTAAGTGTCCAAACGCAAATTTTTCAATCGCAAATATTTTTTCACATTCAAAAACTTACTGTCATTGAAATTTTTCTTTTTTTTTTTTGATTGAAGTGATTTTTCTTTTTGAAAATATATATTTTTTTGAAGCAACTTATTTTTTTTTGATTGAATAATGACAAAAATGTCATAGCCAAAATGTGGCCCAAACAACATTACTTTATCATCAAAAAAGTTGCTTCAATTAAAAAAAAAAAAAAACTTGACTTCAATCAAAAAAAAAACAAAACAAAAAAAAAACAAACAAAAAGAGCTTTTAGTTTCACATTTATTTTTCCATTCAAATACTTTTTTTTTTTTTTTTTTTTTTACTTTTTTACCCTTTTTTGGTTGAAGTGACTTCTTTTGGTTGAAAATATGTATTTTGATTGAAGCAACTTTTTTTAAAATTGAATAATAAAGACACAAATCTACCTCCATATGGCTCCGCCTAGGGGATAAAATTTTTGACTGGGGTAACTACATTGGCACGACACCGGCAGGCGTACCATATTCAATGGATGACGATCTTGGCGAAAAGTATTGCCTAAGCAGCCGGATTTAGAATTCCCCTCATGAATGATGGGAGACAAAAAAAAAAAAACACTCATTGTCAACTTATTATTATAAATATTTAATCATGTTTTTTCATTCTATTGATGCCAATGTACTTGGATTCCATTGACGCCTATGTAAGTTGATACCATTGACGTCAATGGAAGTCCAATTTTTTTCCCATTCATTTTCAATGGCAAAAAAAACACAATATCCCCAAATCAACAGGAAATGACCAGTTATCAATAGGACGTGTACCCCAAATGTCCCCGATTGCATTGACGCTTATGGAGGGTGCTGCCACTGACGGACATGGACGTCCAATTCTCCCAATCATTTCTAATGGCGTTTACTTTGTTTAATGCCATTGACTGGCATTATTGTCCATTCTATTGATAGACCTGAGTGGGGCTAAGATCTGTATTTCCACAGCAGGGGTCGCGTTAACCGAATATTTTCCGTCGTTGACCGTTTTTTAAAAACGGTGACGGAAAAGACTGAAGTCCGTCCGTCATTTTGACAGGTTGCAATTCACACCCCAGACCACAGGGTGGCGAGTGAGCATATTAATTAGCTATTGTCTCTTTCAATGCATGACGTCGTTGGCTATTCTGTCAGAATATTGTAGCGTCACCGGGTCTGGCGGCAGTGTAGGTTCACTATTCTCTTCCCCTCACTATCCACTCGCTCTCGCTATATGATTGGCCGAAGAGTCGAAATGCTCTCCCGTGATTGGCCGAAGAGTCGAAATGCTCTCCGTGAAATGCCTGTTTAAAAATGTTCCCGTTGTTACTTCTTGCGTTCGCTTAAAAGTGCTCATTTAATCGATGGATGGAAAAATTGATGGATGATACTACACACAGAGCGTATTATTAACAAATGCTAAAGTTGTATTTTCATATAGCGAGAATAAGGAACGTCACTGACAAGCGCAGGCCCCCGCGAGTGGATAGTGAGGGGAATAGGATAGTGCGCCTACAGCGGCACCGTGATTGACACATCAACGCGAGGTTCTTATTGGTGCACCTGGTGTGCCAGCGCGTCATCCAATTGGTGGACTAGATTGCCGCCTGTGTATAGACCCCAATCACATGACGTCACAACTCCGCCCCCCTGACTGGAGCCACCATATTGTCCGTCAGCCCGTCGTGTTTAGACATTACCGCTACGTACATGCCTCCTATTACGGCGTGTTTTTCTGCTCGTTAACATTAATAATCAAAATGGTGAAGGCGTGTGTGGCGGTTGGTTGCAGTAACAGAAGATAGACGGAGAGACTTAAGTTCTACCGTATTCTGAGAGACCCGAAGAGGAGAGCGAGATGGACTGCTGTAATTCGACAAGAAATCTGGGCACCAAACGATCACCACAGACTATGTAGTAGTCATTTCATATCTGGTAAGATGCATTTAATATATATTTAGAAGATTTTGGGCTGACAACCACAATTAAGATCATTGTGTGACGTTGGTGATTGGGGTCTATATAGTTGCCTCTTTTTCTTTGGGGGTGGAGTTGTTGTTTTGTTGGTGTTGTTAGCGGTAAGTAGAGTAAAAAGAGGGAGAGTAAAAAGAGGGAGAAAAATACGACTTCCGTGTCTAATTTTTCGCCGCCAAGCAAGCGTTACAATATTAATTAAAAATGAATGAAAACTAAATACTATTGAATATGTCATCATGTTATCATTTTAAAAATTGAAGTGACAGGTAAAAATAGATTATGACCGGATTTTTATGACCCTGTCAGTCAAAATGACAGACAACGAAAATGTCTAGCGCAACCTCTGCTCCGCAGAGGAAAGACCCAGGTGTAATTTCTCCCGAAATTGCAGTTTCTAGTTATAAATATTCTTGTAAGTTAATTTTTTTGCTGACATTGCGTTCCGGGGTCATCAACATGTTGTGTCCCCCCTGCCCCAAAAGTCAAACTCCGCCTATGAATAAATCCATGCACCTGTCATAAAGTGCAAGTACATCCCAAGTTAACTCATCAACTGCCATTGACGGCAATAGACGTCCAATCTCTTTTTCCAAGTTCAAATGGATCTACATTTCAAGAGTCTTAATTTCCTTTTTAAAAGCCACATGATTAGACATCTATCTCTGTCACTCATTGGCAGTGAAAGAGTTGAAAAGCTCCTAGAACTGCTGACTTATATATCTACACTGGAGTCACTGCCATAATTGTAGTCACTTTGACAAGACAACCATAAAGAAAGAAGAAGAACAGCACGAGCTTGTTGGTTGGAAACTTTTCCCTTCCATGTCTGGAAGCGCCATCAGTCGCTCTGCACGTCAAAGCGCTACTTTTAACGAGGCAAGGGTCTCCTAGAGTCTGCTCAGCGTCTCCGCCGCCTAGTTTGGACATCCGTGTCAAGCTCTGGGTAGTGTCCAGATAAGCCCAGACATATTTGCCATCAATGGCGCCACCAGGGAGTGGCCACGGCCACCCCCTATAAATTTGTTGGCCACCCCACTTGCCAGTACTGTATATCGTTAGATTGTTGTAGCATCAGTTATGCATTTCATCCTAAATGCACAGCCAGGCAAGCCGCTGGTTCTTACCTTCACAGTAGTCCCCCCGCCCCGCCCCCGCTGCTGTCGCGCGTTTCGACAGCAACGGTTGAGTGCGTGCGACAAGGTAGCACAATTCGATGGGCAGCTTATTTCGGTGAAGTAAAGCGAGAAGACGGAGAAGACTACAAGTAAGTATATAAGTCAGAATACCTTTGTAAAAGAAGGGGAAGTATGCGCCATCGTAACAAGTGCTTTTTAGAGCTAAATTGTGCTGTTACACACCTGTTAGAGCAGCTTTTTGACGTGGTTTCGACTTGTGTAACTGAGTTACGTAGCTAACGCTAGGTGCTGCTGGTCAATTTTCAGACGATGAAATGATTTTAAGAAGAAAAATTAGCACTGGAGGAGAGAAAGAAACGACAGGGGAGCAACAGACGCTTAGTGAGGAGGAGAAATTGTGCAAAATAGCACTTTTTTTAGCACACAGTTTTTCTAAGCTCAAGTTAATCAAAACTGCCTTGAGAAGTACCATGACTGATGAGCGTTTAAACAATTTGGGGGTGCTAAGTGTCCAAACACGAAGGGCTAGGGCCATAAATCTTGAAGACTTTGTGGATGCGTTTGCCAAAAAACATAGCAACAGGCGAATAAAACTGTTCTGAAGCATACTGATAGCCTGCTCATCAAAATCAGAGAATATTGATCCTATTGGCAAGCTCTTTTTGTTATTTTTTTGCTCAGTATATTTGTTCAGACAATTCAGTAATTATTTTTGCGTGACATTAAAGAACGATAGGAGTGTATGTTGCACATTAAGTATAGCCTGGTAATCTGTTGATCCCTGTTGCGAAGTACATTTTATGTTCTGTTCATTCAGTAATAATTATTTTTGTGTCACATTAACAGTGTGTTGGGAAATATCCAGTTAAGATATGATTGCCTCTGTACTTGCTTTTATTTTTATCTGCCAGCCCCAGTAATTATTTTGTTTTGTTAAATGTACGCCTTATGCCTAATGTATACATAACACAATAAAACAGAATAGTTGTGGAACTCAAAATCTTGACTGGACAGTTAGGGAATATGCACATTGAATCATTAGTAACATCAAATATTACACAATACACCAAAGTATATCAGTAGTTGTGTCCTTAAGTCTTTCTGGTAGTTTTCCCCTGACCTTTTTACTGCAATAATATAATGAAAACCTGAAATTATGGCTTTTAGTTTTGGTGTGCCACCCCAAGATTTTAAGTGGCCCCATCGGGCCACCCCTATGAAAAATTTCTGGAGGTGCCACTGTTTACCATTCGTCCTTGCAGCCACTCGGCCAGACCCTCGGCGGTGGAGTCGGGGATCTGGCAGCGCAGGTTGTCCCTCTCTTCGTTGTCCATGAGCTCCAGAGCTGCGCGCAGGTCCTCCAGCAGGTGCAGGACACGCAAGCCGCCCAGAAACGGCGACGTGGGCGACTGGCAGTCGAACAGACCGTTGGAGTAGTCCATAGCTTTAGACCCTGAGGCGACAAAGAGTAATCGCTTTGTATTGTTTTACTCTGACAGTTGCGAACAGCCATTCATTGGTCCCACCGGGCCAAACGCGACTGGATGTCTAGTGAAGTCAATGGCAGGCAATACATTCATGTTAAACCCGACGATACATTCTGAAGGGACATTTTTGGGGGAAGGGGCCTTTCTTATGTGATCTTTCCTCCCATTGGAAAGGTCTGCGGAAAAAAAAGTGAAGCCGACGCTCCAAAGTGCCAATGCTTGAAAAATCATTAGCACGCGTCACACTGCTGAACAATGGAAACTTTTTTTTTTTTTTTTTTGCAAGGAAGCCATCCAGTAGCAGGAACAGCAACGTTATTCCAAAACTCAAATTCAGAAGGGCTCGCATTTCATAGAAGGTAGGAGCGGAATGAGAGGGGGATGTTTTCCCAGCATGCACTGCAATTATTTCCAGATGTGCACCCCCTTAATTCCTACCTGCGATGATCCCGTCCATTTGCTCCAAGGCGGCTGCCAACATCTCGCTGGCATCGGACATCATCTTCTCCTCTAATCACCTGGCAGGGAAGACGAAAATCACTTGTAGACAAGACCTACCAGAAGAACTATTTCCAACTTGGATGGAGCGGAAATGGGCGTAATGAAACATCAATTAAAATTTTCCCAGGAATAGTGTGAGCACAACTAAGGTGAGGACAGAAGAACTCCTTGTTCACTAAGAAGGGGTCAGTGTAAGCTTGACATCATTTCCTGCGTCGTTTGCACAAAACAAGAAGCCCGTTACAAAGACGTCAGCTTTTCGGTGTAAAATGTTCTCTCTCTGTAGGTATTTCCGCAGGATGACGGAAAAGCGCTCATCACAGCGGGGTGGTAGCTCTATTTGGTCAGCTGCTAGCCCCAGCATAGACACAAAGAGCAAAATAAAAGGGATCCCTCGAAAATACAAATGTTTGAGATATCATATGATAAGCATGCACAGAACTAAAGACTGATTCAACTTTTGAGTTTATCCCTTACTTTATAGGGCACTCAGAATAAACATTAATTATCTGGGTCTTTGAAATAAGACCCAGATAGTGTTATTCTGTTTTTTTTTTTTTTTTTTGGAATGGGATTTCTTTGGCGCGCCACACAGCCTGAACCGTTTGACCGATCGGCACCGTTCGAATATCGAAACGACGGGAATTTTCACGCGACGCAGGGAATTTTTCGAACGACCCCGAAAATTTTTCCGTTCATCCGTAAACAAGCTCTGGGGGGGGTTATTTTCAAAATTTATCTAGTCCTACAATTTTTGACCAAATCACAATTTGGACATCAAAAAATCTGGGACGGTGAGGGGCATAAAAGTTTACGGATCCCCGGAAATTTGCCCCAAATTTTCCCATTCATTTTTAATGGGATGCAACGTTGGTTCAAATTTCCCATTCACTTCCAATGGAACTTACAGTGCATTGATGCAATTGACGGCCATGTTGAATCTATTGATGCCAATGTACTTGGATTCCACTGACATATATGTAAGTCGATGCCACTGACGGCCATGGACGTCCAAATTTCTTATTCATTTTCAATAGCAAAAAAATTAATGTCCCCAAATCAACAGGAAATGACCAGATATCAATAGGACGTGTCCCCCAAATGTCCCAGATTCCATTGACGCATATGGAAGTCAATGCCATTGACGGCCATGGACGTCCAAATTTCCCATTCATTTTCAATGGCATTTACTTTGTTTAATGCCATTGACGGCCATGTTTGTCAATTCTATTGATGCCAATGTACATAGATTCCAATGATGCAACTGTAAGTCGATGCCATTGACGACCACTGACGTCCAAATTACCCATTCATTTTCAATGGCAAAAAACAAATATCCCCAAATCAACAGTAAATTACCAGAAATGACTTGGACAAGCCACCCCAAATGTCCCCAAATGATCTGATATGACCAGGATACGCCCCCTAAATGTCCCCAAATGACCTGATATGACTAGAACACGCCCCCCAAATGTCCCCAAATAACCTGATATGACCAGGATGTGTCCCCCAAATGTCCCAAAATCAACAGGAAGCGACCTGATATTATCCCCAAAATGTCCCCAAACCAACCTGGGCGGGGCTAAGGTCTGTATCTCCACACAGTAAAGACCCAGAGTAATTTCTTTAGAAATGGCAGTTTCTAGTTGTAATTGTAATGTTACAAAAAAACAAACAATACATATGAATCTCTATAGACAAAAGTATTGTTGTGTTATTTACAAAAGCAAACAATTATTTAGATGTAAAAAAAAAAAAACCCCACAAAATCAATACCTTATGAATTCAGAGTGATTTAATACCGTATTTTTCAGACTATAAGTCGCAGTTTTTGTCATAGTTTGGCTGGGGGTGCGACTTATGTGTGAAATTATTAACACATTATGATATCATTTCACATGTTATTTTGGAGTTTTGGAGTGACACTGATTTGTTTGGTGAACTTGTTAGCATGTTCTTTATGCTATAGTTATCTGAATAACTCTTAATAGCTATATTACGTTAACTTACCAGCCATGTTCGCATTTCGTTATTCATTAATCATGTAACATTATCACACTGTACACTTATTCAGCATGTTGTTCTCTATTGTATTTTTATATGAAATTGCCTTTCAAGACGACATATCTGTTCTATGTGTTGGATTTGATCAAGTAAATTTCCCCCCAAAATGTGACTTATATTCCGGTGCGACTTATATGTGTTTTTTTCCTCTTCGTTGGGCATTTTATGGCTGGCGCGACTTACACTCAGGTGCGACTTATAGTCCGAAAAATACGGTAATAATAATTTCAAAAAAGAAAATCAGCTAAATGAATAGAATTGTCCCGCTCCCTATGTTAACTGCTCACACAAGCTTCTCCATTTTGCTTGGTTTAACTCCCTAATAAACATCTTGTGTTGGGATATGCCATGTGATCTTATATCATATTATGACATAGAGAAAAATATTGCTCCGAGGAGGTTGAGCGAGGGTTGATAGCACACAGCGGGTCTCTTCGACCCACCCTACGCACATTCCTGAGAAGGTTAACGCTCCCAAACTCCCAAAAGTGACTGGTACCAACGGCCCCGCTGACTTTTTAGACCCTCATCCCTTCTGCCTTTCTCACCAACTAAAATAAAGCACACCTCTTATGTTGGATCGGAATGCATTGGAGCCCCGGACAAGAAACACAGATGTTAGATTCCTACGAGGCATCCAATGACTGCAATACCAATCATCGGTTGTAAAATTTAAACAAGTGTCTGCGCTCCGTTTACATTCTAAACAACGGTCCTTCTTATTACACGTTGTTTGCAAGCATGTTCACACACTCGCCACCAATCTCATTCACACAAAAGTACTTTCCGACTAAACAAACTGCCAAAGCAGGCCCAAATAATATATTTTAACTCCTACCAGATGGACAAAATGTACATATATACGGAAGGGCTTGGGGGGATGAGATGATTTGACCCAGTGTCGAGTTGTCTGGTTCTGCAATACGCATACGTGCTAATGAGCCAGTCCAGCTGTGGTACAGATGTGCGTCATACAATAGGAAAAAGTCGTAAGGTTGATTAACCTACACTGTGGTGTCCAGCAGGGATCCCTTTGGGGTCCTCTCTTTATTTGTACGTAAACATAAACTTGACTTCTCACTCTCAACTGGGCTAGCGTGCAAAATAGGCCTTCAAACACCCCTCCCAGTCCAAATAGATTGGACGTCAATATCAGCCAATGAGTTAAATGAGTGCCTCACAAAGGGTTAAGGACAACTATGGCTTCACTTTGGAAATTTTCATTTCTCCAGTGAAGAAAAACAGTGTTGAGCCAACGTAGGTCATGATTTGAAGCTGTCAGTGAACGTCACGTGGCCTTTGTTGACACTCCAGCTTCAGCAGACTTTTGCTCGGGCGCTGATGAGGTCACACTGCTGCTTGGACGTACTTTGAAGGCCCATTTTTCCCCACCTCTCCACAAACCACCCTTTGTGTCCCGTGGGCTCACATGGTGGAAGGAGCGAGACGCGCCGATCTCACAGTATTTCAGTTTGTGCGCGTGGGGGTGGGTTGCCGGAAAACCGGGCCAAGAAAAAGCACCGGTAATCAGCGGCCGACCACAGAAGCTTCCCGTCCTCGCTACGGCGGCGGCTGTCACGACTCGCCGGCTCGCTGAAATGCTCCCACCTCGTCGGGACGGAACCATAAAAGGGATTGAAGAGACCCCCTCAGGAAGAGCCTGACGCGGGGCTCGCTAGGAAGCACTTCCTGCCACATTTGGGAGAAACTCTCTCCTGACTCCATGGAACAAAACATCATCTAACTGTGGTCACAAGAGGCCAATAATTTGAAATGTAATCAAGATTTTAACTCCATTAGAGCAAAACGTTGTAAACAACAATCATCTCATGTTAGGAGTTCCAAGAACACCAATTTGTGCTTGAAAAACAAGTCGAGAGGAAAAACATATTTCAGTGCCGAGCTTCAAAATTGGATGCAGCGTGCAGTTTTATCCATTCATCCGCCTTCACAGCCATTGACGGTGATAGGCGTCCAATCGTGTGGCGCTAATTTAATTTAAATGACTTTATCACTTGTGGACGTTCAAGCAATTTGAACTGCAGCGAATGTTTGTTCGTTCGCCGCCAACCTTCCCAGTTCAAATGGATTGGACGTCTCTTGCAGTCAATGGCGGCCAATAAATTGATAAAATCCAACGATGAGCTAACAATTAAGTTATTCCTATTTTGCATCTTGGAAGCTGCAGAGCATCAATAGGTCTTTTAAAAAAAAATCATACTTTGCATTAAGAATCACTAAAAACATTCCCCAATCAAAGGTTAAAAAAAAAAAACTACAAAGAAAGATACCAGCATCAGATAATATCCATGTTAATATATAGTTGCTGCTAAAATCAATAAAAAATAAAGTATTACTTTAATGTTAATTAATTTTTTGGGTGGAAATGGAGAGTGTGCTGGCTCCTATCTTGTCGCTGTATCGAGTTAATAAGTTGCAAATATGAACACAACTAAAAAGAAGTGAAAGAAAAGTTGAATAAACATACCAGTTGGTAAAATGTATGGACAATGGAAATTCCTTGGCGAGAAGTGACCTCGATGAAGACACTTTGGAGCACTTTTCAGCGCAGCTTCATTGCGTACCGACCTCCCCCTTGCTCAACTTGACTTGTATGAGAAGGAGATGCTGTCACGTCGCCTGGAAAAGAAACAAAGCAGGATGTCAGCAATGATTTTCAAAATAAAACCGTCACTTGTGGTGAAGCAAAACTTAAGTTCCACTTACTTTGGAAATATTTCCCAAAATGGTCAAAGTACTCTTTAGAAGTTTATGAGCGCCTTAACCTTTCTTATGCTTAAAATGTATAATGTAAAAGCACTGAGTTTTAAAAAAAAATTTTTTTTTTACACGCTATGCCAGTACCCACCAGCAGAGAGCGTCGGAGGTCGTTTTATGCACATTTCGTCACACAGGCACGTCATTAAAAAAAACAAGACAACAAACACAAATTGAATATGCAGGAATGTTTTCCTTGTACATGTACAGAACAGTCTGATCGTTATTATCATTTCTTCTGAAAATATTCAAACCTGTGTATTTACAGCAAGATAATGTCTTGCCTTGTTAACCCCATCCCTCAGTGGCCATGGCAACCTTGTTGCTTGGATATACCTGTAATGACAGAAAGGAAACTCAACTTAAACTCTCACGTATCTGCAAATACTTATAATTTTGGCATAGAAATGATAGTTGCTTCCAATCACAAGCAATCTCAAAAAGTCATTAAAAGTACGTTACCTTTTAATCCGTATCGTCATAAGTAGAAGTTGTATTATTATGATTTTTTAATTGTTTTCATAATATAGGTTATATCAACACTATGTATTTTTTACAAATTGATGGCTATAATTAGTTATGTAAACTGACATTTATTATCATGACTATAATTATTGTGGTGACTAAATATTCATCATTTGTATTCCCCGTGTAACCATTCCATTTTCATTTATTGTTATTATTGTTATAATTAGGGCCACTGGAGGGCACATTTCACTATTGTGAGTGTTAGGTTAATAGCTTTTCTGGGAAGAATGCTGCGGGGAGCTGGGCATTTAATTACTCCTGCTGGCATGTAGTGTATACTGTACATATAATGCATTACCTGTGTCTTGTTCTCTTAACTCTTTCGGTGCCATTGGCGGCGATTGATAGACTTCCAACAAATTGGGTGAACAAATCTTCCTTCGCTGCCTGCCCTCCCAGCCCATGGATGGACATCTACTAGTGATAAACTAATGTTTGTGCTGTGAGAGGCAGATAATTAACATTCATGTTTGTAATTTACTGTACTGTAACGTCTTCGATTGTGTGTGAAACAATTGGCCGGCTTTGCATCTCAAAATACCAACGCAGCCAAGAGGTGACAACGCGGCAGCTAATCACACATGACAGCTAATTTAGATGTCAACACCAAACACGACTGGCCGTCGCTTCACTTTCCCGTGCAAGTTGGCGTAAGGGACGAAATCAAAAATAGCAACCAGGACCACTCCCCCTCTTCCTCATGACAACCCTTCATTTTCTCTTTGTTCTCAGCGGTCTAATACTATGTTGGAGCAACCTCTCCATCGCCGCTGCGAAAGTTATTTCCACTTGGTTTGATGCAAGAGCTTTGGCCATTAGTCTGTCTCAAACACTCAACTGTGTCCAGGCATTAGGATGTCTCAACTAACATTTCAAACATCCGTTCAAAAGTTTGGACATCACTATATCTGTCTGCCACTTGGTCTAATAATATAAGCTTCTACCAGACAATGGCCGCCAGTCTAGACATTAGTCTGTCTGCCAGGTAATCTTCTCTACGTATGTCCAGCCATGGCTGCGATTCCATGCAACAAACATGCCATCAGTCTGTCTACGAGCTATTGAAAAGCTATTCAACAAAGCAACGATCCAGCAATTAATGTCCCACATCTATTCTTCACTAGATCCTGCCATTAGTCTGCTATCATGTCCAACATTCCCTCTGTCCAGCCATTAGTCTTGTGTGAATCAGTCAAACAGTCAAAACATCCAACTAATTCACCAGTAGTAGTCACCATCCAATTATATACTATCTGAATGCAGCCATCACTCTCACAACAAGGTCATCTAACTGCCTAAAACATTGATCAGACCAGTCTATAAGTAAATCCTTTACAACATGTAACCAGCAATTAGTCTGTTTCAATGTTTATGACATCCACCCGATTGTCTGGCGCAGTCCATCTTTCGCTACATGCCAATATTTTCCATATCAACACTACTCTACATCCAGAAAATCATGTGTCTTAAAATCCATTCAGTAATAGGTTTTGGTGCTAGAAATCCAATCCATGTAGGGTCACCAAACGTCTCCTTTTGCCCGGACATGTCCACTTTTGACATCCTGTCCGGGGCGTCCGGTGGTGTTTTATAAATTCATGAAAATGTCTTGTTTAGATTATTTTTCATAGGACTAATTAGCGTGTGTTCGATTGACTGGAACTTTGCACAGAATATTACGGTACTGTGCTGCCTGTGCCGTGTTCTCAGACAGCCTGCCCAGTGGTTGGTTCTGCTGTGTTCTGTAACAGAGAAAACAGACGTCGGAGCAGTGTTCCGTCATCTTCCAAAGTGCTAAACCACAAAAGAAGCGATTATTTTAGGAATAATAAAGCCTGTTGCGTTTCTTTCTTTGCAATTCTATCGGATAATGCTCAATTTCTCCCAGAAAATGATTGCAATTACAAATGCATTGGTAGTAAGATCTTCATTTATTTTGCTTGCAATGAAAAAACACAAAAGAGAATGGAGGGGAAAAATCATTATCATTTTTTTACACAAAACTCCAGAAATGGGACGGACAAAAGTATTGGCGCCCTTTGAAAAATCATGTGATGCTTCTCTAATTTGTGTAATTAACAGCACCTGTTACTTACCTGTCGCACATAACAGGTGGTGGCAATAACTAAATCACATTTGCAGCAATTTAAAATGGATTAAAGTTGACTAAACCCATGTCCTGTGTCCTTGTGTGTACCACAATGAGCATGGAGAAAAGAAAAAAGACCAAAGAACTGTCTGAGGACTTGAGAAGCAAAATTGTGGGGAAGCATGGGGAATCTCAAGGCTACAAGCCCATCTCCAAAGACCTGAATGTTCCTGTGTCTACCGTGCACAGTGTCGTCGATGGGTGTAAAGCCCATGGCACTGTGGCTAACCTCCCAAGATGTGGACGGGAAAGAAAAATTGACGAGAGAAAGATTGTTTGGATGGTGGATAAAGAACCTCGGCTAACATCCAAACAAGTTCAAGCTGTCCCACAGTCTGAAGGTACAACAGTGTCAAACGGTGTTCGGCCATTCCTTACTACGCGGCGAAATGTCCTACACAATGCTCAGCGCGCTTGCGCATGCATCCACACGCATGCTAGAACCTTTTTTACTGCCTACTTTTTGCATGTATTACCTTCTCATACTTTTAAACATTGTGTTTTTTTGTGTTAGCTTTGAAGCAGTTGACCACATTAGTCACGTAGCGTATTTATACCGTCCTTATTTGATATAACTACATTTAAGTATTTTTCTGCTGGCATTTTTTAGTCCGTTATTCCTGTGTGCATCTAAACAAAACAAGTTTAGAGCGCTCGGTAGTACTTTGGGTGTCAAATTCGACTAATGTAGGACGTTTCGCCGATGTAGGAGATTTTAGCAGAACACCGGTACTATCTGTCGGCGTCTGAATGAAAAGGGACTCTATGGTAGGATACCCAGGAAGACCCCACTTTTGACCCAGCGTCATAAAAACGCCTGGCTGGAGTTACCTGAAAAAAGTCAAAAACGTTTTGGAAGAATGTTCCCTGGTTAGATGAGACAAAAGTAGAGTTTTTAGGAAAAGGCATCAACAGGGAAAAAACGAGCCCTTCAAAGAAGAGAACACGGTCCCCACAGTCAAACGTGGCAGAGGTTCCTTGATGTTTTGGGGTTGCTTTGCAGCCTCTGGCACTGGACTGCTTGACCGTGTGCATGGCATTATGAAGTCTGAAGACTACCAACAAATTTTGCAGCATAATGTAGGGCCCAGTGTGAGAAAGCTCAGAGGTCATGGGTCTACCAGCAGGAAAGGGACCCAGAACACACTTCAAAAAACACAGCACAGGAGGCTTCTAAAGTGGACAGCAATCAGCCCAGACCTGAATCCCATAAAACACCTGTGGAAAGATCTGAAAATGGCACCCTTCAAATCTCAGAGACCTGGAGCAGTTGGCCAAAGAACAATGGTCTAAAATTCCAGCAGAGCATTGGAAGAAACTCATTGATGGATACTGGAAGCGGTTGTTCGCAGTCATTTTGTCTAAAGGTTGTTCTACCAAGTCTTAGGCTGGGGGTGTCAATACTTTTGTCTGACCTATTTTTGGAGTTTTGTGTAAAAATGATTTTTTTTTTCATTCTCTTTGGTGTTTTTCCCATTGCAAGCAAAATAAATGAAGATATTACTACATACCAAAGCATTTGTAATATGGGGCGTCGTTTGTAAAGCATTACATGCTAAAAATTACGACATCATTTTCTCACGTTTAGCGCCACACAGTGTTTAAAATGGTTTGAAATTTTTAGTCACTTTTTTTTTTTTGCACATTTACAACGCAATTTAGCAACTTAAATATTTAGTTTTTAATAAGAAGTTTTAAACAACGCAATTTAGCAACTTAAATATTTAGTTTTTAATAAGAAGTTTTAGCCCTGACTGTGTGAATCCAGAACTAAATATTTATTTGTAATCATAAATTTATATCCTATATCCTAAATGTTAAATGTGGAAACGGTTGGAACTAAATATTTAGCTTAACATGCAAATTCACTGGAGACCGGAAGTAACAAAATAAAAGCTGGAGCAACTCAGACTGTCTGTTTACGTTGATTAAAAATGAATAAAACCTAATCAACGGTGGCAGTCGGTCAGCTCTTGGAAATGAGTCATTGTGATTATAAAAATATATAGCTAAAATACACATTTAGGAGAAACTATCTAAAGAGTATTTTGAGTGCGCCAGCTTATATTTTGTTACTTCCGGTCTCCAGTCATGTGAATTTGCATATTAAGCTCAATATTTAGTTCCAACCGTTTTCAGATTTAACATTTAGGATGCAGGACATAAATTTAAGATTTAAATTAAATATTTAGTTTTGGATTTAAACAATCAAAAAAGTGACTCTAAAGATTTTACACCACATTTTAAACACTGTGTGGCGCTAAATGTGAAAAAATGTTCTCGTAATTTTCAGCATGTACTGCTTTACAAAAGGCGCCCCATATTGTAATTGTATCATTTTCTGGGGGAACTTTAGCATTATCTGACAGAACTGCAGGGGTGCCAGTACTTTTGCCCAGAAGTGTAGCTATTATTTTGTTAGAAAACTGAATTTTCTATCCAGACGGAGGAGGCAGGCACACTTTGAATTTATTCAAGTGATAAGGCATCTTTGAGTGAAATGTAAGTGTCCTGTTTTTTGGAAATCAAAATATGCTCACCCTCATGTTGACAAACATCAAAATGGACTGGACGTCTAGCATCGTCAATAGCGACCAATGAGTCAATTATTACAAATTCATCATCATCTTGACTCATCCCATGGCAGGTGGAGAAGCGTGAAATGTCGCGACTAACGTCGTCGGTTGGATGAACTAAATGCTAAACAGGCTTACACGCCTATTCCGGTACAAAACGCCTCACACGAGGCTTCTCGGGCTCACTGTTTTGTGCAGCTTCTTGTTCGACAAAGAAAGCACACACATGTCGCGGGCCTTTTGTTTGCGCTGGCAGGCATTCGCTCGGCTGTAGAGATAAAAGAGTGTTTACCCGTAGAGCGATCACGAAGGATTTTAGACGACAACAGAAAAGTACTTTTGGTAACAGACTTCCTGCCATTTACTACACTCATTTAGAAAATTTGAATGAAGTCAGCAGATAAGATTCTTCCTCTTTGACCAAAATTAAGAGCCTGATGAATTGGTTTGACGGCCTTCTTTAATTCCACCTAGCTGAATGTTTAGATCCCCAAAATTCACCATAAGCGGATTTTAAGGGGGGGGGGGGGCAAGGGGGCTAGTCCACCCCAATGGTGGCCGAAAAGTGTCATTGCATGTAATTGACTTTCCTATATGTATATATAAAAGTTGTAAAGTAATAACAAAACAGAATGAAAAAAAAAATAATTATAATGAGTCGAAATTATTTTTCGAGCACCTTCGACAGTCATTTGCTTTGCATATAATAATAAAATAAATAAATAAATAAAAAACATAAAAAATGTGTATATCAAAATATATTATTTTTTTTTTTTTATATGTATATGTATATATATGTATAGATATATTATTATATACATATATATAATGTGTCCTAATCACAATATGGCCCAAACAAAAAAAAGATTGCTTCAATCAAAGAAAACTTTTTCAATGAAAAATTCAGTGTTCAAATGCAAATTTTTCAATCTCAAATATTTTTCCCATCTGAAAACTTTTTTCTGTGATTGAAATTTTTCTTTTTTTTTTTTTGATTGAAGTGATTTTTCTTTTGAAAATCTATATTTTTTTGAAGCAACTTATTTTTTGATTGATTAATAAAGAAAAAAATGTCCTAGCCAAAATGTGGCCCAAACACAAATCAACATTATTTCAATCAAAAAGTTGCTTCAATCAAAACTTGACTTAAAAAAAAATAAAAAATAAATAAATAAAATATTTAAAGAAAAATAGCTTTCATATGCTTTTTTTTTTTAGTTTCAAATTTATTTTTGCATTCAAACACTTTTTTTTTTTTGATTGAAACAACTTTTTTTTTTTTTTAATTGAAGCAACTTTTTTTTGATTGAATAATAAAGACACAAATCTACCTCCAGATGGCTCCGCCCAGGGGATACAATTTTTGACTGGGGTAACTACATTGGCACGACACCGGCGGGCGTACCAAATTCAATGGATGACGATCTTGGCGAAAAGTATTGCCTAAACAGCCTGATTTAGAATTCCCCTCAAGAATGATGGGAAACAAAAAACGCTCATTGTCAACTTATTATTTTAAATATTCTTGTAAGTTAATTTTAATGCTGACACTGCGTTTTGGGGTCATCAACATATTGTGCCCCCCCCCCCCCCCCCCCCCCCAGCGCCAAAAGTCAAACTCCGCCTATGAAATTCACATAAGATGGTATTTGGAGAACTCCAATGTGAAGGCTAAAAGCAATAACATCTACTGACAGGCGAGCAAGAAAGTGATTGAGTTATTTCAGCAGTCCCGGTATACAGTATTAACCTATTGTTGATCTAGTTGCGGCTCTTCACTTCAGCATGAATTTTGAGCATGTGTGTCGAGAAAAACAGATGGTCGTTAACAGCATGCTGTTTTTTTTTCTTCAAACAAGCACGTGTTTGCATCTCCTCCAGTGTCACCTCTGTTTATCTGTCACAACGTGATGAATTGCTTTCCTGCCGCCTGGTGATAAATCTCGCTGCAGGATTTCGGTTACCGTGTTTGAAGTCCACCAGATGTTTGCTTCTAGATGAAATGAAGCTCATTTGCGTCCCGCGGAACGTCAATTTTTGTTCTGCCCCAACCATGACCACCGAGGAGACTCGTTGCATTCAATTGGTGAAAGCGGGAACCTTCTCACGTGAAATGTGAGTTCAGGCCAGAACAATTGAAAACATGGAGTAGGACCAATTGGAACTTCTTGAGTAAGATTTTTAATGGTCATGTAGTCATCATTTTGTGATCTCCGTGAAAGTAAACACATTTCGCTAAAAGAAAATGTTTGCAGATTGTTTTTTTTCTTGGGTAGGTTTGAACAAAACAATAATAAAAATAATGCTAAATGTTTTTAAATTCAATCCAAAAATGAATAAAGGGTAAATTAGCACACAGCTTAGACCACTATTGCACAAAAGCGTGCAATTTAGCGCCCTCACGCTGGCTTTTGCGCTTCATTACATAGCTCTTGCCGCCGTAACCTTTTCGATGAGACGAGACGCTCGCTCCCATTTCAGTTAGCTTAGCGTGCCTCCCGCCGCCGTAAAGGTCAACAGGTTTGCCGCCCTCCGTGTGCGGCGTGGGCACAAAAAGCAAACAGGTCATTCATAGAAAAATGATTGCGCTTGCATCGTTTGCACAGAAAATGCTCAAGGTCGATTTGAAATATGAAATAGTTTCCTGAGAGTGACATCGTTCGTGGTGAATGTTTGGCGAAAAGGTTTGAAATATGTGACTTTGTCGAGGGATATAATGGTACGCGGTGTTGGTATTACATAAGCGCCCTGCCGCGGCAAGCTCTGACGGGGAGTAAGCAAGATGTTGCTGCAAAATACCAATGATTGAAAGTGACAGTCAACCAGTGGGGGAGAGGCGAGATATGTTTGGCAGAATCTGTACACAATAACCCGAAGACCAAAAATGTCCCCGAACTTATACAGGGCTGCAGCTATCGATTATTTTAGTAGTCGATTAATCGATTCAATTCAATTTTATTTGTATAGCCCTAAATCACAACAAGGTTGTCTCAAAGGGCTTTGCAGAGGCGATATGATACACAGTCAGAAACAGCAAATGAAGTAAACAAAGATGAATAAATAATCCCCAAGGATCGGTCCTCGGGCCCATCTTGTTTACGCTGTGTATGCTTCCTCTAGGTAATATCTTCAGAAAACATAGCATTAACTTTCATTGTTACGCTGACGACACACAACTGTATTTATAAATTAAACCTTAGCAGATCAGGCAAGTGGATAAACTAAGCACCTGCGCCCGAGATATGAATACCTGGATGAGCACTAACTATCTTCTACTTAACCCTGAAAAGACAGAAGTCCTTATAATAGGCTCGAAAAGTGTGAGAGACTCTTTAACTGCCCAGATAGTCACTCTGGACAATGTAAGTGTAGCCTCCAGCACCACAGTTAAAAACCTAGGAGTTCTATTTGACCCAGACTTATCGTTTAAAGCTCATTTTAAACTGTTTTCCGAAATTTCCAGGTTCGCGGTGAATCAGTAACAGGCACACCTTTGCTCAATAGATGATGTTTATTGATTAGAAAATGCAGAATAAATGAGATTTATTGATTACAATCCCACAAAAGCAAGCAAACAGATATCAAAAACAAGCAAACAAATGGTAACGTGATGTTAGATTTGAGTTTGTCAATCTCAGAATCCCCGCGTTACGTGGTGACAGTGGTCACTTCAGTGGTTATCTATTCAAAAGTTATCATCATTCACTGAGTATGTGCTGTGGTAGTTAACAGGGTGGTGCAGATACCAATGGAGGGGCAGGTGCTCATAGATCAAAAGGGGCACATGAACAAAAATACACCTTACAACAACATAACTTCCAGTTTAACTGGCTTTACAGTATAATTGGCTGTGACTGTGACATACTTTAATTGGGAGGGGGGAACAGTGAATAGAAATCAACACTGTCATCAACGCTTTCTGGCAGTGACTGTGTGATGGCTGTGTCTCTCTTGTCCTGCTTCAACCTCTATATCAAAACTTTCTTGCTCAATTTGTTCATCTGAAAACAAACCAACTAGATGTTCACTGAGTCACCATTAAAACAGTTTTTTCAAAATTATTATTTCACTATTAGATAACTTAAAGATATCTTTCTAGATAACGTGATGAGAACGGACAAATACGGTTGCCTATTGAGAGCAGAGACACACGGGTCAAAATAACCTTGGGGTGGGGGGTAATTCATTCATAAAGTAGAAAACTATATAAGAGAAAATTACATTTTCTTTAAATCCCCACAATAAACCTGGTGTAAGAATTTTCACTACAGTATTTGCTGGAATACGGTTTAATGGGATAACACCGTTGGTTTTCAACTACCAGATGTCCTGAGACTCCTCACCACACACGCAGGTCACAGAGGAACAGCGTGTGTGTGTGGGGGGGGGGGGTTATGCACCAGTTTAGCGGCTCACAGACAGCTTTTATTTATTTATTTAAAGGTGTTTTCGGTGTTCAAGTAAAGTACTCGTCGGCGCACCTGCAGTCGGCCAGCACACACATACGCAAAAAAAAAAAGCCCATTCAAAAGGGACACTTTGGGCATGCCGGGGCAAAGGGGCAGGTGCTCAAGCACCCTCCGCTCCCCCCAGCACGTGCCAGGTAGTTAATAAAAGAGGGAAATTGATGTTGAAAACTCAACCGACATTTTTCTTTTTGCCCTCACCCAACATTAACTTCACGGTTTCCTTTGCGTGCCACGATGGAAATTGAACGGCGGCAGAATGAACGTTGATTCATGCGAGCGTGGCAAATAATGCGCTGCTCATTTCCACGCCGCCGCAATATCATCCATTAGGCTGAAAAAGACGGCGCGCTCGTTGCCTCTCTCACACATTCTCTCAGGAGTCACGTCTTCTATCATGAGTGCCGAATCATCCGTCCGAGAGACTGATGTGCGCGGAGTGTTGAGCGGGGTGCCACAGAGCATGCTCACGGCGCCACTGTTAATTTGTCATTTGCTGGTTTCGCTTCTTTTTTTCCACGAGACATTAAACGCCAAAGTGGAAATAGACGTTGAAGGGGATAGTTACCTTTCTCGCAGACACTGTATACGTTTTTATATTAGTCTTATACATTCATGATAGTAAAGCATTAAGGAGACGTTACTCCATGCCATTTGACACAGTAAAGTTGACCGGCTTATCAGCCCTCGCCTGATACGCGAAGGAAAGGACGTCAAAATTTCTTCGGTGGGGTCAGAACACCCTTGCTCTACCAAGGCCACAAGTTGATAGCGCGGTGCCTTAGACGTCAAGACATGCCTCAGTTGCCATGACAACCACCTCCCAGCCACAAAAGATGACACACGAACTTGATGCCCAAACCTGCCACAGAAGGATTATCCCAAGACAACACACAGGCACACCTTCTGCCCGGCCCACTCCACCGCAGCTTTCAAAAGACTGAACATTTAGATACCAAATGTCGCTTCTCGGGGACATTTCGATGTATCCGTTGTTTTGCTGGGCATTGCCTCTCTGTCGTCTGTTTTGCCTTGATTTTTGGTCGTTGTCGGCGAATAAATTGTCAACCTGTTTTCGGTGAGCCCTCTTTAAACCATCCAAAATGGAGTCAGTAAAAAGGGTTTACACCGGAGTGGACGCGCGGAGTTTGGCCTTTCCGGCCGACTTGCTGGAGCGGCGCCAGCAGGACGCCTACGGGATTGGCTGTCGCGGTTCTGGCAGCTTGGCCGGGAGGCCTTCAACGTCTGTGCAGTCAGCAGAAGAATATAGAAATGCTTGGAATCGGCTAGGCAAAAAAATGTGTCATTTCGACACTATCAGGTCCTGAATTGGGCAAATTTACAGCACAATTTAATTCGAAGAAACACAAAAATGTGGATACTGTGTTGCCATCTGTTTGTATCCCTACCAGAAGTTGCGCTAGACTTTTTCGTTGTCTGTCATTTTGACTGACAGGGTCATAAAAATCCGGTCATAATCTATTTTTACCCGTCACTTAAATTTTAAAAATGATAATAATGACATATTCAATAGTATTTAGTTTTCATTCATTTTTAATTAATATTCTGTCCAAACAAGCTTAACAGAGAATCCACACCGTGCCATCACACATCAAGCAGATGAATATGTAACTTTTTCTCCGCAGTGACAAAAACAGCTGACTGTGGCCCCACTAGGTAGGCTACATATGGAACAATGAAATGAACAGTTCACCTGCTGTGGCCTGAACGCAGTCTCACACCTTCCTCCTGGTGCGCATGGACTTGAATTGCGTGCCCGCTTGTGCATAATCAAATGTCTCAAGTGGGATTGCTGCAGAGGCTATTGTCATGAGGTTTTGGACTTTTGCCTCGGACAGACGACTTCTCATGGCCGATGTTGTTCTGGAGGCTGAATCCGCGCTCTGCGGCTACACTCTTTTTTCACCTCTTTTATCAACACCATCGTTGTTTTGGGGCTTTTTGAAGAAACTTCGGACACTCAGTTGCCTTGACATTTTTCCGAGTAAGGCCAACGACGTCATGCATCAAGAGAGACAATAACTAATTAATATGCTCACTCGCCACCCTGTGGTCTGGGGTGTGAATTGCAACCTGTCAAAATGACAGATGGACTTCAGGTCAACGACAGAAAATATTCGGTTAACGCGACCCCTGATCCCTACACAAATCTATACGCACAGCCACTGATTGAGCTAATCAAGGTGTCATTGTGACATTGGCGACTCTTACGCGAGTAATGACTCCTGCCAGTGACGCACAGATAACACCGTGGCAGTCGTCAACAAACAGGCAAGCTCCTACCTCGTAACTCGACTGCTGGGATTTCTACAACATGTTTAATTGCTAATGAGATTTAGAGATTACCTGTCGTTCCGGGAAGGCATTACGTTATTGGGGTCGAATGTTAATTTCAACGCAAGCGTGGAAGTCATAAAGTACACAATCGGTGGAGTTTGCACGTGTGATGAGACACGTGATGACGTGCAAACCCATGCTAGAATGTGAACAAAAAATACTCCTCGTCAACCATTTGGAAAATGGCTGAACTTTAAAGGTGTCTTTTCTGAATCATGCTATTTTTTTTTGTCGTCTCACCAAGAGGTTGATGATATTTTCCCATAATTCACCTTTATTCAGAGTTTTGCACACCTGACATCGAGGTGCTATCGTCAAAAATGCCAAAGAACTCCCACTGCCTCCAAAGGTGTGCTTGTTACCCTCTTCAAGGCTCGCTGCCATTTGAGAGCGGAGCTCGCACAACCTGTCTAAAAGCAACAACAAAAAAGGATGGAGGCTCTTGCAAGGTATTGACTGACACTAAAGGGACACGTGGGAAACATGACCCGAGGGATTGCACTTATGACACTAATGCGCAGTGTGATGGGAGTGCCAGCAGGGAAGGCCTCTAAGTAAGTCGGGACTCCACGGAGACTAATTACCCGGCCTCTCCCGGGTCGACCACGTTGCTCGACGGGGAACCTTTTGACTGTGGACAAACAGGTAATCATTGCTTAAATCCGCCTTGTGGTTTTGCCCAGTATTGGTGCTATTCACACTTACAGTGGGGCAAATAAGTATTTAGTCAACCACTAATTGTGCAAGTTCTCCCTCTTGAAAATATTAGAGAGGCCTGTAATTGTCAACATGGGTAAACCTCAACCATGAGAGACAGAATGTGGAAAAAAAATCCCAGAAAATCTCATTGTTTGATTTATAAAGAATTTATTTGCAAATCATGGTGGAAAATAAGTATTTGGTCAATTCCAAAAGTTCATCTCAATACTTTGTTATGTACCCAAACGTTTTCTGTAACTCTTCACAAGCTTTTCCCACACTGTTGCTGGTATTTTGGCACATTCCTCCATGCAGATCTCCTCTAGAGCAGTGATGTTTTGGGGCTGTCGTTGGGCAACACGGACTTTCAACTTCCTCCACCGATTTTCTATGGGGTTGAGATCTGGAGACCGGCTAGGCCACTCCAGGACCTTGAAATGCTTCTTACGAAGCCACTCCTTTGTTGCCCTGGCTGTGTGTTTGGGATCATTGTCATGCTGAAAGACCCAGCCACGTCTCATCTAGCCTGGTACACCAGACTCACCGCTGTTCCAGCTATTGAGTCTGGCCACTATTCAGCAGATAAAATTTCCAGGGCGGAGCAAGCCACAGCAAACAGACAGCGGAGTGGACCAATCAGCGACGGGCGAACGTGACGTTATTAAAGCGACGAGGGACTTGCGCGCGGAAGTAAACATACGAGTAGAGCGGAGTTTATGCAACATGCCTAGCGTGAGACAGACTTGTGTCGATGTGTTTTTAGTCATTTAAAACTGATTTTACCGTGGATTGGAACATATTCTCGGCTCTCCTGTTCACCATCTGTGTTGTTGTTGTGGAGACGACTTCCGACGCGGAAGAGTGATGTTGCTTGTTAAAAACACGTCACGCAGATAAAGGAATCTGATTGGACGTTTGATTTTGTGCTTGCTCGAGAGGCCGTTAATGGGTCCCAGACTATTCTCACAGTGTTTGAAAAATACAGGGAGAACAGTCTGGCCGTGCCAGGCAACGTCTCATCTTCAATGCCCTTGCTGACAGAAGGAGATTTTCACTCAAAATCTCTCGATACGTGGCCCCATTCATTCTTTCCTTTACACAGATCAGTCGTCCCGGTCCCTTTGCAGAAAACCCCCATGCTTCACAGTGGGTATGGTGTTCTTCGGATGCAATTCAGTATTCTTCTCCAAACAGGCAACCTGTGTTTCTACCAAAAAGTTCTATTTTGGTTTCATCTGACCATATCACATTCTCCCAGTCCTCTTCTGGATCATCCTAATGCTCTCTAGCGAACCGCAGACGGGCCTGGATGTGTACTTTCTTCAGCAGGGGGACATGTCTGGCAGTGCAAGATTTGAGTCCCTGGCAGCGCATTGTGTTACTGATAGTGGCCTTTCTTACTGTCGTCCCAACTCTCTGTAGGTCATTCACTAGGTCCCCCCGTGTGGTTCTGGGATTTTTGCTCCCCGTTTTTGTCATCATTTTGACGCCACGGGGTGAGATCTTGCATGGAGCCCCAGATCGAGGGAGATTATCAGTGGTCTTGTATGTCTTCCATTTTCTAATAATTGCTCCCACAGTTGATTTCTTTCCACCAAGCGTTTTACCTATTGCAGATTCAGTCTTCCCAGCCTGGTGCAGGTCTACAATTTTGTCTCTGGTGTCCTTTGACAGCTCTTTGGTTTTGGCCATAGTGGAGTTTGGAGTGTGACTGACTGAGTTTGTGGACAGGTGTCTTTTATACTGATAATGAGTTAAAACAGGTGGCATTAATACAGGTAACGAGTGGAGCCTCGTTAGACCTCGTTAGAAGAAGTTAGACCTCTTTCACAGCCAGAATTCTTGCTTGTTTGTAGGTGACCAAATACTTATTTTCCACATTAATTTGGAAATAAATTCTTTAATAATCAAACAATGTGATTTTCAGTTTTTTTCCCACATTCTGTCTCTCATGGTTGAGGCTTACCCATTTTGACAATTACGGGCCTCTCTAATCTTTTCAACTAGGAGAACTTGCACAATTGGTGGTTGACTAAATCCTTATTTGCCCCACTCTATATCGTTGGTATAGACGAGTCTATCGACGTTCACGTAAAGCAAAAACCTTGACAAACTTGGTGGGCTATTTTGGGTAAAATCCTCCTGAAAACTCCTAGCCGACAACGTTTGACTTTACGTTATCAGCTGTGTTTCTGTGGATGCAAAGCCCACGTGTTTCTGGATTCAGGACAAACAATGACTAGTTACAAAAGACCTTTTGCCTGCCATCTGCAAACAAATACATACATACTCCTGTTCGCGATGGGTCGAGATTTCATTTGAACTTTAACAAAATGTGGCAATCGTTTGTTCCGACTCGCTTCGCACTGGTGTAATCAGTAGAAATTGTTCATAGGGGTGGCCAGACCACTTAAAACCACACCAAAACCAAAAGCCATAATTTCAGGTTTTGATTATGTTGTTGCAGTAAAAGGCCAGAAGAAAACTATCAGAAAGACTTAGGGACACGACTACTCATATACTTTGGTGTATTGTGCTATGTTTAATGTTACTAATGATTTAATGTGCATAGTCCATAACAGTACAGTCAACATTTTGAGTTCCACAACTACAACAATCTGACATTATACTGCAGTGGCGCTGGAAGTCACTCACAGATTTTTTAGTTTTTCCCATCCAAGAAGGGCCGTTTTGGTCCAAATTTGTCATGATTGCGCATTTTCTCCATGCATTCTGGATAGTTCATTTACTACTACTAGGCTACTACAAAGGCAGTGTTCTATTACAGTGTGTGTTGGAGTTTTTGTATTGGAAATAAAAACGCCCGTGTACTATAATGCAATTCCTTGCAGCTAGACGGCAATGACACATGAACACATTTGGAAAATAAAAGGTCCAATAAGCCTCGGTTTAACACCAGGGGGTGCTGAAGCACCCTCAACACCCCACTTTCGCACCACTGTTATACTGGCCAGGAGGGTGGAAAAAAAAATTATAGGGGGGGCCGTCGCCACCCCTGGTGGCGCCATTGGGTGTGATACTCGGTGCCTGCCACTAAAGGTGAATAAGCTTTAAGTATTTCATTTAGTAGAGTTTTTTTTTTTTTTTTGACGTAAACATAGTGTCAAAAGCATGTCTACCAAAAAAAAAAAAAAAAAAAAAATTTCACACTTTTCTCTGTCGACAGCCTCCTCTAAGAGTCATATTAGATCAACGCTTATGCAGCAAAAGCAGAGCCGGTTTGCCATTATTACAGAGCCATACAGGAGTTGATCCAAGGGGAGTTGCCATGGTAACAACAGACAATATTCTCCAGATTACTAGCTACATGATTTTTAAACTGACATTCGAAAAGAAGACGTCACATGAACGATATGATAACTACGTGTGATTTCTAGTGTACGTGTTTGGAAAAAATATATGGTTTTCGAAATCAACTCATTGGCTGCCATTGACTGCAATAGACGTTCAAATGCATTGGACGTAGGAGTGGGAACCTATTGGTACCTCACGATAAGATAGGATTTGCGATACAAAGATCACGATAACGATCTGACGATACAACGATTATCGATATGTTGGTCAGGTCAATATTCTAAAAACAACTAATAAACAGAATAACAAGCTTCTGCTGTGAATTGGAAAGAGTTTATCACTTGTAGATGTCCAATCCGTTTGAACTGGGAGGGTGGCAGCTTCATTCGCCGCCATCCCTCCCACTTCAAACGGATTGACCGTCTATGGCCGTCAGTGACAACCAATGCCAGGCAATGAGGTCATTTTGGGCCATTTAAGGTCGTTTACTTGTTGATTTTCACTTACTTCCTGTCGATTTTGGGGTATTTTATGGGTCACTTCCTGTTTATTTTGAGTTGCAGAACAGACAGTGACCTGGGAATCACCCGAATCAATAGGCAGTGACTCAAACTCAACAGGAAATGACCTGTAAATGCCCTAAAATGAACAGCAAGTGAACTGTAAATGCTCTAAAAATCGGACAGAATAACTGCTCTGGTTTCGAATGTCGAATGAATAAACGTTCCGAGTAGGGTTGTTCCGATCATGTTTTAGTTTGAGTATCTGCCGATCCCGATTTTTCCTGATCCGATTGTTTTTTTTTTTTGCTCCCGAATCAATTCCAATCATTCCCGATAATTTTTCCCGATCATATACATTTTGGCAATGCATTAAGAAAAAAATGAATAAAACTCAGACGAATATATACATTCAACATAAAGTACATAAGTTCTGTATTTGTTTATTATGACAATAAATCCTCAAGATGGCATTTACATTATTAACATTCTTTCTGTGAGGGGGATCCACGGATAGAAAGACTTGATAAATGTGACTTTGTATATTGTGACTAAATATTGCCATCTAGTGTATTTGTTGAGCTTTCAGTAAATGATACTGTAGCCATTTAATTGTTCTGCCCAAATGCATGACGGGAAGTGCAACCATGACTGTGCGTAGTGACACCAATTGATATATCTTCTCTGCGTTGGAAAATAACATATGGTGTTAGGAAACAGACTACTACCTTGCTTTCCCAAATTGCTTCCCACGATATTTCTAATTTTTGAGAGAGGGATTTTAAGGGATTTTAAGGCTTAAGCCAATTAAATAAAGGCTCCAAAGACTGCCAAAATTCACGCTACTCATTTTACGCTGCCTTGTCGCTCTATAGGTAAAACGGCGCCATTATAGATTGAACGCGACAATGCGTGAGTGGGTCGTGCAGCGCACGCGTTAACTGCGTTAAATATTTTAACGTGATTAATTTTTTAAAAATTAATTACCGCTTTTAACGCGATAAATTTGACAGCCCTACTTTAAGCCAAAACTAAAGACTGGATGAGTGTAAGACATTTTGTCTGTAACGTTAAATACAATTAGAAAACGATTTAATTAAAAAATATACGGTATATATATTAAAAAAGGCATGTCCGATATTTTTTTGCCGATTCCGATACTTTGAAAATGACGTGATTAGACACTGACACCTTTTTTAAACGATGTCTCGATTCTTGGCAGGAGCATATCGATAACCTTTTGAGATACAAAGTATCACGATGTATCACCATTTCAATATTTTGTCACACCCCTAATTGGATGTTTCATCAAATGGATGGACGTTTACAAGCGATAAACTCATTTAAAAAGTTTTTTTTTTTTTTTAAGAGTGTTAAAATAGTGGATTTTGCTGTAAATCAAAAGTGCAGGACAAGTCGTAGAACGTCTCTCCCTCCCCATCTTTTTGCTGTTAAACGTTGAAAATGCGTAAGCCCCCACGAGAGTCTACTTTTGAAGGAGCCGGTAACGCGATCACGCTCAATATGAACATAATTGCATTTGCGACGCCTCGCCATCAGTCGGCGGACAGCGGCGAGGCTCGACGGATTGCTTTAGCAGGAGTGGGATATCACCTCATCCACTCGGGGGGGATTAGCCGGCAGCTAATTGAATGATGGGGAATGGTTAAAGCACTCATTGACGCCCCCGTGGAAGCTACCAACCCATCTGTGGCCTTCAGTAAAAAGTCAGGAAAATCATGACAGGGCAAGAAAACTACAGATTTGACAGAAAATGAGAGACTAAATTGTCCTGAATGTATTTTTAGCAGAGCCAAAGTCAAACAACAAGCTTTGTTGTGCCTCACATCCTCAATAGCTACCATCTTCATCCAGCGGGGGGTGGGAACAATTTCCCATCATGCATGTCAATCCCAGCATGTGCGGCTCCACAGGTGTTACACAACACAAATCTAGTTATGCAACAGCCCCGAGGCATTAAAAAAAAAAAAAAAAATTAATGAAAAGATACAGCCACCATATTAGCTAGGTCTAAACATTCCCGGCTGCTGACGGAAACGAAAAATTTCGAGCCGTTTGTTTGGGTGTCCGTAGCTTAGAATTGCGCCTCGTCAACCTTGAGACTCTAATAAAGTCGCAGTGGCGCGCAGACTACACGAAGGAGGGGGGAGATTAGGTGTTCCAAAACAAATGAACTGATTTTTCTTTTCCTCTGTTGACAGGATTGCAGCCATTGATTTCGGGGATGTCTCTAATTTAAAGGACAAGCTCCATTATATGACATGACTCATTTCATTTTATGTTAACCTTTTACTTAACCCTTTATAAGGAACTCGTTTAACTCATTCGCTGCCATTGAAGTGTGATTTTTAGTCTTACCGTCCTGCGTGAGTAAAGCCTGAGGAGTGACCACCTGATTGCTGACGTGGCAGACAATGAGATGAATGGTCGTCCAGACAGCGGTGAAGCAACCCTGAAGACAGACAAACCAGCCAATCAGTGATTTCCAAGCTATGATTGACATTTAAAAATCTTTAGACATCATTTTTCAACTCACCCGCATTGTTTTTGCTTCCATTCAATGGACGTTGTTCTCTTCCTTTTTTTGGTTTTCTTATAAATGACCAAAAATAGCCACTTGCCCTGTAAAGTGTCACGTATGGGCAGTGTTGTTACTAACGGCGTTATTTTTTTTCAGTAGTGAGTAATCTAATTAATTACTTTTCTCATCTTGGCAATGCCGTTACCGTTACTGAGGATGTAAAGGCATGCGTTACTGTGTGTTACTTCGTTGGTTGAATGACGCGAGAAAAGTCTGAGAGACACGGACTCACGGAGACAAGAGGGCACAGCGGGAGTGGGGAGGAGGGAAGGGAGTTGTGATGCCGTTGCAAACGCAATGCTAGGTGGCTCTAATAATGCCTGACTGTAGCCGATAGCGTACAAACTATGCCCACATGACGCTACGGGTAGATATCGCATTTATTTAGAACTAGATGTGAAATGACAGACACGGCGGCGTTAGCACCTGAAAAGAGAACTGGATACGAAATAATAGACTCATTAGTAAACAGCCGCCATGTTAAAGCAGTAGACTTCTCAGGAAGGCTCTGTGTGGAGAACCTTCCTCGCGAACCTAAGTAACTTTTTATCTAAAATACTCCTAAATCGGCAAAATCTTGACCTGAATCTAGCTTTAAATGACGAAACAATATAACTTTCACATGTCGAAAGTAGACAGAAGAGAACTAATCCGCTAACGGGAGCAATTTTAACAACTTTAACGGTTGATTCACAAAATTAAATGACTTCCAAACATAGCGAAGGTTACTATGTTTTTTATTTTTATTTTTTTGAATGAAAAACATGAAAGGTAACACCAGTTACTTTGCCAAGTAACTAATTACTCTTACATTCAGGTAACTGAGTTACTAACTCAATTACTTTTTGGGAGAAGTCATTTGTAACTGTTAAGGTTGTTCCGATCATGTTTTTTTGCTCCCGATCCGATCCCGATCGTTTTAGTTTGAGTATCTGCCGATCCCGATATTTCCCGATCCGATTGCTTTTTTTTTTTTTGCTCCCGATTCAATTCCAATCATTCACGATAATTTTTCCCGATCATATACATTTTGGCAATGCATTAAGAAAAAAATGAATAAAACTCGGACGAATATATACATTCAACATACAGTACATAAGTACTGTATTTGTTTATTATGACAATAAATCCTCAAGATGGCATTCATATTATTAACATTCTTTCTGTGAGAGGGATCCACGGATACTTGTAATTCTTAAAGGATAAATGTGACCTTGTATATTGTGACTAAATATTGCCATCTAGTGTATTTGTTGAGCTTTCAGTCAATGATACTGTAGTCATTTAACGTCTGCCCAAATGCATGATGGGAAGTGCAACCATGACTCTGCGTAGTGTTACCAATTGATATCTTCTCTGCTTTGCGAAATAAAATAGGGTGTTAAGAAAAAGATCAACTACTACCTTTCTTCCCCACATTGCTTCCCACGATATTTCTAATTGTTGAGAGAGAGATTGTAAGGCTTCAGCCAATTAAAAGAAAAGCTTCAAAGGCTGGCAAAATTCTCTCTACTCATTTAACGTTGCCTTTTAACTCTATGCATACGTAAAACGGTGCCATTATAGACTGAACGCGACATGATAGCCCTAGTTTAAGCCAAAACTAAAGACTCTGGATGAGTGTAAGACATTTTGTCTGTAACGTTAAATACAATTAGAAAACGATTTCATTAAAAAAAATAATAAAATAAATTAAAAAATGGCATGTCTGATATTTTTTTGCCGATTCCGATACTTTGATAATGACGTGATCGGACCCGATCGATCGGCATCTCTAGTAACTGTAATTAATTACTTTTTGAAAGTAAGATTAACAACACTGCGTAACCTTGACTACCGTTGCAGCTTTTGAAAAATTTGCAAATTGATCCACAGGTAAGTCGAAGTAGCTATTATTTCATCAAATTTCTGAGAGTCTAAAAGAATCTAATTAACACGCCGCCACTAACTCGCTCAATGACAGAAAAGATTAGCGACAGGTTTTGATTGAGTCTTGCCGGTAGTACCCCAGTTGTATTGAGCATGACGCTGTCGCCATGACGACAGTTTTTTCAAGGAGCAACGCGGTGACTCTGGACGCCACCGTGTTAACAATCAAAACTCGTGACTGATGACAATTCAATCCCTTCTTGTGTCCCTGTTCAATCACGTCTCAATTCCAAAGCAAGATGAAGGCAGTTTCCCGAGCACAATGGCTCCTTAATCAACACCACAGCCTACGCGCTTATTGATCAACCAGCTTAGTGACATGTCACGTGCGCTCGACACGCATTTGATTAGCACGGGATCAGGAGCACATCTGCACTGCAGTATCGTCTACCGGATACCACTGAGACTTATAATTATAGACGGGGGTGGACAACTTTGTCAAAGTTAGACGGTGCTTGGACTGTCAGCCAATTTTTAGCTGCACATTTTGATGCCGTTCACATGTTTATCATCAAACTTGTAATCAATTTTTAGAGTTAAACAAACACTACAAATAGCTGGTTGGGCGCTGCCAACAGAGCAGACGATGTGCTTCGTGTGTCCAGAATAAACAATTATGCTTGTCATTTTCTGCACAGCGAGATGACAGCCAAATATGATAATTGTCGCAGTGCTGTGGAGGACATTTATGGTGAAATATTCCCGTTCTGCAAAAGGAGTGGGAACATCTTGGTACCTCACGATACGATACGATTTGCAATACCAAGCTAACGATAACGATGAGCTGACGATATGGCGATACAACGATTATCGATACATTGGTCAGGAAATCATTCTAGGATATTCTACAAACAACTAATTAACAGAAAAACAAGCTTCTAGTGTGAATTTGAATTAGTTTATCACTAGTAGACGTCCAATCCATTTGAACTGGGAGGGTTCAACATTCGTTCATACGCTCCCATCCCACCCACTTCAAACGAATGTAACGTCTATGGCTGTCAGTGGCAGTCAATGCCAGGCAATTAGGTAATTTTGGGCCATTTAAAGTCTCACTGGAACAGCACCAAACAAATGTTCCAGCATCATCACCTTGTTAAATGCAGATTCTTGACTCTTGACACCTTTTCCAATGCAGATTCTTGACTCTTGACAAGGTGATGATGCTGGAACTTTTGTTTGGTGCCGTTCCAGTGAGATTTACAAAGATAATTGCCTGAACAAGACATCAAAATTCCCTCAGTCCTTGATGATATGGGGCTGCATGTCAGGCAAAAGCACTGTGGAGATGGCTGTGGTTAAATCTTCAATAAATGCACAAATTTACATTGAAATTTTAGACAGCTTTCTTATCCCTTCAATTGAAAATATGTTTGTCATTTTCCAAGATGACAATGCATCATGCCGCAGAGCTAAAAGTGTTAAAGCATTCCTTGGAGAAAGACTCATCCAGTCAATGTCATGGCCTGCAAATAGCCCAGATCTCAACCCTATTGAAAAATGAAAAAAAAAGGTCCACAGCAAGGCTCCAACCTGCATGGATGATCTGGCAACTGTAATCAAAGAGAGTTGGCACCAAACTGATGAAGAATACTCATCAAGTCCATGCCTCAGAGACTGCAAGCTGTCATAAAAGCCAGAGGTGGTGCTACTGAATACTAGAGATGTGTTTTGATTATTTGATTATTTCTTTGTTTGTTTCTAATGATTCCATATTTTTTTCCTCAGAATGGAGTGATTCCATTCATATTTCCCTGCTCTTGCTCTATAAAATTAACATTTACTGTCCACCACAATTTAAAAAAAAATTCTTTTAGTGTTTCTGAATGCTAAAGAGTTGCACTTTGTAACTAATTCATTATTTTTTTCAAGCTTTTTATCTGAGTTTGTTCGACATGATTAAAATGTCTGAGTGAGTGCTCGTCCGAGACTGGTGATTGCATACTTTTTGCTAGGGGTTGTACTATGGTGGAAGATTTTGATAACAACTTGTTGGTTCTTTTTTTCTTTTTTGTTAAACATTGACACCTTTTTAAAACGATATCTCGATTCTTGGCAGGAGCATATCGATAACGATTATATCACCATTTTGATATTTCGTCACAACCCTATTCTGCAATGCATCCATGGGAAAATAAAACAGATGCGTATTGTGTCACTTGGAGGGACCTCAACACCCATTCCGTCTTGCTGCTGCAGTTTTCCTTTCGCCTTTTTGACATTGGTAGACGTCCAATCCATTTGAACTCGGAGGTTCAGTTCCGATGGATGTATGTCTACGTATTTGTGAGGAACTCATTTCAATTCAGCTCACGATTGGACATCTATCGTCGTCAGTGGCCCTTTTTTTTTGGCGCAATTCTGCATTTATCTGCTCATAACACTCATATTAGTGTTCTTTGCATGGGACATGCTCCAGTTTGTAATGAAAGTGTAATCTTATGACAGCAGGTCGAGAGGTTACAAGTGGTATTAATTATTGTATCCATAGCAACAAGAGGCACTTAAAACTACCGCAGCCGAGCGTAATTATGATTATACTTAAAGACACTCGGGGGTAGACGCAATTGTCGAATTCAGGGTGGATAAGCGATAACTACCGATAACCTTCCGCACTCAGGGAAATTAGTTTGACCTTGCCTGGGGAAAATAGCAAAAATATTTGTTATTCTTGTAAAAAAGTACTACTGCTTTTCAACTGATTTTCTGATAACTATCTGCACGGCAGACGAGATTTTTTTTCTCTTTCTTTCTGCCGACGAAGCAACGGCAGGGGCGCTCGCTCGGCCAGACGCTTAACAAACAATTCCCTGTGTGTCGTCAAGGAGACGGACCATTTTGATTCACCTGTGTAGCCCGCGTCGGGGGATTTCGGTTTGGGAATAAAACGAAATCAAACGCTCCCGAGAGGGTTGAGGAAGAGGTGGGGGATCCGAGACAAGTGCACTTAAGTCGTCTTCTGATCCATAAGCATGTATTATGAACTTCAGATGCCACACATTTATTGAGGATTAAACCTTCAGCTTTGCATCACTTCTTGTTTTACGTTGCCCATCTGATGTTTAACCCTTTATACACTGCTGGCCAAAAGTACTGGCACCCCTGCAATTCTGTCAGATAATGCTCAATTTCAATGATTGCAATTACAAATGCTTTGGTAGTAATATCTTAGATTTATTTTGCTTGCAATGAAAAAACATGAAAGAGAATGTTTTTTTTTTTTTTTTAATCATTATCATTTTACTTAAAACTCCAAAAATGGGCCAAACAAAAGTACTGGCACCCTCAGCCTAATACTTGGTGGCACAACCTTTAGATGAAATAACAGCAAACAACCGCTTCCGGTATCCATCAATGAGTTTCTTATACACAGCTCTGAGGGAGACCCAGCTTTCTCACACTGGGCCCTACATTATGCTGCAAAATTGGTTGTTGGTCTTCAGACTTCATAATGCCATGCACACGGTCAAACAGTCCAGTGCCAGAGGCAGCATAGCAACCCCAAAACATCAGGGAACCTCCGCCATGTTTGACTGTTGGAACCGTGTTCTTTTCTTTAAAGGCCTTGTTTTTTTCCCCGTGAACTTTATGTCACACCATGGTGAGGTTTGTCGTGTCATGGTTATTTCCTGCTTTATTTTGAAAGTCTTTCCCTCCTTGTTTCAGAGCACTTGCCCTTCCTCATGTGCTCCCTAATCACCCATTGGTTCCACCTGTTCCCCATTACCTTCTGTGTGTGTTTATATAGTCAGTCTCCCCTTTGTTTTGTGCCAGAGTATCTTCGTCCGCTGACATGTCACCCCAGCCTGCTATCGTCCACAGCCAAAGTCACCATGTGAATCTAGTCCTGAAGAATTTAGTAAGGCTTTTGACTTTGTTTGCTGCTTTGTTTTTGCCTTCCTTGTGAAGTCAATTTTTGATGAAGAACCTGCCTTTTGATTGTGAATATTTTGTAAGCATTTCTGAGTTAATTTGTTACTTTGGGTTTATGATAAGAGTTTTGCCTCCCACAGTGGAGTGACTTTTTGTTGTGCCATATTGTAAAATAAATACATTTTTATTAAACAAGAAAACTCTGCATTTGAGTCCTGCCTCGAGTCCAGTCCTGACACTCTATGCTGATGGTTTTCCTAAAAAGCTCTACTTTTGTCTCATCTGACCAGAGAACATTCTTCCAAAACGTTTTTGGCTTTCTCAAGTAAGTTTTGGCAAACTCCAGCCTGGTTTTTTTATGTCTCCGGGTCAGAAGTGGGGTCTTCCTGGGTATTCTACCATAGAGTTCCTTTTCATTCAGACACCGGCGGATAGTACGGGTTGACGCTGTTGTACCCTCGGACTGCGGGACAGCTTGAACTTGTTTGGATGTTAGTCGAGGATCTTTATCCACCATCCGCACAATCTTTCATTGAAATATCTCATCAATTTGTCTTTTCCGTCCACATCTAGGGAGGTTAGCCACAGTGCCGTGGGCTGTACACTTGTTGATAACACTACGCACGGTAGACACATGAACATTCAGGTCTTTGGAGATGGATTTGTAGCCTTGTGATTGCCCATGCTGCTTCACAATTTTGCTTCTCAAATCCTCAGACAGTTTTTTGGTCTTTCTTTTCTCCGTGCTCAATGTGTTACAAGGACACAGGACAGAGGTTGAGTCAACTTTAATTCATTTTAACTGGCTGCTAGTTCGATTTAGTTATTGCCACCACCTGTTATGTGCAACAGGTAAGTAATTGGTGCTGTTAATTACACAGATTAGAGAAGCATCACATGATTTTTCAAAGAGTGCCAATACTTTTGTCCGGTCCATTTTGGAGTTTTGTGTAAAATGAGAATGATTTAATTTTATTTTCCATTCTCTTTTGTGTTTTTTCATTGCAAGCAAAATAAATGAAGATCTTACTAAAAAAAGCATTTGTAATTGCAATCATTTTCTGGGAGAAATTGAACATTATCTGACAGAATTGCAGGGGTCTCAATACTTTTGGCCAGCAGTGTAGGACAACTGACCATTTTTGGTCATTTAAAATACACACTTTTTAGGTCCTGTAGCATCTTTAACATTTGGTTGGGGCAAATGAACCAAGACCTCCCCTTCAAAATGGATTGGACATTTAGCACCGTCAGTGGCAGTTAATGAGTGAAATGACCATCCTATTTAGAGTTAAAACAGTGATTATAGATCCATCATCGATGGGGAAAATCAGGAAAATGTATTAAGACAAAAATGTCCTTGGCCGAGGCGCAAAGGGATTTTCTTTCTGGCTGTAGGTAGTGACCTTCCAAGGAGGCGGTAACCATGGTGCTAGCAGTCTGTTCTTTTGTGTTTACTCAAGTTTAATGACAATGATAGAACAGCGGGGTAAAAGTACATCTCCACAGGATTGATTTTCATCTTGAATATTAGTATTTTGCCAACAAAACAGCCCTGGCTTATTTACTATCCCGGCACATGTGTAAGCATCAAATTCCTTTTTTTAAGGGCAATGCACTGACAATAAGTGGATAGCAGTACCTCAATGTTTTGTGTGCCCAAGCGGAAAAATGCGATCGTATTAGCTCCGGTATATTATGGAAAAATGCACAATGCAAAATGTCTAAAAATATGAAAACTGTTATGTAACAATCTTGGCCAAAGGAATACAAAATATACAAAACAGTACAAAATATTTTCATTCTGTCAAAATGGCTTATGTAAATAGCTATGTGTGCTCCATATAATGCAGTGATTTCCAACCAGAGTATCCAATCTTACTTAATTTGTCCAAAAGTATGACATTTTATTACCATAAAGTATCTTTTTAAATGTCAGTGATACGCATTGAGAGGCATAACAACATTGTGAATAATACTTTCCCACAAAATGACAAATTAAATACAACAATAACAGTGTCTTTGTTTTGTTATCAAAATTTTAGGTGATTTCAGTAGACTATACTTTTATGTGAGTATCTGCTTTATTCAATAAAGGTTGAGAAACACAGTTCGAGAATACATATAAATTGAATGAAAATACAGTTATAAATTGAATGAAATACACTGGTTCTGTCGCCCCTCCCAATCAAAATGGATTGGACGTCTAGCGCCGTCAATGGTGGCCAGTGAGTGAAATGAGTGGCCTATTAAGGGTTAAGGGAAGTATTCATTTAAATGGCTGCAGTCACATACTGCATCAAACAGGTTTTAAGAGATACTGAAAATCTTCAGAGAGGGAGCTGTTGAAACATGCTCCAATAATTACGGCATCATAAACCATCTCTCCACGCTACAGGTTGTCAGTCCCGAGAGGAGTGGGTGTTCCCACATATGGTAGGGGATGTACTCTGAGCGTGCAACAGGTTTGCCTCACTCACTTCTAACGTGCGTGGAGGCTGCCTGCTCTGCGCGCCGCCTGTTGCGCTCACTCGCCTCAAAAGCCCTTCCATCAGCGCATCTGCTCTAAGAATGGACGCAGACGGTTCCGCCGCCCGCCTTCGCCGCGAGGGTGCCCTGTGACCGGTGGGCCAGATGAACCCCCGGCGTCCGGATTCGTCCTCCTCCGGCATGCAATGGCTTAACCGGAGAGACATGAGCATCCGGCGCGGGGACGGCGTCACGCTGTGCCAGAGGGCTCTGCAGATCGTCACGGACCTTTGCCTGACCGGACATGTGGATCTGGAAAAATGCTCTGATATTTTTCCCCTGGAGAGCAGCAGCATACCAGGTAAAGGACATGCAGGTAAATGCCAATTAAGTCATTACCCTTTTCTTTCGTCAACTTCAGTGGCGCTTGCAAAGAAATAACTAGAACAATCCAACAATTCATGTCACATATAACTTAAACATGCTTTTTTAAGCATATTTGGCTGTAGGCATCGTCTTCAAACTGTAAAATTCACACTATGCTCAAGGTTTCCGGGGTACATCCAGATACTACGTATATGCGCTGTTTTAAAGTTGTACTTCTATAAGTCAACTGGAAGCCAAAGTTCAATCTGGGATAAGGCAAAGATATCTGAACCAGCCTGACAAATTAAATATGGATTTTGGCGGCCCAGTGGTTAGTTAGAGGTTCGGCACCTTGGACAGCGACCTCACCGGGAACACCACGAATAGCACAAGAATCATCAGCACCCTGGAAAGCGACTCTCCAGAGAGGTGACCACCACTCCTGCAACCGATTGCCTGATTTGGCCACACATGGTCTCGAGTCGCCAATCAAGGGGCTCTCCTCAGCGTATAAAAGGAGGGAGAAAATCACAACGCGAAGCCCATGAGACGTGACTATGCGGGAGAGCTTGATGGTGGCAAGGGTGTTTCTACTTGCTATTTTGAAGCCCTGATTGGGAACCCATTCTAACAGTTTTTTTTTTTCTCTCCAGGAGTAACGAAAAACCCCGTAAGTGGCATTCCACGGCGATGCCGTGATCCCCGAAATGTTGTTTGGTTTGTTTTCCTCTTTTTGTTATTGATTGAATAAAAATGGGCCGCAAGTGTCCAACCTGTTTGCATCCGGTCTTGCCTGTTCCTCCTTTCAGCACCGACTGTTTACTGGATAAAAATTTGCAAACCGCAAACAAGCTGCAGAATTAGAGGTAAAACACCATGTACGTGTTAAGAAACGATTACCAAAGTGGGAAGTTTAACACCATAAACTCAGGAGAGACCCACTCCGATGTTTCAAAATACTTGTCTCAATGCATGAAATATGACTGTGATAGACATCTAATGCATTTAAACTGGGAATGGACTACCATCGATATGCTAGCATATGACCGAGCTTCGATTGGATTAGAATTGCTTATCATTTACTAGTTTTAATTCTATTTGGGATATCAGAGATTTTAACCTTTGTAGCCCTGGCAGGGCTCTTCGTTCTTCAGGCTAGCTTCTACAAGTTCCAAGGTGGAGACTTAAACAGTGGGGTGATCGATCTTTTCCAGTTGTGGAATATCCTGCACCCTGACATCTGCAACATGACTGTTTTTAAATATGGGTTAAAGACCCACTATTTTTTTACTAACTTTTTCTCCTTACTGGGGTAGCCCGGTTTTAATGTTCAAATTTTATCAGTTTTATTTGCTGTGATGACTTGTAGCATGATGCATTGTTATTTTTTAAAATGTTTTACAGTACTTTTCTGTCTTATATTTATCATGTACAATGTATTTTGCCCTGTAAAGCACTTTGAGGAACTCTCAGGTTTTTGCAAAGGCCTATAAAAATGCATTTGATTTGTTGTCTACAAGTGATAAACTCATTTAAATTCACAGCAGATGATGGATGTCTGGGATCGTCAATGGTGCTCTTTTCTGTTTTTTTCTGCAGACATCTCCATCAGTCTCCTGGCCGTGGTAGTGGGCTTTTGCGGCCTTGCCTTGCTGGTGGTGTCGCTTTTTGTCTTTTGGAAGCTCTGCTGGCCTTTCTGGAGGAGCAAAGCACTGACAGCCAACGGCGGACACGACGGTCTCCATGTCGCCTTTCCTGACTCGCCTACCCACAATTCGCCACCCTTGCCTGATAAAACGTCAGCGTTGGAAGAAAAGAAGCACTGGCCGGAAGCGAAGGCAAACTGCAGGAGCACGGTCAAGCTCCTGGAGGCGGCCATGAAAATCAGCCAGACGTCACCAGACATCCCCGCCGAAGTGCAGACCACCCTGAGGGAGAAGCTGAGCCATCAGGCCAAGATCCAGAGGCAGACCACCGAGCCGACGTCATCCTCGAGGTACCCCCTTTCGCACACTTGTGTCCGAATGGGTCATGTTGACACGTGATTCTGCGTCTGCGGGCCATTTTGGCACGGTCACGCTGACCTTTACATTCTCTCGCTGGAATTTTATGTCCTAAGGATAAAAGAAAAAAATCAAACACTCCAGGCTCAAAGTGGTGTCACACAGTCTTGGGAAACCACTATCCGCTGTACGTGTGAACCCAGCTGCCATGGCAACGCCTGCAAGCCACCCCAGTAATTAAACAATCACCCCACACTTTGCCTTTGTTTTCAAGGATGGCATTTCAAGGCCAATGCCCATAATTAGCATTGCCGTGGGCTGCCTAAAGACGTGATGAGGCAGACAGCTGTGCGTATGCGCGTGGACGCTCACGCCACACACTCTCCGCTTGGGATCACTAATTAAATACCAGTCAGCGCCCGGTGACTTGAACTCGTGTCCAGATTAAAGATTCGTACGGCAGGTATTATCTCTTAAGGGAAACCTTGTTACGAGGCCTCGCTTTCAATTATGCGAATAGGAATAGCTGTTTTTAATACAATAAGTACTCTTAAGTGCCTTTTTATTGAATAACAGGGCTGAGGGGCAACATCTTATATGCTGAAACCTCTGTCTGACAGTCTTGCCTTGCTTTAATGTCTTTTGTAGACTATTAGATGGACTCCCTTTCAAACCGTGATGATTTTTGGTCATTTAAAAATATGTAACCCCATATAAACCTGGCGCCCATGTAAGTAGACCTCACATTTAGGGTCATGACGGCCAAACTTTAAACAAATGTTATCCAAGTGTGGTCTACATTATATTTCCCCCCCCAAAATGTAGTAATTATTTCTATACTGTACATTAAGCATATGCTTCCTCCAGTCTGCCTTTCTTTTTCTTCGGTTCTTTCTTTCTTCAGGCAAATCATATCACATTTTATAATTGCCAATGATTGTCAATAGGGTTGTTCCGATCATGTTTTTTTGCTCCCGATCCGATCCCGATCGTTTTAGTTTGAATATCTGCCGATCCCGATATTTCCCGATCCGATTGCTTTTTTTTTTTTTTTTTTGCTCCCGATTCAATTCCAATCATTCCTGATAATTTTTCCTGATAATATATATTTTGGCAATGCATTAAGAAAAAAATGAATAAAACTCGGACGAATATATACATTCAACATACAGTACATAAGTACTGTATTTGTTTATTATGACAATAAATCAAGATGGCATTTACATTATTAACATTCTTTCTGTGAGGGATCCACGGATAGAAAGACTTGTGACTTTGTATATTGTGACTAAATATTGCCATCTAGTGTATTTGTTGAGCCATTTAACTTCTGCCCAAATGCATGATGGGAAGTGCAACCATGACTGTGCGTAGTGCTACCAATTGATATATCTTCTCTGCGTTGGGAAATGACATAAGGTGTTAAGAAAAGATCAATTGCTACCTTGCTTCCCCACATTGCTTCCCACGATATTTCTAATCGTAGGGAGAGGGATTGTAAGGCTTTAGCCAATTAAAAAAAGGCTCCAAAGTCTGCCAAAATTCACTCTACTCATTTTACGCTGCCTTTTATCTCTCTACATAGGTAAAACGGCGCCATTACAGATTGAGCGCGACAATGCGTGAGTGGGTCGTGCAGTGCATGCATTAATTGCGTTAAATATTTTAACGTGATACATTTTTTAAAAAAATTAATTACCTCCGTTATCGGGATAAATTTGATAACCCTACCATAAGCCTAAACTAAAGACTCTGGATGAGTGTAACACATTATGTCTGTAACGTTAAATACAATTAGAAAACGATTTAATTAAAAAATATATATATATTTAAAAAAAAAGGCATGGCCGATATTTTTTTTTGCCCATTCCGATACTTTGAAAATGACGTGATCGGACCCGATCGATCGGGACATCTCTAATTGTCAATGATACCGATGATGATAATAAATATTTCATTCATTCATACTAGTGTATATATACAGAAACACACCCTGGTTAAAGCCCCCAATAAGTTGATAAACATTTCACCAAATTGGCTCACGACAGCATTTTTCCACAGGCACAACTCATTCCGTCGACACCTGCCACGCCAGATGAACGTCAACAGCTTTGACTTCAGCATGGACGCCGTGCCTTTCAGACAGTCCTCCACGACAAGTATCGGCAGAATCAAACCGGAACTTTACAAGCAGAAGTCCGTGGACTCTGACGGCGAACCCAGAGAACCCATCGAGACTTGCGGCAAGCTCAGCTTCTCGCTGCGTTACGACTACGAGGAGCAGGCGCTGGTAGTGAAGATCCTCAAAGGCATGGATCTGCCCGCTAAAGACTTCACGGGGACATCGGACCCTTACGTGAAGATCTATCTTCTACCAGAGAGGAAGAAGAAGTTCCAGACGCGAGTCCACCGTAAAAATCTGAATCCCACCTTTGACGAAACCTTCTGCTTTCCCGTGGGTTATGACGAGCTCTGCAATCGAAAGCTTCACCTGAGCATCTTCGACTTCGACCGCTTCACTAGCCACGACATGATCGGCGAAGTGGTGGTGGACAACCTTTTCGAGCTCTCTGACCTTTCTCGAGAGGCAGTGGTCTGGAAAGATATCCATGCCGCAACCACGGTGAGTCACTTAGAAAAAGTGTCGATTCTGCAGAGAACAATTCTGATTCTGAAAAAACAATAGTTGCAAAGCAAATTTATCCAATAATGATGCCACGCTTGGGCAGATTTATTTGCATTAGCCATCTGCTTGACTTGGAAATTTTGCACCTTGCCCTTTATACCGCGTTTTGATTTCTGTGGAAGATATTAAAATCTGTGCTAATCTATGCAATTGCATATTTCTGGGGAGACTTGTCAATGTCCTGGCAAATGAAAAGCAATTATTTATATCTTAGGTGAAGTGGTCCCTATGTCGCCCCTGAAAGGCAGTTATCATTCAAAAGTGGCTCTTGAAACACATTACATAAATCCAATCACACCCACGTTTTCAGAAACTCTTCACTACTAGTGCAATTATAGCAACAAAGGAAACCAGCAAAAAAACTCAACATTTGATGATCCAAACAGCCGACGCTTAAAAATGATTCAGGCAAGACAAACAATTTTACTACATCAACGAAATCCTCTATGCTTTTTTGAGCATCAATCTGCTGCAATACACTGGCTGGATGACATAATGGCTTCTCTCCAATTAAGGGAACTTTTCAGTTGGAAAGGTTACATAATCAAGTCTACCTGCTACAATCACGCATTTCGTAACAACAACATGAACCCAGTCTTCATTCTCTCCCACCAGGAGACCGTTGACTTAGGGGAGATCATGTACTCGCTGTGCTACCTCCCCACAGCGGGGAGGATGACTCTGACGGTCATCAAATGCCGAAACCTCAAAGCCATGGACATCACAGGCTCTTCAGGTACGCCCACCCATCAAAAAGCACTCACAGGACTGCGAATCTAACTCCACAGGAGGTGGCCACTTAAAAGTGTCAACAGAGAGAATGAAACGGGGGGGGGGATACCCGGAAATGAGTGACTAATTGGGAAGACTTGAAGTCTTATGCTCCCGCGTTGCGGTGACGGCGCAGCGACTGCGGCGTCATTCGACATTCGATGGTTCTCCGGCCAGGTGACGCGTTGCTCTGTAATTCACCGCCAAGCCACTAGAGGGGTGTTGTTATGTTTGTACGGTTTTGGGGCATGCTTGTTGACTTCCTCTTGTTTAGTTTAACGGAGAAAAAAATAAACAATGCAAGATGGAACGCTTGAATGTGGATCTTCAGCTCATCCACATTGAATAAATGTTGATCGTACAAATGTTGAGGCGCAGGCGGTCTGTCCAACTTTTGATGCCGCAGAGAGTTCTTCTAGCCTCGGGTGAAAACCAGCTAGCGGCTAGCTTCAAACTAGCGTCGAGCACTGCGTCCAGCGTTTTGTCAGAAGTCTGCAAGGCCCTCTGGCCCGATTTGTTTGCTGTGTCCTACAACCAGCCAGTGTGAAGCCATAGCATATTTCTGGCGTCTATGAAAGTTTCCAAACTGTGTTGGAAGCCTTGGTGTTAACGTTATCATAAAAAGCACTGAGGACTCTCAATCAGTGATGATGGTATCGTGTGTGAACTGTCCGTTATTGAAAATTAAAGATCAAAACAACTCTTTTGACACCAAACCTGTGCTTTATTCTTCATATACTTGAAATAAGTCACAGACTCACAGCAAACACATACGTGCAAATACGTCCCAAAAATACGACAGTGATAAACAGCTGGTAGTTTTTGGCTGACCGGGTCACCGCTTCGTGTGGCTACTCGATTCTGAACACACACATCTTGGTGGTTCTTCCATCTTTTTATTCAATCGCTGACCTTGCCATTTGGCAAACTTTATGATGTCTTGACGAGACTTGCTCTTCGATGATACTCCCGTCGGCTTGGTCCATTTTTGCGTCTAGCAAAATAATGTTTTACAATGGCGGTGATTTCGCGCTGAACCGGAAATAAGTCTGAGCGAACCAATCACAGTCCATTTCCGCCACGTCATATGCGTTGACGTGACGCTAGGGTTTGAAAAATCAATGGAGGAAGTCGGCGTGATGTCACGATGACGTCACCTCGCTTAGCAACGGGTCGCCATTTTGCGAGGGGGGAACGCGCAGCTAAACATTCCATTGACAAACATCTGAAATTCATATATTTCAGGTGTGTTTTGCATCTTTTTTCCGGAAATAGTCTTAAACATGGCTTACTACTATCACGAGTCACTGCCGACAGACGCGAGGAGGCGGTACAATTTAAAATTACCGTGTATTGGCTTGGAAATTTGCCCTTACAAACTTACAGCTGATAGCTGGATGAACAATCCAGAGGAATGGCCTGCAGTGGAGTTCGGAAACATCTACAACTACCTCATAAAGTCACCCAGTAAGTTGACCTTTATCAATTCTAGGCGACGAGTACTCACTATTTTTATTTTTCCATTTTTTTAAAAACCTTTTCATTGCCTTTAAGATACTTTTTGCATGTATAACCCTCTAATCCTTTTAACCATTGTTTTTTTTTGGGGGGGTTAGCTTTGAAGGAGTTGACCACATTAGTCACGTAGCGTATTTAAACCGTCCTTATTTGATATAACTACATTTAAGTATTTTCTTAAGGCATTTTATAGTACGTTCTGCCTGTATGCATCTAAACAAAACAAGTTTAGAGCGCACGGTAGTACTTTGGGTGTCAAATTCGACTCATGTAGGACGTTTCGCTGATGTAGCACATTTTGGCAGAACACGGTAATTCACCTCCAAGCGTTATTTAATTATTTAAGTTACGGTTATAATAACCACTGCCTAGTCTATTGAATCGTAGCAGCTAATTGGGGCAAAAAAAAAAAAAAAATCGATTAAAGTTTACTCACCAGTAATAAAATGTCTGCTGCAAACGTAAATGTGCTTAGATTTAGGCTCCCACAGGCGAGAATAGTGCACGGAACCGTCTTCTTTTACTGTTCCTCGATTAATTGCTTTTAGCCATTTGTTTCTCCTTCTCGCGAGGAAGAATGAAGAACTTCAAATGCGGCTCCGAACTCTTCCTTGTGTGACAACCGGCAGCACAGCAACATTTAGCCATTCCGCCGGAAAAAGAGATGGCAAATAAGATGGAAGTTCAATGCGTTTGTATTACAAGTGACTCGTCTTTTGCCCCATTGTCAATATGGCGACGCTTTGTTGTGGCTGGTGACGTCATTAAATGCCCGGATGTCCGACTGCCTCTATAGGACCGCATCAGGCTACGGCGTAGGGTCGTAAATCGGGTCTTCCTTGACGGCGCAGGTCTGACGCGGAAGTATAACTCGGCCTGTAGAAGATAGATGGTAATATAGTTACGCATACACGGCATTTATCTAAAAGACATCGACTGCCTTGTCTTTCAGATCCGTATGTAAAAGTCCACCTGATTTGTGACGGACGCAGGCTGAAGAAGAGGAAAACAACAACCAAGAAGAGCACACTCAACCCAGTGTACAACGAGGCCATCATCTTCGACATACCCCCGGAAAACGTAGAACAAGTCAGCCTCTCCATTATGGTGATGGATTACGATAGGTGAGCTAATGTCCATGCCGTTTACGCGTTCAGCAACTCTCAATTTGGCCGCAAATACGTTTCGCCGGCAGGGTCGGACATAACGAGGTGATTGGCATTTGTCGCGCCGGGCCGGATGCGGAAGGCCTCGGACGGGATCACTGGAATGAAATGTTGGCTTACCCGCGGAAACCCATCACCCACTGGCATGCCCTGGGAGAGGTAGGCTTGTAAACCTTTAATAGGGCACTCGTTGAACTTATTGACCGCTATTGACTGTGCTAGGTGTCCAATCTGTTTTGACCGGGAGGGTTTGAAAGGACATTCGTTCATTTGCCCGCCCCCAGTCTTAATGGAGTGGACGTCTATCCCTGTCAATGGCACTTAAACCATTGCATGTTCTTGGCGTTACTATATCCTTAGGGGCCTGGAAGGGGTGCAAGCTTCGAGAGTCAAGGCTCATGTACATCACCCAAACCTCCACAGACGCCGTAAGGTAGCGTCAAAGTTGATAACGGGTTGTATTAACGTCAATCCATTACCTTAAAAAATTTCTATCAACTTCAAGACTTTCACATTCGTTGATCCTGATACATTTTGCCCTCGCTGATATTTTCTCTCTGAAATGTCAGGGCTGCAACGGCTCTGTGCCAGAAAAAAAAACATTTACAGGGTAAAAATATTTCAACGAAAACTGGATGCAAAAGGGCTGGGTTCTTATCTCAGAGTATGCATCAGTCAACACAAGCAGATCAGATCATTAGACTGCGCGAATGTAGCAGATAAATGTAGCAGACATACAGTATGTAAAGATTGATCCAAAAATATATTTATTTTTATTTATATCCAATGTAACTACTATTTACTGTATTTAAATACTGATATTACGATCAATGTCAAACTACAAAGTGATGTGATGGTTCTGTGCTTTGGTCGCAAATACAAATGAACAGTCTATATACACAATACAGATGTACAGAAAGGTTAATTCTCAATGGATGTTTCAATGTGGACAAGATTTAACACGTACATAATTCAGAAAATAGGAACCGTATGTCAGTCTGACGTCTAAAAAACGAACAAGCAAACAAAAGTTAATGAAAAAAATTTCTGCATCCACTGTTTCGGTCCAGGATGCTACGGTAATGTTGGTTAGCGTAGTATTCAAGTTTGGTGTCTTTGATCAGCTCAGACAAGATAATCTGTTTTGATCAACTTGTGCAATTTGTTATTTTTAAACTTTTTCGACTCTTGTGGAGCAATGTGGTACTAACAAAAGAGCACTGTGCTAGATTGCTAGCTTCACAAATACATCAATTCACTTTTTTATTTGGAAAAAAAAAAATCCAATTTGAAGAAAATATCAAATGGGGACATATAGGTTATCATTTTCTTTGTTTTGTTTTTGTTTTTTTGGCGTGGAAACAAATGAATATGTATGTACATTTTTACACAAAGCCATACAAGTATTGATGCATCTACAATAAATGTCTTGTCAGTAATATTAAAAAAAGGCTATGTACTGTTATGAAACCATCACAAGCACACTGTACAATGACGCTTTCTTCTGCACTGCCGTACATGTTAAAAATCGATATTTTATTTGTAGCATGGTTCATGTTTTATTTATGGAAAATGTTAGTGTTTACACTTGTACATAATGAAAAGTATGTATGCATTTCTATTGTTTCGTGACAGTGGAATCACGTTTCTCATGGATTCTGTACTAAGACGTCACGTCATGTCATGATCAGTTTGTGATAACTTTTGTATTTCAAAGTCCAAATTTGTACTATCATCACTGTATAAATTTCATAAGCATTTCAACAAAATAAACCAACATTTTACATCACGTGCCAATGATGCTTGGGGCTTGTTTTTGTTGTTGTTTTAAACATGTCCCATTCCACAACCTGCAGTGGGGCAGTGCCAGTTTGCAGTCTAGTTAATACAATAAAATGTAGTTCGTCTTTCAAATTTGTCTGTTTTTAATCATGTCAGATTTTGACATTTTTAACCGTCATTTGTACGAATCTGACAAACTTCACTGATCCTCGAAAGCATGCAGAGAAGCAACACCATCTCTAGTTTGTATCTGACAAAGTCAACCAAAAGATTTGGCTTGGTTGGTATAGTCTTCTGAAATTCCAGAACATGTTTTTTTTCATTATGTTCATGGTGTGAATTAGCACACTGCTAATTGCCACGATGGTTGGAAAAAAAAAAAATCCATCATTTTGAGGGCCACACGTACGTTACATGCTCGATCTAGCACGAGACATCTTACTTTTGATATCGGCAAAGATGCGCACAAAAGGCGACGATTCCAATGTTGGTTTCCCTTGGCAACGAGCATTTCCAACTGCCCACTTAGGATGGCCTAATTGTTCGGTTCACTAATACGTGTAATTTAAGTTTAAAAGGCAGTCAGGCAGGCTTTTTGCCGGGGCTAACGTCAACAATGCAGCTGCTGCATTAGTCACACTTTTATTCTTGGATTTCTAAACAATACTGGGGCAAACATCTTTGAAAGACTAGTTAAATCAATCAGTGTTACTCAGATATATAGTACAATGAAAACAAAACTACTAGTGGCCTACCGCACTACGAGTAGTAAATCTGCTACTTGTTTAAGAACAGATTTTTTTCTTCGCAAACACTGAGCATACTGTAAATATGCATGAGGGTGGAAATTCTGTTGGATCAAATTTGTCGGGAATTTGTGCTATTGAGTGTCGACAGCTCCATTTTATCATTAAGCAGACGCTTTTCGATGCACACACTGCAGGTCAGAAGTCACGCCGCTAATGGCGCATCGGTAGCCGGTGCTCCTATTCTGAGGACAACCGGCGTTAAGGGGCTAAATGGGTAGACAGTTATGTAATGTCACCAGCCATTACGGCTATAATAGGTGGTTATATGGCGCCTCCATTAAAATGAATGATGGCTCCGGAGCTAGCACATATTGTAAAAATGTAAAATAGAAGCTAAAAGTATGCTTGCCTCGATCTACTATAGTTTATTGTCTAATACATTCATTCGCTGCCAGCACTTCAAATGCATTTGACGTCTATTGCCGTCAATAGCAGCCAATTAGTTTAAAGAGTGGGACAAACGACGGTGTATTTTTCAGAGGTGTACAGAACGGTTCAAACAGTCAAAAATGTACACAAAATGCAAGACTCCTTTGTGAGTTTGTCTACTACATCTACTACTCTTAATATGAGGATACGGTGCAGGTTGATAAGACACCAAAATTTTTCAATTAACTTTTTCTAAGTCATTGGCTTGAAGTTTCTTCAGTTGTCATTGTCGTAACCACAGCGGATGTGCATCTCTTAAGCATATTAGAGAGCTACACTTAGAACATTGAAAATGATGACGATATACCAGGGGTGGGCAAACCGGTCCGCGAGGGCCGCAGTGGGTCCTGGTCTTTGTTCCAGCTGATCGAGCACAGAGCTTTTAACCAATGAGGTTTCAATGGAAACAAGCACCTGACTGCAATCACCTGATTGCACTTATAACACACCAGATTGGTGAAAAGGTGTCCTCTTGATGGGTTGCAGCAAAAACCTGCACCCACAGCGGCCCTTTGTGGAATAGTTTCCCCACCCCTGTGATATACCATTTTGATAATTTTTTTTTTTTTTAAATTAACAATTTACATTTCATTAACCACATATGGGTAATTAGATTCTTAATTCGATTTCTGTGCGTGTTCTTCATTAGTGTACCACATCTAAGAAGAAAATAATCAAGCATTCACAAATTTGTAAACAAAAGGGTGGACATGTAACCGTATATAACATTACTGAAATCTAATGCTTAGTTTTCCTCATGTTTAATAGTACGTTGATGATAATCACTTTAGGAAAAAAGATTTTTATGATGTAATGGCACTAATATAAGAGCTAATAGCCTTTTAAAAGGCAGCTCTGTACACGCTCCATTCGCATGGAACCTTTTAGTCTTTTCATGACTGTCGTAGCTGTCTAATGTATGGTGAAAAACGAGGCGAAACCCTTATGGAGTGAGGAGGAAACTCATGACTTTATCAGTGGAGGGAATGACTTGAACATTAAATATTTTATTGCTTGTAGAAACTCCTGGAATAGCGAGATTTACACACGTAAAACCGATTGAAAAGTTTGCAGAGTACAGCGAAACTCCAAATCGACGTTGTTGTGTTCCTTTTATGGGTTCACACTGTGAATGGAATATTCGTCACAATAAACTGCACGGACGCACTCGTTAGTGTCACGCCATCTTTTCCCACTGCTTTGCCAAGTTATACCAACAGGTCGAACGCCGGCATTATAGCGGCACCTTGAGGCATTTTCCTAGTACAACAGGACAGAGTTCTGCTTGATGACGTAGTTATCACTTTTGCCGCTACTGTCGTACAGTCACTCGACCGCTGCTCAGCTGTTGTCTTCGAAAAACTTGACAAAAGGTAAGTCGGAGCAAGTATAAACTTGAATTAACGTTTCCATTTCAACTTAGAATTTTTGCACTCGATGTATATCAGTTTATTGTCTGAAATAATTGAAGGGTCAAGCAAAGTATCTGGTTTAACGCGACGCTGCCATTATGCTTTACATGTTTACGTCTTCACTTTTAAAAAAATGAAACTCCTTACGTAGCCGAGCAATTTGAGCGATAATTATTTATCAATTTGAATACGATGCTCATGTGTTTATGCTCCATTTTTAAACTGGAAAGGCGTTTATTATCCGAGCAAACGAGGAACATAGTTAAAAATTAGCGTTCAAAACCCGGAATTGTTCGTCGGCAACTTCGGCGGGCTCACTTCCCTCTGAAGATTTGAAGTTACATTTAAACCTATATTTTTTCCACTTGAAATACTTGTGATAAATGTATTTCGCTTCGGTGTTAATTTTTAATAAAGGTGTTTTCCAAAATAATGTTTTAAACAAGACCTCTATGTAATTTTGCCTTAAAGTAGACTTTGTGCAGCAGAGCACAATTAGCATTTCGGCCTGTTTTTTCGACTTAAAGTACCTTTAAAAATGTGTACTGCTTCGATAATTTTGTTAAAACACGACGTAGATGACATTTTAATTCATTTTAAAGACCACATACTTTACTTTAGCTGCTTATACACACATTCTTTTTGGCCAGTAGGCATGTCCAGGCATCAAAAACATAAAATTCGGCTGTTTTTTCGACTTAAACTTTGTTACTCGATGCAAATGGGTACAACATTTTCATTTTATCCTCGGTGTAACCTTATTTCTTACCGAAATGCAATGCCATTCTTTTTCATTCCATTTATAGTCCAGCAAGACAAGTATACATTTGTCGCTATTAAAGTTATTAATTTCCAAAAATGACAAAACTCAATGATTAAATTCAGTCAAGTTTACAGTTTATTATTATTTTTTTATTCAACTCTAATTCATTTCACGAATTAATTCAAATACTAATTATATATATATTTGTAATCCCCACAGTTGATCAAATCCCTGCCACAGAATCAGTTTGTGCTGGTTTCTGTACCAGCACGACCAGCGCCAGAACACAACAAATCCAGCTGAGCCTTGGTGGATTTGTTTTGCGTTTTGGTAATTGTCTCTGCTGGTGCAGAACCAGCAGATGCACAGATGGAGGACAAGGACAGCATCTTTCCACCTGTCTCCTACAACCAATCTCCATTAAGAATGCATCATGGCGTGTGAGTAACATGATTTTTGATTTTAGAGCAGAAATGTTGCTAAGGACATGGCATCCAGTGTGCTTCAATCATTGTTAAGTAAGTCGTCTTTTTTTTTGGGGTGCTGAGATGGAGGAAAACGGCAGCATATTTCCACCTGTCTTCTTCAGTCTTTTTCCTTGAAGACATCATAAAGTGTGAGTAACATGACTTTTATCATTTGTTTAAAAAGATAAATGTAGCTGAGGCCATGGTACACAATGCCATCTAAGTACAATGAAACAGAAAAACAAAACAAAAAAATAAACAGCTTGGGAGTGTTATTGAGGAATTCAGATTTTTATTCATGTGATTTGATCAATTTTGTTTGTAATAACTAGGACTGTTCCAAACGACCAATTTTCTCCCAATTAGTCAGCAGATTATTTTTTATGATCAGTGGACTGATCTAACATGTATGTATATTTTTTTACCAATTTAATAATGAAGTTTTTGTTGAAGCTTATTAATTAACAAAAAAAATTTTGGAACACTTAAATTCTTTATTAACGTATAAATAATAAACATAAATATCAATATTAAATCACAAACAATGAGGTCAAATGATGCTGGCAGTCACTAGTGCAAAAAAATGTAAACGGAAACACTGTGACTTCACCTTTTTACCAGTAGTCAAAACAATTCTTACTCTTTTTGTGGTATGTCTATATTGTTCTAAATGTTAAAATGAATTGCAATGGGCCTCAGGGCCGGAGTGGGACTCATTTTCGGCCCTGGAATTTCATGCCTCAGACTGGCCCACTCATTTAAAATTATGTCATTATGCATACACGTGTTAAGTTCAGTGTTCTCTAAAGCCGTGTCCTGTAATTCTGTGTATTCCAATTCAGTGCAGGTCATGGTTGTTTAACAAGGTGGCTTTATTTTAACAAGTGCAACACAACATATTTTGAACAAATTTAAAAATGGATTTTTTAAAAAACTATATTAAATGATACATTTGAAAAATAAATTAGGCCTGTCAAATGATTAAAATTTTTGATCGAGTTAATTACAGCTTAAAAATTAATCGTAATTAATCGCAATTCAAACCATCTATAAAATATGCCATATTTTTCTGTAAATTATTGTTGGAATGGAAAGATGAGACACAAGATGGATATATACATTCAACATAAGGTACATAAGGACTGTATTTGTTTATTATAACAATAAATCAACAAGATGGCATTAACATTATTAACATTCTGTTAAAGCGATCCATGGATAGAAAGACTTGTAGTTCTTAAAAGATAAATGTTAGTACAAGTTATAGAAATTTTATATTAAAACCCCTCTTAATGTTTTCGTTTTAATAAAATTTGTAAAATTTTCAATCAAAAAATAAACTAGTAGCCCGCCATTGTTGATGTCAATAATTACTTACACAATGCTCATGGGTGCTGAAGCCTATAAAATCAGTCGCACCCAAACGCCAGCGGAGGGCGGCAAAACTCCATAAAGCACAATTAACAAGTGGGCATGTCATTGTACTGTCATTTAAATCTGTCTGAGCAGGGCATGTGCGTTAATTGCGTCAAATATTTTAACGTGATTCATTAAAAAAATTAATTACCGCCCGTTAACGCGATAATTTTGGCAGCCCCAAAATAAATGAATAAATAAGACCTTTTCTGCAACATCAAATATTAACAAAATGAGTGCTTACAGATAAAACAAACATAGCAACATAACAATATGAAAAATAAAGAATACGTGTTGCACATTGTAACAACTTCTAATGATACTATTATCCATTTTCCATTTCCACTTTAAAAACGCCACGTAATTGATTATATTAATTCTAATGTTCACTCGCTGAACGACATGGCAATCCTACCTTCCAGCTCTGCACCTGTGGTGTGTTCATTATGGCTAATGCTTGCTGCTACATATCCCTTGTGAGGTGCTACAAGAAGCCAAAGTTTCCACAATTACATATTGTCGTATCACACGGTGCAAGTTGCATTTTATTCGCCATCTGGCCTTACCACTTTCGTTGTAATCCTCTGTAGTTTGAGGCAGCAAGGTCGTTGCATGAAAAAAATTAGCTATTTTCGCGCATTTTGCCGATTCTTTCACGAGTGCTTTTCTCTTTTTAATTCTTATTTTTCAGCGCCACCCTTGCTCTTTTTATCCATCCGAGCACCGAGATAGCAGCTAATTTGGCTCAATACAGACTACAATTAGGGGGCGGAGCTGCATGCTGTATTTTTCGTCTGCACACGTGAGGATGAGTCTGGAAAAAAAAATAATACTGTTTTTTTTTTTTTAAGACGGCCCACAGGGACAGCGGTAACAGAATGTAAGTTATACTCAGTGACACTGTCATAAATAAATACCAAACAAAAAATGATAACAGTGTAATTTTTTTTTTTTTTTTTTAATAAAACGCGGACCGGCCCATCTGGCCGGCCGGCCCTTCTGGAATCGTCCAGAAGCTCCCGATTAGTCACTCCGGGCCTGATGGGCCTCATGTCCCAGACAATCATTTTCAGAATACTGTGTTTGAGTTCAGATGTTCTTTCTGGTGTGCATTCCGCATTTTTGGGTGAGGGGGAAAACTGTTCAACTTTAGTTCGATTTAACCTGAAAATAGATAAAGCAGAGGGCATACAGAAATATTACCACAATTATTTTGGATGAAAGGCACACATAGTCATAGTAACAAAAATGAAATATATAGTATTAATTTTATAGTGTACTACTATATGTATATACACAATAATACTTTATAATATGTAACTAATGGTGCAGTCATGGATGACAGTAAGCATGCCAGGGCTGTGTTTAAATATGTATTTTTTTATAATATACTGTATATCTAAATATATACATTTTTTTTTGTTTGTTTGTTTTCCCCGAGTGGAATCTTCGATTGATTATTGTTGTGGATGTAATAAAAAGAAATTTGTGTGTGTCTCGTTACTATTGAATTGCTTCAATTTTCATGTGCTGCACAAGATTTGCCAAAGGAGGTCGGTCTTTCTAACATGGTTGCTGCTGGTTCTTCAAAAGTTTGATTGTAGTCATCATCAAAAGTGTCTTAAGAATGAATTTAATTTTTATTAGTGGGTTTTAAATTTCTTCAAGTTTTATGACACCACATTGCGTGAAGTTGCATCTGAGAAATCTGCAATTCCAGGACTGGGTAATTTTTTGAAATTTTGAACTGGAATTGGCATAGTATTGTCCGAAGTGGGTCTTCATTTTCACTTTATAAAACCCATAGGCACCCTGTTAAAGGCATTCATCCCACACTTGTATGTATTTAAGTTCTCACTGCTCCATTAGATAAGGAGTATAAGAAGGTAAGTCTAATCAAAAATATATGTATATATTTATGTTCAACGAGAGCCGAGAGCATGCAGTCACTGCTACTGGGTGCCCATGCGGGAACTAACCAAAGGCAGTAAGTGTTTGACGGAGGTGTCCGGAGAAGGTGGCTTGCCGTGCGGTGCGGGCTCGTAAAGTGGGGATGACAACGGGGTTCCGCAGGCACGGCTGCGTTCCCCCAATAAAGACGGCCGGTTTAAAGCCCCTGCTCGAAAAATCCCTGCGAGCCCAAGAGAAGGCCGGGAGCGTGGAGTCACTGCTGTCGGATGCCTGTGCAGGTACTAACCCAAGGCAGGCAGTGTTTTGAAGGAGGTGGCCTGACAGAGAGGCTTGTGGTGCGGATTCGGTAAGCGGGGGCGAGAATGGGATTTCCGCAGGCGCGGCTGCGGTCATCCCACTAGACGGCTGGTCGAACGCCCCTGCTGGAAGAATCCCCGCGAGCCCTCTGGATGGCCTGGAGCGTGCAGTCACTGCTGTCAGGTGCCCGTGTGGGCACCAACCAAAGGCAGTCAGTGTTTGACGGAGGTGTCCGGAGAAGGGGGCTTGTCGTGCTAAGCGGGCTCGTAAAGCAGGAATGAAAATTGGGTTCTGCAGGCACGGCTGCGTTCCCATAATAAAGACGGCCGGTTTAAAGCCCCTGCTCGAAAAATCCCTGCGAGCCCAAGGGAAGGCCGGGATCGTGCAGTCACTGCTGTCGGGTGCCTGTGCAGGTACCAACCCAAAGCAGGCAGTGTTTTCAAGGAGGTGGCCTGACAGAGGGGCTTTTGGTGCGGATTCGGTAAGCGGGGGCGAGAATGGGATTCCCGCAGGCGCGGCTGCGGACATCCCATGAGATGGCCGGTCAAAGGCTAATGTTCCAATTGTTGAAAGCACAGAAGTGTTTAATCAACAACTAGCACATTTATATTTTGCATTTTGTTTTCTTACTGTATTGATAATGAACCGAACCGTGACCTCAAAACCGAGATTTTTGTGTACTTTTACACCCCTAGTTAGTGTCATTATAAAATAAAAAATGATGTGTGTACAGTGAACAATACCGTTCAGTGCCATTGATGGAGAAAGACATCGGATCATTTTTAACCAGGAGGGTTTCTGGCCAGTCCTCCCGGTCAAATGGATCAGACTTCTTTTGCCGTCAAAGGCATATTTGACTAATCTCTATGTAGGGATTTTTTACTGTTGACAGTGTATATTTAACCAATTAACAAATGTTAGTATCCTGAGGATATACATAACAGTTGTAAAATACAATGTAATGTATATATTGCATTAAAATGGCAAAATAGAACTCTATTCCTTTTTGGTTCCAGGAGTGTTGGCGCAAGAGCAGATTGAGCACATCCATGTGCCAGCCTCAAGTAAAAGCGAGTGTCCGTCTCCATAGACGCCGAGCTTGATGTCATGGCAGCAATCCAGGAAATGTTGAGCTTGTAGTTTGATCAACATATATCAATTGGTAACTGATATCTGTTCTTTCAATAGGACGGGTGATATTTTGACCCTACATAGTGGATATTCTCTGCAGTTGACCTGAGTGTCATCAGATGTTGGAAGACTAGAAGAGTCACCGAGAGCACAGCCTGATTGTAATTGTTGCCATTTTTCAAAGATGAGTATTCAATAGCCTTACTTTTCTTAAAAAAGATCAAGTCTTTCCATATGTAGCCTAAAAACAGAGCTGCTAAACATGCCGTTAAAGCCTTTAACAGGCATGAAAATCACTCACCTTTTGGCGAAATTCGCCGTTTTGAAGTCAAAAAGAGTGACAGACATGAATTGTGTAGATCCGAGGAGAAATTTTTTTGGGAGGGGGGTCGTAAGTCCATCTAACTAACTTACGACATGTTTTATTGAAGCAGCTAAGCCTGTCACGCAATGCAATGAGTCCATTTATCGCAAGATAAATAAAAATGAGGGCGGTAATTTTCACGGCTGCGTTTTACCACCTCGTGCGTGCATACATTTGTGCGTGCTTGTATAGGACATGAGACTCAAGTTGTGTCCAGATGTTTATTGGTCAACAACACGCCGTAGAATTACAGTTCACACATACAAAATAAGGAATCACATCCATAGTAAACACTGTAAACCAGGGGTCCCCAACCTTTTTTGCACCACGGACCGGTGTTATTTGGGTCTTTTTTTTCCACGCACTGGTGTTCTGACAAATTTTGCATCAAAAATTTCAACGATGCGGTTCTGCACATGCGCGTAACGTTAAATATCGCCGCAAATGCAGCGATTCCAAAGTAAACACTACAAACTTTCTTGAAAGAAAGGAATATTAACTTAGGTTTGATCATGGACTTGTAGAAAAGTTCTCCTCAGATACATCCTGCCTTGTAGCTGCACACAACAACTTCACACCGCTCTTACCATTAACGACTTCGCCTGGTTGTTAAACATTAATTAAGAAGCCCGCTTCACAAAGATACAATGTTGGAAATTGTAGCAAGGTTTTCAACGCTCTTGAAGCGATGTCAGGATAATCCAGAACCTTGGTAAAGTTGTTGTCTCAAATGTACGTTTAATAAGGTCGCCGTCATTTGCGATCTCTACAAGTTGATCTTCCTGTCGCTCAGACATGCTCGAATCACTCGGTTTATTCACAAACGGGTCACGAATCCACTCCTTCGCCGTTCGTGGGCCTTCGTGGTTGTAGGCTCGTCAGGTGCCCTTTTCGCCGTAAAAATATCTCCAAAGACGTCTGTTTTCCAGTCATCTTCGCTCGTGTGGGGGCTAATTATTTCCGGGGACAAATGTGCTGCGCCCGCGGCCGAGCAGTACGTTATTATTGAGGACAAGCGCACATAGATATATTATATACACAAACAAGATGTTCTGCTAGCAGTCCAATCAATGGATTTCTATGACGACATTCTAATTTATACCGTAGTATTATATCTAGAGTAGACAGGGATATTGGTGTGTTAAGCAGGGACACAGGGTTCATTCAGCCAGAATGCGCTCGTTATTAAATTATTATTTCTGTGCTGCCCGGTAGCAAATGCGTCACGGACCGGTACCGATCCGCGGCCCGGCAGATGGGGACCCCTGCTGTAAACGTTAGCATTGGTACACTGAGACTGATGGGGGGAAAAAGACAACTTACTTTAGCCTGCTATAAAATATTGGCAGTTTTTTTCCAAAATGCAAACTTGCGGTTAAAAGGTGACTCTTCAAACGTGAAAAATCGATGGTTAACAGCATTTGCAAACGAAAAAATGGAAAAAAAAGAAACAACTATTCACGACACCACTAGCAAAGATGAAAAGTGCTTTTTGCGGAGTGTAAAGTTGTTAGCGGTTTAGCGTACGCACTTCCTGTGAACATTTCAAAATAAAAGCATGTTACGTTTGTCATATAAATAACGATTTCTTGAGTTAATCCAATATACTTCAGAATTAATACGATAATATGAAAATGCTAAAATACTACAGAATTCAGATTTTACACTAAGAGTAACTTTAATATGACACCCTTTTTAAAAAATATGATTGGCAATTAATATAATTATTATAATACTATTATATATAGTAGTATACTATAATAAAAATACTAGTCTTTTTTTTTTTTTTTTTTTTTTTTTTTTTAATAAGAATTGTTCTGAATAATGTTGGAAAGGCAAAGTCAGTGTTCTGAATCGGTTTACATTCCATTCTTTCGCACTAGTAAACGCTATCAGGTAAGCCTGCACAGTATATCAATTGAACATCGCCATCGCAATGTGCGCATGCGCAATAGTCACATCGCAGGGCGTACAATTTTTTTTTTTTTTTTTTCAACATTTAAACTTTTGTTTTACTTCATGAACGCAGCAAGTGTGCAGATCCTGGATTAAACTGAGTTATAAAAATTAGGGCCGATGGCGCCATTTTTCAGAGCATCGGAATTTAAAAACAACATACATTCATGTTTTTCTGCTTCATGCTCATACAGCACCGCAGTGTCTCACTCTCTGTCTCTAGGCAGCGCGACCAAACTGTTTTTCTCCGTCAACAATGCAGCTATCCTGAACGGAGCTATTCAAGTTATTTGGTGAAAATTTTCTCGTTTTAATATCGCAATATAATATCGCAAACTCCCCCAAAATTGCAATGACAGTTTTTTCGGATATCGTTCAGGCTAACTATCAGCATTTGACCTCAGTGTGTGATTAATTATTGTTATTTACATGTTTATTTGTACTTTAAGAATGAATTTAAGTGTTCCAAAATGTTTTTGTGAATTAATTAGCGTCAACAAAAATTAATTGCTAAATAAGTTAAAAAATATATATATATATTAGTCAACTTATTGTAAAAATAGTCGGCTGACTAATCGGGAGAAAATTAGTCGTTTGGGACAGCCCTACCGGAACATATTTCCTCTACACCCATCTCACCTTTTTAACCCCTGACCCATTTTTATGCCTGCTTTAACTATGGACGAAAATGAATAAATGACATGTTCATGTTTGAATATTTACTTATTCCTTTATTTCAATATTGTCACACCTTAAAATAGTTGCACTAGTCGTTTTTTTCTTCCCCCAGAATGAATGAGTAAATATATTACAAAAAACATTTATTTTTTTTGTTTTCTGGGGGAAAAGGTGATTTTAATAAGGTGGCAATATTTCTTTCAACTTTTATTCATTTTCTCGATCAATAGCGCCGCAATGAAACAAAATTGAAATGGAAAATGTTGAAATGCAGAAATAAATGAATACTGTGCAATGGAAATTTTGAACTATTAAAATAAAAACGGAAGTTGAATATAAAATTAAATGCATACAAAATGAAATGTTGAACTATGGACATCTTAATGTATGCCAAAAAAGGAATTATCAAATTCCCTGATTCCCGGCTTTTGTGCATCTTCACTGTATTCAGGAGAACCTATCGACGGGAAGTTTCCTAAACTGTCCACGTTGGATGTACGAAGAGCTTCTGATGCCTACTCCACCAACTGTCATCGTAAGGAAGGATGACGCCTGCCTGCCACTCATTGGTGAGCCTCTATGTAACAGAAGGGCAATTCAGTAGTTTCTTGGTGTAATAATTTTCCAGTTTAGCTTAAGTGGAGTGTAATGAACTGCTGGAAAACCAACATTGACAGGAATGTCAAAATGAACCTTTTAGGTGTTGTCATTAAAAAAAAAAAAAAAAAAAACGGAAGTAATTTCATCTACTCTTACTACTGCAACCACGAAATACTCAATGCATTAAATTAGCTGGTTTGTTTTCTTACAACTGGTAAATAAAATAGCATAGTGTTAATTGGATCATAACAAAACAACTGTTGTAAAATTTAAAACAACGTAAAAAGTGAACGATCCTGTTTCGGTGCCATTGACAGCCACGGACGCCCGATCCGGTTTACCGGGAGGGATCTGGCCAGTCCTCCCGGTCAAACGGATCGGAAGTCTTGTGCAGTATATGGCAGATTTATTAACGAAATATTAACGCTGTTAGAATATATAACATTTGTCAAATAAATTGTATATACAGTACTACATGAATATGGCAAAATTTAACTTGAGCATATGAAATTATTAATGGGTTAAATGCATCTATGCTTTAGTGAAATTATTCAGTTGGTTTAGTTTACAATAAGTTAAATGTTCGTTTGATTTAGAGAACAGCCCAAACTTTTTTCATGAATTAAAAGTAACAACACATTTTCTCTGTTAGGACAATCATTTTGAAGGAGTGGAATCAAGTGCAAATGGTATTCTAAGTCTAATGTACAATTCATCCAGTTAAGTATAATGAAAAGATCCCCAATCTTACAATAGAAACATACAAAAGTGAATAATAAGAATAATGCATATACTTTTCCAGGAGTGGTCTGTAGCAGATTGAGCACGTCACAGCAGGTGAAGCAAGCATTCGTCTGCACGGGCCGAGCACAACGGCCTGATCGGTCAAACTTTACTACGGACGGGTGCGACGTCACGGCAACCAATCCAAGAAATGTTGACTTTGTACTGTGGTCATGTCATCAAACATTGTATATAAATTATTGTCAGCCGTATTTATTTCAATAGGATGGGTGATATTTTGAGACTAAGATCAGCAGTTCCACGACCTTGCAAAGCCTGAAAAGGGGATGTTCTCAGTAGTAAGAGGCCACTCAACCATATTGCATAACTGCATATTTTAACAACTGCCATTGTAAATATGTGACAGTAGAGATTGTCTACCCTCGATTTTCCCCCAGAAAAACTTTCATCTGACCCAAAAATGGAATGTACCAAGTCAATATTAATGTGAAAGTTTAGAAAGGGTGACGTGATGCTACTTTCTGCTGGCACTTGAATGGTGTCTATTTTAGCACTAAGCTAACAGTAGTAGTATTTGTAGTTTTCTAGTTGTGTTCAAGAAATAATCAAATGCACTACAATGTATATATTGAATGATCACAATTCAGTGCCATTGACAGCCAATCCAATTTGACCGGGAGGGTGTTGGGCAGCCCTCCCGGTTTCATGGATTGGACATCTTTTGGCAGATTTAGTTAGTAAAGTGTACGTTTAGCCAATTGCACTGTTGCAATTGTTTAAATAAAAGGAACGGAATGAGAAGCCAGAATGGTTTAATGTTGATGATCATAACGGTTCCTAATGGGTTATTTTATAAACTGGCAAATACACACTGATTGGATGTCTATTGTGTCAATTAGTCCGTTTGTACGGAGAGGGGCCTGCAGCCCTCCCCGGTGTTGCATGTTTGGTACCAAACCAAGCATTTGTATTACTACGCCCTTTTTTTTGGCACTTGATGTGTTACGAATGCGAATCCTAAATGCGAAACTCGCCACCCCCCCCCCCCCCCCCCTCCCCAATTAAAGGTGTTACGTTCATGCAACAATGTCTGCTAGACAACTGAAATTTTCTGTACTCATTGATGGCTGTGTTCATGTGAGTTATGTCAGCCAATAAACTATGATCAAGGTGTGGTTATTATTTTCCAATGCTTTGCCAGCATTGGAAAATGTGTGAACTGTTGCCTAATAGGCATGGAGCTAATATGAGATTCTGATGGGACAATATCCATTAGTATCAAAGGCTGTTTAGGATTTGAAAAACATTTGTTTGGGAATGCTACAGTGCAGATATTTGGGCCTGTTTACCTTCTAGGATATAGATGTACGATTTGATGCTAAATGAACTTGATCTTTGACTATTTTTACGTATGATACAAGTTAGTGAAAACAACTGGCATTCTCTTGTCGTTGCAGAACACATGGGTGCCATTGTCTTAATTACAGGCCCATACTCTTTTTGAACCACTAGTGGTCACTGAAATCACGCACATCTCATTTAATTAGTACAAAGTAATTGGAATTTTTTTTTTTTTTTTGCCTTTTTGTTTAGACACCTCCATGGCTCAGTTGCCAGTACTGCTGATGAACTCTACAGAGAATTGTGGTTCAAACCTGCTGTCGCATGTTTTTATTTTTTGCTCATTAATGCACTGTCCAAACTTTGGATAATTGTAACCGTTTGACAAAATTGAAACAAGGTAAACCCCAGAATGAGGGTGTTGAAAGCTGCTGCAAATTGCTCACTTATGTTTTTCTTGTCCCAGTCTGAAAAGTAAATGCTTCTGCGTAAGTATTTTACTGCCAGTCCCTTGCCACAGATGTCTGGTTAGCACAGTGGCAGTGCCCTAGATTAAGACCCAGTGGGTGTGGGTTCAAATCTTGTGCACGCTCACAATGTACTGAAGCTATTGTTTAGCTAATGCTCCATTATGTGGTTCGAACAGTGGATGGATGCAGTTTCGAGCAACAAATCCCAATGACTGGATAAGTAGTGTGGTGAAGGTAGAACCCAGACTATATGGGTTCAAATCTTGTGTGTCCCCCTGAATCAATTTTTTCAATTTTTTTTTTTTTTTTGCTGGCTGGAGGCAGCGAGAGCCCCCTTCCCAGGGCGCGAGCTGCTGGAGGCAGCGAGAGCCCCCTTCCCAGGGCGCGAGCTGCTGGAGGCAGCGAGAGCCCCCTTCCCAGGGCGCGAGCTGCTGGAGGCAGCGAGAGCCCCCTTCCCAGGGCGCGAGCTGCTGGAGGCAGCGAGAGCCCCCTTCCCAGGGCGCGAGCTGCTGGAGGCAGCGAGAGCCCCCTTCCCAGGGCGCGAGCTGCTGGAGGCAGCGAGAGCCCCCTTCCCAGGGCGCGAGCTGCTGGAGGCAGCGAGAGCCCCCTTCCCAGGGCGCGAGCTGCTGGAGGCAGCGAGAGCCCCCTTCCCAGGGCGCGAGCTGCTGGAGGCAGCGAGAGCCCCCTTCCCAGGGCGCGAGCTGCTGGAGGCAGCGAGAGCCCCCTTCCCAGGGCGCGAGCTGCTGGAGGCAGCGAGAGCCCCCTTCCCAGGGCGCGAGCTGCTGGAGGCAGCGAGAGCCCCCTTCCCAGGGCGCGAGCTGCTGGAGGCAGCGAGAGCCCCCTTCCCAGGGCGCGAGCTGCTGGAGGCAGCGAGAGCCCCCTTCCCAGGGCGCGAGCTGCTGGAGGCAGCGAGAGCCCCCTTCCCAGGGCGCGAGCTGCTGGAGGCAGCGAGAGCCCCCTTCCCAGGGCGCGAGCTGCTGGAGGCAGCGAGAGCCCCCTTCCCAGGGCGCGAGCTGCTGGAGGCAGCGAGAGCCCCCTTCCCAGGGCGCGAGCTGCTGGAGGCAGCGAGAGCCCCCTTCCCAGGGCGCGAGCTGCTGGAGGCAGCGAGAGCCCCCTTCCCAGGGCGCGAGCTGCTGGAGGCAGCGAGAGCCCCCTTCCCAGGGCGCGAGCTGCTGGAGGCAGCGAGAGCCCCCTTCCCAGGGCGCGAGCTGCTGGAGGCAGCGAGAGCCCCCTTCCCAGGGCGCGAGCTGCTGGAGGCAGCGAGAGCCCCCTTCCCAGGGCGCGAGCTGCTGGAGGCAGCGAGAGCCCCCTTCCCAGGGCGCGAGCTGCTGGAGGCAGCGAGAGCCCCCTTCCCAGGGCGCGAGCTGCTGGAGGCAGCGAGAGCCCCCTTCCCAGGGCGCGAGCTGCTGGAGGCAGCGAGAGCCCCCTTCCCAGGGCGCGAGCTGCTGGAGGCAGCGAGAGCCCCCTTCCCAGGGCGCGAGCTGCTGGAGGCAGCGAGAGCCCCCTTCCCAGGGCGCGAGCTGCTGGAGGCAGCGAGAGCCCCCTTCCCAGGGCGCGAGCTGCTGGAGGCAGCGAGAGCCCCCTTCCCAGGGCGCGAGCTGCTGGAGGCAGCGAGAGCCCCCTTCCCAGGGCGCGAGCTGCTGGAGGCAGCGAGAGCCCCCTTCCCAGGGCGCGAGCTGCTGGAGGCAGCGAGAGCCCCCTTCCCAGGGCGCGAGCTGCTGGAGGCAGCGAGAGCCCCCTTCCCAGGGCGCGAGCTGCTGGAGGCAGCGAGAGCCCCCTTCCCAGGGCGCGAGCTGCTGGAGGCAGCGAGAGCCCCCTTCCCAGGGCGCGAGCTGCTGGAGGCAGCGAGAGCCCCCTTCCCAGGGCGCGAGCTGCTGGAGGCAGCGAGAGCCCCCTTCCCAGGGCGCGAGCTGCTGGAGGCAGCGAGAGCCCCCTTCCCAGGGCGCGAGCTGCTGGAGGCAGCGAGAGCCCCCTTCCCAGGGCGCGAGCTGCTGGAGGCAGCGAGAGCCCCCTTCCCAGGGCGCGAGCTGCTGGAGGCAGCGAGAGCCCCCTTCCCAGGGCGCGAGCTGCTGGAGGCAGCGAGAGCCCCCTTCCCAGGGCGCGAGCTGCTGGAGGCAGCGAGAGCCCCCTTCCCAGGGCGCGAGCTGCTGGAGGCAGCGAGAGCCCCCTTCCCAGGGCGCGAGCTGCTGGAGGCAGCGAGAGCCCCCTTCCCAGGGCGCGAGCTGCTGGAGGCAGCGAGAGCCCCCTTCCCAGGGCGCGAGCTGCTGGAGGCAGCGAGAGCCCCCTTCCCAGGGCGCGAGCTGCTGGAGGCAGCGAGAGCCCCCTTCCCAGGGCGCGAGCTGCTGGAGGCAGCGAGAGCCCCCTTCCCAGGGCGCGAGCTGCTGGAGGCAGCGAGAGCCCCCTTCCCAGGGCGCGAGCTGCTGGAGGCAGCGAGAGCCCCCTTCCCAGGGCGCGAGCTGCTGGAGGCAGCGAGAGCCCCCTTCCCAGGGCGCGAGCTGCTGGAGGCAGCGAGAGCCCCCTTCCCAGGGCGCGAGCTGCTGGAGGCAGCGAGAGCCCCCTTCCCAGGGCGCGAGCTGCTGGAGGCAGCGAGAGCCCCCTTCCCAGGGCGCGAGCTGCTGGAGGCAGCGAGAGCCCCCTTCCCAGGGCGCGAGCTGCTGGAGGCAGCGAGAGCCCCCTTCCCAGGGCGCGAGCTGCTGGAGGCAGCGAGAGCCCCCTTCCCAGGGCGCGAGCTGCTGGAGGCAGCGAGAGCCCCCTTCCCAGGGCGCGAGCTGCTGGAGGCAGCGAGAGCCCCCTTCCCAGGGCGCGAGCTGCTGGAGGCAGCGAGAGCCCCCTTCCCAGGGCGCGAGCTGCTGGAGGCAGCGAGAGCCCCCTTCCCAGGGCGCGAGCTGCTGGAGGCAGCGAGAGCCCCCTTCCCAGGGCGCGAGCTGCTGGAGGCAGCGAGAGCCCCCTTCCCAGGGCGCGAGCTGCTGGAGGCAGCGAGAGCCCCCTTCCCAGGGCGCGAGCTGCTGGAGGCAGCGAGAGCCCCCTTCCCAGGGCGCGAGCTGCTGGAGGCAGCGAGAGCCCCCTTCCCAGGGCGCGAGCTGCTGGAGGCAGCGAGAGCCCCCTTCCCAGGGCGCGAGCTGCTGGAGGCAGCGAGAGCCCCCTTCCCAGGGCGCGAGCTGCTGGAGGCAGCGAGAGCCCCCTTCCCAGGGCGCGAGCTGCTGGAGGCAGCGAGAGCCCCCTTCCCAGGGCGCGAGCTGCTGGAGGCAGCGAGAGCCCCCTTCCCAGGGCGCGAGCTGCTGGAGGCAGCGAGAGCCCCCTTCCCAGGGCGCGAGCTGCTGGAGGCAGCGAGAGCCCCCTTCCCAGGGCGCGAGCTGCTGGAGGCAGCGAGAGCCCCCTTCCCAGGGCGCGAGCTGCTGGAGGCAGCGAGAGCCCCCTTCCCAGGGCGCGAGCTGCTGGAGGCAGCGAGAGCCCCCTTCCCAGGGCGCGAGCTGCTGGAGGCAGCGAGAGCCCCCTTCCCAGGGCGCGAGCTGCTGGAGGCAGCGAGAGCCCCCTTCCCAGGGCGCGAGCTGCTGGAGGCAGCGAGAGCCCCCTTCCCAGGGCGCGAGCTGCTGGAGGCAGCGAGAGCCCCCTTCCCAGGGCGCGAGCTGCTGGAGGCAGCGAGAGCCCCCTTCCCAGGGCGCGAGCTGCTGGAGGCAGCGAGAGCCCCCTTCCCAGGGCGCGAGCTGCTGGAGGCAGCGAGAGCCCCCTTCCCAGGGCGCGAGCTGCTGGAGGCAGCGAGAGCCCCCTTCCCAGGGCGCGAGCTGCTGGAGGCAGCGAGAGCCCCCTTCCCAGGGCGCGAGCTGCTGGAGGCAGCGAGAGCCCCCTTCCCAGGGCGCGAGCTGCTGGAGGCAGCGAGAGCCCCCTTCCCAGGGCGCGAGCTGCTGGAGGCAGCGAGAGCCCCCTTCCCAGGGCGCGAGCTGCTGGAGGCAGCGAGAGCCCCCTTCCCAGGGCGCGAGCTGCTGGAGGCAGCGAGAGCCCCCTTCCCAGGGCGCGAGCTGCTGGAGGCAGCGAGAGCCCCCTTCCCAGGGCGCGAGCTGCTGGAGGCAGCGAGAGCCCCCTTCCCAGGGCGCGAGCTGCTGGAGGCAGCGAGAGCCCCCTTCCCAGGGCGCGAGCTGCTGGAGGCAGCGAGAGCCCCCTTCCCAGGGCGCGAGCTGCTGGAGGCAGCGAGAGCCCCCTTCCCAGGGCGCGAGCTGCTGGAGGCAGCGAGAGCCCCCTTCCCAGGGCGCGAGCTGCTGGAGGCAGCGAGAGCCCCCTTCCCAGGGCGCGAGCTGCTGGAGGCAGCGAGAGCCCCCTTCCCAGGGCGCGAGCTGCTGGAGGCAGCGAGAGCCCCCTTCCCAGGGCGCGAGCTGCTGGAGGCAGCGAGAGCCCCCTTCCCAGGGCGCGAGCTGCTGGAGGCAGCGAGAGCCCCCTTCCCAGGGCGCGAGCTGCTGGAGGCAGCGAGAGCCCCCTTCCCAGGGCGCGAGCTGCTGGAGGCAGCGAGAGCCCCCTTCCCAGGGCGCGAGCTGCTGGAGGCAGCGAGAGCCCCCTTCCCAGGGCGCGAGCTGCTGGAGGCAGCGAGAGCCCCCTTCCCAGGGCGCGAGCTGCTGGAGGCAGCGAGAGCCCCCTTCCCAGGGCGCGAGCTGCTGGAGGCAGCGAGAGCCCCCTTCCCAGGGCGCGAGCTGCTGGAGGCAGCGAGAGCCCCCTTCCCAGGGCGCGAGCTGCTGGAGGCAGCGAGAGCCCCCTTCCCAGGGCGCGAGCTGCTGGAGGCAGCGAGAGCCCCCTTCCCAGGGCGCGAGCTGCTGGAGGCAGCGAGAGCCCCCTTCCCAGGGCGCGAGCTGCTGGAGGCAGCGAGAGCCCCCTTCCCAGGGCGCGAGCTGCTGGAGGCAGCGAGAGCCCCCTTCCCAGGGCGCGAGCTGCTGGAGGCAGCGAGAGCCCCCTTCCCAGGGCGCGAGCTGCTGGAGGCAGCGAGAGCCCCCTTCCCAGGGCGCGAGCTGCTGGAGGCAGCGAGAGCCCCCTTCCCAGGGCGCGAGCTGCTGGAGGCAGCGAGAGCCCCCTTCCCAGGGCGCGAGCTGCTGGAGGCAGCGAGAGCCCCCTTCCCAGGGCGCGAGCTGCTGGAGGCAGCGAGAGCCCCCTTCCCAGGGCGCGAGCTGCTGGAGGCAGCGAGAGCCCCCTTCCCAGGGCGCGAGCTGCTGGAGGCAGCGAGAGCCCCCTTCCCAGGGCGCGAGCTGCTGGAGGCAGCGAGAGCCCCCTTCCCAGGGCGCGAGCTGCTGGAGGCAGCGAGAGCCCCCTTCCCAGGGCGCGAGCTGCTGGAGGCAGCGAGAGCCCCCTTCCCAGGGCGCGAGCTGCTGGAGGCAGCGAGAGCCCCCTTCCCAGGGCGCGAGCTGCTGGAGGCAGCGAGAGCCCCCTTCCCAGGGCGCGAGCTGCTGGAGGCAGCGAGAGCCCCCTTCCCAGGGCGCGAGCTGCTGGAGGCAGCGAGAGCCCCCTTCCCAGGGCGCGAGCTGCTGGAGGCAGCGAGAGCCCCCTTCCCAGGGCGCGAGCTGCTGGAGGCAGCGAGAGCCCCCTTCCCAGGGCGCGAGCTGCTGGAGGCAGCGAGAGCCCCCTTCCCAGGGCGCGAGCTGCTGGAGGCAGCGAGAGCCCCCTTCCCAGGGCGCGAGCTGCTGGAGGCAGCGAGAGCCCCCTTCCCAGGGCGCGAGCTGCTGGAGGCAGCGAGAGCCCCCTTCCCAGGGCGCGAGCTGCTGGAGGCAGCGAGAGCCCCCTTCCCAGGGCGCGAGCTGCTGGAGGCAGCGAGAGCCCCCTTCCCAGGGCGCGAGCTGCTGGAGGCAGCGAGAGCCCCCTTCCCAGGGCGCGAGCTGCTGGAGGCAGCGAGAGCCCCCTTCCCAGGGCGCGAGCTGCTGGAGGCAGCGAGAGCCCCCTTCCCAGGGCGCGAGCTGCTGGAGGCAGCGAGAGCCCCCTTCCCAGGGCGCGAGCTGCTGGAGGCAGCGAGAGCCCCCTTCCCAGGGCGCGAGCTGCTGGAGGCAGCGAGAGCCCCCTTCCCAGGGCGCGAGCTGCTGGAGGCAGCGAGAGCCCCCTTCCCAGGGCGCGAGCTGCTGGAGGCAGCGAGAGCCCCCTTCCCAGGGCGCGAGCTGCTGGAGGCAGCGAGAGCCCCCTTCCCAGGGCGCGAGCTGCTGGAGGCAGCGAGAGCCCCCTTCCCAGGGCGCGAGCTGCTGGAGGCAGCGAGAGCCCCCTTCCCAGGGCGCGAGCTGCTGGAGGCAGCGAGAGCCCCCTTCCCAGGGCGCGAGCTGCTGGAGGCAGCGAGAGCCCCCTTCCCAGGGCGCGAGCTGCTGGAGGCAGCGAGAGCCCCCTTCCCAGGGCGCGAGCTGCTGGAGGCAGCGAGAGCCCCCTTCCCAGGGCGCGAGCTGCTGGAGGCAGCGAGAGCCCCCTTCCCAGGGCGCGAGCTGCTGGAGGCAGCGAGAGCCCCCTTCCCAGGGCGCGAGCTGCTGGAGGCAGCGAGAGCCCCCTTCCCAGGGCGCGAGCTGCTGGAGGCAGCGAGAGCCCCCTTCCCAGGGCGCGAGCTGCTGGAGGCAGCGAGAGCCCCCTTCCCAGGGCGCGAGCTGCTGGAGGCAGCGAGAGCCCCCTTCCCAGGGCGCGAGCTGCTGGAGGCAGCGAGAGCCCCCTTCCCAGGGCGCGAGCTGCTGGAGGCAGCGAGAGCCCCCTTCCCAGGGCGCGAGCTGCTGGAGGCAGCGAGAGCCCCCTTCCCAGGGCGCGAGCTGCTGGAGGCAGCGAGAGCCCCCTTCCCAGGGCGCGAGCTGCTGGAGGCAGCGAGAGCCCCCTTCCCAGGGCGCGAGCTGCTGGAGGCAGCGAGAGCCCCCTTCCCAGGGCGCGAGCTGCTGGAGGCAGCGAGAGCCCCCTTCCCAGGGCGCGAGCTGCTGGAGGCAGCGAGAGCCCCCTTCCCAGGGCGCGAGCTGCTGGAGGCAGCGAGAGCCCCCTTCCCAGGGCGCGAGCTGCTGGAGGCAGCGAGAGCCCCCTTCCCAGGGCGCGAGCTGCTGGAGGCAGCGAGAGCCCCCTTCCCAGGGCGCGAGCTGCTGGAGGCAGCGAGAGCCCCCTTCCCAGGGCGCGAGCTGCTGGAGGCAGCGAGAGCCCCCTTCCCAGGGCGCGAGCTGCTGGAGGCAGCGAGAGCCCCCTTCCCAGGGCGCGAGCTGCTGGAGGCAGCGAGAGCCCCCTTCCCAGGGCGCGAGCTGCTGGAGGCAGCGAGAGCCCCCTTCCCAGGGCGCGAGCTGCTGGAGGCAGCGAGAGCCCCCTTCCCAGGGCGCGAGCTGCTGGAGGCAGCGAGAGCCCCCTTCCCAGGGCGCGAGCTGCTGGAGGCAGCGAGAGCCCCCTTCCCAGGGCGCGAGCTGCTGGAGGCAGCGAGAGCCCCCTTCCCAGGGCGCGAGCTGCTGGAGGCAGCGAGAGCCCCCTTCCCAGGGCGCGAGCTGCTGGAGGCAGCGAGAGCCCCCTTCCCAGGGCGCGAGCTGCTGGAGGCAGCGAGAGCCCCCTTCCCAGGGCGCGAGCTGCTGGAGGCAGCGAGAGCCCCCTTCCCAGGGCGCGAGCTGCTGGAGGCAGCGAGAGCCCCCTTCCCAGGGCGCGAGCTGCTGGAGGCAGCGAGAGCCCCCTTCCCAGGGCGCGAGCTGCTGGAGGCAGCGAGAGCCCCCTTCCCAGGGCGCGAGCTGCTGGAGGCAGCGAGAGCCCCCTTCCCAGGGCGCGAGCTGCTGGAGGCAGCGAGAGCCCCCTTCCCAGGGCGCGAGCTGCTGGAGGCAGCGAGAGCCCCCTTCCCAGGGCGCGAGCTGCTGGAGGCAGCGAGAGCCCCCTTCCCAGGGCGCGAGCTGCTGGAGGCAGCGAGAGCCCCCTTCCCAGGGCGCGAGCTGCTGGAGGCAGCGAGAGCCCCCTTCCCAGGGCGCGAGCTGCTGGAGGCAGCGAGAGCCCCCTTCCCAGGGCGCGAGCTGCTGGAGGCAGCGAGAGCCCCCTTCCCAGGGCGCGAGCTGCTGGAGGCAGCGAGAGCCCCCTTCCCAGGGCGCGAGCTGCTGGAGGCAGCGAGAGCCCCCTTCCCAGGGCGCGAGCTGCTGGAGGCAGCGAGAGCCCCCTTCCCAGGGCGCGAGCTGCTGGAGGCAGCGAGAGCCCCCTTCCCAGGGCGCGAGCTGCTGGAGGCAGCGAGAGCCCCCTTCCCAGGGCGCGAGCTGCTGGAGGCAGCGAGAGCCCCCTTCCCAGGGCGCGAGCTGCTGGAGGCAGCGAGAGCCCCCTTCCCAGGGCGCGAGCTGCTGGAGGCAGCGAGAGCCCCCTTCCCAGGGCGCGAGCTGCTGGAGGCAGCGAGAGCCCCCTTCCCAGGGCGCGAGCTGCTGGAGGCAGCGAGAGCCCCCTTCCCAGGGCGCGAGCTGCTGGAGGCAGCGAGAGCCCCCTTCCCAGGGCGCGAGCTGCTGGAGGCAGCGAGAGCCCCCTTCCCAGGGCGCGAGCTGCTGGAGGCAGCGAGAGCCCCCTTCCCAGGGCGCGAGCTGCTGGAGGCAGCGAGAGCCCCCTTCCCAGGGCGCGAGCTGCTGGAGGCAGCGAGAGCCCCCTTCCCAGGGCGCGAGCTGCTGGAGGCAGCGAGAGCCCCCTTCCCAGGGCGCGAGCTGCTGGAGGCAGCGAGAGCCCCCTTCCCAGGGCGCGAGCTGCTGGAGGCAGCGAGAGCCCCCTTCCCAGGGCGCGAGCTGCTGGAGGCAGCGAGAGCCCCCTTCCCAGGGCGCGAGCTGCTGGAGGCAGCGAGAGCCCCCTTCCCAGGGCGCGAGCTGCTGGAGGCAGCGAGAGCCCCCTTCCCAGGGCGCGAGCTGCTGGAGGCAGCGAGAGCCCCCTTCCCAGGGCGCGAGCTGCTGGAGGCAGCGAGAGCCCCCTTCCCAGGGCGCGAGCTGCTGGAGGCAGCGAGAGCCCCCTTCCCAGGGCGCGAGCTGCTGGAGGCAGCGAGAGCCCCCTTCCCAGGGCGCGAGCTGCTGGAGGCAGCGAGAGCCCCCTTCCCAGGGCGCGAGCTGCTGGAGGCAGCGAGAGCCCCCTTCCCAGGGCGCGAGCTGCTGGAGGCAGCGAGAGCCCCCTTCCCAGGGCGCGAGCTGCTGGAGGCAGCGAGAGCCCCCTTCCCAGGGCGCGAGCTGCTGGAGGCAGCGAGAGCCCCCTTCCCAGGGCGCGAGCTGCTGGAGGCAGCGAGAGCCCCCTTCCCAGGGCGCGAGCTGCTGGAGGCAGCGAGAGCCCCCTTCCCAGGGCGCGAGCTGCTGGAGGCAGCGAGAGCCCCCTTCCCAGGGCGCGAGCTGCTGGAGGCAGCGAGAGCCCCCTTCCCAGGGCGCGAGCTGCTGGAGGCAGCGAGAGCCCCCTTCCCAGGGCGCGAGCTGCTGGAGGCAGCGAGAGCCCCCTTCCCAGGGCGCGAGCTGCTGGAGGCAGCGAGAGCCCCCTTCCCAGGGCGCGAGCTGCTGGAGGCAGCGAGAGCCCCCTTCCCAGGGCGCGAGCTGCTGGAGGCAGCGAGAGCCCCCTTCCCAGGGCGCGAGCTGCTGGAGGCAGCGAGAGCCCCCTTCCCAGGGCGCGAGCTGCTGGAGGCAGCGAGAGCCCCCTTCCCAGGGCGCGAGCTGCTGGAGGCAGCGAGAGCCCCCTTCCCAGGGCGCGAGCTGCTGGAGGCAGCGAGAGCCCCCTTCCCAGGGCGCGAGCTGCTGGAGGCAGCGAGAGCCCCCTTCCCAGGGCGCGAGCTGCTGGAGGCAGCGAGAGCCCCCTTCCCAGGGCGCGAGCTGCTGGAGGCAGCGAGAGCCCCCTTCCCAGGGCGCGAGCTGCTGGAGGCAGCGAGAGCCCCCTTCCCAGGGCGCGAGCTGCTGGAGGCAGCGAGAGCCCCCTTCCCAGGGCGCGAGCTGCTGGAGGCAGCGAGAGCCCCCTTCCCAGGGCGCGAGCTGCTGGAGGCAGCGAGAGCCCCCTTCCCAGCGGCTTACAGGATTACCCCGGGGGGGGAAAAAAAAAAATAAAACCTTCAGATCTGAGGAGCAGTGAATACTGCTTTTATGTCTATGGTGCAAATACCACTAGAAAGAGACCCTGACTCAACTCAAACACTGATAACATACAGTATTTGAACCCACTCAAACTGGGTTCTAAGTCCACCATACTCCCACTCAACCATTCAGGTGGTGAACAGTATTGGGAATTGGTATTTGTCTCCAGCAGCTTATTGCAGTCCAGCTCGGTGTAAAAAAAGAAATAGATAAATAAATGATACCTCCAGTTCTGAAGAGCAGTGAATACTGTGTTTATTGTCCATGGTGCAAATGTCACTAAATTGAGACCCTGACTGGACTCAAACCCACTCAATCTGGACTGGAAGTCCACTACACTACCACTCAACCATCCAGCTGGTAGAGGTCAGTATTGGGAAATGGTATTTGTCCGCTGCAGTTTATTGCAGTACAGCTCAGAAAAAAACCACCTTCAGATATGAAGAGCAGTGAGTACTGCTTTTATGTCCATGGTGCAAATGTCACTAGATGGAGACCCTAACTGGAGTCAAACACAGTTAATCCAGTGTTTGAAGCCACTCAATTTGGTTTCTAAATCCACCACACTACCACTCAACCATCCAGCTGGTGGAAGTCAGTATTGGGAACTCGTATTGGTCCTCTTTCTCCCACTCAACTGGAAAAACATTAAACACATCAAGGATTTGAACCAACCCACTCTGGGTACCAGTCCATTGTACTACCCCTGGACTATGCACCGATTGGGATTAACAGCTCAGAGCTTCTTTCTGTTCACTGTTCAAACCACCAAATAGGCAAAAAAAAAAAAAAAAACACCTTTGCACTGATTGAGATGAGTATTTCAGTGGTCACTCGTTCTAAATGAAATTGGTATGGGTCAATAATATGATGGCATTGCCGTCTGTTGCAGCAAAACTATGCCAGATGTTTTCGCTAACTTGCATTTTATGGAGAGTCATTTTAAAATATTCTCTCAACTTCATTTAGCATCAAACTACAATAATATCGTAAAAGGTAAACCAGGGCAATATTTGCAAATCAGCTTTCCCATACATGTTTTTTCAAGCCCTTAACAGCCTTATACTTATGGATATTGTGCCAACCCATGCTGATAGGGCAACAGTTCACACATTTTCCATTGACACCAGTGCATTAAAAAATATTTTTTTTAAAATAGACCACTTTCATACTGTAAGGCAAGGCAAATTTATTTATATAGCACAATTCAACACAAGGCAATTCAAAGTGCTTTACATCACATGAAGACCATAAAAATCACATTTAAATCAACACAACGTAAAAACCAAGACAAATGATCGCATTTAATCACAGAATAAAAATAAATAAAAATAAAACAAAAATAAAAATAAAGCAAAAACTACTACTAATAATAATCATTGAAATCAGCAATGGAGATAAGCACAAGAGGAATAGAAGGCAGGTAGGTTGAAATATATAGACAGTTATGGATATGCAGTGCCAAACAAAAGCGTTTTTAGCCCTGATTTAAAGGAGCTAACAGTTTGAGCATACTTCAGACGTTCGGGTAACTTGTTCCAGAGGTAAGGAGCATAATAACTAAATGCTGCCTCACCCTGCTTGGTTCTTGTTCTTGGAACATGCAGAAGACCCGTTCCAGACGACCTTAGGGGTCTAGATGTCTCATAGGAATCTAACAAGTCTAGCATGTATTTTGGTCCAAGGCCATTAAGTGTTTTGTAGACGAGCAGTAGTATTTTATAGTCTATCCTTTGACTCACTGGAAGCCAGTGTAGCGATTTCAAAACCGGTGTAATGTGGTCCAGCTTCCTTGTATTTGTGAGGACTCTGGCTGCAGCATTCTGTACTAGCTGCAGCTTCCTGACTGATTTTTTTTATCAAGACCTGTAAATATACCGTTGCAGTAGTCCAATCTGCTGAAAATGAATGCATGCATAAGTTTTTCCATGTCTTGTTGAGTCAGAAGCCCCTTAATTCTGGTTATATTTTTTAGGTGGTAATAAGCGGATTTAGTGACGGACTTTAGATGGCTATCAAATTTTAGGTCTGAGTCAATAATTACGCCAAGGTTTCTGACTTGATTTGTTGCTGTGACATTGTGCTAAGTTGGCTGCTTATCTTTGACCTTTCCTTTTTTTGGCCCAAAAATGATCACCTCTGTCTTCTCCACATTTAACTGTAGTGTATAGTCATAGTTTATTGGCTCACATAACTCATTAACACAGCCATCATTGAGCACGGAAATTGAATAGTGGCCTAGCAATCTTGCATGAACAATACAGGGTTAGCAGGTATTATACATCAAGAGCCAAAAAAGGGGCATCAGTGCAAATGAATTTTTCACTTCCGTATATTGGTACCATACACGCAAGACTTGGAAGGGCTGCAAGCACCTCTGTTCAAACAAAATAATTGACATCAATAGACATCTGTGTGCATTACACCTTTATTCAGAGAAACTGGGTAACAGCTTTAGTTTCTATTTAGGTCTCAAGATATATTCAGAAGGCTTCCCGACTGCCATGGACAAGAAATTGACAAAGCAGATTTGTTGTAAAAGTCATGTTTTTACACAGACCAAACAGTTACTTATCATATTAACTATAAGGATGCTGCACTAAAAAGGTTAATGTGTGTGTTCAATCAATTAGCTGCCCTTGACAGCGCAAGACAACCAACTCCTTGACTGGGATGCCTGGCCAGCCACCTCCTGGTCAAAACAGCTTGGACATCGTTTGCTTTCAATTGCACGAAAAGTAATATTTCATGCCTGCCATGATGAAATTTCGCATCCTTGTCAATGGCAGTCAATGATTGATGACATGCTTAATGTACATTTAATAATGCAGTTAAACATTAGCAAACATGATGCTGGGAGTGAATGAAGCTTAACCGATTGGACATCCAGTACCATCAATGGCCCTCAAAGATGAGCAAATACGACCTTCCCATCTTAAATGAATTTGAATGCAACGTCAATTAACATTGAGGACCCTGAGGATAAAAAATGAATTAGATACACAACTAAATAAACAATTGGATGTTTCATTTAGAGCTCTTGTTCTAAAAAAGAAAAAAAAAAAAAAAAGAAAAATATATCTTTCCATTGCGATGTTTTCATTTAGTTGTGCATTTCGTCATTTTCCATTTCACTTTTATGTCATTGCGGCGCCATTGAGACATTGAATAAAAGTTGAAATAATGAGGAAAGTTGAAAACTATTGCCAGTCTTCAAATCCCCCCCAGCAAAATTTTTTAAAAAAAAAATCATTTTTAAACTATATTTACTAAATTTTGGGGGGAAGATTAAAAGATGTGGGCAACCATTTCAAAATGCGACAATATTGAAATATTCAAACACGAACATACCATTTAATTATTTAACATTGGTACTACTGGTCCTCCATAGTTAAAGGCTTTTTAAAAGCATGTTTAGCAGTTTTTTTTAATACCAAATATCGAAAGACTATTTTTTTTAATCACAGGAAGGCTTTTGAATACTCATCTTTGACAAATGACAACATTTACAATCACGATGTGGTCTCCCAAAATCTGATGACAAGCAGGTCGACTGCAGAGAATATCCACGTTGCAGGCTTTGCAAGATCACTACTGATCTTCATCTCAAAATATCATCAGTCCTATTCAAAGGAGAACGGATGTCAATAATTTATATACGTTGATTACTTTATCCAAGTACTAGCTCAACATTACGTGGATTGTTGCAGTGACTTCGCATACATCCGGAGGAAAGTTGGACCAATACGGCCGCTGTGCAGGTGCTTGCTTCCCCTGCTGGGACGTGCTCATTCTGTTCCAGGACTCCTGAAATACCACATGCATTATTAATAACTTGTTTGTGTATTGTTAGATTGGGATTGTTGTCAATGTTACAGTTATACTTAACTGGGTGAATTGTACTCCATTCCTTCGAAATGATTGTCCTGCATATAAAGAAATATTTGTTACTTTTGATTCATCATGTTTGGCTGTTCAATAAAACAAACATACATGCTATTTAAATTGTTAATCAAATCTGCAGTTGATGGCAAAAAACGTCCGATCCATTTCACCGGGAGGACTGGCCAGATCCCTGCCGGTTCAATTGGATCGCACTTACGTTTCTGTCAATGGCACTGAAACTGGATCGGTCACTATCAGGGGTCGCGTTAACCGGAAATTTTCCGTCGTTGACCGGTTTTTTTTAAAACGGTGACGGAAAAAACTGAAGTCCGTCAGTCATTTTGACAGGTTGCAATTCACACCCCAGACCACAGGGTGGCGAGTTAGCATATTAATTAGCTATTGTCTCTCTTAATGCATGACGTCGTTGGCTATTCTGTCAGAATATTGTAGCGTAACCGGGGTCTGGCGGTGGCACCGTGATTGACACATCAACGCGAGGTTCTTATTGGTGCACCCGGTGTGCCAGCGCGTCATCCAATTGATGGACAAGATTGCCGCCTGTGTATAGACCCCAATCACATGACGTCACAACTCCGGCCCCCTGACCGGAGCCGCCATATTGTGTGTCAGCCCGTCATGTTTATACATTACCGCTACGTACATGCCTCCTATTACGGCGTGTTTTTCTGCTCGTTAATATTAATAATCAAAATGGTGAAGGCGTGTGTGGCGGTTGGTTGCTGTAACAGAGAAGATAGACGGAGAGACTTGAAGTTCTACCGTATTCTGAGAGACGCGAAGATGAGAGCGAGATGGACTGCTGTAATTCGACAAGAAATCTGGGCACCAAACGATCACCACAGACTATGTAGTAGTCTTTTTATATCTGGTAAGATGCATTTAATATATATTTAGAAGATTTTGGGCTGACAACCACAATTAAGATCATTGTGTGACGTTGGTGATTGGGGGGTCTATATCGTTGCCTCCTTTTCTTTGGGGGCGGAGTTGTTGGCGGTAAGCAGAGTAAAAAGGGAGAAAAATACCACGACTTCCGTGTCTAATTTTTCGCCGCCAAGCAAGCGTTACAATATTAAAAATGAATGAAAACTAAATACTAATGAATATGTCATTATCATTTCAAAAATTTAAGTGACGGGTAAAAATAGACTGACCGGATTTTTATGACCCTGTCAGTCAAAATGACAGACAACGAAAATGTCTAGCGCAACCTCTGGTCACTATATAGACGTTTTGTACGTTTTTTTTTTTTTTTTAAAAAGAACTGAAAGCTTAACATTCCCTGGATTGCTGCAGTGTTGTCGTTGGAGATTGACGCTCGCTTCTGCTTGAGGCTTGGATGTGTTCAATCCATTTTTGGGCCAACACTCCTGGAAACACACGTCTTATTAACACTTATTAGTAAAATATACACAGTACTGTTAAAAGTCCTACTTATTCTAAGCTTTTGTAAAAAGTCTCCCACTGACGGCAAAAGAAGTCCGATCCATTTGACTGAGAGGGCTGGCCAGACCCCTCCCGGTTAAATTGGAGCAGACTTCTATTTTTGTCAATGGCATTTAAAATATCATTCACTTCAGACATCGTTTTGCATTTTTAATGGAATTAACACAATTTATATAGGAAAACAATCTGGGTAATTTAATGTAAAGATTGAGCCTTATTAAGCATTTACAGTACTAGTGCATTTCATTAGCTAAGTGATTATCTCTTCAAATGACAACTGAAAGCTAAACATTGCCTGATTGCTGCTGTGTCGTCGTGCTTTGCGTCATTGGAGACCGACGCTCGATTCTCCTGCTTGAGGCTGGCGCGGCATGGATGAGCTCAATCTGCTTTTGACCCAACATTCCTGGAACCACATATGAAACTAGTTACATTTTGCTATATTCATGCAATATATGCATTGTATTTTACACCTTATATACACAGGATACTAACACTTATTAGTTAAATATACATTTTGTTCCGTGTCAAAAGTATAAAAGTCCTAATCAGTAACATCTTTTGTAAAATCTGCAATTGACGGCAAAAGTTGCGCGATCCATTTTACCAAGAGGACTGGCCAGCCCCCTCCTGGTCAAAATGGATCGGAAGTCTGTTGTAGTCAATGGCACGGAAATTTTCTATTTTTTAAATTTAATTAACACGTGATTGTTTTACCCCAACCAATTGTAGGAAAACAAAAGCTGCTAATTTAATGCATAGATTAAGCAGTTGTAGTAATGCTATTACATTTCATTAGCTGAGAAATTTTAACATGACAACTGAAAGCTTTACATTCCCTGGATTGCTGCAGTGTTGTCGCACTTGGCGTCACTGGAGAGACGCTCACTTCTCTTGCTTGAGGCTGACAGCTCGGACATGTTCAATCTCCTCTTGGGCCAACAATCCTGTAAAAATACATTATGTCTTAGTAACACTTAATTGGTAAAATATACACTACCATCAAAAGTCCTACTTATTTTAAGCTTTTGTAAAAAATACCGCTGATGGCCAAAGTGCCAATCCATTTGACTGGGAGGGCTGGCCAGACCCCTCCCAGTTAAATTGGATCAGACTGCCATCTGTCAATGGCACTGAAACTGGATCGTTCACTATAAACATCGTTTTGCATTTTTTAAATGGAATTTTTAAAAGAAAACTGGCTACTTTAATGCATAGATTTAAACAGTTGCAACAGTACTTTTTATTAGCTTTGTGCTCCCCCGCCGCCTTTTAAATGACAACTGAAAAGGTAACATTCCCTGGATTACTGCAATGTCGTTGCACTCATTTGAGAGACGCCCTCTTGTCCTGCTTTAGGCTGGCGGCATTGGACGTACTCAATCTGTTCTTGAGCCAACACTCCTGGAACCACAGATGAATTGGTTATATTTTGCCATATCCATGCAATACATACATTGTATTTTACAACTTATGTACACACTCAGGATACTAACACTTAATTGGTTAAACATACAAGTTATTATAATTATTTTGCAAAATCTGACGTTGACAGAAGACATCCTATTCATTTTACCAAGAGGACTGGCCAGCCCCCTCCTGGTTAAAATGGATCGGAAGTGTCGCCGTCAATGGCACTCAAACAGGACCGTTTCACTATATAAATTTTGAATTTTTTAAATGCAATTAACACGTAATCCCGCACTCACTTTTCTTTCATTGCGGCACCATTGATAGAGACAATGAATAAGTTGAAATAAAGACAAAAGTTGAAATATTGCCCCCTAAAAATCGCCTGTTTTTTCACCCCTGGGAAACAAAAAACACATTTTAAAATATTTACAAAATCATTTTGGGGGAAGATGAAGACAAGGGCAACCATTTTAAGATTTGACCATACTGAAATAAAATATTCTAACATGAACCTGATATTTATTTCACTTTTATACCAGTAGGTGGATGGCGAGAGTGTAAAGTGCTTTAAGGGCCTTGAAAGGTGGAAAAGCGCTATATAAGTATAACACCATTTATTTAACACTCCACTACTGGTCCTCCATAGTTAAAGGCTTTAAAAGCATCTTCAGCAGTTCTATTTTTTATACCACATATGGAAAGACTAATTTTTACTTTTTTTTTTAAAAATAAATTCGGGATTTTGAATACTCATCTTTGACAAATGGCAACAATTACAATCAGGCTGTGCTCTTGGTGACTTCTGGTCTCCCAACATCTGATGACACAGGTCAACTCCAGAGAATATCCACTTTGCAAGGTCGCTGCCGATCTTCATCTCAAATATCACCCGTCCTATCGAAAGAACAGATGTCAGTTACCAATTGATATACATTGATCAAACTAAAAGCTCAACATTTCCTCGATTGCTGCCGTGACATCATGCCCGACATTGTTGGAGACTTACGCAGTGACGTTCGCTTCTACTTGAGGCTGGCGGCATTGGATGTACTCAAATCTGTTCTTGAGCCAACACTCCTGGAACCACAGATGAATTGGTTATATTTTGCCATATTCATGCAATACATACATTGTATTTTACAACTTATGTACATACTCAGGATACTAACACTTAATTGGTTAAACATACATTTTGTATTGTCAAAAGTCCTAATTATTTTGTAAAATCTGCCATTGACAGAAGACATCCTATTCATTTAACCAGGAGGACTGGCCAGACCCCTCCTGGTTGAAATGGATCGGAAGTCTGTCGCTGTCAATGGCACTGAAACGGGACTGTTCACTATATAACTTTTGAATTTTTTAATGCAATTAACACGTAATCCCACTCACTTTTGTTTCATTGCGGCACCATTGATCGAGACAATGAATAAATTGAAATAATGACAAAAGTTGAACTATTGCCTCCTAAAAATCGACTGTTTTTCCCCCCTGGGAAACAAACAAACAAAAAACATTTAAAAATATTTACTAAATCATTTTTGGGGAAGATGAAAACAAGGGCAACCATTCTAAGATTTGACTATACTTAAATATAAAGTATTCTAACATGAAACTGATTTATTTTACTTTTATTTATTAACACTGCACTACTGGTCCTCCATCGTTAATCAAATGCTTTAAAAGCATCTTCAGCAGTTCTATTTTTTATACCACAATTGGAAAGACATTTTTACATTTTTTTTTTTTTTTTTAAAATAAAGTAGGGCTTTTAAATACTCATCTTTGACAAATGGCATCAATTACAATCAGGCTGTGCTCTCGGTGACTTCTGGTCTCCATCTGATGACACTCAGGTCGACTGCAGAGAATATCCACGTTGCAAGGTCACTGCTGATCTTCATCTCCAAATATCACCTGTCCTATCCAAAGAACAGATTTCAGTTACCAATTGATACACGTTGATCAAACTACAAGCTCGACATATCCTGGATTGCTGCAGTGACATCCTCGACATCGTTGGAGACCGACGCGGTGACGCTTGCTTCTACTTGAGGCTGGCGGCTTGGACGTGCTTAATCTGCTCGAGGCTCTTGCGCCAACACTCCTGGAACTACAAATGAATCCAGTTATATTTTGCCATATTCATGCAATATATACATTGTATTTTACAATTTATGTATATACTCTGGATACTAACACTTGTTAATTGGTTAAATATACACTCAACAGTAAAAAATCCCTACAAAGCTTTTGTAAAATCTGCCATTGACGGCAAAAGTAGTCCGATCCATTTGACCGGGAGGACTGGCCAGAAACCCTCCTGGTTAAAACTGATCAGATTTCTTTCTCCGTCAATGGCACTGAACGGGACCGTTCACAATATACACCATTTTATAATGCAATTCAATCAACAGCCCCCCACCCACCCACCCCAAACAATTCTAAGAAAACAGCATGGATTAAGCAGTATTAGGCAAGTGCTGTAGTACTAGTACATTTCATTAGCCTTGTGATTTTTGTCTTAAATGACAACTGAAAGCTGAACATTCGCTGATTGCTGCAGTGTTGTTGCGCTTGGCGTCATTGTAGACTGACGCTCACTTCTCCTGCTTGAGGCTTTCATGCTCAATCTGCTCTTGGGCCAACACTCCTGGAAGCACATGCATTTTTAATACTTATTGACGTGTTAAAAAAAATACTTTGTCACTGTCAACATTACAAAATCCCTACAAAGAGCTTTAGTAAAATCTGCCGTTGACGGCAAAAGTAGTCAGATCCATTTGACCGGGAGGACTGGCCAGAAACCCTCCTGGTTAAAAGTGATCAGATGTCTTTCTCCGTCAATGGCACTGAACGGGACCGTTCACAATATACACCATTTTATAATGCAATTCAATTATTTTTTCCCCCCCAACCAATTCTAAGAAAAAGCATGGATTAAACAGTATTAAGCAAGTGCTGTAGTACTAGTACATTTCATTAGCCTTGTGATTTTTGTATTAAATGACAACTGAAAGCTGAACATTCCCTGGATTGCTGCAGTGTTGCTGCGCTTGGCATCATTGTAGACAGACGCTCGCTTCTCCTGCTTGAGGCTTACATGCTCAATCTGCTCTTCGGCCAACACTCCTGGAAACACATTCATTATTATTATCATGCATTTTTAATACTTATTGATGTGTTTAAAAAAATACACTGTCACTGTCAACATTACAAAATCCCTACAAAGAGCTTTTGTAAAATCTAGATTTCAGTAAAAGACGTCCCATCCATTTGACCAGGAGGACTGGCCAGAAACCCTCCTGGTTAAAACTGATCGGGCGTCTTTGTCAATGGCACGGAAACAGGACCGTTCACTATATACATCGTTTTATAATGCAGTTAACATGTTATTTCCCCTCAACCAATTGTAAAAAAACAAAGCTAATTTAATGCATAGATTATGCAGTAGTACTAGTACATTTCATTAGCCTTCTAAATGACAACTGAAATCTTAACATTCCCTGGATTGCTGCAGTGTCGTCGCTCTCCGTCGTTGGAGACAGGCGCTCACTTCCCTTGCTTGAGGCTGTCAGCTTGGACGTGCTCAATCTGCTCTTGAGCCAACAATCCTGGAAACATGCATTATCATACCTTATTAATACTTGTTAATGTGTCAAATATACATCGTTCTTTTGCTGTCAACGGTACAAAGTCCCTACTCAGAGCTTTTGTAAAACCTGCCATTGACAGCAAAATACATCCCATCAATTTGACCGGAGGACTGGCCAGAAACCCTCCTGGTTAAAACTGATCAGATGTCTTTCCCCGTCAATGGCACTGAACGGGATCGGTCACTATACATATTTTGCATTCCCCCAGGCAATTAACTCGTTAAATGCTTCTTCGCTTTAATATAAGAACATGCGGACAAAAAAAAAAAAAAAAAAAAACTTGATTAGTTGGTTTACCTGCTGTCAAATGGCACTCTGATCAGACGCAGCGTCCATCCTGTTATGGGAGTTAAATTCGCGCACCTAACATTGATTCCATGTTAAATTTGTACCTCATTCAGTTAAACGAGTGCATTTGTGGTCCTCGAATGAATGTTTTTAAGATAGCCCTCGCTCGCAAGACGTCGAGGCTGCAGTCCTGCACAGTTTTTATTTTTTTAAAGCACGCTGGTGAGCTTTTACCACGCTAAAATCGTAAATTGGCGTCAAACAGAAATGAAAAAAAACTGCAATCAGAAGGTTAAAGAATAATTGTGAAGACTTACTTTGTGCCAAAGTGTGGAGCTCAATAATCGGGAGGCGACGGGACGCTGGCAGCTGATTTGAAAAGAAGGACTGGCTAATTACTTGCAGCTTATATACGTTTCCGTTAATTACGTCACCGTTAATCATAATATTAAAAAAAAAACAAAAAAAAAACGGCCAGATATAGAATATGACCTCCAATCTCTGACTGGCAGCCCAATCAAGTGGATGCTTTTATCATTCTGCTATGAATGATGATGTTATTTTTATTTTACATGTCTAGCATGCACAAAAAAGCAATACAGTATAGAGAAAAAAAAAAAATCAGGAAAACAAAAACAAACTTAAAATGACTAGAAATAACTTTATCGTTAGTAGATCATTAAATTTGGAAATATATTAATATTGATAACAAATATTGATTCAATATCTTACAAGGCAAGAGGACGTTCGTCAGGAATTAAAACCTGGTTTTCAAGCTAAAATGTTTGGTTATTTAGTACGAAGTTGGTATGTTTTCATTCGTTTATGCGATAATTTACATTCATTTTTACAACACCGTTCAGTTACGAGGTTCAATAGCGAGTGCATGATGTAATTACCCATGAGACCCACAGGAGGGTAGTGAAGAGGCGCTAGTAAGCTAAACGCTTACCCATGTGGGGGAGTGTTTGATTAGATATCTTCTGAGGCAAGATGACATTAAGAGGTATCATGAATTAAATGTTTTTATGCTACAACGACATCTTATACTCGGACAAAATTTAGTGCGTTATTTTTTAACTAGTTTTCACTTTTTAATTTGTGGATTTGCTTTCATTTCATTCACTGTAATATTACAAGGTTCAATAGCGAGTTTGGCCTGTAATTACTCATAGTGGCCACAGGAGGGCAGTTAAGAGGGCACTAGTAAGCTAAATGCTTTCCCAATGTGTTTGATAAGATATCTTTCAAGGCGAGATGACAATCAGTTGCGTCGTCGTTTTGAATGAATTAAACGTGGTAGTTAAAATTAAATGTCGTCTTATAAATTTAGTACGTAGTTGGTGTTTTCATTCGTTTATGCGATTGTTTACTTTCATTTTACATCACCGTCATGTTACAAGGTTCAATAGCGAGTGTTCAATAGCGAGTGTATCATGTAACACCCATATTGACCACAGGAGGGCAGTGAAGCGGGCACTAGTAAACAATGCTTTCCTCATGGAGGGGATTGACTAGATATCTTCTAAGGCGAGATGGCTGTAATTTGTGTCGTTGTTCGTCATGAATTGAACGTCATTTTAAAGTTAAAATGACTTATTCAAGAAATATGTAGTGCGTAGTTGGTGACTTTTTTCACCGTTTTAATTTGATGATTTACTTTCATTTTACATCACTGTAAGATTACAAGGTTTAATAGCGAGTGTGGCGTATTTACCCATGGTGGTCACAGGAATGCAGTAAAGAGAGCGCTAGTAAGCTAAATGCGTTCTCATGGGGGGAAAAAAACAGTGGTTGATTAGATATCTTCTAAGGCGAGTTGGCTTTAAGCGGTGTTGTCGTTCGTAAATTAAACGGTGTTTTCAAGCTGAAATGTCTTGTTATATTCAGATAAATTTAGAACGTAATTGGTATGTTTTAATTTGTTTATGCGATGATTTACTTTTATTGTACATCACCGTGATGTTACTAGGCTAAATGCTTTCCCATGGGGGTAAAAAGTGGTTGATTAGATATCTTCTAAGGCGAGATGGCGTTTAGTGGCGTTGTCGTTTATCATGAATTAAACATCATTTTTCAAGCTAAAACGTCTTGTTATATTCAGGAAAAATGTAGTGCGTAGTTGGTCACTTTGCTTACTTTTATTTGATTATTTACTTTCATTTTACATCACTGTAATAGAAGGTTCAATACCAAGTGTAGCATGTAATAACCAATAATAGCCACAAGAGAGCAGTAAAGAGCACGCCAAATGTTGACGGTGCTGCTGGTTGATTAGAAATCTTTTAAGAAGGCGAGATGGCTTAAATGGAGTCGGCGTTTGTTACGAATTCAAACGTTTTCAAGCTAAATTGTCATGTTCATATTCAGATTAAATGTAGTATGTAGTTGGTATGTGTTTTCATTCCTTTGTGCGATTATTTACTTTCATTTTACATAACCGTAGTGACATTTATTGGCATGAAAAATACAAACAACTATATAAAATTAAGTCAGACTTTTTTTTTTTTTAACTATAGTTAGTGTATTTAACCTATACAGCTGTGGGGGGCACTTCTTCAAAAAAAGGGGGTCCATCATATTACATACTTGTAAGCAAAAAAAAAAATTAAATAGGTTGAAATAATTTTTGCAGCTGACAGTTTCAAAAAAGGCTTCTCATTTCCTGCATAGAACATATAGAATAAAAGAATGCAGTTACTCTGCTAACTGTGGGCAAGTGCTGCTAAAACCATTGGCCCTGCAGTCTTCACAGGCCAGACCTCCCGTTTCAGCTTGGCAGCTGCACTGTACGGGCCAGCTTTTGTATGGCGGGTCTCTTCCTTTGGCCTCGGTGACGCGTAAGTACGTCACCTCGGACTGACTGCATTCGCAAGGCCTAGCTTGCGTCGCCGACGAGCCGGAGAAGCCGCACTGTTCGTCGTCCTCCACGGCGACGCTGTGCAACGATGTACCCTGGACTTGAATAGGGACGCCATCATCTAGGCTGTGAGGGCGGTCCAAGGACGAGCAGCTGGGCGGTGGAAGTAGCTGACTCAATGCTTGAAGAACCTAAAAAATGAGAAGAACGTAATTGTGAGATGCTCATGTATTTTACCAATGAACATTGAACACTTACACCGTCCATGCTGGGTCTGCAGCGGTGGCTCGCGACACATTGTAAGGAAAGATTCAGTAGACTGCGGGCCCAAGATGTTGGCCAAAGACCAGCTGACGTGTCCACAAACTGCAGACAAGAGTCGACGCTTCCGCTCTTTTCTGCTTCCGAGCAAAGCAAATCTCTCTGTTAAAAAATGTTGACATCGCTTACATGTATGTACTTCAGCCATAATTCATTTGAGATGTATTTTACTTAAGTTGAATAAACCAATGAAGAGATTGTAAGAAAGGAACACAAATATCATTATTTGCAGATTTGAAAAAGCAATGCAAATCTAAACCAACGTACTGCTTCATAGGAAGTGCAAAGCCACATTGTTCCCGTTTCAGTCGGAGTTTTCACTCACCAGCAGCATGTGTTTGGGCAACTCCTCTACGACTTTGCGTCCTGTCACCGTTTCCATGACAACCTGAAGGCATACATTATTGCTCAAATGTAAAGGGTGTAATCACTTGTGTGACTATACAAACTTTCTGACAAAAATGAAGGCAGCTGCTGTATGTAAACTTTCCATTCTCAACCAAAAACCCTTTAATTTAAAGCCGCTTTACTCAAAGTGTATCGAGAACGTCGAGAACAAAGACTTTTAGCAGCATCATTTCCTGCAGTCTCTTGCTTTCAAAAATACAAAAAGAAAACATACAAACATGAAACTAATAAAAGAGGAAGTTCATGCTGGGCTGGGCAGGTCAGTGGACAGTGGATCGAATGTGATATTGTATTGATGTACTCTGGGGGGGGGGCGATAAAAAGGAAGTGAAGTTGACATTTGATAGAAGACCTAAAATACCATTTTTGAATCTGTATGTATTTATGAGAAGAAAAAAAAACTAAGCTGTAATTTATGTTGACAATTTACGTCACCATCCCGAAGCTGAAAACATCCAAGCCGGCCGAGAGTTTGCCATTCCGCAGGTACTCTACGGGGAGGTACCCCGGGTTGCCGTAGACATTGGTGTCCAGGGTGATGGTGTGATGACGGTTCACCGAATGAGGCCGGAGTTGCGCCAAACTAAAATCGGACAGTTTGGGTTGCAAGGAGTCGTCCAGGAGAACGTTCGAACTGGGCACAAAAGAAGAATTCCAAACATACGGTGGAAAATTGATAAGAACTGAGTAGTCTTTTTTTGTCCAAACCATTTTGTACCTGGAGAGATTCCCACAGATGACCGCGCTTGGTTCAGATGTATGGAGGTGATGTAAGGCCTTCGCAACCCCCTTTAAGATGTTGACGCGTTCTTGCCATGACAAAGGTGGAACACTGTTCTATAGAGATATTCATTTCATTTTCCTGAATTAAACCAGAAAAAAAATGAAATAATCTACCTCCCGGTGGAGTCTGTGGAAGAGCGATCCCTTGGGCAAGTAAGGATAGACCAGACAGTAACACCTTTCATCAGAAAAGCAGCCCAAACACTCTATGATGTTTGGATGTTGGCATCTGTAACACAGAGTCACAATTCTTAATTTTGACAAAAGGCCAGATCCCAAGAAATTGCTTTTAGCAATTACAGGAGGCACGTACAATCTGTGAATTTCCACTTCTTTTCGGAAAACATCCCACAGTCTCTTCCAAGAGACATTATCCACCTGCAGAGATCAAGGCATTTATCTAGACTGCAATTGACATATGGTTGCCCAAAATAAGAACAGGATTTTCACTTCTGCTAACTGGATGTTTTGCATGTGTTTTGTGAATGGAATTATTTCTGGATGATATTATTTTGGAGGGGATAGTAAGTCGCTCTAGGCGTTTACCATGGCAGCATTTCATATAAACAGTATATATATATGTATGGCGAGAACACCCAGGTGACTTGAAGTTCTGCTCTGAGACCCCCAATTTGGCCAAACTCAAAATTGTCCTATATGCATGCATGATACACCATCGGAAAGCTTAAAATCTCAATTTTCTGGGGGAAGAAACATTTTGAACAGGAGGGCATTTAAATTTAAAAAAAAAAAAAAAAAAAAGTAAAACAGCGAAACTCTATCTGGAGGTGAGAGCGTGAGAGAGCATAATTAAAGACGCCATGATTTTAACGAGATATTATAGCATAATATGAAAGCAGAAATCGCAGACATCGAGGAGTGGTCAAGATTTTCTTTTTCATGTATTTACCGTTTTCAACGTTTTTCCCCCCATTTTTCTTTTTTTGGATCGATTATTTATTATCTAAAATATTGGGGAAAATGTGACGGGAACAAAAAAAAATCGGTCAAGCAATAGTTATGAGGTAGATACTGTATCCGTGACCTTTTTACAGACACCATTTTTTTCATTGTGACGTCATTTGTTTATAAGTTTAAAATATGCGTGTGAATAAAATTTGAAAGTCGTTTAAAAACAAACAAACAAAAAAAAACCAACAACAACAACTAAATAATAGATATCAATTAATGATTCGAAGCTAAAAATGACAGACATTTTGATGAATAATAAATACAATCACTGAGCTTCTTTTTATGGCTGGGTTGAAACAAAAGTGGTTAAGCGATGTCTGTAAATGGGGATTTCCAGAGTAAAACGGACAAATTAAAAATAGTTTGGGGGCTTAATCCGCCATAAATCTGTCATTGCAGCATAAGGACGTATTGTTCTATCAAACACAACAGTTCTTTTGGCTGAAAATACAGCAGTATATTTTAAAGAGGGGTGCAAGAGCAAAAACTGCTTTTTCACACTTGTCTGTGTTTTCTGCCGTATACGTATATAAGACAATCATGTTTTAATGATGTTTCCCAATCACCTGTTTGAAAAGCTTGACTGCAAACTTCACGCCCTCGATGTGAGCCAGATAGATGTCAGAGAAGCAGCCCTCTGAAATTCTCATTTCGTTGTGAAAATCCCTGGTTCCCTCTTGGATGTTCTGCAAACTGATCAGCGGCCACGGTTTACCTGGAGAAAACACAATGCTCACTATGACCAATTCCAAGTGCGTGAATCAATGCTTTGAGGTCATTTATTCCCTCACCAGAACTTTCATGACGATGACTCGTCTCAAATTTGATGGACTCCTATAGATTAAGAAAAAAAAAAAAAAAAAAAATTCTCTTCAGTTTCAGTGGTTGTATTATTACGGGAAAATGGATTCCTACCTTTGTATTAGCTGTTGACACCAGTTCTGTTGGTTCACATTCATTTATAAGAGGCAAGTATGTCCCTGGAATTCAGAAAATAATTCATTAAACACAGGAAACTTTAATAACTGTCTTTAAGTATCGCTGAAAGTACCTTGGACTGCATGACATTGATCCTGAAAGAGTTGCATAGCCCTAAAGTGCCCCATGTCCTGCAACACTTTAAGGAGGTCCCGCACTTGGGAATTCTGCTGGGCCCAAGACCATAGCAGCTCCCTGGTGGGACTGCGACCACCTGCCTCCATGCGCTCATACACGCGAACCTCTGTGAAGCTAGGGAGGATTCGAGCGGCTGTCAAAAAAACGACAAACAAGAACACATGTCAACGATAGTCCCACAAATATTCATCATTTGCCTAGTGATTTTCTATACCACTTATCCTCACTAGTTTTTCAAGTGTCTGTTCAATAGTTAATAATATCACAAGGGGAAAGTTACATAGTGTCGTTTTATTAATACATTTCCCCAAATCGAAACGAGAAGTAACCACCAAGGATGCTTTGTTATTTATAATGTACCCATTACTACTAAAACCCCCACTATCTGTCACTTATTTTAATTATATGAGAGGGGGGGAAAGGCGCAATCATTTTTTGTTTTTGTTTTAATAAGATCCACGTGTATTCGACTTCAACACATAATGTATTCATAAACACTCACCTAATCCACGCCATCCATAACGGTGACATCCAGTGTCCATGATTTCGCAAAACCTATCAATGAACAACGACGAGACATCGTAGAGGAACGTGTGGGGGTCCATCTCAGACTGATTACAAACGCGATTGACACGATAAAAAAAAAAAAAAAAAAACGTTGTGTATGATGAAAGTGTGGAAACTCCCCACGGTGCTCAGACGCCCACCGGTGAAAAGTCATGCAGTCAATCACTCTTTTACGGAAATCCGGCTTTCCGTTGTAGAGAGCACAGTAAGTCCCCGTTGTGGCCACAAGACGGCGATAAAGTTCCATTTTTGCAAATAAAACGCCTTCAGCAAAAACAATGTAAAATACTGTACAAACCAAGGGCGTAGGTTTGGTCTCAACATCGGTAGGGACGATATAACAGCACGAGCACTTTTTGCTGCGGACGGGACATTCATAATGATCAATGCAAAATAAATCTATTGATTTATACCAACTTTTATGTGTATTGGTTCAGCCTACACTGTTCAATTGAGACCTTTGTTTTCAAAAACTACTAAAGAAACATTTTGAAAACTTCCAGAATAAATGTGAATTTTATTAGCAAATTTAAATTACAATATTTGAACATTAACTATATTACCAGACACAAACAATACAAACTTGTTAATAATCTCTTAACCAACCAGGAATGCAAAAAAACAATCATTTGTCTTAAGACCACTCAACATTGTCTAAATAAAAATAAATAAATATAAGTGACAAACTTCTTAGTCAGGGAATAACAAAAATAAATAAAAATGGAGCCATCCTTCTGGTAAAACACTACTGGTTATCCAAAAGCACAGCCAAACTCAACAACAACAAAAATGAAAGCTCATGTGGGCTGCTTCAAAAATTGGGGAGAAGGAGGTAAACCTCAGTTCACTACATTTCTCACAGTTTAATTAACGTTAACAGTAGAAGACTTGTATAGGAGGACACTTCTCTCTAAGCAGCTTCCGACTAGAGTTTTGCAGGTTAGCAAATTCACAGTTTACTGTTATGCTAACTCTGATGCAGGTCGGACTTTCAGTTGCAAAATTAGTGGTGTGTTCCCCACCTCCACAACATTTATGTACAGAAAAAATGTCCGGATTTTGACAGCAAATTTAAATTGCATTATTTGAACGTAACTTGAATTATACTCGTATTAACATACAAAATAAATAAATGCTTGCTATTCATCTCTGAACGATTCAGGAATTAAAACAAAATAAACATTTGTCTTAAGACCACTCAACATTGTCTAAGTAAAAAAATTAAATACAGCTCAAAAAACTTGTCAGGGAATAACAAAAAGAGGGCTGTCAAAATTATCGTGTTAATGGGCGGTAAATAATTTTAAAAAATTAATCACGTTAAAATATTTGACGCAATTAACGCACATGCCCCGCTCAAACAGATTAAAATGACAGCACAGTGCAATGCCAACTTGTTACTTGTGTTTTTTGGAGTTTTGCTGCCCTCCGTTGGCGCTTGGGTGCGACTGATTTTATGGGCTTAAGCACCCATGAGCATTGTGTAATTATTGACATCAACAATGGCGGACTAATAGTTTATTTTTTGATTCAAAATTTTACAAATTTTATAAAACGAAAACATTAAGAGTGGTTGTAATATAAAATTTCTGTAACTTGTACTAACATTTATCTTTTAAGAACGTGTTTTTGGCGAAGCAAAGCAAATGACCGTCTAAGGTGCTAATCACATGATCTATTCGAAAAATAATTTTGAGCCATTATAAAAATTTTTGTTTTTGTTCATTTCATTCATTTTTGTTGTTTTATAGCTTTACAACTTTTATAGACGATATGTTACTGGAAAATTCTTCATCTTAAAATCATATATAGGAACGTCAATTACATGCAATGACACTTTTCGGCCACTTTAAAATCTGCTTATGTGTACAAATATTGTGTTTCAAACATAGCAATTCTAAACACATCAACCATTGTTTTAATATAACATATATGATTTTTTTTTTTTTTTTTTTTTACGAGTGCCTTTAGATGTGGTTAAAGTACATTAATACCAACGTTTCGATACACTCTGATTGTTCTTGCATCATTCAAAAAAGACATTAGGAAACAAATTACATGAATGATGTGTGTTTATTTATACAGCACGCATATACAGCTATTTACAAAACGTGGATGAGAAATATATGTAGATATTTAACTCAAAACAATCCTGATTTAAAAAATATATATATATTGTTTTCACTTCAACATTTTCGGCAATGGAGCAACATTTTGTAGCGTAAACATTTGTTCAAAGTTTTTCCTGAGTTAAGATTGTTTTTTTCCCTCTACCATTTACTGGAAAAATAACATTTGAAGTCCTATTAACTCCGAGTGATCACTTAGTTGTTACTCCACATTCCATTTTCTTTTGTTCATCGTTCTCATCGACAAAACCTGTCTAGGCAGGATCCCACGTCACTTGTCTTGTTCTGCTCAATTTCGTCAGGGAGCTAAACTGTCCGTAAAAAACATAGAACTTGGCTTCTTCATCTCAAGATGGAGCAGACACTATGACAAAGAAAGGATACAAAAAATGATCAAGTATTTGAATTAACAATTCCATACATAATGTTGAAAAGGAAACCAAAACATACCTAAAACAAAGGTGTGGGAAAATGTTACATATCCGGTTCTGCGAGAGAAGACAATTTGGCTTTAAACCACAACGACTTCCTGTTTACTGTATTCCACCATAAAGGCAAAAACATACCCCAAACAAAGGTCTTTGAAGTTCCCCTGTGAGTCACCAAGCAAGCATAATCTTCTCCTTTTTGGGGGATAAAGGGCACATATTTGGTCAAATAGTATTCCCAGTCCGCCTCAAAGACCATATCTGTCTGATTGGCCTTCTGGATCACGACACCATTTTTCAGGAGGTCCACTTGGATCACCGGTGGATGGAAGTTGCTCACGTGACATAGTAGAATGTTATCTTTGCCCAACAATCCTATTGTCTGTGTGTACACCTGAACGATTGGAGGGGCTGGGAAGCAGAAGGGGGAATCAGGTCTTAGAACTCTATGAATGGATCAATTATTTTCTCAGGGAACTTAATTTCTAGGGTTATACCGACTGGAAGAGTTGACAGTGAAGAAAGCACTAATACAATGTTTAGGACTAACAAGTTTAGAAACATTCAACTGTAAAGGTTACGCGTAATTTCATAGGTTAATCTTCAAATATCACCAAAAGCCAAATATTACTTTTCTTGTTAGTTTTTTTTACTTTAAACACACGAGCAAATACATCATTATAGATCAGAAAATCCTGTATACTTACATTCATTGGTCACGGATGTTCCCAAAAGGCACAAAATACCAAACAGGGTTCCGCAGACGTGTGTATTCATATTTAGTTTTTTGGAGCAGATATACAAGTAAACGAAAGCAAAATTGAAGCAGCGCTCACTCTTATTTCTAGAATAGTCCGAATGCTGTGCAAAGGTGGCGTGAAACTCCGCCCCTAATCCAGGTATGGCAGCTTAACAGGTTGCACTGCCATAAGGGCGTTGTTTCACCACTTGATCATTTTATTCACCTTATAAAATCCTTCTTGTACCTTGACCTTTGATGCCTGCTTCGTTTTTTGTTTTTTTTAACTCGCTCACCAGTGGTAGTATAAGTTCTTGTTACTCCTATGTTTACAAAAAAAAAGGTCTGTACTTTTTTACACATTCGTGCGGTGACCTCAAATTACTTAACTCAAGAGTTCTACTAAAATGGTGAGAAATATGATGTACAATTAGTTAGTGCTTAAGTAGCTTTTTTTTTTTTTTTACCTTCAGTTTGTAAAAATAGGCAACTGTTTAAAGTTTGCGAATAACATTATGCCAGAAACGGATGCAAATGTAAATCCAGTCTCGGTGTTTATGGTCTCATTTACTAAATGAGACCCCATCTTCAGTAATAAAATGTTTATAAACTCTCACAACTTAACACCAAACATTTTAAAGAGAAATTTATTCGCTCCAAAAAGTGATTTCCAAAGCACATTGACAGAACAAATCGCATTTTACAGTATGTAGAAATACCTTTCCCATTACACTTCAGCTATAAACTGTCAGTTTAACATCATTTGATTAGAGTGCAATTAAAAAAAAAAACAACAACCCCAAACCTTGATTACCATTCGTCATCATCATTCAGTGCAATAGTGTCCTAAAAAAGTGATTAAGCATTGGAAATGATGTATGTGGCATTCAGCCATTTGAAGCTACAATCGATTGTGCCCCTCGGTTTATGTAAGATTTTTTGATACTGATGAATGCAGCGGAAAATTCATGAATCTGGCTTGATTGACTTTTCAAATCTTCATGGGCCCCTACTCACATATTGGGATCTGGTTGGAAAAAAAAAAAAGACAAGAAAACAAAGAGGAAAAAAAAATGCATGAATTCAGCATGGCAGGAGATTCCTGTGTGATATATTTGACTCACCCCAGTCGATGAATTTAGCGGGGTCTGTCGAATGAGTAACCCGGCAGATGTATTTGTCATCCTTGGAAGGTGTGAACTGAATATGCTTGGTCAGATGGAATTGCCAGTTCTTCTCGAAGCTCAAGTCGGTCTCAAAGGCGTCTGTCAGTTCCTTTCCGTTCTTCAACAACTGGATTGAGATGTCAGGCGGGTGGAACTGGCTCACGTGGCAGATCAGGGTGTTCGGCTCCCCGAACTGTCCAGGCAGATGACTGTACACCTGGACTGTCGGGGACTCTAGATTGGAGAACAAATCCAGCACAATATAATGGGTTGGTTGGGGCCAAAATTACTCAAGTAGTTCTTCATACCCTGGCTGGGCGGCCTCTACAATGCGCTGACTCAAATCGAAACTTAATGTCGACCAAAAATGATACACCCGAAAAAATCTGTTAAATCTCATACTTACGAAATTTGGAATCCACTTTCCAGTACATCGCCGACAGAAAAATGACAGCTGTTACGAGCTTCATCTTCAAAACGACCATAAACTTTAACTCGAGGTGTTTTCAGTTTGCAGGGAATCTGAACTAAATCGAAAATAAAACAGTGAAACGGTTATGTTACACCACCCTAGCCAGTTCCGCCCATTCACCCCGCGTGGTGAGCCAATCACTTCACTAGTTTTAGGTCACCTGGTAAAATTTTTGATAACTCTGCACAGAGTTTTCAATTATTTTTTTTCAATACGGATACTCGCCATTAACTTTTCCCGCCCACATTCCATGCAAAACTGGTTTTTGTGGCGTCGAAAACAACCGATAGTGGAACCGCGCCAGAAATCGAGACACTTCCTCATGCGCAGTTAGATACATATTGCTGTCGCCTGTAAATGACGTCACCGTTTTTTACATTAGCGATGGATTTTTATTGTGTATTTCAGAAATATTTCAGCGTAAAACGTATACATAAATTAACGGTTCATCACATAGGCAAATATTTGTTGCATTGTGAAATAAATCATCCACTACGTGCACTTTGTACATGCAGTGTCATAAATAAAGATTGTGTATTTGATGTATTTCTGTATTTTTTGTTTGTGTATATAAACAGTTGATTATTTTCAACAATAATACTGCATATGTCGCGAGGATAAGGGGCACAGAAGGTGAATAAATATTGCAGATGGATTTCTTGTTGTACAACATTGACCCCTATGGGTAATAAGTAGTAAAACTATTTTCAAACAAATGAACTATTTTTATGAGCAACAAAATGAACGTTAGTTCCATACATCACTCGTACTAAATACAGGGGTGAAAGTGGTTAGAATTTTTTGCCGGAACTCCCCGACATGATGGTCGCCATGGAGCCAGAAATTTTATGAAACTACTGAAATGCAAAGAAAACTGTTTTGGTCAGTTATTTCTATAACACATACAAAAACTGATTTTCATTCAAAATTGTATTTTTTAAATGATTTGCAAAATAAAACAAAAACAGCTATAACCCTAACCTCAATCTCCTAATCCAATCCGATCCAATCTTTCCCTCATTTCCTCACATACTAAATGCCAAATCTCAATTTTAACTACTTAAGAACATAGGATGTATATTGAAGATAATGTAAACATTTACTTTTTTTTTTTTATAACACAAAGATATAAGTAACATATAGATTCAGAAAAATAAGTACAAATGACATATTATGCAAAGTGAAATGGAATATATTTTGAAGATTGCGCAAATATTGACTTTTTTAAATCATAAGGAAATTAATAAAATGCAAACATTTATTGACCATGCACGCCACATAGCGAACGCCTCCCCCTGCTGGTTTAAAACCGTAAATACAACAGTATCTGTGGATTAAAATATTATTTAATAATTATTATTTAATTTAATAATTATTATTTATATGTTATTAAAAAGAATTCAGAGACTTATTGTACTTTAAAAGTGTTGAAATTACATAAAATGCACATATTACTTGTATTTTTAGTTTTAAACATATTGTATGGCTCTCACAGAATTTCATTTAAAAATATGTGTTCATGGCTTTCTCAGCCAAAAAGGTTCCCGACCCCTGGTATACAGGGACTGCGTTCCGGCCCTGAATCTTACACCGGAACTGCATTCCTGACCGTTCTGGCCCACTTTCACCCCTGACTCAATATATTAAAAAAAAACGCAAAAACATTGAACTTATTACTGAAATTGTTCTTTATTTTGTTTTACACGTCCTGACAATTGTCTGGCAGCAGACGTCAGGTCTATCCTTAGTAGGGAGGGGAGGAAAAAAAAAAGCTATGACACAGTATGTAACAGTTCTAGTGACATAAAATAGTACATCACCATGACTGATTAAAAAAAATAAATAGGAGCATTTGGTTTAATAATTCATTGGAAACCGCTACAAAACACCAAATCTCAGGCTGTCAAATTCTAAAAACTACATCTATGGCAGGCTTTCGTCACCCCTTTTAAACCCGTTTCCACATTTCAAACCCACTACATTCCCCCACAGCGATGCAGTGCCAGTCTTTTGAAAAACAAGAAAAATAAAAAGCACACACATTAAGGCACATTTGGGATGTCTGCTGCAGAACTATGCACCAGGTTTATCAACATTTGTCAATGTAAATCATTCATACAACTACACTGCAAATACTGAATGCGACTTTTAATTCACTGCATTTAAAAACATGAATTAGGTGCATCTTAGTGTTGATAGAGGTGCTGTAAGAAACACACAAAAAACAAGCAGTTATGTCTCTTCGTAGAGATTGGAATATTACAAATGATAAACTACCAATATATTTAGAGTGCTCCAAGGTCACGGTGGCATCATTGCAGAAGGGGGAGATAGTGGACATTTATAAAAAGGAAAAAAAAATGGAGCAGGTAGAATTAAAGGGAGAGACTGGACAGATGTAAATAATACACATGACTCATAATATACTGGAGTACAAATGAAGAAGTGGCTATCAACAACAACAAAATAAAGGGCGCGTCGGGGAAGCTTGTGGTTTGCTTTCAATGCAGAATATTCAATAAAGCTTGTGCCGTCATTCCCACGTATTTACAGCATGTCCTCTTCAAGTCTGCTCGATTTCCTCTCGCTAACAACATCGTTCACCGAAAAGAACGCCGGATGCTGCCACGGAGGCGTACAACGAAACATGCAGCAGCAGCCGTACTGAGCCGCAGTCAACTTCTGCGGACTGTGGAACAGACGTAGGATTGGAGTCATTTCCTCCATTTCAACCCGGAGCAAATAGTTGTAACATCTGTGGCATTTTTGATACGAAGATTGTAGAAAACCAACACTGGAAAAAGACTCTGGGAAAATACATAATATAGAAATGTGGAAAAAAAAAAAAAAAGTCAGCTTTGTTCAAAAGGACTGACGGGAGGAAGGATTGAACGTGGATCTCATGAGAAGCCTGAGGAGTTAGCCGAGCCGTGGTTCTGCGAGCTGGCTGTAGTGTTCGTAACGTTTACGTGGAGGCTGGAGGCCTTTAAGGGTGTGCTGCAGAACTGAGCTTGTGGGAAGCGCTGGTGGTACCGGTCCAAACGCAGGTATTTCACCGTCACTAGCTTCCCTGCCAATGAAAAGGCACCATTTGTGAGTGAAATACCACGACAGTTGTTGTTCCAGCACGACCTACCATCAAACCAAGAGCCATGAAGTGCCTTGAAGGCTTTCCCTGAGTGCTCCGCAGAGAGGCACTTCACATACACACAACCCTGTTAAGCAGAGCACAATGGACGGCTGTGATATTATAGTAGAACATCGGGATGTCATTTTTGCGCGCAGATACCTCTCGAGAGTTCTTGTCGACCGTAATATGGACAATGCCGTTGTTGTCGCTGCACTTCTCCAAGATGGCCTCGTGGATCGCTAGATCCCAGTTCTCCCCGACCTCCCTGAAAATAAATGATCAGTTGGGAACAAAAGATTATTTGGGAGCTTACAGTGGAGTAAATAAGTATTTAGTCAACCACTAATTGTGCAAGTTCTCCCACTTGAAAATGTTAGAGAGGCCTGTAATTGTCAACATGGGTAAACCTCAACCATGAGAGACCGAATGTGGAAAAAAACACCCCAGAAAATCACATTGTTTGATTTTTAAAGAATTTATTTGCAAATCATGGTGGAAAATAAGTATTTGGTCAATACCAAAAGTTCATCTCAATACTTTGTTATGTACCCTTTCTTGTCAATAACAGAGGCCAAACGTTTTCTGTAACTCTTCACAAGCTTTTCACACACTGTTGCTGGTATTTTGGCCCATTCCTCCATGCAGATCTCCTTTAGAGCAGTGATGTTTTGCGGCTGTCGTTGGGCAACACGGACTTTCAACTCCCTCCTCACCCCGTGGCGTCAAAATGATAACAAGAACGGTGAGCAAAAATCCCAGAACCACACGGGGGGACCTACTGAACAGAGAGCTGGGACCACAGTAACAATGGCTACTATCAGTAACACAATGCGCCGCCAGGGACTCAAATCCTGCACTGCCAGACGTGTACCCCTGATGAAGAAAGTACACGTCCAGGCCCGTCTGCGGTTCGCTAGAGAGCATTTGGATGATCCAGAAGAGGACTGGGAGAATGTGTTATGGTCAGATGAAACCAAAATAGAACTTTTTGGTTGAAACACAGGTTATCGTTAGGGTTGTTCCGATCATGTTTTTTTGCTCCGATCCGATCCTGATCGTTTTAGTTTGAGTATCTGCCGATCCCGATATTTCCCGATCCGATTGCTTTTTTTTTTGCTCCCGATTCAATTCCAATCATTCCCGATAATTTTTCCCGATCATATACATTTTGGCAATGCATTAAGAACAAAATGAATAAAACTCGGACGAATATATACATTCAACATACAGTACATAAGTACTGTATTTGTTTATTATGACAAATCCTCAAGATGGCATTTACATTATAACATTCTTTCTGTGAGAGGGATCCACGGATAGAAAGACTTGTGCCTTTGTATATTGTGACTAAATATTGCCATCTAGTGTATTTGTTGAGCTTTCAGTAAATTATACTGTGGGCATCCCAAATGCATGATGGGAAGTGGAACCATGACTGTGCGTCGTGCTAGCAATTAATATATCTTCTCTGCGTTGGGAAATGACTCAAGGTGTTAAGACAAAGATCAACTGCCACCTTGCGTCCCCACATTGCTTCCCATGATATTTCTAATCATAAGGAGAGGGATTGCAAGGCTTTTGCTAATTAAAAAAAGGCTCCAAAGGCTGCCAAAATTTACTTTACTCATTTAGCGCTGCCTTTAATCTCTCTATAGAGGTAAAACGGCGTCATTACAGATTGAGCGCGACAATGAGGGAGAGGGTTGTGCAGCTCATACATTAAATGCGTTAAATATTTTAACGTGACACATTTTTAAATAAATTAATTGCCACCATTAGTGGGATATTATGTCTGTATCGTTAAATACGATTAGAAAACGATTTAATGAAAATATATATATACTGTATATTAAAAAAGGCAGGGCCGATATTTTTTTGCCGATTCCGATACTTTGAAAATGACGTGATCGGGACGCCGCTCGATCTCTACTTATCGTGTTTGGAGGAAAAAGAATACTGAATTGCACCATACCCACTGTGAAGCATGTGGGTGGAAACATCATGCTTTGGGGCTGTTTTTATGCATAGGGACCAGGACGACTGATCTGTGTAAAGGAAAGAATGAATGGGGCCATGTATCGAGAGATTTCGAGTGAAAATCTCCTTCCATCTACAAGGGCGTTAAAGATGAGACGTGGGTGGGTCTTTCAGCATGACAATGATCCCAAACACACAGCCAGGGCAACAAAGGAGTGGCTTTTCAAGGTCCTGGAGTGGCCTAACCAGTCTCCAGGTCTCAACCCCACAGAAAGTCCGTGTTGCCCAACGACAGCCCCAAACCATCACTGCTCTAGAGGAGATCTGCATGGAGGAATGGGCCAAATTACCAGCAACAGTGTGTGAAAAGCTTGTGAAGAGTTACAGAAAACGTTTGGGCTTGTTATTGCCAAGAAAGGGTACATAACAAAGTATTGAGATGAACTTTTGGTATTGACCAAATACGTATTTTCCACCATGATTTGCACATAAATTCTTTCAAAATCAAACAAAGTTTTCTTTCTTTCTTTCTTTCTTTCTTTCTTTCTTTCTTTCTTTCTTTCTTTCTTTCTTTCTCTCTCTCATGGTTGAGGTTTACCCATGTTGACAATTACAGGCCTCTCTAATATTTTCAAGTGGGAGAAATTGCACAATTAGTGGTTGACTAAATACTTATTTGCCTCACTGTATCAGCTAAATGGTCAGAGCGAGACACTCACATGACTGGGTCGAACATGTTTCTGATCTTCAGACACGGAGTCAGGCTATTCGGCGGAGAATTCCGTCGATCGAGAGGGAACGCTGAGAATCAAAGACAAAATAAAAAGTTTGCTCCCGAGACTGAAGACTTCGGAGAAAGTACGACGACACTTCGGAATGTGTTACCTTTTCCCTGCCAAACTTTGGAAGGGATCAACGAGGACTTGTCGCAACTGAGAGACGGCTGAATCCACCTCCAAACGAGGAAGTCGGATCCCCCGATTTTCTGGCTTTCCGTTCGAATTCTGGATTCGTTGGCCGAGAGAAATTTCACAGCGCGCTCCCAGATTTTCTGCAGTTTCTTCCTGCAAATCAAAATCAGGCAGACTGACACAGGTGCACGGCACAGCGCCACCTTGATTCACGGTTTTGCCAAATTTGGATAATACAGCGAGTAGGAGTGGGAACCTCTTGGTACCTCACGATACGATACGATACAAAGCTCACGATAACGATGATCTGACGATACGGCGATACAACAATTATCGATACATTGGTCGGAAAATAATTCTAGGATATTCTGCAAACAACTAATAAACAGAAAAAACAAGCTTCTGCTGTGAATTGGATTGATTTTATCACGCGTAGACGTCCAATCCATTTGAACTGGGACCCTCCCACTTCAAACGGATTGAACGTCTATGGCCAGTAGTGGCAGCCAATGCCAGGAAATTAGGTCATTTTGGGCCATTTAAGGTCATTTATCTGTTAATTTTTTAGTTACTTCCTGTTGATTTTGGGGTATTTTATAGGGTTGGGAATCTCTGGCATGAAGCCGATTCGATATGTATCTAGATATATAGGTTACGATTCGATTAAAAAAACGATACATTTTTAAGGCAGAGCGATTCGATACGATTGGATACAGTTTAAGAACGATATAGTTTGATACAGTGTGAAAACGATACGATAGTAAACATTTGTTGTTTGTTCTTAAGAGTATTTTAAACGGATAAAAAAAGACCAAATTTCTACAAGCAAAATTAAAACAACAAAAGTTCATACCAATGTATGTTTATTTCTGAGACATGAAAAAAAAAAACAAGGCCAACTAGAGGACCATCATTTTGTTGGCTGGGATTGATAATAAAATAAAACTCCAGTGACAGACAGCAATAAAGTGCAGTAATTCAATCTCTCTATTTCCTGGTGTTTTGAACACAAGAGGTAGGTAATTTAAGTGCAATTAAGTGCGAAGTACATCTTACAAACTAAAATTACCGTATTTTTCGGACTATAAGTCGCAGTTTTCCCCCCCCCCATAGTTTGGCTGGGGGTGCGACTTATACTTGGGAGCGACTTATCTGCAAAATTACTAACTAGGGGTGTGACAAAATATCGAAATGGTGATATATCATGATACTTTGTATCCCAAAAGGTTATCGATATGCACCTGTCAAAAATCGAAATATCGTTTTATAAAGGTGTCAATGTCTAAAAATAAAAAATAAAAAGGAACCAACAATTTGCTACCAAAATGTTCCACATAATAGTGTCTCAGTTAACTCTAAAGTAAACGACGCTGAATCCATTTAGACTGGGAACGTTGATTCATTCGAAACCAGCGCATTCACAGTCATTCTGTCCGATTTTCAGGGCATTTACAGGTCATTTTCTGTTGAGTTTGAGTCACTGCCTATTCATTTGAGTGATTCAGGTCATTTCCTGTTCTGTCACTCAAAATAATTAGGAAGAGACCCATAAAATACCCCAAAATCAACAGGAAATAACTGAAAATCAACAGGTAAATGGCCCAAAATTACCTCATTGCCTTGCATTGGCTGCCACTGACTGCCATAGACGTTCAATCCGTTGGAAGTGGGAGGGATGGCAGCATACTGTAAACCTATTCAGCATGTTGTTCTCTATTGTATTTTTAATATTTTTTATTTGAAATTGCCTTCCAAGATGACATATCTGTTCTATGTGTTGGATTTTATCGAGAAAATTTCCCCCAAAAATGCGACTTACAGTGGGGAGAACAAGTATTTGATACACTGCCAATGGCTCCCCACTGTATATATGTTTTTTTCCTCATTGTATGGGATTTTATGGCTGGTGCGACTTATACTCAGGTGTGACTTATAGTCCGAAAAATACGATATATGCAGCAGCTCTAGAAAAAAAGAATTCAACCTGCTCGTGTTATCATAATAAATATTCTTTACCTATGGTATAATTGGGGAATAAAAACATGGCATTTTAGCCAGAGGTCAATAATCATTATTTTAACACAGCATTCACTTATGCCTGTGCTTCCACATTTTTATTCCTCATCACTGTCCATATCTTTTTTGAAGGGCGGATTTTTCTTGAGGAAGATCAACTGATCCACATGTTCATGTTTAAGTAGACTGCGTTTCGTGGAAACAATACCTCCAGCAGGTCGTGCCATTGTAGTGGGTTATTTTTCAGGGTTAAAAACTCACGATCTCTGTCCCATACAAATCTGGCTGCCGTCTTCACTTCAAAGTCTGACGTGCGTTGAAAATCAATGGCTGTCATTCGTAACTTCTGCCTGGCAAGCCAGCGTCAGCGCTCGTGTTGTTTGTCCATAGTTTTGGCATGCGCGACCGTGATTTCGCTTGCTCTGGCGTAGTCATGACATGCCCGTCACGATCGAAATGCATGATGGAAAGTTGAGGCAACCACGACCATGAGTGGTGGCTGTTCATGTTGAACTGCGACGATCCTTGGGGTCAAGCAGTGGGGAAGGCACTGCGCAGCATTGTTGAAGCTAATTATACGTCATGCATTTACACATCGTTTGGTACGTAAAACTAGCAGTGCAATGGTATGAACACTGATAGCCAGTTTTTACGCTCGCGATAGCCGAGTTATTTTTGCACTATCGATACATCTAAAATTTACTGGCTATTTACTGTCGAATGGTTAGTTTGCTATCAATACAGCAGTATCGCTCGCCTGTCAAACCGGATATCCGGTCGTATCAGTTTATCGTTCTCAAACTTAGTATTTTATGGGTCACACTTCCTGTTTATTTTGAGTTACGGAACAGGAAGTGACCTGGGAATCACCCAAATGAATAGGCAGTGACTCAAACTCAACAGGAAATGACAGGTAAATGTCCTAAAATTAACAAGTGACCTGTAAATGCCCTGAAAATCGGACAGAATTACTGTGAATGCTCTGATTTGGAAAGAACAAACGTTCCCAGTCTAAATGGATTGGGAGTAGAGTACCGTCAATGCAGCCTTAGAATTAACTGAGACACTATTATGGTGGAAGATTTTGGAAGCAATTTGTTGGCTCCTTTTTCTTTTTTTTTTTTTGAAAGACATTGACATTTCTAAAATGATATCTCGATTCTTGACAGGAACATATTGATAACCTTTTGGGATACAAAGTATCATGATATATCACCATTTCGATATTTTGTCACACCCCTAACAGCGAGCGATAAACGTGACTCGTATTTGTACTGACCGATCCTGAGGCTGAACCAGAGAGTCTCTGACATGTGGGATGGGCAAGTACGGCTGAAGATCTTGATTCTCTTGACAAGCTTCGTTATGGCTCCTTAGGACATCTGAAGAGCAAGAATCGGAAATCAAATTTATGACCTACGATTACTTGAGTTGAGGTGCTTCTTACCGATGATCCTCTCCACCATGTGATACATTTGCCTGGTTTCCTCCTCTTCTCTCTTCCAGCGATATTTGACGTAACACACCAGACCCCACACGCCGCCAGCCGCTGCGTACAGACGTGCGTGCACACGGTCCGCGAGTTGAAACACGACTAATAAAACCCACATTCCACTTGTGCTAGAGGCTAATTCTTCTTAAATTGTAATGACATCCCCACGTGAACGTGGAGCGGTTTTATCCTCACCGACTGCTACGAGGAGGACTCTGCTGATGACGGTGAGGAAAGCTCGACGGAAGCGGCACGTGAAGGCCATCCTCGGATGCGTGGATTCGAGCCGAGCGATTTCGGAAATGTCGGTCATGGGCTCGTCAGCTACCCGGCCGGTCAGCCTGCAAACCCAAATCGTTAAGTGCTGATACCTTGATGAGCATAAAAATCGAAATGATTACCTTATCCCGACATCTTGACCTGTCCGAATGATCCATTCTAGTGACGTATAAATTAAATCTCCAAACTTCTCATTCTGAGCCTGCAGAATGATTGACAATATCAATAAAGCAGTAAGACAAAACTAAGGCTACGTTCATACTACAGGTCTTAATGCACGAATCCGATTTTTTCGTCTTTTTCCGACTCGAGTGAGGCATTAACTTGACGGTCTGAACGTGACAAGTCGCATAGAACTGGACCATTTCAAATCCGATCTGGGTCACTTTCGTATGTGGTCTAAATCCGATCTGGGCCACATTTTTCCAGACTGTCGCGGCGGTCTGTACTGTCCAGTCCCGCAAATCGGATTTAATGCAGCAATTACGTCATCAAATAGCGAGAGAGTCGTTACCGTAGCGATGCACCTGTGCGTTATTAGCGCCTAGCTTGCAGTGAACACGGCTTTTGAGGAAGAGCTGAGCTTGACAACAGTCATAAAAAATAAAAATGGGTTGAGGATAAGCCTGAGAATGCTCAGTTTTCTCTCTGTTCCAAGTGAGCAATATTTCAACATTGCCTCCACGGCCGAGAGTCGGAACAAACTGCCCGTATGTGTGTGTGACGTGCACGGACAGTGCGTGCACGCTATCGATCCATATAAACTTTGAATATTTGCCTAAACGGGGATTATTTATGTCTGTTATTTGTGTCCACCTTTTGAAAAGCAAAATATGATATCCCTGGAATGACGGATGACGTCTGTCATTTGTTTTGATGGTTCTGCGCATGCGGGGCTTCTTGCTTAGCGGGTGTCGGACTGCGAATTAGTGCGCATGCGTAATACTTGAACGGTCTCAATGGATAAAGGCAGTCTGAACGGGCACGCCAAAAAAACGGATATGACAAAAAATTGGATTCGTGCATTAAGACCTGTAGTATGAACGTAGCCTAAGAGTATAATTGACTAAAAAGGATGACCGTACCGTCAAATATTCAGAAACCTCATCTATGGACAGACTTCTGTTTGGGTATTGCTGATCTCCACAATCATGTTGTCCTGCAAAACAGTCGTTAACTACAATTCAACCATCATGCGGCTTTTCTAAACTACGAGGGGCATTCAAAAAGTAATGCACTCAAGTGCATTGCTCGTACAGGATTTTACCAATCTTGTTTAAATTTGGCACAAACATGATAGGACACACCTTTTTGCGATTGTTATACGTGTTTTTCTTATTATCAGATTTTTAAAGCTTAGCTTCCTAAATGGCCGCCTCTATTGAAGCTCGTCAGAAACAAAGAGCTGTAATCGAATTCCTTGTTGCAGAGGGAGAAACCCCTCTGAGGATTCACAACCGGCTGGAAAATGTCTGCAAGGAAGATAAAGACTATAATAGAGCAGGGCGGTAAACCGAAAATTTACTGTTACCGAAATTCTTCATGATGACCGACGTAATTTTGACCATGTCGGTAAATTCGGTAATTTAATAAAACAAGAAAATATAGTCTTTTCATCCCGCTTTGACTCTGTGTTGTTTGGCTATGTTCATTCCTCTTTAAGAAAGAGGTCAGTGCGCTTACGTATGAAGTCACGTGGTTTTCAGGAAGCCAAACAAACAGAAGACAGGTAGGCTAACGCTAGCGGCTAACGCTACAGGCAAACGTGATTGAGCCGGGCTTAAGGGAGCTTCGCCAAACTTTCACGCGACATTAAGTAAACTCTTGGCGGGTTCCAGACGGGCTTTCAGCCGCTGTCCTCCCTGGTTCTGACGATTTCAGGAGAGGATGCTTTCAGTGCTTTCTTCTGGTAGCCAAGCCACAGGCTAACGCTAGCGGCTAATGGTACAAATGAACGTGATGGAGTCGGATTGCGGCTCTAACCTTGTCGAAACGGCTGAAATTAATGAGTGGACTGGGCACGGACATCATCTAGCAATCATTGTGTAGCGTTATTTGGTATCTCTGTGTGATTTCTCTGAAAGCTTTCATGATGGTAAACCACTCAGCATAAAGTATAATCCAACAGTGAAGCCTATATGTAATACGACAGTGTAATGGCCACAGATATTTTTCTGTATGTGTTTGCTTTATTCTGCCATCATAAAATTTCAAATGTTTCATTGGCATCAGAGCAATACAGCTTTAATCTGGTTGTGTCTGTGTGGGGGGTGCATGCATTAAAAATGTTCTGGAAAAAAAAACCTGAAACCTGACGGAAACACTTGTGTTGAATTATGTCACAGCAGCCATTACCAATAAATTGTCTCAAGTGTACTGTTAAAGCTGCAAGTCATTTGTGTTACAATGATATGTTTGCACAGTAGTCATTAGAGGTGTGCAAAATTTCCGATTCTTAGATTATTCGCGATTCGGCCGTGGAAGATTCGAGAACGATTCACAAACATCCAAATTCCGATTATTGAAATATGCCAAGTAAAGCAGAAGTACGACACACTCAGCGCGCCGCGCGGTCTTCGGTACGCAATTAGGGACGGAGCGAGAGTAGCTAAACATCATGCTTCTCATTACCCGGCCCCTCGGGTAACGCCAATGCTCAACTCACGGCTCTAGCTCAACTCATGCCACGAGATAAAAAAAAAACACAACAACATACCTGACTGCTGCCGAAAAGCTGCTACAAGCCACATTATGTTACGGTAGATATCATTTATATAGGACTAGATGCATTATAGCTTCGGTATCGTTACCAGCACATCTACAAAAAACTAGATGCGGGCGTTAGTAACGGCCGCCATCTTAAAGCAGTACACTTCCCTGCAAGGCTGTTGTTGCGAACCTTCCAAGCGAACCTAATTAACTTTTTTTCTAAAATACTCCTAAATCGGTAAAATATTGACTTGAATCTATCTTTAAAATAGTTTTAAAACTTTCACATGTTGAAAGTAGACAAAAGAGAAATTATGGAATAACAGGAGCAATTTTAACAACTTTAACGGTTGATTCACAACATTAAATTAATTGAAAGTAGTTTAAAGCTGCTGATATAGAATGGGGACTGGAGTTTTTTATTTACTGTTATTTTTGTATATTTGTTTACTGCTATATGTTAACTTGATACTGAAATAGTAGTTTGGTTTAGCCTGAAAGGATTTTTGAACAATTTTGGAACTAATGTAAAAAACAAATTAAAAAAAAAAAAAAGGAGTGGGGTGCATCAATAATCGTTTTATAATCGAATCGGAGCCTCTGAATCGTAATCGAATCGTTAGGTGCCCAAAGATTCCCAGCTCTAGTAGTCATATAGATTTTTATAATGTTGTACATTTTTTAAGTCATACAAGCTGCTTATATGTTCACACTAGAATTCTTATTGTTTACAAGATTTTTTTTATACTTAATGTTTAGACTGCATGTGCAATTGTTAAAATGAAAGCTGGTAAATAAATTTAACAAGGAACGGTAATTTGAATTCCATGCATTGATTCAAATTTTCAAATTATATAACAGTCCGCTTGGGCGAATTTATCGTCATTTATCGTTATCGAGGTAAATCTGCTCAATTTACCTTGACACGTACGTAAGGCCATATCGCCCAGCCCTAAACTATAGTTACTGGCGCACGATAATTATTGGTCCAATAATAGGAATAGGAATTATGACGTCATCCCGATAATTCCAATAGCATTTATAATAGGACCGATAATATGTACTGTTCTTGCTTTACAGTTTACACACTTGTATGGGAAATCAGTTGACCATTTGCGGGGCATTGCTCCCACCTGCTGGTCAGAATAATTCACTGCATCTATTTTTTGTGACAGTAGTTTGGTTCAATCACTTACACATTGCGGTGTCTAGCGGTAGCATTGACAGTCGTGAATGCTTTGCTACGTTTCCGCCTCGGAAATATCTGTAAATATTTTATGTTTACTATAACATATGGATGTGCAATATATGTTTACTTCTGTGGTGAAGGGTCATATGTACAGAACTTCATAAGTTGTGTTACAGAAGCTAGCCAATGCTTTAGTAGCTCAAACTAGTGTGCAATGCTATACATATAATAGTTGTGTATATAAGTGTATTTTGCAGTTTGCTGTATATTGAGTATTGATTATGTGTATTTTTCTGTTGTACTTTCACAATATTAAGACAAGTGTCTTCCCATAAAAGCAAGAAAAGACAAAGCCTTGTGGTTTATGGAAGTGCATCGATTCTTAGCAGGCTGTCGGGCAGTGCAGAAGTGAAACGCACTGTTTTGTTCATGTCATTAGAAAAAATCTGGTGAGATCAAAGGCAAATCTATGTTGAATCCACGTTTTTTTTTTTTTTTTTTTTAAACCTCCAGGTGTTCAAAACCTCAGGTTATACATTTAAAAAATTATATATTTAGTATCGGTTATTGATATCGGTATTGGCTTTGAGGAGCAGGAAGTTATCAATATCGGTATCAAAAAATGGATATCGTGCACCGCTAACTATAGTACTGTAAAAAGATGGGTACAGCGATTTAAAAACAGTACTGAAGACCATGAAGGTGATTAATGGAATGGCGTCACCCAAATTCACCAAGGACCAAAAAGTTCAAGGCCCAAAAGTCAGATGGCAAAATTATGGCCACCATTTTTTGGTATTCTCAAGGTCTAATCCTTGTGGATTATATGCCGAAAGGAGAAACCATTAACTAACCATTAACTCTGAGCTATACATTGAGACTCTCAGGAAGCTCAAAGAAAGAATTTGACGTGTTCTGCCCAACTTGGTCATGGCAAATGTGCTCCTCCAGCATGACAATGCACGTCCTCACACAAGCATCAAGACCATGGACGCCATCACTTAATTTGGATGGACTGTGATACCACATCTGCCATATTCTCCTGAGTTGGCACCGTCAGACTACCACCTCTTTGGTCCAATGAATGAAGGACTCCGGGGCAATCAATATGGCAGTGACAATGAAGTGAAAACTGCTGTCAAGAATTGGCTTAGAGATCAACCGGCTGAGTTCTACAATACTGGTATACATGCCGTCGTTCATAGGTTGACTGTAGCTCTTGAGATAGGTAGAGACTATGTGAAGAAGTAAAGATGTAATCCTCACACTTGTACCTTTCTTCTGATGTAGAATCAGGGGTGCACATATTTTTTTTGCCCAGGTTCTCAGATGAGGACCGGGAGATGTGACTTGGTCCTCATTGAGCTTGAGAGCCGACCCGCCTGATGCAATAAAATTATGACAAGCTTTACTTAGAGCCAATTACCTTTCATTAATTATATTAACAATTAACGCTTGATTAACATCAACTGGCACAACAAAATTGCCATTACTTTGAAGTGAAATGTAAAGAAATAAACATAAAAGCACTAATTCAAAATAAAGGGCATTATGCGGCTCCCACATTAACACCAAGCCTTTGTAAAAGTGGGATGTCCTCCTCATAAGAGCTCATTGAACGTTCATGTTTAGCTTTGTGAAATGCGAGCAAAAACACGTCTGTCAGTGCATGGCGCTGTTCTTCATTAACTTTATTCCGCCACTTGTCCATAGGGCGAGTGGGGTTCTGTCTGACATCGCCACATGCTGTTTTTTTCGTGCTTTTCAAAGTTTGGATGGCTGAAATTATTTGACCCTATATAAAATGCGCTGCTCTTATCAGCGACATTGGGATTCTCACGGCAAATTTTGCACCACATTTCCGTGCGAGGATCATTTGCTTCTAGCCATGGTACCTCCTGCAGCCACTTTTCAGCAAAAGTCCTTTTTTTTCGATAGCTCCGGTGACGTCCCTATCGTCTGTCTGTCTTTTGACGGGTGTGGGGGAACACGGAAATAATTACTCAGTGGGGCCTGCCTCTTTGACATTTTGAGAAGTGATTTTCTCGTGTCCGCCGCAAATACAGTGGTCAGCCATCGGTACGCAAAAGCGTATGGAAACTAGAGGTGGGAATCTTTGGGCACCTAACGATTCGATTACGATTCAGAGGCTATGATTCGATTATTGATGACCCCCCCGCTATTAGCTGCTTTTAATGTTTTGTACATTAGTTACAAAAACTAAAAAAAAAAAAAAAAAAGCCTCGCAGGCTTAAATAAATCAATAAACATTCAATTAATTTAATGTTGTGAATCAACCATTAAAGTTGTTAAAATTGCTCCCGTTATTCCATAATTTCCCTTTTGTCTACTTTCGACATGTGAAAGTTTTGAAACTATTTTAAAGATTCAAGTCAATATTTTACCAATTTAGGAGTATTTTAGATAAAAGGTTAATTAGGTTCGCTTGGAAGGTTCGCTACAACTGCCTTGCAGGGACGTCTACTGCTTTAAGATGGCGGCCGTTTACGAACACCCGCATCTAGCTTTTTGTACATATGCTGCTAACGCCACCGAGTCTAATTTGCATCTAGTCCTATATGATATCTCCCGTACCATTATGTGGACGTACTTTGTAGCAGCTGTCTGCAGCAGTCAGGTATGTGGTTGTTTTTTTATCTCGCGGCATGAGTTGAGCTAGAACCGTGAGTTGAGCATTGGCATTACCCGAGGGGCCGGGTAATGACAAGCATGATGTTCAGCTACTCTCGCTCCGTTCCTCATTGCGTCCCGAAGACCGCACGGCGCGCTGAGTGTGTTTTACTTCCGCTTTACTAGACATATTTCAATAATCGGAATTTGGATGTTTGTGAATTGTTCTCGAATCTTCCACAGCCGAATCGCGAATAATCTAAGAATCGGAAATTTCGCACACCTCTAATGGAAACTGTTGAGGGCCAGCGCGTTTGTCTACGTCCAGTACGCATGCGGACCACTTATGTGCACCCCTGTGTATAAGACATGTTGCTATTATAATTTGTTTGTACATAATAAAGTTGGGTGCATTACTTTTTGAATACCCCTCGTACATATTCATACCTACCAGCAATGTGTGCCAGATGGTCATGGAGATTGAGGAGCAGCTTCAAGATGAGGTCCCGAACAGTTTTGTTCTGTAGACAAGAACGTGCATATTAATAAGTTGGAGGCAATTCTAGACTGAGACTGGAAAACGTGTGCTTACATGAGTAGCTTCAAACGCGCTCCCAAAAGGGTGACTCTTAACTGCAACAAAAGACAAAAGGATGTAGTGAAAATAAGCCCTAAAGTGAGGGCACAAGCTCGACCGGTTTCAGGAAAACGTCTCCTTTTGCAATAGGTTTTAAGTGAGTCAGTGTCTATACATGCCAGTTCTCACATCAACAACTTCGACTACCAAACACTTGGCTGGATTACACTGTGCTTCATCAATGTGTGTAAAGGTATATTGAAATTTTACATAACTTGATGGATGTCAAAGCACACACGTGCTTCAGGATGACATCATGCTGCTTTGCACCAAAAGTCAACTATTTGGTGATACCTCCACCTTGACATACGGTCAGACATAATGAAAGCTTGCTGCACTGCTGCTTTCTTAGAACTTGTGGATCTGCCATTTTTACTTTCATATGTACACTTTTTTTGGGTTGGGGGCTATTTACTGGTAATTGTAGAGTGAGAAACCATGGCTGAGCCATTTATTGATACTTACTGACTCTATCCACTTCTGATGTCCCAGTGCCCCGCATCCTAACGTACATGAGGCCCAGCAGAAGGAAGAAGAGGCAGGCAGCTGTGAGCAGGAACATGGACAGGTAGTGGGCACTAAAACTGCTGGAGGTGGCAACCTCTTCCCTTTTAAACTGCTGGAAAAGCTCATCCTCCGGTGCAGCTGACAACTTCTCCTTCATGGGCTTGCTGTATGAGTGGTTGGGGGCGGTGTGGTTGGAGTGGTTTCCCCTGTAGGTGTGGGATAGGCTGCTGTAGCTGGAAAATCGCGGCCTCAACCCGATGCTGAAGCGACTGGTGTCCTCGCCATCAGCGTGGTTGTTTTTATCTGCTTCTCCTCGGTGATTCTCCGAAAGCGACACGTAGATGGGCTTCCTCTTGGCGCCGTCTCCCGCTTCCTCCTCCTTGCGTCTGTCCATCATGTTTGGACTCCCCGGTGGGTTCGGTGCTAAGAATGCCGCTTTCGCGTGGCCCCGTCTGGGCTCCAGACTACCGCGCGATCGGTCCCCCCCTGGGCCCCAAACCTCCTCCTCCTCCTCTTCGTCGGAGTCAGAGTAATTCCCGGCTAGCTTGCGTGTTTTTAAGTGTGACGCCCTACTGCCGTTTAAGGAACGCGAGGACTTCTCTTCACATTCGTCTTCAGATTCGTCGTAATCCCGTCCATCCGCTTCGAGACTCGATTTAACGGCGAATCCCCAGCCCGAGGAGGCGCGTCGGTTACCCCCCGGAGCCAATGTAGAATTGTTGCTGTTCAGTGGACTCCCCGCGCCATGTCGACTTTTCTCTTTATCGAGCTTTATCTTCAGAGCGGGGCTCCTCCACGGCGCCTCGTCGCTATGATTGAGAGCCTTCCTTTTCAGTGGAGCTTCGGCATCCGACTCGTCCGAGCTGAAGCCGAGGACAGTGGACTTCCGGCCCGGTCTCCTGCTGGAACTCAGGTGCGTGACGTTATGGCTAGATGGCCTGGCTCCCGCCGTGTTGCCGCCGCCGCTGTTGACGGCAGCGCCGCTGCGGGTTTTAGCGGATCGAACTCCTTGCTGGTGCTCCTCGCGAAGCTTCTTAAGTTTTTTCAAATAAACCGGCCTCGTGTATTCGGTAACAGGACCCGGAGTGAAACCCAAGCGCTTCAATTCGGAGTAAAGCTCCTCGTCCGTTAACTGCGTTGACGCCATCTTGGTCCAACTCTGGCAAAGGACTTTGGGGCGGAAGTGACGTCGGTCAAAGTGACACGCTCCTGTCTTAAACGAAAAACTTTGAATATTTCTTTTCGTAAGTAAATACAATATCAGATGATTTTGCTATCCATACACATATTAAAGTAACAAATATTTTTTTTTAATGAACTTTGTATATTGTCATTGAGAAAATGAGAAAAAAAGACCGTTTTTTTGTGTCTTTTATTTCAAGAAAAGTTTGAATTCTTCAATGATCAGCATCTACTCGTTATATTATGATAAATTTGACGAAATTATGAGTAAAATACAGTTCCTTGTATTTTTTGCGAATGCGCTGGTCCCTCTTATCTCGCTAGATGGCAGTAAAGAAGAGGATAATGTCATCGCCAACCACTGATAAAACAATCAAGAGAACAGCGAAGCTGATTGGTTCTTTAAGGCGTAAATAAGGAATGAACGTATTGGTCGCTAGCTCACGTCACTATATTTACATGTTTTTCGACTTAAAAAAAAATTCAAAACAAATCTCCAAATAACAAGCCAAACTGAGCCACTGCAATTAATAGGAAACTACAATGCAATTTGTGTAATATTTTCATTTGGTTTGACAATGCAAATCTTTTATTATCCCGACCGCGGAAATGGCTATACAACAAAAACCAAAGACGAAAAAAAGAAAGAAAAAAAAAAGTGTCAAATCTCAATGTAGGGTACGGATTTATTAAGTGAACGATATTAATACAGTAGTGCAAGTAAAGAATGTAATCTGACAATACTGCATGATGCAAATTGCACATAAACATTTTTCATATAGAGCATTTAAATTGATTTTCAAAACAGGCACACATGTAAAGACATTGCATCTCACAGATTACAGCACATTATATTTAAAACCCTTCAGAATAGAGCATAAAGGTTTTTTTTTTTTTACTGATACAATCATATATCTACTAGTACCTCTATACCAAATTTGAGAGTAAAATAACAGCAAAGAACAAACTGCAAGCACCCATAATACATAAATCACAGACTTGCCCTCAAATTACCACACACAGTCTGATATGAGAATGAATTTAGTGCTTCTTCATCGAGTCTAGGATACGTAAAATGTGAAGGAAGAGGTTGACGATATCCAGGTAGAGGTTGATTGATGCCAGGATGTGCTCCTCGGGGGAGAGTTGCTTCATCAGCAGGTGGGTGTCGTAGATGATGAAGCCGCAGAAGATCAGCGCCCCGGTCCCGGCGAACAGCAATTCTGTGCTGTCGCTGTTGAAAAACACCTGTGCAGATAACATCACCAAAGAGGGCGACAAAGGTGAGCCAAGATCTACAAAGCGAAATTGACTTGAATTTAAGGCACCAGCGATTTTTTATTGCTACCGATATCAAGGAGTTCAACGCACCCTCATAAAACTTGCTATCAGGAGAATCCACAAGCAGGAAAAAAGACTGCAACAGACCCAATCATATAATGTAAATCCAGATTCTTACCATCAATCAAATGGTGTCATATTTTCAAGCAACTTACACTGCACCAAGTTTGGTGAAATCCCTCTTGGATTGGAAGGTGTAGGCAGTCAGTCCAGCAAACACAGCACAAGTCAAGAACAAGGACTGGAGCACAGTGGAGTATTCATAGAAGGTCACTGTGTAAAAGGGAGCAGAAAAAAGCACTGTATTGTAGCGTATGAAAACATGAGGGCGTTCACACACTACTTACCGGCTGTGGCCACAGAGACTGCCTCCAGTAAAGTCTGTAAACAACACACAATTCATTAAATCCACTAATAAGTCTAGAGATACAGGAGAAGCGCCACTATAGAACGCCTTAGAGCTTGGCACATTCTGTGTCTTGTAGATTTGACAATTCTGAGAAGAAATGTTCCCAGGCCCAAAAAAATCACTTACAAATACAAAGAGCAGATAGAGGTTGACGGGATGCTTGTGTCTGTAAATCGCCAAGACCAACAGCAGGACCAGGGAGCCCAAAGCTGTACCCAAAACAACAGCGGGGCTGCGAAAGGACAGCAAGTAAAAGCTCAGTCAGATAAGGACTGCTGTTCAAAATGTCCTCCACTATAAAATCCATCCAAAGATAGCGCTGTTCATTCTAAATTCTTTACACTTGGCACTACAGTATTTGATTATGTATTTATCCTGGCTTATTTACACAAGGGAAAGTGCTGGTTCATAGACTTCATTACCTATTGACATGACACTTCGTCATTCTTTGCGTCACGCCTTACCATAGGGGGCCGAGCCGCCGAGCTTCATTTAGTAATAGACAGCCCGCGCTCTTTCCAAGCCAGATTTAAGCTTGGATTTTTGGAAGAACTACAAAAGCTGGACCGCATACAAACAAAAAGGATTGTCTCAGGAGTGATTTGTTCGAGGATTCAAAGTATATATTTTATTTTTCGTACCATGCATGCATTTTGAAACGTTGTGAAAAAAAAAAAAAAATCAATGGGAGAATGGGAACCGCTACAGCATTGGTGTCATTCTTCAGCATATATACTTAAAATAGATGCGTAACTGCCCCTTTTTTGCTCTTTTAACAAAGAATCGAGATAGTTTACGTCCATATCCAGAAAAAATTCAGTGATTTAAGCATTTATTAACAAGAATTTTGAACGGAAAAAGCCATTGTGGCAGCCCCCTTATCATAACAAAGAGCTAACAGACTAGCATAATTCTTCGACAGATTTAAGTAAATTCAAACTGCCCTTTTTTTTTTTTTTTTTTTTTTTTTGCTTTTGACCAAGAATCGAGACTGTTTTAGGTCATATCTACTGTATAAATAATTCAGGACTTTAAGCATCGATTTACAAGAATTTCAACGTAAAACGCTCTTTGCTGTGGACATGTGGTAAGGCGGTGCCACAGTGAACTGAAAGATGATCCGCACATTCGCCATATTTACGTAACATAAATAGAATAAAGGGCTATTTTATTTCTATATAAAGTTGCGATTGTATATAGAATTTATTAGTAATCTAGTTGTAAATTATAAGTGATTCTGCATGCTTTCCTCAAGTATTAAGTTCCTGATGTGAAAATTGAGTGATTTATTAGCTGTTGAAAACATGCAGTAAATAAAAGAAAAATAAGTTGGTATTTTGGGCAAAACCAAATAGGATATGTTAGATATTGCTACTGATCCTGAAAACATAGGTAATTATCTCTGCATTTGGTGATGTTTGTGCATCTAATGTAAAATCTGAGAATTTTATAGCCATTTTAAGTTTTGTTACACTTACATAAAAAATAATCTGGATTTTATTGGGGAACGACTTTCAATTTTTTGATGCCGCTGTTCATGGAGACTCATATGTGGCTAAGGTAGGTGCCTGTTTTGGTTTTAGGTCGGTTGCAGTTTTGGTTTTGAAAATATTTGAAGTTTTTGAAAATAGGCCCAGTTTCCCGTGTCACGTCAATAGGTTATGAGGTCTATGGCTGGTTCTTGAAAACAGAAGCTTTGAGTTATCGATCACAGATACAGTGTCATGTTCTCACCTGGCATGGACAAACTCCTTGATGGTTTGAGAGAACATAAAAAGGGCAGAGGTGCCAGTCGTCAAAAGGATCTGCAAGCTCAGGAGCGTGTATACCTTCCGCAGGAAGTCTAAAAAGTAGAATTGGCAATGATCAAAATAAATGATTTTACGGACATCGTACAAATGGTCGCACCCATAAAAGCAGAATAGTAAAATAATAGCCAAAACAGGCCCTAAAAGTCAAACTTGGCAAATATAAAGGAGCGATCCATAGAAGTGAGTGACTATCCAGCCAAAATAATGGGTCCTCTGGATGAATATATACGTTAGCGACACTAAATGCATTCTTTCACGATAGATAGTGGTAGTGTTTTCTACCAACGTCATTACATTTGTGCTCCTTGACATACCCATACGTATCTGGACGCTTGCAGTAGCAACATTTGTGCCATAGTTGAAGTCATCCTCAATTGAAGACCTCGGATATTTTTCGCTGCTCATCGTTAATCTGGTCAAAATATAGTCCACTGTTCTGAAAACTGTATATTATCGGAAGGGTTGATTTGGAACTGCGACGCACAGCAATGACGTCATTACCGGAATATTTTTTTCTTTCTTCCAAAGACCTTTATTGACAATTACCGATAAAGGCTGGCTCTCTTCATATTTTTTGGTTTGTATTTTTTTAATGTATAGTTCATTCGTTTTAATGAAAGTTTAAATTCATGTTTACCTTTTTTATGTACACACTCTTCGGTCTTGTACACAGTTTGATTATAAATAAAGTTAAAAAGAAAATAAACAGGTCGTGACCATAAATGGACTCGTTCTGCAATCGTGGAGCGGTTACATTACTGGAAGTATCTTGACCGTGTAACCAAGCTTGTCTGGTTGTGTTTGTCCCATCGCCTGCTTAGCCTATGTTTCAGCCAGTCACCGGTAGTCCTTCACTTGGTGATCTTCGCCACTACTGTTTTTACGTCGCGATCCTGCTCCTACTGCCAACTGGTATGCCACCGTATTTTAATTTCCAAGTAACTGTAACCAATCGCGAATGTGCGTGTAAAAATTGTTTTAAAATACTGCACTTCGAAATGATGACTTGCATTTCAGGCCACAAGAGCAGCTGAAGGTACGTCAATGACAATGTCATAAACGGAGTTGAGCGATTTTTTTTCAATATCCACAATAAAACATTGATGGCATTCGATGCTTGCTTAATTTGATAGATATTATGTTTTTATTGAAGCGGCGGATTAGGGGAGCAAGGGCGAGAACTAGTAAACAAACACTAATAAAGTCCCGGCGTTCAGTATGGCACCTTCTCGATGACTCCAGCTGTTTGTGTAATTCTATCCCTCGACTGATAATGCAAGAGTACAATACAATAATTAACCCTTACATACTGTTCGTTTTCAATAAACACACTGAAAGCTATTCATACCTTATATGATAATAACATATAGCTAATTAAAGCTTTATATATTAATCCAAATATGGTGGAAACAGTTCACAACCTCCAACCTGAGCTAATTATTAATAAAAATATCGGAAACTCGTGTTATATATTTTCATGTATACACTGTATATATTTTTATCTATCAATGATTTAGAGCAGACATGTCCAAAGTCCGGCCCGGGGGCCAAATGCGGCCCGCAGTCAAATTTCATTCGGCCCCCAGCCTCTGTCATAAAATCAATAATGTCTGACCCGCACACAGACTTAATAAATTGGTCAGCAGTACTGCTACCAGCATATGAAGTAGCTTACACACTTAATGCTGCTCATTTACCCACTAAAAGGCAGCAGCACTCTAAGCTACATTACCCCGTGTGAGCCTTTACCCCCAATTTTCTAAAATGGCGATAATCAACAAGAATAAGAAAGTTGACTGTGACGGCCGACGCTTCAAGGATAGGTGGAAATTGGACTATTTCTTCACTAAAATACGCAACAACTGTGTCTGCCTCATTTGCAAAGAGACAGTCGCTGTTTTTAAAGAGTTGAATGTGAGACGATATTACCAAACAAGACACGCTGACATGTACGGCAAGATTACAGGGAAGATACGCAGCGAGAATTTGAAGCAACTTGAAGCTAGTTTAATGTCACAGCAGCAGTATTCCGCAAAAGCCCGAGAGTCGAAAGAGAACGCCACATAGGCTAGTTGCTAGATTGTTGAAATTACTAATTTAAAAAAATAATGAAGCAAATGTGAAACACAGAATGACCTGCTAAAATTTGCTTAAATATATTGTTCTACGTAAAGGACGTCAGCCAAGGTCGGCCCCCCACATTTTTACCTACACCAAATCTGGCCCCCTTTGCAAAAAGTTTGGACACCCCTGACTTAGAGGGTTTACTTGTAACACTACACCTCAGCCATCACTGCACCATGCACTGAGCTATTAATATTCAACTTGTCCCCACTGTTGCTGAAATTAGATGGTTGATGAGTCAAATCAATAACAATGTCATCCAAGTTTACAAGATTCCATCACAGGCTTGCTTAAAACAAATAGCAGTTCAAATATCTCAACAAATAATCCAGCCTGCTCTCTGTCTCTGTAGTATGATTATCCCATGGCTGCCCTGCTCAGACGTGGGTTCTTCCTGGCCCTGCAACGTGTCGCTGGGCAAGGCAGCAGCTCAGTCTGCCCCCCTGCAGTGTCCGCCATTCTGCTAGGTAGAGTCATTTTTCTTACAATCTATTTGGAACAGAAGTATGACCACAATCCATTCCATGATGTTGGTCGATTTTCCATCCATCCAGAGGCGTAGCAAGGGTCCCCGGGGTTCCCAGGCAACAAGCAACATGGGGCCCTTCTGAGTCACGTGACACACATACATACTCGCGCAGTATAATGAACACAATGCTTGCGGTCATCTTGGCCATAAAAGTTGCGAAAACAAAGCACTTTACACTGACTCATATGTTCATGGACGCACACATTTTAACAGGTGGCCGTCCTCTGCTTGAAATGTGCACCTTACGCCTATTCTCGCTCCCAGAATACGCAGCGCTTGTGACGTAGGACAATAGCAGGACTGGTTGCTATGGGAATATACGCATACCCAAGGAACTTTGCTAAAAGGAGTATTAAAATTGCTAATAAAATCGTTTAGGATTATTTTAGATGCATATATGTTATATTTTTCTGATGGAGTATTCGACAAGGAATACGATAGACCCATTAATAGACTTTTTTGGAAAAAATCACTGTTTCTTTAAGTAGTCACATGAATAATGAGGTGGCCTGTGAAATCGACGTAACTAGACTCACTTGGTGAGTCATTCTTTAAATAATCATGTGGCATTAATAGCTGATTGGACTTTCTTAAACATGTATAATCTAAGTGACATGGTTAGTACTGATTGGGATTGATAACAGAGTCATTAGATAATTTGCCAAATGATTCCACCGTTTTGAAAGACTCCCTACCCTTGTCGCTGTGACAGTGCATTAAAGCTGCGCGTGCTAAATCTGTTGGCCCTCTGGGGGCCCCTGATGGACGGAGGCCCTAGGCAATTGCCTGGTTTGCCAAATGGGACGCGACGCCTCTGCATCCATCCCTACATTCTCTGCATCGTTCAAAGTCCAAACTCTCGCCATCACGAAACTTATTTACTGTTCAGGCAAGGTTGAAATGCTTCCATAAAACCATAAATTGTCATACAAGCATAAGCAGACATTGAATCTAATGTGGTGACATTAAAAACACTATTGATAACGAAAAAGGAGCAGAAATCAGTGATGCCATTGTTGGTCGCCTTTTTGTCCCACAGGCTAACAAAAGGGTGTTTATTCGTTAGAAAAAGAGCCTTCGCAGGGTTTGTTTGTGTGTTAACACATTTCAATTGTCATCTTTCTACCAATTTTCCTTCTTTTGAACCTCAAGGAAGACTTCAATATTAATCTGTTTATATTCTAGATGCGTGTTCAAAGTTGTAACCATTGCTTTTTACGTCTGGCATGAACTAGGAAACCCAATAACCCGCTCAGTTATGTGTTAACTCTCTTTGTGTCTGCTCCTCTTCACCCAACCCAGGCCTTGTTGTAAAGCTCTGCTGAGGAAGGTGTTTTGATTCTAGTGGTGGTTGGAGTGTCTCTCATCAGCAGCCATGTCGGGTTTCAATCTGCTCCATCTAATAAGCAAGAGTCAGCCAGTGACTCTGAGGTCCTGCAGTCTTCCCTCAGGTCCACTGACTGGGTGCTGTGTGCCTGCTGTGCTCTGCCTCTCTCTTTCTTAAAATTCTTAACACTTGGCTGATGTGTCAGCATGTCCTAACACTCCCAGTCTTTGTGTGTGTTTACAACTACACGTTGCTTTCACTGGCTTTCTTCATTTTGATTAAAACCTCCCTGGGAAAGCCAATCGTGCTGATGTTTGAAAGTTTCCAAGCAGATCAATTGTGGAGGATCTCCGTTCTTTGCCCAGAGAGGTTCTCAAAATTTCCATGCAGCGATGATTACTTGCTTGTGTTCCTTCAATCAGTTTCAAGTGTTACACTCATAGGCGGATCTACTATTCAGGCGAAGTAGACGATCGCTGTAGGCCCCCAACCAGCAGGGGGCCCCCAACCAGCTGCCCTTGCCACAACGAGCAACGGCTTGGGCCACCGGAGCCAGCAGCACCACCAACTATTCGTCATGTATAATTATGTCAGCTTACCAAACAAACAAATAACAAAACAAAAAAAAAGCCATTTAAATGCTGCATTTATATTATACCCCCCCACACACACGCACTACAATGAACTGTTCCACGACGACGGACAGAGTATCAGTCGCTTAGCTTCATTTAGCGTGTTTAGCATCCCTTAGCTGTTCGTTAGCTTCACTTAGCTCTCCCGCAGTTTTCACACCACTACGCTTGCTATTTTTACAGCTCACTTGCTACTTTGCACGTTGGCTATCGTTTATTTCGAACACTTGAGCGAACGTGCTCTCCATGAGAGCCAAAGTGCAGTGAGGGAGAAGCTGAGAACAGGGCTCTAATGCCTCTTTTAACGTTCTTCTTCTTCACACCGAACATAAAATACAGGGCAGCACACCCTGTGGTGAAACAATGCAGTACAGTTCCAAATAGTCATACAATAACACTCAATAGCTGGTTAACAGCAAAAGCACGTCATGCTCGTCATATAATGATTTCTGGAGTTAATCCCACATACTTCAGAATTAATATTATAATATGTTGAGTAAATACTACATAATACAGAATAAGAATAGCTTTCAAATGACACTTCATGACAAATATGATTGGCAATGAATAATTAGTATAATCATTATACTACTATTATATATAGTAGTATACTATAATAATATTGCCAGAATTTTAAATTTTAAAAAAAATTGTTTTGAATAATATTGGAAAGGCAAAGTCAGTGTTCTGAATCTGTTTACCTTCCTTTCTTTTGTACTAGTAAATGCTATCAGCATTTAACCTCATTGTTTATTTGTGGTTAATTATTGTTATTTACATGATTATTTGTACTTAAAGAATTTAAGTGTTCCAAAATAGTTTTGTGAATTAATAAGCGTCAACAAAAATTTCATTGCTAAATTAGTAAAAAAAAAAAGAAAATTATTAGATAAGTCGATTAATCGTAAAACTAGTCGGCTGACTAATCAGGATAAAATTTGTCGTTTAGGACAGCCTTAGTGTACCGGAACATATTTCCTCCACACCCTTCTCACCTTTTTAACCCCTGACCCATGAAGAGGGCCCCTGGATATGTTCGCCTGAGGCCCCAAAATTGCCAAGTCCGCCACTGGTTACACTGTATCCATTAAGTTTGAACATAGGGAACAATCAATCAAGATTTGTTGATTGTGTGGTTTTTATTTGTTGCATATTTGAAGAAATTAGGGCAAATGGACAGCACTGCCTGGCTGCAGCCAGCAGAGGTGCTGTAACATCTCAAGAAGAATTGAGTTTGTAATTTAGAGTTTTGATGAGGAAAAAGCCCCCTTATACTAGTATATGTAAAAAAAATCTACACTGATGAATGCTTATGCTTTAGTGTCTTGGCTGTTTTTTTTGTTGTTGATCATCACGCATTTAGATTCTGAGCGCTAACAAGACAAACCAAATGGTTCACTGCTTGGCTTCCTTGCAGCTTGCACGCACTGAGTGGGTTTGATTTGGACTAATTTGCACACTTAGTTTTAAAGGTTTTTTTTTTTTAAATGGATGATGATGGAAATGAAACTTTGGATCATACAAAGAGATAAACAACTAGTAACTTCGAAATTATCTTGATGGTTTAATTACTACTCGCAACCAAGTTAATATCATCAATCTTTTCCCAAGGAGCTGCTCGAACCAAGAAGACATGGCCGGTGACTTTCTCTCAAGAGGAGATAAAGAAACGTCTAACGCCCATGCAGTATCATGTAACCCAAGAACGAGGAACCGAGAGGTGTGATGCGGGACTTCAATCACATGATTTTTTTTTTTTTTTTTGTATGAGTAACTCAATTAAGAAAACTGCTGCTTGCCAAAACATGTTTTAAAGCGTAAACATTGGACACAGTCCTCCTATTACGACATTTTATAACTGAGTATTTGTGAGCCGCTTCTACCTCATATCCACCTTTGTGCGCAGTGCCTTCACAGGAGAGTTCACGTACCACAAGGAAGAGGGAACCTATACGTGTGTCGTCTGTGGTGCGCCGTTATTCAGGTAAGGCATGTTAGGCATGTATGGGCATGCAAATACATAGTTATTGTAATTGTGAAATAATTTTCAATTATAACATTTTCTGAAATAGCTTAAGGAGTCAGTAAAGCCTTTCCTAACTGAAGCTGTTTTTGTTTGTTTTAGCTCAAAATCCAAATTTGACTCAGGCTCAGGTAAGAGTCAAGTGGTGGATGCATGGACAACCTTGTTATCATCAATTAATACAGAGGTTTTGGCCTTGCGTTGCGGTAATCTTTAGTACATTTAGAAGGTTCATTTGGCCTTAAGGCAAATTAGAATAACAAGTGACATCATATTTTGGAGTAGATTGTGATTATATATATAGTGGGGAAAATAAGTATTTAGTCAACCACCAATTGTGCAAGTTCTCCTACTTGAAAAGATTAGAGAGGCCTGTAATTGTGAACATGGGTAAACCTCAACCATGAGAGAAAGAATGAAAAAAAAAAAGAAAATCACATTGTTTGATTTTTAAAGAATTTATCTGCAAATCATGGCGGAAAATAAGAATTTGGTCAATACCAAAAGTTCATCTCAATACTTTATGTACCCTTTGTTGGCAATAACGGAGGCCAAACGTTTTCTGTAAGTCTTCACTCTTCGCTTGGTGTAAAGAAATCAACTGTGGGAGCAATTATTAGAAAATGGGAGACATACAAGACCACTGATAATCTCCCTCGATCTGGGGCTCCATGCAAGATCTCACCCCGTGGCGTCAAAATGATAACAAGAACAGTGAGCAAAAATCCCAGAACCACACGGGGGGACCTAGTGAATGACCTACAGAGAGCTGGGACCACAGTAACAAAGGCTACTATCAGTAATACAATGCGCCGCCAAGGACTCAAATCCTGCACTGCCAGACGTGTCCCCCTGCTGAGGCCAGTACACGTCCAGACCGGTCTGCGTCCGCTAGAGAGCATTTGGATGATCCAGAAGAGGACTGGGAGAATGTGTTATTGTCAGATGAAACTAAAATAGAAATTTTTGGTAGAACCACAGGTTCTCGTGTTTGGAGGAGAAAGCATACTGAATTGCACCATACCCACTGTGAAGCATGGGGGTGGAAACATCATGCTTTGGGGCTGTTTTTCTGCATAGGGACCAGGACGACTGATCTGTGTAAAGGAAAGAATGGATGGGGCCATGCATCGAGAGATTTTGAGTGAAAATCTCCTTCCATCAGCAAGGGCATTGAAGATGAGACGTGGCTGGGTCTTTCGGCATGACAATGATCCCAAACACACAGCCAGGCAACAAAGGAGTGGCTTGGTAAGAAGCATTTCAAGGTCCTGGAGTGGCCTAGCCAGTCTTTAGTTCTCAACCCCATAGAAAATCTGTGGAGGAAATTGAAAGTCCGTGTTGCCCAACGACAGCCCCAAAACATCACTGCTCTTGAGGAGATCTGCAAGGAGGACTGGGCCAAAATACCAGCAACAGTGTGTGAAAAGCTTGCGAAGAGTTACAGAAAACATTTGGCCTCTGTTATTGCCAACAAAGGGTACATAACAAAGTATTGAAATGAACTTTTGGTATTGACCAAATACTTATTTTCCACCATGATTTGCAAATAAATTCTTTAAAAATCAAAAAATGTGATTTTCTGTTTTTTTTTCTCCACATTCTGTCTCTCATGGTTGAGGTTTACCCATGTTGACAATTACAGGCCTCTCTAATATTTTCAAGTGGGAGAACTTGCAAAATTAGTGGTTGACTAAATACTTATTTGCCCCACTGTAACAAAGTACGGTGGTACCAAGACATATGATCCGTAAAATTTGACTCGTCATTTGTCTCGACGCATTGACGACTCAAAATACGAAGATTTACGACAGTGTCGCAATTTCGTTGTTTTCCCGAAAGACGGAAGCGTGGCGGATTTTTTCTGTGAGAGAAATCAACATTTCGACTTACAACCCAGGTCCTGGAACAAATTAAATTCGTATGTAGAGGTACCACTGTACGGGAGTGCCTGTACTAAAATGTAATATCGGACAGTATTTTACTTGCTGTACATTTCTGCTCTGATTTATTGACAAAAAGTCCAAGGAATGATTTTGTTGCATACCTAGGCATCATAAAAATACTTGTAGTCTGGATACTACAGAATAGAAACACAAATAGGTTAAAGCGTAAAGCAAGATTTTTTTTTAAAACACTTTTTTTTTTCGATCTCTGCAACATGACATTCCCATCAATATCAATCCTGTAGGTTGGCCTTCCTTCTTTGACCTCGTGAAACAGGATTCCATTGACGTGTCAGATGATTTCTCCTATGGGATGCACAGAGTGGAGACCACCTGTGGGCAGGTACCACACCGACACTCAATTTCACCGGAGAGATTCTGCTAAATGTAATTTGATGAAGGTTGTTTCATGCCGAACTTTAAAGTGCGTACGACAGGATAAAAAAAAGTCTTAAATAGCATTATTATGTGAATTAGAATCATATTTTGAGACGATTCGACTGTACACAACAATTTGGCAAAGCGCAGATGATGAGAAATTAGTTTTTTAATCCGCCGTTTAGCCACGTTTACCATTATAGGGCTCCATCATCCCCAACAGGAGGATGACGTTGGCAGGGTCATGGTTTCATCTGATTTAGGATTCAACCCATTGAGGGGGAATGATTCAGAACGAGGAAAATGCGATGAAGAGAGCCGTAAAATGTCATTGTTTCAGTCTCTGTACTCCAATATTTTTCCCCAATTGCTAAATAAAAGGGAATGACAAATAACAGTCTTGTGCTAAATGGAATATGAAATAATAAAAATGCATTTATTAAGTACTACATTGCAAAATTACTCCATATTGGTCAAAACTGTCGACTTCACCTTTACCGTCGCACCTCCAGAACGATATTTTATGCAACCGTAGTTAGTCAGGCTTTTGTCATTTCCCGGCCCCGGGTTCGGAGAATGTAAAAAAACCAAGAGGCGTGACAGGCAGCCGACATGCTAACCCGAACCGAGTGACGTCTCAAAGTCTTATTTTTCGCTTTTCGAAGGGAAAAATCACACAAAACTAACTTGGATCATATCACACGGCGGCGGGGTTGTCGATTGTCTTCGCCGATCGGCAACCCGCCTGGCGGCGAGCAAGTTACAGTTCATTCCCCTGCTACGGACAAGAGAGCTCGCCGGCGAAGCAGCCGAAGAGTACCGCCGGACAAACTGGCCGACGTCGGTGGTGCGCGTAGCTGCCACATGGTCAACACAAATATGGCGTAAAGTAATGCTTTACTACACGGCGAAGACGTAAACAGAGACCGTTGTGCAGTTGTTGTGCAGCTAACATGGCAGGATGTGTCTGAGTAGAACTTTTCTACATGTTCGTCCATAGGTAAATACGTATTGGCCCGAATATAAGATGGCCCTGATAATAAGACGACCCCCTCTTTTTCAAGACTCAAGTTTGAAAACAGACTTTTTGAACACCAAATTAATTTTTATACAGAAAATAATTACAGTACATCCGAAACAAAAAAACAATATAATAACATATAACAATATATTTGAGAGAAAAGGCATGTTATTTTGCCTCATTCAAATCTTAATATCTGAACATTTAAATACATAAACTAAAGTGCATTCACATTCGTAAATGAATGGCTTCTGGTTTTTGAAATGTAAATAAACCAGTCTATTGTGATAAAACAACAAAATTGCAATAACTGCATTAACCATCAAAGTGAAGTCTAACTGTAATTGTAGTCTTGAAACAAATTTGAATAATGGCAAACATTGCAATAAAATAATGCAAACTGTTTAAACTAAAAAGAGTAGCTGAGATCTGTCAGGACAGAACATTGCTTCAATGATATACCTGGCGCCATCTAGCGTCGTGAACGGGGAGAGAAGCTGAGATCTGTCATGACAGAACATCGCTTCAATGATATCTGGCGCCATCTAGCGTCGTGAATGGGTATAATGTCTAGACCGCGAATATAAGACGACCCCCTCTTTTTCTGTGTTATTTCAATGCACAAAACACCATCTTATATTCGGGCCAATACGGTAAATAGTCCTTTATTTAAAGAAAGTTTGTAGTGTTTCCGATGTTATCGCTGTATTCGCAGCCATTTTTAACTCAAAGTTGCAATTTCTGTTGGGGTTGAAAATTTGACAGAACACCGGGCACACGAAGAGGGCAATAAGCAGAGTATAGCGCTCTCCCGGCGGGAGGGGGGGTGTGCGACAAGCTGCCGGTCGTCGGCCGAGTGACATTTTCGGTGGACAATCAGCCACAAAATGCAAGCCACCTCTGTATTAAAACGTGCGCCATGATCCCAGTATTTGACATAATACAAAATACGATGTTTACTCCTCACTTAAGTCCAATGGTCCCACAGTAGTAGAGCTTGTTTTGGCCAATATCCGCGGTGAACTGGAACCTTTTGAAACCCAAAAAGGCTCACACACATCTCCCTGGTGCGGCAACAATTTTCTCCAGCCCTTTGGCTGGCGTGATGCGAAAAATAAACGAATTAATCCACAAAATCAGAATAATCCACAGTCCCTCTGCACGCTATAAAGCAATGCTGTATTGTGAGATGCTGACCTGGTTGACGTCACATTCGCATTCGTCCTGAACCTAAGAGTCACTCATTTTCATGGCGCGGGATTCAAAAATTGAATATATAATACGATCGCTTCCACACACATCCAAGCGATCCATTTCATTCAGGAGCGTAAAACAGCGTGAAATATGAAATAAACGTGCTTTTTGGTGTCATATCTCATTGTAGTTGCTCTATTCACCATTCTAACGCAGTGCGGAGCCCATCTTGGACACCTGTTCGACGATGGTCCAAAACCCACCGGGAAACGTTATTGCATCAACTCGGCCTCGTTGTCTTTCCGGCCTAAAGATTCGGAGGGGGCCTCTGGCACAACCTCCACTGGCGCCGCCGCAGTCTCATCCATAGATGAGGGAAGGACAGAACTATAAAAAAAGAAATAAAAACATATATAGTGTGTGTTTGACTTCTATGCATACGAGTGTAATAGTTTAATCAATTTACATGCACAAAATATTTTCACATTTAAATACTGACCAAACAATAACACTCGTGTTCATTAATGTGCAAAATTTACTCACAGATGGTTGAAGTCCCTTTTTCACAAACACACTTGCTTATTTTTGATATAGAAGACTACATTTTGAGTGTACGTTTGATGATAATTCATGCTTCTAAGGGTGTAATTAAGGTTCTCAGGCAGAGAAGGACGTGCACACTTTGTATTTCTAATGAATCGTATTGAATTTTCTTTGAAGCTTGAAATGATGAATAAAGCAGCTGAAAATTAAATGACAGTTTCAGAAGTGTTATTTTTCTGTCCTCAAAAACAGGCAATGTCTCAACTAATCAACTCAATACCTTAAATCAGGGGTCCCCAAACTACGGCCAGCGGGCCGCATATGGCCCACCTCCACATTTGGTCCGGCCCCCTGAAGAATTTTTTTTTTTTTTTTTCAATAGTGTTATTTATTTCCTGGCTTTTTTCTGTGAAGAACCTAGAGAGGGTTATATGGTTATTATCTATTTAATTAATAGAATTATTATTTATTATATTATATTATATTAATATTTTGGCCTGTCAAACGATTAAAATTTTTAGTCGAGTTAATCACAGCTTAAAAATTAATTAATCGTAATTAATTGCAATTCAAACCATCTATATAATATGCCATATTTTTCTGTAAATAATTGTTGGAATGGAAAGATACAAGACGGATATATACATTCAACATACTGTACATAAGTACTGTATTTGTTTATTATAACAATAAATCAACAAGATGGCATTAACATTCTGTTAAAGTGATCCATGGTTAGAAAGACTTGTAGTTCTTAAAAGATAAATGTTAGTACAAGTTATATAGAAATTTTGTATTAAAACCCTTTTAATGTTTTCGTTTTGAAAAAATTTGTAGAATTTTCAAACAAAAAATAAACTAGTAGCTCGCCGGTATTGATGTCAATAATTACACAATGCTCATGGTGCTGAAACCCATAAAATCAGTCGCACCCAAGTGCCAGCAGAGGGTGACAAAACACCAAAAAAACACAAGTAACAAACGGACATGACACTGTGCTGTCATTTTAATCTGTTTGAGGAGGCATGTGTGTTAAATGCGATACTTTTGACAGCCCTATATATTATATGGGTGGCTGAGTGGTTAGCACGTCTGCCTCACAGTTCTGAGATCAAGGGTTCAATCCCGGGCTTCGGCCATCCTGTGTGGAGTTTGCATGTTCTCCCCGTGCCTGCCTGGGTTTCCTCCGGGGACTCCGGTTTCCTCCCACATCCCAAAAACATGCATGGTAGGCTGATTGAACACTCTAAATTGTCCGTAGGTATGAGTGTGTGCGTGAATGGTTGTATGTCTCCTTGTGCCCTGTGATTGGCTGGCAACCAGTTCAGGGTGTACCCTGCCTGCTGCCCATAGTTAGCTGGGATAGGCTCCAGCACCTCCGCGACCCTCGTGAGGAAAAAGCGGCATGGAAAATGAATGAATGAATGAATATATATTATATAATTTTTTATTTTATTTACTTTTGTTCCGTTAAGAATTCAGAAAGGGTTATTTGATTGTGGCTTTCTGAAAAACAATACATTTTTACATTTAGGCAATCGTCACACTTTTTCTGTTATAAACTGACCCGGCCCCTCATCAGAGAAGGAAAAAGTTATGTGGCCCTCACAGGAAAAAGTTTGGGGACCCCTGCCTTAAATATTAATCAAAAATAATAATTTCTGACTGCTTTATGCAATAAACTTTGGAAACAAAACGTATCTTGAGTCAAAAGGTGAATGGTACCTCCACCAAGGATGCACAAAATTTAACAATAAATTGAGGAAATAAAAAAAAAAAACCATCATTGAGCTGCCAAGACGAATTATGTAATCGTGTGCGGTAATATTGCCTGTCACCTGACTAAATCTATCACCTTTCCTTCAGTGTTGTGAATTTGGTCTTTATGATGCCTAATTGGCATCATAAAGACCAACTTTTAACAATTAACTCTCCTACCTAAGTTTTACTCATTCATCCGCATGCTGTACTCTCCCAATGCGACACTAACCCTCGGGTTAGAGTGACCAAACACAAAATGGATATTTTTTTTCTCGTACAATTACATTGGAGACATTTCGAAATATGGAGCAAGAAATAACAGATGCTGTGTTCCCGTTAATGAAGACGCTCGTTTCGAAAGATGTAGAATACCACAAAACAGAAATTTTTATCGAGAAGCTAAGTTTTGCATTGCAGAAGAAATTTAAAGGTCATTGGTACCCCGAAAACCCCACCAAGGGAGAAGCATACAGGTACTCTGCTGCAATATAGAATCAATTATTCTTGATATCAATTGAGGTATATGTCTTTCGTAGATGCATCCGAGTGAACCGGTACAACAGTCGCGATCCAGAACTCCTTAAAGCCTGTCATGAAAGTGGATTGCAGTTCTGTGACCTGCGACTTCCACTTGATTTCACGCTTTGGATAAACCCTGGTGAAGCTTTTTGCAGGTGAGCGTGTCACGGAATAGGACAATAAAGCCTAGTCATCATTTATCAATTTAACATGTAATATTTCTTAGGATCGGTGAGGATAATCCTCCATTCTCTGTAGCTACCGTGGCTGCCATGTACAAGGAATACATAGACAAGAAGCAGGCAAACACTTCGGACAGTGAGATGTCAGAGAGCAACTCGAGTTCTTCCTCTGATGGGGAGGACACACACCTTTGTTTTTCCATAGGCAGCTGCACGCAGGTATCCAATGAATGCTTGATTTTATAATTATCAGTTATTTGGAAGCCCTACAAAAAGGTTTAGAATTTCATAAAAAGCTTACATATTGGCAGTGGCATTGCTAGGGTGTCTTGGGGCTACAAAAGCAAGAAATCCGCAGGCCCCCCACCCCACCCATGCGCACTAGGGATGCAACGATACAGTTAAGTCACAGTTCAGTACGATTTTCGATTTGATTTAATACATTTAATGCTCTGAAACAAAAAATACAAGGCGGAGAACAATCGGGTGACTTGGAAGTTCTGCTCTGAGAGTCCCAATTTGGCCAAATTTCAAAATTGTCCAATATGCATGTGTGATACATCATTGGAAAGCTTAAAATCTCAATTTTCTGGGGGAAGAAAATTTTTGAACAGGAGGGCATTTAAAAAAAAAAGTTTTTTAAACAGCATAACTACATCTGGAGGTGAGGGCACGCGAGAGCAGAATTACAGACGCCATGACTTTAACGAATTATTATCGCGTAGCATGTATCACCGAGTGTAAAGACACAGCTGTGAGTTGCCACAGCTGGATTTTTTTTTTTTAATTTTATGGGTGAAACATGGTTATATAACAAGGGTCGCGACGCAGAAATCGCAGACATCGAGGAGTGGTCGAGATGTTCTTTTTCATATATTTATCCTTTTAAACGTTTTTTTAAATGTTTTTCTTTGTTTGGATCGATTGTTTATCATCTAACATATCTGAGGAAATGCGAAATTAACAAAAAGAATACAATTAAGCGATAGTTATGAGGCAGATATCCGTGACTTTTTTACAGACACCAATTTTTTCATTCTGACGTAATTTGTTTAAAAGTTTAAAATATGCGAGTGAATAATTTTTTTAAGTCGTTTTTTTTTTTAACTAAATATTGGACATCGAATAATGATTCTAAGCTAAAAATGACAGACATTTTGAATAAATATAATTACTTACCTTCTTTCTATGGCTGGGTTGAAACAAAAGCAGTTGCGCGACGACTGTAAAAGGGGGTTTCCAGGGTAAAAGGGACTAATTCAAAATAGTTCAGGGGCTTAATGGGCCATGAATCTGCTATGGCAGCATATAGACATATTGTTCTATCAAACAACAGTTCTTTTGGCTTAAAATACAGCAGTTTATTTTATAGAAAATTTAATTTAGCTAACAAGCAAAAATAATGCCATCATTATATAAACATGCATTATAGTGCATCATATTTATGTGCTTACTTCTTACTGATCTGAAGAAATTTTGTATAAAAGTGCTGAGAACTTTACTGTTTGTAAAGTGAGGTGGGGCACATTGATGGCTATTACTCTCTTAGCAGGTATGTTTACCACGTGAGAAAAATATCCCATTTGTGGTCCAAGTCCATCTGTATTACTTACTGAATTAACAATATTTGGAGCATTATCTTTCGTCACTGGTATGGATTGATTTGGCCTGCTTAACTTCCATTCAGTCATGGCGGTTTATTAAGGTAGTATTGCCTCTTTTTGGTAACTGGCTATGAGGGCTTTCTCTTTTACCTTTGTAGTGTTTCTCAAAAAAGTTGCCTTTTTTTTTTTCTTCTTTGTGTTTTCATGGGGGCGAACAAAATAGTCAATCGACTTGGTTTGAAACGAGAATAAATGCAACTGCTTGCGTCACGTTCAAGAAATGCTCAGATTTTTAGCCATCAGCTACTTTGCTGTCAACAACAATGTGTTGGAATAAAACACGGGGAGCATTGACGGTCTCAAATATGGATAAAATTGAAAGGAGACTTCCGTGTGTATTGACATTTGACGACTCTAATCAAATGGTGTACAGTAGACGTGGTGGGGTCCACATTTTCCTGGAGAGCAAGGAAGCTGATGGCTAAAAATCTGAGCACTTCTTGAACGCGACACGAGCAATACATTGCTCATTTGCACACGACTGCAAGCTTCTACAGACTCCTCCTTTCCTCCTGCAACTTGTAATGCGTGGTAAGTAGGATGCGTGCATAAAAGTAACAAAAAGGGGAGAAGCTTCCACTTATGCACATTTATTCACAAAAATAATAATAAATCCACCTTGACCACTCTTCACTCGGGAGCTCAGCGGTTCGCACACACGCGTTCGCAGAACTCCAACATAAAAGTAAGCAGCAACAGAAGAAGAACATATTCAATGTAAATTAAGCAGCGCCACCGCATGGTGGATGTCGGGAGGAACACCATTTAAGGAGGTGACTTACAAACTCCGCCCGACGACGTAAAAAGAAAAAAAATGCGATATTGGATAACTTCTCGCGGCACACCTGACGATCTCACACTTGTGTGCCGCGGCAAAAACACTGAAAAACACTGATCAAGTGTGTGTGCGTGAGTGTTGTCGGGCATTAAAAAAAGTTAACAAACGCCACATAAGTCATGTCTGCTCATTACTGCACAACACCAGCATTTGACAATCGACTTTCCTAAACAGGACGAGTTTGAAGTACAGCGCTCTTAATTTACCACTCATTGTTCATCATGTAACCGTGAGTTAGCTCTCTGTGACCCACGGTCTTAACCTGTCTGTTGTCAAGGCGAGGTTATTCGAAGAAGCCAAGTCGACAACAACATATTGGCAGACTTTGTCCGTAAAGACAGTCTTTGTTTGATATGTACGAGTGGGGGTAGCATATCAGCTCACAAAAATGCTGCCAAATAACATATCAGTACGATATTGAAGCCGGCAAGCCGCCTCTTTAAGTTTCTGTCTTTCCTCACGAGCAATGATCCTCGTGCACCACAGCTCCCACCTGTCATGCGGATTGGGGGAAGAGTGGAGGAGGGAGGGTGCTAGCGGCAGAGGTTGTTTTTCCATGGCAAATCTGCGCCAGACATTTTAGCGAGAGAGACGACAAAAATAAATTCGGAAAATACATTTTGGGAGCTTTTCATTTGGATCGAATGTTTTTGTGTATTGAATCGAAGAGGGCATATCGAACGGTTCAATATAAAACAGTATTGTTGCATCCTTAATGCACACTGAAAAATGTTTTTGTTTTTTTCCCCAAAGATAAATGTACAATCAATAATTAAACAATGTATAAGGCCACATTAAAAGAAAAATAAATTTGGCAAACTTCATTTGAATTTTAATGACACACTTAAGGTCGGCTTTTTACAAAATACACGGGTCCATTGACGGCGTCTAGTGCAGGTTGCTACTGTAAATGGGGGGGGGGTTTGCTACTGCTGTGTAATTTCAAATGGCTAATTCTTGTCATTTCTGTGGAGTACATTTTTGCAGCCCTTGGGGGCCCCTTTATTGACCAGGACCCAAGCAACTGCCTGGCTTGCCTGTCCGCGAGCCCCGCCTCTGCATATTGGTTATGCTTTGAAATTGTGAAACTAATTGAATGAATTGGTTTTCCTCGTGTGTGTGTTTTTTGGTTTAATTTTTAGTTGAATCCATTGGCTCCTGCTTGGTATCCTTCTGGCTTTCCCAATCGTGCCCGCTTGGTTTACAGAGGTACCAAGGACAGGTACCTTCATTTGAACATTTTAAAGCATTGTCAGTACGCTGCTACAGTGAGAAAAATAAAAATGAAATAAACAAAATTGCTGTCGAGTTTTTATTGCTCAAAAGTTGTTGTTTTTTTTAAAATCGATTTAATTACCGGGTTTACTTGCTTGACTGTAGTGCACAATTGTTAACTTTAAATTTTGAATAAAATGTCTGCATTTAAAAAACATGAATTAGTGTTTTGTTGCCGTTGTTGCTTCAGTGGACCACACCAATCTCTGGCCGTGAGTTTGATGGAGGGCTATGGGAAGACAAAAAATCCCCAGGTTCTTGTGAACAAGTCAATGCTGGAGCGCAGGCCAGCGACCTGAAGAACCTCTGTACTAAAAGTTGATTTACGACACACCGAGTCCGTGTTTGACGCAAAGCATGGCAGGAATGTCTCGGCCTTGTTGGAAATGTTTCTCCTGTTGGAAAAACACTCGGCCGTCGAAGAAAAGCACACAGGCCTTTTGCGGTTTACTGCTACTGTGGATTCAGAGTGGTTGGAGGAAATAGGCTGAATTGCTCACACCTGATTGGAGAATTTCCTCAAAACAAGTACGCTTCCTTTTGCCAACTGTGATGTTTTACGTGCAGAAATCAAAACACGTAAATCATTCAAGTGGGGCTGCGTTTCTGCATAAGACGTGAGATGTATTTTCCAATGAGGCAACAGTTCCAGACGGTATAATTGCTCTATGGGTTCTCAAATTTTGACTGCAGAGTTTAGATCAACCATTACAAATTTGCCTTTGCTTGTATTAATGCGTATCAACATTTCCCAACATCGAATAAAATGAAGGCAGACTAAACACAATGCCACTTTGCAAGACTTTCTGAGACATGGTTGCAGTCAATGAGAATCCTGGCAGGTCTATTAATAGAAGCGTGGAAGTGTGTGCGTGCAAGAACAGAAGGGCAATGGCCTGCAGACTTTAAATGCGGATTAGAGCAAATTTAAACATCCGCCCGCTCAGAGGGGCCTGGAACATGTGAACAAAAAAGGCACCGACATTGACAACTTTGAAGTGAGTGAGTGACATCTCTGTTAACATTATTTCAGAAAGAATCGTTGACATGAAGGCAAGGGCGTAGGTTTGGTCTCAACATTGGTAGGGATGATATAACAGCATAACCTGCATGTACACTTTTTGATGGGGACGGGACATGAATAAGACCAAACAGATTGGGTGAACGGGAGTCAGGGCTACATTTCTCACCCCAATATGAACCTAATTCATTGATAGGCTATATGATTAATGCAAAATAAATCTGAATTTGATTTATACTAACTTTCACACTGCAATTTTATAACTTCTTAATCTGATATATATTTTTAAAAATCTCGTTGAATAATTTTCTCCATCTTGTTTTGAGTGTTAAAGGCTACTTAACATATTAACGCGTCAGATTCTTCCACTTTAAGTAAATATTACTATTTGTTCTTGTTAAGACCATACATCTGAAATCCATTTTTCACTTAAACCAAGAAAAAAATGCTTTCAAATAATGTTTTGAACAATATCCATTCTTGAATTAAGAACGTTTGTGACAAACAAGTTTTTTTTAGATTAAATTTACAAATGTTTTGCTTAAAATAAGTCTGTTAAGCTTATTTTCAGCTAGCTATTTTTATTATATCAAGAAATCTAAGTGAGTAAAATTGACTTGAAGCACTGGCAGATCATTTCAATTATTTCTAGTAGATTTACACTGAAAACAATGGATTTTTTTTTTCTTTCAGTTTTAAGGAGGTGGGTTTTTGCAGTGCATATGTACTGGTTCAGGCGATACACCGTTCGATTCAAACCTTTGTTTTCAAAAACTAAAAAAGAAACATTTTGAAAACTTCCAGAGTAAATGTCTTGTAAACTTGTTAATCATCTCTTAACTATCCAGGAATACAAAAAAAATGAACATTTGTCTTATACCATTCAAAATTGTCTGTCTAAATAAATATGAAAAAAAATCTTAGGAAGGGAATAACAAAAATAAATAAAAATGGAACCTTCCTTCAGGTAAAACTACTGTTTTTGTCCACAAGCATGAAAGCTCCTTTGGGCTGCTTTAATACCACATAAATCAAATAAAAATGAAAATTGGGGAGAAGGGGTAAACCTCGGTTCACTACATTTCTTAAAGTTTAATTAATGTTAACAGTAGAAAACATACAGGTAGATGTTTCTCTCAAAGCAGCTTACTCCTTGAGTTCGAGAAATTCGCATAGATTAATATTATGCTCAGTCTTATGGAGGTCGGAGTTTCAGTAGCAAAGTTAGTGGTGTGTTCCCCAACTACACAATATTGACGTCTCTTTACATTACTTTTGTTTACTTTTATTATGCTAAGTCTTGTGCAGGTCGGAGTTTCAGTTGCAAAATTAGTGGTGTGTTCCCCAACTCCACAATATTGACGTCTCTTTACATTACTTACAGTGGCTGCTGCTGGCGGGAAAAAAACTTCTAATATCCCTCTTTGAAGGGGGCGGAGGAGGCGGCATGTTGTATTTCTGTCGGGCTGTAAATGTGTGTGTGTCGGGGGGGGGCAAGTCATCAGCCAATCAAACGTGCGTTTGAGGGGAAAAAATGGACTGGTATATTCTGCAAGTGAAAAGGGGTCAATGTTAGTCTGAACATAATGAAAGTCATGTAATTCACTGAATAATGGTAGGCTCAATTCTATCCTTACAACATATGGGGAGACAATCTAAATTACTTATAAAACTGATGTCATTGGTTGATTAAAAAGTGGTGGGGACAATTCGAGCATCCTGAAAAGTTGGTAGTGTTATGTCCCTACCGTCCCTATGCAAACCTACGTCCTTGCATGAAGGGTAGTTTTTACTGAAAAAAGGAGAATTTTAAATTGAATATTTTAAATTGAGTATTGTTCCATAACCAGAAGAGGGCGTTGTTTCCTTACCAGAAAGCAACTCTTTAACGCTTTTAATAGCTACTGATGTTTGGCCTGAGGATGTAAGTTGACAAAAATTTGTGTTTTTATACACTGACAAAGAGTACGACTGAGACACAATTTAATGTTGTAACGTGACTTCTAACCTCACACATCCATTGGAGTTCATCTACACAGCCCCCCCACCTTCAAAAACACAGTTTTCCCTCCGCTATCAACTTCCTAAGTGCCTCATCCACAGGAAGTAAGCCTGACACTTTGTGACAGAAAACACACTCTGGTTTGTGCGCTGCAGGGCAAAGTGCAACTGGGAAAAGTAAGAAGTTCATTTTATTGAGACTCGATCCCATTTGTTTGTATTTAAATTATAAGCAATGGGAATGTTTTTGGAAACAATCACATTTCAAATTATTGCGCACCGAGCAAGAGTGTTGTTTGATCGGTTGGTCAGTTTCACAAGTTTACACATAATGAATTTGTGAAACTAATTAAAATACTTTATGTATTTATTTTGAATGCACGTATACCCTCTGATGAAAAAGAATGTTTGAGGTTTATTTATTTTTATTTTTTCGTCTGACAGGACAGGCCTCAAAATCCTTAAAGCTTCCTCCTCAGGTTTTTATTGCTTTTTTTCCCCGCATTCCATTGTCCCTAATCTTCATGGATCCTGTGTTTGGTGGAATGTAAAACACTGAGTGCCCGCCATGTATGAGGAGTAGGCCAGGAATGCACCTACTTGACTGTGGTTTGTATACAGTCATTTCACAGATCCATTTGTAACCTTGCGTTTAGTTTGTCTGTTCTACTCATTAGTTTTGAGTTTTGTGGGATTCCTAATCTTTGAATTTACATTGGATTTTAGGTTGCCTTAATGTTGAATCGACAGTTAAAGTGCGTACGACAGGATTAAAAAAAAAGTCTTAAAAAGCATTATTATGTGAATTAGAATCATATGTTGAGACGATTCGACTATACAACAATTTGGCAACGCGCAGATGACAAGAAAGTAGTCTTTTAATTCGCCGTTTAGCCACGCCTACCATTATAGGGCTCTAGCGTCCCCAACAGGAGGATGACGTCGGCAGGGTCACGGTTTCATCTGATTTAGAATTCAGCCCATTGAGGGGGAATTAGAACGAGGAAAATGCGACGAAGAGAGCCGCAAAATGTCATTGTTTCAGTCTCTCTACTCCAGTATTTTTACAGGATATTCTTTTTATCGAAGCATTTTTTCCCCAATTGCAAAATAAATGGTAATGACAAATAACGGTCTTGTGCTAAATGGAATATGAAACAATAAAAATGCATTTATTCAGTACGACATGGCAAAATTACTCCATAATGGTCAAAACTGTCGACTTCAGCTTTAATGTCGCACCTCCCGAACGATATTTTATGTCACCGTAGTTAGTCAGGCTTTTGTCATTTCCCTGCCCCGGCTTCGGAGAATGTAAACAAACCAAGAGGTGTGACAGCTAGTTGACATGCTAACCCGAACCGAGTGATGTTTCAAAGTCTATTCTCGTCTTTCGAAGTGAAAAATCACTCAAAACTACCTGGGATTATGTCATACAGCAGCGGGCTTGTCGTTTGTCGTCGCCGATCGGCAACCCGCCCGGTGGCGAGCAAGTTACAGCTCGTTCCCCTGCTATGGACGGGAGAGCTCGCCGGGGAAGCAGCTGGAGAGTACCGCCGGACGAACCGGCCGACGTCGGAGGAGCGCGTAGCAGCCACATGGTCAACACGATGGTCTAAAATAATGCTTGAATACACGGCGAAGACGTAAACAAAGAGCGGTGTGCAGTTGTTGTGCAGCTAACATGGCAGGATGTGCCTGAGGAGAACTTTTCTACATGTCTGTCCATGATCAAATGTAAGTAAATAGTCCTTCATTTAAAGAAAGTTTGTAGTGTTTACTTTGTAATCGCTGTATTCGCGGCCAGATTTAACACAAAAGTTGCAACTTCTGATGGGGTTGAAAATTTGACAGAACACCGGGCACACAAAGAGGGCAATAAGCCGAGTATAGCGCTCTCCTGGAGGTGGGGTGTGCGACAAGCTGCCGGTCGTCGGCCGAGTGGCATTTTCGGTGGACAATCGGCCACAAAAAGCAAGCCACCTCCGTATTAAAACGTGTGCCATGATCCCAGTATTTGACATAATAGAAAATACGATGTTTACTCACTTCCTTGTAAGTCCAATGGTCCCACAGTAGTAGGGCTTGTTTTGGCCAATATCCGCAGTAAACGGGAACCTTTTGAAACCCAAAAAGGCTCACACCTCCCTGGTGCGGCAACAATTTTCTGCAGCCGTTTGGCTGGCGTGATGCCAAAAATAAACGACTTAATCAGCTGAATCCGCAGTCCATCTACACGCTATAAAGCAATGCTTTATTGTGAGGTGCTGACACGGGTGATGTCACATTCACATTCGTCCTAAACCCGAGACTGAAGCCGGAAGTCACTCATTTTCATGGCGCGGGATTCAAAAATTGAATATATAAAATGATCGTTTCCACACACATCCAAGCGATCCATTTCATTCAGGAGCATAAAACACCGTATAAAATATGAAAAACATGCTTTTTGGTGTCATACGCACTTTAATTCCCACAAAAGTATGAAATAAAAAAGTCCAATACAACTGAACCAGATGTAGGAAGTCATTCCTTTGAATTCCATTCGATTTTTTCTACTTAATATAAAAAAAAAAAAAGTCACATTTGAAATCCAAATAGGTACCGTATTTTTCAGACTATAAGTCACACCTGAGTATAAGTCGCACCAGCCATAAAATGCCCAATAATTGGAAAAAAACATATGGCGGAAAACACTCAGGTGAATTGAAGTTCCGCTCTGAGACCCCCAATTTAGCCAACTTTCAAAATTGTCCGATATGCATGTGTGATACATCATTGGAATGCTTAAAATCTCAATTTTCTGGGGGAAGAAAAATTTTGAGGAGGAAATTAAAAAAAAAAAAAAACAAACTTTTTAACAGCAAAACCCTATCAGGAGGTAAGAGCACGCGAGAACAGAATTACAGACGCCATGACTTTAACGAGATATTATCGCGTACCTACTTTGTTTCGATCCAAAAACTTCATGTAGCATGTATCACTGAGTGTCAAGACACAGCTGTGAATGACCACAGCTGGATTTTGGGGGGATTTTATGGGTGAAACATAGTAATATAACAAGGGTGGTAATGCAGAAATCGCAGACATCAAGGAGTGGTCGAGATTTTCTTTTTCATATATTTACCCTTTTAAACGTTTTTCTTCAAGTTTTTTTTGTTTTTGTTTGGATCAATTATTTATCATCTAACATATCGGAGAAAATGCGACAATAGCAAAAAAAAAAAAAAAAAAACAATTAAGCGATAGTTATGAGGTAGATATCTGACTTTTTTACAGACGCCATTTTTTTCATTGTGACATTATTTGTTTAAAAAAGTTTAAAATATGTGAGAGTAATTTTTTAAAGTCGTTTTTTTTTTTTTTTTTTTTTTACGAAATAGATCAATGAATGATTCTAAGCTAAAAACGACAGACATTTTAAATAATAAATATAATCAATTACCTTTGTTTTATGGCTGGGTTGAAACAAAAGCGGTTGTGCGACGTCTGTAAACGGGGGTTTTCAGGGTAAAACGGACAAATTAAAAATAGTTGTGGGGCTTAATGCACCATGAATCTGCTATGGCAGCATGTAGACATATTGTTCTATCAAACACAACAGTTGTTTTAGCTTAAAATACAGCAGTTTCTTTTAAAGAGGAGCGCAAGAGCAGAAACTGCTTTTTCAGTCTTGTGTTTTCCGGAGTATAAATTGCATTTTGGGGGGAAATTTACTTGATAAAATCCAGCACATAGAACAGATATTTCATCTTGAAAGGCAATTTCAAATAAAGATACAATATAGAACAACATGCTGAATAAGTGTACAATATGATAAAGTTACATGATGCATGAACAACAAAATGCGAACGTGGCCGGTATGTTAACGTAACATAGTTATTAAGAGTTATTCAGAATAAAGCATAAAGAACATGCTAACAAGTTTACCAAACCATCAGTGTCACTCCAAAACACACACCAAAATAACATGTGAAATGATATCATATTGTGTTAATAATTTCACTCACAAGTCGCACCCCCAGCCAAACTATTAAAAAAACTGCAACTTATAGTCCGAACAATACGGTACTTGTCCTTCCAATACGGTATTCTGGGGCACGCACCCTATCCAATCGCCTGACATCTGGATGGCTTACTTTATCTCCCGGCGTCTATATTTAATGTGTTCATTCCTTCCATGACAGTGAGGAAGGACACAGACATGGACCTCCACATTGAGATGTTGTCTTTGAAAGAGTGGGAACTAAAGAGCGCGTCCACTCCATGGAATCGACTTGAAAAGACAAAAGGCGGCGCAATGCCCCCCGGAAATCTTTTCCAAAAACGCTTGTAATCTGAGAGCAGATAGAAATAGGAATTCTTAAACAATCCAAAGTGTTTGGCAGATGGCCTCTCAGCACTGTGTGCTGTAAATGCATGACATATGTGCTGCTGCTTTGAGAGAACCCGGGAGGGACATGTCTGGAGGGGAGACTGTTAAAATGGACTTTGGGTGGCGTGGCGGTCAAACTCTCATCTGTTCCCGTGCTGTGAATAGGTCCTTTTCTTGCCTTGCCAAGAATGTGGACGTTGAAGTCACAGTGACTATTAGCAGAGGATGTACGCGCCGAAAACCGTGCAGTCCATCATGCTTACGTCGCACCCCAACACACTCTAGTCAAATTAAAGACTAAAGTTGGTCACTACTTCCTTGTAGTCAACAAAATGCTGCAAAACACTTGGACCACAATGAAAGCGCTCACACACCATTTGTCGATGACAGCCATGACATCTTGCCAGGAAATGAAGCGAAATGACCTTTTGCTTTAGAGTTTTGCTCTCAATGTTACAGAAAATTGGAATTAAATTTGTTATGCGATTCACATGGGTCATTTTTATGGCTGTCAAACGATTAACATTTTTTAGCGAGTTAATCACAGCTTAAAATTTAATTAATCGTAATTAATCGCATTTCAAACCATCTACAAAATATGCAATAGTTTTCTGTAAATTATTGTTGGAATGGAAAGATAAGACACAAGATGGATATATATACACTCAACATATTGTACATAAGTACTGTATTTTTATTATAACAATAAATCAACAAGATGGCATTAACATTATGAGCATTCTGTTAAAGCGATGCATGGATAGAAAGACTTGTAGTTCTTAAAAGATAAATGTTAGTACAAGTTATAGAAATTTTATATTAAAACCCCTCTTAATGTTTTCGTTTTATTAAAATTTTCAATCAAAAAATAAACTAGCAGCGCGCCTTTGTTGATGTCAATAATTACACAATGCTCATGGTGCTGAAACCCATAAAATCAGTCGCACCCAAGCGCCAGCAGAGGGCGACAAAACACCAAAAAACACAAGTAACAAGTGGACATGACACTGTGCTGTCATTTTAATCTGTTTGAGCGGGGCATGTGCGTTAAATGCGTCAAATATTTTAACTAGGGCTGTCAAATGATTACATTTTGTAATCGAGTTAATTACAGCTTAAAAATTAATTAATCGTAATTCATCGCAATTCAAACCATCTCTAAAATATGCCATATTTTTCTGTAAATTATTGTTGGAATGGAAAGATAAGACAAGACGGATATATACATTCAACATGCTGTACACAAGTACTGTATTTGTTTATTATAACAATAAATCAACAAGATGGCATTAACATTATTAACATTCTGTTAAAGCGATCCATGGATAGAAAGACTTGTAGTTCTTAAAAGATAAATGTTAGTACAAGTTATAGAAATTTTATATTAAAACCCCTCTTAATGTTTTCGTTTTAATAAAATTTGTAAAATTTTCAATCAAAGAATAAACAAGCAGCGCGCCTTTGTTGATGTCAATAATTACACAATGCTCGTGGTGCTGAAACCCATAAAATCAGTCGCACCCAAGCGCCAGCAGAGGGCGACAAAACACCAAAAAACACAAGTAACAAGTGGACATGACACTGTGCTGTCATTTGAATCTGTTTTTGCGGGGCATATGCATTAATTGCGTCAAATATTTTAACGTGATTAACTAAAAAAATTATTACCGCCCGCAATTCAAACCATCTATAAAATATGCCATATTTTTCTGTAAATCATTATTGGAATGGAAAGATAAGACACAAGACGGATATATACATTCAACATGCTGTACATAAGTACTGTATTTGTTTATTATAACAATAAATCAACAAGACGGCATTAACGACAAAACACCAAAAAACACAAGCAACAAGTGGACATGACACTGTGCTGTAATTTTAATCTGTTTGAGCGGGGCATGTGCGTTAAATGCGTCAAATATTTTAACATGATTAATTTAAAAAATTATTTACCGCCCGTTAACGCGATAATTTTGACAGCCATAGTCATTTGATTTCTTTTCCTGATTAGACAAGAAAACTGAGAAGAAAAAAAAACGCAATTAAAGATTTGCAAGCAGAAATTTCAGGTATGAGTGCTAAACATTTGCAGCAAAATCCATAACAACACTAACCTATAAGCATTACTGCAGTTTATTGAGTTTTCCAAACTTTCAAACTCTTCTTCTAAATAAACGTACTTGAAAAATGTAACCAGGCGCGTTAGTTCAGTTTACTCTGTTACTTTCCAGCACTCTGTACAGTATAACAAAGAATGCTAGTTTCCCAGACGGGCGCACGACAGAGTTGGCTCGACTGTTTCGGACGTATTTATTTAGCTCAGGCAGCATTCCAGTCTGGAAAGATGGAACGTCTGAGATGACGTGAAGACTAGCAAAGCGCAATAACATATTTACGTTCTGGTTTAATTGCGCTTCAACAAGAGGTCAGGCTGCACATGTGCGCCACCAAACCACCCTGAAGGTAGCTGAAGGATCTGCGCGGCTCATTGATTGTATTGGTTTGAGGCAGACGCCACTCAGTCTGTGGGGGTGGGCTTTGCACAACACCCCCCTTCCTTTGGGGAGGGGGGCGCTCTTTTTATGAATGAATACTCGCAAGAAATTAACCATGAGCTCTCAGTGGACTCATTGTAGGCAAGGGATCGAGTAGTTACACTAACAAACATTTTCATAGCGTCGCGGCTACATTGAGCTCAGTCTGGCTGATCATTTGACTACTTTTACTTGCGCGGGACAGGCTGTAAAAGCAGTTAGAGGAGATGGTGGGATCGTGGGAAAGGTCGCGCACATAAGACACTTTATTCTTTGTTTCTGTTGTTCTTGAGTAATTGAGCTCTCTGCGCATCCCTGGCGGAAAGCTTCAAAGTGGACAGTGGACTTTCCACCATGTGGACATCTTGCATTTCTTGAGTGAAGATATGCAGAAAATTTGACACATCTTCTCATGTTTAGGTGCCATTGACGGTGATAGACGGCTAACCGTTAACTGCCCGTACTCCTAGTTAAACCCGATTGGATGTGCTGTCAATAGTAGCCAATGGGTTGATCATACTGTGCAGTACAAAGGAGGAGAATTGTCAAATCTCATATAAATTAGGGCTGTCAAACGATTATAATTTTTAGGGCTGCAGCTATCGATTATTTTAGTAGTCGATTAATCGATGAACCATTAGTTCGAATAATCGAGTAATCGCATAAAAAAAACATAACAAATGTAAATACCTGAGCTGAACCTCAAACGGTATAAAAAATAAAGGAGGATCTATGTACAACAAAAGAACAATTGGCTAACTTAGATGACAAAAGTCCGCTAGTTCAAATGCTATAAAAAGCTAACTTTTTAACAATGATCTTAACAAATGGTTCAGACACATATTCCCACAAGAATGGGCTAAATATACCTATAAACTAAATTACAAATGCATTAAAAAAACATTAGCTCCAACAAAAACGTAGCTTATGTTGGTCTTCACAGGGAGCACCTGGATTCAGCCATGTGAAATGAGGCAGACTAGAAGGCAATGTATCCACCTAAATCAATAAAACTAAATGCAAACACTTTCAAAATAAACCATTACAACGCCACTTTAAACGAATACTCGAGGCAACAAAACAGACATTTATTCTGGAAGTTTTCAAAAATGTTTCTTTAGTAGTTTTTGAAAACAAAGGTTTGAATCGAACAGTGTATCACCTGAACCAATGCACGCCAAAGTTATTATCTGTCGATACGGATTCATTTTGCATTGATCATTTAGCCCAGTGTTTTCCAACCACTAGTGTGCCGTGGCGTAGTGTCTGGTGTGCCGTGGAAAATCATGCGCTTTCACTTTAAATTTTGGGGGGATATTAAATTTACAAATGTGCAGTTGCTCAGTGTCTGTGCTGTCGAATGGTCGGTAATCATGCAATACTCTTCCATATCAGTAGGTGTCAATAGATAGCTAATAACTTTGTTTGGTGATGCGTAAGAGGTAAGAGTGGAATTGGGGCTAGCGACCTGTGGCTAGCTAGCAAAATTATAACGGTGACAGCGATGGTAAAGGTTTTTATAACGAATCAGAAATGGACAAAATTCATTGACATGCGATTAAAAGGAAGCAAAGATTATTTGGTCTTTTTTGTAAAGCTATAAGCAAAAGCTATCTTTTATTAGGATTTATGCTAAAATTGAAAAACAACTGAACATAGCGGGATTAACTTTCAACAGGGATGCACTGATACCAACTCCAATATAGAAGCCGGGGTGTCACACCGAGTGAGTGAAAATTAGAGCTGCAACGAATAATCGATTAACTCGAGTAATTCGATTAGAAAAAAATGATTACATTCTACTGCTTCCAGTATTCTTTTAATTAAAGTGCCGTTGTAATGGTTTGTTTTGAAAGTGTTTGCATTTAATTTTATTAATTTGGGTGGACACTCTGCCCCCAAGTGCCAACAGGGAATTTGACATAACTCATTTCATATGGCTAAATCCGGCTGCTCCCTGTTAAGACCAACACAAGCTAAGTTTTTGTTTGCGCTAATTTTTTTTTCAATACATTCGTAATTTAGTTCATAGGTATATTTAGCAGTTTTTGTGGAAATATGTGTTTGAAGAGCATTGTAAAAAAAAAAGTTAGCATTTTATTGTATTAAAGCTAGAGGACTTTTGCTATGTAATTTAGCCAGTTCTTTTGTTGTACTTAGATCCTCATTTATTTATAGTTTTTTTACACCGTTTGAGGCTCAGCTCAGGTATTTAAAATTTGTATGTTCCTTTTCCGATTACTTGATTATTCGAACTAACTAGACACGACTTCATAAAGTTAATATAATCTACAGAAATTAATCATTTTTTTTGCCAGTGGCGTGCCTTGAGATTTTTTTTCATGACTAAAGTGTGACGTTGGTCAAAAAAGGTTGAAAAAAAATAATTTAGCCTATCAATTAATTAGGTTCATATTCATGAGAAATGTGGCCCAATTTGCCTCGTTCCCGCAATCTGTTTGGTCTTATCAATGTCCATGTTATCAGAGGCGTAGCAAGGGTCCCCGGGGGCCCCAGGCAGCAAGCAACATGGGGCCCTTCGAGCATGTGGAAGTAAGGGGACAGTTGGACTTGGAGCAATAGAAGAAAGAGTAGCAACACAAATATACCGCTATCCGATGCGGAGGTATATACCTTTGTGTGAAATCAGTAGTCAGAATGGCCCTACGACCCACCAAATTCAAATTATTCCGTAAAAACCACTGATTGGTGGACTACCGACCGAAATGAGTATTACATTTGCTAATAAAATTGTTTAGGATTATTTTAGATGCATTAATGTTATATTTTTCTTATAGAGTATTTGACGAGGAACACGATAGAACCATTAATAGACTTTTTTGGGAAAAAAAAAATCACCATTTGTTTAAGTAGTCACATGAATAATGAGGTGGCCTGTGAAAATCAACATAAAACAACTTGGCAAGGACTTTCAAGAGAGTACTTAGTGAGTCACTCTTTAAACAATTACTGTTTGTGGTATTAATAGCTGATTTGACTTTCTTAAACATGTGTAATCTAGGTGACATGGTTAGTGCTGATTAGGATTGGTAACAGAATCATTAGATAATCTGCAAAATGATTCCATGGTATAGAAACACTCCCTACACTTGTCGCTGCGACAGTGCAGTAAAGCTGCGCGTGCTATATCTGTTGGCCCTCCTGGGGCCCCTGTTGGCTGGGGGCCCTAGGCAATTGCCTAATGGGATGCGACGCCTCTGCATGTTATTAATGTACATGCAGGTTATGCTGTTATAGCGTCCCTACCAATGTTGAGACCAAATCTACGGCCTTGACTCAAGTCATTATATAATGCAAATAAGGTTGCTTAAAAGTTGGTGGGGACAAATTGAACATCCTGAAAAGTTGGTAGTGTTATGTCCCTATATCGTCCCTATGCAAAGCTATACGCCCTTGCTCCAAAGTGCTGCAGTGTAACAAAACTCCTCAATGATTCTCTTCCATGTGGAGTCTGATAACATCAGACCACCAATAAAATGAACTTTCCTTTCAATGGCCGTCCACTGGTCGAATTCCATTGAAACGTGTGAAAATGTGAATTTGATTCATAAATGCGGTCTGTCACGTCTGGCCCACTGCCAGGAATCAGTCTTGCGTGTTTTCTCTGGCCCCATTCCAGAGCCCCCCCATTCCCAACTCCTCCTCCTCCTCCCCTGCCCTGCGCTTCCACCCACGGGAGAGGTGATTTCGTCCTCTTTTTCCCTCCTTTTTTTTTTTTTTTTTTTTTTTTTTTTTAAACCTCATCCTCAATGAGTGTTTTTTTCGAGTGGACCGTGGATGCGGTTAGTATGCTTCTCAGACTGTCCGTGCCGCGCTGTCACGCCTCGCCGCTGCTCCACGGTCTCCCCCGGTGCCGCGGTGGTGCCTTGTAAACCGAGCTGAGTCGCTTCTCCTCCGGCGTCGCATACTCGGGTGTCTTGCTGTGCCCCCCTAAACCCCCGTTGATCACCGTGCCCCCAAACTTCCATGCTCATTATATTTTAATCCCGCCACCGATTTCGCACTCAATTGGATATTCAAATCGATCCTAGGAGGTTTTTATTTATTTTTTCGAACGGAGAAGCTACCGGGAGTCATGAGCGGACGCGGGGACGAGACCGGTGAGAGCTCCCAGGAGCCGGCAGGAGCCGTGGAGCCCCAAAAGAGGAGACCGGGGAGACCGAGGAAACTCCAAAAAGTCAGTAGGCCTATGACTTCATTTATTCATTTATACAAACATAATAATCATGCGAATCTACATATTTCTATTCGAACAAATTCATTCCTTCCAAGTCCAAAAACAAGCACACCATTGCAGTGTGTAACGTGACTCTAACCTATTTGACATGTTTGTGTAAGTTTAGAGGGAAAAAAGGGAGGAATGTGCCTATTTCCAGTCTGGGCGGTTTAATTAGATACATCCGTGAGTGGAATCCCAGACATGACAAGTGGGAGATTTTGGAACATGTGCATGTGTAAAATTCGCTGTAATTCATACCAAAAACAACATCAGTGTAAGAATTTGAAACATGTTTATTGGACAAATGTGGTAAACCCCACAAATAATTTGTGTCGGTGTTTGTAAAACTTTTTTTTTTTTTTTGTCATAATGTTGTCCCTAAGAGGGCTGCTTTGACTGTAAACATCATATTAGGGCTGCAGCTATCGAATATTTTACTAGTCGATTAATCGATGGACTAGTTAGTTCGAATAATCAAGTAATCGGATAAGGAACATGAAAAATTAAAATACCTGAGCTGAGCCTCAAACAGTATACATTTATTTAAAAAAAAAAAAAAGAGGATCTATGTAAAACAAAAGAACAATTGGCTAACTTACATAGAAAAAGTTCACGCGCTTAAATGCTATAAAATGCTAAAGTGTTTTTTTTTTTTTTTTTTTTTACAATACTCTAAACAAATGGTTCAGACACATATTCCCATAAAAAACGGCTAAATATACCTATAAACTAAATTATGAATGCCTTAAAAAACATTAGCTCAAACAAAACCTGAGCTTACGTTGGTCTTAACAGGGAGCAGTTGGATTCAGCCATGTGAAAAGAGGCAGACCAGAGGGCAGTCTATCCACCCTAATCAATAAGACTAAATGCAAACACTTTCAAAATAAATGATTACAACGCCACTTTAAACGAATACTCGGGGCAACAAAATTGAATTTGAATATTTTTTTCTAATCAAATACTCGCGTTAATCGATTAATCGTTGCAGCACTACACCATATACTGTACTCTAACAAATAGATAAACAGCTACGATCTCTCAAGATAATCAAAAATTAAAGCAATTTGCAATTGTTAATATAAATTTTGTCAAGAAACGGAGTAAATGCACAAGATTTGCTTTTGGGGGGCACAAAATGAAGTAGTGAGTCTTGAGTTTGACACCTGTGGTCACAATACTCTAAAAAAAAATGTGCATCTGGGACACAGAGGCATTAAAGTACAGAAAGTCATTGACTTGTGCAAATAATGAAAAGTGTAATACTGGCACAACATGAATGTGCTAATTGTCACCTTTTGCACAGATTGTTAATGAATACTAAGGATCGTGTCAACTATTGTTTATGGTTGGAGTTGAAATATATATATATTTTTAAAGTAAAGTTGCATATCTGAGGGAATAAAACACCTCCCAGTGTCAGCCCACACATGCACGCAATTGTTGCACACACTCTTTTGTCTGCGCTGCTCTTGACCCATAAAGCAGTGACCAAATGGGAGACCACCACCAGTACATGAGCACATGCTTGAAAAGGGACCCACACAAGAGGGGTTGCTTGGTGTGTGTGGTGTGAGCTGAGGTAGGGATGGCGGGGGCTCCCCGCTTTTGTTTCCTGTTCTCCACACCCATGTCACACTCCCTCCTTTCCCGCAGGAGCCGAGCGGAGAACCTGTCCCCAAGCGACCAAGGGGCCGCCCAAAAGGAAGTAAAAACAAGGGCCCCTCCAAGGCAGCTCAGAGGGTGAGTGCCAACACCTGAATGACACACATTCACGATATACAGTCTCTATATGTAAAAATTGGATCATTTCTTCAGTCAATTTGCTGTGAAAATTTGCTGTATCTCTGCTCAGCCATATAAAGCACACTGATGATTAATTAAACAGGGTGTTGTCTTTCCCTTTGACCATCAAATATCTCCATTAAAAATGTAGCAGGTTGAACTGGAAGTACAGCATACAGACTTGGGCCAAGCCTTGTAATCGAACATCATTATACAAATGACTGAGTAACATAGCGCCATTATTGAGCAAATAAACTATTTCACATCCGAGTGATTGTGATTATGATCATCTGTTTCGCTTCATTGTATGAATCGGTCTTGAATTTTGTATGATATGGAGGCATGATGTTTCCACAGAAAGCCGAGGCAACTGGGGAGAAAAGACGCAGGGGGCGACCCAGGAAATGGGTAAGTTGTTGAAAAAGTTGCTTTTCACTAGGCCTGAACAATATTTGAAAAAACTATTGCTGCTATTTTTTGGGGGTTAGCGATATATTGCAATATTAAAAAATATATATTTTTTAAAAAATTATTTTTTACTAGATGACTCGAATAGCTGTTTGGAAAGACTTTGGATGACTCACCATGACCACAGTGTACAGTATTCCAACGTTTTTCAAAGTTAAAAGGGACCAGAACCCGCCGCGATAAGTGAAAAATGGCGAAGTAGCGTATACCCCCCCGTTTTTTGTGTGTGTGTGTACTCTATGTATTTAATCAGATTTAGCATGGAAAGAGCTACATACATGTTTTTCTCACCTTTTTCCTCAAAGTATGATTTGATAAAATGTGTATATAGATATATATATACTAGGGCTGTCAAAATTGGGCGGTAGTTAATTTTTTAAAATTAATCACGTTAAAATATTTGACGCAATTAACGCACATGCCCCGCTCAGATTAAAATGACAGCAGTGTAATGTCTGCTTGCTACTTGTTTTTTTGTGTTTGGTGCCCTCTGCTGGCGCTCGGGTCCAAATGATTTTATGGGTTTGGGGAGTGAGCATGGTGTAATGACATCAACAATGGTGAGCTTCTAGTTTATTTTTTGATTGAAAATTTGACAAATTTTAATAAAACGAAAACATTAAGAGGGGTTTATTATAAAATTTCTATAACTTGTACTAACATTTATCTTTTAAGGACTACAAGTTTTTCTATCCATGGATCGCTTTAAGAGAATGTTAATTATGTTAATGCCATCTTGTTGATTTATTGTTATAACAAATAAAGCACTTATGTACCATATGTTGAATGTATGTATCCATCTTGTGTCTTATCTTTTCATTCCAACAATAATTTACAGAAAAATATGGCATATTTTATAGATGCTTTGAATTGCGATTAAGTACGATTAATTAATTTTTAAGCTGTAATTAACTCGATTAAAAATTTTAATCGTTTGACAGCCCTAATATATACTTTATATATATTTATATATATAATGGTTTTAAGCACTTCAAATTTAATAATTATGATCAGTTTTAAACAAGAATAAAGTATTGTAGTAGAAAAATGCTTTGCTTTATTAAATGCTTCTGTTTACCTAACTTGGCTGTGAGTCTTGGAGTGACATGTGGAAATTACAAACTCCTCATGATCACTTCTAGCGTTTATTCTATATGTCTCGAATGTCTCCACACCCCAAACACACACGCACACACATTCATTCCAACCCGCGCTTCCTTGCAGAAACTGTTTAACATGTTCAACGATGATAGACACATTGCTGCCTGTGAGAAGTCCGCTTCTTTGGCAAGATCAAAGACATCGTTAACTTTAATAAGCAAGGGTCGCAGTGACTGAGAGCTGGGAGAGGGGGTGAGGGAGGCTGTGCAAGCGCATGAAGCAGAACAAAGATTTGTGGATTGAAAAAAAAAAATGGAAAACTATCGCACGTCCATGTGATTGGACTATCGTGCATGCGCACATCGCAATGGCGATGTTTAAACGATATACCGTCTAGGCTTACTTTTCACTGCTGAAATTGACAGTGAGAGATGTCCAATCCGTTTCAACTGGGAGGGCGCACAAGCTCTCAGGATTTTTTTTAAGCGATCTAATACAGTGTTTTTCAACCTTTTCTGAGTCACGGCACGTTTTTACATTGGAAAAACTTGCGGCAAACCACAAATCAAAAATGTTTCAAAATTACTTTCTGTACAGTATATTTAATGAAAAACTTTCTCAGGATTTATACTTACACAGTGGGAAACTTGCCTGTTTAGATGAATACAAAGCTGATATCCTGGCAGGAATTTACTTAAACAGTCTCCCTCTGTTTTTATTTTTTATAGCAGTTAGGCTTGAAAAGCTCAGAATTATCAGACAGGGGGACTTTAGCAATGTCTTTAACCGCATCAGGGCCGAGCATCTTGCTAACAATGGCTTTGCAGGCAGGTAGTATTAATTTCTCTGCCACTGTGTGGGACATTTTGGATTTAGCAACAAGTTAGCTAGGTTTGAGGGCTTTCTCATTTACCTTTCTAGTTTTTTTCCTCAAAAACGTTGTCTGTTTCTCTGGTTTTTCACAAAGGCGAACAAAATAGTCGATCGACTTGTTTTGAAGCGACGGGTGTTTCGTTTGGGGATGACATTTAAGCTTGCTTGGCACCATGGCGCTTTTGGAGAGCTGCTCGTGTCCCGTTCAGGATCTGCTCAGATTTCTATCCATCAGCCACCTTGCTGTCGTCGAAAATGTGTAGGAATAAAAAGAAAGGACACCTTCGTGTATTTCGACTAGGGATGTCCCGATCCAGGTTTTTGCACTTCTGATCCGATACCGATATTATTTTGCACTTCCGATCTGAGACTGATACTGGCCGATACCGGCCTATCCGAGCATGTATTAAAGTTTAAAGTTATTTAGCCTACTTACTTAGGGTTTAAAAGGGTTTTGGTACTCTTGATAACAACTAGCCACCTGAATTAGGTGAGTTTGAATAACACACAATGGTTGGTAACAAGAAACTGACCTGTTTATTCAGTGATAAACAAAAAACATTATAAAAAACAAACAGAAATGGCATATTCAGTCAGTAAAACGTGCAAATAATATTGTAAACTGTCTTAAAAAAGCAGAAAGCACAAACAACCTCCGTGGAAAATAAAGTATTAACTCCGCATCAGTTCTCTGCCCTTGAACAACTGTACCAAGGCTTTAAAAAAATGAAGGTGTGGTGTAAAATGTGGACTGGATTTTAGGGAAACCAAAGCAAAAACTGGAATGGATTATGTAAATTGGTGCACCGGAAAACCCGGACCGGAGTCTCAAAAAACTGGATCGGGAGTCTGCATTGGAATTTTTCCGTGTCATCCGATATGCCGAACCGATGTGCATTTTTTGCGCATATCGGCGGTCGATCCGATCCAAATATCGGATCGGGACAACCCTAATTTCGACACTTGACGAGTCTAATCAAATGATACACAGTAGACGTGCTGGGGACCACATTGTCACGGACAGCAAGGTGGCTGATGGCTAGAAATCCGAGAAGTTTTTGAACGCGACACGAGCAATACCTCGCTCATCTGCACACGACTCCTTCCTTCCTACTGCGACTCCTGGCGACCGTAAAAAAAAAAAAAAAAAAAAAAAATTGCGATATATGGATAATTTCTCGTGGCACACCTGACGATCTCTCACGGCTAACTAGTGTGCCACGGCACACCCGTTGAAAAACACTGTTCTAATATATGCAAAACCACACACAAAATGGGTCAGTACTGCGCTAATTTAACAATTTGTTGTCATTTAGTCTTTTTTTTTTCCTTCTAAACTATGATTCATTCCCTCACTGCCTTTAACGGCGATGGACATTTATCGCCATCAATGGCAAGCGTTAACACCTGCAATATTCAAAGTGCCACCACTCAAATGTGTTGGAGAGAACACTTCAAAAAGTGATTTTATTACTATACACTGTCTTCCTGTCATTGAAGAGCCTTTTGTTACTCTCCGTCACATTTTTCGCCTGCTTTTAACACATCTTGAGAAATGACTTGTGGCGTCGTTTAACGGGATTACGTCACCTCAATGCTTCACAGTGTGGAAATGCGTTCAAGGATCCCGTTATCAGTCAAAGAAAATGTTTACTCGCCAGTCTGACCACAGGAAAACTAAAATAATGCCCGTGACAGCTCGAAGGCCTCCCTGTTTATCAGCAACGAAGTGACAGGAGTGATTGATAGTGCGAGGAAATGGAGTCAGAGGTGCCACCAGGAAGGGTGTGCGGAGATGGACTGTCACTTTTTGAAAAAATGACGCAACGTGTATTGTTTTTGAAAATCTTACTTTCCAGTATTCTCAAAACGACATCACCACCAAATCCGTTTCTCACACACGCAGCTGCAAGGCCGCCACTGAACCATTGGACTGAACTGATAACGTGCGCTTGAAGTTTGCCGCGGTGCTGTCTTTGCAGTAGTGTCTGCATGTCCCAGGTACATGCACCTCTGCTTCAACGCCCACGCTCCGGCCTTGACATCAGCTACAGGCAGTCTGCTTTTTAGATAACCACTCGACAACCTGCATTCGAGTGGCTATACAACGGCAACTATTTGAAGCACTTATACATATTTCATGCAGTCACAGGTAGAGGTGAAACAAATACTCGAGCAACTCGAGTAACTCGAGTTTAAAAACTGATCCGAGTAATTTTATTTACCTCGAGTTATCGTTTATTTTGACACCTCTAAGCATCACGTTTTGCTCGGACTACTTTTAATGCGGGACAACGTGCTGATGTCACGTGCGTAGAGGAAGAAGCCAAAAAAAAAAAAAAAAAAAAAAACTTACTGCAGCCGACAGCCTCTACAAACGACGCCGACGTTACTAAAAACTAGCCCGCATGATGCTACGTTGGTAGCAGGTAGTGTCTGATACGTCTCATAGAGATCACATGTATGTTGAACTAGATGCGAAATGACAGTCAGCGGCGTTAGTAAACTAGGGTGACCAGATTTTGATTTCCAAAAAATTGGACACTCGGCCCGGCCTCGAGATACTTGAATTTTACTCGAAGATCACTCAAAGATGCGTATATCTCCCACTTTTTTTTACTCAACAGGCTTTATTCTTCCTAATCAAACAATAAAAAAAAGAAAAAAGAATAATTATTTAAAAAAATAATATAATGCAGACTCATGGAAATGTAGTCCAGTTAATACACACACACACACACAGTTGGCTATTTGCCAACTCAACATTTTTCAAAATTACGATCACGACAATTGTCGTTGACAAAATGTTATTCCCACTCAATTTTTATTCTCATACAATGTTCTAAATTGTACGCAAACAATAACTGAAATAAACTGACAAGCGATTCAACCAGCATGTTTCCAAACGCAGCAGTTCAAATTCAAAACTACATTGCCCATAATGCCTAGCGCAGCTGAGCTCACTGATTGCTACCCTATTAGCGAATACGGGAGCCGAGGCAAAATCAGACATTGCTATATAAGTTTACTACCATCGGCAGCGCAAAGATGCGACAACAAACGGGATTTTACAGATTACACCAGTACAAATCTCCGACAGAAGTCAACAGTTGCCATTATATACGTATTTATTGTAAAAAAAAACTCATAAGCAACACAGCTATTTAGCTATACTAGCATTCAACCACTAACCAACGCAGAACAATTACAAGACTCATACAATATACTGCATCTCTGTGTACACATATAACCCTATGTACAACAGAAGACACGTGATCGACATTAACAGGAGAAACTTACAGAGAGGTGTATGGAGCCTTGTCTTTTAGAAATTCTTATTGAACTCCTTACTGTAGTCTGAGCTCTCGCCAAACCGTCAGTAGATGGTGGTAATTCCCCATGAAAAAAAGGGTGAACTGCCAACAAAAAAAAGATCTACTCCTTCTCCCGCCCCTACTAGTAGGAACAACGTCAACGCAGGCAAGCGCTGCCCCCTAGCGGCCGGAGGAATTCTCTTCAAGTTGGTCCCGTAAAAAAAAAAAAAAAAAAAAAAAATCATAAAAACCGGACATTTTTATGAATTTATAAAACCCGCCCGGACAACGAGGATACTGCGGGAAAGTAGGACTTGTCCGGGCAAAAGAGGACGTTTGGTCACCCTAAGTAAACAGCCGCCTTAAAGCAGTAGAGCGCTAAGCGCTAATAAATAAGATTCACGTTGCTGTCACTGGCTCACGTAACGTTAGCCCAGCGGAGGGCAAGGTTTCTATTAATTATGACCACTGTCGATGCGTGGCTAACGTGTCTTACATACAGGCTTTAACTTAACATAGCGTTGTGGAGTGATGAGGGTGTAAAATAAAAACTTAATAATGCTAACTATTAATTTTAGCTCAGTAGTCATTGCTGGATAAAACACCAAGTAGCACTGGTCCCTAATGTGCTCCAATACAGCCTGTATCATACATTTATTTTGAACACTGCAAAATCTCAAAATCCTATCAGGACTTAGAGTTTAGACTAACTTAAAACTTAACTAGAATTTAAAAATAGCTTGACACAAATAGAAATTCAATTGAAACATGTGGGAAAAAATCCTAACTTTTAAGTGATGTGTGTTATGAAGCGTAATGGCATTTTTAGGTAAAAAATATTATACAGTATATATATATATTAGGGCTGTCAAACAATTAAAATTTTTAATTGAGTTAATTACAACTTAAAAATTAATTAATCGTAATTAATCGCAATTAATCGCAATTCAAACCATCTATAAAATATGCCATATTTTTCTGTAAATTATTGTTGGAATGGAAAGATAAGACACAAGATGGATATATACATTCAACATATGGTACATAAAGACTATTTGTTTATTATAACAATAAATCAACAAGATGGCATTAACATTATTAACATTCTGTTAAAGCGATCCATGGATAGAAAGACTTGTAGTTCTTAAAAGAAAAATGTGAGTACAAGTTATAGAAATTTTATATTAAAACCCCTCTTAATGTTTTCGTTTTAATAAAATTTGTAAAATTTTCAAAAAATAAACTAGTCGCCCGCCATTGTTGATGTCAATAATTACTTACACAATGCTCATGGGTGCTGAAACCTATAAAATCAGTCGCACCCAACCGCCAGCAGAGGGCGAGAAAACTCCATAAAACACAATTAACAAGTGAGCGTTTCACTGTATCTTTATTTAAATCTGTGAGCGGGGCATCTGCGTTAATTGCGTCAAATATTTTAACGTAATTAATTAAAAAAATTAATTAACGCCCGTTTTTGACAGCCCTAATATATATATATATATATATTTTAATAAGATCTAAAAGTTTTTTGAGTGAAAGCAGTGAATTTGTCTTTTTTTTAAATTCTAGTTACATCTGAGATGCAATTGTTTGTTGTTTTCAACAATGTACATCGAAAATAAAGACATTGATTGACTGAAAATGGTTCAGTATTAGATGAAATGTCTTGTTTTCTCATGTATATTTATCATTGCTCTTCTATATGTTTTATCCAATTACTCGATTAATCGATAGAGTTTTCAGTCGATTACTCGATTACTCAAATATTCGATAGCTGCAGCCCTAGTCACAGGTCAAAGTCCATTGACTTGAAAGGAAAAAAATGTCTTGGTTCAATGCCATATTTTGTGCTCCTCTGAGCGCTTTCACCTTAGGAACAATAAGGAATGTGAAACTAAAAGAACAGAGGATGATGCACCTCACGGGCGCGTTGGACATGGGAAATGAGTCAGGCGTTTTCTTTCACGGACCGTGACCTTCAGTCTCATGTTTTTAGCGTGAGGACAGCCTCAGATTGAGTCATGCCAAGTAGGAAATGCACTGACTGTATTTGCGAGCTTTCGCTTCACTTTGTGCTCTGCTTTCCTTTCCAGTTCCTCTCGGCGTGCGGCTTCCTTCCACGCACAGCTGCCTCTTTGTGTTTCATTCTCCGCAGTCACATCTGAAGTTACTCACACCCAGGACACACTCATGCTCACACTTGTACCCATCTCCTCTTTTCTGTGACCGAGCAAACACTCAATGGAGGCTACTGTGAGACTAATACGACCCACATGCAACCCTGCGGAAATGGCTGGCTGAATGGGAGAGGGAGCGCAAGTGCTTGGGCGAACGCGTGTGTGAGGGGGGAGTTGATGGAGTGTGGAGAGGGTAGAAACTTTCAAAGTGCGTGGCTTTGCTGCTCTTGGCTTTGGGTCAGATGGTTGGTGCAAAGCGCCAAACATTTGGAGAAGCGAGTAGGAAGGCCGAGGTGATGAGCGGCACTTCTTGGCATTTGGCCATCAGCTCTGGAGGGCCCTCTGAGACAAATTAGTGTGTGAAAAGCTGTGCATGTGCGAGGAAGGGTTTAATGTTCGATTGTGATCAGTCATAGGCATAAAACAAAATCCAAAACTTGGTGTTTGTGTATTTTGGGCTACAGATTCGGCGAATTCCGAGTGAGACAGTTGTGAATCACGACCTGTGGCGCATCAAAGTCTCACTATTCTGAACATTTAATTCGGCACAGTGTGAGTCAAGTTCAGTTATGGAATAACTTTAAGTTCAAAATCTGGTGTGACTAATATCTCCTTGGGTCACTGGCAACGCAGCGTCTTGCATAGCTGAATGATAAGTCAGCTCGGAAAAGCCGAACAGTACTCGGCGTGGTTCGCTTCGTTTTACATCGAAATAGTTGGAAAATAGTTATTAGGAGTGGGAACCTCTTGTTACCTCACGATACGATAATGGATACAAAGCTCACGATAACGACGATCTGAGGATATGGCGATACAACGACTATCGATACAATGGTCAGGAAATCATTCTAGGATATTCTAAAAACAACTAATTAACAGAAAAACAAGCTTCTTGTGTGAATTCCGGCGGGGGACCCTGCCTTGCCTGGGGCTTGGTGGGCCGCTGGGGGTCCCGTGGCGTGCCGTGCCGGTTGGGGGGCTGTGGCTGTGGCTCGTGGCCCGGGTGGGCGGGCGGGGGTGGGTGTAGGCGTGGGGTTGGTGATGCGTCCCCTCCTGCCATCCCTGAAGGCCGGTTGATGGGCGCGCGGGTGGCCCGGGGGACCACCCTGGGTCCCGGGGGGGGGGACGGTGGCTCCTTTGCTGGGCGGCGGGAGGAGGGATGGGATCCGGGCACTTAGACTTCCATTCTCTGTGTCAAACAGCTGAACAGGACAGGTTTAAAATAAATAAATAAATAAATAAATAAAAAATAAAAATTTTAATCGAGTTAATTACTGCTTAAAAATGAATCGTAATTAATCGCAATTCAAATCATCTATAAAATATGCCATATTTTTCTGTAAATTATTGTTGGAATGGAAAGATAAGACAACATAAGTACATAAGTACTGTATTTGTTTATTATAACAATAAATTAACAAGATGGCATTAACGTTAGTAACATTCTGTTAAAGCGGATAGAAAGACTTGTAGTTCTTAAAAGATAAATGTTAGTACAAGTTATAGAAATTTTATATTAAAACCCCTCTTAATGTTTTCGTTTTAATAAAATTTGTCAAATTTTCAATCAAAAAAATAAATGAGTAGCTCGCCATTGTTGATGTCAATAATTACACAATACTGATGTGGTGCTGAAACCCATAAAATTAGTCGCACCCAAGCGCCAGCAGAGGGCGAAAAAACACCAAAAACAAGCAACAAGTGGACATTACGCTGTGCTGTCATTTTAATCTGTTTGAGCGGGGCATGTGCGTTAAATGCGTCAAATATTTTAACGTGATTAATTTAAAAAATTAATTACCGCCCGTTAACGCGATAATTTTGCCAGCCCTAATTTATTAAAAATTTTTTTAAAAGACATTGACACCTTCTTAAAATGATATCTCGATTCTTGCAGGAGCATCTCGATAACCTTTTGAGATACAAAGTATCACGATATATCACCATTTCGATATTTTGTCACACCCCTAATAGTTATCCTATTGCAGACCGTTGATGTAATCTGATGTATCAGATTTTAGCACAGGGGCTTCTTGTGCACGAGGGCTGAAAACGTTTCTCTCCGCATCAACCCGTGTGTTAGCGGCTCAGTCCCAGTGGCACAGTGTGTCAATTCTTGGGAGGATTTGACTTTTAAATGAGACATAACTAGCAAACTGAAGGTCCAAAGTAAGGTAGTGTCTTTGCAAAGGTATACTGAGGGACTCTATATAACCATTTAAATAGGCTTCTTGTTCATTCGGGAATAGCGGTAATGTTACACAGTACAATTAGTGCAACTACCTACAATACGCTGACTTATTTATCCTTCCAAAGAATAAATCATCAGGGAGATTTTACTTCATGCTGCTGTTTTGGTTAGCAAAAAAGCTGAAATGGGCACAGGCTACATTACACAAAACTGCATGTTATAGTTTTAATTCTGCTTTGCTTTTGGGTTTCTGTTCTCTGGTTTGCTGGAAGCCCCCCGTTCAGTTATTTTTGGATAAGTGCTATAGACCACACTAGTTACCCTCAGGCGGTCTGTAAAGAGAGACCCCAGAGATCACACACACACATGCACTGAAAGGTGTTTTTTAGTGGGGGGCACCCGGGGGAAGGGGTATTGGTGGTCAGAGACCTTGCCTCATTCCCTACATTCTCCACCCCCACCTTCCACTAGTTTTGACTGCAGAACGGCTGAATTCCAGCCACTAGAGACCTTTGTCCTGGTATTAGGAGGTCCCTGAGGATCTTAGTGGATTTCCACAGGTCAGCCCTCCCTCATCCTGATCTCTCACCTCTTTTTCCTGCTGTTGACTGTGGAAGAGTTTCATCATTTCACCATAAAATAGTTGAACTTGGCAATTTTACGTGCCGATTCCTCTTTAAATTTGCATAACTGCAAACCTTGCAGTTGTTTGACCTCTCCAAAATTCCCCTCAGGGGAGTTGTGGTCCAACATGTATTTAGAATCCCCTATAAACTCATTTGTAACAGACTCTTCATTCTTTTGATAGGTTAAAACTGTTCCGTGTTGTAATGATCCTCGTTAAACACAATCTACAAATAAACATGAGGTAGTGCATTTGCAGTTGCAGAGGGAGTGCACTTAGCTCACCGACTGTTTGTTTTACACAGGAAGCTCCACAGCTGTCCACGGGGTGTCCTGCATGCCCCCCACCCTTCTTCCTTACAAAAAAAAAAAAATCCTTAAAATAGACACAGACTTTCTTGCCATTAGTGTATTTGCGGCAGCGCTATTAAGTGGCAGGAAGTGAACCGTTTCAGGCACGACAGGTTAATTCATAACATGTGCAACTCTGCTAGAACAAGCGAAAGTGGAATCCTTTCATGTGCTCTTTTTTTTTTTTTTTTAATGTAATTCTTTAAGCACAGTTCACTTGAACTTTTTTTTTTGCAGAATACCTTTAAAGGGTATTACAACACCTGGGGAAATGCTAATATTCCATCATTTATCTATAAACGCATGCCTTTTGGATTCATATCATGCCACTTCGTGTAATTACACACATCACAACACCAAGAAAATGATAGAAATTTGGATCGATTGTCAAGCTAAAATGACCGGCGCCCGAGATCCCGGGAATCTAGCATATTGTGTGCATGGCGTCACAACAAGAAAACAACCGGCTCAGTGCTTAGTACTTAATGGCGGCGATGATGGCGGACAATTTTGTTTCTAGTTGCAGCGACGAATCCGATGTAACGAACGTTCTTCTAATGGTGACGAGGAGAGTTATTCACCTTTCTTTGGTGTTTTGGGTTATCAATTTGAGCCCAAACGAAAGCCAATGCAGCCTAATGAAAGGATCATTGAGGGGAGCAATCACACTGGTGAAACACCGGCAACAGATCGTGTGGGGAAACACCGAAGGGTTTGTTTTGCATTTCTTTTTGTGAAGCTGATACACCGTGACCGGAACATAAAGTGATGTATTGAATAATTATCATTTATTTTGCTATCATAGGTTTTCGCTCTGCCAACAGACACAAATATGAATGGGATTAGAGGATTTGTTCTATATATTTTACGAGCGATAATTTATACATGTGCCCAGTCCTATATCCAACGCGTGATATGTTTTTTTATTATAAAAGAGTACTCACTCTGGGCATTTCCCTCCTTTGCTTTGCCTGGGGTGGTGGGGTGGTCTCATCAGAGCCAGTCACCGTCCTCTTTCTCGATATCTCGGGAAATTTAGGTGGCTGCGCGTGTATGGTGGGCACCGCATCTGCTTTCAGCAGGAATTTCTTAGCAAAACCTGATTTCATTTGTCCATAGTTCCAATAGCTTTCAGGTGTAAAAAGCGCACCATACAAAACCGTGCCGGAGGCTGGGTCTGCAAAATTAGCCTTCTTAGCACAGACGAACTTTACTCATTGACTGCGTAGTCCATCTCTTTTTCTCGCGTTCGGGAACTCATGGGTACTACATTGCGACAAATGGCTATTTGTACACCACATAGCATGACAGGTTTGAACCATTTTAGCGATTTTTTGATAAAACACGAAATCAACTCTCTCGTCGATAAACAACGATGGCACCTGCCTCGACCTTTTGTTTCCTTGTTGTGACATCTCCATCCCATTCGGCTGATTACGGGATACTTTCGGAAATGTTCGTAATTTTCAATCTATTTTCGATAATTGCTCGTGAATGTGATTTATTTTTTCGTTAACTTTATTAATATTTGTTATCTTGCCACATAACGGTTCTATTGATATCTCACAGCCCCTTAGTATTGTAATACCCTTTAAATGAAATCATTATTTAGGTATAATAAAAAATCCTAAAGTTAGGCGAAATTATATATTTATTGTATTTTGAAGACCCAGTGCAAATTTGTTGGATTGTCATCTCCTTTTCCCAGATACTCTGGGAACAGATTTTACTTCAAACAGTAGAGGCTCCTAAATGGAGCTAGTCCAATTTGTCTGCTCCTTTCTTTCCTTCCACAGCAAGCTCACCCCCTCCCCAAAAAAACCCTTCCAAACAAAAGGCCGCTTGTCTGTGAGGAATTTTCCACATTCCTTACAACGACAGACAGTTTTCTGCTCTACAAAGGGCCCTTCGGCAAATTCCCCCTAATCGCCGGACCCTGATAGGTGCAATTCATAACTCTGGTGGGGGCACAGGCTGCCGGGACAGTGGGCGGCGTTAACAGGTCAGCATGTTCAACCTCAAAAACGTATAGTGTTTCCAGCAATGCGGCCCTCAGGTTAACAAAACATTTGGTACTGTTTTTTCTTTAATGACGTGGTCCAAATGGCGTAACCTCGCCTCGACGTGTTCGCGTGACCGTGGTAAATCCCGCAAATGTCTGTTTGAACTGAGGCTGTGTCCTTACCTGTCGCCACAGCTACCTAAGGTTCACATTGCAGGTGTTTACTAAAATACTTTGGCCAGTGAAGAAGTTGCCGATAGGGTATCTCTCCAGGTTGTTTAAGATACAAAGTCAAAACAGTATAATAAAAAATAAGCCCCCCAAAAATATAGAACTGTGTTTTGTACCTAAAAAAGACATTTGTGGTATAGTGTTTATTCACCAGTGTTCCACAAAGCTGTCATATAAGTAAAACGTTCACTTCGACTAAGTGCTCTATTAGGCACTTGTTAAACTTTAACTATTTAAATGTCAAGCATTCCAGATTTTAACAGCCTCCTCCGCAGCATAGCGCTTGGTCTGATGCATATCCCATTACAGGCGGTTCACCCGTGCAGTTTGTGGAGGTTGAACCTAGCCGCTCCAATTATCCGCCGGGCTTCAAAGGAGGTGCAAAGGTTAGCGGGCTCAGTAACGGTTAACTAGAGCAAACAGCAACTCCTATCTTGAGGAAGAATGAAAACCTCTGCAAGGACAGAGAATCATTCGATCACTGTTTCCCAGTGTTGTTAATCTTACTTTAAAAAAGTAACTAATTAGTTACAAAAAACTTCTCCCAAAAAGTAATTGAGTTAATAATCCAGTTACCTCAACGTAAGAGTAATTAGTTACTCAGCAAAGTAAATGGCGTTACTTTTCATGTTCTACACGTTATTACATGATCCATTCCATAACGTCTTTCACATCAAATATGTTTCTAGTAACTATTAGAATGAAAAAGACAGTTCAATTAAAAAAAAAAAAAAAAGTCACCCTTTGGACATTTAAAAAAAAAAAAAAAAAATTCACCTCTATAAGACTGTAAATGTATACAAACTTCCAACTTTCAAATGATGTGAGAAAAAAAGCCTTTTTTCCTGTTGTACTGAACTGTGAATTGTGTGTACCATATCTCCCCTAATATATGGCGGAAAACACAGACAAGACTGAAAAAGCAGTTTCTGTACTTGCAGTCCTCTTTAAAAGAAACTGCTGTATTTTAAAGGGATCTTCTATTTTTAAGACGAGTAATTCTTAAAAGATAAATTTTAGTATGAGTTATAATAATTTGATATTAAAACCCTTCTTAATGTTTTTGTTTTAATAAAGTTTGTAAAATTATTTTAAGTGATAGGTCGCCATTCTTGTTACGTCGCAGTGGGTGACGTCACCGGGCCCCGTTGCCGAAATTCCAGCGTGTCACTCGTTTGCTTTCCCAACATGTTGTCGGTTCTACCCTTCCTATTTGAACCAGATCTGAAAAGTGAGGAGCAGGACAACACTGTCGGTCGTTCACAAGACGAACTTCAGGGAAAAATGCGTGCAGCAAATACCTGATAGGACAAAAGTTGGGCAAAAGTCTCAGTGACAACAGAGCGAGAGAGCGTATGCTGTTGGGAACGAGAGTGTATGCTGTTGGGAACTCCGGTTTTATTAACAGATATTCAAGGTAAGTATATTGCGTTTTCAAACTCATCCCAATATAATTATGTAGATTGTTAGCATCCAGAGCTGTCGTGCGCTTTACATACAGTACATGCCAAAGAGCACACCTTGTGTAATCCATGTCTTGTACATTGTAACGCGTGGTAGCTAGGATACGTGTATAAAAGTACCAAAAAGGGGAGAAGCTTCCACCTATGCAAATTTTCTTCACAATAAAATAATATTTCCACCTTGACCACTCTTCACTTGGGAGCTCAGCAGTACGCAAACACGCGTTCCCTGATGAACTCCAACATTGTTGTAAGGTCCACGTCAGAGTCACTGTCGTCACTGCAGCGTGCCATAGTGCTTTGATTATTTGGTATGATTTGGGGAAAACTCCCACGAAGAATAGTCAAGAAAAAAGATAGCAATAGTAATCCAAATCCGCGTTTTTTTACTCACTCGAAGATCCAGGAATTAGACCGATCCCATGGCAATGTTGCAGCCGCGATCAGGCCGTCGATTCTACAAAATAGACTGATCCGAAAAGCCGCTGTGGGACCGACGAATCAAAAAAATGGACAGATCCGAAACCAATGTTGCAGACGCGGTGGGACCGTCGGATCCAGAAAATAGATGGATCCCTTACTTGACTGAGGATCCAGGAAAAATGTTCGGGCGCCAGTTGTAACGCGTGGTGGGTAGGATACGTGCATACAGGGACCAAAAAGAGGGAGAAGCTTCCACTTATGCACATTTATTCACTAAAAATAATAATTCCACCTTGACCACTCACTTCACTCCCCTTGTTTCTATTTGACTGGAAATTGCATCCAAAAGCAGCACATCGTGGCATTTTACTTCGTGAGTTTAGGCAGCAATAAGCAATTGTTGAACACGCTACACATTTGGAAAGATCCCAATGACGTCATCACTGCGAGCCCGCAAACCATGGCGCCAACTAATGGTCAAAATATGGACTAAATATTATAAAATATTGCCATTGATTGAACATTTTATGTGTTTCTAACAACATATTTTAGTACAAGAGAACAATTGTGGTTTATTAGAGCCTACATGTATTTAGTTAGCGGATCAAAATCTCTTTTGTCTAATGTTTTTACTGATTGTTGTAACCGTTTCCATTAGTGTATTTTGTGTTGTCTGATATTTGTGAATGTTTCTTTGTGTTCAGGCCTATCTTGTAAAAGAGGTATCTCAATGAGACTGCCCGATAAAATAAAGATTACCGTAATTTCTCGAATATAAGGCGCACTTTTTTCCCCCAAAATCAACTTGTAAAATCATGGTGCGCATTATAAACGGGTACATGGATGGAGACAGAAAAATATATATATTACGTATATATATATATGTATAAACCGATTTTTTTTTTATTGACACGGCCACGTTGTGTTGAAGAAACGTACGCGGCGACCCGTTGCCGACCATTACGGTACGTGACGTCACCATTTTGTTTCGGTAATACTTAACGCTTATCGGCCAAATGATTTCGTCTGTGTTAAATTCTGCTTTTTTCACTCTTCACAAAGCACAGAATTTAGTCTCTTGAACTCATTTGATTCAACGTTTATTGCAGCTCCGCAACTCGGACCATAACAAACCTAAGCACACAGACTTCCTGTGTCCGTCAACTATATCGGTCCCTCGGGAAACTCAAACCCAAATAACAATAGTTCCTATTGTTACTGTCGTGTTGACAGCGATGAGCGCTCACGGATTTCCGACTTACGTTCTCACTTTCATTTTACCGTATCAATCCATGGAAGAAACATTTATTCATCATGATGAAACAAGCAAGTTATACAGCAGTCTTTAAAAGAAAATGCATGCAAAAGCAGCAAATCGTGGCATTTTATTTCGCGAGTTTAGGCAGCAATAAGCAATTGTTGAACACACTACACATTTGGAAAGATCCCAATGACGTCATCACTCCGAGCCCACAAACCATGGCGCCAACTAACGGTCAAAATATGTACTAAATATTATAAAATATTGCCATTCATTTAACATTTTATGTGTTTCTAACAACATATTTTAGTACAAGAGAACAATTGTGGTTTATTAGAGCCGACATGTATTTAAGTTAGAGGATCACTTTAAATGGCCCAAAATTACTAATTGCCTGGTATTGGCTGCCACTGACGGCCATAGACATTCAATCCGTTTGAAATATGAGGAATGAACAAATTCATTCGCTGCCACCCTCCAAGTTCAAACGGATTGGACGTCTACTAGTGATAAACTCATTCCAATTCACAGCAGAAGCTTGTTTTTCGGTTTATTAGTTGTTTGTAGAATATCCTAGAATGACTTCCTGACCAATGTATCGATAATCGTTTTATCGTCAGATCATCGTTATCGTGCGCTTTGTATCGCAAATCGTATCGTATCGTGAGGTACCAAGAGGTTCCCACTCCTACTGTGTGGTCAGTGTAAAACATTCATTGCGTTTCCGTTGGTGGTCGCCCTATTTGTGTGAGCCAGTACGCTGCGAGTCAAGTAGAGGTTAAAACATTTTGACACAAAGGAGAAGATGGGGCGAGGGCCTAGTTGCCTTGAGTTTCTTATGAATGGTGGTCTGTGCAATGTACTTTCTGGGGAGCCAAGTCTTTTCCCTTTGATCGGGTAAGGAGCCCACGAGGAGCGCTCGCATTCTTCCAGCAGCAGACGGGGATTGTGTTTCAGCCCAGAAAGGGGTCCCAACCGCACTCTCCTTTTGAGTCATTCTTACCCGACATTCCTTTGAATGGGCTGCCCTCGTGCTACGCCTCAAGCTGTCTCCCCAATCACTTGTACGAGCGAGCAGCTGCCGGGGCCTACAAGTGATTCATAGTGTCAGAGACGGGCGACATCAAAAAGCTGCCACAGTAAAGACAATGCTTTTTTGGGGGGGCACAAAAGGAGAGAGGGGTCTTTGGTGGGGCACTGAGTGCAGGAGTGTTTTTTTTTTTACAGGTTATTTTTGCTATATACTCTGTGAAACTTGAACTAAGAAAAACAGTGAAGACTATTTTAGTGTTTTGCCAGGGTCTTAAAGTCTTTTTTTGGGGGGTTTTAGTCGTTGTGGAAACACGAGATCATTAAACAGTAGGTGATAAGACTTCCAACTTCCGTTGTGTTTTTGCACCTCACTTGTGTTACTCATCTGGTGTTGGCATAGACTCACTCGGCATGGCCGTTGGTCCAAAAGCCACCAGCTGCCTGAAGCGGTCGGGGGGCTCATTGGCCCGCAGCTGGCCTGGATTACAAGCACAGGATACTATCCATGTTCTCTTTAGATTCTCCGAGCGTTCGGGCTGCTCAGCTGTTGGCTTCTAATGCTACTTCCTGTGAAGATTTAGTACGGCTTAGGACATCCCTCACACTACATCAATTGAAAATGGATGGAGTGCATGTATTTTAGTTGTATTTTTGAGTTCCCAGGAATGTTCCATTCATACACGTAATGCCAATCCGACTAGTTCACTGGACTCTCAATTTGCTTAGGTTTCAATGTCTATGAGGTGTGAAAGGCAGCTGCATCCCATATACTCGCTCTATGTCACCCCTCGGAGTTTATAATCCGTGGCGGGTAGCTGCTTCCTTTGGCTCTTTGCCACCAGTCATAAAATTCAGGCAAGTCCTGGGATTCACCCTGTAAAATTGTAACATTTTTCGATCAGTTGGCATTTACTTTGGCCATGTGCAGTGCTGGCCAAAGGTATTGGCACCCCAGCAATTTTGTCAGATAAAGCTAAGTTTCTCCTAGAAAAATGATTGCAATTACAAATGCTTTGGTAGTAATATCTTCATTTATTTTGCTTGCAGTGAAAAAACACAAAAGAGAATGAAAAAAAAAAAAAACATTAAATCAATATCATTTTACACAAAACTCAAAAAATTGCTGCCTAATACTTGGTAGCACAACCTTTAGACAAAACTACTGCAAACGATCGCTTCCGGTATCCATCAATGAGATTCTTACAATGCTTGACCATTCTTCTTTGGCCAACTGCTCCAGGTCTCTGAGATTTGAAGAGTGCCATTTTCAGATCTCACCACAGGTGTTCTATGGGATTCAGGTCTGGCCACTTTAGAACTCTCCAGGACTTTCACTCAAACCATTTTCTAGTGCTTTTTGAAGTGTGTTTTGGGTCATTGTCCTGCTGGAAGACCCATGACCTCTGAGGGAGACCCATTTTTCGACATTATGCTGCAAAATTTGTTGTTAGTCTTCAGACTTCATAGTGCCATGCACACGGTCAAGCAGTCCAGTGCCAGAGGCAGCAAAGCAACCCCAAATCATCAGGGAACCTCTGCCATGTTTGACTGTGGGGTGTTCTTTTCTTTGAAGGCCTCGTTTTTTTCCCTGTAAACACTATGTTGATGCCTTTTCCCAAAAAGCTCTACTTTTGTCTTCCAAAACATTTTTGGCTTTCTCGGTTAAGTTTTGGCAAATTCCAGCCTGGCTTTTTTACGTTGCTGAGTCAGAAGTGGGGTCTTACTGGATATCCTACTATAGAGTCCCTTTTCATTCAGATGCCGACAGATAGTACGGGTTGACACCGCTGTACCCTCAGACTGCAGGACAGCTTGAATTTGTTTGGATGTCAGTTGAGGTTTTTTTTATCCACCATCCACACAATCTTTCGTTGAAATCTCTCGTCAATTTTTCTTTTCTGTCCACATCTAGGGAGGTTAGCCACAGTGCCTTGGGCTTTACACTTATGACACTGCGCACGGTAGACACAGGAACACAGGAACAAAGACACAGGTCTTTGGAGATGGACTTGTAGCCTTGAGATTTCCCGTGCTTCCTCACAATTTCGCTTCTCAAGTCCTCAGACAGTTCTTTGGTCTTTTCTTTTCTCCATGCTCAATGTGGTACACACAAGGACACAGGACAGAGGTTGAGTCAACTTTAATCCATTGTAACTGGCTGCAAGTGTGATTTAGTTATTGCCACCACCTGTTATGTGCCACAGGTAAGTAACAGGCGCTGTTGATTACACAAATTAGAGACGCATCACATGATTTTTCCAAAGGGTGCCAATACTTTTGTCTGGCCCATTTTTGGAGTTTTGTGTAAAATGATAATGATTTAATTTTTTTCCCCCATTGTCTTGTGTTTTTTCATCATAAGCAAAATAAATGAAGATGTTACAACCAAAGCATTTGTAATTGCAATCATTTTCTGGAAGAAAGTGAGCATTATCTGACAGAATTGCAGGGGTGTCAATACTTTTGGCCAGCACTGTACATGATACGGTGGGTGTAAATCAGCAACAACCTCTGTTTAAACGTGTGTATGTTTGTGAAGTAACAAATAGACTATCACTTGAAATGTGACATTCCTGTTAGCGTTCAGTGTATTTTGCTGTTTTGAAAATTGTGTCAACAGCTTTATTACTTTTAACGCTATTCCTCTTTGCTCTTTTGCAGCCACAGCAAGTCGTCCAGAAAACACCCGCTCAGGTAACCATTATGCACGCTATACCGTATAACACTGACACCAACATGCTTCACATTAATACAGGGGTCCCCAACCTTTTTTGCACCACGGACCGGTGTTATTTGGGTCTTTTTTTCACGGACCGGTGTTCTGACAAATTTTGCAACCCATCAAAAATTGCAACAATGCGGTTCTGCGCATGCGCGTAATGTTAATCATGGCCGCAAATGCAGCAATTCCAAAGTAAACACTACAAACTTCCTTTAAAGCAGTGCTTCTCAATTATTTTCTGTCACGCCCCCCCAAGGAAGACGTAAATGTTTCGCGCCCCCCCAAACTCTCTGCCGCCACTGTAAATAGTATCATTTGTCTATAAAATTACTATTATAAATACGCATCTGCCTAACATTGTGTCCTTTTTTTCTAATAAAGAAAAAAAGTAACATAGATCAACTTATAATAAAGTATAACTTTATTAAATTGTTTTGTTTGTAACAGAGAAGATTTGACGTGCATCAATTTGCCTGAATTAAAAAAAAAAAAAAAAATTCACATCCAAACTAAAAAATACACTCAAGGTACATTTTTGACCATTTGATACAGAAAAATAAAATGTAATAAAATCAGCAAATAATACCAAATTAAAATTGATTAGAAACATTCACTCATGAGGACAATGTGCCAAAAAATTTGACCGAATAAAAGGGGGAAAAAAGTGTCCTTGGACAGGACAGTTTTTATTTTTGCTGCTCACAGTATTTACCTCCTTTGCAATGGTGTGGAGTTATTTTGCAATTAGCATGCTAACAATGCTCACTGGCTTACTGATATAACACTGACAAAGCAGGACGATTGTTGGCAATATTCGGCACGTTTTCACTGAAAAACTCAAGCGGCTTAACAATGAGATTGGGGTCTAATGTCTTTAAGTGGCGTCTTAATTGATTTGGCTTCTTGCTGTCTGCTATAATTATTTTTAGACAGAGTAAAGAGTGGTCTTTCATCATCACCCATTGTATTAAAAGTCAAAGCTAAAAGGCAAACGGCACGAAAAAAGCGCATTCACGGCGGCCGAGGTAGTGAGGGCAGTCGTCGTGACGATCCCAAGCCGAAAATGGCACTTCTCGGGCGGCGACGTGAGAACCGGACAAGACAGTGGGTCGCTGCGTGAGTGAGTCCGGTCGGAAAACGGCTTTCGAAAACGGCGGTGGCACACTGCTCTTCATATCTGTTGTCTGTGTGTGCTGAGTGCTCTTCCTTAGTTCAAAAATACTGCGCGCACTCTGAAAATGAGAGCGCCACTGCCACCTACTGAGTGGATGTGCAAGTACACTTTATTCCAGTACGGCAAAAAAAAAACATGTTCCCCGAGGTCACATGCGCCCCCCCTGGCATTGGCGCGCCCCACTATTTGAGAAGTACTGCTTTAAAGAAAGGAAAATTACGTTTGATCACGGAAGGACATGTAGAAAAAGTTCTCCTCAGATACATTCTGCCATGTTAGCTGCACACAACAACTCCACACCGCTCTCTCACCATTAACGACTTCGTCTTGTCGTTAAGCATTAATTAAGAAGCCCGCTTCACAAAGATACTATGTTGGAAATTGCAGCAAGGTTTTTAAATGCTCTCGTAGCAATGTCAGGATATTCCGGAATGACTTTAATCCAGAACCTCGGTTGAGTTGTTGTTGCAAATGTACGTTTAAGGTCGCTGTCATTTGCTATCTCTACAAGCTGATCCTCCTGTTGCACAGACATGCTCAAATCACTCGGTTTATTCACAAACGGGCAGTGGCGCCCCCAGGGAGTGGCCAGGGGTGGCCATGGCCACCCCTGTAAATTTGTTGGCCACCCCACTGGCCACCCCGCTTACCAGTAAATCGTAGATTGTTGTAGCATCAGTTATGGCAAGGCAAGGCAAGGCAAGGCAAATTTATTTATATAGCACAATTCAACACAAGGCAATTCAAAGTGCTTTACATCACATGAAAACCATAAAAATCACATTTAAATCAACACAACGTAAAAACCAAGACAAAAGATCGCATTTAATCACAGAATAAAAATAAATAAATAAAAATAAAACAAAAATAGAAATAAAGCAAAAACTACTACTAATAATAATCATTGAAATCAGCAATGGAGATAAGCACAAGAGGAATAGAAGGCAGGTAGATTGAAATATATAGACAGTTATGGATATGCAGTGCTAAACAAAAGCGTTTTTAGCCCTGATTTAAATGAGCTAACGGTTTGAGCATACTTCAGACCTTCGGGTAACTTGTTCCAGAGGTGAGGAGCATAATAACTAAATGCTGCCTCACCCTGCTTGGTTCTTGTTCTTGGAACATGCAGAAGACCCGTTCCAGACGACCTTAAGGGTCTAGATGTCTCATAGGAATCTAACAAGTCAAGCATGTATTTTGGTCCAAGGCCATTAAGTGTTTTGTAGACGAGCAGTAGTATTTTATAGTCTATCCTTTGACTCACTGGAAGCCAGTGTAGCGATTTCAAAACCGGTGTAATGTGGTCCAGCTTCCTTGTATTTGTGAGGACTCTGGCTGCAGCATTCTGTACTAGCTGCAGCTTCCTGACTGATTTTTTATCAAGACCTGTAAATATACCGTTGCAGTAGTCCAATCTGCTGAAAACGAATGCATGCATAAGTTTTTCCATGTCTTGTTGAGTCAGAAGCCCCTTAATTCTGGTTATATTTTTTAGGTGGTAATAAGCGGATTTAGTGACGGACTTTAGATGGCTATCAAATTTTAGGTCTGAGTCAATAATTACGCCAAGGTTTCTGACTTGATTTGTAGCTGTAAGTGACATTGTGCTAAGTTGGCTGCTTATCTTTGACCTTTCCTTTTTTGGCCCAAAAATGATCACCTCTGTTTTCTCCACATTTAACTGGAGAAAATTCTGGCACATCCATTCATTGATTTGATGAATGCATTTACTCAGGGAGACTAAGGGACTATAATCATGTGGGGACACAGAAATGTACAGTTGTGTGTCATCTGCATAGGCGTGATAGGAGATGTCATACTGTTCCATTATCTGAGCTAACGGAAGCATATAGATGTTAAATAAGAGTGGTCCAAGAATTGACCCTTGAGGGACTCCACACGTGAATTTGGTTCGTTCTGACTGATAATTTCCGATTGACACAAAGAAATCCCTATCATGTAAATAGGATGTGAACCACTGAAGAATAGTGTCAGTAAGCCCTACCCACTGTTCCAATCTGCTGAGTAGTATGTTGTGATCAACCGTGTCAAATGCGGCGCTGAGATCCAATAGTAGCAGAACAGATGATTTGCTGATGATCAGTTATGCATTTCATCCCAAATGCAAATCTGCCATCACCTGCTTTTCCCCAGTAATTATTTTGTTTTGTTAAATGTACACCTTATGCCCAATATATACATAACACAATAAAACAGAATTGTTGTGGAACTCAAAATCTTGACTGGACAGTTATGGACTATGCACATTAAATCATTAGTAACATAAAATATTACACAATACACCAAAGTATATCAGTAGCCGTGTCCTTAAGTCTTTCTGATAGTTTTCCCCTGACCTTTTTACTGCAATAATATAATGAAAACCTGAAATTATGGCTGTTAGTTTTGGTGTGCCACCCCAAGATTTTAAGTGGCTCCATCTGGCCACCCTTTATGAAAAATTTCTGGAGGCGCCACTGCAAACGGGTCACGAATCCACTCCTTCGCAGTTCGTGGGTCTTCGAAGTTGTAGGCTCATCTTCTGGCTCATCAGGTGCCCTTTCGCCGTAAAAAATATCTCCAAAGACGTTTGTTTTCCAGTCATCTTCGCTTGTGTGGGGGCTAATTATTTCCAGGAAAAAATGTGCTGCACCCGCTTGCCTGGCACGGCCAGACTGTTCTCCCTGTATTTTTCAAACACTGAGAGAAAAGTCTGGGAACCAGCCCATTAACGGCCTCTCGAGCAGGTACAAAATCAATCGACAAATCAGATTTGTTTATTTGCGTTACGTGTTCTTAACGAGCAACGTCACTCTTGCGCGTCGAAAGTCGTCTCCACAACAACACAGATGGTGAACGGGAGAGCCGAGAATATGTTCCAATCCACGGTAAAATCAGTTTTAAATTACCAAAAACACATCGACACGAGTCATTGACAACAGTCTGTCTCGCGCTAGCCATGTTGAATAAACTCCGCTCTCTTCGTATGTTTACTCCCGCACGCAAGTCCCTCGTCCTGTCCTCGTCATTTTACTAACGTCACGTCTGCCCGTCGCTGATTTGTCCACTCCGCTGTCTGTTTGCTGTGGCTTGCGCCGCCCTGGAAATTGTATCCGCTGAACGGTGGCCAGACTCAATAGCTGGAACAGCGGTTAGTCTGGTGTACCTGGCAAGCGCCCGCGGCCTTGTAATACGTTATCATCGAGGACAAGCGCCCATAGATATATTATATACACAAAACAAGATGTACTGCCAGCATTCCAATCAATGGATTTCTATGACGACATTCTAATCTATCTATCTAGAATAGACAGGGATATTGATGTGTTAAACAGGGGCACAAGGTTAATTCGGCCAGAATGCGGTCATTAATAAATTATTATTTCTGTGCGGCCCGGTAGCAATTGCGCCAAGGACCGGTACCGGTCCGCGGCCCGGCAGATGGGGACCCCTGCATGAGTATACAGCCAATTCGGAGGACCAGATGATGTCAGACCTGAGACCAAAGTGTTTTTGTTCGCACAGACTTTTTCAACATGGGCCCATAATTATCTCACTTATTTAAAAAGTCTGTTCGGTGCAACTCGTGTTTTCTGGCTTTGAAGCTCAAGTTCTTTCTCGAACTGTGAATTCGAAACCACGCTCGCCTCTTTCTCCACACGTGCAGATGTAGCGCATAATTGTGAGTAATGCCTTGTGATTCCCATGCGAGCGCCCTCATTAACAGGAGAATGGAAGTAGAACATATAGAGTGAGTGAAACATGACACAGGACCCCCGCCCCTCGCATGCCCTCACTGTCCAGGAATCTACCAACTTCTCTGCGTTTGCTGGTACAGGCCACTTTTGCATAACTCACCTTTGATTTGTAGCCGTGTGGGAAAAGGGCCTGAAGCAGTTGGGAGGTGCTGTGAGGCCCGGGGAGCTGCAAACTATAAAAATGTCATTCAGCTCACCCACTTTGATAGGCTGCTTTATCTCAGTCCAAACAACACGCAAGATTTAGCGACAACCTCAAGAGTGTTTCATTCTGGTGTGCAGGATGGGGAAGTTGCGACGCATCCGAAAGCAAATTTCGCTTTTAAATCAACGGTGGGACATAAAACGCTATAAAGGCAAAATCAAAATTCAACTTCCTCTAGTTTGCGCACGACAGGCTAATATGATTGAAAGGTTCTTTTGTCGTGGCCCCCCCCCTCCTCCGCACCACTTTCCCCCCTCTTGTTCTCGTTTGCCCTCGTCACACATGGTAGCATTTAGCAGGCTCTTCGAGGCCGCCGTCTGCGCGCGCTAATGAATGGAAGCGGAGCCGCACGTTTCGGAAAACGCTTCGGACGCTCAATGGCTTTCACTCCCGTGGCCTGGGAAAGGAAGAGAGTTATAAATTGTGCTCGTTAGACTCTCTATATTAAATGAAGCCATGTGGAAAATGAAATTCATCTCATTCGAGTAGGGAGCGGGAATGTGTTGTTTCTCTTTTGCTATTTTTGCATGGTGATTGTATGCTCCGTTTAAAAAAAAAAAAAAAAAATAGGGCTGCAGCTATCGAATATTTTAGTAATCGACTGAAAATTCTACCGATTAATCGAGTAATCGGATAAAACATTTTTAGGTGAAGATCAATTATAAATAGACATGAGAAAACAAGACATTTCATCTAATATTAAACCATTTTCAGTCAATCAATGTCTTTATTTTCGATGTACATTGTTGAAAAAAGGCAACAGTTGCATCTCAGATGTAACTAGAATTAAAAAAAAAAACTAATTCACTGCTTTCACTCAAAAAAACTTAGATCTTATAAAAGAAAAAATATATATATATTTCTTACCTAAAAATGCCATTACGCTGGATAACACACATCACTTAAAAGTTAGGTGTTTTTCCCCATGTGTTTCAATTAGGGCTGTCAAACAATTAAAAATATTAATTGAGTCAATTACAGCTTAAAAATTGTAATTAATCGCAATTCAAACCATCTATAAAATATGCCACATTTTTCTGTAAATTATTGTTGGAATGGAAAGATAAGACGGATATATACATTCAACATACGGTACATAAGTACTGTATTGTTTTTTATAATAAATCAACATTATTAACATTCTGTTAAAGCGATCCATGGATAGACTTGTAGTTCTTAAAAGATAAATGTTAGTACAAGTTATATAAAATTTGTATTAAAACCCCTCTTAATGTTTTTGTTTTATTAAAATTTGTAAAATTTTCAATCAAAAAATAAACTAATAGCTCGCCATTGTTGATGTCAATAATTACACCATGCTCACTCATGGTGCTGAAAGCCATAACATCAGTTGGACCCAAGCGCCAGCAGAGGGCGCCAAACACCAAAAAACAAGTAACAAGCGGACATTACACTCTGCTGTCAATTTAATCTGTTTGAGCGAGGCATGTCCGGTAATTGCGTCAAATATTTTAACGTGATTAATTAGAAAAATTAATTACCGCCCGTTAGCGCGATAATTTTGACAGCCCTAGTTTCAATTGAATTTCCGTTTGTGTCATGTTATTTTTAAGTTCTACCTAAGTTTTAAGTTAGTCTAACCTTTAAATCCTGTTAGGATTTTGAGTTTTTGCAGTGTTCAAAATAAATGTATGATACCTGCTGTATTGGAGCACATTAGGGACAAATGCTACTTAGTGTTTAAGCAAGCAATGACTAATGAGCTAAAATTGACAGTTAGCATTATTAAGTTTTTATTTTACACCCTCATCACTCCACAGCGCTGTTTTCACAGATTAAATAAAGCCTGTATGTAAGACACGTTAGCCTAGCATCGACAGTGGTCATAATTAACAGAAACCTAGCCCTTCGCAGGGCTAGCGTTACGTGAGCAAGTGACAGTAACGTTAATTTATTAGCGCTTAGAAGTCTACTGCTTTAAGATGGCAGCTGCTCACTAAAGTCGCTGACTGTCATTTCGCATCTAGTTCAACATACATGTGATCTCTATGAGACGCATCAAACGCTACCTGCTACCACCGTAGCGTCATGCGGGCTAGTTTTTAGCAACGTTGGTGTCGTTTGTAGCGGCTGTCGGCTGCAGTAAGTTTTTATTATTTTTTTATTTTATTTATTTTCCCTTCAGGCATGACAAATCCAAACAAACATACAGCATTTATATGTGTTTACAATTAATTCAACCCGAAAAGAAAAGAGCTGACGGGAGAAGCCAAAGCTTATTGAAACCCGTCCCCTAATTGCTTCTTCATCTACGCATGTGATGCTTAGAGCTGTCAAAATGAAACGATTACTAGAGGTGAATAAAATTACTCGGATCAGTTTTTAAACTCGAGTTGCTCGAGTATTCGTTTCAGCTCTAAAAAAGATGCACTTGCACGATATAGGTTGCACTCTTCTTTTACCAACTGCAGCACCACATGCAAAAAGTTTGATCTACGAAAAATCCGATTGAAAGGGAACATTATGTCCCGACATATCTGCTGACTTGCACTCATTTACGTTAAGTACTGCAGCTGACATTGTTCACCTTATGCCTTGCCAGGAAGAAGAAGAGGAGGAGGAGGAAGAAGAAGAAGAGGCTGGGGAGTCCCCGGAGGAAGATTAAACTTCCGTACCATGAAAGCTCTACCTCATTCAGCTGTCAGGTCTTTCAAAGGGAAAAGACTACCTTGACCACTTGTTTTTTAACCTTTTCCACATGTCATTTTACTTTTTATTTCAGTCCACGTTCAGTATTTCACTTTCTCACTGGACGCAGGGACAGATACACCTATGACACTGTTAGAGACGCGTTTGATCTCAACAGTCTCCGAAAGTATTTTTTGTCATTGAGAAACACAGAACGCAGGTCTTTGATTCCAAATAATAGAGTCATCTACAAATTGTTGGACCACCAAGGACAGGGAGACACTCTTTCCTCAGGGCAGTTGAAAATCATGTTGACCTAAAACCAAGCGTAATCAAGTTCCTTACTCAGGTTTTATAATTTTAAAACCTTTCACCCCATTGAAATATAGGGAATACCAGAAGCGAAATCTCCAACATAGACTTCAAAACCTATTGACATGACACGGAAAAAAGGGCCGATTCGTACGGGGCCTATTTTCAAAAACAAAACCAAATCTGCTACAGAACTAAAACCAAAACAGGCACCTACCTTAGCCATATACAAGTCTCCATGAGCAGCAACATCAAAAAATTCAAAGTCGTTCCCTAATAAAATCCCGATTAATTTTTTGTTTGTATAACACAACTTAAAATGGCTATAAAAGTCTCAGTTTTTACACTAGATGCACAAAAATCACCAATAATCACCTATATTTTCAGGATAAATAGCAATATTTAACATATCCTATCAGTTTTTGACCAAAATAGCAACTTGATTTAAAAAAAAAAAAAAAATTTACTGCAAGTTTTCAACAGCTAATAGAGCACTCAATTTAACATTAGAAACTTAATACTTGAGGAAAACATGCAGAATCAATTATAATATATAAATAGATTCCATATACAATCACAACTTATTATAGAACAGAATAGCCCATTATTATCATTACACACTATATACTGTTAGTGAATGAGGCTAGCAGCTGCCTGACGTAAACAGCTTTTCTGGCGAAAATTCTTGTGAATAAATGCTTAAATCTCCGAATTCTTCATAGATATGGACGTAAAACAGTTTTGATTCTTGGTTAAAAGTAAAAAAAAAAAAAACGTGCACTTAGCGTTTATTTTTAGTATATATGTCAAAGTACAATGCTACTGTGTTAGCGGATAAGGCTAGCGGCCGCCTGACGTAAACAGAGCTTTTCTGGTGAAAATTCTTGTGAATAAATGCTTAAATCCCTGAATTCTTTATAGATATGAACGTAAAGCAGTCTCGTTTCTTGGTTGAAAGCAAAAAAAAAAAAAAACCCCAAAAAAACCTGGCAGTTAGCGTTCATTTGACATATATATGTCAAAGTACAATGCTACTCTGTTAGCGAATGAGGCTAGCAGCCGCCTGACGTAAACAGAGCTTTTTAAGCAAAAATTCTTGTGAATAAATGCTTAAATCCCTTAATTCTTTATAGATATGGACATAAAACAGTCTCGATTCTTGGTTCAAAGCAAAGAAACCGTGCAGTTAGTGTTTATTTTACGTATATACAGTATGTCGAAGTACAATGCTACTCTGCTAGCGAATGAGGCTAGCGGCCGCCTGACGCAAACAGAGCTTTTCTGGCATAAATTCTTGTGAATAAATGCTTAAATCCCCAAATTCTTCATAGATATGGACATAAAACAGTCTTGATTCTTGGTCAAAAGCAAAGAAACCATGCAGTTAGTGTTTATTTTACATATATATATCAAAGTACAATGCTACTCTATTAGCGAATGAGGCTAGCGGCCTCCTGGTGTAAACAGCTTTTTTGGCAAAAATTCTTGTGAATAAATGCTTAAATCCCTGAATTCTTTATAGATATGGACGTAAAACAGTCTCGATTCTTGGTTGAAAGCAAAAAAAAAAAAAAAAACGTGCAGGTAGCATTTCTTTCGCGTAAATATTGCCAAGTATGAGGCTAGTCAGTTTCAAAAATTAGCTGCCTCCATGTGTAAACAAAGAAGAAAATTCCTGCGAATAAATGCTTCAATCACAGAATTTTATTGTAGATATGGACGTAAAATTGTCTCGATTTTTTTTTGTTAAAAGCGAAAAAACTGGCAGTTATGCATCTGTTTTACGTATATATGTCGAAGAATCACGCCAACGCCGTAGCAGTTCCCATTCTCCCATTGATTTTTTTTTTCACGTCTCAAAATGCATGCATGGTACGAATATTTTCCTTAAATCCTGGAACAAATCACTCTTGAGACAACCCTTCTGTTTATATGCGGTACAGCTTTCGTAGTTCAAAAATCCAAGCTTGAATCCAGCTTAGACATGAGCGTGTCTTCACCTTACTATACTAAATGAAGCTCGGCCCCCTCTGATAAGCCGTGACGCAAAGAATGATGAATTGTCACGTCAATAGGTAATGAAGTCTATGTCTCCGATTGACAGGGATTGACTAAAAATTACACGACGAAAAGCAATTCATCATCTAAAATGAGGTTATAACATTGACCAGGTAACGAAGTAAGTCGTTCTCAACATTCCTATACCTCAAATATTGATTCTAAAGCTTTACATTTTGACTGACTTGAACTTCAAACATGCTTTAATTGCTCTGTTCTTGGTGGGATCCCAGCTCTGGTTCATAACTAAACTTGTTGCATCCGACTACTGCTCAGCACATGGTTTATTTCGCTTGGTTCGTGGCTTAAGTTTTCTCCATATGCTCAACATAGCTTTAAACTTTCATTGTTTAACATCGCACTGTAATGATATCTCCTTTGACAGTTTGTCTTGCAAAAATAACCTCAAGAAAGAACAAACGCCTTACCTCAGAACACACAAGATACCTGGATTATTCGTGGCAGCGCCGCATCGGACATCTCATCTCACACTGTAACGTGCTTGAATGTCAGTGCTTTCTGGTCACTGATGCGCAGCCTTCTCGACGGTTTTTTGCAAACTACCTCCGACTCGGCACAATCCTCTTTTGAAAATGCGCGCTGTCACCAAAGCACACTCGAAGCAGCGCACAGGAAGGGCAGTGTGCGTTCACGTGTTTATGTTCTGGAACTTACTTTGTGATACTGTACATTGAAAAGCGAGGTCATATTTGTTGATGTCTTCTCGTGAAGAAACTGCATTTTTGCCTGCAACTGCTTTGTTCAATCAGGTGAATCCGGAACGGTCGATAAAGAAGCTTGAGTCAGGTTCAACTTTCCTCAATGTTAGCTGTTGTTGGTAAAGAGTCAGTGGTCTGCAGCTTACGTTCTTTCACTCCCTTCGATGTTACTCTAGATCAGGGTCCCCAAACTTTTTCCTGCGAGGGCCTCATAACTTTTCCCTTCTCTAAAGAGGGCCCGGGGTCAGTTTGTAACAGAAAAAGTGTGAAGATTGCAGGAGTGCCTAAATGTAAAAAAAATATTGTTTTTCAGAAAGCCACAATCAAATAACCCTTTCTGGACTCTTCACGGAACAAAAGTAAATATAAAAAAAATAAAAAAAATAATATAATATAATTAGGGCTGTCAAAATTATCGCGTTAACGGGCGGTAATTAATTTTTTAAACACGTTAAAATATTTGACGCAATTAACGCACATGCCCCGCTTAAATAGATTAAAATGTACAGTACAGTGTAATGTCCGCTTGTTACTTGTTTATGGCGCTTGGGTCCAACTGATTTTATGGGTTAGTACCATGAGTGAGCATGGTGTAATTATTGACATCAACAATGGCGAGCTACTAGTTTATTTTTTGATTGAAAATTTTACAAATTTTAATAAAACGAAAACATTAAGGGGGGTTTTAATTAGGGGTGTCAAACGATTAAAATTTTTAATCGAGTTGTTTACAGCTTATAAATTAATTAACCGTAATTAATCGCAATTCAAACCATCTATAAAATATGCCATATTTTTTAGTAAATTATTGTTGGAATGGAAAGATAAGACACAAGATGGATATATACATTCAACATACGATACATAAGGACTGTATTTCTTTATTATAACAATAAATCAACAATATGGCATTACCATTATTAACATTCTGTTAAAGCGATCCATGGATAGAAAGACTTGTAGTTCTTAAAAGATAAATGTTAGTACAAGTAATTGAAATTTTATATCAAAACCCCTCTTCCTGTTTTGGTTTTAATAAAATTTGTAAAATTTTCAATCAAAAAGTAAACTAGTCGCCCGCCATTGTTGATGTCAATAATTACTTACACAATGCTCATGGGTGCTGAAGCCTATAAAATCAGTCGCACCCAAGCGCCAGCAGAGGGCGGCAAAACTCCAAAAAACACAACAAGTACACCTTTCACTGTGCTCTCATTTTAATCAGTTTGAGCGGGGCATTTGTGCGTTAATTGCGTCAAATATTTTAACGGGATTAATTTCAAAAATTTATTACCGCTCGTTAACGCTATAATTTTGACAGCCCTAGTTTTAATATAACATTTCTATAACTTGTACTTACATTTATCTTTTAAGAACTACAAGTCTTTCTATCCATGGATCGCTTTAAGAGAATGTTGATAATGTTAATGCCATCTTGTTGATTTATTGTTATAATAAACAAATACAGTACTTATGTACAATATGTTGAGTGTATAGATCCGTCTTGTGTCTTATCTTTCCATTCCAACAATAATTTACAGAAAAATATGGCATATTTTATGGATGGTTTGAATTGCGATGAATTACAATTAATTAATTTTTAAGCTGTAATTAACTCGATTAAAAATGTTAATCGTTTGACAGCCCTAAATATAATAATAACACTATTAATTAAATAGATACAGTAATAACCAAATAACCCTCTCTGGGTTCTTCACAGAAAAAGCCAGGAAATAAATAACACAAGTTAAAAAAAACAAAAAAATGTTCAGGGGGCCGGACCAAATTTGGAGGCGGGCCGTATCTGGCCGTAGTTTGGGGACCCCTGCTCTAGCTCTACATGATAATGCAACATTTTCCTCAATTTCTCTTTGACAAACGTTAACTTGAATGTTTTGTTTTTAATGGGTAGGACAGTTTTGTTTTTTGTTTTCCCCTTTTCCTGATTGTACTACCTACAGTATCAATGAACCTTACCTCAAAAAGTGTCAGTTAACAACGGACTAACAAATTCGCTACCTCCATTCTTGACCAGGTTTACTTTCAGTATGAGCAATGCTGACTTACGTATGTTAATAATTGACAGTGTATCAGGACTGCAGAAGCTCCTCATTTTGAAAGTGCTTTGTTTAATCTCAGTACGTTTCTCACAATTATGTGGCTATCAGATTTGAATATTGTATTCATGACTGTTTTCTTGGCTGTATACTTGATTAGGTGTCTCATGTATGCGAAAATGATTTTGTTTTTCTTCTCTCGTTCAACCAGATGTATATGGGTTTGCTTTATATTTTGGGAGATGCTATACCATTTTTCAGCTAAGGCCAGAGGTAGAGCCTAGAAGGGAGCCGCTGTCATCCCTTCAACCCGCTTTCTTGTGACAGTCTTTCAATGGCATTGCCTTGCTATATTCAAATAAACTGATTTTTGTTTGTTTAAAGGCATTTATACAGTCTTACTGTTAACTCGGCGTTTTTTCCTGACATCACTGTCAAACCATCAGCTCTGGGAGCCTTAAAAAAAGTTAGTCATCATATATTCTATTCTATTCTAGTACAATCAGATACACGTTACTACCTCTCAAAAGGCCTATTTTTACCTCAATATCAAACCTAGATACTGTTCTGACATGTAGAGAGCATTGGGTGAACATCTTGAAATGTTTATTTTTGCCGGGATACATTTTATATGTCTGTTTTCTATTGACCTCAACTGAACTTGTAACTTTGATTGTGTAGTAGAAGCTGGAAGGCACGTGATTAGATTTTTCCAACCTCTCTCCTCTGTTTTTTTTTCCTTCGAAAGCATCTAACGTTTAAAATATCTAACTTTTTGGTGTTGTTTCCTCTATCCACTTACTGTCTTGGATTACACGACTATTTTTACTCGCTTGCAAAACGTCTTTATCGATATTCACTGCGTTTTATTCAGCACAATAAAAAAAAAAAAAAAATGTATGGCATTCTGAACCTGTGTGATCATTTAAAAAAAATCAAGTCTTATCTAAAGTTGACTTCCTTGGTTGCCATTTTTCATTCAAGCTGGATTTTTATTTGAGTCCTTAATGCAGGGATGGAGTGACTAAACACTAACATTGAGTTGATTCATTTCCTCAGTCGGCAAGCCATCACTTCCACTCTAGTGTCAACTTTCTGTAACCTGTTATTGTTTGCCACTAAATCTGCCATGTCCAAAGTCCGGCCTGGGGACAAATGCGGCCCGTGGTCAAATTTCATCCGGCCCCCAGCCTCTGTCATAAAATCAAAAACGTCTGGCCCGCACAAAGACTTAATAAATTGGTCCGCAGTCCTGCTACCAGCATATGAAGTAGCTTATACACTAAATGCTGCTCCTCATTTACCCACTAAAAGGCAGCAGCACTCTAAGCAACATTATTCCGTGTGACCCTTTACTCCCAATTTTCTAAAATGGCAACAATCAACAAAAAAAAAGAAAGTGGACTGGGACGGCCGACGCTTCAAGGATAGGTGAAAATTGGACTATTTCTTCACTAAAATTCTTCACAACTGCGTCTGCCTCATTTGCAAAGAGACAGTCGCTATTTTTAAAGAGTTCAATGTGAGGCGATATTACCAAACAAAACACACTGACATGTACGACAAGATTACAGGGACGATACGTAGCGAGAAATTGAAGCAACTTGAAGCTAGTTCAGTTTTACAACAGCAGTATTTCGCAAGAGACAGAGAGCCGAAAGAGAACGCCACAAAGGGTAGTTGCGAGATTGTTGAAATTATTAATTTTAAAAAATAATAATAAAGCAAATGTGACACACAGAATGGCTTGCTAAAATTTGCTTAAATATATTGTTCTACGTAAAGGACGTCAGCCAAGGTCGGACCCCTACATTTTTACCACACCAAATCTGGCCCCCTTTGCAAAAAGTTTGGACACCCCCTGCACTAAATCAATAAATAAACCGGACTGAAATACAAAACGTTGCCACACCATGCAAAGTAATGATTTTGTGTTTGGGAGCGTCCTCCTGTGGTATAACATTGTTATTACAAGACGCACATTGAAGTTGGCCTTGTATTTTCCTAGAAAAGGTTTCATAAATGTATTGCGTTTAAGATTAAGACACATATTTTCAAATGTATTCCTACTATTCAATTTAATGTTAACGGGCACTAAAAACTCACGCACGTTGTGGCTGGATATTTTATTGTGGAGGGATTCTTTTTCCTGTATTCTTCGGACTCGGGGACAGGAAATGCTGTCTGACAGCTTCAGTGCGAGGCTCGAAAACAATATCGACGCTTAAAAACAGAATTTATCATCATGTCTGCAAGAAATCCGGGGATCCAGCTCGGTAAGTTTCAGACAGCTACATCTGATAAATGCAATCACTGCGGTAAGAAGAAGGAGAAAAAAAACCCGACATGTAAAGCATCTCACAATTGCGTTCTGTTATCGTTTGCTTAATAAGTTACACTTTGGAGGTAAACGACCTGCAAAGCACAGTAATGGAATTGTGAAAACAGGTTTTGCAACATGAGGCGTTTCCCCCCCCACGTTTTCTTGCGAAGAAATGTTGACTGAAAGCTGTCTCGTGATCATGTAATTTAGAACTGGTGATCACTCATTTACTCCGCTTTCCTCTGTTATAGAAATTAGACATATTGTCTGCCATTGACGTCCAATCCATGATGGAGTGGACGTCTTTCGTCGTCAATGGCAGCTAATGAGTTGGGAACACTTGCACAAAACGCAATGATATGCTATACAGTGGTATGAAAAAGTGTCTGAACCTTTTGGAATTTCTCACATTTCTGCATAAAATCACCATCAAATGTGATCTTTGTTAAAATCAAACAGATGGAAAAACAGTCAGCTTTTACTAAAACCACTCAAACATTTATAGATTTTGATATTTAAATGAGGATATCATGCAAACAATGACAGAAGGGGGGAAAATAAGTAAGTGAACCCTCTGTCTAAGGAGACTTAAAGAGCAATTGAAACCAGTTGCTACCAAACATTTTAAGTCAGTTGTGTGCCCAATCACTGATGAGCAGTGTTGTTAGAATATAATGGCGTTACTAACGGCGTTATTTTCTTCTGTAGTGAGTAATCTAATTACTTTTCTCATCTTGGCAACGCCGTTACCGTTACTGAGGCGGGAAAGGCGTGCGTTACTATGCGTTACTAAGTTGGTTGAATAAAAAAACTCAGAGAGACGGACTCACGGAGACGAGTATATGAAATTTATAGACAGCTAAACTGTTTACACAAGATGCTCTCTGCACATCAGATCTCGAATGGGTTTCCAAAGTGAGAGTGAACACACAAGCTGTGTTAAGGAGGGCTCAGTACATCCAAGGACTGAAAATCCCCTCAAAACAGTGGCAGGTACAACATTTATACATTACATTACATCATAATGGCGTCAACTTTTTTGTTGTTGTAATTTTATCAATCACTTGCCATGTGTACAACTCAATATATAAATTGGAGAGCGTAGTATTTTCAAGAAACACTGTAGTAATAGATTCATACTCTTTTGCAGGCTGCATGGCTGCTGAAAGCCATCTCGTGCATTGACCTGACCACTTTGGCCGGAGATGACACGCCGTCTAACGTCCACCGGCTGTGCATGAAGGCAACCCAGCCCCTCCAGTATGAGCTCCTCAAGAAGATTGACATGCATGACAAAGGTTTGTTTTAAAAGGCAAATTATATATATTAGGGCTGTCAAAAATATGGCGTTAACGGCCGGTAATTAATTTTTTAAATGAATCACGTTAAAATATTTGACGCAATTAACGCACATGCCCCGCTCAAACAGAATAAAATGACAGTACAATGTAATGTCAGCTTGTTACTTGTTTTGTGGTGTTTGGCGCCCTCTGCTGGCGCTTGGGTCCAACTGATTTTATGGGTTAGTACCATGAGTGAGCATGGTGTAATTATTGACGTCAACAATGGCGAGCTACTAGTTTATTTTTTGATTGAAAATTTTAATAAAACGAAAACATTAAGAGGGGTTTTAATATAAAATTTCTATAACTTGTACTAACATTTATCTTTCAAGAACTACAAGTTTTTCTATCCATGGATCGCTTTAAGAGAATGTTAATCATGTTAATGGCATCTTGTTGATTTATTGTTATAATAAATACAGTACTTATGTCCTGTATGTTGAATGTATATATCCGTCTTGTGTCTTATCTTTCCATTCTAACAATAATTTACAGAAAAATATGGTATATTTTATAGGTTTGAAGTGCCTTTAATTACGATTAATTAATTTTTAAGCTGTAATTAACTCGATTAAAAATTTTAATCGTTTGACAGCCTTAATATATACATATATTTTTAGCTACTCTACAAGTATTTTGTCTCCCTCAAAATGTTTTTCTCTGGTATGCAGCCATGGACCCATACTGCAGTTCTGTTTAAAACCTGCAGAGGGAAACAAAGACCATAAAGAAAATCCTTTTTGTCTTTTTTTTTGTGTGTCTCGAAAGGGGTGACAACCGGTGCTGTGTGCGTGTATCCATCACGCGTGGCTGATGCGGTCAAATCACTTAAAGCCGCCAACTCCAATCTTCCGATTGCATCAGGTTAGTATTTAAAAACCGGTAAAACAAATGGTCAAACAAAAACAAAAAAAAATGCCGAGCGCCATCGTAATATTAAAAAATGCTGGTGAATCTGAAATATATTTCAAGAAGGTATTTTCTGTCAAAATGTCCTCTCCTAGTCGCCACTGGTTTCCCAGCTGGTCAAACCCCACTGGAAACCCGCCTGATGGAGGTCCGCATGGCTGTGGCGGATGGCGCCACTGAGATTGACATTGTCATCAATAGGACGCTCGCAATCACTGGACAGTGGGAAGGTAAAAACCACCATGAAACTAACATTTTATAGTACACTAAAACCTGTCCAGGTTCATTTTCAGTCCTTTTTTGCCTTCCGCAGCGATGTATGATGAGATCTGTCAATTCAGAGAAGCCTGTGGCGACGCTCACATGAAGACCATTCTGGCAATCGGCGAGCTGGGCACATTCACTAATGTCTACAAAGCCAGTTTGGTCGCCATGATGGCCGGTCAGTTTCAAGGAGAGATCATTTGCCGCCAGCCTTTCCGAGTCGAAATGCGTTTGACGTCTATCGCCGTCAGTGGCAGATAGTGACTTAACCCTTTATTGCCAAATGTATCACATTTGATAAACCTAAAATTTCATGATTTTGAGACTAATTCAGAATTATGACACTTCTTTTTGGAAAAAAAAAAGATGGATGCAAGTCAACACATACATCTGCAGGTTCCATGAAAAAAAAAAAAACAGGATTTAGAAAGGGTTATAGATATTAGAGCGCTTATTACTAGGGCTGTCAAACGATTAAAATTTTAAATCGAGTTAATTACAGCTTAAAAATTAATTAATCGTAATTAATCGCAATTAATCACAATTCAAACCATCTATAAAATATGCCATATTTTTCTGTAAATTATTGTTGGAATGGAAAGATAAGACAAGATGGATATATACATTCAACATACGGTACATAAGGAATGTATTTGTTTATTAGAACAATAAGTCAACAAGATGGCATTAACATTATTAACATTCTGTTAAAGCAATCCATGGATAGAAAGACTTGTAGTTCCTAAAAGATAAGTGTTAGTACAAGTTATAGAAATTTTATATTAAAACCCCTCTTAATGTTTTGGTTGTAATAAAATTTGTAAAATTTTCAATCAAGAAATAAACTAGTAGCCCGCCATTGTTGATGTCAATAAAACTTACACAATGCTCATGGGTGCTGAAGCCTATAAAATTAGTCGCACCCAAGCGCCAGCAGAGGGCGGCAAAACTCCATAAAACACAATTAACAAGTGGGCATTTCACTGTACTGTCATTTAAATCTGTCTGAGCGGGGCATGTGCGTTAATTGCGTCAAATATTTTAACGTGATTAATTTAAAAAATTAATTGCCGCCCGTCAACGCGATAATTTTGACAGCCCTACTTATTACACATTCATTTTGACTTTTTACAAATTTGAAAAAAAAGGTTTCATTCGGACCTTATTTTTCAAATTTTTGGATTCTCTGATAATTACTTCATGTTGCAGGTATTTAAGGGCTAACGAGCGTCACGTAATATTAACCAACAGACTTGTCCTGATAGAGATCATTATTAAAATGCATTGCTTTTGTCGCCACTCTCCCTTCTTAATCTCCTCTTGTTCCTATGAATTGCATATGAGATTCCTGAAATTGAATGATAATTTCACCTCTTAATCTCTGACGCCAGCTATTTTTCTGCCCCCCCCCTTCTCACACAAATGAATGAATGGAGCTTCATTACCGCCACCCGTATTTAATAACCGTTATCCATTATCTGGTAATTAAGACACCCCATAACGAATCTTGAGGATTATGCCACTTTGAGGGAGAGATGGGGGAGAAATGCTAAAAAAAAAAAAAAAAAAAAGACGACGACCTGCCTGGAAAAATACATAGCGCAGGCCTGTAATGAACTGGAAAATGTTCATCTTGTTCTGTTCCGTAATGAACAGTCATTATACACCAGAGAGACACGAAGAGCTGATGATCACTCTTATAGTTTGCGGATAATGTATTAAAAGAGTGCCATTTCATCTTCTATTTTTAACGGGAAAGCTGATAATTGGCTGTGAAGGAAGGGAAAATGAAGGATTTTATTGATGAGAGTACAGCTGCCCTCTGTTAGCCATCAGCAGCAACATCTGTTCTTGTCTGACCGGACTATGAAGCGTCCACTTTGCACCTTCTTGTATTTCTTCATTTAAAGACTAGGGGGGCACGATATCCATTTTTTGAAACCGATATCGATAACTTCCTGCTCCTCAAAGCCGATACTGATATCGATAACCGATAATATATAATTTTTAAAATGTAAATTCGCCCGAGTTTATTAACAACACCTGGAGGTTGAAAAAATAATAATGGTGGATTCAACATAGATTTGCCTTTGATCTCACCCGAATTTTCATAATGACATGAACATTATTATAATGAACAAAAAGACAAGAACAGTCTTGACTTCAAATAAAGTGCCAATATTTATTTTTTCAATTAAATATAATTGGATTCAATCACAATCAATTAGTCAATATAATTGAAGATGTTTTCTTGAACAATGAACTAAAACATAAACCCAACAGGTATTGTGCTTTGTCATCAGATAAAAATATTTTGTGCTACAGGAGACTGTTGTGGTCTTGGTCCATGAAACAACTTTCTTAACCCGGGAGACATGTTGGGACAGCAAGCCTATCAATAACCAAAAAGCCTCTCAATAACTTACTAACTTATAACAAACACTGTAAACATTATATGGTAAGGTTTATCACTCATTCCTCATAACAAAAACATGGTAGAACAAAAAGGATTAATGGCTTGCCTTATAATAATCAATATAAACGGCAGTGTGTCAACCCATATTCAATAAAGTATGAGGTTTATTCTCTGCATAGTATAAAATCCTACCAAGCATGCTGACAGGACTAACATTACATGACTATTATATATGTATGTATAGCATAGCACACTAGTTTGAGCTACTAGCCTTAAGCATTGGCTGGTTTCTATAACACAACAACTTATGAAGTTCTGTACATATGACCCTTCACCACCGAAGTAAACATATATTGCACATCCATATGTTATATTAAACATAAATCCTTACATAGATTTCCGAGGTGGAAATGTAAGTAACAGAAAGCATTCACGATTGTCGATGCTAACGCTAGACACAGCACTGTGTAAAGTGAGTTTGTGGGGCAAATTATAGGTGCAGCGAATTATTCTGACTGGCAGGTGGCAGCAATGCCCCGCAAATGGTCAACTGATTTCCCAGCCAGCGAGCACAGTTCATACTGTATTATCGGTAGGGTTGTTCCGATCATGTTTTTTTTGCTCCCGATCCGATCCCGATCGGTTTAGTTTGAGTATCTGCCGATCCCGATATTTCCCGATCCGGTGGCATTTTTGTTTTTGCTCCCGATTCAATTCCAATCATTCCCGATAATTTTTCCCGATCATATACATTTTGGCAATGCATTAAGAAAAAAATTAATAAAACTCGGACGAATGTATACATTCAACATACAGTACATAAGTACTGTATTTGTTTATTATGACAATAAATCCTCAAGATAGCATTTACATTATTGACATTCTTTCTGTGAGAGGGATCCACGGATAGAAAGGCTCGTAATTCTTAAAGGATAAATGTAACTTTGCATATTGTGACTAAATATTGCCATCTAGTGTATTTGTTGAGCTTTCAGTAAATGATACTGTAGCCATTTAACTGTTCTGCCCAAATGCATGATGGGAAGTGCAACCATGACTGCGCGTAGTGGCACCAATTGATATATCTTCTCTGCGTTGGGATATAACATAGGGTGTTAAGAAAAAGATCAACTACGACCTTTCTTCCCCGCATTGCTTCCCATGATATTTCTAATTGTTGAGAGAGGGATTGTAAGGCTGTAGCCAATTAAAAAAAAGCTCCAAAGACTGCCAAAATTCACTCTATTCATTTTACGCTGCCTTTTAGCTCTATATTTAGATAATACGGCGTCATTACACAAACAAGACAATGAGTGAGTGAATCGTGCAGCGCATGCGTTAATTGCATGAAATATTATAACGTGATTAATTTTAAAAAAATTAATTACTGCCGTTAACGCGATAAATTTGATAGCCCTACTTTAAGCCAAAACTAAAGACTCTGGATGAGTGTAAGACATTTTGTCTGTAGCGTTAAGTACAATTATAAAACGATTTAATTAAAAAATATATATATTAAAAAAAGGCATGTCCGATATTTTTTTGCCGATTCCGATACTTTGAAAATGACATGATCGGACACAATCGATCGGCGACATCTTTAATATATTGTACATCCATATGTTATAGTAAACATAAATACTTACATATATTTCCGAGGCGGAAACGTAAGTAACAGAAAGCATTCATGATTGTCAATGCTAACGCTAGACACAGCACTGTGTAAAGTGAATGAGTTTACGGGCCAAATTATAGATGCAGCGAATTATTCTGACCGGCAGGTGGCAGCAATGCCCCGCAAATGGTCAAGTGATTTCCCAGTCAGCGAGCACAGTTCTACTGTATTATCGGTCCTATTAATTATGTTATTGGATTTATCGGGATGACGTCATAATTCCTATTATCGGACCGATAATTCTAGGACCAATAATTACTGTGCACCAGTAGTAAAGACCCATTTTTAAAAAATCTTTTAAATCTACTGTACAAACACGCCAGGCTCAGACTTCATCAAGACCTCAACGGGAAAAGAATCCGTCAATGCCACCTACCCCGTCGCCGTAGTGATGGTGAGGGCCATCCGCGACTACTTCTTGCGAACAGGTCACAAGGTAAAGTATCACAAAACGTCTCAACTTTCTAGCAGTCTAATCAGACTGCAATTCTGTGGCGTGTGCCTTCAGGTGGGCTTCAAGCCAGCGGGGGGCATCCGAACAGCTAAAGAGTCTTTGGTGTGGCTTGTGCTGATCAAAGAAGAACTCGGCAATGACTGGCTCTCGCCTCACCTTTTCCGTTTAGGAGCAAGCAGCTTGTTGGCCGATATTGAACGACAGGTGAGTCTATAAACGTCTGAGGTCACTCAGACTGTTTCTGTAATAACGTGTTGTTGCCTGCACAGATTTATCATCATGTAACAGGACAGTATGCGGCCTATCATGAGCTTCCAATGGCCTGAAGCTCTGGAGATGTGACAACAGAACAACAAGGACCTCAAGTTCACCGCGCAAGCCTCAAAATCGCATTCATTTTTTGATACAGCCAATGCCCAATTATTTCAAAGTCCTTGGCTGACAATTTTTTTCAGCTTTCCACTTCTGTATAGTTCAGCTACTGTACTCAAATGAGTGCCTGAATTTTACTTTTGAGTGTGCTTCAATGTCTAATTTTTTATCTCAATACAAAGCCCAAACTTAGCCAGCGACGTCTCGTAACTCTTTCAAACTTGCTCCTCAAGTACTCCGACCTTCCAACGTGATGTGCGCTGAATCCACGATGGAGGCTTCTCCTTCTTAATTTCATTAGCGGGACGCCGAGCCGACGAAAGGTTGCGGAGGATTAATCGGGGGCGTTAAGTGAGTTTAAAAGATCCGATTGAACAGCTCACAAAACTGAGGAATCATTTGAAGACCAAAAACTCTCCCGCTTCTTTCTCTTTCCGCTTCTTTTTCAAAATCAAGATATCAGAAGACTTGACCTTGAAGGAAAAACAGTGTAAATGAGTGAATTAATTACAGGAGGGAATATACAGGATTTGATGGGGGATAAACTCCAGGGAGCCATTTTGGCTCCTGCTCAAGGAGGGAAAAGGCTGGGAATGAGGCCATGTTACGTGAGGTTTGGCGTGAATGAGACTTGAAGGAATCTAAATCAGTGATTAAAAAAAAAAAAAAAAACTCTGAAAATGTGCAAAGGCTGTATTTAAAACCCTAATGAGCATTGTTCCCTCCATTTTCTATACAGTTTAAAGCAGACACTTCCAAAGTCCGACCCGGGGGCCAAATCCGGCCCGTGGTCAAATTTCATCCGGCCCCTAGCCTCTGTCATAAAATCAATGACATCTGGCCCGCACACAGACTTAAAGTGATCCTCTACCTTAAATACATGTAGGCTCTAATAAACCACAATTGATCTCTTGTACTAAAATATGTTGTTAGCAGCACATAAAATGTTAAATCAATGGCAATATTTTATAATATTTAGTGCATATTTTGAGCGTTAGTTGGCGCCATGGTTTGTGGGCTCGCAGTGATGACGTCATTGGGATCTTTCCAAATGTGTAGCGTGTTCAACAATTGCTTATTGCTGCCTAAACTCGCCAAGTAAAATGTGCTGCTTTTGGATGCAATTTCCAGTCAAATGGAAACAAGGGGAGTGAAGTGAGTGGTCAAGGTGGAATTATTATTTTTAGTGAATAAATGTGCATAAGTGGAAGCTTCTCCCCATTTTGGTCCCTGGATGCTGTCCTGCTCCTCACTTTTCAGATCTGGTTCAAATAGGAAGGGTAGAATCGACGACATGTTGGGAAAGCTAACGAGTGACACGCTGGAATTTCGGCAACGGGCCCGGTGACGTCATGCACTGCGACGTAACAAGAATGGCGACCTATCACTTAAAATAATTTCACCAACTTTATTAAAACAAAAACATTAAGAGGGGTTTTAATACCAAATTATTATAACTCATACTAACATTTATCTTTTAAGAATTACTTATCTTAAAAATAGAGGATCCCTATCATAAATTGGTCAGCAGTACTGCCACCAGCATATGAAGAAGTAGCTTACACACTAAATGCTGCTCCTCATTTACCCACTAAAAGGCAGCAGCACTCTAAGCAACATTACTCCCAATTTTCTAAAATGTCGACAATCAACAAAAAAAGTTGACCGCGACGGCCGACGCTTCAAGGATAGGTGAAAATTGGACTATTTTTTCACTAAAATACGCAACAACCGTGTCTGCTTCATTTGCAAAGAGACATTCGCTGTTTTTAAAGCGTTCAATGTGAGGCGATATTACCAAACAAGACACGCTGACCTGTACGACAAGATTATAGGCAGCGAGAACTTGAAGCAAATTTAATTTCACGGAGCAGTATTTCGCAAGAGCCCGAAAGTCGAAAGAACGCCACAAGGCTAGTTGCGAGATTGTTGAAATTATTACCATATAGGCCCAAATATAAGACGGCTCTGATTATAAGACAACCCCCTCTTTTTCAAGACTCAAGTTTGAATAAAAACGTTTTGAACACCAAATTAATTTTAATTTCAGTACATCTGAAACAAATGATTATAACAATATATTTGATAGAAAAAGCATGTTATATTGCCTCATTCAAATCTTAATATCTGAACATTTAAATAAAGTGCAATCACATTCGTAAATGAATGGCTTCTGGTTTTTGAAATGTAAATAAACCAATCAACAAAATTGCAATAACTGCATTAACCATCAAAGTGAAGTCTAACTGGAACTGTAGTCTTGAAACAAATCTGAATAAGGAAAAACATTGCAATAATGCAAACTGGTTAAACTTGAGAGTAGCTGAGATCTGTCATGACAGAACATCGCTTCAATGATATCTGGCGCCGTCTAGCCTCGTGAATGAGTATAACGTCTAGACCGCGAATATAAGACGACCCCCACTTTTTCAGTCTTATTTCAATGCAAAAAACACCGTCTTATATTAGGGCCAATTCAGTGATTAAAAAAGATAATGAGGCAAATGTGACACACAGAGTGGCTTGCTAAAATTTGCTTGAATATATTGTTCTATGTAAAGGTTGTCAGCCAAAGTCGGCCCCCTACATTTTTACCACACCAAATCTGGCCCCCTTTGCAAAAAGTTTGGACACTCCTGGTTTAAAGACACGCTGACTGTGTGATGTATTGAGACTGAATGATGTCATCTCTGATGGAAATAAATGATGCGACCTGACAACTTTTAAATTGTTTTCCCTTCTAATCCCCACCACCACCTCCACTGCTTACAGATAAAAAGAAATAATAAAACCACTGTGTGGACTCGCAGCGATGATGGAGTGAGCTAGCATGGGCCTCTTCTTGATGGATTAGTCCCACTTACATAAAGGCATGTAGATCATCTCAAATCTGAACCATCGGTCAGCGCGCTGCCACTTGATAAGATGGAGGCTGGAACCTGCTTGATTGATTCCCTAGGCCATCTACTTAGATCCCTATCACACACATACACAGTTACACACCGTTTCGCTTCATTAAGTTCAATTCAATGGTTTTGTTCTCTGTGTCAAAACCCAACTGAGTACAATCTCGTACACGCATGAGGACCTGATGATTATGTCCGGGCGCCCACATTAGTGCTAAAATCTATCCCTGCATTTATGAACTGATTGGCTGCCATTGACAGCGATAGAATAAATCAATCAATTTCTACTGGGAGGGTTTGGCGGAGATCATCTCTCGTCCTTTAACAAAAAGCAAAATTAAACTGCCACACTAATCATTCGCCGGACTACAGATGCCATTAGGAATTGCGCACGGTTTGTTTGCGTTGTGCCCTCCGCCCACCGAGAGGTGGGTTCGGATGAACACCCGGCAGGCCGGTGGTGATCAAGTCCCTCACGCCTGACAAATCGGCTCGCTCAGATTGATTGTTCCCCCCTTGTTTAATTCATCAGTGTTTCTTTAGCCCGCAGCGGCGGTGAAAAACGACACTTTCCCAGGTCCCGGCGTCCCACACGTAGTTTATGATGAAGAAAAAATGGCCGAGCGGGCCACGCTGTCAGTAATGGCCCCACTATCCATTATGAACGGCACTTTGGATTTGTCATGCTGTTTGCGGCCCGTGAAGAATGAATGTACATGTTTGAAAAGTAAAAGTAGCCCTAGATTTCATTTTGCTATTGGACTTTGTGGTCAGCTTGTTTGAGCCGAGTTTATAGTTACAACTTCAAGTCAGCACACAATAAAAAACGATAGATCAGACATTCCATTGTCCTCTTTGTCACTTGAAAGGAAAAAAAGGTAGTCAACGGTGACTTATCAATGACAGCCTGATGAGTAGCAAAATGTGGGTGAAGCAGTGTGTCTTTTAGCTGTCAAGACGAGATTCAATTGGACGTCATAGCGTGAAAAAAGACCTGTCATTTGGCCTCAAATCACACAAACCCTCGTGTACAGTATTGAGCAAAATTACTAATAATACCATTCATTATTGATACAAGGGGTGTGGCAATAACAAAAAGGCAAGGGCGTAGGTTTGCATAGGGACATAACACTAGCAACTTTTCAGGATGCTTAAATTGTCCCCACCAACTTTTAGGCAACCTTATTTCATTATATAAAGCAGGGGTCCCCAAACTACGGCCCGCCTCCACATTTGGTCCGGCCTCCTGAACAATACCAGAGAGCATTTAGATTTTTTTTTTTTTCCCCCAATATTGTTATTTATTTCCTGGCTTTTTTCCGTGAAGAACCCAGAGAGGGCTATTTGGTTATTATCTATTTAATTAATAGTGTTATTATTATATTATATCTAGTGCTGCAATGATTAATCGATTAACTCGAGTATTCGATTACAAAAAAATATTCGGATTACATTTTGTTGCTTCGAGTATTCGTTTAATTAAAGTGTTGTTGTAATGGTTTACTTTGAAAGTGTTTGCATTTAGATTTATTGATTAGGGCGGATACACTGCCCTCTAGTTTGCCTCTTTTCACATGGCTGAATCCAACTGCTCCCTGTTAAGACCAGCGTAAGCTTTGAGCTATTTTTTTTTTTTTTAAAACTCATTCATAATTTAGTTTATAGGTATATTTAGCCGTTTTTTGTGGGAATATGTTTGAACCATTTGTTATGAGCATTGGAAAAAAAAACAAAAACAAAAAAAACATTTTATAGCATTTAAGCTAGCGGACTTTTTCTATGTAAGTTAACCAATTGTTCTTTTGTTGTATATAGATCGTTTAAAAAAAAAAAAAAAAAAAGTTAGACCATTTGAGGCTCAGCTCAGGTATTTTAATTTTTCATGTTCCTTATCCGATTACTCAATTATTCGAACTAACTAGCCCATCGATTAATCGACTACTAAAATATTCGATAGCTGCAGCCCTAATTACATTATATTAAATTTAGGGCTGTCAAAATTATTGCGTTAACAGGCGTTAAAATATTTGACGCAATTAACGCACATGCCCCGCTCAAACAGACTAAAATGACAGTACAGTGTAATGTCCGCTTGTTACTTGTTTTTTGGTGTTTCGCACCCTCTGCTGGCGTTTGGGTCCAACTGATTTTATGGGTTAGTACCATGAATGAGCATGGTGTAATTATTGACATCAACAATGGCGAGCTACTAGTTTAATTTTTGACTGAAAATTTTACAAATTTTAATAAAACGAAAACGTTAAGAGGGGTTTTAATATCAAATTTCTATAACTTGTACTAACATTTATCTTTTAAGAACTACAAGTCTTTCTATCCATGGATCGCTTTAACAGAATGTTAATAATGTTAATGCCATCTTGTTATTGTTATAATAAACAAATACAGTACTTATGTACAGTATGTTAAATGTATATGTCCGTCTTGTGTCTTATCTTTCCATTCCAACAATAATTTACAGAAAAATATGGCATATTTTATAGATAGTTTGAATTGGGATTAATTATGATTAATTTTTAAGCTGTGATTAACTTGGTTAAAATTTTTAATCGTTTGACAGCCCTAATTATATTATATTATATTATTTATTTTAATTTAAATTTTATTTACTTTTGTTCTGTGAAGAATCCAGAAAGGGTTATTTGATTGTGGCTTTCTGAAAAACAATACATTTTTACATATAGGCACTCCTGCAATCGTCACACTTTTTCTGTTACAAACTGACCCCGGCCCCTCATCAGAGGAAGGAAAAGTTATGTGGCCCTCACAGGAAAAAGTTTGAGGACCCCTGATATAAAGAATTCAAATATATAGGGCATAAGACACAGACAAGGCTGAAAAAGCAGTTTCTGCTCTTGCACCCCTCTTTAAAATAAACTGCTGTATTTTAAGCCAAAAGAACTGTTGTGTTTTTAATTTGTCCGTTTTACCCTGGAAATCCCCGTTTACAGACGTCGCGCAACCGCTTTTGTTTCAACCTAGCCATAAAAACAAGGTAAATAACCGTATTTATTATTCAAAATGTCTGTCATTTTTAGCTTAGAATCATTAATCAAAGTCTAATATTTGGTTTAAAAAAAAAAAAAAAAACTTAAAAAAATTATTCACTCGCATATTTTAAACTTTTTAACTAATTTCGTCATGAAAAAATTAGCGTCTGTAAATAAGTCACGGATATCTACCTCATAACTATCGCTTAATTGTATTTTTTCCATTACTGTCACATTTCCCCCGATATTTTAGATGATAAATAATCGTTCCATACAAAGAAAAATCGGAAAAAAAAAAAAATTAAAAACGTTTAAAAGGATAAATATATGAAAATGAAAATCTCGACCACTCCTCGATGTCTGCGATTTCTGCATCGCGACCCTTGTTATATGACCATGTTTCACCCATAAAATCCCCCCAAAATCCAGCTGTGGCCATTCACAGCTGTGTCTTGACACTCGGTGATACATTCTACATGGAGTTTTTGGATCGAAAATAGTAGTAAGTACGCGATAATATCTCGTTAAAATCATGGCGTCTTTAATTATGCTCTCGCGTGCTCTCACCTCCAGTTAGGGTTTTGCTGTTTAAAAAAAAAAAAAATTTTTTTTTTTTTTTTTTTTTTTAAATTCCCTCCTGTTAAAAAAAAATTCCCCAAGAAAATTGAGATTTTAAGCTTTCCAATGATGTATCACACATGCATATAGGACAATTTTGAAATTTGGCCAAGTTGGGGTTCTCAGAGCGGAACTTCAAGTCACCTGAGTGTTTTCCGCCATAGGTAATTTAGATTGTCTTACCATATGTTGTAAGGATAGAATAGACCCTACTATTAATAAGTGAATATTTTCATTATGTTCAGACTTACATTTATCCCTTTTCACTTGCTGAATGTGCCAGTCCATTTAAAAAACAAACAAAACATTAGCTCAAGCAAAAACTTAGCTTACGTTGGTCTTAACAGGGAGCAGTTGGATTCAGCCATGTGAAATGAGGCAGACCAGAGGGCCGTGTACCCACGCTAATCAATAAAACTATATGCAAACACTTTTAAAACAAACCATTACAACGCCACTTTAATTAAACGAATACTCGAAGCAATAAAATTTAATTTGAATATTTTTTTCTAATCGAATACTCGAGTTAATTGATTACTCTTGCAGCACCAGTTTGCATTATGTGCATTACGGTAATATCGTCCATACCAATGTTGAGACCAAACCTATACCTTTGCAAAAAGGTGATACATCTCTACACTTTGTAGCCAGAAAGGTTATAGTTATGCTCCCACCAGGAATCGATATATCGTTTTAATAAGGTATCACTCTTGATTTGAAAAAAAGCATGAATACTACATCGTTTTCATGCGGAATTGCGACACTGTTCGAATAGAGACGCAAATGCAAATTTGAAATTTTTCGTATTCTCGGAGAGTCACCATGTAAACGGCTCCTGTTTGTCAGAAAGTGGAGTTTTCTTATTAAAGTAAACGATGATTGACAGACGGTTAAGCTTTGATCTTGCCGGACACGCGACCTTCAAAGGGCTGCATGCGTCAATCATCGTTTTGCTTGTTAAACAGTTGCTGTGGCAAATCATTGAGTGTAAGGGGCCGTTTACATGGTGACTCTCCGAGAATACGAACAATTTCAAATTTGCATTTGCGTCTCCATTTGAACAATGTCGCAATTCCGCATGAAAACGATGTAGTATTCATGCCAGGCCCTAGGGGGCAGTGCAGATTTACTGGGCGACAGAGAATGATGCACTTTGACCCCATCAAGCTCCCTCAGCCCCGAATAAAATATGCCCGCCCACTCGAGGCGATGTCATTTTTCTTTTGTTGAAAAAGGCACAAAAATTGAAACGTTCAACATATTTAATTTAAAAATATTATTAAAACAGTAAATTAAAGCTGACATTCCGCCATATTTGCTGTTTTTAATGTTTAGTAGCACCGCTGCGACTGCCCAATGTGACGTGTACGAGTGCTGACGTTAACAGCGAGCCTTTGATATGCATGCCGAGGAAGCCCCCCTCAACCCACCGCAATCGAATTCTTCCACTTTGGAGGCAGGATATAGAATTTTTCATCTTCAGTCTTCGCCGACACCATATGCATGCAAGGCAGGTCCGCAACCCAGTCATTGCGTCTTTGTGTCGCCATGTAAACTGCCCCTAAGTGAGCAGCTTTGGATTTTAGTGGACTCACTCAATGAAGCATTTAAATAAAAAGACAAAAAAAAAAATTTTTTTTACTTTTTTCTACTTCGCAGTTTTTCACTTATCGTGGCGGGTTGTGGTCCCCATTAACCGCGGAAAACGAGGGATCACTCTATTGTTTTGTAGAATATCCGAGAACGATTTCCTGACCCACGTATCGATAAGTGTTGTAACACCCAATCGTGAGCCTTTTATCGCAAATCGTATCGTATTGTGAGGTTCCCACCCCTAATTGATACCATATGTTAGCCAACGTGCAGCACATTGTTTTCCCGTTGAAGGTCATATAGTGCATGTTTTCAAGCCGGCTTTGATCAGCCAGTTTGGACTCGAACATCCGCACGCAAGGTTGCGGGCAGGTGAAATTCAAAGCGAGAATAATTGGCCCTCAGACTGCAATGATATTAATGATACAATTAAAGCAGGTCTTTGGTTTCCTCGGCGCCAGAAACAGGTTGTGATAGGTGATACCGGGGGACTTCACTAGTGTCAGTCCGATCCTTCTGATGCGGCGCTGATCCCGCAAAAGTGGGAGGCTGGCACGCGCTCATTTCCCATGATGCCACGTTGCCTTTGAGCGCTGACCTTGGTTGGATGCTCCCTCATGGCGGGAGAAGAGATGGAATACATGTTTGAGAGATCAAAACCGTCCGGCCTCACCTGTCTGAGGCTCGCTCGCAATCATAAAGTTGATCAGCATCGTTTCGGATGAAGCCGTGTTCCGCTTGTGACACTTTCCAACAAATGAGTTTTTTTTTTTTTTTTTGCAAATGAAGTCTCCCAATATTCCATCAAAAATGGCTTCTTTTGAAACTGCAATAATACAGCTGGCCATTCATCTCGGCTTATTAATGGCGAAACAAAAAGCAATAAGTATGTCGGACCGTTGTTGCGAACTTCACCCAAGTCCTGCAGCTAGATTGCAAAATTCCCACAAAGAAAAAGTTGCCACATTTATTTATTCAGCCATGTTTACTCAGATTGGTTTTCCCTCCAGGACATGGCTGCGGCTTGTGCGCCTCCTCCGCGTGGGTGGTTACCGCGGGGAGGTGAGAGCTGTAGCAACTCCAGCTTCTTTTAAAGTTCCACTTGTGGACTGGAGCTTGTTCGGGGGAGGCCTTTTGCAGAGATCCACTGCTCGGGGGCGGAGGGCGGTGGGGAGGCTTCACAATGCTTTCCTGTGGCAACAGAGAGGCTGTCTTATCTATTTTGGATGATATAGCCACACACCATGAAAGAAGCCAGGTGCCTAGGCCAGAGGGGTTGAAGGACCTCAAGAGGAAGCGCGCAAAGAGGGCTGGACCAGAAATACTAAGTTGAAAAGTTCTGCGCTCTGATTATGAACTCTGACTCGTGTTGGGCAGAAAGTAGCAGTGTGAATACTTGAAAAAGAACGCAGTGGACTCTTGCTTTGATTTGTTTGAGTTTTGCCACAGTTTTGTAGTCTGAGCAGTTGCAAGTGTGTTCATATACAGTATATACTGTAGAGCTGAAACGAACACTCGAGTTTAAAACTGATGAGAGTAATTTTATTCACCTCGAGGAATCATTTAATTTTGCCAGCTCTAAGCATCACGTTTTGCCCGGACTGCTTTTAATGCAGGAAAACGCGATGACGTCACGTGCGTAGAGGAAGAAGCAATAAAAAAATACCTTACCGCAGCCGACAGCCGCTACAAACTACGCCGTCGTTGCTAAAAACTATGCCCGCATGATGCTAGTGTGGTAGCAGGTAGTGTCCGATGCGTCTCATAGATATCGCATGCATTTGGAACTAGATGCGAAATGACAGGCTCGGCCGCGTTTGGGCAGCGTTAGTAAAAAGCCGCCAAGTTTAAGCAGTAGACTTCTCAGCGCTAATAAATATAACGTTATTGTCACTCGCTCATGTAACGTTAGCCCTTCGGAGGGCTAGGTTTCTATTGATTATGACCACTGTCGATGCGTGGCTAACGTGTCTTACATACAAGCTTTATTCAATCTGTAAAAACACAGCGCTGTAGAGTGATGAGGGTGTAAAATTAAAACTTAATAAAGCTAGGAGGAGTTCAAGTATCTTGGGGTCTTGTTCACGAGTGAGGGTAGGAGGGAGCGGGAGATTGACAGGCGGATCGGTGCAGCGTCTGCAGTGATGCGGACTCTGCGCCGGTCCGTTGTGGTGAAGAAGGAGCTGAGCCAAAAGGCGAAGATCTCGATTTACCTGTCGATCTACGTTCCTACCCTCACCTATGGTCACGAGCTGTGTGTCGTGACCGAAAGAACAAGATCCCGGATACATGCGGCCGAAATGAGTTTCCTCCGCAGGGTGTCCGGGCTCTCCCTTAGAGATAGGGTGAGAAGCTCGGTCATCCGGGAGGGGCTTGGTGTCGAGCCGCTACTCCTCCGCGTTGAGAGGAGCCAGTTGAGGTGGCTTGGGCATCTGGTTCGGATGCCTCCTGGACGCCTCCCTGGAGAGGTGTTCCGGGCATGTCCCACCGGCGGGAGGCCCCGTGGTCGACCCAGGACACGGTGGAGAGACTATGTCGCTCGGCTGGCCTGGGAACGCCTTGGAATCCCGCTGGAGGAGCTGGCTGAAGTGGCTGGGGAGAGGGAAGTCTGGGCTTCCCTGCTAAAGCTGCTGCCCCCGCGACCCGACCCTGGACTAAGCGGAAGATAATGGATGGATGGATGGATAAAGCTAACTGTCAGTTTTAGCTCAGTAGTCATTGCTGAATAAAACAAGTAGCACTGGTCCCTAATGTGCTCAACACAGCAGGTATCATACATTTATTTTGAACACTACAAAAACTCAAAATCCTATCAGTACTTACAGTTTAGACTAACTTAAAACTTAACTAGAACTTAAAAATAGCGTCACACAAACGGAAATTCAATTAAAACACGTGGGGAAAAAACACCTAGCTTTTAAGGGATGTATGTTATCAAGCGTAATTACATTTTTAAGTAAACTTTTTTTTTTTTTACATAAGATCTAGAAGTTTTTTTGAGTGAAAGCAGTGAATTTTTTCTTTCTAGTCACATCTGAGATGCAATTGTTGGCTGTTTTCAACAATGTACATCGAAAATAAAGACACTGATTGACTGAAAATGGTTCAATATAGGATTACATGTCTTTTTTTCATGTATATCTCATGTATATCTAGAATTTTACTTTACCTAAAAAAACGTTTTATCCGATTCCTCGATTAATCGATAGAATTTTCAGTCGATTACTTGATTACTAAAATATTCGATAGCTGCAGCCCAAATATACTGGATATAAAACAACCTTCCGAGGCTTAAAGACCACAACTACTACCAAAATGCTTGTGTAATGTATCACATTATCTATAGACTAAACCATAAATAAGGTGACCTCATCCCAATCTGTACTCCTCAGCACACATATACTACCAGAAGAAAACATCAAATCACAGGAAAAAAAAAAAACGAAGGCTAAAGTGTACAAGCTTTAGCATTGTGTGCAAAGGACCAAAGTTTTGGAATGAACTGGACAAAACACTTAAAATGTCACACTCCATCTCCATTTTAAGAAACAACTCAAAACCCATCTCCTAGCAATGTAATATGCTGATTATTTGAATAACACCACTGGTGTCTTATATCAAATCCAATGTAACCAGAATTTTGAAATTATCCAGAGGTAATTGTATGTCTGTGCGTGAATGTGTGTATGTGTTTTCCAACTGGGCCCCTGCTAAAAGCTCTGAATAGCTTCTTTGGGGTGTCCTATTTGCCCATCTTAACATGTGAACTGCTAGCGTATGATCATGTTCTGTATTTTGATGTGCGAATAAACTGAAACTGAAACTATATCCGCATTATAGTGTCCCTTGGTGGCCAAAGTGTGCTGCCAAGCATGGTCAATGGAACTATGAGATGTCTTTTTGCTTGAAAATGTTACATATTCATCCAACATTTGACACCAATAGCCATAAATGGCAATAAATGATCGTATTTCAGTGACATTGATAGCCAATGAGTTAATAGATGAAGGGTAATTCTCGAGTCATGGATGACAATAGCAACAAATGAGCTCATGAAATAGTCCCATAAACTTTGTGTGCCCACCCCATTCGCACGTGCCTATGTACCGTAATTTTTGCACTATAAGGCGCACCTGACTATAAGCCGCCACCCACCAAATTTGGCACGAAAACGACATTTGTTCATAGATAAGCCCCACTGGACTATAAGCCTCAGCTGTCTTACCTTATTATGTGATATTTACGCGAAAAGATATTAACAGGTAACACTTTATTTGACAGCGGCATCATACGACTGTCATAAGACCAAACGAACCACCATGAAGCTTTGAACCAATTGGCTGCAAATCTTCATTGCTTCATGAAGCTTCATTTGGCAACCTTTGGGGGAGATATTCAACCTCTCCTGCCACCTGTTGTCAACACCTTTGTTGTCCAACATGCCTCCTAGCATGCATTGCAGCGCTACAGATGTAAATAACAATCAAAATTCATGTTTTGTGCTAATTATTTCCTCAGTTATGGTTCCAGTTGTTTCATTAATTGCTAGTTATGGTATTTGGTAACACTTTATTTGACAGTGGCGCCATCAGACTGTCATTAGACCGTCATAATTATGACATGACACTGTCATGAGCATTAATGAATGCTTATAACAGATGTCATTTCGTGTATTCCGGCAAATTATCTCACTTTTGAATTGATGTAAAAGATCCGAGCTGGACATAAACGGAGTTAGTGACATAATTTGCCAGATGACACTTTATGACATCTGTCATAAGCATTCAGTAATGCTCATGATAGTGTTATGTCATAATTATGACGGTCTTATGAAAGTCTTATGATGCTGCTGTACAATAAAGTGTTACTTATTAACCCGAATAATTCAATAAATAAGCCGCTCTGGACGATAAGCCGCAGGATTCAAAATGCAGAAAAAAAGTAGCGGTTTATAGTCCGAAAATTACGGTCGGTGTAAACAAATCCAAGCGTCCAGCTGTAGCTTTTCCACAGTAAATCTATTCTTCAAATTTCACTCCCAAGTAATGTAGATATCTCAATAGCGAATCATCTACATTCACCTCGAGCACGAGGTCAACAGCGGAACCTCTGAAGCGCACGATACCGCCGAGACACGGAAATTTGACTCATGGCCTAGTAATATAAATCTAGAGGAATCTCTGTCGGAGCAGCGCGGACTGAATAATTGTTTGCAATGGGAACTCTCGACGGAGTCCTCAGAGCTCATTCGGAGGCGTTTGAAGTGAGCGCTGACATTGAAGAAACCCAAGGGCGCTGAGGGAGCGAGGGGCCTTTCAAACGGAGAGAGAAGCGCTCACCTTCGAAATTACGAGAAGCGATTTCAAGAGCGTCAAGTTTGGGCGCGTAAAGAGGAGAGGAAGACGTGAAAATCTCGCTACTTGAGGAGATCATTAAAAATGAAACGAGTCGGGCCTGCAAAGTAGGCGAGTGTTGATCTAACCATCTACCTTTGACTACTTGTATACAGTCTAACTTTTCGATATGTTTTTATTTTTAAGACTACTATCAGCAAATCACGGCCTCACAGGTTCCTTGGTTTATCGCATTAGTTTGTTGGGAAATTAACCAAGAGCGAGTAGCATTCATGACAAGATGGTCACAGTTTGAACACATCACAGACCGCGAATGAGTAAATAAAACATGCTGTTTTACTTCGCCTACACCGGTTAATAGGGCGGGCGCGTTGATCAAAAGAACATTAGCTTTGATTAATCAATCAATACCCCGGTGGCCTCCGTCCTGTCCATTGATCTGCACGCCGAATGGAGGTCAGCGTCAGGCTCGGCGGCATGTGAAACGCTCGGCTGGATTTTTCACACTGGCCCGCTGGAATGAAAATCCGCCCTCATTGATTTTCCTTTCATTTGCCGTCTTTGCCTTTTCAAATGTTTCTTCTCTGGCGTACACGCCGAGGGAAGTTGTGGAGCTCGAGAGCCAACGCTGCTGTGGGATTTGATTCTTTTTAGAACAATGATGAATGTACATTTGTTTCTGCCTTTACGCGCACTATAACTTATAACTCCCCACGCCGCAACGTTTAGGGAAGTTTTTGACAAGAGTCTGATCAAGTCCTCAAGAACCCACTTTAAGCAGTCATTTTTTATTCTGGTGGAACACTATGCACAGTTTCAACCAAGGGCGGAGGTTTGCATAGGGACGGTAGGGACATAACGCAATGTTTCAGGATGCTCAAATTGTCCCAGCAACTTTTAAACAACCTTATTTGCATTATATCATGACTTCAGTTTTATACAGTGCCATCCATAATAATTGGCACCCCTGAAAAAGACGTGTTTTTTAGCTTCTAATAATTTTTAAAAATTCAAATAATATGGGACCTTAATGGAAAAAAAAAGAGAAAAATCGAACCTTCAATACAAGTGCATTCATTCAGTGGGGAAAAATCCCACATAAAGAAAAAAATATTTGACATCAAATAATGTGTGTCACAATTATTAGCACCCATGGTGTTAATACTTTGTATACCCCCCCTTTTGCCAACAAAACAAGGTCTGGGGACTGAGATGACCATGGGAGGAGCTTGATTTTGTGTCTGGTGAACCATTTCTGTGTAGATTTGGCCATATGTTTAGGGTCATTGTCTTGCTGAAAGACTCAGTGACGACCCATCTTCAGCTTTCGGGCAGAGGGCAACAGATTTTGATTGAAAATGTCCTGGTATTTCAAAGCATTCATGATGCCATGCACCCTAACAAGATTCCCAGGGCCTTTGGAAGCGAAACAGCCCCACAGCATCACTGACCCACCCCCATACTTCACAGTGGGTATGAGGTGCTTTTCAGCATGCGCATCTTTCGTGGCACGCCAGACCCACTTAGTGTTTGTTGCCAAAAAGCTCAATCTTGGTCCCATCTGACCAAAGCACACAGTCCCAGTTGAAGCCTGGGAAATATTTGACGCAATTAACTCACATGCCTCGCTCAAACAGAAAAAAATGACAGCACAGTGCAATGTCCACTTGTTACTTGTGTTTTTTGGAGTTTTGTCGCCCTCTGCTGGCATTTGGGTGCGACTGATTTTATGGGTTCAGCACCATGAGAGTTGTGTAATTATTGACATCAACAATGGCGAGCTACTAGTTTATTTTTTGATTGAAAATTTTACAAATTTTATTAAAACGAAAACATTAACATAATATCAAATTTCCATAACTTGTACTAAAATTTATCTTTTAAGAACTACAAGTCTTTCTATCCATGGATCGCTTTAACAGAATGTTCATGCCATCTTGTGGATTTATTGTTATAATCAACAAGTACAGTACTTATGTACAGTATGTTGAATGTATATATCCGTCTTGTGTCTTATCTTTCCATTCCAACAATAAAAATATGGCATATTTTATAGATGGTTTGAATTGCGATTAATTACGATTCATTAATTTTTAAGCTATGATTAACTCGATTAAAAATTTTAATCGTTTGAAAGCCCTATTCAAAACATTATTTGAAAGCAATTTTTTTTCCAGATTTAGGTGAAAAATGGTATAGATGTACAGTATGTATAGATGTATCACAGTGGTAAAGTTAGTATAAGTCAATAGATTTATTTAGCATTCACCATTTAGCCTATCTATCAATTAGGTTCATATTGAGTGAGAAATGTAGCCCTGACCCCCGTTCACCCAATCTGTTTGGTCTTATTAAAGCCCCGTCCCAGCAAAAAGTGTACATGCAGGTGATGCTATTATATCATCCCTACCAATGTTGAGAACAAACCTACGCTCTTGGTTTCAACATTAATATAAGAACTGGAATAATACAAGACACAAAAAGCAGCCACAAATCAATTCAGAGAGCCCACAGATGGTGTTGACTCCCCAAAGAAGTACAGTCAACTGACGCGAGGGACACGCACTCCTAAACCTAAATAAAAGTTTAAAAACAAGGAAGATTTAAGTCAGATACATTGCACTTTTAAGTTAAATAAAACTGAACTAAATTTGCATTATATAGCTCCTTTTAAAATGACACAAAATGATGTCATAATAAAATATTTCAGTGCCACAAAGGTGTTCTCTTTGCAAAAGTGCTAAAGCGCAATCTTGCCCCGAGTATTTAATCAATTTCTATTTAGAAAAAAAAAAAAAAACTTGGGCCAGCCAAGCAATTATTAATGCTTTCCCACAAAACAGAGATCTTAAGGTTAGTGACGCCTTTCATTGCAGAAAGTGCACTTTTCAAAATAATTTACACAAACACACTGCAGTCAGTAAACTCAAGTTTTACGTAAGCTTTCCCTGAACAAGCCTGCTCTTTTTCTTCAGGGCATTTATCATTTTACAAAAGTGGATTGTGGAAGATTGCACGTCTGGGCAAAATGCATTTTGATATTAACCTGACATTTAAAAATGATTAGAAAATTAGAAACATTACCCCACCATGCTTTTTTTTTTTTTTTTTTTGTGCAAACATTGTCAATTTGTTTAAAAGTACGAGTCATTTTTGTTGTTATACATATGCACTAGCAGTGAAACGGTTTGCGGTTCAAAGCAGAACCGTACGGTTCACCCTGTACGGTTCAATACGCCTTTATGAACCGCGCCTTTTCGGTTTTGCAATTAATTTATTCCGAACGCTTGTGGAATGAATTGGTCGAGCCCTGTGTGCCTGTGTGTGACGTGAAGCACAGCTGTGGAGAAAGTCCCGCCCCGCAAGTAAATGTCCGATCGCTGTCGAGCACCTGTGTTATAGAAGCAGAGAAACGCCCTCTCTCGCTTAAGAGTAGAGATGTCCCGATTGATCGGCATCACGTCATTTTCAAAGTATCGGAATTGGCATAAAAATATCGGCCATGCCTTTTTTTTAATATATATATATATATATATATATATATATTTTTTTTTTTTATTTAATCGTTTTCTAATTGTATTTAACGTTACAGACATAATATGTTACACTCATCCAGAGTCTTTAGTTTAGGCTTAAGGTAGGGTCATCAAAAATATCCCGATAACGGTGGCAATTAATTTATTAATAAATGTGTCACATTAAAATAATGCAATTAACGTATGCGCTGCACGACCCTCTCTCATTGTCGCGCTCAATCTGTAATGACGTCGTTTTACCTATATAAAGAGATAAAAGGCAGCGCTAAATGAGTAAAGTGAATTTTGGCAGCCTTTGGAGCCTTTCTTCAATTGGCTAAAGCCTTGAAATTTCTATGATTAGAAATATCATGGGAAGCAATGTGGCATTTGATCTTTGTCTTAACACCTCAAGTTATTTCCCAAAGCAGAGAAGATATATCCATTGGTAGCACGACGCACAGTCATGGTTCCACTTCCCATCATGCTTTGGGGCATGGCTGCAGTATCGTTTACTGAAAGCTCAACAAATACACTAGATGGCAATATTTAGTCACAATATACAAAGTCACATGTCTTTCTATCCGTGGATTCCTTTCACAGAAAGAATGTTAATAATGTAAATGCCTTCTTGAGGATTTATTGTCATAATAAACAAATACAGTACTTATGTACTGTATGCTGTATGTATATATTCGTCCGAGTTTTATTCATTTTTTTCTTAATGCATTGCCAAAATGTATATGATCGGGAAAAATTATCGGGAATGACGAATTGAATCGGGAGCAAAAAAAACAATCGGATCGGGAAATATCGGGATCGGCAGATACTCAAACTAAAACGATCGGAATCTGATCGGGAGCAAAAAAACATGATCGGAACAACCCTACTTACGAGCGAAGTGAAAGTGAAACAAGAAAGAAAACAAAACGCTATGGCGAGCGGAGGAGTGGAGAGACCGAATTTTGAGGAAGCACCGGCTTCTTTCAAATCTGCTTGTGGCAACATTTCGGTTTCCCCGGGGACTGCAATGTGGAGGGAGAGAAAATATTGAAAAAAAAAAAAAAAAAACAATTTGCAAGCATTGCTCAGCGCTTGTTCCCTATGCTAGTGGCAACACTTATTACATGACTCCGGCACCTCAGCCGGCATCACCCACAGATATCACTTTTTCAGAGCAGGACTACCCCGAAGAGGACACCAGTGAAAACACACGGCAGGCTTCGTTAATTTATTTGCAACGGTGCACCTGCTTTACATTGTTCCCTCGCGGACATATTTCTCCAACAACGTAATCCCCGACATTTATGAAATGCCACGCAAAGCCATCGAAGATGATTTCGCCAAAGCACATAATTTCGCCCTGACCACTGATAGTTGGACGCCCCATGCTACAGAGTGTTACTACCTAACTGTGACGGTCCACTATAATTCATACCTGTCAAGTTGTACGATCTTGGCGTAATTTGTACAAGCACTGATTTTTAAATGCGTACGTTGTTCATGCATTACGTTTTCTTTTCCTCCGTTTGGATTTTGTCACCCTTTTCTGCAACGAGACAATGTGCGTTAATACCATGGTTGAACGACGCCAGAAAAGTCAGAGACAAGGAGAGGGAAGAGTGTTTGTTGTGACGCTGTAGCAAACACGATGCTAGGCTACGTGGCTCCAATATTTCCTGACTGTAGCCAACAGCCTACAATCTATGCCTAGATATCTCATGCATATAGAACTACTTGCGAAATGACTCAACTGCCATTTTAGAGCAGTAAACTTCTCAGAAAGGCTCTGTTGTAGTGAACCTTCCTAGCGAACCTAAGTAACTTTTTATCTAAAATACTCCTAAATCGGCAAAATCTTGACTTGAGTCTATCTTTAAAGGATGAAACAGTTTTAAAATTTTCACATGTCGAAAGTAGACGGAAGGGAACTAATGCAAAAACGGGAGCAATTTTATCAACTTTAACAGTTGATTCACAACATTAAATGACCTCCAAACATAGCAAAGGTTCCTATGTTTTTGTTTTGTTTTTTGTTTTAAAAAATGGGGGAAAAAAATATGTAAGGTAACTAGTGTTGCACCAATACCATTTCTGGGGCCCGATACCAATACAGATACCTGGCTGTGCAGTATCGGCCGATACTGATACCATTCCGATACCACTGTGTTTGCAAAAAAAAAAAACATATATAATTATATATATATATATATATATATATTATATATGTACGTATAAGGGATGCAACGATACAGTTAAGTCACGGTTAGGTACGATTTTCGATACAATTCAATACATTTAATGCTCTGAAACAGAAAATACAACTGGTATTATTATTATTTTTTATTCATTTATTTTATTTGCTAACAAGCAAAAATAACAGTGCCATCATATAAACAAGCATTTTAGTGCATAATATTTATGTGCTTACTTCTTACTGATCTGAAGAAATTTTGTATATAGGCTACTGTAAGTGCTGAGAACAATCTTTACTGTTTGTAAAGTGGGGCACACTGTTGATTGCTGCAGCTCTCTTAGCAGCTATATTTACCATATAAGCAAAACATCCTATTTGTGGTCCGAGTCCATCTGTAACGTGCTGAATTAACAGTATTTGCAGCATTATCTATAGTCACTGGTATGGATTGATTTGGCCTGCTTAACTTCCATTTAGTCATGGCGGTTTCTAATTCATCAATGTAGTATATGGACTACGCTTCGCTCTGGGCTCACGCAGCTAATGGCATGGGATCTAAAGTAGCACATCTAGGTTGCTATTTGAGGATATCTAGTATGTGCGAGCGAGAGTTGGCATGGGATCGGACGTAGGACATCTAAGTTGCTATCTGATGATATCTAGTGTGCGCGCTGCGCCGCTTGAGTGTTTTCTGGCCACAGAAGTCACTTCTGCTCATTACTGCACAACACCAGCATAATATGACAATCGATTTTCATAAACAGGACGAGTTTGAAGTACAGCACTCTTAATTTGCCACTCATTGTTCATCATGAAACCATGAGTTTGCTTAGTCTCTCACAGTCTTAAGTTTTCTAATCCCATCAGCGCTACTACAGCAAGCTTTAGTTTAAGCATGCTAATCGTTTGTGGATGCCATGTTAAAAAAGCAGCGTAACATCGCGGATATGCGTTGTAGTGAACATCCTCTATATTGAAAACGAAGGTGTTATTATCGTTTGGGAATTTCGAGACAAAGACATACAGATGTCATGCATCGGGATTTGGGAAGTTGGCTCACGTGGGGAAGACAGTTCATTTGCGCTAAAGTGATGCCAGTAGATGGCATCGGCGCCCTAAATGTTGGTACTCGTCGATACCGAGACCACCAATTCGGCGCCCCCTGCCGATACTGGTATCGGTGCAACTTTAAAGGTAACACCAGTTACTTTGCCAAGTAACTTTTTTACTACTGTGTGTGTATTTCAGTAGTTAGTCACTACACTAGCCAAAGAACTAAGAGGCATTTTAACAGTCGAAAATGTTTACATTTTAAGTGTTTATTTCACTTTCTTAAAAGCAAAATAAAGGCAGTTTAAAAGCAAAATGCAAACCGAAACCGTGATCCCAAAACCGAGGCTCAAACCGAACCGTGGGCTAACTGAAGCGTTGCACCCCTAATATGCACAGAAGATGGACATAGTTTGGATTTAATCTGAGGACTCACATCATTTCAGTTGCTTTGAAAGGATTGGTCTTGGTTTCAATTTCGAGTCACTGCATATGAATGAAAGGATGAAATGAAGTAAAACAACATTATCCTACTTGGGAAATTCTTCTCATTTTTCTGAATTACAGCAAGACACGTGCTCCGATGTTCCGTTTACAAAGACACGCTCTTCATGTCCCTCTCGGTGGCATCCTTGTTTTTTCATAGGTTCCTCCACCGAAATGCAAATGAGCGTAATTTCAAATGACAACGAAAAAGTAAAGTTTTCGGAGTTGCGAGCGCCGAAGTTCCCCGTGGGGGGACGCGGAGCTGAGAAAAGCCCCGCTCTAATTCTGTCATTGTCAAACTTTGACATAAGTGATTGTTCCGTTGCCTTTGTTGAGTGATACAACGCGTAACAGGGTCCCAGTTCCTCTGCGTTAATTTTTTAAAAGAAAGCACAAGATATGTATTCCTTGAAGAAATGTTCGGCACTGCTTATGCTAAATATTATAACATCCAGCCAGTGATGCCTTTTGTGTGTATTTCTTTTCTTTTCGGGGCTTTTATCTCCTCTTATCCACGGGAGGCCTCTACCTTTGCCACTGAGCCTCATAACAGCATCTCAGAAATAATTAAAGTATCTTTTTTTTATTATTATTAAAAAATACTAAGACAAGTTGGAAGAATTTCAAAACCAGATCAAAGTGTGCGGGGGCATCAGTGCTCTCTTCTGCGCCACGTGGTGATCAAGTACGCCGTTTTGTTAAAAGGCCTGTCCTGGATTGCTGAGATGTATTCACAATACATGTCTGCATTTTTACAAGCATGTGTGTGAACTGAAAATTAAATGTCAAGTTGAATGACAGAAACTCAGACATGAACAAAATGTGTTCATATTACAAGTCACGTTAACATTGGCTGCCATTTAGGGTGATAGACGTCCAATTCATTCGGACAGAGAGGGTCAGTAAACAGCAAATAATCGCTAATTTAAAAGAAAATCACTGACGTACAGTAATACCCAACTATGAGGTTTTAAGTCTCTATTTAAGGCAGTCATGGTGTTCCGCAGGGGACTGTTTTCCGAAATTTCCAGGTTCACGGTGAATCAGTAACCGGCACACTTTTGCTCAATAGACAATGTTTATTGATTAGAAAATGCAGAATAACTGAGATTTATTGATTACAATCCCACAAGAGCAAGCATAACAAATGGCAATGATGACACTAGATTTGAGTTTGTCAATCCCAGAATCCCCGCGTTACCGTTACAGCAAAACAAAATGTCCCTTAGAAATGAAAATCGCTTACCGTGACAAATGAGCGGGGAGCCAACACACTCCGGTAAGGCGGCAAAGGAACAAAGCCAGGCGATCCGTACGTGACCCGCTGGCGGACTTCACGGGTCGCCCGGAAATGTCCGGTTTTTGTAGGGACGTGCCCCGCGGAGGCGGTGAGGCCAACCTCCGTCTCCGAGCGGCGCGGCCCCCCCCAATGACAAACATTAAAGCTACTTTTGGTTCAGCCCCCCTTGGACAAATGAGCTGCGCTGCAACAGATGCAACAAATGGTAAATATTATGGGTGCAAAACAAGTTATCTCGTGAGAGTCCCTTCTAGCTATGGGATCCAGGCGTGTAATGAAACAATACTATGGTGCAAAACAAGTTATCTCGTGAGATTCCCTACTCAAGCACGTCTCCTAACTATGGGAACAAGGTGAAAAACAATAGAAGTTGTTCACAGACATAGAAACAATAGAAGTTGTTACAATCTATGTCACAGAAGCAATCATACATCACAAAAGCATAATGTAATATTTTCCCCCATCATTCCGCCCTTTGACCCGGATTGAATTTACCATAAAGCATAATGTGCTAATTCACTTCGGGTCACATAATATTTTCTCCATCAGGGTCAGTGAATTACACTGCTGGCCAGAAGTATTGGTACCCCTGCAATTCTGTCAGATAACGCTCAATTTCTCCCAGAAAATGATTGCAATTACAAATGCTTTGGTGGTAATATCTTCATTTATTTTGTTTGCAATGAAAACACGCAAAAAAGAATGGGGGAAAAGAAATAAATCATTATCATTTTACACAAAAATTCCAAAAATGGGCCGGACAAATGTATTGGCACTCTTTGAAAAATCCTGTGATGCTTCTCTAATTTGTGTAATTAACAGCAGCTGTTACTTACCTGCGGCACATAAGAGGTGGTAGTAATAACTAAATCACACTTGCAGCCAGTTAAAATGGATTAAAGTTGACTAAACCTCTGTCTTGTGTCCTTGTGTGTACCACATTGAGCAAGGAGAAAAGAAAGAAGACCAAAGAACTGTCTGAGGACTTCAGAAGCAAAATTGTGAGGAAGCACGGGCAATCTCAAGGCTATAAGTCCATTTCCAAAGATCTAAATGTTCCTGTGTCTACCGTGTGCAGTGTCATCAACAGTGTTGTTAATAACAGCGTTAGAATATAACGGCGTTACTAACAGCGTTATTTTTTTCAGTAGAAAGTAATCTAATTAATTACTTTTTTCATCTTGGCAACACCGTTACCGTTACTGAGGCGGCAAAGGCGTGCGTTACTATGTTGCTTGAATGACCCGAGAAAAGTCTGAGAGAGACGGACTCACGGAGACGAGAGCAGAGCAGGAGTTGGGACACCGTTGCAAACGCGATGCTAGGTGGCTCCAATAATACCTGAGTGTAGCCGTTAGCCTACAAACTATGGCCACATGATGCTACGTTAAATATCACATACCATAGAACTAGATGCAAATGACAGACACAGTGGCATTAGCAAGATATACTGTATATATATATATTGAACTAGCTGCGTTAGTAAACAGCTGCCATCTTAAAGCAGTAGACCTCTTAGGAAAGCTCTGTTGTAGAGAACCTTCCTAGCGAACTTAAGTAACATTTGATCAAAAATGCTCCTAAATCGGCAAAATCTTGACTTAAATCTAGCTTTAAATGATGAAAAAGTTTTAAAACTTACACATGTCAAAAGTAGACAGAAGGGAACTCATGCAATAATGGGAGCAATTTTAACAACTTTAACGGTTGATTCAGAACATTGTTTTGTTTTTGTTTTTTTTGGAGAAAAAAAACATGAAAATTGTCACTAGTTAATTTGCCAAATAATTAATTACTTTTACAATCAGGTAACTGAGTTACTAACGCAATTACTTGTTGGGAGAAGTAATTTGTAACTGTAATTAATTACTTTTTTTAAAGTAAGATTAACAACACTGGTCATCAATAAGTGTAAAGCCCATGGCACTGTGGCTACCCTCCCTAGATGTGGACGAAAAAGAAACATTGACGAGAGACTTCAACGAAAGATTGTGCGGATGGTGTATAAAGAACCTCGACTAACATCCAAACAAGTTCAAGCTGGGTCCGAGGGTACAACAGTGTCAACCCTTACTATCCGTCGGCGTCTGAATGAAAAGGGACTCTCTGGTAGGATACCCAGGAAGACCCCACTTCTGACACAGAGACATAAAGCCAGGCTGGAGTTTGCCAAAACATACCTGAGAAAGCCTAAAACGTTTTGGAAGAATGTTCTCTGGTCAGATGAGACAAAAATAGAGCTTTTTGGGAAAAGGCATCAATATAGAGTTTACAGGAAAAAAAAAAACAAAAAACGGGGCTTTCAAAGAAAAGAACAAGGTCCCCACAGTCAAACATGGCAGAGGTTCCCTGATGTTTTGGGGTTGCTTTGCTATCTCTAGCACTGGACTGCTTGACCGTGTGCATGGCATTATGAAGTCTGAAGACTACTAACAAATTCTGCATCATAATGTAGCGCCTAGTGTGAAAAGGCTGGTCTCCCTCAGAGGTCATGGGTCTTCCATCAGGAGAATGACCCAAAACACACTTCAAAAAGCACTAGAAAATGGTTTGAGAGAAAGCCTTGGAGACTTCTAAAGTGGCCAGACCTGAATCCCATAGAACACCTGTGCAGCAAGACTTTTAACAGGAACCAATAGAAGAGAGCACATCACCCCTGTGCTCCAGGCACTTCACTGGCTTCCAGTCGAGTTTAGAATTAAATTTAAAATACTCCTTCTTACATTTAAGACCATTAATGGGTTGGGGCCATCTTATCTCACCGATGCTCTCGTTCCATACCGCCCCAACAGAACACTCCGATCTCAGAATGCAGGTCTACTGGTAGTTCCCAGGGTTTATAAAAGTACTGTCGGAGCTAGAGCCTTTAGCCACCAAGCCCCTGTTTTATGGAATCAGCTTCCAGCTAGTATTAAAGAAGCCGAGACAGTCTGCACATTTAAGATTAGATTAAAAACGTTCCTATTCGACAAAGCTTATGGTTAGGCTAGTTGAAGTCGGAGTAGACTCACAGTTTAGTTTAAGCTGCACTAGAAGCTATAATGCTGGGGGCAGTACAGCCGCTGAGTTCTATCTCCTTTTCTTACTCTACCTACCACTTGTCTTACTTTATTTCTATTTTCCAATGTTAATATCTAGTTGTCTAGTCTCTTCATCACTAGTCACCCGGTGTCCCCTTTCCCCCCTCCCCTCTGGGGAGGGGCTATTTTTCAGCTGCAGCCTCCTGACTGTCCGGACCCCTGGCTGGATTGACGTCCTCGCTGCTACCCCCGTCTCATCTGACCAGAGGGACCTCTTCTTGCTCCTTTACTCCACTGTATTTTTACGGACTACAATTTCGCTTGCTAATTCCCATTAGCCGTTCTGGGGTTCCTGTCTATCCGTCCTGGGAGTGGATCTCTCCTGACTGTGGTACTCCCCAAGGTTTCTCATTTTTCTCCCAATTGACTCTGGAGTTTTTGGAGTTTTTCCTTGCCGGCATGGAGGGTCTTAAGGATAGGGGATACCCAGGACTTGAACTGTATCTATTCATCTTTGTTGCTTCATTTCTAATTGTGTATCATATTGCCTCTGTAAAGCCCTTTGAGACCTCTGTTGTGATTGAGGGCTATACAAATTGAATTGAATTGAATTGAAAGATCTGAAAATGGCAGTTTGGAGAAGGCACCCCTCAAATCTAAGAGACCTGGAGTAGTTGGCCAAAGAAAAATGGTCTAAAATTCCAGCAGAGCATGGTAAAAATCTCATTCATGGATACCGGATGTGGTTGTTCGCAATTATTTTGTCTAAAGGTTGTGCTACCAAGTATTAGTATTGTTTGTTTTGTTTTTTTTCGTTCTCTTTGTTTTTTTTATTGCAAGCAAAATAAATGAAGATATTACTGCCAAAGCATTTGAAATTGCAATCATTTTTGGGAGAAATTGAGCATTATCTGCCAGAATTGTAGGGGTTTTTCTTCTGAATGCTCTGCCTTCCCGACCCTGTGCATCCGTTTTTGCCGCACGTGCTGTTCCGGTTTGCTTGTGAAATCACCGGCTCTGATTGGCTTCCCACGACACATGACTCTAACCCTCAGCCAATCACAATCACTTCCATCGCATCTCTCGAGGGGCTGCATTCAGGTAGCTCGTTTCCCGAATTCACGTCACCTTCAAAGCGTCTGCCGTCCTCAAGATGGAAGCAGAATTATTGCTGGCTGACAGTGGGAGGTGGGAACGAGGCTAGCATCAGGTGTAGCAAACACAGAAATGTTACCAAACTTTGGAAAGCATTGTCTAATTGAATGAGCAGGGACAAACAGCTTGGAGTCAGAAGTACGTGCGCTATTCTCGAACCTGAACGCACCCAAAGTCTTGGATGACAAATCAACAGAGCAGAGAGTCGACTCGACACGGCTGGTAGTTTCTTCAATTTATTCAGAGTACGTAACACACCGCTTTTGACTGTCAGTAACGGTAACGGCGGAAAAAGTAATTAGTTAGATTACCCGTTACTGAAAAAATGATGCCGTTACGTAACGGCGTTATTTATAACGGCGTTACTCCCAACACTGCGAACCGACCACCACGTACCGAAACGGTTCAATACTATTACATGTCCCGTTACACCCTTAGAACATACGCATTTGATTTCAGGGGAGGAAGTCTCACAGCCAAACTAAAAACAATAGAACATGCAAGCAATAATAGATGGATAGGAAATAAAAATTGCCTCCACCTGATGAATACTAGATCCCAAGTGGGCTGAATTTTGGCCGGTCCATTCTTTATAATGTCAGCACTGATCAATCATTCATAGCAACCTTTATTTCAAATTTGAAACAAGCTTCACCTGAGGCCAGGTGGAAAATGTACACTCTGCTCACACTGCGGGGATTTATGGAGTTAGCCCATTATAGACCTAAAAGTTTCTCAGACTTCAGTAACTCTTTTCTTCTTCCCCCTGCATAAATCTAGGGATAAATCTGGGCTGAAAACATCAGAGGAGATTTTTTTTTTTTTTTCAATTTCATCACCACCCCTGACTGACAAGTATCATTATGGATAAAATTATCTTGGTAATTATCCCGCACGGAAAGATTTATATCTCTTTGTGAGGGCTGAAAGGAAAGAAACGGGATATTGAGCGACGGTTCCATGCAACTCTGCAAAGGGGAGAGGGAGTGCTTTGTTAAAATAGCGCCATAATGAGGCGCTGCGGCCCCTCCCGCTGCGCGAGATCCTTGCCTGGCTGGATCACCCACAGTGCATTGCTTTTAGTCTGCCAAACTCGGTTGAGGTAACGAGCAAGGCAAAAACCCTTCCGCAATTAGGTAATTGCTCAGATATGCCATTTGCAGTTTCCAGAAAAAAAAAAAATCGGGGGCAAAAGTCTTTACATACAGCGGATATTAAAAGTCTGCGCACTCCTGAAGAAGATATCATTTCCAAACTTTTGTCCTCCTCTAATGGAATATTGTTAAAAGTGTCTGAGTAGAGTAGTTGTGAAACTGCAGTACTGGTAGGACAACTGTTTTGCGAAATTTCCAGGTTCGCGGTGAATCAGTAACAGGCACACTTTTGCTCAATAGACAATGTTTATTGATTAGAAAATGCAGAATAAATGAGATTTATTGATTACAATCCCACAAGAGCAAGCAAACAAGTATCAACAAATGTCAACGATGACGCTAGATTTGTGTTTGTCAACCCCAGAATCCCCGCGTTACCGTTACAGCAAAACGAAATGTCCCTTAGCAATGAAAATCGCTTACCGTGACAAACGAGCGGGGAGCCAACACACTCCGGTAAGGCGGCGAAGGAACAAAGCCAGGCAATACGTACGTGACCAGCTGGCGGACTTCCTTCGCCGCCTTACCGGAGCGTTGGCCCCCGCTCATTTGTCACGGTAAGCGATTTTCATTGCTAAGGGACATTTGGTTTTGCTGTAGCGGTAACGCGGGGATTCTGGGGTTGACACACTCAAATCTAGCGTCATCGTTGACATTTGTTATGCTTGTTTTTGACACCTGTTTGCTTGCTCTTGTGGGATTGTAATCAATAAATCTCATTTATTCTGCATTTTCTAATCAATAAAAATCGTCTATTGAGCAAAAGTGTGCTGGTTGCGGACTCACCGCGAACCTGGAAATTTCGGAAAACATTAGTGGCGTTACGGACAGGATCACCTGGCTTTGTTCCTTTGCCGCCTAACCGGAGCGTTGGCTCCCGCTCATTTGTCACAGTAAGCGATTTTCATTGCCAAGGAACACCTGGTTGTGCTGTAACGGAGCGCGGGGATTCTGGGATTGACAAACTCAAATGTAGCGTCATCGTTACCCTTGTTATTCTTGTTTTTGATGCTTGTTGCTTGCTCTTGTGGGATTGTAATCATTAATCTCATTTATTCTGCATTTTCTATCCAATCAACATTGTCTATTGAGCAAAAGTGTGCCTGTTACTGATTCACCGCGAACCTGGAAATTTCGGAAAACAACAACCCATCTGCGTTCAATATTATTCAAGTCATTTTGCTTAGTCACTAAATCTGCTTATTTCCACCAAAAATATAAAGCCAGAATTAAGGGGCTTCTGACTCAACAAGACATGGAAAAACGTATGCATGCATTCATTTTCAGCAGATTGGACTACTGCAACGATATATTTACAGGTCTTGATAAAAAATCAGTCAGGAAGCTGCAGCTAGTACAGAATGCTGCAGCCAGAGTCCTCACAAATACAAGGAAACTGGACCACATTACACCGGTTTTGAAATCGTTACACTGGCTTCCAGTGAGTCAAAGGATAGACTATAAAATACTACAAAACACTTAATGGCCTCGGACCAAAATACATGCTTGATTTGTTAGATTCCTATGAAACATCTAGACCCCTAAGGTCGTCTGGAACCGGTCTCCTCTATGTTCCAAGAGCAAGAACCAAGCAGGGTGAGGCAGCATTTAGTTTTTATGCTCCTCACCTCTGGAACAAGTTACCTGAAGGTCTAAAGTATGCTCAAACTGTTAGCTCCTTTAAATTACGTCTGAAAACGCTTTTGTTTAACACTGCATATCCATAACTGTCTATATATGTCAGTCTATTTGCTTTCTATTACTCTTGTGCTTATCTCCATTGCTAATTTCAATTATTAGCAGTAGTAGTAGTAGTAGTATTTGGTTTATTGTTTTATTTTTTTATTCTATTCATGATTAAATGCGATTTTTATGTATAATTTTTAGGGCTGTCAAACGATTTAAAATTTTAATCAAGTTAATTACAGCTTAAAAATTAATTAATTTAATTAATCGCAATTCAAACCATCTGTAAAATATGCCATATTTTTCTGTAAATTATGGTTGGAATGGAAAGATAAGACACAGGATGGATATGGCGGAAAACACAGACAAGGCTGAAAAAGCAATTTCTGCTCTCGCACCCCTCTTTAAAATAAACTGCTGTATTTTAAGTCAAAAGAACTGTTGTGTCTGATAGAACAATATGTGTATATGCTGCCGTAGCAGATTCATGGCGCATTAAGTCCTCAAACTATTTTTAATTTGTCCCTTTTACCCTGAAAACACCAGACGTCGCGCAACTGCTTATGTTTCAACCCAGCCATAAAAAGGTAAGTAATCGTATTGATTATTCGAAATGCCTAATTTTTAGCTGACAATCATTAATTGACGTCTAATATTTAGTTTAAAAATAAAAAAACGACTTTAAAATGTTTTAGTTTCAAACAAATTACGTCACAATGAAAAAATTGGTGTCTGTAAAAAAGTCACGGATATCTACCTCATAACTATCACTTAATTGTTAATTTTTGCAATTTTTTAATTAATAACTTAATTGTTTTTCGTTCCTGTCGTATTTTCCCCGATATTTTAGATGATAAATAATCGATCCAAACAAAGAAAAATTGAAGAAGAAAAAAAAGAACGTTTAAAAGGGTGAATATATGAAAATGAAAATCTCGATTACTCCTTGACGTCTGTGATTTCTGCATCACGACCCTTTCTATATTACCCTATTTCACCCATTATATCCCGAAAAAAATCCAGCTGTGGCCATTCATATCTGTGTCTTGACACTTTATGATACATGCTATAAGGAGTTTTTGGATCGAAACAAGGTAAGTACATAATTTTTTTTTTTTTAAATGCCCTCCTGTTGAAAAATTTTCTTCCCCCAGAAAATTGACAGTTTAAGCTTTCCAATAATGTATCACACATGCAAATCAGACAGCTTTGAAATTTGGACAAATTGGGGGTCTCAGAGCGGAACTTCAAGTCACCTAAGTGTTTTCCGCCATATATACATTCAACATACGGTACATAAGTACTGTATTTGTTTATTATAACAATAAATCAACAAGATGGCATTAACATTAACATTCTGTTAAAGCGATCCATGGATAGAAAGACTTGTAGTTCTTACAAGATAAATGTTAGTACAAGTTATAGAAATTTTATATTAAAACCCATCTCAATGTTTTCGTTTTAATAAAATTTGCAAAATTTTCAATCAAAAAATAAACTACTAGCCCGCAATTGTTGATGTCAATAATTAGGTGGGTGCTGTTGAAGCCCATAAAATCAGTCGCATCCAAGCGCCAGCAGAGGGCAACAAAACTCCCAAAAAACACAAGTAACAGGTGGACATTGCACTTTGCTGTCATTTTAATCTGTTTGAGTGGGGCATGTGCGTTAATTCCGTCAAATATTTTAACGTGATTGATTTAAAAAATTAATTACCACCCGTAAACACGATAATTTTGACAGCCCTAATAAATTTATTTCCTATTCCGATTGTCTGTGTTTTTACGTTCTATTGATTTTAGTGTGATTTTTATGATCTTCATGTGATGTAAAGCACTTTGAATTGCTTTGTGTTGAATTGTGCTATATAAATAAATTTGCCTCGCCAAATTTGCCTAGTGGACAAATGGCAGCATTGTGAATGTGTTCGCTTTACTGTATTTCATTCATGTCCAGACCTTGTGGCTTTTACCACTGTTCTGTATGTTATACCAGGATTTTACAGCCAATGACAAGGTTTTTATATGCTGCCAGATGTGCTAACTAGTTTGATCACCCACCTCAACAATGGCTTGCTAAAAAGGTGAACGTAATGAGGGTTCGGGGCCACGTTCGCCAGTGAGTAAAAAAGACAAAGCCTAAAGGCCTGCGCCTAATGAGCAGCTGTGTGACTCTCATTAAGAGCCGATGCAACTGCTGATCTTTAATGAGCTTCTTCATTAAGATACATTCAGAGGGGAAAGTTGTGTAGGTTTAGTACCCCAAGCACTGGGGCACCCTACCACCGACAGGGAGAACCATTATAAATACACCCACTGACTGGATGCGTGCTATAGCACTCATCATCTGAGATTAAGATACTGTCAATCACAAATGATTGGAGCTGAAATCTATAAATGGGTGCAAATGCTGCACAGTTATTTCAAAAAGCATGCCACAACGTATTAAGACCTTTGGCAAACATCACTTTCTCATATCATGATGGAACATTCAAATTTAGCCTATACATAAACAGATGCATTGAATGGATTAGGTCAAATTAGTCGTGAATTCAAGTGGTCCTGAATCAGAACTGTGTGGTATCCCTTTATCAACACTACTTTTGACTTATTTTGATTAGTTGCATAAGCTCTGAAAGAGCCATTCACTCGCTGTCAAATCTTGGAGAAAGGAAAATTGCTCCATAATTAAGGCATTTGGAAAAGGAGCTTTTTTTTTTTAAGAAGGGGTTTGATTATAGCTACTTGAAAGGACTGTGGCGCGTAGCCTGTCAATAAAGACATTGATCGCGTTAACTATAACTGTGCCAGGCAGTGAGTGCGCATACAGTAGATGAGCTGTTGAAGTGTTAGGAGAACTGAGGCCAAGTTGCAATGATAACTTGCAGCTAAACATGGAAGATGAGCGTGATCATCAACACTACAAAATTCCCAAGACTCAAGTTACCACAAAGGGAGATGAAGGTCTCTTGTTAATCCAAAGGGACTGACGTAATTGTTACTATCAAATGCTAATAAAAAAATAGTTAATGATTTATACTGAACTAGAACACTCACTCATAAAAGCTTGGCCCCTAAATGATTAGCTCCACTGTGCCTTGATTAGATTGTACAAGTGAGTTCATGAAACAAAGATTGCTTAATTTATCTGTCCAATAAACTGAATTAAAGGACAATGGACATTTTTTCAGTTGTTGTTCAGATATTCAGAAATAATGATCAAATGCGAAATATTGAGCAATGTCCTTCACTCGGAATTCATTTAGCATTCTCAGCCCGAGGTAGTATTCGTTTTTAATATATTTTGGACTGGCTCTTGTTGTCTGCCTTGTAGCGTAAATTGCTCATGAAGACGTGCGCTGCTAATTAATTGAGAGATTAAGAGCAAAATGACAGTGCAGCACTGTGTTTCTGATTAAAAAATTAAAAAGACAGCTTTTTGTCACTGAAACATTTGAAAGCAGTCGTTATTTTCTGCCAATTTTGCTCATCTCATGAGTACGCAACCAATGGCGTACCGCACACATGCTATTTTTAGACAGAGACGTCGCATCGTAAAGCGGAAGTAAAGCCGAAGTGGGACATTATAGACCAGCCCTCGCATAGAAACAACGTAATTTGTGCCACTTTTCTCCGGTAATCTTTCAAAAACGAACATGCCGATCCCGCATTGCTTTTTTGGAACTTGTAGAAATGACTCTAGACATTACGACACATGAAGGATGTTTTCTTCATACGTTTCCAGACACCAAAAACTCGGGAGGAAAAAATGTGACGACCGAATCAACTTGCGCGGACTTTAACACCAGCTCGGTAATTCCATTCACATTTCATATGGAGTAAACATTTTGTTGGGTTGTCATGGTCTTTCAGAGGACAAAGAGGTAAGCCATTTTTATATTTTTAACTTATTTTTTAGCGTAACGTTGTGCCGTACTGCTTCTGCCTGACAATGAATGACCTGAAAAGAATTACAATGGTATCTGATTGCCACTGTTACCGTATGTTATATAGTTATAAAAAAAAAAAAAAAATTTTAAACTTTACTAAGGGGGAAGTGTAAATAAATTGTAGAATTAAGAGGTGTTATCAATGAAAAACTTGGGTTTGTTGGCTGTCACTTAGTAGCATTTGCGATCGCTACACAAAGCTAACTAAATTACCCCCAAGAACGGTAAGAGACGTAGGACAACCAGAGGATATATAAGAAAGACAGGGCTGATGGTAAAGGATAGCTTGTTGAAACAGGAGAATGTCATTGTCAGTGGCGTCGATAAAAAAGCTAAGGCTATGCTTAGGTCGGCTCGTTTTTTTCCGTCTTTTTCAGCCTTCGACACTCAAGTCATCTCTTTAACTGAACATTGTTATGTTCTTCCACATCTTTGCCAGTGAATTTGGCACCAGGCACATCATTGGTAGGTTTAGCTCTGTAAACATCTCCTTCGTACACGATTTCCATTCATTTCCTATTAGGGACAAACGGTGGCTTGTCCCTACTTAGCAACAGTAGCTAATGTCATGAATATTAATGAACGGAAGTGACGTGTTGCTTGCGGTACGCCATTACTGTTACAGTTTATTGGCTTACGCCATGATTTGATTTCTCTATTTTGAGGTTGAGGTAAAAATGACAAAAACACAAAATCATCAGTACATTCTTATCAGAGCATTTCTCCCGTTTTGCTGCTAATCTGATTTCTTATTTTCTCGCTGCCCTTGGGCCACCAACGTGTGAACAGGGTCAAATGAAACCCAATTGGACAAGTTAATCACACGATATTTATGGTTTAACCCACAGGTTGCAGGGAAAACGCTTGCACTTATCAATTCGATCAGTCGGGGTCACCTTCCAAATCCTGATTATATGCCACCAAATTTATTGCCCGCCCCCGACGCGCATTGCGGTGGCGGAATTCGGCTTTCATTGATTGGCGGCCGCGTGTGACAGTCCTGAAAGTAATGCGGACACCGGTTGTGATCAATAAAAAAATGTATGTGCCTAGAACCTAGGAGGCATTCTGTAATGAAATCAATAACTTTGCTTGGCTTCTGGCATTAAGATCATTGGCCAGGCTGTTATTTAGTCATTGTTGTCCTACACCAGCGGCATAACCTGGCGACCATGAGAAATCAATGGGAACACAGCGCAGCTCGCATCCCAATTACTGGCAGGGCTGGCAAGGAATCAATGCAGCTTTTAGCCATTACCACTCCTTGTGGGAAATCACGGGACATTAGTTTTCACGGGGAATCTGCCGCACAAAAGGAAGGACGCGTTGGAGTCGTTTCAAAGCGCTGGATAACTAAGAAATACAGAAAGAACAACGAATATTTTCCTGCCAAAGAAATCCAAGCCGAAAAAAAACCCTGCGTGAAACCTTAGTTATTTGTTTTGTTTCAATGAATTGTTAGAAAACTTCACAAATGATGCCATCACCAGAAATGTTGTTTTAAAGGTACTCGAATTAAATTCTTCTCTCTTTCAAACAGTGGGTGGTCTACAAAACGACTGCTTCTGCTGTTTTTGTTCCACCCTAGTTGATGGGGGTTTACAGAATCTTGTATAATGCTAGCATGAATGATAAGCTAGGGTGACCATATTTTGATTTCCAAAAAAGAGGACACTCAGCCCGGGCTCAAGATACTTCAATTTTACTAGGAAGTTCACTCAAAGATGCCTGTATCACAAATATATTTAAAGTGTGCCCCCTCACTCTGGATGGAAAAATGCAGTTTGAAAAAAACAAATAAATAGTGACTAATGTATATATATATATATATATATATATATATATATATACACACACAGGGGTGCACATAAGTGGTCCGCATGCGCGCATGCGTACTGGACGTAGACAAACACGCTGGCCCTCAACGGCTTCCATACGCTTTTGCGTACAGATGGCTGACCGCTGTATTTGCGGCGGACACGAGAAAATAACTTCTCAAAATGTCGAAGAGGCAGGCCACACTGAGTAATTACTTCCGTGTTCCCCCACCCCCATCAAAAGACAGACAGACGACAGAGACGTCACCGGAGCTACCGAAAAAAAGGACTTTTGCTGAAAAGTGGCCACAGGAGGTACCATGGCTAGAAGCAAACGATGCTCGCACGGAAATGCGGTACAAAATGTGCCGTGAGAATCCCAATGTCGCCGATAAGATAAGCGTATTTTATGTAGGGTCAAAGAATTTCAGCCATCCAAACTTTGAAAAGCACGAAAAAAACAGAGCATGTGGCAATTAAGCAAACTATCTATGTCAAACAGGACCCCACTCGCCCTATGGACAAGTGGCGGAATAAAGGTAATGAACAGCGACATGCACTGACAAACGTGTTTTTGCTCGCATTTTACAAAGCTAAACATGCACGTTCAATGAGGTCTTATGAGGAGGAAATCCCACTTTTAAAAAGGCTTGGCGTTAATGTGGGAGCCGCATAATGCCCTTTATTTTGAATTGGTGCTTTTTATTTCTTTACATTTCACTTCAAAGTAATGGCAATTTTGTTGTGCCAGTTGATGTTAATCAAGCATTAATTGTTAATATAATTAATTAAAGTTAATTGGCTCTAAGTAAAGCTTGTCATAAATTTATCGCATCAGGCGGGTCGGCTCTCAAGCTCAATGAGGACCAGGTCACATCTCTGAGAACCTGGGCAAAAAAAATTATGTGCACCCCTGTATTTTATATATGTATATATGTATATATATATATATATATATATATATATATATATATATATATATATATATATCAGGGCTGTCAAAATTATCGTGTTAACGGGCAGTAATTAATTTTTTAAATTAATCACGTTAAAATATTTGACGCAATTAACGCACATGCCCCGCTCAAACAAATTAAAATGACAGCAGTGTAATGTCCGCTTGTTACTTGTTTTCTGTTGTTTGGCACCCTCTGCTGGTGCTTGGGGCCAAATGATTTTATGGGTTTGGGGAGTGAGCATGGTGTAATTGTTGACATCAACAATGGCATGTGAGCTAGTTTATTTTTTTATTAAAAATGTTACAAATTGTAATAAAACGAAAACATTAAGATGGGTTTTAATATGAAATTTCTATAACTTGCTCTAACATTTATCTTTTAAGAACTGCAAGTCTATCCATGGATCGCTTTAACAGAGTGTTAATAATGTTAATACTATCTTGTTGATTTATTGTTATAATAAACAAATACAATACTTATGTACCGTATGTTGAATGTCCTGTATATATCCGTCTTGTGTCTTCTTTTCATTCCAACAATAATTTACAGAAAAATATGGCGATTAATTACGATTAATTAATTTTTAAGCTGTAATTAACTCGATTAAAATTTTCAATCGTTTGACAGCCCTCATTTATAAATAATGCAGACCCATGGAAATGTAGTCCAGTCAATACACATACACACAGTAGGTTATGTGCCAAGTAAACATTTTTATAAATTACTCTCACGACAATTGTCCTTGACAAATTGTTATTCCCATTCAATTGATATTCTCATTCAATGTCCTAGATTGCACACAAACAATAACCGAAATAAAATGACAAACTATTCGACCAGCATATTTCCAAACGTAGCAGTTCAAAACTACGTTTCCCATAATGCCTAGCGTGGTTTAGCTTACTGATAGCTAGCCGAGGCAAAAATCCAACTTTGCTGTAAAAGTTTACAATCATCAGCAGCGCAACGATGTAACACCAAACGGGATTTTACAGTCAAAGCTCCGACAGAAGTCAACAGTTGCCATTATATACGTATTTATCGTTTAAAAAAAATTAACAACTGGGCAGGCGTTGTGGCCAAATTGTCAACCCAGTAGATGGCGGTAATGCCTCATTATAGGGGTAAACTGCCAACAAAAACAAGAAGAACTACTTCTTCCCACCCTACTACTAGGAGCCATGTCATCGTAGGCGCTGCCACCCAGTGGCCGGAGGGATTCTCTTCATATTGGTCCTGTGAAAAATCATAAATTTTTTTATGAATTTATAAAACCCGCCCGGACGACGAGGATACTACGTGAAAGTAGGACTTGTCCGGGCAAAAGAGGATGTTTGCTCACCCTATGATAAGCACTCAAAAATGGGCGAGGCAATGGGCACGAATCTGTTTTGCGCAAACACGAGCCCCCTCTGTTCAAAGCAAAGAGCACAGGGAGAACGTCAGGCAGCAGATAACGAACAATGATGGCTTGCGAGTCACCTGTTATTAGTCTCAGGCTTCCACATGTATCAGCATGTCAGAATTGTGGAAAACACGCCTTGGGCCATATAGACAAACTAACAACATTCTGTTTCTGTTTGGCAGTTGATGCTCGCTCGCACCGTCAGTCGACGATTCCCCTCCCAAACTGGCACGCGTGCCCAACAAAGTGACTGTGCCGGGCTTGCCGGTCTGTGACTGGCAGGTGTTTTGCACGCTCTTTTCAAAGCGTCTCACGCTGGCAAGGCACGGCTCTTTGTTCAAGCGCGGAGTGTTTCAAGCACCTGGCTCCCAAACACTGCGACATGATGCTCGCTTGATTAAAGCGAAATGACAAGAGGTTGAGACAAAAGTGATTGTGACTAGCGCGCAGCTCGGGTTTAGCCGCAGTCTGTAGAACGCGTGTTGACTGAGGTTTGATGGAAGGTAAGATGAAGAAGCGAGCACTAAACGCAGACGTTGGAATCACCGGGGAAAAAATAGCACATTAGATTTCCTGACACTTAACAAGTTGGTTTAGGATTTAGGAGCACAATTGTATCAATTTTGGAGCAGTTTACATGGCGGCTCTGCCACACAAAGACGCAATGACTGAGTAGTGGTCTCGCCTCGCGTGCATATGGTGTCGGCGAAGACGAAAAATTCTGAATCCTGCCTCCAAAGTGGAAGAATCGGATTGTGGGGGACTGAGGGGGGCTTCCTCGGCATGCATATCAAAGGCTCCCGCGGCGCGAGACCGCACCGTTAACGTCAGAACTCGTACACGTCACATTGGGCGTGCGCAGCGGTGCTACTAAACATTAAAAACAGCAAATATGGCGTGATGTCGGCTTTAATTTACTGTTTTAATAATATTTTTAAATTAAATATGTTAAATGCTTCAATTTTTGTGCCTTTTTGAACAAAAAAAAAATACCATTGCTTCGAGTGGGTGGGCATATTTTTTTCCCGGGCTGAGGGAGCTTGGTGGGGTCAAAGTGCATCAATCTCTGTCGCCCTGTAAATTTGCACTGCCCCCAAGGGCCTGGCATGAATATTACATCGTTTTCATGCGGAATTGCGACACTGTTCAAATGGAGACGCAAATGCAAATTTGAAATATTTCGTATTCTCGGAGAGTCACCATGTAAACAGCCCCTTAAACACATGGGGAAAGCTGCAATTCAGTTTTACATAGTTTCACCCTGTTAAACATTTGAATAACCGTATTGCAGTCAAATAAAAGTATTGCATCTATAGCGCCCGAAGGCAGACTCAAACATTCAATAGTTCAAAGTTGAAATAGTTGCACACTTTCATAGCAATTAAATAATAACTAGAGCTCAGAATTTTGGGTAACTGGACCAAAAGGTATCGGACATCTGCCAAGTCGAATGAGTAGGAAGGTGTTTTGGGCCTGTTATCTGGTTCTCGTGGTATTTTCACGGATTGTACGCACAAGCGGAGTTTCAGGGGGGGCCAGGCTCCCCTAGGTGGCTGAAGAGTGTCATTGCATGTAATTGAATTTCCTATATACCGCAATTTTCTGAATATAACGCGCACTTTTTTTTACCAAAATTAACTTGTAAAATCATGGGTGCGCATTATACACGGGTACATGGATGGAGACAGAAATATATTATATATTATATATATATATATATATATATTTATATATATAACCGATTTTTTTTATTGACACGGCCATGTTGTGTTGAAGAAAATGTATGCGGCGATCCGTTGCCGACCATTACGGTACGTGACGTCACCATTTTGTTTCGGTAATACTTCACTCTGATTGGATGAATGATTTCGTCTGTTAAATTCAGCTTTTTTCACTCTTCATAAAGCACAGAATTTAGTTTCTTGAACTCATTTGAGTCAACGTTTATTGCAACTCAGACCATAACAAACGTAACACAACACAGACTTCCTGTGTCCGTCAACTATATCTGTCCCTCGGGAAACTCAAACCCAAATAACAATAGTTCCTCTTGTTACAGTCTACAGCGATGCGCTCTTTCCGATTTCCGACTTCAGTCCTCACTTTTATTTTACCGTATCAATCCATGGAAGAAACATTTCTTCATCATGATGAAACGAGTAAGTTATACAGCAGCCTTTAAAAGAAAAGTCACGTCTTTCACGTTTTGTTTTCTCCTAGATTCTGGTAAATTGGAGAAGTTGTAAAATCATATTATTACCGTAAATATTGTCAGTTTATGGTAATGTTTTGAACTACCAATGTGCTATGCTTGTGCTGTGTTTCACCAGTCAGTAAAATGACATTTCTGTATCTGTACACGAGCTCTGTTTTCTTGTATTCTTCTATTTATTGTTGCTAAAATTAGGGTGCGCGTTATACACGGGTGCACCTTATATTCAGAAAATTACGGTATATAAAAGTTGTAAAACAAGAAAACAAACAACAAAAAATGAATGAAATGAACAAAAAAAGATATTTTATAGTGGGTCAAAATTATTTTTCGAAGAGATCAGGTGATTAGCACCTTAGATGGTCATTTGCTTTGCATATTATTTTCACCAAAAATTCAGTCTTTGATTGAATTTTTTTTTTTTTTTTTTTTTTCAAGCAGCTTTGAATGATTTATACACAAATGTCCTACCCATAACATGGCCCAAACACAAAAAGGATTGCTAAAATCAAAGACAACCTTTTTTTAAATGAAAAATTAAGTGTTCAAATGCAAATTTTTGAGTCTCAAATATTTTTTCGCATTCAAAAACTTTTTTTTTAATGATTGAAATTCTTTTTTTGATTGAATTTTGTTTTGAAAATATATATTTTTTGAATGATGCAACTTAATTTTTGATTGAATAATAAAGACACAAATGTCCTAGCCAAAATGTGGCACAAACACAAAAAGGATTGCTAAAATCAAAGACAACTTTTTTTAAATGAAAAATTAAGTGTTCAAATGCAAATTTTTGAGTTTCAAATATTTTTTCGCAATCAAAAACTTTTTTTTTAATGATTGAAATTCTTTTTTTGATTGAATTTAATTTTGTTTTGAAAATATATTTTTTTTGTATGAAGCAACCTAATTTTTAATTGAATAATAAAGACACAAATGTCCTAGCCAAAATGTGGCCCAAACACAAAAAGGATAGCTAAAATCAAATAACTTTTTTTAATGAAAAATTAAGTGTTCAAATGCAAATTTTTGAGTGTCTAATATTTTTTCGCATTCAAAAACTTTTTTTTCTATGACTGAAATTTTTTTGATTGAAGTTAATTTTCTTTTGAAAATATATATATTTTTTTGTATGAAGCAACTTAATTTTTGATTGAATAATAAAGACACAAATGTCCTAGCCAAAATCTGGCCCAAACACAAAATTACATTACTTTAATGAAAAAAGTTGCCTCAATCAAAACAAAACAAAAAAACATAAATTATTTTGAGTTTCAATTTTATTTTTGCATTCAAACACATTTTTTTGATTGAAGTGATTTTTTTTCCCATTGAAAATATATATTTTGATTACGGCAACTTTATTTTTTTGATCGAATAATGAAGACACAAATCTACCTCCATATGGCTCCGCCAGGGGATACAATTTTTGACTAAGGTAACTACATTGGCCCGACACCGGCGGGCGTACCATATTGTAAGTTAATTTTATTGCTGACATTACGTTTTAGGGTCATCAACATGTTGTGCCCACCCTGCCCCAAGAGTCAAACTCCGCCTATGGTTGTACTGCCGCGACTCTCTCCCCTTTTTATGAATCTCTTTGCAAGTTGCTGGTTGATTATCTGCCTCGCATTTGCCTTTAAAAAAAAATTTTTTTTTTTAATCTTAGCTCCACCCACACAATGACTGGGTTATGGGTCGATCTGTTTATGTAACACATTCCAGTCTTGACTTGCTGCAAGTGACACTGCACACGCAGGTAGGCTGATGACCAAACTATTACGGCACATATTTACTTTACTCGACACTAATAATCATCTTTGTATCAACGCTTAAGCAGCCGCAATGTTGGACTTAATGCAAGATGAGGTGTTCAGGGCTTTCAGCACCTACGCGCTTGTTGTTATCTTGAAGACAATGATAATGGCGCCGTTGACTGCGTTTTATCGCTTCAAGCGAGGGGTACGTCAACATGAGTCAGTAACTTCTTCAACAACTAATAAAACATGACTTTAGTGTCAATTTCTGTCTTAGTCCTTTGCCAATGAGGAGGATGTGGCCTTTAAGTCTGCGGAGGAAAGAAAGAAGCTACTGAGACCCAACCCAGATGTTGAGCGAGTTCGTAGGCGAGTGAAAATTCTGCTGAGATGACATCATTCATAGTACATGTCTTGTCTGTGTCTCATTAAGAAAGACTATTTTGAAACCCACGTACATTTTGCTTCCCAGATGTCACCTGAATGACTTGGAGAATGTTGTTCCCTTCGTGCTGGTGGGCTTGTTCTACGCCCTGAGTGGACCACAACTCTCGACCGCCTTGCTTCACTTCCGCATCTTTGCCGGTTGTCGCATCTTTCACACCATCTCCTACATTGGGGCTTTCCCTCAACCGTGCAGAGCACTGTCCTTCTTTGCAGGCGTTGGAGCTACAGTATCCATGGCCTACCATGTTCTCAGTAAAGTTTTTGTTCTCTGAAGATGAACACCACATAACTAATTTGCAAATAAACATTTTTCATGAGACCATTTTAATGACTATTTGCTGGTAGGCAAGTACTGAATCAGAAGTGCCAGGAGGCGTTCTTAATTATTCAATAGTTTAAAATTTGAGTTTTCATGGTAATAATGTAACTATGAATAAAAATCTCACGAAACCTTGAAAAACAGAAACGTTACTCTATTAAGATCTAGCAACCCGTCCTCTTTGCAGCAACTTAACCCAACTCTTCAAAAGGGATACCAAGGTGTTTCCTGGATCTCCTCAGGCCCATAACACTTCACTAAGATGTCCAGGGGTCATCCTACCCATATGCCTCAAATGTTGAACCCTTTCTGAACGACATTTTTCCAACCGGAACGTTAGAGTCACTTTTGGGGAGCTTGGAAGGTAAACCTACAGCAGGGGAAAGAGTTGATGCGGTAATGATTAGTATTTGAGTGGGAGGCAATGGGAAACTTTAATGTTGCACTGATACCTGGCCGTGCAGTATCGGCCGATACCGATACCATTCCAGGGAAACAGGAAAAAGACTAATACAAAGTGAATCCAGTAAAAAATTTTATTGCATACCTGGTATGCGTGACAATTAGGGCTGCAGCTATCGATATTTTAGTAGTCGATTAATCGATGAAGTACTTAGTTCGAATAATCGAGTAATTGGATAAGGAACATAAAAATATAAAAATACCTGAGCTGAGCCTCAAACAGTCAAAAAAAAAAAAAAAAAAAAAAAAAAGGAACGAGGATCTATGCACAACATAAGAACAATTCGCTAAAGTCCGCTAGCTTAAATGCTTTAAGACTTTTTTTTTTTTTTTTACAATGCTCTTAACAAATGATCCAGACATATATTCCCACAAAAAAAAAACAAAAAACGGCCAAATATACCTATGAACTAAATTACGAATGCTTTGAAAAAAACATTAGCTCAAACAAAAACTTAGCTTATGTTGGTCTTAACAGGGAGCAGCTGGATTCAGCCACATGAAATGAAGCAGACCAGAGGGCAGTGTATCGACCTAAATCAATAAAACTAAATGCACACACTTTCAAAACAAACCATTACAACCCCACTTTAAACGAATACTCGAAGCCGCAAAATTTAATTTGAATTTTTTTTTTCTAATCGAATACTCGAGTTAATCGATTAATCGTTGAAGCACTAGTGACAATAGTTAAATAAACCTTTAGCTCCCAAAGGCTAAAACATGCATAATACAAGCCCAACAGTAAGAAAGTAAAAATACCAATTAATCAACTGAAAAAACTAACTTTTTGGCTCTCAAAGGCCAAACAGTGCAACTTTTATGAAATTATAAGTGATAATAATTGACCGTAGCATCCCGTCTCTCTATTAGCCACCCTCTTTGTGCACCAGCAGAAATATATACTTAACCACTTAGCTTAGCTTACTTTTACAGCACTTTTGAATACGCTTGCCTTCTGTCCTTTGAAATAGGGAATTGTTCAGAATTGGGAATTAAAAGTTGCGTAATATAATTAATCAGGGAATAGTATCATTTCTCATACTTACTGTAGGACTGCACTACTCTAACACACCTCATATAAAATAAATAGCACACCATAGTTTAAAGAAGCAGAAGATACACAACGCCATCTTATCACAGAAGCCCAACGTGTTGGTCACGAGCAAGGTTGACGCACAAACTCTGGCAATCAGTTCTCCCGACAACGAACAAGGACAAAGACCAGTGCGCTTTGTCCTAAAACAAGTAGCGCCAGCCCGGATAACAAAGTTGATAGCGGGCGCCTGGGATGTCAAGACCAGCGTCGGTCGCTGTGGCAACCACGTCCCAGCCGCGCACGAACCTAAACCGCCCAAAACCGGCCACAGAGGGAAAGTCCCAAAAGCAACGCCCGGACACACCTTCGGCCCGGCCTACTCCACCACGGACTTAAAAAACACTGGACACTGAGATAACACAGATTTGCTGCTCGGAAACATTTTCTATGTAGCCTTGTTTTGGACCAAGAATCGTCCCTCCATCGTCTGTTTTTGCCTTGTTTTTTGACCATTGTCGACGGATAAATTTTCAACCTGCTTTCGGTGAGTCTTCTTCAAACTTTTGGAACATGGATTGAGTAAAAGGGGTAACACAGGAACGCACGGAGTTTTGCTTCCTCCCGGTTTGGCTCGCGGGGCGGTAAACAGCGGAGCACCTTTTCCGTTCGGCTGCCGCCGTTTCCGTGAAGCTTTGGCCGGGGGGACTAAATTCCAACAGACGGTAGGGCTTCAACTCATCAGCCAACCAAACGTTCGATTGGGGGGTGGACCGGCACATTCAACAAGTGAAAAGGGATAAATGTAAGTTTGAACAGAGGACAAGGTTGCTTAAAAGTTGGTGGGGACAATTTGAGCATCCTTAAAAGTTGGTAGTTTTTTGTCCCAATTGTCCCTATGCAAACTCTGGTTTAGAATTACCACTAAATTTTCAACCTTATTTTGCTAACTGCCTCAGTTTCGTGAATACAAAGTTGGAAGTGGGCCTCTTCTAACCAACATGTAAACTGCTTATATTAAAAATCAAGCTGTCTTGATCACTAACATCCATGTTTACACAGTTTCTTTGAACAGAACGTAAGTCAATAACCCCGGGCAAAGAGCCACATGCTGCCAAAGACAAAGGCGCTTTTATCTGATCATGCCGCAACATCGGTTTACCTACGAGTTGATGTCACAGAGTTGGAGAAACTCCCAGTTCATGCAAGGCTCTTACAACTCTGCAATTCCGTAAATAGCTTGCTTTGGTTCAACTAGGGTAAGCAAGAGATATATAATAGATACACTAATTGACTTCAAGCAGTTGAATCTTATGTAATGTTCTTAAGTACTTTGATCACAGACTGCAAAGGGACATGTTTGGGCGCCTCCCGGTGCATTCCTCAACTGGATGAAGGCTTTCAGGCAACCACTTCTATCTGATCTTTGGACAGGTCTTTGCTATTCATGCATGCACGAGGAAATAAAAAACAAACCTTATATTTAAATTTGTTTTAATACTCGTATTTTGGTTTTACCTGTTTGGCAACAACATGTCGAACTATTCATTCATGATACAAGGTATCTGTAGTTCAAACAGTCCCAGCACGATTTTGCATTTTTTTTTTTTTTTTTAACTAAATAACTAAAACGTGTTTCTCCCTTTTCATAGTGTAAGAAATGCACATTTACCACTGGTGATTGGTATTTACCACTCTGACCTGAAAGTAAATTACACTTTACAACCGCAGGGGGAGCCTGAGAGCAATCGATTGTCATTTAATGCTACTTATAAAACCGAAGTCAGTCGGGCGAATATTACCACATTGGTAGAAATAGGATTTGTATGACTTTTTTTTTTTTTACTCTAGCATGCAAACAAATCTTATATTCAATATTAATTGTGTTCATTAAGAGATTAGAATGATGTATTTATAATATTATATATAACAATGGTCCTAGAACTGACTTGGAGGTGGGTGGTCACTTGCCTCACGTGGTACACATTACTCATCCTCTAGACTGATGAACCACCAAGACACTCATTAAGTTGAATGAACTATTTTTACAGATCACTATTCATTTTTAGGTTGTGACTGGAGTAGACCCATCTCATGACGAGCTATGAAAAACCTTGACCCAGCGTCAAGTTTTAAAGCTAGTCATAAAATTAAAATGTTTAATATTTGACGGCTTTGCTATAGTTAATTTTCCTATCAAGAATATCTCCTGATCCCTAAATAATAAATAAGTCTTGGTTTGATATATGTGGGCCCGAAAGTAAATGTGCTTTTGTTTTATCAGGATGACCTTGGCAGGAAAACATTTCAAGTATCATCTGTCATAGTGGAGCAGGTGACAAAGAAACATTAGAATATGAATACATAAAGTTGGTAAACATGTAATATTTCAGTAGGACCTGAAATTTGACCTACATGTTATTTGATATCATAAAAAAGGAATTTGAGCAAAAACTTCGGATAAATAATGTCTAATGTTAAACTTACTGTAAGTGATCATATAAAAATATATACCTACAGTGGTATGAAAAAGTATTTGAACCTTTTGGAATTTCTCATATTTCTGCATCAAATATGATCAGATCTTTGTCAAAATCACACAGATGAAAAAAAACTGTCTGCTTTAACTAAAACCACCCAAATATTAATAGGTTTTCATATTTTAATGATGATAGTGTGCAAACAATGACAGAAGGTGGAAAAATTCCCCCTTTGGCAGCAATAACTTCAACCAGACGCTTCCTGTAGCTGCAGATCAGTCTGGCACCGGGGTGCCCAAGTCCAGTCCTCGAGAGCCCCCTTTCCAGCTTGTTTTCCATTTTTCCCTCCTCCAACACACTTGACTCAAATAATCAGGATCATTATAAGGCTCCTGCAAAGCTTGCTGATGAGCTTATCATTTGATTCAGGTGTGTTCATGGAGGGAAACATGGAAAACAAGCTGGATAGGGGCTCTCGAGGACCGGACTTGGGCACCCCTGGTCTGGCACATCCATCAGGACTAATCTTGGCCCCATTTTTCTCTACAAAACTGCTGTAGTTCAGTCAGATTCCTGTGATGTCTGGCAATGAATCGCTGTCTGTAGGTCATGCCATAACACCTCAATAGGGTTCAAGTCTGGACTTTGACTTGGCCACTACATAACGTGTATTTTGTTTTTCTGAAACCATTCTGAAGTTGATGTACTTCTGTGTTTTGCATCATTGTCTTGTCACAGCATTCATCCTCTTTTTAACTTCAACTGTCTGACAGACCCCCTACAAAACATCCTGATAAACGTTTGAAATCATTCTTCCATTAATGATTGCAAGTTGTCCAGGCCCTGAGGCAGCAAAACAGCAGCCCCAAATCATAATGTTCCCTCTACCATGCGTCACGGTGGGAATGATGTGCTGCTGTTGGTGAGAAGTTCCATTTTTCCTCGACATGACGTTGTGTGTTACTCCCAAACAATTCAACTTCGGTTTCATCAGTTCACAAAATATTTTGCTAAAATTTCTGTGGAGTGTCCAAGTGCCTTTTTGCGACCACTAAACGAGCAACAATGTTTATTTTTCGACAGCAGTGGCTTCCTCCATGGAGTCCTCCCATGAACACCAGTCTTGGCCATAGTTTTACTTATAGTTGATATAGTTGCACAGAGATATTGGACGGTGCCAGCGATTTCTCTAAGTCTTTAGCAGACACTCTAGGGTTATTTTTTACCTCTCTGAGCATTCTGCGCTACTCTTGGCGTCATCTTTGGTGGACGGCCACTCCTTGGGAGAGAAACAACTCTCTCCCTTTGTAGACAACTTCTCTGACTGTCGATTGACAAACATCCAGACTTTTAGAGATGGTTTTGTATCCTTTCCCAGCTTTATACAAATCAACAATCCTTGATCGCAGGTCATCAGACAGCTCTTTTGACCTAGCTATGATGGACATCAGACAATGCTTCTCATCAAGACAATTCTTGCCAGGTGTGTTCTTTATGGTGGGTAGGGCAGCTTTAAACTACTCATCAGTGATTGAGCACACACCTGACTTTAAATGTTTGGTAAAAATTGGTTTCAACTGCTCGTTAAGTCTCCTTAGGCTGAGGGTTCACTTACTTATTTTTCCCCGTTCTGTCATTATTTGCATGCTATAATCGTTAAAATATTTAAAACCTATGTTTGGGTGATTTTAGTTAAAGCAGACACTGCATTTTCATCTGTGTGATTTTGACAAAGATCCGATCACGTTTGACGGCGATTTCATGCAGAGATGTGAAAAATTCCAAAAGGTTCAGATACTTTTTCATACCGCTGTATTTACTATTTGCCATTGTTTATATCAAGTGCAGCCGATGTTCCATGTACATATTTAATAGTTTTCTGTCTTTAAATACATGCAGAAATTATTTCACTTAATCTGTAATTCCCAGGGGACTGATTAAAAAAAATCTCATTTCATTGACTTGTCAGCTAATGTATGACATTTATAAGAAAGTCGTACCAAATGATCAAATATAGCAAAAAGCTAATGCAGAAGTTGCTTATCCCACCTCATATCTGTTTTGCATTGTTGCTGTTTAAACCCCACTCATCTCCATCCAGTAATAATTCAAAACGGTTTTTCCTTGCCACTAGAGGGAAGCATTTTAAAAGTCAACAGGGTTGCTTCCTCATTAGGAACCATTTATGGACCAGGTGCAGCTCTTAAAAATGCCTCAGCTCTAGTAATTAACTTCATTAGCTTTGCTGTGAACATTCCTCTTCATATCCCCTCAACACTGCTTTTCTTTCATTCCAAACTGGGGTAAAAACACCCTGCTGAATGTCACACTTTTAACACTCGCCGCTCGATGAACATGAACAGAACTCCCTTTTAGCCCTGTCCTTGGATGTTTTTTTAGCCAGAATGCTAGTGTGGATTAAAAAAAAAAAAAAAAAGAAGAGCAGAATTGTTTTGATACAGTGTGTCAGCCGTTGATATGATGAATGCTTTTCGCTGCACATGAAGGTGACTGGCGTCAATCCAGAGCAGTGAAACCCATGGGTGGGCACCGCAAATAGTGGGATGAAATTACCATGAAGGCTGCTTTGGGCGGCTGCTTGTCTGCATTGTGTCCTGTTCCAGTATAAGTAGAGGAGGTTTTTTTTTCTTTATGGGAGCTCATTTGTTCGGGACCCTTGGCCCTTCAGGGTCTCTCATTCCTCAGACAAGCCAAGCATTTCACATCTTGGGAGAAGAGAGTGGGAGTAATAACCCCAATACCATCTTTAACTAACAACCCTGGACACAACCAGAACTCACTCACGGTTGCAGAATGACAGCAAACCTAAATAACATTATGCATATGTACTGAGTCTTAGATATGACATGTGCGGTCAATAATTAGTGTACACAAATGACTAATTCATGGGCTTGAAGTACAAATTAGTGCTTATAATATACAGATTACTAATTTGTGTGCACAGATGACTCACCGATGGGCTTGAAATACCAATATGTTGCCACAAATTACTAATTTGTGAGCCTGGAAAAACAATTAGTGGTCACATAATATGAATTTACAGTACGTCCTGGTTAGCAACTTGTTACTTCTGTTCAAGGCAAATGGTGTATTGACGACTTAACAGCTCAGGCATTTTGTACCTGTTGGTTACCAAAACACCATCACGACTAAATAGACTTCCTGGTTAATGAGTTTTTCTAGATTGCTACTATTTTTTTAATCGAGGACAAAAAAAATGAGGAGACAAGCGAATGGATTGCGGTCAACCTTCTGGGTTGTGTACAGTTAGGGCTGCAGCTTTCGAATATTTTAGTAGTCGACTAATCGATGGACTAGTTAGTTCGAATAATCGAGTAATCGGATGAGGAACATGAAAAATTAAAATACCTGGGCAGAGCCTCAAACTGTATATACCATATTGGCCCGAATATAAGACGACCCTGATTATAAGACCCGAGTTTGAAAAAAAGACTTTTTGAACACCAAATTAATTTTTATCCAGAAAACAATTACAGTACATCCGAAACAAATTATTATAACTAAAGATACACGGTAATATCGGTCACCGATAATTATCGGGCGATAATGGCAATTATGACGTCACACAGATAATCCAGATAATTAAAAAAATTCAACCGATAATGCAATCCGATAATTATATACTTGATTTAGCCTCCAAATGTGCGCAACCGAAGTGCGCCGAACCCCTCCCCTCTCTGAAGCCCCTGAGGGAGGAGGGGTTGAGGAGGCGGAGTTACACCACAAGAAGTAGTTGAATATTATGGTGGCTGTTACCAAAAAAAAAAAAAATGATGCTCTCACCATCTGCAAAACTTGTACCGCAGAAGTTCCAAGAGGCGGAAAGAAAGCGTCCCCATTCAAACCACTAACCCAGCAGCCATTTAAAACTGCATCACAAAGATTTTTGGAACGAATACGAGGCTGCTGCTAGCGGGAATGCTAAAGCTATTGTAAACACAAACTAAGTTAAACTACAGGGCTTGGGACGATACAGAGTCGGGCTGTTTGGGAATGCAGCCCAAGGCGGGTGGTAAATTCGCATCTAAGGCTAAACACCGGCACGACTGGAGACCGATAGTCGGCAAGTAGCAGTCTTCCGACGGAGCCCGCCACTCTGGCCAGTCCGGCAGGCCGCGGCGAGGCGGGCCCGCTTCGCCGGCTTTGGGACCTCTGGCGAACACACCCGAATATTATTATATTTTTGCACAGTAATATTTTCTTTTGTGTATACTTTAAAATTTTACATAAATCTTTTAATAGAATTATCGGCTTGACATTATTGGTTATCGGTTGGAATGAGGAGGAAATTATCGGTTATCGGTATCGGTTGAAAAATGTATTATCGTGCATCACTAATTATAACAATATATTTGAGAGAAAAAGCATGCTTTTTTGCCTCCTTCAAATCTTAATATCTGAACATTTTAAATATGTAAACTAAAGTGCAATCACATTCGTAAATGAATGGCTTCTGGATTTGAAATGTAAATAAACCAATCTATAGTAGCTGAGATCTGTCATGACAGAGCATCGCTTCAATGATGTCTGGCGCCATCTAGCGTAGTGAATGGAGAGAGTAGCTGAGATCTGTCATGACAGAACATCGCTTCAATGATGTCTGGCGCCATCTAGCGTCGTGAATGGGTATAATGTCTAGACCGCGATTATAAGACGACCCCTCTTTTTCAGTCATATTTCAACGCAAAATACACCGTCTAATATTCGTGCCAATACTTTATATATATATTTTTTAATGTGGATCTATGTACAACAAAAGAACAATTGACTAACTTACATATAAAAAGTTTAAATGCTATAAAATGCTTTTTTTTCCCCAATGCTCTTCACCAATGGTTCAGACACATATTCCCACAAAAAACTAAAATATACCTAACTATACCTATAAACTACATTATGAATGCATTAAAAAAACATCTAAAAAACTTAGCTGACGTTGGTCTTAACAGGAAGCAGTTGGATTCAGCCATGTGAAAAGAGGCATACCAGAGGGCCGTGTATCCACCCTAATCAATAAAACTAAATGAAAACACTTTCAAAATAAACCATTACAACGCCACTTTCGTTAAACAAGTACTCGAACCAACACAATTTCATGCGAATATTTTTTTTCTAATCGAATACTCCAGTTAATCGATTAATCTTTGCAGCACTATATACAGTACATATGTGCTGTTAAACGTGCATGTGGGTCAGGGACTGAATGAAACCTGCAGTCGACATTTTTGGGGGGACTGATCACACATTTGACAACCACAACCCTATGTACAGTCTGGGAGGAACATTTACACCAAGACCTGCGTTATAAATCGGCTAATTAGGCAGATTTTGCCCACGCACGCATACAGTTTTGATCCTACGTGCGGCGTGGATTCTATATTTCATGTATGACAGCCTGATTAGACTGTGAGCACTTGAAGGTGTCACTTCACGATGTCTGTTCTCTTTCTTTTGTGTCTGTGCTTCATTAACTGTCATCCACACGCTAAGGATCTGCCTAGTGTCTTTTCTTTTTGGCTTGTTGCTTAATTAGATACAACTTCAAAGTAACGCTCCACGCGGAGATGAAGCAGATATTTATAACTTACAGCAGCACCTGGAGGTCCTGGAGATGCAATGAAAAGATAGCAGGGACAATTTACACGAATGGGAATCAATTGGGTACCATTTGTGACTGTATCAATGTATATTTGTATTATACTGCCACCATGTGGTCAAGATATGCACAATAGAAGGAGCAGCATGGTGTTCATAGAAATGAAGCAAAAATAATTTCACTTTGTTCTGGTATGTTCTTAAAGTCAATGTATTTTAATCTACAAAAAGTCAAGTTATTTTAGTAAGACTTTCACTGAACACTGTTTCCAATGTTAAATACTCTAATTTTCGCACGATAAGGCACACCTAACTGTAAGCAACCAACCACCAAATTTGGCACGGAAACTGCATTTTTTCATAGATAAGCCGCACCGGACTATAAGCCGCAGCTGTCCTCACTGTATTATGGGATATTTACACCAAAAATATTAACTGGTAACACTTTAAGACCAAATGAACAACCATTAAGCTTTGAACCAATTGGCTGCAAAGATTCATTGCTTCAAGAAGCTTCATTAGGCCATCACTGCTCCCGTGAGAGACAGTCAACCTCTGCTGCCACCCGTTGTCAACACTGTTGTTCTCCAACATGCCTCCTAGCATGCATTGTGACACAACAGACACAAATAACAATTAAAATTCATTTTCTGGGCTAATTATTTCTTCAGTTCCTGTTCCAGTTGTTTCATTAATTGCTATTTATGGTTTATTTGACAGTGGTGCCATAAGACATATCATCATCATAACATGACACCGTCATGAGCATCAATGAACGCTTATAACATATGTCATTTAGTGTTATCCGGCAAATGATCCCACTTTTGAATGGATGTAAAAGATCCAAGCTGGACATAAATGGAGTACGTGACATATTTTGTGCGACATCTGTCATATGCATTCAGTAATGCCCATGATAGTGTCATGTCATAATTATGAGGTCTTATGACAGTCTTATGTCGCCGCTGTCAAATAAAGCGTTACCTATTAACACAAATAAATCAACAAATGAGCCACACTGGACTACAAGCCACAGGATTCAAAATAAAGGTAAAAAAGAAGCGGTTTATAGTTAGAAAATGACAGTAATCTGCTTTTTCTCTGCAGTTTTCATCCATACAAAAGAGCACATAAACAGTTCTTTTTTATGCATCACCTCCCAACTTTTTCCTCCACCTGCCCGCGAATGCATATGCATGGCTTGAAAAGCCCTATCTGCCATATATTTCAAGATGGAATACAATTGACCACACACAAGCCGACATACAGTATGTTGTGTTCAGGCGGCTTTGTGTAACTTTTCCACTCCTCTGCCAGTGGATATACAGTGGGGCAAAAAAGTATTTAGTCAACCACCAATTGTGCAAGTTCTCCTACTTGAAAAGATTAGAGAGGCCTGTAATTGTAAACATGGGTAAACCTCAACCATGAGAGACAGAATGTGAAAAAAAAAAAAAAAAAAAACAGAAAATCACATTGTTTGATTTTTAAAGACTTTATATCCAAATTAGGGTGGAAAATAAGAATTTGGTCACCTACAAACAAGCAAGATTTCTGGCTGTCAAAGAGGTTAACTTCTTCTAACTAGGTCTAACGAGGCTCCACTCGTTACCTGTATTAATGGCACCTGTTTTAACTCACAATCGGTATAAAAGACACCGCATTTAGAAAATAGAAGACATACTGTACAAGACCACTGATGATCTCCCTCGATCTGGGGCTCCACGCAAGATCTCACCCCGTGGCGTCAAAATGATAACAAGAACGGTGAGCAAAAATTCCAGAACCACACGGGGGGGGACCAAGTGAATGACCTACAGAGAGCTGAGAACAGTAACAAAGGCTAGTATCGGTAACACAATGCGCCACCAGGGACTCAAATCCTGCACTGCCAGACGTGTCCCCCTGCTGAAGAAAGTATACGTCAAGGCCCGTCTGCGGTTCGCTAGAGAGCATTTGGATGATCCAGAAGAGGACTGGGAGAATGTGTTGTGGTCAGATAAAACCAAAATAGAACTTATTGGTAGAAACACAGGTTCTCGTGTTTGGAGGAGTAAGAATACTGAATTGCATCTAAAGAACACCATACCCACTGTGAAGCATGGGGATGGAAACATCATGCTTTGGGGCTGTTTTTCTGCAAAGCGACCAGGATGACTGATCTGTGTAAAGGAAAGAATGAATGGGGCCATGTATCGAGAGATTTTGAGTGAAAATCTCTTTCCATCAGCGAGGGCATTGAAGATGAGACGTGGCTGGGTCTTTCAGCATGACAATGATCCCAAACACACAGCCAGGGCAACAAAGGAGTGGCTTCGTAAGAAGCATTTCAAGGTCCTGGAGTGGTCTAGATCTCTCCAGAGCTCAACCCCATGGAAAATCTGTGGAGGGAGTTGAAAGTCCGTGTTGCCCAATGACAGCCCCAAAACATCACTGCTCTAGAGGAGATCTGCATGGAGGAATTGGGCCAAAATACCAGCAACAGTGTGTGAAAAGCTTGTGAAGAGTTACAGAAAATGTTTGGCCTCCGTTATTGCCAACAAAGGGTACATAACAAAGTATTGAGATGAACTTTTAGTATTGACCAAATACTTATTTTCCACCATGATTTACAAATAAATTCTTTAAAAATCAAACAATGTGATTTTCGTTTTTTTTTTTCCACATTCTGTCTGTCATGGTTGAGGTTTACCCTTGTTGACAATTACAGGCCTCTCTAATATTTTCAAGTGGGAGAACTTGCACAATTAGTGGTTGACCAAATACTTATTTGCCTCGCTGTATGATGAATGGGTGGCAGTGTTTCAACTTTATTGACTTTCCTAAAAATTGCAGTATTCTGAATCATGGAAATACTGTAAGTAGCGCTGAGTTCTCAAAAAATAATCTCCATCTTTGAGCACATGCAAAATTGGTTCAAAGGGTAATTTAATGGCAAATGAACAGCTTTTTTTTTGACAGTTTTAGTCAACGAAAAATCCAAAAGACTTTAGTCTACTCACATATTTTTGGATAATTAATAATAATTAGCCTAAGACCCCACTGCTGTGTAATTCCTTCACTTCCACTGTCACTGCTCTCGTTAATAAAACTGCTCAGCCCAGCATTTGCATTTTAAAAAGTCTTACTCTCTTAATAAGAAATACCAAAAGGCCAGACGGGTCACACAAACAAATATATATACACAGTTTAATCTCTGCTGACCCTTGCAGCCGGCTGACTCGTCTTCATATGTTTCAATCAGCGGCCGAGCATGGCTAGGGTCAGCAGATTGCTTATGCTGATCCAAGTGATTGGAGTGTAGGTGATTACCATAAGCAATTTAAATTTTATTGATTTAACCTCTTGAGTGCAGTAATTGAAAAGCGAGGTCTCTGGATTCTACTGCAACTCTTTCCAAGTATTTTTCCATCTTACTGCGTTGGGCCTTTTGTTCCCCGTGTAGAAGCACCAATAACCGATCAATCGACGGCTGGCCTCGCTAACAATGGCGGCGTTCAATTAACAACGCGCAGGATAATTTACAGTCTTGCCGTCATATCGGGGTAGTAAAGGTCGCACGAATGTCCGTGTTTTCTCCCTTTCGCGAGAATCATTTTCTGATAATTCTTCCCTTGAATAGACTGTCATTACTAATCACCATCGCGCACACAAAAGCCCAATTTCTTACTTAATTACAATTTTTATTTTAGATAACAAGGACAGGCTAATTGTAAATTACCGAGCGGAATTGACAAAAAATGATATTGGCGTTTGTTCATTAAAATATTCCCGAATGTGCCGCGTATCTTCTTCATTATAGCCAGCCATAATGGAGGACTAGATTCCGCCGTTAGATCAATTAATAAAGTGTAGAAAACTCCACCTGGGAGAGACGTTCTCCATTTTTCATCAAGCGGCCGCCATTCCTCATAGGGGAACACAATTTCTTGTTTTAATATTTTAGTGCTCTAACTTAAGCTTCCAAATTCTCTCCAGGTACGACCACTAGATCATCTTGACATTTCAAAGTACTGAAACCTTTGGAGTAAAGCGATTTTTATTAAAATCTATTAACATAATTTATGCTTGTCAGGCGCCCCTTCCTCAGTGGGAGCCAAATCTCATTCGCTATATTTTATCCCCAAATAGGGAAACGAACACATTTGACACGCTCAATGTGATAACGGCGAGAGACCTGTTTCACAATATCCGGGAACATCACTCACTTCCTGTTTTCGGCAGGAAGCAAACCACTAAAAGTCTTTGATTTGGATCGTTAAGAGGCTCATAATTATAGAATTGCTTTGCAAACGACCTAAAAATCATGGCCAATGCAGACTCAAGGTTTTCAGTTTTTGTACATTAAAACCAGGGGCGGTACAGGGGGGGCAGTGCCCACCCACGGACACGCTCTGCCCACCCAAAGAAACTGGATGTAGTACTAATGGCAGTCTGGGCACCGCGTATATTATCCCATTCATATAGTAATGATGTATTCGAAGTTTTAAGCTTTGCGATGTTTTCTCCTCTTTCACCTTAAAAAAAAAATACAAAATAAATAATATGAAATAAAAAATTAAATGAAATGTTGGTTTTGTTCCTAGGGGGCGCTACACACATTTACACATATTTTGAAATTTTTTTTAAATTATTTTTTTTACATTTTATCCGGGCTGTCAAAATTATCGCGTTAACTGGCGGTAATTAATTTTTTAAATTAATCACGTTAAAATATTTGACGCATTTAACGCACATGCCCCGCTCAAACAGATTAAAATGACAGCACAGTGTCATCTCCATTTGTTACTTGTGTTTTTTTGTAGTTCGGTCGCCCTCTGCTGGTGCTTGGGTGCGACTGATTTTATGGGTTTCAGCACCATGAGCACTGTGTAATTATTGACATCAACAATGGCGAGCTACTAGTTTATTTTTTGATTGAAAATTTTACAAATTTTATTAAAATGAAAACATTAAGAGGGGTTTTAATATAAAATTTCTATAACTTGTACTAACATTTATCTTTTAAGAACTACAAGTCTTTCTATCCATGGATTGCTTTAACAGAATGTTAATAATGTTAATGCCATCTTGTTGATTTATTGTTATAACAAACAAATACAGTACTTATGTACAGTATGTTGAATGTATATATCCGTCTTGTGTCTTCTTTCCATTCCAACAATAATTTACAAAAAAATATGGCATATTTTAGAGATGGTTTGAATTGCGATTAATTACGATTACTTAATTTTTAAGCTGTGATTAACTCGATTAAAAATTTTAATCGTTTGACAGCCCTACATTTTATCAAAGTTTTCACCAGTGTTCACTTGGCTGTTGAGTTTGGTGACTTTTGAAGCATTCTGAGGGGGTCAAAGTAGGGCACAAAGCGTCGGCGGGACAAAGAATGACTGCTAGGGGGCGCTACATAGTGTATTTTGTCTTTACATGGTATCAAAGATTGCACCTGTCTTGACCAGCCTGCCGATTTGAGTGCATTTTGAAGCATTCTAAGCGGGTCAAATTGTGCTCAAAGGGGCTGCGGAACGTATAATAACTATAATAATAATAATAAAACTAAAGAACCACAATAGTTTACCAAAAAAATAAAAAAATAAACATTCTCACCTGCATGTCCATACTGTTCAGTTATGGATGTGTTCTAAGTCAAATAAAATCAAATCACCTTTTATTTGTTTAGATTAGGGTGACCATACTTTGATTTCCAAAAAAAGAGGACCCTCGGCCCGACCTCGAGATACTTGAATTTTACTCGAAGATCACTCAAAGATGCCTATATCACCCACTTGATTTTTTTTACTCAACTGGTTACTCAACAGGCTTTATTCTTCCCTAAAAAAATACTCAAACAATTAAAAAACAAAAAACGAATAATAATAATAATAAAAAATATATATAATGCAGACCCATGGAAATGTAGTCCAGTCAATACACACACACAGCAGGCTATGTGCCAACTCAACAATTTTTTAAATTACTATCACGACAATTGTCGTTGACAAATTGTTATTCCCACTCAATTTTTATTCTCATTCAATGTTCTAGATTGCACGCAAACAATAAACGAAATAAACTGACAAGCTATTCAACCAGCATGTTACCAAACGCAGCAGTTCAAAACTACATTGCCCATAATGCCTAGCGCGGCTGCGTTCACTGATTGCTACCCAGTTAGCGAGTACGGGAGACGAGGCAAAATCAGAGTTTGCTATAAAAGTTTACAATCATCGGCAGCGCAAAGATGCGACACCAAACAGGATTTTAAAGATTACACCAGAACAAATCTCCGACAAAAGTCAACAGTTGCCATTATATACGTATTTATCGTAAAAAATAAAAAATTTAAAAAAAACTCATAACACAGATATTTAGAATGTAATACTAGCATTCAACCACATAAACTAACGCAGAACAATTAGACTCAAGACTCATACAATATACTGCATATCTGTGTACACATATAACCCTATATACAACAGAAGACACGTGATCGACATTAACAGTAGATAAACTTACAGAAAGGTGTATGGAGCCACGTCTTTTAGAACTCCTTACTGTAGTCTGATCTCTCGCCAAACCGTCAGTAGATGGTGGTAATTCCCCATGAAACAAAGAGTAAAATGCCAACAAAACAGAAGATCTACTCCTTCTCCCGCCCCTACTATTAGGAGCTATGTCAACGCACGGGGGCGCTGCCCCCTAGCGGCCGGAGGGATTCTCTTCAAATTGGTCCCGTGAAAAATCATAAAAACCGGACATTTTCATGAATTTATGAAACCCGGCCAGACCCTCCGGAGGGCACGTAATAAGTGGACATGTCCGGGCAAAAGAGGACGTTTTTGTCACCCTCGTTTAGATCCAATCACATCAACAGTTATCTCAAGGAGAAAACTAAACATGTTGTAAGGTGCAGTAGCCCTATGCTGGATTTCGACCTCCTTGAGCAATGTAGCGTTTTTTTTTTTTTTTTTTGCCCCCCTCCCCCCTAGGTTAGACTAATGCCCACCCACACCTGGCATCCTAGTATCACCACTGATTTCAACTGTTTAGTTTCAACTTCAATTAACTCACCGTTGATGTCTTCTGGTACTGGATTTGATGGTGGAAGGGTGAAGGCAACAAACTCCACTCTACTGTTTCAGGGTTCCAAACTTCTGACAAATTCAAAAGGTTGTCAAATCCATAAGAGGTGCGTCAGAAAATAAGCCTTTGTATGCTGACAAGCAAAAAAGATTGAAAGCATTGAACGTGATGGTGTTGAAAAACATGCCAAACCAAGAGAGGCCTGCTTCATAGAAAACCTTCCACTGACTGGAGGCAACCATCTTGTTTTAATTCAACCCTTGACCTTTACAAGGGCAGCACTTCATTGTGCACACCTGGCCAGCAGATAGCGTCCCAACAAAAAAACTCATTTTCAGAGCTGATGGCTCCAACACACATCAAAAGCATGCCATACTTCCAAAATGTATCAATCGTTCCCATTCATTTGCATAGGTACTCACAATTAACTAGAGCTAGGGTTAGTGCTATAGATAGCCAGATAGCAAAATATAACAGCCAATTTTGGCCACTCTTTGTAAAACGGATCCGCCCCAGCGTCTTTCTGAACAATGGCCCAAACTCTGTAAGGAGTCACTTGTCAGGAACCATTTTTGGGCTAGAACTGGTCCAAAGTAGCAGACATGGCATTAATGTATGGCCCGGATATGGCACACGTTATCCAATCTGGGCCAGATTTGCATCAAAACTATTTTCAGTATATAATCTGGGGTCCTTTTTTTTTTAATGTATCATACTGTAATGTGTTTATATTGCGAATTAAAATTCTCTTGAAAGCAATAATGACAACACTTCTTTGTCATGCTATTTATTAATGCTAACATATTAATGCAACACAAAACAACATGACAATGCAACATTGTTTTTTCACCAAATCTTTTAATAGGAACAATCAACTCCACATTAAAGATGACCCATTTTTAGACTGTAAACAAATTATTGTATGTGTTAACATTCTGCAGTAACGGGGGACCTAATTCATTGACGATGAGTGTCCGAAGAATCCGGTTGGCAGTTCGGTGATAGAACAGGTGAACGGACAGGCAGGTGTTTTGCCAGGCAAGTACCGGTTAAGTAGACTTCTGACGATGATCAGTGGCACCTGGTCCCAGGCTCACCCATCTGTGCAATCAAGGTGACAATTAAGCCAAAGTGACACAAATACATAAACACAAGGAGGAGGGGCTCTGTTTGAATAATAATATTCAAACATTGAAACTAGGGCTGTCAAAATTATCGCGTTAACGGGCGGTAATTCATTTTCTAAATTAATCACGTTAAAATATTTGACGCAATTAACGCACATGCCCCGCTCAAACAGATTAAAATGACAGCACGGTGCAATCTCCAGCTGTTATTTGCTTTTTTTTTTTTTTTTTTGGAGTTTTGTCGCCCTCTGCTGGCGCTTGGGTGCGACTGGATTTATGGGCTTCAGCATCCATGAGCATTGTGTAATTATTGACATCAACAATGGCGAGCTACTAGTTTATTTTTTGATTGAACATTTTACAAATTTTATTAAAACAAAAAAATTAAGAGGGGTTTTAATATAAAATTTCTATAACTTGAACTAACATTTATCTTTTAAGAACTACAAGTCTTTCTTTCCATGAATCGCTTTAACAGAATGTTAATAATGTTAATGCCATCTTGTTGATTTATTGTTATAATAAACAAATACAGTACTCATGTACCGTATGTTGAATGTATATATATCCATCATATTTTATAGATGGCTTGAATTGCGATTAATTACGATTAATTTTTAAGCTGTAATTAACTCGATAAAAATTTTTAATCGTTTGAGAGCCCTAATTGAAACATTTACAGCAACACAGAGTTAATGCTTTCTCCCTCCATATGTTGTTATGCAACAAATTTTGAATGACTTCACTTGCAGACATGGCAGATCATACTCTGGCCATTTTATTAACGCTCGATTGAATAACTTGTTTCGCAGTCAAGCAGTGACTTCAAAACGCGATTATGACTTTGAATAAATCACTTACCATTTTAATTTGAATTAATAATTAATTAATAATTAAATTATAATTATTAATTAATAACTAATAAAATTATTAATAATTAATTAATTTCAGAGTTTGAGCACGTCCGGTCTGCACAGTCCGCCCTGGAACAGTGCGTAACCTATCATTTGGACTCTCATAGTGCTGATCTGGGCCGCATCTGGCGCACTGGCGTTAAGCGATTGCTATGCGAATCTGGCGAGGTGTGGCCGGATTTGGCACGCAGTCGCATGCTATTAGGGTAGGCATAGGGTTTGGATCATAAGCGGATTTCAAGGGGGGCCAGGCCCCCCCGGTGGCCGAAAAGTGTCATTGCATGAAATTGAATTTCCTATATATATATATATATATGTTCCAAAGCAATAAAATGCCAACAAAAATGAATGAATTGAACAAAAAAAAATATTTTTATAATGGGTCAAAATTATTTTTTCGAACAGATCATGTGACTAGCACCACGGTCATTTGCTTTGCATATAATTTTCTCCCCAAAAAATTAGGGGAGGGCAATTTTATTTTTCAAATGATTTTTTTCTTTGAATTTTTTTTTTTTTTTTTTTTTTTGAAGCAACTTTTTGGGGGATTGAATGATTTAGACAAAAATGTCCTATCCATAAATGGCCCAAACACAAAAGGATTGCTTCAATCAAAGAAAACGTTTTAAATGAAAAATTAAGTGTTAAAATGCAAATTTTTCAATCTCATATATTTTTTCGCATTTAAAAACGTTTTCTATGACCGAAATTCTTCTTTTTTTGATTGATTTTTCTTTTTGAAAAAATATGTATATTTCTTTCAGCAACTTATTTTTTTTGATTGAATAATAAAGACAAAAACATCCTAGCTAAAATGTGGCCCAAACACAAATCTACATTACTTCAATTAAAAAAGTTGCCTCAATCAAAAAATCTTGGCTCCAATCAAAATAAATAAATATATAAATGAAAAATAAATAGGCTTTCACATGCATTATTTTTTTGTTTCAAATGTATTTTTGGATTCAAATACTTTTTTTTTTTTTTTTTTTGAAGCGACTTTTTTGGAGTGAAAATATATTTTGATTGAAGCAACTTTTTCTTTTATTCCAGGGGATACAATTTTTGACTGGAGTAACTACATTGGCACGACACCGTCGGGCGTACCATATTCAATGGATGACGATCTTGGCGAAAAGTATTGCCTAAGCAGCCTGATTCAGAATTCCCCTCAAGATTGATGGGAAACAAAAAAACGCTTATTGTCAACTTATTATTATAAATATTCTTGTAAGTTAATTTTATTGGTGACACTGTGTTTTGGGGTCATCAACATGTTGTGCCCCCCCAAAAGTTAAACTCCGCCTATGGTTTGGATTCACTTTTAGATATGAAAGCACTATCATGAACTCTTTGACATAACCCTCACATCCACGTGTGTGCACACGAATGCATTCAGTAAGGTTTTTATCAATTAATTTGATCAATTCCTGTCAATGGCAGTCAAAGGCTTTAAAAAATGGACAGCAATTTAAAAGGTTCATGATGTCAACGTTTTCAAAATCACTCGGTACCAGAGTTCTTCCATATCCAGTCAAATTTGCGTCACTGCATTATGAAGTAAACACCAACCATTCCTTTCAGACACACGTTTGGAGTTAATGAGTTCTGCGGCAGAATAATCAATAACCTGGAGGGTGGCTAATTAACTGCTAATCATCCGGACCCATTTGTTGAGGTGCAAACGTGGCCGTTATAAGTAGCCGTGTTAATAATAGATAAATCTGACAGTTTTTTATTAGCTAAATAAAAGTCAGCTTATCAGCTGACAGGTCCAAAATTGCTCCGGGGAATAAGTGTTTACCCTTCAAAAAAGGTCTTCATATGAAGACAAGATGGTTTTGTTTGACAGTTGTTTTAGTAAGTACAGTATTTAGAAGACAAATGGATGATGGCGACAACATTAGGACGATTGTCTTACGAAATTTACGGGTTCGCGTTGAGTCAGCAACAAGCACACTTTTGCTCAATTGACAATGTTTATTGATGATTATTGCAGAATTCAAAAGGTTTATTGAGTACAGTCCCACACAAAGGCAAGCAAACAAATATCAAAACAAGCATAACATGTAATAACGATAACGCTAGATCTAGACTGTCACTTCTAGTATCCCCACGCTACCGTCTGAGCACAAATATTCCTCTAATAATGCAAAAGAACTCTTACCGTGACAAAAGGGCGGAGAGCCAACGCCCCAGTCAGAGTTCGCCAAAGGATGACGTACGAATCGCTTGGCTTTATTCTAGAGATGACCGATCGATCCCGATCGATCAGGTCCGATCACGTCATTTTCAAAGTATCGGAATCGGCAAAAAAATATCGGACATGCCTTTTTTTCATATATATATTTTTTTAATTAAATCGTTTTCTTATTGTATTTAACGTGACAGACAAAATGTCTTACACTCATCCAGAGTCTTTAGTTTTGGCTTAAAGTAGGGCTATCAAATTTATCGCGTTAACGGCGGTAATAACATAAAAAATATTTAATTGCGGTAATTACATTAAAATATTTAACGCAATTAACGCATGCGCTGCATTAACCACCCGCGCACTGTCGCGTTCAATCTATAATGGCACCGAATGACATATTCATAGAGCTATAAGGCAACGTAAAATGAGTAGAGATTTTGGCAGCCTTTGAAGCCTTGTTTTAATTGGCTAAAGCTTTACCATCCCTCTCTCAACAATTAGAAATATCGTGGGAAGCAGTGTGGGGAAGATAAGTAGTGGTTGATCTTTTTCTTAACACCCTATGTTATTCCCCAACGCAGAGAAGATATATCAATTGGTACCACTACGCACAGTCATGGTTGCACTTCCCATCATGCATTTGGACAGAAGTTAAATGGCTGCAGTATCATTTACTGAAAGCTCAACAAATACACTAGATGGCAATATTTAGTCACAATATACAAAGTCACATTAATCCTTTAAGAATTACAAGTCTTTCTATCAGTGGATCCCTCTCACAGAAAGAATGTTAATATGTAAATGCAAATACAGTACTTATGTACTGTGTGTTGAATGTATATATTCGTCAGAGTTTTATTCATTTTTTTCTTAATGCATTGCCAAAATGTATATGATCGGGAAAAATTATCGGGAATGATTGGAATTGAATCGGGAGCAAAAAAAAAAAAAGCAATCGGATCGGGAAATATCGGGATCGGCAGATACTCAAACTAAAACGAACAGGATCGGATCGGGAGCAAAAAAACATGATCGGAACAACCCTACTTTATTCCTCTTCTGACTCTGATCGGGGCGTTGGCTCCCCGCCCTTTTGTCACGGTAAGAGCTCTTTTGCATTATTAGAGGAATATTCGTGCTCAGACGGTAGCGTAGGGGTACTAGAAGTGACAATCTAGATCTAGCGTTATCGTTATTACATGTTATGCTTGTTTTGATATTTGTTTGCTTGCCTTTGTGTGGGACTGTACACAATGGACATTTTGAATTCTGCAATAATCATCAATAAACATTGTCTATTGAGCAAAAGTGTGCTTTTTGCTGACTCACCGCGAACCCGTAAATTTTGTAAGACAACGATGCAGGTAAAAGTAGAGCAACAATAGGAGAAAGAACACAAGTGTCCTGTATTTACCTCACAGCATGTGGTTGCAAGCCATAGTGAGAAGATCAATTTAAGAGGAGGAGACTTAACACAGCAAGAAAACAGATACCGGTCGGTATGCATTTTTTCGCCCCACAGTGACGTGCCAATGAGCAGCTTGGCACACTTTGCATGACCAGGTACTTGAAATACAAGCAGCTTTAACAATAAATGGAGAACAAGTCAAACGGAGTGCGGCGAAAAAGGGGCATAGCTTTGTGTATTAACAAAGCACGAGGCAATTGAACGGTGAACCGAGAATTAGAACACTTCAACCATGAAAACTAAGCTGTGCTTTTGTGGCGCTCGCCCTGGATTGTGTTCTGAGACCTATTCGTGTCAGAAACATTCATACTTGTACTTTACGTGCTCGATATGGCAATAACAAGGCGTTGTTTCTGTAAACTAAAAAACAATTCTGCCATAATTCCCTGTCGTCTTCACGCAGAAACTGATAGGAATTGTAAAGAAAACAGATGACATTATCTTGCGGCCAAAGAATTGTAGTGTGAAAAGAAGCTGCTGCCTTAAGTTATTTGGACACGTTTGTTTATATGACGGTAGCTTGTTAAAGCATCATGTTTAATCTATAACCACCTCGATCTTTGAAGCAGCGGCGCGTGAAATCACTATGCATTTGGCTGCAAATGGATAGCCAAAGGGAATTTCGTCGGGTAGCGGTACACAAAGTACGGTTCGATCTGTTTCCAAAGTAAATTTGGTAATCATTGTTTGGTAGATGACAATTCTTCCTAGCAATTCAAGTTTCCTGTATTTCCATTGGACTGGAATTACCAATGGACTTGATTTACAGTATGAAACTGATCACATGATGGTCGGATGTTGTGTCCTAGTGCAACGGTGACGTAATATATCATATCAGTTTGTGTGTGATCATTCCAAAATTACTCTAGGCTAAATAGGCTGAGACAAATCTTCTCCCCCGTTGTGTGCGAAGACCGAGTACAGAATGATGTCAGCGTGTTAGCGCTATTGCCAACCCTCTGACATATCAGATTGTGGCGCACGAGGGGAGGAATCTGTCAAGGCAACATTCCTCACACGCCGTAGAGATGTCAATAATGTCGGCGCTGCTGAGAGGGCGGGACTGCGATGGTGCACCTGGGGAAACCGCAGGGCCCGCCGGCAAAATGGGGATGCGAGCGCGGCGAAGATACCGTAGAAGTCTGTGACGGCGCAAACGCATTTATTTGGCCCGGGCACAGCGTGCTCCGGCTTTCACCTGGCGGAACTCGCAAAAATCAATAATTGAACCGAGCAAGCATAATAGCTACTACATGCGCTGTGCACTCTTTGAGCATGACGATGGAAACATATTTGCTGGTAAAAGAAATTGCAGCGGGTGGTTTCTTGCCTGTACACTGAAAGATAAATGAAGAGTCATGTTAGTCACTAATAGTGTTATATACTCCAGACCGGTCTTGGTTCGAGACCAATTTTCTGGATCCTTCTCTGAGTGCATATTAGATTGCCAATTTTATGAATACTGTTTATGAAACAATAGTAGATTTTTCCTTCCCTCATGACATGGGTGCAGTTAACTTTTTAATGACTTGCTTGGCGTGCCACCTTGAAGACCTTGAAGCCACGGCATACTGAAATGATTCAAATTATACATTCAGTCCTGCTGGGTATTTTGACTCTGAATATACTAGGGCTGCAGCCATAGAATATTTTAGTAGTCGATTAATCGATGGACTAGTTAGTTCAAATAATCAATGAATCGGATAAGCAACATGAAAAAATAAAATACCTGAGCTGAGCCTCAAATGGTATTTTTTTTTTTTTTTTGTAAATGAGGATCTATGTAAAACAAAAGAACAATTGGCTAACTTAAATTTAAAAAGTCCGCTAGCTTAAATGCTATAAAATGCTAGTTTTTTAATTTTTTTTCCAATGAACTTCACAAATGGTTCAGACACATATTCCCACAAAAAACAGCTAAATATACCTACAAACTAAATTATGAATGCATTAAAAAACATTAGCTCAAACAAAAACTTAGCTTACGTTGGTCTTAACAGGAGGAAGTTGGATTCAGCCATGTGAAAAGAGGCAGACCAGAGGGCAGTGTATCCACCCTAATCAATAAAACTAAATGCAAACACTTTCAAAATAAACCATTACAACGCCACTTTAATTAAGCGAATACTCGAAGCAACAAAATTTAATTTGAATATCTTTTTTCTAATGGAATACTCAAGTTAATCGATTAATCGTTGCAGCACTAGAATATACACTCACCGGCCACTTTATTAGGTACACCATGCTAGTAACGGGTTGGACCCCCTTTTGCCTTCAGAACTGCCTCAATTCTTTGTGGCATAGATTCAACAAGGTGCTGGAAGCATTCCTCAGAGAGTTTGGTCCATATTGACATGATGGCATCACACAGTTGGTGCAGATTTGTCGGCTGCACATCCATGATGCCAATCTCCCGTTCCACCACATCCCAAAGATGCTCTATTGGATTGAGATCTGGTGAGTGTGGAGGCCATTTGAGTACAGTGAACTCATTGTCATGTTCAAGAAATCAGTCTGAGATGATTCCAGCTTTATGACATGGCGCATTATCCTGCTGAAAGTAGCCATCAGAAGTTGGGTACATTGTGGTCATAAAGGGATGGACATGGTCAGCAACAATACTCAGGTAGGCTGTGGCGTTCCAACGATGCTCAATTGGTACCAAGGGGCCCAAAGAGTGCCAAGAAAATATTCCCCACACCATTACACCACCACCACCAGCTTGAACCGTTGATACAAGGCATAATGGATCCATGCTTTCATGTTGTTGACGGCAAATTCTGACCCTACCATCCGAATGTCGCAGCAGAAATCGAGACTCATCAGACCAGGCAACGTTTTTCCAATCTTCTATTGTCCAATTTCGATGAGCTTGTGCAAATTGTAGCCTCAGTTTCCTGTTCTTAGCTGAAAGGAGTGGCACCCGGCGTGGTCTTCTGCCGCTGTAGCCCATCTGCCTCAAAGTTCGACGCAGTGTGCGTTTAGAGATGCTCTTCTGCCTACCTTGGTCTACTCAAATGTAGGCCTACCTTGGCCTACCTTTGAGTCACTGTTGCCTTTCTATCAGCTCGAACCAGTCTGGCCATTCTCCTCTGACCTCTGGCATCAACAAGGCATTTCCGCCCACAGAACTGCCGCTCACTGGATATTTTTTCTTTTTCGGACCATTCTCTGTAAACCCTTGAGATGGTTGTGCGTGAAAATCCCAGTAGATCAGCAGTTTCTGAAATACTCAGACCAGCCCTTCTGGCACCAACAACCATGCCACGTTCAAAGTCACTCAAATCACCTTTCTTCCCCTTACTGATGCTCGGTTTGAACTGCAAGAGATTGTCTTAAACCATGTCTACATGCCTAAATGCACTGAGTTGCCGCCATGCGATTGGCTGATTAGAAATCACGTGTTAACGAGCAGTTGGACAGGTGTACCTAATAAAGTGGCCGGTGAGTGTAGAGGCGGTATTAGGAAGGATCTGGTGAATATTTGGGTGAACGGGACAGACAAGAAAGCAAGAGGCCACCTATTGGGTGCAGGGGGAAGTCTTCCTCCCATATTATTATGGTCTTTCCTTTTGCAGGCTTGGGCGCACTTGCATGAAATGCTGATGTGGGTGCCTCCGCCTTCCCTTAGGTCTTTCTTCTGCATCTCTTCCCTTTGGCAATAGATCCAATTTCCTCAGCAGAAATCATTATTTGGCATCATTACCATTCCCAACACTTTTATCTACAGCCCCTTGTTTCCTCACTTCATTGCCTGATTAAGTTTGAGGAGGGGGGAACAAATCCTCTTGGACGCCAACCCTAATAAATAAGACTTGGAGTAGTCCATTTCATTGGGGTATTTTCAGGGTCTCCATTGTGGCTGCTGTCTAAAGGGATACGTCATTTTAGTGACATAAAACCATTCAATGATTCCAGCAAGAGCCGGCTTTAATTATTGGTGGAAACTCTGCAGCAGATGTTCCCATTCAACCTTTATTAGCAATGGTAATGAATGTAGTAGGATGCTGACTGGGCCAGATATGTGTACTGGAGCGAAACAAAACTTTTGAGCCAGAACTGGTGAATTAACCCTTTGGGCCATTTCTGGTTTATTGTCGAGAGACAGACGAATAGACAGTTTATAGTGTGTTGTAATTTCACCGACGCGCACAGGCTGGCGCATTTGAAGGAAACCTTTGAGTTGCCGTTTGGCGATAATCAAATAGGCTCCTCTCAATCCCTATAAATGGGAGAAGAAACCGTTTGCAATCATGAAGGTATGGGCCAACTGTCCGCTTTTCAAGCCTTACTGATTGCCCTGATCGCATGACAATATCTTGTGGTCATTAATGTGGATTGGTATCTGCAGATCTGTATAACATATTCATTAAAGTTGAATTGCACTCGCCGTAGCGTTGGGTTATTGTTAAGCAGCATCTCCCAGTGCCAAATGTATTATTCATGCACGCTGTTTTGGTTTCTTTGTTGTCCCTGCAGGCAGGTCCCAGGTATGTCCTGATGCCTCAGTAGTGCTTCATGCGGCTGGGAGGCCCTGGGGTAGAGCCTCCGGCGATGGCTTTAGCCTAGCTGCTCCCCGGAGACCCTCCCGCTCAACCGCTCCGTTCCGTCTTCAAAGACAAATACAAACACTGCAGTCTCCCCATCTCCAACTCCTGCGTCTCTCTCGCGCTTGCGAGAGCTCACACTGTATTGTTCCCCTCCCGCTCTGCCCACATATTCAATCCAGAGTGAGTTACACCACGGCAAATTTTGTACGTGGGCGCCTTCTTTCAAACTGTGCGAGTGCGGTCAAGGGTTCAGCGGCGGAGGCGGCCAAAAGAAGTCTTTTGTGACTTTACAGATGCAGAATTATCTCGCCAAACAAACACACACGGACTGGTGGGGACATGAAGTTTGCTGATAAAACAGAAGATTGAAAACTTGACAGCATTGGAGCTTGAAGCTATCAACCAAACCCCAGCTTAGCCTAGCCGCAACCCTCTACGTAATTACCCGTGACACTAACCCTAACCTTTTGGGGAAAAAGTTCACGCAAAGGTTTCGAAAACTGAAATATTTAATGTGCCACGGAAAATAAATGGGACTTTTATGATGCATGAACTGTAATGCCTGTTGTATTCATGAGTTTCAGAAGAGGCTTGGCAGGCCACCTTGGCCTTTAAGGCTAGAGTTTGGCGGAGAATTAGCAGTGTCAGGTTCCGTAACGGGATGGTGAACAGTAATTACAGCGAGGCCGCGGCCCCATCAAGATCCTCCCGCTTTGTCAGTTGGTCAGTGCTGGATTGGCAGCAGGCGCTCCTGCCTGAGAGTCTCCAGAGTACCCATTAGGATGGAGGCCCGGCGTCCTTATCAAGCCAACCCCTGTGCTCTTCCAGTGCACAATTACAGCATGGTCTGCACATTTGTGGAGCTCACTGTTGTTGTTAGCGTCACCTTAGTCTACAGCCTCCTTAATAACCGTAAGTCAGTAGTGAGGGCTCGCAGGGCCGCGGTTGGCAGGGTGAGACGTGCGCGGCGAGTTAATGACGAGAGTTATGGCTGCTGTGTGATGTTACATGGGAGCTGATTGGAAGAGAGACCGTGACCTTGTGTTCTGCAAGCTTTATAATTGTTTCGGGTTCAAGCGAATCATAGACGAAGGCATTACATTCAGAATGGGTTTCAGTTAGATGGCCTTTCCCCCGATTTTGGGAGCAGAATTCATGCATTGATATCCCCCGTTGCAAATTGGGTTTTAGCTTTCTGTGAGAACAAACTTTTTATATCAGTATGACTTGTGTGCGAATTCCCATTATTACAGTGGCCGAGAGGTGTCAGGCGAAATGCAAAGTCCAAACACTTTGCAAATAGAAAAAGCACGAACCCCAATTGCAAACGCTTTGCAAAAGAAAAAAAGCACAAATGCAAACTCCCACAACACGATCCCAAATTCCTAAAGCGCGATTGCAAATTGGCAAAAGCACGAACGCCAATTGCCACAACACCACAGCAAATGGCTCGCAGCACGACCGCAAAAGGCTCGCAAGACAATTGCAAAGACGATGACCCAGAAGTTAAAAAAAATAATAATAAAAAAGACGTCACTTTGTATATTGCTATATGTGCTTTGTGACCATCTCTACGGGCCTCCGTAAAGTTGACCCGCCCATCAGACGCAAATTTACTGTATATAAAAATGATGTTAATCGTTTGTGCTGCAACGGTTTTGTAGATACTGAAGGGAAAAGGTACCGTTCTCGCACGCACCATATAATTGTTTGCATTAGTATAACACATTCATTTAACTATAGTTTAGGCAGACTTCACTCAGTGGCCTTGAACACAGTAAAGTGAATCACCTTATCTGCGCTCATGAGGGGGAAAAGGAAAAATGGTACTGTTTCTCGTAGGCACCGTCTGTTTGCATTACTCGAACACACGTAATATAATCAATCAGGGAATAGTATCATTTCTCATATTCACTGTAGGACTGCACTACTCTAACACACCCAATGTAAAATAAATAGCACACCACAGTTTAAAGAAACAGAATAGATACACAACGCCATCTTATCACAGAAGCCCAAACGTGTGCGCCACAAGCAAGATTGACTCTGGCAATCAGTCCTCCCGACAAACGAACAAGGACAAAGACCAGCGCGCTTTGTCCTAAAACAAGTAGTGCCAGCCCGGATAACAAAGTTGATAGCAGGCGCTTGTGACGTCAAGACCAGCGTCGGTCGCTGTGGCAACCACATCCCATCCACGCACGAACCTAAACAGCCTGAAACCGGCCAGAGAGGGATGATCCCAAAGCAACGCCCGGACACACCTTCGGCCGGCCCACGGACTTAAAAAACACTGGACACTGAGATAAGACAGATTTGCTGCTCGGAAACATTTTCTATGTAGCCTTGCTTTGGATCCAGAATAGTCTCTCCGTCGTCTGTTTTTGCCTTGTTTTTGACCATTGTCGACGAATAAACTGTAAACCTGTTTTCGGTGAGTCTTCGTCAAACTTTTGAAACATGGAGTCAGTACAAAGGGTTAAAAACAAGAAGAGAACGCACGAAGTTCCACTTTCTCGGTTGCCGCACGCGAGGCAGCATCGGCCGAGCGGCACTTGTTTTGGCTGTCGCTGTTTCCGTGCAGCTGGGCTGGGGAGGTGAATTTCGACAATACATTATTATGCTTTTATTGAGATATTAATTTCGAGTGGGGACGTCACTCGTAGCTTTTTCTTAGCTTAGCTCCCGCAGCTAATGGAGCGTACCAACTCTCTCAATAACAGACAGGTGTCCCAACAACTAGCACGAACAGAGCACAAAAAAATTCGGGTCCATTTTGCAGTAAATTGGGGGGCTTGAGATATTAATGTCGAGTGATGACATCCCTCTAAGCCCCTCATTTACTGCAAAATGGTTCCGAATTGGTGCCATTCGTTTGTGCTAGTTGTTAGGACACCCCTCTGTTATTGAGAGAGTTGGTACGCTCCCTTAGCGGCGGGAGCTAAGCTAAGAAAAAGCTATGAGTGACGTCCCCACTCGAAATTAATATCTCAATAAAAGCATAATACTGTATCTATAAAACCGTTGCAGCACAAACGATTAACATCATTTTTATATAAATTTGCGTCTGATGGGGGGGGCAACTTTACAGAGGCCCGTAGAGATGGTCACAAAGCACATATAGCAATACACAAAGTGACGTCTTTTTTATTATTTTTATTTATTTATTTTAACTTCTGGGTCATCGTCTTTGCAATTGTCTTGCGAGCCTTTTGCGGTCGTGCTGCGAGCCACTTGCTGTCGTGTTGTGGCAATTGGCGTTCGTGCTTTTGCCAATTTGCAATTGCGCTTTAGGAATTGGGGATCGTGTTGTGGCAGTTTGCATTCGTGCTTTTTTTCTTTTGCAAAGCGTTTGCAATTGGGGTCTGTGCTTTTTCTATTTGCAAAGTGTTTGGACTTTGCATTTCGCCTGACACCTCTCGGCCACCGTCTATTATTTAAGGACAGGACATTCACTGTGGTAGAATACTGCTACATCATCATAGCAATGTTCAAACGCTGCTGCTTTCTCTCACGGTTTTTCCACTTATTTACATTTTATGTACCGCAATATCTGTATATGATCTCATTTTCTTACCTCAGGTGCTTTTCCACATAATCACCACTTTAATTTCACAGTCGGAGATGGGAATTTTAATCACATTATTACTCAGTTTGATGTATATAAATGCATTCAGTGCGGCGATTCAGCCCTTTTACTGTAACTTGCGCTTGACGGGGTTATTTTTAATAAATTGGCTCCTAAAGCTGCATTTCTTTCATTTCTAGAAAAACGATCCTGAGAGTGAAAAGATGTCATTCAGAAGGTGAAAGATTCCAAGACTGAGAAAAACTGTCAGAACAAAACTTTCACTACTTGAGCATCGATATCATTCTGACATCACAGTGCAGGTCTTCCACTGCTCTGAGGCAAAAAGGAAGCAGTTTTGTAGACTGGTCAGTACAGCGCAAACAATCACCATTGCACGTGACACCAACCTTCACTGCCTCTCTCTGACCTTCTGTCCACATCAGAACCGGAACGGACATTCTCACAGACAACACAATAATGCCGACACACGTACTGTTTTCCATTCAAATCAGTTCACCATGATTGCTTCTTTTTTTTGGAAGATTAAAAAGAAGATAATATCATTTACTTCCTAATGCCAATACTCAAAGTTCTTCAGATCCTCCATCTGCCCTGTTTGATTACCCTCTTCCTCCAGCGAGACGTGGAGAGAGTGAGAATCGCCTTTGGAGTCTCTTCCACCATTTCCCCGCTACAAATAAGAGTTTCATTGCATCTAACCAAACGAGCTAGGTGGGAAAATTGCCTTTTCAATAATCGGGCCCGCACTCCCCCCCACCGCCTTTTTCATCCTGAAAGGTTTTCTGAAGGTTATTGTTGGGAATAAGGCAGCTTCTATACCCCCCGCAGATGACAATCATCTTTCCAATTTGTTTGAGATTAGGTCATACGGAAACAGCGCTTCATAAACACACAGGGTCGGCATCAACAGCCGTGGAGGATGGGAGCGATGGATCGCCATAGCACTGGAGGACCAAGAAAACAAACAAAATTACGCCCATCTCCATTACTAACTGGGAGAAAAGAATAGACTCCCAACCCTCTTCCATTTCCAAAACAGCATGACCCGGCCAGAAGTTGGATGCGGATCACTAAACCCGCTTTTTCAATATAATTAATATTTGAGTGAACAAGTGAGGGTTGCAGATAAAGCCGTATTGACTTTGGCACTGCTGTTAATTGTGGCCTGAGCATGCAGTGCTTTGTTTCTTTCATGTGATTATATTCAGGCTGAGTTAAATTGCTTTTTAAAGGGCTTTCTCACTCTCCAACACAATTTTAAAAGCATGTTTATTATCTGTGTTCGTCAGCGTCTCTGGATAGCGCCAATAAAGTGCCCTCTACTGGCAGAAGTCTGTAGCTGATGATTCCATGGTGCATGAGGGGCAGACTAAAGTGCGTATGACACCAAAAAGCATATTCATTTCATACTTCACACTAGATGTGTTTTTTTAGCTTCAAATATTTTTTTTAAAATTCAAATAATATGGGACCTTAATGGAAAAAAAAGAGAAAAATCCAACCTTCAATACAAGTGCATTCATTCAGTGGGGGAAAAAAATCCCATATAAAGAAAAAAATGTTTGACATCGAATAATGTGTGTCACAATTATTAGCACCCCTGGTATTAATACTTTGTACAATCCCCTTTTGCCAACAAAACAAGGTCTGGGGACTGAGATGGCCATGGGAGGAGCTTGATTTTATGTCTGGTGAACCATTTCTGTGTAGATTTGGCCATATGTTTAGAGTCATTGTCTTGCTGTTAGACCCAGTGACGACCCATCTTCAGCTTTCGGGCAGAGGGCAACAGATTTTGATTTCAAATGTCCTGATATTTCAAAGCATTCATGATGCCATGCACCCTAACAAGGTTCCCAGGGCCTTTGGAAGCGAAACAGCCCCACAGCATCACTGACCCACCCCCATACTTCACTGTGGGTATGAGGTGCTTTTCAGCATGCGCATCTTTCGTGGCACGCCAGACCCACTTAGAGTGTTTGTTGCCAAAAAGCTCAATCTTGGTCCTTATCTGACCAAAGCACACGGTCCCAGGTTTCAACTGGGACCGTGTGCTTTGGTCAGATGAGACCTTAGTCAAGAAAAGACTTACATGAGCTGGTCACATGGAAGATGGCAGGATACAAGACAAATCGACACAGGGCAAGGTTAGGTGCAGACTATATATACAATGGATCACAGGTGGAAATGTTCAGCCTGATTGGGAAGAGCAGGAAGTAAAGTTTGGAACCAGGCGGAATGCCATTATCAAAATAAAAGCAGGGAATTCTGCACCAACAAAACAAAAAACACTAACATGACTTCCGAGACATGACACTGATTGTCCAACGAGAATGCCACTCGGCCGACAACCAGCGGCTTGTTTGCACACCCCCTTCTATACTCGGTTTATTGCCCTCTTCGTGTGCCCGGTGTTCTGTCAGATTTTCAACCCCATCAAAAATGGCAACTTTGCGTTAAAAATGGCCACGAATACAGCGAATACAAAGTTAACTGGTCAAACTTTCTTGAAATAAAGGACTATTTACTTACGTTTGATCATGGACAGACATGTAGAAAGGTTTTCCTCAGACACATCCTTTAATGTTAGCTGCACAACAACTGCACGCCAATCTCTCACTGTTTACGTCTTCGCCGTGTAGTAAAGCATTATTTTACGCCATATTCATGTTGACCATGTGGCAGCTACGCGCTCCTCCGACGTCGAACCGCTGGTACTCTTCAGCTGCTTCCCGGGCAACCTCTCCTGTCCGCTGCAGGGGAATGAGCTGTAACTTTTTTCGCCGCCGGGTGGGTTGCCGATCGGCGAAGACAATAGACAACCCCGCCGCTGTGTGAGATGATCCGGGCTAGTTTTGTGTGATTTTTCGCTTCGGAAAGCAAAAATAAGACTCTGAGACGTCACTCAGTTTGGGTTAGCATGTCGGCTAGCTGTCACGCCTCTTGGTTTGTTTACATTCTTCGAAGCCAGGCAGGGAAATGACAAAAGCCTGACTAACTACGGTGGCATGAAATATCGTTCGGGATGTGCCACAATCAAGGTGAAGTCGACAGTTTTGACCACTGTAGAGTAATTTTGCCATGTCGTACTGAAGAAATGTATTCTTATTATTTAATATTCCATTTAGCACAAGACTGTTATTTGTCATGACCATAATATTTATTTAGCAATTGGGGGGAAAAAAATACTTCAATGAAAAGAATATCCTGTAAAAATATTGGAGTAGAGGGACTGACACAATGACATTTTGCGGCTCTCTTCGTCGCATGTTCCCCGTTCTGAATCATTCCCTCTCAATGCGCTGAATTCTAAATCAGATGAAACCATGACCCTGCCCATATAATCCTCCTGTTGGGGACGCTAGAGCCCTGTAATTGTAGGCGTGGCTAAACGGCGGATTAAAGGACTAATTTCTCGTCATCTGCGCTTTGCCAAATTGTTGTATATAGTCCAACCATCTCAAAATATGATTCTAATTCACATAATAATGCTATTTAGGACTTATTTTTATCCTGTTGTACGCACTTTAAAAGCATGTTTATTATCTGTGTTAGTCAGCGTCTCTGGATCGTGCCAATAAAGTGCCCTCTACTGGCAGAAGTCTGTAGCTGATGATTCCATGGGGCGTGAGGAGCAGTTTAATTCATTGTATTTGTGAGCATTAAACCACATAAGCGCAGCAATCTTTTTAAATACTTGAAATAACTTCTGCCGGTCAGGTGAGTGTTTGCGTGGGAAGGTGGATTGCTGTAATTTTCCTCGCACGGTTGACCTGCGGGACTGGGTCCTTAACTGGCATCTGGTAGGAGTTACCCCGCCACTTCAAAAGATGGAGCGGACAGACCCAAATGGTGCCATGAATCCCGACGGCAGAAGATCACTTGACGGGGTCGGATTTGCGATGGGACGTTCGTGCAATCAATGAGCTGCTAATTGCGTCTCTCCTAGACCTTCTTTCCATCCCGTTTATCAATACTCTGCTGGGTAAGGTTGTGACTCCATATTAGAGGTTTTAATTGCCCTAACCTTCACTAATCCCCAATGTTATTGCATGGGTATTTGCATGATTATGAAAGGTTTAAACAATAGAACAAATGCAAATATCACAGAGGATTACTTTAAAATGAAGGCATGGTCCGCAAATGGTGAGTTGTGAACAGTCCTTCAAAACCAGTCCTAGTTGAAATACTTCAGATGAGTTTTTACCTAAAAACAAAAGCGTTATCTTGTGCAATGTGACAAAAAACTGTTACAGAGAGAATTTAGCAATCCCACACTAGCCCAATTATTTGACAATTAGCATGAGCCTGTGGTCAAGGCAAATCTATTTTCATTCCGACGTTAGAACAAATCGCAACTGGATTGACCCCAGTGCTGTTTATTCTTACAGAGAGCTCACTAATTGTTCAAAGACTCCAATTCGCTGGGGTCTTACACTCAAATCAGACCCAAAAATACAAAATCCATTATCACCGCAATAAAGAGCTAATGACCCAACAACTGGAATTTATTTGCCAGGGCGCCCATCTCCTTGAAAGGGCCAAAGGATAAGGAGTCATTAAAGCAGCGTTATCTGGTCCAGATAGCATTGGCATGTCTGTAAAGATCATTATTTTTGCCCCTGGAGCCGTTTGGCAAAGGAGAGCAGCGCTAACTCCAGGGTCAGCATTAACACAGGGATGAAGACGCTAACGATACACAGCCTGGCAGCTAATACTTTTTCTAAACGCTTTTAATGACTGTAGATTCGGATGTGGGAGAGTTCGTGTTTTTCTTTGTGCGTGAGCAGCCAGCGTGGCACAGTTCTTTAAACGTTCTTTACTTTTCTCAAGGTTCCGTCTCATTTTTTTCTCCGCACTCTATTGCTGTGACGAGGGGTTGAGTGGACGTTTTGTCCCCTCCCTCCGCCCCAAAAGGACCTCTCGAGTGCCTGAGAACTTTCAAACTTATTCATTTCGTTTAAATTTAATTATGCCGTTTCAATTCGCAAGAATTAAATAAATAGAGGTAGAATCTTATCACACAAGGGCGAAGGTTTGGTCTCAACATTGTGTAACCTCTATGTAAGCAGTGCACAAAATAATCAGAAGATTCCAATTCGACGAGGGGAGCTACCGTCATTTTCGGACTATAAGCCACTACTTTTTTCCTTCATTTTGATACCTGTGGCTTATAGTCCAGTGCGGCTTATTTGTTCATTTTTTTAGCTAACACTTTATTTGACAGCGGTGTCATAAGACTGTCATAAGATCATCAAAATTATTACATGACACCATCATGGACATTACTGAATGCTTATGTCATTAAGTGTCATTTAGCAAATTATGTCACTAACTCAATTTTTGTCCATCTTGCATCTTTTGCATCCATTCAAAAGTGAGATCATTTGCTGGATAACACTTAATGACATCTGTTATAAGCATTCATGAATGCTCAGGACAGCGACATGTCATAATTATGACTGTGTAATGACAGTCTTATGGCACCACTGTCAAATAAAGTGTTAGCAAATACCCTAACTAGCAATTGATGAAACAACTGGAACAGTAACTGAAGAAATATTTAGCACAGAAAATGATTTTTGATTATTATTTACATCTATAGCTCTGCAATGCATGCTAAGAGGCATGTTGAATGACAACAGTGTTGACAGCAGATGGCAGCAGAGGTTGACTGTCTCCCCCAAGGGAGCAGTGATGGCCAAATTAAGCTTCTTGAAGCAATAAAGCTTTGCAGCCAATTGGTTCAAAGCTTCATGGTGCTTCATTTGGTCTTTTGACAGTCGTATGATGCCGCTGTCAAATGAAGTTTTACCGGTTAATATCTTTTGGTGTAAATATCCCACGATACAGTGAGGACAGCTGCGGCCTATAGTCCAGTGCAGCTTATCTATGAACAAATGCCGTTTTCGTGCCAAATTGGGTGGGCTGCGGCTTATAGTCAGGTGGGGCTTATAGTGCGAAAATTAGGGTACGTGTTGTACTGTAACCATGAACGAATAGCTCAGATAATGCAGTTTGCCATTATTTTTTACTTCGTGCAACAACAATAACAAAAATGCAATACAAAACAATAGAACAGTATAAGAAAATAAAATTGGGCCCAAAAATAATAAACAAAATTGTCTTTCACTCAAATATCTAGTGATCACTTTTTTTCCTTAATCCTGTATAAGGTATTTCTTTCTCCAAAGTTTGTATGGAATCCTATGAGATGATATTGTCCTACCCGGTGAAGACTAGTACATGAAGGATGAAGTTTCTTGGTCTTTTCACGCTGGGAAGCTCACCATCAAATTTCCGAAATCTTCATATCTTTAATCCAGTCTCACAAAAAGACCTGACCTGTTGTAGTTTTTTTTGTTGTTTTTTTTTTAACAGATATTTTACTCATCTCATTTTGAGAGAAAAATCATATCCAAATAAATTTACTGTACGTTTACATTGTACATGAATTTGTAACAATCGCACACAATGTTATTTTTAACATTGTCATTTCACTTAACATTGAACTTTCAATTTCACTTTCAGATGCATCTTTTCCATTTTTTTTTAATCCAACAAAACAAAATTATTATTTTCAAGAACAAAAATAACGTTTATCATTCTTAACTTAATGATTAGGAAAACCATCGTTAGCATTAGCCGTTAGCTCGTCTGCATCATTAGCATTAGCTGTTAGCTCGTCTGCTCCGAGTAGAACGCTTGCTTACCAAGACAGTTTAGGCTCAATAGACGCGTTTTCCACGCTCCTGATCACTTCTCAAGTGTTCTGCCGATGTCCCTGTTGAGCTAGGATATGGATATTAGGGTTTTAGTCACTTTTTAAACTATTTTATCAAATCGTTTTTTCTTCCTACCTTGTCACTCTGTTTAGCATTGTCTTTTCTCTCTCCAGCTGATTGTGGCTATTGTGAGGCTTCTGTCGATCTCAGCCATCAAGCTCAGCTGGGGTAGGGGCTTACTTTTATTAAGTGCTTCTTTTTTTTTTTTCAATTTAATTTGTTTTCAAGTTGCAGATTTATTTTATGATGTTGAAAGAGAAGTATTATTTAATTTAATGCCATTTTATTTATTTATTCTAAATTTAATTAACCCTTTATCTGTTTTTTTTTTAAATTCTAAATTTAATTAACTCTTTATTTGTAGCTGGGTTACAATTGGTAGGGACGCTATAACAGCATAACCTGCATGTACACTTTTTGCTTCGGAAGGGACATTATTAAACCCAAACAGATTGGGTGAACGGGGGTCAAGGCTACATTTCTCATGAATATGAACCTAATTAATTGATAGGCCAAATGATACAAATAAATAACAAATAAATCTGTTTTGACTTATACTAACTTTCATGTGTTAGTTCAGGTGATACACCGTTTGATTCAAACCTTTGTTTTCAAAAACTACTAAAGAAACATTTTTGAAAATTTCCAGGATAAATTTCTGGATTTTATTAGCAAATTCAACATACACAATAAATACAAACCTATTAATAATCACTTAACTGTGAAGGAATGCAAAAAAAAAATAAAAATAAAAATAAAATAAACATTTGTCTTTAGTCCACTCAACATTGTCTGTCTAAATTAATAAATATAACTGGAAAAAAACCTCATAGCATGTTCACACAGTTTAATGTTATGCTAACTCTGATGCAGGTCGGACTTTCAGGAGCAATATTAGTGATGTGTTTCCCATGTCCACAACACTGACGTCTTTTACATTCCTTATATTACCCAGATAGCAGACCGACATTGAATAAATGTTGATTTTCAATCAAAATCATCAATTTGGCATCAAGTGACGTTGAAACAGGGCCGGCCCAGGCCTTTTGGGGGCCCTAAGCAAAATAATGCCAAGGGGCCCATATTTTTTGTCACAGTGTAGTGTGAAACCCATACATGCAATCCAACCCATACGTCCATATTTTGTATATTAATCAGATTTTTCGTTTCTCTGCTCCAGAAGGATAAATTCTCTTCGACATATTCGTGCATCTGTTTTCCAAGCAAGTTTGACCACCAATCATTTCAAAGCAGATTCAACGTCACTCCCCAGGTTGCCAGATTGTAATGACAAGAAAATGGATGTTTGCACCGATAAACGGCAATGCGCGACACATTATTCACTATGCTCTATTAACAACGTATAAAATGAGGTTGCCAGATTGGGGGCTCTAAGTGGTCAGGGGCCCTAAGCAGCTGCATAGTTTGCGTATAGGCTGGGCCGGCCTTGCGTTGAAAGAACGTTGTTCTATGGTATGTCAGGCGATGGTTGGGTTAACATTGTTTCATAGGTGATAAACTAATGTTGACAAATAGTTGATTTATGATTGACCGGGAAATATGATTGAAAAGTCATTGAATTATGGATGAGCGGGTGTTTTGGTCGAAAACATAACATTGATTCAGCGTTGTTCTATTATTCTTAATAATCCAAATAACGTCTAGGTTTTGTAAGGATTTCAACGTTGAAACAACATGAATTGAGTGTGCAAAAGTGACGTTGATTCAACGATATTGGATCGACAGCGGAATGTGGATTCAACCTCTTTTCAACGTCGGTTGGCTATCCGGTTAGCTGCTGCTGGCCGAAAAAAAAATTCTAATATCCCTCCTCTTGACATGTTGTATTTTGGTCGGGGCTGTGTGGGTGTGCATGTGTGTTGGGGGGGGGGGGCATGTCATGAGCCAATCAAACGTGCATATGAGGTTAAATAAAAATAATAACGGTTCGGAAGAGTAAAGTAAAAGAGGTAAATGTAAGTCTGAAAATAATGTGAATATATCACTTAATAATTGTAGGGTCAATTCTATCCTTAAAACATAAAAAAGACAATCTAAATTACCTACATGACTGAACTCATTATACAATACAAATAAGTTGGTGGGGACAATTTGAGGATCCTGAAAAGTTGCTAGTGTTATGTCCCTACCGTCCCTATGCAAAGCTACGCCCCTGTTATCACACGTAGCAGCATTTTAGAGCAAATTTCCATCATAATTTTCTGAAGATTTCGCGCCGAGACACCACTGTAGACTGTAAATTTCATCCACGGGTCAGTTATGAATTTGGACAGCTATAAAAAATGTATTGTGTTTTATTTTTCCACATTTCATTTCAGTTTGCAGTGCTTTGTGATTGCCTATTCCATTTCCCCCAGTCACTGTAAGCACGTGCTGATTCCCCGCACGTAAAAAAAGGTGAGGACATAAATCAATTTGTGTGACAAAACAACACGGTTACCGTATTCTATTTATCCTCGGGGCAAACGTACATGACAAAGCGAGGGTGTACTTTCCACACAAACCCCTCCTTTATTCATCGGCACGTCTGGTAATGGTGCAAATGGGCATCACGTTGCAATGTATCATCCCTGTCACAAAAGACAACACGGCACTAATGATGCCAGGCTATCAGCGCTAGGATTCGGGGGGCTAACATCTGACTCGGGTAAAATAACACATGACACATGTCTGCCATTAGTGCGAATCCTCCCCGCGGTTGCTGCACTTTCTTTTAATTTCGCTTGGCTGTAATCTCCCATCGACTGGAGTGTTTTCATCTACTAAAGGACTTTCAACAGCTTGAGCCTAATCAAAGACGTTCTCTCTTTTTTTCTTTCCCCGTGTCTCTGGATAAGGAAATTCAATTAGCTTAATTGGGCTGGATATTATCCTCTGTAATGTGATGGAAGCGTCGCTTTCACCAAAACTACACAGGGCACTTTGGAAGCACCTCACTAATTAGTGCAATAACTTTAATCCAAATGTTTTACCTCAACATTCCAGATGATTCCAAATTGAAATCCAGGTAATTAGTAGAAATAACCCTCCCCCACGCACGTGGAGATCACTCCATTTGAAGGCTTGCTTACGGCAAAGTAGAAATGAAAGCGTTCCGTTTCCTCGTGTTCCACGTTTGACACCAAACGCGACTAAAAATAGAAAATCCTGGTTTTGCTTTGTGTTTCACACTTGCAAATTGGCCAAACTTCTGTCATAGACTTCATAATGTATCGACGCGACGCGGGGCCGATTCATAGGGGGCCTATCTCCGTCAAAGCTGACCGAGTGGAAACATGGACAAAGAGCTTGTTCCGTTAAAATTATTATGAATAAATGCTTAAATCCCTGAATTCATTATAGATAAAACAGTCTCGATTCTTGGTTAAAAGCAAAAAAAAAAAAAACGTGCAGGTAGCATTTATTTGACATAAATATTGCGAACTATGAGGCTAGTCAGTAAGGAAAATAGTGGCCACCATATGTTGAAAAAGAGCTTTATCCGTCTAAAATTCTTGTGAATAAATGCTTAATTCCCTGAATTCATTATAGATATTTAAGGAATCTGACCTTTTAGCCAGACTGCAGCTCCAACGACCCGGGCCGGTGGGAGCCCGACATTCCGGCCAAAAGGCCAAACTCAACCCGTTCACCGTAGTCTTAACCCTTAGTTAAAGTTAAAAAAGGCTCACCGAAAACAAGTTGACAATTTATTCAGGTCGACAGCGATCAAACAGCAAGACGAAACAGACTCGGGCTGGGAGGCAAGGTCACCCTATCACACGTCAACAAAAGGTTAACGAGAAAAATGACCACGATTAGTTGAACATTCAGTCTTTTGAAGGCTGTGGCGGGGCGGGCTGTGGGCAAGAAGAAGGGTATGTTTAGAATTATTGTGTGTTTGTGGATTGGACAAGAGGATTCAGGAGTTACAGTTGTCCGGGCAACGAGAGTTGTGGATTTTGCCAGCTCAGCGTCAAAGGGGCTCTTGGAGTCTTGTCAGTCGTGTTATCAGTTGGATATCGGGTGTTCTCCGGTGTTCCTTGTGTTGGGACAGAGCATCCCGCTATTTGTTCTGGACTGTCCGGGAGAACTGATTGCGAGAGTTGGTGGTGCAGACGTGGCTTGTCACCATCAATCTTGCTCAGTCAGTTGCATGACGCACACATTGGGCTTCCGTGATAAGAAGGCGTCACGTATTTTTATGCCCTATATTCTGCTTGTTTTCCTTAAACAATGGTATAAGTGCTATTTATTTCATATTGGGTGTGTTAGAGTAATACAAACAGTTAGATGGTGCCTACGAGAAAAGGTACTATATTCTTCAATATGGACGAAAAACAGTCTCGATTCTTGATTAAAAGCAAAAAAAAAAAAAAAAAAAAAAAAAAAACGGGCGTTTATCAGTTATTTTACATAAATATCTCGAAGTATAATGCTAATGCTGTAACGGCTAATTTTTTCCATAGATTTTTTTTCACAAGTTTCAAAATGCATGCATAGTACGAAAATATAATAATTACCTTGAATCCTCAAACAAATCACTCCTGAGAGAATCCTTTCTGTTTGTATGCGGGGCAGCTTTCGTAGTTTTTCAACCTAAATCTGGCGTAAGTGCTATTTATTTTATATTGGGTGTGTTAGAGTAATACAGTCAAACAGTAAATACGAGAAACGATACTATTCTCTGATTATATTAAGTGTGTTAGAATAATGCAAACAGTTAGACGGTGCCTACGAGAAAAGGTACTAGCTCCTTCAATATGGACGTTAAACAGTCTCGATTCTTAAAAGCAAAAAAACGGGCAGTTAGCAGTTATTTTACATAAATACTGCGTAGTATAATGCTAATGCTGTAGTGGCTAATTTCTCCCATTGATTTTTTTTCTCGACGTTTCAAAATGCATGCATAGTACGGAAAATATAGTAATTACCTTGAAACCTCGAACAAATCCCTCCTGTTTGTATGCGGGACAGCCTTTGCAGTTTTTCAACCTAAGTCTGGCGTTGCATCCCTGCTTGTGTTGACTAACTGCGGCCGACTGCGAATAACTGAAGCAGTCTGTAGGATGCCCCCCCCCTACTTGAAGGCAGCGGATGACGGATGTGCATAGGCGGATCTACTATTCAGGCGAAGTAGACGATTGCCTTAGGCCCCCAACCAGTCGGGGGCCTCCAACCAGCTGCCCTTGCCCCAACGAGCAACGGCCTGGGCCACCGGAGCCAGCAGCACCCCCAACTATTCGTCATGTATAATTATGTCAGCATACCAAACAAAAAAAAAAAAACCAAAACAAAACAAAAAAGAAGGCCAATTGAATGCTGCATTATTACCCCCCCCCCTCCCCCCCCCCCACACACACACACGCACTACAATGGACTGTTCCACGACGACGGACTGAGTCTCAGTCGCTTACCTTCATTTAGCACCGTTTAGCATCGCTTAACTCTGCTTAGCTGTTTGTTAGCTTCACTTAGCTCTCCCGCTGTTTTCATGCCACGAAGCTCACCATTTTTACAGTTTACTTGCTACTTTGCACGTCGGCTATCGTTTATTTCGAACACATGAGCGAACGTGCTCTCCATGAGAGCCAAAGTGCAGTGAGGGAGAAGTTGAGAACAGGCCTCTAATGCCTCTTTTAACTTTCTTCTTCTTCTTCTTCTTCACACCGAACATAAAATACACGCCAGCACACCCTGTGGCGAAACAATGTAGTACAGTTCCAATCAGTCATACAATAACACTCAACAGCTGGTTAACAGCAAAAGCACGTCATATAAATAATGATTTCTGGGGTTAATCCCACTTACTTCAGAATTAATATTATACTATGTTGAGTAAGTACTACATAATAGAGATTCTACACTAAGAATAGCTTTCAAATGACACTCTTCATGACAAATATGACTGGCAATGAATAATTATTATCATTACTATACTACTATTATATATAGTAGTACACTATAATAATATTGCTAGAATTTTTTTTAAAGAATTGTTTTGAATGTTGGAAAGGCAAAGTCAGTGTTCTGAATGTTTATTTTCCATTCTTTTGCACTAGTAAATGCTATCAGCATTTAACCTCATTGTTTATTTGTGATGAATTATTGTTATTTACATGATTATTTGTACTTTAATAAAGAATTTAAGTGTTCCAAAATAGTTTTGTGAATTAATAAGCGTCAACAAAATTTTTTATTGCTGAATAAGTAAAAAAAAAAAAAAGAAAATTATTAGATTAGTTGATTAATCGGACAGCCCTAATGTACTAGAACATATTTCCTCCACACCCTTCTCACCTTTTTAACACCTGACCCATTAAGGTGGCCCCTGGATATGTTCGCCTTAGGCCCCAAAATTGCCAAGTCCGCCACTGCGGATGTGACCCGTCAATACAGTTATGAAGTCTATGCTTGTGTCGCAAGTTGTTGTCTTCCGAAACTGGAATGTTTTTTTCCCCCGCCCCCAAGCATCAGACAAATTGAGGAAATTATTGCACTTCAAATCAGTTATATATCATAAGCTGCAACATGCTCTGTTGGTTAGGGTAATAGAAGAACTGGCTTTTTTTTTTCCTGATGGCTGGTTTGCATCTAATGCTTTGCCCTTGAGCTAGATACTTAACCTTAGCAGCTCCAGCAAACACAAGACCCTCTAAATGAGTTTGAAAGCTTAAACCCTAAATTTTTCCTGTCAACTGATAGAAAAAAAAAAAAGACACCAAACTCTGCGTAACACAATAAAACTGTATTACATTTGTGCTTAAAATTATTACAATTACAGTATTTACAAGCGTTGTCCTAAAAATAAACATCTCATGCTGGATGACACATTAAAAGAAAGAATTGTACAATAGGCAAGCAAAAGGAAATAGTTTTTTTTTTTTTTTTTATGTACACCTACATTTTACAGAGAACATTTTAAAGTCAAGAATGAACGCTGAGTATACAGCCGGACAGTTTATGCACGACGAGGAGGTCAACATGATGAGGCCAGCGGAGTCTCGAGTCCGCTATCGATTGCATTCAAGTATCAGCGTGTTGAACAATTCTAAATTCAGGACAAGAGCCGCTGAACAAATAAATAAATCTACAGAAAGTTCACCTAACCTCTCAACCACTTTCCCAACGTGGAAGTTTCATAAATACAATCCCCATTTAAAAAAAGTGATACGAATCCAAGTGGACAAATACTGCTAAAGGGTGGGCGCAAAAAATCTGGTGGTTTTCAAAGTGTGAGAAAGCTCATGAAGAAGAAACATGCGATGTTAAAGGAATTTCTTGAAAAATATCCTTCCAATTCACATTTTACTCAAATTTTCTCCCTCGCACTTTGTAAACCAGCGTGTGACTTACGTCTATAAGGCTGTGCCTGATTCATGTATATTATTCTTATTGGCCACTAATTTCAAACACTGTGCAAAAGTATTCCAACGATGGCATCAGTCCAAAGTATCATCATATAATGGGTTTATTCATTTCACTTTATCTACTAACAATATGTGGTTTTGCCTGTTCTATGTACAATGGTATGAAAAAGTATCTGAACCTTTTGGAATTTGTCACATCTCAGCATAAAATCACCATCAAATGTGATGTTTGTTAAAATCACACAGGTGTAAAAACAGTGTCTGCTTTAACTAAAACCACCCAAACATTTATAGGTGTTCATATTTTAATGAGGATAGCATGCAAACAATGACAGAAGGCGGGGGGGTAAGTGAACCATCTGCCTAAGGAGACTAAGGCCATGTCCACACGTAGCAGGGTATCTGGTAAAAAGAAGATATTTTTCTACGGTTTGACCTATCATCCACATGCGCACGCAGAATTAAACCAGGGTTCTTAAAAACGACGGGGAAGGGGAAGATTTGCGAATTCTGCGTTTGTGGCTCCATCATGTGGACACTGATAACCGAAGATTTACGTCACTGGCTGCGACAAATTTTGTCCTCACGTCACACATGAGACCAATTTTTACATTTGGAGTATATTAAATAAGCGCTTTTTTGCTTCCATTTTTTTTTTTTAACAAACTCTTGCTATGCTTCTTATTGAATAACGGGTATTATTTTGTTGTTTTGAATGTACTTAAAAATGAATGAAAGCGGTTGGCTGTGGAAGTTTTTTTTTTTTCCTACACAAACGTGCAGGTGTGGACGCAATTATTTCCCCCCAACATATTAGGGCAGAATCCTCGTTTTTTTTTTTTAAAAAAACCCTGCTACGTGTGAACATGGCCTTAAAGAGCAAATGAAACCAATTTTTACCAAACAATTTAAGTTAGGTGTGTGCCCATTCACTGATGAGTGGTTTAAAGCTTCCCTACCCACTATAAAACACACACCTGATAAGAATAGTCTTGATGAGAAGCATTGTCTGATGTGCATCATGGCTCGGTCAAAAGAACTGTCTGACCTGTGATCAAGGATTGTTGATTTGTATAAACCTGGGAAATGATACAGAACCACCTCTAAAAGTCTGGATGTTCATCAATCGACATTTTGGGAAGGTTTTTACAAATGGGGAGAATTTGGCACTGTTGCTTCTCTCCCAAGGAGTGGCCGTCCACCAAAGATGACTCCAAAAGTTCAGCGCAGAATACTCAGAGAGGTAAAAAAAGAACCCTAGCGTGTCTGCTAAAGACTTACAGAAATCACTGGCACAGTCCAATATCTCTGTGCACACATCAACTCTATGTATAACTATGGCCAAGAATGGTGCAGACTCCACAGAGGAAAACACTGCCGTCTATAAAACACATTGTTACTCGTTTAATGTTCACAAAAAGGCACTTGGATACTCCACAGAAGTTTTGGAAAAATATTTTGTGGACTGATGAAACCAAAGTTGAATTGTTTGGGAGTAACGCACAACGTCACGTGTGGAGGAAAAATGGAACCGCTCACCAACATCAAGACCTCATCCCGAACGTAAAGCATGGTGGAGGGAGCATCATGATTTGGGGCTGTTTTGCTGCCTCAGGGCCTGGACAACTTGCAATTATTAATGGAAGAATAAATTCAAAAGCTTATCAGGATGTTTTGCTGGAAAACTTGAGGTTGTCTGTCAGACAGTTGAAGCTAAAAAGAGGATGGATGCTGCAACAAGACAATGATCCAAAACACAGAAGTAAATCATTTTCAGTAGAACAAAATACACTTGCTGGAGTGGCCAAGTCAAAGTCCAGACTAGAATCCCATTGAGATGCTGTGGCATGACTTAAAGACAGCGATTCATGCCAGACATCCCAGGAATTGACTGAACTACAGCAGTTTTGTAGCGAAGGATGGGCCAAGATTAGTCCTGATCGATGTGCCAGACTGATCTGCAGCTACAGGAAGCGTCTGGTTGTTATAGCTGCCCTAATTGAGGGGTGGGGGCACAAAATATTACATGTGATGGTCCACTTACTTGTTTTTCCCCCTTCCGGCAAACTATCCACATTAAAATATCAAAACTTAAAAATGTTTGGGTGGTTTTAGTGAAAGCAGAAACTGTTTTTTCATCTGTGTGATTTTGACAAAGATCAGGTCACACTTGATGGTGGTTTTATGCAGAAATGTGAGAAATTCCAAAAGGTTCAGATACTTTTCATACCGCTGTACTCCGTATCCCCATCTAACAAAACGTTTGTTGTAAGGATTCTAATAGATTGGATGAATTGAAGAATTTGTCAAGTTTATCAATCATTTATGGCCAAAGTTTTTGCACATCATGTATGTCAATCATATTGTCATTAAAAATGAATACATTGAAAATACAACAAACCGGTCAACCTAATGATCAGGTTGACACTGATCAGACTCCACAGCTCAAACCAAAACTGCATGAGAAAAATTCCTCCCCCCCAAAAAATGAAGAGCAATTACACACACCCGCACGCACACAAGTATTAAATTATTTTTTTTTCTTTCAAACTTCTCTGTTTACACTTTACAACATCCAGTAAAAAGGTGTTTATCCCAAAGATACACTGATTGACAATACCTCTGCGTGTTTTCGATTCAAGTAGTTGGACTGCGCGGTCCTTGTGGTCAAACATGAATGCATGTAAATATCTGTCCAACAACTTGCTTTGGGTTGTTCTGAGGCCAGTGTTTTTGTTTGCCAAGAAGAAAGAGGCAGCACTTGTCAGTCACAAACAAACAAAATATTCATTTACTCAAGAGTCCGCTTCCGGGGGCCGCTGCCTGCTATGCCGCAGTCTCAATGGCTATTCTGTACAGCTGAGTACCACCCCTTCCGGGCCAGGCTTCATTATGTACACGTGGGGGACAGGAGCAGGACAGGAAGCGATAGTGCTTTTTGTTGTGTGATTGCAAGCTTTCCATCAGTCTTCTCCCACTCCTCTGTCTTCCTCCTCCGTTGTGCCCCCCTCAGCGGACCTGAGGAGCGTAGCCTTCCTTCATCAGGCCCTCTTCGTAGTCTGTTTGGCACAGGATCATGTTGTTCTTCAGGAAGAACTTGTCTCCTACACAAAACCTGCGCGACATCAGAAGAGATCATTAAGAACGAGCTGTAGGCTAGCAAGGCTACGGAGCCAGCACTGTGCCAACTAGCATAGGCGGAACTACTATTCAGGCGAAGCAGCCGATCGCCTTAGGCCCCCAACCAGTAGGGGGCCCCCAACCAGCTGCCCTTGCCCTGACGAGCAAGTGCTTGGGCCACCGGAGCCAGCAGCACCCCCAACTATTCCTCATGTATAATTATGTCAGCTTACCAAACAAACAAACAACAAAAATAATAAAAAAGCCATTTGAATGCTGCATTTATATTATCTCTCCCCCCCACACACGCACTACAATGGACTGTTCCACGACGACGGACTGAGTATCAGTCGCTTTATTTAGCGCTGTTTAGCTTCGCGTAGCTCCGCTTAGCTGTTCGTTAGCTTCACTTAGCTCTCCCGCGTTTTTCGCGCCACTAAGCTCGCTATTTTTACAACATACTTGCTACTTTGCATGTCGGCTATTGTTTATTTCTAACACATGAGCGAAAGTGCTCTCCATGAGAGCCAAAGTGCAGTGAGCGAGGGAGAAGTTGAGAACAGGCCGCTAATGCCCCTTTTAACTTTCTTCTTCTTCACACTGAACATAAAATACACGACAGCACACCCTGTGGCGAAACAATGCAGTACCGTTCCAATCAGTCAGGCAATAACTAATTATATATAATCTTGTTAAAAATAAAAAAAAAAACAAAAAAAAAACGCAAAAGACATATTAATACGTTTTTGGGACAATGAAGAATTTAAAAATAAAACATATTTATACGTTTCTGGGAGCAAATGAGTTAAGGTGTCACTGGAACAGCACCAAACAAAAGATCCAGTATCATCACATTGTCCAATGCGGATTCTTGACTCTTGACAAGGTGATGATGCTGGAACTTTTGTTTGGTGCCGTTCCAGTGAGATTTACAAAGATGATTTGCCCGAAGAAGACATCAAAATTCCCTCAGTCCTTGATGATATGGGGCTGCATGTCAGGCAAAGGCACTGGGGAGATGGCTGTGGTTAAATCTTCAATAAATGCACAAGTTTACATTGAAATTTTAGACAGCTCTATTATCCCTTCAATTGAAAATATGTTTGTCATTTTCCAAGATGACAATGCATTATGCCACAGAGCTAAATCTGTTAAAGCATTCCTTGGAGAAAGACTCATCCGGTCAACGTCATGGCCTGCAAATAGCCCAGATCCCAACCCTATTGATAACCTGTGGTGGAAATTGAAAAAAAAAAAAAAACCTCCATGGATGATCTGGCAACTGCACTCAAAGAGAGTTGGCACCCAAATTGATGAAGAAAACTCATCAAGTCCATGCCTCCGAGACTGCAAGCTGTCATAAAAGCCAGAGGTGGTGCTACTAAATACTAGAGATGTGTTTGGATTGTTATTTCTTTGTTTGTTTCTTATGATTCCATTTTTTTTTTCCTCAGAATGGAGTGATTCCATAAATATTTCCCTGCACTTGCTCTATAAAATTAACATTTACTGACCACCACAATGTTTTTTATTCATTTCTTTTAGTGTTTCTAAATGCTAAAGAGTTGCACTTTTGAAGTAATTCATTCTTTTTTTTCAAGCTTTTTATCTGAGTTTGTTCTAAATGTCTGAGTGAGTGCTCGTCCGAGACTGATGATTGCATACTTTTTGCTAGGGGTTGTATTACGGTGGAAGATTTTGATAACAACTTGTTGGTTCCTGTTTTTTTTTTTTTTTAAACATTGACACCTTTTTAAAACAATATCTCCATCTTTTGGGATACAAAATATCACGATTAGGGCTGCAGCTATCGAATATTTTAGTAATCGAGTAATTGACTGAAAATTCTATCGATTAATCGAGTATTCGGATAAAACAAATATATTTTTAGGTGAAGAGCAATTATAAATATACATGAGAAAACAAGACATTTCATCTAATCTTGAACCATTTTCAGTCAATCAATGTCTTTATTTTCGATGTATATTGTTGAAAACAGCCAACAATTGCATCTCAGATGTAACTAGAATAAAAAAAAAAAAAAAATTAAAAAAAAAAAAAAAAAAAAAAGAGTAATTCACTGCTTTCACTCAAAAAAAAACTTTAGATCTTATTAAAAAAAAAAAAAAAAAAGTATATATATATATATATATATATATATATATATATATATATATATATATATATATATAAAACTAAAAATGCCGTTACGCTTGATAACACACATCACTTAAAAGTTTGGATTTTTTCCCACGTGTATTAATTGAATTTCTATTTGTGTCGAGCCATTTTTAAGTTCTAGTTAAGTTTTAAGTTAGTCTAAACTGTAAGTCCTGATAGGATTTTGAATTTTTGCAGTGTTCAAAATAAATGTATGATACAGGCTATTAGGAGCACATTAGGGACCAGTGCTACTTGGTGTTTTATCCAGCAACGACTACTGATTGATAGTTAGCATTATTGAGTTTTTATTTTACACCCTCAACACTCCACAACGGTATGTTATGTTAAAGCCTGTATGTAAGACACGTTAGCCACGCATCGACAGTGGTCATAATTAATAGAAACCTAGCCCTCCGCAGGGCTAACGTTACGTGAGCTTGTGACAGTAACGTTAATCTTATTTATTAGCGCTTAGCGCTCTTTATTAGCGCTTAGCGCTCTACTGCTTTAAGATGGCGGCTGTTTACTAACGCTGCCCAGACGCGGCCGAGTCTGTCATTTCGCATCTAGTTCAACATACATGTGATCTCTATGAGACTCATCAGACGCTACCTGCTACCAACGTAGCATTGTGCGGGTTAGTATTTAGCAACGTCGGCGTTGTAGCGGCTGTCGGCAGCAGTAAGTTTATTTAATGTATTTATTTTTGCTTCTTCCTGTACGCACCATCAGCGCCTTGTCCCGCATTGAAAGTAGTCCGAGCAAAACGTGATGCTTAGAGCTGTCAAAATAAACGATTACTCGAGGTGAATAAAATTACTCGGATCAGTTTTTAAACTCGAGTTACTCGAGTTGCTCGAGTATTCGTTTCAGCTCTAATCAAGATATATCACCATTTCGATATTTTGTCACACCCCTACTGCCGGCACCCTTTGGGTCCAAAGTAGGAAGGAAAGGAGAGAATTTGGTCAAAGATTCTCTGACTGAGGTGTTTCTTTGTTTAGTTCTCGTCCACCTGCAGATGATACCAAACCTCTCACATACCCGAAAGCTACATCCGCACAAATGGGGGTCTACGGTTCTTTTCGACCTTTCAGTGCAGCGCCAAGTGGAGATTATGTCGAACGAGAGGCAACTCTGGCCGAATTGTCCTGAGGGTCGCTTATCTCCCTTCAGGTTGGACAAGGTCGGCGAACACCGGTGCCAGTGTTTACCAGAGGGTACGGGGGGCTGGGGCGGAGAGTGGTGGCAGTTTCTGCTCTTGTTTGACTTTCATCGGAGACTAAGAATACAGAATTCATAGCCGGAAGCCGCACGCTAGCTTGTGTACCTGACGAGCTCATTGAGTTTATTCAGCGCTGGAGGGCAGATTGAGAGCATGATTTGTTACATCCATTTGGGACCAATTAACAGATAGACCGTAAAAGGTGAGGCCGCTGCGTTTTGGGGGGAAAAACGGCAAAAGGCATGCTTTGAGGAAGGGATTATAATTGCTTAGGAAAAAATTCTATCAAGCGCTACACTTGGAACTGATCCTACTGGAAATCTTCTATGTGGAGTAAAACTGTACAGTGACACGACAGTCATGTGAAAAAATGAAGACACCCCATTAAATATTCAGGTCTTTGTTAAGAAATGTTGACATATCAATGTATGGTCTTGTTTTTCTTTATCACTGGAAAACAAAGTGATTTAATTGCAGGTAAACAACAAAAATGAACATTGTTTTACTCATTAAACCAAATATATCAAGAAAAATGCACATTCTAACTGAGGAAAAAGTTAGGACACCTTACCACCTTGTAGCTAGTGTTACCCCCTTTGGCTGAAATAACGTCAGTGAGACGCTTTTTGAAGCCAACTACCAGTCTTTGACATCGATCTGAAGAAAGTTTGCCCCAATCCTCAACGCAGAATACTTTCAAGAGTGAGATGTTTGAGGGGTTTCTTGCATGTACAGCCTTTTTTAAGTCACCCCACAGCATCTCAATGGGATCAAGTTCATTCCAGGACTTTCCATTTCTTCCTTTTCAGCCAGTCCTTGGTGGATTGACTGGTATGTTTTGGGTCATTGTCATATTGCAACTTCCAGTTTTGCTTCCGCTTTAATTTTTTCTATAAATGCTCTCATATGTTCCTCAAGCACCCTCTGATACACGAGAGAATTCATGGTTGATTCTGTGATGGTGAGTTGACCAGATCCTGCTATAGCAAAGCATCCCCAAACCATGACAACTCCACCTCCATGCTTCACAGCTGGTATGGGTTTCTTTTCCCGGAATGCTGTATTGGGTTTACGCCAAACATGTCCTCTGTTCTGGTATCCAAATAATTCAGTTTTAAGATTCATCTGTCCAAAGAACATTATTCCAGAAGTCCTGGTCTTTTTATACACTCACTCTGGCAGACTTTAGAATGGCCTTCATGTTCTTCTTGGAGAGCAAAGGTTTCCTCCTTGCACACCTACAATGAAGGTTAAACTTGTGAAGTCTGTGTCTGATTGCACTTTCACATCAGCAGTAGCAAGAGGCTGCTGTAGGTCCCGTGATGACATTTTAGGGTTTTTGGAGACTTCTTTTAGTATCTTGCGGTTTGCTCTCGTGGTAAACTTGCTGGGCATGTTGGCAGTTGTTTTCAATGTCCTCCACTTGTAGACTATGTTGCGGACAGTGGAATGGCTGATTTTCTTTTCTTCTGAGATCTTTTAAACCCCCTTAAGTGTCTACAATCTTCTTCAAGACATTAAACAGCTCCTTTGATCTCACCATGGTGTTCTCTCTCATTTCAACAGTCAGTCACTGCTAAAAGTATTCTGCGTTAAGGAGTGGGGCAAACTTTTTTCAGACCGATGTCAAAGACTAGTAGATGGGTACAAAAAGCGTCTCACTGAAGTTAACACTAGCTTTTAGGTAGCCTGGCTCTGCCAGACTATTCTCCCTGTATTTTTCAAACAGAGAGAAATAGTCTGGGACCCATCCCATTGACGGCCTTTTCGAGCAGATACAAAATCAATCGACAAATCAGATTCGTTTATTTGCGTGACGTGTTCTTCACGAGCAACGTCACTCTTGCACGTCGAAAGTCGTCCCTTCAGCAACACAGACGGTGAACGGCAGAGCCGAGAATATGTTCCAATCCACGGTAAAATCAGTTTTAAATGACCAAAAACACATCGACACGAGTCACTGACAACAATCTGTCTCGCGCTAGCCATGTCGAATAAACTCCGCTCTCTTCATATGTTTACTTCCGCGCGCAAGTCCGTCATCCTGAAGTCGCCATTTTACTAACGTCACGTCTGCCCGTCGCTGATTGGTCCACTCCGCTGTCTGTATGCTGTGGCTTGCTCCGCCCTGGAAATTGTTTCCGTGGGAAGGGTGGCCAGACTCAATAGCTGGAACAGCGTTGAGTCTGGTGTACCAGGCTAGCTTTTAGGTAGAAGGGTGTCCTAACTTTTTCCTCAGTTAGAATATGCTTTTTTGTTGATCTATTTGGTTGCATGAGTAAAACAACGTTCATTTTTGTTGTTTACCTGCAATGCTGAAAAGTGGACTGGCTGACTCCAAAGTAAATTACAATGCTGAGATATGGATTAAATAAATGATCATATTTGCACTGTCTGATTCTCTGTGTTGAGCAGCACTTCGGGTCAAATTTCTACATATTTCCGCTTCAACATAAAGGCCTCTGAACTATTATTTTTCTGCTTACACTGTGTCCACTCCCATAATGACCTCATGTCAACTCATTTTTTTGCACTCTCTCCTCCAGTCGAATTGTTTCTCCCCCTTTTCACCTCCCCGCGCTCGTTTCCTCTCCCCTATTTCACACGGACAAATTGTTTCTGCTCGGTGAAATGTCAACAGCATATGTGACATCTGTGCGCCAATTTTGATGAGGATATTACACTGGGGCCCATCACAGGCGTGTCTAATAAAGGACGTTTTGCCGCCCCCGACTATTTCTAGTTTCTGGAACAAACAATAGTAGAGCGCATTTTCTATACGCGGCGCTATTAGGTCAAGCTTGGAAAGTGGTTTGCTTTTACTGGACCTTAAAATCAAGTAAATAACAGTCAATTAGTGTTGCTGTCGGCAACGGCATACTTTCGGAAAACCGAGAGCCGTACTTTCAAACTACGGAATACAGTATTTCAATGAAACTTTAAAAATGTTTTCTATATTATCAGTCTTTCCTAATGAGGTTCATTAGAGGAGTCTCGACACCATTAATACAATTCTACGCCTAGTTGCATTCGTATTATGGTCCATAGTCATACAGATGCTTAGTCTGCATGCAGTCATCGTCCTCTGACGCTTTCTTCATCTCTCCTTTTCCCTTTCTTTACCGAGAGGTGAGTGTGACTAATGAGTCTTTAGAGACCTCTTGTTGCAGGGCGGTAGAGGAGGAAAACATGGCTTCCACAGGCGCACTTAAAACATGCCAGCAATATGCCCCGGAGGCACGTGTTAACTAGAGAAGTCGCTATTCGCTCAAATGAGGAAAAAGTGTACACAAATACTTAGTCATACGATTTGGACCGCCTTGTCGGATAGCACAAGGACAATTGGAGAGTTCGCCTTGAAAACTCTTTGTTTTGGCATCATTAGTCATCTGCACCGAAGCACGGTTCTATCACTTCTGTAGCATTGGACTGAGTTTGAGCAAGTACACCTGAAAATTCAATCACTCGCCCACGATCATCCTGAAAATTGTAATTAACGAGTATAAATGTCAGTCAACGATACGAATTGACAAATAAGTATTTAGTCAACCACCAATTGTGCAAGTTCTCCTACTTGAACAGATTAGAGAGGCCTGTAATTGTCAACATGGGTAAATCTTAACCATGAGAGACAGAATGTGCAACCCCCCCCCCAGAAAATCACATTGTTTGATTTTTACCAAATTAGAGTGGAAAATAAATATTTGGTCACCAACAAACAAGCAAGATTTCTGGCTGTCAAACAGGTCTAACTTCTTCTAACGAGGTCTAATGAGGCTCCACTCGTTACCCGTATTAATGGCACCTGTTTTAACTCATTATCGGTATAAAAGATACCTGTCCACAACCTCAGTCAGTCACACTCCAAACTCCACTATGGCCAAGACCAAAGAGCTGTCGAAGGACACCAGAGACAAAATTGTAGACCTGCACCAGGCTGGGAAGACTGAATCTGCAATAGGTAAAACGCTTGGTGTAAAGAAATTAACTCTGGGAGCAATTATTAGAAAATGGAAGACATACAACACCACTGTTAATCTCCCTTGATCTGGGGCTCCGTGCAAGAGCTCACCCCGTGGCGTCAAAATGATAACAAGAACGGTGAGCAAAAATCCCAGAACCACACTGGGGGACCAAGTGAATGACCTACAGAGAGCTGGGGCCACAGTAACAAAGGCTAATATCAGTAACACAATGCGCCGCCAGGGACTCAAATCCTGCACTAAGCCTGAACGATATATCGTCTAAACATCGCCATCACGATGTGCGCGATAGTCCCATCGCAAGCATGTGCGATAGTTTTTTGTTTTTTAAAAAAATCCATATTAGCCTTGCTTTCTACTCTGCGCACAGCCTCACAACCTCCCTCTCCCAGCCCTTTGTTCCTCTCAGTCACTGCTGCACTTACTTATTAAAGTTAACGATGGCTTTGATCTGGCCAAAGAAGCCGGGCAGCAATCTGTCAATCATTGTTTAACTTGTTAAACAGTTTCTGCAAGGAAGCCGCGCTGGAATGAATGTCTGTGTGTGTGTGGGGACGTTGGAGACATATAAATGCCAGAAGTGATCATGAGGAGTTTGAAATTTCTACATGTCACTCCAACGCTCACAGCTAAGGTAGATAAACAGAAGCATTTAATAAAGCCAAGCATTTATCAACTACAGTCCTTTATTCTTGTTCAAAATGATTTGGTTGGACAGTTATGTTTAAAACTGATCATAATTTTGACATTTGAAGTGCTTAAAAACCATTTTATATACATTTTTTAAATCACTTTGGGGGAAAAAGTGAGAAAAACATGTCTTATATGTATCTCTTTCCAATGCTAAATTTGAATAAATACATTGAGCAAAAAAAACACAAAAAATAAAATAAAATTGGGGGTGGGGGTGCTACTTCGCAGTTTTTCACTTATCGCGGCGGGTTCTGGTGCCGATTAACCGCGAAAAACGAGGGATCACTGTACACTGTGGTGATGGTGAGTCATCCAAAGTCCTTCCAAACAGCTATTCAAGTCATCGAGTGAAAATTTCTTTTTAAAAATATATATAATTTTTAAAAAAATATCGTAATATAATATCGCAATATATCGCAACCCCCAAAAAATCGCAACAATAGTTTTTTCCAATATCGTTCAGGCCTATCCTGCACTGCCAGACATGTGCCCCTGCTGAAAAAAAGTACCCGTCCAGGCCCGTCTGCGGTTCGCTAGAGAGCATGAGGATGATCCAGAAGAGGACTGGGAGAATGTGTTATGGTCAGATGAAACTAAAATAGAACTTTTCGGTAGCAACACAGGTTCTCGTGTTTGGAGGAGAAAGAATACTGAATTGCATCCGAAGAACACCATACCCACTGTGAAGCATGGGGGTGGAAACATCATGCTTTGGGGCTGTTTTTCTGCAAAGGGACCAGGACGACTGATCTGTGGAAAGGAAAGAATGAATTGGGCCATGTATCGAAAGATATTGAGTGAAAATCCGTCAGCAAGGGCATTGAAGATGAGACGTGGCTGGGTCTTTCAGCATGACAATGATCCCAAACACACAGCCAGGGCAACAAAGGAGTTGCTTCGTAAGAAGCAATTCAAGGTCCTGGAGTGCATCTCAACCCCATAGAAAATCTGTGGAGGGAGTTGAAAGTCTGTGTTTCCAAATGACAGCCCCAAAACTACTCTAGAGTAGATCCACATGGAGCAATGGGCCAAAATACCAGCAACAGTGTGTGAAAAGCTTGTGAAGATTTACAAAAAATGTTTGGCCTCTGTTATTGCCAACAAAGGGTACATAACAAGTACTGAGATGAACTTTTGGTATTGACCAAATACTTATTTTCCATTATGATTTGCAAATAAATTCTTTAAAAATCAAACAATGTGATTTTCTGTTTTTTTTTTCCACATTCTGTCTCTCATGGTTGAGGTTTACCCCCAGGCCTCTCTAATATTTTCAAGTGGGAGAACTTGCACAATTAGTGGTTGACTAAATACTTATTCGTCCCACTGTACTTTTCAAAATGTTATTGTGCCGTGATTATTTCCCCCCTTCGGTAGATCAGGAAGCGCGATTGTCTCTCCTGCACACGCTCGCAGTTCTCGACACCAATCATACACAAAGTGACAACTATGTCCCTTATTGCCTATTAGGCCCCTGTCTAACAAGCCTGACTCATGACATACAAGGCTCCCGTGGCTGAGCTTTGCTGCGCTGAACCCAATTGGCGTCAGTCTCTCCTTCGTAAACTCAAGTATGAAGACCCCCTCTGCACCACCCCCTTATCAGCTCTGACCTTCCCCTGCACTGTCACCCATCGTGCTCTTCTCTGCTCTAACCTTCCTCCAGCCTCCCTAGACTGTGGCCTCCAGCTCATCAGGGGGAAATTGGGCCAGCACCGGCTAGATGATGAGGCTGGACGACAGCCTCATCGATTAGCTGTCCCCCACGGCTGATCTGTGGCTAACTGCTTGCCGGACGGAGGCTCATATCTCCTTCCTTATTCCCGACGCCTCTTTTCGGAAGCGGTCGGCCGTTCCTTTCGGCTCCGGCTTCCGTCCCCGCCGCTCAGGTAGGGAGAATAACAGGCCGGGCAATTGGGAAGGTCACAATGTTAGATTTATGTTTGGTTTAACGGAGTGAGGCCGCATTGGGTGCAGACACAAGGAATCAGGGTTGATGCAGGATCCTATATTTTCACTGATGGACCGCAGACAAGGGGGTAGTCACTCCCCTTTGCTTGATAGCATTTCAAAGTCATGTTCGGAGTGAAAAAAGTGGGAGGGGGGGGAACAAAGCCGGCCCGGCAGATGCACAAGTAAGATAACCGATGAGACTCTACAATTTATCACACTCTTCATTGCTTTGCCTTCACGGCAATACATAGATTGCTGTCAATTTGACAGTGATGGTGACAAAGAACAAAGGTCACGGTCGCTCGCTCTCATGCACTAATTGGCCGATCACTTAACCAAGGCCTTTAATAGCAGAGCATGGCGATGACTATTAGAGTCCTACAGTGATGGAATCAGAATAATCACCGGCGTCCGAGTTCTCTCGGGTAGTCTGAATGCACCCACAAAGGGACGGAAGACACGGGTTGATAAATGGCGGACCGCGGGGGGAGTCGGCTGTATGTTCATACGTGATTGTAGCAATTCAACCTTCAAACGCCAATTTGCGCAGCGGCTGACCTGGCGGAGCGACGGATAATTACACCGCGTGACCCTTGCCGACCCGCCGATCGCCTGCTCTGTTTATCAGATTTCACATTTTCTGACGACGTTCCACAGAGAAATCTCTGGGCCATTTGCGAGATGGATTAGATTGCTTTATTGAAGGGCCTGTCGGGGGAACGGGTCAATGGGAAAGCGGGGGGGAGGCGAGGGGGGTCAGTCTTTGGTGTTTGTTTGAGGCCGGGAAATGAGAGGGGACAGAGCCGGTGCCAATGAACGAGGCGAGCGGCGGGATCGGTATGCCAGACAAAGCGCAGGAGCCCATTTTCAGGCCATCCGAAACAAGGCGGATAAACTATTCAGGAAAAGTGAGATCCCGAGAGAGCTAAGAGCAATTTGCTGAAGGTCAATCTATTAATCACACTATAAATGTGGAGCATTTTACCTAACCGGAATGTGTTACTCCCCACAAATACGGATTAAGGCAGCACAAACAACAAAGACAACTTGGAACGTAAAGTTGAGCGCATATGTTCACGTGGCCATTTTTCCCAAGTTCATTCACATTACAAAATAAAATGCTCTTTTTCTCTTTTAATACAAGTAACAAATTTGATAACGCTATGAAGATATTTGTTGTAGTTTCATTGCCATGTTTGTATACCGTATGCCCCTGAAAATAATAGAAGAGTAACATTGCATTAAAGAATTTAGGCTGTCACGGCAAAATCAGAAGAAAGAAATAATAAATCCCGCAAAATTTCATATACAGTGGGGCAAATAAGTATTTAGTCAACCACCAATTGTGCAAGTTCACCTACTTGAAAAGATTAGAGAGGCCTGTAATTGTCAAAACCTCAACCATATGAGACAGAATGTGGAGAAAAAAAACTGAAAATCACATTGTTTGATTTTTAAAGAATTTATTTCCAAATTAGAGTGGAAAATAAGTATTTGGTCACCTACAAACAAGCAAGATTTCTGGCTGTCAAAGACGTCTAACGAGGCTCCACTCGTTACCGGTATTAATTATACATTAAAAGCACATTGAATTGCCTTGTGTTGAATTGTTCTATATAAATAAATTTGCCTTGCCTTGCCTAATGGCAGCTGTTTTAACTCATTAAGGGTATAAAAGACACCTGTCCACAATCTCTCTCAGTCACGCTCCAAACCCCACTATGGCCAAGACCAAAGAGCTGTTGAAGGACACCAGAGACAAAATTGTAGACCTGCACCAGGCTGGGAAGACAATAGGTAAAACGCTTGGTGTAAAGAAATCAACTGTTGGAGCAATTATTAGAAATTGGAAAACATACAAGACCACTGATAATCTCCCTCCATCTGGGGCTCAATGCAAGATCTCACCCCGTGGCGTCAAAATGATAACAAGAACGGTGAGCAAAAATCCCAGAACCACACTGGGGGACCTAGTGAAAGACCTACAGTGAGCTGGGACCAGAGTAACAAAGGCTATTATCAGTAACACAATGCGCCGCCAGGAACTCAAATCCTGCACTGCCAGACGTGTCCCCCAGATGAAGCCAGTACACATCCAGGCCTGTCTGCGGTTCGCTAGAGAGCATTTGGAGGATCTAGGAGAGGACTGGGGGAATGTGTTATGGTCAGATGAAACCAAAATAGAACTTTTTGGTAGAAACGCAGGTTCTCGTGTTTGGAGAAGAAAGAATACACAATTGCACCATACCCACTGTGAAGCATGGGGGTGGAAACATCATGCTTTGGGGCTGTTTTTCTGCAAAGGGACCAGGACGACTGATCTGTGTAAAGGGAAGAATGAATGGGGCCATGTATGGAGAGATTTTGAGTGAAAATCTTCTTCCATCAGCAAGGGCATTGAAGATGAGACGTGGCTGGGTCTTTCAGCATGACAATGATTTCAAACACACAGCCAGGGCAACAAAAGGAGTGGCTTCGTGAGAAGCATTTCAAGGTCCTGGAGTGGCCTAGCCGGTCCCCAGACCTCAACCCCATAGAAAATCTGTGGAGGGTGTTGAAAATCTGTGTTGCCCAATGACTGTCCCAAAACATTATTGCTCTAGAGGAGATCTGCACGGAGGAATGGGTCAAAATACCAGCAACAGTGTGTGAAAAGCTTGTGAAGAGTTACAGAAAACGTTTGGCCTCCGTTATTGGCAACAAAGGGTAGATAACAAAGTATTGAGATGAACTTTTAATATTGACCAAATACTTTTTTTCCACCATGATTTGCCAATAAATTCTTTAAAAATCAAACAATGTGATTTTCTGGGGGGGGGGGTTCCACATTCTGTCTCTCATGGTTGAGGTTTACCCATGTTGACAATTACAGGCCTCTCTAATATTTTCAAGTGGGAGAGCTTAATACTAAATACTTATTTGCCCCACTGTATATAAAAAAACTTCACGAAACAAAAAATTCTCAAGCGTCCCTATATATATCTAGACATGATAGTACATATCGGCTTCAAAAAGCTAGTAACAAAGTGGAAAACAAAAAGTCAAAGCTGACAAACAGCTTCAATTAAAGCCGGTGCCACACCATAAACCGTGGGCAGACTCCGGCAAAAATTGTGATGGGCGTCTAAATGGCGCCTGCAAGGCCGCGCTGGACCGTGCCGAACACACAAACGTCAATTTTATTCAACAGTTCATCAGCCGCCTTAATGTAAAAAGAAAGATTTGCCTGCGCTTAAGTGGGTTTTAATGCGGGAGAGCAAGGTTGGCCTGCCTGGCTCTTGCTGATGAAGATTAGCTGACTTCTTCTATTAGGAAAAGCTGTGCGGTGCAGCCGGCTGAAGTGGCAAGACAATAACCAAGTGCTAATTGTGCGTAACCAGGTCTCTTGCTTTTTAGTATGCACGATTTGTCTGCCGAGTGCGGATGCCAGCATCGCTGAGAAGAATGCTCTTTCGGTCTGATTGTGCCATTTGTAACCTTCGCGATTGCAAACTCAATTGTGGTCACCTACCGCAGCGGAGATAGTTTACCTTTTGTTGCATTGAATTACAATACGTGGAAACGCAATGACTTCAAGATGCATCCTCAGTCCACGGTCAATGGAGGATGAATAAAGAGGTCGGTTTTCACAAATATACTGTAACAATGCGGTCTAATTCACAATGTAGTCTTTCAATGTAGCCGACTCTGTAGTTATCAGAATGTTATTTTGAGTTTTTAATTTTTTTTTTCTAGGGATGTCAAACTTATCGCGGTAACAGGCGGTAATTAATTTTTTAAATTAATCACGTTAAAATATTTGGCGCAATTAACAGTTTACAGCCTTAAACAGTTAACAATGACGCCGTTTTAGCACACTGAGAGCGAAAAATGCAGAGAAATGCGAGTGGACATAGGCGTTCATTGGACCGCGCCTTTTATTGGCTTAGGCTTTGGCAGCCACTACTAACAGTCATGGTTGCCCAACTTCCCATGATGCATTTGGGCGGAGCAAGAGACGATCTTTTTTTTTAACACGCTTAATTGAACACAACACAGAACATTGTGTATACCACTTGCAGCCACTACTGACAGTCATGGTTGCCCAATTTCCCATCAGGCATTTCGGCGTAGCAGGAGACGTTCTTTATCTTAATACGCCTAATTGAACACAATGCAGAACATACTGTATACCATTTGCAGCCACCACTGACAGTCACGGTTGCGCAACTTCCCATCATGCATTTGTGCGGAGCAAGAGACGTTCATTTTCTTAGCACGCCTAATTGAACACAATGCAGAACATACTGTATACCATTTGCAGCCACCACTGTCAGTCATGGTTACCCAACTTCCCATCATGCATTTGGGTGGAGCAGGAGACATTCTTTTTCTTAATATTAAAATTACTACAACTTGTACTCAAATGATCTTTTAAGAACTACAAGTCTTTCTTGTGGATCCCTTTAACAGAATGAATGTTAAAATGTTAATGCCATCTTGTGGATTTATTGTTATAATAAATAAATACAGTACTTATGTACAGGATGTTGAATGTTTTTGTCCGTCTTGTGTCTTATCTTTCCATTCCAACAATAATTTGCAGAAAAATATGGCATATTTTAGAGATGGTTTGAATTGCGATTAATTACGATTAATTTTTAAGCTGTGATTAACTCAATCAAAAATTTTCATCATTTTACAGCCCTAATTTTTACATTACGGATTCCAACTCGTCTAATAAGCAACAAGGTGGTTTTGAGCAATACCTTCTGGGACAGGAGTGCCCAAGTCCGGTCCTCGAGAGCCCCTATCCAGCTTGTTTTCCATGTCTTCCTCCTTAACACACCTGAATCAAATGATTAGCTCATCAGCAAGTGCTGCAGGAGCCTAACAATGATCCTGATTATTTGATTCAGGTGTGTTGGAGAAGGGAGACATGGAAAACAAGCTGGATAGGGGCTCTCGAGGACCGGACTTGGGCACCCCTGTTCTGGGAAATGTCCGTCGGGCTCCAAATTGTTAAGCTCTATCGGTAAGATGTGTCATATAACATACTGTCGATGACTTCAGTAACTGCCAATCAAAAGTAAGAGTAAAGGCACAACAAGCAGTCACCTCTGACCACGTTCAGGGTTTGCCTGGACTGCTAGTAATGAAGACTGATGGAAAAATATGTATAGACAGAGTAGAGGCCCCTCTAGCTTTGTCTAGCCTAAAACTCTCCAGTAGTAGTACAAGATCATCATCTCAGGGTCCATCTGGGGTATCTCTCTGGTCACTTGTTAGAGTGATAAATCTCTCAATGTTCAACTATCAGCAGCGGGGTCAGTACGGCGCAATCGTTCTTCCCCGAGCAGCCATTTGGCCGGATACAGGTAGCGGCGGAGAGACGCCAGTTCAGCGCGGTTCAATCACTCACCTCTGATTGCAGAGCTGGCACGCGAAGCAGTCCAGGTGGTAGACGTTCTCTTTGGCTCTCATGACCATCTCGAAGGCTGGAATTAGCTTGCTGCAGGCCGCGCAGTTCCCCGTCACGCCGAACAACCTGTATATCACATTGAATACTGAATATTAGGAACCGTAAAATGGCAAGTTTGGGAGTTCGGCGCTTTCCGGACTGACTAAAAAGTCAAAGTATAATGGTGTGAAACGCCGTAGTGGCAGCTCTTTGTGCTCACCAAGTCTAACTGACTGCGTCCGCCCAAGGGGGCATTGATGGTATCAGTTTGTTTGTGTGCAGTCTTTATAAACACTGCACCCCAAATAGATCCCGCCTTCAGAGCCTCAAAGACTGTTTGGCCACTCTTATTCCCCCCGAAAATACAGAAGTGACGGGATCTCGTAAATAGAGTGTACCGCATCACTATATGCATCATTTATTGTCAAGTACAGTGGGGCAAATAAGTATTTAGTCAACCACCAATTGTGCAAGCTCTCTTACTTGAAAAGATTAGAGAGGCCTGTAATTGTCAACATGGGTAAACCTCAACCATGAGAGACAGAATGTGGAAAAAAAAAAAAAAACAGAAAATTACAGTGTATGATTTATAAATAATTTTATTTGCAAACCATGGTGGAAAATAAGTATTTGGTCAATACCAAAAGTTCATCTCAATATTTTGTTATGTACCCTTTGTTGGCAATAACGGAGGCCAAACGTTTTCTGTAATTCTTCACTCTTCGCTTGGTGTAAAGAAATCAACTGTGGGAGCAATTATTAGAAAATGGAAGACATACAAGACCACTGATAATCTCCCTCGATCTGGGGCTCCATGCAACATCTCACCCCGAGGCGTCAAAATGATAACAAAAACGGTGAGCAAAAATCCAAGAACCACACGGGGGGACCTAGTGAATGACCTACAGAGAGCTAAGACCACAGTAACAAAGGCTACTATCAGTAACACAATGCGCCGCTAGGGACTCAAATCCTGCACGGCCAGATGTGTCCCCATGCTGAAGCCAGTACACATCCAGGATCGTCTGCGGTTTGCTAGAGAGCATTTGGATGATCCAGAGGAGGACTGGGAGAATGTGTTATGGTCAGATAAAACCAAAATAGAACTTTTTGGGAGAAACTCAGGTTCTTGTGTTTGGAGGAGAAAGAATACTTAATTGCACCATACCCACTGTAAAGCATGGGGGTGGAAACATCATGCTTTGGGGGTGTTTTTCTGCAAAGGGACCAGGACGACTGATCTGTGTAAAGGAAAGACTGAATGGGGCCATGTATCGATAGATTTTGAGTGAAAATCTTCTTCCATCAGCAAGGGCATTGAAGATGAGACGTGGCTGGGTCTTTCAGCATGACAGTGATCCCACACACACAGCAAGGGAAACAAAGGAGTGGCTTCGTAAGAAGCATTTCAAGGTCCTGGAGTGGCCTAGCCAGTCTCCAGATCTCAACCCCATAGAAAATCTGTGGATGGAGTTGAAAGTCCGTGTTGCCCAACGACAGCCCCAAAACATCACTGCTCTAGAGGAGATCTGCATGAAGGAATGGGTCAAAATACCAGCAACAGTGTGTGAAAAGCTTGTGAAGAGTTACAGAAAATGTTTGGGCTCCATTATTGCCAACAAAGAGTACATAACAAAGTATTGAGATGAACTTTTGGTATTGACCAAATACTTATTTTCCATTATGATTTGCAAATAAATTTTTTCAAAATCAAACAATGTGATTTTTTTTACCCATGTTGACAATTATAGGCCTCTAATATATTCAAGTGGGAGAACCTGCACAATTAGTGGTTGACTAAATACTTATTTGCCTCACTGTAGGTAAAGTGATTAACTTTTGCTTAACTGAAAAAGGAAGAATACTACGACAATATTATGGTGCCTTCATATGACCAGTGGTAAAGTGATTTTTACAACCATATAAAAAGTACTGATTAAACTTTATTTAGTTATTGCCAACAAAGAGTACATAACCAAGTATTGAGATGAACTTTTGGTATTGACCAAATACTTATTTTCCACCATGATTTGCAAATAAATTCTTTAAAAATCAAACAATGTGATTTTCTGTTTTTTTTTTCCACATTTTGTCTCTCATGGTTGAGGTTTACCCATGTTGACAATTACAGGCCTCTAATATTTTCAAGTGGGAGAACTTGCACAATTCGTGGTTGACAAAATACTTATTTGCCCCACTGTAAGTAAAGTGATTAACTAAAGATGTCCCGATCGATCGGGATGCTGATCCATCGGGTCCGATCACGTCATTTTCAAAATATCGGAATCGGCAAAAAAAATATCAGACATGCCTTTTTTAATATATATATATTTTTTAAATTAAATCGTCTTCTAATTGTATTTAACGTGACAGACAAAACGTCTTACACTCATCCAGAGTCTTTAGTTTTGGCTTAAAGTAGGGCTATCAAATTTATCGCGTTAATGGCGGTAATTTAAAAAAAATTAATCACGTTAAAATATTTAACGCAATTAACGCATGCGCTGCACGACCCACTCACGCATTGTCGCGTTCAATCTATAATGGCACCGTTTTACTTATATATAAAGCTAAAAGGCAGCGTAAAATGAGTAGAGTGAATTTTGCCAGTCTTTGGATCCTTTTTTTAGTTGGTTAAAGCCTTAAAATCCCTCTCTCAACAATTTGAAATATCGTGGGAAGCAATGTGGGGAAGAAAGGTCGTAGTTGATCTTTTTCTTAACACCCTATGTTATTTCCCAACGCAGAGAAGATACATTAATTGGTGCCACTACGCACAGTCACCATCATGCATTTGGGCAGAACAGTTAAATGGCTACAGTATCATTTACTGAAAGCTCAACAAATACACTAGATGGCAATATTTAGTCACAATATTCAAGTCACATTTATCCTTTAAGAATTACAAGTCTTTCTATCCGTGGATCCCTCTCACAGAAAGAATGTTAATAATGTAAATGCCATCTTGAGGATTTATTGTCATAATAAACAAATACAGTACTTATGTACTGTATGTTGAATGTATATATTCGTCTGAGTTTTATTCATTTTTTTCTTAATGCATTGCCAAAATGTATAGGATTGGGAAAAATTATCGGGAATGATTGGAATTGAATCGGGAGCAAAAAAAGCAATCGGCTCGGGAAATAGCGGGATCGGCAGATACTCAAACTAACACGATCGGGATCGGATCGGGAGCAAAAAAAACATGATCGGAACAACCCTATGATTAACTTTTGCTTAACCGAAAAGGGAAGAATATTACGGTGCCTTCATATGACCAGTGGTCAAGTGATTTTTACAACCATATAAAAAGTACTGATTAAACTGATAAAAAAAAAAAACATGAGCACACCTTCGCATTTATAGGCTTACGCTGTATTCATAGTTTTATTATATCCATTTTCTATCCCACTTATCAAGTTCAGGGTCGTCATCAGAGTGGAAACTGAAGCCACGATGCTTGCAAGGAAGTCAGGTGAATCATCCACCGCACTTTCACAGGGTTGTGACGAAAATCGAACAAAAAAAGTTGACTTTGAGAAAAACTTTTGACATATTGCGGCAGAAGATCGCAATAGCTCAGTAAACTGAAGTGATATTAGTCCTTCTTTGTGAGAAAATAAAGATGTAAACCAAAAAAAAACATACTCACAGGCGTATGGTTGCGTTAAAATTTGCTTAAAGAGTGACAACAAAGCCATATTAGTAAAATACCTGACCTGGTGATAGGGACTAGTATCGGTATTCTAGGGCAAAAATGCTAGATTGGGCTTGGCCAAAAGCATTCCAAATAAATAAAGAATTGTAAGGCCACAGCTTGTGCCATTGAAATAGATGGGACATGGCTTCCACCACTGCCCAGGGAGGACCCTATTATTTCTCTGCCTGCTCCAGGGACTTTAATGGGAGTATTCATTAGGGATTCAGGGCTGTTACTACACAGCGACCTAGAGCAGGCTACAAGGGAGAAAGGAATCTGATAACGAAATCATATAACAAAATAACCTATTAAGCAGACTTCTTCGGGCACTTTTAGCCATCGTTGTTAAAATGATAAAACGGCATGCCACTCTCTGAGTCTGTAAGAGATCGCAATCTGATAAATGATCTCAGGGCTCGGGATATGCAGGGTTGTTTATTAACCTTCAGAAAGTATGTTTCCCAGAGGCAAAGGAAGCAGATAGATTGCGCCCTCATGAATACCTCCAGAATTAAGGGCCACTGTCAACACACCTTGAGACAATGAAGGATATTGCATGGAACGTGGTAGCTAGGTAAAAACAAAGAGGGCCTCTTCTATGGATTATTACTGACTTAATTAAAAGAATTATGCCTCCTCCTTTGAGCTCTCTAAATTTAGATACGTCTGCGTTATCGTGTCCTTTTTTTTTTTTTTCCCCTTTCCTCCACAAATGTGTATCGCCAAAAGGCGCTCGCATGAAATGATGACTTCTCTGGTTCCAAAGAACGGTAATTGATCTAAAAAAAAAACCAACAAAAAAAGAAAAAGGCAGATATGATAGCTCTAGTGTGAGATAATGAGCACGTGTTCGGGCCTAACAGCGGCACTTTGTATTGCGGCTTACGACAAAGTCACAGTGAGACGCCGCTTACTCTGCAGGGGTGAATGTCCTTGTCTTCCACTAACCCGAATCATTTTCAGATAGCATGCTCTCAAGGCTCCCAGATTATAAACGATGGAAGGTATTGGCGTAAAAAAGCCACGTTATAAGCTTTCTGCCTGTCGGCTCGAATCAAAACGGTGTTCTGTTTCAACGTTTCATTTGCGCTGTCTGTCTCGCAACTCCTGAAATTTGGCTGACCCGCTCTGTTTAAAAAGTCTGTCACACTACTTTGCTCTCAAAGATTCTCGATAGACGACCTTGTGTTACTATTCCCCGTTGTGTCTTCTGCTGAAATCAATAACGAAAGACCGCTGCTCTCCACTTGAATTCTTCGTGCTGAAGTTAAAGAAACAGGAACAAAAAGAACTTTATTTGGGGAGGTCCAATTTTTAGAAAATGTCTAAGTATTGGCCCTGATTATAAGACGACCCCCTCTTTTTTTGAACACCATATCAATTTTTAAACAGAAAATAATTACAGTACATCTGAAACAAATGATTATAACAATATATTTGAGAGAAAAAACATGTTATTTTGCCTCATCTAAATCTTAATATCTGTACATTTAAATATGTAAACTAGGGTTGTTCCGATCATGTTTTTTTGCTCCCGATCCGATCCCGCTATTTCCCGGTCCGATTGCTTTTTTTTTTTGTTTGCTCCCTATTCAATTCCAATCATTCTCGATAATTTTTCCCGATCATATACATTTTAGCAATGCATTAGGAAAAAAATGAATAAAACTCGGACGAATATATACATTCAACATCCAGTACATAAGTACTGTATTTGTTTATTATGACAATAAATCCTCAAGATGGCATTTACATTATTAACATTCTTTCTGTGAGAGGGATCCACGGATAGAAAGACTTCTTCTTAAAGGATAAATATGACTTTGTATATTGTGACTAAATATTGCCATCTAGTGTATTTGTTGAGCTTTCAGTAAATGATACTGTAGCCATTTAACTGTTCTGCCCAAATGCATGATGGGAAGTGCAACCATGACTGTGCGTAGTGGTACCAATTGATATATCTTCTCTGCGTTGGGAAATAACATAGGGTGTTAAGAAAAAGATCAATTACTACCTTGCTTCCCCACATTGCTTCCCACGATATTTTTAATCGTAGGGAAAGGGATTGTAAGGCTTTAGCCAATTAAACAAAGGCTCCAAAGGCTGCTAAAATTCACTCTACTCATTTTACGCTGCCTTTTAGCTCTCTATATATAGGTAAAACGGCGCCATTACAGATTTAACACGACACTGCGTGAGTGGGTCGTGCAGCGCATGCGTTAATTACATTAAATATTTTAACGTGATAAATTAAAAAAAAAAAAAAAAATTACCGCCGTTAACGGGATAAATTTGATAACCCTACCTCAAGCCTAAACTAAAGACTCTGGATGAGTGTAACATATTATGTCTGTAATGTTAAATACAATTAGAAAACGATTTAATTAAAAAATATATATATTAAAAAAAGGCATGTCCGATATTTTTTTGCTGATTCAGATACTTTGAAAATGACGTGATGGGACCCGATCGATCGGCATCTCTAATGTAAACTAATGTGCAATCACATTTGTAAATGAATGGCTTCTGGCCAATCTATTGTGATAAAACAACAAAATTGCAATAACTGCATTAACCATCAAAGTGAAGTCTAACTGTAACTGAAGCCTTGAAACAAATCTGAAAAAGGAAAAACATTGCAATAAAATAATGCAAACTGGTTAAACTTGAGTAGCTGAGATCTGTCATGACAGAACATCGCTTCAATGATATCTGGCGCCATCTAGCGTCGTAAATGGGTATAATGTCTGGAACGCGAATATAAGACGACCCCCACTTTTTCAGTCTTATTTCAATGCAAAAAACGCGGTCCTATATTTCGGGCCATTACGGTAATTATTAGAGGCGTGCGAAATTTCTGATAACTTAGATTATCCGGCCGTGGAAGATTCGAGAACAATTCACAAATATCCACATTCCGATTATTGAATTATACCAGGTAAAGCGGAAGTAAAACACAGTCAGCGCGGTCTTTGGGACGCAATGAGGAATGGACCGAGAGTAAATAAATCACCTTAAATGGCCCAAAATGACCTCATTGCCTGGCATTGGCTGTTACCGACGGCCATAGACGTTCAATCCGTTTGAAGTGGGAGGGATGGCCACCCTTCCACTTCAAATGGATTGGACGTCTACTAGTGATAAACTCATTCCAGTTCACAGCAGAAGCATGTTTTTCTGTTTATTAGTTGTTTTTAGAATACCCTAGAATGATTTCCTGACCAATGTATCGATAGTTGTTGTATCGCCATATCGTCAGATCACCGTTATCGTTAGCTTTGTTTCGCAAACCGTATCGTATCGTGAGGTACCAAGAGGTTCCCACTCCTTGTATAGAAGTCCTGTGACATTAGATTTCACTCGCAATGTCTTGACAGTATTTTTTTCTTTTTAAAATATCAGTTGACGACACCGCTACTGGTATGATGTCCTTTGGGAAACACAACTTCCCCAAAAACGAGGTTGAAGTTCTAATTCAATTCCAAGTGAACCTATTTTTTTGTCGATGTCGTTCTACGCTTTGAATCCAAGAAATTAAATCTTTGATAATGTTTTCCAGCCTGTGAGCAGCATTGTTCTTGCGTCGGTGACGGATGTGCTCGTTGAAAAGAAAATGAGAAGCCCAAAGACCCCCCAGGTTCCTAAACAGACCTCCCGGCTGCTTCTCATCCACTTGTTTGCTGCATAATTCATTTGGTACCTATGTGCTACATTAACCACCGCGTTAAATGATTCAACGTCGCCTTCCGGCCCGCGCTGGCTTCCGGGGACAACACATTTGCTTCTCAAATCAAACGGTATTTTTTTCCCCCACTCAATAAGAGAGCCCGATGACCATCTTTTGGATGGCGCTAGCAGCTCCGGTGTGGCGAAGACTCTTCGAAACCTGCCTCGCCCTGCGGGGAGGGAAGATGGATGGAGCGTACCTGCCACTCGTCTTTCGCCGCTCTGCCAGTTTGATGTCACGGGCGCTAATGGCTCTCAGGGGAGGAGGCAAATTAAGCGTGGTTTTGCTTGTAATGAATTCAAAGGCACAGGCTCACACGCAATCAGAGGATGACGGCTTAGCTGAGGACCCGGAGCCTGCCGATTCAATACATTTAGCCGGGCATTATAATTGCTAATAAATAAATACCTTTCTCGTGGCCTTCTCTTATTCTAACAGCTGCCTGTTATGTCTGGAGGGCTGCGGGATAACAATGTAAAACAGCAGGCTTGACATACACTTAATATCCACGGCTGACAAGACAGCATGTATATTTAAAGGGCTCGGAGATACAGACTGAAATTAAAATTCATGCTCTGCGCAAATCTGAATTTGAAAGGGTATTGATGCAGTCAGTGCTCAATACCTTGTATTGTCGGTCACGAGGCGTTCACTGTGTATTAGAGCCCGGTACGGCTCAGTGGTACCTATTTGATGAGTGGAGAGAGAGGGGGGAAAAACAGATACCAATTAAATTATTCCACAAGGCTTTAGCCCAGCGGACCCCAAAACCGGATTGGAGTGTGCGAGGCACTCGTCTCCTTTGGCGAATGCACAAGTGGTGTCATGCCAAATGGATTGTTTCAGCTTTGGCGAACTAAGTGTGTCAAAAATAACAATGACTCCTTCCTCATTACGGAGAGTTGTGCATGACGTACCTTACGCAGGAATATATTGGCAAAAGTTTTGCCTTTACATCGCTAACTAAGAACTTTGCCAAGGTGAAAAGATTGAGCTTTGCATATTTACACCAAGGAAACTCGTGAAATTACTATCATTGAGAGAAAATATAGGAAAAGATGTAAACAAAACAGGATGTTTCAGAGCACTGCTTGGTAGAGATAGTAATATACAGGAGTGCCTGGAGATAGTGACCCAAGCCTTTTCTTTGACTTTTGAGATTCAAGCGTTGACTCACTTGGCAACAAGCGACTTGCCTTAAAATCTACGAGCTACCGTAATTTTCGGACTATAAGCCGCTACTTTTTTTCTTCATTTTGAATCCTGCGGCTTATAGTCCAGTGCGGCTTATTTGTTGATTTATTTGGGTTCATAAGATCTTCGTGATTATGACATGACACTATCATTGGCATTACTGAATGCTTATGACAGATGTCATTAATAGAGGTCGCAGAGAATTCTGGAGCATGGGTATTTGTATTGGGAAAGGCCAAATGGACCTCAGCTGGGCATTCTAGAGATAATTATTAAGTGTCATCAGCAAAACTCCATTTATGTCCAGCTCGGATATTTTACATCCATTCAAAAGTGAGATAATTTGCCCAATAACACTAAATGGCATCTGTTATAAGCATTCATTAATGCTCATGACAGTCTTATGTCATAATTATGATTGTCTAATGACAGTCTTATGGCACCACTGTCAAAGTGTTACCAAAATCCATAACTAGCAATTAATGAAACAACTGGAACAGTAATTGAATAAATAATTAGCACAGAACATGAATTGAAATTGCAATTTATACCTGCAGCACTGCAATGCATGCTAGGCGGCATGTTGGACAACAGTGTTGACAGCAGGTGGTCGCAGAGGTTGACTGGGAGCAGTGATGGCCAAATGAGGTTTCTTGAAGCAATGAAGCTTTCCAGCCAATTGGTTCAAAGTTACATGTTGGTTCATTTGGTCATTTGGTTACCGGTTAATATCTTTTGGTGTAAATATCCCATAATACAGGACAGCTGCGGCTTATAGTGCAGTGCGGCTTATCTATGAACAAATGTTGTTTTCGTGTCAAATTTGGTGGGTGGCGCCTTATAGTGCGACAATTACGGTACATGCTTTTGCATAACGGGAAACTTCAAAGATAGGGGTATAACATTTTTAAATTGGTCACTAAGGCTAGGTTCATACTAGAGGTCTTAATGCACAAATCCGATTTTTTTGTCTTATCTGTTTTTTTTTTTTTTTTTTTTTTGCGTACCCGTTCAGACTGCCTTTGTCCATTCAAGTATTACGCATGCGCACTAATTCGCAGTCCAACACGCGCTGAGCAAGACGACCCGCATGCGCAGAAGCATCAAAACAAATGACCACACATGCTGGCTGTCATCTGTCATTCCAGGGATATTATATTTTGCTTTTTAAAAAGAGGACACAAATAACAGACATAAATAATCCCAGTTTCGGCTTATATTCAGAGTATATGGATAGATAGCATGCACGCACCGTCCGTGCATGTCACACACACATACGGGCAGTTTGCCCCGACTCTCGGCCGTGTAAGCAATGTTGAAATATGGAGCAGACAGAAAACCGATCATTCTCAGGTTTATCCTCAACCCATTTTTATTTTTCTATGACTGTTGTCAAGTCCGACCCTTCCTAAAAGCCTAGTTCAAGGCAAGCTAGGCGCTAATAACGCACAGCTGCACCGCTACCGTAGCGTCTCTCTCGCTTTTTGATGACGTAATTGCTGCATGAATTCCGATTTGAAAGACTGGACAGTACAGACCGCCGCGACAGTCTGGAAAAACGTGGCCCAGATCGGATTTGAAGCACATACGAAAGTGACCCAGATCAGATTTGAAATGGTCCAGTTCTATGCGACTTGTCACGTTCAGACCGTCAAGTTAATGCCTCACTCGAGTCGGAAAAAGACGAAAAGATCGGATTCGTGCATTAAGACCTGTAGTATGAACGTAGCCTAAGTGCTCTGGACAAGATCTTCTCTACAATGCGAGCAGAACTTGGACAATGCCCACGTCCGGGCAAAACTTTCAAGTCTGGATTTATGGAGGATGGGTGGAGAAAATGGCGGCCGCTGTGTCTGACCACACTCGAAGCGGAGGACGTCGAGGACATCTACCTGTTCATCATGCTGATGGCTGTGATTCTTCTGCAAGGGCTCGGAGCCCACTGGATTCGTCGGATCATCATGAAAATGCTGGAGGGCCAAAGGAAATCAGTGGAATTGACCACTACCACTATCACTACTGAGCACTATCACTGTAGTGCACGCCAGTCTCAACAAGGCCTGTGACGAGATATCACAGGTGAAGAACGACCTAACTGCATCCAACATTACCACAACCAGAATGGTATGAACATGACCACGGAGCTGCTCAATCTGGAGATGATTGTTCGTCGGAATGCAGCAAGTAATGAAGACCGCGACGAGGAATGAATATACTGGAGGAGGTGGCGGACGCGGGCTGCCATCTGTCCTCATCTATCCTCTATCTACTGGATCAAATCAACAAAATGAACGGACTCACACTGAACTATGAACTAATCTACCGGATCGAATCAACAAAACAAACTAATCGCAGTGATCGACAATGACTATTGGGAAGATGAACATTTACACAATCAAGGGGAGGGCAGGGGTGGATAAACAAAAAAAAAAACTTGTAATCACACAATTTGAAAAGTCAAAATTGTTATTCGATAATTTGCGTCCTTACTGGGGACGCGATTTAATAAGCTTCGGCTTCTCCCGTCACCCTTTTCTCTTTTAGGGTTTAATTGAATGTAAATACAAATCAATGCTTTATGTCTGGATTGTTGCCTGTCCACGCCTGAAAAGGTAAATAAATCATTTATTGTAGTAGGTATAAACAGTATATTATTATTAGGGATGTCAAACGATTAAAAATTTTAATCGAGTTAATCACAGCATAAAAATTAATAAATTGTAATTAATCGCAATTCAAAACCATCTATAAAATATGCCATGTTTTTCTGTAAATTATTGTTGGAATGGAAAGATAAGACACGACGGATATATACATTCAACATACTGTACATAAGTACTGTATTTGTTTGTTATAACAATAAATCAACAAGATGGCATTAACATTAACATTCTGTTAAAGTGATCCATGGATAGAAAGACTTGTAGTTCTTAAAAGATAAATGTTAGTACAAGTTTGTAAAAATTTCAATCTAAAAATAAACTAGTAGCTCGCCATTGTCGATGTCAACAATTACAATCGCACCCAAGCGCCAGCAGAGGGCGACAAAACTCCAAAAAACACAAGTAACAAGTGCACATGACAATATGCTGTCATTTTAATCTGTTTGAGCGGGGCATGTGCGTTAATTGCGTCAAATATTTTAACGTGATTAATTTAAAAAAATAATTACCGCCCGTTAACGTGATAATTTTGACAGTCCTAAAATAAATAATTCATTTATTGTAGTAGGTATATACAGTATATTATTATTATTTATTTGAATTTTAGCTTGTCGGATTTTAAAGTGGCCAACAAAAATGTTTTATTTTGAAAAGCAAGCCTGTCGACCGATGTACGTACTTCCTCAGCCAAAGCTGTTGTTATTATTTTTAAGAGGGGTTGCTTTCCAGTATCCATTTAAAATTCCAGCTGCAGCCTTCCTCCCCCCGATCTCCATCATTCCCATCCCTCCCACCACTTCAATTGCCCCAGCCTCGGCATGCATTCATCAGCTGCCGGATTAGAATTTGTTTCCTCACAAACCATTGATCATCGGCCTATTACTAGGCAAATGACAGTTAATTACCCACTACATTAACCACTGGGACCCAGGGAGCGACTGTGTGTGCCATCAGTCAACATGATGAATGTGGCAAGTTCAGTAATGCATGGCCGTTCCCTCGTCCGCCTGCCACGCCGAGAACAACCCCGGGATCTCACTTCCAGGCACCCAAGGAAAATCTATGGTAATCTGCATAATTACAGGCTCAGGGTTAATAACAGACAAATGATTTGTTGCATCTCAACATGGGCTTTTTTTTTTTTTTTTTTAAATGGGATTGCGCTTAGTCCATTTGCTGATGCGGCCTGTCCGTAACGACGAATTTACTCGCGGGGAGTCTGCGGAATGAATTCCAATGATTCCCGTTTTATAATATAGCCGCAAAGTAAAGAAAGTTACAACAGGGCAGATAGGAAGGGGGAGGGGAGACAGTTAAAGGTGGCAGATGTAATCAGACTCTGGCGTTCCTCAATTTAATACCCCCAGCCTGTGTGATTGTCAGTGATTAAACAACGTTTCGGGGCAAAATTATTTCAATTACCGTGGCCGTGACCTGGGAATTGTCCGCGGGATAAGATTTTCTTCCTCGAGTGCCCCGACTTGCCTGGCTGCCAGCCTCTATCAGTTCTCATCTGCACCTGGACTCTGATATCCTAATGATGAATTATGGCCCGCTTTCCGGGAGACTGCCGGGTATACGGCGCGACGTTCCCCCAGTAACTGTCAGCTCGGGGAGACGCCACCTAATTAGCTCCCATATAACCTCTGCCGAGAGGTTGAACAACATCTGCTTTTCTACATGAAGCAACTTTCAAAAGATAAGCCGTACGCGCAAGGTCATGTTCTTTGTTACTTGTGTGAGGAGCATCGTTTCCGAACGTGGCTCAAGTTTTAAGACATGCAGCACGAGTATAATTTGCTCATTGAAACTAATCACTTGTATCCAGGGGTGAAAGTGGGCCAGAACGGTCAGGAATGCAGTTCCGGTATAAGATTCAGGGCCGGAACAGTACACAGTGCTTTGATTCCGAAAATGTGACAGCAACTGTCAAAACGCTATGTAAAAAAAAAAATTAAAAAAAAATGCTAAGCTGCCACACATGCATTTCAGCTCCAAGAAGAAAACAATCTACCAACATCAGATTTACATACACAAGTGTAAACAACAATCATAAAAAAGTGCTTGTGTAGCGTAATCCGTTTCCACCAATATTTATTCTTGATTTTATTCCACGGACGGCATGGGGGTTTCTCCCCAGCTGCTGCAGTTATCGCTAGAGCTGGGAATCTTTGGGCACCTAACGATTCGATTACGATTACGATTCAGAGGCTCCGATTCGATTATAAAACGATTATCCCCCCCCCCCCCCCTCCTTTTTATTTCTTTATTTATTTTTATGTTTTGTACATTAGTTCCAAAATTGTTCAAAAATACTCTCAGGCTAAACCAAACTATTTCTGTATCAAGTTAACATATAGCAGTAAACAAATATACAAAAATAACAGTAAATAAAAAACTCCAGTCCCCATTCTGTATCAGCAGCTTTAAACTACATTCAATTAATTTAATGTTGTGAATCAACCGTTAAAGTTGTTAAAATTGCTCCCGTTATTCCATAATTTCCCTTTTGTCTTCTTTCGACATGTGAAAGTTTGAAAACTATTTTAAAGATAGATTCAAGTCAATATTTTACCGATTTAGGAGTATTTTAGATAAAAAGTTAATTAGGTTCGCTTGGAAGGTTCGCTACAACAGCCTTGCAGGGAAGTGTACTGCTTTAAGATGGTGGCCGTTTACTAACGCCCGCATCTAGCTTTTTGTAGATGTGCTGCTAACGCTACCGAATCTATATTGCATCTAGTCCTATATAAATGATATCTACCGTAACATGTGGATGTACTTTGTAGCAGCTTTTCGGCAGCAGTCAGGTATGTTCTTGTGTTTTTTTTATCTCGTGGCATGAGTTGAGCTAGAGCCGTGAGTTGAGCATTGGCATTACCCGAGGGGCCGGGTAATGAGAAGCATGATATTTAGCTACTCTCGCTCCGTTTCTTATTGCGTCTCGAAGACCGCGCGGCACGCTGAGTGTGTTGTACTTCCACTTTACTTGGCATATTTCAATAATCGGAATTTGGATGTTTGTCGTTCTCGAATCTTCCACAGCCGAATCGCGAATAATCTAAGAATCGGAAATTTTGCACACCTCTAGTTTTCGCTGCAGTTATTTCTCATATTTAGTTTTATTTGCTCTGATGGGGAGGTTCAGAACATCTTAGCTGTCAATGTGCACTTTGGACTTATATTTGTTCATTTATGTTAGGCTACTTATTCATTTCATTATGAGTTAAAAAAGTCAATGTTTGCGCAATCTTCAAAATATATTCCATTTCATTCTACATAATATAAGTCATTTGTACTTATTTTTCTGAATGTTTGTTACTTATATATTAGGGCTGTCAAAATTAACGCGTTAACGAGCGGTAATTAATTTCTTAAATTAATCCCCTTAAAATATTTGACGCAATTAATGCACAAATGCCCCGCTCAAACATATTAAAGGGACAGCAAAGTGAAAGGTGTACTTGTTGTGTTTTTAGGAGTTTTGCCGCCCTCTGCTGGCGCATGGGTGCGACTGATTTTATATGCTTCAGCATCCATGAGCATTGTGTAAGTAATTATTGACATCAACAATGGCGGGCTACAAGTAATTTTTTGATTGAAAATTTTACAAATTTTATTCAAACGAAAACATGAAGAGGGGTTTTAATACAAAATTTCTATAACTTGTACTGGTTATTATCTTTTATTTATTTTCTATAAATTTTTATAAATATTTATATATTTTATTTATTTATATATTTATATTTTTTATTTATTATTTTTATTTATCTTTTAAGACCTACAAGTCTTTCTATCCATGGATCGCTTTAACAGAATGTTAATAATGGCAATGCCATCTTGTTGATTTATTGTTATAATAAAGAAATACAGTACTTATGTACCGTATGTTGAATGTATATATCCATCTCGGTCTTATCTTTCCATTTCAACAATAATTTACAGAAAAATATGGCATATTTTATAGATGGTTTGAATTGCGATTAATTGTGATTAATTACGATTAATTAATTTTTGAGCTGTAATTAACTCGATTAAAAATTTTAATCGTTTGACACCCCTATTATATATTTATTATTAAAAAAACAAAAGTGAAAATTGAGATTTGGCATTTAGTATGTGAGGGAAAATAAAACTTAGGAGACAGAGGTTGGGGTTATTGCTGTTTTTGTTGACTTTTATTTTGCCAATCATTGAAAAAATTCAATTTTGAATGAAAATCGGTTTTTGTATGTGTCAAAGAAATAACTGTGCTAAAACAGTTTTCTTTGCATTTCAGTAGTTGAAGAGGTTTGACCCCCCAAAAATGAAAATCAATAAAATTTCTGGCTCCGTGGCGACCTTTACGTCGGGGAGTTCCGGCAAGAAATTCTAGCCACTTTCAACCCTGCTTGTATCTTTTCCCGTCATTTTTTCGTGATCTAACCAGTGAGCCATATCGTTTGAAATAGAGCCCGAAATGCAAAAACAACTCGACTCAATTCAAACTGAAATCGTTTTTGGGCAGAGAACGACCAAATGAGAGATTCTGACCAGATGTGTCAGTGGATAGGCACTTTCCCCAGTGCCAGCCCACCTGCTATGCTAAGACTGGTGCCAGATAGTGGCACACACAAGGCCCGCAATTATCTGTACCAAACATGCACAGTCCCATGAGTCATTGCTCTTCACAGCTAATTTAACTAATCTCCACTGGAGGGGATGATCCAAAAGAATAAAGCATCCAGGAGCCTGAAAGAGTAAGCATTTTAGTCCAATTGGAAATATGTGCCCACACTGAGGTAAATGGTGAAAATATAAAGCCGTCAAATTGAGAATATAAATACATTTGTTCGTGGAAGACATTTTTGAAACCGAGATTCCGGAATAAAATCTTTAATGGGACACATTGACATGAACGCAGCTTCGCATTGTGGCGACAGCTCCACTCCAAACGAGAAAAAGTTCCAAGAGCTTCAGTGCTCGGCTTTCCTCTCAAATTAATTACGGCTGCACTTCAAACGAATACTAAATGATATTGCCGTTGAGGGCCTGTCATTTTGTTCCATCAGATGGCATTCTTTCCATGCTTTTGGGAACCAAAACAAAGGAGGCACTCTTGACCTCTGCTAAACAAAATGTAACCCCTCTCTCAACGGGACAATTAAATGCGGGTGAAAACAGACCGCCCCGACGTGTGTGTGTGTGCGCGTCTGACCCTCCTTCAGACCCAATCACCGGCGCCCAGTTTGACCTCTCAGCACTTTCAGATTACGCGTGAAAAGCTCGGAGTAATTACAGGAAATTCACATTTGCACATTTGTGAGCTCGGTGCATTATTGGCGAGGTAATTGCTTGGCGTGTGAAGTGAGTGGCGATGTAGGGGAAGGGTTAATGGTAGCCAACATTACGTTTAAAGCACTACTTTGCCAGAGTTTAACATCTAGAAAGCATCTCATTAAAAGTGTGAGTCGAAAGGAAATACATTTTCATTTGTCTTATAAGACAAGCCTGAATATATTAAAACAAATGGTCGGAAAATTATTGGTAGTATTAGCACGGATAAACACAGTTTTCTGTTTTGTCGCTTAAAATGTTATTACTAACTGGAAAATTACTCTGGGGCTTTGCTGTGTGGAGATACAGATTTTAGCCCCGCCCAGGTTGGTTTGGGGACATTTTGGGGACAATATCAGATCAATCCTGTTGATTTGGGGACATTTGGGGACACGTCACCAGGTCATGTGGGGACTTTTGGAGGTCGTGTTCTCGTCATATCAGGTCATTTTGGGACATTTGGGGGACACGTTCTATTGATATCTGGTCATTTTCTGTTGATTTGGGGGCATTTGTTTTTTTACCATTGAAAATGAATGGGAAATTTGGACACCCATGGCCGTCAGTGGCATCGACTTATATTTGCGTCAATGGAATCCAAGTACATTGGCATCAATAGAATCAACAAACATGGCTGTCAATGGCATTGAAGTACCTTATTGGCCCGAATATAAGACGGCCCTGATAATAAGACGACACCCTCTTTTTCAACACTCAAGTTAGAAAAAAAGACTTTTTGAACACCAAATTAATTTTTATATCCAGAAAATAATTACAGTACATCTGAAACAAATGATTATAACAATATATTTGAGAGAAAAAGCATGTTATTTTGCCTCATTCAAAATCTTAATATCTGATAACTTATTTAATAATTAAAGTGCAATCACATTCGTAAATGAATGGCTTCTGGTTTTTGAAATGTAAATAAACCTATTGTGATAAAACAAGACGACCCCCAATTTTTCAATCTTATTTCAAAGCAAAAAACACTGTCTTGTATTCCGGCCAATACAGTAAATGCTATTGAAAATGAATGGGAAATTTGGACGAACATGGCCGTCAATGGCATCGACATCCATATGCGTCAAAATCCAAGTACATTATCATCAATAGAATTGATATACATGGCCATCAATGGCATCTGTCTAAATTGGCGTCAATGCAATGTTAATGCCATTGGGAATGAATGGGAAACTTGGACGTCCATGGCCGTAAGTGGCATCGAATTCCAAATGCGTCAATGGAATCGGGGACATTTGGGGGGACGTCCTATTGATATCTGCTCATTTTCTGTTGATTCTGAAATGGGATGGGAAATTTGGACGTCCCAAAAAACGAAAAATCTGTGACAAATCGGCGTTTACGGGTAAACGAAAATTTTTTCGGGGGTGTTATTTGCACTTACTGTTAATCATTTTCCTGGTGGTGGTATTTAGTTGCAGAATCAAAACCGCCGTTTTTTTTTTTTTCAACCATGAAAAAAGCAGCACATATGTTGACGCATTTTGACGACAGACTGTGCGACGTTTGCGATTGCCAAAATCCCAAAGCGCAAGAGTTTGATTCCGCACCAGACGACACGTTCTCCTCCATCAGGTGAAATCTGGCTGATTGACACCTTGTTGAAATGTTAACATGCATCCGAATACATAAATATTCCCACGACTCCCTTCAACTGGATTGTCATGGCTGTCCGTAGCAATCTCTTTGCCTTCATTCAATTCTGTTATCATTCCATCAGAAACTCTCCAAGGAGGAAGAATTTCAGTATTGTCTGTTGAAAAGGTCATATTTGGTAATATTTCATTTGGTATTTTTGGGAAAAGTGGCGTACAGTGCCCTCCATAATTATTGGCACCCCTGGTTAAGATGTGTTTTATATATATATATATATATATTATATAATTTTTTTTTTAATTCAAATAATATTGGACCTTAAAAAAAAAAAAAAGAGAAAAATCCAACCTTCAATACAAGTGCATTTATTCAGTGGGGAAAAATCCCACATAAAAGAAATAATGATTTGACATCAAATAATGTGTGTCACAATTATTAGCACCCCTGGTGTTAATACTTTGTTCAACCCCCTTTTACCAGAAAAACAAGGTCTGGGGACTGAGATGGCCATGGGAGGAGCTTGATTTTGTGTCTGGTGAACCATTTCTGTGTAGATTTGGCCATATGTTTAGGGTCATTGTCTTCCTGAAAGACCCAGAGACGACCCATCTTCAGCTTTCGGGCAACAGATTTTGATTTAAAATGTCTTTGTCTCATCTGACCAAAGCACACGGTCCCACACGGTCCCAGTTGAAGCCAGTTGAAGCCTGGGACTGTGTGCTTTGGTCAGATGAGACCAAGATTGAGCTTTTTGGCAACAAACACTCTAAGTGGGTCTGGCGTGCCACGAAAGATGTGCATGCTGAAAAGCACCTCATACCCACTGTGAAGTATGGGGGTGGGTCAGTGATGCTGTGGGGCTGTTTCGCTTCCAAAGGCCCTGGAAACCTTGTTAGGGTGCATGGCATCATGAATGCTTTGAAATACCAGGACAATTTCAATCAAAATCTGTTGCCCGAAAGCTGAAGATGGGTCGTCACTGGGTCTTTCAGCAAGACAATGACCCTAAACATATGGCCAAATCTACACAGAAATGGTTCACCAGACACAAAATGAAGCTCCTCCCATGGCCATCTCAGTCCCCAGACCTGGTTTTGTTGGCAAAAGGGGGTTGTACAAAGTATTAACACCAGGGGTGCTAATAATTCTGACAAACATTATTTGATGTTAAATAATTATTTCTTTATGTGGGATTTTTTCCCCAGTGAATAAATGCACTTGTATTGAAGGTTGGATTTTTCTCTTTTTTTTCCATTGAGGTCCCATATTATTTGAATTCATAAAAAAACATATTAGAAGCTAAAAAACACATCTTAACCAGGTATGCCAATAATTATGGAGGGCACTGTATAAAATGGATTGTTAAAGTAATAAATGGACTAGGGCTGTCAAACTATTAAAATTTTTAATCGAGTTAATTACAGCTTAAAAATTAATTAATCGTAATTAATCGAAATTCAAACAATCTATAAAATATGCCATATTTTTCTGTAAATTATATATATATTCTGTAAAATAATTTGTTGGAATGGAAAGATAAGACACAAGATGGATATATAGATTCAACATACGGTACATAAGGACTGTAGTGGGCATTTCACTCTACTGTCATTTAAATCTGTCTATGCTGTCCTCACTCCGAAGCGTCTACTTTTTCCAAAGCTAGACAGCTAGTGAACGACGCCTTAATAATCAGACTTCTTCCTTTTTCATCTAATTTATTAATAAAATAACCTTAAACCACTGTCCTCTTTAGACCGTAGTGAAACTACAAAAAAAAAAAGTACACAAGCATTGCATTAGCAGCAACGTTAGCTTAGCATGCTATACAGGTTCACTAAACATAAACAAAAAGCGTCTCATACAAAAAATATAACATTTCGCTTACTAACATAATATGTACATTCTTTACAACAACCATACTTACGGACAAATCTTGTCCAAGGATCATATAAGCACAACATTACAACGTAGGAGGCGTCACGAGACGAGACGTCGTGCAGCCATATTGAACTGGCAAGAAAGCAATAAACCATGTCGCAAAGCAACCACAAGAGTTCGCTGTTAGACAGCACAAAAAACCTTGCTGGAAAACTTACCAAAAGGCAGAATACTGTTTGAGCGGCACATGTGTGTTAATTGCGTCAAATATTTTAACGTGATTAATTAAAAAATTAATTACCGCGCGTTAACGCGATAATTTTGACAGCCCTAAAATGGACATGATTATGTTTCACTAAGTAATAGAATTCAGCGTGATGTGACAGTGAGGCTTTGGCACTGTCCCATCGCAAATCTATCTGATAGCGTATTAGCTTATTATTTAGCGGGAAAAACGTTCCGATAAGGCAACAATATGTAAAGGCAAGACCAAGGCCACACTGCTAATGAATGGACTTAGTGCAATGCCAATTTAATTAATGAGATCATACAAACGCCTCGCAGGTCCGGACCAAATGCGGGAAACCATTAAAATGTAAGGGTGCTCTCTAGAGTACTGAGGTAGACCGCCTTTTAATTGTTTGTATTGGGATAAGCACTTGTCCTTTCGAAAAAGTGAAGGGCAAACTGTCCTTTTGTGTAAATTGTTTGACAATGACTTCAAAATGTCTGGAAGTGAATACAAGAAGAGAGAATGAACTAATCTTCTAGGAAACCTCACGCAATTCAATCACGCAATATGACCGAGACTGAAAAATGATTCTGATTTCCGGACGGTCTCTAAAGCTTTAAAATCAGAGAATTGCAAGACTGATTTGTCCCACCCATTGATCAAGTCCTGGCTGGAGGTGGCTGAGAAATCACAGGAGCGACATTTGAAGGCTGCCGCGCATCCCTCTGATTGCCTATTTACCATTTCGCAGATTAAAAGCACCCGGAGAAACGGGCATAGAGCGCAATCAATGCGGCGGTAGCCGGTCACCAGTGTGTCCTTTCAGTCTCCAAACGCAAGCCATATACAAGTGGAAGGCATGACCTCAGCACCACATCGATTCCTTCAAACACCCCGCCCCTTCCCCAAAACCAATAAACATTGGATACCAATAATGAGTCTTTGAATTATTTTCGCTTGAGAGATTTTTCATTTTCACTGGCAAACATTCCCAGATTAAAACCGGATCGTGTCGACAGTTTTATATCAACTCGGCAAATACGTGTTCAGCAACATCTGCAGTAATAGATAGTTCTTCTACCGAGTGATGTAATATTGTCAGGTGACCTAATGAAGTTGTTAATTCCTTTGGTGAACGACTTGTTTGTCAATGCGGCCCAGCCAAGGGCAAAGCAGTGTGTAGCATTAGCATTCTTGTCTTTCTTTTGGCATCCTCATGAATAAATCAGGCTTTTAAAATTGCCACATTTACATCTCATTTCACACAAGCGTAGCACGGCAACGGGCACCGGCTCGACTTGGTTAAGCAAGGCGGACTTCTCCATTGTGGAGTGCGTTATCTGCCGTATTCAGGTTTTACAAAAGCCTCGCGCGACTCCAATCCGGAGAGTGCCGTTATCACGGAAGAAAGAGCAACATCAAAAACATCGTATTGCGTCCTCAAAGCCGCCGCGATGAAAACAAAAATGGCCCGATAAGACGTCTTCCCGTCAAGTCGACGTAAAATAACTCGGCGAGTACCCGATCGCTCGATCTGGCAAAAACACGGCTTGCGAGGTTGTAGCGCGATGACGCTTGGGTATTGGGGGATGCACAATAGTGTCTGGCAGTTCCGCTAGGCCGCCCACTAATTGAGAAGTCGCTCAGGGGTTCAGCGCAGGTCTCACAGTCCTGCCTAAACCATTCAAATAACGTCTGTAAGTGGGGCTGACACCGACCAATCAGCAATTTGCAATGCTGTTTTCCACCGTTCTGCCCTCGTCTCCCCGCTTTCACTGTTTTAACAGCCGCAGCCAGCTACGATCAGCGCGGCCGGAGCTCGTCTCGGTGTCTTCCTCTGCCCGTACCCCTACTTCATCTCCATAAAGGCCTCATTAAGCGGGTCTGCCACACAAGGCCTCCTTCCGCACACACCGCTGTGTCGACGCGCATTACCAGACTAATTGCCAGCAAACCCGAACCGACTGACTCGCGGATCAGGTTCCACCGCTCCCACGGTTCCATAATGGGGCTTGACTCCTGCTCGCGTACTTCCTTTAACAATGTGAGGCTTGGAGTTCAGGTGACCACCCTAATGTGAAACATCAACTTTGACACCGACTCGGCTGTCGGAATGGACATGCGAAAAAAGGAAAGTACCGTATTTTTCCGACTATAAGTCCGTTTCTTTTCATAGTTTGGCTGGGGGTGCAACTTATACTCAGAAGCGACTTACAGTGCCCTCCATAATTATTGGCACCCCTGAAAAAGATGTGTTTTTTAGCTTCTAATACATATATATTTTTTATTCAAATAATATGGGACCTTAATGGAAAAAAAGAGAAAAATCCAACCTTCAAAACAAGTGGATTCATTCAGTGGGGAAAAAATCCCAATTAAAGAAAAAATTATTTGACATCAAATAATGTGTGTCACGATTATTAGCACCCCTGGTGTTAATACTTTGTGCAACCCCCTTTTGCCAACAAAATAAGGTTTGGGGACTGAGATGGCCATGGGAGGAGCTTGATTTTGTGTCCGGTGAACCATTTCTGTGTAGATTTGGCCATATGTTTAGGGTCATTGTCTTGCTGAAAGACCCAGTGACGACCCATCTTCAGCTTTCGGGCAGAGGGCAACAGATTTTGATTGAAAATGTCCTGGTATTTCAAAGCATTCATGATGCCATGCACCCTCACAAGGTTCCCAGGGCCTTTGGAAGCGAAACAGCCCCACAGCATCACTGGCCCACCCCCATACTTCACAGTGGGTATGAGGTGCTTTTCAGCATGCGCATCTTTCGTGGCACGCCAGACCCACTTAGAGTGTTTGTTGCCAAAAAGCTCAATCTTGGTCTCATCTGACCAAAGCACACGGTCCCAGTTGAAGCCTGCCTGAAAGCTGGAGATGGGTCGTCACTGGGTCTTTCAGCAAGACAATGACCCTAAACATATGGCCAAATCTACACAGAAATGGTTCACCAGACACAAAATGAAGCTCCTCCCATGGCCATCTCAGTCCCCAGACCTTGTTTTGTTGGCAAAAGGAGGTTGTACAAAGTATTAACACCAGGGGTGCTAATAATTGTGACACACATTATTTGAGGTCGAATAATTTTTTCTTTATGTGGGATTTTTTTCCCCACTGAATGAATGCACTTGTATTGAAGGTTGGATTTTTCTCTTTTTTTCCATTAAGGTCCCATATTATTTGAATTAAAAAAAAATATATATATTAGAAGTTAAAAAACACATCTTTTTCAGGGGTGCCAATAATAATGGAGGGCACTGTATATGTGAAATTATTAACACATCATGATTAGGGTTGTCAAATGATTAAAATTTTTAATTGAGTTAATTACAATTTAAAAATGAATTAATCGTAATTAATCGCAATTCAAACCATCTATAAAATATGCCGTATTTTTCTGTAAATTATTGTTGGAATGGAAAGATAAGACACAAGACGGATATATACATTCAATATTCTGTACATAAGTACTGTATTTGTTTATTATAACAATAAATCAACAAGATGGCATTAACATTATTAACATTCTCTTAAAGCGACCCATGGATAGAAAGACTTGTAGTTCTTAAAAGATAAATGTTAGTACAAGTTATAGAAAATTTATATTAAAACCCCTGTAAATGTTTTTGTTTTATTAAAACGTGTAAAATTTTCAATCAAAAAATAAACAAGTAGCTCGCCACTGTTGATGTCAATAATTACACCATGCTCACTCATGGTACTAACCCATAAAATCAGTTGGACCCAAACGCCAGCAGAGGGCGCCAAACACCAAAAAACAAGTAATATGCTGACATTACACTGTACTGTCATTTTAGTCTGTTTGAGCGGGGCACGTGCGTCAAATATTTTAACGTGATTAATTTTAAAAATTAATTACCGCCCGTTAACCCTTTATTGCCAAATGTATCAGATTTGATACACCTAAAATTTCATGATTTTGAGACTAATTCAGAATTTTGACAATTGTTTTTGAAAAAAAAAAAAAAAAAAAAAAGATGGATGCAAGTCAACACATGCATCTGCAGATTCCATGAGAAAAAGAAACAGGATTTAGCAAGGGTTGTAGATATTAGAGCTCTTATTACACATATTCATTTTGACTTTTCTTTTTACAAATTTGAAAAAAAGGTTTCATTAAGACCTTATTTTTCAAATTTTGTGATTCTCTGACAATTGTTTCATATTGCAGGTATTAAAGGGTTAACGCAATATGTTATTTTGGTGTTTTGGAGTGACACTGATAGTTTGGTAAACTTGTTAGCATGTACTTTATGCTATAGTTATCTGAATAACTTAATAGCTATGGCCATGTTCGCGTTCTGCCTTTGGCAATGTGTGTTCAATTGTATCATTGACTTTTTTATATAGAAATGCATGCTTTTAGTTTGTGGCGCTTTCACGCCGAAGTGGGGGCGCACTCGCACTTGTTTACGCGAAGAAGAGCACCCACACCCCAGAAGAAGACGGACAGCTACGCAGCGTCTCTGAGCGAGTGGGCGAGAGAGAGAGAGAGAGAGAGAAACTCAGCTGCAAACCTACGTTCATTGTTTATGCTTGTAAAATATCTCTACAGAGGCAACGTTTGTGTGTATCCACCCGCAATTGGGCACTTAGAGCCAGCTGTGTGGTTGTTTCAACGATGTGCTAATGCTAGCAAACGCATGCTAACCGTTTGTGTCATTGCTGTAATAGCACCTAATTATCATTTATCTACATTGACGCGAACCTGTTTGGTATCGAGGACGAAATTGATTTCAGCAAATTATAATGACGTCCCGCATCGTCATCTGGGAGTTTAGCTCGCTGTATAGCCAGGACCGAAACGTAGCGTCCAGGTGAGGACATTATATTCGCATTTCGTTGTTCATGCGTCATGTAACATCATATTGTACACTTATTCAGCACGTTGTCCTCTAGTGTATTTTCATATTAAATTGCCTTTCAAGATGACATATCTGTTCTATGTGTTGGATTTTATCTAGTAAATTTCCCCCCAAAATGTGACTTATATATGTTTTTTTCTTCTTCATTGGGCATTTTATGGCTGTTGCGACTTTTACTCGGGTGCGACTTATAGTCCAAATATACAGTAGGCGTGGAGGAAAATGGGATATTGAAGCAGATACAGTGGATCGGTTTGTTACCAAAGTTTTCGGTTCTTTACAGTGTCAAATCTGAAACTTGCCCGACTTACGGCTTTTCATATTCACAGCTATTTAACATTAACAGTTCAGGTTCACATGGGAAACATCGGGTTCTTTCAAACAGGATAGTACAGCGCGAGGGCATACAGCGGACGCTTCCAAAACACACGGCTGTGAAACAAAATAAAAGCAGCGAATGCCAAACTTGGCAGGAGAGAATGCTGCAAATCCGTGAGAGGTAAATAGCTAGTCTGTTATCATCCTCTCACACGCTTGCGAAACAGAGGGAGAAGCCAAATATGCGGTGGTGCCGTGTTAGCGGTGAGGCTCGAGGCCCGTGACGTAAACTCAATTAACAGTAAGTGGGACGGTTTGGTTACCTATGGTATGGTTTGGAACTGAAAACTCTGATCTTGATTGAAAAATGTTTTGATTGCGTGAGTAGGAGCCCGTACTGTATTCCTGCCTCTTGTATCCTGAAATTTCTTTTGTAACAAGAGGCACTATTTTCCTGTTGAGACGTGTCGTAACCTAAAAATTCTGTATGTAAGTGGAGGTAGTGCTGTACTTAAAAGGTCTAAGCAGTAGGTGTGTGACAAAATATCGAAACGGTGATATATCGTGATACTTTGTATCCCAAAAGGTTATCGATATGCCCCTGCCAAGAATTGAGATATCGTTTTAAAAAGGTGCCAATGTTTAAAAAAACAAAAAAAACAAAAAAACAAAAAAAAAAAACGAACCAACAAGTTGTTATCAAAATCTTCCACCATAATACAACCCCTAGCAAAAAGTATGAAATCACCAATCTCGGACGAGCACTCAATCGGACATTTAGAACAAACTCAGATAAAAAGCTTGAAAAAAATAATGAATTACTTCAAAAGTGCAACTCTTTAGCATTCAGAAACACTAAAAGAAATGAATAAAAAAACATTGTGGTGGTCAGTAAAAGTTACTTTTATAGCGCAAGTGCAGGGAAATATATATGGAATCACTCCATTCTGAGGAAAAAAATATGGAATCATGAGAAACAAACAAAGAAATAACAATCAAAACACATCTCTAGTATTTAGTAGCACCACCTCTGGCTTTTATGACAGCTTACAGTCTCTGAGGCATGGACTTGATGAGTATTCTTCATCAATTTGGTGCCAACGACAAACAATATTTTCAATTGAAGGGATAAGAAAACTGTCTAAAATTTCCATGTAAACTTGTGAATTTATTGAAGTGTAAACCTCACTGGAACGGCACCAAACAAAAGTTCCAGCATCATCACTTAGTCAAGAGTCAAGAATCTGCATTGGACAAGGTTTCAAGAGTCAAAAATATGCATTGGACAAGGTGATGATGCTGGAACTTTTGTTTGGTGCTGTTCCAGTGAGACCTTACATGGCCCAAAATTACCTCATTGCCTAGCATTGACTGCCACTGACCGCCACAGACGTTCAATCCATCTGAAGTGGGAGGGATGGCAGCGAATGAACGAATGTTCATTCGCTGCCACCCCTCCCAGTTCAAATGGATTGGACGTCTACTAGTGATGAACTCATTCCAATTCACACTAGAAGCTTGTTTTTCTCTTAGTTGTTTGTAGAATATCCTAGAATGATTTCCTGACCAATGTATCGATAATCGTTGTATCGCCATATCGTCAGATCATCGTTATCGTGAGCTTTGTATCGCAAATTGTATCGTATCGTGAGGTACCAAGAGGTTCCCACTCCTACTAAGCAGTGATGCACAGCCTCACGCACGCAAAATGTGATTCATTTGGCCCTGAACCAACAAGAGAAGTACCCCATCGCATTGAAAGTATTTGCACTGCAACCAAACCTCTTATTCCCTCCATAAATCTCCCGCCATCTCTGGTCTTATTAAAATAGAACCTAGCATGTATGATTTATACTGTATTCTTAACAAAAAAATCTCAGTGGCTACGTAACGAGAATCCCAAAAATGGGAAATGACGAGACTTTAAACTCCATTTAATCTGTAAAGCCTCGCCCAAGAGGAAAGGGGATATTAATATATGCATGGAAATGACCTGCGGCACAGCCAGTAAAGAGGGGCCAGCAGAGGTCAAATAGCCGCCTAACTGCACTTGAGTTTAATTAAAAAGACAAAGGGGGGCATAATTTTGGAGTGGACAGTGAAGATTACCGTTCAATGAGAAGGGGAGCTCAGCTCCGGCTCTTTCAGCGGGCCCGCGTCCCCCTTTCCCATAAGGCCCGGCGCCATCCTCTCATCCCTTTGATGTGAATATAGACCATTTATTAGGGCCATAAAGGTTAATCTGGAAGGAGAGAGCATATCACGGAGGAATCCGCACGTTTTGCCGCCGTGGAGGAAAGTTCAAATTTAGCCGAGTTCAGTTATCAGGTAATCAACTTCTAGCGTGTTTAATGAAAAACCTTGAAAGAGCAAAGTGGGACACGGCGGCTTTGAGTGTTTAAAAACTTGATTTGCTTGAATGAATTTAACACAATGGGAGTCAATATTCATTACGGAGAGGTCTGCTCGGTCAGACGGGGTTCATGATTGGGACGGCCGCATGATTTACTATATTACAAAGTAACACAAGATGATGGATGTGTTCAATTGCACAAAGTAACTGACTCAATGAATTTTTCATTACCCTGGTTGATGTGTTTGGGACAGAGAATTAGATAAGGCCGTTGATGAAACAGAGCTGTGGCTGTGTATCAAAAGGCCCCGAGGGGAGCACAGGGCGGAAAACGCCGCTTTTAGATGTGTTCATTTGGCATACTTTTGACCGGATTTCAGCAAGCAATCCTACTGTAATGACTAGGGATTATGGCTGCAGCTATCGAATATTTTAGTAATCGACTGAAAATCCTATCGATTAATCGAGTAATCGGATAAAACATATTTTTTAGGTAAAGAGCAATTATATATGCATGAGAAAAAAAAGACATTTCATCTCATACTGAACCATTTTCAGTCAATCAATGTCTTTATTTTCGAAGTACATTGTTGAAAACAGCCAACAATTGCATCTAAGATGTGACTAGACAAAAAAATTCACTGCTTTCACTCAAAAAACTTCTAGATCTTATAAAAAAATACATATATTTCTTACCTAAAAATGCCATGACGCTTGATAACACACATCGCTTAAAAGTTAGGTGTTTTTCCTACGTGTTTCAATTGAATTTCCATTTGTGTCAAGCCATTTTTAAGTTCTAGTTAAGTTTTAAGTTAGTCTAAACTGTAAGTCCTGATATGATTTTGAGGTTTTGCAGTGTTCAAAATAAATACATTGTAACATATAAGGTTATAATATGGCGGGGATATTTGCATGCGTTCCTGAATGCACCGCGTGACGTGCGGGGGTGAGGGAGGTGCAGGAGAGCGAGTGACGTGCCTTCCTGTTGTTGTTGTCGTTCCACAAGTTCCCAAAAAAGAAATAATTGCAAACTAACGAAGCGGGTGACTCTTTGTCAACGTTACAGTATGATATCTGCTGTATTGGAGCACATAAGGGGCCAGTGCTACTTGGTGTTTTATCCAGCAATGACTACTCAGCTAAAATTGACAGTTAGCTTTATCATATTTTCCGTTTTACACCCTCATCACTCTACAGCGCTATGTTTCACAGATTAAATAAAGCCTGTATGTAAGACATGTTAGCCACGCATTGACAGTGCTCTTAATAGAAACCTAGCCCTCCGCAGGGCTAACGTTACGTGAGCGAGTGACAGTAACGTTAATCTTATTTATTAGCGCTGAGAAGTGTACTGCTTTAAGATGGCGGCTGTTTACTAACACCGCTGACTCTGTCATTTCGCATCTAGTTCAACATACATGTGATATCTGTGAGACGCATCAGATGCTACCTGCTATCGCCGTAGCATCATGCGGGCTAGTTTTTAGCAACGTCGGCGTCATTTGTAGTGGCTGTCGGCTGCAGAAAGGTTTTTATATATATTTTTTATTGCTTCTTCCTCTACACACGTGACATCAGCGCGTTGTCCCGCATTAAAAGTAGTCCGGGCAAAACGTGATGCTTAGAGCTGGCAAAATTAAACGATTCCTCGAGGTGAATAAAATTACTCGGATCAGTTTTTAAACTCGAGTTACTCGAGTTGCTCGAGTATTCGTTTCAGCTCTACGAGGGATGATCGCATTTTTTTGCACCAGAGTCCGAGTCACCTGATTGAGAATCTGAAGATACTGAGTCCTGATCCGATACTGTTTTTTTTTTTTTTTTTTTTTTTTTGTGGAAACAAAAGTTCCAAAACATGTTACTGTCCAACTGTTCCGCCTTCACAATGTGAATTATTTTTTTCAACAAGAATAACATCGCAAAATGCTTGTCTTGATGAGTGAGTCCACTCAAATCAACTCACACTTTGATGCTCACGCTGCTGAGAACAGCCTGTTACTTACACATTGAGTTGCCACATCACACTTATGGAAGTTTAACGATGATTAGCGCTACAGCTATCGAATATTTTAGTAATCGAGTAATCGACTGAAAATTCTATCGATTAATCAAGTAATCGGATAAAACTAGAGCTGTCAAAATTATCGCGTTAACGGGCGGTAATTATTTTTTTAAATTAATCACGTTAAAATATTTGACGCAATTAACACACATGCCCCGCTCAAACAGATTAAAATGAAGCAGAGTGTAATGTCCGCTTGTTACTTGTGTTTTTTGGTGTCTTGCGCCTTCTGCTGGCGCTTGGGTCCAACTGATTTTATGGCTTTCAGCACCGTGAGTGAGCATGGTGTAATTATTGACATCAACAATGGCGAGCTATTAGTTGATTTTTTGATTGAAAATTTTACAAATTTTAATTAAACAAAAACATTAAGAGGGGTTTTAATATAGCATTTCTTTAACTTGTACTGACATTTATCTTTTAAGAACTACAAGTCTTTCTATCCATGGATCGCTTTAACAGAATGTTAATAATGTTAATGCCATCTTGTTGATTTATTGTTATAATAAACTAATACAGTACTTATGTACCGTATGTTGAATGTATATATCCGTCTTGTGTCTTATCTTTCCATTCCAACAATAATTTACAGAAAAATATGGCATATTTTATAGATGGTCTGAATTTATTCACAAGAGTTTTCGCCAGAAAAGCTCTGTTTACGTCAGGCGGCCGCTAGCCTCATTCGCTAACAGTATACAGTGTATCATGATAATATACAATATACAATATATAGGGCAAATTCTATTCTATAATAAGTTGTGTTTGTATATAGAATCTATTTAGATATTATTTATAATAGATTCTGCATGTTTTCCTCAAGTATTAAGTTTCTGATGATAAATTGAGTGATTTACTAGCTGTTGAAAACTTGCAGTTAATAAAAAAAAAAAAAAAAGTTGCTATTCTGGTAAAAAACGTATGATATGTTAAATATTGCTATTGATCCTGAAGATATAGGTGATTATCTCTGCATTTGGTGATTTTTGTGCATCTAGTGTAAAATCTGACACTTTTATAGGCATTTTAAGTTGTGTTATATAAAAAATAATTAATCAGGATTTTATAAGGGAAAGACATTGAATTTTTTGATGCCGTTGCTCATGGCAACTTATATATGGCTAAGCTAGGTGCCTGTTTTGGTTTTAGGTCGGTAGCAGCTTTGGTTTTGAAAATATTTGAAGTTTTTGAGAATTGGCCCCGTTTTCCGTGTCATGTCAATAGGTTATGAAGTCCACGGTTGGCTTTATTCATCTAAAAATATGGACTTCATATCAACACTTTTGGAAAAATGTAACAGAAAAACCGACCACAGAAGTTTAAAATTGTATAAAGATTCACCCAATTTGATGTACTTGTATATAAAGACAGACAACATTCGCACTCACAATACCTGTGTGCCCTGTTAACTTCAATATTTTCCATAAGATTCAACGCAATTACGACGATAAAAGCCTCTGTCAGTGTCAACGCCCCACAAAAGCCCACGATAGATGCGGCGAGACGTGAGTGGGAACAACCTGAAGATGTAAGCGAGAACAAAAAAGAAACCTCGGAGAATTACATAAGTCTAGCAAGAATACGTGACGCTGGGAAATCAATAGAGCAACAATAACAACACATAAAGGCGCAGGCGGCACAAGCGGACCATTACAGTAAACACCGTGTTCGGCTAGAGTGAGCTGTCTATTCACCGGTGAGTAATCATCTCACTGTCTAATCCGCAACAAGAGGATCAGAAAGGAAAATAGTAGCCAACCAACTCGAGAATCAACTCGAAAGTTTGACTTTATGACTTGGATTTAATGCTGTCTGATCAAATTGTAATTGTACGACAGTATGGCAATGGAAACAACACTGAGCTACTCAAAAAGGCACACAAAGTTTAAAAAGATCGACCTCAATGTCATGACTCGATGTTCTGACAAATAAGCAGGTTGGGACGCCAGTCAGCAAAACGGCGAACAAATTAACATTTCTGGCAGCTGGTAGAACACGCAACAGGAAACCCGAAGGTCATTGTCTTACTATTCCTAACAAACAGCTAAAAGCAAGCACACTTTAGGTCTTGAGTTTTAGAAAGCAGTTTGAAACCCGTTCATCGCCAATGTGACTTCCTGGTGTCATCGTCGAACATTTGATGATAAGGGAGACAAAGCCAGAGCAGCCAAAACGTTTCTCTTTACGGCGTTATTTCGATAAACGATACATGACTTTTTGCCTCGGCCAATCTTTTAAATCGCTCGTCTCACTTTAACAGCCCACACTGTCAGATTCTCCTCTCAAGATGTGTGGGAGGAATCACAGCAGCGGCGGCATCTCGGGTGCTTTTAAATCCCGAACACATACAGGGGAGCGCTTTCGGGCCTTTTACAATCAGCCATTAAAAAGGTATCAAGCTAATAGCTGTAATTGCCATTTTATTGCATTCTGTCCTTGATCTTAAACTCAAAGAACCTTGATTGACCTTGATTGGCTATTAACTCATTTGCTCCCCAAAACGTATACATACGTTCTATTTTTAATTGTTTCAGTGTCTCAAAGATGTATTTATACGTCTTTTACGTTTTTTTTCACAAGAGACATCTCTGGGTTCTGATTCAATTTACCGTAATTTCCCAAATATACCCGTGTATAACGCGCACCCCAAATTTACTTGTAAAATCTAGGGAAAATTATTGTACCCCTGTATAACGCGCACCCTAATTTTAGCACCAATAAACAGAAGAATACAAGAAAACAGAGCTTGTGTACAGATACAGAAATGTCATTTTACTTACTGTTGAAACACAGCACAAGCATAGCACATTGGTAGTTCAAAACATTACCGTAAACTGACAACATGCACGATAATATGATCTGACAACTTCTCTAACTTACCAGAATCCAGGAGAAAACAAAACAGGTGTAGCTTTTCTTTTAAAGGCTGCTGTATAACTTGCTCGTTTCATCATGATGAATAAATGTTTCTTCCATGGATTGATACGGTAAAATGAAAGTGAGAACGTAAATCGGAAATCCGAGAGCTCATCGCTGTTGACACGACAGTAACAATAGGAACTATTGTTATTTGGGTTTGAGTATCCCGAGGGACAGATATAGTTGACGGACACACACAGGAAGTGTGTTGTTGCGTTTGTTATGGTCAGAGTTGCGGAGCTGCAATAAACATTGACTCAAATGAGTTCAAGAAACTAAATTCTGTGCTTTATGAAGAGTGAAAAAAGCAGAATTTAACACAGACGTAATCATTCGACCAATCAGAGTGAAGTATTACCGAAACAACATGGTGACGTCATGTACCGCAATGGTCGGCAACGGATCACCGCATACCTTTTCTTCAACACAACATGGCCGTGTAAATTAAAAAAAGTCGGTCTTTATGTATATATAATTATATATTTCTGTCTCCATCTCTGTACCCGTGTATAATGCGCACCATGATTTTATAAGTTGATTTTGGGGGGGAAAAAAGTGCGCGTTATATTCGGGAAATTACGGTAGCTCCAAAGCACAAAGCTGAAAATCAATTTTAAAGCAATAAAACTGGCCACTGGAGGGCAGTAGCGCATGGGGTAAGACCCGCAACCCGATTCAATGGCAATGAACAGCCAGGCCGCACGGCCGGGGTGCCGGCGGAAGACGACCGAATGGACATCCAGGATGCCAGGCGACGGACGCGTGAGCAGAACAACCTAGAGGACGCCCGGGATGCCAGGCGCTGGACAACCGAGCAGAACGACAGGGACCACCATTGCAGCGGACGATGCCGTTGAGTCCGTGCTGCTCGCGAGCAGAGCCCGCAGACACTCAAAAAAATTCATCTTAATGAGCCGGCGATGAGGGAAAAGTTTACCTGGTTGTTGCAGCCACAACAGCGTCATCTCTCAGTTAGTTATGTGTAAATTCGGGCTGTGAAACGATTAAAATTTTTAAGCGAGTTAATTACAGCTTAAAAATGAATTAATCGTAATTCATCGCAATTCAAACCATCTATAAAATATGCCATATTTTTCTGTAAATTATTGTTGGAATGGAAAGATAAGACAAGACGGATATATACATTCAACATACGGTACATAAGTACTGTATTTGTTTATTATAACAATAAATCAACAAGATGGCATTAACATGATTAACATTCTCTTAAAGAGATCCATGGATAGAAAGACTTGTAGTTCTTAAAAGATAAAAGTTAGTACAAGTTATAGAAATTTTATATTAAAACCCCTCTTAATGTTTTCTTTTTATTAAAATTTGTAAAATTTTCAATCAAAAAATAAACTAGTAGCTCGCCATTGTTGATGTCAATAATGACACCATGTTCACTCATGGTACTAACCCATAAAATCATTTGGACTCGAGTTGGCCAGCAGAGGGCGCCAAACACCAAAAAACAAGTAACAAGCGGACATTACACTGTAGTCATTTTAGTCTGTTTGAGCGGGGCATGTGCGTTAATTGCGTCAAATATTTTAACGTCATTTAAAAAATTAATTACCGCCCGTTACCGCGATAATTTTGACAGCCTTCGTGTAAATAAATTGTTACTTTGCTATCAAAAGCTCTATTTGTCTTGTTGTTTATGTTATGTTGTAAAAGGAAAACATTATTCAGGTGTTTGGGATGTAAGTCAAGCAAAAAATAGCTGTGTTCAAGTCAAAGTTATGTTTGAAATGTATGCTTTCACAAAAAGATCAATTTCTCTGTTTTTTCATCAGAAATTGGAAAATCGCTCAAACGAAGCTATTTTCTAATGCTGATTTCTAAAGAATGGAAAAAGATATGAACTAACTTTTCCTGCTGAAAGAAGAGAGTCTAATCTTTCTTTTGGTGGGTTCCATGTTTATTTAGCAAAAGAACAGAATTTTCTGCAGGCCTTGCAAAATCAGTCAAAATCCAGTAAAACGGCCGGGAGCGAAGGGGGTTGCACCGGTGAAAATGGCTGGGAGTGAATGAGTCAAAGTTCTATAAACGTCATGCAATATCAAAACAATAGATCTCTGATTAATCAGTATCTTGTCTCTTTACTTGAAAATTAAAATGTCAAAAATTGAAGCCGTCAGCATGAAAAGCCGTGCTCCCCATTCTACTATTTACAGTTGGTCCACGCTTCCACAAGCTTAATTATTTCCACTGTAATCTCAAAGAGACTGGCTAATTATGCGGCGCCGCTAAAATGGTTCTAAACCCTCATGAATTCTGCTAACAAGAGATATCCCATAATGTGTCTGATTAGTATTGCTCTCATTTTTATGGGCGCTGCTTCCATCTATTTGAACGCTGCCATCAAGAAGGTTAGTTAAGGCTGGAAATCGCTTTATTTGCAATAGGAGTGGGAACCTCTTGGTACCTCACGATACGATTTGCGATACAAAGCTCACAATAACGATGATCTGATGATATGGCGATACAACGATTATCGAAACATTGGTCAGGAAATCATTCTAAGATATTCTACAAACAACTAATTAACAGAAAAACAAGCTTCTAGTGTGAATTGGAATGAGTTTATCACTAGTAGACGTCCAATCCGTTAGAAGTGGGAGGGTGGAAGCGAATTCGTTCATTCGCTGCCATCCCTCCCACTTCAAACGGATTGAACGTCTATGGCTGTCAGCAGTGTTGTTAATCTTACTTTAAAAAAGTAATTAATTACAGTTACAAATTACTTCTCCCAAAAAGTAATTGCGTTAGTAACTCTGATACCTGAATGTAAAAGTAATTACAGTAATTTTCAGACTATAAACCGCTACTTTTTTCCTTCATTTTTAATCCAGCGGCTTATAGTCCAGTGCGGCTTATATGTTGATTTATTTGGGTTAATGGGTAACACTTTAGTTGACAACGGCATCATAAGACTGTTATTAGACAGTTATGACGGATGTCATTTTGTGTCATCCGGCAAATTATGTCACTAACTCCATTTATGTCCATCTTGGATCTTTTACATCCATTAAAAGTAAGATAATTTGCTGGATAACACAACATGACATCTGTTACAAGCATTCATTGATACTCTTGATAGTGTCATTTCATAATTATGACAGTTTTATAGCGCCACTGTCATATAAAGTGTTACCAAATACCATTACTAGCAAATAATGAAACAACTGGAACAGTAACTGAAGAAATAATTAGCGCAGAACATGAATTTTGATTGTTATTTACATCTGTAGCGCTGCAATGCATGCTGGGAGGCATGTTTGACAATAACAGTGTTGACAGCAGGTGGCAGCAGAGTTTGACTGTCTCCCCCAAGGGAGCAGTGATGGCCAAATGAAGCTTCTTGATGCTTTGTAGCCAACTGGTTCGACGCTTCATGGTGGTTCATTAGCGCTTATGACAGTCGTGTGATGCCACTGTCAAATAAGGATTTACCGGTTAATATCTTTTAGTGTAAACGTCCCATAATACAGTGAGGACAGCTGCGGCTTATAGTCCTTTGCGGCTTATGTATGAACAAATGCCGTTTTCGTGCCAAATTGGGTGGTTGGCGGCTTATAGTCAGGTGCGCCTTATAGTGCAAAAATTACGGTACAGTAGTTCCTTGACAAAGTAACTGGTGATAATTTTCACAATTAAAAAAAAAAAAAAAAAAAAAACTTGGGCTGTCAAAATTATCGGGCTGTAGTTAATTTTTAAAATTAATTACGTTAAAATATTTGACGCATTTAACACACATTGCCGATGTCACACCCCCGTACCGGTGCCCTATATTTGGCTTGGACTCCAGAAGACTCCGATGGCTGGATGGAGCCCATTATTCTTGCTTTATACTTCTATGCCATTGGCGTAATCACCTGCCACTCAAACACACCGGAACTAGCGTTGAAGTTGAATCTTTGTGTCAAAATGATTCAATCGAACAAAAAAAGTGCCTTCAAAACTTTTTCCACTTTGAAGAAAAAAAAAAAAAAAAAGTTTAAAACTTTTTCCTTTTCAAAAAAAGTGACACTTCAATAAAAAAAATATATATTTCAAATAAAAAATATATTTTCAAAAAAAAAAATTTTTTGCAAATGATTTTTTTCTTTGATTAAAAATAGTTTTTTGATTTTTTGAATAGTTTTTCTACCCCTAATATGGCTCAAACACAAAAAGGATTGCTTCAATCAAAGAAAACAGTTTGAATGAAAAATAAAGTGTTCAAATGCAAATTTCTGAGTCTGTAATATTTTTTCACATTCAAACCTTTTTTTTCTACGATTAAATTTTTGAAAATTTTTGATTTGATTTGATTTGAAAATATATATATTTTTTTGTTTGAAGCAACTTATTTTTTGATTGAATAATAAAGACACAAATGTTCTAGCCTAAATGTGGTCCAAACGCAAAATTACGACTTCAATCCAAAAAGTTGTTTCAATTAAAAAAAAAAAAAAAAAATTCAATCAAAGAAAAATAGTTTTAAAATATATTTTTTTGAGTTTCAAATTTATTTTTGCATTCAAACACATTTTTTTTTTTTTTTAATTGAAGTGACGTTTTCTTCGATTGAAAATATATATTTTGATTGAAGCAACTTTTTATTTGATTGAAGCAACTTTTTTTTGGATTGAATAATAAAGACACAAATCTACCTCCATAGTTTCTTGGCAGGAGCATATCGATAACCTTTTGGGACACAAAGTATCACGATATTTTGTCACACCCCTAATTTGCAAGTCATTGGTCGCTTAACTCATTGGTTGCCATTTGTATGCATGATCACGCAAATGTTTACATATTTGAAATGTTTGAATTTTTTTTCACGCTTCTCGGTGTGCGGCAGGTCAAATGTCTTAAAATGCGTGAAATCATTTTCCTCACTGTATCCATTTATTCATTGTCTTGTATTTTTTCTGCCCTTTTTGGGGGGGGGGGGGGGGGGTAAAAAGGGTAGCCATCTGTGTCTTGACAAATGTGGCTCTGCAAAAGGTCAACGTGCCCGCTGTGCCTGCGAATGCCACCAGTATCACTTACGCCGTTCACATTTCGATAAAACCAGCCGCTGTCAGAATTCCACGTAATCAATTAGGATGTCAAGCTGCGCAAACTCCCGCAGAAAAAAGAAAAAAAAGCCGCCTCGACGTGACAATGCCTTCCTCGGAAACTTAAAATATTTTCTTTGCGCTCGAGAAGAAAAGGGAGCCTTCAATTTGTCGAGTGCTTTGAACACTTTAGTGGCAGAATTTTGTCTGGAAAGCTTCATTCAGGCTCCAGATTGAATCCTATCTGGGCTGCTTGTTATTACAATGGAGCACTCAGCATGCACAAAAGGCTTTGGCTGCTTCAGCTTTTAATGGGGACTTGGAGGTGGAGAATGCAGCACTTAGTCTGTCAGCCCCGCCACTCCGGCATCTTTAGCCTTCATCTTTCCCACCTCTCCCGCGCCGCATCGTCGGCCCTCTCAGCCTTCTTTGATGCCGCTAATCAGACCCTCCATCGCTTCGGCAGGACTGTCCATGATACCTGCTTGTAATTACATGCCAGTCGAGAAAACTTTGTTTGAAGTAGGACTGGGCGTTGCGGGAAAAAAAATCTCGCCATTTATATCACGACGCGCCACTATTTATTCTATTGGCTATTAGAGGTGTGCGAAATTTCTGATTCTTAGATTATTCGCGATTCGGCCGTGGAAGATTCGAGAACGATTCACAAACATCCAAATTCCGATTATTGAATTATACCAGGTAAAGCGGAAATAAAACAGTCAGCGCGGTCTTCAGGACGCAATGAGGAACGGACCGAGAGTAAATATCATGTTCAACTCATGCGGCTAGATAAAAAAAAAACAAAAAAAAACAATAATACCTGACTGTGGCCGTCAGCCGCTACAAACAGCGCCCAGTTGCTAATTGCTACAAACATACGGCAACATACGGCTATGGTAGATATCACATATATCTACATCTAGATGTGAAATGCCAGACGACGGCCGTGTTAGATCATATACCAAGAACTAGATGCGAAATGACAGGCTTTCCCGCGCTAGTAAACAGGCGCCATCTTAAAGCAGTTGACTTCTCTAGAAGGCTCTGTTGTAGCGAACCTAATTACTTTTTATCTAAAAAAAAAGTAGACAGTACGTCACATCGAAAGTAGACAGAAGGGAAATTATGGAATAACGGGAGCAATTTAACAATTTTAATGGTTGATTCACAACATTAAATGAATTGAATGTAGTTTAAAGCTGCCGATACAGAATGGGGACTTGAGTATTTTATTTACGGTTTTTAACGGTTAACTTGATACTGAATAGAAGTGCAACGGTTTGCGGTTCAAAGCCGAACCGTACGGTTCGCCCTGTACAGTTCAATACGCCTTTATGAACCGCGCCTTTTCGGTTTTGCAATTAATTTATTCCGAACGCTTGTGGAATGAATTGGTCGAGCTCTGTGTGCCTTTGTGTGACGGGAAGCACCGCTGTGGAGAAATGTCCGATCGCTGTCAAGCACCTGTGTAATAGAAGCCGAGTAACGCCCTCCCTCGCTTACGAGCGAAGTGAAAGTGAAACAAGAAAACAAAAAGCTATGGCGAGCGTAGGAGTGGAGAGACTGAATTTTGAGGAAGGACCGGCTTCTTTCAAATCTGCGGTGTGGCAACATTTCGGTTTCCCCGTGGACGACAATGTGGAGGGAGAGAAAATATTGGGGGGGGGGACAATTTGCAAGCATTGCTCAGCACTTGTTCCCTATGCTAATGGCAACACTTATAACATGACTGCAGCACCTCAGCCGGCATCACCCAAAGATATCACTTTCTCAGAGCAGGCCAACCCCGAAGATGACACAAGTGAAAACACAGCTCGGGCTTCCTTAATTTATTTGCAACGCTTGACCCGCGTTACATTGTTCCCTCACGGACATATTTCTCCAACAACGTAATCCCCGACATTTATGAAATGGCACGCAAAGCCATCGAAGATAATAACGTCCATGATAGTGGACTGATAGTTGGACATCCCATGCTACAGAGTGCTACTACCTAACTGTGACAGTCCACTATAATTCATACCTCTCAAGTTGTACGGTCTCGGCGTAATTTGTACAAGTGAGCACAGATTTTTAAATGTGTACGCCGTACGTTACGTTCAAAATCTGTACGTTTTTTGTGCATGACGTTTTTTTCCCACCGTTTGGATTTCGTCACCGTTTTGGCATGAGACGATGTGCACTAATACGTTGTTTGAATGATGCGAGAAAAGTCAGCGACACGGAGAGGGAAGAGTGTTTGTTGTGACGCTGTAGCAAACGTGATGCTAGGCGGCTCCAATATTTTCTGACTGTAGCTGACAGCCTACTATCTATGCCTAGATATCTCATGCATACAGAACAACTTGCGAAATGACAGACTCGGTAACGTTAGTAAACAGCCGCCATTTTAGAGCAGTGAACTTCTTAGAAAGGCTCTGTTGTAGTGAACCTTCCTAGCAACCTTAGTAACTTTTTATATAAAATACTCTTAATTTGGCAAAATCTGGACTTGAGTCTATCTTTAAAGGATGAAACAGTTTTAAATTTTTCACATGTCGAAAGTAGACAGAAGGGAACTAATGCAAAAACGGGATCAATTTTATCAACTTTACCGGTTGATTCACAACATTTAATGACCTCCAAACATAGCAAAGGTTACTATATTCTTGTTTTTTGTTTTTGTTTTTTTTTTTTTTAAATGAAAAGAAAAAAAAAACATGAAAGGTAACACCAGTTACTTTGCCAAGTAACTGTTTTACTACTGTGTGTATATTTCAGTACTGTAATTTCCAGAATATAAGGCGCACCTGTGTATAATGCGCAACCCAAATTTACTTGTAAAATCTAGGGTAAATCAATGTACCCGTTTCTAACGCGCACCCTAATTTTAGCACCAATAAATAGAAGAATACAAGAAAACAGAGCTCGTGTACCAATACAGAAATGTCATTTTACTGACTGGTGAAACACAGCACAAGCATAGCACATTGGTAGTTCAAAACATTACCATAAACTGACAATATTTACGGTAATAATAGGATTTGACAACTTCTCCAAATTACCAGAATCTAGGAGAAAACAAAACAGATGTGACTTTTCTTTTAAAGGCTGCTGTATAACTTGCTCGTTTCATCCTGATGAATAAATGTTTCTTCCATGGATTGATACGGTAAAATGAAAGTGAGAACGTAAGTCGGAAATCCGTAAGACCTCATCGCTGTCGACACGACAGTAACAATAGGAACTATTGTTATTTGGGTTTGAGTTTCCCGAGGGACAGATATAGTTGACGGACACATGAAGTCTGTGTGCTTACATTTGTTATGGTCCGAGTTGCGGAGCTGCAATAAACGTTGACTGAAATGAGTTCAAGAAACTAAATTCTGTGCTTTATGAAGAGTGAAAAAAGCAGAATTTAACACAGACGAAATATGTGTAATATACATATATATATTTCTGTCTCCATCCATGTACCCGTTTATAATGCGCACCATGATTTTACAAGTTGATTTTGGGGAAAAAAAGTGCGCGTTATATTCGGGAAATTACGGTAGTCAGTCACTACACTAGCCAAAGAGCTAAGAGGCATTTTAACAGTCGAAAATGTTTACATTTTAAGTGTATTTCATTTTTTTAAAAGCAAAATAAAGGCAATTAAAAAAATAAAATAAAATAAAAATGCAAAACGCAAACCGAAACCGAACTGAAACCGTGATCCCAAAACTGAGGTTCAAACCGAACCGTGGGCTAACTGAACCGTTGCACCCCTAATACTAAAGTATTAGTTTGTTTAGCCTGAGAGGATTTTTCAACAATTTTGGAATTAGTGTACCAAAAATTAAAAGCAGGGGGGAGGGTTGTGGTGCATCAATAATTGATTTATAATCTAATTGGAGCCCCTGAATCGTAATCGAATCGTTAGGTGCCCAAAGATTCCCACCTCTATTGGCGATCGTGACGATCGTTTTAACGATATCAATCGACCAATATGATGTCTTTTGCGTGCATCTCAACTTGGTTGGCTTTACCTTTCAGGGCTCCCTCCTTCCTCCAACGCTGCCCCCAGAGACCCCTCTGTACGAGGCTAGACATACAAGCAGCGGCCTGAGCGCTACAAGGTGAACTATTCCCCGGCACGTGTTATTATTAATAACTGCCAGAGAGAGGGGTCACCGAAGACAACTCCTTGAAAAAGAACCCCGGGCCAGGCAAGTAGGCCGCAGCTGGGTGTGTTGTAAAACAATACCCCCCGCCCCCCCTTTCCGCTTCCCCCTGAGGAGACGCGCTGCTTAAAGCAAGAATAATGCATAGGGGAGCACGAGCAGAGCCGCGCAGGCTCACTTCTGGGCTGTGAAAAATGAAGATGTCACCACCTGGTGCTTTTAAGCAAACTTTCGCTCGCCTTTTTAGATTTTCTTTGTACTTCTGCATTCTTACTAAACAAGGGGGGACATATTTCATTTTTCCACAAAAGGAAAGAAATTTGCTTCTGTATTTAACTCTTTCAGTGGCAAAGACAGGGTTGTATGTTTGTTCAGTGGTGGATGAAGAACTCACTTTTTTGACTTAAGTACAAGTATTTAAGAAAAAAATTACCCAGGTTAGGAGTGGGAACCTCTTGGTAGCTCACGATTTTGCGATACAAAGCTCACGATAACGATGATCTGACGATATGGCGATACAAGATTATCCGTACATTGGTCAGGAAATCATTCTAGGATTTTCTACAGGCAACTAATAAACAAACAAACAAAAAAGTTTCTGCTGTGAATTGGAATGAATTTACCACTAGTAGACGTCCGATCCATTTGAAGTGGGAGGGTGGCAGCGAATGAACATTCGTTCATTCGCTGCCATCCCTCCCACTTCAAACGGATTGGACGTCTATGGCCGTCAGTGGCAGCCAATACCTGGCAATGAGGTAATTTTGGGCCATTTAAGACTGTTGATTTTCAGTTACTTCCTGTTGATTTTGGGGTATTTTATGGGTAACTTACTGTTTATTTTGAGTTACAGGAAATGACCTGGGAATCTCCCAAATGAATAGGCAGTGACTCAAACTATCGGACCGAATGACTGAATGCTCTGGTTTTGAATGAACCAATGTTCCCAGTCTAAATGGATTGGGCGTCGAGCACCGTCAATGGCAGCCTTAGAATTAACTGAGGCAATATTATGATGGAAGATTTTGGTAGCAACTTAATGGTTCCTTTTTAAATAAAAACACAAAAAAAAACAAAAAACATATGAAGCCTTTTTAAAACGATATCTCGATTCTTGACAGGAGCATATCGATAACCTTTTGGCATAAAAAGTATCATGATATATCACCATTTCGATATTTTGTCACACCCCTAACCATCGTTGTTAATTTTATTTTAAAAAATTTATTAATTACAGTTACAAATTACTTCTCCCAAAAAGTAATTGCGTTAGTAACTCACTCACCTGAATGTAAGAGTAATTAGTTACTTGGCAAAGTAACTAATGATAATTTTCATGTTTTTTTTTTTTTTCCTCAAAAAGTCACACAATGTGAAGTTTAAAGGGCTTTTGGGACAATTGGCCCTAGCCCAATTCTTTACCCTCTACTTAACTAGACACAAGGGTATTGCGATAACTAGATAGTAACCTTTGCTATGTGTGGAAGTCATTTAAAGTTGTGACTCAACCGTTAAAGTTGTTAAAATTGCTCCCGTTATTGCATTAGTTCCCTTCTGTCTACTTTCAACATGTGTAAGTTTTAAAACTGTTTCATCATTTAAAGATAGATTTAAGTCAAGATTTTGCCGATTTAGGAGCATTTTAGATTAAAAAAAAAAAAAAAAAAGTTACTTAGGTTCGCTAGGAAGGATCTCTACATCAGAGCCTTCCTGAGAAGTCAACTGCTTTAAGATGGCGGCTGTTTACTAACGCATGTAGTCCTTAAAACATGTTGCCAATGCAGCCGGGTCTGTCATTTGCATCTAATTCTATAATATGTGATATCTACCGTATCATGTGGGCGTAGTTTGTAGGCTATGGCTACAGTCAGGTATTATTGGAGCCACCTAGCATCGCGGTTGCAACGGCGTCTTCCCCACTCCTGCTCTGCTCTCTCGTCTCCGTGAGTGTTTCTCTCAGACTTTTTTTATTCAACCAACTTAGTAACTCATAGTAACGCACGCCTTTCCCGCCTCAGTAACGGTAACAGCGTTGCCAAGATGAGAAAAGTAATTAATTAGATTACTCATTACTGAAAAAAATAACGCCGTTAGTAACGCTGTTATATTCTCACGGCGTTATTAACAACACTGCCCCTAACCCAAGTACAAAAGTACTTGCTTTAAAATGGACTTTCCAAGTAAACAGTAAAATCATTTTCTCCCAATGCAAACATGGCAGATATATATTAGAGGTGGGAATCTTGGGGCACCTAACGATTCGATTGCAATTATGATTCAGATGCTACGATTCGATTATAAATCGATTATTGATGCCGCCCCCCAGCTATTAGCTGCTTTTAATGTTTCGTGCATTAGTTCCAAAATTGTACAAAAATCCTCTCAGGCTTAAACAAATTACCGTAATTTCCCGAATATAACGTGCACTTTTTTCCCCCAAAATCAACTTGTAAAATCATGGTGCGCATTATAAACGGGTACATGGATACACATATATACACACACACATATATTTATATATATATATATATATATATATATATATGTATATAAAAATAAACCGATTTTTTTTTTTATTGACACGGCCACGTTGTGTTGAAGAAACGTATGCGGCGATCCGTTGCCGACCATTACGGTACGTGACGTCACCATTTTGTTTCGGAAATTTTATAATAAAACTAGGGCTGTCAAAATTATCGCGTTAACGGGCGTTAATTAATTTTTAAAATTAATCACGTTAAAATATTTGACGCAATTAACGCACATGTCCCGCTCAGACAGATTTAAATGTCAGTAGAGTGAAATGCCCACTTGTTTATTGTGTTTTATGGAGTTTTGCCACCCTCTGCTGGTGCTTGGGTGCGACTGATTTTATAGGCTTCAGCACCCATGAGCATTGTGTAAGTAATTATTGACATCAACAATGGCGGGCTACTAGTTTATTTTTTGATTGAAAATTTTACAAATCTTATTAAAACGAAAACATTAAGAGGGGTTTTAATATAAAATTTCTATAACTTGTACTAACAGTTATCTTTTAAGAACTACAAGTCCTTTCTATCCATGGATCGCTTTAACAGAATGCTAATAATGTTAATGCCATCTTGTTGATTTATTGTTATAATAAACAAATACAGTCCTTATGTACCGTATGTTGAATGTATATATCCATCTTGTGTCTTATTTTTCCATTCCAACAATTTATTTTACAGAATACATATATAATTTACAGAAAAATATGGCATATTTTATAGATGGTTTGAATTGCGATTAATTGCAATTAATTACGATTAATTAATTTTAAAGCTGTAATTAACTCGATTAAAAATTTTAATCGTTTGACAGCCCTAATTAAAACCCCTCTTAATGTTTTTGTTTTAATAAAATTTGTAAAATTTTCAATCAAAAAATAAACTAGTAGCCCTCCATTGTTGATGTCAATAATTACACAATGCTCATGGGCGCTTAAGCCCATAAAATCAGTCGCACCCAAGCGCCAGCAGAGGCCGACAAAACTCCAAAAAACACAAGTAACAAGTGGACATTGTGACACTGTGCTGTCATTTTAATCTGTTTGAGCGGGGTATCTGCGTCAAATATTTTAACGTGATTAATTTAAAAAATATTTACCGCCCGTTAACGCGATAACTTTGACAGCCCTAGTTTTTTTTTTTTTTTTTAATTGTGAAAATTATCACTAGTTACTTTGTCAAGTAACTAATTACTTTTACATTCAGGTAACTGAGTTACTAACGCAATTCCTTTTTGGGACAAGTAATTTGTAACTGTAATTAATTACTTTTTAAAGTAAGATTAACAACACTGCTGACAGCCATTGACGTTTAATCTGTTTGAAGTGGGAGGGATGCTGCCACCCTCCCAGTTCAAATGGATTGGACGTCTACTAGTGATAAACTCATTCCAATTCACACAAGAAGCTTGTTTTTCAGTTAATTAGTTGTTTGTAAAATATCTTAGAATGATTTCGTTGTATCGCGCGTCTGAACCATTTAAGAACATTGTAAAAAAAAAAAAAAAAACAACAACGTTAGCATTTTATAGCATTTAAGCTAGCAAACTTTTGCTATGTAAGTTGGCCAATTGTTCTTTTGTTGTACATTGATCCTCAGTTATTTATTTTTTATACCGTTTGAGGTTATTTACATTTGTTATGTTTTTTATCCGATTACTTGATTATTCGAACTACATCGATTAATCGACGACTAAAATAATCGATAGCTGCAGCCCGAAACTGCACGTCCATCGTCGTTAATGGCAGTGAATGTCTCACAAAATTGGTTGTTTAGTCTTTTATATCCACTGTCGGTGAAGAATCTATTGGTTTATTTGAAAACGCGGCCTTTAACACTGATTCAAATGTGTTTGCACTCGGAAAACGACGTTTGTGAGTAATCACACGCCGGGGCGAACGGAATATCCCTTTTCTTATTAAAGCGATGACACATGTTCACGAGCGGGAATGTATCTAAATGAGATTTCCGAGCAGAATAGATGGCTTTGAGACAGGCTAAGCTTTTTTTCTCTTCACTACCTGTCAGTCTGCAGTGATAAAGGTTGACGTGATGTCACAGTCACGCCTGACGCCGACACACAAATGCGTAATAAGCTTGATGGCAGATATAAAAAAGCTATTTTGTACTTTTTTCTGCGTTCACAAGAATACGGTCGATTCTGTAGGAGAGGCGTGAAGAAAAAAAAAAATTACACGACACCATGTCTACATTTGGTTATCGCTCAGCTTTCCCAAAAAAATGAATAAATCCAGTTGTGTTGACTGGTGTGCGCATTTGCTTGCGTTCACAATCTTAGTAAAACCACTGTAGAGGAAAATTGGAAGTTGGGGGGAAAAAAATGAATGAATACATAGATAAATAAATAAAGCCTTCTCCTGGCGCCGTCTTTAAAATGGATGCTCGGAATTTACAGTTTTCCATTAACTGATGCCCAACAGCTTTTTCATGCGGCCGCCCCTTCTGGCCTCGGAGCTGGCGACGGCTCTCGGATTCACGCCGGGCTTCATTTTCAAGCGGAAATGCGTTTCCCGTGCCGCCAAAATAGCGCATCAGCATAAACAAAGTGGTGCTATTACCTGGAATCGCCGCCGAAAAAGCTGCAAAGGGATCATTGATGGATACGTCCTTCTCCATATTCATAGGGAGCAAAGTACAAATCAAGCTCTAGGAGATAATACCTGTAATTTTGTTTGCATTTCCTCGCTGTGCGTCATATTCAATCGCACCGGGGACTGCGGAAGCCTTAAGTATTATTCCCGCTGTTTCTTTCTTTTCATTTTATGGGGATTATTACTTCTCTGCTGGTTTTGGACCCCTGAAGAATTCTATTAACCCTTGTTATGTCAGGCTTAATAACATACCAACCTGCTAAACAGAACAGGAGCACTGGTGTCAGGATAGAAAAATGGACAGAGTCTGAAATCGTGATGTTTTTTTTCCTCCCCTCGCTGACACGGCGAGATAAACACAAGTCCAAAGAATATACAGAAAGAGCTTTTCATGAGAGCGACCGCGCGCGCGCGGTTGCGGGGGTCATGAATCTGTCGCGAGTCCCGATAACGTAAATCATTCAATTTTAAGGCAAGGTTAGGCCGAGTCAATGTAACGTCGCCGCAAGTGATGGAAAGTGGAAAATTGCCGCGTTCTCGTAATATCCCGGCCATTGATTGCCGGACTTTTTGAGGGGAGTGCTGCCGTTTGCTGGATTTGCCACTCATTAGCCGGCAGCGTGTTGGGGAGATGTCGCGGCAAACACCGAATCAATTCAGTCACCTTGAAGATGAAAGAATAAGATGACGGAATTGGCCACATACCTCGGGAAAGTACACACAATGTGTTGCTTTTCAGCACTAGTGATTTCCAGTTGGCCCTTTGCCATGTGGGGAATTTATGGAAAATATTTGGAACAGGCTGAAAGCAAAATGCTTAACTTGTTGGCTGCCACTGATAGACGTCCATTCCACGTTGACTGGTAGAGATGCTTGCTTGGAGACAATTTTGCTCACACAAAATGCCCAGTAGATGGCACCAATTTATATGAGTTCCGCCCAGAGAAGTATTTTCTACTTTTATTTGGTTGAACTGCGTACACAATCATATATAAGGCCTGCACAATTTATCATTTTAACATTGCCATCGCAATGTGCACATGCGCAATCGTCACATTGTAGGATGTGCAACTGTTTCTTTTTTTTAACATGTAAACTTTTGTTTTACTTACTAAAAGAAGCAAGTGTGCAGATCCTGGATCCCTTTTATATACAGAAAGTGTTAGGTTTTGTGTTTGTTTTCTCCTAGTGTGACTTGTCCCTGTGATTGCCCATTGATTTCACCTGATGTGCCTTCTCCTAGTCTATCCTCCTGTGCTCACCTGTTCCTTGTTGTCTCGTTACCCCTTGTCTGCGCGTGTGTATATAAGCTCCCATTTTCTTTTCACTCCTTGTTGCGTCATTGTCAAAGTCTGTCTACGTCCATGTCCACAGTCTGGTCAGCAGTCTCGCGTTTCTCCAAGCCCTCGTGTTCGCCTCAGTAAGTTTTTAATACCCACCCTTTTGTTAGTGACCCGAGTTTAGTTTGCTGTGTTTTTTGGGATCTCCACATTATTTGTTGATACTTTGTTTTTTTGCGTGCCTTAATTAAATCATTTTGCACCGTCTACCTGCCCTGCCCGCGTTTTCCCTGACAGAAAGCCTGGATTAAACAGCATTATATAAGTTACGAATATCCCCGATTCGATCACACCATTTTTCAGAGGATCGGAATCGGGTGAAAAGGATCGGGTTTTTAATTCACAAAATATATTCATGTTTCTCTTAAGCTTCGATAGCTCTACGGTGAAAGGCACAAATGCGTTAATTGCAGAGCTGGAACGAATACTCGAGCAACTCGAGTAACTCGAGTTAAAAAACTGATCCGAGTAATTTTATTCACCTCGAGGAATCGTTTCATTTTGCCAGCTCTAAGCATCACGTTTTGCCCGGAGTACTTTCAATGCGGGACAACGCGCTGACGTCACATGCGTAGAGGAAGAACCAATAAAAAAAAAAAAAACCTTACTGCAGCCGACAGCCGCTACAAGCCACGCCGACGTTGCTAAAAACTACGCCCGCATGATGCTACAGTGGTAGCAGGTAGCTAAGTTCTGATGCGTCTCATAGATATCATATGTAAGTAGAACTAGATGCGAAATGACAGACAGGGCGGCGTCAGTAAACAGCCGCTATCTTAAAGCAGTAGACTACATAGCGCTAATAAATAAGATTAACGTTACTGTCACTAGCTTACGTAACTTAGCCCTGCGGAGGGCTAGTTTTCTATCAATTATGACCACTGTCGATGCGTGGCTAACATGTCTTACATACAGGCTTTATTTAATCTGTGAAAACATAGCGCTGTAGAGTGATGAGGGTGTAAAATAAAAAATAATGCTCACTGACAATTTTAGCTCAGTAGTCAGTGCTGGATAAAACACCAAGAAGCACTGGTCCCTAATATGCTCCAATACAGCAGGTATCATACGTACATTTATTTTGAACACTGCAAAAACTCAAAATCCTATCAAGACTTACAGTTTAGACCAACTTAAAACTTAACTAGAACTTAAAAATAGCTTGACACAAACGGAAATTTTATTCAAACACATGGGAAAAACACCTAACTTTTAAGTGATGTTTGATATCAAGCGTAATGACATTTTTCGGTAAGAAATATATATATATTTTTTTATAAGATCTAGAAGTTTTTTAAGTAAAAGCAGTGAATTAGTCTTATTATTATTATTATTTTTTTTAGTCTTTTCTAGTCTGTTGGCTGTTTTCAACAATGTGCATCAAAAATAAAGAGATTGATTGACAGAAAATGGTTCAATATTTGATGAAATGTCTTGTTTTCAAATGTATATTAATAATTGCTCTTTACCTAAAAAAAATGTTTTATCCGATTACTCGATTAATCGATAGAATTTTCAGTCGATTACTGGATTACTTAAATATTCGATAGCTGCAGCCCTAGTTAATTGTCATTAATCTTGCAGCCCAGTCGGTTCATACTGCAAGTCTTATCAAATACATATGTCTATACTGGAGTGCCACATCTAATTTTGTTGTTCACAAAGTTCTGTTGTTGACAATGACAATAACGACCTATTCTATTCTATTCTATTCTATTCTATTCTATTCTATTCTATTCTATTCTATTCTAATGCACACATCCAATTTTTTTTGTGTTTTTCTGACTCAGGCATTAACTTGATGGTCTGACTGGTACAAGTCGCATAAAAATGGACCATTTCAAATCTGATCTGGGTCACTTTCGGATGTGGTTTAAATCCGATCTGGGACACATTTTTCCAGAATGTGGCGGCGGTCTGAACTGTCAAGTCTCCCAAATCGGAATTCATGCAGCAACTACATCAGCAAAGAGCAAAAGCGGCACGCAAGACGGCAGCGTTGTAGCTGTTCATTAGCGTTAGCGACTAGCTTTTACTATGCAGGAGACGGGCTTGAACACAGTCATAAAAAAATACAGTGAAGAAAAGGATAAGCATGATAATGCTCGGTTTCTTAATGTGCGCCAAATGAGGAATATTTTAGTATTGCTTACATGGCCAAATTGGGGCAAATTGACTGTCATGCACGCACAGTGCGTAGTTTTTTTGTTTTGATGCTTCTGCGCATGGGGGTCAGTTTCCTCAGCGCGTGTCGGACTGCAAATTAGTGCGCATGCGCAATACTTGCTCAATGGACAAATGCAGTCTGAACAAGCAAGCCAAAAGAAAAAAAAAAAAAAAAGTATGACAAAAAAATCTGAATTGTGTATTCAGAAACTAGCCTAATTGTGCTGTGCCAACTTATTCATTGCGTAAGTGAGAGGCTGTTCTCGGCAGCGTGAGCGTCAAAGTGTCAGTGGACTTACTCATATGAATTATATGAATGTTAAGGAGAGTAAGTAAAAGTACGGCATTAAAGATGATGCAATGAAAAATGTGGGTGCGCCTACATTTTGTGCTGGTGCACCTTAAAAAAAAAAGTTAGGTACAACCTATGTATGCAAAAAGTAAGTGTATAGCCTTGGCAATATACTGTATATATGGTGGAAAACACAGACAAGGCTGAAAAAGCAGATTCTGCTCTTGCACCCCTCTTTAAAATAAACTGCTGTATTTTAAGCCAAAAGAACTGTTGGGTTTGATAGAACAATATGTCTATATGCTGCAATAGCAGATTCATGGCGCATTAAGCCCCCGAACTATTTTTAATTTGTCCGTCTTACCCTGGAAACCCCCGTTTAAAGACGTCGCGAAACCGCTTGTTTCAACCCAGCCATAAAAAGAAGCTCAGTAATTGTATTTGTTATTCAAAATGTCTGTCATTTTTAGCTTTGAATCATTAATTGATGTCTAATATTTAGTAGTTTAAAAAAAAAAAAAAAAACGACTAAAATATTACTCACTCGCGTATTTTAAACTTTTAAACAAATAACGTTAGAATGAAATTTTTTTAAAAAATGGTGTCTGTAAAAAAAGTCACGGATATCTACCTCATAACTATCGCTTATTGTATTTTTTTTGTTACTGTCGCATTTTGCCCGATATGTTAGATGATAAATAATTGATCCACACAAAGAAAAAAAAAAATGTTGAAAAGGGTAAATATATGAAAAAGAAAATCCCAACCACTCCTTGATGTCTGTGATTTCTGCATCGCGACCCTTGTTATATTACCACGTTTTACCCATAAAATCCCCCCAAAATCCGGCTGTGACCATTCACAGCTGTGTCTTGAAACTCTGATACATGCTACATGGAGTTTTGGGATCGAAAAAAGTTAAGTACGCGATAGTATCTCGTTAAAATCATGGCGTCTTTAATTATGCTCTTGCGTGCTCTCACCTCCAGTTAGGAATTTGCTGTTTAAAAAAAAAAAAAAAGTTGTTTTCAAAATGCCCTCCTGTTCAAAATTTGTCTTCCCCCTGAAAATTGAGATTTTAAGCTTCCCAATGATGTATCACACATGCATATAGGACAATTATGAGATTAGGCCAGATTGGGGGTCTAAGAGCAGAACTTCAAATCACCTGAGTGTTTTCCGCTATATCACAATGTTCATTTTTTTCTAATATCGCAATGATCATTTTTTCCAATATCGTTCAAGGCCTATCATATATGTAATCATGCAGTTGCTTAAGTTAAATATTAGAGATGTCCCGATCGAGATGCATCCCGATCGATCGGGTCCGATCACGTCATTTTCAAAGTATCGGAATCGGCAAAAAAATATCGGCCATGCCTTTTTTTAATATATCTATATTTTTTTAATTAAATCGTTTTCCAATTGTATTTAACGTTACAAACATAATATGTTACACTCATCCAGAGTCTTTAGTTTTGGCTTAAGGTAGGGTTTATCAAATTTATCCCGATAACGGCGGTAACAATTAAAAAAAAAAAAAACGTTATACACGTTATAACATTTAATGCAATGAATGCATGCGCTGCATGACCCACCCACGCATTGTCGCGCTCCATTTGTAATGGCGCTGTCTTACCTATATAGAGAGATAAAAGGCAGCGTAAAATAAGAATGAGTTTTGGCAGCCTTTGGAGCCTTTTTTTAATTGGCCAAAGCCTCACAATCCCTCTCCCTATGATTAGAAATATCATGGGAAGCAATGTGGGGAAGCAAGGTAGCAATTGATCTTTTTCTTAACACCTTATGTTATTTCCCAATGCAGAGAAGATATATCAATTGGTAGCACTACGCACAGTCATGTTTCCACTTCCCATCATGCATTTGGGCGTGGCTACAGTATCATTTACTGAAAGCTCAACAAATACACTAGATGGCAATATTTAGTCACAATATACAAAGTCACAAGTCTTTCTATCCGTGGATCCCTCTCACAGAAAGAACTTTATTAATGTAAATGCCATCTTGAGGATTTATTGTCATAATAAACAAATACAGTACTTATGTATGACTGTATGTTGAATATATATATATTAGTCCGAGTTTTATTCATTTTTTTCTTAATGCATTGCCAAAATGTATATGATCTGGAAAAATTATCGGGAATGATTGGAATTGAATCGGGAGAAAGAAAAAAAAAAAAAGCAATCGGATCGGGAAATATCGGGATCGGCAGATACTCAAACTAAAACGATCGGGATCGGATCGGGCGCAAAAAAACGTGATCGGAACAACCCAATTAAATATTTTTTTCGGAATAAAATCTCCATCACGTGTTTTAATGTAGGTACTTGTTGTAAAGTTTCAAAAACTACTCGTCTCTATAAAAGTAGATAAAAATGCAATTCTGTTCCATTTGCATGTAACCTCGCTTCTAAAAATGTCAATTTGAATGACAAAAAAACACCCTTAAACATCACGTCGAGTGTTTAACGCTCTGGAAAAACATCTCTTACCGTAGGTAGTCTCTCCGACAAAGGATGAGGTTGGCTTTGGTGTAGAGCGTTGAGCCCACCTCGCCCAGCCTGCAGTCGCAGCAGGCACACTTGAGGCAGTCTTCGTGCCAGTACTTATCGAGGGCCTTCAGTAGGTAGCGGTCCTTGATCTTCCGGTTGCAGCCGGCACAGCCTTTTGGCTTCGTGTCCGGCTGGACGGAAAGCATTTGTATACCTGTAACGAGTTGAGAAACAAAAACAAATCAAGACACCAGAAAAAGCTACCGATGACTGCAATTATGATGAATAGATGTCCAATCCATTTTGACAGGGAGTGTCAGATGCGGCCATTCAAAAACAAAAGAAAACAAGAAATCATTTTGACTCAGCAGTCAAAATACACTACAAATATATGGCGGAAAACACTCAGGTGACTTGAAGTTCCGCTCTGAGACCCCCAATTTAGCCAACTTTAAAAATTGTCCGATATGCACGTGTGATACATCATTGGATAGCTTAAAATCTCAATTTTCTGGGGGAAGAAAATTTTGAACAGGAGGGCATTTTTTTTTTTTTTTTAAATGTTTTTTAAACAGCAAAACCCTATCTGAAAGTGAGAGCACACAAGAACAGAATTACAGACGCCATGACTTTAACGAGATATTATCACGCATTTACTTTGTTTCGATCCAAAAACTCCATGTAGCATGTATCACTGAGTGTCAAGACACAGCTGTGAATGGCCACAGCTGGATTTTTGGGGGGTTTTATGGGTGAAACATGGTAATATAACAAGGGTCACGATGCAGAAATCACAAACATCAAGGAGTGGTCGAGATGCTCTTTTTCACATATTTACTTTTTTTTGTCTGGATTGATTATTTATCATCTAACATATCGGGGAAAAGTCGACAGTAACAAAAAAAATACAATTAAGCAATAGTTATGAGGTAGATATCCGTGACTTTTTTACAGACGCCATTTATTTTCATTGTGACATAATTTGTTTAAAAGTTTCAAATATGTGAGTGAATAATTTTTTTAAGTCGTTTTTTTTAAAAATGAAATATGAGACATCATTTAATGATTCGAAGCTAAAAACGAAAGACATTTTGAATGATAAACATAATTAATTACCTTCGTTTTATGACTGGGTTGAAGCAAAAGCGGTTGCGCGACGTCTGTAAACGGGGGTTTTCAGGGTAAAACAGACAAATTAAAAATAGTTCGGGGCTTCATGCGCCATGAATCTGCTATGGCAGCATATAGATATATTGTTCTATCAAACACAACAGTTGTTTTAGCTTAAAATACAGCCGTTTCTTTTAAAGAGGAGTGCAAGAGCAGAAACTGCTTTTTCAGTCTTGTCAGTGTTTTCCGCCATATAAATGTGACGCAGAGTGTTTTGTTTTAAAACATCAAACTCTCTCTTGAAGTTTCCAAATGTGTTTTTCTTGCCTGATAAAGGGCACGGGAATACAATCACTGCATGACAGAGACAGAAAAACATCAACACCACGCTGTTTTGAAGCACTTTAAGCATAACACGTCCCCGCTAAATAACAAAAAACACACCGATATGAAAAGATGTGAAAATTGGAGTGCGTGTCATCTTTCTAAATGTCAAAATAACAAACAGACAGAAAGTGAAACGCTTGAAATGTAAAGCACACTTCCTGCTTGCGTGTGAGGTGAGATTGCGGAAAAAGTGATGAGGCTGCTAAAAAGAAATGTTAAAGAGATATTTATCTAGGGGATGGCGTTCATAAATCCTGCTCTGCATCATCACTTAGAGGACATCGTGACAGAAAGAACTTTTTAGTGCTGAAAGGTAGACTATTTTACAAAAGTTTTTTTTTTTTTTTTAAAGGAAGTGTGGCTGAACGGGGTGGGTCAAAACAGCCACAAAAACAGCACTTTTTGGTTACTATTTTTCTTTTTACCCTTTTTCAATGTGTTGACCTGCTCTGTATTTAAAGGGGCGTGGCTACAGACGAGAAGCTTTGCAGCCCGTCCGCATTGTTTGGCCTGAGCTGACTGGGGTGAGCCTTTGTTGCTCTACTGTGGGACTTGAAGAAGAGGTGGGGTGGGGGCACCGGGCTGGAATTAGTATTCTCCCACAATTCCCTAAGGAGAGGCGTACCCCCTTTACCCCTTTGTCCGCTATTCACCACACACATGCACTATTCCTCACTTTAGTTGGAAATCGGTTGTCCTTTTCCCTTCAACTTTACTCGTTCATTTTCAATATAATTTCTTGATTGCAAGCTGTTTATGTGTGGTTAAATTGCTCATTTCTTCACCAAACCAAGAAGTGTTTGGGTGTACTTCACTGTCTTAAACTCATTACTTTCATCCTGTTTCAAAGTTGTTCATTTTTTGCCCTGCAGAACCATCCATCCATCCAAGTTCAATCCAAAACACGCACCTTGTGTGTTCAATTTGACAGTTTTCACTATGACTTGCAGTCTATTACAATTTCTGCATGCATTTCAGGACAGTTTAATGTGATTCCATTATTGTGATTCCAGTGTGAGACCCCCTTACTATTTCTGGAATTCTTGCTCTCAGTCACACTGTTTTGAACATAATTAAGGTGGTATACAAACCACATTCTTCTCGTCCAATAACCTCACAGAAGATAGTCATCCTCTTCAGTTCCTGTATGCACTTTTTCGAATGTTTTAGCCTTCAACATGCACAAGTTTGCCAGTACATGAATATGAGACTTCTGTTTTTCAAAGGCAGTATAGCGGCGCGCCGAAGAGCTCAGCTCATTTGTTCCAGCGAGTTGCGGCTGTTGATTTGTTAATTGGCTGGATTTAGAGAGCGCGCGGGCTGCTCGCCCCTGGTTCCTCTCCGCCGCTCCTGTTCATCTGCACTGATCCGTCCTGCAGCCTCGTTAACACTACAAAGTCCCCGCTGCTCATTACCAAACCCATAACAGGGGGGGAAAAGGGGGAGCCGGTTCAGAATCCCCTTGCAATCAAGGCGAAGGAGAAGCACGGTAGGAATTCGGCCACTTGGCTCTTCCGATTGCCGGGGAAATGAGGGTAGGGGGAGGTTGAACAAAAGCGTCATTTTCCTATAAAGTAAGGAGGGGGAATCACAGCTGCTCGCAGCCTTAATGGTATCTATTTTATTTGCCTGTATTCTCCGTATCTTGGGACTGCGCGTCCCCGCGATCGCAAGCATCGCTCCCGGATGAAGGACGTCGGACGAAACGACCCCATCAGCACCAGCAGCACCTAAACCTCCCACTATTTGCTGACATTTCACCCGATCACTTTAATTACCGTTGCCATGGCAGCAGAGTGCAGCCGTAACGAATTCGATATGGCGTTAACGCCTCACAAGGGAAATTATTAGGAGAAATCAGACAAACAAACCACAAAATAAAGCCTTCTTACCGAAACTTTTCTCCCTTTTCTGCATTTGTTGAGCCGCTTCAGCAGCATGCAACCCGGTCCGGTCGAGCAGCTGGCTTTGTTTTACATACACACGCGCGCACACACAGATGAAGGGGGGCAATCCAGCCGATGAGAGGGTGGGAGGAAAAAAAAACCACCAAAAAAGAGGTTCCGATCAGCAGAACGTGGGAATGAAGCAAAGGTCGTCGAACGTGCTGTTTGCGCGCAGGTTTTTGCCACCAGTGTGTGGAGCTGTGTGTGTGAGAGACAGAGAGAGGGAGGAGAGAGAGAGGTGGAGTGAGAGAGAGAGTGAGAGAGAGCGAGAGCCGAGTGACAGCACGACAAAGAAGAGCTTCTCCTTCACGGCGCAGTCACTAATCTTACATGGCCAAGGAGCATTTTGCGTGCGCAAAAGAGCGACAAGAAGATGATTCCACGAAAAACACGCCACTTTTTTGTGCGTATGAAGATCAGAACCAGGCTACAGGTGCTCGCAGAAGTTAGGAGGGGAAAAAATGCACCCTCCCAATAAACGCTTGATTGATCGTCCTGACAACTTCAAGAGGCTCTAAAATATGTCACCAAATGTTGTTTGATTAAACGCACTGTACGAGTCGCTTGTGTTATAATGTCCAAAACTTGCACACTTTCAATTGAATCGCCACTCAAACTACAACGAATAACTTTACATATATTCCACGTCTAAGTTATTGTCTTGAAAATTCTGGCACTCGGATTTGAGGCTCAAAACGATAATGAGATGGGTCATAAAACGCTCTCCGCGCGCCATTATGAGTGATGAGATGCATTAAAGCTGACAGGGGTATTACCTGGCCGTAATTAGGTTTTGTCATGGATTGAATTATTTCAAGGCGGCCTATCTTGGTAATCATGCAATTTGCCGCCGCTGCCACCCTCTCTCTCCCCGCGGGTGCCCTCCCACCCACCCGCCTTTCACTCAAATGATTCGCGAGGATGGATGAGGGAAGTATTTTCCATTTTTTACTTTGCGCGCATTTTACGCACGGACAAAAAAAAAGGAGCTCAATTCACTTGTGGTGTCCTAAAACTCTCAAGAACGGAGAATGGATGAAAGACCAAGACTGAAAAGACTCCACGTTTTTGTCCGTCAGGATGCGCGCCCGCGCGCGCATTTTACGCACAGCGAAAATCGGGGGAGTAAACTCACAAACCTTGAAGATCGGCCGCGGCTGTCCAAAATCCAACTTTGTCACTTCCAACCGGCACAGGGGGGCATAAGTTCTCCGTAAGTCCTTTTTCTTCTCGCGGTCCTCGCGGTCTTCTCTCCTCACCGTCTGCTTTCTCTCCAAGTGGAGCCGGCGCTCTCCTATTTAAGCCCCTCCGCCAGGTCCCCAGTCAGCAACACACTCCAGCTCATCCAAGAAGCTGACAAGCACCGTTAGGGAAGGCAGCGCATGTTGCTCTAATGGACCTCATTAAGCTCTACTTACAGATGTTCTCTTAACATAATTGATCTGCAGCGAGTTGAGAGGACGGCAACCCTATTCCCCAGCCCCCAATTATGGCCCGGTAATTAGATCCCCAACCTCCAGTTCTCCACATTCACCCTCCTTACATTCCGAAATATCAAAGTATCTCTTTCTCTCAAAGCGCAGCCGCCCCCCCTCCAACCCAGCATCACCCAAACCCCCTCCCACCTTCACCAGCTCACCTCCAATGTCTCCTCCCACCCACCCACAAGACTTTACTATTGACAGTCAGATGTGCTAACCTTTTGTAGTGAAGTCACACTTACTCCAGCTGACAGTGCTCACTCACTCCCCCCTATATTCCCCCTTGTCTCCCTGCCCGTTGGGAGTCAGTGTGAGTGACACAGGAAGTTTAGGAAAAAAAAAAACTTTTCATAAAGGGTTGTAATGATAATATCTGTCAAGGGAGCCCCCCCCCCCCTCCCTATAATGTCTTTTATCTTAAATAATTCCTCTGATGGCAACTTTGAAAGGAGAGACTGGGTGCCGCACTGAAGAGTAGAATAGTGATCGTGCAGCTTTTTTGTAATGCCAATCAGTGCCACTCCTAACATCCGGCTAATTAGCCGCTGTGCTAAAACAAGAAATCACGAGGGAGATGCTAATGTCATACATTTGCACTTTCGAAAAAACGAGGGCACTTACCATGACGACGAGGGCTGCAGCTATCAAATATTTTAGTAATCGAGTATTCGACTGAAAATTCTATTGATTAATCGAGTCATTGGATAAGATATATATATATATATATATATATATATATATATATTTTAGGTAAGTAGTAATTATAAATATACATGAGAAAAAAAGACATTTCATCGAATATTGAACCATTTTCAGTCAATCAATGTCTTTATTTTCGATGTACACTGTTGAAAACAGCCAACAGACTAAAAAAAAAAAAAAAAAAAAAAAAAAACTTTTTTACGGTTTTCACTCAAAAACTTCTAGATCTTAAAAAAAAAATAAAAAAAATCTTATTTCTTACTTAAACGTTTGATAACACACTAGGGCTGCAGCTATCGATTATTTTAGTAGTGGATTAATCGATGAACTAGTTAGTTCGAATAATCGAGTAATCGGGTAAACATGAAAAAATTAAAATACCTGAGCTGGGCATCAAACGGTATTATAAAAGAAAAAAAAAAAGTATATTAAATATTACATATGTACAACAAAATAACAATTGGCTAACTTACATAGCGAATGCTCACTAACTTAAATGCTATAAAATCCTTTTTTTTAAATTTTATTTTTTAAACAATGCTCTTAACAAATGGTTCCAACGCATATTCCCACAGAAAACAGCTAAATATACAAGCAAAAACCTAGCTTATGTTGGTCTAAACAGGGAGCAGCTGGATTTGGCCATGTAAAATGAGGCAGACTAGAGGGCAGTGTATCCACCCAAATCATTAAAACTAAATGCAAACACTTTCAAAAACAAACCATTACAACGCCACTTTAATGAAACGAATACTCAAAGCAGCAAAATTTAATTCAAATCTTTTTTTCTAATCGAATACTCGAGTTAATCGATTAATCGTCGCAGCACTTATGACGACGGTTGGAGAGCAATTTAGTGATGAATGGGAAAAGAGTGTTGTCGCACATACCAAAAATGGCCACTGTTCAACATTATTAGAAGTTAAATTAAGACCGCTCAAGACAGAATAAATGTTTTATTGAGACTGCAATCACATGTTGACTTGACTGAAAGATTGAACCATTGACTTCATAACCTATTGACATGACACGGGAAACCGAGAGCAGCTGCATAAAAATTTTAAAAAGTCGTTCCCTTATAAAATCCCGCTAAATTATTTTCTATATAAGTATAAAACAACTTAAAATGGCTATAAAAGTCTCAGATTTTACACTAGATGCACAAAAATCACCAAATGCAGAGATAATCACCTATATTTTCAGGATCAATAGCTATTTTTAACATATATAAGTTTTTGACCAAAATAGCAACTAATTTTTTTTTTAAATTACTGCAAGGTTTCAACAGCTAATAAATCATTCAATTTAACATCAGAAACTTAACACATGAGGAAAACATGCAGAATCAATGATAAATAATATGTAAATAGATTCTATATACAAAGACAACTTATTTTAGAATAGAATATCCCTTTATTATCATTATACGCTGTATACTGTTAGCCAGTGAGGCTAGCAGCTGCCTGGCGTAAACAGAGCTTTTCCTGCAAAAATTATTGTGAATAAATGCTTAAATCCCAGTATTCTTCATAGATATAGACGTAAAACAGTCTCAATTCTTGTTTAAAAGCAAAGAAACCATACGGTTACCGTGTATTTTACGTATATTGATGAAGTACCATGCTACTATGTTAGCGAATGAGGCTAGCGGTTGCCTGGCGTAAAAGGAGCTTTTCCAGCAAAAATTCTTGTGAATAAATGCTTAAATCCCTGAATTCTTCATAGACATGGACGTAAAACAGTCTCGATTCTTGGTCAAAAGCAAAGAAACCGTACGGTTAGCATTTATTTTATGTATATTGACAAAGTACCATGGTACTATGTTAGCGAATGAGGCTAGCGGCTGCCTGATGTAAACAGAGCTTTTCTGGCAAACATTCTTGTGAATAATTCTTGATAGATATGGACGTAAAACAGTCTCGATTCTTGGTTAAAAGCAAAGAAACCGTACGGTTAGCGTTTATTTTACGTATATTGATGAAGTAGCACGCTACTATGTTAGCGAATGAGGCTAGCAGCCGCGTGATGTAAAAGGAGCTTTTCTGGCAAGAATTCTTGTGAATAAATGCTTTAAATCCCCGAATTCTTCGTAGATACGGACGTAAAACAGTCTCGATTCTTGGTTAAATGCAAATGAACCGTACAGTTAGTGTTTATTTTATGTATATTGATGAAGTAGCATGCTACTATGTTAGCGAATGAGGCTAGCGGCCGCGTGATGTAAAAGGAGCTTTTCTGGCAAAAATTCTTGTGAATAATTCTTGATAGATATGGACGTAAAACTGTCTCGATTTTTGGTTAAAAGCAAAGAAACCGTACAGGTAGTGTTTATTTTACGTATATTGACGAAGTACCATGCTACTATGTTAGCGAATGAGGCTAGCGGCTGCGTGATGTAAAAGGAGCTTTTCTGGCAAAAATTCTTGTGAATAAATGCTTGAATCCCTGACTTCATTATAGATATTGACATAAAACAGTCCCGATTATTGGTTAAAAGCAAAAGAAAAAATGTGCAGGTAGCAATTATTTCGCGTAAATATTGCCAACTATGAGACTAGTCAGTTACGAAAATTAGCCGCCTCCACGTGTAAAGAAGAAAATTCCTGTGAATAAATGCTACAATCACGCATGCATGGTATCAGGGCCGGCCCAGCCTATATGCAGACTATGCAGCTGCTTAGGGCCCCTGACCCCTAGGGGGCCCCCAATCTGGCATTTGTTTAATTTATATTCTATTTTGTTTACTACAGTTTGCTTTATTTGACTTTTGTGAGTTTTGATACTTGATTACAAGCTTAAAAAAATAAAAGTTCTTTCTTAACTTCTTTCTTTCCTCTTTTAGAAAAAGGTTTGGCGCTAGCTACCGCAAGTACTGACAATCATTTGGGGTGAGAAGTTTGAAGTATGCAGTGCAACAAAATCTGATTAATATACAAAATATGGACGTATGGCTTGGATTGCGTGTATGGGTTTCACAGTACGCTGTGACGAAATTGTGGGCCAAAAATATGGGCCCCTTAGCATTATTTTGCTTAGGGCCCCCAAATGGCCTGGGCCGGCCCTGCATGGTATGAAAAATTCAATATTTACCTTGAGTCCTCGAACAAATCACTCCAGAGACAATCCTTCCTGTTTGTATGCGGTACAGCTTTCGTAGTTAAATCCATTCATTCGTTCGTTTTCCATGCCGCTTTTCCTCACGAGGGCCGCGGAGGTGCTGGAGCCTATCCCAGCTAACTACGGGAAGAAGGCAGGGTTAGTTAAATCCAAGCGTAAGCTCGCCCCCCTCTGATAAGGCGTGACGCAAAGAATGACAAAGTGTCAGGTCAATAGATTTTGGAAGTCTATGGATTGAACATATTTGACTTCCCATGATCAACTAGTTCTCGTATTCCGACTATCATTTCCCTCAGTCGAGTCACTTCTCAGGTCATTTAAGATCTTAAGGACTGGGCCCTTGTCCTTGAGACCCCTACAAACATGACCCACTCTTCCCAAGGGAGGTAACCCAAGGGAGAGTCTTCCACTAACGACCGGCAAAGGCGTCCCTTAAAGACGTGCAAAATAATTGCTACGACCTTGAAGTGAGGGGGTCAAGGTAGACGTAATTTTAATGACAATTTTCCCTCACAGGGCAATTTTCTCTTTCGACGGACACAAGTTTCTCCTCTGACAAAAAGTCCCGAGAATCACCTTCCTTCAGTAATAGGTCAGAAGGGAACTGTGCAAATCCAAAGAGAGACACGGGCCAAAGAGTACTGACCCATCTTATTACCCCTCAGAGAGTTAGTGGAGATTACTTAATTCAAACGTCTATTCATTTCGTCGGAATATAAAACAGGAGGACATCGGCAGTCAGAAGAGCCCGCCGCCCGGCGCTGGCGTTCTAGGCCGTTTCATTCATCCGTTTGACTCGGAACAGCAAATAAAATCCAGAGACCGAGAGATGATGGAAACGCCACTTAAAATTCAAACGTGAGATGTGTTATTTCAATTAAATCCATCGGCTCAAATCGAATGGAATGTCGTGAGATTTTACGATGGAAAATGAGCCCTGTGACAAGCCCTATCCCTGGTGCGGGAAAAAATAAGATCTAATAGCTACTAATGTAGTGTTTTTATTAGTTAAAATGTCATTGAATGTCTTTAATCACATCTGAGCCGTAAACGGGACAATTTATGGAAAATATATTTTGCGTTATTTTGAATTTAATGTACAGTGGGGCAAATAAGTATTTAGTCAACCACTAATTGTGCAAGTTCTCCCACTTCAAAATATTAGAAAGGCCTGTGATTGTCAACATGGTTAAAGTTCAACCATGAGAGACAGAATGTGGAAACCCCCCCCAGAAAATCACATTGTTTGATTTTTAAATAATTTATTTGCAAATCATGGTGAAAAATAAGTATTTGGTCAATACCAAAAGTTCATCTCAATACTTTGTTGGCAATAACAGAGGCCAAACGTTTTCTGTAACTCTTCACAAGCTTTTCACACACTGTTGCTGGTATTTTGGCCCATTCCTCCATGCAGATCTCCTCTAGAGCAGCGATGTTTCGGGGCTGTTGTTGGGCAACATGGACTTTCAACTCCCTCCGCAGATTTTCTATGGGGTTGAAATCTGGAGACTGGCTAAGCCACTCCAGGATCTTGAAATGCTTCTTACGAAGCAACTCCTTTGTTGCCCTGGCTGTGTGTTTGGGATCATTGTCATGCTGAAAGACCCAGCCACGTCTCATCTTCAATGCCCTTGCTGATGGAAGGAGATTTTCACTCAAAATCTCCCGATACATGGCCCCATTCATTCTTTCCTTTTCACCAGGGGTGTCCAAACTTTTTGCAAAGGGGGCCAGATTTGGTGTGGTAAAAATGTGGGGGGCCGAACTTGGCTGACGTCCTTTACGTAGATTAGAACAATATATTTGAGCAAATTTTAGCAAGCCATTCTGTGTGTCACATTTGCTTTATTATTATTTTTTAATGAGTAATGTCAACAATCTCGCAGCTAGCCTTTGTTGCGTTCTCTTTCAACTCTTGGCCTCTTGCAAAATACTGCTGCTGTGAAATTAAACTAGCTTGCTTCAATTTCCCGCTGCGAATCTTCCCTGTAATCTTGTCGGACATGTCAGTGTGTTTTTTTGGGTAATATCGCCTCACATTGAACTCTTTAAAAACAGCGACTGTCTCTTTGCAAATGAGGCAGACACAGTTGTTGCGTATTTTAGTGAAGAAATAGTCCAATTTCCACTTATCCTTACAGAGTCGGGCGTCACAGTCAAATTCCCTTTTTTTTTTCTTCTTTTTTTCTTTTAGTGGGTAAATGAGGAGCAGCATTTAGTGTGTAAGCTACTTCAGATGCTGGTAGCAGTACTTCTTACCATTTCATTATGCGGGCCAGACATTATTGATTTTACGACAGAGGCTGGGGGCCGGATGAAATTTGACCACGGGCCGCATTTGGCCCCCGGGCCGGACTTTGCTTTACACGGATCAGTCGTCCTGGTCCCTTTGCAGAAAAACAGCCCCAAAGCATGATGTTTCCACCCCCATGCTTCACAGTGGGTATGGTGCAATTCAGTATTCTTTTTCCTCCAAACAAGAGAACCTGTGTTTCTACCCAAAAACTTCTATTTTGGGTTCATCTGACCATAACACATTCTCCCTGTCCTCTTCTGGATCATCCAAATGCTTTCTAGCGAATCGCAGACGGGCCTGGACGTGTACTTTCTTCAGCAGGGGGACACGTCTGGCAGTGCAGGATTGTGTTACTGATAGTAGCCTTTGTTATTGTGGTCCCAGCTCTCTCTAGGTCATTCACTAGGTCCCCCCGTGTGGTCCTGGGATTTTTGCTCCCCGTTCTTGTTATCATTTTGACGCCACGGAGTGAGGAGGGAGTGGAAAGTCTGTGTTGCACAACGACAGCCCCAAAACATCACTGCTCTAGAGGAGATATGCATGGAGGAATGGGCCAAAATACCAGCAACAGTGTGTGAAAAGCTTGTGAAGAGTTACAGAAAACGTTTGGCCTCCGTTATTGGCAACAAAGAGTACATAACCAAGTATTGAGATGAACTTTTGGTATAGACCAAATACTTATTTTACACCATGATTTGCAAATACATTCTTTAAAAATCAAACAATGTGATTTTCTGTTTTTTTTTCCACATTCTGTCTCTCATGGTTGAGGTTTACCCATGTTGACAATTACAGGCCTCTCTAATATTTTCAAGTGGGAGAACTTGCACAATTGGTGGTTGACGAAATACTTATTTGCCCCACTGTATCTTGCTGAGAAGTTGAAACCATCTTTGCCGTTTTCCTATTTTAAAAAAATTTTTTTTACTTAAGCAACAAAAAAATGCTGTGATGGCAAGGCATCTTCAGTTTGGCTCAAAAAGCTAATTTACTTTTCAGCGGGACACATCACCATGGTAACCCATGTTGTCAAACCAACCTGCTCCACAGCGGTTAAGACACCGACTGACATTTTTTTCTCCATCACGGTATCTCAGATCACACGGACCCCCGTGTATGAAGTCGAAGAAAAAAAAATCACTTCGTGATTATGTGATAACACATCAGTTGGACTTGCTGTCTTCTAATCGCCTTTGTAGGAAAGGTCAACATCATATTGCGTCTCCACTTTAAGGCATATTTCAAGCACCATTGGTTGCGTTTCTATAAAGGAACAGATGAATGGCATTTTCCTTTCAGCTCAATGGGGAAAGATCATTAGAGATGTGGTTTGCATGACGAGTATAAAATTCTAAAGTCAAGGCACCGCTGTTGACTGAAAGTTTGCTTGAGCCAAAAAGTTGGAAGCGTTGGAACCTCACACCTCGTCATTAACATGTGCTACACTCCCGGATTTCATATTAACATGCAAACTCCGAGATTTTCCTTTGAATAATATTTCCTCAAGCCTTTAATGATGATAACCTTGAACAGCGCAGTGCTGGTAACTGCTACATAATATCTATCGATTCCATCCGGTGCGATTTCCTTGAGTAGCTTGGTCTGAAATTACTTGTGTGTTCCGAAACTGAACATCTCAAACAGACCGCTGTATACCTCAGCAGCAATCAATCAGCCTTAATCCAAAACCAATTTACTCCGCCTGAAGAGGAAAATATCTTTTAATCTCTCGCCGACAATCCCTGATTGCAGTCAGTTGACAGTCAAAGTGTGCCACCCAGAATGGGACATTTATATTGGATTTGCGGTCGTCGCCGCGACACACACAAGAATGAACAGTCAATTTAATACCTATGAGGACCGTTCTCCTCGTCGCTGAAGATGGGATATTGCTTCCCAGACGTCTTCTCCATAATCATTTGCCTGTGGTATCCTGTAAGACACAGTGACAAAAGAGACAAAGGTCAACACGGGAAACAAACTAAAAGCAGACACGCGGTGGATTTAGAGACGTGAACTAAGAAAAAGTTGCTTGACATAGAAACCAAGATGTATGGGGCAAGCTCCAAGGGGAAAAAAAGTCACATTTTGTGATAAAATAAGTCATTCAAGTGCCTGTGACATCAAAAATGTCAGGAAAACCGGGCAGGCAGGTGGTGTGGACCCAAATGCAGGGAAACAAAAGGCAGCAAGGCAGGTGGCGGTGAACTCAAAAAACGTTTCAATAATAACTAACAAAAGCACAAAGTACAACCAAAAGTACTGGGGATCAAAAATGCAAGGTTCAAACAAAACTTACTTTATCGGAGGGACTAAAACACGAGGACTTCAACGGGACTTCGACATCGACATAGACAATGACGCAACAAGGAGTGAAAAGAAACTGGGAGCTTAAATACACACACACACATAGACAAGGGGTAACGACACAACGAGGAACAGGTGAGCACAGGAGGATGCAGGTTGGAGGATGAACTAGGAGGCACAACAGGTGAAATCAATGGGCAATCACAGGGACAAGTCACACTAGGAGAAAACCAACACAAAACCAAACAGAAAAGCTTGTTTCTTTCATATTGCACATGGTATTTTGTGCTCCTGAATGAAATGGACAGCTTGGATGTGTGTGGAAGCGATCGATATATTTTAGGGCTGTCAAACCATTAAGATTTTGAATTGAGTTAATCACAGTTTAAAAATTAATTAATCGCAATTCAAACCAACTATAAAATATGCCATATTTTTCAGTAAATTATTGTTGGAATGGAAAGATAAGACACAAGACAGATATATAAATTCAACATACTGTACATAAGTACTGTATTTATTATAACAATAAATCAACAAGATGGCATTAACATTATTAACATTCCGTTAAAGCGATCCATGGATAGAAAGACTTGTAGTTCTTAAAAGATAAATGTTAGTACAAGTTATAGAAATTTTATATTAAAACCCCTCTTAATGTTTTCGTTTCAATAAAATTTGTAAAATTTACAAACAAAAAAATAAACTAATAGCTCACCATTGTTGATGTCAATAATTACACAATGCTCATGGTGCTGAAACCCAAAAAAATCTGTCACACCCAAGTGCCAGCAGAGGGCGACAAAACACCAAAAAACACAAGCAACAATTGGATATGACACTGTGCTGTCATTTCAATCTGTTTGAGTGGGGCATGTGCGTTAAATGCGTCAAATATTTTAACGTGATTAATTAAAAAAGAATAATTACCGCCCGTTGACCCGATAATTTTGACAGCCCTAATATATTTATTAAATTTTTTGAATTCTGCGCCATGAAAATGAGTGACTTCCAGCTCTAGTCTCAGGTTGAGGAAGAAGGCCAATGTGACGTCAGCGGTAGAGATTATCTTCACAAAACAACCATTACTATATACCATGCAGAAGGACTGCAGTTTCAGCTGATTTTGCGGATTCATTCGTTTATTTTTTGCATCCCGCCAGCCCAATGTGCTGCAGGCTTTTGCTGCTACACCAGGGAGAGTGGTGTGAGGCTATTTGGATTTCTAAAAGATCCTCCACAATGGCCAAAACAAGTCCGACAACCGAGGAACCATTGGACGGACAAGGAGTAAACATCGTGTTTTGTAAAGTGCCAAATACTGGGATCATGGCAAATGTTTTAATGAGGAGGTGGCTTGTATTTTGTGGTTGATAACAATCCGTCTGTTTTGTTTACATTTTCGGCGTTTCCCCTCCCCTCCCCGGTGACAAGCACTGCCCGCCACTGGGGCGCAGCAGAACGACGACCCGTAACTTGCTCGCCGCCGGGGGCTGGCCGATCGGTGAAGCCGTTGTGTGTTACATGAGTCTGGGTGGTTTTGTGTGATCTTTCGTTTTCGAAAGGTGTGAAAAAGACTTGGAAAAGCAGCTTGGTTCTGGTTAGCATGTCGGCTAGCTGTCACGCCTCCTGTTTTGTTTACGCTCCGAAGCCAGGGTGGGGAAATGAAAAAGCCGGATAACTCCGGTGGCATAAAATACCCTTCAGGAGGTGCAAAAATTCAGCAGTTTTGACCATTATGCAGTAATTTTGCCCTGTTGAACAGAATAAATTCATTTTTAATATTTCATATTCCATTTAGCACAAGACTGTTATTTGTCATGAGCATACCATTTATTTAGCAATTGGGGGAAAATTAAAAAAAAATATCCTGTAAAAATATTAGAGTGATTGAAACAACGATGACATTTTGCTTCTGTCTGTTGCATTTTCCACGTTCTGAATCTTTCCCCCTCAATGGGCTGAATCCTAAATCAGCTGAAATCGTGACCCTGCCGATGTCATCATCCATCTGGGGACGCTAGAGCGCTATAATGACAGGCGGGGCTAAACGGCAGATTAAAAGACTAATTTCTCGTCATCTACGCTTTGCCAAATTGTGTGTATGTAGTCAAATTGTCTCAAAATGTGATTTTAATTCACATAATAATGCTATTTAAGATTTTTATCCTGTCACGGGCACTTTAAGTGGTTATATTGGCAGCTTTACAAGAAAAAAAAAATGGAGAGTAAAGAATTGAAATGTAACAACACTCAAGTCATGAATATTGAAATAACAGAAATATTGTACTCCCTTAAACCCCTGGTCTCCCATGAAAAGTCTGCATCAATTTTTAGGCATCGCCAACCTGATCTTCCTACAATGCCTCAAAGCTACTTTTCCCAAACTAGAGACTGGGACAAAATTGGGTCACAGATCTGTTTTTTTTTTTTTTTTTTTGTACTCCGCTGTTGCTAATTGGTGCACTAAAATGCAAAGCACTGCAAAAATAGGTGAGTTCATTCATTTTGGAAATGAGAAATTCTTGATTTTCATATTGTTAATTCGCCTGTTTTGCATTATGAAATAAAAAACCATGAGAAAGAATTAAACCCGTGTACATTTTGTATACAGTATATGCAGATTAGTCATTGTGGAATAGGAGATAAACAGAATAATTCATCAATTTTAGTGGCGCGCCACGCAGCCAACAGAAATGAATGTTGCATCCACTATATGCGTCATGTGTGAATTTTCTCATGATCGTAGTTTTGACACAATGAACAGCATCACGTGAACCTGGAATACGATATATTTCTTAATATGCTATTAATCCCACAAGAGGGCGCAAATGCGTCCCGACGACCGGTAAATTATATGGCAGTTAGAAAAATGACTATTGCTCTATTAAACGGGAAAAAATGCCATCAGATGCCAATCAAGTGAGTGGATAGTACCCTCCACCCGAGTTTCTTGCCACTTTCCCCTTGCACCCCCCCAGCTTTCAAGCCAAGCAATGGTTGATTAAGAGGAGCCTTGTGGGTGGCTGTTGTTTTACTCCATATTGATCCTCTAAGCACAACTTTCCATCATGCAGAGAAGGCCAGGGCCAAAGACGACAGCTAATTAAGATGGCTAATCACTTCATTTCACAAGGCTGCAGGCTCTGTCACTCTTCTTTCCAATAGCACCTGTTGTTTGCTATCTGTGAAATGATTTAAAAAAAAAAAAATCCATCTTGCTTTTTTTAAAATTTTTTTTTATGCATGAGTTAACAGCCGAAATGGCGATAAACCTTGTGGCCAGGAAGTTACTGCAACTTAATTTGGACTTTTGATTACCGTAATTTTCAGACTATAAGCTGCTACTTTTTTTCCCTTCATTTTGAATTCTGCGGCTTATAGTCCAGTGCGGCTTATTTTTCTATTTATTTGGGTTAATAGGTAACACTTTATTTGACAGCGGCGTCATAAGACTGTCATAAGACCGTTATAATTATGACATGACACTATCATGGGCAATACTGAATGTTTATATCATTAAGTGTCATCTTGGCTCTTTTACATCCATTCAGATGTGAGATCACTTGCCGGATAACACAAAATGATATCTGTTATAAGCATTCACTCATGCTCATGACAGTGTCATGTCATAATTATGATTGTCTAATGACAGTCTTATGACGCCACTATCAAATAAAGTGTTACCAAATACCATAACTAGCAGTTAATGAAACAACTGTAACAGTAAATGAAGAAATAATTAGCACAGAATGTGAATTTTAATAGTTACCGTAATTTCTGCACTTTAAGGCGCACCTGACTATAAGCCGCCAACCACCAAATTGACATTAAAACGGCATTTGTTCATAGATAAGCCGCACTGGACTATAAGCCGCACTTGTCCTCATTGTATTATGGGATATTTACACTTAAAGATATTAACTGGTAACACTTCATTTGACAATGGCATCATAAGATTGTCATGAAACCAAATGAACCACCATTAAGCTTTGAACCAATTTAGTGCAAAGCCTTACTGTTTTAAAAATCCTCATTTGACCATCACTGCTCCCTTGGGGGAGACAGTCAACCTCTGCTGCCACCTGCTGTCAACACTGTTGTCATCCAACATTCCTCCGAGCATGCATTGCAGAGCTACAGATGTAAAAACAATCAAAATTCATGTCCTGTGCTAACTATTTCTTCAGTTACTGTATTAATTGCTAGTTATGGTATTTGGTAACATTTTCTTGGATAGTGGTGTCATAATACTGTCATAATTACATTACACTGTCATAGGCATTATTGAATGCTTATAATAGATGTCGGTTAGTGTCATCCAGCAAATTATCTCACTTTTGAATGGACGTAAAAGATCTGAGCTGGACATAAATGGAGTTAGTGACATAATATGCAACATGACACATTTTGACATCTGTCATAATAATTCAGTAATGCCCATGATAGTGTCGTGTCATGTCATAATTGTGACGTTCTTATGACAGTCTTATGATGCCGCTGTCAAACAAAGTGTTACCTATTAACCCAAATAAATCATCAAATAAGCCCCACTGGACTATAAACCGCAGGATTCAAAATGAGGGGAAAAAAGTAGCGGCTTATAGTCCAAAAATTAGGGTATTTACATCTGTAGTGCTGCAATGCATGCTAAGAGGCATGCTGGACAACAACAGCGTTGACAGCAGGTGGCGGCAAGCTTTGCAGCCAATTCTTATGACAGTCGCATGATGCCGCTGTCAAATAAAGTGTTACCGGTTAATATCTTTTGGTGTTAATACAGTGAGGACAGCTGCGGTTTACAGTGCCCTCCATAATTATTGGCACCCCTGAAAAAGATGTGTTTTTAGCTTCTAATATTTCTTTTTTATTCAAATAATATGGGACCTTAATGGAAAAAAAGAGAAAAATCCAACGTTCAATACAAGTGCATTCATTCAGTGGGGAAAATATCCCACATAAAGAAAAAATTCATTGACATCATCTGACCAAAGCACACGGTCCCAGTTGACGCCTGGGAGAGCCTGGGAGACCAAGTTTGAGCTTTTTGGCAACAAACACTCTAAGTGGGTCTGGCGTGCCACGAAAGATGCGCATGCTGAAAAGCACCTCATACCCACTGTGAAGTATGGGGGTGGGTCAGTGATGCTGTGGGGCTGTTTCGCTTCCAAAGGCCCTGGGAACCTTGTTAGGGTGCATGGCATCATGAATGCTTTGAAATACCAGGACATTTTCAATCAAAATCTGTTGCCCGAAAGCTGAAGATGGGTCGTCACTGGGTCTTTCAGCAAGACAATGACCATAAACATATGGCCAAATCTACACAGAGATGGTTCACCAGACACAAAATCAAGCTCCTCCCATGGCCATCTCAGTCCCCAAACCTTATTTTGTTGGCAAAAGGGGGTTGTACAAAGTATTAACACCAGGGGTGCTAATAATTGTGACACACATTATTTGATGTCAAATATTTTTTTCTTTATGTGGGATTTTTCCCACAATAATTTTATATTATGTAATAATAATACTAATAATATTTGAAACTTTTATGTCAGACTGATTACTGGCTTGGAAACACTGAAGTTTTACACCACTGCAAATTTCAGTTACAGCCATAATAAACATTGTTAAATGGGGACCCTTCTGAAAGAAAACATGAATAAATAATCTACATCGCTATTGAATATAAAATCCATTACAACTTTCCTCTGGATTTTGATTTCCCTTTTGGGAAGTACTTTTTCTTACTAGAATGAGTCACTGTCAGCGGCAGAACTGCAATATAAACAGTCGACACACCCCTGTTGAAAAGAGGGAGTCGGTTCCACCGTTTTAAGGCGCCTTAATTGACCTAAAAATACATTTAAATAGTGACACCCAAGAAGGACAGAGCCATAATATAAGTAATTGAAGAAGCTCCAAAACATGATTTTGCAGCGTATAGCAGACCTGAAAGTATTTGACTGAAATCCATTGTGTCGTCAAACCGTAAATTAGGCATGTAGATTATACTCCTTTGGGGTTCAAAGCCCCTCAGGGATGGAGAGGGCTTCAACTCACATACGGCGGAGGCTGACGCGGTTGATGTACAAGAAAACTCTTTTTACATCTCTCTCGGTGTTCTTTTTAATTATTTATATTTTTTAACAAGTCGCCCTATTTTAATTGACTGCTCTGTCAGAGAGTTGGTTATGGGGCTAATCCCCATGTGATCATATGCTTCCAGGGACCTGGGCGAAATACGTGGATCACGTTTCGTTACACGCTACGTGTCGTTTGAGATGCCATCTCCGCCCGCCGGTAACAAGCGCCTCGGAATATATTGCGAGAGGGGGAGCTTGTTATAAAGTGAAAATTCCGGCAGAGGCGAGTCACCTCGGTCCTTTTCAGAATCACTCCGGCTGAGGTATTGGATGCTGCTCTTCATGTCAAGTGGACTTATTCTGCTTGTTATGAGGAAAGGAGGATAAACATTACTCAAGACGGTCCGAGTGGATTTTATGCACGGCTAGGCACAAAATTACAGCTTTCCACTTTTCCCCCCCCCCTCAATCAAATCATATTGATAACTCCTAACGCCATCTGGGAAACCTCAGCCATCATTTATTTTGTTCTCTGACCATTCGCTAAAGTGATTTGTGGGCTGGGATAAACACAGCGGAGCTAAGCCCCGAACGGTACTTATGAAAGGAAACTGTTAGAGAATGATTTCCCTCCTGGATTGAGCCAGAATAAGACACTTTTGACTGCATTATTGAGTGTGTGAGGCCACAATATTGCAGCGACTCTGGAGAAAAAAGGGGACGCACGCTTCTTAGCACCCTAAGAAAAGAATCTGGGAAGTTGAGTTAAACCGTGCCAAGTTGTACAACACACAAACTTAGCGAGAGATTATAGCTGGAGTCACTTCACATCAGGCGGATCCGCCGGGGAGCTAATGGAGACAGGAGAAACAGGAAGAGCTGTCTCACTCTTATCCATCCAGGGGATTGATATGCCGGAGAAAAAAAGGGAATCACAAAAGGATCAAGCCGAGCGATCCCGGCTCGGCAACACATTGGGCCTGTCATCTTCTGTAGCCATTTTGAGATCCCACCCCCATCCCCATCTCTCGTCTTAGACTCCTTTAAGCTTGGCTAAGGGCTGTTTTCAAATGCGTTCTTCTGATCAGTCGTGGGGGAGGATGAGCGATGGAAATCCGCCAAGGTTTGGAAATCCAAAATAGTTGAGCGATGAAAAATGTGCTATTTAATGTCCTTACATGTCAGGTGTTGCTCGTCAACTCGCGACGGCGCTTCGTCTTTGAGGGAGGGTTTATTTTGGCGACATCTCATGCGTGTTTAGTGACCCTGGCTCACTGTCACAATCGTTGCGCGATATGACGAAAATTGATTATGAATGATTTATTTTGTATTTGAATATACAGTGGCATCAGGGCCGGCCCAGCCTATACGCAGACTATGCAGCTGCTTAGGGTCCCTGACCACTAGGGGGCCCCCAATTTGGAAATTGTTTAATTTATATTCCATTTTGTTTACTACAGTTTGCTTTATTTGACTTTGGTGAGTTTTGATCCTTAACTGCAAGCTTAAAAAAATAAAAGTCCTTCCTTAACTTCCTCTTTTAGAAAAAGGTTTGGCGCTATCTACTGTAAGTTCTGACAATCATTTGGGGTGAGAAGTTTGAAGTATGCAGTGCAACGAAATCTGATTAATATACAAAATATGGACGTATGGGTTGGATTGCATGTATGGGTTTCACAGTACACTGTGACGAAATGGTGGGCCAAAAATATGGGCCACTTAGCATTATTTTGCCTAGGGCCCCCAAATGGCCTGGGCCGGCCCTGACTGGCATGAAAAAGTACCTGAACGTTTTGGAACTTCTCACATATCGGCATAAAATCACCATCAAATGTGATCTGATCTTTGTCAAAATCACACAGATGAAAAAACTGTGTCTGCTTTAACAAAAAAACACCCAAACGTTTATAGGTTTTGATATTTTAATGAAGATAGTATGCAAACAATGACAGAAGGGGGAAAAATAAGTAAGTGAACCATCACATTTAATATTTTGTGGCCCTCCCTTTTGGCAGCAATAACTTCAACCAGATGCTTCCTGTAGCTGCAGATAAGTCTGGCACATCGATCAGGACTAATCTAGGCCCATTCTTCTCTACCAAACTGCTGGAGTTCAGTTCCTGGGATGTCTGGCATGAATCGCTGTCTTTAGGTCATGCCACAGCATCTCAATGGGGTTCAAGTCTGGACTTTGACTTGGCCACTCCAGAACGTATATTTTGTTCGTCTGAAACCATTCTGAAGTTGATTTACTTCTGTGTTTTGGATCATTGTCTTTTTGCAGCATCCATCCTCTTTTTAGCTTCAACTGTCTGACAGAGGGTCTCAGGTTTTCCTGAAAAACATCCTGATGAACTTTTGAAATTATTCTTCCATTAAATGATTGCAAGTTGTCCAGGCCCTGGGGCAGCAAAACAGTCCCAAAACATGATGCTCCCTTCACCATGCTTCATGGTGGAGATGAGGTGTTGATGTTGGTAAGCCGTTCCATTTTTCCTCCACACATGACGTTGTGTATTACTCCCAATCAATTCAACTTTGGTTTCATCAGTCCAAAAAATATTTTGCCAAAATTTTTATGGAGTGTCCAAGTGCCATTTTGCGAACATTAAACATGTTACACCGTTGTTTTTTTTTTTAGACAGCAGTGGCTTCCTCCGTGGAGTCCTTCCATGAACACCATTCTTGGCCATAGTTTTACATATAGTTGATGTGAGCACAGAGATATTGGACTGTGCCAGTGATTTCTGTAAGTCTTTAGCAGACACTCTAGGGTTCTTTTTTTACCTCTCTGAGTATTCTGCGCCAAATTCTTGGCGTCATCTTTGGTGGACGGCCACTCCCTGGGAGAGAGGCAACTGTGCCAAACTCTCTCCATTTATAGACAACTTCTATGACTGTCGATTGATGAACATCCAGATTTATATAGATGCTTTTGTATCCTTTCCCAGCCTTACACAAATCAACAATTTTTGATCGCAGGTGTTCAGACAGCTCTTTTGACCGAGCCATGATGCAAATCAGACAATGCTTCTCATCAAGACAATTCTTACCAGGTGTGTGTTTTATAGTGGGCAGGGCAGCTTTAAACCGCTCATCAGTGACTGGGCACACACCTGACTTAAAATGTTTGGTAAAAATTGGTTTCAATTGCTCTTTAAGTGTCCTTAGGCAGTGAGTTCACTTACTTATTTTTCCCCCTTCTGTCATTGTTTGCATGCTATCCTCATTAAAATATGAAAACCTATTGCCTGGTATACCAGATTGGTATACCGACCATCCGGCGGATCAAATTCCAAGGGCGGAGCAAGCCACAGCAAACAGACAGCGGAGTGGACCAATCAGCGACGGGCAGACGTGACGTTGTAAAAGCGACAAGTAATTAGCGTGAGCGGAGAATGGAGACGTTTATTCAACATGGCTAGCGCGAGCCATGTTGACTGTTGTCAATGACTTGTTTCGATGTGTTTTGGTCATTTAAAACTGGTTTTACCGCGGATTGAAACATATTCTCAGCTCTCCCGTTCGCCATCCGTATTGTTGTAGACACGACTTTCGGCGCGCAAGAGTGACGTTACTCATTAAGAACACGTCACGCAAATAAACAAATCTGACAGTGTTTGAAAAATACAGGGAGAATAGTCTGGCTGTGCCAGGCAAGAAAACCTGTTTGTTTGAGGGGTTTTAGTTCAAGCAGACACTGTTTTTTCATCTGTGTGATTTTGGCATGGATCAGATCACCGTTCAGATACTTTTTCATACCACTGTATATGCAATACTATCCCACCTTCTGGTGTGTCAAATAAAAATATTACAAATCTTGTCATTAAAGTGATAAAAAACTGCCTACATCGTGATAGAATATTTTTATCTTATTACGCAGTACTAATTTGACTGATGGTATGTGTTGAAATTGCTTCTGTATCAACACATGGCTTTCCACGCTTTTTCTTTCAAAAGAAAATGTCCTGATGCCTTTCAGTCACTCTGAGCTAGTAATCTTCGGAGTCTGAGAGGAAACTTCACTGACAAAGTTGCCTCGAAATAATTGCTTCAAACAAATGAGCTCGTGCAGGTCCATTAGGCAAGTGTAGCGCTCATCAAACAGTGTGTGTTAGCGACGCTTGCTCTGGGGGTCTGCTTCAAACAGATGGGGGGCACATTTTGAAGGAGAATTCCATCCTATCCTGTGATTGTCTCAATTTACACCAACAATATGTTGATACTGAACAAGCTTCTATATTTTTGCCCGGAAGACTATATTATCGTTCAAATAAACTAACACAAGTCGAAATGGATGTGAGCGTCCATCCACCTGCGCTAATCATTCCGAGAATTTCCCAGACTTGTTGTTCAGAATCCCGAGCTTCGATTATGTATCCTCTTTTATTCAATCATTGTATTGCTCCTCAGCTGACATTTGGTCAATATTGCAATTTCCTAGTAATAAGGATATGCCAGACAATCCGCACCAATGGATTCCAATAATGGGGCCTTTCACTTACTGCATTTAATCGGGATATTGAGTGGATGTAACAATTACATTCCACTTTTCTGAAGGAAAAACTTACCGTAATTTCCCGAATATAACGCGCACTACCCCCCCCCCCCCAAAATCAACTTGTAAAATCATGGTGCGCATTATAAACGGGTACATGGATGGAGACAGAAATATATGTATATTAGGGCTGTCAAAAGATTAAAATTTTTAATCGAGTTAATTACAGCTTAAAAATTAATTAATCGTAATTAATCGCAATTCAAACCATCTATAAAATATGCCATATTTTTCTGTAAATTATTGTTGGAATGAAAAGATAAGACACAAGACGGATATATACATTCAACATACGGTACATAAGTACTGTATTTGTTTATTATAACAATAAATCAACAAGATGGCATTAACATTATTAACATTCTCTTAAAGCGATCCATGGATAGAAAAACTTGTAGTTCTTAAAAGATAAATGTTAGTGCAAGTTATAGAAATTTTATATTTAAAACCCCTCTTAATGTTTTCGTTTTACTAAAATTTGCAAAATTTTCAATCAAAAAAATAAACTAGTAGCTCGCCATTGTTGATGTCATTACACCATGCTCACTCCCCAAACCCATAAAATCATTTGGACCCAAGCGCCAGCAGAGGGCGCCAAACGACAAAAACAAGCGGACATTACACTGCTGTCATTTTAATCTGAGCGGGGCATGTGCATTAATTGCGTCAAATATTTTAACCTGATTAATTTTAAAAAATTAATTACCGCCCGTTAACGCGATAATTTTGACAGCCCTAATATATATAAACCGATTTTTTTTTTTTTTAATTGACACGGCCACGTTGGGTTAAAGAAACGTATGCGGCGATCCGTTGCCGACAATTACGGTACGTGACGTCACCATTTTGTTTCGGTAATACTTCACGCTGATCGGCCAAATCATTTCGTCTGTGTTAAATTCAGCTTTTTTCACATTTCATAAAGCACAGAATTTAGTTTCTTGAACTCATTTGAGTCGACGTTTATTGCAGCTCCGCAACTCGGACCATAACAAACATAACAACACAGACTTCCTGTGTGTGTCCGTCAACTATATCTGTCCCTCGGGAAACTCAAACCCAAATAACAATAGTTCCTATTGTTACTGACGTGTCGACAGCGATGAGCTCTCTCGGGTTTCCGACTTACGTTCTCACTTTCATTTTACCGTATCAATCCATGGAAGAAACATTTTTTTCATCATGATGAAACGAGCAAGTTATACAGCAGCCTTTAAAAGAAAAGTCACATCTGTTTTGTTTTCTCCCAGATTCTGGTAAGTTGGAGAAGTTGCCAAATCATATTATTACCGTAAATATTGTCAGTTTATGGTAATGTTTTGAATAGGGCTGTCAAAATTATTGCGTTAACGGGCAGTAATTAATTTTTTAAATTAATCACGTTAAAATATTTGACGGAATAAACACACATGCCCCGCTCAAACAATAAAATGACAGCACAGTGAAATGTGTACTTGTTGTGTTTTTCGGAGTTTTGTCGCCCTCTGCTGGCGCTTGGGTGCGACTGATTTTATAGGCTTCAGCACCCGTTAGATTTGTGTAAGTAATTATTGGCATCGACAATGGCGTGCTACTAGTTTATTTTTTGATTGAAATTAAAACGAAAACATTAAGAGGGGTTTTAATCTAAAATTTCTATAACTTGTACTAACATTTATCTTTTAAGAACTAGAAGCCTTTCTATCAATGGATCGCTTTAACAGAATGTTAATAATGGTAATGCCATCTTGTTGATTTATTGTTAGAATAAACAAATACAGTACTTATGTACCGTATGTTGAATGTATATATCCATCTTGTGTCTCATCTTTCCATTGCAACAATAATTTACAGACAAATATGGCATATTTTATAGATGGTTTGAATTGCGATTAATTACGATTAATTATAATAATAGGGTGCGCGTTATAAACGGGTACAATAATTTTCCCTAGATTCTACAAGTAAATTTGTGGTGCGCCTTATAGTCATGAAATTACGGTATTTTTCAGTGTATTTGATGATATTAACTAGAGGGGTGGTTTCACAAAAACTGGTCGCGCTGAACATCCATCATTCACAAGTCTCGTAGTGTTTCCGCCCATGTCACTGATTATTTTTTGACGTTTTTAATAATTAACCACCCTTGGTCTGTTTCCTTTGGCAGTGCGTCGCCTCATCTGTTCCTCTGGAGACGAAACGCTTGTCTCTGTGGATTGCCATATTGTGCATATTTAAAGGCAACACCATGAATTAATCAATGCCCTACAACTGGATGTACTTATCAGCAGCCAGAGCTTGTGACAGACAACTGGATCAAACCCAAACAGCCGCTGGTTGGGTTGAATCACACAAGTGGAAATCCTGGCGAAATCAGTTTCTTGATGGGAGGTAGTGGAAATGAACTCTTTCAGTGTCAATAAATGAATATAACTTTTCAGATTTGAGCAGGAAACTACCATAAAGTGGAGTGACATGCCATTTCCAAGATTGCTTTAAGCGACAATAGACCCTACCCACGTGACGTCACAACTCTGCTCTCCTGACTGGTGCCGCCCATTTGTCCGTCAACACATCATGTTTACCTGTTACGGCTGCGTACATTCCTCCTATTTACGGCGTGTTTTTTTTGCTCGTTAACATTAATAATCAAAATGGTGAAGGCGTGTGTGGCGGTCGGTTGCAATAACAGAGAAGATAGACGGAGAGACTTAAAGTTCTACCGGATTCCGAGAGACCCGGAGAGGAGAGAGCGAGATGGGCTGCTGCGATTCGACGAGAAAACTGGGCTCCAAACGATTACCACAGATTATGTAGTAGTCATTTTATATCTGGTAAGATGCATTTAATATATATTTAGAGGGTTTTGGGCTGACAACCACAATTAAGATCATTGCTAGGCTAATCGCCGACAACACACACGTATGTATGTAGTGAGAGTGCTATCGCTAAACCATATAAACATTAAAAGCCCTAGCTCCATTGACAAATGACATGAAATACATTAGACTTGACAGTGGATGTTAGCAAGAACAAAAGGTTTTGAATTGAAAATTTCATAACTCACGTTTCCAAGCACAAGATAGATTCCTGCCGAATTTTCGTGGACGAGGACCTGTTTCACCCAACCAGCAACGAAGTATTTATAAGCCTCCAAGCTCTTAAAGTTTTTCAAACTTTCGTGAGAATAGGCTGATTTTGTGTGGACAAGATAGTTGTAAATATCAGGGTAGCTAGCAGAGACAGCGGGTCGAAAAACATCGATTTAGGCATCAAATATGGATCTGGCGAATGGATAAACTGAAGCTTTTCCACATAACGCCTTTTATGCAACGCATCCGAAAGCACCGGGTCTTCCATGAAATGCATTATAAATTGCTCGATCAATTGAGACCATTGATAATACAGACACAAAATGACGGACAAGGGGGCGGAACAATACAGCGATCGCGTGATTTTGTGACGTCGGTGGGTAGGATCTATATTAGGGGTATGACAAAATATCGAAACGCTAATATATCGTGATACTTTGTATCCCAAAAGGATATCGATATGCTCCTGCCAAGAATTGAGATATCGTTTTAAAAAGGTGTGAATGTTTAAAAAAATAAATAAATAAAAAAAGGAACCAACAAGTTGTTGTCAAAATCTTCCACCATAATACAACCCCTAGCAAAAAGTATGGAATCAGCAGTCTTGGACGAGCACTCACTCAGACATTTAGAACAAACTCAGGTAAAAAGCTTGAAAAAAATAATGAATTTAGTGCTGCAACGATTAATCGATTAACTCGAGTATTCGATGAGAAAAAAAATATTCTGATTAAATTTTGTTGCTTTGAGGATTTGTTTAATTAAAGAAGCATTGTATTTTTTTTTTTTTTTTTTAAAGTGTTTGCATTTAGTTTTATTGATTAGGGTGGATACACTGCCCTCTGGTCTGCCTCTTTTCACATGGCTGGATCCAACTGCTCCCTGTAAAGCCCAACGTAAGCTAAGTTTTTTTTTATGCGCTAATGTTTTTTAATGCATTCATAATTTAGTTTATAGGTATATTTAGCCGTTTTTTTGTGGGAATGTGTCTGAACCGTTTGTTAAGAGCATTGTAAAAAACAAAACAAAACAAAAAAAACTTTAGCATTTAAGCTAGTGGACTTTTTCTATGCAAGTTAGCCAATTGTTCTTTTGTTGTACATAGATCCCCATTTAAAACAAAAAAATTATACCGTTTGAGGCTCAGCTAAGGTATTTTAATTTTTCATGTTCCTTAGCCGATTACTCGATTATTCAAACTAACTAGTCCATCGATTAATCGACTACTAAAATATTCGATAGCTGCAGCCCTAAATGAATTACTTCAAAAGTGCAACTCTTTAGCATTCAGAAAACACTAAAAGAAATGAATAAAAAATATTGTGGTGGTCAGTAAATGTTAATTTTATAGAGCAAGTGCAGGGAAATATTTATGGAATCACTCAATTCTGAGGGAAAAAAAAAAATGGAATCATAAGAAACAAACAAAGAAATAACAATTCAAACACATCTCTAGTATTTAGTAGCACCACCTCTGGCTTTTATTACAGCTTGCAGTCTCGGAGGCATGGACTTGATGAGTATTCTTCATCAATTTGGTGCCACCTCTCTTTGATTGCAGTTGCCAGATCATCCGTGCAGGTCGGAGCCTTGCTGTGGACCAATTTTTTCAATTTTCCACCACATGTTATCAATAGGGTTGGGATCTGGGCTATTTGCAGGCCATGACTGACTGGATGAGTCTTTCTCCAAGGAATGCTTGAACAGTTTTAGCTCTGTGGCATGATGCATTGTCATCTTGGAAAATGACAAACATATTTTCAATTGAAGGGATAAGAAAGCTGTCTAAAACTTCAATGTAAACTTGTGCATTTATTGAAGATTTAACCACAGCCATCTCCCCAGTGCCTTTGCCAGACATGCAGCCCCATATCATCAAGGACTGAGTGAATTTTGATGTCTTGTCCAGGCAATCATCTTTGTAAATCTCACTGGAATGGCACCAAACAAAAGTTCCAGCATCATCACCTTGTCCAATGCAGATTCCTGACTCTTGACAAGGTGATGATGCTGGAACTTTTGTTTGGTGCTGTTCCAGTGAGACATTAAATGGCCCAAAATTACCTAATTGACTGGCACTGACTGCCACTGACATAGACGTTCAATCCGTTTGAAGTGGGAGGGATGGCAGCGAATTTGCCACCCTCCTACTTCAAATGGATTGGACGTCTACTAGTGATAAACTAATTCCAATTCACACTCGAAGCCTGTTTTTCTGTTAGTTGTTTGTAGAATATCTTAGAATGATTTACTGACCAATGTATCTATAATCTTTATCGTGAGCTTTGTATCGCAAATCGTATTGTATTGTGAGGTACCAAGAGGTTCCCACTCCTATACAACATAGTTTGTTATTATCAAGTTGACATTCTTTCGCCTTCAAAGTGTTTATTTTGCAGTGTGACTTGTAATTTGCCACGGCACCACAGAGCCCAACACAGCCTAAAGGTGGCCAGAATTAAGCTGACCGGTGCTAATGAGCAAACAGCGTGCGGCGACATGTGTGCTGGCAGACTAAGCTTAGCATGGAGTCACGTCTTAGGGAAGCTTTCCAGGCTCGCAACAAGCAGGAAAGCATCATTAACACAAAAAGTCCTTCCCTGTGATATACTGCTTGTGATGCTTGGGGCCTTCAAAACAGTCAAAGATTTTGCTGGTGCAGAACAGAATTATAATTACTGTTATAATTTGGTCAGAAGTTGTAGCGAAACTGAAACAATTTCCCTCAAAACTTACATTTATGTGTGGATCTAAATACAGTGGGGCAAATAAGTATTTAGTCAACCACTAATTGTGCAAGTTCTCCTACTTGAAAAGATTAGAGAGGCCTGTAATTGTCAACATGGGTAAACCTCAACCATGAGAGACAGAATGTGGGAAAAAAAAAATATATCACATTGATTGATTTTTACCAAATTAGAGTGGAAAATATGTATTTGGTCACCTACAAACAAGCAAGATTTCTGGCTGTCAATGAGGTCTAACTTCTTCTAACGAGGTCTAACGAGGCTCCACTCGTTACCTGTATTAATGGCACCTGTTTTAACTCATCATTGGTATAAAAGACACCTGTCCACAACGTCAGTCAGTCATACTCCAAACTCCACTATGGCCAAGACCAAAGAGCTGTCGAAGGACACCAGAGACAAAATTGTAGACCTGCACCAGACTGGGAAGACTGAATCTGCAACAGGTAAAACGCCTGGTGTAAAGAAATCAACTGTAGGAGCAATTAGTAGAAAATGGATGACATACAAGACCACTGATAATCTCCCTCGATCTGGGGCTCCATGCAAGATCTCACCCCGTGGCGTCAAAATGATAACAAGAACGGTGAGCAAAAATCCCAGAACCACACGGGGGGACCTAGTCAATGACCTACAGAGGGCTGGGACCACAGTAACAAAGGCTACTCTCAGTAACACAATGCGCAGCCAGGGACTCAAATCCTGCACTGCCAGACGTGTCCCCCTGCTGAAGAAAGTACACGTCCAGGCCCGTCTGCGGTTCGCTAGAGAGCATTTGGATGATCCAGAAGAGGACTGGGAGAATTTGTTATGGTCAGATGAAACCAAAATAGAATTTTTTGGTAAAAAAACAGCTTCTCGTGTTTGGAGGAGAAAGAATACTGAATTGCATCCGAAGAACACCAAACCCACTGTGAAGCATGGGGGTGGAAACATCATGCTTCGGGGCTGTTTTTCTGCAAATGGACCAGGACGACTGATCTGTGTAAAGGAAAGAATGAATGGGGCCATGTATCGAGAGATTTTGAGTGAAAATCTCCTTCCATCAGCAAGGGCATTGAAGATGAGATGTGGCTGCGTCTTTCAGCATGACAATAATCCCAAACACACAGCCAGGACAACAAAGGAGTGGCTTCGTATGAAGCATTTCAAAGTCATGCAGTCTCCAGATCTCAACCCCATAGAAAATTTGTGGAGGGAGTTGAAAGTCCGTGTTGCCCAACGACAGCCTCAAAACATCATTGCTCTAGAGGAGATCTGCATGGAGGAATGGGCCAAAATACCAGCAACAGTGTGGGAAAAGCTTGTGAAGAGTTACAGAAAACGTTTGGCCTCCATTATTGCCAACAAATGGTACATAACAAAGTATTGAGATGAACTTTTGGTATTGACCAAATACTTATTTTCCACCATGATTTGCAAATAATTTCTTTAAAAATCAAACAATGTGTTTTTCTGTTGTTTTTTTTCCCACATTCTGTCCCTCATGGTTGAGGTTTACCCATGTTGACAATTACAGGCCTCTCTAATATTTTCAAGTGGGAGAACTTGCACAATTAGTGGTTGACGAAATACGTATTTGCCCCACTGTATAAGAGAATTTCATATTCGTCCAGTATTGCTTCCGTGACAATCCCATTGAAGCAATCAGAGTTTATTCCACAGACCAAGGTAGGACACCAGGACCTTATTTCCAGATAGAGGCTCAGCATTATCATTCATATTAAACAATAACCCATTGGCACTTGCTCTCGGGGGAACAATATCACGGGTCAATCAATAATGCATCCTAATTTCAATTTGAAATTGATATTTTGCTTGCAGGTAATATAATGTGGCCGCTGCTCCTCGGCTGTGGCAGTATGAAGAAATTAGCCTACCTGGCTAAATAATCAACTGCATCGGAGTATTTACCTCCTTGGAGGATTGCTTAATATTGCAGGAAACATTTATTATAAGAGGAGGATAAGCAAATCCTTGCCGAGATAAGACAGCAGCTATCAAGGAACCAAGCGATTTTCAACTATCGCATGTCAATAATGGGAAAGCTCATGCATTAGTTAAAGTTCTGCTTTATTAGCCATTTACATACAAATTGCCTTATTTTCAACCTGCTAAAGACTTCTTTGATGTACTTAAAGGTTTTTTTAAGGGCTGGGAAAGGAAGTGGTATTGATTCGAAAGAGTTTCTGTTGTAAGCCGCACTCGCTTTTTTGACCTTATCAGGAAGTGGGGAGACAAAAACAAAAGATTAAAAAAAAAAAAAAAAAAAAAGGACTGGATTACAAGTGTGCTACTTTAGATACCAGGTTTCAGATACTGCAAATATTTGGCTTTTAATGTTATCTACTTTAAGATTGTTGGTTGCGGCAACTTCTCTTCACTGGCTGTGCGATTCCAAAATACACACATTAGCTCATTGGCTGTCACTGACAGACATCCAATCGCATCGCCATTTATTGTCAATATCACTGAAAAACTTTTACGTTACTTTTTACTTCCACTTCAAATGGTATGGACTAGGCATGTGCCGGTATGATATTCCGACGGTATGAAAACCTTAAGCAAAAATATCACTGTTTCACAGTATTGCAATTAAAGCTCTAAAATGTGTTTGAGATATCTGGGTTTAAAAACAAAAAAAAAATCCATTGAACAGGATTTCTGTTTTTCAGAACATATTAGCAAATTGGAACGTAGTATAATGTGAAGTAAAAATCAATTTAAAAAACGACAACAAAATATTCGAAATAAAATCCAAATAAATGCAGTCCTTTAGGTGAGCCTAAACCCACAGCCATAGCTCAACATTATGACCAACAGAACAAAAATAATTGAATTATCTTCCATAAAAACACGTGTGTATGACTCATATCATGTTTACATTATACACACTCTCTTTCTCAACTCAGTTGCGAGAAAAAACCCACCACATTTACCACAGCTACACACACTAAACACGCTGGTGTTAACTCTCGTAACTGGGAAACGTTCATGACAGTGTTTACTAACCTTTAATTTGTATAAATGTGAGCTCATATTGGAGGTATTGCCTCCTCGGCAGCCACCCTCTGCAAGCATGATTTACATGTACATCTCTTCCCCTAAGTCACGGCCCTCTGGAACTTTTCTGTAGCCGAAGTATTCCCATACCAGCCATTTCGTATTCTTCGATGGGGGAAAAAGTTCAGGAGTTTTACCTCCTCCAGCCATCATGTAGCACAGCTGAGTCACTGACACTGAGAAACAACTGGTGGGGGAGGGTTAAGAAGCCTTACAGGTGCAAGCGAGGGATTTCTCCATGCATTTTTTGGACATTAAAAAACATAGCTACTACCTTAGCGACGGTATGATGGAAAATTTTTGTGGTTTTGAAACCTTTTTTTCTTAAAAAAAAAAAAAAAAACTGTCCTGTTCTGCTGTTTGACATGGAGAATGGAAGTTTAAGTTTCCAGTTGGTCTGAAATGGTTTCACATACCTCGTTTATTATGACAAAGCAGCGAACAGGAAGGGGTCATGGGGGAACATAAGAAAAGAAAGACAAGCAAAGAAAGAAAAGAAAACCAAACAACAACAAGAAATACACTCCTACACTAACAATGAATATGCTATCGTCAGCTAGATGTATTTCCGATTGACACCATATGGGGGCCTGTTGACCAGGGAAAGAAGGGGAGGGGGCTGGGGGAGTCTATAAGCTAAGTGATTGGGAGGGGTGGAGTGTACAATCAGCTCTGTGATCTAGAAATCAGTAATCGTGTGAATCCCTTGTGAGTCTAAGCCCGTCAGCAACCGACCCTACGCCGCCCCATCACACATCCTGGCACCGGGGTCCCCCACCCGAGCGTGCCCAATCACATTGAGCCGCACGCGAGCCCCACCAAACACGCGACAGCCACGCAGACGAGCGGAGACGCCGCACGGGCGCCACCCCAGGGCCACGGCCCACATCCGGCCAGCCTGGGAAGTGAGGGCGGGCGGGAGTGGGGGTCGGCTGTGCAGCCCAGCAAAGGAGCCATCGTCACCCCCTGGGATCCAGGTCCCCCCATCAACCAGCCTTCAGGGATGGAAACAGGGGACGCACCACTGACCCCACGCCAACCCCACCCCTGTCTCCCAACCGGCCCGCGAGCCTCAACCGCAGCCCCCAAACCGGCACAACACGCTGTGGGACACGCAACAGACCACCAAGCCCAGGGTAGGGCATGGTCCGCCGCCGGAGCCCAGCCAGAGACCAGCGACGGAGCGCAGGGCGGATGCCCAGGCAGAGACGGATGCCCAGGCGGAAGCAGGAGAACGTCAAGGAGCCGCCGCGGGGTGACGCGAGATCGGAGCCCCGACCTCCCCCCGCTCCCGCGGCCGGCAGCCCAGGCAGAGGGGAGGCCACACCCCGGGAAGATTTTTGTGGTTTTAAAACCTTGATGTATTCATACCTTGAAACCGGTAATCGGCACATGTCTAGTACGGACATCTATCGCTGCCAATGGCATCCAAAGAGTTAGGCAGTTGGACAACCTATTATTGATTTGGTTTGTCTTACCCCCCCAAAAAAGATAAAGAGTGGAAATGTTTTTAAAATCAATAATGAAAAGCAGCATATAGTCCCTGATCGTTGTCATGATTCATTTTGAAAAGCTATTTGAAGCTATTTTAAACCCGTTTTAATCCGCTGGTGGCGAAAAAAAAAAAAAGTGGTCCATCATAAAGTCACAAGGTAAATGAGCATGCGGCTGGAGTTGTGTGAGCCATGTAAACAGTTGGTCTGTTGACATGCACGAAATACAGCTGCCTCCACAGACCTCCTCAAACGCTTATTGATGAAAACATAATGGTGGATTTTGCTCTCCCTCTGTGACTCACTGTTGGCACACAAAGACCATAGGAATAATTATTATTTCAGGAGAACAAATATTACCCCTTGGGCTCCAATTATTTTCATGCATTGGCTCCTTCGGTATCTATGGTTAAAAAAAAAAAAAAAAACATAACCCAAAAAAAAAAAACAACAAAAAAAACAAAGCGCGATGCCTAATAGAGGAAAGTCATGGTGCTGCATACGGAAAGACAGTAAGTTCTACCGATTCTCATAGGTTTGGATTTCGGAAATTCAGGTAACACAGCGTTTGTTTAAGAAATAGTGTCATCAAAAGCATTGCTTTAAAGTGATCCTCTACCTTAAATACATGTAGGCTCTAATAAACCACAATTGTTCTCTTGTACTAAAACATGTTGTTAGAAACACATAAAATGTTGAATCAATGGCAATATTTTATCATATTTAGTACATATTTTGACCGATAGTTGGCGCCATGTGACCTAAATGGGATGTTTCCAAATGTGTAGCGTGTACAACAATTGCGTATTGCTGCCTAAACTCGCTTAGTAAAATGCCACGATGTGTTGCTTTTGGATGCAATTTCCAGTCAAATGGTAACAAGTGGAGTGACGTGAATGGTCAAGGTGGAATTATTATTTATTGTGAATAAATGTGCAAAAGTGGAAGCTTCTCCCCTTTTTGGTCCCTGTATGCTTGTATCCTACCTACCACGCGTTACAACTGGTGCCCGCACATTTTTCCTGGATCCTCAGTCAAGTAAGGGATCCGTCTAATTTCTGGATCCGACGGTCCCAGCGCGGCTGCAATAATGGTTTCCGATTTGTCTAGTTTCTGGATTCGTCGGTCCCACAGCGGCTTTTGGGATCAGTCCATTTTGTGGATTCGACGGCCAGATCGCAGTTGCAACATTGCCATACAATCGGTCTAACTCCTGGATCTTTGAGTGAGTGAAAAAAACGCGGATTTGGATTACTATTGCTATCTTTTTTGTTGACTATTCTTCATGGGAGTTTTCCCCAAGTCATACCAAATAATCAAAGCACTATGGCACGCTACAGTGATGACAGTGACTCTGACATGGACCTTACTTTTATGTTGGGGTTCGTCTGGGAACGCGTGTGTGCGTACCACTGAGCTCCCGAGTGACGAGTGGTCAAGGTGAAAATATTATTTTTTGTGTGAATAAAAGCTTCTCCCCTTTTTGGTACTTTTACGCACGTATCCTACCTACCACGCGTTACAATGTACAAGACATGGATTACACTCGATTCCAGGATTTGTTCCCGTCAAACTGTTGGCTTGTACTGTATGTAAAGCATACGACAGCTCTGGACACTAACAATCAACATAATTATTAGAGCTGGGAATCTTTGGGCACCTAACGATTCGATTACGATTACGATACAGAGGCTCCGATTCGATTATAAAACGATTATTGATGCACCCCCCTCCTTTTTTTTTTTTTTTTATAAAATAAAGTTTTGTACATTAGTTCCAAAATTGTTCAAAAATACTCTCAGGCTAAACCAAACTACTATTTCAGTATCAAGTTAACATATAGCAGTAAACAAATATACAAAAATAACATTAAATAAAAAAACTCCAGTCCCCATTCTGTATCAGCAGCTTTAAACTACATTCAATTAATTTAATGTTGTGAATCAACCGTTAAAGTTGTTAAAATTGCTCCCGTTATTCCATAATTTCCCTTTTGTCTACTTTTGACATGTGAAAGTTTTAAAACTATTTTAAAGATAGATTCAAGTCAATATTTTACCGATTTAGGAGTATTTTAGATAAAAAGTTAATTAGGTTTGCTTGGAAGGTTCGCTACAACAGCATTGCAGGGAAGTTTACTGCTTTAAGATGGCGGCTGTTTACTAACGCCCGCATCTAGCTTTTTGCAGATGTGCTGCTAACGCTACCGAGTCTATAATCCATCTAGTCCTATATAAATGATATCTACCGTAACATTATGTAGCTTAGCTGTACTTGTAGCAGCTTTTCGGCAGCAGTCAGGTATGTTGTTGTGTTTTTTTATCTCGTGGCATGAGTTGAGCTAGAGCCGTGAGTTGAGCGTTGGCATTACCCGAGGGGCCGGTTAATGAGAAGCATAATGTTTAGCTACTCCCGCTCCGTTCTGTCCCGAAGTCCGCGCGGCGCGCTGAGTGTGTTGTACTTCCGCTTTACTTGGCATATTTCAATAATCGGAATTTGGATGTTTGTGAATCGTTCTCGAATCTTCCATGGCCGAATCGCGAATAATCTAAGAATCGGAAATTTTGCACACCTCTAATAATTATACTGGGATAAGTTTGAAAACGCAATATCTTACCTTGAAGATCTGCCAACAAAAAACGGACTTCTCAACAGCATACACTCTCTGCTCCGTTATCATTGAGAAGCACTTGCTGCGAGTACATCACCAGTTTTGCCCAATTATTCTCTTATAAGGGACTGTATTTCCTGTTCTCATTTTGCCTTTGCTGCTCGTCTTGTGAACGTCCGACAGTGCTGTCCTCCTCTTCACTTTTCCGATCTGGTTCAAATTGGAAGGGTAGAACCAACGACATGTTGGGGTAGCTAGGAGTGACACGCTGGAAGTTCGCCCCGGTGACGTCACGCACTGCGACGTAACAATAATGGAGACCTATCATTTAAAATAATTTTACAAATTTGATTAAAACGAAAACATTAAGAGGGGTTTTAATATGAAATTATTATAACTCATACTAATATTTATCTTTTAAGAATTACTTGTCTTGAAGATCGAGGATCACTTTAAGCTTTTGCAACGGTATATTCACAGGTCATGATAAAAAATCAGTCAGGAAGCTGCAGCTAGTACAGAATGCTACAGCCAGAGTCCTCACAGATACAAAGAAAATGGACCACATTACACCGGTTTTGAAATCATTACACTGGCTTCCAGTGAGTCAAAGGATAGACTATAAAATACTACAAAACACTTAATTGCCTCGGACCAAAATACATGCTTGATTTGTTAGATTCCTATGAAACATCGAGACCCCTAAGGTCGTCTGGAACCGGTCTCCTTTATGTTCCAAGAACAAGAACCAAGCAGGGTGAGGCAGCATTTAGTTATTATGCTCCTCACCTCTGGAACAGAAGGTCTGAAGTATGCTAAAATTGTGAACTCCTTTAAATCAGAGCTAAAAACGCTTTTAACACTGCATATCCATAACTGTCTATATATGTCAATCTATTTGCTTTCTATTACTCTTGTGCTTTATCTACATTGCTGATTTCAATTATTATTATTATTAGTAGTAGTAGTATTTTAAAAAAAAAATTTTTATTCTACTCGTGATTAAATGCGATTTTTATTTATAATTTTATTTCCTGTTTCGATTGTCTTTGTTTTTATGTTCTATTGATTTAATGCGATTTTTATGATCTTCATGTGATGTAAAGCACTTTGAATTGCCTTGTGTTGAATTGTGCTGTATAAATACATTTGCCTTGACTTGCCTTTCAATTTAACAGCAGCAATAAGAACAATTGATTGTGTACATTTTCCACACGTATTGTATGTTCTTTTAGCTAAAGCCAAATCCTTGATCGACCCATTTAATGGAAGATATCGGTGCTGCGAAACTCAAGCCAACTTAATTTTTTCCCTGCTATCATCAAAGACAGCGTAAAGTTTATTCCACCTAATTGGCAGCAACATAAAAGGGATATTGAGCAGTTTTGGAACACGGGGGGGGGGGGGGGGGGGGGGATCCTTGTTTTTTTTTTTAATTATATATTTTTAATCTGTTTTCTTTAAATGGCAAAAACAAAGCATTTGCTCATTAATGATGAAGGCGCTCCCATAACTCCCATGTTGATTGACGATCACTGAGATGTATGACACCTCTCAACTTGTCATAGAGGAGTTATTTGTACTCTGCTGCGATCCATTCTGTGAGGAAAGACCAGATGTCCCGTCTTAATTAGGCCGGCAGTGATGTTTTTAATGACTTCTAGCCCGTTACGTGCGATGCAAGAGTTTTCAGATCCTCCTCCTGTCACTCCTTCGGGCCTGCTGCTCTTTGTCTCGCAGCTCCGATGCGATTTTTGACACATTTTTTAAAAATCCTCCAAAGACTCCCCGAGAGATGCGTGTCAGTAAAAGCCAAAGACAAAGAATCCTTCGTGGAAGAACGAGAGCGAGTTTCCCCAATGTTGTTCGCGCAGGCTTCGTTTATCGGAACGTGGGCCCGTGTTGTACGATATATTTAATTCATGGTATATAAAGTTGAAAAAGTAGGCCATCATAGTTGATGTAGGATCTGCTGCGTGTGCTCCTTAAATAATAGTGCAGGAAAGGGGGTGAAAACGCCCTCCAAGGAATCTCGGCGGTTCTCTCTCTAAGGTTTAAAGTCAGACAACACCTTCTTTTCCTCTTTCTTCCCCATTCCTCTGTTGGTTATTCTTCAGTTCCGCTCCTTGACATGTTTTTTTCCCTCCTTCTCCGTTTTCTTGGCAGCCAACACGCGATAATATTGTCAGGGAACGTCTTCCCCTCTCATTCATTTTAACGGGATCACGGCTCACCGAAAACGCTCACAATGAAATAAGCATCACAGAAGGCGGCTGGTTTTCCTGGCCCCCGGATCAAATATGAATATATTTGCAATGATATCCCACCCTCTGGTGTGTCAATGAGTTACATAGTGTTGAAGGATGACTGAGGTGAAAAGGCGAAGACATTCTCTCCAAAAACAAAACCCAAAAAACTGAAAGGCACCTCAAGGTAAAGACGCGTTTCTGAACAAATGTTATTGCTCACTATAATGAGGGTATAAAATGTTATTAATATTTTAGAACAAGCCCTATTTTTCATTTCTGAAACCCACTGTGGGGCTTCTTTTCAAAGGGTTTCAGTCAAAACCCAATGGGAGATTCAATTGACTTTAATCTTGCATTCGTTTGAAAATTTGAGCCCATTAGTTAACTTTGCCTTCTCCACGCAGTTTTCATTGCATTTCAATGAAGCCGCTTTCCTGTGGTGTTAAAACACTAATAGTTGCTTCAAATAGCAAGAGAGAGGGAGCGAGCGAACGGGAGCACGAGGGCGGAAAGGAAGTGGGAAGGCGATGCGCAAAAGGCGTTTGCTGCCAAGCCTTGGCCTTAGTCACTTCATTAGGTACACCTAGTCATCACAGCGATCGCTAGTTTATCGCGGTTAATGGAGACCCTCTCGAGAAAATTGGGAGTAGAGGCGGGGCCACTTTATTAGGGGTACACGATATCCATTTTTAAAAAATCGATATCGATAACTTCCTGCTCCTCAAAGCCGATACCGATATCAATAACCGATAATAAATATATAATTTTTTATAAGTTTTTGAACACCTGGAGGTTAAAAAAACAACAACAACAACAACTAGTGATGAATTCAACATAGATTTGCCTTTGATCTCACTAGATTTTTTATAATGACATGAATAAAACAGTGCGTTTCACTTCTGCACTGCCCGACAGCCAGCTAAGAATGGATGCACTTCCATAAACCACAAGGCTTGGTCTTTTCTTGCTTTTATGGGAAGACACTTGTCTTAGTATTGTGAAAGTACAACAGAAAAATACACATATTCAATACACAACAAGCTGCAAAATACACTTATATACACAACTATTATATGTATAGCATTGCACACTAGCTTGAGCTACTAAAGCATTGGCTGGCTTCTATAACACAACTTATGAAGTTCTGTACATATGACCCTTCACCACAGAAGTAAACATATATTGCACATCCATATGTTATAGTAAACATAAAATACTTACATATATTTCCGAAGCGGAAACGTAAAAGAAAGCATTCACGACTGTCAATGCTACCGTTAGACACCGCAATGTCTAAGTAATTGAACGAAACTACTGTAACAAAAAATAGATGCAGTGAATTATTCTGACCAGCAGGTGGGAGCAATGCCCCCCAAATGGTCAACTGATTTCCCAGACTAGTGTATAAACTGTAAAGCCAGAACAGTACATATTATCGGTCCGATTATAAATGTTATTGGATTTATCGGGATGACGTCATAAATTCTATTATTGGACCGATAATTATCGTGCACCAGTACAGTTTATTGTGTTCACTGTATTTGTTCAGATTTGACAGTATTGGAAAGACATGCATGTAAGACAGTGGTTCTTAAACTTAAGCTAAAGCAGTACTCTTCAAATAGTGGGGTTAGTGGGGTAACCCCTGTTTACAGACGTCGCACAATCACTTTTGTTTCAACCCAGCCATAAAAGGAAGGTAAGTAATTATATTTATTATTCAAAATAGCTGTCATTTTTAGCTTAGAATCATTAATTGATATTTCGTTTAAAAAAACAACAAAAAAACCCAAATTATGCACACCTTCATGGATGCCTACCTCATAACTATCGGTTAAATGTATTTTTTTTAGTTACTGTCAGATTTTCCCTGATGTGTTAGATGATAAATTATCGATCCAAACAAAGGAAAATTATTTTTTTTAAAGCGTTTAATATATAACGTTAATATAAATGTTTAATATATGAAAAAGAGCATCCCGACCACTCCTTGATGTCTGCGATTTCCGCATCTCGACCCTTGTTACATTACCATGTTTCACCCATAAAATCACCCAAAATCCAGCGGTGGCCATTGACAAATGTGTCTTGACATTCAGTGATACTTCGGTGATCGAAACAAATTGTGGCGTCTTTAATTATGCTCTCTCATACTCGCACCTCCAGTTCAGAGTTGTTGTTTTTTTTAAATGCCCTCCAGTCCAAATTTTTTCTTCCCCCAGAAAATTGAAATTTTAAGCTTGATGATGTATCACACGGTCATATCGGCCAGTTTTGAAATTTGGCCAAATTGCGGGCCTCAGAGCAGAACTTCAAGTCAACTTAGTGTTTTCCGCCATATGTATGTTTTTATAAATGGTTTTCAAGCACGGCATACAACTTTACATTTTTTAATTTTGGGGTTTTGCTTCTTCAGGTTAATAATATCACAAAGCTTGTAACTGCAATGATATCGATGATGATAATAAATAAATCGGGAAAAAAAAAAAAATTGAAACTCGAAAAAAAATGGAAAAAAAATAAAATAACACATTAGACTCCAGCGGCTCCTTCCTTCACTGACAATGATGATGACGATGAAGAAACACCTGCGCACTTTGATGATGAAGATGACTCAAGTGTAAAGGGAGCCTTATACAGTACCTCAAAAATCTGCGAATAACTGAAACCGCAAATTTTGAAGCGCGAATTGGCGTGGGATGTCTAGATTGTAAAGGGGGCGGGTGCCGTTTAGCCCGTTTTATATCATTGACGGCAATAGATGTCCAAACCATTTTCAATGGGAGTGGTTGGCAGTGTCAATGGCAGCCACTGTGGTAAGCGTGTTTCAGTCAGGTTATGTACTTTATATAAGGTAATTAGGAATCCTGCACTCAAATTTTTGAGCGGCATTGACATAACAAGGCTAATTGCGGAAACGCATTATGGCTGGAACCCTGAGAGGTCAGAATGAAAATCATAAAGAATAAAAGCAGGGACTTGAATTATTCTCTCTGATGTCAGGTAGACTTGGGAAATGAGAGGCTCTAATTGCCTGTAATAATATGCTTCTTTGTTCTATTTCTTTCTGGACCCTGTCTCACCTGCTCTACTTGTGTGAAAGGAGACATTTGAAGTTCCCAAGTGCCTGTGACAAGCTTTTGTCAAATATTGGAAATTCAAAAAATATAGAAATAGAAGAAGAAATGGATTAAGTTTTGAGGGGACGGCCCTTTCTTGAGCGATACTTCTGTTACCATGACGCGTTTCATCGCGAAATCCACGGCATCAAGATACTACCTTCAATTATCAGTTGCCATTAACTGCGAAGGATGTTTTGGCCATTTCAACTGGAAACATCCTAGTTCAAATGGATCAGACATCTATTACCGTCAATGGCAGCGAAAATGCATACCAACCTGTATAAGAAACAGAAAATTGCTTGTTCGGTACTAGGGATGTGACAAAATATCAAAATAGTGATGTATCGTGATACTTTGTATCACAAAAGGTTATCGATATGGTCCTGCCAAGAATCGAGATATCGTTTTAAAAAGGTGTCAATGTCTAAAAAAAGGAAAAAAAAAAAAAAAACGACAAGTTGCTACCAAAATAATAATAGTGTCTCAGTTAACTCTGCATTGACGGTGCACGACGCCGAATCCATTTAGACATGGAACGTTTGAAACCAGAGCATTCACAGTCATTCTGTCCGATTTTCAGGGCATTTACAGTTCAGTTCCTGTTGAGTTTGAGTCACTGTCTATTCATTTGGGTGATTCCCAGGTCACTTCCTCTTCTGTAACTCAAAATAAACAGGAAGTGACCCGTAAAATACCCCCAAATCAACAGGAAGTAACTGAAAATCAACAGGTAAAAGACCTTAACCCTTTATTGCCAAATGTATCACATTTGATACACCTAAAATTTCATGATTTTGAGACTAATTCAGAATTTTGATTTCTTTTTGAAAAAAAAAAAAAAATGATGGATGCAAGTCAACACATGCATCTGCAGGTTCCATGAGAAAAATAAACAGGATTTGGCAAGGGGTCATAGATATTAGAGCGCTTTTTACTAGAGCTGGGAATCTTTGGGCACCTAACGATTCGATTACGATTACGATGCAGAGGCTCCGATTCGATTATAAAACGATTATTGATGCATCCCCCTCCTTTTTTTTTTTTCCTTTAAATGTTTTGTACATTAGTTCCAAAATTGTTCAAAAATCCTCTCAGGCTAAACCAAACTACTATTTCAGTATCAAGTTAACATATAACAGTAAACAAATATACAAAAATAACAGTAAATAAAATACTCCAGTCCCCATTCTGTATCAGCAGCTTTAAACTACATTCAATTAATTTATTGTTGTGAATCGACCGTTACAGTTGTTAAAGTTGCTCCCGTTATTACATAATTTCCCTTCTGTCTACTTTTGACATGTCAAAGTTTTAAAACTGTTTCATCATTTAAAGATATATTCAAGACAAGATTTTGCCGATTTAGGAGTATTTTTAGATAAAAAGTTAATTAGATTCGCTACAACAGAGCCTTCTAGAGAAGTCTACTGCTTTAAGATGGCGGCTGTTTACTAACGCCGGCAAGTCCGTCATTTTGCATCTCTGTTCAATAATACATGTTCTACCATCGCCGTCGTCTGTCATTTTGCATCTATTTCTACATATATATGATATCTACTGTAGCCGTTTGTTTGTAGCAACTAGCAACCGGGCGTTGTTTGTAGCGGCTGTCGGCCGCAGTCAGGTATAATTTTTTTTTTTTTTTTTTTATCTAGCGGCATGAGTTGAACATGATATTTACTCTCGGTCCGTTCCTCATTGCGTCCCAAAGACCGCGCTGACTGTGTTTTAGTTCCGCTTTACCTGGTATAATTCAATAATCAAAATTTGAAAGTTTGTGAATCGTTCTCGAATCTTCCACGGCCGAATCGCGAATAATTTAAGGATCGGAAATTTCGCTTGCCTCTACTTATTACAAAGAGTGCGATAATATCTCGATACAGCAATATATCGCGATATTTTGCAACCCGATCGATTATCGATATGCTCCCGCCAAGTATCGATACTTTTAATTGACATATTGCCCATTAGATGCTGTAAACTGCTGTTTGTTGGGCAATTCCTTGGCGGTCCACTAGGAGCGCTCAAGAGTGGCGGTGAAGGTAAAGTGCGCGCAAGCCGTCTAAAGAAGAGAGGGAGCTCCAAATGGGTTGAAAAAAATAAAGCTTCGTAGGAACGGTGGAGGAAAAAGTGAGAAAAATATTGCTACAAATCACACATGTGGACGGACACACTTTAGATTTTACACCAGCAAGAAAGGAAGTAAGGTGAACAAGGACTTTGCTGTATGCAAGAATTGTCTAACAAAAATAAGGTTCACTGCTAGCTGGTGACGAAGTGGACACGGATTTCTTCACTGCTTCACTTTCATCACTTGAGGTAAGAAAGTTTTGCAATGTAATAGATTTTTTATTTTGCATGTATTATTTTGATGACTTTTGGTGTTGAGTGATATAAAATAAACCAGGACCCTAAAATGGATGAAAACGAATATCGAATAAGCCTACATGAACTTACTGATTTATTTGATATTATTTTAGAACCACTTTCTATCTAGTTTACAACACAAACTGTTATTACTGCCATTTTAATGCAATAAGCTATAAAAAGGGTTTGACGAGCTTCCAAGATATATAAGGTGATGTGCATGATAATTAATGTAGCCTACATTTTAAAAATAGGTAATTATTGCATTTTTAATTTCTATACATTCAATTCGAAATGTTTTAATTCATTCAATACTTCCAACACACACAAAAAAAATCAGGATTTCAACTCAAAAGCTATTAAGTAACTAATATTTTTTGTTTTATTTTGTTGTTTTTAAGGTGAGGAAAATTGTGACTGAGGCGGACATCTCAAATGCTGAAGCAGATGGTGGAAGTGCTCAAACCAATGCTTTTGGCAACAAAGGTCACATATGAAGAAAAGACCCACCAATTTTATTATCGCCCCACTCCAAGCTCAACTGCTGACTGACGCCTACAGCACTGTTAATTTTTTTTTTTTAAGATTTAAAACTTTAAAGAAATTAAGGGTGCCATTCATCATGAGCTCTCAAAGAAATATCAGTGGTTGTGGTTTGTTTCCTCTATATGTGCAGGCACACAATTTGCAGTAGATTTATATTTTACAGCAATGTTGCACTGAAAAGGTGTCACTGTTTAATAAATGACTTAAACAGTACTTTTTCTATTTTGAAATATCTTTTTTTTTCTTTTCGTTTCAACACTTATATCGTAGAATATCATGTATCAAATTTCTGACCAATATATTGAGAATAGCTGTATTGTGATATCGTGAGATAATCGTTATCGTGAGCCTTGTATCGCGAATTGTATCGTATCGTTAGGTACCCTAAGGTTCCCACTCCTACTTATTACACATATTCATTTTGACTTTTCTTTTTACAAAGTGGAAAAAAAGGTTTCATTAGGACCTTATTTTTCAAATTTTGGGATTCTCTGATAATTGCTTCATGTTGCAGGTATTTAAGGGTTAAATAGTCCAAAATGACCTCATTGCCTGGCATTGGCTGCCACGGATGGCCATAGACGTTCCATCCGTTTGAAGTGGGAGGGATGGCAGCGAATGAACGAATGTTCATTCGCTGCCACCCTCCCAGTTCAAATGGATGGGACGTCTACTTGCAGTACACTCATTCCAATTCACAGCAGAAGCTTGTTTTTCTGTTTATTAGTTGTTTGTAGAATATTCTAGAGTGATTTCCTGACCAGTGTATTGATAATCGTTGTATTGCCATATCGTATCGTATCGTGAGGTACCAAGCTGTTCCCACTCCTAATCGGTACACCTTACCCCTAGCTCAAGATAAACATTCAACCACATCTGAGAATCGGTCTTTTGCTGACTTTGATCACTAGGTTCAAGGTTGTACCCCGCTTTGGAAAATGTACGCTTGTGGGCTTTAAAAGCTTTCCTGCTGTAAACATTCCTCCAAAAAGGTGTTGCGCTTATTCTTCTTGCTCGGCTTACACACATCACAATAGGTGCGATGCCTCCTGGGGGTCAACGGTTTGGTTTGTAATTCATCCATTCAGTCTCTTGCCGTTTTACCAAATGTCATTATGGTTTTCATTACAGCCTTTTTTTGGGGAGGTAATGCATCCCAATTAATTAAAAAGTAGGTCAAGTGCCTGGTGCCAAAAGGAATGCCAAAACCCGCCCACTCTCATCCCTATTGCTCGCCCGACCTCATAGAAAAAGGTGCAGTCGGGAAGACTCCATCCAGTGATTTGTCACGCTTCTCAGCCTGAGCGCTGGCTGCCGTTTTATATGTAAGAAAGGAAATGATGAGAATGGCTCTTTGCACTGTGAGCTTCTTTAAAATGCCTCTCCGGCTGCTGGTGAGCAAGGTTGCGTCGATTAAAAAAAATGAGTCAACAGATTATTTAAACCGTAGTGTCCCATGTATTCCAGAGCTTTAGTGTCCCTGTGGGAGCCCTCTGCCTCATTGCAGGTCTTCCGCAAATGAAACCTCATATTGTTTTTTTTCCCAATGTTTAATCAAGCAGTCCCCCCCCCTCCCGACTACCCGGCATCATCACAAACCACTGACACAATGCCTGACTAATCCTGCGCCCAGCTTTGGGATATGGCACCCACACAGTCAAATGAGCAAACAAAGAAGCTTAAATCCTCTATACTGGATTAAGGAGTTATAGCAATAATGGTGGGCTATAGATACCCAGTCTTTGAGCATGGCTGCTTTGGGGAACCCCAGAGCCCGGTTCCCATCTAGCCAAGTGTCTCAGACTGTCTGAGCCCAGTCAAGCTGAGCCCATCTGTCATGACGTTGACCTTTAAAGTAACTTACGGCTTGGCTAACATCACTTTATGGGGCAGTTTACATGGCGACTCTGCGACACAAAGATGCAATGACTGAGTAGCGGACTCGCCTCGCGTGTATATGGTGTCGGCAAAGACGAAAAATTCTGAATCCTGCCTCCAAAGTGGAAGAATCCGATTGCGGAGGATTGAGGGGGGCTTCCTCGGCATGCATATCAAAGGCTCCCGCGGCGCAAGACCGCACCGTTAACGTCAGCATTCATACACATCACATTGAGCGTGCGCAGCGATGCTACTAAACATGTTTTCCGAAATTTCCAGGTTCGCAGTGAATTAGTAACAGGCACACTTTTGCTCAATAGACGATGTTTATTGATTAGAAAATGCAGAATAAATGGGATTTATTGATTACAATCCCACAAGAGCAAGCAACAAGTATCAAAAACAATGGTAACGTGACGCTAGATTTGAGTTTGTCAATCCCAGAATCCCCGCGTTATCGTTACAGCACAACTAGTTGTCCCCTTAGCAATGAAAATCGCTTACCGTGACAAAATGAGTGGGAAGCCAGCAACACTCCAGTAAAGCGGCAAAAGGACAAAGCTGGGCGACTTCACGGGTCGCCCGGAAACGTCCGCTTTTGTAAGGACGCACCCCTCGGAGGCGTAGAGGCCAACTTCCGCCTCCGAGTGGCGCGGCCCCGTCTAATGACAAACATTAAAGCTACTTTTGGTTCAGCCCCCTTGAAAAAGGACTTTTCACATGGGACAAATGAGCTGTGCTGCAACAGATGCAACAAATGGTAAGTATTATGGGTGCAAAACTTTTATCTCGTGAGATTCCCTACTCAAGCGTGTCTCCTAACTACGGGAACAAGGTGAAAAACAATAGAAGTTGTTACAATCTATGTCACAGAAGCAATCATACATCACAAAGGGTAATATTTTCCCCAATCATTCCGCCCTTTGACCCGGATTGAATTTATCATAAGGCATAATGTGCTAATTCACTTCGGGTCACATAATATTTTCTCCATCAACATTAAAAACAGCACATATGGCGGAATGTCGGCTTTAATTTACTGTTTTAATAATATTTTTAAATTCAATATGTTGAATGTTTCCATTTTTGTGCCTTTATGAACAAAAGAAAAATGCCATTGCTTCGAGTGGGCGGGCATATTTTTTCCGGGCTGAGGAGCTTGGTGGGGTCAAAGTGCATCATTCTCTGTCGCCCTGTAAATCTGCACTGCCCCGTAGGGCCTGGCATGAATACATCGTTTTCATGCGGAAATGCGACACTGTTCGAATGGAGACGCAAATGCAAATCTGAAATTTTTCGTATTCTCGGAGAGTCACCATGTAAACGGCCCCTAAGTATTGGCATAATTTGAAGAATTCAGTCAGAAGTTTGTGTTGTAGGGTAGAATGAATGAGTGGCATTTCCATTCGTTTTCATGAGGAAATATGATTGGAGATACAGTGTACTCCATAATTATTGGCACCCCTGAAAAAGATGTTTTTTAGCTTCTAATAATTTTTTAAAAAATTCAAATAATATGGGACATTAATGGAAAAAAAGAGAAAAATCCAACCTTCAATACAAGTGCATTCATTCAGTGGGGAAAAAAATCCCACATAAAGAAAAAAATATTTGACATCAAATAATGTGTGTCACAATTATGAGCACCCCTGGTGTTAATACTTTGTACAACGCGCTTTTGTCAACAAAACAAGGTCTGGGGACTGAGATGACCATGGGAGGAGCTTGATTTTGTGTCTGGTGAACCATTTCTGTGTAGATTTGGCCATATGTTTAGGGTCATTGTCTTGCTGAAAGACCCAGTGATGACCCATCTTCAGCTTTCGGGCAGAGGGCAACAGATTTTGATTGAAAATGTCCTGGTATTTCAAAGCATTCATGATGCCATGCACCCTAACAAGGTTCCCAGGGCCGTTGGAAGCGAAACAGCCCCACAGCATCACTGACCCACCCCCATACTTCACAGTGGGTATGAGGTGCTTTTCAGCATGCGCATCTTTCGTGGCACGCCAGACCCACTTAGAGTGTTTGTTGCCAAAAAGCTCAATCTTGGTCTCACACAAAAATACACACGGTCCCAGGCTTCAACTGGGACCGTGTTCTTTGGTCAGATGTTGGCAAAAGGGGGTTGTACAAAGTATTAACACCAGGGGTGCTAATAATTGTGACACACATTATTTGATTTCAAATATTTTTTTTCTCTATGTGGGATTTTTTCCCCACTGAATGAATGCACTTGTATTGAAGGTTGGGCTTTTCTCTTTTTTTCCATTAAGGTCCCATATTATTTGAATTAAAAAAAAAATACTAGAAGCTAAAAACCACATCTTTTTCAGGGGTGACAATAATTATGGAGGGCACTGTAAGTTGAGTTTTTAAGCATGGACCTTAAAAATCGTAAGTCAAGGTCCCATGATGATCAAACACTGACAACCAGCGTGGTGTGCATCCGTCACAACAAAGTGTTGACGATGCAGCAGATTAGGCCGCAGGTGGGATTTAATATGGACTTTTCAAAAGAGGCGTTTTTAGACGGAGTGTGCATATTTGTTAGTGTGTTGGTGCCAGCACTATTTCTGTTTGTGTATCCGGCCCTCATTTTATGAGTCTTTAAAGGCTCAGTCACTAGACCCGAGGGAAAGGGGGGGGAATGAAGGAATAGGCACGGGGCAAAGTTGCAGTGCGGGGGGTCTGTATCGAACCCGGGCCATCTAGCCACCATCCCCGCTGCATCCAATTTCAGCACCAACGCTTCCTGTTAAACCCCATCAAACAGACACACGGCAGCACAAAGGAAAACCTCATCTCCACGGGAAACTAATCCGCCGGTGTGCGCTGTAAGCCTGTCAGTTTTTTTTCCCCCCTCTTTTTTTTTTTTTTTTATTGAAAGAAGTCATCACTCATTTCGCCAAAGATTAAAAGTATAGCTAAATTGAGAAAATCCGCTTAGGAATTCTGAATTTAAATACCGAGTTGGAGGGGCAGCCAGGAGAGATGCCAAGTCTTGTGGGGAACAGACAGGTATGTGAGGTGAGATAAATTGAAAATATACATATTTGTTTTTGTAGTTGCATTTTTTTCATAACAGTCAGGCTGTTTTTTTTTTTTCAGTGAAAGCAGAGAGGTAGGGGGAGCTGAAGGCAGGAGGGCTCCACATATGGCAGTTGTGGGAAGCAAAGAGAGCCTCACCTCACAGGCAGGTTCCTGATTGGAGATTTGGGCTGCAGACACACGCATGCGAAATGACTTCCTGTGACTTTAATTGCCTTGCTGTTGGCAACAAGGTGTTTGAGCAGGGGGATGCCAGTGGCTTACCAGCTTGGCCTCGCAGGGCAGGAAAAATGTGGTATCTCTATGATCGGAAGCACACTGTGGCAGGCTTTCGCTCAGGTTCAAGACGGTCAGACTCCATTCTGGAACAGAATAATCTTAGATTGTCCTTCCATGGAAAATAAAACCGACATCAAACGGATCCAGAACTGAAGAGAATGCACAGTTGCATCCAACCATCCGTTCTTTTCTATAGTGTTTGCAAAGGAACAATCTGGCTTCCCCCATCACATGTGCCCAGTGCTATCCAAACAGACTGACATCATTCTGTCTGAGATATTTCATGTACTATCCACAGAGCCGGCGTCTTAGGCGATAATTATGTCAGCTCCCAGACCAAATGATGTATTATTTATTTTTCAGTAACTGGCTGCTCCCTCTCTCTGTAACGACTGGCTGAGATGTGTGCCCCTGGAGTGGTCATTAATCTGATATCTGGTCAGCCCGGGCGCAGCCCCTATGATCCCGACCCAATCTCAGATCCTAATCCAAGGAGGAAGAGGGCTGCGGGCCAGGATTTGGAGGCCCTGGCTATCTCTCTCTCTATAATTGATAGGTTTTAGGCGATTATACCCTTCACATGATTATGATCTATAACGATGTATTGATTGGAGTGTTGTGGTATCCAACCAGGCTGCCTTTCACACCGCAAACATATCCTTTCCTCCCTGATCGTCTAGTATCTAACTACTTACTGTACATAATGATCTGGAGCTGTTTTGGAGTAAGTAAATAAGGAGTCGGGCAGTTAAATTGGAGCCTCCAAAAGCACCAGTGAGGGACTATGGGAAGTTTTGAGCTATCATTTTAAAAAGACTCATGTTGGCATTCTAATCTCCTTGGTATTTGGGCAGGTCAGTATCATTAAGGTGTGCTATAATGTAGCGTCCTCTCTGAAAATTTTGTGAGAAGCAGACATGACATTTTAAGTGCGCACTATTCTGATGATTTGCAAGTAAGAGAACATTTATGCCACTAAATATTCAGGTAAGGCAAGGTTTCAGCGTGTCATATCTATAGGAACGAACGGACAATGCTTTTATGCATTAAAATACATGTTAAAGCATGAATTAAGTAGTTGTCTCTGGAATTCAACTGATCAGAACTTTGTATCTTATTGCCTTTCTGACCAACATCCTTACTTTCTCATTCTATCCGCCACATAATTTTTCCCCTTCTCCTTGTCACTTGTTCTTCATCTGCCAACGCAGCTGCTCCTTATCTTCCCCAACAATGCTCCTAGTTTAATGACCCAATCCATCATAACTTGGACTTCACTAACTCAGAGTTGGTATTTCCAACGGCCAATCTAAACGTGTCCCAGTGCATCTGCTTGGGGGGGGGTGGGGACAAGGGAAGCGGCAGCCAACTGACTAGCAAGTCTCTGACTGCAGATCCATTCCAAAAAGGGAATAACAAAAGGCAAATCAAGATGGATCTGGTTTTGAGTTGGATGTGTCTGGGTACATTTCTGCTGTGGCAGATAATTTTCCTAAACTCTGAGTAGAATAGATTCTAGAGATGAGCTTGCTCGTGTCATGCTAAGAGATTTTTCAATATTCTTACAACAACAAATGGAACTCAATTCTTTACCTAAACCCAGTTTTCATACATACAGTGGGGCAAATAAGTTCTCCCACTTGGAAATATTAGAGAGACCTGTAATTGTCAACATGGGTAAACCTCAACCATGAGAGACACAATGTGGAAAAAAAACCAAGAAAATCACATTGCTTGATTTTGAAAGAATTTATTTGCAAATCATGGTGGAAAATAAGTATTTGGTCAATACCAAAAGTTCTTCTCAATACTTTGTTATGTACCCTTTGTTGACACTAATGGAGGCTAAACGTTTTCTGACACTCTTCACAAGCTTTTCACACACTGTTGCTGGTATTTTGACCCATTCCTCCATGCAGATCTCCTCTAGAGCAGTGATGTTTTGGGGCTGTTGTTGGGGCAACACGGACTTTCAACTCCCTCCACAGATTTTCTATGGGGTTGAGATGCACTCCAGGTCCTTGAATTGCTTCTTACGAAGCCACTCCTTTGTTCCCCTGGCTGTGTGTTTGGGATCACTGTAATGCTGAAAGACCCAGTCACGTCTCATCTTCAATGCCCTTGCTGATGGAAGGAGATTTTCACTCAAAATCTCTCGATACATGGGCCCATTCATTCTTTCCTTTACACAGATCAGTCATCCTGGTCCCGTTGCAGAAAAACAGCCCCAAAGTATGATGTTTCCACCCCCATGCTTCACAGTGGGTATGGTGTTCTTCAGATGCAATTCAGTATTCTTTCGCCTCCAAACACAAGAACCTGTGTTTCTACTAAAAAGTTCTATCTTAACTTTCATCTGACCATAACACATTCTCCCAGTCCTCTTCTGGATCATCCAAATGTTCTCTAGCGAACTGCAGACGGGCCTGGACGTGTACTTTCTTCAGCAGGGGGACACGTCTGGCAGTGCAGGATTTGAGTCCCTGACGGCGCATTGTGTTACTGATAGTAGCCTTTGTTACTGTGGTCCCAGCTCCCTGTAGGTCATTCACTAGGTAACCCCGTGTGGTTCTGGGATTTTTGCTTATCGTTCTTGTTGGTGTGAGGAGGGAGTTGAAAGTCCGTGTTGCCCAATGACAGCCCCAAAACATCACTGCTCTAGAGGAGATCTGCATGGAGGAATGGGCCAAAATACCAGCAAAAGTGTGTGAAAAGCTTATGAAGAGTTACAGAAAACATTTGGCCTCTGTTATTGCCAACAAAGGGTACATAACAAAGTATTGAGATGAACTTTTGGTGTTGACCAAATACTTATTTTTCATCATGATTTGCAAATGAATTCTTTAAAAATCAAACACTGTGATATTCTGTGTTTTTTTTCCCCCACACTGTCTCTCATGGTTGAGCTTTACCCATGTTGACAGGCCTCTCTAATATTTTCAAGTGGGAGAACTTGCACAATTAGTGGTTGACTAAATACTTATTTGCCCCACTGTACATAACTCTAGTTGACTTATCAACAGTATGTGTCCCCTTTTGTGAATGTATGATCACCCGCAAAACTCATTACCCTAGTCTGTTGTGGCTGTTTTGTCACATGGTGTTTCAGATTTCTCCGACCAAACTGCATTCCTTCAAGCAGTCTGAGGCAAAGAAAAGCAGAAGGAAGCACTTCTAGTTTATGCCAACATTATGGCACATTTCCATTTTTCGCCTCCGTCTTAATCTTCATTGAGTGACTGTCATCACCCTCCGGCAGTAATTAGGCATGGGCTCTGGACAACAACAGACGAGCGGGTCTAGCTCTCCTTGAGAAGCAAATTACCTTTAGCTTATGGTAAGCAATATTCCGTGCCAGGCAACTTTTACTGCTGATTAGCAATTAGCCCAAACTAGCGGCAGCCCAAGCGCTAATGTTTAATTTGCTCCTCTAATGATATACGGCGTCGGGGTTGCACGAGGTGGGGGTTGGATGGAGGTAGTCTCGGAAACGTATGGATTTCTACTTAATTCCTTTTCATTTATGACCTGACAGGCCCCGCAGGTAGGAAAAGGAGGAAATTTCTTAGCGATTAGTAATGGCTGCTCCTCAAAGCAGAGGCAGCAGGCGAATGCTAAGAAGGTACACACACAAGCAGAATTACTGTCTCATTTCTGGGCCCTTCCCAGCACATTCACTTGCTCAATTATTCACAGTGAAGTTTGAATAATAACGCCGTTTTCTCTGCAAAAACACAGTGATTACTGTGCGCATCTCCTCCTTCTGTTCGGAAGCAGTTGCTGCAAATGTGAACGTACCTGGAGAGCTATTACAGAGAGCCCTCTGGTAAATGGATTGCAGCACACTGTCATGATGATAATGTTGTTTCACTTGCGGAAGCCTGCGGTCGGCGCGCCAACCAGGATGAAATAAATAAAGTGACATTAATGGGCATCTAAGCGTCTTAATGAAGTGATCCAGTAACGCACGGCAATGAAGGTGATTTGTTATCTGTAGAGGCAGTTATTACTACTGCAAAACACGCAAGTGCGAAGGCTGGGTAAGCTTTGTTTTCACTAAACTAAAATGTATACCGTATAGGAGTGACAAAATATCGAAATATTGATATATCGTGATACTTTGTATCCCAAAAGGTTATCGATATGCTCCTGCCAAGAATCGAGATATCGTTTGGAAAAGGTGTCAATGTCTAAAAAAATAAATAAAAATGAACCAACAAGTTGCTACCAAAATCTTCCTCCATAATAGTGTCTCAGGTAACTCTAAGTGTAACTGTATTTATCAATTAAACCTGAGCAGATCAGGCAAGTGGACAAACTAAGCACCTGCGTCCGAGATATAAATACCTGGATGAGCACTTAACTATCTTCTACTTAACCCCCGAAAAGACAGAAGTCCTTATAATAGGTCCGAAAAGTGTGAGAGACTCTTTAGCTGCCCAGATAGTCACTCTGGACAATGTAAGTGTAGCCTCCAGCACCACAGTTAAAAACCTAGGAGTTCTCGACCCTGACTTATCGTTTAAAGCTCACATTAAACAAACCTGCAGAACGCCCTTCTTTCACCTGCGCAACATAGCCAAAATTAGAAATATTTTATCTAAAAACGATGCAGAAAAATTAATTCGCGCGTTCGTTACATCGAGATTGGATTACTGTAACTCCCTACTTGCAGCTTGTCCTAAAAGTTCTCTAAAAGGTCTTCAGCTAGTCCAAAACGCAGCAGCAAGACATTTAACAGGAACCAATCGAAGAGAGCACATCACCCCTGTGCTCCAGGACCTTCACTGGCTTCCAGTCGAGTTTAGAATTCAATTTAAAATCCTCCTTCTTACATTTAAGACCATTAATGGGTTGGGGCCATCTTATCTCACCGATGCTCTGGTTCCATACTGCCCCAACAGAACACTTCGCTCTCAGAATGCAGGTCTACTGGTAGTTCCCAGGGTTTCTAAAAGTACTGTCGGAGCTAGAGCCTTTAGCCACCAAGCCCCTGTTTTATGGAATCAGCTTACAGCCAATGTTAAAGAAGCCGAGACAGTCTGCACATTTAAGATTAGATTAAAAACGTTCCTATTCGACAAAGTTCATGGTCAGGCTAGTTGAAGTCGGAGTAGACTCACAGTTTAGTCCAAGCTGCACTAGAAGCTATAATGCTGGGGGAAGTACAGCCACTGAGTTCTATCTCCTTTTTCTCACTCTACCTACCACTTGTCTTATTTCATTTCTATTTTCCAATGTGAATATCTAGTTGTCTAGTCTCTTCATCATTAGTCACCCGGTGTCCCCTTTCCTATTTTTCAGCTGCAGCCTCCTGACTGTCCGGACTATTTTCCACCATGATTTGCAAATAAATTCTTTAAAAATCAAACAATGTGATTTTCAGTAACCCCCCCCCCCCCCCCCCCACACACACACACACACACACATTCTGTCTCTCATGGTTGAGGTTTAGCCATTACAGGCTTCTCTAATATTTTCAAGTGGGACAACTTGCACAATTAGTGGCAGACTAAATACTTATTTGCCCCACTGTATATAGGAAAGACAGGGCTGGTGGTAAAGGATAGCTTGTTGAAACAGGAGAATGTCATCGTCAGTCGCGTAAGAAAAAGGTGTCGATAAAAAAGCTAAGGTAGGCTCGTTTTTTTCGTCTTTTCAGACCATGACACTCAAGCCATCTCTTTAACTGAACATTTAGATGTACTTGCACATCTTTGCAAGTGAATTTGGCACCAGGGACATCATTTTCGGAGAGAATTGGTACGTTTAGCTTTGTAAACATCTCCTTCGTAAACGATTTCCATTCATTTCATAATTAGGACAAACGATGGTGTGTCCTCCCTTAGCAACAGTAGCTAACGTCATGAATATTAATGAGCGGAAGTGACGTGTTGCTTGCTGTACGCCATTCTCGATTACTCCCTTAAATTCAAATTTTTTTGTTGACTTTGATATTTTATCACCCAATCATGAATGTGTAGTAGAAAACCAGAGAACAGAATGTTTATCTTTCAAGAATTTTGAGGCCAAAATGTCCACCAATTACGGAATGACCCAGCGTTGTGGACAGGTCGCACACCAACATATTGGATTGCCAGACGGTTTAGTCTTCACGAGCAACAAATGACGAGCTACTAGTCTGCATGTGTGTCATTAAATTTCAGTTTAAATGCACGCTGTCTTACAGCAATGTCTTATAGTCTAAATAAGCTCTTGATTTTGCCTGATGTGTGCTGTAGGAGCCTGCTGGTCTTTAGCTGTAATACCTTGTTTACTGCAGAGACTCTGGCCTTGTTTGCAAACACAAGTAGGCAGTGTCAGAGGAGGCTCCCGTGGGTACACCATCATCTAGGGCGGGTTCCTCTTTAAACTAAAACGTGCTGGGAGGCTGGACTCGACAAATCAGGTGCACTGGACTAATCTCCGGTGGGCTGTGTCTGGAACAGGGCCTTGTTAAAAAGTGCAATGGGCGCTGCGGGAATAGCCCCTCTCCCCTCGGGGTTAGGGACTCCTCCTCTCTAATGAAGGTGCAGGATGAGGCTCGTTATATGCTCTTGCCTGTTATTCTGTCGGATCGCCCTCCACTTTCTCACTCTCGCTCTACTGGCAGCAATCAGACTGCCATTCTGGGCCCTCTGTTGTGTTTCACTGTTATAGATGTTTCAGAGGGGAGTGATTTAGAGGGGTTGAGACAAATGGAGGGAGTCGGGACTGCTGGTGAACATCCACTGTTTGGACAGCTGCAGTGTTACATAGGGGCGATAACAATAAGACTAGTCTAGCGGGTCATTAGGGTTCTAACGGTGACAATCACTCACACACTGCCCTCGGACCTGTTGGAGGATATTTGGAACAGTGGACCATGGGAAATCACGAGAGTCGGTACAGATTCTTTGTTTATTCACTCGACCAAACGGGGAAGGGCTTGATAAAATTACTGCTCGCTACTACTTGGCAGTAACCAGCAGAGGGCACAATAAATTCAGTCCCAACTAGTTTGCTGCCTCAATGGGATGCGGGGGAAAATGGAGGAGAAAGAAACAGGAAGTTGAACGGAATGGGTTTGACTCATGGGCATCTATTGACAGCCGTGCACGTCCAAATTGGACCCGGTCATTGGTCGCAAGAAAAAATGGATTGGATGGTCCAATCCATTTTGACTGGGAGGGCCAGCACTGATCATTCGATGGCAACCAATGAGTTTAAAAGCAGTAATTACCAGGTTTTATCATGGTTAATTACTCAGAAGACACCCCGTGATGCAAGAGATACAAACAAAAAGATAGAAACTATAAGAAAAATGGATGTGTCACTTATTGGTTGTTTACTTTGTTGCATTTTATACCTGCACCGACTTTTTTTAAAGTGCCACTGTTGTGTATGCAGCTGTTGTGCAAGCTTTTCCTCTCCATCTCCTTTCAAAGTCAAGAGACACAAACTTTCCCCAACCCTTGCATGGAGTTTGCCCAGACTCAGGGGAAAGACAACATGGAGGAAGCCCTCATCTTTCACACAGGGAAAAAAAAGACTGACAGGTAACTGGTTCAAAGCTTTCTACATTTCCTCTAGTGCAGAATTTCAATGCTACATTTGGAGTTTTTCTTCTGCTTGCCGACAAAGGACGTTTTTTTCCCCCCCCGATTCCGTGTAAGCCCCTCAAAAGACTCCGCTGCCCATTTGTGAATTGAGATAAACAAAAAGTACGTAACGCAATGCCCGAAGAATTTCCTGAAACTGCAAGTGTTTTCCTTTGTTCCATCCTTACAAAACATGCAAAATATTCTTTTGCTGCACACATAAGAATTGACGACCGTAATTTTCGCACCATAAGGCGCACCTGACTATAAGCCGCCACCCACCAAATTTGACGCGAAAACGTCATCCGTTCATTGATAAGCCGCACTAGACTATAAGCCGCATCTGTCCTCACTGTATTATGGGATATTTACACCAAAAGATATTAACCGGTAACACTTTATTTGACAGCGGCATCATAAGACTGTCATAAGACCAAACGAACCACCATGAAGCTTTGCCCCAATTGGCTGCAAAGCTTCATTGCGTCAAGAAGTGTCATTTGGCCATCACTGCTCCCTTTGGACAGATATTCAACCTCTGATGCTACCTGCTGTCAACACCGTTGTCGTCCAACATGCCTCCTAGCATGCAATGCAGCCCAACAGATGTAAATAACAATGAAAATTCATGTTCTGCGCTACTTATTTCTTCAGTTACTGTTCTAGTTGTTTCATTAATTGCTAGTTATGGTATTTGGTAAGACTTTATTTAACAGTGGCATCATAAGACTGTCATAAGACCAAACGAACCACCATGAAGCTTTGAACCAATTGGCTGCAAAGCTTTATTGCATCAAGAAGTGTCATTTGGCCATCACTGCTCCCTTTGGAGAGATATTCAACCTCTGCTGCTACCTGCTGTCAACACCGTTGTTGTCCAACATGCCTCCTTGCATGCATTGCAGAGCAACAGATGTAAATAACAATGAAAATTAATGTTCTGTGTTACTTATTTCTTCAGTTACTGTTCTAGTTGTTTCATTAATTGCTAGTTATGGTATTTGGTAACACTTTATTTGACAGTGGTGCCATAGGACTGTCATTAGACAATCATAATTATGACATGAGACGGTCATGAGCATTAATGAATGCTTATAACAGATGTCATTTAGTGTTATGCGACAAATGATCTCACTTTTGAATGGATGTAATAGATCCGTGCTGGATATAAATGGAGTCAGTGACATAATTTGCCGGGTGACACTTAATGACATCTGTCATAAGCATTCAGTAATGCCCATGATAGTGTCATGTCATAATTATGACGGTCTTCTAATGCTGCTGTCAAATAAAGTCGTACCTATTAACCCAAATAAATCAAGAAATAAACTGCACTGTACTATAAGCCGCAGGATTCAAAATGAAGGAAAAAAGTAGCGGCTTATAGTCCGAAAAATACGGTAGTTACTATGTATGCTGGTATCCATGTATATGACAGTGGTTCATGTAGGTGAACACAATTATCATACTGAAGTTACTCTTTGCCAAGAGTGACAATGTATTGAATGAGTATACAGAACGCCCTAGAATGTATCCCGATGCGCTCATCAAATCCACTTTGCTGCCCCAACAGGAGTCACCATATTTTCCACCTCAGGTTCATTCCACCCAGAGCTACGTTTGACTTCAGGGGTCAAAGCTGTGGGGGGCCATCTTTGTTATCAGCTGCTCAATACCCACCGGCCGCACCGACAGGAGCTCGGGATGGAGGTCCGAAGTGATAAGGAAAGGTCAGCCTGCTGGAGCCATCTGCATGCCGGGGTTGATTCAACATGTCTGTCAGGCAATACTCGCCCAAGTTGAACATGAACGTATGATACACTGATATATGTACTACATGACTGAGTGAGTCACAAAATATTGAAAGTAACAAAAGTGAGTAGTATGCCATCAATCCCCATGATCAAATCATAAAAATATATGTTCTAAGTACAAAACTTTGCATTTATATTGATATTCATTATACACTCAACGTGTCTGTGTAATGATGCTGATGTTTAACGGCCCAAAACAAAGCGCTTACTCCCCCGGGTCTAGGAATTGACATCAACACAACATTTATTCTAGTCTTTTCCAGTCCAACCATAAACACATACGTTATTGGAATTTGCCTTCCTGTTGTGTGAATGTAAATAGTAGATATTGCACTCAATGACTTGCCATTGATGGTGTTGGAGGGCTATCGCAATCGGTGACACTGAAAAATGAGCATTTACTAAGGGTGTAACGGTACATGTATTTGTATTGAACCGTTTCGATACGTGGTGCTCGGTTCGGAACGGAGGCGTACCGAACGAGTTTCTGACATAATGTAACCCTTATTTTTCGAGGCTGTGAGTCGATCGGGTTACAGTTTCTTTGTGTAGATTATATTTACTCCATCTTCTCTACTGTAATGAGGACCAACACGATAGGACAGTATAACCCAGAAATGTCAACGTCGCGACAACGTGGTCGCCGCGAGAACGCAGTGAAACGCGGGCGTTAAAGTCAATCGGCCAATGCACACCAGTCGCAGTGCAGCCGCGTGTTAGATGCGTCCCAGAAGCGGCTCAACGCGACGCACGCGAAAAGAACGGCAGAGTTTATTATTTGACGCGAGACGCGACCCTCCTGCGTCAATACTACTACCAGTAGCTAGGATCGGGCAGACCGGAAGTCACTCGTGTGAAAATTAGGGTTGGGAAACTCTGGCATGAAGCTGATTCGATATGTATCTAGATACACAGGTTACAATTCGATTAAAAAAAAAAACGATACATTTTTAGTGCCGAGCGATTCGATACGATACAGTTTAAAAACGATACGGTTCGATACATAGTGAAAACGATACCATAGTAAACATTTGTTGTCTGTGTTCGTGCAGTATTTTAAAAATATAAAAATGACCACATTTTCTATTAGCAAAATTAAACAACAAAATTTCATACCAATGTTATGTTTTATTTTTTTATGAGAAAAAAAAAGGCTTACTATATGACCATCATTTTGTTGGATGGGATTGATAATAAAATAAAACTCCAGTGACAGACAACAATAAAGTGCCGTAATTTAATTACTGCATTTCCTGGTGTTAAGTAATTTAAGTGCAAACTTTCAACCTAAACATCTTACAAGCAAAAAATATTAATTATATGCAGCAGCTCGAGAGAAAAAAGAATTAATCCTGCTTGTGATATCATAAATAAATAATAAATTATGCTTTACCACTGGTATAACTGGGGGAATAAAAACCGCCCTTTCCACCATTGTAGTGGGCTATTTTTCAGGGTTAAAAACTTGCAATCTCTGTACTGCTTCACACTAGCTCTGTCCCATGCGAACAGATCAGGCTGCCTTCGTCACTTCAAAGTCCGAAAATCAATCGCTGCACGTCGTCGGCGTGGTGTGCAAACTGTCCATTCTTTTAGCATGTTGCTTCGTTGCCACTATTAGTTTCGTTTTGGGCTGTGAAGAAAACGCTACGGAGCGTGCGTTACAGTGGTTTTGTTAGCTCTCGCATTATTATGACACGCCCGTGAACATTCGGGTAATGACGGCGACTACTAGCGGTTCTGCCGAAATGAATGGGAAGTTGAGGCAATCACGACGGCGGTCACAATCTAAGTGTGTGGTGAATGTCACAAATGCAGCATGTGAGGTAAAAGCTAAATTATTATCATATGAAGCAATGCATTGAACTAGGCATTAGAAGCCGATTCTTGTGCTCGCGATAGCCGAATTCTATCTCTTCTATCGGTTCATTGAATATTTAATGGCTAATTACTGTCGAATGGTAAATTTACGATCGATACAGCTGTATCTCTCACCTGTAAAACCGGATATCCGTTCGTATCGGTTTATCGTTTTCAAGCTTAGTAAAAATATGGTAGATCCGGTCAATTTTCAAACTAATATGCAATCGTCACCCACTTTTTGAGTCCATCAGATCTCTTGAGTGATAGATCAGGGCACAGTTGACTTGTCTTTGTTGATTTACTACTGTCTTCTCTGCTATAATAATAACAACCAACACGGCCCCGTGTTCAATACAAAACCCGCCTACCACAACAAAACAAGTAGGAACTAATTTTCACATAGGAACTAAAGTTATACAACATTAAATATACAATATAAACGAATACTACATCACATTTGTAAAATATAAACACACAATAAAATAAATTATAGCCCATTGAAATAAAATAAATTGAAATGAGCTAAAACACCTGTAAATAAATAATAATATACAGATCCTGCTTACACAATTAAATTTATTAATTTCTGTGTGGCGCTTTAACTTGAGAAAATCCACCAATAAAGCTTTTGAAAACCGTTCATTGAGGCATTTCATTTGTAAAATACATGTTAAAATCTTTGTCATTTGGATTGCTTTTCTCTTTAGCGCAGGACTTCTTTTTTCTTCATTCTTTCAGAAAGAAAGCTGACCAATACGCGGGGTCTGAAAGGCAAATTGTTGTTGGATTATCTTTAACACTAGAAGTCCCAGAGAAATCTGGTACTCCTACTAGTCCCAAACAATGGCCGATATGGCCTCTCCCCCTGAAAACCCAGAGGTGGCAAAAATGACCCAAGTGCTTTTGAATTGGCAAGTCGTTGTCGGACAGACAACAGCCATTCAAATGGAAATGCAGCCACTAGACATACATTTTCAGACACAATGACCACAATCCATACTCCATGCCCCTGATTCAGTCCTTCTAAACTATAGACACAATTCCTGCTTTAGACTCAAATTGCAGTTCTAAAACGCTTTTTTTTTCTTTTCTTCAAAACAATGTACACATTTGGGCCATTCTTTCTGTCGTTATGTGTGGAGTATAGGAGAAGTGAATTAAAAAAATGTGTCCAAAGAGTCAAACTTCATAAATAAATGTGATTAAATAAATGTAGCTTGACTTGAACTGACACAAACTATCACAGGAATCACGGAGGAGAGGCCAAATCGGCCATTGCGAGGGAATATTAGGAGTGTTTGTCTTGGGAAAGGCCAAGTCGGCCTTTGCTGGGTTCTCTAGTGTTAAATACCCGCTACCTTTTGAGCAGAATTCTAGCTTTGTATAGACTAATGTTCCTTTTGTTGAAAGGTGTGTAATAAACAACTAGCACATTTATATTTTGCATTTTGTTTTCTTACTGTACCGAAAATGAACCGAACCGTGACCTCAAAACCGAGGTACGTACCGAACCGAGATTTTTGTGTACCGTTGCACCCCTACCATTTACAGTAAGTCAATGGCAGTTAAATAATCAGCCAAAACATGCCATTTTGTTGCCCAAGTCCGCGAGTTAAAATGCTAACGTATAATGCGAAATTCCATCGACTTGCTAATGGCAATTAGCATACAAACCATCTAAGTGACTGTAGATCCTTTTAAGAATATCCTAGCAAACTCCGATTAGCTAGCTGTCACTACACCCCCTCACAAAAACCGATGTAACCCCACCCCCCACGTGCTGTGTTATTCCTGATTAACCGTAAATGAGCAAATATTTTCCCAGTGTTCGCCAGGTTAGATCCCCATTTAATTAAACTGGCTCATTATGTTGCTCTCTGATTAGTGGAGGAGAATCAATTATTCAATTCACAAACACGAGGCTGCGAGGAGCTGGAGGTGCACAACGAGCTGCTCATTTAATTCCAAGGACACTAATTAGCTACAAAGCAAGCAGTAACTTTGCTTCTATCCCTCCCACCCCCTTCCTTCTTTTCCAATTATCACGCAGGCAGGACACTTAAAGCGCGCGAGGGAGAATCGCAAGCTCTGGACTGTGGGTGGTGCTTTGTAGGAAGGGACGGGCGTGGCAGGTCAATCCCGGTCATACTGGCCAGGACTCTCCTCTAGTTAGCGAGGTCAAAACGAAGACGCAGATTTGCCGATGTGCAGATTCCAACGAAGCCCCCCGGGGATCGGCGGCCGGAGTCCGCCTCACTTTTGTTCTCGGCAATCAAACGGCGGGCAATTATCCGAATTATTGACAGCAGATTCCTCATTTCAACTGCAAATTAAGGCTATCAATAAAGCTTTCTGATGCAAAAGTGACTAATTAACCAACAGAGTGGAGCCTCTGAAGCCTTGATATAAATAAATAAATAAGAAATCTGCAGTCGGCTGCACGTTGTAGAAACACAGGGGAACTAATTAGTTTAATTATCAAAACAGCTAATTAAAATTACACAGTTGCCTAATTAGTTCTGTGCCTCTCGCTGTCTCCTTCTCTCTCCCCTTCTTTTCTCTTAGTTGCCCTCTCACTCTTTAATTGACAGGTTGAAGTTAAATATAAAATAAGAGGAAATAAAGGAGGCAAATGGGAGAAAAGTTTGTCTGTACGCAGCTACAAACAGCTCCTGCTGAATATATCCTCCCGTGGCAGAATCCCTAACAAGCAAATAGATGGCTGTCGTTCCCCCTTCCAGCGGGCCCGTCCAAATTCTCCTCCCATTAATCTGTCCCGGATTGAAGATGCACAGGGTGTGTTGAAAAATGAGAGGTCAAAGCCAAACAGCAGGGTCCCCAGAAAGTCCCAGTTTACAGCTTTAATGCGACTTTCAAATGACACATAAAAAGACGGATTGACTGGAAACGTGGCAGGTCTGGCTGCCGCGGCGCCAGGTGATAGGCGCCTTTTTAATGATTGCCAGCAAAGCGGAAAATATTGTATGGATGCCTGATTTGTATTCATTTGTAGAGCTCAATCACCAACAACGTTACAATAAAGAATTGAATTCTTTTGTACATTTTTTTGTTTGGCGAAGTTCCTTAGAATGCTTCGACAGGAGTTCATAGGTAAGACAATATTAGTTCTATTCTTTCATATCAGAAGCTGTTTTGATGTTTTTTGAAACATGTATGGGAAGAAGAATAGAATATCATTTCTGTCCTGGGCTGCTAAAAAATTTACAACAGCATCTGCTCGTGGCTACATGCGGGAACAATGTCGCAGATGGTAAAATGGCATTTTTCTGAAACAAAAACTTTCCTGAACTCAAATTCACTTGGTGTGCTGCAGTGGGAAAATACACGACCGAACATATTCCTTCATAATGAATGGATCATACTCATATTTATCAGGACGGACTAAATACATACAGCGGTACTTTGACTTACAGTGGGGAGAACAAGTATTTGATACACTGCCGATTTTGCTGGTTTTCCCACTTGCAAGCCATGTAGATAGAGGTCTGTAATTTGTATCATAAGTTATCTTCAACTGTGAGGGACGGAATCTAATACAAAAATCCAGAAAATCACATTGTATAATTTTTTAAATAATACATTTGTATTTAACTGCATGAAATAAGTATTTGATACATTACCAACTAGTAAATATTTCGGCGCTTAGTTCTTTTTTAGGAACCCCTCCTGTTCTCCACTCATTACCGGAAGTAACTGCACCTGTTTGAACTTGTTACCTGTATAAAGACACCTGTTCACAGGCTCAAACAAACAAACTCCAACCTCGCCACAATGGCCAAGACGCAATAGCTTTGTAAGGACATCAGGGATAAAATAATAGACCTGCACAAGGCTGGGATGGGCGACAGGAAAATAAGCAAGCAGCTTGGTGAGAAGGTAACAACTGTTGGAGCGATTATTAGAAAATGGAAGAAGTTCGAGCTGACGGTCAATCTGCCTCCTTCTGGGGCTCCATGCAAGACCTCACCTCGTGGGGCATCACTGATCATGAGGAAGGTGAGGGAGGGATCAGCCCAGAACTACACGGCAGGACCTGGTCAATGACCTGAAGAGAGCTGGAACCGCAGTCTCGAAGAAAACCATCGGAAACACATTATGCAGTCATGGATTAAAATCCTACAGCGCACGCAAGGTCCCGCTGCTGAAGCCAGTGCATGTCCAGACACGTCTGAAGTTTGCCACTGACCATCTGGATGATCCAGAGGAGCAATGGGAGAAGATCATGTGGTCGGATGAGACCAAAATGGAACTTTTTGGTCGAAACTCGGCTCGTCGTGTTTGGAGGAAAAAGAAGCATGAGTACAACCCCAAGAACACCAACCCAACCGTGAAACATGGAGAAGGAAACATCATTTTTTGGGGCTGCTTCTCTGCCAAGGGTACAGGACGACTGCACCGTATTGAGGGAAGGATGGATGTGGCTATGTATCGCCAGATCTTGGCTGTCAACCTCCTTCCTTCAATGAGAGCCCTGAAGATGGGTCGTGGCTGGGTCTTCCAGCATGACAACGACCCAAAGCACACAGCCAAGGCAATAAAGAGTGGCTCCGTAAGAAGCATCTTAAGGTCCTGGAGTGGCCTAGACAGTCACCAGATCTGAACCCGATAGAAAATCTATGGAGGGAGCTGAAAGTCCGTGTTGCCCGGCAGCAGCCCCCGAAACCTGAAGGCTCTGGAGAAGATCTGTATGGAGGAGTGGGCCATAATCCCAGCTGCAGTGTGTGCAAACCTTGTCAAGGACTACAGGAAACGTTTGGTATCTGTAATAGCAAACAAAGGTTTCTGTACCAAATATTAAGTTCGATTTTTGTGATGTATCAAATACTTATTTCATGCAATTAAATGCAAATGTATTATTTAAAAATCATACAACGTGATTTTCTGGATATTTGTATTAGATTCCGTCCGACTTCTACATGCTTTGCAAGTGAGAAAACCAGCAAAATCGGCAGTGTATCAAATACTTGTTCTCCCCACTGTATGTGTTTAATTTATTCTGTGACCAAGCATGTAACTATACAATATATTTCCCCATCAAAATGCATTTTTTAATAAAGAAAATAGCACCGCGACATATATCTATAGAGTGAGTCAAGGTACCACTTTTATACATTGTTGAAAGCATGAGTGTGATGCAATTTCTCAATTTCTAAAGATAATTGATCAAATCAATACACGTTCCGCAGACCAGAAACTGAGCTCATATTAGAGGAGTTCCAAAAAAATCAATTATGACATGCATCGCGATTCGACACGTGACGATTCGATTACAATGAATAAAGGTTCAAGAACGATGACTTCACTCATAACTTTATGACAGTCGCTCGTAGCGAAACGAAATTCAAGACACGTCTGCCGCCCGGACACCTTTAACGGACGCGCGCACAACGATATTACGGATGCTCCCAGTTACTGGGAGAGAGATTTACTCCTTTTTAAAAATAAATTTGTGTATGAGACAGGCAGGACCAGAAGCACGACCAGCGGTCGCACGTTTGTGCGCAAGTTATTTTTTAGAGCGAGAGGGGAAGAGAGATAGCTCGTTGCTCCTTGTCCTTCAGATTTCCAGCAGTAGATTTAAGGCATTTCAATTGAAAAATGTCCCAAGTGTGTTGCTAAGACCTGTGTGCGTCTATAAGAGGTGAGTACACGAATCCTCTTGTACTGTTTAGCCTTTATTGTTGTTGTTTTTGAGATGTTAATAGTTAGCGCCGAGCGCTAAGTTAATTAGCTAATTCGCTAACGTGTATTTCATATGCAGAACGTGTAAAACCATGATTGAGTAAAGCGGTAACACTACAAACATGCGAAATAATACAGAAATCTGTTGTTGCATGTAGAGCTGGGAATCTTTGGGCACCTAACGATTCGATTACGATTACGATTCAGAGGCTCTGATTCCAAAATTGTTCAAAAATACTCTCAGGCTAAACCAAACTACTATTTCAGTATCAAGTTAACATATAGCAGTAAACAAATATACAAAAATAACAGTAAATAAAATACTCCAGTCCCCATTCTGTATCAGCAGCTTTAAACTACATTCAATTCATTTAATGTTGTAAATCAACCATTAAAGTTGTTAAAATTGCTCCCGTTATTCCATAATAACCCTTTTGTCTACTTTCGACATGTGAAAGTTTTAAAACTATTTTGAAGATAGAGTCAAGTCAATATTTTACCAATTTAGGAGTGTTTTAGATAAAAAGTTAATTAGGTTTGCTTGGAAGGTTCGCTACAACAGCCTTGCAGGAAAGTGTACTGCTTTAAGATGGCGGTCGTTTACTAACGCCCACATCTAGCTTTTTGTAGATGTGCTGCTAACGCTACCAAATCTATCTTGCAACTAGTCCTATATAAATGATACCTACCGTAACATTATGTGGATGTACTTTGTAGCAGCTTTTCGGCAGCAGTCAGGTATGTGTTTTTTAAATCTCGTGGCATGAGTTGCGCTACAGCCGTGAGTTGAGCATTGGCATTACCCGAGGGGCCGGGTAATGAGAAGCATGATGTTTAGCTACTTTCGCGTCGTTCCTCATTGTGTCCCGAAGACCGCGTGGCGCGCTGAGTGTGTTGTACTTCCGCTTTACTTGGCATATTTCAATAATCGGAATTTGGATGTTTGTGAATCGTTCTCGAATCTTCCACGGCCGAATCGCGAATAATCTAAGAATCTGAAATTTTGCACACCTCTAGTTGCAAGTGCTACCTGGAAGCCGACAGGCGGGCAGGGAGAGAAGAAAGTGCGCACGCTGTAATGAGTGTGTGTGTGGCGGTGTTGTTTTTTTTTTTTTTTTAAGTGCTCGGCAATAAACGCCACAAGTTAAAAGTGATCAAGAGCAGTTGTGATTTCCACCCGTCACTCCAAGAGTTACACAAGGGAGGTAACACTGTGAAAACAAAGTATATTGGGTAAAAGAAGTCTTACTTCTAAAGACACTTTGTTTGTGTCCAGAACATGTGGAATTCATTCCACCAGTGTAAATTTTATTGTATTGCTGAGAGAAATAAGTACTCCCTTAAAATGGTTAATGTTTTTGCACTTCTTGTAAAAAAGAAAAAAACAGCTTAAGGGCAGCTTTTTGTTGTCTGGGCATGTTTCCATCATTCCTGTTGAATCATTAGGATATTTTAAATAAATAATGGACATAAAGTTGTTTGACAACTTTATTTATCAGTCATGTACAATGCATCGATAATCGTGCTAATTGCGATAGCCGCGATCATCGTTCAAAAATTGAATCGTAACACCCTGTGTTCGTAATCGAATCGAATCGTGAGGTGCCTAAGATGGCACACCCCTAGCTCATATGTGAATAAAACTGAAAAATAGCGAGAAAAAAGGAAGAACCCTCGATGAAGGATGTGTTCCCAGAGGAGATGAAGAAAATTCAGACGTCTGTTTTTTTGAGTAAATGTACCCTCATACTTCCATAGGAACTAATGGCAAGCACATAAATCAATAAGAAACTCGACTTTATGAACACTGATGAAATCTTTTTTTCTGACTTCAGCTATTCTCCGTCTCGTATGAGGGAAAACTTCCCGAGATCTTAATTGGATCGGGCAATATCTGAAATTGGAAGCATTGTGAATGCCGGCCAGTATCGATGCCCAACATCTTCCCTACTCTTTAAAAATCTGAAGGCCCCAAATAAGTGCCCAGTGAGGTCCGAGGTGGAGAAATGTTTTATTTTTTTTTCCCTCTTCACCTCGATCCATCATCTGCAGATTGTGTCTGGTGCAATGTGTTCACCGCCTCCAGCTATAGAAGGTCCTCATCGGCAGCCTCCCAGCATGTAAATGGTCCGGGAGCGCTCCGGAGTCGACCCGGAGCCTTTTCGGCCAGGGGTATTTTTAAACACACTAATCAGGGAGCTTATTATTTCTCGGGTTCACAGAAAACTTTGAACCGCAGCCTCTCCTGGCCTAAAAGATTCATGAAAGAGAGGCTGGAGAGGGAGCGTCTGGAGGCTGCAGAGGTCAGAAGTTGCAGTTATCCCTGCGGCAATCCCAGAAAAACAAATTACGTGTTAAGGGCGGATTGCTTGTACATTTATTGTATATGTTTAATGTAGCATGCTGTAGGTGAAAGTGATTTATAACTGTCGGGGGGCATATTGACATACGGCCAGGCTGGAGATATTGGATCTGTTACCTGCTCCATTCGAAAAAAAATATGCTGCGCAGGGTAATGTAACCATCTATTAATGTTGCATGGAAAAAACATGCCCCGCAGTGTAACCGGTCATGCTAATAAGCGATACATTCAAATGAAGCCCTAATTTGGCGGTAAATCTCTCTGTGAGGGATTCAAAAGTTTTCTCTGCGTGCAAAAATGAGACTTTCAAATGACTCAAGATGATGTAACTTTATTTAGGACGCTTGTAGATGCACTCGTAAACCTCTGCACCTTATTAGATTGCCGGTGAATACATGTCTTGTCAGGGAAAGGGCCGCCTTTTGTGTATAAAATGCAATCTAACCAGGGCCAGCCGGTGAGGGAGCCATGTAGATTACAGGGTGAATTGCCTGCAAAGCGCTGTTCGATTTGAATTGTCAATGCGGCGCCTCCATTTGACTCATAGGGAGACCATTTTGGCTCAGATAGAGCAAAGACAGATTCCATCAGGTCCTTATCTGTTACAAGTTGCATTGCTTGCAACCGGATTCAATAGGCACCAATAATGGTGTTATTTTTTAAACATTGGGATACCTGGGTTTTTCTGCACTGGTCAGCAGCGGGCTATATGAGTATGAGAACGCATATAAAACATGCCCACCTTCCTTCGCTCCCCGCTGTCTGACGCCGTGAATGGTGTATTATTCCTATCATTTTTCTGACTTCCTGGAGGAAAAAGTAATTTTATCTTGTAAAGGGGTGTATTTTTTTTTTTGCAGCCCCCCCCCCACTCCGGGTCCCGCGTGGGGTGTATATTGTTCTGGGATGAAGAAGTCTTTTCCGCCGCATCAATACATCACCGCAGCCAAGCGCAATCACTGTCTGCCAATTGTCAGTAGAGACCAATTTGGGCCACACACACTCTGACCGTGACATTTCGGAAAAATTAATCCCAGTGTAAGCCCTCAAAGAGAAATAAAGCTGGCCAAAAAAATAATTACAAATAAAGTATCATCAAACATCTACGGAGGGACTTGGGGGTACAAGTGTTGGAAAACTTTTTTTGCTAAATGAAGGGCGAAGAAGCAAAGACACGTTTTTGCCAAATGGTTCATTTCAGTTCACTAAAAACTAGGGCTGCAGCTAGAGCTGGGAATCTTTGGGCACCTAACGATTCGATTACGATTACGATTCAGAGGCTCCGATTCGATTATAAAACGATTATTGATGCACCCCCTCCTTTTTTTTATTTATTTATTTTTTTTTTTTTAAAAAGTTTTGTACATTAGTTCCAAAATTGTTCAAAAATACTCTCAGGCTAAACCAAACTACTATTTCAGTATCAAGTTCGCATATAGCAGTAAACAAATATACAAAAATAACATTAAATAAAAAAACTCCAGTCCCCATTCTGTATCAGCAGCTTTAAACTACATTCAATTAATTTAATGTTGTGAATCAACCGTTAAAGTTGTTAAAATTGCTCCCGTTATTCCATAATTTCCCTTTTGTCTACTTTCGACATGTGAAAGTTTTAAAACTATTTTAAAGATAGATTCAAGTCAATATTTTACCGATTTAGGAGTATTTTAGATAAAAAGTTAATTAGGTTTGCTTGGAAGGTTCGCTACAACAGCCTTGCAGGGAAGTGTACTGCTTTAAGATGGCGGCCGTTTACTAACGCCCGCATCTAGCTTTTTGTGATATGTGATATGCTGCTTACGCTACCAAATCTATAATGCATCTAGTCCTATATAAATGATATCTACCGTAACATTATCTGGCTGTACTTTGTAGCAGCTTTTCGGCAGCAGTCACGTATGTTGTTGTTTTTTTATCTCGTGGCATGAGTTGAGCTAGAGCCGTGAGTTGAGCATTGGCATTACCTGAGGGTAATGAGAAGCATGATGTTTAGCTACTCTCGCTCCGTTCCGTCCTGAAGACCGCGCGGCGCGCTGAGTGTGTTGTACTTCCGCTTTACTTAGCATATTTCAATAATCGGAATTTGGATGTTTGTGAATCGTTCTCGCATCTTCCACGGCCGAATCGCGAATAATTTAAGAATCGGAAATTTTGCACACCTCTAGCTGCAGCTATTGAATATTTTAGTAATTGAGTAATCGACCGAAAATCCTATCGATTTATCGAGTAATCTGATAAAACAAATATTTTTTTTGGTAAAGAGCAATTACAAATATACATGAGAAAACAAGACATTTCATCTAATATTGAACCATTTTCAGTCAATCAATGTCTTTATTTTAGGGCTGCAGCTATCGATTATTTTAGTAGTCGATACAGTGCCCTCCATAATTATTGGCACCCCTGAAAAAGATGTGTTTTTTAGCTTCTACTATTTTTTTTTTTTAATTCAAATAATATGGGACCTTAATGGAAAAAAAGAGAAAAATCCAACCTTCAATACAAGTGCATTCATTCAGTGGGGGAAAAAAATCCCACATAAAGAAAAAAATATTTGACAAAGACAAAGACCCTAAACATAAGGCCAAATCTACACAGAAATGGTTCACCAGACACAAAACCAAGCTCCTCCCATGGCCATCTCAGTCCCCAGACCTTGTTTTGTTGGCAAAAGGGGGTTGTACAAAGTATTAACACCATATTTGATGTTAAATAATTATTTCTTTATGTGGGCTTTTTTCCCCACAGAATGAATGCACTTGTATTGAAGGTTGGATTTTTCTCTTTTTTTCCCATTAAGGTCCCATATTATTTGAATTAAAAAAAAAAAAAATTGTAGAAGCTAAAAAACACATCTTTTTCAGAGGTGCCAATAATTATGGAGGGCACTGTAAATCGATTAACTAGTGAGTTCGAATAATCGAGTAATCGGATAAGGAACATGAAAAATTAAAATACCTGAGCTGAGCTACAAACGGTATAAAAAAATAAATAAATACGGATCTATGTACAACGAAAGAACAATTGGCTAACTTACATAGCAAAAGTCAGCTAGCTTAAATGCTACAAAATGCAAACTTTTTTTTTACAATGCGCCTAACAAATGGTTCAGATACATATTCCCACAAAAAAGGCTAAATATACCGATAAAATAAATTACGAATGCATTAAAAAACATGAGCTTAAACAAAAAATTAGCTTACGTTGGTCTGAACAGGGAGCAGTTGGATTCAGCCATGTGAAATGAGGCAGACCAGAGGGTAGTGCATCCACCCTAATCAATAAAACGAAATGTAAACACTTTCAAAATAAACCATTACAACGCCACTTTAATTAAACGGACACTCGAAGCAACAAAATTTAATTCGAATATTTTTTTCTAATCGAATACTCGAGTTAATCGATTAATTGTTGCAGCACTACTTTATTTTCAATGTACATTGTTGAAAACAGCCAACAATTGCCTCTCAGATGTGACTAGAATAAAAAAAAAGACCAATTCACTGCTTTCACTCCAAAAAATTTTGGATCTTTTATATATATATATATATATATATACACACAGTATATTTCTTACCTAAAAATGCTATTACGCTTGATAACACACAACACTTAAAAGTTAGGTGTTTTTCCCACGTGTTTCAATTGAATTTCCATTTGTGTCAAGCCATTTTTAAGTTAGGGGCAGTTTACATGGCAACTCTGCGACACAAAGACGCAATGACTGAGTAGCGGACTCGCCTCGCGTACATATGGTGTCGGCGAAGATGGAAGACGAAAAATTCTGAATCCTGCCTCCAAAGTGGAAGAATCTGATTGAGGGGGGCTTCCTCGGCATGCATCTCAAAGGCTCCTGCGGCGCGAGACCGCGCCGTTAACGTCAGCACTCGTACACGTCACATTGGGCGTGCGCAGCGGTGCTACTAAACATTAAAAACAGCAAATATGGCGGAATGTCGGCTTTAATTTACTGTTTTAATAATATTTGAAAATTAAATATGTTGAATGTTTCCATTTTTGTGCCTTTTTGAAAAAAAAAAAAGAAAAATGACTTTGCTTTGAGTGGGCGGGCATATTTTTTTCCGGGCTGAGGGAGCTTGGTGGGGTCAAAGTGCATCATTCTCTGTCGCCCTATAAATCTGCACTGCCCCCTAGGGCCTGGTATGAATACTAAGCTTGAGAACGATAAACCGATACGACCGGACATCCGGTTTTACAGGTGAGGGATACTGATGTATCGATAGTAAAGTTGCCATTCGACAGTAATTAGCCATTAAATATTCAATGAACCGATAGTAGAGATAGAATTCGGCTATCGCGAGCACAAGAATCGGCTTCTAATGCCTAGTTCAATGCATTGCTTAAAATGATAACGCATGATATAATATGGACAAGCACTACTCACAGTTGTGGTTGCCTCAACTTCCCATGCATTTCGGCAGAACCGCTACTAGTCGCCGTCATTACCCGGTCGTCACGGGCGTGTCATAACAACGCCAGAGCTAACGAAACCACTGTAACGCACGCTCCGTAGCGTTTTCTTCACAGCCCAAAACGAAACTAGTAGTGGCAACGAAGCAACACGCTAAAACAATGGACAGTGTGATTACCGACGCCAGCGACGTGCAGCGATTGATTTTCAACGCACCCAGGAAACAAAAGTCAGACTTTAAAGTGATGAAGGCAGCCAGATCTGTTCGCACGGGACAGAGCTTGTGTGAAGTGTGGAGCGGTACAGAGATCGTGAGTTTTTAACCCTGAAAAAAAACCCACTACAATGGTGGAAAGGGCGGCATATTGTTTCCACGAAACGCAGTCTACTTAAACATGAACATGTGGATTAGTTGATCTTCCTGAAGAAAAATCTGCCCTTCAAAAAAGATATGGACAGTGACGAGGAATAAAAAATGAGGAAGCACAGGCATGAGTGAATGACTTTGCTGTGGATTAGGTTAAAGTAATGATTATTGACCTGTCTGTCTAAAATGCCATGTTTTTATTCCCCCAATTATACCAGTCGTAAAGCAAAATTTCTTATTTATTTATGATAACACTAGCAGGTTTAATTCTTTTTTTTTCCAGAGCTGCTCCATATAATTAATATTTTTTGTTTGTAAGATGTTTACGTTGACAGTTTGTACTTAAATTACTTACCTCTTGTGTTAAAAACACCAGGAAATACAGTAATTTAATTACAGCACTTTATTGTTGTCTGTCACTGGAGTTTTATTTTATTATTAATCCCATCCAACAAAATGACCGTCATATAGTAAACCTTTTTTTTTTTTTTTTCATAAAAAAATAAAACATAACATTGGTAGGAAATTTTGTTGTTTAATTTTGCTATATTAGAAATGTGGTCTTTTTTTAGGTTTAAAATACTGTACAAACACACACAACAAATATTTACTATCGTATCGTTTTCACTCTATCGGACCATATCGTTCTTACACTGTTATCGAATCGCTCGGCCTTAAAAATGTATCGTTTTTTAATCGAATCGTAACCTGTGTATCTAGATACATATCGAATCGGCTTCATGCCAGAGATTCCAAACCCTAATGAATATATATATCACCTAATGAATACTGCATCGTTTTCATGTGGAATTGCGACCTTGTTCAAATGGAGACGCAAATGCAAATATTCTCGGAGAGTCACCATGTAAACGGTCCCTTAGTCTAAACTGTAAGTCCTGATAGGATTTTGAGTTTTTGCAGTGTTCAAAACAAATGTATTGTAACATATCAGGTTGTAATATGGCGGGGATATTTGCATGCGTTCCTGAATGCACCGCGTGACGTGCGGGGGTGAGGGAGGTGCGGGAGAGCGAGAGACGTGCCTTCCTGTTGTTGTTGTCGTTCCACAAGTTCCTCCCTCCAAAATAATTGCAACCTAACGAACCGGGTGACTCTTTGTCAACGTTACAGCATGATACCTGCTGGTTTGGAGCACATTAAGGACCAGTGCTACTTGGTGTTTTATCCAGCAATGACTACTGAGCTAAAATTGACAGTTAGCTTCATCATATTTTCATTTTACACCCTCATCACTCTACAGCGCTATGTTTTCACAGATTAAATAAAGCCTGTATGCAAGACACGTTAACCATGCATCGACAGTGGTCTTAATTAATAGAAACCTAGCCCTCCGCAGGGCTAGTGTTACGTGAGCGAGTGACAGTAACGTTAATTTTATTTATTAGCATTGAGAAGTGTACTGCTTTAAGATGGCGGCTGTTTACTAACACCGCTGACTCTGTCATTTTGCATCTAGTTCAACATACATGTGATATCTATGAGACGCATCGGATGCTACCTGCTATCGCCGTAGCATCATGTGGGCTAGTTTTTAGCAACGTCGGCGTAGTTTGTCGCGGCTGTCGGCTGCAGAAACGTTTTTTATATATTTTTTTAATTGCTTCTTACTCTATGCACGTAACATCAGCGCGTTGTCCCGCATTAAAAGTAGTCCGGGCAAAACATGATGCTTAGAGCTGGCAAAATTAAACAATTCCTCGAGGTGAATAAAATTACTCGGATCAGTTTTTAAACTCGAGTTACTCGAGTTGCTCGAGTACTCGTTTCAGCTCTACTAAAAACTTTAGTAGTGTATTTTAGCTCAATTTTTTTCCAAGTGAACACAGGTTTGATTTTCAGACAATGTATTTCTTATCAGAAATTGCTGACACCAAAGTGAAATAAATTTCGACTGTTCCGGTCAGACAAATTTTGGGCACGGCAGCCAACAAGACTTCCCGCAAAATGGCAAAGCAAGTGCTTTCAAAAGAAGGGAAGGCTTTTATCAGTCCTTCAACACAAATTATGTGCAGCCGTAGCATTTGGGTAATAACCATTTCTCCAGCGTGACAGAGATTGAAAGGATGAAGGCTTTTTGCCCATTAGGGCAGGAGCAACACTCGCAGATACACTATCCTTGGGTTATTAGTGAGCTGGAGAATGCCGAAAAACACTCAACAACATGACATTTCACTCCAAGCTAAGCATACCTGCCATATGTGTAATGTCAGAGCTTGAAAGATAGGCAAGGAGGGGATTAGACAAAGCATTGCCGCTTAACTTTTCAATGAAAGAAAGCACTTTGTATAGATATTTTCTGTTTTAAGTTCACAACCTGTATTATTTCTGCTGTTATCAGGGCGAATGAATGTGTGCACCTGTGAAGAGACTCTCGGCGCGGTAGAACTCTCTTCATTGCGATTCGCTTTGATTCCTTAAGCTTCGTTTTGCGGCGCCAGAGAAACAAAAACATGGCTCGCATCTTATTTACATTTCCTTTCGCCTAAACCTGCTGTGTTTCGGCGAGGGTGCGGGGAAGGGCGAGCGCAAACGAAACATGAATGTGTTTCGACGCCAAGGTTCCGAGGCCTTGGTAAATGCTCTGACAGGTGGGAAGAAACGGCGATAATGAGAGTGGAACTCCTTTCCAAGAAAGCCGCATTGTTTTAATTGTTCAGACCGGAGAACTGTCTGTTTTTCCAGCAGCCAATGCAATAAAAAAATGTCGGCTTTTTCTCGCCAATGTGTTCGAGCAATTATGTGCAAACCCTGTAATTATGCATATCTTTTGGAAACATGTTAAAGCTGTATGGAAATGAGACAGGGGCGCTTAAACAAGCAGTGTGGGTACCCCACCAACAGCACCACCTTGGCGGTGCATTGTTTGATAGTTGAGGCGTTTTATGGAAGTAACTAGGAGTTAAAAGCTCATTTGATTTTAACTAGTGCTGTCAAATTTATGGCGTTAAAGGGCGGTACTTAATTTTTTTGGGGGATTAATCACGTTAAAATACAGTGGGGCAAATAAGTATTTCGTCAACCACCAATTATGCAAGTTCTCCTTGAAAAGATTAGAGGCCTGTAATTGTTAACATGGGTAAACCTCAACCATGAGAGACAGAATGCGGGGGAAAAAAATCCAGAAAATCACATTGTTTGATTTCAAAGAATTTATTTCCAAATTAGAGTGGAAAATAAGTATTTGGTCATCTAAAAACAAGCAAGATTTCTGGCTGTCTTCTAACAAGGTCTAACGAGGCTCTACTCGTTACCTGTATTAATGGCACCTGTTTTAACTCATTATCGGTATAAAAGACACCTGTCCACAATCTCAGTCAGTCACACTCCAAACTCCACTATGACCAAGACCAAAGAGCTGTCGAAGGACACCAGGGACAAAATTGTAGACATGCACCAGGCTGGGAAGACTAAATCTGGAATAGGTAAAATGCTTGGTGTAAAGAAATCAACTGCGGGAGCAATTACTAGAAAATGGAAGACATACAAGACCACTGATAATCTCCTTCAATCTGGGGCTTCATTCAAGATCTCACCCCGTGGCGTCAAAATGATAACAACAACGGTGAGCAAAAATCCCAGAACCACACTCGGGGACCTAGTAAATGACCTACAGAGCTGGGACCACAGTAACAAAGGCTACTATCAGTAACACAATGCGGCGCCAGGGACTCAAATCCTGCACTGCCAGACGTGTCCCCCTGCTGAAGAAAGTACACGTCCAGGCCCGTCTGCTGTTCGCTAGAGAGCATTTGGATGATCCAGAAGAGGACTGGGAGAATGTGTTATGGTCAGATGAAACCAATATAGAACTTTTTGGTACAAACACAGGATCTCGTGTTTGGAGTAGAAAGAATACTGAATTGCATCCGAAGAACACCATACCCACTGTGAAGCATGGGGGTGGAAACATCATGCTTTGGGGCTGTTTTTCTACAAAGGGACCAGGACGACTGATTTATGTAAAGGAAACAATGAATGGGGCCATGTATCGAGAGATTTTGAGTGAAGATCTCCTTCCGTCAGCAAGGGCATTGAAGATGAGACGTGGCTGGGTCTTTCAGCATGACAATGATCCCAAACACACAGCCAGGGCAACAAAGGAGTGGCTTCGTAAGAAACATTTCAAGGTCCTGGAGTGGCCCAGCCAGTCTCCGGATCTCAACCCCATAGAAAATCTTTGGAGGGAGTTGAAAGTCCATGTTGCCCAATGACAGCCCCAAAACATCACTGCTCTAGAGGAGATCTGCATGGAGGAATAGGCCAAAATACCAGCAAGAGTGTGTGAAAAGCTTGTGAAGAGTTACAGAAAATGTTTGGCCTCCATTATTGCCAACAAAGGGTACATAACAAAGTATTGAGATGAACTTTTGGTATTGACCAAATACTTATTTTCTATTATGATTTGCAAATAAATTCTTTCAAAATCAAACAATGTGATTTTCTGTTGTTTTTTTTTTTTTTTTCCACATTCTGTCTCTCATGGTTGAGGTTTACCCATGTTGACAAATCCAGGCCTCTTTAATATTTTCAAGTGGGAGAACTTGCACAATATCGGGGAAAATGCGACAGGAACAAAACAATACAATTTAGCGTTAGTTATGAGGTAGATATCGGTGACTTTTTTTTTTTACATACGCCATTTTTTTCATTGTGACGTAATTTGTTTAAAAGTTTTAAATATGTGAGTGAATAATTTTTTTAAAGTAGTTTTTTTTAAACAAAATATTAGACATCAATTAATGATTCTAAGTTAAAAATGACATTTTAAATAATAAATACAAGTACTTACGTTGTTTTCATGGCTGGGTTGAAACAAAAAAGGTTGCGCGACGTCTGTAAAAGGGGTTTGCAGGGTAAAACGGACAAATTAAAAATAGTTTGGGGGCTTCATGCGCCATGAATCTGCTATGGCAGCATATAAACATATTGTTCTATCAAACACAACAGTTGTTTTGGCTTAAAATACAGCAGTTTCTTTTAAAGAGGAGTGCAAGAGCAGAAACTGCTTTTTCAGTCTTGCCTGTGTTTTCCACCATATATCAATCTTGTGTCTTATCCTTTCATTCCAACAATAATTTACAGAAAAATATGGCATATTATAGAGATGGTTTGAACTGCAATTAATAACGATTAATTAATTTTTAAGCTTAACTCGATTAAAATTTTTAATCGTTTGACAGCCCTAGTTTTACCAAGAAGTGAAATGTCTGGATTAAAAAAACAACGGTCACCTTCAGAGGAAAGGCTTGATTGGGCCAGGCAAGAACTAGAAAATAAAATAAAATCAGTCGTTGCTTGCTCATGGGTTGGAATTGAGCACAAACTCCCTTGTAGTTGTTTAGGGCCATCATTACTTCCCCTCAACATTTCCATCCCCTCCCCTATCCAGACATCCAATCTTCTCTCCTTTGCTCATCTCTGCATGTGTGAGGAGGTCCCACCCTTAATTAAGTCTTCTGGGGTTCCAAGTGTTGAATCTTGTTTAAAGCCCATCTCAGCACATTTAAAGGGACTGTGCAAGTGTGTATGGTAATAAGGAGATGGCTGAAGAAATCCTGATTTGAGACTTGATTCCATCACAGTTGTTTTTTTTTTAAACCCCTCTCCAATTCCAACATGTGCTAAATGACGTACAGTATGTTTCTTTTGTAGCAACCGAAGACTCCTAGTGTTCACAATTACTACAAGTTAATCTTATCACAACAAAAATTCAATTACTTTTATCAAGGTTATTTCATTGGCTCAGCGGAGTCCTTTTTCTGCTGGCCATTGTGCGCCTTTGCATGAGTCTCTCGCAGTTGCTGCTAATAATTGAACACCACTTTCTACCCGCAGAACGCGGCAACAATGCGGCGCGTAACAGCTGTATGAGAAACCAATAATGGGGGCATTACTGCAGTTCACCTCGGGCTGAGCACCTGTTACCGTCCTGTGCTTACTCTGACATTTAAAAACGGACGTTTTTCGGTATTGATAATAGGTTAGTGGCAACGCTGCGAGTGGGAGTCTGATGAAGGCTATTAAAACGCTTGCAAAGTGGCCAGATTAAAATCGGAAAAAGTGCCGCTTTATTTTCCCCCCTCCCGGTTTCTTTTTCTGCTTGACTTATCTGCATTGGTTCCCCCAGACCCTCATCGCGAAGGATTCTGGGTAGCGTCACCCCACCCACTTCCCTGCCCAACACACCAATTACCACTGAATGGATTTTTTTGGGAGAGTGAAGCAGAATAATTGTGCAATTATCTGGGTGAAATGGGAAGTCTAATGTGTTAAAGTAGGATTTTAAAGCAACTATGAGGTGGCGAACTGCGGGAAGATTTGACCTCAATCCAAGCCATACTGAGATAAACATATGACTATTAATATGATGTACAGCGGTTGGGAGTGTCTGCTCAGTGAACCTCAAAAAGCTTTGGATCAGCGATAATGCTTATTGAAATGTGTACTGCTTATCATAATTTAAGAGACATTGACTGAAAGTAGGTGTGTGCCATCTTAGGCACCCCACGATTCGATTCGATTCCAATATTGAACGATGATCACGGTATTGACGATGATAACGGTTATCGATGCATCCAACATTACTAATTAATAAAGTTGCCTGACAAATCTATGTCCATTATTTATTTAAAATATCCTAATGATTCAACAGTAACGATGGAAACATGCCCATACAACAAAAAGCTGCACTTCAGCTAAGCCTGTCGCAATATGCAATAATTCCATTTATCGCATGATAAATAAAAATGAAGGCGGTCATTGTTCCGGTGCGATTTATCGCCTCGCGTGCACGTGTGTTCAGCTGATGTGGTGTTAAGAGTTCGAATTCCTTGTTACGAACTGTGCAAAATGCATCTTCGTACCAGGTCCGGCAAAAAATAGCGCTGGAGCCAATCGCTCCCATTATATCCTATTGTTCAACGTATACCGGCCGCGTCAGTGCTTCGGATTGACTGCGGACCATCTCCGGCGCGCCGGTGTTGTTGACGTGTGGGCGCTCCCGTCAGGAGTGACATGTCACGCGGGGCGGCTATTTTTCGGCACAACGCCGGATATTTACAACGAAGTCCGCCATAACATTGTTACCGACTTGGCTGCTACGAACAACCTCGCTTTGACAACGGACAGTTGACATGATGAACATTGAGTGGCAAATTAAGAGCGCTGTGCTTCAAACTCGTCCTGTTTATGAAAGTCGATTGTCATATGCTGGTGTTGTGCAGTAATGAGCAGACGTGACTTCAGCGGCGCTTGCCGTTGGCTACGTGAGCCCAGAGTGATTATGGGACACGTAGTCCATATACGATGAATTCTAAACTGTCAGGACTGAATGGAAGTTAAGAAGGCCAAATCAATCCATACCAGTGACTACAGATAGTGTTGCAAATATTATTAATTCAGTACGTGACACAGATGGATTCGGATCACAAATAGGATGTCTTGCTCATGGAGTAAACCTAGCTGCTAAGAGAGCTGTAGCAATCAACGGTGTGCCCCGCCTCACTTTACAAACAGTAAAAATTGTTCTCAGCACATTTATACAAAACTTTTTCAGATCAGCAAGAAGTAAGCACATACATATTATGCACTAAAATGCATGTTTATATGATGGCAATTTAATTTTTGCTCGTTAGCAACATTAAATGTATTGAATCGGATCGAAAATTGTGTCCCCCGTATCGAAAATTGTACCAAACCGTGACTTAACTGTATCGTTGCATCCCTGTGGAACACCATTGCAGAAGCTATGAGGGGAAAAGATTTCATTTGCCGAAATGCTAAAGTTATTAAGTGCAATTTTTTTTTTTTTCCCTTGAAAAACACATTTTATTTATGCTGTGTTTCTGTGCGGTATTAATATTGTTGTCTTTTACTAAAGAGGCATGGTCTATTATTTATAGTTGTGATTTCTTAAAAAGTATTTTTGGATTTAAGAGTAAATATTTATCGCATTTAAATGGGTGTGCTTGATCTATGAATATATACTGTATTCTCACTGTGTTATTGTAAATTGGTTTAAAAAAAAAATTGGGGGGCGCAATAATATTGCATATCGCAATAATTTATGAGATAACAAATTTTAGTGTGCGATAATTTATCGCGAAAGGCCTAACTTCAGCTGCTTTTTTTTAATTATTATTATTATTTTTACAAGAAAGTGCAAAAACATCAACCATTTTAAAGGCGACACTTAGTTATCTATATCATAAAATTTACACAGGTGGAATGAATTCCACATTTTCTGGAAACAAAGTGTCTGTCAGAGTGTTTGTTGCCAAAAAGCTCAACCTTGTTAGGTTCAAATCTGTAGGTCATTCACTAGGTCCCCCCTGTGTGGTTCTGGGATTTTTGCTCACCGTTCTTGTTATCATTTTGACGGGATGAGATCTTGCATGGAGCCCCAGATCGAGGGAGATTATCAGTGGTCTTGTATGTCTTCCATTTTCTAATAATTGCTCCCACAGTTGATTTCTTTACACCAAGTGTTTTACCTATTGCAGATTCAGTCTTCCCAGTCTGGTGCAGGTCTACAATTTTGTCTCTGGTGTCCTTTGACAGCTCTTTGGTCATAGTGGAGTTTGGAGTGTGACTGACTGAGTTGTGGACAGGTGTCTTTTATTTCAATAATGAGTTAAAACAGGTGCCATTAATAAATGTAACGAGTGGAGCCTCGTTAGACCTCGTTAGAAAAAGTTAGACCTCTTTGACAGCCAGAAATCTTGCTTGTTTGTAAGTGACCAAATACTTATTTTCCACCATGATTTGCAAATAAATTCTTTAAAAATCAAACAACGTGATTTTCTGTTTTTTTTTCCACATTCTGTCTCTCATGGTTGAGGTTTACCCACGTTGACAATTACAGGCCTCGCTAATCTTTTCAAGTAGGAGAACTTGCACAATTAGTGGTTGACTAAATACTTATTCTCCCCACTGTATGTTATATATGGAATGGCTTACTTTTAAAGGCATTTTTGTGAAATTTAGGTAAGTTAAGTAAGTGTTGCCAAAAGTTTACCATTACACAATATCAGACAATCTGTCATTATTCAAATGTTGGAATTTACAACTTGATCAAATTTGATGTTGGAAAAAAAAATAAGAGCAATAAATTCTATTTTTGCACAGAAATATTTTCTCTGGTGTATACTTTAAAATATTACATAAATCTTTGACATTATCGGCTATCAGCTGGAACGAGGAGGAAATGATCGGTTGAAAAATGAATTATCGTGCATCACTACCTATTAACCCAAATAAATAAACAAATAAGCCGCACTGGACTATCAGCCGCATTATTCGAAATGAGAGGAAAAAGTAGCAGCTCGTAGTCCGAAAATTAGGGTAGTTTTGAAACACATATTGTATGGTGGCCATATAGGATCTAGTGTGGTGGCAAACAAGCCTCTGCAGACAACATTTCACACTGTAGTCATTATTGATATGAAAAATGAGGGAAGAAAATCAGTGGAAAGCCATGAAGGCATTCCCCCCCCCCCAAATAACTCATTGCATTGACCCTAATCCAAATCCACTCAAAACCAAGCAATTTCGCAGCGCCATTCTCCAGACCCCGCTAACTTGTGAAACACGGGGGAAGGTGAGAAAAGAAGGCGGTGGGAGGGGGGCAGAAAATGAAAATTCAAGGGAAGGGAACATAAGATATGTTGTCTGCTTTCAGCAGTTGTTAGAAAATAAATTGCTTTTGAAACTCGAAATGTTTACCTCAATTGAGAAGCGTTTTATGCCCTTGACAGGAATTTTTTTCACAGCTTTTCTGCCAGTTGCTCTTTCCAATGGTAATGTTTCCTTAACCCCAACAAATAACTTGGCCTTCACATTTTGCTCGAGTATAAATAGCCTGCCGCATTCATGTTTGGAGGTCTCGCTCAATAGGTTCCTCAAATAATTTCTCTCATTTGGAGCAGCAGGAGGAGCCAAATCGAGAGCAAATTGTACATTGGCAGCCAGGGATCCAGTGTGAAATTATAGGCAAGGCTAAGTGGCGATCAGATATGGACTCGAGACAAAATCACAGTCACGACAAACAGAAAAGCAAGGAAGCGAATGCATCTTACACCCAATTGTGTAAAAACAGGTTGACAATTTTGACAAAACGGCGACAAGTGATTTCCTTTTATCCATTTGATGCTTTTCGGGACATTTCATAACGACGCCGAGTGTTCCGAGTGCCTCTCCATCCGACCCGCACGCAAACTGACAAAACAAACACATAATGGAGGCTCTCAAAGCACAGAGCATCAAGATTACCGACCCCTCTCAGCGCCTGGTTTAGAGGGAATAACAATAAACACAAATATGAGGTGAAATAGAGATGTCAGGGCCAATTAGGTTGAATGTTTTCATTGTGGCGCTCGCCTACAACAAGAGGCTCCTGTATCTAAATGCCATAGACGAAAACAAGGGTCTCTCACATTGCTCTTTTTCAGAGCTTTAATTGTGGGTGGACAATGCAACTCGATTTTGCACAGTACAGTACCTGAAGAAAAAAAAAAGTTCACATCTATATTGGGTTTGTTATTGTCAAGCCTCCAAGAAGTGGCAGGTTATTGAGATGTCTTTGAAACATGCTTCTTGTGTACAAACTAGGGGTAGGACAAAATATCGAAATGGTGATATCAGGGGTCGCGTTAACCGAATATTTTCCGTCGTTGACCGATTTTTTAAAACGGTGACGGAAAAAACTGAAGTCCATCTGTCATTTTGACAGGTTGCAATTCACACCCCAGACCACAGGGTGGCGAGTGGGCATATTAATTAACTATTGTCTCTCTTGATGCATGACGTCGTTAGCCTTTCTCGGAAAAATGTCAAGGCAACTGAGTGTCCGAAGTTTCTTCAAAAAGCCCCAAAACGACGATAGTGTTGATAAAAGAGATGAAAAAAGAGGGACTGCACAAGCGGGCACGCAATGGCGTACCGCACGCAGGCTATTTTTAGACCGTGACGTCGCATCGTAAAGCGGAAGTAACGCCGAAGTGGGACATTATAGACCCGCCCTCGCATAGACCCAACGTAAAAAGTGCTACTTTTCTCCGGTAATGAACATGCCGATCACTCATTGTTTTTTTGGAACTTGTAGAAACAACTCTAGACATTACGACACATTTTTTTTCATACGTTTCTGGAAACCAAAAACTCGAGAGGAAAAAATGTGAAGACCGAATCAACTTGTGCGGACTTTAACACCAGCTCGGCGAATCCATTCACGTTTCATATGCAGTAAACATTATGTTGGGTTGGCATGGTCTTTCAGAGGACAAAGAGGTAAGCCATTTTTATATTTTTAACCTTCTTTTAGCGTAACGTTGTGCTGTACTGCTTCTGTCTGACAATGAATGACCTGAAAAAAATTACAATGGTATCTGACTGCCACTGTTACCGTTTCTGTTTTATATATATATATATATATATATATATATATATATATATATATATAACTTTAATAAGGGGGAGTGTAAATAAATTATAGAATTTAAGATGTGTTATCAATGAAAAATTAAAAGTGTTCGTTGGCTGTCACTGAGTAGCATTTGCGATCGCTACACAAAGCTAACTAAATTACCCCCAAGAACGGTAAGAGATGTAGGACAACCAGAGGATATGTAAGAAAGAGAGGGCTGATGGTAAAGGATAGCTTGTTGAAACAGGAGAATGTCATTGTCAGTAGCGTCGATAAAAAAGCTAAAGCTATGCTTAGGTCGGCTCGTTTTTTTCGTGTTTTTCCAGCCTTCGACACTAAAGCCATCTCTTTAACTGAACATTTTTATGTTCTTCCACATCTTTGCCAGTGAATTTGGCACCAGGCACATCATTTTCGGAGAGAATTGGTAGGTTTAGCTCTGTAAACATCTCCTTCGTACACGATTTCCATTCATTTCCTATTAGGGACAAACGGTGGCTACCTACTGGGGCCACAGTCAGCTGTTTTTGTCACTGCGGAGAAAAAGTTACTTATTCATCTGTTTGATGTGTGATGGCACGGTGTGGATTCTCTGTTAAGCTTGTTCGGACAGAATATTAATTGAAAATGAATGAAAACTAAATACTATTGAATATGTTGAAGCGGTATGCAATGTTAAGAGTCTTGTTAGCTGGAATTGCTGTGTCCAGCCGCTGTAGCTCTGCTGCTCTCTGTGAACTCTCTATTCAAGCCGGAACGCGCGCTGCTTTTAAGTGTCTCAGTGTCTTAAGTGACAAAAGTTGGGCAAAACTGGTGATGCACTCGCTGCAAGTGAGTCTCAACGGCAACAGAGCGAGCGAGTGCTGTTGGGAACTCCAGTTTTATTAGCAGATATTCAAGGTAAGCATATTGCATTTTCAAACTTATCCTAATATAATTATGTAGATTGTTAGCATCCATGTCGTGTGCTCTACATACAGTACAGGCCAAAGAGCACACCTTGTGTAATCCATGTCTTGTACATTGTAACGCGTGGTAGGTAGGATACGTGTATAAAAGTACCAAAAAGGGGAGAAGCTTCCACTTATGCACATTTATTCACAAAAAATAATATTTCCACCTTGATCACTATTCACTCGGGAGCTCAGCAGGACGCAAACACGCGTTCCCTGATGAACTCCAACATTGTTGTAAGGTATGGACCTGTCACTGTCGTCACTGTAGCATGCCATAGTGCTTTAATTATTTAGTATGATTTGGGGAAAACTCCCACGAAGAACAGTCAAGAAAAAAGATAGCAATAGTAATCCAAATCCGCGTTTTTTACTCACTCGCAGATCCAGGAATTAGACCGATCCCATGGCAATGTCGCAGCCGCGATCAGGCCGTCGATTCCACAAAATAGACTGATCCGAAAAGCCGCTGTGGGACCAACGAATCAAAAAAATGGACAGCTCCGAAACCAATATTGCAGACGTGGTGGGACCGTCGGATCCAGATAATAGACGGATCCCTTACTTGACTGAGGATCCAGGAAAAATGTTCGGGCGCCAGGTGTAACGCGTGGTGGGTAGGATACGTGCATACAGGGACCAAAAAAGGGGAGAAGCTTCCACTTATGCACATTTATTCACTAAAAATAATAATTCCACCTTGACCACTTACTTCACTCCTCTTGTTTCCATTTGACCGGAAATTGCATCCAAAAGCAGCACATCGTGGCATTTTATTTCGCGAGTTTAGGCAGCAATAAGCATTTGTTGAAAACACTACACATTTGGAAAGATCCCAATGACGTCATCACTGCGAGCACGCAAACCATGGCGCCAACTAACGGTCAAAATATGTATTAAATATTATAAAATATTACCATTGAGTTAACATTTAACAACCGACAAGTTGCTACCAAAATAATAATAGTGTCTCAGTGTCTAACTCTAAAGCTGCATTGACGGTGCACGACACCGAATTCGTTCGTTCATTCGAAACCAGAGAATTCACAGTCATTCTGTCCGATTTTCAGGGCATTTACAGGTCATTTCCTGTTGAGTTTGAGTCACTGCCTATTCATTTGGGCGATTCCCAGGTCACATCCTGTTCTGTAACTCAAAATAAACCAAATCAACAGGAAGTAAATGAAACTCAACAGGGAAATGACCTTAACCCTTTATTGCCAAATGTATCACATTTGATACACCTAAAATTTAATGATTTTGAGACTAATTCAGAATTTTGACATTTCTTTTTTGAAAAAAAAAAAAAAAAATGATGGATGCAAGTCAACACATGCATCTGCAGGTTCAATGAGAAAAAAAATATGGATTTAGCAAGAGTCATAGATATTAGAGCGCTTATTACTAGAGGTGTGCAAAATTTCCGATTCTTAGATTATTCGTGATTCGGCCGTGGAAGATTCGAGAACGATTCACAAACATCCAAATTCCGATTATTGAAATATGCCAAGTAAAGCGGAAGTACAACACACTCAGCGCGCCGCGTGGTCAATGAGGAACGGAGCGAGAGTAGCTAAACATCATGCTTATCATTACCCGGCCCCTCGGGTAATGCCAATGCTCAATTCACGGCTCTAGCTCAACTCATGCCGCGAGATAAAAAAACACAACAGCATACCTGACTGCTGCCGAAAAGCTGCTACAAAGTACATCCACATAATGTTACGGTAGATATCATTTATATAGGACTAGATGCATTAACGATTCAATAGCGTTAGCAGCACACCTACAAAAAGCTAGATGCGGGCGTTAGTAAACGGCCGCCATCTTAAAGCAGTACTCTTCCCTGCAAGGCTGTTGTAGCGAACCTTCCAAACAAACCTAATTAACTTTTTATCTAAAATACTCCTAAATCGGTAAAATATTGACTTAAATCCATCTTTAAAATAGTTTTAAAACTTTCAAATTACGGAATAACGGGAGCAATTTTAACAACTTTAACGGTTGATTCACAACATTAAATTAATTGAATGTAGTTTAAAGCTGCTGATACAGAATAGGGACTGGAGTTTTTTATTTACTGTTATTTTTGTATATTTGTTTACTGCTATATGTTAACTTGATACTGAAATAGTAGTTTGGTTTAGCCTGAGAGTATTTTTGAACAATTTTGGAACTAATGTAAAAACATTTTAAAAAAATTAATTAATAAAAAAAAAAAAAGGAGGGGGGTGCATCAAAAATCGTTTTATAATCGAATCGGAGCCTCTGAATCGTAATCGTAATCGAATCGTTAGGTGCCCAAAGATTCCCAGCTCTGCTTATTACACATATTCATTTTGACTTTTCTTTTTACAAATTTGAAAAAAAGGTTTCATTAGGACCTTATTTTTCAAATTTTGGGATTCTCTGATTATTGCTTCATGTTGCAGGTATTTAAGGGTTAAATAGCCCATAATGACCTCATTGCCTGGCATTGGCTGTGGCAGCGAGTGAACGAATTCCCTCCCACTTCAAACGGATTGAACGTCTACTAGTGATAAAATCATTCCAGTTCACAGCAGAAGCTTGTTTTTCTGTTTATTAGTTGCTTGTAGAATATTCTAGAATGATTTCCTGACCAATGTATCGATAATCGTTGTATCGCCATATCGTCAGATCATCGTTATCGTGAGCTTTGTATCGCAAATCGTATCGTATCGTGAGGTACCAAGTGGTTCCCACTCTTAGTACAAACTTGGCATTCCAAATAATCTCGCCATACATTCCAATTAAAACTTGAGCGCAAAAGTTTTTTCAGGCACATTACAACTCAGCAATATCAGCCACCCAGGAAAGGCGGCAATAATTATGATTGAATAGTGATGACTACTGTCATAAAGCTATGGTTGTCTGATCAAGTTAGTTCACCACGACTAACGGCGGCAACAATGCAAGGGGAACTGACGGTGACTAATTAGCACACCCATAATGTTTCCCCCCTCTTAAACATCTCCCTGGAGGCTGTTTTGAATCATTATGCAAATGATGTTGTCAAATGTCAATTATCGTGAGCGGAAATCCTGTGATTTATTATTTTGAAGAGTTGTTGTTTGTAGGCACAAAGTTTCTTTGCCAAGTCATTAAAACTGTGTGGGAGACAAAAGGTGGCTGAAGGGGAATCGAAGAGCAGACTTGCATTTAACAGCGGGGGGAAAGACCTTGCTGTACGGATGCCTACATCACAGACAAATGTGACTTATACTGTATTTTTCGGACAAGACGAAACATTTTTTTCATAGACATTCCTAGTACAAACGCCATACTTTTTTTGATACATAATGTAAAAAAGGCAACCCGACTGCAATTTGAGAATCCCTGCAGTCTGTGTCACTCTGCATCAGGGCCAACATGGTAAATAAATAAATATTAGAAGGCTATTCACAGAAGAATAATGTCTGTCACTGCTCTGATGACCCCGGTGTCAAGTGGTTTACGATATTGGTGGTCCTTGCATGGACAACACCTATTACTTTTGCACAAGTGCAAAGGTTAAAAGCGTTTCAGTGTCAAAAGCCTAGTTGACTTTCATGATTAGGTGTTCCAATAAGAGGAAAATCCAATGCAATATTTTCAACATGATGTCCACTTTTTTGGAACCACTTCAACAAAGCCCCAAGATGCCAATAATCTACAATGTCTTACATCGCGTGACCCCCCCCCCCGTCGTTTTATTGATCTTTCTCCCCCCCTGCGGTTCCAATTGAAACACCCACATGATCATAAGACATTGTGCAAATTTAGCGGACCCACGGCAAACATGCTTCATCAGCATCTTATTAGAGGAGACCTTGATACCCCATCTTGGATTTAAGCTGCCAATCAAAAACCAGTCCAGCCCATTGAAGCTCATTAGAAAGCTGATTTATATTCAAAAGCTGCTTTTTCTGTTGATGGCCTTTTGAAGTCATCACTGGTTAGTTTTCCTTTTCAAAAAAACAAAAAAAGGTGAGGTCAACTCTTGGAAGAGGGTGCGCTCTCCAGTTGGACAAGAGTGGGGGTGCAAGGGGACTCGAGGGAACCCCATAGAATCAGAACAGAAAGACGGCTGTGTTCTTAGTGAAAGGCGATCCTTCAATGTTTAATCAAAGACCATTTCTGGCACTTTGTTAGATTTCACTACACTCGCTTCTCTTTGCCATTTTTTATACACTTATGTCCTTCAAAAGGATCAAAACAGCAGGGTAATAAGAGCCGTTGCCAAGTTTGATCATGAGTGCTTAAATGAGTTTGGCCCATTAAATGTACCTCTGGATAATGAATAAACCATTCATCTACGGTCCTGGTGTGATCTCTAATTAGGTCATGTGAGAGGAAATTCCACTGCTGCACCATCTGCGGGCACGCAAGCACCTGAAATTTAACAGCGTGGCTTCATAAAGTTGAAAGTGCAAAATGGAAGCATTTGCAACCTCACAACAATACAAATAGACAATTAGTTGTTATCAGTGTTGGGCACGTTACTTTAAAAAAGTAATTAGTTATAGTTAACCACTACTTCTTCCAAAAAGTAACTGAGTTAGTAACTGAATTACTCTACAGTAAAAGTAACTAGTTACCAGGGAAAGTAATTATTTCCGTTTCTTTAAAAAGAAGTTGTTGTATGTCAAAGAACTTGAAATTTTCTGAGCAGTATTCGAGTCAGTTGAATAGAGAAGAACAGACAGGTCGTTGTGTTATAGAACCTTGTAATTTTTATTGCACCTCACCAGCAACAGATTTATCCTATACTTGAAGTGCAACAAAAATTAACAGTAAACAATATAATTAAATAACAATCGGCAGTAAACAATATAAAGTGAGTTTAATCAATTAAATCTAACTCTCACAACCTGAGACAACTGGTCAAGTAGACAAAGCCTACTGTACTTCAAGTATTTTGACTTGAAATAGTGTTTCTATCTCCACCTCGTAAAGGTCAAATTTTCCTCTGAATGCTCTGCCATCATATCCCTCTGCATCTGTTTTGCGTGTGTGTGTTTGTCGCACGCGCTGTTCCGATTTGTGTGTGAAAACACCGGCTCTGATTGGCTTACCATGACACATGACTCTAACCCTCAGCCAATCAGAATCACTTCCATCGCATCTATCCAGGTGGTGGATTCAGGTAGCCTCGTCCCCCTACTCCTCCCGTCACCCTCAAAGCGTCTGCCGTCCTCAAGATGGAAGCAGTGTTCTTGTTGGCTGACAGTGGGGGATGGGAACGAGGCTAGCATTCAGAAACGTTAGCAAGCTTTGGAAAGCATTGTCTAATTCAGTGCTTCTCAATTATTTTCTGTTACGCCCCCCCAGGAAGACGTAAATGTTTCGCGCCCCCCCAAACTCTGCCGTCACTGTAAATAGTATCATTTGTCTATAATATTACTATTATAAGTACGCCTCTGCCTCACATTGTATCCTTTCTTTTCTATTAGGGAAAATAACAGATCAACTTATGAAGTATAACTTTATTAACATTGTTTTGTTTGTAACAGAAAAGACAACGCGCATCAATTTGCCTGAATTAAAAAAAAAAAAAGTCACATCCAAACTGTAAAAATACACTCAAGGAACATTTTTGACCATTTAATACTGAAAAATAAAATCAGTAAATAATAACAAATTCAAATTGATTAGAAACATTAACTCATGAGGACAATATGCCAAAAAATTTGACCGAAAAAACAAAACTGAATAGAAGAAGAAGAAAAAAAAAGTGTCATTGGACAGAAGAACAGTTTTTATTTTCGCTGCTCCCAGTGTCACCTCCAGTTTGCAATGATGTGGGGTTATATTGCACCGAGCATGCTAACAGTGCTCACTGGTTTACTGATATAACACTGACAAAGCGGGACGATTGTTGGCAATATTCGGCACGTTTTCGCTGAAAAACAACCAAGCGGCTTATCAGTGAGATTGGGGTCTAATGTCTTTAAGTGGCGTCTTACTTGATTTGGCTTCCGGCTGTCCGCTATAATCACTTTTAGACACAGTAAACAGTGGTCTTTCCTCGTCTACCACAGTATTAAATGTCAAAGCCAAAAGGCAAACGGCCCGAAAAAAGTGCATTCTCGGCGGCCGAGGGAGAACCGTAGGTGAGGGCGGTCGTCGTGACGATCCCAAGCCGAAAATGGCACTTCTCGGGCGGTCACGTGAGAACCGGAGAAGACAGTGGGTCGCTGCGTGAGTCCGGCCGGAAAACGGCTTTCGAAAACAGCGCACAGCTCTCCAGCTCTTCATGAGTCTCTTCCGTGTGCTCTTGCTTACTTCAAAAATACTGTGCGCACTTTGAAAATGAGAGCGCCACTGCCACCAACTGAGTGGATGTGCAAGTACACTTTATTCTAGTACGGCCAAAAAAAAAAAAAAAAAAAACATGTTCCCCGAGGTCACACGCGCCACCCCTGGCATCGCTCTGCGCCCCCCTGGGGGGGCGCGCCCCACTATTTGAGAAGTACTGGTCTAATTGAATGAGCAGGGACAAGCAGCCTGGAGTCATAAGAAGTACGTGTTCTAATATATCCGAGGCACCCTAAAGTGCACACAGCGCCAATGTTGTTTTGCTCACATGATGCGGGAGTAAGTTAGAGACACGGCCTGCCGAGAGCCGTGCTTTGTGCTAATGTTGAAGTTGTATGTGCTATTAAAGAAACAGTGCCAGCACGTCCTGTGTGGGATATCTTTGCTAAGAAAAACCACAAAACAAAACACGTGTGCTATTCTCGAACCTGAACGCACCCCAAGTCTTGGATGACAAATAAACAGAGCAGAGTAGACTCGCTACTGCTGGTAGTTTATTCAATTTATTCAGAGTAAGTAACGCACCGCTTTTGACCGTCAGTAACGGTAACGGTGTTGTAACGGTGGGGAAAGAAATTTGTTAGATTACCCCATTACTGAAAAAAATAATATATAACGGTGTTATTCCCAACACTGGTTGTTATTGACGGCAATAGACATACAGTGTATCACAAAAGTGAGTACACCCCACGCATTTCTGCAGATATTTAAGTATATCTTTTTATGGGACAACACTGACAAAATGACACGTTGACACAATGAAAAGTAGTCTGTGTGCAGCGTATATAATAGAGTTAATTTGATTTCCCCTCAAAATAACCCAAAATATAGCCATTAATATCTAAACCCCTGGCAACAAAAGTGAGTACACCCCTTAGAAACTACATCCCTAAATGTCCAAATTGAGTACTGCTTGTCATTTTGCTTCCAAAATGTCATGTGACTCGTTACAGGAGTGCTGTCAGCATTGCTGCAGAGATTGAAGAGGTGGGGGGTCAGCCTGTTAGTGCTCAGAAAGCCCGCCCGTCTCATCAGACCATAGGACATGGTTCCAGTAATCCGTGTGCTTTGTTGACATGTCTTCAGCAAACTGTTTGCAGGCTTTCTTGTGTATCGTCTTCAAAAGAGGCTTCCTCCTGGGGTGACAGCCATGCACACAAATTTGATGTAGAGTGTGGCGTATGGTCTGAGCACTAACAGGCTGACCCCCCACCTCTTCAATCTCTGCAGCAATGCTGACAGCACTCCTGTAACGAGTCACATGACATTTTGGAAGCAAAATGACAAGCAGTACTCAATTTGGACATTTAGAGATGTAGTTTCTAAGGGGTGTACTCACTTTTGTTGCCAGGGGTTTAGATATTAATGGCTATATTTTGAGTTATTTTGAAGGGAAAATATCGCATTGGCCCGAATATAAGACGGTGTTTTTTTGCATTGAAATAAGACTGAAAAAGAGGGGGTCGTCTTATATTCGCAGTCTAGACATTATACCCATTCACGACGCTAGATGGCGCCAGATATCATTGAAGCGATGTTCTGTCATGAGACAGATCTCAGCTACTCTCCCCATTCACGTCGCTAGATGGCGCCAGATATCATTGAGGCGATGTTCTGTCATGACAGATCTCAGCTACTCTCCCCATTCACGTCGCTAGATGGCGCCAGATATCATTGAAGCGATGTTCTGTCATGACAGATCTCAGCTACTCTCAAGTTTAACCAGTTTGCATTATTTTATTGCAATGTTTTTCCTTATTCAGATTTATTTCAAGACTATACAGTTACAGTTAGACTTCACTTTGATGATTAATGCAGTTATTGCAATTTTGTTGTTTTATCACAATAGATTGGTTTATTTACATTTCAAAAACCAGAAGCCATTCATTTACAAATGTGATTGCACTTTAGTTTTACATATTTAAATATTCAGATATTAAGATTTGAATGAGGCAAAATAACATGCTTTTTCACTCAAATATATTGTTATAATCATTTGTTTCGGATGTACTGCAATTATTTTCTGTATAAAAATTAATTTGGTGTTCAAAAAGTCTTTTTTTCAAACTTGAGTGTTTGAAAAAGGGGTCGTCTTATAATCAAGGACGTCTTATATTCGGGCCAATATGGTAAATTAACTCTATTACTGTATATAAGCTGCACACAGACTATTCATTGTGTCAAAGTGTCATTTTGTCAGTGTTGTTCCATGAAAAGATTTACTGACAAATCTGCAGAAATGCGAGTGGTGTACTCACTTTTGTGATACACTGTACATAGCATACATTCAATCGATTCTCAGTTAACACCGTAATTATTTTTACCATTTAACCCAAATTTTATGGAACGAAGCAGGAAAGTGGAGCAAAGGAGAGTATATTGAATTTAGCTGTTTTGACGCACTCCCATCTACTTAACCTTAATTCCCCTGGAAACATTTCATGAACCTTCATGAATGAGAAAAAAAAAAAACAGGCATAATTAAAGTTATAAATGTGTTTTGGCAGAAGGAGAAGCTCAGTGCAATTCCTTCCAATTTCAACATTTGGCAGCGGCAGAGTCAGATTTGCCATAGGTGACTACTTAGCCTCTAAATCTCACTGGCTCTGCGTTTGAACCCATCAACTTCTCCATTTCGTGAGCAGCTTTTGATGGTTTCTTAAAAATGAACTAGAATTTTCACTACTATAAATGTTAGGATACAAACAGCAAAAACTGTTCATGATAATATGGCGTCACATATTGATGGACGTGATTGTTTTCGATGATGTGCGGACGCTAACTAAATAATGCTAATCATTTCTTTGTATTGTTATTGCTGTATCAGTAGCTAGTTATAAAACAAATTTCAGTTGCTGTTATTGTAGATGAAAGTGATTTAATTTCATTTTAGTTGCATTCTGCAAGTGTTGAAGTAATGAGCAGTTGAATAAAGGCAGCAAACCACACGGACGTCTGATCGTCATTTCGCAGCTTTGCTCGCCGTCTAGCTAGGACCATAGACTTCATTACCTATTGACGTGACGCTTTGTCATTCTTTGCATCACGCCTTACCAGAGGGGGGCTGAGCTTCATTTAGTATAGTCAGGCGGAGACGGCACACGCTCATGGTCTAAGCTGGATTCAAGCTTGGATTTTTGAAGAACTACGAAAGTTGTACCGCATACAAACAGGAAGGATTTTCTCAGGAGTGATTTGTTCGGGGATTCAAGGTAAATATTATATTTTTCGTACCATGCATGCATTTTGAAACATTGTGAAAAAACAATCAATGGGAGAATATGAACCGCAACGGCATTGGCGTCATTCTTCGACATATATACGTAAAATAGATGCGTAACTGCCTGTTTTTTTTGCTCTTTTAACAAAGAATCAAGACAGTTTTACGTCCATATCTACAAAGAATTCAGTGATTGAAGCATTTATTCGCAGGAATTTTTTTTGCTGTGTTTACACATGGAGGCGGCTAATTTTCGTAACTGACTAGTTATAATATAATCTATTTACATATTATTTATAATTGCTTGTACATGTTTTCCTCAAGTATTAAGCTTCTGATGTTAAATTGAGTGATTTATTAGCTGTTGAAAATGTAATAATTAAAAAAAAAAATCAAGTTGCTTTTTATGTTAAAAACTTATATGAAATGTTAAATATTGCTATAGATCTTGAAGATATAGGTGATTATCTCTGCATATAGTGATTTTAGTGCATTTAGTGTAAAATCTGACACTTTTATAGCGGTTTTTAGTTGTATTATACTTGTATAAAAATAATGAATTGGGATTTTATAAGGGAACGACTTTGAATTTTTTTATGCTGCTGCTCAGGGAGACTCATATATGGCTAAGGTAGGTGCCTGTTTTGGTTTTAGGTCGGTAGCAGCTTTGGTTTTGAAAATATTTGAAGTTTTTTTTAAAATAGGCCCCCTACGAATCGGCCACGTTTCCCGTGTCCTGTCAATAGGTTATAAAGTCTATGCTAGGAGTTAGTCGTAACGTCTTAGTGAGGACGCTACAATGACGTATCATACATATTTTTGCGTAGTCATGTTTTGATTTAGGGCATTTAGATGTACTTAAAGGATTCATTCCGAATAAATACGAGTAAATTCGGGTTACGTCGCCAACGTAGGAATGGAATTAGTTTGTAACCCAGGGACTACCTGTAAATGAAATTGCAGGTTGGTAACAAACCAGGATATATTATTGACAATTATCCATTTTGACCTTTACTAGCCTGAGGTCAGTGTCCAATCTAACCTACATCTGTTGATAGAATTTTCTCAGTGTTCAACCCTGAAGCCTACCGTATTCAAATATTCCTCATGGTGGTTGTACTTCTCCCACTCCTTTTAATTTCGCCCCATCAGTGTTGGGAAGATCACTGGTTTCCCCCAAATTAAACATCATTCACTGCTAACGCATTCAAGAGTTTCCAATTAGCTCAAAAGTGCTTCTTCATGATTGTGTTTTTCCCACCGAAGCCTTTCCCATTCAAACACTTAAAAGAAAGCCTTCAAGGGGAAAGCCACCCCTCCCCATCCTCTAATATTAGTGGATGTGTGCGTGTCGTTGCGAGGGAGCTCTATCAAGTGGTATAAATCTTTAATTTTCGAGATCAGTATTAATGGCCGAAACAGCCTCAGATCTGGGTTCCGCTCCCCGCTTTCATCCTCCCGGCTGGAGGAATTCCGGGGGAGGCGAGGAAAAGTGGGGAGGGGAGCTATGAGATCGTTTGCTCCCATAAGTACACAAAATTAGCTTCTTATCGGTTGATCTCTGTACATGATCCTTTGGAAATCTGCTGCACGTCCAAAGCTGCAAAGTTATGTCCCTGCTGGCTCATGTCTGTGTGTGTGGAGAAAGTGCTAATTAAATCACTTTTCAAAGACAATAAGGCCTGAGTGTCTGCAACTTCCCCCGTCGCCCTTTTCTGCTTGTATATTTTTTTTCTTACCTCGTAGGCCGTGAAGGAAATTAAATTTTCTTCATCCTTTCGCTCTAGTGTTGCAAGTCAATTGATTGAGGTATAATAAACGGAAAAGGAAGAGGCTGGAAAGCAGAGGCAGAGAGTGACGCACTGTAACATGGGTTTTGGTTTAAGGGGAGTTTGTGACTGATACTGAGAAAACGCTATTTTCAGGAGGCATATTGTGTCAATAATTTAAAGAGTCATAGCTTCTGCTCACCAAGCATACAGTGTAGAGCTGAAACGAATACTCGAGCAACTCGAGTATAAAAACTGATCCGAGTAATTTTATTCACCTCGAGGAATCGTTTAATTTTGCCAGCTCTAAGCATCACGTTTTGCCCGGACTACTTTTAATGCGGGACAACGCGCTGACGTCACGTGCATAGAGGAAGAAGCAAAAAAAAAAAAAAAAAAAAAAAAAAAAAAACTTACTGCAGCCGACAGCCGCTACAAACTACGCCAACGTTGCTAGAAACTACACCCGCATGATGCTAATGTGGTAGGAGGTAGTGTCCGATGCATCTCATAGATATCGCATGCATTTAGGAATAGATGCTAAATGACAGACTCGGCCGCGTCTGGGCAGCGTTAGTCAACAGCCGCCATCTTTAAGCAGTAGACTTCTCATCGCTAATAAATATAACGTTACTGTCATTCGCTCACGTTACGTTAGCCCTTCGGAGGGCTAGGTTTCTATTGATTATGACCACTGTCGATGCGTGGCTAACGTGTCTTACATGATACAGGTTTTTTTTTTTTTTTTTTTTTTTTTTTTTTGCTTCTTGCTTGAGGGTGTAAAATTAAAAAATAATAAAGCTAATTGTCAGTTTTAGCTCAGTAGTCATTGCTGAATAAAACACCAAGTAGCACTTGTCCCTAATGTGCTCCAATACAGCAGGTATCATACATTTATTTCGAACAATGCAAAAACTCAAAATCCTATGAGTACTTACAGTTTAGACTAACTTAAAACTTAACTAGAACTTAAAAATAGCTTGGAAATCAAATTGAAAGACGTGGGAAAAACACATACCTTTCAAGTGATGTGTGCTATCAAGCGTAATTACATTTTTAGGTAACAAATATGTTTGTTTTTTTTTAAATAAGATCTAGAAGTTTTTTTGAGTGAAAGCAGTGGATTTTTTTTTCTAGTCACATCTGAGATGCGATTGTTGTCTGTTTTCAACTACGTACATCGAAAATAAAGGCATTGATTGACTGAAAACGGTTGAATATTGGATTAAATGTCTTTTTTTCCTCATGTATATTTATAATTGCTCTTTACCTAAAAAAAAAGTTTTATCCGACTACTCGATAGAATTTTCAGTCGATTACTGGATGACTAAAATATTTGCAACCTGTGAAGCTCTGGTCAACTCCGTGTCCAGGAAAGTAAAGGCAGTTCTAGATAATAGTGGTGGTCACACAAAATATTGACAATTGACATGATGTATGGTAATATTGACAACTTTCACTAAGGCATGTACTCACTTTTGTTGCCAGGGGTTTAGATATTAATGGCTATATTTTGAGTTCTTTTGAGGGGAAAATAAATGAACTCTATTATATAAGCTGCACACAGACTACTTTTCATTGTGTCGAAGTCTCATTTTTTCAGTGTTGTCCCATGAAAAGATATACTTAAATATCTGCAGAAATGCGAGGAGTGTACTCACTTTTGGGATATACTGTACCTCCACTTGCATTCTCTGTCAACATAGCGCGACTTTTGATTTCTCCACTTTGCAACAAAAATTACCGTTTTTGCCTTCACTAATTGGGATCTATTAGCATTGCTTTGTTTCGCTTGACCGCTTGAAGTCCCACCCCGACATGACCTACTAGGTACCTGCAGAACAGAATAAAATGGTACACTTGGAGTGGAAATCGACAAGAACGGCAAATCTGATCAGATCTTGTCTAACATGTGGTCCGAGGTTATTCTCGTAGGTTACATTTCAAGCAACTAAACAGGACTGCGAGGGTCTTAACAACAGTTCTGACAACAGCTGGTTTGTCGAAGACCTTGCATGGGGTTATCTGTGCAGTTTATCCTCTTCCTTGTAAGGGATGAATCTGAAAGACCAATCTTGGCAGTTTGTAGCGTTTGTTGGAGTACAGACACTCGTTTGAGGACAGGTTATAATTTGTGTTTTTATAATGACGGCTTGCCAAGTCAAACCGTTGGACTGACTCGTATCTCGTAAATCAAAGTACAACTGTGGTTCTCTACAGTGATGCAACCAAGTGGCAGGCAAGCCAAGCTACTTCCCAATTTGGGCTAGCCCCAGTTCTTCTTCAGGCAGTTTCCTAATGTTGCCGTTCCCTTATATTTCTCAGCTCTAATGAGTCAGGGCTGCAGAATTAGGCCGGGCGCCGCCTGTTAATGGGGCTCGCGAAAGCCAGAGAGTGACTGAACCTCTCGTTAGCCGAGCCGGCTGCTATTGATTGCGGCGGCCCACTGGGGGCTTCCTACCTGTGGTTGACTTTGTACTTTCCGCAAGAGTTGTAAGGGTCTGCGGAACAACAGGGACCACGCACATCTCAAACAAGGCCTATGAAAAGCCTATCAATTAGGCTTTGAAGGTCAAGCAAACTCTCCCCCCGCGTCTCGCCGAGACTTGAGCTAGCGGTATCTCCTCGTTTCTCTCTCTCCAAAATACATCTGAAGACTCCATTCAATTAAATATCTCTCAGCTCCAGCTGCTCCCTAAGTGAAAGGTCAACTAAGTCCAGGAGGCTAAAAGAGAAAGGCGCGGCTTCTTCGCTACACACAACAAAGCCTCCCCTGAGCAGGCGCTCTCGTTGTTAATGATACCCACTGGTCAATCCCTAACTAGCAGTGACAGTTACCCCCACAAGCACCACTGCGAACCAAGCCGATCGATCAGGTGAGGGAAAAAAATACCCATAATGATAACCCGCAGACATAATGTCAAGTCCTTGCGCTGTCCCAATTGGTTGACATTCAGGTAGATAGCCGGGCAGACATCAAAAGCTAAAGGTGCAGAAGCAGAGCTGTCTTGCTGAGGTGGGTTAACCCTCTCGCATGAACTCTAATTATCCACACTGTGGCCTCGGGGTGTCCCCGAGGGACGGCCAAGCGAGACCGACGACACGCACGCACACTCACACACTCGATAACCATCAACACAAACAGTACCTAATTGAGTCAAATTGGGACTCATTACCTAAGCTTTAGTGCAGTCATGTTTAAAGTGTGGGCGAGTGAGTGTGTGCAAAAAGGGTGTGACATTAGTCCAGTTTCCAAGGCACCTGCAGAGTGTAAATGATGCGCCTGCCTCTTTTTAGGCAAGGCAAGGCAAGGCAAGGCAAGGCAAATTTATTTACATAGCACAATTCAACACAAGGCAATTCAAAGTGCTTTACATCACATGAAGATCATAAAAATCACATTTAAATCAATACAAGGTAAAAAGGAGAATTTATTTGAAGGCCCATCAAACGTATACAATATTGTGAAGTGCTTTTTCTCCACTTTTTAATATCATCAACATTCAGTGGGGCAAATAAGTATTTAGTCAACCACTAATTGTGCAAGTTCTCCCACTTGAAAATATTAGAGAGGCCTGTAATTGTCAACATGGGTAAACCTCAACCATGAGAGACAGAAAGTGGAAAAAAAAAAAAAAAAAACTGAAATTCACATTGTTTGATTTTTAAAGAATTTATTTGCAAATCATGGTGGAAAATAAACATTTGGTCGATACCAAAAGTTCATCTCAATACTTTGTTATGTACCCTATGTTGGCAATAACGGAGGCCAAACATTTTCTGTAACTCTTCACAAGCTTTTCACACACTGTTGCTGGTATTTTGGCCCATTCCTCCATGCAGATCTCCTCTAGAAGCAGTGATGTTTTGGGGCTGTGGTTGGGCAACACGGACTTTCAACTCCCTCCGCAGATTTTCTATGAGGTTGAGATCTGGAGACTGGCTAGGCCACTCCAGGACTTTGAAATGCTTCTTACGAAGCCACTGCTTTGTTGCCCTGGCTGTGTGTTTGGGATCATTGTCATGCTGAAAGACCCAGCCACATCCCATCTTCAATGCCCTTGCTAATGGAAGGAGATTTTCACTCAAAATCTCTCAATACATGGCCTCATTCATTCTTTCCTTTACACAGATCAGTCGTCCTGGTCCCTTTGCAGAAAAACAGCCCCAAAGCATGATGTTTCCACCCCCATGCTTCACAGTGGGTATGGTGCAATTCAGTATTCTTTTTCCTCCAAACACGAGAACCTGTGTTTCGACCAAAAAGTTCTATTTTGGTTTCATCTGACCATAACACATTCTCCCAGTCCTCCTCTAGATCATCCAAATGCTCTCTAGCAAACCGCAGATGGGCCTGGACGTGTACTTTCTTCAGCAGGGGTACACGTCTGGCAGTGCAGGATTTGAGTCCCTGGCAGCGCATTGTGTTACTGATAGTAGCCTTTGTTACTGTGGTCATAGCTCTTCTTGTAGGTCATTCACTAGGTCCCCCCACGTGGGGTTCTGGGATTTTTCCTCACCGTTCTTGTTATCATTTTGACGCCACGGGTTGAGGAGGCAGTTGTTGCCCAACGACAGCCCCAAAACATGCCAGCAACAGTGTGTGAAAAGCTTGTGAAGAGTTACAGAAAAGGTTTGGCCTTCGTTATTGCCAACAAAGGGTACATAACAAAGTATTGAGATGAACTTTTGATATTTACCAAATACTTATTTTCCACCATGATTTGCAAATAAATTCTTTAAAAATCAAACAATGTGATTTTCTGTTTTTTTTTTCTCACATTCTGTCTCTCGTGGTTGAGGTTTACTCATGTTGACAATTACAGGCCTCTCTAATATTTTCACGTGAGAGAACTTGCACAATTAGTGGTTGACTAAATACTTATTTGCACCACTGTATATTGATACTACAAAATGCACAAAATATTTCAGCAAATTTCCCATACAAGAGTCATAATTCTGGTTCAATGTTTTCATAAGACTTGTACTGAATATCTAAACCTGATCCTTTGTTTTTTTTATTGAACCCTTCATCTTTTTTGGATTCCAAACAGGACAGACGGGCTGACTCCAGCACTGGCCAAGAAGTGCTTGCTCGGCCGCCCCGAACGCCCGTCGATAGGCGCTGGAGTGGCAGCCAAAGCGGCAGTAAGACAGGATGGCTGTCGCTAGCTCACCGATTAGAGCAGCAGACTACACGGGGGATGCGCTAAGAGATGTCAGGATCCCTTACACAACCCTCTGTATCCCCAATGACCCTCCTGCCTAAATGAACAGACTAAAGGTGATCATATTCCCCATGCTATCAATACTAGCTGCTCTATTGCCGTGCTCTGATGGCCTTGTGACCTTGCTCTTTATGTCTGTCCTCCACTGTGCTCAGTCAACACAAACTATACGGTGGGATTTTATAGAACACAGTCCATGTACAAGTTCACTTTAAATTAGGGGTGTGACAAAATATCGAAATAGTGCTATATCGTGATACTTTGTATCCCAAAAGGTTATCGATATGCTCCTGTCAAGAATTGAGATAACGTTTTAAAAAGGTGTCAATGTTTAAGTTCAGTCAATGTTCAAGTTGCAAGCAAAATACTCTAAGGCTGCCATTGACGGTGCTCGACGCCCAATCCATTTAGACTGGGAATGTTTGTTCATTCAAAACCAGAGCATTCACAGTCATTCGGTCTGATTTTTGGGGCACTTACAGGTCACTTGCTGTTCATTTTAGGGCATTTACAGGTCATTTTCTGTTGAGTTTGAGTCACTGCCCATTCATTTGGGTGATTCCTAGGTCATTTCCTGTTCTGTAACTCAAAATAAACAGGAAGTGACCCATAAAATACCCCAAAATCAAAAGGAAGTAACTGAAAATTAGGGGTGCACGATATCCATTTTTTGAAACCAATACCGATAACTTCCTGCTGCTAAAAGCTGATACCGATATTGATAACCGATAATAAATATATAATTTTTTAAATGTATAACCTGAACTTTTGAACACCTGGAGGTTTGAAAACAAAAACAAAAAAAACTAGTGGTGGATTCAACATAGATTTGCCTTTGATCTCACCAGATTTTTCATCATGACATGAACAAAACACTGCCTGACAGCCAGCTAAGAATGAATGCACTTTCATAAACCACAAGGCTTGGTCTTTTCTTGCTTTTATGGGAAGACACTCATCTTAATATTGTGAAATACAACAGAAAAATACACATATTCAATACTCAATATTAGGGCCGTCAAAATTATCGCGTTAACGGGCAGTAATTAATTTTTTAAATTAATCACGTTAAAATATTTGACGCAATTAACGCACATGCCCCACTCAAACAGATTAAAATGACAGCAGAGTGTAATGTCCGCTTGTTACTTGTTTTTTGGTGTTTGGCGCCCTCTGCTGGCGCTTGGGGTCCAACTGATTTTATGGCTTTCAGCACCATGAGTGAGCATGGTGTAATTATTGACATCAACAATGGCGAGCTATTAGTTTTTTTTTTTTGATTGACTGATGGCCATAGACGTTCAATCCGTTTGAAGTGGAAGGGACGGCAGATGCCACCCTCCCAGTTCAAATGGATTGGACGTCTACTAGTGATAACCTCATTCCAATTCACAGCAGAAGCTTGTTTTTCTGTTTATTAGTTGTTTGTAGAATATCCTAGAATGATTTCCTGACCAATGTATCGATAATCGTTGTATCGATGATCTGACCATATGCCGATATGGTCAGATCATCATTATCATAAACTTTGTATCACAAATCGTATCGTGAGGTACCCAGAGGTTCCCACTCCTAGTTCAAATCATCACAATTTCATCACATCAGAGCCAATAATCACTATAACCACACAGAGAATTTCATGGTTGATTGGTTGAGGGAGCTTCTAACCACATAGCTGTGATATGGAATCTTTGTTTTAATCTAACACTCATAATCAGATTGTCACATGAAATGAATTGTTGCATAGTTTTCTATTAATCACAGATAAAAAGCCACTAAAAATTCTGTTGTAAATTGGTCTGAACAGTCACTTCTTCGCATCAGTCTTTCCAAACAGTTGGTCAGCAATAGAATAAATATTTAAACAATTGAAATCCGGTCCGGTCAAAGCTATATCATTAGAGCGTAAAAGTCAATCCTTTGAAATTATTGATTTTAGGATCATGCTGAACTCCGTGTCAAAGACAATAAATGCCTCCGAGTGCTTTGATTTCTCATTATATTCATGCCTCCGCAGTTCTTCCAGCAGAACCTCAAGTCAATATCACGTGTCCTCAATGTATAGCTCAGGACAATGATTAGCTATTGATGCCCTCCCCTTATGGGAATGCTTTATATGACAAGAGGGTCTGCTCACATATTCTTAATATCTTGTAAGCCTCTCATTTCAGTAAACACTAAATCCATAGCTGGATTTGGATTTCTTTTGCTCGAGGAAAACTGAGAACGCTGGATATCCGACTGTCCCATATGGCACTCGGGCTATGGACAGACTACTGAAAACAAAACTTGAGATAAACTCGTGTAACTCTTAGGAACTCTTTGGATTAGAGCTGAGACGCATACTCGAGCAACTCGAGTTTAAAAACTGATCCGAGTAATTTTATTCACCTCGAGGAATCGTTTAATTTTGCCAGCTCTAAGCATCACGTTTTGCCCGGACTACTTTTAATGCAGGACAACGCGCTGACGTCACGTGGGTAGAGGAAGAAGCAATAAAAAAAAAACCTTACCGCAGCCGACAGCCGCTACATACTACGCCGACGTTGCTAAAAACTACGCCCGCATGATGCTAGTGTGGTAGCAGGTAGTGTCCGATGCGTCTCATAGATATCGCATGCATTTAGGACTAGATGCGAAATGACAGACTCGGCTGCGTCTGGGCAGCGTTAGTAAACAGCCGCCATTTTTAAGCATTAGACTTCTCGGCGCTAATAAATATAAAGTTACTGTCACTCGCTCACGTAACGTTAGCCATTCAGAGGGCTAGGTTTCTATTGATTATGACCACTGTCGATGCGTGGCTAACGTGTCTTACAGACAGGCTTTATTTAATCTGTAAAAACACAGCGCTGTAGAATGATGAGGGTGTAAAATTAAAACATAATAAAGCTAACTGTCAGTTTAAGCTCAGTAGTCATTGCTGAATAAAACACCAAGTAGCACTGGTCCCTAATGTGCTCCAATACAGCAGGTATCATACATTTATTTTGAACACTGCAAAAACTCAAAATCCTATCAGTACTTCCAGTTTAGACTAACTCAAAACTTAACTGGAACTTAAAAATAGCTTGACACAAATGGAAATTCAATTGAAACACGTGGGAAAAACACGTAGCTTTAAAGTGATGTGTGTTATCAAGCGTAATTACATTATTAGGTAAGAAATATGTTTTTTTAATAATATTTAGAAGTTTTTCTGAGTGAAAGCAGTGAATTTTTTTTTGTAGTCACATCTGAGATGCAATTGTTGGCTGTTTTCAACAATGTACATCGAAAATAAAGACTGAAAATGGTTCAATATTGGATTAAATGTCTTTTTTCTCATGTATATTTATAATTTCTCGATTACTCGATAGAATTTTCAGTCGATTACTCGATTACTAAAATATTCGATAGCTGCAGCCCGACTTTGGATATAGGTGTCAAAATATCTGTGGTTTACCCTCATTACATATTTTTTAGGGGATCAAAAAAAAAAACTAAATCTTGGGTCAAACTCCAAAACCAAATAATTATACCATCTTTCAAGCGATTTTGCAAAGTTCCCGAATTATTCGTTTGTTGTAATTTACTGGTGCCACACTCACTTTGATTGAAATCAATGGAATTACAAGATTTAATCGCTCCTGGGTTTGTATACTTATGATCATGCAAACCCCTATGGTTTCCATCATTTCCTAGCCTTCCCACCGAGATTGCCACAGAATTGCTCATTGTCTCGTACGTGCGGGTTGCAAATGAAACGTTGATGGCAACTTGACACAGTTGTGACGGATTTGAATTCCTGGTTAATTGCAATCAGAAGCCCATGTAAAGCTTTCAAAAAGTCAAAATGCTCAACATCTTGTTATATTGTACTCAAGTAGTAAATGACCCCTTCTAACAATAATATGAGATGAATGTTGTGTCAATTGAGGTCCTCCTTGAACGTTATGTTAGGGGGCGTCAAGAATTTGCACAACTCCAAAACAAAGTAACCACTAGAGGTGGGAATCTTTGGGTACCCAACGATTCGATTACGATTCAGAGGCTCCGATTCGATTATAAATCGATTATTGATGTCACCCAAACCCCTGCCCCTTTTAATGTTTTGTACATTAGTTCCAAAATAGTTTTAAAATCCTGTTAGGCTAAACCAAACTAATATTTCAGTATCAAGTTAACAGTTAAAAACATTAAATAAAATACTCCAGTCCCCATTCTGTATCAGCAGCTTTAAACTACATTCAATTAATTTAATAATGTGAATCAACCGTTAAAGTTGATAAAATTGCTCCCGTTATTCCATAATTTCCCTTCTGTCTACTTACATGTCAAAGTTTTAAAACTGTTTCATTATTTAAAGATAGATTCAAGTCAAGATTTTGCCGATTTAGGTGTATTTCAGACAAAAAGTTAATTAGGTTCGCTACCACAGAGCCTTCTAGAGAAGTCTACTGCTTTAAGATAGCGGCTGTTTACAACACGGCAACTACTAAACGGCAAGCCTGTAGTTTTGCATCTAGTTCTTTTTATATGTTCTGACACCGCCGTCGTCTGTCATTTAGCATCTAGTTCTGCAAATATGTGATATCTACTATTGCCGTATGTGGCCGTATGTTTGTAGCAACTAGCAACTGGGCGTTGTTTGAACTAGCTGTCGGCCGCAGTCAGGTATTTTTGTTTTTTTATCTAGCGGCATGAGTTGAACATGATATTTGCACTCGGTCCGTTCCTCATTGCGTCCTGAAGACCGCGCTGACTGTGTTTTAGTTCTGCTTTACCTGGTATAACTCAATAATCGGAGTTTGTGAATCGTTCTCGAATCTTCCACGGCCGAATCGCGAATAATCTAAGAATCAGAAATTTTGCACGCCTCTAGTAACCACATTTCAAAACCCTAGAAAGCCAACTGATGGTGTTGACTCCCAGCAGAAAATGAGCAGGAAACCCCATCTGTGATACCTTCACCTGGACTGATTGTCAACAAGTGTGTTAGATGAACCAAGCTGTTCTCATATAGGGTTAAAGTTAGGATTTGGGTTAATTTTCTCAACATAATTCTCGCATGAGTATCACTTTAATGTTGAGAATATATTTTTACTCAAAAATCTGTATCTTAAAATCTGCAGGACTTTGTTCCGCATCAAATTAGAATTTTAAATGTGAAAATACACAACTTTGGTTTCATAAAATGATGACTTTAACCTTGACATTAAAGTAAATGACTTTTGTTGACATCATATAAAATGACACATCAAGAAAAAAGTAGTTCTTTACCAAAAAGATTCATGAGATTGTGCCTTTAAATTACTAAATTGATCCTCTATATAAATTTCCCACCTAGTATAAAATTATAGTATAGTGCGATGGGAGTTTCATGTAAAAAATATGATTTTCCTTAAAATGTAAAAAATAGTTCCACATACAATACATACACTTCTGGCCCAAAAAATTGGCACCCCTGCAATTCTGTCAGTTAATGCTCAATTACTCCCATAAAATGATTGCAATTACAAATGCTTTGGTAGTTATACAGTATCTTCATTTATTTTGCTTGCAATGAAAAAAACACAAAAGAGAATGAAAAAAAAAATTAATCATTATCATTTTACACAAAACTCCAAAAATGGGCCGGACAAAAGTATTGGCACCCTCAGCCTAATACTTGTTAGCACAACCTTTAGACAAAATAACTGGGGACAACCGCTTCCGGTATCCATCAATGAGTTTTTTACAATGCCCTGCTGTAATTTTAGACCATTCTTCTTTAGCCAACTGAGATTTGAAGGGTGCTTTTTTCAGATCTCTCTACAGGTGTTCTATGGGATTCAGGTCTGGACTCATTGCTGGCCACTTTAGAAGTCTCCAGTGCTTTCTCTCAAACCATTTTCTAGTGCTTTTTAAAGTGTGTTTTGGATCATTGTCCTGCTTGAAGACCCATGACCTCTGAGGGAGACCCAGCTTTCTCACACTGGGCCCTACATTATGCTGCAAAATTTGTTGGTCGTCTTCAGACTTCATCATGCCATGCACACAGTCAAGCAGTCCAGTGCCAGAGGCAGCAAAGCAACCCCAAAAAATCAGGGAACCTCCGCCGTGTTCGAATGTGGGGACCGTTTTCTTTTCTTTGAAGGCCTCCTTTTTTCCAGTGAACTCTATGTTGATGCCTTTTCCTAAAAAGCTCCACTTTTGTCTAATCTGACCAGAGAACATTCATCCGAAACGTTTTTGGCTTCCTCATGTAAGTTTTGGCAAACTCCAGCCTGGCTTTTTATGTCTCTGGGTCAGAAGTGGGGTCTTCCTGGGTATCCTATCATTGAGTCCCTTTTCATTCAGATGCCGACCGATAGTAAGGGTTGGCACTGCTGTACCCTCGAATTACAGGACAGCCTGAACTTGTTTGGGTGTTAGTCAAAGTTCTTTATCCACCATCTGCATAATCGTTCGTTGAAATCTCTCAATATTTTTTTTCCGACCATATCTAGGGAGGTTAGCCACAGTGCCATTGGCTTTACACTTATTAATGACACTGCGCACGGTAGACAAAGGAACATTTGGGTCTTTGGAGATGGACTCGTAGCCTTGAGATTGCCTATGCTTCCTCACAATTTTGCTTCTCAAGTCCTCAGACAGTTCTTTGGTCTTCTTTTTTTCTCAATGTGGTACACACAAGGACACAGGACAGTGGTTGAGTCAACTTTAATCCATTTTAACTGGTTGCAAGTGTGATTTAGTTATTGCCACCACCTGTTATGTACCACAGGTAAGTAACAGGTGCTGTTAATTACACAAATTAGAGAAACATCACATGATTTTTCAAAGGGTGCCAATACTTTTGTCCGGCCCATTTTTGGAGTTTTGTGTAAAACGATAATGATTTTTTCCCCCCTCCAAATCTCTTTTGTGTTTTTTCATTGCAAGCATAATAAATAAAGATATTACTACCAAAGCATTTGTAATTGCAATCATTTTCTGGGAGAAATTGAGCATTTCCTGACAGAATTGCAGGGGTGCCAATACTTTTGGCCAGCAGTCTATGTTACACAAACACCCCATTATACTCGTTAGACTGTGATGAATCTCGCAGGAAAATTAAAGTTATTGCGGTCCAAAGAAAGCAAGGTTGAATTTGCCTGTCGTGCTCTCAGTTGCCTTGAATATGAAAGTTAAAAAAAAACAATTCTAAAGTCAGCGCGGAAGTTCATTGAATCGTGCCTGCTGGCAATGAGACATGATTTACGCACCGCTCTCCCGCCGAGGCTATTTTTGCAAACCCCCCAACATTTCATTTTTGAGACGTGCGAGAAGGTCAGACAACTATTGTTGATAATTAACCCCCAGTGTCAACAAAATAAAACATTGCCAACAAAGCCTCAAATAGGAGGGACACTGACTCTTAAACTTGTACTCATAACCCGAAGCCAACATTCAATATCATCAATTCATACACATACACATAACAAGTCAATGGGAAAAGGTCAGACATAGCACTTGGCGAAAACCTTTGGTGGTGTTTTGCTTAGCCACTCGGGGAGCGGCGCATTGAGGGACTGTCAGAACTAATAGCGCCCTGCCAACAGAAAGGTGTGCAACCTTTAGTGTCCTGGCCTTAAGGAGCACCAGCACTCTCACCTTAACATTGATTTTAAAGGCCATGTGTACTATTTACACTTTACATTTACTCTTCAGTTTGCTGTCTGCTCAGTGGAAGATGTGACCGGCATATTTCGAAGACAAACAATGCACATACTACACGGCCAACTAAATATTACGGCTGAATACTGATAAGTCAAGCAAATTTGTGTCAAAAATCAAGTTTTTTTTATTCTTTGTAATCAATTATATTACAATAACGCAACAGTCGATTGGGAGTTAAATCTTTTAGTCACGACAACCGGATTGGGTTTAGACAGAAGCAATTCCAACCCAATGTTTACTTACAGTGGTATGAAAAAGTATCGGAACCTTTTGGAATTTCTCACATTTCTGCAAAATATCACCATCACATGTGAGCTGATCTTTGTCAAAATCACACCGATGAAAAAAGAGGATCTGCTTTAACTAAAATAGGGCTGCAGCTATTGAATATTTTAGTAGTCGATTAATCGATGGACTAGTTAGTTCGAATAATCGAGTAATCGGATAAGGAACATGAAAAATAGACATACCTGGGCTGAGCCTCAAACGGTATTTTTTTTTTTTTTTTTTTTTTACGTGGATCTATGTACAACAAAAGAACAATTGGCTAACTTACATAGAAAAAGTTTAAATGCTATTAAATGCTAAAGTTTTTTTTTTTTTTTTTTTTTTACAATGGTCTTAAATGGTTCAGACACATAATCCCACAAAAAACTAAAATATACCTAACTAAATATAACCTTAAACTAAATTATGAATGCATTAAAAAACATTAGCTCAAACAAAAACTTACATTGGTCTTAACAGGGAGCAGTTGGATTCAGCCATGTGAAAAGAAGCTGACCAGAGGGCAGTGTATCCACCCTAATCAATAAAACTGAATGCAAACACTTTCAAAATAAACCATCACAACGCCACTTTAATTAAACGAATACTCGAAGCAACAAAATTTAATTTGAATATTTTTTTCTAATCGAACACTCGAGTTAATCGATTAATCGTTTCAGCACTAAACTAATACCACCCAAACATTTATAGGTTTTCATTTTTTAATGAGGATAGCATGCAAACAATGACAGAAGGGGGAAAATAAGTAAGTGAACCCTTTGCCTAAGGAGACTTAAAGAGCAATTGAAACCAATTTTTACCAAACAATTTAAGTCAGGTGTGTGCCCAATCATTGATGAGTGTTTTAAAGCTGTCCTGCCCACTATAAAACACATAACTGCTAAGAATTGCCTTGATGAGAAGCATTGTCTCATGTGCATCATGGCTCGGTCAAAAGAGCTGTCTGAAGACCTGCGATCAAGGATTGTTGATTTCTATAAAGCTGGGAAGGGATACAAAATCTCTAAAAGTATGGATGTTCATCAATCGACAGTCAGAGAACTTGTCTACAAATGAAGAGAGTTGCCAAGGAGTGGCCGTCCACCAAAGATGACTTCAGCGTGGAATACTCAGAAAGGTAAAAAAGAACCCTAGAGTGTTTTCTAAAGACTCACAGAAATCACTGGCACAGTCCAATATCTAGGGGCAAACATCAACTATGTATATGTAAAACTATTGCCAAGAACAGTGTCCATGGGAGGATTCCACAGAGGAAGCCACTGCGGTCTAAAAAAAAAAAAAAGCATTGTTGCTTGTTGAATGTTTTCAAAAAAGCACAAGGACACTTCACTGAAGTTTTGGCAAAATATTTTGCAGACTGATAAAACCAAAGCTTAAATTGTTTGGGAGTAACACATAACGTCATGTGTGAAGGAAAAATGGAACAGCTCACAAACATCACCACCTCATCCCCACCGTGAAGCATGATGGAGGGAGCATCACGATTTGGGGCTGTTTTGCTGCCTCAGGGTCTGGACAAATTGCAATCATGAATGGAAGAATGAAATCAAAGGTTTTGCAGGATATTTTGCAGGAGAGTCTGAGGCCGTCTGTCGTCAGACAGTTGAGCTAAAAAAAGGATGGATGCTACAACAAGACAATTGTCCAAAACACAGAAGTAAATCAACTTTAGAATGGTTTCAGAAGAACATAATACCCCTTCTGTAATGGCCAAGTCAAGTCCAGACTTCAACCCCATTGAGATGCTGTGGCATGACCTAAAGACATCGATTCACGCCAGACATCCCAGGAATCTGACCGAAAATAACAGCAGTTTTGTCGAGAATACTTTTTCATGCCACTGCACGCGCAGTCAATTTCGTTAATTTGTATCTGATATGTTTACACTTGAAAATATCCATGCTGCGTTATTTCTGGGTCGCAAACTCAAACTCCACAAATCTTTCATTTACTTGTTGTTTTGGTGTTTACAGTTCTAATTTATGCTACTCATTTGCATATAATGTGTGTGTATATCGACGAGCAAATGCTAACGAACAAAGACAACAAATAGCGTATGCAAATGATTGTGGTTTAACTCGGTGCAGGCGCAGTCAGAATTAGATCAAAGCATGGCAACAAGTCGGCTCATTTCCCAAAGATAGTAAAAAAAAAAAAAAAACGTGATAATGTTAGTGTGCTTGTATAGTAATATGCTGGCACGTTTCAGCGAAGGACAGTACAGTTGCTTTACGCTGTAGCTAAGAAAAAGATCCCGCCCATCGATTGACAACAATAGTAATTGTAACAGAGTGACACTTGTGCATGGAAGTCAAGTCATATTCTCTATTATATCAGTTACAGGAAAGGGAGGGGGCACACTAACTGGCCATTACATGAGTTTTATTGAAAGGCCAATATCAGCGCGGTGATAAATGTCTCCCGACAACATTTTAGGTGGCCCGGCAGGCGGCTCATTTGGATGAGGAGCTGCATACAAAGTTCAATCCCATCTGTCTCCGGCACAGTCAATACTGGCGCAGCAAACACTCATGCATGACATTTGCAGTCGGCTCCGAGACACAAATCATCCTGTGGGGAGTCTTATAATTAGGAGTGTTTTGCATGATTTAGTCAATCAACAGTGGGGGAAAAGAAAATGGGGGACAGGCGGGGCGAATATCCACAAGGTATTAATTACTGGTGTGCACTATTTTGTGTATCCAAAATTCACTCGAGTGGGACACATTTACACTCCACAATAAAACATGAATGAGCATCCAGGGTGGTCTCGAGCCTTGAGCCAACGCCATCGGCGAGGCATTCCTGTGACTTTTTTCTTTTTTTTTTTTTTTAATCCAGCAGCCCTCCAGCCAAGAAGCACCGCTTTTACACAAAGTGGACAAGTTGAATATAAGCAGGAAGGAGAAGCACACATATTGAAATCAAAAGGATTCGCGTGTAAACACCTTAATCAAGATAAGCTTTGTATACAGTATATGATTTGCTTTTGAGTTTTTTTTTAAAATAAAACTTTCACTTGGTCAAAGTGATCGTACGTTATTTTCCCGATTTCTCAACTTGGGAGTAAAATTAGAAAACAATTACCGTAATTTTTGGACAAGAAGCTGCTACTTTTCCCTCATTTTAAATCCTGCGGTTTATAGTCCAGTGCAGCTTATTTTTTGATTTACTGGGTTAATAGGTAACGCTTTATTTGACAGCAGTGTCATAAGACTGCCATAAAACCATCATAATTATGACATGACACTATCATGGGCCTTAATAAATGCATATCACTGACGACATACCTGTCAAGTTGTATGGTTTCGGCGTAATTTGTACAAGTGAGCTCTGATTTTTAAATGTGTACGCCGTACGTTCAAAATCTGTACGTTTTACGTGCATTTCGTTTTTTTTTTTCTCCGTTTGGATTTTGTCACCGTTTCGGCAACGAGACAATGTGCATTACTATGGGTTACTACGTTGGTTGAATGACGCAAAAAAAGTCAGAGACATGGAGAGAGAAGAGTAGGAAGTCATGGTGGAAAATAAGTATTTGGTCAATACCAAAAGCTCATCTCAATACTTTGTTGTGTACCCTTTGTTGGCAATAACAGAGGCCAAACATTTTCTGTAACTCTTCACAAGCTTTTCACACACTGTTGCTGGGATTTTGGCCCATTCCTCCATGCAGATCTCCTCTAGAGCAGTGATGTTTTGGGGCTGTCGTTGGGCAACACGGACTTTCTAGTCCCTCCTCACCCCTTGGCGTCAAAATGATAACAAGAACGGTGAGCAAAAATCCCAGAACCACATAGGGGGACCTAGTGAATGACCTACAGAGAGCTGGGACCACAGTAACAAAGGCTACTATCAGTAACACAACAGAAAGTACACGTCCAGGCCCGTCTGCCGTTCGCTAGAGAGCATTGGGATGATCCAGAAGAGGACTGGGACAATGTGTTATGGCCTGGACGTGTACTTTCTTCAGCAGGGAGACACGTCTGGCAGTGCAGGATTTGAGTCCCTGGCGGCGCATTGTGTTACTGATAGTAGCCTTTGTTACTGTGGTCCCAGCTCTCTGTAGGTCATTCACTAGGTCCCCCCGTGTGTTTGTGGGATTTTTGCTCACCGTTCTTGTTGTCATTTTGACGCCACGGGGTGAGGAGGGAGTTGAAAGTCCGTGTTGCCCAACGACAGCCCCAAAACATCACTGCTCTAGAGGAGATCTGCATGTAGGAATGGGCCAAAATACCAGCAACAGTGTGTGAAAAGCTTGTGAAGAGTTACAGAAAACGTTTGGCCTCTGTTATTGCCAACAAAGGGTACATAACAAAGTATTGAGATGAGCTTTTGATATTGACCAAATACTTATTTTCCGTCATGATTTGCAAATAAATTCTTTAAAGATCAAACAATGTGATTTTCTGTTTTTTTTTCCCCACATTCTGTCTCTCATGGTTGAGGTTTACCCATATTGACAATTACAGGCCTCTAATATTTTCAAGTGGGAGAACTTGCACAATTAGTAGTTGACTAAATACTTATTTGCCCCACTGTATAACTGTCTATTAGTTATTGCTCTTTCTTTTTTGTTGTTTTATTTCTATTTCTGGTTTCAATTATTTTTTAATTCTCTTGATGATTTAATGTGATTTTTTATGTCTAATTGTATTTCCTGTTTCAATTGTCTTTTGTTTTTAACTTTTTAAAAAAAAATTTAAAGTGATTTTTATGAATGATTTAATCTGTTTGTGGCTCTTCATGTGATGTAAAGTACTTGTAATTGCCTTGTGTCGTGCTATACAAAAAAAAAAAAAAAAAATTGCCTTGCCTTTTTACATTTCAAACATGATCATTATTTTAGATGTTAAGGTTGACAGAATTTTATGATTTATCCATTTATAAAAATATATGTAATGAAAATATTTTGAAAATATACAGATTGAAAAAAAAATGAAATTGCTTTACGGATTGCTCTTAGCGTGTTTCAAGTCGGAAAATGTCAAAGTGGCCATTGCATCCGTCCATTTTCCCAGGAAAACGTTTAGAGATCTTTTAACTCCTCCCTCGGGGGCTCCATTATTCCATCATCCCTTCCTCCAAGGTGACATACAGGATTTTCAACCGGTGTGGTTGGAGTAATGTAATTAGCCGTTAAAGTGAGACGTCCTAAAGGTGACACGCTACGACAAACTTCATCACACGGCAGCCTTAAGGCCTCCCATCGCCTCGCAATCAAACGGCACTATGTCGACGTCAAATTACACATATTACAAGTGTAATCGCGGGCGGTGCGCCGGCTGTCAATCAGCTGGCGGTGCTAAAAGTGTGTCATCAGGTGGTCTTAGGCGGGCTAAGTTGCGAGAGGGTGAGTGAAGTGAAGCAGAGACGCTTTAATTAAAAGTGTGACATTGTATCATAAAAACCAGAAACCTAATCGTGATGGAATAAGTATAATGTAATTATCAAGCTGGTTATAAATAGCTTTAATTTCATGCTTTGTGGAAATGAAATGGAAATGGCATGGAGGGGAGGTGGCCATATGTGTATGTGTGTGCGTGAGGAGGTAGTTTACCGAGCTTATCGCCACCCTTCTGCCAAGTGCCAAGAGACAGGAGCCAAATCCAATTTCTCCTCTCCAGGTCACACGTCTGTCCACTCAGCCATCCTTCAAACTTCTCTATTTGTCACCCTGCTCATTACAGTGGGCGACATCATTTTTCTTGTTTTAGATCTAACAGCTATTTTTTTGTAAAACTCATTTTTGGTTGCGGAATCCTAAAAATGACCTCAGTTTAAGTCTAGGATACCCGTTTTCTTAAAAAATATGAAGAGCTCTCTACTGATCATTCGCTGCCGACCTCTCCCAGGTAAAACGGAATTGACGTCCATCACTGTCAATGGCAGCAAATCTATAAACCACATATTGAATTCGCAAGTTCATGTCCCAAAACTAAGAGAAAAAAAACAGTAAAAACAGACGAGTGAGGCTCAAACAGCATTCGAGATGAGCTTGTTGGAGGGTGCGAGGAAAGGATTTATAAGGAGGGTTCACAGGTGCGAGGGGTGAAAACCCAGCCGCCTGAGAGCCTAATGATCTGAGGGGTCCTTGAAGTAATCCACGGGGAGCCCCAATAAATGCAGGACCACACCAAGAGAAAACACGGCGGTCGCGCCGAGAGGTGAAGCTGTTCTTTTTCCACCCGTACATCTAACAATAAAAGCGCTTGATGAGGTTTGCTCACTGCAAATGAAACCAATAATTATTACGCGCCCGTAAACAAATGCATTCAGTTTTAAATTAGGTCTGATTGAATCTTTCTCACTTTCCCGCCGTGGCGGTGATTACTGCATCGTTTTGATTAGCACAATGATTGCAGCGGCTTCCAGTTGTAATCCTTCCAGTGAAAGTGCAGCGCTAAATGTCTCAATTGTGTCAAAATGATTTCTGTGAAAATACTGAAAAAGCTAAGAATGTGCCAATGTATAATTACGGAGCGGAAACTTCGGTGAAGGCGAGAATTCATTTTTGACAGCAGCTTTTGAAAGGAAAAATTGCAAAAGTTAAAGTGCCTATGAGAGCAAAAAGCATGTCTATTTCATATTTCATACGGTATTTTACGCTCCTGAATGAAATGGATCGTTTTATTTATTCAATTTTTTGAATCCCGCGCCATGAAAATGAGTGACTTCCGGCTTCAGTTTCAGGTTGAGGACGAATGCGAATGTGACGTCACCTTGGTCAAAATCTCACAGACTATTCTCCCTGTATTTTTCAAACACTGTGAGAAATAGTCTGGGCCCAGCCCATTAATGGCCTCTCGAGCAATGTTCAAAATCAATCGTCCAATGAGATTTGTTTATTTGCGTGACGCGTTCTTAACGGGTAACGTCACTCTTGCGCGCCGAAAGTCCTGTCTACAACAACACAGATGGCGAACGGGAGAGCCGACAATATGTTCCGTGGTAAAACCCTTTTTAAATGACCAAAAACACATCGAAACAAGTCATTGACAACAGTCAACATGGCTTGCACTAGCCATGTTGAATAAACTTCTCCATTCTCCGCTCACGCTAATTACTTGTCGCTTTAACAACGTCACGTCTGCCCGACGCTGATTGGTCCACTCCGCTGTCTGTTTGCTGTGGCTTGCTCCGCCCTCAGAATTTGATCCGCCGGTTGGTCGCCAGACTCAATCGCTGGAACAGCGGTGAGTCTGGTATACCAGGCAATCACAATACAGCATTGTTTTGTAGCATGCGGATGGACTGCGGATTCGGCTGATTTTGCTGACTTTTGATCCGTTTATTTTTCGCATCATGCCCACGAAATGTACTGCAGGGTTTTGTTGCTGCACCAGGGAGAGGCATGTGAGCCTTTTTGGGTTTTAAAAAGTTCCCGTTCTCCCCAAGATTTGCCAATACAAGTCCGGCTAGCATTTTTTTGGCTGACAATGGTCCCTGTCCACCGAGAATGCCACTCGGCCGACGATCGGCGGCTTGTCGCACACCTCCCTCGGTCCTTTACAGGCTTTAGCAAGGGTTATAGATATTAGAGTGTTTATTACACATATTTAATTTGACTTTTCTTTTTACAAATTTGAAAAAAAGGTTTCATTAGGACCTTATTTTAAAAATTTTGGGATTCTCTGATAATTGCTTCATGTTGCAGGTATTCAAGGGTTTTTGAAACCCGCCCCCATAATGACAGGCGGGGGCTAAAAGACTAATTTCCTCGTCATCTGCGCTTTGCCAAATAGTTGTATATAGTCAAATCGTCTCAAAATATGATTCTAATTCACATAATAATGCTATTTAAGATTTTTTTATGCTGTTACAGGCACTTTAAGGCATCGGTTTTGGCGCTTGATAGGAAAGAGAATAACTCTATGCTTTTTCTTGGCACAAAGGGAAAAGACAACCAGCAACATGGAACAGATTGCGTTCAACTTTGGAGGTTTGACTGTCATTCAAACCTAATTTTGGAGAGAGTTTGTGTTTTATCACGTCATATTAATTTCCCCTGGAGTGACATTCTGATAGGAGCAGAACAGATGGGAAATCCAGAATTGTCCTGGCAAAATTCATCATGAAAAATGCACCCGACACCTGTGTAATTTGCCTAATCATCTTTTCCTAATAAGCTCCCTCCATTAATTATGCACGACTTCCACAATGCAATCAAGATAAAAGTAAATCTGATGACTTAATACCCTTCAAAATAATTAGCCCCTTCTCCTCAAGTCATTCACCAGCCCACAACCATCTCAGGGACATCTTTTATTCTCACATCTTCAGCTCCTTCTCCGCCAGGATTTTAATTGCTTTTAAGCGCTGTAATTTATGTCTATTGCACATTTCGCCGCAATATAATTCTGTATTTTCATTTCGCTTCGATGTAGCATAGGTCAAATCGGTGCCAAAGAGTGGGGAAAAAGGTCAAATACAGAATTCGATTCTTAAAAATAATTAAATCTGCAATTTATTGCAAAGCTTTTCTCTCAATAGCATGACTGAAGGGTGCTTTCCTTTTGCCAATTTGCCACCAGCTGGAGTATTAATCACCAGCGTTGCCGTGGTGACGGTGAGGGGTGGGCGGTCCGCGTGAATGCAACACTCATAGCGGCACTCGAGGCACTTTGCGGCATCGGCCCTCATTTGCGCCATCCGTGCTCGCGATGGCCGTGAGAGGCCGCGGCCTGACGATCGGGGGTGACGCGTTCAAGGACACGTCAACAGAGGGGGACCGGATCAGAGCGGCACCACACAGTTTAGCGGACGGCCTACTCATCTTTCTCAGTCAAAGCCACTTCATATTGCAGAACAGTTCGATTCTCTGTCAGCAGAGGGTTGGAGGAGCCCAAATGTGAATGTTTTTTTTTTCCAGTTACAAGGTCTGATTAACGCCTCGTTATCATGCAGTAAACTCGTAGCGAAAAATATCCAAGATATATGGTGAAAAGAAAATCAATGGGAAGTTTTAATGGGTTTTACGTAGGTAATGATAGAGAGGGTGAAGAGGCTAGGGCGCGGGTTAATGGCACTATCAGGACATAGACCAAGTTAAGTGCAGAGGAAAGGTCCACCACCAGAGGTTAATTAACCTTTCTAAACCCAAGGTGTCTGGATGCACATACATATTGAATGGAAGCTGCCACAAAAAGCTGTAGGTCACCGCTAATACATTCCGCAAGTTACAATTAAAACATCATCAGACTCGCGTCTGATCTCCATTTAAGAGCCATTTATGAAGCCGCAATTCAGGAGGCAATTTATTACAGTCAAAAGCCGTCTGAATGGGGGGCAGTTAGGTTAGCAGATAGGCAATTTCAGTCCATTCAAAAGCAGCAACTGGGACCGAAAAGCGTGCAATTTAGGCGGTGAGGCATTTGCACTGCTTTCCTTTTTCCTCTCTATGAAGTCAATGAAGACAAGTCCGATTGACTCTGAAGTCATTCGGATTCTTTAAGCATTTCGCTTGTCTTGCATCACAAACTGATATTGTCTTACCAGTGCATCATATAATATTTACAAGGGATGTACCGAAAGCAATATTGTTGCCCGAAACCGAAAACCTGAAAAATACACATATAATAGATAATTTATTCTTTACCGTATTGGCCCTAATATAAGACGGTATTTTTTGCATTGAAATAAGACTGAAAAAGAGCGGGTCGTCTTATATTCACGGTCTAGACATTATACCCATTCATGACGCTAGATGGCGCCAGATATCATTGAAGTGATGTTCTGTCATGACAGATCTCAGCTACTCTCCCCATTCACGACGCTAGATGGCGCCAGATATCATTGAAGCGATGTTCTGTCATGACAGATCTCAGCTACTCTCAAGTTTAACCAGTTTGCATTGTTTTATTGCAATGTTTTTCCTTATTCAGATTTGTTTCAAGACTACAGTTACAGTCAGACTTCACTTTGATGGTTAATGCAGTTATTGCAATTTTGTTGTTTTATCACAATAGATTGGTTTATTTACACTTTAAAAAACTAGAAGCCATTCATTTACGAATGTGATTGCACTTTAGTTTACATATTTAAATGTTCAGATATTAAGATTTGAATGAGGCAAAATAACATGCTTTTTCTCTCAAATATATTGTTATAATAATTTGTTTCAGATGCACTGTAATTATTTTCTGTATAAAAATTAATTTGGTGTTCAAAAAGTCTTTTTTTCAAACTTGAGTCTTGAAAAAGAGGGGGGTCGTCTTATAATCAGGGCCGTCTTATATTCGGGCCAATACGGTATTTCAGTATTTAAAAAATGATTTTATTGCCCTTTGCCTTGGTCCTGCAACCCCGGAGGCTCGGAAATTTAGTTTGAAAGGTGCCGATTCTGAAACGCCATGGGAGGGTGTGTTCCAGGTGTTCTGTCAGATTTTTCACCCCATCAGAAATTGCAACTCACTGCAAATTTGGGACTAGAGATCGGCCGATATAGGCTTTTCAGGATCGATACCGATTTCTTTGATACCTCAAAATACATTTTCAGTAGTTTTAGCTCGCCGTGTTTTGATGACGTCATCACAAGAGGAATAAGGTTCTTCCACATTTTTGGGTGGTAAACAGGTCACATCTCTAATATATACTGTAATCACACCAAAAAATCATACTTTTCTAGATGTGCATAAAATGAAGGTTCAGCTATCTTGAAAATGCGAGTTCGACCCTTGTTGCACGAATGAACCTTGAATAGCACTGAGCATAGTAATAGATGGGAAGTAAACTTGACCACTCAACCTAACAAAAACAGCAAGATGGAGATAGCCCACTCTAGTTCTCATTGACTCAGTTCTATATAAATTCTGTTTTTCCTTTTCCAAGTGGGCCCGTCTTGCCTGGGGGCTCACACAGGTCTCAAACTTCTACATCTTGAGCAAGTCAACATGAAATTCACTCGCACAACGAAAGCAACATATCAAAACGGCGCCTTCTTTTTCAAGCAGCCGGTACAACGGGTTCTGCCAATCCCTCGGCGACCCGTATCCCGGTCGTTGGTGAGCTCCCCGTGGGTAGTCGCTTGTTCTGAAACCGAGGCGTATCGGGAGCAGCGTTAGCACACGGGGTTTGTCGGGGGCCTCCTTGAAAGTAGGTGGCACGCTGCATATAAGGTATAGCAGGTAAGGCTTGCGTGAGTTTTGGGGTTTAGTAAAAAGCAGTCTCCCCCGTCTCCACTCCAAAGAAAGACAACAAAGGAATTCCCAAAGGATTGCGACCAATTCTGCCTACCTGCCTCGCCTCACTCACTGTTTCAAGCACACACAACTTCATGATGTAACAAACCTGCAAGGCTTTCCACACATGCCACTACCCTACATTTCTAGTATTATTTTTTTTTTCCCCCAGCACTTTTGATTCACTCGAACAGAGGAAGTTTTCCCGAGTGCGTTCCACCCTTTTCTTGTAATGTGTCAAGCTCATCCATTCCCGAACCGCCCCTCGAGTGTCTCCACCCAAAAGTTTGCGGCGCACCCCTCCTCTATGGATGGAGCTTATTCCCTCAGCTCGCGCTTTCCAAGTAATTGCCCAGTTTCTCCACGAGTACAACTTCCTGGGCTACGCCAGTTCACGGATTTAATTTGCGGGTAAATAGATTTTCTGCTGAGTTTAAAAGGCAACGTGCCCGTTAGGAGTCGGGGTAGGTTTAGGGCAAATACATTTTGGGCTAAATCATTAGGAGAAGGAAGAACAAGTTCATGGTGTAAAACTAGCAGCCAGTGCTGACCTGACAACTTTGCGCACTTTGGATTTCTCCTCACTTGACATGGCATGTTTCACGCTCAACAAAGTGGTAAAAGGTTAGAAAAGGAATACTTTTGGTCAGCACTGTATGTGTGCAAACTCTTTAAATATTCCTTAATACATGTTTTGTGTAATCTTTAAAGGGAACCTCAGACCTCAAGACTTGTAGGTTCTAATACGCCACAACTGCTCTCTTTTACTAAAAGAGGTTATTAGAAACACATAAAATATTGCCATTGATTAAAAAATCTATAATATTTAGTACATGTTTTGACATACAGAGGGCGCCATGTTTGATGCATGCAATGGAGTGTCGGGGTGACGCCTTAGTTTGACGAGCACTACCGGTCTTCTGCAATTCCTTCTACGCTGCAAGACGTCCAACACATGCACTTATCGGTTAAGAGTGGCGGGTACTTTCTATTTGTGTTTTTAATGAGTCTTTTATTACCTTTTTCATTGCCTCAAAATACTTTTTGCATGTGTTTCCTTCTCGTACTTTTAAGCATTTTGTTTTCTTGTGGTAGCTTTAAAGCAGATTGTTGATCTGTTGACCACATTGTTCTTGTAGCATATTCAAACCACCCTTACTTGACATTACTACGTTTAAGTATTTTCTTAAAGCATCTTTCGTATGTCCTGTCTGTATGCATCTAAACAAAACTCGCTGAAAGCGCACGGTAGTACTTTGAGTGTCAAATTCGCCTCTGAGGAACAGTTTCTTTGCTAAAGCCATCTCCACCCTGAACTGTAACACTACATCACTCAATGTCAAATATTCATTTACATGCAATATTCTATGTGCAATACTTACTCACGTGCAATATTCAACGCCTTGACTGTCAAACTGCTGCTACTTCACCTCTATTCAAACATACTCTATGTGCAATACTTAAGTGCCATATTAACGTGCAATATTCAATGCCTTCACTGTCAAACGGCTGCTACTTCACTTGGATTATTTGCACAGACTGAACATAGGACTATCTCAAACACATTTTATATTTATATTTATTTTGATTTTATAGTTTTATACTTGCAAGTCACTTTTGAGATTGGAACTTATTCTGCACTGTAAATGGAGATGCTCCACAATTTCATTGCACAGCTGTATAATGACAATAAAGCACTATTCTATTTTATTGTATGATGTTTAGCCAGTGTAGCACATTTTGGCAGAAGACCGTTTTTTCCCCCTACTCTCGTCTCGTCTTTCCTGTTCATTTTGCTTTTGCTGCTCATTTTGCGAAATATCGACAGTTAGAGGTGTGCGAAATTTCCGATTCTTAGATTATTCACAATTCGCCGTGGAAGATTCGAGAACGATTCACAAACATCCAAATTCCGATTCTTGAATTATACCAGGTAAAGCGGAAATAAAACACAGTCAGCGCGGTCTTCAGGACGCAATGAGGAACGGACCGAGAGTAAACATCATATTCAAATCATGCCACTAGATAAAAAAAACAACAACAAAAAACAATAATACCTGACTGCGGCCGTCAGCCGCTACAAACAGCGCCCAGTTGCTACAAACATACGGCCATGGTAGATATCACATATATCTAGAACTAGATGTGAAATAACAGACGACAGCCATCTTAGATCATATACCAAGAACTACATGCGAAATGAAACTTTCCTGGTAAACCTTTCCTAGTAAACAGGCGCCATCTTAAAGCAGTAGACTTCTCTAGAAGACTCTGTTGTAGCCAACCTAATTACTTTTTATCTGGAGAAAAAAAAAAAAAAAAAATCGGCAAAATCTTGACTTGAATCGATCTTTAAACGATGAAACAGTTTTAAAACTTTCACGTCGAAAGTAGACAGAAGGGAAATTATGGAATAACAATAGCAATAGCAATTTTAACAACTTTAACAGTTGATTCACAACATTAAATTAATTGAATGTAGTTTAAAGCTGCCAATACAGAATGGGGACTTGAGTATTATATTTACTGTTTTTAACGGTTAACTTGATACTGAAATAGTAGTTTGTTTAGCCTGAGAGGATTTTTGAACAATTTTGGAACTAGTGTACAAAAAATTAAAAGCGGGGGGTTTGTGGTGCATCAATAATCGATTTATAATCGGATCGGAGCCTCTGAATCGTAATCAAATCGTTAGGTGCCCAAAGATTCCCACCTCTATCGACAGTGCTATCATGCTTATTAATCTTCCTCTCGGGTTCAAATTGAAAGGATTCAACAGATGACATGTTGATGTCGCTGGATTCATACTCTAGAAGCCCCGCAGCGTAAACATGTGACGTCACCGCCCTGCGACGTCAACAACAACGGCGACCTACTAGTTAACCTAATTTTACACATTGTATAAAACCGAAAACATCAAGAGGGGTTTCAAATTCAAACAATTTTAACTGATAATAACGATTACCTTTTAAGAACTACCAGTCTTTCTATCCGTGGATCCCTTTCAAAGAGAGCTACTGCCTTAGTAAGATGACCTGTAGGTTGGCAGAGATGCTGGGTAAATCCTGAGGGCGTGAACGTTTAAAAGTTCTTTTTTCTTTTGAATTGACCCTAAAGCATCAAATAGTCCGTTGTTGGATTCATCTGATGACAACTGAACAGCCAATTGTATAATAGGTACGGTATATCAAGAGTAGCGCTAACAATGTGTTTGGAGGAAATAAGTGATAACAGAACAGCCGTCCTGCCTTTGAGAAGAGTAAAATAAAAGGGATCGTCTTTGAAAATAATAATAAAAGAAAAAAACACCTCTGGAGAATAAGCCAATTATAATGAGATAAAAGAGCACTAAAAATAAGGTGGCGATGAATAGGGATACTTGTGTTCATTCCTCTTCACTGCTGGATCCTCAAGGTCAGTGTTATTTGAATATATATTGTCGTCATTCTCTAGGGCTTGCTTAGACGCAATATTTGAGAGTTATTTGATGACCATTAAGTGAAAAAGTGTTCAATCTGCACTGGTTATCCTATGCAACCTCACAGAGGTGGAGTGACATTTGGGTGAGAATACAAAAATATTTACACTTGTAAGTCATTAAACGCAGATGTTTGGTCAGTAGTAAATAACACTGTGCTGTAGGTAACACCTGCTTTTATTCGGGAAGCATGTTGTCTTGCAAAATCAAATCCATCTGGTTGATCCATTAAAAATAATGACGTGTGAGGTCTGGTCGGCTATGGAAAAAGGCCTGATTACGTTTATGAAAACAATTTGCGGATTTGTCACTGCCTAAAGTACAGATCGTTCATATTTAACTTTCATGCGCTGTTTTTTTGTAAACTGCAACATGGCGACTATTTGAACAATTCCCAAACAGAAACTTGTATAATATCATCATCCAGACTGCAAACCAATTTAATTCAGTTCATTTTGTACTTTGACGCCTGAGCGACAGCTTTTCAGCGACTTAGTGTCCCTGGCCATCAATTAGGCGCAGACCTCATTGAGACACATAAAAAATACACACACAAAAAAAAGTGTCGCCATTCAGTGCTTTCGGTAATTGCGGCCGTGACAGTTGATCATTAGCCATGAAAACCGCCGGGTTTTGCAATCACGCGGCTGTTTGATGGTCCTTCATCACTCAAGTGTCACTCAATTTTGTGCAGCTGTTTGTTTCCATTTCGTTATTTTCTTACCTCCCAAGGCCAAATGGTCATTTCACTTTAATGAGTTCACCTCTATAAAACGCAATGCAGCAGAGGGGTGCGCAGGGCTCAGTTTGAAAGGCTAACTGAGAGTTTTAAACCACGTCTGCGAGGGACTAAAAGGACAATGGGCAATTATACTAATTGCCTTGGAATAATTACCACAACAATGTGTGTCTTCTTAAACTTTAAGATTGAACACAATTAGTTCTAGGAGGCTGCGTATAGACAAGTTTCCTGAGCGAAACATTTTCTGCTCCGAACCTCCGGTTTAGAAAGAATAGCGGTTGAAGTAACCAGTGTGTTGACAAAGTTAAAACTGCAAAATCAAACCAGAGGAACTCACAAAATGTCCAAAAACGGGTTAAGCATGACGTAGATGAGACTCCGAGACTGTCTGTGCTGTGCGTGGAAGCGCTTATATATGTGGTTTGAAGTGGGCTGTTTTGATTAACGACCAGCTAGTAGCTACAGCGTGCCAGTCTGGATCTACCTTGCCATACGCCTTAAAACCAGCTGCAGACAAGAAGTTAAGGATGTGATTTAAACCTAGGGATATACCTAAAAGATTGTATGATTGTTCTTATCACTTCGTTGATCATTCGTGGACAAAATTATAACAACCTGTCAGCCTGTGTTGACGTGAGGATTTATATACCGGCCACTTGAGTGACCAAATGAGGTGAAATTACAAAAAATATTACATTTGCCGAATTACAATGAAATACTACAAGGTATGTACATTCAAACAAAAATAGTAATTCCTTTTTTTATTGCAGGTATTGATCACAATAAAACATTTGGACAACATGATTCCATTTCTTGTTTGATTTAAAACGATTGGTGCACGTGCAAAACAGGTCAATAAATCACAATTTATAAAATTATTAGAAAAATATTAACGAAGCAGGAGCATACCGAGCTCCGGAGACAAACTTCACCCGATATTACGGAGACCCTTGGCGGCCTCCAGACGGGCTTTCTCCCGCTGTCCTCGGTAATTCCAGCTCCAATAGGGGATCTTAAAGTTGCTGCAGTTAAAAATCTCGTAGCTGGACCTCGGGATCGAGCTGACGGTGCGCCACGAAGCGAGCCACCGTCTCTCAACCCCAGCCTCTCGGCTGCCCCTGGGTAGCACGCTGTTGTTGTGAGGCACATCAACTTGTCTTCCCTTGCCTAACCGTGTTTTACACCTGTAAACAAACGAACAAAAAACTTGTAACACTTGCATTCATGCGTTGACATAATTGCACCATACACATACGTATTAGCAACAGGCTAGCAGCAGATAGCAGTAGTTCTGGTAAATAATATTTAAAGATCATCATAATTACAATCATCATCGTAATAAAAATATCAAAGGCAACAAGTTGTTTCATGCGCAAGATATTAGCTCGAGTATTTTTTGAGGACCGGACACGTGAAAATTCAGGGATTGGAAGAACATACCTTCCATAACACAGCGGCAACATGGCTACGAAAACACGCGGTCTTTGTGGTGGCACGAACTTGGTTCCACATCTGCCTTTATGAACATGTTGTCTTCTCCTGTCGTGATGATGGCAGATGGATGCGGTATTTCCAAATTGTCTTTTTTAACCCTTTATTGCCAAACGTATCACATTTGATAAAATGTCATGATTTTGAGACTAATTCAGAATTTTGACAATTCTTTTTGAAAAAAAAAAAAGAAATGATGGATGCAAGTCAACACATGCATCTGCAGGCTCCATGAGAAAAACAAACAGGATTTAGCAAGGGTTATAGATATCATAGCGCTTATTACACATATTCATTTTGACTTTTCTTTTTACAAATTTGAAAAAAAGGTTTCATTAGGACGTTATTTTTCAAATTTCGGGATTCTCTGATAATTGCTTCATGTTGCAGGTATTTAAGAGTTAAGGGATTTTGATGAGTAATGTTACTCCCAGCTCCACTGTTGTTTTGGATGGAGAAAATGTCAAACGGAAGTTGCGAGCAGAAATGTGGAAGTATCTCTGAAACTTGTCTATAGTTGTAAAGTTGTAATATCAACATTTCACGGGAAAACGTGATCTAATAACACCAAATTCAGCAAGTTGTCTAATATGACAACTTGCTGAATTTGGAAGGAATTAATAAAGTGTAGTGAAATGAAAATAGTCCAAATATTATCTGACGAAGGTTGTAATCTTACAAGAATTAAGTGAGAGAAATGTGTAATATCACAACACAAAAATAGTGTTGAAATGTTACGAGAAACAAGTTATAACCAGGGGTGAAAGTGGGCCAGAACGGTCAGGAATGCAGTTCCGGTATAAGATTCAGGGCCGGAACGCAGTTCTGGTATAATATTCCGGGCCGGAACGCTGTTTCTGTATATGGTGGTTTGATTCCAAAAAATGACGGCAACTGTCAAAACGCTATGTAAAAAAAAAAATACAAAGCTGCCACACATGCATTTCATCTCCAAGAAGAAAACAATCTACCAACATCAGATTTACATACACAAGTGTTAACAACAAGCATAATAAAGTGCTTGTGTAGTTTCCACCAATATTTATTATTAATTTTATTCCACGGACGGCATGGAGGTTTACCCAGCTGCTGCAGTTATCTGAGTCTGACGATGACGAGTCACGCCAATGTGCAAATGGACGCAGCAAGGCAAAACGACTGGACTCATTTATCCGTTCAATTGGCTGACATACTGACATGTGATCATCAGAGACAGTTAGCTCTGATTGGTTCAAATGTGCATGTTTTCTGAAATAGCAAAAAAAAAAAAAAGGGTAACGCAACAGAAAATGATCAAATCTTTGAGAGCAAGCAAAGTGTTAAGGAGGCTTTTTTATCATATTTGGTTTTATTTGCTCTGATGGGGAGGTTCAGAACATCTTAGCTGTTAATGTGCACTTTGGACTTATATTTGTTCATTTATGTTAGGCTACTTATTAATTTTCTTATGATTTAAAAAGGTCAATGTTTGTGTGATCTTCAAAATATATTCCATTTCACTCTGCATAATATAAGTCATTTGTACTTATTTTTCTTCATGTATGTTACTTATTAGTCTATCTTTATTATCAAAACCAAAACAAAAAGGAAATGTTTACATTATCTTCAATTTTAATAAACATCCCATGTTTTTAAGTAGTTAAAATTGAGATTTGGCATTTATTTTGTGAGGAAATGAGGGGAAAATAAAAATTAGGAGATGGAGGTTGGGGTTATAGCTGTTTTTGTTAACTTTTATTCTGCAAATCATTGAAAAAATACAATTTTAAATGAAAATCAGTTTTTGTATGTGTTATAGAAATAACTGACCATAACAGTTTTCTTTGCATTTCAGTCATATATATATGTTACATATATACATATATGGTTTACTGTCAAGAGACTACTCTCATTAAAAGTTTTGCCTTTCCAGTCAACATAGACTTTTACTCTGAAGAGTTCATGCACTTGCAGCAGATGTTTTACCCATTTCACCATGTTAACAATTCTTCCCACTTCTAACTAACTGATACAATTATGTCCTTCAATGCCGCTCAGGAGTTTGCCTCAAGTATCAACACTCGAAGGCACGATTATCATTTGACAAAAACATTTTTAATTACAACATTAAGTGAGGTGCTCGAGCTGAAGCACTCAAACATACCTAAAACGTTCAACGGAAGGTAGATAATGGGATTCCGTGTCAATAAACACTTGAGAGATTTTATTCGCATCAAGTGCCAGCATTCAGTGGGGAATTCAAGAGTTGTATTCATATATTTATTTTGTTGTGACTTTTATATATCGCTGTTATTCTTTTTCTTTTTTTTTAACAAACCAACTCATTTCATTGCTTTTGCTCTTGCAACCTTGTTTCATATAACATCTTCTAATGCTAAGGTAGCCTTGCCCCCCTTAAGCCTTGAATAATTCATGACCCGCAATCCAATAGTATTGGATTGGGTGAAGGTAGGGGGGGGCTCAAAAAGTTGAATTACAAAACGTAGTATTCTTTCTTCTCAGTTTTTTTTGCGAAGTGCAGGGGTCAATTATGATCCCTCTGGCATGAATAAAACACCGAAGGGCTCGAAAACCCTAGGAGATTTCTCCCACTTGTGTAGATTATTGACACTTACTTCATCCCTGTAAGAAAAAGGATCCTTTGTCTGTGGTCTCCTGCACTGTTAGTGTCTCAATCGCCTGAGGGTGAAAAAGAGGCCTAATTTGCACTGGTCTGTTTTGGGGCCAATTATTATAATACCACATGTACTGGAAGCACAATGAAATTGAAAACAATAAAGAAAAAGTAGACCGGCGCCATCATGCATTTTAATATTAAGCTCATTAAAGATGCAGTTTATGTCGATTTGAAATTTTGCACCTTATCCCGTTTTGAAGTTCTGTGCTGAGCTTCGTTTAGATGAATTACACTTGATGGAAAAAGTCGACACACCCCTGTAGGAAAAATACAAATCACTTGAAAAGTCCTAACAGCAAGAATGTGACATCTTGTAATTGCAAACTCTGGAATTGATGGAGGGGATTAAAAAAAAAAAACCTTCGAAGTCAACAAGTGACGTTTAGGGATTAGCAGTATTTGACTACTATGAGTAGAGCATGAACCTTTTAATAGACAGTAAACACGAAATCCTTATGAACGCCAATTTCCCACCTACTCAGTCTCTCTCGAACTGGAATGTCAAAACATATTGCATTACATTTTTCATAAAGTGTGTAAAATTGCAGGCACTTTAATAAACGAGAGAGGTCCCACTCTGGGATCGCCAAACTCTGCCAAGGTCTAATGTAATATATCTTGAGAAATTAATGAAAATGTCCAGAGACACACATACACTCCTACATACACAGGCACTCGTTTATTAATTCTTGGGAATATTTGCAATCATAACTATCTGTTTGATTGACATTCCAGATTGCGGGTGTGTGTTATGAGACACAGAAGAGCAACGTAAGTGACAAGGCTCATGATCATTTCTCAAAGGGAAACACAATTAAAAAACAATCAAGTTCACATCTCAAGACGTGTCAGCAAAGTCTAGTTGAATGTAGAACATTTGACTTAGAGCGCCCAAACATTGCACGTCCCGGCCTTGGTTTGTGCCAACACTAGATGTCAGTGTTCTCGCTGCACTGTGAACCTGCAGGTAACGTGAGGAACAAGCAGCCTGGGAAATTCTCCAGCGAATGCATCCCGTTTTTTCCAGCGCTCCCCACTTGAAAGTGCTCCGTCTTCCACAGATTTCACACTTCAGCCTCTCCGCGTCACGACCTGATTACCGAGGGCATCACTTTTATCTCGTAATGAGGCACAAACTGCTGAGCACTGTTTTCTTTCTCAAGGAGCCGCACTCGAATAGACAGAGCTGTGTTTCTTGCAACTTGTTGCCAGATTATTCAAGCTTCCCTGATAACCCTTCAAACACTAACAGATGTGTGTTTGCGCAAATGTATCAACACCACAGACACTTACTTCTTCGGGATGTTTCGAGCTCCTTCTTTTTCTCTCTGAAAAATACATGAAGAAAATCCTTAAATTTCAGTGTGAAAGACAAAAAAAAATACTGTATAAAATGGCCCTAGATGTCGGCAATAGTTTACCCCTTGATGCCTGAATTTACATTGAACAAATACACAGTACATGACAAAGCAGTAGTATTTTCACATTTTTAGCTGTATTTTTTAGGGCTGTTCCGATCATGTTTTTTTGCTCCCGATCGTTTTAGTTTGAGTATCTGCCGATCCCGATATTTCCCGATCCGATTGCTTTTTTTTGCTCCCGATTCAATTCCAATCATTCCCGATAATTTTTCCCGATCATATACATTTGGGCAATGCATTAAGAAAAAAATGAATAAAACTCGGACGAATATATACATTCAAGATACAGTACATAAGTACTGTATTTGTTTATTATGACAATAAATCCTCAAGATGGCATTTACATGATTAACATTCTTTCTGTGAGAGGGATCCACGGATAGAAAGACTTGTGACTTTGTATATTGTGACTAAATATTGCCATCTAGTGTATATGATGAGCTTTCAGCAAATGATACTGTAGCCATGCCCAAATGCATGAAGGGAAGTGGAACCATGACTGTGCGTAGTGCTACCAATTGATATATCTTCTCTGTGTTGGGAAATAACATAAGGGGTTAAGAAAAAGATCAATTGCTACCTTGCTTCCCATGATATTTCTAATCGTAGGGAGAGGGATTGTAAGGCTTTAGCCAACTAAACAAAGGCTCCAAAGGCTGCAAAAATTCACTCTACTCGTTTTACGCTGCCATTTATCTCTCTATATAGGTAAAACGGCGTCATTACAGATTGAGCGCAACAATGCGTGAGTGGGTCGTGCAGCGCATGCATTAATTTCATTAAATATTTTAACGTGATACATTTTTTAAAAAATTAATTACCGCCGTTATCGGGATAAATTAGATAACCCTACCTTAAGCCTAAACTAAAGACTCTGGATAAGTGTAACATATTATGTCTGTAACGTTAAATACAATTATAAAACAATTTAATTAAAAAAAAAAAAATATATATATATATATATATATATATATATATATATATATATATATTAAAAAAAGGCATGGCTGATATTTTTTTTGCCAATTCCGATACTTTGAAAATGACGTAATCGGACATTCCGATTGATCGGGACATCTCTAGTATTTTTCAATAGGGGTGTGACAAAATATTGAAATGGTGATATATCGTGATACTTTGTATCCCAAAAGGTTATCGATATGCTCCTGCCAAGAATCGAGATATCGTTTCTGGGATCTGGGCTATTTGCCGGCCATGACATTGACTGGATAAGTCTTTCCCCAAGGAATGCTTAAACAGTTTTAGCTCTGTGGCATGATGCATTGTCATCTTGGAAAATGACATTTTCACTTGAAGGGATAAGAAAGCTGTCTAAAATTTCAATGTAAACGTGTGCATTTATTGAAGATTAAACCACAGCCATCTCCCCAGTGCCTTTGCCTGATATGCAGCCCCATATCACCAAGGACTGAGGGAATTTTGATGTCTTCTTCAGGCAATCATCTTTGTAAATCTCACTGGAACGGCACTAAACAAAAATTCCAGCATCATCACCTTGTCAAGAGTCAAAAATCTGCATTGGATAAGGTAATGATGCTGGAACTTTTGTTTGGTGCTGTTCCAGTGACACCTTAAATGGCCCAAAATTACCTAATTGCCTGGCATTGACTGCCACTGACAGCCACAGATGTTCATTCCGTTTGAAGTGGAATGAACGTTCATTCCCAGTTCAAATGGATTGGACGTCTACTAGTGATAAACTAATTCCAATTCACACTAGAAACTTGTTTTTCTGTTAATTCGTTGTTTGTAATATATCCTAGAATGATTTCCTGACCAATGCATCGATAATTGTTGTATTGCCATATCGTCAGATCATCGTTATCGTGAGCTTTGTATCGCAAATCGTATCGTATCGTGAGGTACCAAGAGGTACCCACTCCTATTTTTCAATATAGTTTTTTATATTTAGCCCACCCCTTATTAAAACCATGTTTTTTACACCATTGTTTCATGTACCGTAATTTTAAGACTATAAGGCGCACCTGACTATAAGCCGCACCCACTAAATTTGACACAAAAACCGCATTTGTTCATTGCTAAGCTGCGCTGGACTATAAGCCTCACTGTATTATGGGATATTTACACCAAAAGATATGAACACTTTATTTGACAGCGGCATCGTAAGACTGTCATAAGACCAAATGAACCACCACTAAGCTCTGAACCAAATGGCTGCAAAGCTTCATTTGGCCATCACTGCTCCATCTGTTGCCAACACTGTTGTCGTCCAACATGCCTCCTAGCATGCATTGCAGCACTACCAATGTAACTAACAGTTAAAATTCATGTTCTGTGCTAATTATTTCTTCAGTTACTGTTACAGTTGTTTCACTAATTGCTGGTTATGGTATTTGGTAACACTTTTATTTGACAGTGGCGTCATAATTATGACATGACACTGCCATGAGCATTAATGAATGCTTATGACGGATGTCATTTTGTGTCATCCGGCAAATTATCTCATTTTTGAATAGATGTAAAATATCTGAGCTGGACATAAATGGAGTCAGTGAGATCATTTTCCAGGTGACACTTCATGACATCTGTCATAAGCATTCATTCATGCCCATGATGTCATGTTATGGCAGTTTTATGACACTGCTGTCAAATAAAGTGATACTTACTAACCCAAATAAATCAACAAATAAGCCACAGGATTCAAAATGAGGGAAAAACTAGCGGGTTATAGTCCAAAAATTACTTTATATTTGAAAATTCAGCATAATGGGGTTAATAATTAAAAAATAAAAATAAAAAAGGAAACAAAACTCAACAAGTACTTCAAGAAACATGATTATAGAAGTTGTGGACCGTTGTACCTTGATCCATATCCAGTATAACACTCACCTTTTACATTTTAACAGCTTTATTATTTACATTTGATTCAAAACTTTTCCTTTACTGTTTTTTTTTTTTTTTAACTATTTCAGTGACACTGACGATGATAGACGTCCAATCATGTGGCTCTCTATCATTCTGCTGTGAACTAAAATCAGTATGTCACTCGTAAAAATCCAATCCATTGAAGCAGGGAGGGTGGCAGCGAACGAATAAACATTCAGCACTCCCACGTCAAATGGATTGGACGTCTAGCGCCGTCAATGGTGGCCAATGAGTTAATTCAAAAAGTCATTAAAGTATTAGTATGAATAACGTGGTGTTGTTGTTGTTGTTTTTTAGCATGAGCATCGTTCGTAACTTTGAATTTTGTCCTTAAAATGAGATCAGCTGCATTTTATTACTTTGGCAGTTATGCATAAGCAGGAGGGACTACAATTTTGAAAGACGGGGAGGGGAAAAGGGAAACGGGCGTTGATCCAACCAATCCGATTTGACGACGTTTCGAAGGCGGAAAACGAAAGCCCAACCTGAAAAAGCGCGGCAGAATTGAAAGTGAAGACGTTCAAACCAAGGTAAGAATTCTTTCCATTTCACTCGTCATATTAATTTGACTTATTACTGACATGCAGGAAGAACAGTAGAATCCATTTACCGTGAAAAACACGTGTAAACCCCGCAACAATCATTTCTACTTTGTACTGTCATACGTCGTTCACTTAAGCGTCCTCGGTTGTACCCGTCATTAACCCTTCAAATACGTCAACACTGTTCGACATAACATACAAAATAAAATACCTTTTCCTTTTTAATGTCGGGCATGAAAAATGTTCACTCCTCTTGGCATAAAAATCCTCAAAGTAGCACAAAAACATGACAGTGGACACCTCGCCCTACTTCCGGAAACATGATGTGTGACAAGTGCGCATGCGTAACTCAAATGCGTCCACTTCGCCGAGCAAGTCACATCTAGGGTTTGTGTTAGGGTTTAATCACCCTAGGCGGGCATCGCTCCTTGAGGTGTGAACATCTTTTGCTGGGGACGGGACATTAATAAAACCAAACAGATTGGGTGAACGGAGGTTAGGGCTACATTTCTCACCAATATAAACCTTAAAAATTGATAGGCTAAATGATTAACGCAAAATAAATATGCCTTGATTTGTACTAACGTTCAGACTACACTGCAAATTTATAACGACTTAATCTGATACATTTTCATAAATCTAGTCGAATAATTTTCCCCATTTTCTTTTGAGTGTTTGAGTGTTGCTGTGCTAGTTAACAGATTAATGCGTCAGATTATTCAATTTACTTTACGTAAATCAAATATTACTTCCTTATTAAGCCCATACTTCTAAAAGTTGGTCATTTTTCACCTAAATCAAGAAAAAACTGCTTTCAAATATTGTTTTGAACAATATCTATGTTTGAATTAAGAATTTTTATGAAAAAAAAAAAACAGCTTTCTTTAAGATTAGATATACAGTGTTGAGTTTATTTTCAGCTAGCTATTTTTCTTATTTCAAGAAATCTAGGTGATTAAAATTTAATTAAAGCACTGGCAGGTAATTTCACTTATTTCTAGTAGATTTACACTGAAAACAAGGAAATTTCAGTTGTTGTTTTTTTCTGTTTTAAGGAGGTTGGTTTTTGCAGTGCATATGTATTGCTTCAGGTGATACACCGTTTGATTCAAACCTTTGGTTTCAAAAACTATGAAAGAAACATTTTGAAAACTTCCACAATAAATGTCTAAATTTTATTAGCAAATTTAAATTGCAATATTTGAACATAAATTATATGAACATAAAAAAGAAATACAAACTTGTTAACCATCTCTTAACTATTCAGGAATGCAACAAAATAAACATTTGTCTTAATACCACTAAAAAATGTCTAAATAAATTAAATATGACAACAAAAAAATTGTTCGCCAGGGAATTAAAAAAAAATAAAAAAATCAAATAGGAGCCTTCCTTTAGAAAAAACACAATCGTTTTTGTCCACAAGCACAGCCAAACGCAACAAAAAAATGAAAGATCCTTTGGGCTGCTCTAAGACCACATACCGTGAATAAAATAAAAATAACAACTTGGGAGAAGGGGTAATCCTTGGTTCGCTACATTTCTTACAGTTTAATTAACATTAACAATAGAAAACATAAAGGAGGATATTTCTCTCAAAGCAGCTTCTTTGTCGAGTGCGACAAATTCGCACAGATCAATGTTCTGCTAAAGCTGATGCAGGCCGGGTCTTTCAGTCGCAAAATTAGATGTGTGTTCCCCACCTCCTTAATATCGACGTCTTTTTACCTTACTTACAGAGGCTGCTGCTGGCAGAAAAAAAAAAACTTCTAATGTGTGTGTGGGGTGCAGGGGGGGTCAAGTCACCAGCCAATCAAACGTGCGTTTAAGGGGGTAAAAAATGGACTGGCACATTCAGCAAGTGAAAAGCGGTCAATGTCAGTCTGAACAAAATGTAAGTAATTCACTTAATAATGGTAGGATCAATTCTATCCTGTCAACATATGGGAAGACTAAATTACCAATATAACTTAAGTCATTATATAAAGCAAATAAGGTTGCTTAAAATTTGGGCATCCTGAAGAGTTGGTAGTGTTATGTCCCTACCGTCCCTATGCAAACCTTTGGAACGTCGCTGTCGAAGCCATATTCACTGTCACAATTCAGAGTATCAGTTTGTGTATTTTGAAACGGTGTTATTGTTTTTGCCACCAGGGGCACCACCAATGTCATGTCCGCCTAGAGAGCCACTGCTAATCACTGCACCTGGTGGACACACGGTTTTTACCATAGCACGCCGTAGCATGTGCTGCCTTGGAGAGTGAACTGTTTGCTGAATTACTGGAATAAATCAACCAAACTAAAACCATCCATGTGGGCAGGTCATTGCCGGTAGCCAATGCGTACATTCAGGTTCCGAAGGTGTACTCAGTATTGGCTTGATTTTGAGTTTGCTAAAATGCCAATACAGTCGCCTTACTTCTTAGTTATGGGTTTTGAATTTACACATTACACACAAAAAACGAACAATCGGTCACATTAATAAAATGTCAGCACAAAAGACGATGTTTACAGGACTGAGAATAACAACTATTGGTCAACTGTCAGTCGTAAACACAGAGGAGAGATAATATTTGTATTGATTTTGTGGGAAAATGAGCATTGAAGAAAACATGTCAATATGTATGATTGGTGATTTTTTTTTTTGTGAAAACAGATGATGTGATTGTATTTCATCTATAAATATGTTGTTCATAAATGACATCACTGGCTGCCATTGACGGCGATAGACGTCGGATCCATTTGAAACATTCCTTCTGGTACTACTGCAGGACAATCCTCAAGGTGGTGACCATGAGTTTCTCCCCTTGCCCACCTGATGCTCTCGGCGGCAACATCATCCAAGAGCAGCGGGACCGCTGGGAGATGAAACGCTGCCGAGCAGCCAGAGAACTGGTGCTGTCGGAGCAACGTTACTGCCAACAACTGGAGTTGGTCACCACTGTATGTTAAAAGAAATACTCATTTTTAGACTTAGTTTATTACACCCAAAGATGTCTTTGTCTGTCAATTCCAATTCAAATTGCATTTTGTACTATACTTATTGTTTATTTTGTTGACTGTTTCTTTTGTATAGCTCACTTTCAGGTTGATGTACAGCACTTTGTTGTCTTTTTCAAATTGCATTTCATTGAAAGTTGAGTGTAAAACAGTACATGCAGTAAAGGTTACTGCAAAGTGAATAGCAACAAAATGAAGGTAGTATTGTTGAATCCTTTACTTCCTGCCGGGGCAACAGACTTTACCACCCGCTAGTGTTGCCTAATTCCTACTCAATTACTCTCCCTCCGCCCGTACACTCCAATTAGGAGTCATTTTAAGCTTTGTGCTCGTTCAATTTGCTAATCCCATTTCCACCGCAAATGACTTGAGACCAACACAGCTGTCACATTTTTTTCTATACCCGTTTCTTGCGTTCAGTACCGAGTTCGAATGTCAGGTAATATTGTCTTCCGTTTTTCTTCCAGTATTTTGTGGAGATTTTGAAGGCCAAAGGGACTCTGAAAGAGGATATTACAGAAAGCATCTTCAGTTCAATTAAAGCCATTCACTCAGTAAACCAGTAAGTATCCCCTTGCATAATTTAAGAATATCAGTGCTTTAAGGGCAGCGAGAGACTGTGTAAAGTGATGGGGAAAGCAGTCGGTCCCCTGTGTAGGAATGCACTCATGATAAACTCTAGGTTTATTAAAGCATCGTCCTTATCTTCACCATTAGTAGGAGTCAATGATACTCTTCAAGGGTATAGATGTTCTGTTCGCTCCCCCCTTGGGTACATTAGTGTACGTGTTATAATTTGAGAAGATAAAGCGCAAATTGGAAATGATCGTTATAATGGAAATCTTATGAATTGTAATGGAGACATCTTTCCAATTGATGCAAACTCGATTCTGACAGCAATAATACATAATGTATCATACATTTTTAAAAACTAAAAAAAAAAAAGACATAATTTTCTGATTTACAGTGCGATGAAAAAGTATCTGAACCTTTGGAATTTCTCACATTTCTGCATAAAATCACCATCACGTGTGAGCTGATCTTTTTCAAAATCACACAGATGAAAAAACCGTGTTTGCTTGAACTAAAACCACCCAAACATTTGTAGGTTTTCATATTTTAATGAGGATAGCATGCAAGCAATGACAGAAGGGGGAAAATAAGTAAGTGGACCCTCTGCCTAACGAGACTTAACGAGGAATTGAAACCATTTTTTTTTACCAAATAATTTAAGTCAGGTGTGTGCCCAATTACTGATGAGTGGCTTAAAGCTGCCCTGCCCACTATAAAACACACATCTGGTAAGAGTTGTCTTCATAAGAAGCATTGTCTGCTGGCCATCATGGCTCGGTCTGAAGACCTGCGATCAAGGATTGTGGATTTGTATAAAGCTGGGAAAGGATACAAAACCATCTGTAAAAGCCTGGCTATTCATCAATCAACAATCAGAGAAGTTGTCTACAAATGGAGAAGGTTTGGCACTTTTGCTTCTCCCCTAAGCGTTGGCCGTCCACCAAAGATGACGCTAAGAGTTCAGCGCAGAATACTTAGAGAGGTAAAAAAAGAATCCGACAATGTCTGCTAAAGACTTACAGAAATTAATGGCACAGTCCAATATTTCTGTGCACACATCAACTGCACTGCTCACAAAAATGAAAGGAACAAAGTTTCTTTTCATTTTTGTGAGCAGTATATATGTAAAACTATGGCCAAGGATGGTGTTAATGGGAGGACTCCATGGAGGAAGCCACTGCAGTCTAGAAAAAACATTGTTGCTTATTTATTGTTCGCAAAAAGGCACTTAGACACTCCACTGAAGTTTTGGCTTAATATTTTGTAGACTGATGAAATGAATTGTTTGGAAATAACACACATCGACATGTGTGGAGGAAAAATGGAACAACTCACCAACATCAACACCTCATCCCCACCGTGAAGCATGGTGGAGGGATCATCATGATTTGGGGCTGTTTTACTGCCTCAGGGCCTGGACAACTTGCAATCATTAATGGAAGAATGAATTCAAAAGTTTATCAGGATCTTTTGCAGGAAAACCTGAGGCCGTCTGTCAGACAGTTAAAGCTAAAAAGAGGATGGATGCCGCAACAAGACAATGATCCAAAACACAGACGTAAATCAATTTCAGAAGTGTTCTTCTAAGTACACGTTCCGGAGTGGCCAAGTCCAGACTTGAACCACATTGAGATGCTTCAGCATGACCTAAAGACAGCGATTCATGCCAGAAATCCCAGGAATCTGACTGAACCACAGCAGTTCTGTACAGAAGAATGGGCCAAGATTAGTCCTGATCGATGTGCAAGACTGATCCGCAGATACAGGAAGTGTCTGGTTGAAGTTATTGCTGCCAAAGGGGGGGGCACAAAATATTAAATGTGATGCTTTACTTAGTTATTTTTCCCCCCTTCTGCCATTGTCTGCATACTAACCTCATTAAAATATGAAAACCTTTAAATCAGAGTCATGGAACCGTGGACCTCGGTCCGGTTCCGGACCCCAAGCCGTCTGGACCGGATCTCAAGCTGTCCGGACTAATAAACGTTGCAACAACAAAAATCATATTTTTCTGCGGGTTTGCAGAGTGGAGGCGGGCAACAAACAAAAACCTTTAGCGGTGACGCGTGTGAGCCAGCCAACGAGAGTGAAGCATTTGAAAGTTATTTTTAGAGCAGCATGTCTCACACTCGCTTTCCAGCTTCCGCGGAGTGACAGCCAAAAACTGAGCTGAATGAAGTTGGAGGAAGAGGCGAAAAGGTACGGCAAATGGCGTACTCAAAACTACGCAAGATTGATGCAGATAACAGAGTGTTTAAGGAGGAGTGGACAAACACATTTTTGTTCATTTTACCTGGCGGCAGCACAAGACTGCTATGCCTCATCTGAGACTCATTCTGAGACGGTAGCACTTGTAAAAAGCAGCAATTTGAAAAGGCGCTATGAGACGAAGCACCCAGCTTTTTTTGCAAAGTTTCCCTATGAACTCTGCCATCCGTTGTCAAAAAATAGCGGAATTAAGGGCTCAATATGATCGCACCTCAAGGCTCATGGTTCATTTATTCACTGCACAGCAACGCACAAATGAATTCTCCCTCAGAGTAGCGAGTGTAGTCACTGAAACTTTGTTGATGGGAAGCAAAAAGAAGAGGTCTGTCAAAAAATAAAGCAAATCCCCCTGTCAGCATCCACAATTAAAGAAAAAAAGGTCTTGAACATGCTCTTATGTTGCTATTTAATGATTGAATTAAAGCATTTTTTAAGTTTTATGCACCTTTTATATTTAATTTACATTTTTGAATGTTGTAATTATCAGGATGGCCACGTAAAAATCCGTTTGTATTTTTTGGAAAAAAAGAAGCATTAAAAATATTTCCGGACCCGAGATTGTTGTAATTTTTTAATTTCGGACCCAGAGGATTTTTAATTCATGACCCCTGCTCTAAATGTTTGGGTGGTTTTAGTTAAAGCAGACACTGTTTTTTTATCTGTGTGATTTTGACAAGATCAGATCACATTTGATGATAATTTTATGCAGAAATTCCAAATGGTTCAGATACTTTTTTCATACCACTGTAGACTGGGAAAAAAATGCATCTGCTGGCTGCATCCAAGTAATGTACGCCACTTTGCCTCAATTTCTTAAAGACGGCATTAACGAACAATCAATCCCACACAATCCACCACATTTTCCATTAATTACTTGTAGTGGTCATTGGTTTTTCTGCCATCTCCCATCCCCCAAAAATAGGCTAGACCAAGCCTTGTCCTGCAATGAAGACTGAAGTATGAATTACACACAGTGACGTATTGGATAAATGGTGCTGCGCTTCCCATACATCTTCATTATGGATCTCCTTATTGAATTAGTGCTTTAAAAGCAATGGCAAGTAGTGAGTACTCCATTTAAAAACATTCCATTGAGAGACAGTGCGTTAGACAGATTTATCACAGCTAAGTGATAGATTAGATTTTCCCATATTCTCTTCTCCTGCTCGAACTTTTAGTAGGCAATAACTCCCTGGTAATGTCATTTAAATGAATATGTGATGATTTTGTTTTTTAACTACATTTTGTGTATTTATGATACATGGTCTAAATTGCATCGTACACATTTGCTGTGTGCACTTTTGACAGTGGAAAGCAATGACTACAACCCCAGTCCAGCACAGTTCAAATCTCCTAGTGTGAGTACACCCTAAGGCTTGTTGATAAACATGATTTTGTTCCCTCACGTTACTACGGAGTGTAAGCGTTGTTAAATCGGAATGCAGCCCAAGTGCAAAGAGTATGTATATTCATCTGATGTCCCTGTGTTTGTTTACTTGCCCGCAGAGTTCAGTGCGTCGAGTTCATAAATTCGACCACTTTTTTAAAAGCTACATTAGAAAAGGAGACATGCGAATATATTGATATGCCGCGCCACTCATTCTGCCGCAGACTGTTTATTGAGAAGAGGCAGCAAAGGCAGCCATCCAATTATCCCGAGCTACGAACATGCCAAAACAGGAATAAGACTTGAAAGGCCTGTCAGCGGATCAGGTATGAAGAATAGCCACAGTGGATTTAAAGATGGGAGGCTGCGGGGAGCGGTGCGAAGGAGGGGGTGGGGGTCATGATGACAATAATAGGAAGAGCATGAAAGGTAGATGAGACAAGACCTGCTCTGCGATCAACAAATTCTCTCAACGTTATTTGTGCTGGAACAGCGAATTAGCTGGATGTTTATTTATTACTCATGTTATGTCGCCCTAACAATTGATATTCGTGCCTTCCCCCTAATGAAGGCAACTCGGCTGAGGTCATATCGGCCCAGATGTCGCCACTGCTCGGAATTAATGCAGATTAGCACGACGCCTTCCGAATTCTAATCCCGGCTCGCTGCTGATGGCCAGACAACTTAATTACATAAAAAAAAAAAAAAAAATTGTATAAGTAAAAAAAAAAAGGTAATCTTTAATTTCATATTTATCATAATAGCCTGTGGCAGTAAGAGGGAGGGAAAAAAACGGAAACACTATATTTCCCGCCCTTTGCCCTCGTTAGAACTCTCTCGGCTGCTCCTGCATCTCCTGATTATGAACAGAGGCTACCTTGGCGTGCAACTTCATTAAAATCTATTTAAATCAACTTCAACTGAAATGTGCTCCTTCCAGCGTGCGCGAACAGAAGTCTCTGGGAACATCATTAGAGAGTGGGAATGTGTGTGTGTGCGCTACTTCCTCTAAGTTTGGATAACAAGCTCCTTCACCAGTGTCAACACCCCCAACCAATTGCGTCCGTGTTGCTATAATGTGCCTGACAGGCTGACGACTGTTTTGCCTTTGCCTTGATTTACTTGTTTTGCTCCTGAGTTCAGCAGGCATGTTCTCACTACAAAGTGGCCCTGGGTGCCCTGAAGGTAGACCTTACCGTCTGAGTCCTGGTAAATACACCGAGGCCTACAAACGGCACTACAGAGCTTCTTCTGCTAAAGCCTCCCCGTTAACAGCGTCGGGGAGGGGAGCAAACCTTCTAAACTTTGCTCAACCTCCGCACTTCCTCTAAACATGTGTGCCTTTTGCCGCCAAATGATACTTCAGATGCGATCGCGGCTCATTTGAGATCACACTGATGCACAACAGCAGTGTTTTCTCAGGCGCTAACTCAAAGTCCAATGCGCTTTGACTGGAGGCTAAATGTGCACCGGAGGAAGTGCTTGAAAATTAATATGTCAGAGGTCTTTGATGCTCAAAATGTATGCGACGCGTATTTTGGTGGCGGTGAGGTTGAGGACGTCATGCCGTTATCATGTCTGTCTTGACGGTGTCACTGAAATACAGGGGATTGCTAGGGCCGCAGCTATTGAATTACCGTTATTTATTCCTCACTATAAATCACAGGGCTGCTGAACTACGAAAAAAAAGTGTGACCTATAGTCTGGAAAATACAGGACATGTTAAGTGGGTGTGGTGAAATTTGTATTTTGCAGGTCTTTGCTAGTTCACTTGGAAAACGGCTACTTCGGAAGAGGCTTCGACCAGTTTTGCCCTCAACTGCACCACTACAACGTCTTCGTGGACAACATTTACGATGCCAAAAAAGTGCTCTGGGTAATTTCTTTTGAACACTTTGCCTAAAAAAAAGTCAAAGTCAAATCGCACCTGTACAACCATAAAACTAGGTTACAGCTGACAAAGGTGGGTAGAGTAGCCCAAAAAATTACTCAAGTAAGAGTAGCGTTACTTCAAAACAATATTACAAAAGTATAAGTAGCTATCCCAAAAATGTACTTAAGCATCCAGTGAAAAGAATACTTAAGTTATGAGTGACATTGTAACTGCTTATTTTTTTTCTTTGTAAACAATGGTATTTTTTTTCTCTCAGCACAAACTTATCTATATGAACTGTTGTTATAATGATATTGTACAATATCTCATTACATAACCACATTAAGCTAATAAAATTCAAATATATATATTGGGGCAAATTAGTATTTAGTCAACCACTAATTGTGCCAGTTCCCCCATTTGAAAATATTAGAGAGGCCTGTAATTGTCAACATGGGTAAACCTCAACCATGAGAGACAGAATGTGGGGGGAAAAAACCAGAAAATCACATTGTTTAATTTTTAAAGAATTTATTTGCAAATCATGGTGAAAATAAGTATTTGGTCAATACCAAAAGTTCATCTCAGTACTTTGTTATGTACCCTTTGTTGGCAATAACGGAGGCCAAACGTTTTCTGTAACTCTTCACAAGCTTTTCACACACTGTTGCTGGTATTTTGGCCCATTCCTCCATGCAGATCTCCTCTAGAGCAGTGATGTTTTGGGGCTGTTGTCGGGCAACACGGACTTTGAACTCTCCACAGATTTTCTACGGGGTTGAGATCTGGAGACTGGCTAGGCCACTCCAGGACCTTGAAATGCTTCTTACGAAGCCTCTCCTTTGTTGCCCTGGCTTTGTTTTTGGGATCATTGTCATGCTAAAAGACCCAGCCACGTCTCATCTTCAACGCCCTTGCTGATGGAAGGAGATTTTCACTCAAAATCTCTCGATACAGGGCCCCATTCATTCTTTCCTTTACACAGATCAGTCGTCCTGGTCCCTTTGCAGAAAAACAGCCCCAAAGCATGATGTTTCCACCCCCATGCTTCACAGTGGGTATGGTGTAATTCAGTATTCTTTTTCCTCCAAACAAGAGAACCTGTGTTTCTCCCAAAAAGTTCTTTTTTTGTTTCATCTGACCATAACACATTCTCCCAGTCCTCTTCTGGATCATCCAAATGCTCTCTAGCGAACCGCAGACAGGCCTGGACGTGTACAGGCTTCAGCAGGGGGGACGCATCTGGCAGTGCAGGATTTGAGTCCCTGGCGCCGCATTGTGTTACTGATAGTAGCCTTTGTTACTGTGGTCCCAGCTCTCTGTAGGTCATGCACTAGGTACCCCTGTGTGGTTCTGGGATTTTTGCTTACCGTTCTTGTTATCATTTTGACGCCACGGGGTGGGATCTTGCATGGAGCCCCAGATCGAGGGAGATTATCAGTGGTCTTGTATGTCTTCCATTTTCTCATAATTGCTCCCACAGTTGATTTCTTTACACCAACCTATTGCAGATTCAGTCTTCCCAGCCTGGTGCAGGTCTACAATTTTGTCTCCGGTGTCCTTCGACAACTCTTCGTTTGGAGTGTGACTGACTGAGATTGTGGACAGGTTTCTTTTATACCGATAATGAGTTAAAACAGGTGCCATTAATACAGGTAACGGGTGGAGCCTCGGTGGACCTCGTTATACCTCGTTAGAAGAAAGACTTCTTTGACAGCCAGAAATCTTGCTTGTTTGTAGGTGACCAAATACTTATTTTACACTCTAATTTGGAAATAAATTCTTTAAAAATCAAGCAATGTGAATTTCTGTTTTTTCCCCACATTCTGTCTCTCATGGTTGAGGTTTACCTAACCTCTCTAACCTTTTCAAGTAGGAGAACTTGCACAATTGGTGGTGTACGAAATACTTATTTGCTCCACTGTATATATAATCAATGAATCAGAGAATCAGTATTGGTCCAAAGAGCACGAGTGCCCTCTAGTGGAAAAAATAGTTACTAGTTTAAATAGTGAATAGTTCCTTCACAGTTACTAAATAATGTAGTTCCTAGTTTAAATAAAGAATAGTTCCTTCATAGTTACTATGATGAAAATAAAAGGATCTCTGGTTTGCCATGGTCAAGCGGTGCCAAATAAAAACTAAAATACTCACTTTCTAGTCATGTTGGGGCAGCACTCTGTCAAATACTTCATTTTTTGCGGTGCTTTAAAGAGGCCACGTGATTGAACAGGCTGGCGTGTTCATAGAACGTGATTATTGTTGCGATGTCTCATTGGTGAAATTAGTAGAGCTGCTCTTGGTATCCCTGGCAAAAAAAAATAAATAAATGTAGATTAACGAAGAAAAACGTAACAACGCTTGTGTAGCCCAAAGTAGCGGAGTAAGAGTAGCTGTTTTTCTTCACAAATCTACTCAAGTAAAAACTATAGCTTAGTAAAACTACTTTAGAAGTACATTTTTCTCAAAAAGTTACTCAACTAAATGTAACTGAGTACATGTAACGCATTACTACCCACCTCTGACAGCTGAAAGGCCTTGTTCAGACTCACAGGCAAAATCCGATTTTTAGCCCATCCAGATCGAAACTGGATGGCTCTTTTGTAGTCTGACTCTGAACATTTCCATAGCGCAGATATTTTTGTGAGATTGATTGAAACCACATACAAGCGGCAGTTTTAGATCAGATATGGAAAAGATGCTTCTCAGTCTGAACATCTCAGATAGTACCGTATTGGCCCGAATATCAGACTGTGTTTTTTGCATTGAAATAAGATTGAAAAAGAGGGGGTCATCTTTTATTCGCGGTCTAGACATTATGCCCAGCCACGACGCTAGATGACGCCAGATATCATTGAAGCGATGTTCTGTCATGACAGATCTCAGCTACAAGTTTAACCAGTTTGCATTATTTTATTGCAAAGTTTTTCCTTATTCAGATTTGTTTCAAGACTACAGTTACAGTTAGACTTCACTTTGATGGTTAATGCAGTTATTGCAATTTTGTTGTTTTATCACAATAGATTGGTTTGTTTACATTTAAAAAACCTGAAGCCATTCATTTACGAATGTGATTGCCCTTTAGTTATTAAATAAGTTATCACATATTAAGATTTGAATGAGGCAATATAACGTGCTTTTTCTCTCAAGTATATTGTCATAATCATTTGTTTCAGATGTACTGTAATTATTTTCCTTATGAAAATTAATTTGGTGTTCAAAAAGTGTTTTTTCAAACTTGAGTCTTGAAAAAGAGGGGGTCGTCTTATAATCAGGGCCGTCTTATATTCGGGACAATACAGTAGTTCCAAATGCTAGCACCGTCATTTTCGGACTATAAGCCGCTACTTTTTTTCCTTATTTATTTTCTTTATTTATTATTATTCCAGTGCGGCTTATGTGTTGATTTATTTGGGTTAACAGGGAAAACTTTATTTGACAGCGGCGTCATAAGACTGTCATAAGACCGTCGTAATTATGACATGACACTATCAGAGGGGGTCGTCTTATATTCGCGGTCTAGACATTATACCCAGTCACGACGCTAGATGACGCAAGATATCATTGAAGCGATGTTCTGTCATGACAGATCTCAGCTACTCTCCCCATTCACGACGCTAGATGGCGCTAGATATCATTGAAGCGATGTTCTGTCATGACAGATTTGTTTCAAGACTACAGTTACAGTTAGACTTCACTTTGATGGTTAATGCAGTGATTGCAATTTTGTTGTTTTATCACAATATATTGGTTTATTTACATTTCCAAAACCAGAAGCCATTCGTTTACGAATGTGATTGCACTTTAGTTTACATATTTAAATGTTCAGATATTACTGTACTGTACTGTAATGATTTTCTGTATAAAAATTAATTTGGTGTTCAAAAAGTCTTTTTTCAAACTTGATACTGGGGGGTCGTCTTATAATCAAGGCCGTCTTATATTCGGGCCACTACGGTAATAGTGTTGCAGTCAGTCCTAAAAATCAGATTTGAAGAGGTATTCGACTGGAATCAGATATGCCTGCTGTCTGAACACAGCATCTCTCTTTCAGTGCCATTTACGATGATAGTTACGATGATAGGCTTTTTTCGTCCTTTAAATTAGTTTGTCACGAGTAAACGTCCAATCCATTTGAACTAAAAAAGCGAGCTAAGCTAAGTCCGTCAGTGACAGCCAAAGAGTTAACTACACTAGCCATGACAGGTTTATTTTCACAACTAACATGAGTGACAAGTTTCGGACTTTATGTCACCCAAATGTTGACACGTACTCAGGCCGACATGACGTGCAGATGCATATTTAATGACATCAGCGGCGCTCGCACCTTCTGCAGCCCAGGCATAATGAGTAACAAGAGGGGGATTTTCGGGTTTGTTAGTGGGAGTATGACATGAGTTGCAGGGGTCGTCACGGTTATGTCCATCATCGGTTGTACAAGCTGAATGCAGATATTGCTTAGCGGGAGGAAAATAGGATAGGCACTCCTTTCCTTGGGTAATGTCACAACCATTATGTGGTGCATGCATTGGAGACAGAGTACATTGTTTATGTTGTTGCATTCAATCACCACGTCAAAGACTACTTGATGTAACAAATGTATCATGTCAAGTATTGTTTGGAGGACATTTCTCAGAAAAATATTGTGCCCCGAGTTTAGTTCAAGGGAAGACGGATAAAAAAAAAAAACTAATATGGAATTGGAATGAATGACATTATGTACACTGAACAGCCTTGAAAATGATGGTTTTGTACTTTGCAGCAGCTGTGTCTTAATTGAGCTTTTACAATAAATTGTATTCCTTTGTTGATTTAGATCCAGCTGAAGAAAAACAAGGCCTTCAGGCGCTTTAAGAAACTTCAGGAAGCTCGACCTGAGTTCAACAACCACAAGCTGGAGGACTTGCTTCAACTGCCAATCGAGCGGATTGATCAGTAAGTTTAACAACCAGTGATTGAGTCATATTTCTCTGTACAGAGAGCACATGTAGCCTTTTAACCACAAAGTTTTATACGATAAATGTCTCTTTGAAGAATGTTGTTCTACAAACCTCCAAGAATATGCAAAATACACTCACTCACATCAATTGAAATGATACTTGCATACTAAGCATTAACTGTAACTATTATAAATCTAAACAATAGCCCCCACCCCTTATTCCCCCTCCACTTCAACATGCTTACACTTGCAATAACAATATTATTTTTACATTATGTTAAGTACATCCGAGCCATCTCAAAGGTATTCTTTTCCCAATACACTGTAAATAAATAGTACATGCCTAAAAGATTATTTTTACAGCAAACAATGCTGTTAGTTTTCCCATCACAAAACATCACAGTCTTCTAAAACCTGTTTCTAACAAACTGTTATTTTATCATCACATCCCAGCATTTCCTTAACGTGTCACCGATTTCACACACGACTTGTTTTTGCACAATCTATTGTCTCGGTGACAGATACAGTATAATTATTATTATTATTTGATGTAGCACCCACGTAAGTACTCCGTCCGTCCGCAAACTGTCAAGATCTCGTTTGTTAAGTACCGATTTGCGTTCGCTGTAATTTCATGCGGTCCTGATCTCGCTTGTTAATTAGTGGAACAAGAAAAGAAATCATGTGAAATGCGCTTTCCAGTGTGGCGCATTTGGTGACACTGGTTTATCAAGCCTCTTGTTTGCATTTTAATTAGGTATATTTTGTGCTCATCATCATCATTACAGATGTATTATTAAGCCCTTGACAGGTTGCATTCATCCAACTTGCTGGTGAGAAGACTGCAAACTTTTTTTCCCCCCAACTCATCGATGGCAATAGACATCCAATCTATTTAACTGGGATAACCTGTTCACTGTCAGCCCTCTTAGTTAACCCTTTAAAACCTGAGCCTATTTTGTCCGAATTTGCATGCCTTTGCTGTTGCCTTTATATTTGTTTGGGTTTGTATTGGGTTTCTCCTAGTGTGACTTGTCCCTGTGATTGCCCATTGATTTCACCTGTTGTACCTTCTCCTAGTGTATCCTCTAATCTGCATCTTCCTGTGTTACCCAGCTGTTCTTCGTTGTCTCGTTACCCCTTGTCTGCGTGTGTGTGTATATAAGCACCCAGTTTCTTGTCACTCCTTGTTGCGTCATTGTCAATGTCAATGCCGATGTGCTCGTCAGTGCTCTCAAGTTTTCTCCGTCCAAGTCCTTGTGTTCCTCGACGTAAGTTTTTGATATCAAGCCCTTTGTTAGTGACCTGAGTTTTGTTTGCTACAGTGTTTTTTGGGATCACCTCAGTTTTGGTTTGTACTTTGTTTTTTCTGTCTGCCTCAATTACATTATTTTTGCACTGCCTTTTTTGCCTCGCTTCCCTTTCCCTGCATTTGGGTCCACACACAACCTGTCTGCCCGCGTAATCCTGACAATATTTCAAAGAAAAAAATGTTCACAATAGCCTGGTTGGGTCCCTTTTTTCAGGACACCATAACCTTCATGTCTAAACTGTCCTTTTCGTCACTGATATAATCAATATTTTGGACCCAAAAGGCAAAATTTTGGGGGGGTCAAAATTTGTAATATTGACGTCTCCTTGACAACCAAATATGCTCAACCAAACGTTTTGAAGCTTGATAATGTTGATTCAACTTAAGATAAAAATTCAACAGAAATAGTTTTGTATTTGATAATTCAACAGAAACAGCAGTTATGATTACAGGTGTTTTTGTCCTTTCTACATACAGTGGGACAAATAAGTATTTAGTCAACCACTAATTGTGCAAGTTCTCCCACTTGAAAATATTAGAGAGGCCTGTAATTGTCAACATGGTTAAACCTCAACCATGAGAGACAGAATGTGGAAAAAAAAAAAAAACAGAAAATCACATTGTTTGATATTTAAATAATTTATTTGCAAATCATGGTGGAAAAAAAGTATTTGGTCAATATCAAAAGTTCATGTCAATACTTTGTTATGTACGCTTAGTTGGCAATAACGGAAGCCAAATGTTTTCTGTAATTCTTCACAAGCTTTTTACACACTGTTGCTGGTATTTTGGCCCATTCCTCCATGCAGATCTCCTCTAGAGCAGTGATGTTTTGGGGCTGTCGTTGGGCAACACAGACTTTCAACTCCCTCCGCAGATTTTCTATGGAGTTGAGATCTGGAGACTGGCTAGGCCACTCCAGGACCTTGAAATGCTTCTTACGAAGCCACTCCTTTGTTGCCCTGGCTGTGAGTTTGGGATGCTGAAAGACCCAGCCACGTCTCATCTTCCATGCCCTTGCTGATGGAAGGAGATTTTCACTCAAAATCTCTTGATACATGGCCCCATTCATTCTTCCCTTTCCACATATCAGTCGTCCTGGTCCCTTTGCAGAAAAACAGCCCCAAAGCATGATGTTTCCACCCCCATGCTTCACAGTGGGTATGGTGCAATTCAATATTCCTTTTCCTCCAAACACGAGAACCTATGTTTCTACCAAAAAGTTTTATTTTGGTTTCTTTTGACCATAACACATTCTCCCAGTCCTCTTCTGGATCATCCAAATGCTCTCTAGCGAACCGCAGACGGGCCTGGACGTGTACTTTCTTCAGCAGGGGGAAACGTCGGGCAGTGCAGGATTTGAGTCCCTGGCGGCGCATTGTGTTACTGATAGTAGACTTTGTTACTGTGGTCCCAGCTCTCTGTAGGTCATTCACTAGGTCCCCCCATGTGGTTCTGGGATTTTTTTCTCCCCATTCTTGTTATAATTTTGACACCACGAGGTGAGGAGGGAGTTGAAAGTCCGTGTTGCCCAACGACAGCCCCAAAACATCACTGCTCTAGAGGAGATCTGCATGGAGGAATGGGCCAAAATACTCCTTAAAAAAATTACAATTCACAGTATTATTATTTAGAAAAAATAAATAACATTGAGGAACAATATGATTTTTAGCAGCGTGCTGAATCCAAAATTACACTCTGATTTTTCTAACATGTCACATTCACGTAATAATGTCCTGGTTTGTACACGCCTGCTTAAATGTTTGATGTAAAACATGCATTTACTTATCCGGCGCTAAAGCTGCTGAATAATAAATTGTAGTCCTGCAACGATTAATCGATCAACTCGAGTATTCGATTAGAAAAAAAGATTTGAATTAAAATTTTGCTGCTTCGAGTATTCATTTAATTAAAGTGGCCTTGTAATGCTTTGTTTTGAAAGTGTTTGCATTTAGCTGTATTGATTTGGGTGGATCCACTGCCCTCTAGTCACACGGCTGAATCCAGCTGCTCCCTGTTAAGACCAACCTAAGCTTTTGTTTGCGCTAAAGTTTTTTTTTTTTTTTTAACACATTCATATTTTAGTTTATAAGTATATTTAGCCATTTTTTGTGGGAATATGTGTCTGAACCATTTGTTAAGACCATTGTAAAAAAAAAAAAAAAAAAAAAAAAAAAAGTTAGCATCTTATAGCATTTAAGCTAGCGGACTTTTACTATGTAAGTTAGCCAATTGTTTTTTTGTTGTTGTACATAGATCCTCATTTATTATTATTTTTTTTTTAAATACCGTTTCAGGTATTTTAATATTGATGTTCCTTATCCGATTACTCGATTATTCGAACTAAATATTCATCGATTAATCGACTACTAAAATAATCGATAGCTGCAGCCCTAATAAATTGTGCTGTGGCGATGTAATAAAGTTGCCTGGTACACCAGACTCACCGCTGTTCCAGCTATTGAGTCTGGCCACCATTCACTCAGATACAATTTCCAGGGCGGAGCAAACCACAGCAAACAGACAGCGGAGTGGACCAATCGACGACGGGCAGACGTGACGTTAGTAAAATGGCGACGGCAGGACGAGGGACCTGCGCGCGGAAGTAAACATACGAAGAGAGCGGAGTTTATTCAACATGGCTAGCGCGAGACAGACTGTTGTCAATGACTCGTGTCGATGTGTTTTTGGTCATTTAAAACTGATTTTACCGTGGACTGGAACATATTCTCGGCTCTGCCGTTCACCATCTGTGTTGTTGAAGAGACGACTTTCGACGCGCAAGAGTGACGTTGCTCGTGAAGAACACGTCACGCAAATAAACAAATCTGATTTGTCGATTGATTTTGTATCTGCTCGAAAAGGCCGTAAATGGGATGGTTCCCAGACTATTTCTCTCAGTGGAGAATAGTCTGGCAGAGCCAGGCAAGTAATAAAGAGCATAACAAGACAATTGTTTATAGCCACTTGGTTAATTTGTACAAAAATAACCTTGGATAATAAGCTACAAGCTTTTTTCACTTGACTTATTGTTTTTTTTTCTGAAATATTCAGCAGTAAAACGCATTTGGGGGAAAAATGTCATTGTGCCTCTGCTATACAATTATCTGTGACTGTCTCTGACACATAATCAGTCTCCAGTGCAACCTTGTGTTGCTCAGGGTTTCCTTGTCCACTTCCCGTCATTATCATTGATTCGTCTGTCGTCCTCCGCGAAAGTCGGGAGGCTCGAGGGACGTGTCTAATTCTGCGATGATTTTAAGTGGCATGGAGATAATCATCCCTGGCTGGCGCCTTACCTTCCCTGGCTCCGACTCCGTCACTGAGAACGGCAAGAAAATTGTTGTCCCGTATCACCGTTTAAGGATGATGGATGGCGAGCGAAGCCCGGGGTGCGAATACTTATGTTGCTGCAAGGGGGACGACTAAAATAATTGCCTTTATTAAGTGGCGTTCACAAGAGCCGAGCGGAGGAGTCGTCTGTCTCCTCTGTGTTGAGTTCAGCGTTATGACAGTGATGGGGTCTCAAGTTGATTGTGGCGCTGAATAACAACCTTCTCTGCCTGCATCGGCCACATTTATGTCAATAATGGAGTTTTAGCTCTTATAGAAATGGCAGCAGGCCTTGGGATACGTGTGCTCTATGCCAAGCACAATTTAGCGTAACAAAGCGTTGACCCAGCGCGAGGCTTGCTTCAGAGGAGGAGTATGTTCTATGTAAAAGGCATACAAAACCAGAGGTCTTTGGGTCATTGTCATTCTTGCGAAGCATTGTGAACCGTCTAGTTGGGTGTTGTACTTGGCTGCCATACTTGAATTCATCTTCCATTTGACAAGGTGGGCTTTCAAATTAGCTGCTTTTGTGTGCTCGGGCACTTATTCAGTCATCCCCTACAGCCTGGCGCAGGAAAGCTCCTCCAGACAAGGACAAACTTTTGATTAATTTCCTTTGAAACATTTTCTAAAAGATGTGGTCTGCAGGTAGGGTGCTGTTATTTATTTTTTATTTTGTTTCTGACCCTGTACTCCATTGTTCGTATTAAATCAAAGGCTGGCAATGAAACCAATTGCTTCATTTAGGCACCTCCATTTACAAGCAACATGTAAAATCGGGGATGAGAAGATTAAAGATGATTGAATGTGAGCTCATTGTGAACTGGGGCAATCAGGAAATTGGATGGACACTTGCCTTTCATACAAAGCGGCTTTTCAAAAAAGACAAATTTTCTTGCCAGAAACATGAAAAAATTATAAAGTAAAATACCAAACTGCAAAAGTGTTTGAGACTCTTGATTTGCGCTATATGTTCATGTATGTGCTGTAGTGTACAGCGGTATGAAAAAGTATCTGAACCTTTTGGAATTTCTCACATTTCTGCATAAAATCACCAACAAATGTGATCTGAGCATTGTCAAAATCACACAGATGTAAAAACAGTGTCTGCTGTAACTAAAACCACCCAAACATTTATAGGTTTTCATATTTTAATGAGGATAGTTTGCAAACAATGAAAGAAGACTTGGCCACTGCAGAACGTGTGTTTTGTTCTTCTGAAACAATTCGGCCCATTCTTCTGTGCAGAACTGCTGTAGTTCAGTCGATTCCTGGGATGTCTGGCATGAATCGCTGTCTTTAGGTAATGCCGAAGCATCTCAATGGAGTTCAAGTCTGGACTTTGACTTGGCCACTCCGGAACATGTATTTAGAAGAACACTTCTTAAACCATTCTGAAGTTAATTTACTTCTGTCTTTTGGACCATTGTCTTGTTGCAGCATCAATCCTCTTTTTAGCTTTAACTGTCTGACAGATGGCCTCAGGTTTTCATGCAAAACATCGTGATAAACCTCTGAAATCATTCTTCCATTGATGATTGCAAGTTGCCCAGGCCCTGAGGCAGCGAAACAGCCCCAAATCATGATGCGCCCTCCACCATGCTTCACGGTGGGGATGAGGTGTTGATGTAGGTGAGCTGTTCCATTTTTCCTCCACACATGACGTTGTGTGCTATTTCCAAACCAACTTTGGTTTCATCAGTCCACAAAATATTTTGCATTCTGTGGAGTGTCCAAGTCCCTTTTTACCAACATTAAATGAGCAACAATGTTTTTTTAGACAGCAGTGGCTTCCTCCGTGGAGTCCTCCCATGAACACCATTCAGTTTTACATATAGTTGATGTGTGCACAGAGATATTGGACTGTGCCAGTGATTTGTGTAAGTCTGTAGCACACACTCCAGGGTTCTTTTTTTACCTTTCTGAATATTCTGCGCTGAACTCTTGGCGTCATCTTTGGTGGACGGCCACTCCTTGGGAGAGAAACAACAGTGCAAAACTCTCTCCATTTGTAGACAACTTTTCTGACTGTCGATTGATGAACATCCAGACTTTTAGAGATGGTTTTGTATCCTTTCCCAGCTTTATACAAATCCTTGATCGCTGGTCTTCAGACAGCTCTTTTGACCGAGCCGTGATATACATCAGAAAATACTTCTCATCAAGACAATTCTTACCAGGTGTGTGTTTTATAGTGGGCAGGGCAGCTTTAAACCACTCATCAGTGATTGCGCACACACCTGACTTAAAATGTTTGGTAAAAATTGGTTTCAATTGGTCTTTAAGTCTCCCTAGGCATAGGGTTTACTTACCCATTCTTCCCCCTTCTGTCATTGTCTGCATGCTGTCCTCGTTAAAATATGAAAACTCTATAAATGTTTGGGTGGTTTTAGTTAAAGCAAACACTGTATTTTCATCTGTGTGATTTTGACCAAATCAGATCACATTTGACGGTGATTTTACGCAGAAATGTAAAAACAAAATTCTAAATGGTTCAAATATTTTTTCATACCACTGTAGTTTAACATGCGTTTGTTGTGCACCAATTGAACCAAGCAAACAACATCCGCAAGGTGTTTTCATGAATTGTTCTTCGCATTCTCTTGTTTACAAATAGCAACATTTCCTAAGCTGATTATGAACGCATTTATGTCGTTAAATTGATGCATGGATACACGAATCTGCATTAAATCCGTGATTCGTGTTGTCGTGGTGGTAGGTGCATCAAACTACCAGCTCCATACTTTATACAGAAAATATCGAAGTTGTTGGGAATATGTTATTGTCTCATTATCTTTCTTTGCTGTGGTGCTAATGAGTGGGACAGGGCAGCTTAACAAGTAAGTGTCATTTACATTATTTGAAATCAGCTGTAATAATGCTCATTAGAGGCTTTCCTTTGTTACGCTGGTACTGTAATTAGAATTTCGTCTCAACTTCCTGGGAGAAGGAAAAAAACAAGGGCGCCCATTGCTAATAATGTCTGTAATGCATTTGTTACTACAAGATGATACAAGGAAAGAAAGAACTGGAATTATTTCTTCTTCTTAAGTGTGGCTTAATTGATGTAGGCTTAATTGGAGCTTGTTAGGCATTCATTTCATTTCTAATCAGTAATTGAGTACATGCTCAGTGCCCTCCTTCGCATCTTCCACCCCCTCCACCCACTGTCTTAGCTGCACAATAGCCTGCTGGTAAGCCCCCACAAAATGAATGCGTGTTTACAGCAGCACGGCACTCATACATTGCCGTCTATCGCCGTCAAAGGAAGCCAGCGAGTTCAGTCCAATACTGCTCTTTTATGCAACAGAATTTTTGCCCAGTATCTGTAAAGGAGATACTAGTTTTTCCTCTTTATGGTTTCATGTAGAAAAGAATATGAAGAGTTCCCGATGCATTCCTGCCAAGGAAAAAAAAATGAACAAGTGTTGCCACTTGATAACTGTATTTACTTTTCATATTGCCATGCTCCCACAAGGCCATACCGTTCAGTTCAGTAGGTATTAAGTGCATAACGCAACAGTGAATTTACTACTAGAAAAAACCTGTTTAAAGCTGCTTCCTGGCATAACCTCTTTTGAAGCGCATAAGAAGTCTAGGGTAAGAAAAAGGAGAAGCTTTTTTTATTTCCAAAGTAGGGCGTTCAATTTTTTGACAGGCACTATGCACACATGACAAGAGAATTGCGATTTCAAATTGGTGATAAGGAACAGGCTTAAGGTTAAACACTAGTAATAACTACAAACAGATTCTATTTGACTTGTACCAGCAAATTGTCAGGTCGCAGGGGTGTGTTAAGCAGCTGGTCTTCTTGCCAGCTGAATGACTTCACTCAATGGCACCACTATCTGCAACTAACCCCGATTGCACAAAGAAAAGGCTATAGAGGCAGGCAACGTGAAAAAAAAAAAAAAAAAAACTAGGCCTGCAAGCAGGACTGAACGGGCCCTCGCACTTTGGCGCAACTCGGACGGCATGCAAATCAGGGTGGTGGCAGATCGTCTCCCTCATCATCTCCAGAGAACCGAACTTTCTCGGAACTCACCTCTTTTTTTGGGGGGATTACAAATATTCACACACCTAGGTGAAAATGCCCCTATTGAAGAGAGTCGTACAATAAAGGAGGCGCTACTGAGCTGTGCAGCCCCGCCCATATTCGACACCAAAATGAATCTTCTAATTGGGCGACTTTGACCAAATGTGCTAAGTTTTGTGGGTCTATTAGCTGCCTAAGTCCCTGAAAAAAATCTACTTCCTTTTAAAGGTGAGCAAAGGATAGTCACTGCAACAGACAGCAATGTGTGGACATGGGCCTTAAATTATAGTCTTACAAAAGGTCTTGAGACTACAATGACCAACCTGAAAAGAACTGGACATGTATGAGGCAAGGCAAGGCAAGGCAAATTTATTTATATAGCACAATTCAACACAAGGCAATTCAAAGTGCTTTGCATCACGTGAAGACCATAAAAATCACATTTAAATCAACACAACGTAAAAACCAAGACAAAAGATCGCATTTTAATCACAGAATAAAAATAAATAAATAAAAATAAAACAAAAATAAAAATAAAGCAAAAACTACTACTACTAATAATCATTGAAATCAGCAATGGAGATAAGCACAACAGGAATAGAAGGCAGGTAGATTGAAATATATAGACAGTTATGGATATGCAGTGCTAAACAAAAGCGTTTTTAGCCCTGATTTAAAGGAGCTAACAGTTTGAGCATACTTCAGACGTTCGGGTAACTTGTTCCAGAGGTGAGGAGCATAATAACTAAATGCTGCCTCACCCTGCTTGGTTCTTGTTCTTGGAACATGCAGAAGACCCGTTCCAGACGACCTTAGGGGTCTATATGTCTCATAGGAATCTAACAAGTCAAGCATGTATTTTGGTCCAAGGCCATTAAGTGTTTTGTAGACGAGCAGTAGTATTTTATAGTCTATCCTTTGACTCACTGGAAGCCAGTGTAGCGATTTCAAAACCGGTGTAATGTGGTCCAGCTTCCTTGTATTTGTGAGGACTCTGGCTGCAGCATTCTGTACTAGTAAAATAAGTGACTTTGTATTGCCACTAGTCGGCGCTACAGAGTTGATGCAAATGACCCCTACAGGGTACAAACCTCAGAGGAGGAGCCTGTCTCAAAAAAAAGGCATTTCCTGTTCCCACTAGGGGGCGCCAGACCTAGGGAGTAATATTTCAATGCAGTCGTGTTCATGCTGGGATACCTCATATACATGTCAGATTGAACGTTGTATGAGGGAGTTCATAGTCCATCCGTGCGGATACATTCATACCTGCGGACAATTTAGAGTGTTCAATCAGCCTACAATGCATGTTTTTTGGGGGGGATGTGGGGGGAAACCGGAGTTCCTGGAGAAAACCCAAGCAGAGTTCATAGTCATTTTCTGAATTTGGTGTTTTGCCCAAAAAATGGCCAACTTTGGCGTCTCGCCCAGGTCAGGCCCGTGAATGAAAACTCACCATTTTGAGAACTTAAGATCTCATATGTCTCATGAACATTCTCACTAATTTTGAGGAGGATCCAACTAACTCCCTAGGCACCAAGGTCTCATTGTGCACCCTGTTAATCGATAACAAAATAATCCAAAATACCCGATTTCCTGTTGGGTTTGGAATATGGGTGTAAGAGCCTTTTTGGAACAGTTTTGCACGACGTATCTACTCTCCAAATTTCATCGCTCTATGTTGAAAAAAACTTAACTGGACAGGCCTTTTTTAGAAATTCAAGGGGGCGCCACTGAGCCATTTTGTTACATTTTTTTTTCGCAACGTTGCAAAATTATTGAAATTCACGCAAAGCCGCACGTATGTGCAAATTGTGGTGAGTTGAGTTTTGCGAGCATGTTCAAGCTTCCAAATTGGCAATTTTCATTTGAAAATGAAATCTGAAAAAAATCAATCAGTGCATTCTAAGGTTGAATCATTATAGGGAAAAAGAGGACTTGCATTACTAACACTAATCAACATGGATAAGATAATCAAAGGTGGACCTCTTTCAGATTATGTTTTTGATAAATAACACAATTGTGTTTTCTCAGGTATAAACGTTTACTGCAGGAGATGACTGCCAACACGAGACCAGATAACCCAGAGTTCCAACAGCTTTCACGTAAGTGCCTCTCGCGATTGTGTTCCTGTCTATATAATCACACCTCCCAAACCCCGCTGCATGTCAAGGTCAACAATTTTTTTTTTTTATTGTTAAGCGATAAACGCTCTCCATCCCTCGATTAAGTGGGTGATGCTAAGGTTTGCGTTCACACGTTTCCATGTAATTTCAGGTTTTAGTCGCTGCAAGGCAACAACAAGTGATGCGTATTGGATGGTGCAATTTAAATCGCAGGTCACAAAAAGGGATTGGGGGGGACTCGGAGTCAAATTTGGAGGGAAAATACAGAGAGCTAAAATGTCTACTGTCCCACAAGAAGCCCTTATCGTAGACTTCATAATGTATTGACATTACACACTCCCCATTCACTGCGTCACACCTTCCCGAAGGGCGCTGTCCAACACTCCGCTTCATATTAGCAGTTGCTCACATGCAGCGATCTAACGCCGGATTTAGGTTGAAAAAGTACGAAAGCTGTACCGCATAAAAACAGGAAGGATTGTATCAGGAGTGATTAGTTCGAAAATTCAAGGTAATTATTATATTTTTCATACTATGCATATATTTTGAAACGTGAATAAAAATCAATGGGAGAAAATGGCCGCTTCAGCATTGGCATTATACTTCGCAATATTTACGTAAAATAAATGCTACCTGCACAGTTTTTTTTTTTTTTTTTGGCTCTTAACCAAGAATCGAGACTGTTTTACGTCCATATCTGTAAAGAATTCAGGGATTTAAGCTTTTATTCACAAGAATTTTCAATGGAAAAAAGTCTTTGTTTACATATGGCGGACGCTAATTTCCTTACTGACTAGCCTTATAGTTCGCAAAATATTTACTTAAAATAAATGCTTACCTGCATGTTTTTTTTTTTTGCTTTTAACCAAGAATCGAGACTGTTTTACATCCATATCTATAAAGAATTCAGGGATTTAAGCATTTATTCACAACAATTTTCAACAGAAAAAGCTCTTTGGGTAGATATGGCGGCCGCTAATTTCCATACCGACTAGCCTCATAGTTCGCAATATTTACTTAAAATAAATGCTTACCTGCACGTCTTTTTTTTTTTTTTTTTTTTTGCTTTTAAGCAAGAATCGAGACTGTTTTACGTCCATATCTATAAAGAATTCAGTGATTTAAGCATTTATTCACAAGAATTTTCAATGGAAAAAGCTCTTTGTGTTTCCACTCGGTCAGCTATGACGAAGATATGCCCCCTATGGATCGGCCCCGCGCCACGTGTCTTGTCAATACATTATGAAGTCTATGCCCTTATTATCTTCATTTGGCGAACAAAGACGGCGTTCGCGTTCCCTTTCATTCTCCATTTGCTGTTATTGTCGCAGCATGGCTACGGCCAGTGGAGAAATGAAAGCGAGGCAAAGCTCAACGCGAGTGCAAGTTCTGGTTTGATGTGGATTTTGACATAATTAATTGGGAGTGGATCAGAGGCTATTAAGCAGACGCGATATTAATAAATAAAGTCCTTCAACATCAACACAAATCCCGATAATGACTCATTTCAGTCGTCAAATAAACAGCGAAGTCGACTGAAGTGCGAATATACACAAGGAATTATTTATGTGTATCAATTAAAATCTCATTGCTGATGTGCTGCCTTTGCTTACAAATTAAAACAGCCCGTGACTCTAAGATGAAGGTACATATCTGAAAGTGCTCCACCATCGCCTCTTCCTCTTCTCATTAGTGATCTGTTTTTAAACTCTGCTGCTTTTCATGGGGGTCGGGTATACTTGCGCGCCGGGCGGGGAGAAGAACTTTCCACCGTCAGCTCGATTGTATTGCAAAGGGAATTATTTTAAAAAGATATTTCTGACAAATCACATTGTATCTGATTAAGGAAGCGAGCACACTCCAAGAACTTTGTTGTTGTTGTTTTGTCTTGTGTTGTCGTTCTCCCCTGAAGCTTTTCGTTTCCGCCTTGCTTTGCATTTTGGCTCAATTTAATTGTTATAATTGCAGCACTTTGGGACTTTTTATTTGCCTGCTTACAATGACACCCTGAAGCACGCTAACAAGTACGACCCAAGAAATGAAGCTGAGACTTTGCCGTAAAAGTCCTCCGTGTTGTTCCATGGTCAAATGCTGTCTAAACAGTAAATAAGTGCTTCAAGTATTGTAAGATTTCTTCAGCGTGTCTAATGGGCTCGATGTATTATTAATGCCTCGGCCAGATCTCATGTCAAGAATACGGTAATTAGAAGTTGTTGTTTTTCCGAGGCAGCCGATATAAAATATTCCAAGCGCGCATAACAAAGGGGAAAAGTCTACACGGATGCCTTGTTTGGTTTACAATGTAATTGTTGTGAAGTTAAGCGAGCCAATTAGGCGGTGATTATTTTAGTAAGGCACGTCGCCGGAGGCCCCGGTTCATCTAAACTTGTATTCCTCGGAACAAAAGTTGAAATGTTGCGCTTCAAATTAAGAATCAGCCACGCGTCCTTTCATCGGATGTGTTAATGATTTTGTTTACAGCTGTAATTTCATGGCTTTATCTTTTTTCTTGTCTGGATGAATTATTATTGTGCAAAACTATCTACATTTTAATGATCACTAATGAGATAATTATTATGATGTTTATCAGATATTTGCTTCAATCAATTATTGCTTACAATAAAGAGGGCTATCCCAAATACAAAAAAAGAGAACGGAGGATTTTGGTATAGAACAACTTTGGAGACTGTCTTATGTAGTCTAGTATTGCATTGTATAGTCCCAATCTGTTCTCCTTGCAAGTTCTTAAAAAAGCTAAGTGCCTTCTCTCCTTATTTTGTGTAGTATTCATAAATATCCTCCTATGGATTGTCACACTTGGACGGAATGGAGTGGACTCACGTTCAAAATTCAGTCTTTATTTAACACACAGTAAATCAGGGGTCCCCAAACTTTTTCCTGTGAGGGCCACATAACTTTTCCCTTCTCTGATGAGGGGCCGGGGTCAGTTTGCAACAGAAAAGGTGTGACAATTGCAGGAGTGCCTAAATGTAAAAATCTATTGTTTTTCAGAAAGCCACAATCAAATAACCCTTTCTGGATTCTTCACGGAACAAAAGTAAATAATTTTTTTTTTTTTTTTTAAATAATAACAATATAATATGAAGTATAGGGCTGTCAAAATTATCGTGTTAACGGGCGGTAATTAATTTTTAAAATTAATCACGTTTAAAGTGCTTGTGACACGAAAAAGCATGTTTATTTCATAATACACGCGGTATTTTATGCTCCCGAATGATATGGACCGCTTGGATGTGTGTGGAAGCGATTGCTATATTTATTTAGTTTTTTGAATCCCGCGCCAGGAAAATGAGTGACTTCCGGCTTCGGTCTCGCATTGAGGAGGAGGGCGCTGTGACGTGTACGGTAGAAGACGTCCTCTTCACGCTACAGTGTACTGTTGTGTATGAGGACGAAGGATTCAGCTGATTTTGCGGATTAATACTTTTATTTTTTGCATCACGCCAGCCAAACGGCTGCAGAAAAATCATTCTGTATGCGGGAGAGGCGTATGCGCCTTTTTGGAGTTTCAAAAGGTTCCCATTCACCGTGGATATTTACTGTGGGACCATTGGACTTACAAGGAAGTGAGTAAACATCTTGTTTTGTATTATGTCAAATACGAATACAGTGATTACAAAGTAAACACTATAAAATTCCTTTAAATAAAGGACTACTTACGTTTGATCATTGATAGGCATGTGAAAAGCTATCCTCACGCTCATTAGCAGTTAGCTGTTAGCACGTTAGCTACACAACAATTCCAGCCACCCTCCTCCAGGGAACGAACTGTAAATTGCTCTCTGCCGGGCGGTTTGCCGATCCGCAAAGAAACTCGACAACCGGGTCGTCATGTCAAATAATCCAGGCTAGTTATGTGTGATTTTCCACTTCGAAGACTTTGAAACATCCCTCGGTTCGGGTTAGCATGTCGGCTAGCTGTCACTCCTTCTGGTCTGTTTACATTCTCCGAAGCCGGGGAAGGGAAATGACATATGTCCGATTTAGGTGTCATAAAATATCGTTCGGCAGGTGTGACAGTAAAGGTAAAGTCGACTGTTTTGACCATTATGGAGTAATTTTGCCATGTCGTCTTGAATAAATGGATTTTTATTATTTTATATTCCATTTAGCACAAGTTATTTGTCATGACCATGCCATTTATTTAGCAATTGGGGAAAGTACTTGGGTAAAAAGAATATCCTGTAAAAATATTGAAGTAAAGAGACAGAAACAATGACATTTTGCTGCTCTCTTCGTCGCGTTTTCCTCATTGTGAATAGTTCCCCCTCGACGGGCTGACTGGTCCTTCTCAAGCCATTTATATAGCTATTGGGGAAAATACTTGCATAAAAAGAATATCCTGTAAAAATATTGGGAGTAGAGAGACTGAAACAATGACATTTTGCAGCTCTCTTCGTCTCGTTTTCCTCGTTCTGAACAATTCCCCCTCAATGGGCTGAATAGTAAAACCGATGAGCCTAGTCTACCGCTGACGTCATCCACCTGTTGGGGACGCTAAAGCCCTATAATTGTAGGCGTGGCTAACCGGCAGATTAAAAGACTAATTTCTCGTCATCTGCGCTTTGCTAAATTGTTGTATATGGTCGAATCGTCTCAAAATATGATTCTAATTCACATAATAATGCCATTTAAGACTTTTTTCTGGTGTCGTATGCTCTTTAAATATTTGATGCGTTTAACGCACATGCCCCGCTCAAACAGATTAAAATGACAGCACAGTGTCATGTGCACTTGTTACTTGCGTTTTATAGTGTTTTGTCACCCTCTGCTGGCTCTTGGGTGCGACTGATTTTATGGGTTTCAGCACCATTGTGTAATTATTGACATCAACAATGGCGAGCTACTAGTTTATTTTTTGATTGAAAATTTTACAAATGTTATTAAAACGAAAACATTAAGAGGGTTTTAATATACAATTTCTATAACTTGTACTAACATTTATCTTTTAAGAACCACAAATCTTTCTATCCATGGATCGCTTTAACAGTTAATAATGTTATTGCTATCTTGTTGATTTATTGTTATAATAAACAAGTACAGTACTTATTAATATAATATATTATAATATAATATAATAAATAATAATAACACTATTAATAATACAATATAATAAATAATAATAACACTATTAATTAAATCGATAATAACCAAATAACCCTCTCTGGGTTCTTCACAGAAAAAAAAAGCCAGGAAATAAATAACACTATCAAGGGGGGGGAAAAAAAAAAAAATTTTGTTCAAGGGGCCGGCCCAAATGTGGAGGCGGGCCGCATCCGGCCCGCGGCCCGTAGTTTGGGGACCCCTGCAGTAAATGGTCAGAGGCAGGTACAAACTGAGGGTGCTCAGAAGGAGGAAATAACAGGCTATGAAACAAAAATGATCCAAACGAGAAACAAGAGAACCAGGCAAAATGCACTGGAGTAGGTCACTGCAACAGAGGACTTGGTATAGAGGTATAAAAAAACAAACTGTGGTAAAACGCTATGAACACTTACTAAGTACAATATCTGTAGCTACGGGTGCTGGCAGTAGCTGCAACAAAGGACAAAGTCACTCTGGCTCGATACTAGGGAGTGACAAACAATTTAAGCACATGAGGAATGGGGCACTGGTGAGAACAATAGGTAATCATAATCAGAGACAGGTGCGACAGCAGGAAGAGTGAGTGGTGGAAACAGGAGGGTGAGGCTTCAAAATAAAGCAGGAAGAGACAACAACCTGGACATGACAACCCTCACAAAGGCATGACAAGGATTTGTATTTGAACTTGACATTTTATCGGTCCTTCGAGCCGGATTGTTGTATACCCGGAGTTCCCAGAGGCAGAGTCGACATCCTGTCAAGCCCGGGAACGTCCTCGGTTGCCTCACCTCTGCATCTGGGTGCCGAGGGTTTCGCAAAGCCAAAGGACTGAAGGCATCTCGAGGTAGAAAATTCATTCACCCATATGTACAGTATGAGTGATTTTGTACAGTATGAGTGATAGGATTTGCGCGGCTGACCAGTTTTAAGGGGGACAGTGTCCTGTGCGTACTTAAACTCCGTGAAGACAGTCTAGTCTATAAAACTGTATAAACCTTGAGAATACTAGTCCCTATCAAGTAAAGAGACAGCATTAGTCAATAAAACTGGGTAAGGGCAGCGGTGTCCTACGCACGTTTAAACTCTGCATTATTGTATCGATAAGTATAATATACCTAACCGAATAATAAGATAGTATAAAAAAACATTAAGACAATGATCGCCGCCAGACGAAATGGATCGGACGTTGTTGAAATTCGCCCCCCCAGCCAAGGCGCACGGAAACAGCGACAGCCGAACAAAGTGCCGCTCTGCCAATGCTGCCTCCGCGCGCGCCAACTGGGAAGGCGGAACTTCGCGCATTCTCTTCTTATTTTAATCCTTTGTACTGACTCCATGTTTCAAAAGTTTGAAGAACACTCACCGAAAACAGGTTGACAATTTATTCGTCGACAGTGGTCAAAAACAAGGCAAAAACAGATGACGGAGGGACAACTCTGGATCCAAAACAAGGCTACGTGTTTCCGAGCTGCAAAATCTGTCTTATCTCAGTGTCCAGTGTTTTTTTATGTCCGTGGGCCGGCTGAAGGTGTGTCCAGGCGTTGCTTTGGGATCATCTCTTTCTAGCCGGTTTCGGGCTGTTTAGGTTTGTGCGTGGATGGGATGTGGTTGCCACAGCAACCGGCGCTGGTCTTGACGTCACAAGCGCCTGCTATCAACTTTGTTATCCAGGCTGGCAGTATTTGTTTTAGGACAAAGCGCGCTGGTCTTTGTCCTTGTTCGTTTGTCGGGAGGACTGATTGCCAGAGTTTGGTGCGTCAATCTTGGTCGTGGCGCACACGTTTTGGGCTTCTGTGATAAGATGGCGTTATGTATCTATGTAACTATGGTGTGCTATTTATTTTACATTAGGTGTGTTAGAGTAGTGCAGTCCTACAGTGAATATGAGAAATGATACTATTTCCTGATTGATTATATTACGTGTGTTCGAGTAATGCAAACCGTTAGACGGTGCCTACGGTACCGTTTTGCCTTTTCCCCCTCATGAGCGCAGATAAGGTGATTCACTTTACTGTGTTCAAGGCCACTGAGTGGAGTCTGCCTAAACTATAGTTAAATGAATGTGTTATACTAATGCAAACAATTATATGGTGTGTGCGAGAACGGTACCTTTTCCCTTCAACGTCCATCGCCGTCAATGGCAAACGTTGCGGTAAAGTAACTGAGGTCGTGTGTGTTTTTTGCTGCAGGGGCGGTAGCTGCGGTTGAAGAGCTGCACCAGCGTATCCAGAACAATACCCGGCGCCACGAGAACCACCTGCAGCTGCGCCGGGTGCAGAAACTGCTGAAGGGGCGAAAGACGAAGGTGTTGGCTGCAGGTTAGGGAGACTCTGATCACTTATTCTTTTCATCTCGTTCAAGAGGCACCTCAAACCACCCCTCTCCGCATCTATTGCCGTGTCCTGCGGGACTAAGGAGGGGGTGCGAGTGTAGATATGGTGTAGGTAAGTCTTTTTATTGCTTATAATCAGGGCAACTTATTCGGTCCGACTACTAACTTCCTTCTCGCTGAATTATTTCCCCTCATCCCTACTTGTGGCGGGGTGGCTCTTTTCTTCCCGCGTCCTGTTGTCGGTCCCCGGGGAGGCCGGCCTCCTTGTTGCTCCGCTCGCCCTGCCAATCTCCCCCGGGACCAATTAGAGCCCAGTCTCATCTTGCGGACTCTCTGATAAAAAGGCAGCCAAAGTGTGTGTGTTTTCCAGATATGGTTAATGCATGGATACGCCAAGCCACATATGTGTGCGGGTTTGTTTGTTTTCTTGGATATTGCTGTTGGTGCAAGCGTGGAATAGCAGCGGCATTTCTCTAATGCCGATGTGGGAAGTTTCAAAAGCTCCTTTCATTCAAGTTCTCAGGCCCCTCGCAACTCTGCCGCCTTTCCAGCCAATAAACCCGCAGTCCCACCAGGCCCACTTCAGAGCAGCCGCGGCCTCACACCGACCCATTTTGCTTCCCACCGCACCAGCATCGCCATCTTATGTAGGAGAGAAAAAAAGCAAACCTCTGCCTTTTACAGATGAGAAGCATCAGGCCCCTCAAACATATTAAGTAGCGCCGTTGGAGACGCGGCGTGGGGGGGGGGGCGACGGTGAGACACAAAGCCTGAATCAATGGGACATCGATACAGCAGACAGACGGCCCCGTTTTCCCTCGGAGACGACCGATTTATGTCTGCCTGCTGGTCCCTTCAATTTAAAACAAAGATATCTCGTATTTTGTCATCTTTTCTCAGGTGTCTCCTGAGAAAATTATTTGTGTGGCATCACAACATCACAGCCACTTTGATAAAGGCACCATACGAAGCTCAGCATCAAAATAAAGACAACTAGGAATGCAAAATTCTGTCAATTTACAAAACTGGAAACGTACTTGCTTGATAATACTAGATACGAATCTGGATTCTCAAATGGATAGTGCTTCATTTGACCATATTGGCATTTAACCATTGACGGCAATAGATGTCCGATCCATTTTAACAGAAAATGGAATAAGCCCGCGGTTGTTCTCAAAAGCTCAATTTGACTGGTCACTGCCATTCCATCTAGCAGTGCAACGGTTTGCGGTTCAAAGCCGAACCGTACAGTTCGCCCTGTACGATTCAATACCCCTTTGTGAACCGCGCCTTTTCGGTTTTGCAAATAATTTATTCCGAACGCTTGTGAAATGAATTGGTCGAGCTCTGTGTGTGACGTGAAGCACAGCTGTGGAGAAATTCCCAGTAAATGTCCTATCGCTGTCAAGCACCTGTGTAATAGAAGCCAAGTAACACCCTCTCTCGCTTACGAGCGAAGTGAAAGTGAAACAAGAAAGAAAACAAAAAGCTATGGCGAGTGGAGGAGTGGAGAGACCGAATTTTGAGGAAGCACCGGCTTCTTTCAAATCTGCGGTGTGGCAACATTTCGGTTTCCCCGTGGACTACAAAAAAGTTGCAAGCATTGCTCAGCACTTGTTCCCCATGCTAATGGCAACACTTTTATAACATGACTCCGGCACCTCAGCCGGCATCACCCAATGATATCACTTTCTCAGAGCAGGACAACCCCGAAGATGACACCAGTGAAAACACACGGCGGGCTTCGTTAATTTATTTGCAATGCTTGACCCGCGTTACATTGTTCCCTCGCGGACATACTTCTTCAACAGCGTAATCCCCGACATTTATGAAATGGCACGCAAAGCCATCGAAGATGATTTCGCTAAAGCACATAGTTTCGCCCTGACCACCGATAGTTGGACGTCCCGTGCTATAGAGTGCTACTACCTAACTGTGACGGTCCACTATAATTCATACCTGTCAAGTTGTACGGTCTCGGCGTAATTTGTACAAGTGAGCACTGATTTTTAAATGTGTACGCCGTACGTTACGTTTAAAACCTGTACGTTTTTCGTGCATTGTTTTTTTTCCTCCGTTCGGATTTTGTCAACGTTTCGCCAACGAGACAATATGCGTTAATACAGACATGTCCAAAGTGCGGCCCGGGGGCCAAATGCGGCCTGTGGTCAAATTTCATCCGGCCCCCAGCCTCTGTCATAAGATCAATAACGTCTGGCCCGCACACAGACTTAATAAATTGGTCAGCAGTACTGCTACCAGAAAATGAAGTAGCTTACACACTAAATGCTGCTCCTCATTTACCCACTAAAAGGCAGCAGTACTCTAAGCAACATTACCCCGTGTAAGCCTTGACTTCCAATTTTCTAAAATGGCGACAATCAACAACAACAAAAAGAAAGGTGACTGCAATGGCCAACACTTCAAGGATAGGTGGAAATTGGACTATTTTTTTCACTAAAATACGCAACATTTGTGTCTGCCTCATTTGCAAAGAGACAGTCGCTGTTATTAGAGAGTTCAATGTGAGGCGATATTACCAAAAAAGACCCGCTGACATGTACGACAAGATTACAGGGAAGATACGCAGCAAGAAATTGAAGCAACTTGAAGCTAGTTTAATTTCACAGCAGCAGTATTTTGCAAGAGCCTGAGAGTCGAAAGAGAACGCCACAAAGGCTAGTTGCGAGATTGCTGAAATGATTAATTTAAAAAAATTATAAAGCAAATGTGACACACAGGATGGCTTGATAAAATTTGCTTAAATATATTGGTCTAGGTAAAGGACGTCTGCCAAGGTCGGCCCCCCCACATTTTTACAACACCAAATCTGGCCCCCTTTGCAAAAAGTTTGGACACCCCTGCGTTAATACGTTGGTTGAATGACGCGAGAAAAGTCAGACACTGAGAGGGAAGAGTGTTTGTTGTGACGCTGTAGCAAACGCGATGCTATGCTAGGTGGCTCCAATATTTCCTGACTGTAGCCGACAGCCTACAATCTACGCCTAGATATCGCATGCATATAGAACTACATGCGAAATGACAGACTCGGTAGCGTTAGTAAACAGCCGCCATTTTAGAGCAGTAAACTTCTCAGAAAGGCTCTGTTGTAGTGAACCTGCCTAGCAACCTTAGTAACTTTTTATCTAAAATACTCTTAATTTGGCAAAATCTGGACTTGAGTCTATCTTTAAAGGATGAAACCGTTTTAAAATTTTCACATGTCGAAAGTAGACAGAAGGGAACTAATGCAAAAACGGGAGCAATTTTATCAACTTTAACAGTTGATTCACAACATTAAATGACCTCCAAACATAGCACAGGTTACTATGTTTTTTTGTTTTTTTTTAATGAAAAAAAAACAAACATGAAAGGTAACACCGGCTACTTTGCCAAGTATTTTTTTAATACTGTGTATTTCAGTAGTCAGTCCCTACACTAGCCAAAGAGCTAAGAGGCATTTTAACTAGGGTTGTTCCGATCATGTTTTTTTGCTCCCGATCCGATCCTGATCGTTTTAGTTTGAGTATCTGCCGATCCCGATATTTCCCGATCCGATTGCTTTTTTTTTGCTCCCGATTCAATTCCAATCATTCCCGATAATTTTCCCGATCATATACATTTTGGCAATGCATTAAGAAAAAATGAATAAAACTCGGACTAATATATACATTCAACATACAGTACATAAGTACTGTATTTGTTTATTATGACAATAAATCCTCAAGATGGCATTTACATTATTAACATTCTTTCTGTGAGAGGGATCCACGGATAGAAAGACTTGTAATTCCTAAAGGATAAATGTGACTTTGTATGTTGTGACTAAATATTGCCATCTAGTGTATTTGTTGAGCTTTCAGTAAATGATACTGTAGCCATTTAACTATTCTGCCCAAATGCATGATGGGAAGTGCAACCATGACTGTGCGTAGTGGCACCAGTTGATATATCTTCTCTACGTTGGGAAGTAACATAGGGTGTTAAGAAAAAGATCAACTACTACCTTTCTTCCCCACATTGCTTCCCACGATATTTCTAATTGTTGAGAGAGGGATTGTAAGGCTTTAGCCATTTAAAAAAAGGCTCCAAAGACTGCCAAAATTCACTCTACTCATTTTACGTTGCCTTTTAGCTCTATATATAGGTAAAACGGCGCCATGATAGATTGAACGCGACAATGCGTGAGTGGGTCGTGCAACGCATGCGTTAATTGCATTAAATATTTTAACGTGATTAATTACAAAAAAATTAATTACCGCCGTTAACGCGATAAATTTGATAGCCCTACTTTAAGCCAAAACTAAAGACTCTGGATCAGTGTAAGACATTTTGTCTGTAACGTTAAATACAATTAGAAAACGATTTAATTGAAAAATATATATATTTTAAAAAAAGGCATGTCCAATATTATTTTTGGCGATTCCGATACTTTGAAAATGACGTGATCGGATCCGCCGATCGATTGGGACATCTTTAATTTTAACAGTCGAAAATGTTTACATTTTAAGTGTTTATTTCATTTTCTTAAAAGCAAAATAAAGGCAATTTAAAAAAGAAAAAAAAAAAAGAAAAACGCAAACCGAACCGAAACCGTGATCCCAAAACCAAGGTTCAAACCGAACTGTGGGCTAACTGAACCGTTGCACCCCTAATTCCAACAAGTTACAATGTATTGGACATCTATCGCCGTCAACGGCACTGAAAAAAGGATCATCCGTTGCCGTCCCAAAACTTGACTTTTTACAACTCACTAAAGCTAGTTACTTAAATCGTACGCCCAGTTAAGGCCAAATCTGACCTGTCCTCATTCTGTCACATCTCTTCAGTACAGAGGAGCAGGACCCTTTGTAGATGAACCTTTCATTTCCTGGCCCACCTTTCCTCAGCCCCCCACCACGGCCTTGCCCAAAAGACTTTGTAGTGGAGCCGAGGTGCTCTTTGACAAGGAACACTGAAAAGCCTTTACATGGAGAGGAGTGCTCGGCACCTCCTGCTCTTTGAACCCTCTGCAGCCTCAAAGCCCCGCGGACGGTCAGATGCCGGCAGGGAGTCTGAGAAGTACCCGGTCCACAAAAAGACTCTTCTTCTCGCAGTGCTGCCAACTTCTCACTACCGTGTCGGCATTTTCTGTCAAGGTACACCTGATGAAGTTTAAAAAAAAAAAAAAAAAAAAAAAAACAGCAGTTAGTTCTGGCGTTGAGTCGAATACACGGAATTTAACTTGACGTCTTTGAAGTGCATCCGTTTCAGTACGCTGGACAGCGGCAGCTTTCCGATGCTTAAGCAAACATGCAACACATTACTGCTCAAGCATGAATATGAAGTGATGGCATGTTCTGCTATTCTGTTATGACGGCTTCGTTTGATTTATTGCAAAACAGTCCAACATCAAAAGAATTAACTGTAACTGTAAGGACCGAATTGTTACTCCTTTAGAAAGTGATCAAGTGCTTTATTTTTTAATCGTTTAATCGTTACCTCTAATTGAACAATCCTGCTCTCCTGTTTCAGCAAGTGAGAAACTCTTATCTCCCAAATGTTTTTCCGTGTGACACCCATGGCATTTTAAAAGCAATTTGACCCTTGCACTTCATCTCAACAGGCTTGTCGCTAGCTGAAAATGTCCTCACTCAGCCCGAAAGGCATGGCTAGGGCCACCTAGGCTAACTGGGGTAATTACAAAAAAATACCCCGGACCCATGTTGGCGTGTTCGTCTTTATCTATCCAAATGTCACACTGTTACTTATTAGCTGTGGTTATGGCAGTGCCAATCAAAGAGATGAGTAGCAGCTACATGTCTATAGTGTAACAGCCACTGTTTTTATCTGTTTGCCTACAGGAGTCTAATATTTTGCTGTCGTTTGATGCAAAAGAAATGGTAGAAATACATTTGGCGGAAAATACAGGCAAGACTGAAAAAGCATTTTCTGCTCTTGCACTCCTCTTTAAAAGAAACTGCTGTATTTTAAGCCCAAAAAACTGTTGTGTTTGATAGAATAATATGTCTAAATGCTGCCATAGCAGATTCATGGCACTTTAAGCCCTCAAACTATTTTTAATTTGTCCGTTTTACCCTGAAAACCCCCATTTGGAGACGTCGCACAACCGTTTCAACCCAGCCATAAAACGAAGGTAATTGATTTAGGGCTGCAACTATGGATTATTTTAGTAGTCGATTATTCGATGAACGAGTTAGTTTGAATAATCGAGTAATCGGATAAGGAACCTAAAAAATTAAAATATCTGACCTGCGCCTCAAACGGTATAAAAAAATAAATAAATGAGGATATATGTACAACAAAGGAACAATTGGCTAACTTATATAGCAAAAGTCCGCTAGTTTAAATGCTATATAATGCCAACATTTTTTTACAATGCTGTTAACAAACAGTACAAACACATATTCCCACAAAAAAACGGCTAAATGTACCTTTAAACTAAATTACTAATGTATTAAAACATTAGCTTGATCAAAAACTTATGTTGGTCTTAACAGGGAGCACATGGATTCAGCCATGTGAAATGAGGAAGACTAGGGGGCAGTGTATCCACCCAAATTGATAAAACAAAATGCAAACACTTTCTAAACAAACCATTAAACGCCACTTTAATTGAACGAATACCCGAAGCAGCAAAATTTAATTCGAATATTTTTTTTCTAATCGAATACTCGAGTTAATCGATTAGTCGTTGCAGCACTAAATTAATTAAATTTATAATTCAAAATGTCTGTCGTTTTTAGCTTGGAATTATAAATTGATGTCTCATATTTTGTTTAAAAAAAAAAAAAAGACTTTAAAAAATTATTCACTCACATATTTGAAACTTTTAAACAAATTATGTCACAATGAAAAAAATGGCGTCTGTAAATACGTCACGGATATCTACTATTGCTTAACTGTATTTTTTTTTGTTACTGCTGCATTTTCTCCAATATGTTAGATGATAAATATCGATCCAAACAAAGACAAATTGAAAAAACTTTTAAAAGGATAAATCTATGAAAAAGAAAATCTCAACCACTCCTTGATGTCTGCGATTTTTGCACCCGCGACCCTTGTTATATTACCATGATTCGCCCATAAAATCTCCAAAAAAATCCAGCTGTGGCCATTCACAGGCGTGTCTTGACACCCAGTGATACATGCTAAATGGTGGTTTTCGATCAAAACAAGGTAAGTACACGATAATATCTTGTTAAAGTCATGGCGTCTGTAATTCTGCTCTCGCGTGCTCTCACCTCCAGAAAGGGTTTTGCTGTTTAATTTTTTTTTTTTTTTAAATACCCTCCTGTTCAAAATTTTTCTTCTCCCAGACAATTGAGATTTTAAGCTTTCCTGTGATGTATAACACATGCATATCGGACAAGTTTGAAAGTTGGCCAAATTGGGGGTCTCAGAGCGAAACCTCACGTCACATGAGTGTTTTCCGCCATATATGTGTATATCTTAAATGCGTCTCTTCTGCAGGGAGGTGGTACATCCGCGAAGGCTGGCTGAAGGTCGTTCCAACCAAAGGTTCGGATGTGAAACCCAAGATGTTCTTCTTGTTTTCGGACATACTTCTGCAAGCCAAGCCATGCAGCTCCTTGCATCCCACCGACAGCGAAAAGTTTGCTGGGGAGCACGCGTACCCACTGCAGGAATGTACTGTGGAAAAGGTGTTCGGCAACACTAAGGGCAAAGGGGGCCTACTCAGTGTGAGTGTTTTAAATACTTACTGTATATAAACTCATTGGCTGAGATACATGTCAAATCTATTTGAATTAGGAGCTTTGGCAGCGAATGAACGTCCTACTAGTGACAAATTTAAATTCACAGCAGAGGGACTAAACGATTGGACGACTAGAGTTAAATTCTAATCCCAACAAATCGAGTGACTGCCGGTTGGTCCCTTATGAAATGTATTATAAAAATTCTGTGTGAGTGAGCAAATCTAAAATGTGAATACAGGTAGTACCCGGGTTACGAACGAGTTCCTTTCCTTCGCTGGCAACGTAACCCGAATTTCCGCCTAAGTCGGAATTAACCGCTAAAGTACCCCTAAATACCCCATAAATCTCAAAATAACTATAGAAAAAGATGGATTGTACGTCATTGTACTGTCCTCCCCTAGACGTTGGAGCCAAATATCAAATACACGTCACACAGAACGGTCAAATAAAAGTAAAAAATAAGATACTGTAAGGTACAACAAAGTACTGTTTACGTGACAAAAAAAAAGTGTGTAAGTATCTTATTGTTTACTTTAATAATACAATGCGTTCTGTCCTCACTAAACGTGAAGTTTTTCACCTTGACAAACGACAAACAAGGCAATTGTGGTTTTTGAAGCTTCAAAACGACACGCATTTTAACAATAAAGCACTTGATACAAAACAATTGGTGTTCAAAAGTCCATCTAGTCTGATCAATACGTAAATTTAGTTGATTAAATACAGTAAATTAAAATTAGCCAAACAAAAGTTTGCAAGCTTAAATGCTGCGAACGCTAACGTATTTATTAGGGCTGTCAAACGATTAAAATTTTTAATCGAGTTAATCTCAGTTTAAAAATTAATTAATCGTAATTAATTGCAATTCAAACCATCTCTAAAATATGCCATATTTTTCTGTAAATCATTGTTGGAATGGAAAGATAAGACACAAGACGGATATATACATTCAACACACGGTACATAAGTACTGTATTTGTTTATTATAACAATAAATCAACAAAATGGCATGAACATTATTAACATTCTGTTAAAGCGATCCATTGATAGAAAGACTTGTAATTCTTAAAAGATAAATGTTAGTACAAGTTATAGAAATTTTATATTAAAACCCCTCTTAATGTTTTTGTTTTAATAAAATTTGTAAAATTTTCAATCAAAAAATAAACTAGTAGCCCACCATTGTTGATGTCAATAATTACTTACACAATGCTCATGGGTGTTGAAGCCTATAAAATCAGTCGCACCCAAGCGCCAGCAGAGGGCGACAAAACTCCAAAAAACACATGTAACAAGTGGACATTGCACTGTGCTGTCATTTTTAATCTGAGCGGAGCATGTGTGTTAATTGCGTCAAATATTTTAACGGGATTAATTAAAAAAATTACCGTCCGTTAACGCGATAATTTTGACAGTCCTAGTATTTACATTTCTAATAGCAAATCGCTCACACAAAACTCCACAAACTTTAGCTCTAAATTGAATTACAAATGCATACACAAACATTTATTAGCTGAAACCACTTACAGCCTTATGTGGGCCAAACCAGAGCGCAGCTGTCCTTTATCCATGTCAGATGAGTCTCAGTCATAAGGCGACTGTCCAGCCAGACCCAACGCTGCCAACAGAGAGCAGTGTATCCTCCATCATTGAACAAAGTACTAGGGCTGGGCGATATGGCCTTAAACACGTATCACGGTAAATTGAGCAGATTTACCTCGATAACGATAAATGACGATAAATTCGCCCAAGCGGACTGCTATATAATTTGAAATTTTGAATCAATGCATGAAATACAGATTATCTGTTTCTCGTTGATTTATTTACCAGCTTTCAATTTTATTTAACAATTGTACAAGCAGACGAAACATTAAGTGTATAAAAATATTGTAAACAATAAGAATTCAAGTATGAACATTTATAACAGCTTGAATGGCTTGAACAATGTACATTGTCAAAATCAATATGCCTGTGCAAACACGTCATTGTAACACAAATGACTTATAGCTTGAACAGTACACTTCAAAAAGACAACTTATTGTTAATGGCTGCTGTGACATAATTACTTAACACGATTGTTTACTTCGAGGTTTCAGGTTTTTTTTCCCAGTGCATTTTTTAATACATGCAAGCACACATGAACCCCCACACGAACACACACACATTAAAGCTATATTGATCTTCTACAAATGAAACATTTAAGATTTTATGATGGGAGTAATGACACAGAATTAAGCAAATACAGATAAATAGCTGGGGCCATTAAACGGTTATATTATAATTTTCACTGCTGGATTGTACTTTATGCTAAATGCTTTACCATCACAAAATCTATCAGAGAAATCACACACAGACAGATACAAAATAACGCGAAATACTAATTGCTAGATGCAGTCCGTGCCCAATCCACTCATTAAGTTTAGCCGTTTCGACAAGGTTAGAGCTGCTATCCGACTCCATCACGTTCATTTGTAGCGCTAACGCTAGCGTTAGCCTGTGGCCTGGCTACCAGTAAAAGCACTGAAAGCACCATCTCCGGAAATCGTGAGAACAAGGGAGGACAGCGGGTGAAAGCCTGTCTGGATGCCGCCAAGAGTCTACTTAATATCGGGTGAAAGTTTGGCGAAACGTCCTTAAGCTACACTCCATCACGTTTGCTTGTAGCGTTAGCCACTAGCGTTAGCCTACAGGGCTTCTGTTTGTTTGGCTTCCTGATAACCACGTGACTCCATACGTTAGCATACTAACTGGGGGGTGGCGTGGCTCAGTGGTAGAGTAATTGTCCCCCAACCCAGAGGATGTGGGTTCGAGACACTGAACCATGGTGAGATAGTGTAAAGCGCTTTGAGCGCCTTGAAAGGTGGAAAAGCGCTATATAAGTCTAACACCATTTACCATTCCTAAAGGGGAATGACCATAGCCAAACAACACACCGTCAAAGCGGGATGAAAGACTATATTTTCTTGTTTTATTAAATTACCGAATTTACCGACATGGTCAAAATTACGTCGGTCATCGTGAAGAATTTCGGTACCGGTAAATTTTCGGTTTACTGCCCTGCTCTACAACGTACCATACCTTTGGACTTTTTTGCTAGTTATTTTGGGGTATATCAAGTGTTAATTCCGATTTTCGCGGAAATTCGAGTTACGTCGCCAGCGTAGGAGCAGAACTCGTTCGTAATCGGGGGACTAGCTGCATTATTAACCCAATACTAATGTTGGAGCAGGCGTACAGACATATTTAGTCAAGTAACACATGAGTGAGCCTTTAGCGCAAATGATATTCCACTTATGATGCATGATACATTTGTTTCTTAGTCCATGACGGTGGCAGCGTTTTGACGATAAGACTTGAAATTTGCCTGATTTTTTGAGTGTCAGTTACTTCTTCCTTCAAACCACCCAAAAAAGTTCAACTTTAAATGTTTAGCTCCCTTTGGTCTGAGCCGTCTCCCCGGTCTCCGCACAGCTGCCGGCTGACAAATTACGTCTAAATGATGTAGTCGCTGTCATGAAACATTCAACGGAACGAGTCGCGCGTCATTGAGCGAGCAACCAAAGCGTTTATGCGGCAAGTGTTTACTGCCAATGCCGCGCGGTATCAATATTCATTTCGGCTGGTTCGCCGTCTCGGAGAGCGCTTTATGTTGTGCTGCTAATGTGCGGCACTCTGGTACACGAGCTCCTACGCCGTGCTTTGAAGGGTTTCAATTCCTTCTCATGTGGGAAGGCAGTCGGACAAATATTTTAAGATTAATCGTCAGTCATTTTTGCGAAGAGTCGACGAATCCCCTCAAATGGATAGATGAATTCATACAAATAAAAGTTCATAACATGAGAACATTTTTGAAAATAAATTGAAATAAAACAATAAATAAATGGCAGCGTATGAGTCTATCTTGTGAGAAAACAATTTTATTACCCCAGTAGCAAAATTGGCTCAATCATTCTCAGACAACAAATAAAAAAAACTCATTTGAAATTAGTGCATGCATCATTTGGAGTGCGTTAACAGCCGAGCAATGCAGTGAAGGCTCGCGAGATAATCTCTCAGTTGTTGGATCAGATTAGATGCCAGATCCATCTCTTCCGGCCCTCCAGTAAATACATCTTCCTCAAGCTTTGTCGCTGCTTTCCGCCAGCCGGCCGACCGCCGCGTTATCTAATGGCAGAAATGGCATTTCATTAGCCTCTTATCCCGCCGAGGCCCAAATGCATACTCAATAGCATTACCCGTAATTTCTCATAAGGACACTTTATTGATCCCGGGCCACTACCTGAGCTCAAAGGGAAAAAAAAAGGTCTGTCAGCACCCCAGGGCTCTCCTCATCCGGTGCCATGAAGAATTAAAGCTAAATTAAATTTGACAGCTGTAAATGCCATGGCAATCTATATGCAAAGTTTGTGAGTCCCCCCCACCCAAAAAAAAAACACTTTTATTAAAATTTATTGTATTTCCTCCCCCCTTTCTCCATCAGGGTTGTTTGTTTTGTGACTCACCCTTAGTTTTTCCCCTTCAACTTCCTTTTTCTCCCCTCACTGCTGGAATATTTTTCCACATCCCCGACAGATTCCCTTTGATGTATAAATAATCAAGCGAAATTATGTGCGCCGCACTCTGTCGTCCTTATTATACAAAGTAATTTCTACCTAAGAGGGTCAGATTTCCTGACAAATCCCTAATTACTGCACTGCAAAAAAGAAAAAGAAAAGGAATCTACTTACGCGTTAGTCCAGTGCCTTATACGTATCACACACTCAATTCACATGCTTTAATTAGATAATGCAGTTGATAAAAGAACATTTTGGGAATCTGTATTTAATGGATAATAAAAGACTCTCCCACTCTGTTTAAAAAAATATGTAAGATAAACTGATAAATTCCTTCCAAATAGTGTTGAAATGGATCAATATCTCGTCACCAAACAAACTAGTTCCTACGCCTGAAGTCTGCGGCTTCAGGTAAATGTAAAAGGTCATTTAATATTATGAAGACTTTACTCTTGAACTCTTTAAGAAGTCTTTGATAGTTCAATCTTATGCTGTTTTACCAATGAATAGGTATGAAATGAAGAAAAGTGGGTTTTTCTCGAATGGCAAGATAGCTGGTTAGAAATATTTACTGTTATGGCCTGCCTCCTACTGTTTATATGCAGTTATTACAGTTCTACAAGGCGTTGTAGTGAAGTTTCTGAAGCTATGAAAAAAAAGACTTGCCATTACATTGACATTGATATGATCCAGTGCATTATATATACATGTATACATACATGTACACATACAGTAGATATTATGTGTATATATATATATATATATATATATATATATATATATATATATATATATATATATATATATATATATATATATATATATACACACACAGTGGTATGAAAAAGTATCTGAACCTTTTGAAATTTCCCACATTTCTGAATCAAATCACCATCAAATGTGATATTATCTTTGTCAAAATCACACAGATGAAAAAAGAGTGTCTGCTTGAACTAAAACCACCCAAACATTTATAGGTTTTCATATTTTAATGAGGATAGTATGCAAACAATGAAAGAAGGGGGGGGGGGGGGATAAGTAACTGAATCATCACATTTATTATTTTGTGCCCCCCCTTTAGCAGCAATAACTTCAACCAAGCGCTTCCTGTAGCTGCAGATCAGTCTGGCACATCGATCAGGACTGATCTTGGCCCATTCTTCTCTACAAAACTGCTGTAGTTCAGTCCGATTCCTGGAATGTCCGGCATGGATCGCTGTCTTTAGGTCATGCCACAGCATCTCAATGGGGTTTAAGTCTGGACTTTGACTTGACCCCTCCAGAACGTATATTTTGTTCTTTATGAAACCATTCTGAAGTTGATTTACCTCTGTGTTTTGGATATTTGTCTTGTTGCAGCATCCATCCTCTTTTTAGCTTCAACTGTCTGACAGACGACCTCAGGTTTTCCTGCAAAACATCCTGATAAACTTTTGAATTCATTATTCCATTAACGATATTAAGTTGTCCAGGCCCTGAGGAAGCAAAACAGCCCCAAATCATGATGCTCCCTCCATCATGCTTTACGGTGGGGATGAGGTGTTGATGTTGGTGAGCTGTTCCATTTTTCCTCGACACATGATGTGTGTTACTCCTAAAAAATTCAACTGGAGTGTCCAAGTGCCTTTTTGCGAACATAAAAATAAGCAACAATGTTTTTTTTAGACAGCAGTGGCTTCCTCCATAGAGTCCTCCCATGAACACCAATCTTGGCCATAGTTTTACAAATAGTTGATGTGTGCACAGAGATATTGGACTGTGCCAGTGATTTCTGCAAGTCTTTAGCAGACACTCTTGGGTTCTTTTTGACCCCTCAAACAATTCAACTTTGGTTTCATCAGTCCACAAAATAGTTTGCCAAAACTTCTTTAAAGTGTCTAAGTGCCTTTTTGCGAACATTAAATGAGCAACAATGTTTTTTGGACAGTGGTGGCTTCCTCTGTGGAGTCCTCCCATGAACACCATTCTTGGCCATAGTTTTACATGTAGTTGATGTGTGCTCAGAGGTATTGGAGTGTACCAGTGATTTCTGAAAGTCTTTAGCAGACACTCTCGGGTTCTTTTTTACCTCTACCTCTGAGGATTCTGCGCTGTACCAGTGATTTCTGAAAGTCTTTAGCAGACACTCTTGGGTTCTTTTTACCTCCACCTCTTAGGATTCTGCGCTGAACTCCTGGCGTGATCTTTGGTGGACAGCCACTCCTTGGGAGAGAAGCAACAGTGCCAAACTCTCTCCATTTGTAGTCAACTTCTCTGACTGTCGATTGATGAACAACCACACTTTTAGAGATGGTTTTGTATCTTTTCCCAGCTTTACACAAATCAACAATCTTTGATCGCAGGTCTTCAGACAGCTCTTTCGACAGAGCCATGATGCACATCAGACAATGTTTCTCATCAAGACATTTCTTACTAGGTGTGTGTTTTATAGTGGGCAGGCCACCTTTAAACCACTCATCAGTGATTGGGCACACACCTGATTTAAAATGTTTGCTAAAAATTGGTTTCAATTGCTCTTTAGGTGTCCTTTGGCAGAGAGTTCACTTACCTATTTTTACCCCTTCTGTCATTGTTTCTATGCTATCCTCATTAAAATATGAAAACCTGTAAATGATTGGGTGGTTTTAGTTAAAGCAGACAACTGTATTTTCATCTGTGTGATTTTGAAAAAGATCAGATCACATTTGATGACCATTTTATGCAGAAATCTGAGAAATTCCAAAAGGTTCAGATACTTTTTCATATGACTGTGTATATATATATATATATATATATATATATATATATATATATATATATATATATATATATAATATCTACTGTATGTGTACATGTATGTATACATGTATATATAATGCACTGGATATATATATATATATATATATATATATATATATATATATATATATATAGTTCACTCTTCATTGTGCATGTTTGTGCTGTTGCGTTTTGTATTGCAGTGCAATTTATTGTTAAAAAATAAATTAAAATGTATTCTATATTAATTGTAAAACACAACTGATTTGTATTTAACAGATTTAAAGAACTGGATTAAAAACCATGAGAAGTAACTGTTCATGCTTTGAATGTTTAATTAGGTTGTTCCTTCATGTAACACAAGAGGGAGCCCTCTAGCAACTTTAACTAAAATGTTCTCTCTTTCAGCTGACTTTACCTAAAGCCAAACTCCTGCTTATGTCAAGCAACCCAGAAGATTTTAACGACTGGTACCAAAGCCTGTCCTCAGCAGTTAGGTATGATGCACATTCACAAAATTTCAGACACTAAAATAGTTCAATATATACCCAGACCACACTGGTTGAGTCTGGTTTTGTCACCTGGGTCTAACATTGATCAGCAGGACCTCAGGTCGTCCACCCAGAGGAAGGTCTCATCCTTGCCCCAGTGTGAGCAAAGGCCAGCTATAGTATAAGGACCCGCCGACCCTGCCGTGCCAGGCCCCTGGTGCTAATTAGTTGATCCAGTTGTCAGGGAGGAGCGAGGCGACACTGTCAAAATGCTCGGACCGCCCGGCGGCCGTGCCTCTAAACTCCGGGGAGCGTAATTAGCTGTAGCACAGGACCAAGTACAGGACAGGCCGAGAGGAGCAGAGGTCAGCAACGCTCACGCCGCTGGGGAGGCCTGTCGGGTGTGTGCGTCTGTCTACACACAGCTAAATTATTGATTTCTACAATGCTTGACTGACATCCCTGAATCGGAGACCCCCCACTCCCCGACTCTATTATTTTTAATGACAAAATTATCCGTTAAAGTGAAGTCATCTTTATTATTGGACCGCTATTTTCACTGCTTTGTTTGTTCCGGATACGCACTCTTTACACCGCAGCTAGTAGACAGGGGACTTAATTAGTGACTAGATCAATGCTCGGTGGCACTAAATGAACGATGAGCACTGCTAAGGCCGGTCCGCTAGGGATGCGCTGGATGCTAAACACCATTGAACCCTTACTTACCTTTTCATTTGCGGTTGTGAGCCTTGCCGCCACACTGGGCAGCGCTGCTGCGTGTGTTACATATTTTGACTCTCTTTTTTTGCAGGAAGCTGCAGCCCAGGTCAACGGTTGTCCTTCAGCCAGAGGATCCCAACCAGGAACCTCTTGGCTCAGCTTCTGGTGGACAGAATTTACCAAGCAGCAATAGCAATTCTAATAGGAAGAGGAACATGGTAAACATACGTTTTCTTTAGGGCTGTCAAAATTATCGTGTTACCGGGCGGTAATTAATTTTTTAAATTAATCACGTTAAAATATTTGACGCAATTAACTAAAGATGTCCCGATTGATCGTAATGCCGATCAATCGGGTCCGATCACGTCATTTTCAAAATATCGGAATCGGCAAAAAAATATCGGACATGCCTTTTTTAATATATATATATATTTTTTTATTTAAATCGTTTTCTAATTGTATTTAACGTTACAGATAAAATGTCTTACACTCATCCAGAGTAGTTTTGGCTTAAAGTAGGGCTATTAAATATAGATAGCGCTAAAAGGCAGCGTATAATGAGTAGAGAGAATTTTGACAGCCTTTGGAGCCATTTTTTATGTGGCTAAAGCCTTACAATACCTCTTTCAGCAATTAAAAATAACGTGGGAGGCAATGTGGGGAAAAAAGGTAGTAGCTAATCATTTTCTTAACACCCTATGTTCTTTCCCAACGCAGAGAAGATATATCAATTGGTGCCCCTACGCACAGTCATGGTTGCACTTCCCATCATGCATTTGGGCAGAAGTTAAAAGGCTGCAGTATCATTTACTGAAAGTTCAACAAATACACTAGATGGCAATATTTAGTCACAATATACAAAGTCACATTTATCCTTTAAGAATTACAAGTCTTTCTATCCGTGGATCCCTCTCACAGAAAGAATGTTAATAATGTAAATGCCATCTTGAGGATTTATCGTCATCATAAACAAATACAGTACTTATGTACTGTATGTCTAATGTATATATTCGTCTGAGTTTTTTTCATTTTTTTCTTAATGCATTGCCAAAATGTATATGATCGGGAAAAATTATCGGGAATGATTGGAATTGAATCGGGAGCAAAAAAAAAAAAAGTAATCGGATCGGGAAATATCGGGATCGGCAGGTACTCAAACTAAAAGGATCGGATCGGGAGCAAAAAAAACATGATCAGAACAACCCTACAATTAACGCACATGCCCCGCTCAAACAGACTAAAATGACAGTCCAGTGTAATGTCCGCTTGTTACTTGTTTTTTGGTGTTTGGCTCCCTCTGCTGGCTTTTGGGTCCAACTGATTTTATGGGTTAGTACCATGAGTTAGCATGGTGTAATTATTGACATCTACAATGGTGAGCTACTAGTTTATTTTTTTATTGAAAATTTTACAAATTTTAATGAAACCAAAACATTAAGAGGGGTTTTAATATAAAATTTCTATAATTTGTACTAACATTTATCTTTAAAGAACTGCAAGTCTTTCTATCCATGGATCGCTTTAACAGAATGTTAATAATGTTAATCTTGTTGATTTATTGTTATAATAAACAAATAAAGTACTTATGTACCGTATGTTGAATGTATATATCCGTCTTGTGTGTTATCTTTCCATTCCAACAATAATTTACTGAAAAATATGGCATATTTTATAGATGGTTTGAATTGCGATTAATTACGATTAATTAATTTTTTAGCTGTGATTAATTCGATTAAAAATTTTAATCGTTTGACAGCCCTAATTTTCTTTGTTCATTTTAATTCAGTTATAACTTGTCCACCCTACACACACACACACACACACTTTCTCTATTTTGGACTGACATGAGCTTCCTACACATTTATGCAGGTGAGCAATGAGCCCAACGAGGCGGGTGATCTTTCGCACAGACCCACCGGTGAGTGGGAGAGCAGCGTCCCCAAAAGGATGAAAGAGTCCACTTCAGACCAGAGGTGCGTCATGACATTCCATTGTTTTGCTGAAGTTTATTGGAATTAAACTTTAGCCTTTTCATCATTATTTGTTTCCATCCAACAGTTCGGAAGTGTCTACGTCAAGCTGTGTTATCCTCTGAAAGAATTCTACCCCGAATATGAAAAAGAATTCCATGTGTGTTTGGTGGCGGAATCCTACAGTGACGGTCTGAGAGTTTCACTTCAGACTTTTTCATTATTTGATTGTTTATGACACACTAAATTGTCAACTCCTGTGCAATACGATATCTATTATAGTAGCTGCTTTATATACCAAATATGTGATATGAATCTTCCTTTATTACCCCACTGCTCTTAATTTGTTGTTCAACAGTGATATCAATAGGTCAGCTACACTCCAGTGTGCATGTACGTGTCTCATATTTAAACATAAAAACCAGTTACATTCACGAATATTATCATTTTGTGTTGTTTATATATATATCCGTGTGAATGATATTTTAACCTTACATGCACAAGTATACTTTTATTTGAATCGTAAAATGTATCATAATCATTTTAATTCATTTATGATGTTAAAACGGATAGCACCTGAAGATGGAAATCATTTCCCAATAAAACATAAAAGGAGGTTGTTGTTTATTTTTCTCCCCAGGCTGCAAGTATTACATTTGTCCACTAGATCGAAATAAAAACATCGACATTGCTGCATTTTACTATCAAATCGGGGACAGGCAGCGAAGAAAATGTTTCAAATTAAGTGAATGGCAGCAAACTCCTCAACTCACGACAACAAGGTTTTGCTGTGGAAAGCTGCTCACTTTTCAAATAACAACTTCATGAAATGGTGCCACATACAGTATATACAGTGGTATAAAAATTATCGGAACCTTTTGGAATTTTTCACATTTCTGTATAAAATCACCATCAAATGTGATCTGATCTTTGTCAGAATCACACAGATGTAAAACCAGTGTCTCCTTGAACTAAAACCACCTACACATTTATAGCTTTTCATATTTTAATGAGGATAGCATGCAAACAATAACAGAAGAGAAAAAAATAAGTAAATAAACCCTCTGCCTAAGGAGACCCAAAGAGAAATTAAAACTCGGGCTGTCAAACGATTAAAATTTTTAATCGAGTTAATTACAGCTTAAAAAGTTAATTTATCGTAATTAATCGTAATTCAAACCATCTATAAAATATGCCATATTTTTCTGTAAATTATTGTTGGAATGGAAAGATAAGACACAAGACGGATATATACATTCAACATACGGTACATAAGTACTGTATTTGTTCATTATCACAATAAATCAACAAGATGGCATTAACATTATTAACATTCTCTTAAAGCGATCCATAGATAGAAAGACTTGTAGTTCTTAAAAGATAAATATTAGTACAAGTTATAGTAATTTTATATTAAAACCCCTCTTAATGTTATCGTTTTAGTAAAATTTGTAAAATTTTCAATCAAAAAATAAACTAGTAGCTCGCCATTGTTGATGTCAATAATTACACCATGCTCATTCATTGTGTTTAAACCCATAAAATCATTTGGACCCAAGCGCCAGCAGAGGGCGCCAAACACCAAAAAACAAGTAACAAGAGCGGACATTAAACTACTGTCATTTTAATCTGTTTGAGCGGGGCATGTATGTTACTTGCGTCAAATATTTTAACGTGATAAATTAAAAAAAATAATTACCGCCTGTTAACGCGATAATTTTGACAGCCCTAATTAAAACCCATTTTTATCAAACAATTTATGTGAGGTGTGTGCCCAATCACTGATAAGTGGTTTAAAGCTGCCCTGCCCACTATAAAATACACAGCTGGTAAGAATTATCTAGATGAGAAGCATTTTCTGATGTCCATCATAACTCGGTCAAAAGAGCTGTCTGAAGACCTGCAATCTAGGATTGTTGATTTGTATGAAGCTGGGAAAGGATACAAAACCATCTCTAAAAGTCTGGACATTCATCAGTCGACAGTCAGAGAGGTTGTCTACAAATGGAGAGATTTTGGCACTGTTGCTTCTCTCCCAAGGAGTGGCTGTCCACCAAAGATGACGCCAAGATTTTAGCGCAGAATACTCAGTGAGGTAAAAAAAGAACCCTAGAGTGTCTGCTAAAGAAACACAGAAATCACTGGCACAGTCCAATATCTCTGTGCTCACATCAACTATATGTAAAACTATGGCCAAGAATGGCGTTCAAGGGAGGACTCCACGGAGGAAGCCACTGCTGCCCAAAAAACACATTGTTCCTTATTTAATGTTCACAAAAAGGCACTTGGACACTCCACAGAAGTTTTGGTCAACTATTTTGTGGACTGATGAAACCAAAGTTGAATTGTTTGGGAGTAACACACGTCATCATGTGTGGAGGAACAATGGAACGACTCACCAACATCAAAACCTCATCCCCATTGTAAAGCATAGTGGAGGGAGTATCATGATTTGGGGCTGTTTTGCTTCCTCAGGGCCTGGACAACTTAATATCGTTAATGGAAGAATGAATTCAAAAGTTTATCAAGACGTTTTGCAGGAAAACCAGAGGGTGTCCATCAGATAGTTGAAGCTAAAAAGAGGATGGATGCTGCAACAAGACACTGATCCAAAACACAGAAGTAAATCAACTTCACAATGGTTTCAGAAGAACAAAATACACCTTCTGGAGTGGCCAAGTCAAAGTCCAGACTTGAACACAATTGAGATGCTGTGGCATAACCTAAAGACATCGATTCATGCCAGACATACCAGGAATCTGACTGAACTACAACAGTTTTGTAGAGAAGAATGGGCCAAGTTTAGTCCTGATCGATGTGCCAGACTGATCTCCAGCTACAGTAAGCATCTTGTTGAAATTATTGCTTCCAAAGGGGTGGGCCACAATATATTAAATATAATGGTTCACTTACTTATTTTCCCCCCTCTGTCATTGTTAGGATACTATCCTTATTAAAATATGAAAACCTATAAATGTTTGGGTAGTTTTAGTTCAAGCAGACACTGTTTTTTTTCATCTGTGTGATTTTGACAAATATCAGATCACATTTGATGGTGATTTGATGTAGAGAAATGTAAGAAATTCCAAAAGCTTTAGATACTTTTTCATACCACTGTAAATGGAGAAGAAAGTAGGGCCTTCAGGCAGCCCCACACGTGCCATTAGTCAAATGTAGTTTACTAGTTATTAACACGCCCCCACCCTCCAGGACTCAGCTGGGAGCCCTCCTTCCTTGGCCCGCCTCCCTTTCTCCTCTAACTCCCCACAGCTCCCTCGGTTCTCCACTTCCCCAGTCCGATCACCTCTCGAAAAGGGCTTAAACTCTTCTGTTGTCCACTCCTTGTTTTATCAAGCATGCTTTTCATTGCTGGGGCTTTTTTTTTTTAAGAGAACATGAATGAGATCAGGATCGCCGTGCTTGGAAGTGAAGGGGTTGGAAAATCAGGTAAGGGGTTTACAAAATCCTCAATTTGTGGAGCCAAAATTTGAATTACAAACATTAATACATGTATGTTCAACTCATATGTGGATTTTGTCACAAAATGTCCTACTTTACGACCAAGATCCTTCTGAAATGAAATTAAATTCAATGAAGTCATTTTGGTTTTTCTGCAGCCCTCATCGTCCGTTTTTTCACGAAACGTTTTATCGGAGAATATGCATCATCCTCAGGTAACTTAAAAAAAAAAAAACACATTTTGGCACCACATCTGTTTCAACAAACGTTTCGGTTCCACAGAATGCATCTACCAAAAGCGCCTAACAATTGATGGACGGCAGATGAATCTGGAGCTCTATGAGCCGTGCTCTCAGGTTAGAACCAGAATAACACGGACACTGTCCTTTCTTACACATTTTCATAACAACGTTCAAAGTTATGTATCTTTCTGGGTCATTACAGGGCAAACTAAGCCTGAACGACCAGATTCACTGGTCTGACGGTTTCATTGTAGTCTACGATATTAGTGACCGATCATCTTTTCTCGCTGCTCGAAGTGTCGTGAAGTTCATAAGGGAGCATCGCTTAGGAACTGCCAAACGGTATGTATTCGTCCAAAATACTTACACTTAATAAAATCATGTTTGACTAAATACGTTTTAACCCTTTATTGCCAGCAATATGAAGCAATTGTCAGAGAATCACAAAATTTGAAAAATAAAGTCTTAAATCGCGTTAACGGGCGGCAATTTTTAAAATTAATCACGTTAAAATATTTGACGCAATTAACGCACAAATGCCCCGCTCAAACAGATTAAAGTGACAGCACAGTGAAAGGTGTACTTGTTGTATTTTTCGGAGTTTTGCCGCCCTCTGCTGGCGCTTGGGTGCGACTGATTTTATAGGGTTCAGCACCCATGAGCATTGTGTAATTATTGACATCAGCTACTAGTTTATTTTTTGATTGAAAATTTTATTAAAAGGAAAACATGAAAAGGGGTTTTAATATAAAAATGTAATATAATTGTATTTATTAATTATATAATTAATTAATTAGTTATAATTATATAATTTATGTATTTTTATTTATATATTTTTTTATTTTGATTTTTTAATTTTAATTTTAATATAAAATGTATATAACTTGTACTAACATTATCTTTTAAGAACTACAAGTCTTTCTATCCATGGATCGCTTTAACAGAATGTTAATAATGGTAATGCCATCTTGTTGATTTATTGTTATAATAAACAAATACAGTACTTATGTACTGTATGTTGAATGTATATATCCATCTTGTGTCTTATCTTTCCATTCCAACAATAATTTACAGAAAAATATGGCATATTTTATAGATGGTTTGACTTGCGATTAATTACGATTCATTAATTTTTAAGCTGTAATTAATTCGATAAAAAATTTTAATTGTTTGACACCCCTAGTAATAAGCGCTCTAATATCTATAACCCCTAGCTAAATCCTGTTTCTTTTTCTCATGGAAAATGCAGTTGCATGTGTTGACTTGCATCCATCATTTTTTTTTTCAAAAAGAAATGTCAAAATTCTGAATTAGTCTCAAAATCATGAAATTTTAGGTGTATCAAATGTGATACATTGGCAATAAAGGGTTAAGAAAAACGGTAAAAAGAAAAAACAGTCCATAATTCGCACACTCCCGGTCTAAAATATTGCTGTCGTTCCCCTCAGGGATGCTGAATCGCTCATATTCGTAGTGGGCAACAAGCACGACCTCTGCCACATGCGAGAAGTGCACTGTGAAGAAGGTCAGCGCCTGGCGGCCGAGTTCCACTGCCAGTTTCACGAATTGTCTGCCGCCGAGCACTACAAGGAGGTGGCGCTCATTTTCTCCAAGGCGGTGCAGGGTACGGGCGGCGGCAAGGCCAAAGAGCGCCGGAGACGGCCCAGCGGTTCCAAATCCGTCGCCAAACTCATCAACAACGTTTTTGGCAAGAGGAGGAAATCGGTGTGAGGCGATAAACATGGACAACTCGCAGTAGCATAGTTGTACCACTTGCTTTAAGCGTGAAAATATACCTTTCCTATTTGACAATAAACTACTTTTTCTGATCTTTCGCTGCTAGTATTACAGTAAACAATAACCCAAATGTGGACCCTCTTCCATCCATCGAGCACATATCTTCATTTCTAATCTACATTCCTCTCATGCCTTCCCCGCACAGGTGTCTCCACGCTGCCATACAAAGTAATAATACGGCAAGGAGGCCTCAAGGAGAAAGAAACACTGTTAGAGGCCTCTCAGCACACCTCTCGTATGAATAGCGCCGTTATCTCTCCGTGTTGTCGGCGGCCAGCTGTTTATGTCGGCCAGGAGGGACGAATAAATGGAAAATTCCATGCAAATGTACTTAGAACTCAAATATAACAGGACTGTACGTTGTCATAATTCCCCTTGCTCGTGTCCTCGAGTAGCCTACACATTACCGCCATGTGTTAGCCATCATGCTCGTACGTCACATCAAACAAATTCCAGGCCTCTGAAGCAGATAGCGACCTCTGACCCTCGATCCTGATTCAGAATTGCTCCGCTAATGTACAGTGGGGCAAATAAGTATTTAGTCAACCACCAGTTGTGCAAGTTCTCCTACTTGAAATCACATTGTTTGATTTTTTTAAAGAATTTATTTCCAAATTAGAGTGGAAAATAAGTATTTGGTCACCTACAAACAAGATTTCTGGCTGTCAATGAGGTCTAACTTCTTCTAAAGAGGTCTAACGAGGCTCCACTCGTTACCTGTTATTTTACGAAATTTCCGGGTCCCACTTTTGGGAAAGAAATTTCGTTTCCGGGTTCGCAGTGAGTCAGTAACACACACACTTTTGTGAAATGTTAAATGTAGAACAAGGAAGAAAGCAAGAACAACAATAACGCTAGATATAGATTGTCACTTCTAAAATCCCCGCGCTACTGTTAAAGTACACAAGATATTCCTTCGAGCAATCAAAACTCTTACCGTTGACAAGCGGGCGGAGAGCCGACACCCCGGTTAAGCTGCAGAGGAATACTAGCTAGGCGTCCGTATACTAACCACTAGCAGACTCTAACCGAAGAGGAAAATGTCCCCGGCTCTTATAGTGGTGCATCACGTGAGATCAGAGATGGTCAGTCCCTTATCTAAGGGGACGAGCCACTTGCCCAATGGTCATCACAAGGACGCCAAAGTGGCGAAGATAACAAGGTTACAGTCATAAAAGCGAATCATCACAATCGGCTGATACAGTCACTAAGGGAATCGACGCAATGTGCTGATTCATTCCGGGTCATATTATATTTCTCCCATCACCTGTATTAATGGCACCTGTTTTAACTTATTATCGGTATAAAAGACACCTGTCCACAATCTCGGTCAGTCACACGCCAAACTCCACTATGGACAAGACCAAAGAGCTGTTGAAGGACACCAGAGACAGAATTGTAGACCTGCACCAGGCTGGGAAGACTGAATCTGCAATAGGTAAAATGCCTGGTGTAAAGAAATCAACTGTGGGAGCAATTATGAGAAAATGGAAGACATACTAGACCACTGATAATTTCCCTCGATCTGGGGCTCCATGAAAGATCTCACCCCGTGGCGTCAAAATGATAACAAGAACGGTGAGCAAAAATCCCAGAACCGCACGGGGGGACCTAATGAATGACCTACAGAGAGCTGGGACCAGAGTAACAAAGGCTACTATTAGGAACACAATGCGCCGCCAGGGACTCAAATCCTGCACTGCCAGACGTGTCCCCATGCTGAAGAAAGTACACGTCCAGGCCCGTCTGCGGTTCGCTAGAGAGCTATTGGATGATCCAGAAGAGGACTGGGAGAACGTGTTATGGTCAGATAAAACCAAAATAGAACTTTTTGGTAGAAACACAGGTTCTCGTGTTTGGAGGAGAAAGAATACTGAATTGCATCCGGAGAACACCATACCCACTGTGAAGCATGGGGGTGGAAACATCATGCTTTGGGGCTGTTTTTCTGCAAAGGGACCAGGATACTGATCTGTGTAAAGGAAAGCATGAATGGGGCCATGTATCGAGAGATTTTGAGTGAAAATCTCCTTCCATCAGCAAGGGCATTGAAGATGAGACGTGGCTGGGTCTTTCAGCATGACAATGATCCCAAACACACAGCCCGGGCAACAAAGGAGTGTCTTCGTAAGAAGCATTTCAAGGTCCTGGAGTGGCCTAGCCAGTCTCCAGATCTCAACCCCATAGAAAATCTTTGGAGGGAGTTGAAAGTCCGTGTTGCCCAACGACAGCCCCAAAACATCACTGCTCTAGAGGAGATCTGCATGGAGGAATGGGCCAAAATACCAGCAACAGTGTGTGAAAAGCTTGTGAAGAATTACAGAAAACGTTTGGCCTCAGTTATTGCCAACAAAGGGTATATAACAAAGTATTGAGATGAACTTTTGGTATTGACCAAACACTTATTTTCCACCATGATCTGCAAATAAATTCTTTAAAAATCAATGTGATTTTCTTTTTTTTCTTTTTTTTTTTTTTCACATTCTGTCTCTCATGGTTGAGGTTTACCCATGTTGACAATTACAGGCCTCTCTAATATTTTCAAGTGGGAGAACTTGTACTTATTTGCCCCACTGTACCCAGATGTGAAGAACATATGGAAGGTTTTTACAAGACTTGACAACAAAAAGCTAATGTTTGCCCTGCTTCTTTTTAGTCTTAGATGTGGTCACGTTTTAACACTAACGGTAACATTTACCTGAATGTTGTTTATTCAAGCATCCTTGATTTAGGTCCAAACTAAAATTGCCTATGACTCGCAATAAATATGACTATGTTCCAGTTTCCTCAGGCTTATACAATATACACAATACCTTCCTGCTGGGTAATCGTTGTCAAACTACTGAGTGTTTAGCACAATGTAAGGAAGATGTTCTTTGCATGACGACATCACCATTTAAGGTTTTTGTATCAGATTTAACCAAATGGCAAGGTTTATTTATACTTTCGGCTGTGCAAACAATCTGGTCAGTTATTCGTTGTTCTAAACGATCATATTAAATGTTATTTCAATTGGAAGTCATGTTAAGATAACAGTTATGTAACGGTTCTAGAGGCCAAATCCTTAAAATAGCAGTGGTTTTACTGTCAAAATAATTTCCCTTCATCCTAATCCTCTTAAACAAAAGAGAAAAAGTATTTGATGTCTTTATTATGCTTGTTTTTTCTGCATTAACTCGGGATAAAAGAAAGAATGAGGCCAAAAACATTTTGGGGTCAGCTTTAATAAAAGAAGTCCAACTTAATTGATCTAATACTTGTAAAAATTTGGGCCGCAAAAACACGGATATGATTGGGATTGATGTTATGGCGCCCTCTTGTGGATAATACTTTCCAATTCACCTTCGTCCGATTTGACTTGTCTTGACAGAAAATAAACATACTTTTACTCGCTCATATTCTCTACCGCTTATCCCCTCGAAGGTTGCAGGGCTCAGGAAATAATTATACACACAAAAAAATCCCAATTTTAACGTCAGTTTCTTAAAATTGTAACCCATAACGATTTTAAAGGTATTTTTTTCAATTTTGTGTGCTTCCAGGTGTGTGACGTCAGGGAAACACAGCCGGAAGTTTTCGCATTAATCAGATGTCCCTCGCTATATTCATGCGCCTGAGAAGACCTCTAACACCAACATTTACATACTTTATTCACTAAGGGTAATCCTTTCATGACAAAACTTGAAAAAATGTCGCTTCGTGGGAGCTTTTTGGTGTGTTTATGTGTGTCGTTGTCGTCAGCGTTGCAAACATTAACGTCCGCTTCAATGAACTGCTCCCAGCAGGTAAGTCAAACATAAACAAACTTTTCATGTTAAAAGCCAAACTTTGTCCCGACATGATTAGAGTTAAGATGTTAAATGAGTTGTTATCGATGTGTCACCACATCTAACTACATCTTTCCTTCTTTTGTTTGTTACTTAGGGCTTGAGATGTGCTGTCAGTCTTAGTGAGTATCCCCCCCAATATTCATAATGGCTTCCTAAATGCGTGAAAATTGACTTGAAAGTAATCTCTGAATGAAAACATTTGAGGTGATGTGTTACTACAGATAACTGCCTCGCGGATGGTGATTGGCTTAAAATTAGGAAATACACTCCAAGTGGTCCACAGGATCTTAGAGTGTCTGTGATGACCGTCCCAGATGAAGTGGGAAGTTTGCATCCGGTTTTGTTTGCTAACTGGACCATAAGGGATGATGGTGAGCAAAGTGCAAAGTATTTCATATACGGTATATACATGGGCATATCTACTATTCAGGCGAAGTAGGCGATCGCCTTAGGCACCCAACCAGTAGGGGGCCCCCCAACCAGCTGCCCTTGCCCCAACGAGCAAGAGCTTGGGCAAGGAGTCAGCAGCACCCTCAACTATTCGTCATGTATAAATATGTCAGCATACCAAACAAACAAATAAAAAAAATAAAAAAGAAAGGCATTTGAATGCTTCATTTATATTCTCTCTCCCCCACACACAATGGACTGTTCCACGACGACGGACTGAGTGTCAGTCGCTTAGCTTCATTTAGCACCGTTTAGCTTTGCTTAGCTCCGTTTAGCATCGCTTAGCTGTTCGTTAGCTTCACTTAGCTCTCCCGCGTTTTTCACGCCACTAAGCTCGCTATTTTTACAGCTCACTTGCTACTTTGCACATCGGCTATCGTTTATTTCGAACACATGAGCTAACGTGCTCTCCATGAGAGCCAAAGTGCAGTGAGGGAGAAGTTAAGAACAGGCCGCTAATGCCTCTTTTAACTTTCTTCTTCTTCTTCACACCGAACATAAAATACACAACAGCACACCCTGTGGCGAAACAATGCAGTACAGTTCCAATCAGTCATACAATAACACTCAACAGCTGGTTCACAGCATTTGCTAACGAAAAAAAAATATTAGCGACACCTCAAGCAATGACGAAGAATGTTTTTTTACGGAGTGAAAAGCTTGCATATAAATAATGATTTCTGGAGTTAATCCCACATACTTCAGAATTAATATTATAATATGTGGAGTAACTACTACAGAATACAGATTCTACACTAAGAATAGCTTTCAAATGACACTCTTTATGACAAATATGATTGGCAATGAATAATTATTATACTTCTATTATCTATAGTAGTATACTATAATAATAATGCTAGAATATTTTTTAAGAATTGTTTTGAATAATGTTGGAAAGGCAAAGCCAGTGTTCTAAATCTTTACGTTCCATTCTTTTGCGCTAGTAAATGCGATCAGCATTTAACCTCATTGTTTATTTGTGATTAATTATTGTTATTTACGTGATTATTTGTACTTTAATAAAGAATTTAAGTGTTCCAAAATGGTTTTGTGAATTAATAAACGTCAACAAAAATTTCATTGCTAAATTAATAAAAAAACAGAAAATTATTAGATTAGTCGACTAATCGTAAAACTAGTCAGCGGACTAATCAGGAGAAAATTTGTCGTTTAGGACAGCCCGAGTGTACCGGAACATATTTCCTCCACACCCTTCTCATCTTTTTAACCCCTGACCCATGAAGAGGGCCCTTGGATATTTTCGCCTTCGGCCCCAAAATTGCCAAGCCCGCCACTGGGTATATAAAACCTAATGTTGAATGATTGCTGTGTCTTTTAGGCAGCATCAGTTACCTGAAAGCCACTGAGCTTCATGTCATGGTGGAGGCTACTAATCAACACCTGTGTGTTAAATATTCTTTTAAAGACAAACTTCGAATGAGGAATTCAAATGATGAAATGGTAATTTGCGTTCTTCTCCACAATGCACGAAGACGCTGTGTGCAACTCGTGTATTCTTGATTTCGTTTTGGTTTTTCATGTTTTTCAGTGGTCATTCTCAGCAAATATGTTGGTGTTGGACCCTGGACACACATATTGGGTTTCTGTCTTTAACATCCCCAAACCAGAAATAGGCCACAGCGACTATGACGTCAGCAGAAAAGTTGTTGTTCCGGGTCAGTACTATAAATGATATATTTTGGGGTTTATCCTTCTGGTGCTATAATACGAGGGCGTAGGTTTGACTACGATATGACTGTATAACCTGCATGTACACTTTTTGCTGGGGACGGGACATTAATAAGATCAAACAGATTGGGTGAACAGGTGTCAGGGCTACATTTCACCCGAATATGAACCTAATTAATTTGTAGGCTAAATAATCAATGCAAAATAAATCTGTCTTGACTAATACTAACTTTCAGGTGTATTGGTTCAGGTGATACACCGTTCAATTCAAACCTTTGTTTTCAAAAACTACAAAAGAAACATATTACAAACTTCCACAATAAATGTCTAGTTTTTAATAGCAAATCTAAATTGCAATATTTTAAAATATATTAACATGGACAATAAATAGAAACTTGTTTATAATCTGTTAAATATCCAGGAATGCAAAAAATGAACATTTGTCTTAAGCCCACTCAACATTTTTCTAAAAAAAAATTGATTAAATATAACAGAAAAAAATTTCTAGGGTATGAAGTAGATAGTACCTTTTCTAGGATTTACTGTTTGTATTACTCTAACACCCCCATTATATAATAAATAGCTCTGATACCATAGTTTCAGGAAAACAAGCAGAATATAGGGCATAAAAGATACTCAACGCCTTCTTATCACGGAAGCCCAACGTGTCCGTCATGAGCAAGATTGACGCACCAACTCTCGCAATCAGTTCTCTCGGACAGTCCAGAACAAATGGCGGGACGCTTTGTCCAACTGATAACACGACTGACAAGACTGACCCTGAGGTGGCAAAATCCACAACATTCGTTGCCCGGATGACAGTAAATCCCGAATCCTCCTGTCCAATCCACAAAACGACAATAATACCAAATACTTCTTCCTGCCCACGGCCCGCCCTGAGAGAGCCTTCAAAAGACTGAATGTTTACTTAAGCGTTGTCATTTTTTCTTGGGAACCTTTTGTTGACTTCTGATATGGTGACCTTGGAATGAGTTTGCCTCCTCGCCTAAGTGTTTCTGTTTCGCCTTGCCGTTTTGATCGCTGTCGACCGAATAAATTGTCAACTTGTTTTCGGTGAGCCTTCTTTAAAGCTTTCAAAATGGAGTCGGTACAAAGGGTTAAGACTAGAGCTGAAACGAATACTCGAGCAACTCGAGTAACTCGAGTTTAAAAACTGATCCGAGTAATTTTATTCACCTCGAGGAATCGTTTAATTTTGCCAGCTCTAAGCATCACGTTTTGCCCGGACTACTTTTAATGTGGGACAACGCGCTGACGTCACGTGTGTAGAGGATAAAGCAATTAAAAAAAAATAAAATAAATAAAACTTACCGCAGCCGACAGCCGCTACAAACGACGCCGACGTTGCTAAAAACTACGCTCGCATGATGCTAGTGTGGTAGCAGGTAATGTCCGATGCGTCTCATAGATATCGCATGTATTTAGGACTAGATACAAAATGACAGACTCGGCCGCGTCTGGGCAGCGTTACTAAACAGCCGCCATCTTTAAGCAGTAGACTTCTCATCGCTAATAAATATAACGTTACTGTCACTCGCTCACATAACGTTAGCCCTTCGGAGGGCTAGGTTTCTATTGATTATGACCACTGTCGATGCATGGCTAACATGTCTTACATACAGGCTTTATTTAATCTGTAAAAACACAGCGCTAGTGTAGAGTGATGAGGGTTTAAAATTAAAACATAATAAAGCTAACAGTCAGTTTTAGCTCAGTAGTCATTGCTGAATAAAACACCAAGTAGCACTGGTCCCTAATGCAGATATCTTACATTTATTTTGAACACTGTAAAAACTCAAAATCCTATCAGTACTTACAGTTTAGACTAACTTAAAACTTAACTAGAAGTTAAAAATAGCTTGACACAAATGGAAATTAAATTGAAACACGTGGAAAAAACACGTAGCTTTCAAGTGATGTGTGTTATTAAGTGTAATTACATTTTTAGGTAAGAAATATATATATTTTTTTTTTTATAAGATCTATAAGTTTTTTGAGTGAAAGCAGTGAATTATTTTTTCTGGTCACATCTTAGATGCAATTGTCGGCTGTTTTCAACAATGTACATCAAAAATACAGACACTGATTGACTGAAAATGGTTCAATATTGGATTAAATGTCTTTTTTTTCTCATGTATATTTATAATTGCTCTTTACCTAAAAAAAAAAAAAAAAAATTTATCCGAATACTCGATTAATTGATAGAATTTTCAGTCGATTCCTCGATTACTAAAATATTCGATAGCTGCAGCCCTAGTTAAAACTAAGGTGGCCTTCTGGCCGGATTGCCAAGTTCCCGCCGGCCCGGGTTCAGCTGGCGCGATTCCGGCGGTCTGGCTAGAAGGTCAGATTCCTTCAGGAATAATAAAAATGGAGCCTTCCTTCGGGTAAAACACGACTGCTTTTGTCTACATGAACAGCCAAACTCAACAAAAAAATGAAAGCTTTTTACTATGATTAATGTATAAAAAATGTCTGTATAGGCTGCAAATATTTTTATTTTTTTTTTAATAAAATAAAATCAAAATGAAAGAAAATTAAAAATGAAAGAAAAGTCATCAGCCAATCACACGGGCGTTTTAGTGGTGAAAATGGAGCAGCACATTCAGCCTGTGAATAGGGGTAAAGACTCTAAAGAGTGAACGTCATGAAAATAATTCACTTAATTATGGTAGGGACTATTCTATCCTTACAACATATGAACTGATTATATAATGCAAATAAGGTTGCTTAAAAGTTGGTGGGGACAATTTGAGCATCATGAAAAGTTGGTAGTGTTATGTCCCTACTGTCCCTATGCAAACCTACACCCTTGCTATAATGGCAGGTATACACAGACACTAAAGTACTGTATCAGCATAACGACTCTGACTCTGTTTGAAATCAGGATGCCAAGACTCTGCAATGAACATGACCCAGTTTTGCATAGACAGAGGTAAGTTACTGCTATTTTTGAAAAATATTAGCTGTACCCGTAGGTGGTGATTGTTTTGTTTTCTGCTGAATTGTAGGAAGTCTATGGGAGTCCAACATTAGCCTGACTACAAAAGACAAACAAAGACTGACAGTCAGCTTCAGTCCTGACCCCCTCTGTGAAGAATACAATGTGATTGTAAACTGTGCCTCCAAACAACATGTTGATCATGTGCACAAGGTAAGTTTAATGCTATTTTGTAACATCACTTTTGCAGCACTCTGTCTCAGACACATTTCCTCCAGAGAAAATTGACCTAGAATATGCAGGTGGGTGCTCATTACAGCATCCTGTGCCGTGTAGCCTAGATTTCCACCTTACATTTTCAAATGTCCTAGTTGTACTGCTAATGACTATTCAGATAAAAGGCATATGCAAATTGTAATTTTTTCTCTCCATGGTAATGGTTTGGTTTATCTTGAGTGTTTTAAGACCATTTGATAATACTGCCCATGTTAAGCGTCATGACTTGTCTCCAGGTCAACCAGACACGCCTGAATGTAACGTTCAGCATCAATAAATGGCCCAGATCCTGCTGCCACTTTGACATTTCGGTAAGGACGATATGAGTGTTATCTTTACTTAAAGTGCCTATGACAGGATAAAAAAAGTCGTAAATAGCATTACTGTGTGACGTAGAATTGTATTTTGAGACGATTCAACTATATACAACCATTTGGCAAAGCGCCGATGACGAGAAATTAGTCTTTTAATCTGCCGTTTAGCCGCGACTAACATTATATGGCTCCAGCGTCCCTAACGGGATGACGTCAATGGCAAGGTCACGGTTTCATCTGATTTACAATTCAGCTCATCGAGGGGGAATTATTCGAAACGAGGAAAATGCGACGAACAGAGCCGCAAAATGTCATTTTTTCATCTCTACAATTTTTGCAGGATATTGTTTTTATCTAAGTATTTTTCCCCGATTGCTAAATAAATGGTATGGTCATGGAAAATAACAGTCTTAAATGGAATATGAAATATTAAAAAAGCATTTACTCAGTACAACATGGCAAAATTACTCCACAATGGTCAAAAACTATCAACTTCTTGCACCTCCCGAACGATATTTTATGTTAGCCGACATGCTAACCCGAACCGAGTGATGTTTTAAAGTCTTATTCTCGCCTTTTGAAGCGAAAAATCACAAAAAACTACCCCGGATCATATCACACGGCGGCGGGGTTGTCGATTCTCTTTGCTGATCGGCGACCCGCCCGGCGGCGAGCAGGTTACAGCTCGTCGTTCCCATGCTGCGGGCAGGAGAGCTCGTTTGCCGCGGAAGCAGCTGGAGAATGAGCGTCCGAGGAACGTCGGAGGAGCGCGTAGCTGCCACATGGTTAACACGAATATGGCGTAAATGAATGCTTAACTACCCGGCGAAGACGTAAACAGTGAGAGAGCGGTGTGCAGTTGTTGTACAGCTAACATGGCAGGATGTGTCTGAGGAGAACTTTTCTACATGTCCGTCCATGATCAATCGTAAGTAAACAGTTCTTTATTTAAACAAAGTTTGTAGTGTTTACTTTGTAATCCCTTTACTCACGGCCATTTTTAACACAAAGTTGCAATTTCTGATGAGGTGGAAAATTTGACAGAACACGAAGAGGGCAATAAGCTGAGTATAGCGCTCTCCCGGCGGGCACGCGAAGGACCGAGGGGGGTGCAGGGCAAGCTGCCGGTCTTCGGCTGAGTGGAATTCTCAGTGGACAAGGAGCATTGTCAGCCACAATAAGCAAGCCACCTCCGTATTAAAACATGTGCCATGATCCCAGTATTCTACATAATACAAACTACAATGTTTACTCACTTCCTCGCAAGTCCAATGGTCCCACAGTTGTCTGACTTGTTTTGGTCATTCTCCGAGGGTGAACGGGAACTTTTTGAAATCCTAAAAGGCTCACACGCCTCTCCCTGGTGCAGCAACAAATCCCTGCAGTACATTTGGCTGGCCTGATGTGAAAAATAAACAAATTCATCCGCAAAATTGGCTGAATCCACAGTCCATCTGCATGCTCTCAAGCAGGGGTGTCCAAACGTTTTGCATAGGGGGCCAGATTTGGTGTGGTAAAAATGTGGGGGGCCGACCTTGGCTGACGTCCTTTATGTAGAACAATATATTTAAGCAAATTTTGGCAAGCCATTATGTGTGTCACATTTGCTTTATATGTTTTTTTAATCAATAAAGTATCTCGCAACTAGACTTTGTGGCTAGGCTTTCGACTGTCGGGCTCTTGCAAAACACTGCTGCTGTAACATTAAACTAGCTTTAAGTTGCTTCAATTTCTCGCAATGTATCTTCCCTGTAATTTTGTTGTACATGTCAGCGTATCTTGTTTGGTAATATCGCCTCACATTGAACTCTTTAAAAACGACTGTCTCTTTGCAAAGGAGGCAGACACAGTTGTTGCGTATTTTAGTGAAGAAATAGTCCAATTTCTACCTATCCTTGAAGCGTCGGCCGTCGCAGTCAACTTTCTTTTTTTGTTGATTGTCGCCATTTAAAAAAATTGGGAGTAAAAGGTCACACAGGGTAATGTTGCTTAGAGTAATGCTGCCTTTTAGTGGGTAAATGAGGAGCATTTAGTGTGTAAGCTACTTCATATGCCGGTAGCAGTACTGCTGACCAATTTAAGTCTGTGTGCGGGCCAGACGTTATTGATTTTATGACAGAGGCTTGGGGCTGGATGAAATTTGACCACGGGCCGCATTGGCCCCCGGGCCGGACTTTGGACGTGTCTGCTCTAAAGCAATGCTGTATTGTGAGATGCTGACCCCGGGTGATTGCACATTCGAATTTGTCCTAACCCAAGACTGGAGCCGTATTTCACTCATTTTCATGGTGCGAGATTCAAAAATTGAATAAATAAAACGAACGCTTTTACACACATCCAAGCGGTCCATTTAATTCAGGAGCATAAAATACCGCGCAAAATCTGAAATAAACATGCATTTTGGTGTCATAGGCACTTTAAAGTCTCAAGTAGTGGACAGTACACACTGTAAGTAAGTGGCTTTCTTCTTTTCAGATTAAACCGATGTTCCCAAAATGTGGCCAAGACTGCACCCGTCACACGAAAACGCTGCTCATTTGTTCAGGTTTGGCAGATGTTGATTTAATATGATACGTATGTTTTTGTTAGAATTCATAACATAATTGTCAACTGCTACCAGACATGTTAGAATTACTATGTGAAGGAGGGTCACAAACCACGAAGGTAAAAGTTAGGATTTTTTTTCTTTCTCGTTTTTCTACAATATTAGTAAAAACAACCATTTTGAAATGTGTTCCTGAAATGGCACAATGTTGTTACATTGTCAGAAGCGCTACAAAAAATATTTGAAGGAATACCAAGGGCTATACCAATGCAAAAATGATTCAATGTTAAGACGGTGAAATGTTTTTAGTGATGTGTAATTCAAGTTCATATTATCATGTATTTCTATTTAAGATTTTATTTATCCTAAAAAAAAAACAATCTCAATGGAAAAAAAATCAAATGAAAATTTGTGCATTGCCGACATCAAACGTTGACTCAAAGGAAGTATGTACAACATATTTTGTCTCGAGCTAATACTTCAAAACAAGTGTCAGGATGAATTTTAATCAGATGAGACGCGTTTTTAAAAAAAAATGTAATTTGACTCTTAACAGCCAATCCCACCGATGCTCCAGATCCTCCTCAATACACACCGGTTATTGTATGTGCAGTGCTTCTATGTGCTGGGGGGTTTGCCATTTTTATGTTCATCCAATGCAGGAAGCCAGGTTAGTCCCACAAACAGACCTCTTCTTCCCTCCGCCCCCTTCCATCCAATCAAAAGTCACATTTGTTTGTAATACCTTCAGGCAAAGCTGGTGATGGCTTGGTTGCTGACGGAGATGATAAACCACAACAGCGACATCAAATTCAAAAAAACCCAAAGGTTTTGGTGATCTACTCCCAAGACCACCATCTCTACAGGGACATAGTGTTGAAGCTCTGCGCCTTCCTTCGGGCAAAATGCGGCGCCGAGGTGCTCGTTGACCTGCTTGACACCACTTCGCTCGGCATGGTCGGGCGCCTCCCCTGGTTGGAGTGGCAGCGACAACAGTTGAAGAATCCCACCGACAAGGTCTTGGTGCTCTGCTCTCGAGGCGTTCAGGCCAAGTGGCGAGCCATCTGCGGCCACCGTCGCGTCACGCTGAGGGAAGACCTCCTGTCACCGACCGACGATATGCTCACCCCTTTTCTGAACCTCTTTCTGCCCGACATGCACCAAGCGCGCAAACACGGCAAGTACGTGGTGGCTTACTTTAGCGACGTCAGCAGTGAGCGGGACGTGCCATCGGTTTTTGACATTGCTGTGAAATACACGCTGATGAAACACTTTGAGGAGCTGTACTTTGGCCTCTTGGACATGGAAAAGTACCAGCCGGGTCAGGTCCGTCAAATTGAGGGTATTGGCGGGGATGAATACTTCAACTGTCCTTCAGGTCTTGCCCTGAAGAACGCCATTGAAACCTTTCGCGCGTACCAGATTGAAAATCCCGACTGGTTCGAGGAGGAGTGCGTGCATAGCGAGGAGGACCTCCTGATGGAAACCGATGCACTCAATGACCAGCGGCAGGGATCGCCCATTCTTGAGTGTGTTCCTCTCATCAGAGACGCCTTTCCTCTTTATGTGTGTGATGCACAAATAAAAGAAAAGGAAAACAGCGTTCAAGTCTTAACCCCTGATCTGAGTACTCAAAGCCAGAAATCATCAGTGGCTGAGCTTGTACCTCATATCAATTCTGTGTACAGTCAACACTCAGTTCTGGCCCACCCAAATCCTCCAAACACTCCTCCTGTTTTAGTAGTAGAGCCTGTTTTATCGAGAAAGCTCTGCCCATCTGCTGAAAGGAAAGGTGGCAGTCAGATTCCAGAGGAGGATGAGGAAGAGTGGCCAAGCACGTCCTCAGTCCTGAACCCCCCGGAAGCAAACTCACAACAGTTACCTTGTTTGAGTGGAAAGAGTCCCTCTCAGAACCAAATCAGCCAGCCTGTAGAGATGCCCGGGGATGAGCCAGGTGCAGAGGGTTCAAATAGTGGATCTGATCAAGGCTACATCTCCAAAATGCCTTCCCCTTTTGGAACTGGCTATAAAGAAGATCCATTAGTGGCTCTGGCAAGGCTACAAGAGGAACTGTTTCTACAAACTCTTGATAGCACTGAGTTGGATCTTTAGAGGAATATACAGAGTATCACAAAAGTGAGTACGCCCCTTGCATTTCTGCAGATATTTAAGTATATCTTTTAATGGGACAACACTGATAAAATGACACTTTGACACAATAAAAAGTAGTCTGTGTGCAGCTTATATAAGAGTTAATGAATTTCTCCCTCAAAATAACTCAAAATAGTTATTATATTAATGGCCATTAACATCTAAACCCCTGGCAACAAAAGTGAGTACACCCCTGTGAAAAAACGTACATCCCTAAATGTCCAAATTGAGTACTGCTTGCATTTTCCCTCCAAAATGTCATGTGACTCGTTACAGCTGCAGAGATTGAAGAGGTGGGGGGTCAGCCTGTTAGTGCTTGGACCATACGCCTCACTCTACATCAAATTGGTGTGCATGGCTGTCACCCCAGGAGGAAGCCTCTTCTGAAGACGGTACACAAGAAAGTCCACCCGTCTCATCAGACCATAGGACCTGGTTCCAGTAATCCATGTGCTTTGTTGACATGTCCTCAGCAAAACTGTTTGCAGGCTTTCTTGTGTACTATCATCAGAAGAGGCTTCCTCCTGGGGTGACAGCCATGCACACCAATTTGATGTAGAGTGCGGCGTAGGCCTATGGCCCGAGCACTAACAGGCTGACCCCACCACCTCTTCAATCTCTGCAGCAATGCTGACAGCACTCCTGTAACGAGTCACATGACATTTTGGAGGGAAAATGACAAGCAGTACTTAATATGGACATTTAAGGATGTACGTTTTTTCAAAGGTGTGTAGCCTACTCACTTTTGTTGCCATGGGTTTCGATATTAATGGCTATATTTTGAGTTCTTTTGAGGGGAAAATAAATGAACTCTATTATATAAGCTGCACACCGACTACTTTTTATTGTGTCAAAGTCATTTTATCAGTGTTGTCCTATTAAAAGATATACAGTGCTGCTCAAAAGTTTGTGAACCCCCTCAACATTTTGGAATTTTCTATTATTTCAACCTGATTTCCTAATCAATCAATTCAGTAGTTTTTTTTTGTTTTTTTAACAGTTGTGTTGTCGAGACAAAATTAAAAAGAGTTTTCATCAACTGATGTAGGTGCAAAATTGAACTGTTTGGTCACAACCAAAACCGCCATGTCTGGCGAAAAGTCAACACTGCATACCACCAAAAGAACCTTCTCCCAACAGTGAAGCATGGAGGTGGGAATGTCAAGATCTGGGCTTGCTTTTCATCCTCAGGACCTGGACAACTCCACATAGTCCAGGGAATCATGAATTCTGAGGAATATTGTCAAATCCTAGAACATAACCTGACGCCATCTGTTTTGAAGTTAAAGCTTGGCAGAAGGTGGATCATGCAACATGATAATGATCCAAAGCATTCCAGCAATACAACCAAGGAATGGCTGAAAAAGAAGAAGATTCGTGTTCTGGACTGGCCCAGTCAAAGTCCTGACCTAAATCCCATTGAAATGCTGTGGCGGGACCTGAAGCGAGCAGTTCATGCCAGACGCCCATCAAACCTCTCTCAACTGACTGCGTTCTGCAAGGAAGAATGGGCAAAAATCCCCCAAAGTAGATGTGAGAGGCTGATTAGTCACTACAGAAACCGTTTGGTTGAGGTAATCTCTGCAAAAGGAGGCGCAATATCCTATTAACTGAAGGGGTTCACATACTTTTGCACACATGATATCTGAGTTTTTCTTAAATCAACCACTTTTGTTAAATAAAGAATGACAATATAACTATTTCTTTTGTTTCAGTCCATTATTTGGAATGTCAGTATTGTGGATTTGGGTATAACTTAACATTTAATAAGGTTATTTTAGTTTTTTTTACAAAAAATCTGACCATCGCTGTGGGGTTCACAAACTTTCGAGCAGCACTGTACTTAAATACCTGCAGAAATGCGAGGGGTGTACTCACTTTTGTGATACACCGTAGGATGATTTCATGGAATGTCATGCATCTTCTTTATACTTGAATGAGGATGTTCCTTTTGCTATCAACAGGAAACCATACTTACCCATCATTTGTTGTAGAATTTCTGTTGCGCTTGAAAGTTTGAAATAAAATGCACTTTTAACAAATTGTACCAGAGACTAAGGCTAGGTTCATACTACAGGTCTTAATGCACGAATCCGATTTTTTCATGTTTTTCCGACTCGAGTGAGGCAATAACTTGACGGTCTGAACGTGACAAGTCGCATAGAAGTGGACCATTTCAAATCCGATCTGGTTCACTTTCGTATGTCGTTCAAATCCGATCTGGGCCACATTTTTCCAGAATGTGGCTGGCGGTCTGAAATGTCAGACTCCCAAATCGGAATTCATGCAGCAATTATGTCAGCAAAGAGCAAGGGGCACGTAGGACGGCAGTGATGTAGGTATTAGCGCCTAGCTTGAACTCTGCTTTTAAGCACGAATCGGGCTTGACCACAGTCATAAAAAAAATCAAATGAAGGAAAACATAAGCCTTACAATTTTCGATTTTCATTCAAACTGACGCACCCACGTCATTTCACGCACACACGTCAAGGCTCGTGTATGCGTACTATCAGTCCATATAAACTTTGAATATAAAACTAAACTGGGATTATTAATGTCTCTTATGTGTGTCCTCTTTTTGGAAATCAAAATATGATCACCCTGGAATTAGGGTTGTTCCGATCATGTTTTTTTGCTCCCGATCCGATCGTTTTAGTTTGAGTATCTGCCGATCCTGATATTTCCCGATCCGATTGCTTTTTTTTTTTTTTTACTCCCGATTCAATTCCAATCATTCCCGGTAATTTTTCCCGATCATATACATTTTGGCAATGCATTAAGAAAAAAATGAATAAAACTCGGACTAATATATACATTCAACATTTGTTTATTATGACAATAAATCCTCAAGATGGCATTTACATTATTAACATTCTTTCTGTGAGAGGGAAAGACTTGTGACTTTGTATATTGTAACTAAATATTGCCATCTAGTGTATTTGTTGAGCTTTCAGTAAATGATACTGTAGCCATGCCCAAATGCATGATGGGAAGTGGAACCATGACTGTGTGCAGTGCTACCAATGGGGTGGCGTGGCTCAGTGGTAGAGTAGTTGTCCCCCAACCCAGAGGTTGTGGGTTCAATTCTCCGCCCTGATAAACTCGCCTAAGTGTCCTTGAGCAAGATACTGAACCCCACGTTGCTCCTGGTGCTGTGTTACCAGTAGGTGGATGGCGAGATACTGTAAAGCGCTTTGAGCGCCTTGAAAGGTGGAAAAGCGCTATTTAACACCATTTACCAATTGATATATCTTCTCTGCGTTGGGAAATAACATAAGGTGTTATGAAAAAGATCAATTGATACCTTGCTTCCCCACATTGCTTCCCATGATATTTCTAATCGTAGGGAGAGGGATTGTAAGGCTTTAGCCAATTAAAAAAAGGCTCCAAAGGCTGCCAAAATTCACTCTACTCATTTTACGCCGCCTTTTCTCTCTATATAGGTAAATCGGCGCCATTACAGAATGAGCGCAACAATGCGTGAGTGGGTCGTGCTGCTCATGCATTAATTGCGTTAAATATTTTAACGTGATACATTTTTTAAAAAATTAATTACCGCCGTTATCGGGATAAATTTGATAACCCTACCTTAAGCCTAAAGACTCTGAATGAGTGTAACATATGATGTTTGTAACGTTAAATACAATTAGAAAACGATTTAATAAAAAAAATTGTATTTATTAAAAAAAGGCAAGGCCGATATTTTTCTGCCGATTCCGATACTTTGAAAATGACGTGATCGGACCCGATCGATCGGAACATCTCTACCTGGAATGACATAGCGCTAGCATGTGTGGTCATTTGTTTTGATGCTTCTGCGCATGCGGGTCTCTTTGCTGAGGGCATTTCGGACTGCGCATGCGTGAAACTTGAACGGCCTCAATGGACAAAGGCAGTCTGAACGGGCACGCCAAGAAAACGGATATGGCAAAAAATCGGATTTGTGCATTAAGACCTGTGGTATGAACCTAGCCAAAATGTGGCTCTTAATTCCACCCCAGAAATGTTGCATCATATCACATACTTACAGTATATCATATATTTACATCTGTTCCATTATCGTAACCTCCAAAGAAGTCCATGGTACTTTTCCAATAAAATATTTATTTAACCTCGATCACACAATACTCTTGTCTTAACATCTATGGTACATCCAGAAGATTGGAATATAGTGGTATAGATTTACAGCACACGACTGGACCACATGTAGGTAGTACTAGTATCTGTAAACGACAGCAAAGAATCCCTGTAAACAAGTTGGAAGAAACAGCGGGGGGGAAAAAAAGTATAAAAACAGTCGGGTTCTAATGTCGTACATTGTTCATTTTTCGTGCACGAGCAAGACAAGTCCATTGAGTGTCCTTTGGTAGTTTTGACGAGAACTGCGCCAGCTCATGCAGGGTACACTACATTGAAAAAGTGACACTTTGTAGCATGAAGAAATGATAGAAAGCAGTCAAAAATGAACAATTTGAAATACTTTGGCGTGACATGATAAGCAACCTACGGGAAGCCATTAAAGCGTGACTTTTACACACGAAGTAAAGGCAAAGGAAGCACTTGAAGCAGCATATTTCATCTGAGCCTGTTTAGTTTGGAAACCCATCTCGAGTCAGATCGTATGACCTACTTAGAGGGGTACACAGGGGTAATCAACAGAAAGTCTGCGGTTCGTGACATCATCGAGCTGGACAACAACTGTCTGTCTACAATTCTAAATGTGATCTCGCATAGTTAATGGGGTTAGGCTATGTTGCCATAGCAACTGCAATCTTCCTGCATCTATGAGCTAACAAAGAAAGATTGCGCTACACCGCGCACCCTGTTTTTCATTCCCAAAAGTCAATTGGAATCTGTTCCGGGTCACACATGACACCTGACATGAGGCAGCGCTACAGAAAACGGATGGCCGGACATTGCACATAGTGTAAGGCACGAGTCAGTTAAAACGCTGACCTGCCTGCTGGGGGAGGAAATCAATTGCACACAATACAATGTTATGAGGCACTAAAAGCAGTCTATACTGTGCAAATATATATTACTGTAGATCACCTTAAATGGAACCTTGACTTAAAACTTGTATCAATTTCTTTTTAATTTCTTTGTACTTTCTGCAGAAAGTCTTTCATTCTAGTGTGATATGTATTTAATACATGGTTGTTACTAAAAAAAGTAAAACAATTCTATGGAGATTTGAGTGGTGAGCATTGTCACAGAACAACTTGAACTCGTAAGCCAAGGTCCCACTGTGTGACTATATTATACAGTGCCCTCCATAATTATTGGCAACCCTGGTTGACGTGTTTTTTAGCTTCAATTTTTTTTTTTTTTTTTTTTTTTAAATAATATGGGACCTTAATGGAAAAAAAAGAGAAAAATCCAACCTTCATTACAAGTGCATTTATTCAGTGGGGAAAAAATCCCATATAAAGAAATAATTATTTGACATCAAATAATGTGTGTCTGGTGTTAATACTTTGTACAACCCCCTTTTGCCAACAAAACAAGGTCTGGGGACTGAGATGGCCATGGGAGGAGCTTGATTTTATGTCTGGTGAACCATTTCTGTGTAGATTTGGCCATATGTCTTGCTGAAAGACCCAGTGACGACCCATCTTCAGCTTTCGGGCAACAGATTTTGATTGAAAATGTCCTGGTATTTCAAAGCATTCATGATGCCATGCACCCTAACAAGGTTCCCAGGGCCTTTGGAAGCGAAACAGCACCACAGCATCACTGACCCACCCCCATACTTCACAGTTGGTATGAGGTGCTTTTCAGCATACGCATCTTTCATTTTCACTGACCCACCCCCATACTTCACAGTGGGTATGAGGTGCTTTTCAACATGCGCATCTTTCATTTTCGTGCGCATTTTAAATCAAAATCTGTTGCCCGAAAGCTGAAGATAGGTCATCACTGGGCCTTTCAGCAAGACAATGACCCTAAACATATGGCCAAATCTACACAGAAATGGTTCACCAGACACAAAAGCAAGCTTGTAAAACATTATAGGAGAAGATTAGGTGCTGTTTTGTTGGCAAAAGGGGGTTGTACAAAGTATTAACACCAGGGGTGCTAATAATTGTGACACACATTATTTGATGTCAAATAATTATTTCTTTACGTGGGATTTTTTCCCCACTGCATAATTGCACTTGTATTGAAGGTTGGATTTTTCTCTTTTTTTCCACTAAGGTCCCATATTATTTGAATTTAGAAAAATTATTAGAAGCTAAAAAACACATCTTAACCAGGGGTGCCAATAATTATGGAGGGCACTGTATACAATATGTATAATAATCTATGGAGCAAGACTCAAAATTGTTTTGTGCTGATAGAATAGTCACAGAAATTAATGCACGTGCAAAAAAAAAGATTGTCTTAACAATAACAACACACATTCTCAGCCTGTTTAGCATAAAGTTGTACAGCAAATTAAAACGAAAATATGGAGCGGTTTATGTCAGGAATACTTTTTGGACAATTCTTCAAATCAGGCAAAGTCCACAAAGGCATTTTCCGGCCACAAAGCCCTGACTTCAACCTCCACGTCCTTGTTTTTCCTCTGACATTTTTTCCAATAGACACCAAATACGTTGTCCAAATGGTTTGTTTCATACTTCCATCGTGAAAAGCAGTTGATTAAAACTATCTGGAAAAGGGCAGGCACTTATGCGGAGCACATACATACTGATTTCAAATATATTAAGTAAAATTGGTTTCGAATGGTTCTAATTCACGATCATAAATACCGTAATTTTCGCACTGTAAGGCGCACCTGACTATAAGCCCCCACCCACCAAATTGCACCCGAAAACCACATTTATTCATTGATAAGCCGCACTGGACTATAAGCCGCAGCTGTCCTCACTGTATTATGGGATATTTACACCAAAATATATGAACACTTTATTTGACAGCGGCATCATACGACTGTCATAAGACATGAACCACTATGAAGCTTTAAGCCAATTGGCTGCAAAAATTCATTGCTTCAAGAAGCTTCATTTGGCCATCACTGCTCCCTTGGGGGAGACAGTCAACCTCTGCTGCCACCTGCTGTCAACACTTTTGTTGTCCAACATGCCTCCTAGCATGCATTGCAGCATTACAGATATAAATAACAATCAAATTCATGTTCTGTGCTAAATATGTCTTCAGTCACTGTTCCAGCTGTTTAATTAATTGCTAGTTATGGTATTTGGTAACACTTTATTGTACAGTGGCGCCAGAAGACTGTCAGTTATCTCACTTTTGAATGGATGTAAAAGATCCGAGCTGGACATAAATGGAGTTAGTGACATAATGTGCAGAATGACACTTAATGACATCTGTCAAAAGTAGTGCTGCAACAATTAATTGATTAACTTTAGTATTCGATTAGAAAAAAATATTCGAATTAAATCTTGTTGCTTCAAGTGTTCGTTTAATTAAAGTGGCATTTTAATGGTTTATTTTGAAAGTGTTTGAATTTAGTTTTATTGATTAGGGTGGGTACACTGCCCTCTGGTCTGCCTCTTTTCACATGACTGAATCCAACTGCTCCCTGTTAAGACCAACGTAAGCTAAGTTTTCGTTTGAGCTAATGTTTTCTAATGCATTCATAATTTAGTTAATAGGTATATTTAGTAGGGCTGCCAAACGATTAAAATTTTTAATCGAGTTAATCACAGCTTAAAAATTAATGAATCGTAATGAATCGCAATTCAAACCATCGATAAAATATGCCTTATTTTTCTGTAAATTATTGTTGGAATGGAAAGATAAGACACAAGATGGATATATACATTCAACATACTGTACATAAGTACTCTATTTGTTTATTATAACAATAAATCAACAAGATGGCATTAACATTAACATTCTGTTAAAGCGATCCATGGATAGAAAGACTTTTAGTTCTTAAAAGATAAATGTGAGTACAAGTTATAGAAATTTGATATTAAAACCCCTCTTAATGTTTTGTTTCAATAAAATTTGTAAAATTTTCAATCAAAAAATAAACTAGTAGCTCGACATTGTTGACAATAATTACACAATTCTCATAGTGCATAAAATCAGTCACACCCAAGCGCCAGCAGAGGGAGACAAAAAACACAAGTAACAAGTGGACATGACGCTCTGCTGTCATTTTAATCTGTTTGAGCGGGGCATGTGCATTAATTGCGTCAAATATTTTAACATGATTAATGAAAAAAATTAATTACCGCCCGTTAACGCGATAATTTTGACAGCCCAATATTTAGTTAAGTATATTTTAGTTTTTTGTGGGAATATGCGTCTGAACCATTTGTTAAGACAATTGTAAAAAAAAACTTTAGCATTTTATTGCATTTAAACTTTTTCTTTGTAAGTTAGCCAATTGTTCTTTTGTTGTACATAGCTCTACATTAAAAAAATAAAAATAAAAAATACCGTTTGAGGCTCAGCCCAGGTATTTTAATTTTTCATGTTCCTTATCCGATCACTCGATTATTCGAACTAACTAGTCCATCGATTAATCGACTACTAAAATATTCGATAGCTGCAGCCCGAGTCAAAAGCATTCAGTATTGCCCATGATAGTGTCATGTCATAATTATGACGGTCTTATGACGCCTCTGTCAAATAATGTGTTACCTGTTAACCCAAATAAATAAAAAAAATAAGCCGCACTGGACTATAGGATTCAAAATGAAGGACAAAAGTAGCGGCTAATAGTCCGAAAATTACGGTAGTGAACAGGCTTAGCATTTACAGGTACTATTGTCAGACCTGAAAGTTTTCCGAGCTGGTTGGGGAGAAAAAAATCATTTACTCACCCCACAACTTGCTTTAGAAAAAAAAAAACCAACTAATAAAATCAACGAATAACATTCACATCGAAGTACTACAAATCTGTTTGGCTGTTTTTCTTTTTTAAACTACGTTGACATTAAACTGGCATACATTAACGATACAATGGTTGAAGTAAAACTGGTAAAAGTGTTGAGTGTAGCTGGCTTTCTTTACTATACGACACATTTTGATGACTTTCCAATAACCAAATGTAAACTGGCTGTGTCTTGTGTACATAAACAAGGGACATTTTATACAGCTGGAACGTCTTGTTTTGTTGTGCGGAGTTCACTCTATCAGGTTTACGCATGATATTACAGTATTACACGTCTACACTAAGTCAGGACTAGCACAGACTTGCAGACAACACTGTCATCAATACATGATACCAAATGATGAATGGTGGGATACAGGGGGAGTCTTCAAATTGCACTTTGTATCCCACTAAGACATGTTGCATTCAAGCGCAGGGGTTAAAGTGATACACCGAATACGACACGCAAGTCCCCCCAAAATTGTTCAAAGGTAGTGCACCTGTCCCATTGTCCGAAATGGCCAGTGCGTTCCATTCATAAGAAAACTGGAAAATCAGAACCCTGTTTGGTTAGTGGCTCCCCAAAATAAGGAAAAACTTCACATTATTAAAAGATACAGACAAATATGCCATTGAGGATATACCGTATACTGCAAACTATAATAAATAATGTCTCTCAATTGAAATGTTCTTTTTGCATTGTTTCTGACTAGAAAAATTGTTAATGTGACTGAGCTGGTTAGTAACTTGTGCTAGAGGCGGTCTACTAAAAAAATAATGCACTGTTGTTTGCTAAAGGCCATGAAATTCATGTTTGGTCATAAAGCACGTGTGTGTGTCTCACTGTAGAAATAGTGTAAATATTGTTTGAAATTATGAGAAAAACCCAGCACCAAATTGAAATGTAACTTTTATGCGTACATTGCACATTTTTTCCCTCGCTATTTTCACTTTTGATTGCGGATTTTACACAGACGACCACCAAACTGATGATTAATGCCGGGTGATTTTTTTTTTTTTTTAAATCGTATTTGTATATTAATCATCCTTCGGTTGTGTGCAACCCTAAATCCAAGGGCGTAGGTTTGGTCACAACGACGGTAGGGACGATATAACAGTATAACCTGCATGTACACTTTTTACTGGGGACGGGACATTCATAATGATCAATGCAAAATAAAGCTGTATTCATTTATACTATCTACGCTACTACTATCCCACTACTACTATCTCTACTATCTCCACTCGACTATGATCTCAATTCAAACCTTTGTTTTCAAAAACTACTAAAGAAACATTTTGAAAACGTCCGGATTTTAAGACCAAATTTAAATAGCATTATTTGAACATAAATTATATTAACATTCGGAATAAATACAAGCTTGTTAATCTTGTTAACGATCCAGGAATTAAAAAAAAATAATTTAAAAAATCAACATTTGTCTTAAGACCACTCAACATTGTCAAAATGAATTAAATATAACTGATGAAACTTCTTTGTCAGGAAAAAAATTAAAAAGAATCTGTCTTTCAGGTAAAACACTACTGCTTTTGTCCAGAAGCACAACCAAACTGAAAAAAAAAAAAAAAAAGAAAGCTCCTGTGGGCTGCTTTAAGACCACATAAATAAAATAAAAAGTAAAATTGGGAAGAAGGAGGTAGACCTCAGTTCACTACATTTCTCACAGTTAATGTTATCAGTAGAAAACACATACAGGAGGACCCTTCTCTCTAAGCAGCTTCCTACTCGAGTTTTGCAGGTTAGCACGTTCAAACAGTTCATTGTTATGCTAGCTCTGATGTAGGTCAGACTTTCAGTAGCAAAATTAGTGGTGTGTTCCCCACTTCCACAACATTGATGTCTTTTTACATTTCTTACAGTGGCTGCTACTGGCTGGAAAGAAAGAAAAAAAAACTGTAATATCCTTGATACTTAATGTGTGTGTGTTTGTTGGGGGCGTCATGTCATCAGCCAATCAAGTAAGCGTTTAGGAGGGAGAACCGGCACATTCAGCAAATGAAAAGAATGTGAGTAAGTCTGTGTGTAAGTTTGCACATAATGAAAATAATTCACTTAATAATGGCGGGGCCAATTACAACAATAAAACATATGGGAAGACAATCTAAATGGCATATAACTAAAGCCATTATATAACGCAAATAAGGTTGCTTAAAAGTTGGTGGGGACAATTTGAGCATCCTGAAAAGTTGCTAGTGTTTTGTCCCTACCGTCCCTATGCAAACCTACGCCCTTGCCCAAATCAAATAGAATGTTAACTAAGTTGTTCAAAGAAGTCAATTTCAATGCTGTGTTAAGGGATTTATGAATAATACAAAATTTGGAAAAAGTGTATGACTGGATACTTATGAAATGAATTGGCTTCATTGTTATTTTGACGGGACTAAGATTGGGCCACTGCCAGGGTGTTGACGTATCCGTGCGGACACATGTCGTTTTCGGACACTCCGTGCGAGAAGTGGGCCTGATGGTGACTCCCACCGGCCAGCCTCTTTCGGACACCGCGCACGGCCACGCACTGTTCGGCCAGCTCCAGCACGCTGCACGCCAGGAAGAAGACGTTCTTGAACATGAACACCGATATGGGCCCCTCGTACACGTAAACCTGGAAGCAGCGGACCACCAGCAAGGGTGCGTTGACCAGAAGGCCCGCTGAAAAGAAGCGAGCCCACAGCCATCGGCACCGGAGCTCCGACGCGGTGAGCCCGTACAGCCAAACGACTGGAGCGGCCAGAGCCACAAAGTAGACGGTCATCACGGTGTACTCCAGGTACCGGATGGGGATCGGGATCTCGCTCCGGAGCAGCGCCTCCACCAGGGAGAAGCTGTCGATTAGATCCAGGCAGGTGGAGGTGAAGCAGCTTTGCGAGTGGTGCCTGGTAGCCCCGTTCAGATCCTCGATGATGGCGTTGATGAGGCAGAACAGCAGCGGTGCGGAGAGAAGAATGACGATTTTGAGGCCGGTCAAACCGAATGGCGCCTTTGTGGCGACGTGGTCCAGGATGGAGGTTTCCAGGACGAGCGCCACCTTGGGGGTAAATGCAATGACGTGGACGAGCCACGCCAGGTACGCGTAGGTGAACTCGCCCAGATTGCAGCCGCCGTACGCGGAGCCCTTCTGGTGGAAGCCGCAGGCCCGCTCCCGCTTGCCGCGCGCGTTCTTCACGAAGAAAATAGCCCACCCGGAGACCACCACCAGGTCCGTGGCGATCCAGGAGCACCAGTACAGGTCTGTGAACGCGATCAGGTAGAAGTCCAAAACACCGCCCTGCAAGATGAGGAGCAGGAAGCACAGGAGCTTGTACAGAAGGCTCCGGATGGAGCGAGCGGCCAGTAGCGGGGCTCCCGCATGAGCGAAGTCGGCCGATGTCATGACGCGGCCGGCGGACACCAGCGGCCGGATGCTGCCGCTGTCCTCCGGGCGGATGCCGCCGCTGCCGCAAGCGCGCGCGTCCCGCCTCCTGCTCAGCAGCCGACCGGCTTCCGGGGAGGGCGACGAGGACACTGGGGAGTCTGAGCTCAAAGTCGCTACCGATTGGAACGCCTTGGAATTATCTTTGGGAATTTCTGCGATCATTGTATTACGGCGGCTGCATCAGGCGTCAGCTTTCCCCTGCTTTTCTTCCTCCTCGATGCTGTTTTTGAAGGTGGATGGGAAAGAGTTGCTTAGAAACAAAGGCGTGGATTTTGGCGCGTGGAATGGACTATTCGGCTAATATATAACAGCAGGCATAGTGTACAGGGACGAGTTCGGACTGGAGACCCCAGAGTCAAGGTGGTCGAGAACAACCGAGCCAAGATCCTGTGGGACTTCCAGATCCAGACAGGCAAACTGGTGATGGCCAACCAGCCTGACATAGTGGTGGTGGATAAACATCAGAAGACGGCAGTAGTGATAGATTTAGCAACATCGGGGGAAAAAAGAACATGAAAAGCTGGAGAAATATCAAGGGTTGAAGGAAGAGTTGGAGAAAATGTGAGTAGTGATTGGGACACTAGGGGCAGTAACCCCCAAGCTGAGTGCATGGCTCCAGCAGATACCAGGAACAACATCTGACGTCTCCATTCAGAAGAGCGCAATCATAGGGACAGTTAAGATCCTGCACAGGACCCTCAAGCTCCCAGGCCTCTGGTGGAGGACCCGAGCTTGAAAGCAGAGACCATACCGCCCGGGTGGGCGAGACGACGATTTAAAAAAAATAAAATAAATAAATTTATTAAAACATTCCAATCCTAAAATCAGCATCCAACTCGTTTTTTTAATCAATAATGAGGTATGAGTCATTATTGTTTTTATCAAATGCAGAAGTTGGAAAAATTACAGTGTGAAATTCAGCACTCTGGGATCAATAGTCATGTTCTAGATGTGACATTGAAGATTCCAGGATTAAATGAAAAAGCAAATATAAAACAAATGGTTATTCAGTGGTTGACCCCATTCAATCGTGTTTGTTTTGCTTTATAACATTCACACATACACCATCCAAACAGAAATATTGAGACCATAGCACATATTGATAATAAACTTTTAATTTCAAGTTAAGATGGATGGCCGTGGAACATAGAAAACACACATTTCAGTATAAACATATGCATTCCAACAGAGTTCAACAGGTCGTAACCGGCTACCGAGGGAGCGGAGAAACATTTCACGAGTACAGTTCAAACGTGTATGATAAAAATATGGCCAATAAAGCCCAAAAGTGGCCCCTACCCCTCCGTCCCCTTCCCCCGTTGTACTTTTAGCCTGAATTGGAGTAAGGACACCCTCCCTCTTTTAAGTTCATTACAACATTTAAAGTCAGTAGATAGCAGAATATTGCACTTAAATGAAATGATGGGGTCGGGTCGGGCGGAGGCATTTAAAGTTCATATCGCTTGTGAGCTGCTCAGTGATTTAAGGTGCAAACGGATGGGTATCGGGTTTAACAAACCCACAGTTGAGCGTTGTGATAGACACGCCTCTTGATCAGTGATGGAACAACAAATAAACAAATTATGGTGATACAGTCAATACTGAGTACACCGAGATCGTGGCTGTGGTGGTTAATAGCGCAATACATAAACAGCTTCGATAAAAGGCAGGAGGGTCAAATCTTACAACATGCCTGGCACAATTGGAATAAGTGGTAAGATGATGTGCGTCTTCAATGAGTGGCAGGCATATGTACAAACCCTGGGAGGTGATCGACATGTGAAACCGACGCCCAAATAAAGTTTTGTTACTTTTTTTGTTTTGCTTGGACAGGAAGGGATAAGTCACAGGGATTTAGAAAACATTTTTTGTTTTTTTTTGTTTTTTTCTTTTTCAGCACTGGTGCAGTTTTTTTTTCCTTTTTTTAAGTTCATTTATTGATGGCCTGCTTAAAGGCACTGCCACAATACAAGTTTAGATGAGGGGGCGGAACTACTGTCCATCACTCACACAAGACAGTCCATTCTAGGATTTAGTAAGATATATATATATATAAATTTATATATATATATAATATGAGGATTGGGAGATAGAGTATGTGGGGAAGGGAGGGATGGGATTGGTTGAAGCTATAGGTAAATTTCGTAAAAATCATCCAATTCCTCGTGAAACAAGTCCCACTCGTCCTCAGAGTCGGTCACCTCTTCGTCGGTGCCGGCGGCGAGCAGCATGAGGAGCATCTCGCTCAGCTCGAACGTGACCATCTCCTCGTCGTCGTTGTCGAACGAGTCGCCGCTTTCTCTCTCGTCCAGAATGTCCCAGAGGCGCGTGTGTCGTGAGTTCTGGGAAGGAAAATACGGCTTAGCGAAACAAATTTATACGTATAAATACCTGACTAACAGCATGAAGGGTTGAGTTCGGTCCCGACACGAACCACGACATTGTTTTTTATTTGGTTGTTGAATTTATTCAACCGACATGTTTAGCTTAGTTTTGCGAAGTGATCGAAGATTATTTTACTTATGTTTAATACATTTTCTGGTTTGTTTATTTAGAAAATCTGGAATGCAAATTAAATGGGAGCTGTAAATCCTGCTTTTCTGCAACTAGACAGCAGATGGTGCTACAGCAGCAGGTATGTTGTGGAATAACACAGACCACACCAGCATGTACCATCCATTTTCTCTTCACTTGAGACCGTTCGCCATCCAATCACAAACACTTCAATAAACATTCACGCCAACACACAATTTAGTTCTATCTGACCAAATCTAATGAGGAAGGAAACTGGAGTAGTATATTGGTGGATGTTTGTTATCGGTCTTATAAAAATATAAAGCACATGACGTTGTACCCGGTTTCTGCTGTTGGACCCGGTCTGCCGCCGCGGAGGCTGAGCCTCCTCCAGACGCCCGTCAGGATAAGCGTGCTTGTAGAAACAGTTGGAGCCAAAAGGACATGTTCCGCGGCCCTCGTCGAAATATCGACACGGTTTACCCCTAGAGAACAGAATAAAGAGACGACCAAAATGGGGAGATAAGTTGACTTATTAGCCGCTTGAGTACAAATACACGCGTCAACAAGATGAACCGAAGAAACGGAATGGCGAAATTCACACTTTAGATTTTATCCCACCTTCAATATTTCTTTTGTGGCAAAACAATTTTTCCTATTATTAATGGAAATGAATCAGATGCATTCCCAGAACCCAAGTCGCCATCGCGCAGAGGATCGTACGAAGGGAACCCCGGTCGACGCACCCGGTCCATGTGTTTTGTTTTAATGAAAATGCAGTCACGCCTATGTTTGATGTGAATAACCGCTTATGATGTGATAAATGAACAAACAGTGGGGCAAATAAGTATTTAGTCAACCACCAATTGTGCAAGTTCTCCTACTTGAAAAGATTAGAGAGGCCTGTATTTGTCAACATGGGTAAACCTCAACCATGAGACAGAATGTGGAAAAAAACCCAGAAAATCACATGGTTGGATTTTTAAAGAATTTATTTCCAAGTTAGAGTGGAAAATAAGTATTTGGTCACCTATAAACAAGCAAGATTTCTGGCTGCCAAAGAGGTCCAACGTCTTCTAACGAGGTCAAACGAGGCTCCACTCGTTACTTGTATTAATGCCACCTGTTTTAACTCATTATTGGTATAAAAGACAGCTGTCCACAACCTGTCAGTCAGTCAAACTCCAAACTCCACGATGGCCATGACCAAAGAGCTGTCGAAGGACACCAGAGACAAAAATTGTAGACCTGCACCAGGTTGGGAAGACTAAATCTGCAATAGGTTGGTGTAAAGAAATCAACTGTGGGAGCAATTATTAGAAAATGGAAGACATACAAGACCACTGAAAATCTCCCTTGATCTAGGGCTCCATGCAAGATCTCACCCCGTGGCGTCAAAATGATAACAAGAACAGTGAGCAAAAATCCCAGAACCACACGGGGGGATCTAGTGAATGACCTACAGACAGCTGGGACCACAGTAACAAAGGCTACTATCAGTAACACAATGCGCTGCCAGGGACTCAAATCCTGCATTGCCAGACGTGTCCCCCTGCTGAAGAAAGTACACGTCCAGGCCCGTCTGCGGTTTGCTAGAGGGCATTTGGATGATCCAGAAGAGGACTTGGAGAATGTGTTATGGTCAGATGAAACCAAAATAGAACTTTTTGGTTGCCTGGCATAGCCAGACTATTCTCCCTGTATTTTTCAAACACTGTGAGAAATAGTCTGGGACCCAGCCCATTAACGGCCTCTCGAGCAAGGTACAAAATCAATCGTCCAATCAGATTCGTTTATTTGCGTGACGTGTTCTTAACGAGTAACGTCACTCTTGCGTGCCGTGTCTACAACAACACAGATGGCGAACGGGAGAGCAGAGAATATGTTCCAATCCGTGGTAAAACCAGTTTTAAATGACCAAAAACACATCGAAACAAGTCATTGACAACAGTCAACATGGCTCGCGCTAGCCATGCTGAAAATTTCTCCATTCTCCGCTCACGCTAATTACTTGTCGCTTTAACAACGTCACGTCTGCTCGTCCCTGATTGGTCCACTCCGCTGTCCGTTTGCTGTGGCTTGCTCCGCCCTTGGAATTGGATCCGCCGGACGGTCGCCAGACTCAATCGCTGGAACAGCGGTGAGTCTGGTATACCAGGCAAACTTTTTGGTAGAAACGCAGGTTCTCGTGTTTGGAGGAGAAAGAATACTGAATTGCATCTGAAGAACACCATACCCACTGTGAAGCATGGGGGTGGAAACATCATGCTTTGGGGCTGTTTTTCTGCAAAGGGACCAGGATGACTGATCCGTGTAAAGGAAAGAATGAATGGGGCCATATATCGAGAGATTTTGAGTGAAAATCTCCTTCCATCAGCAAGGGCATTGAAGATGAGACGTGGCTGGGTCTTTCAGCATGACAATGATCCCAAACACACAGCCAGGGCAACAAAGGAGTGGCTTCGTAAGAAGCATTTCAAGGTCCTGGAGTGGCCTAGATCTCTCCAGATCTCAACCCCATGGAAAATCTGTGGGAGGTAGTTGAAAGTCCGTGTTGCCCAACGACAGCCCTGCTCTAGAGGAATGGGCCAAAATACCAGCAACAGCTTGTGAAGAGTTACAGAAAATGTTTGGCCTCCGTTATTGCCAACAAAGCGTACATGAATGAATGAATTTTGTCATTGTCATCATCATCATTGACAGCTTCAGAGTGTGGAATTTGCCCGAAAGACGATGACAGACAAAGGAAAGACGGGGAAAAAGCAAATGCTTATCGATACCTGTCCCCCAACAGCCCGGGACGCACAGTCAAGCATGCTTGTGTTACAGCCCAGTTATTATCGTTTTTTTTTTTTTTTTTTCCACATATCATTCAAAATCATTGATTGTCATGGAATTTCACATATTGTCAATTTGAGTGGGTTCATTGTATCAGTTGATGTCCAAGTTGGTGTAGGGAGTTTAGCTTATTTCTATATTTCTTAAACTTCTCCTCGCAGGCCCTGTCCTTGGGAGATAAAATACTCATACAGCGCTGTTTTCTTTTTGCAAGCGTTGATAAGCATCTTGGTCATCCAAGGTTTGTTTCGCATTCCAGTCTTGAGTTTAGAGATCTTTTGTACGCTGTCTTTGACGGATTTACGCAGTGGTTGCGTGGAGTGTAGTTTGTGAAGATAGGCAGATGGTCGGTGATATCACGGCAATGTTGTATCCGTGCAAATTAAAGTCAGTTCCTTTGTTTTCATTAAGCCAGGTTTCTGAGACGGCAATAACATCAGCTCTGTAGATATTCGTCAATACTTTCAAAATGTTTGTATAGACTCCTGGCGTTGACGTGGATTTGTTTCAGCTTACCGTCCACGTCCATGGAATTGTAGTACTGTTCCGCTGTGTAGTACTTACAGTTGTTCGACATGTTATTGTAAAAGTTGAGGTCAGGATCAAGATTATCAGTTGGGTCATCATGGTACTCATCATAACAAAGTATTGAGATGAACTTTTGGTATTGACCAAATACTTATTTTCCACCATGATTTGCAAATAAATTCAAACAGTGTGATTTTCTCAGGGTCCCCCCAGGATTGATAAATCTAAATTCAAGACTTTTAAGACCTTTTTTAATGCCATTTCAACTGAAAATTAATACTTTTCTCGCACCCATTATTTAGATAATATTGAATCATATTAAAAAAATAAAGCACTGAACATCAAATTTAACCTCAATTACTAAGTGTGTTTGACAAAAGAATGCACATTTATTGAAGATACAATTAAAACAAAAAGTTTCGTGCCACAGACCGGCCCTCTTTATGTAATGACCTACCTTATTAAAATATTGTAATAATAAACGTGCTGTCAAGCGATTCATTTTTTAAAATCGCGACTAATCGCATGCTGTCAATAGTAAACTTGCGATTTTTTAAAATGTATTTCAATTTTTAAATACATCTTTTCGCACAGGAATTCATCAAATTTAAGCCTCATTAGAAACAAGAAAAGAGTTTTCCTTTACACTTGTAAAGATGAATCAAATATGAATTTTCCACAAATAACTTAGAGGAAGAGCATGTCTACTGACAGTTCTGAGATCAAGGGCTCAAGCGCAGGTTCTGTGTGAAGTTACCATTTTATTTTTGGGGTACTAGCTCAAGACTGACTTTTTAAAGAATGAGGAACCTTTTGCAGGTGTTTTGAATTACACATGTGGCAAGTGCGTAAAAAACTGAAGCTTTTCATCATATTCTTTTTTTTTTTTTTGGTTTGTGGTACATGCAAATTGACATACTCAATTTTGTTGGTTTAATCTACCAAAATAAAACAACTTTTACTTGATATTCAAAATTTGGGGGGCGTACTGTATATAGTTTAAATCAATAAAAAAATAATTTCATATATCATTACTTACGAGTGTTTTCATATTATTCATGACATAAAATTACCGCAATTAAATGTGAAAGATTGAATGATTGATTGAAAGAATAATTGAACTCACCAAAACGGCTGTCTCCCAATGCACTTATACAGTTCAGACACCTGTGTATTTCAGGGTAGTTTACGCTCATCAGTCCACCTCAGAGTGCAATGTTTTGGGTTAAAATGCCCAATTTATGTTTTGCCTGAGAACGTGGATTTCACCCCAATCCTCCGTCTTTATGCCCAAAAATAGTGCCTGAAGTTTTAGTGGTGCTCTCGTTAAAATTATTTCATTCTGCATGTTCATTTACGGTTTATCGCTGTACTTTTATCCAAACATGCTCAAAAACAACGATAATGGGTCGCGCCAACAGCCAGACGGGTTCGCGCTCGTCATGCTGCCTCAACGTGCCCCATTTCGGCCATTAAAACCCGAAATTAAGTTTTTCCAGAATCAAGTCAGCAGGATGATATCATGATACTCTTTCCCAGAGGCAGAGCTGGCGGCATTGGAGAATGGGGTATCGAATTTCAAACTACAGAATGCTAGAAGGGCCACAATTTATCGCGCAAAGCGGGGTTGCGTGATGCCGTTAGTAAATAGTTTAACTGAAAGCGTCGTTAAAAATGTGTATTACGACCGGCCCAAACGTCAGGCCGGCCCACCGGGAACTGTCCCGGTTCTCCTGATTAGCCACTCCGGGCCTGGTACTGTGCGATTGCCTGCTGTTGTAATGTTGATTCTAATGATGCTAACGGCGCGCACGCACGAGGTGCAAGTGCATCGTTAAAATTCTACGCGTCATCTTCGTTATGGATTGAAAAAAAAAAAAACTTTGTCACGGATATAATTTAGGTTGCACTGAGATGTTCTTGAAAATTAAAACCACGGTGAAAAAATTCCAGACTTACGACAGCTAATTTAATACTGTTAATAACCCGCGGGTACCCTGTTTCTGTTTTTTTCCCCCCGCATTCTGTCTCTCATGGATGAGGTTTACCCATGTTGACAATTACAGGTCTCTCTCATATTTTCAAGTAGAAGAACTTGCACAATTAGTGGCTGACTAAATACTTCTTTGCCCCACTTTACGTGCAGTATGCATTGTCCACATACCCCATGCCTTCCTTGTATGTCTGGATGAGTTTCTGCTTTTCCTCTTTCTCTTCCACCCAGAACTCGCTCGGGATGACAAAGTTAGATGTGATCCGACATTCCGGGCAAGATCTGTAAATGATATATGATGAAACCAATGTGACCTTTACATTCTTTTGTAGTGTAGGCAAAAAAACAAAACAAAAAAAACACCATTTTAAAATGCACAAATGCGACAGCTTGTCCTTCCTCGCATGACTCACTTGATGATTCTGCTCTCAAACTGCCGGGCGCTTCGCCACCTACGGATGCACTTTAAACAGTAGCAGTGGCTGCAGTTGGAGAGGATGCCGAAGCGGCGCTCGCTCGGGTTACTTTTCTCGAAAACCACCTCCATGCACACGCCGCACATCATGTCCTTGCTGCGTTGGATGGCGAATGAGATCTCCATGTCTTTTTCGTGGGCCTCGATGCACGCCTGAGAGAAAACGAGTTCAAAGCCGTACGTCGCCGCTTTTTTTTCCGCGGTCGATCGTCGGTAACGATACCTTGGTGTGCTCCGAGCGCTGGTTGTTGTCGGTGGGGTGGAGCACTTGCAAGCCGCACATGTCGCACACGTCGCCATGGAGATAGACGCAGTTGAGGCCGTAGCGGCACTCGCCCACGGCGGCGTACGGACACAGTTCCTTGATCAGCTCTTTGTCGTCGCGCGCCGTCTCGCTGTCAAACTCCTCGATGAGTGGGACGGAGTTGCGCACCTTGGCGGACTCCGCTGAAAACGACCGAAAAGTTCAGACTTAAAATCAATCACCAACAGGAGTGGGAACCTCTTCTTACCTCACGATACGATTTGCGATACAAAGCTCACGATAAAATCATTCTAGGATATTCTACAAACAACCAATAAACAGAAAAACAAGCTTCTGCTGTGAATTGGAATGAGTTTATCACTAGTAGACGTCCAATCTATTTGAAGTGGGAGAGTGGCAGCGAATGAACATTCGTTCATTCGCTGCCATCCCTCCCACTTCAAACGGATTGAACGTCTATGGCCGTCATTGGCGGCCAATGCCAGGCAATGTGGTAATTTTGGGCCAGTTAAGGTCATCTACCTGTTAATTTTCAGTCATTTGGGGGTATTTTACCGGCCATTTCCTGTTTATCTTGAGTTACAGAACAGGAAGTGACCTGGGAATCACCCAAATGATTAGCTAATGACTAATTCAACAGCAAGTGACCTGTAAATCAAGGGCGTAGGTTTGCATAGGGACGGTAGGGACATAACACCACCAACTTTTAAGTAACTTTATTTGCATAATATAGTGAGTTCAGTTATATAGGTAATTTAGATTGTCTTCCCATAAGTTGTAAGGATAGAATTGACCCTACATTATGTTCAGACTTACATTCACACAATCCCAACAGAAATACATGTCGACATACCGCCTCCTCCGCTCCCTTTGAAGAGGAGGGATATTAGAAGGTTTTTTCGGCCAGCAACAGCCATTTTAAGTAATGTAAAAAGATGTCAATGTTGTGAAGGTAGGGGAACACACCACTAACTTCGCAACTGAATATCCGACCTGCATCAGAGTTAGCATAACATTAAACTGTGTGAACTTTCTAACCTGGAACATTCGAGTAGAAAGCTGTTTAGTGACGTGTCTCCATGTACTTTTTCTACCGTTAACGTTAATCCAACTGTGCATTTTGTGCATGTATTCCCTAATTAAAATGTATATATTTTCTATCATCATTGAAAAAATATTTTATTTGCAGCCGATGCACATTTTTAACCCCCCCCCAAAAAAAAACACGCAGGTTATGCTGATATAGCTTCCCTACCAATGTTGAGACCAAACCTACGCCCATGCTGTAAATGCCCTGAAAAATCGGACAGAATGACTGCCAATGCTCTGGTGTCGAATTAGTGCCGCAACGATTAATCGATTAACTCGAGTATTCGATCAGTAAAAAAAGATTCAAATTAAATTTTGCTGCTTCGAGTATTCATTTAATTCAAGTGGCGTTGTATTGGTTTGTTTTGCAAGTGTTTGCATTTATTTTCATTGATTTGGGTGGATACACGGCCCTCTCGTCTACCTCATTTCACATGGCTGAATCCATCTGCTCCCTGTTAAGACCAACATAAGCTAAGTTTTTGTTTGAGCTAATGATTTTTTTGAATGCATTCGTATTTTAGTTTAAAGGTATATTTAGCCATTTTTTATGGGAATATGTGTCGGAGTCATTTGTTAAGAGCATTGTAAGACAGCATTATAGCGTTTAAGCTAGCTGACTTTTGCTATGTAAGTTAGCCAATTGTTCTTTTGTTGTACATAGACCCTCTTTTTTTTTTATATATATATATTCCGTGTGAGGCTCAGTTCAGGTATTTTAATTTTTTATGTCCCTTATCAGATTATTCGAAATAAATTAGGGCTGCAGTTATCGATTATTTTAGTAGTCAATTAATCTATGAACTTGTTAGTTCAAATAATCGAGTAATCGGATAAGGAACATGAAAAATTAAAATACCTGGGATGAGCCTCAAACGGTATAAAAAATAAATGAGAATCTATGTACAACAAAAGAACAATTGACTAACATATAGCAAAAGTCCGCTAGCTTAAATGCTATAAAATGCTAACGTTTTTTTTTTTTTTTTACAATTCTCTTAACAAATGGTTCACTCATATTCCCACAAAAAATCGACTAAATATATCTATAAAGTAAACTACAAATGCATTAAAAAACATTAACCCAAACAAAATCTTAGCTTACATTGGTCTTAACAGGGAGCAGTTGGATTCAGCCATGTGAAATGAGGCAGACCAGAGGCCAGTGTATCCACCCTAATCAAGAAAAGTACATGTAAATACTTTCAAAATAAAACATTACAACGCCACTTTAATTGAATGAATGAATGAACTATTTATTGTCATCATCATGGGTATCATTGACGATTACAAAATTTGGTATGATTTGCCCGAAGGAAGAGAGAACCGAAGATGGACAAGGGCAGATGGGAGAAGCATATACTTATCATTTTCCCGTCCCCCAAACAGCTAAAAGACGCACAATCAAACATGGTAGAGTTGCATACATCACATTACATGAGCTTTTTCTTAATTAAATTCTAAATTTCAATTAATTAAACGAATACTTGAAGCAACAAAATTTAATTTGAATATTTTTGTCTAATCGAATACTCTGATTACTCGTTGCAGCACTAAAATAAATAGTTCATCGATTAATTGGCTACTAAAATAATCGATAGCTGCAGCCCTATTTCGAATGAACGAACGTTCCCAGTCTAAATGGATTGGGCGTCGAGCACCGTCAATGGCAGCCTTAGAGTTACCTGACACACTATTATGGTGGGAGATTTTGGTTGCAACTTGTTGGTCCCCCTTTTTAAAAAAAAAAAATTTTTTTAACACTGATACCTTTTCAAAACGATATCTCAATTCTTGGCAGGAGCATGTCGATAACCTTTTGGGATGCAAAGTATCACGATTAGGAGTGGGAGCCTCTTGGTACCTCACGATACGATACGATTTGCGATAAAAAGCTCACGATAACGATGATCTGACAATACAACGATTATCGATACATTGGTCAGGAAATCATTCTAGAATACTCCACAAAGAACTAATAGACAGAATAACAAGCTTCTGATGTGAATTTGAATGAGTTCATCACTAGTAGACGTCCAATCCATTTGAAGTGGGAGGGTGGCAGCGAATGAACGAATCACTTCAAACGGATTGAACGTCTATGGCCGTCAGTGGCAGCCAATGGCAGGCAATGAGTAATTTTGGGCCATTTAAGGTCATGTATCTGTTGATTTTCAGTTACTTCCTGTTGATTTTGGGGTATTTTATGGGTCGCTTGCTGTTTATTTTGAGTTACGGAACAGGACGTGATCTGGGAATCACCCAAATGAATAGGCAGTGACTTAAACTCAACAGGAAATGACCTGTAAATGCACTAAAATGAAAAGCAAGTGACCTGTAAATGCCCCGAAAATCGGACAGAATGACTGTGAATGCTCTGGTTTTGAATGAACAAACGTTCCCAGTCTAAATTGATTAGGCGTCGAGCACTGTCATTGGCAGCCTTTAAAAAAAATTTTTTTTTCTAATTGACACCTTTTTAAAACGCTATCTCAATTCTTGACAGGAGCATATCGATAACCTTTTGGGATACAAAGTATCACGATATATCACCATTTCAATATTTTGTCACACCCCTACTCACCACGTCCACAGTACGGCTGCCCAGGCACAAATTCCGCAGCATTGACCCAATCTTGTGCCTCAAGACCACCGGTGGGCCCACTGAGCTCTGGATCAGGCCGGCTGGCTCCGGAGGTTGAAGGCAATGACTCGGGGGTCGGCGGCTCATCTTTTGATGGATTAAGATGTTCAAACCTATTGAACAGATTTTGGGTCACGGAATTAAATTGGGCAGCTAGAAGCCCCCCCCCCGCCCCACACTCGATAGGCTTTTAACATTCGAGCACTAAGCCTGCTAAACAGATGGGCTTTCAAAAACGAGTTTGTAATCGCATGAATGTCTTGCTATAAGCTTCAAACTGATACAGCTGTGGTCATCCCAAACTGGTCCTTTTGCTACATTTTCAAAAAATAGTAGTGGCAAGTTATTTTCCCACAATGTCAAAACGCTACTAAAGTAAACTTGCGGGATTCGGTGGTGTGAGGTTTTGATAATCAGGGGATGGTAAGGTTTTGGGGTAAGCCTGTCGCAATATGCAATAATTCTTGCCTAGCGACCGTCCGGCGTATCAAATTCCGAGGGCGGAGCAAGCCACATCAAACAGACAGCGGAGTGGACCAATCAGCGACGGGCAGACGTGACGTCGTTAAAGCGACAAGTAATTAGCGTGAGCGGAGAATGGAGATGTTTATTCAACATGGCTAGCGCGAGCCATGTTGACTGTTGTCAATGACCTGTTTCGATATGTTTTTGGTCATTTAAAACTGGTTTTACCACGAATTGGAACATATTCTCGGCTCTCCCGTTCGCCATCTGTGTTGTTGTCGAGACGACTTTCGTTGCGCAAGAGTGACGTTACTCGTTAAGAACACATCACGCAAATAAACAAATCTTGATTGTACGGTTGATTTTGTACCTTGCTCGAAAGGCCGTTCATGGGTTGGGTCCCAGACTATTTCTCAGTGTTTGAAAAATACAGGGAGAATAATCTGGCTGTGCCAGGCAACAATAATTCCATTTATCGCACTGTAAATAAAAATGAAGGCGGTAATTTTTCCACTGCGATTTATCGCCTCGCATGCACGTGCGCGCGCGCTGTGGCTGACTTGCTGTTAAAAGTTCGGCTTCCTTGTTATAAACTACGCAAAATGCATTTTCGTTCTGGGTCCGGCAAAAAATGGCGCCGGAGCCAATTTATTCCCATTATATCCTATTGTTCAACGTATACCGGCCGCGTCAGTGCTCCGGATTGACTGCGGACCATCTCCGGCGGGCTCCGGTTTAGGATTTAAAAAATTTTTTTTGCCGGAGACGCATCCGTCAAAATGGGCGGATTCAGGCCTGGAGTCAACAGCCCGATGTCTTATTCACGGTTTAAACACCAGCGAATATGGATGAAGAACGTTTCATCATGGAGGTGGAAAGTCACAAAGTGATTTACAGTAGCAGATCATCATTATAAGGACAACATTAAAAAGGAAGCTGTATGGTGTCCTGTTATGTGCGTTTTTCTGGCAATGATATCCAACACACGACGTGCTGACAACTTTGTTTTTTATTAACACTAAGTGCTTACAACACTTCAACCTGTGGCTCTTGGCAGGCTGTGTAGAGACACTGCCGCGTCACATGAACAAAACAACAACACCATTGCGTGCGCTCGTAGGCGGATCTACTATTCAGGCAAAGTAGGCGATCGCCTTAAGCCCCCAACCAGTAGGGGGCCCCCAACCAGCTGCCCTTGCCCCAACGAGCAAGGGCTTGGGCCACCGGAGCCAGCAGCACCCCCAGCTATTCGTCATGTATAATTATGTGAGCATACCAAACAAACAAATAACAAAACAAAAACAGAAAAAGCCATTTGAATGCTGCATTTATATTATCTCTCTCCCACACACACGCACTACAATGGGCTGTTCTACGACGACGGACTGAGTATCAGTCACTTAGCTTCATTTAGCGCCATTTAGCTTCGTTTAGCATCGCTTAGCTCCGCTTAGCTGTTCGTTAGCTTCACTTCGCTCTCCCGCGTTTTTCACGCCACTAAGCTCGCTATTTTTACAGCTCCCTTACTACTTTGCACGTCGGCTATCGTTTATTTCGAACACATGAGCGAAAGTTCTCTCCATGAGAGCCAAAGTGCAGTGAGCCGTGAGGGAGAAGTTGAGAACAGGACGCGAATGTCTCCCTTAACTTTCTTCGTCGTCTTCACACCAAACATAAAATACACGACAGCACACCCTGTGGCGAAACAATGCAGTACAATTCAAAAGTCATACAATAACACTAAACAGCTGGTTAACAGCATTTGCTAGCGAAAAAAAATCAAATCTATTAGTGACACCACAAGCAATGACGAAGAATGTTTCTTACGGAGTGTAAAGCTTTCGGTTAGCGGTTTAGCGAACGTACCTCCAGTGAACATTTCAAAATAAAAGCATGTCATATAAATAAGGATTTCTGGAGTTAATCCCACATACTTCAGAATTAATATTATAATATGTTGAGTAAATACTATGAAATACAGATTATACACTAAGAATAGCTTTCAAATGACACTCTTTATGACAAATATGATTGGCAATGAACAACTATTATAATTATCATATTGCTATTATATATAGTAGTATACTATAATAATAATGCTAGATATTTTTTTCTAAGATTTGTTTTGGATAATGTTGGAAAGGCAAAGTCAGCGTTCTGAATGTTTACTTCCCATTCTTTTGCACTAGTAAATGCTATCAGCATTTAACCTCATTGTTTATTTGTGATTAATTATTATTTACATGATTATTTGAACTTTAATAAAGAATTTAAATGTTCCAAAATGGTTTTGTGAATTAAGAAGTGTCAACAAAAATTTCATTGCTAAATTAGTCAAAAAGAAGAAAATTATTACATTAGTCGACAAATCGTAAAACTAGTCTGCTGACTAATCAGGAGAAACTTTGTCGTTTAGTGTACCGCAACATATTTCCTCCACACCCTTCTCACCTTTTTAACCCCTTACCCATGAAGAGGGCCCCTGGATATGTTCGCCTTAAGCCCCAAAATTGCCATGTCCGCAACTGCGTATGCTTCATGGCGCCTCGGAAAACATCCAATCACAATATTACACATGGAACGCCATAGCAGAAGCTCTGAGGGGCAAAGTTTTCGTTTGCCTTGAATGCTTAAGTTATTAAGTACAATTTTATTTTTTTCTTGAAAAAGACATTTATTCTGTGTTTCTGTGCGGTATTAATATTGTTATCTTTTACTTAAAAGAGGCATGATCTATTGTTTAGATTTCTTAAAAAGAACTTTTGGATTTAAGAGTAAGCATTTATTGTGTTTAAATGGGTGTACTTGGTCTATTAATTAGGGCTGTCAAAATTATCGCGTTAACGCGCGGTAATTAATTTTTTAAATTAATCACGTTAAAATATTTGACGCAATTAACGCACATGTCCCGCTCAGACAGTATTCTGCCTTTTGGTAAGTTCTACAGCAAGGTTTTTTGTGCTGTCTAACAGCGAACTCTTGTGGTCGCTTTGCGACATGGTTTATTGCTTTCTTGCCAGTTCAATATGGCTGCACGACGTCTCGGTCTGACGCCTACGTTGTAATGTTGTGCTTATATGATCCTTGGACAAGATTTGTCCGTAAGTATGGTTGTTGTAAAGAATGTACATATTATGTTAGTAAGCGAAATGTTATATTTTTTGTATGAGACGCTTTTTGTTTATGTTTAGTGAACCTGTATAGCGTGCTAAGCTAACGTTGTTGCTAATGCAATGCTTGTGTACTTTTTTTGGTAGTTTTACTACGGTCTAAAGAGGACAGTGGTTTGAGGCCATTTTATTAATAAATCAGATGAAAAAGGAAGAAGTCTGATTATTAAAGCGTCGTTCACTAGCTGTCTAGCTTTGGAAAAAGTAGACGCTTCGGAGTGAGGACAGCATAGACAGATTTAAATGACAGTAGAGTGAAATGCCCACTACAGTCCTTATGTACCGTATGTTGAATGCATATATCCACCTTGTGTCTTATCATTCCATTCCAACAAATTATTTTACAGAATATATATATAATTTACAGAAAAATATGGCATATTTTATAGATGGTTTGAATTGCGATTACTTACGATTAATTAATTTTAAAGCTGTAATTAACTCGATTAAAAATTTTAATCGTTTGACAGCCCTACTATTAATATATACTGTATTCTCACAGTGTTATTTTAAATTTCATTAAAAAAAAAGTAGGGGGGGACGCAGTAATAATCGCATATCGCAATAATTTATTAAATAAATTATCGCGCACTAAAATTTATTACCGCGACAGGCCTATTTTGGCGTACTCATGGTAGGATCCCAGATGAAAACACTCATTATGACATGACAGGCAAAGCAATTACGAGAAAGCAACCTGTGGCAGTGGACTTTTATTGGATCGCACAAAGCTGTACATTTGCTTATATGACGGACAAAACTGACATGTGAGCCTGACGGGTCGTTTTGCTTGCAGTTTACTGTCGAGCCGAGGCAATAATGTGATACGGATCCCATTTCAGAAGGTGGTGCGGAGTGGTTACATTGCCTAAGTTGTGTTGAAATTATACAGCATCACGGGCAAAGAGTATTTGAGGGAGCTGGTTAGGACATGTAAGCGGCAAGCCAGACATCAAATTTTACTTCTAATATTACATAACACATTTTTTATTAATAGAATCGCATGGGGGTAGACAAACACAATGATCAGTATTTCAGATTTCATAGAATTTAAATTTGTGAACGTTTGGAGTCTATGGAATATAGTACGAGAAGAGCCTGCATTAAAAACTCCTACTCAACAGATAATCTGGTACAATATGTTATCTAAATTCCCACCATTTTCCTTCATTCAAGGACATGTTCATCAGATAACTTTTTCTACATTTCATACTGAATCCGTACAGTATTATTCCAGTATGTCTTCCAGATAACAATAGCAAAATTTGAAAGCTCGAGTCTGACTGCATGCATTTTCTTGGGAGTACTTATAAGTACAGTGGTACCTCGACATACAATCGCTTCGACACACGATCTTTTCGACATCAGACGTAAAATTTGACTCGCCATTTGTTACCACATCCGATGACATGCTCTCAATACGCCGCAGTTTCTTTGTTTTCCCACAGACGAACAGCAGATTTTCTTGTGAGAGAAATCAACATGGGTTGCAACAATGTTAGTGCAGGTGGTGGAAAAAAAGGGAAAAGGTGATGCATACCGTTACCACTGACATTCGCCAGTCTTTATATTTTAAGGTGGCAATTATTATTGTGGTAACATCACCAAAGAAATCGCCAGCTTCGTCGGGTTTCTAATCATTTATTCCATCAACTTTTGCAACACAACACACCTAGTGTCCCCCGCAGCAAATAAACTAGTGCTGCAACAATTAATCGATTAACTTGAGTATTCGATTAGAAAAAAATATTCAAATTAATTTTTTTTGCTTCGAGTATTCGTTTAATGAAAGTGGCGTTGTAATGGTTTATTTTAGTGATGCACGATAATACATTTTTCAACCGATATCGATAACCGATAATTTCCTGCCCCTTCCACCCGATAACTGATAATGTCACTCTGATAATTCTATTCAAATATGTGTGTAAAATTTTAAACTATACGAAGATCAAATGTTACTGTGCAAAAATGTAATTTAGTGCTATTTTTTTTCCCACATCAAATGTGAACAAGTAGTACATTCCAATAACCTAACAATGGCAATGACGTTGTGTAATGGAAAGCTTTTGGCAACAATTACTTAGAGCGTAAACACCCAAGTTGCACAAAAATGCCTTTAAAAGTAAGCCATTCCTAACATATATCACATTACTACACTGCAAAAACACCTCCTTAAAACTAGCAGAATTGGACAAAACTGTTGATTGCGCAAATTTAGAGGCTAAATCAAGTATATAATTATCGGATTGCATTATCGGTTGAATTTCGTTTTATCTGGATTATCTGTGTGACGTCATAATTGCCATTATCGGCCAATAATTATCGGTCACCGATATTATCGTGCATCTCTAGTTTATTTTAAAATTGTTTTCATTTAGTTTTATCGATTAGGGTGGATACACTGCCCTCTGGTCTGCTACTTTTCACATGGCTGATTCCAACTGCTCCCTGTTAAGACCAACATAAGCTAAGTTTTTGTTTGAGCTAATGTTTTTTAATGCATTGATAATTTAGTTTATAGGTATATTTAGTTAGGTATATTTTAGTTTTTTTGTGGCAATATGTGTCTGAACCATTTGTTAAGTGCATTGTAAAACCTTAAGCATTTTATAGCATTTAAACTTTTTCTACATAAGTTAGCCAATTGTTCTTTTGTTGTACATAGATCCACATTTAATTAAAAAAAAAAAAAGTTTGAGGCTCAGCCCAGGTATCTTAATTTTCCATGTTCCTTATCAGGTTACTCGATTATTTGAACTAACTAGTCCATCAATTAATCGAAAAGTGAAAAGCAGTGACACTATCAAGTCAGCCGCGCGATATGTTCAGGTACACCACGCAAAAACATTTGCCACATTAGAACCCGGTTTGTTACATTATTACAGGTATTATTACTACTATATTATAATTCAGATTTTTATTCATAACTTATTTGTTTTGCTCTTTGTAATTGATATTTGCAGTAGTAACATAAGTACATATTAAGAATTTAGTGTAGGTTTTCGGGCAGTGAAACAAATTCACGGATTTATAATGTATTCCTCTGGGAAAATCCTGCCTCACATACAACCATTTCGACTTCCAAACAAGGTCCTGGAACGAATTAACTTCGTATGTAGTGGTACCACTGTATTATGGATTGCTTCAGTGAAAGTGTCAAATGTCATAACAGGTCAAATATGACTCCAAAATAGAACTACAACACTAAATAAGGAATGGTCAGCTGCTTCCATACTGTCAAGTTGTTCCCGTGTAAACGTGACTTCGCATGCACAGCGGTTAAAAAAAAAAACGTTGCTCCTCTGGCCGCCTCCTACACACGACGGCTGGCACACTCAGTGCACACTGTTAACCAGTCTGTTCCCAGAAAGCCACTTCCAGTGTTGAAGAAAGATGTGGGGGTGGCTGGGAGGGAGGCGTCTGCTGGAGCTATGCATAAATAAGGAGGAGGAGGGCGCTGCAGATAAGTGAACCTGGGGAACCCAGCAACAGCAGAACAAGGAGGGAAGCTGAGAGCGTTATGCAATTGCTATGCAGGATGCAGTGCACTTTGTCAAGCCCAAAAGAGGGGAGGGGGTCATTGAGTCCATCACAATAGGCAGAGCCAAGGGAATTGAGCTATAACAAACCCCCACGTCGGCGCCTTTTCTTTAGCATGGCCACATTCCTCCATCACAAGGACGACGGAATGCGACTTGTCAACACAGCACAAGTGACTCAATGCATCATAATCTCAACAACAAGTGTCTTCAGATCATTGTCAAGGGGGGTGGCGATCCCTGCCTCGGTAACTATGGGGATGCTCCTTGGAGCCAGACAGACACCAAGCAGACAGCGTCTGCGCCGCTGCCGTCTGGGCACACTCGAGCTTAACGGAGGAGCGGGAGGCTAATCTGCCTCTCAAAAGGAGACAGAACCGCTGCATTTTAAGCGCTCTTTTGAAGTTGACGCAGGTTATCGAGCAGTGAGATTTTGGAGAAAAGCGAAGGACAGGGCAGTCTTCACTTCTTTTTCATAGCAAAAGAAGATGCAGCGATGGGAAAGTGGAACCTGGTCTCTTTCGGTGAAGCTATTTTCCACCAAGTTGTCATCCTCTATAACCTACCGACACGGGGCACTTGAGGCTACTGCCAAAGTCGTATTTCAAAGCACATTATTATATCATAGCGAGACAGCTGCACTGAGGATTCCAACAAGGCGCTGCCACGGCCGAAAACATGTCCGCCGTCTCAAGTGTCACATCATCCAACGTGGAAAAGCAATCGGACCAGCTGCGGGGAAGTTCTAACGGATCGTCTGACGGCCGAACCCGACTCGGAATGTTTTGCGAGAACATCAATTATATAAGAGCCTCGGTCCCGTCCGAGAACTGACCTGCACCGGTCCCCGAATGCACAGTTTCCCTTCTGGTAGAACTTGCAAAGCATGGCTCCGGCCGGCTTGCTGTTGGTCAGGTCGTGAGAATATCGACAGTTGTCGCCTTCTTTGCATAGACCGTGCAAAAAATACCTGCAAATAGAAAGCACCATTAATATTCTTATTTCATACTATATGCTCATCAACTGCCATGATAACTAACTATACATGGACTCTAAACGAGTAGTTTTAAACAGTAAACGTGGCAAGCTAGGACTTGACTTTAATAAAATAGTGCTGACTAGACAGAACTCACAACGCGGCAGGAGTTCTATATGTGCATTAATGTTCCGTTTCATGAAAACAAGGTCAACGGTTCTCCCCTGATTGCCCGTTAACCGTGACGCCACCGCGTCTGGGGCTTTATGGCGTCGTGTGTCGTCAGTGCCGTGTCTTTAAAACGACGTCGCCGCTCGTAGCACAGTAAATATCAAACAAAAACACAGTTGTCAGGCTCAGCTAAAGCATAGCAAGGCAACAATGGCAGAGCCTCGCTAAACTGCCGTTGACAACCGCGCGACAGTTGTCGTACGCTCACTATTTGCGGGCGAAAAGTGCTCCAATGGCTCTCTCGTCGACATTCAAAGAGCATTTCTCCTCTCGTACCTGCAAGTTACGTGTTTGGTCCAACCTCCTGGTATCGCTGGGGCCGCTGTGGACGATGCAGCTGCTTCCGCCATTGCTGTTTATGTTTTAAGCTGCCGGATGTTCCGGACAGCACCGCTTCTCGTTCGGGCTTCTTCGGCAATCTTCGGCTTGTGTCGGGCTTTGCCGAAAAACAAAACATTTGCGCCACTTGTTGGACATTTTTAGTCATTACAGCTAATTAGATTGCTGTAAATGTTGACATTGGTGAAGATGATTGAGCAACGAACATTTTGTCCACGTTTAATTACCAGACTCATTGATGGCGCCCCCCCCACCCAAAAAAACAAAACTTCATAATGGTTAATAAGACTCTTTTTATTGTGAGAAAAAATGGTCTTATCTAATATCGATACAATTTTTATTGTGTTCTTTTTAGGCCAGTCGTGATAATAAATTGTAGTAGTCTAATAAATAATTGTCAATGTGCGATATTATTGCCAAATGTTTTTAACCAATTGAACCACTAATGTAGTGACAAAAAATCCTCATCAATCACCCCTTTAAATGCAATGAACTGTTATTCTTCAATAAAACAAAAACTATATCAAAATAAATAAATCAATATGTTTTTTAAAAAGCCTAAGAATTCATTGCCAATCAAATTTTAAAAGCTATTCTTAGTGTAGAATCTGAAGTATGTGATATTGGGGCAGTTTACACGGTGACTCTCCGAAAAGACGAAAAATTTCAAATTTGTATTTATATGGTTCCGTCTCCATTCGAACAATGTCGCAATTCCGCATGAAAACGATGTAGTATTCCAGGCACTAGGGGGCAGTGCAGATTTACAAGGCGACAGCGAATGATGCACTTTGACCTCCTCCGCCCGGAAGACAACATGCCCGCCCACTCCAAGCAATGGCATTTTTTTTTGTTCAAAAAGGCACAAAAATGGAAACATTCAACATATTTAAATTAAAAATATTATCAAAACAGTAAATTAAAGCCGAAGTTCCGCCATATTTGCTGATTCTAATATTTAGTAACACTAATGCGCACGCCCAATGTGACGTGTACGAGCGCTGACGTTATCGGCGCGGGTCCCGCGCGGCAGAAGCTTTTGATATGCATGCGGAGCCAGCCCCCCTCAAGCCCCCGCAATCGAATTCTTCCACTTTGGAGGCAGGATTCAGAATTTTTCGTCTTCGCCTTGTCTTCGCTGACACCATATGCACAAGAGGCAATTCCGCTACTCAGTCATTGCATCTTCATGTCGTCATGTAAACTGCCCCATTTACTCCAGAAATCTTCATTTACATATTGAGCATGACGTGCTTTTATTTTGAAATGTTCACCGGAAGTATGTTCGCTAAGCCGCTAACCGTAAGCTTTACACTAAGAAAAAAACAGTGCACTTCTATTTTCATCATGCGTTTGGTGTCAGTCATAGATTTTTTTTTTCATATTGTTTGCAAATGCTGTAAACCAGCGAGTTTTCATGTTTGTAGTGTCACCTTTTAACCACAAGTTTGCGTTTTGGCCAATTATTTGTATTTATATTTCAATATTTTGTCGCAGGCTAAAGTGTTTTTTTTCTTTACCATTAGCCTCAATACTAACGTTTTACAATGTTTATTATCGATGTGTTTCCTTATTTTGTGTTGATGATCAATAAACATCTGTGAAAGGAAATTGGGTCTCATACAGGGTTGGGCATCGTTTGAAACTGAATGATTCCACTTCCGATTCCAATTTCACGTTTTGATTCCTGTTCCGAACGATTCTCGATTCCGATTCTTTTAAGACGCGCAGGGTCAAAAGAATTGCATAGTTTATATTAATGTCTTAACTTCTTGATGATTTTTTAAATTATATGAACTTCTCGCAGAGCAGAACTTGTATATAAATATCCGTCTTTGAACTTGAATGTGATCAAGTTTCTTTCGACAGGAGTGCACTTTGACAAAGATGTTTATTTTTCAAATGCGCACGGAGAAAACATTTACACATATTCTAGCATAAGCAAAAGTATAAATTCTTCTATTGATTATAATTTGATGATCTTTTTATACTGTTGATTTTTACGGAGGTGTCAACTCTAGTGCTTTAAGATGGCGGCTGTAGTAACGCCGGCGAGTCTGTCATTTTGCATCTAGCTCTCTATAAATGTGCTAATGCCACCGAGTCTGTCATTTGGCATCTAGTTCTATATCCATGTGATATCTACCGTAGCCCGACGTAATAATACGACATCCATCCAGTCAACATCTACTGCTTAATCCAGGGTCGGGTTGTGGCGACAGCAGAAGACAGACATAATTTATTGTTTTACTCACTTGGTTCTGACTGGTTAGAGGACCGGTGTTCTGACAAATTTTGCACCCTCGTCAGAATTTACAACCAAAGCTATAATAATCCCTCTTTTACATTCAGTTGGACTCTCATTGTTATCCAAAGATGCTAAATAAACAAGTTAGACCATAAACATGTGCAGCAACAATATGGCGTAAATTAATGCGTAACGACATGGCGAAGACGTTAACTGTGAGAGAGCGGCGTGCAGCTAACATGGCAGGATGTGTCTGAGGAGAACTTTTCTACATGTCTGTTCATGATCAAACATAGTAAATATTGCTTTCTTCAAAGAAAGTTTGTAGTGTTTACCCCCCCTGGTGGCCAAAAAGTGTCATTACATGAAACTGACTTTCCTATATACATAAAAGTTGTAAAGCAATAAGAGTTCAACAAAAATGAATGAAATGAACGAAAAAAAAAAAATTATAATGGGTCAAAATTATTTTTCGAACAGATCATGTGACGAGCACCTTAGATGGTCATTAGCTTTGCATATAATTTTTTGGGGAAAAAAAAAAAGAAAAAAAAACATTAGGAGAGACAGTTTAATTTTTGAAATGATTTTTTTCTTGATTGAACTTTTTTTTTTTTTTTTTTTTTTTTTTTTTGTAATTGAAGCAACTTTTTGGGGAATTGAATGATTTAGACACAGATGTCCTACCCATAATATGGCCCAAATACAAAAAAGATTGCTTCAATCAAAGAAAAGTTTTTTAATGAAAAATTAAGTGTTCGAATGCAAATCTGAAATATTTTTTCGCATTCAAAAACGTTTTCTTTGATTGAAATTTTATTTTTTGATTGAAGTGATTTTTCTTTTTGGATAATATATATTTTTAAGCGACTTATTTTTTGATTGAATAATAAAGACAAAAAAGTCCTAGCTAAAATGTGGCTCAAACACAAATCAACATTAATTTAATCAAAAAAGTTGCTTCAATCAAAAAAAAAAAAAAAAAACTTGACTCTAACCATAAAACAACTTTCACATGCATTTTTTCTAGTTTCAAATTTATTTTTGCAAACACATTTTTTTGTTTTTGTTTTTTGTTTTGTTTTTTTATTGAAATGACTTTTTTGGTTGAAAATTAATATTTTGCTTCAATCAAAATATAAATTTTTAATCAAAAAAAGTTACTTCAATCAAAAAAAAAAAAAAAAACTTGACTCTAACCAAAAAACAGCTTTCACATGCATTTTTTTAGTTTCAAATTTATTTTTTGCAAACAAATTTATTTATTCATTCATTTATTTATTTATTTTTTTTTTTAATTGAAGTGACTTTTTTTGTTTGAAAATTTATATTTTGATTGAAGCAACTTTTTTTTGAAGCAACATTTTTTTGATTGAATAATAAAGACACAAATCTACCTCCATATGGCTCAGCCCAGGGGATACAATTTTTGATAGGGGTAACTGCATTGGCACGACATATTCATATGGATGACGATCTTGGCGAAAAGTATTGCCTAAGCAGCGTGATTTAGAATTCCCCTCAAGAATGATGAGAAACAAAAAAACGCTCATTGTCAACTTATTATTATAAATATTCTTGTAAGTTAATTTTATTGCTGACACCGCGTTTCGGGGTCATCAACATGTTGTGCACCCCCTGCCCCAAAAGTCAAACTCCGGCTAGGGTGTTTATTTTGGAACCGCCGCATTCGTGGGGTGCAAAATTTGTCAGAGCACCGGCGCAGCGTGTCAAATATGCACCACTCAACTATGCACTTGGCACTTGTATTCCATGAAGCCGGAGGTGGTTAATTATATTGGTCATGCAGCCACGTTTGTATGATACAGTTGTGTTGCAAATGTTGGACTGAGCTGATTGGTCATTATTTTGAGCGCCGCTGCATTTTATCCATGGTTGTAATCAAGTCAATGCACAAACACACGCTTCTTGTGGCTTGTTCTTCGTGGTTTTCGGCAGCAATTTTTTTCGCTCGGCAGTCAGGGCCCCGAAACATGGAATCGAAATTTTAAAATTCAAACGGTTCCGGTAGCATTGGAGTGTTAAAACCGGTTCCCATCGATCCTCGATGCCAAACCCTAGTCTCATATGCAATCAACACGAATGTGTGCCGAGTGAACGCAGCACTCGATAAATTGCAGCCAGAAAAATTACCGCCCTCATTTTTTTTATTTACTGTGCGATTCATAGACTTATTGCATATTGCGACAGGCTTAGTTCTTTTCAACATTCAAATTCATATCACAAATAAAGGGTGAAAAAAAAACATTTGACTCAATTGTGGAGTGGATTTACTAAGAATGTGACATACTACTGTTATTTTGACTTTGTTTTTAATGTGTTAGTTTTTTGCTTTCAAATTTGACACCTATGGGAATTTGTCTATGTGGCTTCACTTCCCCTTTCACTTTGCATATGTTATTTTCAAAAAGAGGCCACAATAGCAACATTGTGGTCCAATTAGTAAACATGATTTAACATGCATTTTTGTGCAAAACGTGATTGCTTATAAGCGGTCATGAGATAGATTAGGTGAATTCAATGGTAGATATTCAACAAGAATTTACAACTGGCAGTTCAAAAAGATGCATTATAACCAGGGGTGAAAGTGAGCCAGAACGCAGTTCTGGTATAAGATTCAGGGCCGGAATGCTGTTCCTGTATGAGACTCAGGGCTTGAATGCTGTTTCGGTACATGGTGCTTTGATTCTGAAAATATGACGGCAACTGTCAAAACGCTATGTAAAAAAAAATGCTAAGCTGCCACACATGCATTTCATCTCCAACCAATATCAGATTTACATACACAAGTGTTAACAGCAAGCATAATAAAGTGCTTGTGTAGCGTAATCCGTTTCCACCTATATTTATTATTGTTTTTATTCCACGGACAGCATGGAGGTTTCCCTAGCTGCTGCAGTTTTCTGAGTCTGACGATGATGAGTCACGTCAATGAGCAAATGCACGCAGCAAAGCAAAACGCCTGGACTCATTTATCCATTCAATTGGCTGACATACTGACACGTAATCAGCAGAGATAGTTAGCTCTGATTGGTTAAAATGTGCATGTTTTCTGAAACAGCAAAAAAAAAAAAAAAAAAAACGAAAAAACAACAACAACAAAAAAAAAAAAGAAAGGGCAATGCAACAGAAAATGGATAAAATCTTTAAGAGCAACGAAAAAGTTGAAGACGCATATTTGTCATATTTAGTTTTATTTGCTCTGATGGGGAGGTTCAGAACATCTTAACTGTCAATGTGCACTTTGGACTTATATTTGTTCATTTATGTTAGGCTATTTATTCATTTCCTTACGATTTACAAAAGTCAATGTTTGTGCCATCTTCAAAATATATTCCATTTCACTCTGCATAATATAAGTCATTTGTACTTATTTTTCTGAATGTATGTTACTTATATCCTTATTATTAAAAAAATGTTTAAATTAACGTCGATTTTAATATACATCCTATGTTCTTAAGTAGTTAAAATTGAGATGGAGGTTGGGGTTATTGCTGTTTTTGTTAACTTCTATTTTGCAAATCATTGAAAAAAAATACAATTTTGAAAGAAAATCAGTTTTTGTATGTGTTATAGAAATAACTGTGTCAAAACAGTTTTCTTTGCATTTCAGTAGTTTAAGAGATTTGCCCCCCCCCCCCCCCCACACACACACATAAAATGAAAGAAAAGAAAAAAGGAAAAAAAAAAAATTCTGGCTCCGTGGCGACCTTCACGTACGGGAGTTCCGGAAAGAAATTCTAGCCACTTTCACCCCTGATTATAACCAAAAGTGACTCCCCACAAATTCAATTTAATCATCATTTTTTTGAAAAAAAGATGCTGAACAAGCTCCGAATCGGTCATTTCAAATGGTGAATATAACCATTCTGACTCGCGTGCCATTCACTGAGCTGGAACTGAACCCACCCTACCTTGCCCAGAAGTTACGCAACTGTGCCAGTCAGTACATCATCCGTGACAGCAGTGAAAGACGAAAGCAGAAATGAGGAATTACCATAATCATTAGAGAGGAGGAAGAAAAAGGTTGCACTCTCAAGACAAGAGATTTATGAGGACACAGCCCACGCAATTGACACGACGTCTTGATTGATGGTCGAGCACTCTTGAAGTTATGCCTTCCCTAGGGTAAGATTTTTGATTTTTTTCCCCCCAATAATCTTCACTGATCACTTGACGAATACAATTATTCAAATTCACCTGAAAACTAATGCCTAATTTGCCTTTTTCAGGACTGGTTTGACGATCCTATTGGGTATTACCCTGTTAATGCAAAACTGGACGGCAGCAGAGATCGATGACAACCATTTGGAAATGTGCGTTACTTCGAAGAGAAGAGTCGCAGACCTCTCCTATCAAAATCTAACATCCTTTCCCTTACATCTCCCCGATAACACGGAATATTTGGACATCTCTCACAACTCCATCCAAAGTATCAACAGTGGGAATTTCACGCACCTGCCTCTGCTGTGTTTTCTGAAAGCAACTCATTGTGGGCTCAGGGATATTTCTGCTATGGTGTTTCAATACATTCCCGCACTCCAGGTTCTCAATATATCCTTCAACGATTTATCAATCATTCCTGACATTTCCCTGCCCCGACTGACAGTCTTGGATTTGTCTGACAATCTTTATGAGACCTATCAGCTGCCCGAATGTTTTCAGAACCTTACAAAGCTTCAAGTGCTGTCATTAGGAAGTAAAGCGGCCATGTCAGTTCAGTTAAATGACTTTAAACCTGTAATGAACATTTCCCTGCAACATTTGCGGTTGAGTGCAAGAGTTCCCTGGCGAATGTATGAACCGGGAGCCCTTGGAATGTTGTCCCTCCAGAAATTGTCCCTCTTTGTGAACTTCTGCGGGCGCTTCGACTTATTCGACAAAATCCTAGTGGATTTAAATGCGACACGAGCGAGTGTCTTGAAGTTGATCAGCATGTTTTCAGACAACTGCAACATCACCGGGGAACCATTCCAGAATTTTAAAGCAATGCCGCATGTGCGCAACCTCACCATAGAGAACACTTGGCTAAACACCTCATTCATACAGACATTTTTAAAAAACATGTGGCTGTCTTCTATTCAAGACCTCTCCTTTGTCAATATCACGTACAGTGAAGATACAGATGATGGGTTGCAGTTTCGCCCTCCTAATCGTAGTGAAACTGTTCGTGCTATAAGTTTTGATCGAGTTAAACATTATCAATACAAGTATCCTAAATTTAACATCAGTTTTGAGGATGTTTCAAACCTGAACTATGTTAAGTTTTCTGGGAGTGGCATGAACATTTTGCCCTGTAACATCTTATCCACCATTCCAACATTGGAGACCCTGGATGTGTCAGACAACCTCCTACAAGAGTTGGACTTCTGGTGGCCCATGTGTTCCTACACCTCAATTTTCCCAAAACTGAAGCATCTTTTGATGAGCAAGAACCGTTTCACCTTGTTGTCCTTCATCTCAAAAAGGAGTCATGAAACGAAGCATCTGGAATCCTTGGATTTGAGCTTCAACTCCATCTACCTGGACAACAGATGCACCTGGGCCAGTCACTTGATTGAACTCAATCTTGGGAATAACAACCTTGGAAACAAGGTTTTTGAGTACCTGTCGCCACATTTTGAGCGAATACTCTTAGAGAAAACGGGAATAACTGCCTTAACCCAAAAGGACCTGTCTCAGTTTCCCAAGCTGAAATACCTCGATCTTAGTTCTAACAGAATCCAGGTGCTTCCAGAGCATCTCAACGCCCCGAACCTGATCAGTCTCTACGTGGACCAGAATGCGATCATAACTCTTTCTCAGCAAGTCTTGCAGGGACTTCCTAAACTGCAGAACATCAAAGCTGGAAACAATCCCTTCAGTTGCTCCTGTGACCTACATTGGTTCATCACAGACTTAAACAAATCTTTGCTTTTGGACTGGCCCTTGGATTATTCCTGTAGCACCCCAGTGAAGTTGGCAGACCTGCCACTTTATGAGTTCAAAACCAGTGTAATCTCTTGTGAGACATGGCTCCAAACTATCGTTGCTTTCTCTGTCTTACTCTTGGTTGGAACAACTTTGGGCCTGCTTTTTTATAAATTGGATGGCGTGTGGTACACAAAGATGTTATGGGTGTGGATTCGGGTGAAAAGGAGAGGCAAGAAACGTTCGCACCTACTGAACAAAATATCATTTTCTTACCACGCATTCGTCTCATACAGTCACCAGGATTCCCACTTTGTGAGCAGTGAGCTGGCGCCCGCCTTGGAGAAAGCCGGCTTTTCGCTTTGTGTTCACGAGCGTGACTTTGTCCCCGGCGATTGGATCATCGACAACATCATCAACTGCGTGGAGTCCAGCTACAAAACACTCTTCGTCCTCTCCAAACATTTCGTGCAGAGCGAGTGGTGCAACTACGAGCTCTTCTTCGCCCAGCACAGAGCCATCAACATCCAGCAGGACTCCTTGGTGTTCATCCTGTTGGAATCCATCCCGACTGATAGCCTGCCCAAAAAGTTCTTGAGATTGAGAAGCTTGCTCCAGCAGCAGACGTACCTGGAATGGCCCAAAGATGAGCGGAAGCAGCAAGTGTTTTGGGCAAGTCTCCAATCCATGTTGCGGATGGCAGACAAATCTGTGGCTTTGAAGAAATTAGCTGTGGATATTGCAGATACAGTGGCCTTAATTTCCGACCAGCCTTGAAATGCTGCTTGGTTCAGTTTTGGATGAGCGTGACGCTCTCCAATTCTATATTTTCAGTGACTATACAATGGAACTTGACTTTTTAATTGCTCATATATAAATGGTTGGATCGCAAGAGTTTTTGCCCACCCTGTTTCTACTAAAGTTCACCTTAGACAAAGCTTTAAAGTTGTGTAAAATAAGTGCTTCTGAAATTTAGTCAACTGTTAATGGTTGTCAGACTAGGTTGAATGAAAGCAGATGTGTATCTTTTGGTAAAATGGTTCTTACTATCTTTGCTACTTATCATAATAATAAAAAAATCCTGACTAAATATTTTCACACTGTCTGCCTATTTGCCTACTCATTTTTTTCATTGCGAGTCTGTGGCAGATGAAGTCTAAAAGTATTCATTAGCATACTGCAAAATCCCAGTAATAAAAATGGATTCTTACATTTATACAGTGGGGCAAATAAGTATTTAGTCAACCACTAATTGTGCAAGTTCTCCCACTTGAAAATATTAGGGAGGCCTGTAATTGTCAACATGGGTAAACCTCAACCATGAGAGACAGAATGTGGAAAAAAACCCAGAAAATCAGATTGTTTGATTTTAAAAGAATTTATTTGCAAATCATGGTGGAAAATAAGTATTTGGTCTATACCAAAAGTTCATCTCAATACTTTTTTATGTACCCTTTGTTGGCAATAACGGAGGCCAAACGTTTTCTGTAACTCTTCACAAGATTTTCACACACTGCTGCTGGTATTTTGGCCCATTCCTCCATGCAGATCTCCTCTAGAAGAGTGATGTTTTGGGGCTGTCATTGGGCAACACGGACTTTCAACTCCCTCCTCACCCCGTGGCGTCAAAATGATAACAAGAACGGGGAGCAAAAATCCCAGAACCACATGGGGGGACCTCGTGAATGACCTACAGAGAGCTGGGACCACAGTAACAAAGGCTACTATCAGTAACACAATGCGCCGCCAGGGACTCAAATCCTGCACTGCCAGACGTGTCCCCCTGCTGAAGAAAGTACACGTTCAGGCCCGTCTGCAGTTCACTAGAGAGCATTTGGATGATCTAGAAGAGGACTGGGAGAATGTGTTATGGTCAGATGAAACCATAATAGAACCTTTTGGTAAAAACACAGGTTCTCTTGTTTGGAGGAGAAAGAATACTGAATTGCATTCGAAGAACACCATACCCACTGTGAAGCAGGGAGATTTTAAGTGAAAATCTCCAAATACATATTTTCCACCATGATTTGGAAATAAATTCTTTAAAAATCAAACAATGTGATTTTCTGGGTTTTTTTCCACATTCTGTCTCTCATGGTTGAGGTTTACCCATGATGACAATTACAGGCCTCTCTAATATTTTCAAGTGGGAGAACTTGCACAATTAGTGGTAGACTAAATGCTTATTTGCCCCACTGTACATGCATCCATCATAAATGCACAGACCAACCTGGGCTCCCTAGCAGCGTTTAAAAGAAAATATAAGGACAGTATTCTTAGTCGCTACGTGTCTGACCTCCAGAATTAAAAAAAAAAACACACAAAAAAAAAACAACAACCGCACGAGAGTTTTGTTTTGCCAGACACACAGACACCACATAGTGTTCCCATAACAAAAAATAGGAGGAATTTCAGAGGCAAAAGATGATAAGGTAGTCATAACATGCCCTAGTAATCAGCTCTGTCGCTAAGACAGAACATTCCAACTGCTGACATACGCGAATGCCAGCTTTGATTAAATCTGCAACAATTGCTCACCCTAATCAATGAGCAAACAGATGACTGACAGCTTTACCCAAGTGTTACGTCGAATCAATTACTTTTGGGAAGAAAATATATGTAAAAAAAATTTTTTTAAATACTGTACACGTACCACAATGTGAAATGCCTACTCTATCATGAAATGATGTGCGTCCTTGGTCTAATGGGGACGGGATTTAATAAGCCAAGGCTTCTCCCGTAAGCCCTTGACTTTTGTTCGGGTTAATCTGATCATCATGCTATCTTGTAACTGTCAATGATACCGATGATGATGACAATAAACAATTACAAGTAAAAATGTAATGCGGAATTTGCTCACATAAAGAATTAAGAACAAAAAATAGAATCTCCAAAACACCTATAAGACAAACTGTAAAATGTGAGTGGTTTGCCCCACTCCTGTCCATTAGCTTACTACTTAACCATGCATTGAAGGAAGTCATGTGTGGCAGAATCTTTCAACCGGCAGCGCATGCCGGCGGAGGATAGGAGAACAACTTCATTCGACACTTTTACTGATTCAAAGTCCAAAAATTTCCTGACGCTCTCTATATTTCATACAATGGATTCGTCACGAATGTTGTTTTTACTTGAAATCCAAGGTTTGTCTTTAACAACGTACTTAAATAATATTTAAATATAGTACGCAGATTGTAACTAATACAGTGGTATGAAAAAGTATCTGAACCTTTCGGAATTCCTCACATTTTTGCATAAAATCACCATCAAATGTGATCTGATCTTTGCAAAATCACACAGATGAAAAAACAGTGTCTGCTTTAACAAAACCACCCTAACATATATAGGTTTTCATATTTTAATGAAGCTAGTATGCAAACAATGACAGAAGGGGGAAAAATAAGTAAATAAACCATCACATTTACCGTATTTTTCGGACTATAAGTCGCACCTGAGTATAAGTCGCACCAGCCATAAAATGCCCAACGAAGTGGAAAAAACATACATAAGTCGCACCGGAATATAGGTCGCATTTTGGGGGAAAATTTACTTGATAAAATCCAACATATAGAACAGATATGTCATCTTGTAATGCAATTTAAAATAAAAATACAATAGAGAACCACATGCTGAATAAGTACAGTATGATAATGTTATATGATGCCTGAACAGCAAAATGCGAACGTGGCCGGTATGTGGTACTGCAACGATTAATCGATTAACTCGAGTATTCAATTAGATAAAAAGATTCGAATTAAAATTTGCTGCTTCGAGTATTCGTTTAATTACAGTGACGTTGTAATTAGGGTTGTTCCGATCCCCATCGTTTTAGTTTGAGTATCTGCCGATCCCGATATTTCCCGATCCGATTGCTTTTTTTTTTTGCTCCCGATTCAATTCCAATCATTCCCGATAATTTTTCCCGATCATATACATTTTAGCAATGCATTAAGAAAAAAATGAATAAAACTCGGACGAATATATATATATTCAACATACAGTACATGAGTACTGTATTTATTTAGTATGACAATAAATCCTCAAGATGGCATTTACATTATTAACATTCTTTCTGTGAGAGGGATCCACGGATAGAAAGACTTGTAATTCTTAAAGGATAAATGTGACTTTGTATATTGTGACTAAATATTGCCATCTAGTGTATTTGTTGAGCTTTCAGTAAATGATACTGTAGCCATTTAACTGTTCTGCCCAAATGCATGATGGGAAGTGCAACCATGACTGTGCGTAGTGGCACCAATTGATATAGCTTCTCTACGTTGGGAAGTAAAATAGGGTCTTAAGAAAAAGATCAACTACTACCTTTCTTCCCCACATTGCTTCCCACGATATTTCTAATTGTTGAGGGAGGGATTGTAAGTCTTTAGCCAATTAAAAAAAAGGCTCCAAAGACTGCTGAAATTCACTCTACTCATTTTAAGCTTCCTTGTAGCTCTATATATAGGTAAAACGGCGCCATTATAGATGGAACGCGACAATGCGTGAGTGGGCATGCGTTACTTGCGTTAAATATTTTAACGTGATTAATTAAAAAAAAAAAAAAAATTACTGCCGTTAACGCGATAAATTTGATAGCCCTACTTTAAGACAAAACTAAAGACTCTGGATGAGTGTAAGACATTTTGTCTGTAACGTTAAATACAATTAGAAAACAATTTGATTAAAATATATATATATAATTAAAAAAGGCATGTCCGATATTTTTTTGCCGATTCTGATACTTTGAAAATGACGTGCCGATCGATTGGGACATCTTTAGTAAATATTGCTTTCTTCAAAGAAAGTTTGTAGTGTTTACTGTGGAACCGCTGCTTTCATGGGGTGCAAAATTTGTCAGAGCACCGGCGCAGCGTGTCAAATATGCGCCACTCAGCTATGCACTTGGCACTCGGCACTCGGCACTTGCATTCCATGAAGCCGGAGGTCTTTAATTATATTGGTTGTGCAGCCACCTTTGCATGACATAGTTGTGTTGCAAATGTTGGACTGAGCTGACTGGTCATTATTTTTTTTGTAAAGTTAAGCCAAACTTTTGAGCGCCGCTGCATTTTGTCCATGGTTGTAATCAAGTCCATGCACAAACACACGCTTCTTGTGGCTTGTTCTTCGTGGTTTTCGGCAGCATTTTTTTTCGCTCGGCAGTCAGGGCCCCGAAACATGGAATCGAAATTTTAAAATTCGAACGGTTGCGGGAGCATTGGAGTGTTAAAACCGGTTCCCATCGATCCTCAATGCCCAACCCTAGTCTCATATGCAATCAACACGAACGTGTGCCGAGTGAACGCAGCACTCGATAAATTGCAGCCAGAAAAATTACCGCCCTCATTTTTATTTACTGTGCGATTCATGGACTTATTGCATATTGCGACAGGCTTAGTTCTTTTCAACATTCACATTCATATCACAAATAAAGGGTGAAAAAAAAGCATTTGATTCAATTGTGGAGTGGATTTACCGTAATTTCTGGACTATAAGGCGCACCCGACTATAAGCCGCCACCCACCAAATTTGACATGAAAAAGACATTTGTTCATAGATAAGCCGCACTGGACTATAAGTCGCAGCGGTGCTCAATGTAGAATGGGATCTTTACACCAAAAGATATTAACCGCTAACACTTTATTTGACAGCGGCATCATAAGTCTGTCTTAAACAAATGAACCAGTGGCTCCAAAGCTTCATTCATTCAAGAAGCATCATTTTGCCATCACTGGCCACTTGGGGGAGATAGTCAACCTCTGCTGCCACCTGCTGTCAACATTGTTGTCGTCCAACATGCCTCCTAGCATGCATTGCAGCTCTGCATATGTAAATATCAAAATTCATGTTCTGTGCTAATTATTTCTTCAGTTACTGTTCCAGTTGTTTCATTAATTGCTAGTTAACTACTTTATTTGACAGTGGCGCTATAAGACTTTCATAAAACCATCATTATTATGACATGACACTGCCATGAGCATTAATGAATGGTTATGACAGATGTCAAATTATCTCACTTTGAAAGGATGTAAAAGATCCAGGATTGACATAAATGGAGTTGATGATATAATTTGCCGGATGACACTTAATGCGACTGTCATAAGCATTCATTAATGCTCATGTTAGTGTCATGTCCTAATTATGGCGGTTTATGCCAGTCTTATGACGCCTCTGTCAGATAAAGTCCTATCTATTAACCCAAATAAATCAACGAATAAGCCGCACTGGACTATAAGCCGCAGGATTCAAAGTGAGAGAAAAAAGTAGCAGCTTACAGTCCGAAAATTAGGGTACTAAGAATCTGACATACTACTGTTTTTTTTTTTTTTACTTTGTTTTTAATGTGTTAGTTTTCGGCTTTCAAATTTGACACCTATGGGAATTTGTCTATGTGGCTTCACTTCCCCTTTCACTTTGCATATGTTATTTTCAAAAAGAGGCCACAATAGCAACATCGTGGTCCTATTAGTCCAGTCAAATTTCAGTTCATCATTTACAGTATGTTTTTCTTGCATAGTGACCCATTTTAAGACCACAAAAAAACATACTGACCTGTCTTAACAGTAGATTTACTAACTGGTCTGAGTATCCTTTACCTTCAGAGAAGCAATTTGAAATACTTATTACTGCCAAGCAATGACATTCAAACCTCAATGTCAACATGATTTAACATGCATTTTTGTGCAAAACATGATTGCTTAAACACAATCATTAGATAAGTTAGGGGGAATTTAGTGGTAGATATTATATACAACTGGCAAACAGTTCAAAAAGATGCATTATAACCAAGTGACTCCCCACCAAAAATTCAACTTAAACTAGGAGTGGGAACCTCTTTGTACCTCACGATATGATACGATTTGCGATACAAAGCTCACTATTACGATGATCTGACGATATGGCGATACAACGATTATCGATGCATTGGTCAGGAAATCATTCTAGAATATTCTACAAAGAACTAATAGACAGAAAAACAAGCTTCTGATGTGAATTGGAATGAGTTCATCAGTAGTAGACGTCCAATCCGTTTGAACTGGGAGGGTGGCAGAAACCATCCCTCCCACTTCAAACAGATTGAACGTCTATGGCCGTCAGTGGCAGCCAATGCCAGGCAATGAGGTCATTTTGGGCTATTTAAGGTAATTTACCTGTTGATTTTCAGTTACTTCCTGTTGATTTGGCGGTATTTTACGGGACTGGTGCACGATAATTATTGGTCCGATAATTATCAGTCCGATGACGTCATCCCGATAAATCCAATAACATTTATAATAGGACCGATAATATGTACTGTTCTGGCTTTATAGTTTCTAGTATGGGAAATCAGTTGATCATTTGCGGGCCATTGCTCCCACCTGCTGGTCAGAATAATTCACTGCATCTAGTTTTTGTTATAGTAGTTTGGTTCAATCACTTACACATTGCGGTGTTTAGCGGTAGCAGTGACAGTCGTGAATGCTTTCTGTTACGTTTCCACCTCGGAAATATATGTAAGTATTTTATGTTTACTATAACATATGGATGTGCAATATATGTTTACTTCTGTGGTGAAGGGTCATATGTACAGAACTTCATAAGGTGTGTTATAGATCCAGCCAATGCTTTAGTACCTCAAGCTACTGTGCTATGGTATACATTAGGGTGACCAAACGTCCTCTTTTGCCCGGACAAGTCCTACTTTCACGCAGTATCCTCGTTGTCCGGGCGGGTTTTATAAATTCATAAAAATGTCCGTTTTTTATGATTTTTTTTTACGGGACCAACTTGAAGAGAATTCCTCCGGCCGCTAGGGGGCAGCGCTTGCCTGCGTTGACGTTGCTCCTACTAGTAGGGGCGGGAGAAGGAGTAAATCTTCTTCTTCTTTTTTGTTGGCAGTTCACCCTTTGTTTCATGGGGAATTACCACCATCTACTGACGGTTTGGCGAGAGCTCAGACTACAGTAAGGAGTTCAATAAGAAATTCTAAAAGACGTGGCTCCATACACCTTTCTGTAAGTTTCTCCTGTTAATGTCTACCACGTGTCTTCTGTTGTACATAGGGTTATATGTGTACACAGAGATGCAGTATATTGTATGAGTCTTGTAATTGTTCTGCGTTAGTTAGTGGTTGAATGCTTGTATAGCTAAATAGCTGTGTTGCTTATGAGTTTTTTTTTTTTTTTTTTTTTACGATAAATACGTATATAATGGCAACTGTTGACTTCTGTCGGAGATTTGTACTGGTGTAATCTGTAAAATCCCGTTTGTTGTCGCATCTTTGCGCTGCCGATGGTAGTAAACTTTTATAGCAAAGTCTGATTTTGCCTCGGCTCCCGAATTCTCTAATAGGGTAGCAATCAGTGAGCTCAGCTGCGCTAGGCATTATGGGCAATGTAGTTTTGAATTTGAACTGCTGCGTTTGGAAACATGCTGGTTGAATCGCTTGTCAGTTTATTTCAGTTATTGTTTGCGTACAATTTAAAACATTGTATGAGAATAAAAATTGAGCGGGAATAACATTTTGTCAACGACAATTGTCGTGATCGTAATTTTAAAAAATGTTGAGTTGGCACATAGCCAACTGTGTGTGTGTATTAACTGGACTACATTTCCATGAGTCTGCATTATATTATTATTTTTTTAATCATTATTTTTTTAAATTTTATTTTATTGTTTATTTTTTAGGAAGAATAAAGCCTGTTGAGTAAAAAAAAGTGGGAGATATACGCATCTTTGAGTGATCTTCGAGTAAAATTCAAGTATCTCGAGGCCGGGCCGAGTGTCCCCTTTTTTGGAAATCAAAATATGGTCACCCTAGGATACATATAATAGTTGTGTATATAAGTTTATTGTGCAGTTTGTTGTATATTGAGTATTGAATATGTGTATTTTTCTTTTGTTCTTTCACAATATTAAGACAAGTGTCTTCCCATAAAAGCAAGGAAAGACCAAGCCTTGTGGTCTATGGAAGTGCATTCATTCTTAGCTGGCTGTCGGGCAGTGCAGAAGTGAACCGCACTGTTTTGTTCATGTAATTATGAAAAATCTGATGAGATCAAAGGCAAATCTATGTTAAATCCACTACTAGTTTTCGTTTTTTTTTTTTTTTTTTTTTTTTTTTTAAACCTACAGGTGTTCAAAAACTCAGGTTATACATTTAAAAAATTATATATTTATTATCGGTTATCGATATCGGTATCGGCTTTGAGGAGCAGGAAGTTATCGATATCGGTATCGGTTTCAAAAAATGGATCTCGTGCACCCCTATTTTACGGGTCACTTCCTGTTTATTTGAGTTACAGAACAGGAAGTGACGTGGGAATCAACCAAATGAATAGACAGTGACTCAAACTCAACAGGAAATGACCTGTAAATGCCCTGAAAATCAGACAGAATGACTGTGAATGCTCTGGTTTCGAATGAACAAATGTTCTCAGTCTAAACGGATTCGGCGTCGTGCACCGTCAATGCAGCCTAAAGCCTTAGTTATACTCCCGCGTTGCGGTGACGGCGCAGCGACTACGGCGTCATTCGATAGTCCTGCGGTGAGGGAACGCGTTGCTCTGTAATTCACCGCCAAGCCACTATAGGGATGTGGCGTTATGTTTGTACGGTTTTTGTGGCATGCTTGTTTACTTCCGCTAGTCGGAGAAAAAATAAACAATGCAAGATGGAACTCTTGAAAGTAAATATTCTGCTCATCAACACTGAATAAATATTGAACATACAAATGTTGAGGGGCAGGCGACGCAGAAGACGGTTTCGAGGCGGTCTGGCCGACTTTTGATGCTGCACAGAGAGTGTTAGACTCGGGTGGAGAGAGCTAGCTGTGGCGGCTAGCTTCAAACTGGCGTCGAGCACTGAGTTCAAGGTCTGCAAAGCCCTCCAGCCCGATTTGTTTGCCGTGTCCTACAACCAGCCAGTGGGAAGCCATAGCAGATTTCTGGCGTCTATGGAACTTCCCAAACTGCGTTGGGAGCCTTGATTTTAACGTTATCATAAAAAGCACCGAGGCACTCTCAATCAGTGATGATGTATCGTGTGTGTGAACTGTCTGTTATTGAAAATTAAAGAACAAAACAACTCTTTTGACACCAAATCTGTGCTTTATTCTTCATATACTTGAAGTGTGACACGTAAATAAGTCACAGACTCACAGCAAACATGTACACAGTAAATGATGAAGTGCACCAACCAAAAATACGACATAAAGTGATAAAAAGTTGGCAGTTTTTGGCCGACTGGGTCACCGCTTCGTGTGGCCACTCGACTCTGAACACCCACGTCTCAGTGGTTCTTCCATTTTTTTTTTTTTTTTTTTTTTCAATCGCCGACCTTGCCATTTGGCAATCACAATAATGTCTTGACGAGACTTGCTCGTCGATGATACTCCCGTCGGCTTGGTCCATTTTTGCGTGTAGAAAATAATGTTTGATTCTATTCTACAATGGCGGTGTTTTCGTGGTAAACCGGAAACAACAGTCTGAGCGGACCAATCACAGTCCGTTTTCGCCACGTCATACACGTCTAGGTGACGTGAAGGTTAGAAAATTCGAGAGGCGTGCGTCAGGCTACGGCGTAGGGTCGTAACTCGATTCTTCCTTGAGTATAACTCGGCCTTTAGAGGTAATTGAGACACTATTATGGTGAAAGATTTTGGTAGCAACTTGTTGGTTCCTTTTTATTTTTTTGTTCAGACATTGCCACCTTTTTAAAACAACTTCATTTGCACGTTCCGAGGTCCAAACTCAAACAGTGGGGGGGACAGATCTTTTGTGGTTGCTGCACCCAGGTTATGGAATACCGTAATTTCCCGAATATAAGGTGCACCTGTGTATAATGCGCACCCCAAATTTACTTGATAAATCTAGGGGAAATTATTGTACCCGTTTATAACACGCACCCTAATTTTAGCACCAATAAATACAAGAATACAAGAAAACAGCTTGTGTACAGATACACAAATGTCATTTTACTGACTGGTGAAACACAGCACAAGCATAGCACATTGGCAGTTCAAAACATTACCATAAACTGACAATATTTACAGTAATAATATGATTTGACCACTTCTCCAACTTACCAGAATCTAGGAGAAAACAAAACAGATGTGACTTTTCTTTTAAATGGTAAATGAGGCTATTGTATAACCTGCTCGTTTCATCATGATGAATAAATGTTTCTTCCATGGATTGATACGGTAAAATGAAAGTGAGAACGTTTAAGTCGGAAATCCGTGAGAGCTCATCGCTGTCCACACGACAGTAACAATAGGAACTATTGTTATTTGGGTTTGAGTTTCCCGAGGGACCGATATAGTTGACGGACACAGGAAGTTTGTGTGCTAACGTTTGTTATGGTCCGAGTTGCGGAGCTGCAATAAACGTTGACTCAAATGAGTTCAAGAAAATTCTGTGCTTTATGAAGCGTGAAAAAAGCAGAATTTAACACAGACGAAATCATTCGGTCGATTAGAGTGACGTATTACTGAAACAAAATGGTGACGTCACGTACCGTAATGGTCGGCAACGGGTCGTCGCATACGTTTCTTCAACACAACGTGGCCGTGTCAATAAAAAAAATCGGTTATACATATAAATATAATATACATATATTTCTGTCTCCATCCATGTACCCGTTTATAATGCGCACCATGATTTTACAAGTTGATTTTGGGGAAAAAAAGGGCGCGTCATATTCGGGAGATTACGGTAGTCTTCCCCCTGAAATCCGCACCACTACGAATTTGGGCCTTTTTAAATCTCGTTTAAAGACACACCTTTTTAGACTCGCCTTTCCCCCAGATTAGTTTGGCCTGGTTTTATTTCTTAAGGGTTTTTAATGTTTCCGGATTTTATCTGTTTTATTGTTTTATTTGCTGTCTGACTTTTATCGTTTTTTTTTTTTTTCTCTTAATGTCATTGTATAATACTTTCCTGCCTTTTATTTACTATGAGCCATGTTTGTCTTTGTTGTAAAGCACTTTGGGGACCTGTCCGGTTTTGTAAAGGGCTATGTAAATAAATTTGATTGATAAAACGATATCTGGATTCTTGGCAGGAGCATATCGATAACCTTTTTGTGATACAAAGTATCACGATTTATCACACAATGTTTTGTCACACCCCTAACTTAAACATCATTTTTTTGAAAAAAAAAAAAAAAAAAAGATGCTGGACAAGCTCCGAATCGGTCATTTCAAATGGTAAATATAACCATTCTGACTCGCGTGCCATCACTGAGCTGGAACTGAACCCACCCTGCCTTGCCCAGAAATTACGCAACTGTGCCAGACAGTAGATCATCCGTGACAGCAGTTAAACACAAAAGCAGAAATGAGGAATTACTATAATCATTAGAGAGGAGGAAGAAAAAGGTTGCACTCTCAAGACAAGAGATTTATTAGGACACAGCCCACGCAATTGACACGACGTCTTGATTGATGGTCGAGCACTCTTGAAGTGATGCCTTCCCTAGGGTAAGATTTTTGATTTTTTTCCCCCCAATAATATTTACTGATCACTTGACGAATACAATTATTCAAATTGACCTTAAACCTAATGCCTAATTTGCCTTTTTCAGGACTGGTTTGATGATCCTGTTGGGTATTACCCTGTTAATGCAAAAGTGGACGGCAGCAGAGATCGATGACAACCATTTGGAAATGTGCGTTACATCGAGGAGAAGAGTCGCAGACCTCTCCAATCAAAATCTAACATCCTTTCCCTTACATCTCCCCGATAAAACGGAATATTTGGACATCTCTCACAACTCCATTCCAAGTATCACTGCCCTGAATTTTCCCCAACTGCCTGTGCTGTGTTTTCTGAAAGCAACTCATTGTGGGCTCAGGGATATTTCTGCTATGGTGTTTCAATACATTCCCGCACTCCAGGTTCTCAATATATCCTTCAATGATTTATCAATCATTCCTGACATTTCCCTGCCTCGACTGACAGTCTTGGATTTGTCTGACAATCTTTATGAGACCTATCAGTTGCCCGAATGTTTTCAGAACCTTACAAAGCTTCAAGTGCTGTCATTAGGAAGTAAAGTGGCCTTGTCAGTTCAGTTAAATGACTTTAAACCAGTAGTGAATATTTCCCTGCAACATTTGCAGTTGAGTGCAAGAGTTCCCTGGCAAATGTATGAACCGGGAGCCCTTGGGATTCTGTCCCTCCAGAAATTGTCCCTCTTTGTGAACTTCTGCGGGCGCTTCGACATATTCGACAAAATCCTAGTGGATTTAAATGCGACACGAGCGAGTGTCTTGAAGTTGATCAGCATGTTTTCAGACAACTGCAGCATCACCGGGGAACCATTCCACAATTTTAAAGCAATGCCGCATGTGCGCAACCTCACCATAGAGAACACTTGGCTAAACACCTCATTCATAGAGACATTTTTAAAAAACATGTGGCTGTCTTCTATTCAAGACCTCTCCTTTGTCAATATCACGTACAATGAAGATACAGAGGATGGGTTTCAGTTTCGCGCTCCTAATCGTAGTGAAACTGTTCGTGCTATAACTTTTGATCGAGTTAAACATTATCAATACAAGTATCCTAAATTTAACGTCAGTTTTGAGGATGTTTCAAACCTGAACTATGTTAAGTTTTCTGGGAGTGGCATGAACATTTTGCCTTGTAACATCTTATCCACCATTCCAACATTGGAGACCCTGGATGTGTCAGACAACCTCCTACAAGATTTGGGCTTCTGGTGGCCCATGTGTTCATACACCTCAATTTTCCCAAAACTGAAGCATCTTTTGATGAGCAAGAACCGTTTCCACTTGTTGTCCTTCATCTCAAAAAGGACTCATGAAATGAAGCATCTGGAATCCTTGGATTTGAGCTTCAACTCCATCTACCTGGACAACCGATGCAACTGGCCCAGTCACTTGATTGAACTCAATCTTGGGAACAATAACCTTGGAAACGAGGTTTTTGAGTACCTGTCGCCACATTTTGAGCGAATTCTCTTAGAGAAAACGGGAATAACTGCCTTAACCCAAAAGGAACTGTCTCAGTTTCCCAAGCTGAAATACCTCGATCTTAGTTCTAACAGCATCCAGGCGCTTCCAGAGCATCTCAACGCCCCGAACCTGATCAGTCTCTACGTGGACCAGAATGCGATCACAACTCTTTCTCAGCAAGTCTTGCAGGGACTTCCTAAACTTCAGAACATCAAAGCTGGAAACAATCCCTTCAGTTGCTCCTGTGACCTACATTGGTTCATCACAGAGTTAAACAAATCTTTGCTTTTGGACTGGCCCTTGGATTATTCCTGTAGCACCCCAGTAAAGTTGGCAGACCTGCCACTGTCTGAGTTCAAAACCAGTGCAATCTCATGTGAGACCTGGCTCCAAACTTTCGTTGCTTTCTCTGTCTTACTCTTAGTTGGAACAACTTCGGGCCTGCTTTTTTATAAATTGGATGGCGTGTGGTACACAAAGATGTTATGGGTGTGGATTCGGGTGAAAAGGAGAGGCAAGAAACGCTCGCACCTACTAAAGAAAGTATCATTTTCTTACCACGCATTCGTCTCATACAGTCATCAGGATTCCCACTTTGTGAGCAGTGAGCTGGCGCCCGCCTTGGAGAAAGCCGGCTTTTCGCTTTGTGTTCACGAGCGTGACTTTGTCCCCGGCGATTGGATCATCGACAACATCATCAACTGCGTGGAGTCCAGCTACAAAACACTCTTCATCCTCTCCAAACATTTCGTGCAGAGCGAGTGGTGCAACTACGAGCTCTTCTTCGCCCAGCACAGAGCCATCAACATCCAGCAGGACTCTTTGGTGTTCATCCTGTTGGAACCCATCCCGACTGATAGCCTGCCCAAAAAGTTCTTGAGATTGAGAAGCTTACTCCAGCAGCAGACGTACCTGGAATGGCCCAAAGATGAGCGGAAGCAGCAAGTGTTTTGGGCAAGTCTCCAATCCATGTTGCGGATGGCGGACAAATCTGTGGCTTTGAAGAAATTAGCTGTGGATATTGCAGATACAGTGGCCTCAATTTCCAACCAGCCTTGAAATGCTGCTTGGTTCAGTTTTGGATGAGCATGACACTCTCCAATTCTATATTTTCAGTGACTATACAATGGAACTTGACTTTTTAATTGCTTATATATAAATGGTTGGATCTCAAGAGTTTTTGCCCACCCTGTTTCTACTAAAGTTCACCTTAGACAAAGCTTTAAAGTTGTGTAAAATAAGTGCTTCTGAAATTTAGTCAACTGTTAATGGTTGTCAGACTAGGTTGAATGAAAGCAGATGTGTATCTTTTGGTAAAATGGTTCTTACTATCTTTGCTACTAATCATAATAATAAAAAAATCCTGACTAAATATTTTCACACTGTCTGCCTATTTGCCTACTCATTGTTTTCATTGCGAGTCTGTGGCAGATGAAGTCTAAAAGTATTCATTAGCATACTGCAAAATCCCAGTAATAAAAATGGATTCTTACATTTATACGGTGGGGCAAATAAGTATTTAGTAAACCACTAACTGTGCAAGTTCTCCCACTTGAAAATATTAGCGAGGCCTGCAATTGTCAACATGGGTAAACCTCAACCATGAGAGACAGAATGTGGAAAGAAAAAAAACAGAAAATCACATTGTTTGATTTTTAAAGAATTTATTTCCAAATTAGAGTGGAAAATAAGTATTTGGTCAATACCAAAAGTTCATCTCAAACTTTGTTATGTACCCTTTGTTGGCAATAACGGAGGCCAAATTTTTTCTGTAACTCTTCACAAGCTTTTCACACACTGTTGCTGGTATTTTGGCCCATTCCTCCATGCAGATCTCCTCTAGAGCAGTAGTGATGTTTTGGGGCTGTCGTTGGGCAACACAGACTTTCAACTCCCTCCACAGATTTTCTATGGGGTTGAGATCTGGAGACTGGCTAGGCCACTCCAGGACCTTGAAATGCTTCTTACGAAGCCACTCCTTTGTTGCCCTGGCTGTGTGTTTGGGATCATTGTCATGTTGAAAGACCCAGCCACGTGTCATCTTCAATGCACTTGCTGACGGAAGGAGATTTTTACTCAAAATCTCTCGATACGTGGCCCCATTCATTCTTTCCTCTACACAGATCAGTTGTCCTGGTCCCTTTGCAGAAAAACGGCCCCAAAGCATGATGTTTCCACCCCTATGCTTCACAGTGGGTATGGTGTTCTTTGGATGCAATTCAGTATTCTTTCTCTTCCAAACACGAGAACCTGTGTTTCTACCAAAAAGTTATATTTTGGTTTCATCTGAACATAACACATTCTCCCAGTCCTCTTCTGGATCATCCAAATGCTCTCTAGCGAACCGCAGACGGGCCTGGACGTGTACTTTCTTCAGCAGGGGGACACGTCTGGCAGTGCAGGATTTGAGTCCCTGGCGGCGCATTGTGTTACTGATAGTAGCCTTTGTTACTGTTGTCCCAGCTCTCTGTCGGCCATTCACTAGGTCCCCCCGTGTGGTTCTGGGATTTTTGCTCACCGTTCTTGTTATCATTTTGACGCCACGGGGTGAGATCTTGCATGGAGCCCCAGATCGAGGGAGATTATCAGTGGTCTTGTATGTCTTCCATTTTCTAATAATTGTTTCCACAGTTGATTTCTTTACACCAAGCGTTTTACCTATTGCAGATTCAGTCTTCCCAGTCTGATGAAGGTCTACAATTTTGTCTCTGGTGTCCTTCGACAGCTCTTTGGTCTTGGCCATAGTGGAGTTTGGAGTGTGACTGACTGAGGTCGTGTACAGGTGTATTTTATACCGATAATGAGTTAAACAGGTGCCATTAATACAGGTAACGAGTGGAGCCTCGTTAGAAGAAGTTAGACCTCTTTGACAGCCAGAAATCTTGCTTGTATGTAGGAGACCAAATACTTATTTTCCACTCTAATTTGGAAATAAATTCTTTAAAAATCAAACAATGTGATTTTCTGGGTTTTTTTCCACATTCTGTTTCTATGGTTGAGGTTTACCCATGTTGACAATTACAGGCTTCTCTAATCTTTTCAAGTAGGAGAACTTGCACAATTGGTGGTTGACTAAATACTTTTTTGCCCGACAGTATGCTTCTGCTGAGAAAATCAAAGTGATAGTGACGGTTGGTGGTTTATATCATCTTCCCCTCTTGGCTCATGTGACAATATAAATTTACATTTTGAATACACAGTAATTTTAGCATATGCACTTCCTAGGCAATTTCCTCTGCAGTAAAGTTCACAATTGTTTAAATAGCCCCATGTAATTTCTGTGTGTTTTTTTTAATGAGCTATGTTGAAGGAGGTTGTTTCACTTCCTCAACACCATGACCCCACAAAAATGCATTTAGTACAGTTACAGAAGTGACAGATGAATTATTTTACTTCTACACCTTCAGCAACTGTTTGAAAGAATAAACTTTGAGTCTGTCTTGTGACTTTTTATTTCTTGACTTGAGATTTTTAGACTGACTCCAGAGGAGGAAGGGAACGCTTAACAGGCAAAAAAAGAAGCATTAACTGTTTGTTTTCTCGTGTAGGGTCAGGCAAAATCATCTGACACATTTGTAGGTTTAATAAAAGCCAAATAAAGTAAAGAAATAAAAAAGTGTTTTTATTTTTGAAAAGTACATACAGTGGGGCAAATAAGTATTTAGTCAACCACCAATTGTGCAAGTTCCCCTACTTGAAAATATTAGAGAGGCCTTTATTTGTCAACATGGGTAAACCTCAACAATGGTAGACAGAATGTGGGGGAAAAAAACCCTGAAAATCACATTGTTTGATTTTTAAAGAATTTATTTCCAAATTAGAGTGGAAAATAAGTATTTGGTCAACTACAAACAAGCAAGATTTCTGGCTGTCAAAGAGGTCTAACTTCTTCTAACGAGGTCTAACGAGGCTCAACTCGTTACCTGTATTAATGGCACCTGTTTTCACTCATTACTGGTATAAAAGACACCTGCCCACAATCTCAGTCACTCACACTCCAAACTCCACTATGGCCAAGACCAAAGAGCTGTCGAAGGACACCAGAGACAAAATTGTAGACCTGCACCAGGCTGGGAAGACTGAATCTGCAATAGGTAAAATGCTTGGTGTAAAGAAATCAACTGTGGAAACAATTATTAGAAAATGGAAGACATACAAGACCACTGATAATCTCCCTCGATCTGGGGCTCCATGCAAGATCTCACCCCGTGGCGTCAAAATGACAACAAGCACAGTGAGCAAAAATCCCAGAACCACACGGGGGGACCTAGTGAATGACCTACAGAGAGCTGGGACCACAGTAACAATTGCTACTATCAGTAACACAATGCGCCGCCAGGGACTCAAATCTTGCGCTGCCAGACGTGTCCCCCTGCTGAAGAAAGTACACATCCAGGCCCATCTGCTGTTCGCTAGAGAGCATTTGGATGATCCAGAAGAGGACTGGGAGAATATGTTATGTTCAGATGAAACCAAAATATAACTTTTTGGTAGAAACACAGGTTCTCGTGTTTGGAAGAGAAAGAATACTGAATTGCATCCGAAGAACACCATACCAACTAAGAAGCATGAGGGTGGAAACATCATACTTTGGGGCTGTTTTTCTGCAAAGGGACCAGGACGACTGATCTGTGTAAAGGAAAGAATGAATGGGGCCATATATCGAGAGATTTTGAGTGAAAATCTCCTTCCGTCAGCAAGGGCATTGAAGATGAGACGTGGCTGGGTCTTTCAGCATGACAATGATCCCAAACACACAGCCAGGGCAACAAAGGAGTGACTTCGTAAGAAGCATTTCAAGGTCCTGGAGTGGCCTAGCCAGTCTCCAGATCTCAACCCCATAGAAAATCTGTGGAGGGAGTTGAAAGTCCGTGTTGCCCAACGACAGCCCTGCTCTAGAGGAGATCTGCATGGAGGAATGGGCCAAAATACCAGCAACAGTGTGTGAAAAGCTTGTGAAGAGTTACAGAAAACGTTTGGCCTCCGTTATTGCCAACAAAGGGTACATACTGTAAAAAAAGTATTGAGATGGACTTTTGGTATTGACCAAATACTTATTTTCCACCATGATTTGCAGATATTTTTTTTTAAATCAATGTGATCTTCTGTTTTTTTCCCCACATTCTGTTTCTCATGGTTGATGTTTACCCATGTTGACAATTACAGGCCTCTCTAATATTTTCAAATGGGAGAACTTGCACAATTAGTGGTTGACTAAATACTTATTTGCCCCACTGTATCATGCCAATTTGTTTCATTAGGTTAGGAAAAAAATGCCATTATATGCAATTTTCAAAACTAAAAACACATTTTTGTTTCTTTATTTTATTTGGCTTTTATTAAACCTACAAATGTACAAAAGAGTTAATAATTAACTTCGAAAGCATTTACAAATCCATTTTTTTTAGAGCTATTGACATGGAAAACAGAAAAGCAGAAATGGCGAATCGCGATAGTGGTGAGAAAAGAGGAAGAGAGAAGGTGATTAAGAGCCTTTAAGAGGCGATATTAAAACAGAGCTCACCTTATCGACTTGTATCGCGTTGAAATCCCAGCGCTGTTGAACTCATGTTGTCCCAAAGGTAAGATTCTAAAGTTCTTTTGACTTTAAGACAATATTTCAGATTGCTACAGGAATACAAATCATGCAGAACATCGAAATCTGTTCAGCAAGTGTATTTTTGTTTTTCAGGGGTGACGTAGTGATCCTCTTGATTATTTCCTTCTTATATGCAGTATGCATGTCTCCAGGGATGGATGACAACCAATTTAAAACGTGCGTTACTTCAAGAAAGAGAGTCCAAAACCTGTCCAACCAAAATCGAACATCCTTTCCCTTGAATCTTTCCAACACCCTGGAATACTTGGATATATCTCACAACTACATTCCAAGTATCACTGCCCTGAATTTTCCCCAACTGCCTCTGCTGTGTTTTCTGAAAGCAACTCATTGCGGGCTGAGGGAAATTTCTCCGCATGTGTTTCAGTATATTCCCGCACTCCAAATTCTCAATATATCCTCAAACGACTTAAGAATCATTCCCGACATGACACTGCCGCAACTGACAGTCTTAGATTTGTCCGACAATCTTTACGAGCGCTATAAGCTACCGGACTGTTTTCAGAACCTGACAAATCTTCAAGTGCTCTCATTAGGAAGTAAAGCGGCCTTGTCAGTTCAATTAAATGACTTGAAACCAGTAATGAACATTTCCTTGCAACATTTGCTGTTGAGTGCAGGAGTTCCCTGGCGAATGTATGAACCGGGAGCTCTCGGGATGTTGTCCCTCCAGAAATTGTCCCTCTTTGTGAACTTCTGCGGGCGCTTCGATATGTTCGACAAAATCCTTGTGGATTTCAACGTGACACGAGCGAGTGCCTTGAAGTTGATCACCATGTTTTCAGACGACTGCAACGTCACCGGGGACCCCTTCCAGAATTTAGAAGCAATGCCGCATGTGCGAAATGTCACCGTAGAAAACACCTGGCTAAACACCTCATTCCTGGAGATATTCTTGAAGAACATTTGGCTGTCCTCTGTTCAGCACTTAAAGTTTATCAACATCACGTACAATGAAGATACACCTGATGGTTTACAGTTTCATTTCCACCCTGTCAATCACAACATTAGTCTTCGCTTTGTCTCATTTGATGGAGTGTTACATCGTCAATACAAATATCCCACACTGAACATCAGCTTTGATGACCTTTCAAATGTGAATTACGTGAAGTTTTCTGGTAGCGGCATGATCATTTTGCCCTGTAAACTCTTAACCACCATGCCTTCGTTGGAGACCCTGGATATGTCAGGCAACCTCTTGAAAGATTCGGGCTTCTGGTGGCACGAGTGTTCCTACACCTCAGTCTTCCCGAAGCTGAAGCGCCTTTTGTTGAGCAAGAACAGTTTCCGCTCGCTGTCCTTCATTTCGAAGAGGACGCATGAAATGAAACACCTGGAGTCAATTGATTTGAGCTTTAACTCCATCGAACTGGACGCCCAATGCATATGGCCCAATCATTTGATTGAGCTCAATCTCGGGAATAATAATCTTGGCAGCAAGGTTTTTGAGTATCTGTCGCCACATGTTGAGCGAATTCTCTTAGAGAAAACGGGAATCACTGCCTTAACCCAAAAGGACCTGTCTCAGTTTCCGAAGCTGAAATACCTGTATCTTAGTTCTAACAGCATTCAGGCGCTTCCAGAACATCTCAACGCCCCGAACCTGATCAGTCTCTACGTGGACCAGAATGCGATCACAACTCTTTCTCAGCAAGTCTTGCAGGGACTTCCTAAACTTCAGAACATCAAAGCTGGAAACAATCCCTTCAGTTGTTCCTGTGACCTACATTGGTTCATCACAGACTTAAACAAATCTTTGCTTTTGGACTGGCCCTTGGATTATTCCTGTAGCACCCCAGTGAAGTTGGCAGACCTGCCACTGTCTGAGTACAAAACCAGTGCAATCTCATGTGAGACATGGCTCCAAACTATCGTTGCTTTCTCTGTCTTACTCTTGGTTGGAACAACTTTGGGCCTGCTTTTTTATAAACTGGATGGCGTGTGGTACACAAAGATGTTATGGGTGTGGATTCGAGTGAAGAGGAGAGGCAAGAAACGTTCACACCTGCTAAAGAAAGTATCATTTTCTTACCACGCATTCGTCTCATACAGTCACCAGGATTCCCACTTTGTGAGCAGTGAGCTGGCGCCCGCCTTGGAGAAAGCCGGCTTTTCGCTTTGTGTTCACGAACGTGACTTTGTCCCCGGCGATTGGATCATCGACAACATCATCAACTGCGTGGAGTCCAGCTACAAAACACTCTTCGTCCTCTCCAAACATTTCGTGCAGAGCGAGTGGTGCAACTACGAGCTCTTCTTCGCCCAGCACAGAGCCATCAACATCCAGCAGGACTCTTTGGTGTTCATCCTGTTGGAACCCATCCCGACTGATTGCCTGCCCAAAAAGTTCTTGAGATTGAGAAGCTTGCTCCAGCAGCAGACGTACCTGGAATGGCCCAAAGATGAGCGGAAGCAGCAAGTGTTTTGGGCGAGTCTCAAATCCATGTTGCGGATGGCGGACAAATCTGTGGCTTTGAAGAAATTGGCCGTGGATCTTTCAGATACAGCCGCCCTAATGTCCGACCATGATTAATAGACGTGTGGTTCCGTTTTGGATGGAAAATTGACAATAGCTTCTGTACCAGTGGTTCTTAACCTGGTTTTGATCGAACCCCAGGGGTTCGGTGAAGGTTAAGACACGCAGGGCCCTATTTTTGGATGTTGACCAAATCTAGGCAAAGTGGCGTTTTAGACTGTTTTGGACTGGTTAGTCCCCAATTTTCAGGCTTTATTCCAATTATTTCAACTGCTAGTCCTCCATCTGATGGGAGGAGAAACGGGTTTGCTCAGTGGAAGGTTGACTCTCACTTGGTATGAGGAAGAACAACAGACCTACGGGTAACGTGCACTGTGTTTACATTGAGAAAAAAAACCATTTGAGTCACATTTTATGGCATGAAAATAGTATGTGAGGCAAGGATTGGATAAAATGAGAGCGTCGACATGAAAACTAAAATAGAAACAGTGTGAAATGAATAGTTAAATTTTCCAATGTGAAAAGTATATCAAAAGGCAAAACTATTTGTTGTAAATTCACTCTGTTTATTGGATTTGTGAGAACGTTCATGTTTTTTTTTTTTTTTAACATTTGCTTTGTGTAGAAATTTGGCGATCATTTTGTGGGTTTTTCATTAAATTTGGCGCATTCGGCCAGTCTGTATTTTTACAAACATTCTGTTGAAATGAGAACTTTGAATAGAAATTCACTTGGGTTTTAGCTTGTTCGCTTAGATATATCGATTTTGAATTTGAAAAAAAAAAAAAAAAAAAATCTAATTTAAAGGGTTTGGTTAATGCACGTGTAAAACTCACGGGGTTCGGTAACTTTAGCAAGGTTAAGAACCACTGTTCTATACATATAGTTAGGCTTCACGATCTTGGGAACAACTTACATGTTTTTTTTTTTTTTTTAATTAATGTATGGAGGTAGATTTGTGTCTTTATTATTCAATCCCAAAAAAAGTTGCTTCAATCAAATAAAAAGTTGCTTCAATCAAAATATATATTTTCAAATCAAAGAAAAAGTCACTTCAATAAAAAAAAAAAAAATGTGTTAGAATGCAAAAATAAATTTGAAACTCAAAAAAATATATATTTGAAAACTTTTTTTTTTTTTTTGATTGAAACAACATTTTTGATTCAAGTCATGTGGTTTTTGCGTTTGGACCACATTTTGAAGTTGAAGTTGAATCTTTTTGTCAAAATGATTCCATCAAAAAAAAGTGCCTTCAAAACTTTTTCCACTTCAAAAAAAAAAAAGTGAGTTCAAAACTTTTTCCACTTCAAAAAAAACAAAAAAACAAAAAAGAGTTTAAATTTTTTTGCTTTTCAAAAAAGTGACACTTCAATAAAAAAAAAAAATATATATATATCAAATAATAAAATATATTTTCCCCAAAAATATATATTTTTGCAAATGATTTTTTTTCTTTGATTAAATTTTTTTTCAAAGTTTTTTATTTTATTTTTTTTTAAATTGAAACAACATTTTTGATTGAAGTCATGTGGTTTTTGCGTTTGGACCACATTTTGAAGTTGAAGTTGAATCTTTGTGTCAAAATGATTCAATCGAAAAAAAAGTGCCTTCAAAACTTTTCCGCTTCAAAAAAAAAAGTGCGTTCAAAACGTTTTCCACTTCAAAAAAAAAAAAAAAAAAAAAAAGTTTAATTTTTTTTGCTTTTCAAAAAAGTGACACTTCAATAAAAAAAATATATATTTCAAATAATAAAATATATTTTCAAAAAAAATTTTTTTTGCAAGTGATTTTTTTCTTTGATTAAAAATAGTTTTTTTGACTTTTATCGCGATTTAATGATTTAGACACAAATGTCCTACCCCTAATATGGCTCAAACACAAAAAGGATTGCTTCAATCAAAGAAAACGGTTTGAATGAAAAATAAAGTGTTCAAATGCGAATTTCTGAGTCTCAAATATTTTTGCACATTCAAACCTTTTTTTCTACAATTGAATTTTATAAAAAATTTTTGATTGAAGTGATTTTTCTTTTGAAAATATATATTTTTTTGTTTGAAGCAACTTATTTTTTGATTGAATAATAAAGACATAAATGTCCTCGCCAAAATGCGCAAAATTACATGACCTCAATCAAAAATGTTGTTTCAATCAAAAAAACTTAAATAAAAAAAAAAAAAATTCAATCAAAGAAAAAGTTTTCAAATATATTTTTTTGAGTTTCAAATTTATTTTTGCATTCAGACACTTTTTTTTTTTTTTTGGATTGAAGTGACCTTTTCTCCGATTGAAAATATATATTTTGATTGAAGCAACTTTTGTTTTTTTGATTGAATAATAAAGACACAAATCTACCTCCATATTAATGCAAATGTTCAAAGGTTGCTCTCACTTTTAGCTGCCTCTAACTTGAATAAATGTGTGCTTTGTAGTGCAGCTTGTTTTACTCCCAATAAATTTGTAAGATATGAAATTCTGTGTGAAGTCAAGTTAAAACGGTCTACTCCAATGATGTCATGAACTCACACACAAATAGTGAAATATTATTTTATATGCGTCAGTTGAGAAAATAAAAGAAAGAGTGATGGGAAGCAGTGTAATTAACTTCCTCTTTTTGTTCGCGAATCAATATTTACATCCCTCCCTCCTTTAGAGATGTGTAACAACTTCTCTATTTTAACAGATGCACTTATTCAGCAATTTCCTTTTCAGTCAAATGCAAAATGTATCTGACTGTAACAGCGGAGCCACAATTTTCAAACATTATATTTCTGTGGATATTTTAAACCGACAGTAGCTTTGTCAAGTGTTAAAGTAATTCAGACATACAGTGGGGCAAATAAGTATTTAGTCAACCACTAATTGTGCAAGTTCTCCCACTTGAAAATATTAGGGAGGCCTGTAATTGTCAACATGGGTAAACCTCAACCATGAGTGACAGAATGTGGGAAAGAAAACCCAGAAAATCAGATTGTTTGTTTTTAAATAATTTATTTGCAAATCATGGTGGAAAATAAGTATTTGGTCTATACCAAAAGTTCATCTCAATATTTTGTTATGTACCCTTTGTTGGCAATAACGGAGTCCAAACGTTTTCTGTAACTCTTCACAAGCTTTTCACACACTGCTGTTGGTATTTTGGCCCATTCCTCCATGCAGATCTCCTCTAGAAGAGTGATGTTTTGGGGCTGTCGTTGGGCAACACGGACTTTCAACTCCCTCCTCACCCCGTGGCGTCAAAATGATAACAAGAACGGGGAGCAAAAATCCCACAACCACACGGGGGGACCTAGTGAATGACCTACAGAGAGCTGGGACCACAGTAACAACATCAGTAACACAATGCGCCGCCAGGGACTCAAATCCTGCACTGCCAGACGTGTCCCCCTGCTGAAGAAAGTACACGTCCAGGCCCGTCTGCGGTTCGCTAGAGAGCATTTGGATGATCCAGAAGAGGACTGGGAGAATGTGTTATGGTCAGATCAAACCAAAATAGAACTTTTTGGTAGAAAAACAGGTTCTCGTGTTTGGAGTAGAAAGAATACTGAATTGCATCTGAAGAACACCATACCCACTGTGAAGCAAGGGGTTGGAAACATCATGCTTTGGGGCTGTTTTTCTGCAAAGGGACCAGGACGACTCATCTGTGTAAAGGAAAGAATGAATGGGGCCATGTATCGAGAGATTTTGAGTGAAAATCTCCTTCCATCAGCAAGGGCATTGAAGATGAGACGTGGCTGGGTCTTTTAGCGTGACAATGATCCCAAACACACAGCCAGGGCAACAAAGGAGTGGCTTCGTAAGAAGCATTTCAAAGTCCTGGAGTGGCCTAGCCAGTCTCCAGGTCTCAACCCCATAGAAAATCTGCGGAGGGAGTTGAAAGTCCGTGTTCCCCAACGACAGCCCCAAAACATCACTGCTCTAGAGGAGATCTTTATGGAGGAATGGGCCAAAATACCAGCAACAATGTGTGAAAAGCTTGTGAAGAGTTACAGAAAGCGTTTGCCCTCCGTTATTGCCAACAAAGGGGATATAACAAAGCATTGAGATGAACTTTTGGTATTGACCAAATACTTATTTTCCACCATGATTTGCAAATAAATTCTTTAAAAATCAAACAATGTGATTTTCAGTTTTTTTTATTTTCACATTCTGTCTCTCATGGTTGAGGTTTACCCATGTTGACAAATAAAGGCCTCTCTAATATTTTCAAGTGGGAGAACTTGCACAATTAGTGGTTGACTAAATACTTATTTGCCCCACTGTACATGCATCCCTCATAAATGCACTGATCAACTTGGGCTCCCTAGCAGCGTTTAAAAGAAAATATAAGGACAGTATTCATAGTCGCTAGGTGTCTGACCTCCAGTATTAAAAAATAAATAAAGGTGTTTTGCCAGACACACAGATACCACATAGTGTTCCCATAACAAAAAGTGGGAGGAATTTCAGAGGCAAAAGATGATAAAGTAGTCATAACATGCTCTAGTAATCAGCTCTGTCGCTAAGACAGAACATTCCAACTGCTGACATACGCGAATGCGAGCTTTGATTAAATCTGCAACAATTGCTCACCCTAATCAATGAGCAAACAGATGACTGACAGCTTTACCCAAGTGTTACGTCGAATCAATGACTTTTGGGAAGAAAATTTATGTAAAAAAAAAAAAAAAAAAATACTGTACATGTACCACAATGTGAAATGCCTACTCTATCATGAAATGATGTGCGTCCTTGGTCTAATGGGGACGGGATTTAATAAGCCAAGGCTTCTCCCGTAAGCCCTTGACTTTTCTTCGGGTTAATCTGATCATCATGCTATCTTGTAACTGTCAACGATACCGATGATGATGACAATAAACAATTACAAGTAAAAATGTAATGTGGAATTTGCTCACATAAAGAATTAAGAACAAAAAATAGAATCTCCAAAACACCTATAAGATAAACTGTTAAAATGTGAGTGGTTTGCCCCACTCCTGTCCATTAGCTTACTACTTAACCATGCATTGAAGGAAGTCATGTGTGGCAGAATCTTTCAACCGGCAGCGCATGCCGGCGGATGATAGGAGAACAACTTCATTCGACACTTTTACTGATCCAAAGTCCCAAAATTTTCTGCCGCTCTCTGTATTCAATGGATTCGTCACGAATGTTGTTTTCACTTGAAATCCAAGGTTTGTCTTTAACAACATACTTAAATGATATTTAAATATAGTGCGCAGATTGTACCTAATACAGTGGTATGAAAAAGTATAAAAACATTTTTGGAATGTCTCACATTTTTGCATAAAATCACCATCAAATGTGATCTGATCTTTGCAAAATCCCACAGATGAAAAAACAGTGTCTGCTTTAACTAAAAACACCCTAACATTTATAGGTTTTCATATTTTAATGAGGCTAGTATGCAAACAATGACAGAAGGGGGAAAAAATAAGTAAATAAACCATCACATTTTTCGGACTATAAGTCGCAGCAGCCATAAAATGCCCAACGAAGTGGAAAAAAACATACATAAGTCACACCGGAGTATAAGTCGCATTTTGGGGGGAAATTTACTTGATAAAATCCAACATATAGAACAGATATGTCATCTTGTAATGCAATTAAAAAAAAAATACAATAGAGAACCTCATGCTGAATACAGTCAGTACAGTATGATAATGTTACATGATGCCTGAACAACAAAATGCGAACGTGGCGGGTATGTTAACGTAACATAGCTATTAAGACTTATTCAGATAACTATACCATAAAGAACATGCTAACAAGTTTACCAAACCATTAGTGTCACTCCAAAACACCAAAATAACATGAGAAATGATATAATAATGTGTTAATAATTTCAGACCTAAGTCACTCCAGAGTATAAGTCGCACCCCCAGCCAAGCTATGAAAAAAAACTTCAGTCTGAAAGATACGGTAATATTTTGTGCCCCCCCCCCCCCCCCCCCCCCCCCTGGCAGCAATAGCTTCAACTAGACCAGGGGTGTCCAAACTTTTTGCATTGGGGGCCAGATTTGTTGTGGTAAAAATGTGGGGGGCTGACCTTGGCTAACGTCCTTTATGTAGAACAATATATTTAGGCAAATTTTAGCAAGCCATTCTGTGTGTCATATTTGCTTTATTACTATTTTTAATTCCTAATTTTAACAATCTCGCAACTAGCCTTTGTGGTGTTCTCTTTCAACTTTCCTGGCTCTGAAATACTGCTGCTGTAAAATTAAACTAGCTTCAAGTTCCTTCAATTTCTCGCTACGTATCTTCCCTGTAATCTTGTCGTACATGTCAGCGTGTCTTGTTTGGTAATATCGCCTCACATTAAACTCTTTTAAAACAGTTACTGTCTCTTTGCAAATGAGGCAGACACATTTGTTGTGTATTTCAGTGAAGACACATTAGTCCAATTTCCACCTATCCTTGAAGTGTCGGCCGTCGCAGTCAACTTTCTTTTTTTTTTTTTTTTGTGTTTATTGTCGCCATTTTAGAAAATTGGGAGTAAAGGGTCACACAGGGTAATGTTGCTTAGAGTGCTGCCTCCTTTTAGTGGATAAATGAGGAGCAGCATTTAATGTGTAAGCTGGTATCAGTACTGCTGACCAACATATTAAAGTCTGTGTGCGGGCCAGACGTTATTGATTTTATGACAGAGGCTGGGGGCCGGATGAAATTTGGCCACGGGCCGCATTTGGCCCCGGGGCCGGACTTTGGACATGTGTGAACTAGACGCTTCCTGTAGCTGCGGATTAGTCTGGCACATCAATCAGGATTAATCTTGGCCCATTGTTCTCTACAAAACTGGTGTAGTTTAGTCAGATTTCTGGGATGTCTGGCATGAATCCCTGTCTTTAGGTCACGCCACAGCATCTCAATGGGGTTCAAGTCTGGATTTTGACTGAGCCACTCCAGAAGATGTATTTTGTTCTTCTGAAACCATTCTGTATTTGAATTACTTCTGTGTTTTCGATCATTGTCTTGTTGCAGCATCCATCCTCTTTTTAGCTTCAACTGTCGGACAGACAGCCTCAGGTTTTCCTGCAAAACTTTTGAATTCATTCTTCCATTAATGATTGCAAGTTGTCCAGGCCCTGAGGAAGCGAAACAGCCCGAAATCATGATGCTTCCTCCACCATGCTTCACGGAAGGGATGAAGTCTTGATGTTGGTGAGCTGTAAGTTCGTACCGCAGGTCTAAATGCGCGAATCCGATTTTTTTCGTGTTTTTCCGACTCGAGAGAGGCATTAACTTGACGGTCTGAACGGGTCAAGTCGCATAGAAGTGGACCATTTTAAATCCGATCTGGGTCACTTTCCTACGTAGTTTAAAATCGATCTGGGCCACATTTTTCCAGAACGTCGCACCGGTCTGAACTGTCAAGTCTACCAAATCGAAATTCATGCAGCAATGACGTCATCAAAGGGGAGTGAGACATGGTGCTACAGTAGCGGTGTAGCTGTGCGTTAGCGCCTAGCTTGCCTTGAACACGGCTTTTGGGGTAGGGTCGGGATTGACAACAGTCATAAAAAAATTAAATGGGTTGAGGATAAGCCTGAGAGTTCTTGGTTTTCTCTCTGCTCCATATGAGCAATATTTCAAGATCGCTTACATGGCCAAGTCAGGGCAAACTGTCCGTATGTGTGTGTGTCATGCATGGACAGTTCGCGCATGCTATCGATCCATATAAACTTTGAATATGAGACTAAACAGGGATTATTTATGTCTGTTGTTTGTATCCTCTTTTTGGAAATAAAAATATGATCACCCTGGAATGACATACAGCTTGTGTAATCTGTTCTGATGCTTCTGCGCATGCTGGTCATTTTGCTGAGCGCATGTCAGACTGCGAATTAGTGCGCATGCGTGATACTTGAACGGGCTCAAAGGACAAAGGCAGTCTGAACGGGCACGTCAAAAAATCAGACCTAGCCTTAGTCTCCGTAGGCAGAGGGTTCACTTATTTTTCCACCTTCTGTCATTTTTTGCATGCTGTCCTCACTAAAATGAGAAAACCTATAAATGTTTGGGTGGTTTTAGTTAAAGCAGACACTGTTTTTTCATCTGTGTGATTTTGACAAAGATCAGCTCACATTTGAATGGGATTTTATGCAGAAATGTGAGAAATTCAGATACTTTTTCATCCTACTGTAATTGTTTAAGAACAAGGGTTTAAAAAAATACAACTGAACACAAAGCCATGTAGCAGTGAAACATGCATTTATTAGAGTTAAAAAAAAAAATTGACGAACCGTTGTTCTAAACAACCTTTTGATCGTATGTTTTGTATGTCTACAAATGTCCACTTGATGGCAGCGTATACTCACTGGAAGTTTAATCCAATAGACTTGAAGGCAGATGTGTGAAAGCAAAAAAAATCCAGTCACCTTTTGTAATGTGCTCGCCTGACAAAAATGCCCGCTAGTTGTTCCTCATGGTAATGATTATAATTACTGCATTACATGGAAAAGCAAAGCACTGGAGTGTACATTGATAATACAGCAGAATTCATGAGAGCCACTTTCAAGCGAAAGGAAAGCAAGTTCGAAGCTGGCTCGCTCCATGATAAGATACAACTAGTATTTCATTAATATCAATGAGCAGTGGTTGGAATACAATTTATAGTTCTGCGTTTTCTCTTGTACTCAGCAGAGCTTGCTGCTAATTTAATTTAGCTCAGTCCAGTGGCCACTCCATCTTGATACAATCCTCCACTCTCCCTTCCCAGGCCTGTGCCCCCTTTGACCTCCATCTTATCATCGGCAGAACATGACAATGTCCCACTGGCATTGACAAATGAGCAAAAGAAAGATGTTTTTTCTCCCCAGTGATAGGCATCAGTTAAGTTGTTGAATAATCCAGGGTGCGAAATTGATGTGACCGTATATAAATCTGTGCATCTATAATCTGCAAGTAAGCATGGCACATCTTTGGCGAGACTATACAGTGGCCGTAATGGGTGAAAAATGCAATTTTTGCTTCTCTCACTTACAGTGGGGCAAATAAGTATTTAGTCAACCACTAATTGTGCAAGTTCTCCCACTTGAAAATATTAGAGAGGCCTGTAATTGTCAACATGGGTAAACCTCAACAATGAGAGACAGAATGTGGAAAAAAACCCAAAAAATCACATTGTTTGATTTTTAAAGAATTTATTTGCAAATCATGGTGGAAAATAAGTATTTGGTCAATACCAAAAGTTCATCTCAATGCTTTGTTATGTACCCTTTGTTGGCAACAATGGAGGCCAAACGTTTTCTGCAACTCTTCACAAGCTTTTCACACACTGTTGCTGGTATTTTGACTAATGCAGATTTCCTCTAGAGCAGTGATGTTTTGGGGCTGTCGTTGAGCAACACGGACTTTCTACTCCCTCCACAGATTTTCTATGGGGTTGAGATCTGGAGACTGGCTAGGCCACTCCAGGACCTTAAAATGCTTCTTACGAAGCCACTCCTTTGTTGCCCTGGCTGTGTGTTTGGGATCATTGTCATGCTGAAAGACTCAGCCACGTCTCATCTTCAATGCCCTTGCTGATGGAAGGAGATTTTCACTCAAAATCTCTCGATACAGGGCCCCATTTATTCTTTCCTTTACACAGATCAGTCGTCCTGGTCCCTTTGCAGAAAAACAGCCCCAAAGCATGATGTTTCCACCCCCATGCTTCACAGTGGGCATGGTGCAATTCAGTATTCTTTTTCCTACAAACACAAGAACCTGTGTTTCTACCAAAAAGTTCTATTTTGGTTTCATCTGACCATAACACATTCTCCCAGTCCTCTTCTGGATCATCCAAATGCTCTCTAGCGAACCACAGACGGGCCTGGACGTGTACTTTCTTCAGCAGGGGGACACGTCTGGCAGTGCAGGATTTGAGTCCCTGGCGGCGCATTGTTTTACTGATAGTAGCCTTTGTTACTGTAGTCCCAGCTCTCTGTAGGTCATTCACTAGGTCCCCCTGTGTGGTTCTGGGATTTTTGCTCACCGTTCTTGTTATCATTTTGACGCCACGGGGTGAGGAGGGAGTTGAAAGTCTGTGTTGCTCAACGACAGCCCCAAAACAACACTGCTCTAGAGGAGACCTGCATGGAGGAATGGGCCAAAATACCAGCAAGAGTGTGTGAAAAGCTTGTGAAGAGTTACAAAAAATGTTTGGCCTCCGTTATTGCCAACAAAGGGTACATAACAAAGTATTGAGATGAACTTTTGGTATTGACCAAATACTTATTTTCCACCATGATTTGCAAATAAATTCTTTAAAAATCAAACAATGTGATTTTCTGTTTCTTTTTCCCACATTCTGTCTCTCATGGTTGAGGTTTACCCATTTTGACAATTACAGGCCTCTAATATTTTCAAGTGGGAGAACTTGCACAATTAGTGGTTGAATAAATACTTATTTGTCCCACTGTATAATACATAATACAACAAATAAACCATGGGTACAGCAATCAATACAATAATGTCATTATCACTCGATGTGTCAGTTGCTAACAACATCAGGTCCGGGGACAACAACTCATTTCGAAGTAAATGATTTCCCCCACTGAACGAGTGTCATTGGCTAGCTTGCTTTAAAATTGATTTTGAAGGCAAGCATTGCGCCTCATAAATTAAACATGGGGCCACTTGTTTATCTGGGATGCAAAACGGGAAAGGTGGATGATGATGATGATGATGATAAAACCGTGCTTCCTGTCGACTGAAAATGAACCCAAAAGTATGGTGAGGGCTCAGTAAAGACCACTGGAGAATACGCTTTGCATTTAATCAGATGTATTTTAGGGCAGCCACTTCAGAAGCTCGCTATATTTCAAAGAATCATCCAAAACAATCTACCTCTCCAATTTAAATCATGGCATTTCAAAACAGTCCCCCCAGTTTTCTTAGCCCTCTTATAGGGAGCCAACTGTGGAGATTAGTGAATCAACCAGCAGTCATGCTGTCAATTGGTGTTTATTATTCATAGAGCCATGGTAACAGGAAAAGCTGCGGTTCTCATGAGGCTCGGCTGTCTGTGGAACCTCATTAGGCCCGGCGCAAAATGATTACAGCTACACCGCTTAGTTGCATTTGTATTAGGGTGCGATACAGACAACAAATTAATAAGGTGGTGTCACTCATCCAACCCATCTCTTGAAATGTGTATCGGCTCAAACCGGCCGAAATATCACTTAATGAGGAACAGTGTTGTTTTCGTCAACGATGACTATAACAAAAATATTTCATCGACGAACAATTTTTTCATGACAATGACGAGACGATAACGAGCTAAAAACGTGTCTTGGGAGAGTAAAACATGACGACACGAATGCCAGTTTTCATCTGACAAGACTAAAACGAGACGAAAATGCGCTATAGTTTCCGTCACATGACTGACATTTTATGAGTAGTTAGCCTACATCGTAGCAGTGTCTGGTTGTGTCACTCATGTGATGTGCTGCGCCTCCCCAACTCACCCACTAGGGTCCTCTCCAGTCTCCCCATTGCTTGTTTTGAGACACAAGGTAAGATTTGTCTTCTTATCTTGCCAGGAGAGAATGTGCAATGTTGTTTTAGCCTTTAAAGATCTGTGCTGAATGATCCTCACACACCAAATGTAAATCATAGTATTAGCATAGCATTCACGTACGTGTTAGCATTGGGCTATTTCTAACTGTGAGCATCCTTTTAAACTCTCGGACAACTCTATTTTTTTTTTTACACATACAGTTTCGTGGTGTCCAGGTGGGTATAATTAATTACCTGGGTCTTTCCCAAAGGGAAAGCCAAGGTAATGTTGTTCTGCAACTTTATTGTACTTATTTATTTATTATTTATTATTATAATTCATCTTATTCTCCGCGTTTTTTCGGCGCACCGCGCAGCCCAAACCATAACACCGATCGGCACCGTTCAAGTATCGGCGCAACCGGAATTTTCGTGTAACGCGGCCAATTTTTCAAACGTACCCGAAAAATTTTCCGTTCGCCCGTAAACGGCAATTTTCCGGAAAAAAAAAAAGTTTCAAAATGTATCTAGTTGAAAATAATGTACCATTTTCCTGCTGAGTGTGTATTATCACGTGATAGATTTGTTGATGCTAAAATTAGGGCTGTCAAAATTATCGCGTTAACGGGCGGTTATTAATTTTTAAAATTAATCACGTTAAAATATTTGACGCAATTAACGCACATGCCCCACTCAGATTAAAATGACGGTACAGTGCAATGCAAACTTGTTACTTGTGTTTTTTGGGAGTTTTGCTACCCTCTGCTGGCACTTGGGTGCGACTGATTTTATGGGCTTAAGCACCCATGAGCATTGTGGTATTATTGACATCAACAATGGCGGGCTACTAGTTTATTTTTTGTTGAAAATTTTACAAATTTTATTAAAAGGAAAACATTAAGAGGGGATTTAATATAAAATTTCTCTAACTTGTACTAACATTTATCTGTTAAGAACTACAAGTCTTTCTATCCCTCTCACAGAAAGAATGTTAATAATGTTAATGCCATCTTGTTGATTTATTGTTGTAATAAACAAATACAGTACTAATGTACTGTATGTTGAATGTATATATCATTCTTGTGTCTCACAGGTGTCAAACCGATTACAGAAAGGGCCAAGTGGATGCTGGATTTTGTTCCAACGCAGAGAGTTTAACCAATGAACTTCCTGCTGAAACAATCACCACCTGACAAAGTTTAGCTGATTACACATGTAAAAGATCTAATTGGTGAAAAGGTGTCCTTTTCATTGGTTAGAAAGCAAACCTGCACCCACTTGGCCCTTTCTGGAATCGGTTTGATACCTGGTTAGGTTTTGTGTTAGTTCCCTCCTAGTGTGTTCATGTGATTGCCCATTGATTTCACCTGTTTTGCCTGCTCCTAGTGTATCGCCACCCTGCATCCTTCTGTGGTGCCCATCTGTTCCTCGTTGTCTCATTACCCCTCGTCTCTGTGTGTATATAAGCTCCCAGTTTCTTTTCACTCCTTGTTGTGTCATTGTCTATGTCAATGTCGATGTCGGAGTCCTGTCCAAGCAATCGTGTATTAGTCCCTCCGATAAAGTAAGTTTTGTTTGAACCTTGCATTTTTGATCCCCAGTACTTTTGGTTGTACTATGTGCTTTTGTTAGTTATTATTAAAATGTTTTTGAGTTCACCGCCACCTGCCTTGCTGCCTTTTGTTTCCCTCTATTTGGGTCCACACCACCTGCCTGCCCGTTTTTTTTGACATATCTTTTCATTCCAACAATAATTTACAGAAAAATATAGCATATTTTATAGATGGTTTGAATTGCGATTAATTACGATTAATTAATTTTTAAGCTGTAATTAACTTGATTCAAAAAATTCAATCGTTTGACAGCCCTGGCTACAATATGAGCTCGTCTGTCAAAGTTCATTCGAATAGTCGGAAACCTTTTTATATTTATTTATTTATTGAGAGAAACTTAAATTTTACAGACAAAAATATTGAGTAAACGTCGACTAAAACTAGACGAAATTAGTCTGAGTTTTTGTCAACAAAAACTAGATGAAGACAAACCCATTTTGAAATGACTAAAATATGACTAATAAGTATTATAGTTCAAAACACTAAGACTAAGACTAAAATTTAAATGGCTGCCAAAAACAACACTGATGAGGAGCCAGACGAACCCATTGAGGGATGCATTTGACTTTTTACCAATTTGGATTCAGTACGGCTCAGTTTTATATACAGTATCAACACAGATTGCCAGAGTCATTCTGGGACTTTCCCTCTAGACTATTGATTTCCTTGTGTAGCCTTTTTTAGGCTGCTTGTTTGTCCAACTTGGTCTTCATTAGTTTTATGGGCATTCTCTACCATTTCGGCCATTCGGCTCACAGCCTATCTTTCTGCTTGTCACAGCTTTGCATATATATATTTTTTCAAATCTGTGTTACATGCTTCGCATGTAATTCTTATGTAATTAACACTAGAAAACCCAGCAGAGGCCGACTTGGCCTTTCCCGAGACAAGCACTCCTAATATTCCCTAGCATTCCCTCCGTGGCTCATGTGATAGTTTGTGTCAGTTCAAGTCAAGCTACATTTATTTATTTACCTAACCCTAACCCATTTATAAAGTTTGACACTTTTTACACATTTTTTAATTCACTTCTCCTATACTCCACACATAATGACAGAAAGACTGGCCCAAATGTGTAAATTGTTTTGAAGAAGAAAAAAAAGCGTTTTGGAACTGCAATTTGAGTGTAAAGCAGGAATTGTGTCTATAGTTTAGAAGGACTGAATCAGGGGCATGGAGTATGGATTGTGGTCATTGTGTCTGAAGTTAATGTATGTCTAGTGGTTGCATTTCCATATGAACGGCTGTTGTCTGTCCAACAACGACTTACCAATTCAAAAGCACTTGGTTCATTTTTGCCACCTCTGGGTTTTCCAGGGGAGTGGCCATATCGGCCATTGTTTGGGACTAGTAGGAGTACCTGAATTCTCTGGGACTTCTAAGTAGATTTCACCGCATGTTGTAAAAATGCAACAACTTCCTGTTTAAACAGGAGTGTGTAAACCTTTTGTTCTTTTGTGTTGGTTTACAAATAATTTGTTATTTGTATTGTGTTAATAACTGCAATTTTGAAGAATGTATGATAATTGAAGATCCTCTTTCCAGGGCTGACAATGACGCGCAATGACAAATCCTGCCACAGGAGTCACGGTAAGGCAGTGTTTCTCAATTATTTTCTGTTACGCCCCCCTCTTTGAAGACGTTTTGCGCCCCCCCCCCCCCCATCTGTACAATAGTATTATAAAATTAATATTATTACCAGTACACATCTGCATAACATTTTGTCCTTTTTTAATATTAAAGGAAAAAGTAATATAGATCAACTTACAATAATGTATAACTTTCTTAACAATTTTGTTTTGATTGTAACAGAAAAGATTTAAAGCGTATCAATTTGCTTGCATTAAAAAAATAAGTCACATCCAAACTGTTAAAATACACTCAAGGTACATGTTTTGACCATTTGATACTGAATACTAAAATTTAATAAAATCAATAAATAATAATACATTTAAGTTGATTAGCAACATAAGAATTTAGGACAATTTGACCGGAAAAAAAAAAACAAAAACAAAAAAAATAGAACCAAAATGACGGTGCCATTGGACAGAGGGACAGTTTTTATTTTTGCTGCAGGCAGTATCAGCTCCTTTGCTAGGGTGTGGGGTTATTTTGCACTGAGCAACTTAGATCATGCCAACAGGGCTCGCTAGTTTAATGATTGTTGCCAATATTCAGTGCATTTTTGCTGAAAGAAAAGCAAGCGGCTTATCAATGTGACTGGGGTCTCATGTCTTAAAACAACGTCTTAATTGATTTGGCTTCCTGCTCTCTGCTGCAAATATTTTGACACATTAAACAAACCGGTCTTTCCTCATCTCTGTTAGGTTTTGTGTTGGTTCCCTCCTAGAGTCTCCCTGTGATTGCCCATTGATTTCACCTGTTATGCCTGCTCCTTGTGTATCCCCAAATCTGCATCCTCCTGTCTCACCCATCTGTTCCTCGTTGTCTCGTTACCCCTTGTCTCTGTGTGTATATAAAGTTTCTGTTCACTCCTTGTTTTTGAATCCCGCGCCATGAAAATTAGTTACTTCCGGCTTCGGTCTTGCATTGAGGAGGACGGCGCTGTGACGTGTACAAGAGAAGGAGTCCTCTTCACTATACAGCAGTACTGTTGTGTATGAGGACTAAGGATTCAGTTGATTTTGCGGATTAATACGTTTATTTTTCGCATCACGCCAGCCAAATGGCTGCAGAAAAATCTTACTGTATGAGGGAGAGGCGTGTGCGCCTTTTTGGAGTTTTTCCCATTACCGTGGATATTGGCCAAAACAAGCCCTACTACTGTGGGACCATTGGACTTACGAGGAAGTGAGTAAACATTGTGTTTTGTATTATGTCAAATACTGGGATCATTGTAATATGTTGGTGGCTTGCATTTTGTGGCTGACATGCATGCGGGGCGGCTATTTTTCGGCACAACACCGGCGGCTTGTCGCACACCCACCCGCCGGGAGAGCAATATATTCAGCTTATTGTGCTCACGTGCTAGGTGTTCTGTCAAATTTTCCGACCGATCAGAAATTACAACTTTGAGTTAAAAATAGCCGCGAATACAGCGATTACAAAGTAAACACTACAAACTTTCTTTAAATTAAGGACTACTTACGTTTGATCATTGACAGGCATGTAAAAAGCTCTCCTCATGCACATTAGCTGCATGTTAGCTGCACAACAACTGCAGCCGCCCTCCTCCGGGGAACGATCTGTAAATTGCTCTCTGGCGAAGACAATCGACAACCCAGTCGTCATGTCAAAACATCCGGGCTAGTTATGTGTGATTTTTCGCTTCAAAGACTTTGAAACATCACTCGGTTCGGGTTAGCATGTCGGCTAGCTGTCACGCCTCTTGGCTTGTTTAGTCCCCCAAGCCGGGGAAGGAAAATGACATAAGCCCGATTTAGGTGTCATAAAATATTGTTCAGGAGGTGCGACAGTAAAGGTGAAGTCGACAGTTTTGATCATTATGGAGTAATTTTGCCATGTCGTCCTGAATAGGTGCATTTTTATTATTTCATATTCCATTTAGCACAAGACTGTTATTTGTCATGACCATGCCATTTATTTAGCGATTGGGGAAAATACTTGGATAAAAAGAATATCCTGTAAAAATATTGGAGTAGAGAGACTGAAACAACGACATTTTGCGGCTCTCTTCGTCGCGTTTTCCTCGTTCTGCATAATTCGCCCTCAATGGGCTGAATAATAAAACAGATGAGCCCATTCTCCCGCTGATGTCATCCACCTGTTGGGGATGCTAGAGCCTTATAATGGTAGGCGTGGCTAACCGGCAGATTAAAAGACTAATTTCTCGTCATCTGCGCTTTGCTAAATTGTTGTATATAGTCGAATCGTCTCAAAATATGATTCTAATTCACATAATAATGCTATTTAAGACTTTTTTTCTCCTGTCGTATGCTCTTTAAAGCCACATACACTTTGTCATATTTCCTCATCTTAACTCTTCATATCTCCAGTGCTCTTTGCTGTGTGCTCTTGTTTGGTTAAAAATACTACACACTCTGAAAATGGGAGCGCCACTGCCACCCACCGAGTGGATGTGTAATTACATTTTTTTATAGTATGGCAAAAAAGTATGTTCCCCGAGGTCACATGCGCCACCCCCGTCATCGCTCTGCGCCCCCCACTATTTGAGATAAGGTATTGTTTTCTTTTTTTCTGACTGTTTTGTCTATTTAATAATTATTTTCATGATGTACTTACGGTAAGTGTTTTTGGACATATTGTCTTGAAACGTCTGGGCCTAACCATGCATTTTAATTGATCAATTTGTTTTATTTGTTGGCTGAAGATACATGAGGGCGACTTGCATAATAGCAGAAATACGTCTGAGGAAGAACACAAGTTAATTTTAGTCGCTTTCTCAAGATGGACTTGCACCTCGTTTGCAATAGCCAGTGTTACGTGACCCTTTTTCAGTAAAGTATTCTCATAAGTGGTAGGTGGTAGGAAGGATGTGGGGGGGTACAGCGTTGGTTGGATTCCTTGGAGATGTGCTGAGACCTGTGGGTGTACCGTTACCGGCAGCTTGACTTGCTGTCTTAAGTTCTCCCAGTCCAAAGAGGTTTTCATATTCAGAATGCTTGAATATCAACCGCAAAAATTAACATTCCATATCAGGCTTGTGACATCATTTCCTCATGTGGGAGCTGCTTATGAACAAGACTGTGGGAGACTTTTGATTGTTTCCTCTCCTGTTACACTTTTGAAAGGACGGTCCCCGAATGCTATCGGCGTGGGCCAATTAACTTGTCCGGATCTTACAGCGGAGGCAGCAGTCACTGTCAGGAGAGAGAATTAAGCTCTCGCACTGTGCCTGGCATGCTAAGATGCCTAATGACTTCGGATCAAATCAGGATGTGTCAATTCATTAGCTTTTTCCGTTTTATATAGAGCAAGCAGATACGTATTATTTAGGTAAGTATTTTCCACTGTGGTATGAAAAAGTATCTGAACCTTTTGGAATTTCTCACATTTCTACATAAAATCTCCATCAAATCTTTTCTGATCTTTGTCAAAATCACACAGATAAAAATACAGTGTCTGCTTTAAGTACAACCACCCAAACATTTATAGGTTTTTCATATTTTAATGAGGACAGTATGCAAACAGTGACAGAAAGATGAAAAATACATAAGTGAACCCTCTGCCTAAGGAGACTTAAAGAGCAATTGAAACCAATTTTTTTACCAAACATTTTAAGTCAGGCATGTGCCCAATCACTGAAGAGTTGTTTAAAGCTGCCTTGCCCACTATAAAACACACACCTGGTAAGAAATGTCTTGATGAGAAGCACTGTCTGATGTGCATCATGACTCGGTCGAAAGAGCTGTCTGAAGACCTGCGGTCAAGGATTGTCGATTTGTATAATCTGGGAAATGATACAAAACCATCTCTAAAAGTGTAGTTGTTCATCAATCTACAGTCAGAGAAGTTGTCTACAAATGGAGAGAGTTTGGCACTGTGGCTTCTCTCCCAAGGAGTGGCCGTGCACCAATGAAGTGCCAAGAGTTCAGCGCAGAATACTCAGAGGTAAAAAAGAACCCTAGAGTGTCTCCTAAAGACTTACAGAAAACACTGGTACAGTCCAATATCTCTGTGCACACATCCACTGTATGTAAAACAATGGCCAAGAATGGTGTTCATGTGAGGACTCCACGGAGGAAGCCACTGCTGTCTAAAAAAAAAAAACATTGTTGCTTGTTTAATGTTCGCAAAAAGGCACTTGGACACTCCACAGACGTTTTGGCAAAATATTTTGTGGACTGATGAACCAAAGTTGAATTGTTTGGGAGTAACGCACAACGTCATGTGTGGAGGAAAAATGGAACAGCTCACCAACATCAACACCTCCTAATGGTGGAGGGATGATGATTATTTGGGGCTGCTTTGCTGCCTAATGGCCTGGACAACTTGATATCATTCATGGAAGAATGAATTCAAAAGTTTAGCAGGATGTTTTGCAGGAAAACCTGAGGCTGTCTGTCAGACAGTTAAAGCTAAAAAGAGGATGGATTCTGCAACAAGACAATGATCCAAAACACAGAAGTAAATCAACTTCAGACTAGTTTCAGAAGAACAAAATACACGTTCTGGTATGACCAAGTGAGAGTCCAGACCAAAACCCCATTGAGATGCTGTGGCATGACCTAAACACATTGATTCATGCCAGACATCCCGGGAATCTGACTGAATTACAGTAGTTTGGTTGAGAAGAATGGGCCAAGATTTGTCATCGATGGGCCACACTGATCTGCAGCTACAGAAAGCGTCAGGTTGAAGTTATTGCTGCCAAAGGGGGTGGGCACAAAATATTTTAAATGTGATGGTTCACTTACTTATTCTTCCCCCCTCTGTCATTGTTTGCATACTATCTTCATTAAAATATGAAAACTAGGGCAGTCAAACGATTAATTTTTCAATGGAGTTAATCACAGCTTAAAAATTAATCGTAATTAATCGCAAACCAAACTATCTCTAAAATATGCCATATTTTTCTGTAAATTATTGTTGGAATGGAAAGATAAGACGGATATATACATTCAACATACTGTGCATAAGTACTGTATATGTTTATTATCACAAATCAACAAGATGGCATTAACATTCTGTTGAAGCAATCCATGGATAGAAAGATTTGTAGTTCTTAAAAGATAAATGTTAGTACAAGTTATAGAAATGTTATATTAAAACCCCTCTTAATGTTTTTGTTTTAATAAAATTTGTAAAAATTTCAATCAAAAAAATAAACTAGTAGCCCACCATTGTTGATGTCAATAATTACACAATGCTCATGGGTGCTTAAGCCCATGCCCATAAAATCAGTCGCACCCAAGTGCCAGCAGAGGGCGACAAGTTGGCATTGCACTGTGCTGTCATTTGAATCTGTTTGAGCGGGGCATGTGCGTTAATTGCGTCAAATATTTTAACGTGACTAATCAAAAAAATTAATTACCGCCCGTTAACGCGATAATTTTGACAGTCCTGATAAAGACCTATAAATGTTTGGGTGGTCTTAGTTAAATCAGACACTGTTTTTTTCATCTCTGTGATTTTGACAAAGATCAGATAACATTTGATAGTGATTTTATGCAGAAATGTGAAAAATTCCAAAAGGTTCAGATACTTTTTCATACCACTGTAGGTAAACATATACTCGTTCGTATACACTATAGCTTTGTCACAGTCTTTGATTCACGAACATAGATGACAAACAACAGTGTTAATAAACACACCAATAGATTTATTCTGTTGTGATGTTACATTCCACAGTTGAACATTTCCTCTTTTTTTTTTTTCTTCAAATCTTCTTGATGTTCACTCAACAGATACGTTACTCATGTTAAAGATTGGTAGATCATGTTTGATTTTGTTTGGAATGGGAGTTGCAGTATCGCTGTCATTATTTAAAAAATAATTATGATGATATCACGAGGCTTTCAGGTACTTTTTGAGGGCTGTCCATTGCGTGACTTTCTGTTATGACTGTGCTTCTCTGATATGACTCAACAAAACCAAGGAACAATGCACATGTTTGTTAAAGCTCTCCCAATTGTCAACTTTGTTGTTGTTGTGCAAAAAAATCTATCTTTGGTAAGGTTAGTATCTGACCTGTTTTATGTTGATATCAGATGCATTCATACTACTGTATATTTTATTGTAAATGGATGTTTGCACTGTCACTATTAGTGTCATCTGGCATTTTCCCTGCATTATAAGGCCTTGACTTTGTGCTTTTTTCCCCCTGTTACTCTTGTACCTTTTTGCTGCATTTTATTTTATTTTTTTTCAAACTGTCTATCTGCACATCCTTGCATCCCTTTCATTGTCAATGAAAATTTCAAAGCAGCAGAGCCCTTGATGTCCGGTAGGGTTAAAGTAATTTCATGCTCAATTGCCTCAAGCGCACATCCGAGAGAACATGGCCTGAAAGAAAGTAGGGAGGAAAAAATTCCATATTAGAAATTCTATCATAACTCAGAGCTGTTTTAATCACTGTGATTAAATTTCATCAATAGCAAAAACAAGGAAATGTATGGCCATGCTATTTCAACAGGACGGTAGTGATGAATAGATAGATTGCTGTGTCCGAAATAACCTTGTCCTTAATTATAAATCATAAACATGTCATTTTTTTTTAACATGTGATTTTAGTTGCCCAAGGGTGTAGGTTTGGTCTTAATATTGGTAGGGACGATATAACAGCATAACCTGCATGTACACTTTTGATGGGACATTAATAAGACCAAACATATTTGGTAAATGGGGGGTCAGGACTACATTTCTCACCAATATGAATGCAAAATAAATCTGTATTGACCTATACTAACTTTCACACTGCAAATTTATAACGTCTTAATCTGATCATTTTTGTTAAATATAGTCAAATAACTTTCTCCATCTTTTTTTTGAGTGTTAAACGCTAATTAACAGATTAATGCGTCAGATTCTTCCACTTAAAGTAAATATTACTATTTGTTCGTATTGAGCCCATACATCTAAAAGTTGGTCATTTTTCACCTAAATCAAGAAAAAAATTCTTTCAAATAATCTTTTGAACAATATGTTTGAATTAAGAACATTTCTGACGAACAAGTTTTTCTTGTAAGATTAAATATACAAACTCTTTGCTTAAAATAAATCTGTTAAAGATTATTTTCAGCTGGTTGTTTTTCTTATTTCGAGAAATCTCAGTGAGTAAACTCGACTTGAAGCACTGTAGCAGTAGCAAAATTAGTGGCGTGTTCCCCACCTCCACAACATTGACTTCTTTTTACAATACTTACAGCGGCTGCTGCTGGCGGGAAAAAAAACTAATATTCCGCGTCTTTGAAGGGGGCGTTTTATATTTCTGTCGGGCTGTGAATGGGTTCAACTCATCAGCCAATCAAACATGCGTTTGAGGGAAAAAAATGGACTGGCACATTCAGAACCCATAATGAAAGTACTGTAATTCACTTAATAATGGTAGGATCTATCATTACAACATATAGGAAGACAATCTAAAGGACCTATAACTGAAGTCATTATATAACGCAAATAAGGTTGCTTAAAAGTTGGTGGGGATAATTTGAGCATCCTGAAAAGTTGCTAGTGTTATGTCCCTACCGTCCCGATGCAAATTTACGCCCTTGTAGTTGCCATTTATTGCCGTACAGTAATTCTCCATCAAGTGCCCAAGTTATCAACAAAGATGAAGCTGTTGATGATGATTAACAGTCTAAGTTAAGGTCTTAATTGATGTTGCTGAGTGTTTAGGTGAAAATTGCTGATGAGGAGTGTTGCGTACTTCCAGGCAAAGACTGCATTTGCTTAAATGCTGTTTTGCTCACAAATGCAATGATTCATATAGTGGTCGTATGTCTTAAAAAGTCAGTTCCTATCCATTTTACTGTTTGTTTTTGTCTTTTAAGGTGTACTAAATTAAACCTTCTATATATACAGTGGGGCAAATAGGTATTTAGTCAACTACTAATTGTGCAAGTTCTCCCACTTGAAAATATTAGAGAGGCCTGTAATTGTCAACATGGGTAAACCTCAACCATGAGAAGCAGAATGTGGGAAAAAAACCCTACAAAATCACATTGTTTGATTTTTAAATAATTTATTTGCAAATCATGGTGGAAAATAAGTATTTGGTCAAGACCAAAAGTTCATCTCAATACTTTGTAATGTACCCTTTGTTGGCAATAACAGAGGCCAAACGTTTTCTGTAACTCTTTACAAGCTTTTCACACACTGTTGCTGGTATTTTGGCCCATTCTTCCATGCAGATCTCCTCTAGAGCAGTGATGTTTTGGGGCTGTCGTTGGGCAACACAGACTTTCAACTCCCTCCGCAGATTTTCTATGGGGTTGAGATCTGGAGACTGGCTAAGCCACTCCACGACCTTAAAATGCTTCTTACGAAGCCACTCCTTTGTTGCCCTGGCTGTGTGTTTGGGATCCTTGTCATGCTGGAAGATCCAGCCACATCTCATCTTCAATGCCCTGGCTGATGGAAGGAGATTTTCACTCAAAATCTCTCGATACATGGCCCCATTCATTCTTTCATTTACACAGATCAGTCGTCCTGGTCCCTTTGCAGAAAAACAGCCCCAAAGCATGATGTTTCCACCACCATGCTTCACAGTGGGTATGGTGTTCTCCGGATGCAATTCAGTATTCTTTCTCTTCCAAACACGAGAACCTATGTTTCTACCAAAAATTTCTATTTTGGTTTCATCTGTCTATAACACATTCTCCCAGTCCTCTTCTGGATAATCCAAATGCTCTCTAGCGAACCGCAGACGGGCATGGACGTGTACTTTCTTCAGCAGGGGGACACGTTTGGGAGTGCAGGATTTGAGTCCCTGGCGTCGCAGCCTTTGTTACTGTGGTCCCAGCTCTCTGTAGGTCATTCACTAGGTCCCCCCGTGTGGTTCGGGGATTTTTGCTCACAGTTCTTGTTATCGTTTTGACGTCACGGGGTGACGAGGGAGTTGAAAGTCCGTGTTGCCCAACGACAGCCCCAAAACAGCACTGCTCTAAAAGAGATCTGCATGGAGGAATGGGCCAAAATACCAGCAACAGTGTGTGAAAAGCTTGTGAAGAGTTACAGAAAACGTTTGGCCTCTGTTATTGCCAACAAAGTATTGAGATGAACTTTTGGTATTGACCAAATACATATTTTCCACCATGATTTACAAATAAATTATTTTAAAAATCAAACAATGTGATTTTCTGTTTTTTTTCTCCACATTCTGTCTCTCATGGTTGAGGTTTGCCCATGTTGACAATTACAGGCCTCTGTAATATTTTCAAGTGGGAGTACTTGCACAATTCGTGGTTGACTAAATACTTATTTGCCCCACTGTAAATCTCACAAAGTAATGAATCGGTAGTGTTAGTATTGGCATTACTAAGGAGGCTTGTGGTGATCTTCAAGATGACTGAAATCCAAGCCAAGTGTTTCCTTTCTGACTTTGTGCTTTTCTAGTTACGCTTTCCTGAGCCTCAGTGAGCCTCGCCAAGTTGTGAAATCCGATTTTCCCGATGGGATGAGTCAGTTGGATGAAACAGGATACTGCATCTCTCCATTATCAATACTTCCGGCAAAATGCAGGGCTCCATTTTGCCATTACGATTTACAATTTCCCCCCCCTCCGCGACGACTTGTCGAAAAATTCCCCACCGCACACACAAACACGCTTCAAACATACATACATTTACTTCTAATGACTAGAATGGGAACAAAACTCGTAACGCACATTTGCTCAGTTCGTTCACAATGTGAATGGCTTCGTTTAAATGGAAAACGATGTATAAAATGGTAGCTATGGTATCGTCATAGATGCGTCTAAAGAGGATGGAATGACTTCCTGGCTGTCTCTGGAATATTCTGTACAGTATAATACATCGGCGTGGGTCCATATATCCCAAAGTGACTTCAGTAGTTGAATACCGGTAGTTTATTCCAGCAGGTCCATTCCTTAAAGATCCCAAGAGGCCAAATCCATGAGAAATGTTTGCTTTTGGAAGTGATTCCATAGTCACAGTTCAAAAATAATTCCTTCTTTAGCCAACATTGTGTCCTTTTCAAATTCAGTAGCAGCTCCACAACAATGAAACACGCACAACTCGATATTTTCTGATAATATTTCTGGCTTTTTTTTTCTCTCGTATTTTTTTCAATATAGCAGATCTTAAAACATCCATTTTTTTTTTTTCAAACACAGAAAAAAAACAAACAAACAGTGACCAGGAGAGAGCGTTGATCGGTCGATGGATGGAAAAGTGGTTCTTTTGAATGCGTCGGGGGAGGTTTTAGGGCCGCTTTAGCACACGGTGCCGTTCTCCTGCCGGGACTTGGGGCAGGTGGACCTCGGTATGGGCTGCACGGAGGGCGCCAGCGTGCAAAAGAAACCGGCGATGAGGGTCAAGCCCAGACCTCCCCAGGCGCAGAACATGGACCAGCCGTAACCGTGACCGATGTCGTCGGGCAGGCCGTACAGGTAGCGCGGGTAGCGCGAGAGCTCAAAGTTGATGCCGGCGACGCAGGTGCACAGGGAGATGATGCAGAAGGTGCCTGTAACAACAGATGAGGTGGGATGTTAAGAGCCAAGCCTGCCACCAGCAATGCCAAGTCGTATTGTGCCAAAATCTGCATTAGCTGCCAACCTAAAAGCTTTTTGACACAATTAACCCTTCATCCTGTATTGACGGTTTCAAGAGTACCACATGACCTTTCATTGGACAAGTACTTAAAAACCACAAACGACCCCCTCTTTTTCGAGACTCAAGTTTGAAAAAAGACTTTTTGAACACCAAATTAATTTTTATACAGAAAATTATTACATCTGAAACAAATGATTATAACAATATATTTGAGAGAAAAAGCATGCTATTTTGCCTCATTCAAATCTTAATATCTGAACATTTAAATATATAAACTACAGTGCAATCACATTTGTAAATGAATGGCTTCTGGATTTTGAAATGTAAATAAACCAATCTATTGTGATAAAACAACAAAATTGCAATAACTGCATTAACCATCAACATGAAGTATAACTGTAACTGTAGTCTTTAAACAAATCTGAATAAGGAAAAACTGCAATAAAATGATGCAAACTTGAGAGTAGCTGAGCTTTGTCATGACAGAACATCGCTTCAATGATATCTGGCGCCATCTAGCGTCGTGAATGGGTATGACGTCTAGACCGTGAATATAAGACGACCCCTACGTTTTCAGTCTTATTTCAATGCAAAAAACACAGTCTTATATCGGGGCCAATACAGTAGGTCCAAATGCTAGTACCGTCATTTTCAGATTATAAGCCGCTACTTTTTTTCCCCTTATTTATTTTCTTTATTATTATTGCTTATAGTCCAGTGTGGCTTATGTGTTGATTTATTTGGGTTAATAGGTAACACTTTATTTGACAGCGGCGTCATAAGACTGTCATAACACCGTCGTAATTATGACATGACACTATCATGGGCAATTTTGAATGTTACTAACTCGATTTATGTCCAGCTTGGATCTTTTACATGCATTCAGAAATGAGATCATTTTCCGGATAACACTAAATGACATCTGTTATAAGCATTCATTAAGGCTCATGAGAGTGTCATGTCATAATTATGATTGTCTAATGACAATCTTATGACGCCACTATCAAATAAAGTGTTATCAAATACCATAACTAGCAATTAATGAAACAACTGGAACAGTAACTGAAGACATAATGAGCACAGAATATGAATTTTGATAGTTATTTACATCTGTAAAGCTGTAATGCATGCTAAGAGGCATGATAGACAACAACAAAATTGACAGCAGGTGGCAGCAGAGATTGATTGATTGATTGTCTCCCCTAAGCTTTGCAGCCAGTTAGTTCAAAGCTTTATGACAGTCACATGATGCCGCTGTCAAATAAAGTGTTACAGGTTAATATCTTTTGGTGTATACAGTATATCCCATTATAAAGTTAGGACAGCTGTGGCTTATACAGTAGTCCAGAGCGGCTTATCTACAGTCGCTGACAAAAGTCTTGTCGCTTATCCATTATGTAGAAACAATTGCTAATAACCTGACTTTTATTCAATTGGTTTCAGAAATGGCTCATATGAAAGCTGAGCCCCTCCCAAATGATGTTGAATGTACAAAAATATATTTGTTTCACTGAAAAAAATATTTATCATTTAATGAAGACATAAAGGTCAAATTTTGGCAAGACAAAAGTTCTGTCGCCTCCAGAAAGTAGTGTGAAAATTGAACCAAAAATGTGCTGTGAGATCCAAATTTAATATTTTGTATAACTTCCATGGGCTTGACGGACTGCATCCATGCGGATTCATACAATTTATTAATAAAGTCATCAGGAACATTAAAAGAAAGCAGTTTTGCACGCCTCCAGAGTTCATCAACATTCTTCGGTTTCGTCTTCCATGCTTCCTCTTTCATCCTACCCCAGACATGCTCAATGATATTCATGCCTGGTGACTGGGCTGGCCAGTCCTGGAGGATCTTGATCTTCTTTGCCTTGAGGAACTTTGAGGTAGAGATTGAAGTATGCGATGGAGCAGCAGAACTTGTCCCTTTTTATAGTTAGGAATGTAAGAGGCAGCTAAGATTTGTTGATATTTCAGACTATTTATGTTGCCTTCCACCCTGCAGACAAAATGAATAAGCTACAAGACTTTTGTCAGGGACTGTATGAGCAAATGCCATTTTCGTGCCAAATTTAGTGGGTGGCGGCTTATAGACAGGTGCGCCTTATAGTGTGAAAATTACGGTCGTATATCTTCAAATGCACTCCCTTTAAGGACAACGCACAGCCTCATTACCGAGACCGCGCATGTTGGACTTTTATCCGAGGCAGCTGGTTCTAAATTCGGCCTCATTTGGAACGCCACATTACCTCACGGGCGGCCTCTTTGGGATTCTGCCTCTGCGGTCTGGCCTAGCCTCTGTCTCGTGCCTTCTAATTGCCTGTTCAATATACAACTTGCGGGCATCGCATTAATCCTAGCTGAGCTCCAGCACTTTTACGTGTGTTCTTATTCACTGACCTAAATCACAATTAAAATTGCCGATGAAAACAGTTGAATGCATACATGATGATCCCTCATTTGGTCATTCTTTTCGCTTTAAGTAGTTGAAAGTGGATCGATATTGGACAAATAATAAACTCAAACAGTATGAAGACTCATGTTATGCCTCTTGGTTGTATTGCAGTGGCAAACGTTGAAAAAAAAAAGATGTCCCTTTTAATTAAACCTTAGGGAAAGAGTTGTGCTTCATATTAATTAGTTTTTCCCCCCATAATTTTGTCACCGCCATCAGGGGGGAGCGTACTTCTTTTGTTTTGCTTTTATTACAGCAGCTCTACTTTGTTTTGCCCCAACAAATGTGTGGGGCATTTCTTTCAGTTGAATGTGGAAACGCGCTCATTTGAATCCTCTTGGATGGAAGATGAGGTGAATTGGAATGCCCACACGGGGGGAAAAGGAGGAAATTTTATACCATTTTTGTTCTTACCAGGGCCGGCCCAGGCCATTTGGGGGCCCTAAGCAAAAAAATGCAAAGGGGCCCATATTTTTGGCCCATCATTTTGTCACAGTGTACTGTGAAACCCATACATGCAATCCAACCCATACGTCCTTATTTTGTATGTTAATCAGATTTTGTTGCACTGCATACTTCAAACTTCGCACCCCAAATGATTGTCAGTACTTACAGTAGATAGCACCAAACCTTTTTCTAAAAGAGAAAAGAAAGAAGTTAAGGAAGAACTTTTATTTTTTTTTAAGCTTGTAATCAAGTATCAGAACTCACAAAAGTCAAATAAAGCAAACTGCAGTAAACAAAATAGAATATAAATTAAACAATTGCCAGATTGGGGGCCCCCTAGTGGTCAGGGGCCCTAAGCAGCTGCATAGTCTGCGTATAGGCTGGCCCGGCCCTGGTTCTTACTTTATCATCTCAACAACATTCACACTTAATTCATCACTTAGTGGATTTCCACTTTAATTTTCATGTTTCTTGTGGGATTTAAACTGACAACCACCTGATCCAACTTAGCACGTGCTACTAAAACAAAACAAAATGTAATAGTGTACAGTATAACTACTGTAAAAATAGATGACTCTGCCATTATATATATCCTGTGTACATGTGCGATGAGCTCATAATACAGTACCATAACTATAACCTAACTAGATGAAAATTACCTTACAGTATTTCTTTATAACAACAAAATCCGTGCCAGCCCTTCTGCATTTGGTAACTGTAACATGATTTGTAATTTCGCCTCATTTTGGCCACTCAAGTGGTCTACACGCCATGTTAACACAGGCTGCACAGATAGTTTGAAATTTGTCCACTAACGATCAACGAAGTGATAAGAACAAACATGCAATCTTTTAGGTGGATCCTTTAGCATCAAAGCACATCCTAAACTTATTGTCTGCTCGATTTAAGGCGTTTGGCGAGGTAGATCCACACTGGCAATTTGAAGCTGGATGCTGTTCAAAACATTCCACTTCCAAGAATATATACAGTCATGTGAAAAAATTAGGACACTCCATTAAATATTCAGTGTTATTAGGAAATGTTCACATAGGAATAGGTAAAAAACAAAAATTAACATTGTTTTACTGATTAAACCAAATATATAAACAAAAATGCATATTCTAACTGAGGAAAAAGTCAGGACACCTAATAGCTAGTGTGACCCCCTTTGGCTGAAATACCTTCAGTAAGACGCTTTTTGTAGCCATCTACCAGTCTTTAACATCGGTCTGAAGAAAGTTTACCCCATTCCTCAATAGGGTTGGGCATCAAGCATCGATGGGAACCGGTTCCAACACGCCGATGCTTCTGGAATCGTTTGAATTTTAAAATTTCGATTCCACGTTTCGATGCCCAGACCGCCGAGCGGAAAAAAAATTGCTCGAGTTCAAAGACTGATTGTCATGTTTGTGTGCCTTCTCAGTTATTTTCCTTTCATTCCAGCACATGAATCAGCTGGATGGGCGGGGCTGCACAACACACCTGCTACGCATCAGGAGCACTTATTATTTAAGGACTCCTGTCACCATACACCAGTGTCGGACTATTGCATATGCTTGTTACCTGCCTTGCTTACCGCTGTGTGCTCATCGTCATCCTTGGTGCTTCCCGACATTCTTCGGTCGTGTTCTGGTTTGATCTCATTTACTTTTGTGCTCTTTTGGATTTTGTAGTTATAATTTTGTACTCAGTTATATTCGCGCCATCTTGCGTGCTCTCTCAGTTGTACTTTCTTCTACTCGCGTTTCCTAGCGTGCTCCCTTTGTTGTACTCATTAAATACAAAAATTTGCTCTACTGATCTCCTGGTCTGTGTTTTGGATCCACATTAATGGCTTGCCGTTCCTAACACTGATATTTAGATACAAGTTATAATTATCCCTGTTAGAAGTTCATATAATTTAAAAAAATCATCAAGAAGTTAAGACTTTAATATAAAGCATGCAATTTTTTTTTTGACCCAGCCTCTTAAAAGAGTCTGACTCGAGAATCGCTCGGAACCGGAATTGAAACGTGGAATCGGAATGGGAACCGGAATCGTTCAATTTGGAACGATGCCCAACGCTACTCCTCAACAAAGAATACTTTCAGCTGTGAGATGTTTGAGGGGTTTCTTGTATGTACAGCTGATTTCAAGTCACCCCACAGCATCTCAATGTGATTAAGGTTGTTGCTTTGACTCAGCCATTCCAGGACTCTCCATTTCTTTTCAGTCAGTCCTTGGTGGATTTACCGGTATTTTTGGCGTCATTGTGATGTTGCAGGGTCCAGTTTCGCTTCAGCTATAATTTTTTAAATCGATGATGTCACATGTTCCTGAAGAACTCTCTGATACACGATAGAATTCATGGTGGATTTTATGGTGGTGAGCTGGCCAGGTCCTGCTGTAGCAAAGCATCCCCAAACCATGACACTTCGACCTCCATGTTTCACAGTTGGTATGAGGTTCTTTTCCTGGAATTGGGTTTACACCAAACATGTCCTCTGTTCTTGTGTCCGAATAGTTCAATTTTAAATTAATCTGTCCAAAGAACAGTATTCCAGAAGTCTTGGTCTTTGTCTACATTCACTCTGGCAAACTTCAGTCTGGCCTTCATCTTCTTCTTGGAGCGCAAAAGCTTCCTCCTTGCACACCTCCCGTGAAGCTTAAACTTGTGAAGTCTGTGTTTGATTGCACTTTCAGATCAACAGTAGCAAGAGCCTGCTGTAGGTCCCATGATGACATTTTAGGGATTTTGGAGATGTCTTTTAGCATCTTGCTGTCTGCTCTCGGGTTGAACTTGCTTGGACGGCCATACCTGGGCATGTTGGCAGTTGTTTTGAATGTCCTCCACTTGTAGACTATTTTCTGGGCAGTGGAATGGCGGATTTTATATTCTTTTGAGCTCATTTCAAATCCCTTACCAGACTTATAACCGTCTACAATCTTCTTTCTGAAGGCCTCGGACAACTCGTTTGATCTCACCATGGTGTTCTCTCTCACTTCAACAGTCAGTCACTGTTGAAAGTACTCTGCGTTGAGGAGTGGGGAAAACTTTTTTCAGACTGATGTCAAAGACTGATAGATGGCGACAAAAAGCATCTTCACTGAAGTTATTTCAGCCAAAGGAGGTAACACTGGCTACTAGGTGGTAGGGTGTCCTAACTTTTTCCTCAGTAAGAATATGCATTTTTGATGATAGTGTATTTTTATTTTAATGAGTAAAACAATGTTCATTTTTGTTGTTTACCTGCAATTAAATCACTTTTTTTTCCAGAGATAAAAAAAACAAACCAAGATCAGATATTGACATATGATCACTTCTTAATAAAGAACTGAATATTTAATGGGGTGGGTTAATTTTTTTCACATGACTTCTATAGGCAATTTCAGGAGTTCACACAACCAAGGACAGCACAGAAGGTCCCCAAATCTAATCGATGTCTTGCTGAATCCATTTTTGGAGATTCCGTGGGTTCCTCCTCATTTTTTTTTTTTAACAATCATTTAATATGTTTTGCTTTTGGATGGCATCATTTTAATATTTTTGTTCTTTTGTCTCATTATAAAGCCAACCAGTGACATTTTTGTGTCTCACCTCCCATCAGGAAAAGTAGACCAGCCACATACTGCATGAGTCCTCGGTCCCAGCAGCAACCGAGCACGCCGATGATCCAGCCGAACAAGATGATGGCCACCGCCATGCCCATGAACCCTGCCGTCATACGCCGCAAATCTGAAGACAGACCGGAGGAGAAATGTGGTCAGCTCTCAAAGTCACTTGACGGTAAGTTGACTCGCTGTAAACGCATTAGTGAAATGACCAGACCATTGAACAAATCAAGAAGAGAAATATGCTTTTGGCCAACTTTGAAGCTGAAGTTACCATAAATCTTAAGGATTAGGAGCTCAGAGTTTGGAAAAATGTAAATCGGCTTAAACCTTTGCGAGATGGCAACATTTTAACTAGGGCTGTCAAACAATTAAAATTTTTAATCGAGTTAATCACTGCTTAAAAATTAATTAATCATAATTAATCGCAATTCAAACCATCTATAAAATGTGCCATATTTTTCTGTAATTTTTTGTTGGAATGGAAAGATAAGACACAAGACGGATATATACATTCAACATACTGTACATAAGTACTGTATTTGTTTATTGTAACAATAAATCAGCAAGATGGCATTAACATTAACATTCTGTTAAAGCGATCGATGGATAGAAAGACTTGTAGTTCTTAAAAGATAAATGTTAGTACCAGTTATAGATACAGTGGGGAGAACAAGTATTTGATACACTGCCAATGTGGCAGTGTATCAAATACTTGTTCTCCCCACTGTATTTTATATTAAAACTAGGGCTGTCAAAGGATTACAATTTTTAATCGAGTTAATCACAGCTTAAAAATTAATTAATCGTAATTAATCGCAATTCAAACCATCTATAAAATGTGCCATATTTTTCCGTAATTTTTTGTTGGAATGGAAAGATAAGACACAAGACGGATATATACATTCAACATACTGTACATAAGTACTGTATTTGTTTATTGTAACCATAAATCAGCAAGGTGGCATTAACATTAACATTTTGTTAAAGCGATCCATGGAAAGAAAGACTTGTAGTTCTTAAAAGATAAATGTTAGTACAAGTTATAGATATTTTATATTAAAACTAGGGCTGTCAAAGGATTACAATTTTTAATCGAGTTAATCACAGCTTAAAAATTTATTAAACGTAATTAATCGCAATTCAAACCACCTATAAAATATGCCATATTTTTCAGTAAATTATTGTTGGAATGGAAAGATAAGACACAAGACAGATATATTCATTCAACATACTGTACATGAGTACTGTATTTGTTTATTATAACAATAAATCAACAAGATGGCATTAACATTATTAACATTCTGTTAAAGCGATCCATGGATAGAAAGACTTGTAGTTCTTAAAAGATAAATGTGAGTACAAGTTATAGATATTTTATATTAAAACCCCTCTTAATGTTTTCGTTTTAATAAAATTTGTAAAATTTTCAATCAAAAAAATAAACTAGTAGTTCACCATTGTTGATGTCAATAATTACACAATTCACATGGTGCTTAAACCCATAAAATCAGTCGCACCCAAGCGCCAACAGAGGGAGACAAAACACACAAGTAACAAGTGGCCATGACACTGCTGTCCAGAGGTTGCGCTAGACTTTTTCGTTGTCTGTCATTTTGACTGACAGTGTCATAAAAATCCGGTCATAATCTATTTTTACCCGTCACTTACATTTTTAAAATGATAATAATGACATATTCAATAGTATTTAGTTTGCATTCATTTTTAATTAATATTCTGTCCGAACAAGCTTAACAAGAGGCAAACAGACAGCGGAGTGCACCAATCAGCGACGGGCAGACGTGCCGTTACCAAAGCAACGAGGGCAGGACGAGGGACTTGCGCGCGGAAGTAAACATACGAGGAGAACGGACTTTATTCAACATGGCTAGCGCGAGACAGACTGTTGTCAGTGTCTCGTGTCGATGTGTTTTACATCATTTAAAACGGAATTTGCCGCGGATTGGAACATATTCTCGGCTCTTCCGCCATCCGTGTTGTTGTAGAGACGACTTTCGGCGCGCAAGAGTGACGTTGCTCGTGAAGAACACGTCACGCAAATAAACAAATCTGATTTGTCGATTGATTTTGTATCTACTCGAGAGGCTATGTCCCAGACTTGTCTCTCAGTGTTTGAAAAATACAGGGAGAACAGTCTGGCCGTGCTAGGCAAACACTCAGTTGCCTTGACATTTTTCCGAGTAAGGCCAACGACGTAATGCATCAAGAGAGACAATAGCTAATTAATATGCTCACTTGCCGCCTCCCTGTGGTCTGGGGTGTGAATTGCAGCCTGTCAAAATGACACATGGACTTCAGTTTTTTCCGTCACCGTTTTAAAAAACCGGTCAACGACGGAAAATATTCGGTTAACGCGACCCCTGCTGCTGTCATTTTAATGTTTGAACGGGGCATGTGCGTTAATTGCGTCAAATATTTTAACGTGATTAATTTTAAAAATTAATTACCGCCCGTTAACGCGATAATTTTGACAGCCCTAATTAAAACCCCTCTTAATGTTTTCGTTTTAATAAAATTTGTAAAATTTTCAATCAAAAAATAAACTAGTAGCTTGCCATTGTTGATGTCAATAATTACACAATGTTCATTGTGAAACAGGCTGAAACTTGTGTCAGGCTGAAACCCATAAAAATCAGTCGCACCCAAGCGTCAGCAGAGGGCGACAAAACACAAAAAAAAACAAGTAACAAGTAGACATGACACTGCTCTCATTTTAATCTGTTTGATCGGGGCATGTGCGTTAATTGCGTGAAATATTTTAATGTGAATAATTACCGCCCGTTAACGTGATAATTTTGACAGCCCTAATTTTAACAGATCAAGTTGATCTACAGTACTTCTAGATTCTACAACGACATTTACTCCTACTAATTTGGGTTGTTCCTATTTCCTCTTTGAAACAACTAAGCCAAAACAGTGGCATCCACGTTCGTCTCAATTAATGTGGAGACTCTTCTGTTCTTGCGGTTTCTTTTTTAAACCTCGGTTTTACTGTCCCGCTCTTGGCAATGTATACAGTGTGAGGTTTTAGAAGGCAAATTGCTTGCAGATGGAGGTCAGCAGAAGTCACATTAGGCCTTAGATATTCATTCCAACGGCACATTTATAAATGTAAGTCTGTATTGCGGCGACCACAAGGACAGCAGCGTGCGCACCAGGGGGCTAATGACAGGGCTCGAACTACGAAGGCAACGTCGAAGAAGGGAGTAAAAAAGCGCTCGGAGCGTCCCGCCCGCCTTCCTCAAGTAGATTAGAATGTCATGGGTGAGCAAGTCTGCCAGGAGGTGGAAAGGCGGGGGGATGTGTGGGCGTGTTGTTGTTGTCGGCTGAAAAAGGTCAAAACATTTGCCCTGGGAGCAGAAAATGAAGAACACCGCAAGACAAACCTCCACTGGTGTTGTACACCATGCTCATGACCACCCCCCACGCTCTGTGAACTTTCTGTACCCTTGCACTACAACGACCACCGGGGTAAACATTACTGTGAATTCTCAGCTGAGGTAAACGTTTGAAACAACTGGCCAATTGACCCAGCAGCTCTTCTTTTTGATTTATTTAATCACCGGTGTTGTTAATCTTACTTGAAAAAACTAATTAATTACAGTTACAAATTACTTCTCCCAAAAAGTATTTGCGTTAGTAACTCAGTTTCCTGAACGTAAGAGTAATTAGTTACTTGGCAAAGTAAATGGTGATAATTTTCATGTTTTTTTTTTTTTTTTTTTTATAATTGGTCAGAGAAGAAAACAACAGTTGGACATGAAGTTCAAGGTGGTCTGAAAAAAGGGACCCATTGTAAACAATTTTTTCTTTGAAATATAAAGGCAACATCAAATGCATGCAAATTCGGCCAAAATAGGCTTAGGTGTTAAAGGGTTAAAGATAGATTTAAGTTAAGTTTTGCCGATTTAGGAGCATTTTAGATAAAAAGTGACTTAGGTTTGCTAGGAAGGTTCTCTACAACAGAGCCTTCCTGAGAAGTCTACTGCTTTAAGATGGCGGCTGTTTACTAACGCATCTAGTTCTTTATTGTACATGTTGCTAATGCGCCGTGTCTGTCATTTGCATCTAGTTCTGTATATACGTGATATCTACCGAAGCATCATGTGGGCGTAGTTTGTAGGCTATTGGCTACAGCAGAGGCGTCGCGTCCCATTAGGCAAACCAGGCAATTGCCTAAGGCGCCCAGCCAGCAGGGGCCCCCAGAGGGCCAACAGATTTAGCACACGCAGCTTTACTGGACTGTCGCAGTGACAAGTGCGACAGAGCCAGTGAAAGGCTTGTGTCTGAGTTCCCTGAAGGGGCCCCTTGACTCGTTTTACACCCCCCCCCCTCCATCACGTGACTCAGAGTGAGTGGCGATTTGGCTTTTTTTTAATTGGCGTATATCCAAAATGAAAAGAAGTTATTCTTCTGGAAGCGACAAAAGAAAGAAAAAAAAAAGCAGAAGAAGAGAAAAGGAAGCAAGACAGCCGTGAGTGTACTATGTTACTGTAGTTTTATGTCCTAACGTAGTAGAAGCCGGGCACTTTGAGTGTCCTAAAAAGCACTCTATGAGACCGAGGCGTCATTATACTCTTATTAAATATGCTATTGCTCCAAGTCCAACTGTTACTTGCACACGCTCGAAGGGCCCCATGTTGCTTGTTGCCTGGGGCCCCCGGGGACCCTTGGTACGCTTCTGGGATACAGTCAGGTATTATTGGAGCCACCTAGCATAGTAGCATCACGTTTGCAACGGCGTCACACTCCCTTGCACCCTCCCCACTCCTGCTCTGCTCTCTCGTCTCCGTGAGTCCATCTTTTAGACTATTCTCGCGTCAGTCAACCAACATCATAACTAAAGATGCCGATCGATCGGGTCCGATCACGTCATTTTCAAAGTATGGGAATCGGCAAAAAAACATCGGACATGCCTTTTTTAATATATATCTGTATATATTTTTTAATTGTTTTCTAATTGTATTTAACGTTACAGACAAAATGTCTTACACTCATCCAGAGTCTTTAGATTTGGCTTAATGTAGGGCTATCAAATTTATCGCGTTAATGGTGGTAATAACATTACAATATTTAACGCAAGTGCTGCACTATTCACTCATGCATTGTCGCGTTCAATCTATAATGGCACCGTTTTACGTATACGTAGAGGTAAAAGGCAACGTCAAATAAGTAGAGAGAATTTTGGCAGCCTTTGAAGCCTTTTATAAATTGGCTAAAGCCTTACATTCCCTCTTTCAACAATTAGAAATATTGTGGGAAGCAACGTGGGGAAGTAAGATAGTAGTTGATCTTTTTCTGAACACCATGTGTTATTTTCCAACGCAGAGAAGATATATCAATTGGTACCACTATGCACAGTCATGGTTGCACTTCCCATCATGCATTGGGGCAGAACAGTTAAATGGCTACAGTATCATTTACTGAAAGCTCAACAAATACACTAGATGGCAATATTTAGTCACAATATACAAAGTCACATTTATCCTTTAAGAATTACAAGTCTTTCTATCCGTGGATCCCTCTCACAGAAAGAATGTTAATAGTGTAAATGCCATCTTGAGGATTTATTGTCATAATAAACAAATACAGTACTTATGTACTGTATGTTGAATGTATATATTCGTCCGAGTTTTATTCATTTTTTTCTTAATGCATTGCCAAAATGTATATGATCGGGAAAAATTATCGGGAGTGATTGGAATTGAATCGGGAGCAAAAAAAACAAAAAAAAGTAATCGGATCGGGAAATATCGGGATCGGCAGATACTCAAACTAAAACGATCGGGATTGGATCGGGAGCAAAAAAACATGATTGGAATAACTCTAATCATAACGCATCGTAACGCACGAATTTCCCGCCTCAGTAACGGTAACGGCGTTGCCAAGATGAGAAAAGTCATTAGTTAGATTGCTCACTAATGAAGAAAATAACGCCGTTATATTCTGACGCCGTTATTAACAACAGCTTTTATTTTCCTGTGCATATTGTGTTTATGATTTATACATTGCTGAATGCCTTCAGCAGGTCAAGTGGGCAAAATGGCCCTCATTGTTAACTTTTTAGGAAGATATATGTCGAAAGTAATTTATGATCGCAGTTAAGAGAAGCAATATACAAAGCAGCTGTGTGGGCTTCCGGGTAAATGTATAGCAATTGAAGAAGAACCGTAGCTTACAATAATTGCATAAGCAGCCACTTGGGAGGAAGTGTAAAAGGAGCGTGATGTGTTAAATGACGGCGCCCCGTAGTGAGCGTGAAAAGACCAAAATCTGTCTTCCCACCGGCAATGGATTAGCCGCGTGAGACCAACCGAGGTTGCGTATCGACACGGTGCAGTGGGGATGAAAAAGCGGCACAATTTAAGCATCCATTTTCTATAGTGCTCGTCCTCGTTAGGGTGAGTCATCAAGTTGACTTCGGGAAAGAGGCGGGGGTCTTACATTGTGGTCACCCTGCAATGCAAAAGTCACTTTAACTGTAATTTTTCCTCTTAGTACAGAACATTGCAATGAACATTGTCATTTGATGGAAAATTATATACTGTATACTGCAGACCGGTTGAAACCACCAACAGAGTTGCAGTCCGATATAGGTTCTATTGTGATTCGCAAACACATTTGCATACCTGTCAAGTTGTACGGTTTCAGCGTAATTTGTACTGATTTTTAAATGTGTACCCCGTATGTCCAAAATCCTTTGTTTTTTTTTCTCCGTTCGGCAACGAGACAATGTGCGTGACTACCGTATTGGCCCGAATATAAGACGGCCCTGATTATAAGCTGACCCCCTCTTTTTCAAGACTCAAGTTTGAAAAAAAGACTTTTTGAACACTAAATTAATTTTTGTACAGAAAATAATGACAGTACATCTGAAACAAATGATTATAACAATATATTTGAGAGAAAAAGCATGTTATTTTGCCTCATTCAAATCTTAATATCTGAACATTTAAATATGTAAACCAAAGTGCAATCACATTCGTGAATGAATGGCTTCTGGTTTTTGACATGTAAATAAACCAATCTATTGTGATAAAACAACAACATTGCAATAACTGCATGAACAATAAGGGGTCGCTTTGGCCTGGGGAGTCAAGTTCAGCATTCGCTACAATGATATCTGGCGACATCTCGCGTCGTGAATGGGTATAAATGTCTAGACCCCGAATATAAGACGACCCCCACTTTTTCAGTCTTATTTCAATGCAAAAAAGAAAAAACACCGTCTCATATTCGGGCCAATACGGTATGTGTTACGTTGGTTGAATGACGTGAGAAAAGTCAGACACGGAGAGGGAAGAGTGTTTGTTGTGACGCTGTAGCAAACGCGATGCTAGGCTAGGTGGCTCCAATATTTCCTGACTGTAGCCGACAGCCTACAATCTACGCCTCGATATCACATGCATATAGAACTACATGCGAAATGACAGACTCGGCGGCGTTGGTAAACAGCTGCCATTTTAAAGCCGTAGACTTCTCAGAAAGGCTTTGTTGTAGTGAACCTTCCTAGCGACTTTTTATCTAAAATACTCCTAAATCGGCAAAATCTTGACTTGAATCTTTAAATGATGAAACAGTTTTGAAACTTTAACATGTCAAAATTAGACAGAAGGGAATTAATGCAAAAACAGGAGCAATTTTAGCAATTTTAACAACTTTAACGGTTGATTCACAACATTAAATGACTTCCAAACATAGCAAAGGTTACTATGTTTGTTTGTTTTTTTGTTTGACAAAATGAAAAAAAACACATGAAAGGTAACAGCGGTTACTTTGCCAAGTAACTAATTACTCTCACATTCAGGTAACTGAGTTACTAACTCAATTACTTTTTGGGAGAAGTAATTTGTAACAGTAATTAATTACTTTTTTAAAGTAACTTTAACAACACTGGTCATAAAGATGAAGTCTACAGAATGAAAAGTGACGAAAGCGGGGATTTTATTCTGCCAATTTATTGCCGAACACAATAAATGTTCCCTGACTCGAAGATTGCATCGGTAAGTTCATTTTATCAATTGACTTTTTTAATTTATAATTGGACACACTAACGAACTACCTTCAAGTCAAACTGAATTGCGAGCTGAAATGCAGCCATCAAAAGACATGATAGAAATTGCCAAAAGTGCTCCATCCAATTATAACAAAAGTCACTGTTAAATTTTAGTAATCATAATGTAGCTGAAGATATTGATTGCTCTTTGATTGCACCAAGTTATATGTGTTAATATTACCAATAAATTTTAAAATTATTTTAAAAATTGTGTTTTATTTTTGTTTCATATTGCACGCTACAGTGGGGCAAATAAGTATTTAGTCAACCACAAATTGTGCAAGTTCTCCTACTTGAAAACATTAGAGTGGCCTGAAATTGTCAACATGAGTAAACCTCAACCATGATAGTCAGAATGTGGGGAAAAAAAAACAGAAAATCACATTGTTTGATTTTTAAATAATTTATTTCCAAATTAGAGTGGAAAATAAGTATTTGGTCACCTACAATGCAGCAAGATTTCTGGCTGTCAAAGAGGTCTAACTTCTTCTAACGAGGTCTAACGAGGCTCCACTCGTTACCTGTATTAATGGCACCTGTTTTAAATGATTATCGGTATAAAAGACACCTGTCCACAACTTCAGTCAGTGACACTCCAAACTCCACTATGGCCAAGACCAAAGAGCTGTCGAAGGACACCAGAGACAAAATTGAAGACTGAATCTACAATAGGTAAAATGCTTGGTGTAGAGAAATCAACTGTGGGAGCAATTATTAGAAAATGGAAGACATACAAGACCACTGATAATCTCCCTCGATCTGGGGCTCCATGCAAGATCTCACCCCGTGGGGTCAAAATGATAACAAGAACAGTGAGCAAAAATCTCAGAACCACACGGGGGGACCTAGTGAATGACCTACAGAGAGCTGGGACCACAGTAACAAAGGCTACTATCAGTAACACAATGCGCCGCCAGGGACTCAAATCCTGCACTGCCAGATGTGTCCTCCTGCTGAAAAAAGTACACGTCCAGGCCCGTCTGCGGTTCGTTAGAGAGCATTTGGATGATCCAGAAGAGGACTGGGAGAATGTGTTATGGTCAGATGAAACCAAAATAGAACTTTTTGGTAGAAACACAGGTTCTCTTGCACAATTAATGTTTGACTAAATACTTAGTTGCCCCACTGTATATACAACGTTGTAAGATTAGTCACCAATTTGTAAGGGCATACGTCACTATTATTAAGATCGCCAACGGCCTCGGGGTGACAGGCATGCATATTTGTAAAGCTGCAGCCTGAGTGAACGTGCAATCGTTGGCCGGTTCGTTTTGTGAAGTCTGCAAGTCAGTCGACTCAGACCTTCAAAAAACAACCACCAGCACCCTGATTGTTCATTTCCAAAATGTCAATAAAGCTGCCAGTTTGGGAAGGAATGTCGACTCCCCCCAAAAAGTCGTTTATAGATGAGAACAATACATCATACTCAGCATGTTTTCTGACAAGAGGCGGCAAAAGCAACAACCTGCTGTTTTGTAAGGTAGGAACAAAAAGCGCTGATGTAGCACATCAATTGTCATTCACTTGATGTAAGCTGGAACAAACGCTTTTATTGTGCTAAGTTTCAAAGCCGCACAATGAAATGAAAGATTCACCAACAAACGAATCAAAGAAATAGAATGGAAAACTATCAGGGGGCCTGTCACTCGCATACTGGAATCATGGTGACCCCTGAACCTGTGAGTAAGTGTGAAAAAAGCTTTCTGACAGCCCGCTGACTAAGCAAGCTCTTCCATTTATTCACCATTTCTATACAGTTTGGGGTGGCCAAAACTCTGTTTGCACCTCTCGTCAGCAAACCCTTCAACGTCATTTGACCGGGGCGGCGCGATTGAGAAAACTTTGACAGAAGCAGACGGCGACGTGATGTACAAGGCAAATCTTCTATGAGTGGCTGCAGGTATAAACAGAGCCGATGAAACGCGGGGATTAAAAGGGATACAAGTCTCCCGGCAGCAATGTCAGCACTTTGGTGACGTGCCGAGTCGCGGAAACGCAATCAGGAAAAGGACAGAATGACAGGACCACCGGCTGAGCTGTCAGTCAGCAACTACAAGGGAGATATCTGACAGTGGACGGAAAGTGGAAGAAAACATGCTTAGTGTCGGCTTAATTTTTGCTGCTGCAGAGCATTTGTGATTCAATAGGAATACAATGTTTTAAAATGTGCAAATCTAGTCCAAAGGGTGGACAGTGTACAGTGCTGGCCAAAAGTATTGGCACCCCTGCAATTCTGTCAGATCATGCTCAATTTCTCACAAAAAATGATTGCAATTACAAATGCTTTGGTAATAATATCGTCATTTATTTTGTCTGCAATGAAAAAAAAAGACAAAATCATGATCAATTTACACTAGGGCTGCAGCTATCGAATATTTTAGTAATCGAGTAATCGACTGAAAATTCTATCGATTAATCGAGTTATCGGATAAAAATTTTTTTTCTTTAGGTAAAGAGCAATTATAAATATACATGAGAAAAAAAGACATTTAGTCCAATACTGAACCATTTTCAGTCAATCAATGTCTTTATTTTCAATGTACATTGTTGAAAACAGCCAACAATTGCATCCCAGATGTGACTAGGAAAAAAAAATCACTGCTTTCACTCAAAAACCTTCTAGATCTTATTAAAAAAAAAAAAAAAAACATATTTCTTACCTAAAAATGTATTTACGCTTGATAAGTTACAACACACATCACTTGAAAGCTACGTGTTTTTCCCATGTTTTTCAATTGAATTTCCATTTGTGTCAAGCTATTTTTAAGTTCTAGTTAAGTTTTAAGTTAGTCTAAACTGTAAACTTATTGTAAGTAACTGTAAGTTATTACTGTAGTAAAAAGGTCAGGGGAAAACTATCAGAAAGACTTAAAGACACGGCTACTAATATACTTTGGTGTATTGTGTAATATTTGATGTTACTAATGATTTAATGTGTATAGTCAATAACTGTCCAGTCTACATTTTGAGTTCCACAACAATTCTGTTTTATTGTGTTATGTATATATTAGGCATAAGGTGTACATTTAACTAGGGCTGTCAAACAATTAAAATTTTTAATCGAGTTAATCACAGCTTAAAAATTAATTAATCTTAATTCATCGCAATTTAAACCATCTCTAAAACATGCCATATTTTTCTGTAAATTATTGTTGGAATGGAAGGATAAGACAAGACGGATATATACATTTAACATACTGTACATAAGTACTGTATTTGTTTATTATAACAATAAATCCACAAGATGGCATTAACTTTATTAACATTCTTTCTGTGAAAGGGATCCACGGATAGAAAAACTTGTAATTCTTATAGGATAAATGTGAGTTTGTGTATTATGACTAAATATTGCCATCTAGTGTATTTGTTGAGCTTTCAGTAAATGATACTGTAGCGACTTAACTGTTTTGCCCAAATGCATGATGGGAAGTGGTGCAACCATGACTGTGTGTGGTGGCTGCAAATGCTATATCTTTTCTGCGTAGGGTACACTACAGGGTGTTAAGAAAAAGATCAACTCCTGTCATTCTTCCCCATGTCGCTTCCCACAATATTTATAGTTGCTGTGGGAGAGATGACAAAGCTTTTGCCAATTAAAAGCACGGCTCCAATGAATGCTTGTATCTACTCCACTCTGCCTCTTATCTCTCTATTTAAGTAAAACGGCGCCATTGTAGGCTGTTTACGGCAATGCGTGAATGAGTCGTACCGCGAATGCGTTAATTGCGATAAATATTTTCACGTGATTATTAAAAAAAAAAAAATTAGCGCCCGTTAACGTGATAAATTTGACAGCCTACATTTAACGGAACAAAATGAATGCATTCATTTGGGAAGAAATGCATAACTGATGCCACAACAATCTAACGATATACTGGCAAGCGGGGTGGCCAGTGGGGTGGACAACCATTTATAGGGGTGGCCGTGGCCACCCCCTGGTGGCGCCACTGAGTAACAGGTGCTGTTAATTACACAAATTAGAGAAGCATCACTTGTTTTTTTAAAGGGTGCCAATACTTTTGTCCGGCCCATTTTTGGAGTTTTGCGTAAAATGATAATGATTAGATTTGTGTTTTTTCATTCATTGAAGGCAAAATAAATGAAGATATTACTCCCAAAGCATTTGTAATTGCAATCATTTTCTGAGAGAAATTGTGCACTATCTGACAGAATTGCAGGGGTGGCAATACTTTTGGCCAGCACCGGCTGTCTTCATGAAGTATTTATTGTACAAGCACCTGACAACCAAAATTGCTTCCCTAGATCTTAGAAATGAAGCAGCTGAATCTATTCTGACTGTTCTCTCAAAGCAGGAATAATACTCACAGGCAGTTTTCACATATAAATTGCACACTGATGGCAATTATGTTCCAGCTCACAATCGATGCCACCCACTTGTCTCGAAACCATGAGCAGCCTATTTCACTCGGAAAGTAATTAAGACCTGCGAGAGCGTTTTTGACGTCTCCTGGTGCGAATGAAACTCCGGAAAAATGGCTGTATTTCTCAACACTTCAGCCAGCAGGCACAAATATGATGCATTCTACTTTCAGTCCCTCCCTTTGGGTTGTCCATTTCGCAGACTAGAAAGCCGCTAGAGAACTCTAAGGAGGCCTGAAGTAACATTTTTGCAATATTTTGCAATTCTCCCGCTTGATGATTTAGCCAGAAAGACGTCGCCAGACCAAAAGGCAAACGTAAAGCAAAAGCAGACAGACAGAGCCGTGTGAGAGTTGTGCGTGTGTGTGGGTAAACCTGAAGCGCTATGCGAAGATAAGGTGAGTCACACTGAATAACCACTCCGTTTCCAGTTCACTGTTCCCGCTGAGATGGTGTTCACGCTTGCTGCTTTCACTTATTTTAATTTTTTTTTGCCGGAGACGTGACGGATGCTCTGCTCCCCAGAAGCAGTGACGAGCCATTTCTTGTCGATTCACTAAACAAATGCAGCAACATATTGACTATGCAGCAAGGGTTTAGGTTTGCTCTCAGCTAGTGCTGCAACGATTAATCGATTAACTCGAGTATTCCATTAGAAAAAAAATATTCAAATTAAATTTTTCCAAAAAAAAGTTGCATTTCCTCTTCTTTCAAAAAGAAGGAAAATGGTTCAAAACGAGTCAGAAAAGCAACAACCGGTGATGAGGGAGCTGCAGCGATCAGGCTAACGGGCAGGACCGGGTGCAGCAGGAGGCTAGCGCCGCAGCAGCTAGCCAGGTTCATGGACAGCCAGCCAAGCTGGGGCAGGAGGCTGCTACCGTGGCAGCAGCTAGTCAGGTTCAGCGCCACCCGGAGTGGGGGCTAGCTACAGTGCCAACACTCAGCCAGGTGGACCACCAATAGCCGGAGCAAGAGGCCAGTACCCTTATGGGAAATTCGCGTTTGGGCTGCACAATTTGTAGGGCGTTGAGAACTTTGGGGCCAGAGAAGACGAGGGGAGTTACCTCGCAAAAGAATGGGTTTGTGTTATTTATTGTAATCTCTCAAATTAGACTGTACGTTACTGTAAGTCCCACCTGTGGTTATGTGGGCAATTGCCCGTGCTGTGCAAAAGAATAGCCTAAATAATTGTAAATTGTTGTCTTAACATTTATACTAAAGACGCCGATCGATCACGTCATTTTCAAAGTATCAGAATCGGCAAAAAAATATCGGACATGCCTTTTTTAAATATATATATTTTTTAATTAAATCGTTTGCTAATTGTATTAACGTTACAGACAAAATGTCTTACACTCATCCATAGTCTTTAGTTTTGGCTTAAAGTAAATTTATCGCGTTAACGGCGGTATTTAATTTTTAAAAAAATTAATCACGTTAAAGTATTTAACGCAATCAACGCATGCGCTGCACGACCCACTCACGCAATGTCGCGTTCAATCTATAATGGCGCCGTTTTACCTATATATAGAATTAAAAGGCAGCGTAATATGAGTAGAGTGAATTTTGGCAGCCTTTAGAGCCTTTTTTTAATTGGCTAAAGCCTTACAATCCCTCTCTCAACAATTAGAAATATCGTGGGAAGCAATGTGGGGAAGAAAGGTAGTAGTCGATCTTTTTCTTAACACCCTATGTTGTTTCCCAATGCAGAGAAGATATATCAATCGGTGCCATTTTGCACAGTCATGGTTGTACTTCCCATCATGCATTTGGGGAGAAAAGTTAAATGGCTACAGTATCATTTACTGAAAGCTCAACGAATACACTAGATGGCAATATTTAGTCACAATATACAAAGTCACATTTATCCTGGAGGGAAATGTTATGGTTTTTTGAGATGGTGAATTTAGAGCCAACGAGGAGCACCTCAGTTATATTACTGTTAAGTTTTAGGAAGTTGTGGGTAAACCAGATTTTTATTTCAGTGATACAGTCAGTCAGAGATGAGGGCGGGAGAGAGGAGGAGGGTTCAGAAGTGAGGTAAAGTTGGGTGTCGTCGGCATAGCAGTGAAAGTGGATGTTGAATTTACAAAAAATATTGCCAAGGGGAAGTAGGAACATGATGAAGAGTAGGGGCCCCAGGACAGAGCCCTGTGGCACACCGGAGGTAACAGGGGAGGGTTTAGATTTACAGTAAATGACTTTAGTTGGATATATTAGCTGCGCTCAGAAAGGTAGGAAGAAAACCAGTTCAACGGTGATGCTGATAGTGATTAGAACTGATGCAGAACCGATGCACGATATAAAATCACCATCGCAAGTTATCGCATAGTCAATTCGGAAGGTTATAATAGATTTTGTGATTTGGCTTTGGTTGGCCAAGCTAAGAATTCAGTTTCTGGTTTTGTGAACACTATCACTTCCCATGCGGGTATCTCAGTTCAAACACTGGTTCGACGCACATTTCTGCAGCTGTCAGTTTGTCTCGGTCCAAAGATCCTACTTCTATTCATTCAGGACACAAGCAGGTGTTTTGGCCACAGACGGATACGAACAGATGTCACGCATGCCTCGTGTGTTTGGCTACAGTTCACCTGTCTGCGAAGTGGAAGTCGTGGCGCACGTACAGTAGCTGAGGTTGCAGTGTACTCAGCCACCTGTGTGTTGTTTCCCCCAGAGAGAATTCAGGAAGAGACAAGCAGTCTGTGTGATTGTGTCATAACTCTTGTCATTCATTTTTCATGCCTTTGGAATCAACCAGGCGGAAATTGTGTTTGTTCCCAAAACACATGAGGTAATTGACACAGGATATGACAGTGTTTTGATTTGGAAATGGATGTCCCCGAGATATACGCATGAGCGGATTTGCAGGTAGTAAAAAAAGAACTAGAGACTTGAGGAAAATGTGCTCCTCTTTGATTTTGTAGGGTAAGGAAACTCGGCGCTCTTATGTTTTGTCGCTGTGATTGATGTTATGAAAAGTGAAAACAGACGACCGGACTAGAAAAGACCTTCAGATTAGTCATTTAGAAGCGTTACGATAGGTGTCTGCGTATTTTTAGCATGAACTCTTCAGCAAACATCCTAATGTGCCGCATGCTGTGGCTCCCAGCTTGTGACTTTGCCACTGTCAGTGTGACAAATGAGCACAGTAGATGACTCATTTATTCACGCTACGTTAGGCCGTGCCTTTTTAAGGACTTGCACAAAATCCAAATCAAAGAGAGAATTTTCATCTGTTTTTCCCAACCTCCAATTTTCAGCTCTGCTTTTATCATTTCAAAAAGCTGTTCGGATGTTGAAAATCAGTACGGGCGTGCCCCGCTTGGATGATAAGAACAAGCCCCATGTTCAAGCATACATTCAATGATTGCACGCTGTGGAGAACAACTGCGTTTGTTTGTTTGTTTGTTTATTGTATCAGCATATGACAGACCGCCGTCATTTTCCGCTGCGTAATAGCCCCCATTGTTCAACTTGCTGCCGCTTTCCCATTTAATTACAAACCAACAGCCTTACTAAATATTATTCCTTCAAAATGTGTGCGCTCTGCCCGTTTTATTTTCTTCATTTGATATCAAAAGGGAAAATGTCCCATTGTAGCAGATGAGTGCGTGAACAAGCCATCTGTCAAAACAAAGCATCACCGAATAAAAGTGCCAAAATTTAACATTAAGCCACAGCATTATCGAGCGACTCTCATTGACTATTGCAAAAATCCATTGCATTTTGATGCTTTTTGGCCAGCGCAGTTTATTTCCTCGCACCACTTATTGCTCTCAATGGAGGGTGACTAGTGTTAGCTTACTTCGTAACCCCCCTGGAGACCTGGCAGCATTTCTATCATTTCCCTTAATTAAAACACTTTTATACAGGTAACAATGTATAGATGAATATTTATTCAGAACTGCTCTTTTCCAGGAATCTTTTTTGTTGAAATGCTAGACCGCAATCTTTTCCACTTTGGCAGAGGTCTGCGCTCTGCTTAGTTCCCCCGCGTCTCATAGAAGCCAACGACTCGCCGATTGAGTAAACAACCGACTCTCCTTTGAAAAGTGTAACAAAATAACTGTTATAGGAGCACAATTCTTATATGCTAGATGCCCTAGGGCAGGGGTCCCCAACGACCGGGCCGTGAACCGGTCCGTGGCGCATTTGGTACCGGGCCGCGCACAATTAATAAATAATTTGTTAATGGCTCCGTTCTGGCCGATTGACTTTGGCCTGTGCCAAATATCCCACCAAATATCACACCAATATCCCTGTCTACCAGATATACAACTAAAGAATGGGAGGTCGTCATAGAAATGCCTTTGATTGGACTGTTAGCAGTACATCTTGTTTTGTATATGGCGGAAAACACTCAGGTGACTTGAAGTTCCGCTCTGAGACCCCCAATTTGGCCAAATTTCAAAATTGTCCGATATGAATGTGTGATACATCATTGGAAAGCTTAAAATCTCAATTTTCTGGGGGAAGAAAAATTTTGAACAAAGGGCATTTAAAAAAAAAAAAAGTTTAAACAGCAAAACCCTATCTTGAGGTGAGAACACGCGAGAGCAGAATTAGACGCCATATTTTTAAGGAGATATTATCGCGTACTTACCTTGTTTCGATCCAAAATCTCCATGCAGCATGTATCACTGAGTGTCAAGACACAACTGTGAATGGCCACAGCTGGATTTTATGGGTGAAACATGGTAATAGTAAGCCTGAACGATATATCGTTTAAACATCACCATCGCGATGTGCGCATGCGCGATAGTCCCATCGCAAGGACGTGCGATAGTTTTTTTTTTTTTTTTCCAATCCACAAACCTTTGATCTGCTTCATTCGCTCGCACAGCCTCTCTCACCCCCTTCCCCAGCTCTCAGTCACTGCGGCACTTGCTTATTAAAGTTAACGATGGCTTTGATCTGGTCAAAGAAGCCGGGCAGCAATCTGTCAATCATCGTTTAACTTGTTAAACAGTTTCTGCAAAGAAGCGCGGGCTGGAATGAATGTGTGTGTCTGTGGGGGAAGAATGTGGAGACGTTCGAGACATGTAAAATAAACGCCAGAAGTGATTATGAGGAGTTTGTAATGTCTACATGTCACTCCAAGAGTCACAGCCATGGTAGGTAAACAGAAGCATTTAATAAAGCCAAGCATTTTTCTACTACAGTACTTTATTCTTGTTTAAAAATGATTCAGTGGGACAGTTATGTTTAAAACTGATCATAATTATTACATTTGAAGTGCTTAAAAAGCATTTATTTAAAAAAAAAAGGGGGGGGGGTGGTATGCGCTACTTCGCGGTTTTTCCACTTATCACGGCGGGTTCTGGTCCCTATTAACCGCGAAAAACAATGGAATACTGTACACTGTGGTCTTGATGAGTCATCCAAAGTCTTTCCAAACAGCTATTCAAGTCATCTATTAAACATTTCTTTAAAAAAAAAAAAAAAATATATATATATATATATTTTTTTTAATATCTCAATATAATATCGCAATATATCGCAAACCCCCCAAAAATTGCAGCAATAGTTTTTTCCAGTATCGTTCAGGCCTAAAGGGTAGCAATGCAGAAATGGCAGAAGTCAAGGAGTGGTCGAGATTTTCTTTTTCCTATATTTACCTTTTTAAATGTTTGGGGTTTTTTTTTCTTCTTTGTTTGGATTGATTATTTATCATCTAATATATTGGGGAAAATGCGACAGTAATAAAAAAAAAAACAATTAAGCAATAGTTATAAGGTAGATATCCGCGTCTTTTTTACAGACACCAACTTTTTCATTGTGACGTAATTTGTTTAAAAGTTTAAAATATGCGAGTGAATGATTTTTTAAAGTCGTTTTTTTTTTTTTTTTTTTTTTCAAACTAAATATTAGACATCGATTAATGATTCTAAGCATTTGAGACAACAACTCTACCGAGCTTCTAGATTAAAGTCATTTCGGAATATCCTGACATCGCTAGGAGAGCACTGAAACAAACTAAACAAGCTCAGGCCTCCCTCTGATTCAGCGGGTGAGTTGTATTTTCCCTGCACTTAACACGACGGGGCTAAAAACAAATGTTATTTTTAGGGTTGTTCCGATCATGTTTTTTTGCTCCCAATCCGATCCCGATCGTTTTAGTTTGAGTATCTGCCGATCCCGATATTTCCCGATCCGATTGCTTTTTTTTTTTTTTTTTGCTCCCGATTCAATTCCAATCATTCTCAATAATTTTTCCCGATCATATACATTTTGGCAATGCATTAAGAAAAAAATGAATAAAACTCGGACGAATATATACATTCAACATACAGTACATAAGTACTGTATTTGTTTATTATGACAATAAATCCTCAAGATGGCATTTACATTATTAACATTCTTTCCGTGAGAGGGATCCATGGATAGAAATACTTGTAATTCTTAAAGGATAAATGTGACTTTGTATATTGTGACTAAATATTGTCATATAGTGTATTTGTTGAGCTTTCAGTAAATGATATTGTAGCCATTTAACTGTTCTGCCCAAATGCATGATGGGAAGTGCAACCATGACTGTGCATAGTGGTACTAATTGATATATCTTCTCTGTGTTGGGAAATAACATAGGGTGTTAAGAAAAAGATCAATTACTACCTTTCATCCCCACATTGCTTCCCACAATATTTCTAATCGTAGGGAGAGGGTTTGTAAGGCTTTAGCCAATTAAAATAAGGCTCCAAAGGCTGCCAAAATTTATTCTATTCATTTTACGCTGCCTTTTAGCTCTATTTATAGGTAAAACGGCGCCATTACAGATTGAACGCGACAATGCGTGAGTGGGTCGTGCAGCGCATGTGTTAACCCTAACTCTTGCGTTAAATATTTTAACGTGATAAATTTTTTAAAAAATTAATTACCGCCGTTAACGGGATAAATTTGATAACCCTACCTTAAGCCTAAACTAAAGACTCTGGATGAGTGTAACATATTATGTCTAAATGAAATTAGAAAACAATTTAATTTAATATATATATATATATATATATTGCATATTAAAAAAAGGCATGTCCGATATTTTTTTGCTGATTCCGATACTTTGAAAATGACGTGATTGGACCCGATCAATCGGGATGCCGATTGATCGGGACATCTCTAGTTATTTTATATTTGCTGTATTTTTCTGCCGCACATTGCCGGCGTTCTGACAAATTTGGCTTACGCGTTACGTTAAAAATGACCGCGGATGTAGTGATTCCAAAGTACACACTACAAACTTTCTTTAAAGAAAGGAATATCAACTTACGTTTGCCATGGTAGCTGCACACAACAACTGCACGCAGCTCTCTCACTTAATGACTTCACCGTGTCATTAAGCATTAATTTACGCCATTTTCGTGTTGCACATGTATGTTTATGATGTAAATATTTTTTTAGCACCCTAGGATAACATTGAGAGTCCAACTTAATATAAAAGAGGGTTTTTTCACCGCCACAAAAGCTTTGGGAGCAAAATTTTATAAGGGTGCAAAATTTGACAGAACAACGGTCTGTGAAAAAAAAAACCCAAATCACACCGGTCCGTGGTGCAAAAAAGGTTAGGGACCCCTGCCCTAGGGGAAAAATCGTAGAAATTTTTTTTAACAGGAGCAGTCAGTAGAGTTCAGGACCACGGCAAAGAAACACCTAGTAGGTCAGTTCCAAGCATTAGACAGAGGATTTAATGGGAGTCCTGCATAATTTCAGTATATAGTGAGTGAGTAAAGGTGTCGAAGGGGAAAACAATTCTGTACGGTTTTGCTGCGGTAAGCATGTGGCCTTGTCACAGCATCCGCAGCTCGTTGGGGGTGAGGATAGAACTTAATTTCATTTACCCATGTCGACTGCCTCAGGGGACAAAACAATAGAGAGGAAAAATCAAATTACACGAGATAGCAGGGGGGCGAGGAAGATGGCGGGTGTGATGGCGGATGAGTCGATGCTGTCGACATCCTCAAACAGTCGCGCTATTTGCCGAGGACGGCGCGCTTCGCTAATGTGCTCCGGGCTTGAAACGGGGAGCTGGCGGAGACACTCGTGTCCCTCTGGGGGCGGAGACCATATGGATGATTTCATGGCGCATCAGTCAGCAGAGGCGCGGGCAGACCCCGAAGGTTAAATCGGGGACTCGGCCGAGCCGAGCGATCGCCTGCGGAAGGAGGTTTTCCGGGACAGACATATCGGACAGGTTGGTCCTGCACCACTGGCAGTTTGCATTGATGCTTGGACAAGAAAGGCAAGGTCACACCCTGGCTCGCCGACTCCTGTCAATCCCCACTGTCCGGGAGGGGCGTAGAAGACAGAATGGCTGGAATCAAGTGCTTGTAAATGAAGGCATTCAGCTTCATTGATATTGAGACAGGAACCTTCTGTAACTAAGAAAACACGTTAAAACATTCTGGCCAGTCTCGCTTGGCGTATTAAATCCTGCATAACGCAGCACATAAAAAGGCTTTCAGCACATTAGAGGGCCGTAATCAGGTGTCATCTTGAGCTGCGTAATGTCATAAGCAGTGTTGTTAATAATGGCGTTATTTTTTTCAGTAGTGAGTAATCTAATTGATTACTTTTCTCATCTTGGCAACGCCGTTACCGAGGCGGAAAGGCGTGTGTTACTATGCGTTACTATGTTGGTTGAATGACGTGAGAAAATTTGAGACGAGAGAGCAGGAGTGGTGAGGAGGCAAGGGAGTTGTGACGCAGTTGCAAACGCGATGCTACTATGCTAGGTGGCTCCAATAATACCTGACTCGAGCCGATAACCTTCAAACTACGCCCACATGATGCTACGGTAGATATCACTTATTATAGAACTAGGTGCAAAGGGCAGACACGACGGCATTAGCAACATGTATAAAGCATAGGTGGAGTATAACTTTTTTTGTTGAAGTTTGTTTTGCATGTTGATGACCCCGAAATGCAGTGTCAGCAATAAAATTAATTTACAAGAATATTTATAATAATAAGTTGACAATGAGCGTTATTTGTTTCCCATCATTCTTGAGGGGAATTCTAAATCAGGCTGCTTAGGCAATACTTTTCGCTAGAGATGTATGCCGATCAATCGGGTCCGATCACGTCATTTTCAAAGTATCGGAATCGGCAAAAAAAGATCGGACATGCCTTTTTTTAATATATATACTATTTTTTTTAATTAAATCGTTTTCTAATTGTATTTAACGTTATAGACATAATATGCTACACTCATCCAGAATCTTTAGTTTAGGCTTAAGGTAGGGTTATCAAATTTATCCCGTTAACGGCGGTAAATAATTTTTTAAAAATGTATCACGTTAAAATATTTAACGCAATTAACGCATGCGCTGCACGACCCACTCACGCATTGTCGCGTTCGATCTGTAATGGCGCCATTTTACCTATATATAGAGCTAAAAGGCAGCGTAAAATGAGTAGAGTGAATTTTGGCAGCCTTTGGAGCCTTTTTTTAATTGGCTAAAGCCTTACAATCCCTCTCCCTACGATTAGAAATATCGTGGGAAGCAATGTGGGGAAGAAAGGTAATAATTGATCTATTTCTTAACACCCTATGTTATTTCCCAACGCAGAGAAGATATATCAATTGGTACCACTATGCACAGTCATGGTTGCACTTCCCATCATGCATTTGGGCAGAACAGTTAAATGGCTACAGTATCATTTACTGAAAGCTCAACAAATACACTAGATGACAATATTTAGTCACAATATACAAAATCACATTTATCCTTTAAGAATTACAAGTCTTTCTAACCGTTGATCCCTCTCACAGAAAGAATGTTAATAATGTAAATGCCATCTTGAGGATTTATTGTCATAATAAACAAATACAGTACTTATGTACTGTCTGTTGAATGTATATATTCGACCGAGTTTTACTCATTTTTTTCTTAATGCATTGCCAAAATGTATATGATCTGGAAAAATTATCGGGAATGATTGGAATTGAATCGGGAGCAAAAAACAAGTAATCGGATCGGGAAATATCGGGATCGGCAGATACTCAAACTAAAACGATCGGGAACGGATCGGGAGCAAAAAAACATGATCGGAACAACCCTACTTTTCGCCAAGATCGTCAACCATTGAATATGGTACGCCCGCCGGTGTCGTGCCAATATAGTTACCCCAGTCAAAAATTGTATCCCCTGGGCGGAGCCATATGGAGGTAGATTTGTGTCTTTATTATTCAATCAAAAAAAAGTTGCTTCATTACAAAAAATGTGTTTGAGTGCAATAATCAATTTGAAAGTAAAAAAAAAACATGCATGTGAAAGCTATTTTTCTTTGAATTTTTTTTAGGAATTGAACCAACTTTTTTGATTGAAGTAATGTTGATTTGTGTTTTGGCCGCATTTTGGCTAGGACGTTTTTGTCTTCATCATTCAATCAAAAAATACGTTGCTGCAAAAAAAAAAAAAAATTTTCAACAAGAAAAATCCCTTCAGTCAAAAAAAAGAAAAAATTAAATCATACAAAACGTTTCTGAATGCGAAAAAATATTTGAGATTGAAAAATTTGCATTTGAAAACATTTTTTTTAATTGAAAATGTTTTATTTAATTGAAGCAATCCTTTATGTGTTTGGGCCATATTATGGGTAGGACATTTGTGTCTAAATCATTTAATCCCCCAAAACGTTGCTTCAATCAAAAAAAAAAAAAAATTCAATCAAAGAAAAAAATCATTTGAAAAATAAAATTGCCCTCCCCTGATTTTGTTGTTGTTGAAAAATATATGCAAAGTAAATGTCCGTCTAAGGTGCTAGTCACATGATCTGTTCGAAAAATAATTTTGACCCATTATAAAAATATATTTTTTGTTCATTTTATTCATTTTTGTTGCAGTTTTATTGCTTTACAACTTTTATATATATAGGAAAGTCAATTTCATGCAATGACACTTTTTGCCCCATCTTAAAATCCGCTTATGGTATAAAGAACTAGATGCGTTAGTAAACAGCCGCCATCTTAAAGCAGTAGACCTCTCAGGAAGGCTCTGTTGTAGAGAACCTTCCTTGCAAACCTAAGTCACTTTTTATCTAAAATGCTCGTAAATCGGCAAAATCTAGACTTAAATCTATTTTCAAATGATGAAACAGTTTTAAAACTTACACATGTCGAAAGTAGACGGAAGGGGACTAATACAAAAACGGGAGCAATTTTAACAACTTTAACTGTTGATTCACAACATTAAATGACTTTCACACAAAGCAAAGGTTGCTATTTAGTTAGGGTTTAGTTTAGGGTAAAGGATTGGGCTAGGGCCAATTGTTCAAAAAACCCTTTAAACTTCACATTGTGTGACCTGTTTTTTTGTCGTTGTTTTTTTTGTTGTTGTTTTTTTTTTTTTGAGAAAAAAAACCATGAAAATTATCACCAGTTACTTTTCCAAGTAACTAATTACTCTTACATTCAGGTAACTGAGTTACTAACGCAATTACTTTTTGGGAGAAGTCATTTGAAACTGTAATTAATGGCTTTTTTAAAGTAAGATTAACAACACTGGTCATAAATTGCTAATTTGCTACACACATATAAATGGAACTATCTCTGCGACTACTTTTGATTTTACTAGCCTTCTAGTTGGCCACATACTATGTACAGTAAATAGACAGCAGTTTTGACATCATTCCTAACATAGCTTAGGGAAACCGACTTGCAATGTTTTGAATTCCAAACATTTTCTCAATTTGAAGCATTCTCGACAAATCCCCCCCTCCTGGAATATATCCTGGAAACCGTTGCTACACCAGATGGAGCAACACCATCACCCTCCACTGCAAACACTGCATATGATGAATATTCTTCTCAACATTATGGGATCTTATCATCGTGCCTTTCCAAAAGCATTTTCCCAGCTCGCAAAGAAAGTGCATTAGCAGGGGAATGAAAACGATGAATGAAGGTTAATGACTACAATCAAAGAGGATAAAAATCAGCCGTCTCTGCAAGATTAATTCATGTCTCCGCTGGCAAATGCGAAAAGAAAATTGCCCAATATGGAGCCTCGGGAAGTTTCCCTTCCCTGCCAAGTGAAATGACATATTTCTCTGCTAACACACAGTTTACTGCTCTTTCAAATTGCTGTACGGCTTAGCCAGGACACGCATGCTGCAGAGGCTCTGACAGCCAGTCACTGCACAGCATTATTACAACATTGCTTAGCGTTGGCTCTGTCTTAATGGTGGCATTTTTCGGGAGGGGGAGAGGATTTTCTTAATCTTTCCAGGGCTGATGCCAAGTTGCTGAGCGAGCGGTGCTCTTGCATGCCAGCCCCCGCCCCGCTTCCCCAAAAAAGCTGTTTGACTGATTCAAAGGCAGAACAGAAAGCATTAGCTAGGGAAAGGCAGTGCTGGAGCCGAGAGATACTCAAAGCTCTTTGCCATTAATAACTGCAGCTCTAGATGCTTTACACATGGAAATCTGGAGTGTGAGCTCCAGATTCAAACCTAGCCACGGTAATGCTAGCAACCTCGGTCACACCAAGAGTGCCATTTTGATTGATAACACGTTGTTTTAAAAATAAGACAGTGTCCTGATTCTTACTCTAGGGGTGCAACGGTTCAGTTAGCCCACGGTTCGGTTTGAACCTCTGTTTTGGATTACCGTTTCGGTTCGGTTTGCTTTTTGCATTTTTTTTTTAAACTGCCTTTATTTTGCTTTTAAGAAAATGAAATAAACACTTAAAATGTAAACATGTTTGACTGTTAAAATGCCTCTTAGCTCTTTGGCTAGTTTAGTGACTGACTACTGAAATACACACACAGTAGTAAAAAAGTTGGCAAAGAAACTTGGCAAAGCAACTGGTGCTACCTTTCATGATTTTTTTTTTTTTTTTCCTCAAAAAAACAAAAAAAAAAAAACCATAGCAACCTTTGCTATGTTTGGAGTTCATTTAATGTTCTGAATCAACCGTTAAAGTTGATAAAATTGCTCCCATTTTTGCATTAGTTCCCTTCTGTCTACTTTTGACATGTGAACATTTTAAAACTTTTTCATCATTTAAAGATAGACTCAAATCAAGATTTTGCCGATTTAGGAGTATTTTAGATCAAAAGTTACTTAGGTTCACCAGGAAGGTTCACTACAACAGAGCCTTTCTGAGAAATTTACAGCTCTAAACTGGCGGCCGTTTACTAACGCTACGCGCTACCGAGTCTGTCATTTCGCATGTACAGTAGTTCTACATGCATGAGATATCTAGGCGTAGGTCAGGGGTCATGAATTAAAAATCCTCTGGGTCTGAAATTAAATTACAACAATCTCGGGTCCGGAAATATTTTTTATGCTTCTTTTTTCCCCAAAATACAAACGTATCTTTACGTGGCCATGCTGATAATTACAACATTCAAAAATGTAAATAAAATATAAAAAAAAAATTAAAAAAAATTATAGTAAGTAATAAATAATATTTAGTAATAATTAATTAATTAATTACTAATTAATTAATTAATAATTAATTAGTAATAAATAATAAAGCGATCATATTGAGCCCTTAAAATAAACGCTACCGTTATTCGGCCATTCCTCACTACGCGGCGAAACGTCTACACAACACTCAGCGCGCTTGCGCAAGCATCCGCACGCATGCGCACATCGGTCAGAAGTGGCGAGTACTCACTATTTTTGTTTTTATTTAGTTTTTTAGAACCTTTTCATTGCCTCAAAAATACTTTTTGCATGTATTACCCTCTCATACTTTTAACCATTGTTATTTTTTGTGTTAGCTTTGAAGCAGTTGACCACATTAGTCACATAGCGTATTTAAACCGTCCTTATTTTGTATAACTGCATTTAAGTATTAAGTCATTTTTAGTACGTTCTGCCTGTATGCATCCAAACAAAACAAGTTTAGCGAGCAAGGTAGTACTTTGGGTGTCAAATTCGACTAATGTAGACGTTTCGCCGATGTAGCACATTTTGGCAGAACACCGTCTCTGAACAGATTAGTCATAGCGGACTTGTGCTGCCGCCAGGTAAAATGAACAAAAATGTTGGTCTACTCCTCCTTAAACACTGTTTTCTGCATCAATCTTGCGTTTTGAGCACGCCATTTGTTGTACCTTTTCGCCTCTTCCTCTAACTTCATTCAGCTCAGTTTTTGGCTGTCACTTCGCAGAGTCTGGAAAGCGCGTGTGAGACATGCTGTTCTAAAAATAACTTTCAAATGCTTCATTCCGATTAGCTGGCTCGCGCACGTCACCGCTAAGGTTTTTGTTTGTTGCCCACCTCCGCTCTGCAAACCCGCAGAAAAAAATGATTTTTGTTGTTGCAACGTGTATTAGTCTGGACAGCTTGAGATCCGGTTAAGACGGCTTAGGGGGCCTGGAACCGGACCGAGGTCCGTGGTTCCTTAACCTCTGTTGTAGGCTGTCGGCTACAGTCAGGAAATACTGGAGACACCTAGCCTAGCGTCGCGTTTGCTACAGCGTCACAACAAACACTCTTCCCTCTCCGTACCTCTGACTTTTCTCGCGTCATTCAACCAACGTATTAACAAACGGAGGAAAAAAAACTTAATGCACGAAAAACGTACAGAATTTGAAGTTAATGTACGGCATACACATTTCAAAATCACTGCTCACTTGAACAAATTACGCCGAGACCGTACAACTTGACAGGTAGGAATTATAGTGGACCGTCACAGTTAGGTAGTAGCACTATGTAGCACAGGACGTCCAACTATCAGTGGTCACCGTGAAACTATGTGCTTTAGCGAAATCATCTTCGATGGCTTTGCGTGCCATTTCATAAATGTCGGGGAATATGTTGTTGGAGAAATATGTCAGCGAGGGAACAATCTAACGCGGGTCAAGCGTTGCAAATAAATTAACGAAGCCCGCCGTGTGTTTTCACTGGTGTCAGCTCCGGGGTTGTCCTGCTCTGAGAAAGTGATATATGTAGGTGATGCCGGCTGAGGTGCCGGAGTCATGTTATAAGTGTTGCCATTAGCATAGGGAACAAGCGCTGAGCAATGCTTGCAAATTTGTTTTGTTTCTCTCTCTCCTATTCTCTCTCCCACCGCATTGTAGTCCACGGGGAAACCGAAATGTTGCCACACCGCAGATTTGAAAGAAGCCAGTGCTTCCTCAAAATTCGGTCTCTCCACTCCTCCGCTCGCCATAGCTTTTTGTTTTCTTTCTTGTTTCACTTTCACTTCGCTCGTAAGCGAGAGAGGGCGTTACTCGGCTTCTATTACACAGGTGCTTGACAGCGATCGGACATTTACTTGCGGCGGGGCGGGAATTTCTCCACAGCTGTGCTTCGCGACGCACACAGAGCTCGACCAATTCATTCATCAAGCGTTCGGAATAAATTAATTGCAAAACCGAAAAGGCGCGGTTCATAAAGGCGTATTGAACACTCCTATCTTACTCCTAGTTTGTTAGTATTTCAAAGGTTTCAAATGCTTTTGAGGAGTCGGGGTGCCTTATGTTGTACCAGCTGGAATGCTCCCTTTAGAGTCAGGTCCCACCGGTAGGAGAACCCAGAGTTGAACCAGGTCGCACACTGAAGGGATTTGAGCATAGAGCCCATCTGTGCTTCTTGTGGTTTTTGGCCAAAGAACTGTCTCTCCAGCAGTCCTGTACATGTCTTAATACTGTATTTTCCATTTTATTGGAGACTCGGATCGTCACCGCTGGTGTCTATTTTGCAACTCTGCATGATTTGCTTGCAGTAGTACACCCCACATCATGCTCCAGTAGAACGCCATCTATCCAACCATCTGTTGTTTCTCCACGGTCTGTTGATCCAGCATGTTTCAACTCACGTAGTTTCCAAAGTGCTCTCGCTCGGTCAAGGAGCTCATCTTCTCTTAGTTCGGTCTCCCTTCACTTTACCAAAGCCGAGCGCTGGCGCAGCTTTGTATAATTCCATTATAATCCCCGCCTCGACATGTGCAAACTCTCACTTGTCATCTTTAGCTTGGGTGTGATGTTCACTACTTGGAGTAGGCCTTCCCTTTGTTTGGAACAGCTTCGACTCTTCCAGGAAGGGTTTCAACAAGAATTAGGAATGTCTGTATTACACATTTGTGATGGAAAATGAGCTTTTTCCAAGTCAAACAATGAAGATTTGTACACTCAACCGGAGCAGTGTTCACGCAAAGTTGCTTTGCCTGAAATTATTATTTTTTTAAAATGCACATTTAAACACCTCTAATGTAGAAGCTAGATTTCTGTGCTTTTTAAATGGCTACCTGTATGGGGTGCCATTTGTAAAGCAGTACATGCTGAAAATTATGACATTTTCTCACATTTTGGCGCCACACAGTGTCTAACCCTTAAATACCTGCAAAATGAAGCAATTATCAGAAAATCCCAAAATTTGAAAAATAAGGCCCTAATGAAATCTTTTTTTCAAATTTGTAAAAAAAAAAAAAAAAAAAAGTCAAAATGAATATGTGTAATAAGTGCTTTAACCCTCTAACCTGCGGAGGCATGTGTTGACTTGCGTCTATCTTTTTTTTTTTTTTCAAAAAGAATTGTCAAAATTCTGACTTGGTCCCAAAATCATTAAATTTTAGGTGTATCAAATGTGATACGTTTGGCAATAAAGGGTTAAAATGTGATGTAAAATTTTTAGTCACTTTTTTTGCTCATTTAAAACATTATTTAGCAACTTAATTTTTAAATTTTTTTTTTTAAATAAGAAGTTTTGGACCTCATTTTTTAAATCCAGAGCTAAATATTTAATTTAAATCTTAAATTTATGTCCTGCATCCTAAATGTTAAATCTGGAAACGGTTGGAACTAAATATTTAGCTTAATATCCAAATTCACATGACTGGAGACCGGAAGTAACAAAATAAAAGCTGGCGCACACAAAATACTCTTTAAATAGTTTCTCCTAAATGTGTATTTTAACTATATATTGTTATAATCACAATGAATCATGTCGAAGAGCCGACCGACTGCCACCGTTGAGTAGGTTTTATTCATTTTTAATCAACGTAAACAGACAGTCTGAGTTGCTCCAGCTTTTATTTTGTTACTTCCGGTCTCCAGTCACGTGAATTTGCATATTAAGCTAAATATTTAGTTCCAGTCATTTCCAGATGTAACATTTAGGATATAGTATATACATTTATGATTAAAATTAAATATTTAGTTCTGGATTTAAACAGTCAGGGCTAAAACTTCTTATTAAAAACTAAATATTTAATGAAGCAATTATCAGAGAATCACAAAATTTGAAAAATAAGGTCTTAATGAAACCTTTTTTTCAAATTTGTAAAAAGAAAAGTCAAAATGCATACGTGTAATAAGCGCTCTAATATCTTTACCCTTTCTAACACCTGTTTTTTTTTTCATGGAACCTGAAGATGCATGTGTTGACTTGCATCAATCTTTTTTTTTTTTTTTCAAAAAGAAATGTCAAAATTCTGAATTAGTCTCAAAATCATGAAATTTTAGGTGTATCAAATGTGATACCTTTGGCAATATAGGGTTAAGTTGCTAATTTGCGTTGTAAATGTGCAAAAAAAAATTTCAAACCATTTTAAACACAAGATTTTCGATACATTGGTCAGGAAATCATTCTTGGATATTCTACAAAAAACTAATAAACAGAAAAACAAGATTCTGCTGTGAATTGGAATGAGTTCATCACTAGTAGACGTCCAATCCATTTGAACTGGGAGGGTGCCATCCCTCCCACTTCAAACGGATTGAACGTCTATGGCCGTCAGTGGCAGGGAATGCCAGGCAATGAGTAATTTTGGGCCATTTAAGATCATTTACCTGTTGATTTTCAGTTACTTGCTGTTGATTTTGGGGTATTTTTTGGGGTCACTTGCTGTTTATTTTGCATTACAGACCTTGTTGGGAATAACGCCGTTTTAAATAACGCCGTAACGACGTTATTTTTTTCAGTAACGGGGTAATCTAACTACCGTAATTTCCCAAATATAAGGCACACCCGTGTATATCGCGCACCCCAAATTTACTTGTAAAATCTAGGTAAAATTAGTGTAGCCGTGTGTAATGCGCACCCTAATTTTAGCACCAATAAATAGAAGAATACAAGAAAACAGAGCTCATGTACAGAAATGTCATTTTACTGACTGGTGAAACACAGCAATCTTTAACCCTTTCTAACACCTGTTTTTTTCTCATGGAACCTGAACATGCATGTGTTGACTTTCATCCATCATTTTTTTTTTCAAAAAGAAATGTCAAAATTCCGAATTAGTCTCAAAATCATGAAATTTTAGCTGTATCAAATCTGATACATTTGGCAATAGGCAAGGCAAATTTATTTATATAGCACAATTCAACACAAGGCAATTCAAAGTGCTTTACATCACATGAAGACCATAAAAATCACATTTAAATCAACACAACGTAAAAACCAAGACAAAAGATCGCATCTAATCACAGAATAAAAATAAATAAATAAAAATAAAACAAACCTAAAAATAAAACAAAAACTACTACTACTAATAATCATTTAAATCAGCAACGTAGATAAGCACAAGAGGAATAGAAAGCAGGTAGATTGAAATATATAGACAGTTATGGATATGCAGTGCTAAACAAAAGCGTTTTTAGCCCTGATTTAAAGGAGCTAACAGTTTGAGCATACTTCAGACGTTCGGGTAACTTGTTCCAGAGGTGAGGAGCATAATAACTAAATGCTGCCTCACCCTGCTTGGTTCTTGTTCTTGGAACATGCAGAAGACCCGTTCCAGACGACCTTAGGGGTCTAGATGTCTCATAGGAATTTAACAAGTCAAGCATGTATTTTGGTCCAAGGCCATTAAGTGTTTTGTAGACGAGCAGTAGTATTTTATAGTCTATCCTTTGACTCACTGGAAGCCAGTGTAGCGATTTCAAAACCGGTGTAATGTGGTCCAGCTTCCTTGTATTTGTGAGGACTCTGGCTGCAGCATTCTGTACTAGCTGCAGCTTCCTGACTGATTTTTTATCAAGACCTGTAAATATACCGTTGCAGTAGTCCAATCTGCTGAAAATGAATGCATGCATACGTTTTTCCATGTCTTGTTGAGTCAGAAGCCCCTTAATTCTGGTTATATTTTTTAGGTGGTAATAAGTGGATTTAGTGACGGACTTTAGATCGCTATCAAATTTTAGGTCTGAGTCAATAATTACGCCAAGGTTTCTGACTTGATTTGTAGCTGTAAGTGACATTGTGCTAAGTTGGCTGCTTATCTTTGACCTTTCCTTTTTTGGCCCAAAAATGATCACCTCTGTCTTCTCCACATTTAACTGGAGAAAATTCTGGCACATCCATTCATTGATTTGATGAATGCATTTACTCAGGGAGACTAAGGGACTATAATCATCAATATAGGGTTAAGTTACTAATTTGCGTTGTAAATGTGCAAAAAAAAAAAAAGAAAAATCAAACCATTTTAAACACTGTGTGCCGTTAAACGTGAGAAATTTATGTCGTAATTTTTAGCATATACTGCTTTACAAACGGCGCCCCATATACCTGCAGACGATGTCATGATTTGGTCCCGAGATGACCCGGTGAAGCTATCAGACAGGACGGCGAGAGGGAAATCTCAAGCAATCCACTTAAAACCGCAAATCAATTTTTAATATCTCAGCTCTAAACCTTAAATCTAAAAGAATGGCCCAAGTCTGGCGACCAGAGAAATGCTAAGAATGGAAGGTACAGAGAGTATTCCGCTCCATTTGGGGCTTAAGTGCTTCCATCTCCGCTGCTCTGGGCCGTCCGCCGAAAGACGACAGGAATATTTCCGCGATCTTATCACGACATTAATAGAAGCGAGAGAGGAATGGCGGCGGGGATGCGAGAGGGATAGAAGTGGAAGTAATTACTGCTTAAATTGTGAGTGTTGGATTAAAGAGACAGCGGCAAAAGGATAGAGTCCATTCCAAAGTGAAGTGATGAATGTCATACCTGCAGCGCCAACTCTTTCAATATGATTTATTCCATTTTAGTTATCTCCGTTTAACGTGGCAAATATGCCTAAACAAGCACTTAGTCAAATCACTCCGAGGTAATTGTGAATGCATAGAAGACGGGTCAGCGGGGGCTCACTTGCATGCTAATTCTCACTAATATATTCACATTCCACCTCAAGAGGAATTTGCATTCAGCCTATTTCATTGAAATGTAACAGTATGCTCGCTAAACACGCATTACGGAACGCAGTCAAACATATTTGCAAGTCTGGGCGATATCATCTGCTCCTCCATTTATGCTTCCAACCTCACGCAGTGGCGGCGCTTTATCCGAGACTCTGTGTCAGGAGGATTTAAGCTCAAAGTCAAGCCGCCACTGCTTGTGAAATCTCCGACGAGAGGAAGTTGTCTCTTTTCAGAAAGTAGAGGGAGGACGAGTCAGAGTGTGAAAAAATAAAAACGAAAATAAATAACAAGTGATTGACATCCATTGGCTCATTTCCATTTGATGATGATTCAACAGACTTCCCGAGAGGCTTTTTTTCTACCATTTTGGTGGGTGTCGGTGGAACATCTTGTAAGTGGAGACGGTATCATGTCATCTTTTGTTACTCAGCCTGGTGATGGAGATGTGACGGTTTTGCTAACGCTGCTGGAAAAAGGCTTAAAAAATAGAAAAAGAATCGTCTTTCGTGACTTGCTTGTATTTTGAAATATACCGTACATTAAACATGTCAGGATTAGGCATGTGCCGGTACGATATTCTGACGGTATAACCGTAAGCCCAAATTTCACGTTTTCACGGTATCACAGTATTGCAATTACAGCTCGAAAATGTATTACTTTGAGTTACAGTGGGGCAAATCAGTATTTAGTCAACCACCAAATGTGCAAATTCTCCTACTTGAAAAGATTAGAGAGGCCTGTAATTGTCAACATGGGTAAACCTAAACCATGAGAGACAGAATGTGGAAAAAAAACAACATAAAATCACATTGTTTGGTTTTTAAAAAAAATATTTCCAAATCAGAGTGGAAAATAAGCATTTGGTCACCTACAAACAAGCAAGATTTCTGGCTCTCAAAGAGGTCTAACTTCTTCTAACGAGGTCTAACGAGGCTCCACTCTTTACCTGTTAATGGCACCTGTTTTAACTCATTATCGGTATAAAAGACACCTGTCCACCACCTCAGTCAGTCACACTCCAAACTCCACTATGGCCAAGACCAAAGAGCTGTCGAAGGACACGAGAGACAAAATTGTAGACCTGCACCAGGTTGGGAAGACTGAATCTGCAATAGGTAAAACGCTTGGTGTAAAGCAGGGGTGTCCAAACTTTTTGCAAAGGGGGCCAGATTAGGTGTGGTAAAAATGCGTCGGCCGTCACAGTCAACTTTTTTGTTGTTGTTGTTGATTGTTGCCATTTTAGAAAATTGGAAGTATAGGGTCACACGGGGTAATGTTGCTTGAAGGGCTGCTGCTTTTTAGTAGGGAAATGAGGATCAGCATTTAATGTGTAAGCTACTTCATATGCTGGTAGCAGTACTGCTGACCAATTTATTAAGTCTATGTGCGGGCCAGACGTTATTGGTCTTATGACAGAGGCTGGGGGGCGGATGAAATTTGACCACGGGCCGCATTTGGCCCCCGGGCCGCACTTTGGACATGTCTGGTGTAAAGAAATCAACTGTGGGAGCAATTATTAGAAAATGGAAGACATACAAGACCACTGATAATCTCCCTCGATCTGGGGCTCCATGCAACATCTCACCCCGTGGCGTCCAAATGATAACAAGAACGGTGAGCAAAAAATCCCAGAACCACATGGGGGGACCCAGTGAATGACCTACAGAGAGCTGGGACCACAGTAACATAGGCTACTATCAGAAACACAATGCGCCGCCAGGGACTCAAATCCTGCACTGCCAGACGTGTCCCCCTGCTGAAGCCAGTACACGTCCAGGCCCGTCTCCGGTTCGCTAGAAAGCATTTGGATGATCCAGAAGAGGACTGGGAGAATGTTTTATGGTCCGATGAAACCAAAATAGAACTTTTGGGAAGAAACACAGGTTCTCGTATTTGGAGGAGAAAGAATATTGAATTGCACCAGAAGAAAACCATACCCACTGTGAAGCATGAGGGTTGAAACATCATGCTTTGGGGCTGTTTTTCTGCAAAGGGACCAGGACGACTGATCTGTGTAAAGGAGAGAATGAATGGGGCCATGTATCGAGAGATTTTGAGAGAAAATCTCCTTCCATCAGCAAGGGCATTGAAGATGAGACGTGGCTGGGTCTTTCAGCCTGACAATGATCCCAAACACACATCCAGGAGTGGCTTTATAAGAAGCATTTCAAGGTCCTGGAGTGGCCTAGCCAGTCTCCAGATCTCAACCCCATAGAAAATCTGTGGAGGGAGTTGAAAGTCCGTGTTGCCCAATGACAGCTCCAAAACATCACTGCTCTAGAGCAGTTCTGCATGGAGGAATGGGCCAAAATACCAGCAACAGTGTGTGAAAAGCTTGTGAAGAGTTACATAAAACGTTTGCCTCTGTTATTGCCAACAAAGGGTACATAACAAATTACTGAGATGAACTTTTGGTATTGACCAAATACTTATTTTCCACTATGATTTGCAAATAAATTCTTTAAAAATCAAACAATGTGATTTTCTGTTTTTTTTTTTTCCACATTCTGTCTCTCATGGTTGAGGTTTACCCATGTTGACAATTACAGGCCTCTGTGGGAGAACTTGCACAATTAGTGGCTGACTAAATACTTATTTGCCCCACTGTATCTAGGTTTAAAAAAACCTTTTCCCATTGAACATGATTTTTATTTTTCAAAACATATTAGGAAATTGGAACGTAAGTACAGCGTTAAGTTAAAATAAATGAATAAAAATTACAAAAAAATAATTGAAATATCAAAATAAAATTAAAATAAATACGGTCCTTTAGGTGAGCCTAAACCCACAGCCACAGCTCAACATTATTACCATCAGAACAAAAATAATTGAATTATTTTCCATAAAATGCACGTGTGTATGATTTAGTTGACTCAACACAGACAGTTGCCAGAGAAAAAAAAAAAAACACGTTTTACCACCGCTAGACACACTAAACACGCTGGAGTTGACTCTCGTAGCTGCTAGGAAACGTTCATGACAGTGTTTACTAACCTTTAATTTTGTATAATGTGAAATCATATTTCAGTAAAATGACATTTCTGTATCTGTACACGAGCTCTGTTTTCTTGTATTCTTCTATTTATTGGTGCTAAAATTAGGGTACGCGTTATAAACGGGTGCAATAATTTCCCCGAGATTTTACAAGTAAATTTGGGGTGCGCATTATGCACGGATGTGCCTTATATTCGGGAAATTACGGTAAATCCAAATAGATATGTTTACACATGGTAACAGAAAATACACCGGAAATATTTATTTGAAAAGCATAATAAACATATTTAACAGACATTTGTTAGGTTTTGTGTTGTTTTTTTCCGAGTGTGACTTGTCCGTTATTACCCATTGATTTCACCTGGTGTGCCTGCTCCTAGTGCATCCTCCTGTATTACCCAACTGTTCCTCGTTGTCTCGTTACCGCTTGTCTGCATGTGTGTATATAAGCACCCAGTTTCTTTTCACTCGTTGTTGCGTCATTGTCAATGTCAGAGTCTCCGTCAGTCTATGTCAATGCCCATGTGCTCGTCAGTGTTCTCAAGTTTTTTCTCCGTCCAAGTCCTTGCGTTCCTTGACATAAGTTTTTGATATCAAGCCTTTTGTTAGTGACCTGAGTTTTGTTTGTTTCTGTGTTTTTTGGATCTGCACAATATTGGTTGATACTTTGTTTTTTTGTTAGCCTTAATTAAATCATTTTGCACTGCCGGTCTGCCTCCCTGCTTACTTTTCCCTGCATGTGGGTCCACACAACCTGCCTGCCCCGAACTCCCTGACAACATTTAGCATACACACATAATGTATTATTTTCTTGCTTTTTTGACATTACATCGAAAAGTAAGCCAAATGTATTTAGCATCCCCCCAAAAAAACAACGAAAAGATATTGGAGAAATCGATACGTTCTCCGAGGGCCCGTTTAGTCCTGCTCGTATTCAGATTATTGTTTGAAGATGCACATACTGCTCCATGAATATGAATCGGAAACCTGCTAGGCTGAAATGAGGTAAAGAAAAAGTTGTCTACCAACATATGCTTATCGCGCAGCATTTGGCAGCTTGTTGTCTGTGGACACATGCCTCAGCGTCTGAGGAGTTCTATTCTGATGGGGCAAACGTAGAGCAACGGGAAGAGAGGGAATAAAGTCTTGGGAGGAGGGAAACGGATGACCTTGAAGTCCGAGGCTGTGCCGCGCGAGTGCGGCGCAAAGATAAGAGACGATGCCGGGGAGTCGACTTGACAAACCCTGACTCCGCTCGTCGCCGCAACCGGACACATTGTCGCCCTGGCGTTGGGATTACGTACACCGGCTGGTGCGAAGCGTCCATCTGTACGCACGCGCACTCTTATCTGCCCTATGTACAGACTTATTTGAATCAGCCTTAATTACACTGGTGAAATAATGGAGCTCGAAATAGAAATGTGACAGGAGCGGTTTTAGATCATCTTGAGTACACCTGTCAGTCTAGAAAATTGCAAGCACAGGAGGACTAAAAAAAAATGTATTCCACTGGTGCACTACTATTGATGTAGACTTGTAGAATATGAGCTTTTTACCGAAAGCAATATTTACAGTTGTTCTCCTGCGAACGCACGCTCCGATGTCATGTAAACAATTGGTGACGGTCGGGAGGTAATACGATTATATCGCAAGATGAGCCGATTTACGAAAGTTTCCTGATCTCAGCGGACCTCAAGGTGATTGCGGATATATTTAATCCCTGTTTGGTGAGTAAACAATACATATAGCCGACAGTTTGTTACGAATATTATAGGATTTGCGTGCCTTTTAGTGTACAATATTGCAATGGTAGACATCGGTCTATACATACAGTGGGGAGAACAAGTATTTGATACACTGCCAGTGGGTTTTTTCCATTGGCAGTGTATCAAATACTTGTTCTCCCCACTGTATATCTAGTAAATATTAGAGCTGGGAATCTTTGGGCACCTAACGATTCGATTACGATTTAGAGGCTCCGATTTGATTATAAAACGATTATTGATGCACCCCCCTCCTTTTTTTTTTTTTTTTTTTTAAAACTTTTGTACATTAGTTCCAAAATTGTTCAAAAATACTCTCAGGCTAAACCAAACTATTTCAGTATCAAGTTCGCATATAGCAGTAAACAAATATACAAAAATAACATTAAATAAAAAAAACTCCAGTCCCCATTCTGTATCAGCAGCTTTAAACTACATTCAATTTATTTAATGTTGTGAATCAACCGTTAAAGTTGTTAAAATTGCTCCAGTTATTCCATAATTTCCCTTTTGTCTACTTTCGACATGTGAAAGTTTAAAAACTATTTTAAAGATAGATTCAAGTCAATATTTTACCGATTTAGGAGTATTTTAGATAAAAAGTTAATTAGGTTTGCTTGGAAGGTTCGCTACAACAGCCTTGCAGGGAAGTGTACTGCTTTAAGATGGCGGCCGTTTACTAACGCCCACATCTAGCTTTTTGTAGATATGTTGCTTACGCTACCAAATCTATAATGCATCTAGTCCTATATAAATGATATCTACCGTAACATTATGTGGCTGTACTTTGTAGCAGTTTTTCGGCAGCAGTCAGGTATGTTGTTTGTTTTTTTATCTCGTGGCATGAGTTGAGCTAGAGCCGTGAGTTGAGCATTGGCATTACCTGAGGGGCCGGGTAATGAGAAGCATGATGTTTAGCTACTCTCGCTCCGTTCCGTCCCGAAGACCGCGCGGCGCGCTGAGTGTGTTGTACTTCCGCTTTACTTGGCATATTTCAATAATCGGAATTTGGATGTTTGTGAATCGTTCTCGAATCTTCCACGGCCGAATCGCGAATAATCTAAGAATCGGAAATTTTGCACACCTCTAGTAAATATTGATTTGATCTTTGCATTAGTTGCAATTTTGCACCAGCCACCGCTGCGATGAATATTTGCAATAAGTGAGAAGAATCTTAGTGCTGTATGAAATCCTACGTGACAGTGGATCTAAGTAAATTTAAGCTCACTGTCTCCCTTTTTTTTCTCAGTCAGCCTAAATGACTGGAGGATTTCTCAGCCAGTGGATGTAGAAGCTCTGTGATGTTACTAACCGGATTAAGAGTCCCGCGGAAAAACCCGGCGCGGACGAAAGTGCAATAATGCAAACGTTAAATGTATTTATTCATCGAATACATTTATGCAAAGTGACGCAGTGGCAGGTAGCTAAGAACCTTTCAAAGATGCAAACAGTATATTTTGCACAACAAAATGTCTTTAGAAAGAAACAGATTTCCTCTATAAAAGTGTCTCTTTTCGCTTTGCTCTGTGTTATGACTCAGACAGATAGTGAATATGAATCATACACAAATGTCACTTCAAGGCTGCGATATTTCCCTTCAGCTTTTTTCCTAAAATCCAGCAGCTATTCGCGACTGCCACACAACAGTCGTTCCCATTAACTTATTCTCACTTGATTCAAAAGCTGACACCGTAGACAACGATGTATTGATAATAATGATGAAAACGCTATAAAAACAGGGAATTCTGGTGCACATTTAAATGGTTTCAATAAATACAGTGGTATGGATAGTATCTGAACCTTTTGGAATTTCTCAAATTTCTGCATAAAATTACCATCAAATAGGATCTGATCTTTGTCAAAATCACACAGATGTAAAAAACAGTGTCTGCTTTTACTAAAATCACCCAAATAGTTACAGGTTTTCAAATTTGAATTAGGATAGCATGCAAACAATGACAGAAGAGGAAAAATAAGAAAGTGAACCCCTTTCCTAAAGAGACTTAAAGAGCAACTGAAACCAATTTTCACCAAAAAATTTCAGTCAGGTGTGTGCCCAATCACTGATGAGTGGTTTAAGGATGCCCTGCCCACTAAAAAACACACACCTGGTAAGAATTGTCTTGATGAGAAGCATTGTCTGATGTGCATCATGGTTCGGTCAAGCGAGATGTCTGAAGACAGGCGATCAAGGAGTGTTTATTTGTATAAAGCTGGGAAAGGATACAAAATCTCTAAAAGTCTGGATGTTCATCAATCAACAGCCGGAGAAGTTGTCTACAAACGGAGAGAGTATGGCACTGTTGCTTCTTTCCCAAGGAGTGACCTTCCATCAAAGATGACACCAATAATAGTTCAGCACAGAATTCTCAGAGAGGTAAAAAAAGAACCCTAGAGTGTCTGCTATAGACTTACAGAAATCACTGGCACAGTCCAAAATCTCTGTGCACACATCAACTACATATAAAGCTATGGCCAAGAATGGTGTTCATGGGAGGACTCCACGGAAAAGCCACGGTTGTCTAAAGAAAAACATCGTTGCCCGTTTAATGTTCTCAAAAAGGCACTTGGACACTCCACAGGAGTTATGGCAAAATATTTTGTGGACTGATGAAACCAAAGTTGAATTTTTTGGGAGAAACACAACGTCATGTGTGGAGGAAAAATGGAACAGCTCACCAACATCAATACCTCGTCCCCAATGTAAAGCATGGTGGAGGAAGTATCATGATTTGGGGCTGTTTTGCTTCTTCAGGGCCTGGCCAACTTCCAATCATTAATGGAAGAATGAATTCAAAAGTTTTGCAGGAAAACCTGAGGCCGTCTGTCAGACGGTTGAAGCTAAAAAGAGGATGGATGCTGCAACAAGACAATGATCTAAATCAACTTCAGAATGGTTTCAGAAGAACAAAATACACGTTCTGGAGTGGCCAAGTCAAAGTCCAGACTTGAACCCCATTGAGATGTTGTGGCATGACCTAAAGAATGCAATTCATTCCAGGAATCTGACTGAACTATAGCAGTTTCGTAGAGAAGAATGGGCCAAGATTAGTCCTGATCGATGTGCCAGACTGATCTGCAGCTGAAGGAAGCATCTGGTTGAAGTTATTGCTGCCAAAGGGGGGGCCACAAAATATGAACTCATTTGCTCCCAAAAATGTAGAAATACGTTCTATTTTTAATTGTTTCAGTGTCCCAAAGACGTATTTATAAGTCTTTTACGTTTTATTTTTCACAAGAGACATCTCTGGGTTCTGATTCAACTTAGCTCCAAAGCACAACGCTGAAAATCCATTTTAAAGCAATAAAACTGGCCACTGGAGGGCAGTAGCGCATTTGGTAAGACCCGCAACCCGATTCAACGGAACGAACGGCCGGGCCGCAGGCGGGAGACGACCGAATTCACGTCCAGGATGCCAGGCGGCGGACGACCCAGCACACCAATCGGGAGGACGCAATGGATGCCAGGGGCTGGACGAGCAGAACGACCGGGACCACCAGTGCAGTGGACGATGCCGTTAAGTCCGTGCTGCTCGCTGAGCAGAAATGGGCGGCGATGAGGGAAAAGTTTTTTTTGTTTTGTTTTGTCTTGGTTTTTTTTATTGAACAATAAACATACATATCAAACAACAGTAATTCAGAAAAACCAGTTCACCTAGAAAAAATCCTTATCAACAATATTTCCTCTCACATAGTAAGACACACAAAATTAAATTATACATTAAAAAATAAATAAATAAATAAATTATATACCAAACAATTTCGCATAATATTCTAACACAGACTTGCATTTTGTATTCTGTATCAAATTAAGTGATGTGAAATACGATTCAATTTCAACCAAAAATAATTTAAAATTTGGATTTATGTTTTGAAATTTAGATTTATGAATATATTTCCCCAACAATATATAAAGATTCAATATTGTATGTATATTTTTATCTTTGGATTCAAATATGGTAATAATTGTTTTTCCTTTCAATCCAGATGAGGGAAAAGTTTACCACGGCTGTCGCGGCCACAACAGTGCATCTCTCAGTTAGTTATGTGTAAAATTGTTGCTTTGCTATCAAAAGCTCTATTTGTTCTTTTGTTTATGTTATTTTCTAAGAGGAAAACATTATTCAGATGTTTGGGATGTAACTAAAGCAAAAAAATAGCTGTGTTAAAGTCAAAGTTATGTTTGAAATGTGTGCTTTCACAAAAAGCTCAATTTCTCTGTTTTTTCATCAGAAATGGGAAAATTGCTCAAACTAAGCTATTTTCTAATGCTGATTTTTAACCCTTTATTGCCAAACGTATCACATTTGATACACCTATAATTTCATGATTTTGAGACTAATTCAGAATTTTGACAACTCTTTTTGAAAAAAAAAAAAAAACCTGCATCTGCAGGTTCCATGAGAAAAACAAACAGGATTTAGCAAAGGTTATTACTATCAGAGCGCTTATTGCACATATTCATTTTGACTTTTACAAATTTCAAAAAAAGGTTTCATTAGGACCTAATTTTTCAAATTTTGGGATTCTCTGATAATTGCTTCATGTTGCAGCTATTTAAGGGCTAAAGAATGGAAAAAGATATGAACAAACTTTTTTTTCTTGCTGAAAGATGAGTCTAATCTTTCTTTTGGTGGGTTCCATGTTTATATCGCAATAGAACATAATTTTCTGTGGGCCTTGCAAAATCGCTCACAATCCAGTAAAACGGCCGGGAGCGAAGGGGGTTGCACCTGTGAAAATGGCTGGGAGTCTATGAGTTAAATGTGATGGTTCACTTACTTTTTTCCCCGTTCTGTAATTGTTTGCATACTATCCTCATTAAAATATTGAAACCTATAAAGATTTACTGTAATTTTCTCACTATAAGGCTGACTATAAGCCGCCAAATTTGACACGAAAATGACATTTGGTCATAGATAAGCCGCACATAGCTGTCCACACTGTGTTATGAGATATTGACACCAAAAGATATTAACCGGTAACACTATTTGACAGGAGCATCATATGACCGCCATAAGACCAAATGAACCACCATGAAGCTTTGAACAAATTGCTCCAAGAAGCTACATTTGGCCATCAATGCTCCCTTGAGGGAGACAGACAACCTCTGCTGCCACCTGCTGTCAACACTGTTGTCGTCCAACATGCCTCCTGGCATGCATTGCGGCGCTACAGAAAAAAATTCATGGTATGTGCTATTTATTTTTCCAGTTACTGTTCCAGTTGTTTCATTAATTGCTACTTATGGTATTTGAGAACATTTTATGTGACAGCTGTGCCATAAGACTCATTCGACTGTCATAATTATGACATGACACTGTCATGAGCATTATTGAATGCTTATAACTGATGTCATTTTGTGTTATTCGGCAAATTATCGCACTTTTGAATAGACGTAAAACATCCAAGCTGGCCAGTGAGTGACATAATTTGCCGGATGACACTTAATGACATACGTCATAAGCATTCAGTAATGCTCATGATAGTGTCATGATTATGATGGTCTTACGACACTGCTGTCAAACAAAGGGTTACCTATTAACTAGAGATGTCCCGATCGATTGGGTCCGATCACGTCATTTTCAAAATATCGGAATCGGCAAAAAAATATCGGACTTGCCTTTTTTTAATATGTATATTTTTTAATTAAATCGTTTTCTTATTGTATTTAATGTTACAACAGACATATTTTATACTCATCCAGTGTCACTAGTTTAGGCTTAATCAAAAATATCCCAATAACGGCGGCAATTAATTTAGGCAATTTATTATATAAAGTATCACGTTAACTTATTTAACTTTATCAATATATATGCTGCACAATCCTCTCACTCATTGCCGCGCTCAATATGTATTGACGCCATTTTGTCTTTAAAGAGAGATAAACGGCAGTGCTGAATGAGTAGGGTGAACTTTGGCAGACTTTGAGCCTTTCTCCAATTGGTTAGTACCTTGCAATCCCTCTCCCTGTGATAGGAATATCAGGGGAAGCAAAATCGCAAGAGATCCTTGTCTTAACACCTTAAGTAAAAAGTAAAAGTCTTTCTATCCATAATGGTTTCACTTCCTATCATGCATTGGGGCATGCCTGCAGTATTATTTACTGAAAGCTGAACAAATACACTAGATGGCAATATTTGTTACAATACACAAAGTCACAAGTCTTTCTATCGGTGGATCCCTCTCACAGAAAGAATGATAATAATGTAAATGCCATCTTGAGGAGTTATTGTCATAATAAACAAATACAGTACTTATGTACTGTATGTTGAATGTATATATTCGTCCGAGTTTTATTCATTTTTTTCTTAATGCATTGCCAAAATGTATATGATCGGGAAAAATTATCGGGAATGATTGGAATCGAATCGGGAGCAAAAAAAGCAATCGGATCGGGAAATATCGGGATCGGCAGATACTCAAACTAAAACGATCGGGATCGGATCGGGAGCAAAAAAACATGATCGGAACAACTCTACTATTAACCGAAATAAATCAACAAATAAGCCGCACTGGACTATAAGCCGCGGGATTCAAAACCAAGAAAAAAGTAGTGGCTTATAGTCCGAAAATTACAGTAGGTGTTTATTCTTAGAGCAGTTTTTTTCATCTGTATGATTTTGACACACACTCACACTCACATTTGATAGTGGTTTTATGCAGAAATGTGAGAAACCCCGAAAGGTTCAGATACTTTTTCATACCATTTTACGTCTCTTCAATATTAGCAAGCAATGCATTGTGACAAACAGCCACCCTGCCAAACTGCAAATTGAAATGAAGTCTATGTATACACCGGAGCTTTAGAGGGGATAGATTGATCGCAATAATCGACTCCCCAAATGTAAATGAACTGTTAATCTTTGCCAGGGTAATTGGACAGGGCGCTATTTGCGTAATCAGGTGTCAAGTAGTGTTAGTTGCGAATGCTTAAAATTCACCAGTGGTTTTGTTTGCCGTGCGGTCTTACTCACGTCGGCTGCTCACGTTGACGTCGATCGACAGCAGGCAGCCAATGAGTCGAAAGAGAACAGGATGTACATTTCACGTTATGCACCCCAATCCTTTTCTGTGTTGATTTCTTTTTTTATTGAAATGAGCGAAACACAAGAAGGTAGTTGTCACCGAGCACAAAAGGGACTTCACTATTCTGCACGCGCCCACCTTTTCTGCGAGTACATGAGCCGGTCGGTGGAGTAAGAGTGGCTTTTGCCGACAAATCCCGCTAAACCCCAAGCTTGATCCGGGGGCTGCTGTGACTCACACACGAGACGTGGCACAATTTCTTCTCCAGCTCTCCCACTTTGAATGGAAACGGGGGAGAGAAGGGGAAGCGAAGCCCTATTTTCACTAGGCCCTCATGCAAAAAAAAAAAAAAAAGGATTATGTACATGGATAAATATAGATGGGATTAGCAGAACCGTTCGATTCTAAATGTGCCACCTCAAATACTGCATCTATTTAATGTTTTATTCCATCTCACCTCAGATGGCTTTCCTCGGGAAGGTTATTAAAATGATCGCCTGTAGGTGGGGCTGAATTTGAAAAAGAACCTCAAAAATTCATGAAGCAGAGAAGATGCAAACATTAGTCGCTAAGAGCCAAACTTTTGGGTGTGATGTTATTTTAATTGTCCGCTTTTGGGAAAGTTCCATAAAGATGATGAAAACGGCGATGCTCAGTTCGCTTTTTTTGTCACCACAAATTGGTCAACAGTAATTATTAGGGTTGTTCCGATCATGTTTTGTTGCTCCCGATCGTTTTAGTTTGAGTATCTGCCGATCCCGATATCTCCCGATCCGATTGCTTTTTTTTTGCTCCTGATTGAATTCCAATCATTCCCGATAATTTTTCCCAATCATATACATTTTGGCAATGCATTAAGAAAAAAATGAATAAAACTCGGACGAATATATACATTCAACATACAGTACATAAGTACTGAATTTGTTTATTATGACAATAAATCCTCAAGATGGCATTATTAACATTCTGTGAGAGGGATCCACGGATAGAAAGACTTGTGACTTTGTATATTGTGACTAAATATTGCCATCTAGTGTATTTGTTGAGCTTTCAGTAAATGATACTGTATGCATGATGGGAAGTGGAACAATGAGTGTGCGTAGTGCTACCAATTGATATAGCTTCTCTGCGTTGGGAAATAACATAAGGTGTTAAAAAAAAGATCAATTGCTACCTTGCTTCTCCACATTGCTTCCCATGATATTTCTAATCGAAGGGAGATGGATTGTAAGTCTTTGGCCAATTAAAAAACGGTTTCAAAGGCTGCCAAAATTCACTCTACTCCTTTTACGCTGCCTTTTATCTCTCTATATAGGTAAAACAGAGCCATTTAAGATTGAGCGCGACAATGCGTGAGTGGGTCGTGCAACGCATGCATTAATTGCGTTATATATTTTAAGTAAACGTGATACATTTTTAAAAAAATTAATTACTGCCATTATCGGGATAAATTTTATAACCCTACCTTAAGCCTAAACTAAAGACTCTGGAGGAGTGTAACATATTATGTCTGTAACGTTAAATACAATTAGAAAACGATTTAATTAAAAAATATATATATATATTAAAAAAAGGCATGGCCGATATTTTTTTGCCGATTCCGATACTTTGAAAATGACGTGATCGGACTCGATCGATCGGGACATCTCTAGTAATTATTGTCTTTCAATGTATTTTACAATTGCATGTTTTTCACCGACCCACTGTTGCACTGTATTTTATATAATCATGAAGGTACGATTTCAACCTTGTGAAATATTCACGACGCAGACAAGACGCGTGTAGAAACACGAGTTGGGAGCCAAACTTTCGGGTACAATGTTCAGTATATTTAGTGTCCCATTTTTGAGGTTGTTCCATAAAGCTCGAGGATATGCCTCCTTCCCCAATGTGCAGTTTCTTTCACATTATTCCAACACAGCTTTAAAGCATCAATTAGAGCCCACGTCTTCTTAAAATGACGGTAATGAATAATTGCCTCATTTTGCTTCCACATCCAGAGGAAAGGCTTTAGGCCAGGGGAGTTATATATACACACATCGGCACCCATTTTTTCTCAGGTGTGATTTTTGTTCTGAATTCTCCCGACTCCCCATCCAGCTTTTTAACAACGTCTCAATCTGTGATTGCCGTCAGCGACAAGGAAAACTTTGCATATTGCCTGCCACCTGGAACATTTATTATTACTTTTTTTTTTTAATTCACTGGCTTGTAAATGTACAGTGGGACGAAAAAGTATCTGAACCTTTTGGAATTTCTCATATTTTTGCATGAAATCCCCATCAAATGTGATCTGATCTTTGTCCAAATCACACAGATGAAAAAACCGTGTCTGCTTTAACTAAAACCAACCAAACATTTATAGTTTTTCATATTTTAATGGGGATAGTATGCAAACAATTTCAGAGGGGGAAAAATGAGTAAGTGAATCATCACATTTACCGTATTGGCCCGAATATAAGACGGCCCTGATTATAAGACGACCCCCTCTTTTTCAAGACTCAAGTTTGAAAAAAGACTTTTTGAGCACCAAATTAATTTCTATACAGAGAATAATTAAAGTACATCTGAAACAAATTATTATAACAGTATATTTGTGAGAAAAAGCATGTTATTTTGCCTCATTCAAATCTTAATATCTGATCACTTATTTAATAAAGTGCAATCATTCTTATACAAATGGCTTCTGGTTTTTGAAATGTAAATAAACCAATCTATTGTGATAAAACAACAAAACTGCAATAACTGCATTAACCATCAAAGTGAAGTCTAACTGTAACTGTAGTCGTGAAACAAATCTGAATAAGGAAAAACATTGCAGTAAAATAATGCAAACTGGTTAAACTTGAGAGTAGCTTAGATCTGTCATAACAAAACTTGAGAGTAGCTGAGATCTGTCATAACAGGACATCGCTTCAATGATATCTGGCGCCATCTAGCAACAGAACATCGCTTCAATGATATCTGGCGCCATCTAGCGTGGTGAATGGGTATAATGTCTAGACCGCAAATATAAGACGACCCCAACTTTTTCAGTCTTATTCAATGCAAAAAACACTGTCTTATATTCGGGCCAATATGGTAATATTTTGTGCCCCCCCTTTAGCGGCAATAACTTCAACCAAGTGCTTCCTGTAGCTGCAGATCAGTCTGGCACATCGATCACGATGAATCTTGACCCATTCTTCTCTACAAAACTGCTGTAGTTCAGTCAGATTCCTGGGATGTCTGGCATTATTAACATTCTGTTAAAGCGATCCATGAATAGAAAGACTTGTAGTCCTTCAAAGATAAATGTTAGTACAAGTTATAGAAATTTTATATTAAAACCCCTCTTAATGTTTTCGTTTTAATAAAATTTGAAAAATTTTCCCCCAAAAAATAGTAGCTCGCCATTGTTGATGTCAATAATTACACAATGCTCATGGATGGTGCTTAACCCTTTAACACCTAAGCATATTTTGGCCGAATTTGCATGCATTTGGTGTTGCCTTTATATTTCAAAGAAAAAATTGTTCACAATGCCCAAGTTGGGTCCCGTTTTTCAGGACAGCTTGAACTTCATGTCCAAACTGTTGTTTTCTTCACTGACCAATTATAATCCACATTTTGGACCCAAAAAGACAAAAAAAAATCCCAAAATATTTTTTCAAAATTTGCAATGTTGGTGTCCCATTGACAACCAAACATGCTCGACCAACCGTTTTGAAGCTTGATAATATTTATTCAACTTGTCAGGATAAACATTCAATAGAAAAAAATAAGATTGAATAGTTTTATGTTTGACTATTCAACACAAACAGCGGGTATGGTCATAGGCGTTTTTGGCCTTTACACATACTATGGTCAAAACAGGTTATATACAGTGCAAAATAGTGAGGAAAAAAAATTCTATATATCATCTAACACAAAAAGGGTTTGGAGGATATCTCTTTGTGAAGTTAGGTATTATATCCATCACCTTATCTACAGTATACGTACATGCAATCAAGCTTCTGGAACACACATCTATATAAAAATTGAAAAGATTCATAGTGAAGAAAAAAAAATATATAACATTGAAAAAAAAAGTATAAATATTGAAAATATTGACAAGTAGTTCAGTTCAATTAAATTTTTTCAGGCATGCGACCCAATAAAGTTTTTTTTTTTGCACACTCAATAAAGTTTGTTTTTGAACAGGTCACTGAGCTGCGTCACATACAACGTCACACAGCCTTCTCTTCTGCCGTTTGAGCGCTGCTGTCTCTTCTACTCGCCGAGACGCCGACTAATCCCAGGAATGATTCTGATACAGCTCATCCGATTCCTTGAGTTGATGAAAAAATGCATTAGCTTGCGCTAAATTTAGTTTTCGATTCATTCTGCACGTTTCAAAGTCGCTCGCGCAATCCAACCGGTGTTCATGCCTCCTTTTCCTTAGTTGGCGCCTACTTAGTTGGCGCCTAGCTAGGCAATTTATTAAAAATGTTCACATTCGGTTCATCCTTCTTGACATCACAACGGATCTTGGGATATGTGGTCTTTTGTGCTGCTTTCGGTTTTGAAAAAGGACAAGAAATGATGGAAATATGGAGATAGATACATGGTACATGCAGCGTTTTAATGCATATTTATGAGTGCAATAAAACTATAAAACTCAAATGACATTATCTTCCGTTTTTCTTGGTCGATTGACTTCAAATAAAAACTGGTGTGGACATCAACTTCCGCACTTTCAAATGAGACCAACCAGCTGCACGTGGGTGACGTAATTACAGCGTGACGAAGCTTCAAAGACGACATGCGTAAACGCGTCGCTGCCAACACGTTCGGTGTTAAAGGGTTAATCCCATATAATCAGTCGCACCCAAGCGCCAGCAGAGGGCGAAAAAACAGCAAAAAACACAAGTGACAAATGAACATGACACTGTCATTTTTATCTGTTTGAGCGAGGCATGTGTGTTAATTGTGTCAAATATTTTAACATGATTAATTTTAAAAAATTAATTTTGACAATTTTGACAGCCCAAGAAAAAATATGTATGCAAAGTTAGATATTGAGACTCCACTCCCTGTGTTTGTTTTGTGCCACGGCGTCGGTCTAAGAGTATTACCAGGGCCTGGCAGCACAGTGTTTTCAGCCACGGGCCTCCCGACGCTCACGCTCAAGCGCATCTCATCAGCGAACATGAGCTCGCGCGGTGCAACGCGACGGCGAGTCAGGTAGGCATGATAGTGCACGCGGTGAGCTAACCTGGCAGCCCGTGTTGTGCATTTCTTGTCACGGAACTGTCAATTGATTGTTAAAAATCATCAGATGCACCAAGGTTAAACGAAATAAACCAAACTACTTCCCAGTTTCTCAGCTCTAAAAATGGAACATTGCTCATGGCAGAGTCCAGATTTAGTTATGAATGTGGCTTGAATAACTGAGTAGCTGTCCCCATACTCCCTTCTGCGCAGACACACTGAGGCGGAAGGACACGGAGCAAAAAGGAATGAGAAAACAATTGTGCAGCAGGGATCTAATTTTACACATGCAAATGATACATAGATCTTAGAGAAAAATCAATGTGTGTTTATGTGGCCCACTGTGACCTTTGAAAAACAAGGCTGTTTATCTTCTTACTGTACTTGCGACATGTGCACACTTCTGTAGAAACTGAAGTCATTTTCTTTGAAAGCATATAATGAAGAAATACATCTAAAGGCGTTTAAAAGAAGCCCTCTCCTTTGCAAGTTCATCATATTTATTGAGTCTAAGGCAGACATGTCCAAAGTCCGGTCCGGGGGCCAAATGCGGCCCGTGGTCAGATTTCATCCGGCCCCCAGCCTCTGTCATAAAATCAATAACGTCTGGCCCGCACACAGACTTCATAAATTGGTCAGCAGTACTGCTCCAAGCATATGAAGTAGCTTAGCTTACACACTAAATGCTGCTCCTCATTTACCCACTAAAAGGCAGCAGCACCCTAAGGAACATTACCACATCTGACTCTTTACTCCCAATTTTCTAAAATGTCGACAATCAACAGAAAAAAAAAAAAGTTGACTGCAACGGCTGGCGCTTCAAGGATAGGTAGAAACTGGGCAATTTCGTCACTATAATACGCAACGACTTTGTCTGCGTCATTTGCAAAGAGACAGTCGCTGTTTTTAAAGAGTTCAATATGAGGCGATATTACCAAACAAGACACGCTGACATGTACGACAAGATTACAGGGTAGATACGTAGCGAGAAATTGAAGCAACTTGAAGCTAGTTTAATTTCACAGCAGCAGTATTTCGCAAGAGGCCGAGAGTCGAAAGAGAACGCCACAAAGGCTATTTGCAAAATTGTTGAAATTATTAAATCCAAAAAAAAAATAGTGCTGCAACGATTAATCGATTAACTCGAGTATTCAATTAGAAAAAGATATTTGAACTAAATTTTGTTGCTTCGAGTATTCTTTTAATTAAAGTGGCATTGTAATGGTTGATTTAAAAAGTGTTTGCATTTAATTTTACTGATGAGGGTGGATACAATGCCCTCTGGTCTGCCTCTGTTCACATGGCTGAATCCAACTGCTCCCTGTTAAGACCAACATAAGCTAAGTTTTTGTTTGAGCGAATGTTTTTTTAATGCATTCTTAATTAGTTTGTAGGTATATTTAGCTGTTTTTTGTGGGAATATGTCTGAACCACTTGTTGAGAGCATTGTAAAAAAAAAAACTTTAGGATTTTATAGCATTTAAGCTAGCAGACTTTTTCTATCCAAGTTAGCCAATTGTTCTTTTGTTGTACACAGATCTTCATTAAAAAAAATATATATATATCGTTTGAGGCTCGGCTCAGGTGATTTAATTTTTCATGTTCCTTATCCGATTACTCGATTAATCGAACTAACTAGTCCATCGATTAATCGACTACTAAAATATTCGATAGCTGCAGCCCTATAATAAAGCAAATGCGACACACAGAACGGCTTGCTAAAATTTGCTTAAATATATTGTTCTACGTAAAGGACGTCAGCCAAGGTCGGCCCGCCACATTTTTGCCACACCAAATCTGGCCCCCTTTGCAAAAAGTTTGGACACCCCTGGTCTAAGGTCTCCTTTTCTGACAAAATCAATGCAGTTCAGCAGCCAAGAATCTTATTTCTGATTTCCCGTTATCTCACCTGCACATTTAGTTCAACAGTTCAACGCCAATTTGATGGGATTTACATTAAATATAAAATACCTCATACAAACAGTTTGGGTCAAATTCCCTCGATATTCCGATATCCAGTGTCAGGGCCTATCCAACTTCCTGTCTGGCTTCTGAGCGCTTCCTTCTGGTCTGCATCCACATATGGATGAGCGCTGATGAATCACTGGGCCCGCAGGCGCGCTCACATGAATGGGCACCGATTTCCCAATTTGGCTTAATCCGAGCAACCCGACTCACGTATCAAACGAATGCCAGGCACGTGTTCCAGTAAGGTTGCCTAATGGTGCTGTGGATGGAACAGAGAACCTGATGTTTTGCACGTTTCCATGTGAACGACAAGGCGCTGCTTATCATGCCAATCAGAAGCCCTTTTACCACATCTAAATATGGAAACAAACTCCGTTTTAATTATTGTACAGATAATTGCCTGCTGTTTAGCATAATTGCTTTGACGTCAAATGTGATGGCGGATTTCTTCGCCGATATCAGATGTTAAAGTGTGATACATATTGGATATTTTTAAACGGTAAGATGTCGGAACTGTGTGACTAATTGCGTGTGGATTCATGTTGCACTTTCTTTCATCATGTCTAAAATAAGCAGCATATTTCACATTTGGCATTGCACACTATGAGCTGATAGGGTAATTGTAATTTGGCTTGTTCCAATGACTGTATTAGTCAAGTGGAAAAACAGCAATATATACAAACATAACTGGCAAAATTTCCTCCCTGGGCTTTTTATGGTTGAACAACGGCGTAGAGCAGTCGCCTAATATGCCCTATCCAACAATTATTGTGCTTTCAGAGCTCCTACAAGCCTCATCACTAAACTAAATGTGAAAAACTTTATTGGAAAGAGGACTTAGTATGGAAAGTGGACTGGATGGCGAGGTTTCTGAGCAGTGTGGTTTTTGGCAGCCCTTTTAATTTTTGTCTTAGTCATGTGGACAGTAATACAGGGTGACCCAAAAAAAAGTTTACACTCAGTTGACTGCTTGTTTGAAAGCCATTGAAACATATCTAAATAGGTTGTCGTGCTTAAGTGATTCTTTAAGGTCACTCATTGCAGCTGGCAATCTCTCGTCTCTACAATTCCTGTGCTTCTGCTGAAAATGCAGAAAACTTTAGCTGTACCTGTATTGCTGCGTGCCAGTCTGACACCTACTGAGATTGCAGCAAATCTGAGAATATCCATATGTGCAGTCTACAAAGTTAAAAAGAAGCTGAAAGATACTGGAACAGCCTCACGAAAACCTGGGTCTGGAAGTGCCGATCTGTGCGGACCAAAAAGTTGATTGACAAGGTGATATGTGGCCACCCCAGAGTCCAGATCTCAATCCCCTGGATTATAGCATATGGGCAACTGTGGAGGACAGTGCCTGTAAGAAGCCACAAACTTCTGTGGCAGCCTTGGAGAGGTCAATTGTTAGATCTTGGGAAAAGATGACAGCATCCTACATAAAGAAGCGTTCCGCAGGCGCCTGGAGGCTGTTGTGACACTTAAGGGAGGACACATTGAAAAATAGAGTGTACTGTACATGTTCTTTACAATAATGTATTATTTGTGATTAAATTCTAATTCTAAGATGAATACACATGGCATTTAAGTTGTATTATGGCAGTGTAAAATTTTTTTTGGGTCACCCTGTACTTATAAGCAGGGGTGCACATAAGTGGTCCGCATGCGCGCATGCGTACTGGACGTAAACAAACGCGCTGGCCCTCAACGGCTTCCATACGCGACACGAGAAAATCACTTCTCAAAATGTCAAAGAGGCAGTCCCCACTGAGTAATTATCTTCGTGTTCCCCCACCGATCGACGACAGAGATGTCACCGGAGCTACCGAAAAAAGGACTTTTGCTGAAAAGTGGCTGCAGGAGGTACCGTGGCTAGAAGCAAATGATGCTCGCACGGAAATGTACAAAATTTGCCGTGAGAATCCCAATGTCGCTGATAAGAGCAGCGCATTTTTTTAGGTTCAAAGAATTTCAGCCATCCAAACTTTGAAAAGCACAAAAAAAACAGAGCATGTGGCAATTACGCAAACTATCGATGTCAGACAAAACCCCACTCGCCCTATGAACAAGTGGCGGGATAAAGTTAATGAAGAACAGCGCCATGCACCGACAAACGTGTTTTTGCTCTCATGTCAAAAAGCTAAACATGCACGTTCAATGAGCTCTTATGAGGAGGAGGACATCCCACTTTTACAAGGGCCTGGAGTTAATGTGGGAGCCGCATAATGCCCTTTATTTTGAATTAGTGCTTTTATGTTTGTTTCTTTACATTTCACTTCAAAGTAATGGCAATTTTGCTGTGCCAGTTGATAATCAAGCATTAATTGTTAATATAATTAATTAAAGGTAATTGGCTCTAAGTAAAGCTTGTCATAATTTTATCGCATCAGGCGGGTCGGCTCTCAAGCTCAATGAGGACCAAGTCACATCTCCAGGTCCTCCTCTGAGAACCTGGGCAAAAAAAATATGTGCACCCCTGCTTATTAGTCTTGGTCATACAGTATGGACGTAAAACAGTCTTGATTCTTGGTTAAAAGCAAAAAAAGGGTAGTTTGAATTTACTTTATTTAAATCTGTCAAAGAATGATGTTAGTCTGTTAGCTCTTTGTTATCATAAGGGGGCTGCCACAATGGCTTTTTCCATTCAAAATTCTTGTGAATAAATTCTTAAATCAATGAATTCTTTATACTGTAGATATGAATGTAAAAACTGTCTCGGTTCTTTGTTAAAAGAGCAAAAATCTGGGCAGTTTTGCATCTATTTTACGTATTTATGTCGAAGAATGACGCCAATGCCGTAGCAGTTCCCATTCTCCCATTGATTTTTTTCACACGTTTCAAAATGCATGCATGGTACGAAAAATAGAATATTTACCTCTAATCCACTATAGCTTTTGTAGTTATTAAAAAAATCCAAGCTTGAATCCGACATGAGTGTGTGCTGTCTTCGGCTATAACTTAATGAAGCTCGGTCCCCTATGATAAGGCGCGACACAAAGAATGAGAAAGTGTCAGGTCAATAAATTATAAAGTCTATGCATCTCATTATGTTTTAGTCTCCCAAAAGATGTTTTTAATTCGTTTTCGTCATGAAAAAAAGTGTTCGTTGACGAAATGTTTTCGTTGTCGTCAGGGCTGGCCCAGGCCATTTGGGGGCCCTAAGCAAAATAATGCAAAGGGGCCCATATTTTTGGCCCACCATTTCGCCACAGTGTACTGTGAAACCTATACAAGCAATCCAACCCATACGTCCATATTTTGTATATTAATCATATTTTCTTGCACTGCATACTTCAAACTTCTCACCCCAAATGATTGTCAGTACTTACAGTAGATAGCGCCAAACCTTTTTCTAAAAGAGGAAAGAAAGAAGTTAAGGAAGAACTTTTATTTTTTTTAACCTTTTAATCAAGTATCAAAACTCACAAAAGTCAAATAAAGCAAACTGTAGTAAACAAAATAGAATATAAATTAAACAATTGCCAGATTGGGCGCCCCCTAGTGGTCATGGGCCCTAAGCAGCTGCATAGTCTGCGTATAGGCTGGGCTGGCCCTGGTTGTCGTCATTCTTGATGAAAACAACACTGTTTCTGAGCGAGTGCTATTTATTTGTAGTCTGGACACAAAAGGCAGTTTCTCCAGAAGTTTCCATTAATGTCACCCCAAAAATTTGACTATAATTTTGGTTGTCATGGTTACAAAAGTCATGCTAGGCATTTGAATGAGCAAGGAGATTCCACCAATCTCCAGTGATTTGAAACTGAGTATAGGATGGAGTGGATGTAAGTTAAACATTATTGGAGTTAAGACAGGCTATTTTATAGTTATGTTGATTTTCTGAAGTGTTGGAGACCCCTTAGATAGTTCCAAATTAGGATTTTCCCTGACCCCACCAAACTAAGTGCTTGTATGCACACAAAAAATCTGTCTTGTAGTGGTTCTTAGAGTGGAACTGTTGCAAAACTGATACTAAGCATTTGAAAAAAGGAGTGATCAATGGAGGGTTTTGACATTTATCAGCTTGGCGGCATGAAAGCCGAGAACCTGCGCGACAATGAATCGATGTCTCAATGAGTTAAAGCCCTGTCATCTTCCTAACCCCCTGTTCGGGTGGGGGATCAATTGGGCGTGGCTACAATCTGTTCCGAATAGTACCTTTTGGATTATAAGGCGTCAGTCGCCGCGTTTGCTTTTACCGTTCCTTTTGAAGTCACCAAATCCCTAAGCTCGAGAATCAAAAACACACGCCCGCGCCGCATGTGTGACAGACAATCGAGGCGGTCCACGGGATATAGTGTCGCAGTCTGTTGCTTTGATGTTCTGCTGTAATCGAAAAATGCGTGTTTTGGTTCCTGACTTAGAGGCGCCGTGGCAAGTCTTTATTTTGTATTTTTTGACAGACAGAAACAAATGAGTATCATGTTCATCTCCGAGTGTTGCCGGCGGCCTCGGCGTCACCCCGCTGTTTCCTTGAGTCCTTGCGTGTGTGTGTCGGGCCTGCCCGAGTTCAATTTCACACACTTCATGAAAAGCCAGACCAGGTTGTCATTCTTACTTAATCCTCACAAGGCCCGAGGCGGCGTGGGCGGATTTGCTCCACGGCGTCTCCGGAGTTGAACTGCAAACTATTCAACTCTGCCTCTTGACCAAATAGCTTCAAAGTGGAATGACTCAAATGTAAAAGCACTAAGATTTGCATGTAACAGTCACTTAGGGGAATTTATAGGACTTTATTGTTAACTAGAAACTGCAATTTCTGGAGAAATTACTCTGGGTCTTTCCTGTGTAGAGATACAGATCTTAGCCCCGCACAGGTTAGTTTGGGGACATTTCTGGGACAATATCAGATCGCTTCCTGTTGATTTGGGGACATTTGGGAGACACATCCTGGTCATATTAGGTCATTTGGGGACATTTGGGGGCGTGTCCTAGTCATACCAGGTAATTTGGGGGCGTGTCCTGGTTATATCAGGTCATTTGGAGTTGTGGCCTGGTCATATTAGGTCATTCGGGGACATTTTGGGGCGTGTCCTGGTCACATCAGGTAATTTGGGGACATTTGGGGGCGTGTCATGGTTATAGCAGGTCATTTGGGGACATTTGGGGTCGTGGCCTGGTCGTATTAGGTCATTTGGGGACATTTGGGGGGCGTGTGCTAGTCATATCAAGTCATTTGGGGACATTTGGGGGCGTGTCCTAGTCATATCAGGTAATTTGGGGGCGTGTCCTGGTTATATCAGGTCATTTGGGGTTGTTGCCTGGTCATATTAGGTCATTCGGGGACATTTTGGGGCGTATCCTGGTCACATCAGGTAATTTGGGGACATTTGGGGGCGTGTCATGGTTATAGCAGGTCATTTGGGGACATTTGGGGTCGTGGCCTGGTCGTGTTAGGTCATTTGGGGACATTTGGGGGTGTGGCCTAGTCATATCAGGTCATTTGGGGACATTTGGGGGGCTATCCTGGTCATAACAGGTCATTTGGGGTTATTTGGGGGGCGTGTCCTAGTCATATCAGGTCAATTGGCGACATTTGGGGGGCATGTCCTAGTCATATCAGGTCAATTGGCGACATTTGGGGGCGTGTCCTGGTCATATCAGGTCATTTGGGGACATTAGGGGGGCTTGTCCTATACATATCCGGTCATTTCTTGTTGATTTGGGGACATTTGTTTTTTTGCCATTGAAAACGAATTGGTAATTTGAACGTCCATGGTCGTCAATGGCATCGACTTACAGTTGCGTCAATGGAATCGAAGTACATTGGCATCAATAGAATCGACAAACATAGCCGTCGGTGGCATTAAACAAAGTAAATGCCATTGAAAATGAAAGAGAAATTTGGACGTTCATGGCCGTCAATGGCATCGACTTACATATATGTCAATGGAATCCAAGTACATTGGCATCAATAAATTCGACATACATGGCTTTCAATGGCATCAATGCACTGTAAATTCCATTGGAAATGAATGAGAAATTTCAACCGACGATGCATCCCGTTAAAAATGAATGGGAAAGTTTTTGGCAAATTTTCGGGGAACTGTAAATTTTTTCCAAATTCTGTATACAACTTCTATGCCCCTCACTGTCCCGGAATTGTAGGACTAGATACATTTTGAAAATTTGTTGGGTTTTTTTTCCGAAAGATTGGCGTTTACGGGGCAACGGAATTTTTTATGGAGTCGTTTGAAAAATTGCCTGCATCGCGTGAAAATTCCAGTCGTTTCGATATTCGAACGATGCTGATCGGTCAAACGGTTTGGACTGTGCGGCGCGCCGAAGAAATCCCATTCAAAAAAAACAAAAACAGAATAACACTTAAAGACCCAGATAATTATTTGTACGTTGCTTGTGGAACAACGACCTGTCTAATCTGAACATGGGTCCAGATTTCCTTGACATGTCTGTTGAATAAATACAGTTGACCTTGACTGTCTAACGAGTGTAATCCCGTTCACATTGGGTCAAAACCAGCTCAATAGCAGTTCTCAGAGGGTCACCCAGCGAGTCTGAGCGCCGATGCTTCGTCATCGCCAGGATATTTGTTTACCCGCCCTTTTGCTATTTACATTTCTCACTTTCACGCCAGAGAGACGGGCCATCGGTTCAATAGCGAGAGAGTTATCTCGCACTGATATCCCGCGCGGATAACGGCAGTAATAAGGACATTAAACATCTTCCGATTGCACAGAGGTGACCCTCTTGTCGCAAATATGAGCTATGTGTTTTCGGGAGCCGGCCAAGATATAGCGGAGATGAAAATATCCTTTTATGTTCGTGGGTGAAAGCCACATCATAAAAGGCTTGGAAATAAGCCGAGTCCGATTTAAATATGAGGCAGAAGTTGGGTTGTTTATATCAATGAATAATCCCTTATGTCCTTCACTTTTTGATGTTCTTTTGGGGGCGAGTTCTACTTTCAAAAGGACATCAGTCTGTATTGTGTCGGCCTTACCAAATTCATATGTGGAATAAATGAACATTTACAACGTCAGTTTTGACGGAGCGTGACAAACAATCCTATTACAGTAGACTTTGATTTTGTCAGCCCGCAGAGCAGCAGGGGGGCCTCGTCTCCAACAGCGCTGTTGGATTATATCTGCTGGGTTAGGAATGGCGGTCGGAAGGATATACGCTACGAGGACACCTGACGTGCTCGGCGTCTTCCTTTAGGGGGCTGTTGTGTAGCTTGCCGGTCGACAGGCCACCGAGCCAAGTGGAAACACGCGCTGACCTCATACTGTCACTGTTTCCTGTTCCCGTCTCACTAGTCATTGGCTGTCAGGTGCCAAGGCTTGAGAATAGCAACTTCTCTTTGCTTCAATTCTCAAAGGACTCAGCTGTCTGGCTTCTTTTATTTTTTAGTTTTACTATTACGGTTTGGTCTGGACCAGTGTTTCTCAATTATTTTCTGCTACGCCCCCCCGGAAGACGTAAATGTTTCGCACCCCCCTCCAACTCTCTGCCGCCACTGTAAATTGTATCATTTGCCTACAAATTACTATTATAAGTACGCCTCTGCATAACTTTGTGTCCTTTTTAATATTATAAAAAAAACTATATACAGTGGGGAGAACAAGTATTTGATACACTGCCGATTTTTCTGGTTTTCCCACTTGCAAAGCATGTAGAGGTCTGTAATTTGTATCATAAGTTCTCTTCAACTGTGAGGGACGGAATCTAATCCAAAAAAAAAACAGAATTGCGTAAGCAGGATCTGTGTATTGTTCTTATTATTTAATTACAGGTGTTTTAGCTCATTTCAATTTATTTTATTTAAATGGGCTATTATTAATTTTATTATGTGTTTTTATTTTACAAATGTGATGTAGTATTCATTTATATTGTATATTTTATGTTGTATAACTTTAGTTCCTCTGTGAATATTAGTTCCTACTTGTTTTGTTGTGGTAGGAGGGTTTTGTATTGAACAGGGGGGCCGTGTTGGTTAATCATCCCACTTTCATGGTTAATGCAGTTATTGCAATTTTGTTGTTTTATCACAATAGATTGGTTTATTTACATTTCAAAAACTAGAAGCCATTCATTTACGAGTGTGATTGCACTTTAGTTTACAAATTTAAATGTTCAGATATTAAGATTTGAATGAGGCAAAATAACATGCTTTTTCTATCAAATATATTGTTATAATAATTTTTTTCAGAAGTACTGTAATTATTTTCTCTATAAAAATTAGTGTTCAAAAAATCTTTTTTCAAACTTGAGTGTTGAAAAAGAGGGGGTCGTCTTATAATCAGGGCCGTCTTATATTCGGGCCAATACGGTATTTTCTCAGATTTTGGCATGAGATGAATTAAGATGTGATTGGACATGTCAGAGCAGACACTACTCTTTCTTACAATGAAAGAATCTTGAAAACCCAAAATGAGCAATTGCAGACTGGAAGGAGATCAAATTGAGAAATATTTGTGACTGGCACAATATAAGGTTGCTCCACGGGCAGCTTTGAGGCAAGTTGAAGAAATAAAATACTTTCCTCATCCATATCTTTGACTGAGACATTACTGAGATCGTGACTCCAAGTAAGGAGATAAAATTGAGACACATTTGAGATCGACACAAGTACTCATAGTTGTTTTCTCTTGGTGAGATCTTGAAAGGAGACAACTATGAGACTTTATCGAAAAATTGTGCCAGTCAGTGGCGGACTTGGCAATTTTGGGGCCAAAGGCGAACATATCCAGGGGCCCTCTTCATGGGTCAGGGGTTAAAAAGGTGAGAAGGGTGTGGAGCAAATATGTTCCGGTACACTAGGGCTGTCCTAAATGGCAAATTTTCTCCTGATTAGTCAGCCGACTAGTTCTTATAATCTAATATATATATATATATATATTTTTTTTTTACTAATTTAGTATTTTTGTTGATGCTTCTTAATTCACAAAACCATTTTGGAACACTTCAATTTTTTATTAAAGTACAAATAATCATGTAAATAACAATAATTAATCACAAATAAACAATGAGGTTAAATGCTGATAGCATTTACTAGTGCAAAAGAATGGAAAGTAAACAGATTTAGAACACTGACTTTGCCTTTCCAACATTCTTCAAAACAATTCTTAAAAAAAATTGGAGCATTGTTATTATAGTATACTACTATAAATAATAGTAGTATAATAAATCTTATACTACTATTATGAACAATAATTATAATTATTATAATAATTATTCATTGCCAATCATATTTGTCATAAAGAGTGTCATTTGAAAGCTATTCTTAGTTTAGAATCTGTATTCTGTAGAATTTACTCAACATATTATAATAATTCTGAAGTATGTGGGATTAACTCCAGAAATCGTTATTTATGTGACGAACATGACGTGCTTTTATTTTGAAATATTCACCGGAGGTACGTTCGCTAAACCGCTAACCGAAAGCTTTGCACTCCGTAAAAACACATTCTTCATCATTGCTTGTGGTGTCACGAATAGATTTGTTTTTTTTTTTGTTAGCAAATGCTGTTAACCAGCTGTTGAGTGTTATTGTATGACCGATTGGAACTGTACTGCATTGTTTCGCCACAGGGTGTGCTGTCATGTATTTTATGTTCGGTGAGAAGAAGAAGAAAGTCAAAAAAGGCATTAGCGGCCTGTTCTCAACTTCTCCTTCACTGCACTGGAAACACAGCATTTCACTCCATCCTATTTTTCTAACGCGTGAAAAAGAAATTAGACTTACGGAGGGAGTGCCACTCATCCTGCCTTATTGTCTTGGTAATGTTGTAGGAGAGGTTTTTGGGTATTGTGCCCGAGGAGTAGTGGTACTTGATGTAGGAGCATCTCGCAATGGAACCTGCAGAGAGAGAAGGAAAAAAACAAAAAAAGAACATGATAGTTGAAATGAAAGTCATTGGAAGTGATTCATAGTAACGCAGGCGGAGCAGGCTCAATTCCCTCCGCAGCGTTGAAATCGGAAGGACGGACGGATTCAAATGCTGCGGCTTTGCTGACTCACAGCTTGCATAAACCGGACGCAACCGAACAATGGGATAACACTTCTATACAAAGAGTGATTCAGATCAGACGTCTGCATTTATTTATTGAGAAGTAGACAATAGCACAATGCCTAAAACAGCTTCCGAGGTTCTTTTACACGTGCAAGATATGGCCGCAGAAAACTTTTTGAACTCGGACCCCGTTGACTTTCAGATGGATAGAAAGTGTTTATTCCAAGATTCCAGTTTAATGGCTGATGCTTTTCTTTAGACAGCATTACAGCACGTCCACCCTAATTATCTCTGGCGAGGCCGCCAGGCTTAGTGAACACTATATTATCAGAGTCCTGGGAGATTTGAACTGCACAAACAGAGATCATCAGGATATCAGTCGCTACGCACCCTCAGTCAGCCTCCACCATTTCTCCCGCAGCCATGCACAAACCCAGAAGATCAGAACGAATGATAATGATAATTAGCCTTTCACGGCTGTCACAGTTGCATCCATTCGCTTGTGTAGAGATTTTTTTTAACTCATTCACTTCTATCGACTTAAAACTGTCCTTCGTCCATTACCTTGTGTAGCATTTGACGTCAATCTCTTAATACACTATGTCTAGACAGCTTGGTGATGTCATAGTCCGAAAGAAAGAAAAAACTTGACAGATGTTTCGGGCTCAAACTGATTTTACTCTGATGCTTGAAGTGCATGTGACACGAAAAAGCATGTTTATTTCATAATACACGCGGTATTTTATGCTCCCGAATGATATGGACTGCTTGGATGTGTGTGGAAGCGATTGCTATATTTATTTAGTTTTTTGAATCCCGCCCCATGAAAATGAGTGACTTCCGGCTTCGGTCTTGCGTTGAGGAGGAGAGCGCTGTGACGTGTACGGGTGAAGGCGTCCTCTTCACTAAACAACCTTACTGTTGTGTATGAAGACTAAGGATTCAGCTGATTATGCGGATTAATACGTTTATTTTTCGCATCACGCCAGCCAAACGGCTGCAGAAAAATTTTGCTTTATGAGGGAGAGGCGTGTGCGCCTTTTTGTAGTTTCAAAAGGTTCCCATTCACCGTGGATATTGGCCAGGCACTACTACTGTGGGACCATTGGACTTACGAGGAAGTGAGTAAACATCTTGTTTTGTATTATGTCAAATATTAATACAGCGATTATAAAGTAAACACTACAAACTTTCTTTAAATAAAGGACTACTTACGTTTGATCATTGATAGGCATGTAAAAAGCTCTCCTCGTGCACATTAGCTACACGTTAGCTGCACAACAACTGCAGCCGCCCTCCTCCGGGGAACGAACTGTAAATTGCTCTCCGCCGGGCGGTTTGCCGATCCGCGAAGACAATCGACAACCCAGTCGTCATGTCAAATAATCCGGGCTAGTTATGTGTGATTTTCCGCTTCGAAGACTTTGAAACATCACTCGGTTTGGGTTAGCATGTCGGCTAGCTGTCACGCCTCTTGGTTTGTGTCACGTTCTGCTGCTGGTTAGATTGTTTTGTTACAGAGCTCATTGTGGGGGGTGTTCCTGATGTCGCACCTGCACTCAATGCAGGCTCATCAACACAGCATTTAAGCACGGCTGATCCTGAAGAAAGCTGCCGAGATATTGCTGGCTGATTGCCATTTGATTCTCGCACTATAGCCTCGCTACTTTCGCGTATTCCCTGCCTAGGATTTTGTTTGTGTGCTGCCCTCCGTTGAATCTCTACCTTGTGCAGGTATTTGAGTATTTGTGTTTTGCCGGCTCTCTGCCTATTGTCTAAGTTACCCTCGAGTTTGCATTATTGAGCCCCGTCGACCTACTGTCACGGACCCTTTTTGTTTGTTCTACCCTTCCGCAATCGCGTGTTGTTTTTTCGTTTGTGATTAATAAACCCTTGTACGCCATCCCCGCTTGTTGTCTGCTGCTTGGTCCAACCTTATTTCCGTATTCGCAGACCGAACAGTTTGTTTACATTCTCCGAAGCCGGGGAAGGGAAATGACAGATGTCCGATTTAGGTGTCATAAAATATCGTTCGGGAGGTGCGACAGTAAAGGTGAAGTCAACAGTTTTGACCATTATGGAGTAATTTTGCCATGTTGTCCTGAATAAGTGCATTTTTATGATTTCATATTCCATTTATTACCAGGCTATTATTTGTCATGACCATGCCATTTATTTAGCAATTGGGGAAAATACTTGGATAAAAAGAATATCCTGTAAAAATATTGAAGTAAAGAGACGGAAACAATGACATTTCGCAGCTCTCTTCGTCGCGTTTTCCTCGTTGTGAATAGTTTCCCCTCCACGGGCTGACTGGTCCTTCTCAAGCAATTTATTTAGCTATTGGGGAAAAATACTTGGATAAAAAGAATGTCCTGTAAAAATATTGGAGTAGAGAGACTGAAACAATGACATTTTGCGTCGCGTTTTCCTCGTTCTGATTAATTCCCCCTCAATGGGCTGAATAGTAAAACCGATGAGCCCATTCTCCCGCTGACGTCATCCGCCTGTTGGGGACGCTAGAGCTCTACAACGGTAGGCGTGGCTAACCGGCAGATTAAAAGACTAATTTCTCGTCATCCGCGCTTTGCCAAATTGTTGTATATAGTTGAATTGTCTCAAAATATGATTCTAATTCACATAATAATGCGATTTAAGACTTTTTTTCTCCTGTCATATGTTCTTGAATGAATCCACAAAGTACTAGAGGTATTTCATCGGGCCAATAAAACTAAACAGGCCTTTTCGCATTCTTTTACGTGATCTAGCAGTGCACGACAAACCTTCTTGTCACGTGCACTCGGCCGTAAATATTCAACTTCTCTGTTCTGCTGTGATGGATGACGACCATAATTTTCAGACTATAAGCTGCTACTTTTCCCCCTCATTTTGAATCCTGTGGCTTATAGTCCAGTGCGGCTTATTTGTTGATTTATTTGGGTTAATAGGTAACACTTTATTTGACAGTGTTACCATAAGACCGTCATAATGATGACATGACACTATCATGGGCATTAATGAATGCTTATGATAGATGTCATGAAGTGTCATCCGGCATCAGAGGTTGCGCTAGACTTTTTCGTTGTCTGTCATTTTGACTGACAGTGTCATAAAAATCCGGTCATAATCTATTTTTACCCGTCACTTACATTTTTAAAATGATAATAATGACATATTCAATAGTATTTAGTTTTCATTCATTTTTAATTAATATTCTGTCCGAACAAGCTTAACAAGAGGCAAACAGACAGCGGAGTGCACCAATCAGCGACGGGCAGACGTGCCGTTAGCAAAGCGACGAGGGCAGGACGAGGGACTTAGGGCGCGCGGAAGTAAACATACGAGGAGAACGGATTTTATTCAACATGGCTAGCGCGAGACAGACTGTTGTCAGTGTCTCGTGTCGATGTGTTTTACCTCATTTAAAACTGAATTTACCGCGGATTGGAACATATTCTCGGCTCTCCCGCCATCCGTGTTGTTGTAGAGACGACTTTCGGCGCGCAAGAGTGACGTTGCTCGTGAAGAACACGTCACGCAAATAAACAAATCTGATTCGTCGATTGATTTTGTACCTACTCGAGAGGCTGTGTCCCAGACTTTTCTCTCAGTGTTTGAAAAATACAGGGAGAACAGTCTGGCCGTGCCAGGCAAACACTCAGTTGCCTTGACATTTTTCCGAGTAAGGCCAACGACGTCATGCATCAAGAGAGACAATAGCTAATTAATATGCTCACTCGCCACCCTGTGGTCTGGGGTGTGAATTGCAACCTGTCAAAATGACGGATGGACTTCAGTTTTTTCCGTCACCGTTTTAAAAAAACGGTCAACGACGGAAAATATTCGGTTAACGCGACCCCTGTCCGGCATATAATGTCACTAACTCCATTTATGCCCAGCTCGAATCCTTAATATCCATTCAAAAGTGAGATAATTTTCCGGATGACACAAAATGACATTAGTCAGAAGCATTCATTAATGCTCATGACAGTCTTATGGCACCACTGTCAAATGTGTTATCAAAATACCAGAACTAGCAATTAATGAAACAACTAGAACAGTAACTGAAGAAATGATTTGCACCGAACATGAATTTTGATTATTTACATCTGTAGTGCTGCAATGCATGCTAGGAAGCATGTTGGATGACTAAAGTGTTGACAGCAGTTTAACTGTCTCCCCCAAGGGAGCAATGATGGCCAAATGAAGCTTCTTGAAGCAATGAAGCTTTGCAGCCAACTGATTACAGTTGTGTTAAAAGCTTCATGGTGGTTCATTTGGTACTATTACGGTCTTATGATGCCGCTGCCAAATAAAGTGTTACGAGTTAGTATCTTTTGGTGTAAATTTCCCAGAATACACTGCGCCTCATAGTCCAGTGTGGCTTGTTTGTGATTTATTTGTGTTAATAGGTAACACTTTATTTGACAGCGGCGACATAAGACTGTCATAAGACTGTCATAATTATGAGATGACACTATCATGGGCATGAATGAATGCTTATAACAGATGTCATTAAGTGTCATCCGGCAAATGATGTCACTAACTCCATTTACGTCCAGATTGGATATTTTACATCCATTCAAAGTGAGATAATTTGCCAGAAGATAGAAAATGACATCTGTCACAAGCATTCATGAATGCTCATGGCAGTGTCACGTAATAATTATGATGGTCTCATGACAGTTTTGTGGAGCCACTGTCAAATTAAGTGTTACCCAATTCCATAACTAACAATTAGTGAAACAACTAGAACAGTAACTTAAGAAATAATTAGCATAGAGCATGAATTTTGATTGTTATTTACACCTGTAGTGCTGCAATGCATGCTAGAAGGCATGCTGGATGACAACAGTCTTGACAGCAGGTGGCGGCAGAGGTCGATTGTCACTCCCAAGGAAGCATTGATGGCCAAATGAAGCTTCTTGAAGCAATGATGGTGGTTCATTTGGTCTTAGACAGTCTTACGATGCCACTGTCAATTAAAAGTGTTACCAGTTAATATCTTTTGGTGTAAATTTCCCATAATACAGTGAGGCTGTATGCGCCTTATGCGCCAGTGCGGCTTATCAATTAGCAGTTGCTGTTTTCGTGTCAAATTTGGTGGTTGAAAATTACAGTAAGAATAAAGCTCTAAGATGGACCAGAGAGTTCTCCATCACCGGGGTATTCTCTCTTTCAGTAAAGTGACACTCATCTTGAGACCGCGAGGAGCTCTGAGTAAACTGAACATTTTTGCTCAACAGAGTAGCGATGGCACCTTGAAAAAATGACGCACGCAGAGAGCATTGTGGCAGAACTAATTAGCCAAGCATCTCTTTGCTACCCCAAGGACTGGTAATGGAAAGTTATAAGACACTTCTTGTTTTTCAGCATGATTTTTTTTTTCTTTTTTTCTTGAATACTGCCATCACCACAAGGCCAGCCAAGTGCGACATCACAAGCATGTCTTTCTCTCCAGGGAGATCCAACGCTTGGCTTAAACCGCCACCGTCCCCCCAACGGTGTCAAGTAACACAGATACATGAACAAGATACAACATGACAAGAGGCTCTTGTCAATACTGAATGTGACAAGCAAATGACTGGGAAGTAGAAATCAGATAAGTAATTTTAGTATTGATTTGGCAGTTTTATGAGTAATCCACTCCCTACTGATACCACTTTTTTGTCCAGCGTCCACATTGAGTGACAAGTGTGATCTGGCCACTGATGAATCATTAAGTTGCTATACATTGCTAGAACATGAGAATGAAGTGCTGATCCGAGCGCACTTGCGTGTAAAAGCCTTCATCAACACCATGGTGAAAAATGGGAATAATGTAATTCCAAGATGGCAATCCATTCAATATCCTGCCGCATCAATCACCACGCTCGCCTTCGCTCGGAGGTTGGCTGTCCATACTTTCATTTCCGTCTCTCCGAGGGAGTGTTCCATTCTTCCCGACTGCTTGTGGACACGAGAGGAAGCTTAAACGTGAACCTCTATAATTTCTTTTTGCATTTTGCACCAAGTAGACATTACATTACACAAGATTACACCCCTTCGCCAAGAAGCACTGTCACAACGGCGGGCGCATATTGCTTCCGCTCTCCCGGAATGGATTTCCAACTCAGTCATTTTAGCTAAATTGCCCTTCAGCCTTCCGCAAACATCTCAGAGACAGACACAATTTCCATTCTCGTAAGTGGAGAGGCTCTGCTATCGGAGTGGAAGGCTGCAGATCTGTCTTGGGGAAGGAGCTGCACTGTCAAATGTAGGGGTGTGACAAAATATCAAAAACGTGATATATCGTAGGGTGACCATATTTTGATTTCCAAAAAAGAGGACACTCAGCCCGGCCTCAAAATACTTGAATTTTACTCAAAGTTCACTCAAAGATGCCTATATGACTTTAATAGATTTGAAATGTGGCCCCTCACTCTGGATGGAAAAATGCATTTTGGGAAAAAAAAAAAAAAACCCAATAAATAATGACTACGATATAATATATTATTAGGGCTGTCAAACGATTAAAAATTTTAATCGAGTTAATTACAGCTTAAAAATTAATCGTAATTAATCGCAATTCAAACCATTTATAAAATATGCCATATTTTTCAGTAAATTATTGTTGGAATGAAAAGATAAGACACAAGACGGATATATACATTCAACATATGGAACATAAGTACTGGATTTGTTTATCATAACAATAAATCAACAAGATGCTATTAACATTATTAATATCCTCTTAAAGCGATCCATGGATAGAAAAACTTGTAGTTCTTAAAAGATAAATGTTAGTACAAGTTATAGAATTTTTTTTAATGAAACCCCTCTTAATGTTTTCGTTTTATTAAAATTTGTAAAATTTTCAATCAAAAAATAAACTAGTAGCTCGCCATTGTTGATGTCATTACACCATGCTCACTCCCCAAACCCATAAAATCATTTGGACCCAAGCGCCAGCAGAGGGCGCCAAACAACAAAAAACGGGTAACAAGCGGAAATTACACTGCTCTCATTTTAATCTGAGTGGGGCATGTGCGTTAATTGCATCAAATATTTTAACGTGATTAATTAATATACATATACATATATACATATGTATACATATGTATGTATGTATGTATACATATATGTATGTATGTATATGTACTGTATATATACGTATGTATATGTATGTATACGTATTTATACATGTATGTATACGTATGTATACGTATGTACGTATGTATACGTATGTGTACGTATGTGTACATGTATGTATGTATACATGTATACATTTTGTATAAATGACCCTCCCATGTATACATGGGAGGGTGGCGAATGCTGTCACCCTCCCAGTTCAAATGGATTGGACGTCTACTAATGATAAATTCATTCCAATTCACAGCAGAAACTTGTTTTTCTGTTTATTAGTTGTTTTTAGAATATCCTAGAATGATTTCCTGACCAATGTATTGATAATCGTTGTATCGTCAGATCATCATTATCGTGAGCTTTGTATCGCAAACCGTATCGTATCGTGAGGTACCAAGAGGTTCCCACTGCTAGTCAAATGCTGCTATTGTATAGAGACTGAAGACCAGAGGTTCTCAACATGAGGCTCGAGTAGGTTTCATGGAGTCATACACAAAGGTGGGATTTCACCGCCATGTTGATAAAAAAAATAATTCAAGTCTTTTGGACATTCCAAAAAGCAGAATGAATTTTTTAGTGGTCTTAGCGAACCACTGTACTTCAATGTGTCGCCTCCCCCAGTGGAAACATGAGCCAGCTGCGTTTGTCATGCCCGCTCGTAGCAGATGGGAGCTTGCTGCTGCTGCTCCAGTTCAAGCCCTGGATGGCCTCATTTTGTTGTGACCCACTTCGACGCCCCCCCCTTTCAGCGAGGCCCGTGGGATTAACGTGGAACGCTCGGGCCAAAGATGCTGTTCTCACTGCTCGAAGGATACGAATCGGCACATAGGGGGGAAGCGGGCTCGTGCCGGTTGAAGCGAGGGGTGAAAGTGGACCACAATGTCGTCGTTAATACCAGCTGTCTTTTATTGGAGCCATCCAAACAAATCCTCACACATCTAGCACGTGTATGTGTGTGTACCGTGACTGCAGTGAGCATCCAGGGAATGAAGCGCATACAGTTGGCCAAGCAATTTTTAGGAACATGTCTTTCTGAGGCCCTGAACCCTATTAAATATGACTCAAAATAGCCAAGGGAAGATATTGTTGCCATATTTTAGAGTACAGTACTAGTCCTTCTCCAAAAATTAGCATATTGTGATAAAGTTCATTATATTCTGTAATGTACTGATAAACATTAGACTTTCATTTATTTTAGATTCATTACACACAACTGAAGTAGTTCAAGCCTTTTATTGTTTTAATATTGATGATTTCGGCAAAAAAGTCAAGAAAACCAAAAACATCTCTCTCCAAAAAATAGCATATCATGAAAAGGTACTCTAAAGAAGCTACTAACCTAATCATCTGAATCAACGAATTAACTCAAAACCCCTGCGAAAGATTCCTGAGGCTTTTAAAAACTCCCAGCCTGGTTCATGACTCAAAACCGCAATCATGGGCAAGACTGCCGACCTGACTGCTGTCCAGAAGGCCATCATTGACACCCTCAAGCAAGAAATTTCTGAGCAAATAGGCTGTTCCCAGAGTGCTGTATCAAGGCACCTCAGTGGTTAATGTTGGGTCTAAAACACCTTCTTCAATTTAGTTGTTGACCCAGAGCGAGGTGACAAAGGCAGGACACAAGGAGGCAGGAGTCAGAGAGTGGACTTTTACCAACTGCAGTTTGGGGAGAGGTCTGAGATCGGGCAACGTGACTAAGAGCGTCTCATCGAAGTCTCTCTCAGAGCTCCCCGCGCTGCTGACTTTTATTGAGGGCTTGTTGCTGGGCAGAATATAGTTACAACACTGTTCTCCAACGTGGCAGTTTCGATCAGGCAAGTTCTTATTCTAGTCATTGATTAAATTAACAATCACACTCATTGATTAAATTAACAGTCACACTCTTGAACGAACAAGATAACTTTGTTTTGAACACACATTTGCACTCGAAGTAGCTTTTGGAAAAGTACTGAGACGTTGTGTGATGAATCAACATGTGTGTGTATCTATTTATCAGCAGAATGTGAGCAATTGCCGGTAATAAAAATGTAAGCACATGATTATGGGCTAAAACTGTATTCTTCATAATAGCTTGGGAGAGCGCGTACAATAGCTGTGGGAGAGCAAACTTGTATAACCCGCAGAATATAATGGTCATACAATCAAGCATATCTTACATAAGTCTGTGGGAAGGAAAAAGTGTGGCAGGAAAAGCTGCACAACCAGAAGAGGTGACCACACCCTGAGAAAGACTGTGGAGAAGGGACCATTCCAGACCTTGGGGGATCTGCAGAAACAGTGGACTGAGTCTGGAGTAGAAACATCCAGAGCCACCGTGCACAGGCATGTGCTTGAGCCACTTTTGAACCTTAAACAGCAGCAGAAGTGCCTGACCTGGGCTACAGAGAAGCAGCACTGGACTGTTGCTCAGTGGTCCAAAGTACTTTTTTCAGATGAAAGCAAATTTTTCATGTCATTCGGAAATCAAGGTGCTAGAGTTTGGAGGAAGACTGGGAAGAAGGAAATGCCAAAATGCCTGAAGTCCAATGTCAAGTAACCACAGTCACTGATGGTCTGGGGTGCCATGTTAGCTCCTGGTGTTGGTCTATTGTGTTTTATCAAGGGCAGGGTCAATGCAGCTAGCTATTAGGGGATTTTGGAGCGCTTCATGCTTCCATCTGCTGAAAAGCTTCATGGAGATGAAGATTTCATTTTTCAGCACGACCTGAGTGCCAAAACCACTGGTAAATGGTTTACTGACCATGGCATTACTGTGCTCAATTGGCCTGCCAACTCTCCTGACCTGAACCCCATAGAGAATCTGTGGGATATTGCGAAGAGGAAGTTGAGAGACACCAGACCCAATACTGTGGATGAGTTTAAGGCCGCTATCGAAGCATCCTGGGCCTCCATAACACAGGCTGATTGCCTCCATGGCACGCCGCATTGAAGCAGTCATTTCTGCAAAAGGATTCCCGACCAAGTATTGAGTGCATAGCTGATATCATTAAGTGAAGGTTGACTTTTTTTGTATTAAAAAACACTTTTTTTGTATTGGTCGGATTAAATATGCTCATTTTTTGAGATAGGGATTTTTGGTTTCTCTTGACTTTTTTTGCCTAAATCATCAATATTAAAACAATAAAAGACTTGAACTACTTCAGTTGTGTGTAATGAATTTAAATATATGAAAGTCTGATGTTTACCAGTACATTACAAAAAATAATGAACTTTATCACAATATGCTAATTTTTTTAGAAGGTCTAGTATTCTCCCATGCGGGTGGGCTCACTATAATCCCATGAATAGCAATAAAATAAATGTGTATAACAGCCTACATTAATCGTTTAACAGCAACTACAGGAAACCTTGGTTGAGGTTGTTGCTGTCAAGGGTTCACTTACAGTGCTGACCAAAAGTATTGGCACCCCTGCAATTCTGTCAGATAATGCTCAATTATTCCTAGAAAATGATTTCAATTACAAATGCTTTGGTAGTAAGATCTTCATTTATTTTGCTTGCAATGAAAAAACACAATGAAATCATGATCATTTCACACAAAATTCCAAAAATGGGCCAGACAAAAGTATTGGCACCCTGAGCCTAATACTTGGTAGGACAACCTTTAGACAAAATAACTGTGAACAACCTCTTCCGGGATCCATTAATCTTACAATGCTCAGCTGGAATTTTTGACCAATCTTCCTTGGCCAACTGCTCCAAGTCTGAGATTTGAAGGGTGCCATTTTCAGATCTCTCCACAGGTGTTCTATGGGATTCGGGTCTGGACTCATTGCTGGCCACTTTAGAAGCCTCCAGTGCTTTCTCTCAAACCATTTTCGAGTGCTTTTTAAAGTGTGTTTTGGGTCATTGTCCTGCTGGAAGACCCATGACCTCTGAGGGAGACCCAGCTTTCTCACACTGGGCTGCAAAATTTGTTAGTAGTCTTCAAACTTCATAATGCCATGCACACGGTCAAGCAGTCCAGTGCTAGAGGCAGCAAAGCAACTCCAAAACATCAGGGAATCGCCACCATGTTTGATTGTGAGGACCGTGTTCTTTTCTTTGAAGGCCTCGTTTTTTTTCCTGTAAACTCTATGTTGACGACTTTTCCCGAAAAGCTCTACCTTGGTCTCATTTGACCAGAGAAAATTCTTCCAAAACGTTTTTGGCATTCTCAGGTAAGTTTTGGCAAACTCCAGCCTGGCTTTATGTCTTTGGGTCAGAAGTGGGGTCTTCCTGGGTATCCTACCGTATAGTCCCTTTTCATTCAGATGCCGACGGGTTGACACTGTTTTACCCTCAGACCGCAGGACAGCTTGAACTTGTTTGGATGTTAGTCGAGGTTCATTATCCACCACAATCTTTCACTGAAATCTCTTGAATTTTTCTTTTCTGTCCACATCTAGGGAGGTTAACCACAGTGCCATGGGCTTTACACTTATTGATGACGCTGCGCACGGTAGACACAGGAACATTGGAGATGGACTTGTAGCCTTGAGATTGCCGAGGCTTCCACACAATTTTGCTTCTCAAGTCCTCAGACAGTTCTTTGGTCTTCTTTCTTTTCTCCATGCTCAATGTGTTACACACAAGGACACAGGACAGAGGTTGAGTCAGCTTTAATCCATTCTAACTGACTGCGATTGTGATTTAGTTCTTGCCACCACCTGCTATGTGCCACAGGTAAGTAACAGGTGCTGTTAATTAGACAAATTAATGAAGCGTCACATGATTTTTCAAAGGGTGCCAATACTTTTGGCCAGCACTGCACGTTTTCCTCCTTTCCCTTTAAATGTTTATCGAAAATTTTCAATACAAACATGAACAGAGATGTTTTTATCTAATTAACAAAAATTTAAATCGATTTTTTAATGTATTTAAAAATCTGCAGTTCGTGATTTGTCACAGACAATTATTGTGAATTTGTGAGGATGTATTTGTCCGAGAACATGTGTTTGAACGGTGCAAGTGTAAAAATCATCTCATTCTAAGGTAGATGATGAGTCCATCACAGTATGGTCCCTTCGCTGTTTCGCCGGGCTAATTCTGTCTCACACTGTGATGTCAGAGCCGCTCCTTCAGTAACGACCAATTAAAAAGACGACGACTAGCAGTTTTTTTCCCCCTCATCTCTATTTAAACCGCCGGAAACCAAATTCATGTTTGACGCTTTTAATCTTCGAAGCAACAACAGAGAGCGGAAACTATTCAATTCCAACACGCCTAGAGCAAATACTGTAATTTGAGAGGCTGTGGACCCAAACAATTTAGGTTTAAGACCCTTAATATTTCAAAATATAATGGCCTCCTTCCTTGTCAAAACACGCGACCCTGAGGGAGCTCGTTCCATTTTGCGGCAGATTTATTTAAACGGCCGCGTCCTATTCCTACCGCGATTCATCAAGTGATTGAGAGTACACTGTGGATATTTTAACCACGACGCCTACTATGCAAGATGGTGCGAAGGAACTAGAACAGCACAACGTCGCTGGGGGAAATGTAATTTGCATTGAACCGTTTCGGTACGGGGTGCTCGGTTCGGAATGGAGGCGTACCGAACAAGTTTCTGACGTAATGTAACCCTTACTTTTCGAGACTGTGAGTCAGTTTCTTTGTGTAGATTATATTTACTCCGTCTTCTCTACTATAATGAGGACCAACACGGTAGGACAGTATATAACCCAGAAACGTCAACGACGCGACAACGTGGCTGCCGCGAGAACGCAGTGAAACTCGGCTGTTAAAGTCAATCAGCCAATGCACACCAGTCGCAGTGCGGCCGCGTGTTAGACGCGTCCCAGAAGCGGTTCAACGCGACACACGCGAAAAGAACGGCAGAGTTTATTATTTCACGCGAGACGCGGCCATCTTGCGTCAATACTAATAGCTAGGATCGGGCAGACCGGAAGTCACTCGTGTAAAAATACGGTGGATCAGGTCGATTTTCAAACTAATATGCAATCGTAACCCACTTTTTGAGTCCATCAGATCTCTTGAGTGATAGATGGGGGCAAAGTTGACCTGTCTTTGTTGATTTACTGTCGTCTTCTTTGCTATAATAATAACCAACAGGGCCCCGTGTTCAATACAAAACCCTCCTACCACAACAAAACAAGTAGGAACTAATATTCAGATAGGAACTAAAGTTATACAACATAAAATGTACAATATAAATTAATACTACATCACATTTGTAAAATATAAACACATGATAAAATAAATACCGTAATTTCCTGAATATAACGCGCACTTTTTTCCCCTAAAATCAACTTGTAAAATCATGGTGCGCATTATAAACAGGTACATGGATGGAGACAGAAATATTTATATATATATATTACATATATATAAACCAATTTTTTTTTATTGACACGGCCACGTTGTGATGAAGAAACAGATGCGGCGACCCGTTGCAGACCATTACAGTACGTGACGTCACCATTTTCTTTCGGTAATACTTCACTCTAATCGGCCGAATGATTTCGTCTGTGTTAAATTCTGCTTTTTTCACTCTTCATAAAGCACAGAATTTAGTTTCTTGAACTCATTTGAGTCAACGTTTAGTACAGCTCCGCAACTCGGACAAACAACAAATGTAAGCACACAGACTTCCTGTGTCCATCAACTATATCTGTCCCTCGGGAAACTCAAACCCAAATAACAATAGTTCCTATTGTTACTGTCGTGTCGACAGCGATGAGCTCTCACGGATTTCCGACTTACGTTTTCACTTTCATTTTACCGTATCAATCCATGGAAGAAACATTTATTCATCATGATGAAACAAGCAAATTATACAGCAGCCTTTAAAAGAAAAGTCAAATCTGTTTTGTTTTCTCCTAGATTCTAGTAAGTTGGAGAAGTTATCAAATCATATTATTACCGTAAATATTGTCAGTTTATGGTAATGTTTTGAACTACTAATGTGCTATGCTTGTGCTGTGTTTCACCAGTCAGTAAAATGACATTTCTGTATCTGTACACGAGCTCTTGTATTCTTCTATTTTTTGGTGCTAAAATTAGGGTGCGCGTTATAAACGGGTACAATAATTTTCCCTAGATTTTACAAGTAAATATGGGGTGCGCATTATACACGGGTGCGCCTTATATTCGGGAAATTACGGTAATAGCCCATTTAAATAAAATAAGCTGAAATGAGCTAAAACACCTGTAATTAAATAATAAGAATAATACACAGATCCTGATTACACAATTAAATTGATTAATTTCTGTGTGGCGTTTTAACTTGAGAAAATCCACCAATAAAGCTTTTGAAAACCGTTCATAAGAAAAAAAAATCATTGAGGCATTTCATTTGTAAGATACATGTTAAAATATTTGTCATTGGGATTGCTTTTCTCTTTGGCACAGGACTTCTTCTTTCAGAAAGAAAGAAAGCTGACCAATACGCGGGGTCTGAAAGGCAAATTGTTGTTGGATTATTATATTTAAATACCTGCTACTTTTTGAGCAGAATTCTAGCTTTGTATAGGCCAGTACTTCCCCCCGGGGGGGGCGCAGAGCGATGCCAGGGGTGGCGCATGTGACCTCGGGGAACTTTTTTTTTTTTTTTTTTTTTTGCCGTACTAGAATAAAGTGTAATTGCACATCCACTCGGTGGGTTGCAGTGGCGCTCTCATTTTTAGAGTGCGCAGTATTTTTAAACTAAGAAAGAGCACATAGAAAAGAGATATGAAGGGCCCAAATACACCAGATGCATGATCGTTGCGGTTCCGGTCCGGTTCACGCAGTACGTCAAAAACAGGCAAATCATACCGGCTGCGCACGGCTGCGGCCCGTGGTCAAATTTCATCCGGCCCCCAGCCTCTGTCCTAAAATCAATAACGTCTGGCCCGCACACAGACTTAATAAGTCGGTCAGCAGTACTGCTACCAGCATATGAAGTAGCTTACACACTAAATGCTGCTGCTCATTTACCCACTAAAAGGCAGCAGCACTCTAAGCAACATTACCCCATGTGACCCTTTACTCCCAATTTTCTAAAATGACGACAATCAACAAAAAAAGAAAGTTCACTGTGACGGCTGACGCTTCAAGAATAGGTGGAAATTGGACTATTTCTCCACTAAAATACGCAACAACTGTGTCCACCTCATTTGCAAAGAGACAGTCACTGTTTTTAAAGAATTCAATGTGAGCCGATATTACCAAACAAGACACGCTGACATGTATGACAAGATTACAGGGAAGATACGTTGTGAGAAATTGAAGCAAATTGAAGCTAGTTTATTTCACAGTAGTATTTCGCAAGAGCCTGAGAGTTGAAAGAGAACGCCACAAAGGCTAGTTGTGAGATTGTTAAAATTATTAATTAAATGATTTTAAAAAATAATAAAGCAAATGTGATGCACAGAATGGCTTGCTAAAAATTGCTTAAATATATTGTTCTTAGGGCTGTCACACGATTAAAATTTTTAATCGAGTTAATCACAGCTTAAAAATTAATTAATCGTAATTAATCGCAATTCAAACCATCTATAAAATATGCCATGTTTTTCTGTAAATTATTGTTGGAATGGAAAGATAAGACACAAGACGGATATATACATTCAACATACTGTACATAAGTACTGTATTTGTTTATTATAACAATAAATCAACAAGATGGCATTAACATGATTAACATTCTCTTAAAGAGATCCATGGATAGAAAGACTTGTAGTTCTTAAAAGATAAATGTTTGTACAAGTCATAGAAATTTTATATTAAAACCCCTCTTAATGTTTTTGTTTTAATAAAGTTTGTAAAATTTTCAATCAAAAAATAAACTAGTATCTTGCCATTGTTGATGTCAATCATAATCATGGTGCTGAAGCCTGAAAGTGCTGAAACCCATAAAATCAGTCGCACACAAGCGCCAGCAGAGGGCGGAAAAACACCAAAAAACACAACTACCAAGTGAAAATGACATTTTGCTGTCATTTTAATCTGTTTGAGCGGGGCATGTGCGTTAAATGCGTCAAATATTTTACCGTGATTAATTTTAAAAAATTAATTAACGCCCGTTAACGCGATGATTTTGACAGCCCTAATTGTTCTACGTAAAAAAATGTCAGCCAAGGTCGGCCCCCAAAATTTTTACGACACCAAATCTGGCCCCCTTTGCAAAAAGTTTGGACACCCCTGATTTACGTTTCTTTCTTGGGGGGGCGTAATAGAAAATAATTGAGAAGCACTGGTAGAGGCTAATGTTCCTATTGTTGAAAGCACAAAAGTGTGTAAGAAACAACTAGCACATTTATATTTTGCATTTTGTTTTCTTACTGTACGGAAAATGAACCGAACCGAGATTTTTGTGTACCGTTACAAACCTAGTGAAATGGGAATTTTATATCTGATCAGGCAATGTTTTTGTGAAGCAGCATGTGGCCTCCTATCCAAGGTTATTTTCGCTTGTGTCTATTGTTTGTCAAGCTGCGCCTGTGTCGTGTGCGACAGCTCTGCCATGTTAGTCATCAATTGCTCCCCTTTATAGCTATGAAGAGGGAGAACTTTGGTGCAGTGGTACCTTGACTTAGAAGTGCCCTAAATTCCTGCCATGATCCCGCAAAAGTCAGAGTGCAGTGAGCGTGTGTTGGTGTTGTGAAAGCAAATGTTGCTCACTTCTTCTTTTCACATCATTTCGTAATCCTCTAGGTTGCTTTTGATTCATAACTCCAGTTTTTTTCTTTTATTTGAGTCCTCAAGGGGGCTTTTGACACCTGCGTTACTGTCAGCAAGTTCCTGTCAAAATCTACCAATTTCCCTCCTTGCAAAACTGTTTTGTTTTCATTCCTGCGCCGTATTATTATTACTATTTAATCAGTGTGAATTGACAGCGAGGCTGCTGCTTGGAGAGGCAAATTACTCATTAAACACAGCATGTTTCATTAAATTTAGAGGAGCCGAGACGCCAGTGACTTTGCAGAAGGTTGTGTTTCTGACAGAAATAATTAGCTCCTAAGGAGAAATCTGACGGCTCGGACGCTTGATAGGAATCTCGCCAGAGCAGAATCGAAGGGAAAACAGTCCAGCGGTAAAGATAATTTAAGGAGACGAGTCCCACCAGGTGCTGAGTGCTGTTGGATTTTTGTGCCATATTAGTACCTTTCAAAAGGAAATGTCAGTGGTAGCCCTCAGGTAGAGCTAACCTTTATATTTTGGGGAACTATGAAACGGATATAAATGTTCGTACTGTGCAAGACCTATTACAGACCTTTTTGTTGGTGTTATGTAATAGCAACCTCCAAATATTTTGTTTAAGTCATGACTGCATTTTTAAAAATGCAAACGTGACTCACCGGAGAATCACGGTTTGGTTGTCACGGCGACATTATGAACTCATTGGCAGCAACTGACAGCAATAGGCAGTAGTGTCAGTGATGTATTGGGAACTCTTTACAATCAGGGTCCCTTAATTAACATGAGTTAATGCATTTTTAGACAATAACTAATGTTTAACTAACATTATAATTATTCTAGGGCTGCAGCTATCGAATATTTTAGTAGTCGATTAATCGATGGACTAGTTAGTTCGAATAAATGAGGAATCGGATAAGGAACATGAAAAATTAAAATACCTGGGCTGAGCCTCAAACGGTATTTTTTTTTTTTTTTTAATTTGGATCTGTGTCCAACAAAAGAACAATTGGCTAACTTACATAGAAAAAGTTTAAATGCAATAAAATGCTAAAGTTTTTTTTACAATGCTCTTAACAAATGGTTCAGATACATATTCCCACAAAAAAAACTAAAATATACTTATAAACTAAATTATGAATGCATTAAAAAACATTAGCTCAAACAAAAACTTAGCTTATGTTGGTCTTAACAGGGAGCAGTTGGATTCAGCCATGTGAAAAGAGGCAGACCAGAGGGCAGTGTATCCACCCTAATCAATAAAACTAAATGCAAACACTTTCAAAATAAACCATTAAAACGCCACTTTAAATAAACGAATACTCGAAGCAACAAAATTTAATTCGAATATTTTTTTCTAATCGAATACTCGAGTTAATCGATTAATCGACGCAGTACCAAATTATTCATAAAATCCCTTATCTAACAGTTAATATATTATTTAACGTTAGTTAATGCATAACCAGACATGAACTAAACTAATGGTTAAGTACCATTAAAAAATTAAAATAATGCAATACTTAACATGAATTAACATATACGTACATTGTGCATTAATACACAGTTATTAATGTATACTGGTCCGAGTAATTGAATATATTGTTTCCAAATTGGTAACATTTCTCTATGAGTCACTGGGTGCTTAAAGTACGGTGTTATTTAACGTTAGTTACCTCATATTAATCTTAAAATATTCATACAGGTGCCTCATAAGTATTACTTTACCATACCAATGAATACTGTTTAGACCCTTATTCTAAAGCATAGCACATGTGTCCCTAAACTAAGAAATTATAAATGCTTAAGTGCCTACCCGTAACCATATTTAACCATTAGTGAATGCTTTTTGGACCCTAATTGTGAAGTGGAGCACATCTGACCATTGGGTAGCAAATAAATGGAACCATTAATAGTTCAAATGAATGAAGATGAAGCAGTCACAACCAGACACTTGAGCATATTTTATTGAAAACAAAACATTATTCGATCTTCAACGGTTACATGCAAAAAATGCACTTTGGCACTTAACCATTAGTTATTGTTTTGTTATGCATTAACTAATGTTTATTAATATATTAATTAATGTTAGATAAGGGTTTAGCATAATTTTTGGACTATAAGACTTTTTTCCCGTGTCTGAAACCTGCGGCTTATTTGTTGATTTATTGGGCTAATAGGTACCACTATTTTTGTCAGCGGCGTCATGAGACTGCCATAAGACTGTCATAATTATGACATGACACTATCATGGGCATTAATGAATGTTTACTGTATGACAGATATCATTAAGTGTCATCTGGGAAATTATGTTACTAACTCCAGCTCGGATCTTTTACATCCATTCAAAAGTGAGATAATTTGCCAGATGACACAAAATGACATCTGTCATAAGTATTCATTAATGCTCATGGCAATGTCATCTCATAATTATGATGGTCTTATGACAGTCTGATGGCACCACTGTCAAATAAAGTGTTACCAAATACCATTACTAGCAATTAATGAAACAAATGGAACAGTAACTGAAGAAATGATGAGCTTACAACATGGTTTTTGATTGTTATTTACTGCAATGCATGTTAGGAGCATATATTTCATAATGTATTGACATGACACATTCCCCATTCACAGCATCACGCCTTCCCGAAGGGGGCCGTCCAACACTCCGCTTCATTTATTAGCAGTCGGTCACATGCAGCGATCCAACGTCGGATTTAGGTTGAAAAAGTACGAAAGCTGTATTGCGTAATGTTAGTTATTTGTTCGAGTATTCGAGGTAATTATTATATTTTTCGTACCATGCATGCATTTTGAAACAATATGAAAAAAAAAATCAATGGGAGAAATTCGCCACTACAGCATTGGCATTATACTTCGCAATATTTACGTAAAATAAATGCTACATGCACCTTTTTTTGTTTTTCTTTTATACAAGAATCGAGACTCTTTTACGTCCATATCTATGAAGAATTCAGGGATTTTAAGCATTTATTTACAAGAATCTTCAATGGAAAAAGCTTTTTGTTTGCATATGGCGGCCGCTAATTCCTTTACTGACTAGCCTCATAGTTCGCAATATTGACGTAAAATAAATGCTACCTGCATGTTTTTTTTTTTGCTTTTAACCAATAATCGAGACTGTTTTATGTCCATATCTTTTAATTTCTAATTTCTTTAATTTCTAATCTAATTTCTTTACTGACTAGCCTCATAGTTTGCAATATTTACGTAAAATAAATGCTACCTGCACGTTTTTTTTCTATTCACCAAGAATCGAGACTGTTTTACGCCCATATCTATGATAAATTCAGGGATTTAAGCATTTATTCACAAGAACTTTCAACGGAAAAAGCTTTTTGTTTACCAATGGCGGCCGCTAATTCCCTTACTGACTAGCCTCATAGTTCGCAATATTGACGTAAAATAAATACTACCTGCACGTTTTTTTTTTTTTTTTTTTTGCTTTTAACCAAGAATCGAGACTGTTTTACGTCCATATCTATAAAGAATTCAGGGATTTAAGCATTTATTCACAAGAATTTTCAACGGAAAAAGCTCTTTGTCTGTGTTTCCACTCGGTCAGCTTTGTCGGAGATAGGCCCCCAATGAATCGTGTCCCGTCGATACATTATGAAGTCACGCTAGGAGACATGTTGGATGAAAGCAGTGTTTACAGCAGGTAGCAGCAGAGGTTGACTGTCTCCTCCAAGGGAGCAGTAATGGCCCAATGAAGCTTCTTGAAGCAATGAAGCCATTTGGTTCAAAGCTTCATGGTGGTTCATTTGGTTTTATGACAGTCGCATGATGCCGCTGTCAAAAAAAAAAAACGTGTTACCGGTTAATATCTTTTGGTGTAAATATCCCATAACACAGTGAGGACAGCTGCAGCGAATAGTCCAGTGCGGCTTATCTGTGAACAAATGAGTTTTCGTTTAAAATTTGGTGGTTGGCGCCTTATAGTCTGAAAATTACAGGATATGAGTTATTGTAGTGTTCCTTAAATATTAGTTATTGTCTAAAAATACATTAACTGATTTTAATTAAGGGACCCATACTGTAAAGTGTTACCAATATGTTTGATAAAAAAATGAATAAATATTGACATACGATGAAAGAAACAGGCGTTAATTATCAAAATGTAACATAACACCACTCACATTCACGAGAGCTGTACGGTGAACTCCACTCACTTCACAACAAGCAGCACTTTGGCAGATAGTGTTGTGAGCTAACTCGGGCCGACACCGTCCGTGCTGGCCTACATGCAACGCCGCCTTGGGTTGCTTTTGCGCCTAGTGGCCCCTCACTGGGTTTTGTTACCTCCACGCAAGGCTGTAGATGACAGTGCGGGTCAAAGCCAGTTTAATCTGTCTCCTTAATCGGACTCCACTCTCTTTGAATGAGTCTTAACATTGTGGACAATTAAATGGGAGCATCTGGAGGGGCTGTAACCCCCCGCACACAAGCAGTCGTGCCTTCCACCTGCCATTTCTTAATTACGTGGATGTTTTCCTTTTTTTTTAGGTTTGCAGCACAGTAAAGCTTTCACTGGTGCAGTGCATACTAGTTTCAGAAATAATGGAAATAATCTATTCTAAAGTGTCGGGACGCATTGACCGAATTCAAGTTTGGCTGTGTAATTATCATTATTGCTGACTATTACGCGCATTCGGAACTTACTTTGGAAGGTAATAATTGAAGTTGTTGTGTACATCTTGAAATCGGCTGGCGTTCAGACAGCAAGATAGCGAGCGATAATGACAGGATGGCGGATATTCTCCGCCCGGGCGAAACGACGGGAGGGCTATTTCACATATTGATGGAATTGATTTTCAGGCCTCGATGGCCAAGTCCAATTATTGTGCCCTTCAGCGTGGGGGGAATCAGCATTCTGCCAGGAAGCGGAGAGAAAAGGCGATTCATCAGCGTGAACGGTCTCTCCGAGAAGACCCAATCTTTGTGGTTACCGCTTTTATTTTTTGCTTATTTCTCGCATTCCCCGTCCCTCGTCCCATCTGATTCTGCACTTTGAGAGTACTGAGGAATCGGATGGACGTATAAAATTAGCATTATATTAGAATAATGATGGCAACGTTCCCCCTGCGTGTCGCTGCGGGCTGCGCTCCGCGCTCTTTTTCGTCCTTGCGCATCTTGTTTCATTAATTCCTCTCTTGTCTGCACATTTCCCGTTTAACTTGTGAACACAGTTCGATGTGTACGGAAGATGATTTTAAAGGAGATGTAATGTGCATTTCCATTTTTTGGAAAATATTGTCATGAAGTTCCCCGGTGTCTTCATAACATCCGTGACTTTGCCATCGTCAAAACACCCCACAGATCAGGAGTTCAGGCATGAAAATTACTCACCTTTCGGCAAAATTTGTCGTTTTGAAGTCAAAAAGAAAAAAGAAAAGGTGACCTACGTGAATTGTGTTCATCCGAGGAGAACATTTTTAGGGGGGGGGGGGGGGGTGGTCGTAAGTCCATCTAACTAACTAACGACATGTTTTATTGAAGTTGCTAAGCCTGTCGCGATATGCAATGAGTCCATTTATCGCAAGGTAAATAAAAATGAGGTTGGTCATTTTTACTGCTGCATACATATGTACGTGCGTGTAGATGACATATGAGACTCCAGTTGTTGTGTCCAGATGTTTATTGGTCCACAACATGCCGTAGTATTACAGTTCACACATACAAAATAAGGAAACACATCTATATTAAACACAGTAAACGTCAGCATTGCTACACTGAGACTAATGGCGGGGAAAAGACAACTTACTTTAGCCTACTATAAAACATTGGCAGTCTTTTCCAAAACGCAAACTTGCGGTTAAAAGGTGACACTTTAAACATGAAAAATCGCTGGTTAACAGCATTTGCAAACGAAAAAATGGGGGAAAAAAAGTCTGAGTGACACCACAATAAAGGCGTTCTATTATATATTAATTAATATTAATTATTAAATAATATTAAATAATAAATATATTATTTAATATATTTATTAAATAATATATAATTAATTATATAAATTATATATATATATTATTATTATTAATATATAATAAATATTAAATATATTATTAAACAATATTAATATATTATATAATATTATTATTAATATAATAATATTATATATTATTATTATAAAGTTCTATTCTATTCTATTCTATTCTACAAGCAATGACGAAAAGTGCTTTTTTGCGGAGTGTAAAGTTGTTAGCGGTTTGGCGAACATACTTCCGGTAAACATTTCATAATAAAAGCACATCACGTTTGATTTCTGGAGTTAATCCCACATACTTCAGAACTAATACTATAATATGTAAATACTATAATACTACAGAATTCAGATTTTACTCTAAGAATAACTTTAAAATGACACCCTTTTTAAAAAATATGATTGGCAATTAATATTATAATTATTATAATACTATTATAAATAGTAGTATACTATAATGCTAGACATTTTATTTATTTATTTTTTATAAGAATTGTTTTGAATAATGTTGGAAAGGCAAAGTCAGTGTTCTGACTCTGTTTGCATTACATTCTTTCGCACTAGTAACTTCTATCATCTAAGCCTGCACAATATATCGTTTGAACATCGCCATCGCAATGTGCGCATGCGCAATAGTCACATGGCAGGACGTGCAATTGTTTTTCTTTTTTTAACATTTAAAATTTTGTTTTACTTCATGAACACAGCAAGTGTGCAGATCCTGGATTAAACTGAGTTATAAAAATTAGGGCCAATGGTGCCATTTTTCAGAGCATGGGAATTTAAAAACAACATACATGCATGCTTTACTGCTTCATGCTCATACAGCACCATAGTATCTCACTCTCCCTCCTGCTAGGCAGCGGGACCAAACTGTTTTTCTTCGTCAACAGTGCAGCTATCCCGAATGGAGCTATTCAAGTTTTCTCGTTTTAATATCGCAATATAATATCGCAAACTCCCCCAAAATTGCAATGATAGTTTTTTCCAATAGCGTTCAGGTCTAGTATTAGCATTTGACCTCAGTGTCCATGTGTGATTAATTATTGTTACTTACATGTTTATTTGTACTTTAATAAAGAATTTAAGTGTTCCAAACTGTTTTTTTGTGAATTAATAAGTGTCAACAAAAAAATTGTTGCTAAATTAGTAAAAAAAAAAAAATATATATATATATATATATATATATATATTAGTCGACTAATTGTAAAAATAGTCGGCTGACTAATCGGGAGAAAATTAGTCGTTTGGGACAGCCCTACCGGAACATATTTCCTCCACACCCTTCTCACTTTTTTAACCCCTGACCTATTTTCATGCCTGAGAGCATAGGCGGATCTACTATTCAGGCGAAGTAGACGATCGCCTTAGGTCCCCAACCAGTAGGGGGCCCCCAACCAGCTGCCCTTGCCCCAACGAGCAATGGCTTGGGCCACCGGAGTCAGCAGCACCCCCAACTATTCACCATGTATAATTATGTCAGCAAACAAACAAATAACAAAACAAAAAAGAAAGCCATTTGAATGCTGCATTTATATTATCTCTCCACCCCACACGCACTACAATGGACTGTTCCACAACGACGGACTGAGTATCAGTCGCATAGCTTCATTTAGCGCCGTTTAGCATCGCTTAGCTCCGCTTAGCTGTTCGTTAGCTTCACTTAGGTCTCCCGCGGTTTTCACGCCACTAAGCTCGCTATTTTTACAGCTCACTTGCTACTTTGCACTTCAGCTATCGTTTATTTCGAACACATGAGCGAACGTGCTCTCCATGAGAGCCAAAGTGCAGTGAGGGAGAAGTTGAAAACAGGCCTCTAATGCCTCTTTTAACTTTATTCTTTTTCTTCACACTGAACATTAAATACACGACAGCACACCCTGTGGTGAAACAATGTAGTACAGTTCCAATCAGTCATACAATAACACTCAATAGCTGGTTAACAGCAAAAGCATATCATGTTCGTCATATAAATAATGATTTCTGGAGTTAATCCCACATACTTCAGAATGAATATTATAATATGTTGAGTAAATACTACATAATACAGATTCTACACTAAGAATAGCTTCCAAATGACACTCTTTATGACAAATATGATTGGCAATGAATAATTATTATAATTATTCTACTACTATTATATATAGTAGTATACTATAATAATATTGCCAGAATTTTTTTTTAAAGAATTGTTTTGAATAATGTTGGAAAGGCAAAGTCAGTGTTCTGAATCCAGGGGTCGCGTTAACCGAATATTTTCCGTCGTTGACCAGTTTTTTAAAACGGTGACGGAAAAAATTGACGTCCATCTGTCATTTTGACAGGTTGCAATTCACACCCCAGACCACAGGGTGGCGAGTGAGCATATTAATTAGCTATTGTCTGTCTTGATGCATGACGTCGTGTGCCTTACTCGGAAAAATGTCAAGGCAACTGAGTGTTTGCCTGGCACAGCCAGACTGTTCTCCCTGTATTTTCAAACACTGAGAGAAAAGTCTGGGACCCAGCCCATTAACGGCCTCTCGAGTAGCTACAAAATCAATCAACAAATCAGATTTGTTTATTTGCGTGACGTGTTCTTCACGAGCAACGTCACTCTTGCGCGCCGAAAGTCGTCTCTACAACAACACGGATGGCGAACGGGAGAGCCGAGAATATGTTCCAATCCGCGGTAAATTCAGTTTTAAATGAGCTAAAACACATCGACACGAGTCATCGACAACAGTCTGTCTCGCGCTAGCCATGTTGAATAAACTCCGCTCTGCTCGTATGTTTATTTCCGCGCGCAAGTCCCTCGTCCTGCCCTTGTCGCTTTGCTAACGGCACGTCTGCCCGTCGCTGATTGGTGCACTCTGCTGTCTGTTTGCCTCTTGTTAAGCTTGTTCGGACAGAACATTAATTAAAAATGAATGAAAACTAAATACTATTGAATATGTCATTATTATCATTTTAAAAATGTAAGTGACGGGTAAAAATAGATTATGACCGGATTTTTATGACACTGTCAGTCAAAATGACAGACAACGAAAATGTCTAGCGCAACCTCTGCAAATCTGTTTACTTTCCATTCTCTTGCACTAGTAAATGGTATCAGCATTTAACCTCATTGTTTGTGATTAATTATTGTTATTTACATGATTATTTGTACTTTAATAAAAAATTGAAGTGTTCCAAAATAGTTTTGTGAATTCATAAGCGTCAACAAAAATTTCATTGCTAAATTAGTAAAAAAAAAAAGAAAATTATTAGATCAGTCAATTAATTGTAAAACTAGTCTGCTGACTAATCAGAAGAAAATTTGTCGTTTAGGACACCCGTAGTGTACTAGAACATATTTCCTCCACACCCTTTTCACCTTTTTAAGCCCTGACCCATGAAGACGGCCCCTGGATATGTTCACCTTAGGCCCCAAAATTGCCAAGTCCGCCACTGCCTGGGAGTTATACCACTGAGGAGCTCTGAGTGTAGGAAATACACCTGGGAGTGGTTTAAAATCAGGAGGAAGAAATGCAAAAAAACGAAAACGCTCGTAGGTAGAACTTTAGTGTGAAATCTTTATCAGCCAAATTCATTCTGGGCATCTTTCCAATGTTCTTTTCAGTTTTTCAAAACACTATCTGCTCGTCAATGATCCTTTGAAGAATTCAGTTTTGCTTGGGAAGAAATCAAGCTGGCTAACTCCTCAGCAGTGGCTTTTTTATCTGGTCTGTGTCACCGCGTTTTTCTGAAATCTAATCATGCCTTTTCATTTAGTTTCTTTTTTGTTTGACAAATAAGACAGCATGTCATAGCAAAGCTCCAGACAGTCTCTGGTTCCCCAAGGCCACCCAGATAGACAGACTCTATTCAATTAGCAACATGTACGCTGGTCGTTAAGAGAAAAATTCCTCCAGATGCTGCCAAAGATCGCTGTAATCTCACATTTGTTGAGTGATCGACAAAGATGGACCTGGCAGTCGTCCTCACATGACATTTAAAGTCGCCATGACTGTGTATGTATGATAGCATCTGCACCAGAGGTTTGTGCGTGACATTGGCGGTGTTATGCTTTGGTAGGGTCGGCAGCTGTTGCCATGGCAATAATGCTGCCTTTCATACAGAATGTTTGAAAATGTATTTGGAGGGGGGGAGCAGATTTGGATAATTTCAAGGTCAACTGCTTGCTTTCTCATTGGAAGCTGCTATCATTTGAATAGTTACGTGATTAATTCATGTTTATGATACCGTGTATGCGTTTAGATCTTACATTAACAAAAAACCATCCCTCCCATTGACCCTTCTTCTCCCGTGTTCACTGAACTTTTTTCTTTTTTTTAAGGTTTGGGCTCAAAGCACACACGCTCTGTGCATTTAATTAACACCGGCAATAACCCAGTTACCGCGCCTCCATCTGTACAATTCCTCTGGGGAGGGCAAAGAGAGAGAAAGACGGAGGGTCTGAGCGTGCATGATGTATAGTCTTGCACCTTTTGCCAGATCGTGCAATTTCCATATATCACCTCCCTTGTAGGTTTTAAAAAAAAAAAAGAGAAGGAATCATGTGGAGTTGACTTCTAAATATCTCCGTGGTAAAGAGCAGTTAAGGTCAGTACGCTGGCCAATCATGACACGGTTGCATCCTTGGCAGTCCTTGAAGAGGTATAAGAGGAGTATGACTTTAGGATTACCGTAATTATTGGACTATAAGGCGCCACCCACCAAATTTGACACGAAAACCATGAGGGGAGTTTAAGGGGGGGGCAGGGGGGCAGGCTCCCCTTGGTGGCTGAAAAGTGTCATTGCATGTAATTGACTTTCCTATACAGTATATATAAAAGTTGTAAAGCAAGAAAACGAACAACAAAAATGAATGAAATGAACAAAAATATATATTTTTATAGTGGGTCAAAATGATTTTTCGAACAGATCATGTGACTAGCACCTTAGATGGTCATTTGCTTTGCATATTATTTTCAACAACAACAAAAAAATAGGGGAGGGCAAGTTTATTTTTCAAATGATTTTTTTCTTTGATTGAAATATATATATTGATTCAAGCAACTTTTGGGGGGATTGAATGATTTAAACACAAATATCCTACCCATAATATGGCCCAAACACAAAAAGGATAGCTAAAATCAAAGAAAACTTTTTAAATGAAAAATTAAGTGTTCAAATGCAAATTTTTGAGTCTCAAATATTTTTTCGCATTCAAAAACTTTTTTTTTCTATTAAATGAAATTCTTTTTTTTTTTTTGATTGAAGTTGATTTTCTTTTGAAAATATATATTTTTTAATTTTTGATTGCATAATAAAGACACAAATGTCCTAGCCAAGATGTGGCCCCAACACAAAACATTAATTCAATCAAAAAAGTTGCTTCAATAAAAAAAAAAAAAAATAATAATAAATAAAATAAAATAACAAATAAATGTTCAAATGCAAATTTTTGAGTCTCAAATATTTTTTCGCATTCAAAAACTTTTTTTTTCCTATGGTTGAAATTCTTTTTTTTTTTTTTTGATTGTAGTAAATTTTCTTTTGAAAATACATATTTTTTAAATTTTTTATTGAATAATAAAGACACAAATGTCCTAGCCAAAATGTGGCCCCAACACAAAACATGACTTCAATCAAAAAAAGTTGCTTCAATCAATCAATAAATAAATAAATAAAATAAAATAAAAATAGCCTTCAAATGCATTTTTTTTGAGTTTCAATTTTATTTTTGCATTCAAACACATTTTTAAAAATTTATATTAAACTGACTTTTTTTTTAATTGAAAATATATATTTTGATTGAAGCAAATTTTTTTTTTTTTTTTGATCGAATAAAGAAGACACAAATCTACCTCCATATGGCTGTGCCCAGGGGATACAATTTTTGACTGAGGTAACTACATTGGCACGACACCGGCGGGCGTACCATATTCAATGGATGATGATCTTGGTGAAAATTATTAGCTATGCAGCCGGATTTAGAATTCCCCTCAAGAATAATGGGAAACAAAAAAAGTGCCGCTCATTTTCAACTTATTATTGTAAATATTCTTGTGAGTTAATTTTACTGCTGACACTGCGTTTCGGGGTCATCAACATGTTGTGCCCCCCCTGCCCCAAAAGTCAAACTCCGTGTATGACGAAAACAGCAATTAATCATAGATAAGCCGCACTGGACTATAAACCGCAGCTGTCCTCACTGTATTATGGGATATTTACACCAAAAGATATTAACCGCCAACACTTTGTTTGACAGCGGCATCATAAGACTGTCATAAGACCAAATAAACCACCATGAAGCTTTGAACCAATTGGTTGCAAAGCTTCATTGCTTCAAGAAGCTTCATTTGGCAATTATTGCTCCCTTGGGGGAGACACTCAACCTCTGCTGTCAACACTGTTGTCGTTCAACATGCCTCCTAGCATGCATTGCAGCAGTACAGATGTAAATAACAGTCGAAATTCATATTCTGTGCTCATTATTTCTTCAGTTACTGTTCCAGTTGTTTCATTAATTGCTGGTTATGGTGTTTGGTAACACTTTATTTGACAGTGGCGTCGCAATACTGTCATAAGACCATCATAATAATGAAATGACACTGCCATGAGCATTAATGGATGCTTATGACCGATGTAATTTTGTGTCAACCGGCAAATGATCTAACTTTTGAATGAATGTAAAAGATCCAAGCGGGACATAAGTGGAGTTAGTGACATAATTTGCCGAAAGACACTTAACGACATTTGTCATAAGGTGGAAAACACTCAGGTGATTTGAAGTTCCGCTCTGAGATCCCCAATTTGGCCAACTTTAAAAATTGCCCGATTTGCATGTGTGCTACATCATTGGAAAGCTCAATTTTCTGGGGGAAGAAAAATTTTGAACAGGAGGGCATTTAAAAAAAAAAAATTAAACAGCGAAACCCTATTTGGAGGTGAGAGCATGAAAGAGCAGAATTAAAGACGCCATGACTTTAACGCGATATTATCGCGTACTTACCTTGTTTCTATCCGAAAACTCCATATAGCATGTATCACTGAGTGTCAAGACACAGCTGTGAATGGCCACAGATGGATTTTGGGGGGATTTTATGGGTGAAAAATGGTACTATAACAAGGGTCGTGATGCAGAAATCGCAGACATCAAGGAGTGGTCGAGATTTTATCTTTCATATATTTACCCTTTTAAACGTTGTTTTTCAATTTTTCTTTGTTTGGATCAATTATTTATCATCTAACATATCGGAGAAAATGCGACAGTAAAAAAAAAAAAAAAAAAAAAAAAAAATACAATTAAGCGATAGTTATGAGGTAGATATCCGTGACTTTTTTTTACAGACACCATTATTTTCATTGTGACGTCATTTGTTTAAAAGATGTTTGGTGCTTCATTAAAAGGTAAAAAAAGTACCAACTATTAAAATTACCATCAATTTTTGATCATAAATATTGACATTTTCCAGCATTGGAAAAATTCCAATCAGATTTCAATAATCAGACTATGCGGGTATCCACAGACAACCTAATTAGAAAGGCTCTCCATAAGAATTACCATCCTCCCTTAACACAATAATAGACTAAAATCGAACTACATCCGACAGCATCAATACGCAATCCAGGAAATAGTCGACGTCAAGGCCCGACGTCGGAAAGGACTGATTTATCGATCCGTGTTTGCGGTCCCAAGACCCAAATGGAGCCACCTGGCTGCACTCGGGAGTGTGACGTCAGAGAGCTGCAGCTGCTCTTTTGTGCACTCTGGCTGCCTTTTTCTCCTCTCCCTCTGCTTGAAATTCCCATCCACGCCCGTGGTGTGCTGGGAGCCTCCGCCAAAAAGACAAAGCGAGGTAAAGACTGGCCCTGAATGTCGGCCACACTTTAATCACCCAAACGGCAAGCAAATTTGGGTACAACCAATGACAAACTTAAATATGATACAGTTCTGGATCAACTCGAAAAAAAAAAAAAAGTGAGGCAGTTGTATTCCACTGAATAAGAGCAAATACAGTGCCCTCCATAATTATTGGCACCCCTGAAAAAGGTGTGTTTTTTAGCTTCTAATATATATATATATTTTTTTTTTAATTCAAAAAATATGGGACCTTTATGGAAAAAAAGAGAAAAATCCAACCTTCAATACAAGTGCATTCATTCAGTGGGGAAAAAAATCCCACATAAAGAAAAAATTATTTGACATCGAATAATGTGTGTCACAATTATTAGCACCCCTGGTGTTAATACTTTGTACAACCCCCTTTTGCCAACAAAACAAGGTCTGGGGACTGAGATGGCCATGGGAGGAGCTTGATTTTGTGTCTGGTGAACCATTTCTGTGTAGATTTGGCCGTATGTTTAGGGTCATTGTCTTGCTGAAAGACCCAGTGATGACCCATCTTCAGCTTTCGGGCAACAGATTTTGATTTAAAATGTCCTGGTATTTCACAGCATTCACGATGCCATGCACCCTAACAAGGTTCCCAGGGCCTTTGGAAGTGAAACAGCCCGACGGCATCATTGACCCACCCCCATACTTCACAGTGGTTATGAGGTGCTTTTCAGCATGCGCATCTTTCGCTCAATCTTGGTCTCATTTGACCAAAGCACACGGTCCCAGTTGAAGCCATATTCACCAGACACAAAATCAAGCTTGTGAAACATTATAGGAGAAGATTAGGTGCTGTTTTGTTGGCAAAAGGGGGTTGTACAAAGTATTAACACCACGGGTGCTAATAATTGTGACAAACATTACTTGATGTCAAATAATTATTTCTTTATGTGGGATTTTTTCCCCACTGAATAAATGCACTTGTATTGAAGGTTGGATTGTTCTCTTTTTTTCCATTAAGGTCCCATATTATTTGAATTAAAATATATATATATTAGAAGCTAAAAAAACACATCTTTTTCAAGGGTGCCAATAATTATGGAAGGCACTGTATCCTCAGCTGTGAAGCAGCAACGTTCCTTCAGCAAGTCCGTTTTCCAGCAAATGAAGGTCGAAAAATTGTGATTAACACGAGAACTACCAAGGGGGGATCAGTCCATACAAATCACTTTTGTTACCACTAACTGACTCTAATTAGCATATCTTTTGTGAGCATAGAGTTCCTCATTAGTCATTCAAACTTGCAAAACCACAGGGTTAGATTGCTCCAATTAGCGTCTTGAGTGTTTGCAGGGCAGGGCTGCCCTGGCTTTGTCGGACAGTGGACCGCTCAGGCAGGCAATCGGGCGGACAACCTTTTTACTGTATGTACTGTATACTGAAGCGTGTGTTTTCTGTGGCAAAACAGCTGTTTGAGCTGCTGTGGAAAGTTGTGGTCAAAAGTGGTCATTGTGTGCTAACAAACTGTAAACCTTGACAACTGAATGTTGAACTTGTCAAGAGAAAGTAAAGGTGCTTGATGGCATTTGTCCCAGATGTCCTAACACTCAATTTTCTAAAATGTAGACAGTCTGGTTTAGCTACAGTTCTGGATAGAGATGTCCCGATCGATCGTGTCCGATCTCTTCATTTTCAAAGTATCGGAATCGGCAAAAAAATATCGGACATGCCTTTTATAATATGTATGTATATATATATATATATATATATATATATATATATATATATATATATATATATATATATTTATATATATTTTTTTAATTAAATCGTTTTCTAATTTTATTTAACGTTACAGACAAAATGTCTTACACTCATCCAGAGTCTTTAGTTTTGGCTTAAAGTAGGGCTATCAAATTTATCGCATTATTAACGGCGGTAATTAATTTTTAAAAAATTAATCACGTTAAAATATTTAACGCAATTAACGCATGCGCTGCACGACCTACTCATGCATTGTCGCATTCAATCAAAAATGGCGCCTTTTTACCTATATATAGAGGTAAAAGGCAGCGTAAAATGAGTGGAGTGAATTATGGCAGTCTTTGGAGCCTTTTTTTAATTGGCTAAAGCCTTACAATCACTTTCTCAACAATTAGAAATATCGTGGGAAGCAATGTGGGGAAGCAAGGTAGTAGTTGATCTTTTTCTTAACACCCTATGTTATTTCCCAACGCAGAGAAGATATATCAATTGGTGCTACTACGCACAGTCATGGTTGCACTTCCCATCATGCATTTGGGCAGAACAGTTAAATGGCTACAGTATCATTTACTGAATGGTAAACAAATACACTAGATGGCAATATTTAGTCACAATGTACAAAGTCACATTTATCCTTTAAGAATTATAAGTCTTTCTATCCGTGGATCCCTCTCACAGAAAGAATGTAAATGCCATCTTGAGGATTTATTGTCATAATAAACAAATACAGTACTTATGTACTGTATGTTGAATGTATATATTTGTCCGAGTTTTATTCATTTTTTTCTTAATGCATTGCCAAATGTATATGATCGGGAAAAATCATCGGGAATGATTGGAATTGAATCGGGAGCAAAAAAAAAAAAAGCAATCAGATCGGGAAATATCGGGATCGGCAGATACTCAAACTAAAACGATCGGGATTGGATCGGGAGCAAAAAAACATGATCGGAACAACCCTAGTTCTGGATGCTAGTCTTAGTTTCATGCCACATGGCCTTCTCATCATTTTTACACTAACCCAGGAATAAACAAGTCTGGATTTGCAAATATTCAAGATGCTAATTTCAGCTACTCAGAGTGAAATACCCCCTTCACACCTAGGGTGCTTGATTGCTAGTTTGAGTGGTCTATTGTTTGACAAAGCAAAGTAGTCATTTTGGTATCGGGGTCATTTGACGCCTTTCTGGTATGTCTTTATAGCCAAAAAAAAAAACCTGGGACTTCCAGTGTTAAAGTGTTGGAATTGGGATTTCTAAAACTGGCCAGTGGCCACTCCATCTCCAGCGATCCATTTTTGTGCCGCACAGGAATTAACTGGGGTCTAGCTACGCCTTCCAGGGGGGATTAAATCGGCAGTGGAGTGTGCAGTCCATCTCCAGTGTGGTTAAATTTAGCGACAAGATGCCGGGATATGCTCAACTTTATGGAATCTAAGAATAAGATGTTCAAACAAACTGCGACTATAGCAAAATGATCCGTTTCATGATCAATTTGTTGAACTTCCTCATCGAAATATTTTTATTTGGAGAAACTTTCCCAGTGTCTTATTTTGTTTCAACAGAGCGGTACTCAGACCCGAAAGACACACAGGTGCGATAATTCACCCTGATTATTTTTGTCAGTGTCCAGATCCTGTTTCGAATTTCAATTAGTGGAGCGGAAAGGCAGGACGGAGCTGACCAAATGGCATTCTGACCGGCAGTGCAGGTTAGTCGAGTTAATGAGGGAATTCCGGCGTTTCGGAAATGAAATCCTCAACCCCTGAAACGAGCAGAAGATCTAGCCTGTTCAAAAGCTGGAAGAAAATTAAATTGAGTCAGAAAATAATGCTAAAGACAGTATTCATTGTAATTCTAGCTTCCATGCAAAAATAAATTGTTACACTCCTGTTTGCAAAATACAGTGAAGTGGGGTTTAAGGTGGGGGGTGTCACATTGCGTTCCCATCTGTCTCGTACTCAATTCTCACCGCAGCAGGGAGGAAGCTGCCCTGAGGGCCGCGGGGCATGGAGCTGTTTGTAACAAGACCCTTGAGGCCACCTGACGCCAGGACACCGACACCACATGGCGTAAGACGAATCCCAACAACACATGAACACACACACGATAGCGTATATTCTTTCAAATATGTAAAAGTGGGAGCACTGGTGGGCCTCGTTTAAATGAAAAAAATATTCAGTAGTGTGAAAAAGTATCTGAAACTTTTGGAATTTCTCACATTTCTGCAAACAAATCCCTATCTGATTTGATCTTTGTTAAAATCACACAGATGAAAAAACAGTGTCTGCTTTAACTAAAACCACCCAAACATTTATAGCTTTTCATATTTTAATGAGGATAGTATGCAAACAATGACAGAATGGGGAAAAATAAATAAGTGAACCATCACATTTAATATTTTGTGGCCTCCCCTTTGGCAAAAATAGCATTAACCAGACGCTTCCAGTAGCTGCAGATCAGTGTGGCACATCGATCAGGACTAATCTTAGCCCATTCTTCTCTACATAACTGCTGTAGTTCAGTCAGATTCCTGGGATGTCTGGCATGAATCGCTGTGTTTAGGTCATGCAAGAAGCATCTCAATAGTGTTCAAGTCTGGACTTTGACTTGGCTACTCCAGAACGTGTATTTTGTTCTTCTGAAACTGTTCTGAAGTTGATTTACTTCTGTGTTTTGGATCGGTGTCTTGTTGCAGCATCCATCCTCTTTTTAGCCTCAACTGTCTGACAGACGGTTTCAGGCTTTCCTACAAAACTTTTGAATTCATTCTTCCATTAATGATTGCAAGTTGTCCAGGCCCTAAAGTAGCAAAACAGCCCCAAATCAAGATGCTCCCTCCACCGTGCTTCACGGTAAGGATGACATGTTGATGTTGGTAAGCTGTTCCATTTTTCCTCCACACATGACGTGTGTTACTTCCAAACAATTCAACTTTGGTTTCATCAGTCCAAAAAATATTTTGCGAAAACTTCTGTGGAGTGTCCAAGTGCCTTTTTGCAAACATTAAACGAGCAACAATGTTTTTTTTTTTTTTTTTTTTTTTTTTTTTTTTGACAGTGGTGGCTTCCTCCGTGGAGTCCTCCCATGAACACGATTCTTAGTTTGACATACAGTTGATGTGTGCACAGAGATATTGGACTGTGCTAGTGATTTTTGTAAGCCTTTTGCGGACACTCTAGGGTTCTTTTTTACGTCTGAGTATTCTGCACTGAACTCTTGGCGTCATGTATGGTTTACCGCCACTCCATGAGAGAAAATTGACTCTCTCCATTTGTAGAAAACTTCTCTGACTGTCAATTGATGAACATCCAGTGTGAAACATTAAAACTTTTCAGGCTTTCCGGGCACAGAGTCTTCCATTCTCTGTGTCAAACAGCTGAACAGGACAGGTTTAAAAAAAGAAAAAAGGAATCCTTGATCGCAGGTCTTCAGACAGCTCTTTTGACCGAGCCATGATGCACATCAAACAACGCTTCACATCAAGACATTTCTTACCAGGTGTATGTTTTATAGTGGGCAGGGCAGCTTTAAAGCACTCATCAGTGATTGGGCACACACCTGACTTAAATTGTTTGGTAAAAAATGGTTTCAATTTCTCTTTAAGTCTCCTTAGGCAGAGGGTTCACCTACTTATTTCCCCCCCCTTCTGTCATTGTTTGCATGCTATCCTCATTAAAATATTAAAATATTTGGGTTGTTTTAGTTAGCTTTAACTTTTAGTTAAAGCACACAGTTTTTTTATCTGTGTGATTTTGACAAAGATCAGACCACATTTAATGGTGATTTTATGTAGAAATGTGAGAAATTCCAAAAGGTCCAGATACTTTTTCATACCACTGTAGGAGAGACCACGCTACTTAAAACGAACAGCACAACGTAGGTGAGCAGTTTCTCAACAAAAAAATGGCGTGTTCTGGACTCAAACTTTGTTGATTGTAGTAGAGTTATAAACATTTTTGGCCTCGTACTGCAGCATCCACTTGAGGTAAGGTATCTCCACAGAGCCATAGAGCAAGTTATTTGCGGAGCTATGCAGCCGTATTTCATTTTGCGTGTGCCTCAGTAGACCTGTGAAAAAGGATTCTCCGAGTGCGCATTAAGACGGGAGCGTAATTTCGCGCACCCAAATACAATGGTGTCCTGTTTTACGACATATCTAGGACATCATTCATTTACAGCGGCTCTTTTGCTTTTCCCGGAGAAAGGAAACTGTTTGAAGGATGATTTCACATCATTTATCATTGAATATGTACATAACAATGGTGTTTATTTAGGCTGGAGTTGACGCTCGAGAAAGTATACATTTCCAAGCTTCTTCGCTTGCGCCAATGACTGCACACGTCAGTTTACACTAACCGATGCCGATCATTCGCATCAGATCACGGAGAAATGCGCTCGGGATCAATAAGGAGGCGTGCGAGGGTTCACTGGCAGTTCACCACCCTACGCTGACTCATCCGTCATTGGCGTCTCTCAGGGTTAAGAGGGGCGGCGCAGCCAGGACGTCAAGGACGCTCCCGTGGGCCCGTCATTAAAAGGTCGACGACACGAGGTTGCGACTGACAGCCCGTCAGGGACCCGCAAAGCAAAAACATGCGGCAGATGAACTGAATCACGTTGAAAATGAGATTTTGCTTATTAATTTTAATAACAAGCAAATGCAGTTATGCAATATTCAGTAGGCGACGCGCTCGGGGTCACTTGGAGGTCAATTTTGCAGCGCAACTGAACGGGAAAAGTCAATTTTCTCCTCCATTCATCAGTGTTTGTTCGACTAAAATCAGAAGACGGCTCCAACTGTGAACATAATTCCTTAAACTCCACCAAATCCCTTAAACGAGAGTATCAGCACTTCAAACAAAAAAAATGTCCGGAACACACATCAGCGCAAGTGAACCGGTATTTCAAAATTGGGAATGAAGAAGAACCGTATTGGCCCGAATATAAGACGGCCCTGATTATAAGACGACCGCCTCTTTTTCAAGACTCAAGTTTGAAAAAACGCCAAATTAATTTGTATACAGAAAATAAATTACAGTACATCTGAAACAAATGATTCTAACAATATATTTGGGAGAAAAAGCATGTTATTTTGCCTCATTCAAATCTTAATATCTGAACATTTAAATATGTAAACTAGTGCTGCAATGATTAATCGATTAACTCGAGTATTCGATTAGGAAAAAAACATTCAAATTAAATTTTGTTGCTTGGAATATTCGTTTAATTAAAGTGGCGTTGTAATGGTTTATTTTGAAAGTGTTTGCATTTAGTTATACTGAGTAGGGTGGATACACTGCCCTCTGGTCTGCCTAATTTCACATGGCTGAATCCAACTGCTCCCTGTTAAGACCAAAGTAAGCTAAATTTATGTTTAAGCTAATGTTTTTTTAATGCAGTCATAATTTAGTTTATAGGTATATTTAGCCGTTTTTTGTAGGAATATGTGTCCGAACCATTTGTCAGGAGCATTGCAAAAAAAAAAAAAAAAAAAAAAAAAAAACAGTTAGCATTTTATAGCATTTAAGTTAGCGGACTTTTTCTATGTAAGTTAGCCAACTTTTCTTTTGTTGGACTTAATCTAATTCATTTATTTTTTTTATACCGTTTGAGGCTCATTTCAGGTATTTTAATTTTTCATGTTTCATATCCGATTACTCGATTATTCGAACTAACTAGTTCATCGATTAATCGACTACTAAAATAATCGATAGCTGCAGCCCTAATGTAAACAAACGAAAGTGCAATCACATTCGTAAATGAATGGCTTCGGGTTTTTGAAATGTAAATAAACCAATCTATTGTGATACAACAAAAAAATTGCAATAACTGCATTAACCATCAAAGTGAAGTCTAACCGTAGTCTTGAAAAAAATCTGAATAAGGACAAACATTGCAATAAAATAATGCAAACTGGTTAAACTTGAGAGTAGCTGAGATCTGTCATGACAGAACATCTCTTCAATGATATCTGGCGCCATCTAGCGTCGTGGATGGGTATAATGTCTTCTGCCCTCAGCCGAGCGTATGGCTACTCGACTTTGGCAGCGAGCTAAACCAACAAAGAAAATGGAGGCCCAAACTCCTTCCTCTCATTTATTTCTTTGCTTGAACGTGTGTGCGTGTGTGTGTGTGGCTGGTAAAACTGAAACATACATAAATAACAACAAAATAACAGAATAGACACACCAAAATTACATCTAACCCATTGTTAAAACGTACAAACTTACAGATTTTGTTTTGTCAAGGGTTCCCAACGATGTATGGTGCAGAGGAGGTGTGTAACGTCTTAACACCTCAAGGCCTCTTTTCCAACTGAAATAAAAAGTTCTTTCTGCCTGCTGCTTACAGCAAGTCGCCACTAGGGGAAGCCGAGCGCAAACAGCAATACCAAAGAAAAACTTAAGATTCTGAGTTACAATAGCGACATCCTGTGGACGGATGAACAATGTACAATCCTAGAAAGAAATTAAACCCAAAAAGTAGTCAACATAAGACCAGAGGACATAACACTCCCCGCCTGACATCTGCAAGATGTCAGCCCTTAACTAATGAACGATACAAAACAACAACTCGTTTTACATGCTATCCTTAGACATCAAAAGCACAACTTCACGAATTGGGCGAATGTAAAACCTATTCTCGCCGTTTCGGCAAATCTTAACCTCAACTTTTCTGACATTACCGTCCTCACTTGGGAAAGATTTTGTGATCAGTCCGAGTGGCCAATTATTCCTATGTTCTAGAGACTCCCTCATTAAAACAACGTCGCCCATTTGAAGGTTCGGCTTTTTTATTTTCCACTTGCGACGAACCTGCAAGCCTGCGATGTATTCTTTCTGCCAACGACTCCAGAAAACATTAGCTAAGTACTGCACGCGCTTCCATTGGGCTTTGAATAGGTCACTGGTCTGAAACTGCCCTGGTGGAATCGGTGGTGTGCCAACCTTTTGCGTGAGTAGCATCGCAGGAGTAAGAATGACTGGGTTTTCGGGATCTGTAGAAACGGCTGTTAGCGGACGGGCATTTACAATTGCGGTGACTTCAGCTAACAATGTTACGAGTACTTCATGTGTGAGCTTCCCATATGGATGTTCAAGGAGCATTGCATTGAGGATTTTTCGGGTGACGCCGATCATGCGTTCCCAGGAACCAGCCATATGGGATGCATGTGGAGGATTAAACTGCCATTTGCACGCACTGTCTTTCAAGAATGTGCCTATTTTGTCATTGTGACAGCCTAGTTTGTCTATTTGGAGCTCTTTGCAGGCACTCACAAAATTTGTCCCACAATCAGATCTCAAGAGTTTGGCACCACCTCGGATGGCAAAGAAACGACGCAGTGCATTAATGAACGACGATGTGTCCATTGACTCAATCACTTCAATATGAATTGCACGTGTACTCATGCAGGTGAATATGACTGCCCATCTTTTAGCATCTGCATTAGCACCACACGTTTTTCTCACTGTAACGGACCAGGGACCGAACACATCAAGGCCTACATTTGTGAAAGGAGGGTCCGTGGACAGCCTGTCCTCAGGAAGTTCAGCCATTATCTGTTCAGGTTGCCTGCCCCTTAATTTGCGGCATGTGATGCACTTGAAAATCACACTTCTTACTGCTCTTTTTCCTCTCACAATCCAAAAGCCCCCTGCTCTGACTGCTCCCTCCGTGAAATGCCTTCCCTGGTGACATAATTTTTCGTGAAAGTGTCTTATTATGAGCTGAGCAAGATGATGCTTTCCAGGGACGAGTATGGGATTGGTTTCTTCTGCAGACAACTGTGCTTTCTTTAGTCGGCCTCCAACTTTAAGGAGCCCTTGCGTGTCAACAAATGGATTCAGTTTGCTGAGTGGACTTGAGTTTTTTAGAGCTGTGCCTTTTTCAATGCATCCAATATCTTCTGCGAAGACCTCTCTTTGAACGGTGCGAATGATCGTGGTCTTGGCTAGTTGCAGTGACTTTTCAGTTAAATGTTTGTTGCAGTTGTGCCAGCCACGACAGGAAACCTCAGAGTTGTTCTTGAATGATTGAGCTATATGTTGGAGTTTGGCAATAGCCTTTTGCAGCACCTTCCAACTTGAAAACCTTTCAAATCTGGCACTATTAAACTGGCCTTTTGATAGGGTGGTAGTGCAAGTTGTTACCTCAGGACGCAACTCACAGTCAGTCTCTGGGTCTATGAGATCGAAGGTTTGACTTCGAACTTGACTTTGGTCCAACCTGGAGAGGAAAGCTGGGCCTCTGAGCCAGGTGGAGCTGGAGAGCTGCTCAGCGGGCAACGCTCGTGTGGCATGGTCTGCCGGATTTAAGTGTGTGGGCACGTAATGCCACTGGTGAGTTTGTGCAAAGCGCCTGATGCGTTCGACTCTGTTGTGCACATAAACGTGAAAGCGTCTCTTGGTGTTTGAGATGTACCCAAGCACTACCTTTGAGTCTGTGTAAAGATTCACCTGATCGACTGTGACATCCAGCTCCTCTAGAACCAACTCTGCTACTTCCACGGCCAGGACTGCTGCACAGAGTTCAAGTCGGGGTATGGTGATGTCTGGTTTAGGAGCTAAACGTGCTTTGCCGAGGAGGAATCCCACTTCGCTGTGTCCGTCCTCATTTGTGAGTTTGAGGTATGCTACAGCACCTACGGCTTTTGTGGAAGCATCACAAAAAACGTCAATCTCTATTCTTTGGGCTGCAGACAGCGGTATTGAAGTGTACATTCTGGGAATTTCAAGATGTTGTAGGTGTTCGAGGGAACTTTTCCACTTTTGCCACTGTTCTAATTTGTCTTTTGGCAGTTCAGTGTCCCACTCTGAAACATTTGTGGAAATGTCTCTGAGTATGGTTCTACCCCCTACGATTACTGGAATAGCAAAACCAAGTGGGTCGAACACACTGTTGATAACTGACAGAACTCCCCTTTTTGTGAACGGCCTTTCATTTACTCTTACTTGGAACTTGAATTGGTCAGTCAACAGCTCCCATCCTAAGCCCAAACTGCGCTGCATTGGTGGGGTAGTCTGCCCAATGTCAAGACCTTGCATGCCTACAGCACGATCTTCGGTTGGAAAGGCTCCTGTTATGAGAGGACAATTGGATGAGATTTTGTGCAGGCGTATGTTACACTGAGCCAGCATCTTCTGTGCCCTACTAAGAACATCAATGGCCTGCTCTATGGAAGAGAATGACTTTAGCCCATCATCTACATAGAAGTGCCGTTCAATGAATTCTTTTGCGTCACTGCCAAATTCCATTTCTCCTTCTATGGCTGTTCTTTTCAGTCCAAAGATGGCGACTGATGGGGAAGGACAATTACCAAACACATGGACAGTCATCCTAAATTCTTGCACTTTTCCATCAAGGTCATGATTTTGGAACCACAAGAAACGAAGGTAGTTACGGTGGTCTTCTCGGACTACAAAGTTGTGAAACATATGCTCCACATCTGCCATAACGGCGTATGGGTCGGACCTAAACCGCATCAGAACTCCTACGAGAGTGTTGTTAAGATCTGGTCCCTTGAGGAGCACGTCATTGAGAGAAACATTGTCAAGTTGAGCACTCGAATCAAAGACTACCCTAATTTTTTCTGGCTTTTGCGGGTGGTAAACGCCAAAACTAGGGAGATACCAGCACTCTTGATCTGGCGCCAGTGCGGGCGCTGGTTCGGCATGGCCCTTGCTGAATATTTTCTCCATAAACTCAGCGTAATGCGCTCTCATTTCAGGTTTTCTTCTCAGCGTTTTGCGGAGCGACATTAAACGATTGTAGGCCTGCTGCCGATTGTCAGGTAGGCGCCGCCTAGGTGAGCGGAATGGAAGTGGAGCTACCCAGTTATTCGCCTCATCTTTAGCAAAGTTGTTGTGCATAATGTCTAGGAACAACGCATCTTCTGCCGAAAGTGCAACTTTGTCGTCATTTGTTGTTTGTTGGAAAATATGTTGTCCTAGTTCCGCTTGTGTGTTTAGTGGATCGTTTTTGGTGTATTTCTCTTTGATAACGATTGTGTTTTCGCAAGGACTGAGGAACGTGGGACGTCCACTGTTTAGAACGTTCGTCTTAAATGAGTTCAATGTGGGTTTATGAGCTCCAGAGAGACAGACATCACCTATGACAACCCATCCTAAATCGAGACGCTGGGCATGAGGTGCATTGTTTGGCCCATTTACCTGACCACGAACTTTATGAGCCTGAATGATGTCCCTTCCCAGGAGCAGAAGAATGTCTGCCGATGGGTCGAGAGGAGGAATCTGTGAAGCGATTGATCGCAAATGAGGGTGAGCTGCTGCTACCTCAGGGCTGGGAATTTCGTCTCTATTATCTGGAATCTGATCACATTCTGTTATTGTAGGCAGCATCATGGAGACCTTACCATCTACATCTTCTACAACAAAGCCATCAGCTTTACGACCTTGTGTCTCTGATAAACCTGCACATGTTCTCATGGTGTATGGGAATATGGTACCTTGCACATTAAACATGTCAAAAAACGCAGATCTGGCTAAGGATGAATTGCTCTGATCATCCAACATGGCATATACCCTCTTTTTCTTTTCTGGAGAAGTTCGGCGATATACATTAACTAAACAGATCTTTGAGCATGATTTTCCTTTTACGCCTTGCCCACATACTTCTGTGCAACTGGCTGTGTTCACAGGATTTGGGCCCTCAGACTCCCCGCCGTGACTCTGGGTTGGGGGATTAAAGTCTTGAGGTGTCCATGGAGGTGGACCGACATGCATGGCAGACACATGAGCATCGCTATCACATTCTGAGCATTGGATAATAGCTTTACAGTCTCGAGCCCTGTGATTTGTGGACGCACAACATTTAAAACAAATGGCGTGCTCTTTGAGAATGTTCTTTCTTTCGTCTAGTGTTTTCATTCTAAACCCCCTGCATTTGACGAGTGAATGTGGTTTTTGGTGGATAGGACATTGTTTGTCTGGATCGAGTGCTGTCAATTTAGCCGGACTGATCTCTATTTTATTCACCGCCAATGGAACTCTGTATTTGTCTCGTCTTACTGATGTCTTATCAACCCTTGGATTTATTACGTTTGAACACTGTAACATAAAGCTAGGGTCTGTTCTCATTTCAGCGTAGTCATTTACGAACCGCACAAAATACGAAAAAGGTGGATAGACTGCACCGTTTTCCCTTTTGTATTTGGTACCTTGTGTAACCCATGACTCCTGGAGTCCATATGGGAGTTTTTCAACTATCGGGTTTATGCCCCTTGGTGTGTCGAGAAAGCTAAGACCCGGCAAATAACTTTCACTTTTGGCATACGATAGCTCTAACAGAAGATCAGCAAGCTCCTGCAGTAAGTGAGTGTCTTTGTTGGAGATTCTTGGAAAAGTCTGCAACCGTTGGAAGAGTGAGGATTCAATTACCTCTGGAGAGCCATAAGTCTTGTCTAGCCGCTGCCACAGACGTTGGAGACCTGCCTGTGGATTACTCACGTGGACCGCCCTGATCCTCTGAGCGTGTTGAAGAGACTCCCCGCCGAGCCACTTGGTGAGAAGGTCGAGCTCTTCGCTGGGCTTGAGATTGAGGCCTTCCGTCGCGTTGCAGAACATGGACTTCCAGGACAGGTAGGACTCTGGCCGGTTGTCGAAAACCTTGAACCCCGATGTCAGCAGATCACGCCGTGCTAGATAGGCTGCTAAATTGGACAGTTCACTTTGTGGGGTTGCTGAAGGTGTAGGCTGGTGTGAGATGTCCGTTCTCCCACGATGAGATTGGAGATGCTCTTCGTCAGCGATGTCGATGTGACGCACATGTGGAAAAGCACCAGCTGATTTTGGGCTATTTTCTGGTTGTTGAGAGTCATTGTGCCTAACCAGGTGCTCAGTGTTTGGCGTTTGTGTGCCATCTGCTTGGACACGCTGGTCGTCAAAGTGAGCATGCACATACTCTTGTGCACGCCTGATGGAGGGGGGTGTCTTGGAAAATACCCCTTGCTCGCTGAGGTCGACTTTGGCGCGCTCCTCTTCTTCGAAAGTCGCCTCCCAAACTTTAGCTGCGGCGAGCGCTGCTTCTGCTTCACCTTCCGTCTTCAGAGCGTGTAGTGTTGCCTCGATGCGTGCCTTCTCGACCTCCATGTCGATTTGGCGTTTGGCGTACCGTGCTCTGGCGTAGGCAGCTTCGGCGTCTGCTCGTGCTTGTGCAGCAGCTTGACTCGTTCTGGACCGGCGTGAAGAATGAGAATGACTGGCCTCCGACCTGGTGACCACTTGGCTGATAGGTGGTGAAACTTCTTGCTGAGACATCTTGGGTGCTTGATGTGTTGAAAATCTTTTTACTCTTCTGCCCTCAGCCGAGCGTATGGCTACTCGACTTTGGCAGCGAGCTAAACCAACAAAGAAAATGGAGGCCCAAACTCCTTCCTCTCATTTATTTCTTTGCTTGAACGTGTGTGCGTGTGTGTGTGTGGCTGGTAAAACTGAAACATACATAAATAACAACAAAATAACAGAATAGACACACCAAAATTACATCTAACCCATTGTTAAAACGTACAAACTTACAGATTTTGTTTTGTCAAGGGTTCCCAACGATGTATGGTGCAGAGGAGGTGTGTAACGTCTTAACACCTCAAGGCCTCTTTTCCAACTGAAATAAAAAGTTCTTTCTGCCTGCTGCTTACAGCAAGTCGCCACTAGGGGAAGCCGAGCGCAAACAGCAATACCAAAGAAAAACTTAAGATTCTGAGTTACAATAGCGACATCCTGTGGACGGATGAACAATGTACAATCCTAGAAAGAAATTAAACCCAAAAAGTAGTCAACATAAGACCAGAGGACATAACATAATGTCTAGACTGCGAATATAAGACGACCCCCACTTTTTCAGTCTTATTTCAATGCAAAAAAAAAAAAAAAACTGTCTTATATTCGGGCCAATACGGTATATCACAAGGGTTTTGTTGTCATTTAAAGCAGCGCCGGGTAACTTTTCAGTTTTAGTCGATTTTAGCGACACCAATGGACAAAAGCGGTTGTGTTTTGCCTAAAGGAAGACTGCGTTGCCATGAGGACCAGCACACACTCATGAATGGCATTTTTGTTTCCAGCGACTGTGTGAAGGATGAATAGTAATAAGGTAATAAATACAGTTGTGGCTAAACAATAGCATATGACGGTTAGCAACCATGTGGCTTAGTGTGGCTAAATCGCTGACGAGTTTTGTTAGGGGGTCACGCCAGCGATTCTTGAGTATATTGGTAGCCTCCCTTTTTTTCCCTCCTCGGACAATACTTTTTGTCTCTTTTGTTGCTCTGCCATCTTTGCAGAATTTTCCCAAAAGTGACGTATGCCTTAAAGCAGTCAGCACATTTGTAGTTTTTTATGTGTTGCAGGGTTCCTGCCACCGTCCTAAAAGTCAATAAGTGCCGGTGAAAGCAATACAGACCCACTCAAGATATAAAAGAGGTGCTATTCAACTAGTTTTCAGTCGACATATCATCACAAATGTTACAAAAATATTTTATAAATGTTGAAAAGTTACCTAGTGTTGCTTTAAGGCAGGGGTCCTTAAACTACGGCCCACGGGCCGGATACGGCCCGCCTCCACATTTGGTCCGCCCCCTGAACAATTTTTTTTTTTTTTCACCCAATAGTGTTATTTCCTGGCTTTTTTCTATGAAGAACCCAGAGTTTGTTATTATCTGTTTCATTAATAGTGTTGTTATTATTTATTATTATATTATATTTAGGGCTGTCAAACGATTAAAAATTTTAATCGTGTTAATCGCAGCTTAAAAATTAATCGTAATTATTCGCAATTCAAACCATCTATAAAATGTGCCATATTTTTCTGTAAATTATTGTTGGAATGGAAAGATAAGACACAAGACGGATATATACATTCAACATCCTGTACATAAGTACTGTATTTGTTTATTATAACAATAAATCAACAAGATGGCATTAACATTATTAACATACTGTTAAAGTGATCCATGGATAGAAAGACTTGTAGTTCTTAAAAGATAAATGTTAGTACAAGTTATAGAAATTTTATATTAAAACCCCTCTTAATGTTTTCGTTTTGATAAAATTTGTAAAATTTTCAAACAAAAATTTAAACTAGTAGCTCGCCATTGTTAATGTCAATAATTACTCAATGCTCATGGTGCTGAAACTCATAAAATCAGTCACACCCAAGCACCAGCAGAGGGCGTCAAAACACCAAAAAACACAAGTAACAAATGGACATGACACTACTGTCATTTTAATCTGTTTGAGTGGGGCATGTGCGTTAAATGCGTCAAATATTTTAACGTGATTAATTAAAAAAATACCGCCCGTTAACGCAATAATTTTGACAGCCCTTATTATAATTTTTTTATTTTTTATTTTATTCACTTTTGTTCCATGAAGAATCCAGAAAGAGTTATTTGATTGTGGCTTTCTGAAAAACAATACATTTTTACATTTAGGCACTCCTGCAATCGTCACACTTTTTCTGTTCCTCATCAGAGAAGGGAAAAGTTATGTGGCCCTCACAGGAAAAAGTTTTGGGAACCCTGCTTTAAGGCAAAAACGCTAGCTTTTTGACGCCCACCGTCCTATTCGGGAATGAGCTTAATACATCACATTAACTCCACAGCCCTACCTATACATTTTAATGTAGTTCTGTTAGTGGAAAAAGCTTATATTTCAAATATTGTCCATTTAGTAGTTTGAGATTTCTTCACTTTGAGTCTGAGTAGTGAAAAGGTGCCCGTCTTTTATCTGGCTCTAAACACCTCATCCCTCCAGGGCACTGGCATCTGCAGCGATCAAAAGATTGTAAAAGGCGTAACAGTTCAGCCAGCCAGCCAGGAAAGTCGAAGCTCCCCGGAAACCTTTATGATATAGTTCCCTTAATAAATTGTGACATAAATCGTGACAGTAAAGAGGCTGCAAAAGAAGGCCTGATTGGGGAAGACAAAAAGGCAGAAACAGCTGTAAAAGAGAGTGGTTCATTTCGATTCTGCCAAAACTTGCTAACAGTTAGGATGAAGAATTACAGCTCAATTAAAATAATATTTTCCTCCATTTGAGCACATTCTATTCTATGCTACATAATGATAAGCTGTGCTGAGGACAATAAGCCAATGAGCCGACCTAACGGTCATATTTTCTATGTAATTTCAAGCTCACGACTCCTTGAAATTGCATTATCTTGAGGTTTAAAAAAAAAAAAAAAAAAAAAAAAAAGGTATATGAACGCACATTGAGATGATCTAAAGCCAATTCGTGTGAGTCACATTGTGTTTCCTTGTTATATTTGAACATTTGCTATGGAGCTCCCCTGTTTGGAGCTGATCAAATCAGTGTAAAATTAAAACGCTCGATCAGTAGCGGGTAAAGTATGGATCGCGGGTTACATTTTTCATTCGGCAAATCGAGCATTTACGTTGTCAAGAGACATTTATTGCAGTCAATTCGTCTTTTCTTTCAAGTAAATGTGGTGAATTATATCATCTAATTCAAAATTTGGTTGATTTAACTTTCAATATTTGCCACCATAGCTACAAAGTGTTTTGCTACTAAAATCCTACAGGGTGTCATTTTAGTTATTCACTTTATATTGGTGCAATGTGCCTTGGCAGAGGTCGGCGTGCTCTTGCTTCCGTTTATTAACGGCAGACACCCATTTATTTCCAGCCGGAATACGACTATATGTTATTCCATTAAGTTTACCTTTTAACCTCACCGACCCAATGTTCTCATACGAACAGATTATTGTCACAAAACTGTCAAACCTAATGTGTATTAATATAGATAGCCTTTATGCTAGTAAATGGTAAAACCATTTATTGACCTTGTGTGTTCTCAGTGGGATGTAACAGCACCGTTGGTGAATTTTAGTAGCAGAATTAGAACAACATACAGTGGTATGTAAAAGTATCTGAACCTTTTGGAAATTCTCACATTTCTGCATAAAATAGCCATCAAATGTGATCTGATCTTTGTCAAAATCCCACAGATGCCAAATCAGTGTCTCCTTTAACTAAAACCACCCAAACATTTATAGCTTTTCATGTTTTAATGAGGATAGCATGCAAACAATAACAGAAGGGGGAAAAATAATTGAGTGAACCCCCTGCCTAAGGAGACTTAAAGAGCAATTGAAACCAGTTTTTAACCAAACAATTTAAGTCAGGTATGTGCCCAGTCACTGATGAGTGCTTTAAAGCTGCCCTGCCCACTATAAAACACACACCTGGTAAGAAATGTCTTGATGTGAAGCATGCTGAGTAGGGTTGGGCATCGAGCATCGATGGGAACCGGTTCTAACACTCCGATGCTCCCGGAATCCTTCAAATTTTTAAAATTTCAATTCCTTGTTTTGATGCCATGACCGCCGAGCGGAAAAAATTTGCTTGAGTTTAAAGACTGACATTTTTATGCAAGTTATAATTAGCCCTGTGAGAAGTTCATTTAATTAAAAAAAAAAAAAACGTCGAGAAGTTAAGACTTTTATATAAACTATGCAATTTTTTGGACCATGCATTTTTTTTTTTTTACCCTGGCTCCTAAAAGAATCGGAATCGGGAATCGTTCAGAACCGGAATCGAAACGTGGAATGGGAATTGGAACCGGAATCGTTCAATTTCAAACGATGCTCAACCCTAATGATGAGTGGTTTAAAGCTGCCCTGCCCACTATAAAACAAACACCTGGTAAGAATTGTTTTGATGAGAAGCATTGTCTGACGTGCATCATGGCTCGGTCAAAAGAGCTGTCTGAAGACCTGCGATCAAGGATTGCTGAGTTGTATAAACCTGGGGAAAAAACAGAAAACCATCTCTTAAAGTCTGGATGTTCATCAACCGATAGTCAGAGAAGTTGTCTACAAATGGAGAGTTTGGCACAGTTGCTTCTCTCCCAAGGAGGGGCAGTCCACCAAAGATGACGCCAAGAGTTCAGCGCAGAATACTCAGAGAGGTTAAAAAGAAGCCTAGAGTGTCTGCTAATGACTTACATAAATCACTAGCACAGTCCAATATCTCTGCACACATCAAATATATGTAAAACTTTGGCCAAGAATGGTGTTCATGGAAGGACTCCAAGGAGAAAGCCACTGCTGTCTAAAAAAAACATTATTGCTTGATTAATGTTCGCAAAAAGGCACTTGGACACTCCAGTGAAGTTTTGCCAAAATATTTTGTGGACTGATGAAACCAAAGTTGAATAGTTTTGGAGTAACACACAACGTTATGTGTAGAGGAAAAATGGAACAGCTCACCAACATCAACACATCATGCCCACCGTGAAGCATGGTGGGGAGAGTATCATGATTTGGGGCTGTTTTGCTACCTCAGGGCCTGGACAACTTGCAATCATTAATGGAAGAATGAATTCAAAAGTATCAGGATGTTTTGCATGAAAACCTGAGGCTGTCTATCAGACAGTTGAAGCTAAAAAGAGGATGGATGCTGCAACAAGACAATGATCCAAAAGACAGAAGTAAATCAACTTCACAATGGTTTCAGAAGAAGAACATACACGTTCTGGAGTGGCCAAGTCAAAGTCCAGACTTGAACGCCATTGAGATGCTGTGGCATGACCTAAAGACAGCAATTAATGCCAGACATCCCAGGAATCTGACTGAACTACAGCAGTTTTGTAGAGAAGAATGGGCCAAGATTAGTCTGGGTCGATGTGCCAAACAGCTACTGGAAGTGTCTGGTTGAAGTTATTGCTGCCAAAGTGGGGACCACAAAATATTCAATGTGATGGTTAACTTACTTATTTTTACCCCTTCTGTCATTGTTTCTATGCTATCCTCATTAAAATATGAAAATCTATCAATGTTCGTGTGGTTTTAGTTAAAGCAGTTTTTTCATCTGTGTGATTTTCACAAAGATCAGATCACATTTGATGGTGATTTTATGCAGAAATGCAAGAAATTTCAAAAGGTTCAGACACATTTTCATACCACTGTAGCAGTATTGGGTTAACCCTCACATATTATTTATTTACTATGCACACATGACATGTTGTCGGCTAGTTCAAATATGTAACTATAGCTCCAGTTGTCGCTTCAATAAATTATCTCGCAACACTTTTACAAGTTGTTCTGAAAGCACCGGCTTGGAGGAAGGGGTGCCGGGGCCGTGGGAGGGTGGGTCGATTTGCAGCAGCTTTAAGCGATATAGCATGTCTGTGTCCGTTGGTGTATAATTGCGTGGCTAAACAAAGAAGTCTGCAGCAGAAAAAAGGAGGCAACAAAAGAGCAAAAGCAATTTTGGAATAAAATAAGTGAGAGGAGATAAGCAAAACAAGACGACGTGTTTGGAAATGGTGCCGCACTATCTGCAAGATTGTGTAAATGCGTGCGCTGAACTTCTATACATACCGCTGACAAGCCTTGGACAATAACCTCTTTTTTTTCGGGATATGGAATATGTTGTCATTAGGTGGTCTACATATGACTTCTCATACTCGTTACCTACTGTAAGTTGGTCTGCATTTCAACTAGCATTTCATAAAATAATTGCTGAAAAATGGATGAAGCTAGAATCGAATTATACAATTAGAGCCATTTTAAACGGGGCGAATCATTGCACCTAACTACTTTGGATGGGTTTTAAACAAGTCTGACACCTCAGCCATCTGCAGCCTTCCTTTGTTGCAGCTCCAAGTTCAATTAGATTCTCCACCTACACTCCCATCATCCCACCTTGGTCCGCCGTCATTCAGCGTGCTGTAATTATGAGCCGGGTGCAAATTAGAAGGTAAACGGAGATGAGAGAGGTACGGCCGAAACGTAGGGCTTGATGATGATGAGAGGAGATGAACCGCTCAACGCAATGAGACGGAGCCCTGGTTGCGAGTTTATTTCAGGCCGTGTTTGTCGTGAATGAGGCCAATGAGTTTCACACCTTATATTTCAAAGACCACATTAAAAAGTGGAGTCAAAATGAAGGTGTCTGATGATGTTTTTAGGCAAACTATTAAGGGTGTAACGGTACACGTATTTGTACTGAACCTTTTCGGTACGTGGTGCTCGGTTCGGAACGGAGGCGTACCGAACGGGTTTCTGACGTAATGTAACCCTTACTTTTCGAGGCTGTGAGTCGATCGGGTTACAGTTTCTATGTGTAGATTATATTTACTCCGTCTTCTCTACTATAATGAGGACCAACACGGTAGGAGAGTAAGAAACATCAACGGCGCGACAATGTGTCACTCGTGTAAAAATATGGTGGATCCGGTCGATTTTCAAACTAATATGCAATCGTAACCCACTTTTTGAGTCCATCAGATCTCTTGAGTGGTAGATCGGGGCACAGTTGACTTGTCCTTCTTGATTTACTGCTGTCTTCTCTGCTATAATAATAACCAACACGGCTCCGTGTTCAATACAAAACCCTCCTACCACAACAAAACAAGTAGGAACTAATATTCACATAGGAACTAAAGTTATACAACATAAAATGTACAATATAAATGAATACTACATCACATTTCTAAAATATAAGCTAGGGCTGTCAAACGATTAAAATTTTTAATTGAGTTATTTACGGCTGATAAATTAATTAATCGTAATTAATCGCAATTCAAACCATCTCTAAAATATGCCATCTTTTTCTGTAAATTATGGTTGGAATGGAAAGATAAGACACAAGACGGATATATACATTCAACATACGGTACTTAAGTACTGTATGAGTTTATTATAACAATAAATCAACAAGATAGCATTAACATTATTAGCATTCTCTTAAAGCGATCCATGGATAGAAAGACTTGTAGTTCTTAAAAGATAAATGTTAGTACAAGTTATAGAAATTTTATATTAAAACCCCTCTTAATGTTTTCGTTTTATTAAAATTTGTCAAATTTTCAATCAAAAAATAAACTAGTAGCTCGTCATTGTTGATGCCAATAATTACACCTTGCTCACTTCCCAAACCCATAAAATCAGTTGGACCCAAGCGCCAGCAGAGGGCACCAAACACCAAAAAACAAGTAACAATCAGACATTACAATGCTGTCATTTTAATCTGTTTGAGCGGGGCATGTGCGTTAGTTGCGTCAAATATTTTAACGTGATTAATTTAAAAAATTAATTACCGCCCGTTAACGTGATAATTTTGACAGCCCTAATACAAACACATAACAAAATAAATACTAGCCCATTTAAACAAAATAAATTGAAATGAGCTAAAACACCTGTAAATAAATAATAAGAATAATACACAGATCCTGCTCACACAATTAAATTTATTAATTTCTGTGCGGCGCTTTAACTTGAGAAAATCCACCAATAAAGCTTTTGAAAACCGTTCATAAGAAAAAAAAAAAAGATTCATTGAGGCATTTCATTCGTAAAATACATGTTAAAATCTTTTTTTCATTGGGATTGCTTGTCTCTTTAGCACAGGACTTCTTTTTTCTTCTTTCTTGACCAATATGCAAATTTTTGTTGGATTATCTTGAAATACCCGCTACTTTTTGAGCAGAATTCTAGCTTTGTATAGGCAAATGTTCCTATTGTTGAAAGCACAAAGGTGTGTAATAAACAACTATCACATTTATATTTTGCATTTTGTTTTCAACTGTCCCGAAAATGAACCGAACCGTGACCTCAAAACTGAGGTACGTACCGAACCGAGATTTTTGTGTACCGTTACACCACTACAAACTATTGTTGGTTTCATCCTTAAATAGTAGGATACTATTTGTTAATACAGGGGTTTCTTAACCTCGCAAAAGGTACCGAACCCCACGAGTTTCACAAGTGCATCCGCCGAACACTTTGGTATTGATTTCAAATTCAATACTGCTATATCTAAGCTAGCAAGCTAATATCTAAGCGAATTCTGGTTGAAATTTCTTGACATTTGGCAGCATGTTTTTTGAAACGGATCAAAATTTTAGTCCACGCGACCCTTAGCTCTGTTATACATCTTCATATTAAGTGCGAGTCAACCTTCCACTGAGCAAACCAGTTTCTGCTATAATCAGATGGCGGACTAGCAGTTGAAAGAAATTGAATAAAGCAAAGGTGTCAAACTCAATTTGTTTTGCAGGCCACATTTAAGCAATTAAGAGTTCATGTAGGCTGGACCAGTGTACTTTGGACCAATCAAGTTAACTCACTGGCTATCATTGCCGGCATAGGCGGAGTTTGACTTTTGGGGCAAGGGGGGCAGAACATGTTGATGACCCTGAAACGCAGTGTCAGTCATAAAATTAACTTACAAGAATATTTATAATAATAAGTTGACAATGAGCGTTTTTTTGTTTCCCATCATTCTTCAGGGGAATTCTAAAGCAGGCTGCATAGGACAGCTATACTTTTCACCAAGATCGTCATCCATTGAATATGGTACGCCCGCCGGCGTTGTTCCAATGTAGTTACCCCTGGGCGGAGCCATATGGAGGTAGATTTGTGTCTTTTGTATTCAATCCAAAAAAAGTTGCTTCAATCAAAATATATATTTTCAATCAAAAAAAAGTCGCTTCAATTAAAATAAAAAAAAAATTTAAATGCAAAAATTGAATCTCAAAAAAATGCATGTGAAAGCCATTTTTATTTTGATTGATTTTTTTTTTTTTTTTGATTTGGGTCAGGTTTTTTTTTTTTTGATTGAAGCAACTATTTTGATTGAAGTAATGTTGATTTGTATTTGGGCCACATTTTGGCTAGGACGATTTTGTCTTTATAATTCAATCAAAAAATAAGTTGCTTCATACAAAAAAATATATTTTTTCAAAAGACAAATCACTTCAGTCAAAAAAAAGAAAAAAATGAAATCATAGAAAACGTTTTTGAATGCAAAAAAAAAAAAAAATTGAAATTGAAAAATTTGCATTTGAACACAATTTTTCATTGAAAAAGTTTTCTTTGATTGAAGCAATCCTTTTTGTGTTTGGGCCATATTATGGGTAGGACATTTGTATCCAAATCATTCATTAAAAAAAAAAAAAAAAGTTGCTTCAATCAAAAAAAATATTTTTAATCAAAGAAAAAAATCATTTGAAAATAAAAATGTCCTCCCCTATTTTTTTTTTTGTTGTTGTTGGAAATTATATGCAAAGCAAATGACCGTCTAAAGTCACATGATCTGTTCGAAAAATCATTTTGACCCATCATAAAAATATATATTTTTTGTTCATTTCATTCATTTTTGTTGCAGTTTCATTGCTTTGCCACTTTTATATATAAAGGAAAGTCAATTTCATGCAATGACACTTTTAGGCCAACTGGGGGGGGGGGCCTGGCCCCCCCTTAAAATCCACTATGATTGCCGGAACTAGATATCCACTATGAAAAAGACTCGCCACTCCTAGTCAAAATGGATTGGACGACTAGCGCTGTCTGTGGGACTAGAATATGAGCATTCACCGCCAGTCTTTCCTGTTTAAGTGAATTGGAAGTCTATTGTTGTCAATGGAAGCCAGTCACTTCTTTGTTATTTTGGGATACTTATGGATCAATTCCTGTACATTTTGGGGCATTTCCAGGTTATTTCGGGTTATTTCCTGTTGGTTTTGGTGATTTTTTTGTTTGGGTCACTTCCTTGTCACATCGTTAGCAGCCATTGACTTTAACATGAATGGAATAAATATAAAATTGGGGGCAAAGCTGTCTAAAACCTGGCCTAAAATGTCAGTTTGTATAGATTTAGTCAATGTATTAAAATGGGTCCCTGCATGTCTTACTTGCCGAACCCTTGACACTTTGTCACCAAACCCCTTGGGTTCGATCGAACCCAGGTTAAGAACTAATGGGTTAATACGTACAGATTTTCTATATAGCATACAGAGCTGTTTTGAGGTGAGTTTATTGCTTTGTTTGTTTTGGCTGTAAAATTGTCACATATTTCTTACGTTCCTGTTTCACTGAGTAGACGCGTATATTTCATATTTTCCGTTTGTCTAACTTGGTCTTAAGAGCCGTTCATTGTGCTCTACTGCCTCGTTCCTGTCAGAGCGCACACACAAACGGCCACTTAGACAAACAAACAGAATGGCGGCCCTCCACTGAGTGCTTTTCCAACTCTAAGCTTCCATTTGGAGGCTTCCTCGCTTAAATATTCCAGCTTTAAAACGGGCTACCATTACCAGATCGTTGCTGTCTCTAAAGAACGACTGTCACCTAAACACTGAAGGTTACCATGGAGATGGAAACGGGGCCACGAGCTGGCCGTTTATCGTCCTACTCCGCCACCATCTCGGCGGTCCTCAGACCAAAGAAGCTCCTTTTTTTTCCCCCGCTGGACAGAATTCCTTTATTGTCCTGAAGTCCCCAGCCATTAAAAAGGCCTTTTCATGTGATGGGAAGGCAGCTGTAGCCACAGAGCTCCTCTTCATCTGTTCTCCTTCCTCTTGGAGTCTTTGGACAGGGAGAATAAGGATCTGATTGATGCAGGCTCTTCCAGGAGGCCCACGGAGCTCTGTTGACTTGATAAGCCTTTGATTAAACGTGTCCAGAGGAAGACGTGCTTTGAGAAAGAGAGGGATATGCCTGCTTGAAAATGGAAATGTCCACTAATGTAAAATCAAACTAGCGGGAAACCCTCCGCTGTGTGTTCTCGACCTGCCGAACCATATTATGTGCTCTTGCATATAGGATATATTCATCAGCAATACTCCCACATGACCCAATTAAGTCAGTACTAGAATTGCTCCATAGAAGCTTGCCCTGTTTACAATAAGGTCTAAATAGATACAATTACAATCCATATATGTCCCTCAAGGACACTAATGAACACTAATGTGCAGAAGCCGTGTTTAATAACCCGACATGGGCGTTCAAAATGGATGCCGAACAACTTCACGTTGCAAACATCAGGATTCCTCCCAGCTCATAAGACATGTATATAAACAGGGGTGAAAGTGGACCGGAACGAGCCGGATCGGAGTTCCGCTATGAGTTTATAAGGCTGAACTGCCCGGAACCCCGCTTTAATCCTGCAAATATGACGGCAACTGTCCAAACATTGTTAAAAAAAAAAAGAAACGCTGCCACACACGCATCTGCAATAAGAATCTACTCACGTCAGATTTACAGTGCCCTCCATAATTATTGGCACCCCTGAAAAAGATGTGTTTTTTAGCTTCTAATATATATTTTTTTATTCAAATAATATGGGACCTTAATGCAAAAAAAAAGAGAAAAATCCAACTTTCAATACAAGTGCATTCATTCAGTGGGGAAAAAATCCCACATAAAGAAAAAATTAGTTGACATCAAATAATGTGTGTCACAATTATTAGCACCCCTGGTGTTAATACTTTGTACAACCCCCTTTTGCCAACAAAACAAGGTCTGGTGACTGAGATGGGAGGAGCTTGATTCTGTGTCTGGTGAACCATTTCTGTGTAGATTTGGCTTCAACTGGGACCATGTGCTTTGGTCAGATGAGACCAAGATTGAGCTTTTTGGCAACAAACACTCTAAGTGGGTCTGGTGTGCCACGAAAGATGCGCATGCTGAAAAGCACCTTATACCCACTGTGAAGTATGGGGGTGGGTCAGTGATGCTGTGGGGCTGTTTCGCTTCCAAAGGCCCTGGGAACCTTGTTAGGGTGCATGGCATCATGAACGCTTTGAAATACCAGGACATTTAAAATCAAAATCTGTTGCCCTCTGCCCGAAAGCTGAAGATGGGTCGTCACTGGGTCTTTCAGCAAGACAATGACCCGAAACATATGGCCAAATCTACACACAAATCTATTACCGTAATTTCCCAAATATAACACACTTTTTTTTCCCCCAAAATCAACTTGTAAAATCATGATGCGCATTATAAACGGGTACATGGATGGAGACAGAAATATATATATATATATATATATATATATATTACATATATACAGTGGGGAGAACAAGTATTTGATACACTGCCAATGGGAAAACCCATTGGCAGTGTATCAAATACTTGTTCTCCCCACTCTGTATATATACATATATATATATATATCAGTTCTGAGATCAAGGGTTCAATCCCGGGCTTCGGCCTTCCTGTGTGGAGTTTGCATGTTCTCCCCGTGCCTGCGTGGGTTTCCTCCGGGAACTCCGGTTTCCTCCCACATCCCAAAAACATGCATGGTAGGCTGATTGAACACTCTAAATTGTCCGTAGGTATGAGTGTGTGCGTGAATGGTTGTGTGTCTCCTTGTGCCCTGCGATTGGCTGGCAACCAGTTCAGGGTGTCCCCTGCCTACTGCCCGTTGTTAGCTGGGATAGGCTCCAGCCCCTCCGCGACCCTCGTGAGGAATAAGCGGCATGGAAAATGAATGAATGAATGAATATATATATATAAACCGATTTTTTTTTTTTTTTTAAATTGACACGGCCACATAGTGTTGAAAAAACGTATGCGGCGACCCGTTGCCGACCATTACGGTACGTGACGTCACCATTTTGTTTCGGTAATACTTCACTCTAATCGGCCGAATGATTTCGTCTGTGTTAAATTCTGCTTTTTTCACTCTTCATAAGCACAGAATTTAGTTTCTTGAACTCATTTGAGTCAACGTTTATTGCAGCTCCGCATCTCGGACCATAACAAACGTAACAACACAGACTTCCTGTGTGTGTGTCCGTTAACTATATCTGACCCTCGGGAAACTCAAACCCAAATAACAATAGTTCCTATTGTTACTGTCGTGTGGACAGCGATGAGCTCTCACAGATTTCCGACTTACGTTCTGACTTTCATTTTACCGTATCAATCCATGGAAGAAACATTTATTCATCATGATGAAACGAGCAAGTTATACAGCAGCCTTTAAAAGAAAAGTCACTTTTGTTTTGTTTTCTCCTAGATTCTGGTAAGTTGGAGAAGTTGTCAAATCATATTATTACCGTAAATATTGTCAGTTTACGGTAATGTTTTGAAATACCAATGTGCTATGCTTGTGCTGTGTTTCACCAGTCAGTGAAATGACATTTATGTATCTGTACACGAGCTCTGTTTTCCTGTATTCTTCTATTTATTGTTGCTAAAATTAGGGTGCGCGTTATAAACGGGTACAATAATTTCCCCTAGATTATACAAGTAAATTTGGGGTGCGCCTTATATTCGGGAAATTACGGTAGTTAAAATTGAGGTTTTGCTTTTAGATTTGAAGAAATGAGAGGAAAATAAAAATTAGATGGAGTTTTAGATGGAATTTTGTAAATCAGTGAAAAAATACAATTTTGAATGGAAATCAGTTTCTCATTTCTGCCTTGTTCAAGTGTGATGCAGTGGCCTAATGCATGTGTTAAACCTTTTATTCATTCATTTTCTGAGCCGCTATTCCTCACGAGGGTTACGGGGGCACTGGAACCAATCCCAGCTAACTATGGGCAATATGAGGGGTACACCCTGAATCAGTTGCCAGCCAATCGCAGGGCACAAGGAGACGAACAACCATTCGCGCACACAGTCATACTTAGGGACAATTTAGAGCAGGGATCGGGAACCTTTTTGGCTGAGAGAGCCATGAACACCACATATTTTTAAATGTAATTCCGTGAGAGCCATACGATATGTTTAAAACTAAAAATACAAGTAATGTGTGCATTTTGTGTAATTTCAAAACTTTTACAGCACAATAAGTCTCTGAATTCTTTTAAAAAAAACAAGTTATGCTGTTGCTAATGAATGATGAGTATTTCTTACCATTAATTAGACTTCTGGTGCTGCATGGTTTTGCTGACGGCTTTGTAGTCTGGTTGATGCTTGCAGGCATGGAGAAACTTATGCACGGAGCACCATTAGTGCACACCGGAACAAGTTTATCCATCAGTAGATTTTTTTTCTGTACTGAACTCAGTGAAGGACTTGAGTAAATCCTCCCCTCTTGTTGTCCCTTTCATAGTCAAAACCTTGCAATCACGCTGAAGATAATGGATGAATGAAAAGTATGTTACTCCTCGTCTTTTTTTCTTTTTGCCATCTTCTCAAAAGGGTTTCTAAAGTTAGATGACAACGCGGAAAACGAAACTGAAAACGAGGAAAGTTTACGTCCTGATTTCACGCGCACATCGGCCGCTATTTTCGACAGCAAAATACGGCAACCCCACTTGAACGGTGTCTCTGCCGCATCTGCGTTTCCTGTGCGATTGATAGATAGATAAATAGATCTGATATACACAACGACATGTATGTTTGCCACTTTCCCACTAAAATTACTGCGAAGCGGCTTTCTAGTCGCCGGTTGTAGTATATGGACTATTTGTCCCGTGATCACCCTGGGCTCACGCAGCCAATAGCATGGGACTTGGGGGGGATCTAACGTAGCACATCTAGGTTGCTATCTGATGATATCTAGTGAGAAGTGCGGGAGTGTTGTCAGAGCATTAAAAAAGTTAACATATACCGCAAAAGTCACATCTGCTCATTACTGCACAACACCAGCGTATGACCGTTGCCGTTTCCGATTTAGAGCGTTCGATCCGCCTACCATGCATGTTTTTGGGATGTGGGGGGAAACCGGAGTACCTGGAGAAAACCCACACAGGCACACATGCAAACTCCACACAGGAAGGCCGGAGCCCGGGATTGAACCCTTGATTTTTTGCATTTCGGTGGTTTTAGGAGTTTTGACACCCCCCCCACCCCATTAAAAAAATGGAGTCAGGGAGTTCTGGCAAGAAATTCTAGCCACTTTCACCCGTGTATATAAATACAGTGACACAGTCTTCCTCTTCATGTCATTTCAGCATGTTTATCCTCTTGTTGCTATTCATACAAAAGAGATTTGTGTTCATCTAAATTTAGCATGCCTTCACCACGCAACTTATGTAAGGTCAGCGGCTAGGTTATTCTGTCGGTGAGTCCCACCTGACCTTGTCCAAGTGTGATAAAGGCATCCGTTCATTCATTAACTACATTTACTGTATACTGCAGGGTCAGACGGAGCGGACGCCAATCCCTGCCGACGCTGAGCAAGAGGCGGGACGCTCACCGGACTGATCGCAAGTAATCAGGTCGGTAAGAGCACCCTCGGGAAGCTGGTGCAAGTAGCGGTAAAAAGGTTACCACTTGAGTCCCTGCTTAACGGACGCATGAAAAAGAGCCAATCACCAGTCGAGAACACTTTGATCGCAATGGAAACCTCACGCTTCCGAACCGGTGTTAGATCCTATACGAAGATCGACGGGTTTGCGTTCGAGGCGATGATGCATGTCAACACCACCCACGACATCCATCACGTCACTGGAGAAAAATCATTGTGGAAACATCACTGTAGGAACCACTCAGCCACCTGTCAGTGCACTTAATATGCTGTCAGGCAAGGGAATACACATTGTATGAAAATAAATTACTAGTAAGGAAATAAATACACATTGAATGCTATATCACATCAGTGTTGTACTACATAAGGCCACAAAAAAACAAGCAGCAGCACTGTGCTCTAAAAGAAGACAAAGTGCATTCATATACAGTGCCCTCCATAATTATTGGCACCCCTGGTTGAGATGTATTTTTTAGCTTCTAATAATTTTTTTTTTTAATTCAAATAATATGGGACCTTAATGGAAAAAAAGAGAAAAATCCAACCTTCAATACAAGTGCATTTATTCAGTGGGGGGAAAAAATCCCACATAAAGAAAAAATTATTTGACATCAAATAATGTGTGTCACAATTATTAGCACCCCTGGTGTTAATACTTTGTACAACCACCTTTTGCCAACAAAACAGCACCTAATCTTCTCTAAATGTTTCACAAGCTTGATTTTGTGTCTGGTGAATATGGCTTCAACTGGGACCGTGTGCTTTGGTCAGATGAGACCAAGATTGAGCTTTATGGCAACAAACACTCTCAGTGGGTCTGGCGTGCCACGAAAGATGCGCATGCTGAAAAGCACCTCATACCCACTGTGAAGTATGGGGGTGGGTCAGTGATGCTGTGGGGCTGTTTTGCTTCCAAAGGCCCTGGGAACCTTGTTAGGGTGCATGGCATCATGAATGCTTTGAAATACCAGGACATTTTAAATCAAAATCTGTTGCCCTCTGCCCGAAAGCTGAAGATGGGTCGTCAATGGGTCTTTCAGCAAGACATATGGCCAAATCTACACAGAAATGGTTCACCAGACACAAAATCAAGCTCCTCCCATGGCCATCTCAGTCCCCAGACCTTGTTTTGTTGGCAAAAGGGGGTTGTACAAAGTATTAACACCAGGGGTGCTAATAATTGTGACACACATTATTTGATGTCAAATAATTATTTCTTTGTGTGGGATTTTTTTTCTTCACTGAATAAATTCACTTGTATTGAAGGTTGGATTTTTCTCTTTTTTTCATTAAGGTCCCATATTATTTGAATAAAAAAAATATATATATTAGAAGCTAAAAAAACACATCTTTTTCAAGGGTGCCAATAATTATGGAGGGCATTGTAGATAACCATCATATTTTTTACTGCTATTGACGGTGACAGACATGCAATCTACTTTGACTGGGAGTCAAACTTCCCAGTCTAAATGGATTGGACGTCTATTGCCATCAATGATTTAACTTCAAGAAATATTTCACAAAATGTGTAAAACCTCGGGCCATCAAAATTATCGCGTTAACGGGCGCTAATTAATTTTTTAAATTAATAACGTTAAAATATTTGACACAATTAACACACATGCCCCGCTCAAACAGATTAAAATGACAGCACAGTGTCATGTCCACTTGTTACTTGTGTTTTTTGGTGTTTTGTCGCCTTCTGCTGGCGCTTGGGTGCGACTGATTTTATGGGTTTCAGCACAATGAGCATTGTGTAAATATTGACATCAACAATGGCGAGCTACTGGTTTATTTTTTGATTGAAAATTTTACAAATTTTATCAAAACGAAAACATTAATAGGGGTTTTAATATAAAATTTCTATAACTTGTACCAACATTTATGTTTTAAGAACTACAAGTCTTTTTATCCATGGATCGCTTTAACAGAATGTGAATGTTAATGCCATCTTGTTGATTTATTGTTATAATAAACAAATACAGTGCTTATGTACAGTATGTTGAATGTAAATATCCGTCTCGTGTCTTATCTTTCCATTCCAACAATAATTTACAGAAAAATATGGCATATTTTATAGATGGTTTGAATTGTGATTCATTACGTTTAATTATTTTCAAGCTGTGATTAACTCGATTATAAATTTGAACCGTTTGACAGCCCTAGTAAAAACATGACAGAACTCCTTAATTTACTATGGATTTTAATAGATCGAACCGAGCCCTTCGGTAACAACAATAGAATAATAATAAAAGTTATTTCCTGAAAAACAATCTTCCGACTTGACTTCTCATCCGTCGTCAAAGGCGAAAGCGCAACAAATCATCAGCATCAATCTACGTCTCATCGAAAAAGCACTTTGTTTTGTCGAGAGAGCGCGCATCATTCATTATTAACCACGGCTAAACCGTTCTTTCTGTGGGTCTACAGTGTGCGACGAACAGAAGAGTGTCACTCAAGAGAAGCTTTTTAAACGTCTCCAGTCATACAGTGTTTATACATTCCTGAGCGACGTGCTCTCCGAAGTACTGTTTGCGTTTCCTTCATCCAGAGGATCGTACTGTCGAAGCAGCCAGCAGGCGTCCGGGCCCGACCCAGCGTGTCGCCGGCGCACGGCCCGGTCGCTAATGAGCATGGGGTGTTACCGCGTGTACCTGAATTATTTAACCACTTCCAGGAAGACGAGAGAACTCCCGGTGGTTACAAACCGTCTCCCATGTAAATATCCTCCGACATATACAGTACACTCTGCTAGGTAGCTCATCCAAATCGCGTGTATTTGAATTTATGTTTGAATTTTATTCATGATACAACATCCACTGAGAGCAAAGTATAGTAATTCTACCCGTTGCTCGTTCTGCATGAATACCTTATCAAAGACCTGAGACAACCCTTTATTTTACTCAGTGAGTGACATTCAATACTCCAAAAAGCTTTCTCTTATCAAAACTACATATTATATACAGCATAATTTATACATATTAACCCACACGTCACACATTTCTTAATCAGAGGTTTCTGACATTATTCCGTCAAAATATTCAAAGGATTAAGAACCTAACATCCTTTTGTGATTGTGGGAGGAAATGTTACCATGACAACTAGTGCTGCAACGATTAATCGATTAACTCGAGTATTCGATTATAAATGTTGCTGCTTCGAGTATTCGTTTAATTAAAGTGACGTTGTAATGGTTTGTTTTTGAAAGTGTTTGCATTTAGTTTTATTGATTTGGGTGGATACACTGCCCTCTAGTCTGCCTCATTTTACATGGCCAAATCCAGCTGCTCCCCGTTAAGACCAACACAAGCTAGGTTTTTGTTTGCGCTAATGTTTTTTAATGCATTCGTAATTTAGTTTAAAGGTATATTTAGCCAATTTTTGTGGGAATATGTGTCTGAACCGTTTGTTAAGAGCATAGGAAAAAAAAAGTGCTAGTGGAAGTTTGCTTTGTAAGTTAGCCAAGTGTTCTTTTGTTTTATTTTACATATGTAGATCCTTATTATTATTATTATTATTTTTTTTATACCGTTTGAGGCCCATCTCAGGTATTTTAAATTTTTCATCTTTATCCAATTACTCGATTAGTCGAACTACCTGGTTCATTGTTTAATTGACTACTAAAATAATCGATAGCTGCAGCCCTGGTGTGTTATCAAGCGTAATGAAATTTTTAGGTAAGAAATAAGATTTTTTTTTAATAAAATCTCGAAGTTTTTGAGTGAAAACGGTAAAAAAGTTTGTTTTTTGTTCTTTTCTAGTCACTTCTGTAATGTACAATGTACATGTACAATGTACATCGAAAATAAAGACATTGATCGACTGAAAATGGTTCAATATTAGATGAAATGTCTTGTTTTCTTATGTATGTTTATAATTGCTCCTTACCTGAAAAAAATGTTTTATCCAATTACTCGATTAATCGATAGAAATTTCAGTCGAATACTCGATTACTAAAATATTTGATAGCTGCAGCCCTAATGACAACTAAGGTGACACGCTAGTGACTATTTTTTTGTCTACAAAGTCATCAGGAAAAAAATGTAACCTTTTTTAACCAGGAGAAAGACAACTAGAGGTTACTCGTATTAGGGCTGGGCGATATGGCCTCAAGTACATATCACGGTAAATTGAGCAGATTTACCTCGATAACGATAAATGACGATAAATTCGCCCAAACGAACGGTTATATAATTTGAAAATTTGAATCAATGCATGGAATACAAATGAACCGTTTCTCGTTAAATTTATTTACCAGCTTTCAATTTAACAATTGCACATGCAGTCTAAACATTAAGTATAAAAAAATCTTGTAAACAATAAGAATTCTAGTGTGAACATTTATAACCGCTTGTATGACTTGAAAAATGTACAACATTATAAATATCAATATGAAGACTGTGCAAACATGTCATTGTAACACAAATGACTTGCAGCTTTAACAGTACACTTCAGACAACTTATTGGTAATGGCTGCTGTGACATAATTATTCAACACACGTGTTTACGTCAAGGTTTCAGGTTTTTTTTCCCCCAGAACATTTTTTAATACATACACCCCCCCACACAGACACAACCAGATTAAAGCTGTATTGCTCTGATGCCAATGAAATGATTTTATGATGGCAGAATAAAGCAAACACATACAGAAAAATAGCCATTAAACCGTCATATTATATATACCGTAGGCTTCACAGTTGGATTATACTTTATGCTGAGTGCTTCACCATCATGAAAGCTTTCAGAGAAAGAGAGCACACAGAGATACCAAATAACACGACATAATGATTGCTGGATGAAGTACGTTCCCAGTCCACTCATTAATTTCAGCCGTTTCGACAAGGTTAGAGCCGCTATCCGTTCATTTGTACCGTTAGCCGCTAGCGTTAGCCTGTGGCTTGGCTACCAGAAGAAAGCACTGAAAGCATCCTCTCCTGAAATCGTGAGAACCAGGGAGGACAGCGGGTGAAAGCCAGTCTGGAACCCGCCCAAGAGTTTACTTAATGTAGGGTGAAAGTTTGGCGAAACTCCCTTAAGCCCGGTGTAGGCGCACTATCCTATTCCCCTCACTATCCACTCGCTTGTCAGTCACGTTCCTTATTCTTGCTATATGATTATACAACTTTAACATTTGTTAATAATACGCTCTGTGTGTAGTATCATCCATCGCTTTTCCTTTTTAAATGGGCACTTTTAAGCGAATGCAAAAAGTAACAACGGGAACATTTTTAAACAGGCATTTCACGGGAGAGCATTTCAACTCTTCGGCCAATCATATAGCGAGAGCGAGTGGATAGTGAGGGGAAGAGCATAGTGAACCTACACCGGCTCCATCACGTTTGCTTGTAGCGTTAGCCGCTAGCGTTAGCCTAGTGTCTTCTGTTTGTTTGGCTTCCTGAAAACCACCTGACTCCATACGTAAGTGCACTGACTGCTTTCTTAAAGGGGAATGAACATAGCCGAAAACACAGAGTCAAAGCGGGATGAAACGACTATACTTTCTTGTTTTATTAAATTACCGAATTTACCGACATGTTCAAAATTACGTCGGTCATCGTGAAGAATTTTGGTAACGGTAAATTTTCGGTTTACCGCCCTGCTCTAACTCGTATTACTATTACTAGTAGAACACAATGAAAGTTACCATTTACAATATTTTCTAGGCATGTGCCGGTATGATATTCTGTCGGTATGATAATCCTAAACCAAAATATCATGGTTTCACGGAATCACGGTATTGCAATTACAACTCAAAAATGTGTTATTTAAAAAAAAAAAAACAAAAAACATTGAACAGGATTTTTATTTTTCAGAAAATATGAACAAACTGGAACATACGTATAATGGTAACTTAAACAAAAATAATAATAACTGAAATATACTAAATAAAATTAAAAATAAATTAAGGTTAGCCTAAACCCACAGCTCAACATTATTACCATCACAACAAAATAATTATTTTCCATAAAAAGCACATGTGTGTGACTTGTATCATGTTTACATTATACACACACTCTTTCTCAACACAGACAGTTGCCAGAGAGCAAAAAATAACCACGTTTTACAACCGCTAGACACACTAAACATGCTGGAGTTAACTCTCCAATGTACTGGATTCCATTGAGGCATATATAAATTGATGCCATTGACGGCCAATTACGTTAAAATTAGGGCTGTCAAAAGATTAAAATTTTTAATCGAGTTAATTACAGCTTAAAAATTAATTCATCGTAATTGCAATTTAAACCATCTCTAAAATATGCCATATTTTTCTGTAAATTATTGATAGAATGGAAAGATAAGACAAAACGGATATATACATTCAACATACTGTACATAAGTACTGTATTTGTTTAATATAACAATAAATCCACAAGATGGCATTAACAATATTAACATTCTTTCTGTGAAAGGGATCCACGGATACCGTAGATTCTTAAAGGATAAATGTGAGTTTATATATTGTGACTAAATATTGCCATCTAGTGTATTTGTTGAGCTTTCAGTAAATGATACTGTAGTGACTAGACTGTTCTGCCCAAATGCATGATGGGAAGTGGGGCAACCATGACTGTGTGTGGTGGCTGCAAATACTATATCTTCTCTGCGTTGTGTACAATGCAGGGTGTTACGAAAAAGATCAATTCCTGTCATTCTTCCCCACGTTGCTCGCCTCAATAGTTATCATTGTTGTGGAAGAGATGTCAAAGCTTTTAGCAATTAAAAGCACGGTCCATATGAATGCCTGTATTCACTTTACTCGTCACTGCCTCTTAGCTATGTATATACAAAAAACGGCGCCATTGTAGTCTGTGTGCGGCAATGCATGAGTGGGTCATTCAGTGCATGCGTTAAAAATTTTAACGTGATTCATTTTAAAAATTAACGCCCGTTCACGCGATAAATTTGACATCCCTAGTTGTGCCTTATGTTGGCTCAATATGTGTCCTTTATGTTCAAAGAACACAATTGCTAAATACTGAAAGAAAGCAATTTAATCAGGTGCAAATTATGTATTTCTTTAATGTCGGTTAAACATGTATTTTGGGGTGAACATGAGTGCCTTATGTTGGCTCAACAAGAGTGCGTTATGTTCGCGTTATGTTCCCTAATGTTGGCTAGACATGTGTGCTTTATGTTAAAAGTAGGGTTGTTCCGATCATGTTTTTTTTGCTCCCGATCCGATCGTTTTAGTTTGAGTATCTGCCGATCCCGATATTTCCCGATCTGATTGCTTTTTTTTTTGCTCCCGATTCAATTCCAATCATTCCCGATAATTTTTCCCGATCATATACATTTTGGCAATGCATTAAGAAAAAAAATGAATAAAACTCGGACAAATATATACATTCAACATACAGTACATAAGTACTGTATTTGTTTATTACGACAATAAATCCTCAAGATGGCATTTACATTATTAACATTCTTTCTGTGAAAGAGATCCACGGATAGAAAGACTTGTGACTTTGTATATTGTGACTAAATATTGCCATCTAGTGTATTTGTTTAGCTTTCAGTAAATTATACTGTAGCCATGCCCAAATGCATGATGGGAAGTGGAACCATGACTGTGCGTAGTGCTACCAATTGGTATATATTCTCTACGTTGGGAAATAACTTAAGGTGTTAAGACAAAGATCAATTGCTACCTTGCTTCCCCACATTGCTTCCTATTATATTTCTAATCGTAGGGAGAGGGATTGCAAGGCTTTAACCAATTAAAAAAAGGCTCCAAAGGCTGCCAAAATTCACTCTACGCCTATTACGCTGCCTTTTATCTCTCTATATGGGTAAGACGGCGCCATTACAGATTTAGCGCGACAATGCGTGGGTGGGTCTTGCAGCGCATGCATTAATTGCGTTAAATATTTTAACGTGATACATTTTTTAAAAAATTAATTACCGCCGTTATCGGGATAAATTTGATAACCCTACCTTAAGCCTAAACTAAAGACTCTGGATGAGTGTAACATATTATGTTTGTAACGTTAAATACAATGAGAAAACGATTTAATTTAAAAAATATATATACAGTGCCTTGCAAAAGTATTCGGCCCCCTTGAACCTTGCAACCTTTCGCCACATTTCAGGCTTCAAACATAAAGATATAAAATTTTAATTTTTTGTCAAGAATCAACAACAAGTGGGACACAATCGTGAAGTGGAACAAAATTTATTGGATAATTTCAACTTTTTTAACAAATAAAAAACTGAAAAGTGGGGCGTGCAATATTATTCGGCCCCCTTGCGTTAATACTTTGTAGCCCCACCTTTTGCTCCAATTACAGCTGCAAGTCGCTTGGGGTATGTTTCTATCAGTTTTGCACATCGAGAGACTGACATTCTTGCCCATTCTTCCTTGCAAAACAGCTCGAGCTCAGTGAGGTTGGATGGAGAGTGTTTGTGAACAGCAGTCTTCAGCTCTTTCCACAGATTCTCGATTGGATTCAGGTCTGGACTTTGACTTGGCCATTCTAACAGCTGGATACGTTTATTTTTGAACCATTCCATTGTAGATTTGGCTTTATGTTTTGGATCATTGTCCTGTTGGAAGATAAATCTCCGTCCCAGTCTCAGGTCTTGTGCAGATACCAACAGGTTTTCTTCCAGAATGTTCCTGTATTTGGCTGCATCCATCTTCCCGTCAATTTTAACCATCTTCCCTGTCCCTGCTGAAGAAAAGCAGGCCCAAACCATGATGCTGCCACCACCATGTTTGACAGTGGGGATGGTGTGTTCAGGGTGATGAGCTGTGTTGCTTTTACGCCAAGCATATTGTTTTGCATTGTGGCCAAAAAGTTCAATTTTGGTTTCATCTGACCAGAGCACCTTCTTCCACATGTTTGGTGTGGCTTGTGGCAAACTTTAAACGAGACTTTTTATGGATATCTTTGAGAAATGGCTTTCTTCTTGCCACTCTTCCATAAAGGCCAGATTTGTGCAGTGTACGACTGATTGTTGTCCTATGGACAGACTCTCCCACCTCAGCTGTAGATCTCTGCAGTTCATCCAGAGTGATCATGGGCCTCTTGGCTGCATCTCTGATCAGTTTTCTCCTTGTTTGAGAAGAAAGTTTGGAAGGACGGCCGGGTCTTGGTAGATTTGCAGTGGTCTGATGCTCCTTCCATTTCAATACGATGGCTTGCACAGTGCTCCTTGAGATGTTTAAAACTTGGGAAATCTTTTTGTATCCAAATCCGGCTTTAAACTTCTCCACAACAGTATCTCGGACCTGCCTGGTGTGTTCCTTGGTTTTCATAATGCTCTCTGTACTTTAAACAGAACCCTGAGACTATCACAGAGCAGGTGCATTTATACGGAGACTTACACACAGGTGGATTCTATTTATCATCATCGGTCATTTAGGACAACATTGGATCATTCAGAGATCCTCACTGAACTTCTGGAGTGAGTTTGCTGCACTGAAAGTAAAGGGGTCGAATAATATTGCCCGCCCCACTTTTCAGTTTTTTATTTGTTAAAAAAGTTTAAATTATCCAATAAATGTTGTTCCACTTCACGATTGTGTCCCACTTGTTGTTGATTCTTGAGGAAAAAATTAAATTTCATATCTTTATGTTTGAAGCCTGAAATGTGGCGAAAGGTTGCAAGATTCAAGGGGGCCGAATACTTTTGCAAGGCACTGTATATATTAAAAAAAGGCGTGGCCGATATTTTTTTGCCGATTCGATACTTTGAAAATGACGTCATCGGACACGATTGATCGGCATCCCGTTTGTTTGGGACATCTCTAGTTAAAAGGACACAATTACTAAATGCTGAAGGAAAGCAATATTATCAGGTGCAAATTCTTTCCATAATTTTTTTATGTCAGTTCAACACCCCATTTTTTTGAGTGGTATGTGACGCATACCTATAGATCAATAGCTGCAAACCCCTCCTCAGTGAAAATAGATTCGATATCAGTTCCCGCTATCGCTATATGTATCTGAAGTTTGAATAGTGGCTCAGACGTTGCTTTGAACTAGGCTCACAAATATATTGTTTCATTTTAAAGGGCTCAGTAATTCCCCGGATATCGAACAGGAGAGCAAACGCACGTCTCGCTTTCTATTTTTAAGCGGCAGGTTTCCAGGAGAAGCGTGTGTGGGATTGAATTGAGACGTGCAACAGTTTGTGTGTGAAGCCAGCATGTTGTCACTCAGTCCTAAAGGTAGCGCTTGCCTTAATGGCCTCAATTCATCATTGTTTGGGATCAGCCCATGTTAGGTTGCTGACAGGAAGAACGCAGCGGTCATCCGCTTTGAAAATATGTCGGCTAACCCGCGACCCATCCATTCCGGCACACGCCATTACGCTCTTAATGTGACCGACGAAAACTCTTGGGAAAAACGTGAGGTTTTAGTGTTTTATGTTGACCCATTACCGTCCGCCTCTGGACGTAACTTCCATAAATCTACATAACGACGCATCGGGAAGGTTCGGGCGAAGACGCCACGGACCGGCCCAGACAAATGGATGTTGTCCATCCGGGACGGAGACGAACAGATGAGGCGTCAAGACAAATAGATGCGCGAGCAGTTTTGCCACACGCTTGAAAAACTTTGGCGAATCAGAATTGATCGGCACGCAGAGATGTGATAAGTCCAGCTGGGTTGTGATTCATATCTGACAGATAACAGATTGGATGTTTAGCTATATAAAATGGGTAAGATATGAACTAAATAGAGCTTGACTTCAAATGTGGATATTGAAATTACATACTGTTTAAGTGGCTTTCTGTAACCCAATGCCAAACGCGAACCGGGATGTGCGCGTAGAAAATAAAGGATGTCAGGCCTGTTGACCCTTCATTGTCACGCGGATGCATCATCACATATTTTTTTTCCAAGCTGATCTTGCCACGCGGTTCCTACTGGTGTATAGAGGCATTCATGTGATCTCGGCGTACACGCTCTGACTGGCCATTACTGCAGATGGCGGTCCGTGGAGGCCGGTGAGGCGTGCTGGCATAAAGGCACAGCTGCAGCGCAATTCAGACTCGCCCCGCTCTTTTCACGCTTGGATTTCTTCCAGCAACATCTATCAGGAAAACCACAGCGCTGCTTCCTGTCCTCCAAACAATACACAGGCTGCCTCTGTAGCATTAGCAACCGCAGGGAGATTGCAATATTTGTTTTGGCTCAGCTATAGAAAAAGAAAAAAAAATCCAGCGTCTTCACAAACAGGAATTGTAAATGAATAATCAATTCGACTCATTGTGATTCACTGGCATTCCTTGGAACTCATAACACACTTCACAACACGCAGTTTGGGATTTACAACTGTACATTTTGCTCTAAACTCCAGTGAAAAATGCCCAATATGAGCTTCACTGAGTCCCATTGAAGTCATGTATGTCCAAATTGTGGTTTTTGAACAATGTTGCCATTTTCATGCTTATATATTGTGATACTTAGTGGTTGAGCTGGCAAGCCCCCTGACGTGATGTCATTATTTGCAGTTGAAAGGTCGTGTTGTGCAAGACAGCTGGAGGAAAAACAGTACACCTATACAAACAGTGAATAATAGTATGTGTTTTGCTGCCATTGACACTGATAGGCATCCAATGCATTTTGAATGGGAGCGTCCCAGATCAAATGGATTTGATGTCTATTGCTATCTATGGGTAACAATTTGTTTTAATATCTGGGCTGGCAGTGAATGATAAACCAGTGATTGCAGACTAAGTGTGTATGTATAGTGACAAGCATTTCGATTCCCTGCCAGTAGACTGCAAAAAAATCCACATTTAGGTTGTGTGGGGGGAGGGGGGTCACTATTCAAAGGACTGCCACTGCTTGTCAATAAAGCTTGAGGGAAAGACTGAAATAAACAATCAGTTACTCGAGCTGGCTAATTGATTCGCCCCCTTGATAAATGTCAACACGTCCCGGAAGGGCCGTCCGGCCATGTGTTCAACCTTCAAAATCTTTGTCCTACCTTTTCGAATGAGATCTTCGATCCCCTGGTCGAACCCCAGCCGGTGACATTTCCTCCACAGCCCCATGTTGGTGGAGTTATACTGCCTGTTGCATTCGTCGGCGGCGCTCATGGCGAACAGCTGCCGCCGGTTGCGGGCCAGGAGCAGCTTGTCACCCCAGCGGGTCGCAACGCTCCGGCCGGCCCGCAGCGGCAGACTGTTGTTAGGGATGTAGATGAAGCCCGGGTCCTTGCGGCGGCTCGAGAAGCTCTGGCAACGCTCCTTGTAGCGCCTGGCGTCGGTCTCGTACCAGTGGTCGGAGCACATCGCCACGGCCAGCATGCCCAAGGCGCAGAGAGACAGAGCGAGCCCGGCGTAGAGCAGCAACTTCCCGGCAGCCATGCTCGCCTCACAGCCGCATCAGCACCACGACGGACGGACAGCTCCTCTGCGGATTCCACCCTCGTCTCGCTCTAGTCCGGCTCCTCACATCACCTCTGGAGATCGGAATCCACCGTTTTCTTTCTTTCTTTCTTTTTTTTTTTGTGGGGTGGGGTGGGGGTGCAGCAAAAATATAAAAATAATCCCTTAAATCCGGCGATTTCTCCAACCCTCCTCTTCTGTCCTTCTTCTCCTGCAGCACGAGCAGGACGCTTATCTCATCTCAGCAGTGGAATCTGCAGCGTGCATCTGCCTTGGCAACGTAACGTGCACACAATTAGAAAACGTCATTAACACCCATTTAGGACAAAGGGTGCAGAAGAATGCAAATGCTCAGACCTGATGTGGCCAAGTGGCGGTGGCGAGCGGGAGGCGGGGAGTGCAGTGGGGTGGGGAGAATGTGGAGGGATCAGCCCGTTGAGTCAGCAAAGCGTCCCCCCCACCCCCCGAAGCACGTCTGATGACGGCAGATGCTCCAGAGCGTGCCCGTACGTCCGCCCGACCGACCAATCAACACCAATCTTTCAGCAAGAGCATGTTGACTTACTGCACGGGGCTCGGACTGAAGCATATGAAAATACCACTTGTCCTCAAAGCACCACCAAATACTCTTGTTGAGTCCCGATAATGGTGATCTAGTAGGCCGTGTGCCAACAGTGGTTAATATATTAATTGTCGATGTCATTATATTAGCAGCAGAGCTTTTCAAAACAACAGCCTTTCAGACATTAAAAAAAATGATTAATGCTTCATAAATAGTTTTTACTCGAATGACTTCATCTCTTGATTATTTTTGTTAGCATATGTTCGGCCAAGTGAAAGTATTACATAATTTATATTTCGCTCATTTCGTAGCAAAAAGTATGATCCGCTCTGGTGGCTGGTGTACTATTATGCAAATTAGCTCACGTTCCTGGAATTGTTATGATGTTCAGTACATTACTGTGCTTGACTAGTTCATTTTCATCAATACATGATAAAGTATTTAAAAAAGCTAGTGTTCGTTATTTGTTTTCATGTAGTGCCCTCTAGTGGTCATAATTTGAAATGCTTTGCAGTTTTGCTTTTGAGGCGAATGAAATTCACACGCCAGGAAAAATGAAACGTATACACTCAGAGACCTTCCAGAGCTTTTTAAACATGATTAAATAAATACATACGCCACATATCTATATTATTTAGCTTGTTTGTTATATATACGTTTCTGAAGGGTTCTCGAGAAGCGGAACATTTGTTTCAACAAATTAGACCATCGGACACATTAATTGTGACGGACTTCTTTTTGCATACATTTGTGCAAAATGTTCTTTAGTACTTTTGCCCAAAAGTATGTTTCATCAAAAATGATCTGAAATAACCTAAATATCAATCGACGACATAAAAAAGGAGGCATTTAATCTGAAAAGTTTATCCTGTACCCGGAAGTCTCAGCAACTATCCAATCACAACTCAGAACCAAGCGGAACAGCGACGTTTCGCTATTCCAGTGAAGGTTAGACACCATCCCAACATTGTTTTTGGAATTTTATTGCATAAAGTGATATTTACAAAATGTTTATGATGCTTCCATGGTGGTTACGAGTCCAGTCAGCCGTGTAGTTTTCAAAACATCCGTGAGATTAAGGTAAGAATAACAATCTTGCTGATTTTCCATTCCCACTTCACTAATGTATGTGCCATGAATAATTTTACCATTGCCTCCTTCTTGCTAAGCAACCATGGCCGGTATGTCCAACTACGCACTTCGCATGGCCCGACTAAGTGCTCAAATATTTGGGGATGTCGTACGTCCGACCGATTGCAAGTCGATGAAGGTGGTACGACTTTTCGAGGAGCCTCCGATGGCCAAGAGGAAGGAAGTGTATGACTGGTACCCACAACACCAGATCTACTATGCCATGACTCAAAAGCTGAGGTTCTTGGGACTGTTCAGGTAATTTTGATACATAAATGTGCACGCATTAGCCCACTTTTTAGGGTACTGTTTAGGGCTGCAGCAATCGAATATTTTAGTAATCGAGTAATCGACTGAAAATTCTATCGAGTAATCGGATAAAACTTTATTTTATTTTTTTTTAATTTTTTTTTTTTTTTTAGGTAAAGAGCAATTATACATATACATGAGAAAAAAAGACATTTAATCCAATATTGAACCATTTTCAGTCAATCAATGTCTTTATTTTCGGTGTACATTGTTGAAAACAGCCAACAATTGCATCTAAGATGTGACTAGAAAAAAAAAAATTCACTGCTGTTACTCAAAAAACTTCTAGACCTTTATAATATATATATTAGGGCTGTCAAACGATTAAAATTTTTAATCGGGTTAATTAAAGCTTAAAAATTAATCGTAATTAATCGCAATTCAAACCATCTATAAAATATGCCATATTTTTCTGTAAATTATTGTTGGAATGGAAAGATAAGACACAAGATGGATATATACATTCAGCATACGGTACATAAGGACTGTATTTGTTTATTATAACAAATCAACAAGATGGCATTAACATTATTAACATTCTGTTAAAGCCATCCATGGATAGAAAGACTTGTAGTTCTTAAAAATGTTATTACAAGTTATAGAAATTTTATATTAAAACCCCTCTTAATGTTTTCGTTTTAATAAAATTTGTAAAATCTTCAATCAAAAAATTAACTAGTAGCCCACCATTGTTGATGTCAATAATTACTTACACAATGCTCATGGATGCTGAAGCCTATAAAATCGGTCGCACCCAAGCGCCAGCAGAGGGCGGCAAAACTCCATAAAACACAACAAGTGAGCGTTTCACTGCACAGTCATTTAAATCTGTCTGAGCGGGACATCTGCGTTAATTGCGTCAAATATTTTAACGTGATTAATTCAAAAAATTAATTAACGCCCGTTAACACGATAATTTTGACAGCCCTAATATATATATATATATATATATATATATATACATATATATATTAGAGCTGAAACGAGTACTCGAGCAACTCGAGTAACTCGAGTTTAAAAACTGATCCGAGTAATTTTATTCACCTCGAGTAATCGTTTATTTTGACAGCTCTAAGCATCACGTTTTGCTAGGACTACTTTTAATGCGGGACAACGCACTGTCACGTGCGGAGAGGAAGAAGGGAAAAAAAAAAAACTTACCGCAGCCGACAGCCGCCACAAACGACGCCGACGTTGCTAAATACTAGCCCGCACAATGCTACATTGGTAACAGGCAGCGTCTGGCGCGTCTCATAGAGATCACATGTATGTTGAACTAGATGCGAAATGACAGACTCGGCCGCGTCTGGGCAGCGTTTGTAAACAGCCGCCATCTTAAAGCAGTACAGCGCTAAGCGCTAATAAAGAGCGCTAATAAAGAGCGCTAAGCGCTCAAAAATAAGATTAACGTTACTGTCGCTACTAGCTCACGGAACGTTAGCCCTGCGGAGGGCTAGGTTTCAATTAATTATGACCACTGTCGATGCGTGGCTAACGTGTCTTACATACAGGCTTTAACATAACATAGCATTGTGGAGTGATGAGGGTGTAAAATAAAAACTTAATCATGCTAACTATCAATTTTAGCTCAGTAGTCATTGCTGGATAAAACACCAAGTAGCACTGGTCCCTAATGTGCTCCAATACAGCCTGTATCATACATTTATTTTGAACACTGCAAAAACTCAAAATCCTATCAGGACTTACAGTTTAGACTAACTTAAAACTTAACTAGAACTTAAAAATGGCTTGACACAAAGAGAAATTCAATTGAAACACGTGGGAAAAAAATCCTAACTTTTAAGTGATTTGTGTTATCAAGCGTAACGGCATTTTTAGGTAAGATATATATATATATATATTAATAAGAACTAAAAGTTTTTTGAGTGAAAGCAGTGAATTAGTCTTTTTTTAAAATTCTAGTTACACCTGAGATGCAATTGTTGGCTGTTTTCAACAATATACAACGAAAATAAAGACATTGATTGACTGAAAATGGTTCAAGATTAGATGAAATGTCTTGTTTTCTCATGTATATGTATAATTGCTTTTCACCTAAAAATATATTTGTTTTATCCGATTACTCGATTAATCGATAGAATTTTCAGTCGATTACTCGATTACTAAAATATTCGATAGCTGCAGCCCTAATATATATAATATATATAAACAACATAAATCGTACCTAAAAATGTAATTACGCTTGATAACACACATCACTTGAAAGCTACGTGTTTTTCCCACGTGTTTCAATTTAGTTTCCATTTGTGTCAAGCTATTTTTAAGTTCTAGTTAAGTTTTAAGTTAGTCTAAACTGTAAGTACTGGTAGGATTTTGAGTTTTTGCAGTGTTCAAGATAAATGTATGATACCTGCTGTATTAGAGCACATTTATTCAGCAATGACTACTGAGCTAAAACTGACAGTTAGCTTTATTATGTTTTAATTTTACACCCTTATCACTCTACAGCGCTGTGTTTTTACAGATTAAATAAAGCCTGTATGTAAGACACGTTAGCCACGCATTGACAGTGGTCATAAAAGAAACCTAGCCCTCCGAAGGGCTAACGTTACGTGAGCATGTGACAGTAACGTTATATTTATTAGCGATGAGAAGTCAACTGCTTAAAGATGGCGGCTGTTTACTAACGCTGCCCAGACGTGGCCGAGTCTGTCATTTCGCATCTAGTCCTAAATGCATGCGATATCTATGAGACGGCATCGGACACGACCTGCTACCACACTAGCATCATGCGGGCGAAGTTTTTAGCAACGTCGGCGTAGTTTGTAGCGGCTGTCGGCAGCGGAAAGTTTTTTTTTTTTAATTGCTTCTTCCTCTACGCACGTGACGTCAGCGCGTTGTCCCGCATTAAAAGTAGTCCGGGCAAAACGTGATGCTTAGAGCTGGCAAAATTAAACGATTCCTCGAGGTGAATAAAATTACTCGGATCAGTTTTTAAACTCGAGTTGCTCGAGTATTCGTTTCAGCTCTAGTACTGTTGTTTGGTGTGTTTGCAGTCTGCCAGTGAATTTTGATGACATGGGTTTTGACTTGTGTTCTCAGGGATGAGCATGAAGACTTTAAGGAGGAGATGCGTCGCTTGAGGAAGCTGAGAGGAAAAGGTGTACCAAAGAAAGGCGAAGGAAAGAGAGCAACTAAGAAGAAATGATGCTTAGGCACTGTGGAACTTTGAAAACAGGACAATTAAGGAGGCTTCTAAATAATATTCCACTGTACCATGTCTTCTGAACCGATTTGTAGTGTCCAGAATATGCCCTCCAACCCCAAAAATGAAAGGAAATGCTGTCTGTGTTGCATCCCAGTTGTTGACTGCAGCCTAACTGTTGTTTATTGTTGAAATATTGAATCATGGGAAACACAATAAAGTACTTTTAGATCCAATTTAGGGCTGTGAAACAATTTAAATTTTTAATCGAGTTAATTACAGCTTAAAAATTAATTAATCGTAATTCAAACCATCTATAAAATATGCCATATTTTTCTGTAAATTATTGTTGGAATGGAAAGATAAGACACAAGACGGATATACACATTCAACGTACGGTACATAAGTACTGTATTTGTTTATTATAACATTAAATCAACAAGATGGCATGAACATTATTAACATTCTCTTAAAGCGATCCATGGATAGAAACTTGTAGTTCTTAAAAGATAAATGTTAGTACAAGTTCTATAAATTTTATATTAAAACCCCCCTTAATGTTTTCGTTTTATTAAAATTTGTAAAATTTTCAATCAAAAAATAAACTAGTAGCTCGCTTGCCTGGCGACCGTCCGGCGGATCAAATTCCGAGGGCGGAGCAAGCCACAGCAAACAGACAGCGGAGTGGACCAAACAGCGACGGGCAGACGTGACGTCGTTAAAGCGACAAGTAATTAGCGTGAGCAGAGAATGAAGTTTATTCAACATGACTGGCGCGAGCCATGTTGACTCTTGTCAATGACTTGTTTCGATGTGTTTTTGGTAATTTAAAACTGGTTTTACCGCGGATTGGAACATATTCTCGGCTCTCCCGTTCGCCATCTGTGTTGTTGTAGAGAAGACTTTCGGCGCGCAAGAGTGACGTTACTCGTTAAGCGTCACGCAAATAAATGAATCTGATTGGACGATTGATTTCGTAGCTTGCTCGAGAGGCCGTTAATGGGCCGGGTCTCAGACTTTCTCAAAGTGTTTGAAAAATACCAGGCAAGTAGCTCGCCATTGTTGATGTCAATAATTACACCATGCTCACTCATGGTACTAACCCATAAAATCAGTTGGACCCAAGCGCCAGCAGAGGGCGCCAAACACCAAAACACAAGTAACAAGCGGACATTACACTGTACTGTACATTTGAATCTGTTTGAGCATGTGCGTTAATTGCGTCAAAGATTTTAACGTAATTAATTTTAAAAATTATTATTATAATTATTATTATAATTATTAATTTTAAAAATTAATTACCGCCCGTTAACGCGATAATTTTGACAGCCCGAAATCCATTTTTTATAGCGATTATCTTTGCTGGTGTTAATTTACAGCTGATCTGAAGCAAGATTGGTTGTGTTCTGTATTTCAGTCCTTAAATATGTGTTTTTTTGATTGAATGTTTGTGTTTTGTCCGTTTCTTAATGATGTGTGTGTGGTGTATGTTTTAAGTATGCAAGTCTGCTGGTTTGCAGCCTGCCTCTGTCGCCCTCTATGTACGCAGCAGCGCTACTGCGCTTCTATGTCTTATTTTCCACTCACTTTCTCACACTTTAAAATGGCGGCGTTGAGCAGCGCCGAGTCCCCACCGCCCGTCTTTAACGGAGACACTTCGGATCGGAAGCCGGGCGGGGATAGGGGCCTCGAGGAGCTCGGCGCCGCGCTGGAGCCCTCCTGCTCGGCGGGGATCCCCGGAGGTCCGCAAGATGAGGAGGTAGGCGCTTTACGGCAGCGGTGCGATGGTGGTGGCGGGCGGGCGGGCGGGAGGGAGGGAGGCAGGAAAGTGGGCACGGGGAACGGAGCTCCGAGCGGGGGGTAATTGGATGGAAATGTTCAGGAAACACCGGCTGCTCAGCGGATCGCGGGGGATGCGGCAATTCAGGGGCGGGCGGTGAATAGATCCGCCGCCGCGGAGACACCCTAGACTCTCGGCTTGTATGAGGCGGCAACATGCGGCAGCTGGACGGGGAGCTTTTATTCGGAGGGGTCGGTGTTTACGATCGGGGCCTTGCGCGCTTTATTCCGTCGGATCGCACTGCCACCGCACATAACGCAAGCCCCTGTAGACACAACAAACATAGGCAATTAACGGTGCTTTTGCCGAGGGGGCACAGCTGGGTGTCCGATCGTCCCCCACTAGTGGCTGATGGTGGTCGAGGGAGTGGAAGCTGCCAGCTCGAGTCGTGCTGAAGTATTATGCAGCTGCACAGGTTACTTTTAGCCATGAAACGCCCCCCACCACCCCTCAACACGCACACATAAATAAAAATCGCACACACATACACTTGACAAATGGAGTCCTCTGGTCATAAACAACATATATTTAAATTCATCCACCTTAAAAAGTATTTATTTACATTTTCACCACAGAGCCCAGGCGGCAAGTTTCGATCAACCTCACAATTTTGACGTCTGAATTGGAAAAATCCTGCTCCTACATCCCCAAAACGTGTATGTCTGGTTTACTCACTACTTTAAATTGTGAGTGTGATGGTGAATGGTGTTCTAAAGCAGGAACATTATTTTTCCACTTACCACCATCTGGCAGGAGCCATTCCCAGCGAATAATCTGAAATTGTTTGTTGACTTAACTGAAATAGGCTACTTTATATATATATATATTTCCAAAAAAAAAAAAAAAAAGTAATTAATGGAAATGTAACCCAAAGCTTACACCTTGAGATTTAATTTAAAATTTATCGTCATGAAAATGGCCTAGTGATGGAAATAGCCAGCAGCTGAAACAGTTCCTGAAAGTCGAGACGAAAGGAGCAATATCAGGAAATAGCCATCTTTTCGACATCCCATTGAGTCATCGTTCACCCTTCAGCCCCTTTTTAACTGTGAAACATTATCACATGCACTGTATTGACAGGCATCATGTACAGGACACGTTTTATTTGGAATATAATGTCAGGATGTGTGCTGGTATTTAAAGGCAGATGTTTATTTTCAAACGTATAGATTTTATTAGACTGCATTAGGGACTAATGGTTAGTAGAGGTGTGCATCGGCACTGCCCTCACGATTCGATTCGATTACGATCCGTAGGGCCACGATTCGATTCGATTCAGAGGGTCACGATTCGATTCGGTTCGATTCGGCAATGCATCGCGATGCCTTAAAGCCTGGGATGCATTAAAATTGTAAAGCAAAGCATATTTTTCGTGAATCATGAGGCAACACAAGCGGTCAGACATTAAACAACTTTTTATTGGCTCTTGTGTCACTCCTGGTTGAAGTCAAATGAAAATACTTTCAGATATATATATACATATAAAAACAGATCACAGCATTTAATTGGTGCTTTGAATGAGACCAGGGCTTTCTCTTTTTTTTTTTACACACAGTAGCAGCCTTTCACACAGTGCAACATCTGAACTCCTGTGCAAAACCAGTAACAACAGTCACTGTATTTTAGTCACAGCGACCCATCAATAAAAATATTCAAGTAAATATTAAAGAAAACGACAAAGAAAATATTGTAGTGCAGCAGCATCTTTATCGCAATATCAATCCAGGGATCGGTTCAGTTGCAAACAAAACATCAACTAAATTGCAATGTAGAACAAAAGTCAAATGTAGGCCTAGCCCACTATATATGTGCAATCAAATTAGAAATGAAATCAGTAACAACCACATAACAATAAAAAAGTAGTTAAAAGGAAGTGCAGCAGCATTTTGGCAGCCATAACAATCTGTTTCAACATGAGGAAAAATCGGTTTTTTGCAAGCGAGAGAGCAGAGAGATAGTAGAGGTTAGATCGGGCCTAAAAAATCCAGCCCGACCCGACACGGCCCGCCCAGTATTGAAGCCCGACCCGGCTTGGAGTGACACGGAAAACCCCCCCGCAGTAGCAGCAATTTATTTTCATTTGTCCGAGTTGGCAGAAAAAAACGCTAAGGTTTTCTTAATGTTTAAATAGTCTACATATTTTTATGATAATTATAAAAGCATTTACACAACGAAATAACGCTGGTAAAGTTTAATATAAAAAAAAAAAAAAACATGTGATTTTGCAGACACACAGAGGAGAAGATTCAAAAGGATCACATTTCTGTTGCCTTTGTGTGCATAAAAAAGTGTCTTTCGTAACGAATCGCAAGCGCCACAGCGGAGGAGAAGAAACTGCGTTTATGTGCGTGCACAAGCAAATGCACAATACAGAGAGCCTGCTCTCGATTTTATCCTATTTTTTAAAAATAATTTATTAGTCCGGCGCGGCATCACTGCCACCCTCCCAGTTCAAATGGATTGGGCGTCTACTAGTCATAAACTGATTCCAATTCACACTAGAAGCTTATTTTTCTGTTAGAGTTATTTGTAGAATATCCTAGAATGATTTCCTGACCAATGTATCGCCATATCGTCAAATCATCGTTATCGTGAGCTTTGTATCGCAAATCGAATCCTATCGTGAGGTACCAAGAGGTTCCTAGCCTGGTACTCCAGACTCACCGCTGTTCCAGCTATTGAGTCTGGCCACCATTAAGCGGATAAAATTTCCAGGGCGGAGCAAGCCACAGCAAACAAACAAACAGAGTGGACCAATCAGCGACGGGCGGGACGAGGGACTTGCGCGTGGAAGTAAACATACGAGGAGAGCGGAGTTTATTCAACATGGCTAGCGTGAGACAGACTGTTTCAATGACTTGTGTCGATGTGTTTTTGGTCATTTAAAACTGATTTTACCGTGGATTGGAACATATTCTCGGCTCTCCTGTTCGCCATCTGTGTTGTTGTGGAGACGACTTCCGACGCGGAAGAGTGACGTTGCTCGTTAAGAACACGTCACGCAAATCAACGAATCTGATTTGTCGATTGATTTTGTACTTGCTCGAGAGGCCGTTAATGGGCTGGGTCCCAGACTATTCTCTCAGTGTTTGAAAAACACAGGGAGAACAGTCGTGCCGTGCCAGGCAAAGAGGTTTCCACTCCTAATATATAGGCATATTCATTCAGTTGAAAAGGAAGCCTTAAAACTGATGATGTCATCATGCACGAGTGAATGACATGCAATCAGTTGTGGATGATGTCATATCCTTATGAATGGCTATCGATTTTTATATCCCATTACTGACGGCCTGTGAGAAGCATTTCATTCACAAACGCCGGGTTCAAATCAGGTCCTTTCCTCTGAATTAAAGTCAGCAATTGGTACGTCATGTTTCAGTAATGTGTTTTTTTTTTTTATTAAACTGCAGATCTGGAACATCAAACAGATGATCAAGTTGACACAAGAACACTTAGAAGCTCTTCTGGACAAGTTTGGAGGAGAGCACAATCCTCCCTCCATATATCTTGAGGTGAAGAGCGGTTTTCTTTGACGACATGAAAGCTCAAGCATGTCTCTTAAGAATAACATCCCCACTTGAACCTCTCTCAGGCCTATGAGGAGTACACCAGTAAGCTGGACGCGCTGCAGCAGAGGGAGCAGCAGCTGCTGGAGGCCACGGGCAACGGCACGGACCTCTCTTGCTCGCCGACTCCTGTGCCGTCCCTCCTGGAGGTCAAGATAGGGGGGTGTGCGGCGGGCGGGGCGCAGCCTTTCCACTCGGCGCCCAATACCCTGGCGGTCCTCCAGAAACCGACGGACGTCAGCCGGAGCAACCCACGCTCCCCGCAGAAGCCCATCGTCCGGGTCTTCCTACCGAATAAACAGAGAACCGTGGTATGTGTTACTTTTGCATACTTGGGCGAAAACGGTTAACAGTGGTCATCATGCACTTTCAAGCAGCAACGCTAACGCAAAGGACAAGAAAGTAAAATTTCCTGGTTGCGTTCAGGTCCCCGCCCGGTGTGGGACAACTGTGCGAGACTCGCTCAAGAAGGCTCTAATGATGCGAGGACTCATCCCTGAATGCTGCGGTGTCTACAGGATACAGGATGGGTGAGTGTAGCTCCTAACTAGTGGTGTGACAAAATATCAAAATGGTGATATATCGTGATACTTCGTTTCCCAAAAGTTTATCGATATGCTCCTGCCAAGAATCGAGATATCGTTTTAAAAAAGTGTCAATGTTTAAAAACAAAAACAAAAAGGAGCCAGTGAATTAGTTCAAAAGTGCAACTCTTTAGCATTCAGAAACACTAAAAGAAATGAATAGAAAACATTGTGGTGGTCAGTAAATGTTACTTTTATAGAGCAAGTGCAGGGAAATATATATGGAATCACTCCATTCTGAGGACAAAATATGGAATCATTAGAAACAAACAAAGAAATAACAATCAAAACGCATCTCTAGTATTTATTAGCACCACCTCTGGCTTTTATGACAGCTTGCAGTCTCTGAGGTATGGACTTGATAAGTGACAAACAGTATTCTTTATCAATTCGGTGCTCTCTTTGATTGTATTTGCCAAATCATCCTTGCAGGTCCGAGCCTATGGAGGTAGATTTGTGGCTTTATTATTCAATCCAAAAAAAAGTTGCTTCAATCAAAATATATATTTTCAATCGAAGAAAAAGTCACTTCAATGAACAACAAAAAAGCGTTTGAATGCAAAAATTAATTTGAAACTCAAAAAAATTTATTTGAAAACTATTTTTCTTTCACTGCAATTTTCTTTTTTTTTAAGTCAAGTTTCTTTTGATTGAAACAAGATTTTTGATTGAAGTAATGTAATTTTGCTTTTGGACCACATTTTGGCTAGGACATTTGTGTCTTTACTATTCAATCAAAAAATAAGTTGCTTAAAACAAAAAATATATATATTTTCAAAAGAAAAATCACTTCAATCAAAAAAAAATTCAGTCGTATAAAAAAAGGTTTGAATGTGAAAAAATATTTATGACTCAGAAATTCCCATTTGAATCACTTTTCATTGAAACTGTTTTCTTTGATTGAAGCAATCCTTTTTGTGTTTGAGCCATATTATGGGTAGGACATTTGTGTCTAAATCATTCAATCCCAATAAAAGTTGCTTCAATCAAAAAAACTATTTTTAATCAAAGAAAAAAATCATTTGCAAAAAAAATTTTTTTTTTGAAAATATTTTTTTTTAATTTGAAATATACGGTATATATTTTTTTATTGAAGTGTCACTTTTTATTTGTTTTCACTTGTTTTCAACTCTTCTTTTTTTAAGTGTAAAAAGTTTTGAACGCACTTTTTTTTTGAAGTGGAAAAAGTTTTGAAGGCACTTTTTTTTCGATTGAATCATTTTGACACAAAGATCCAACTTCAACGCTACTTCCGAAAATTAGTTTTCGAATACATTTTTAGGAGTTTTAAATTTATTTTTGCATTCAAACACATTTTTTTAAAATATAAATATATATTTTGATTGAATCAACTTTTTATTTGATTGAAGCAACTTTTTTTTTGATTGCATAATAAAGACACAAATCTACCTCCATAGGAGCCTTGTTGTGGACCTTTTTTTTTTCAATTTCCACCACAGGTTTTCAATAGGGTTGAGATCTGGGCTATTTGCACGCCATGACATTAATGGATGAGTCTCCAAGGAATGCTTTAACAGTTTTAGCTCTGTGCCATGATGCATTTTCATCTTGGAAAATGACAAACATATTTTCAATTGAAGGGATAAGCAAGCTGTCTAAAATTTCAATGTAAACTTGTGCATTTATTGAAGATTTAACCACAGCCATCTCCCCAGTGCCTTTGCCTGAGATGCAGCCCCATATCATCAAGAACTGAGGGAATTTTGATGTCTTCTTCGGGCAGTCATCTTTGTAAATCTCACTGGAACAGCACCAAACAAAAGTTCCAGCATCGTCACATTGTCCAATGCAGCTTCTTGACTTCTGACACCTTGTCCAATGCAGATTCTTGACTCTTGACAAGGTGATGATGCTGGAACTTTTGTTTGGTGCTGTTCCAGTAAGATTTAGAAAGCCTGAAGAAGACATCAAAATTCAGGCAGTCTTCTTGTAATCATCTGTAAATCTCACTGGAACGGCACCAAACAAAGGTTCCAGCATCATCACCTTGTCAAGAGTCAAGAATCTGCATTGGACAAGGTGTCAAGAGTCAAAAATCTGCATTGTACAAGGTGATGATGCTGGAACTTTTGTTTGGTGCTGTTCCAGTGAGACCTTAAATGGCCCAAAATTACTTAATTGCCTTGGATTGACTGCCACTGACAGCCATAGACGCCCAATCCGTTTGAACTGGGTGGGTGGCAGCGAATGAACATTCCATCCCTCCCAGTTCAAACAGATTGGACGTCTACTAGTCATAAACTAATTCCAATTCACACTAGAAACTTGTTTTTCTGTTAATTAGTTGTTGTAGAATGATTTCCTGACCAATGTATCGTTAATCATTGTATCGCCATATCGTCAGATCATCGTTATCGTGAGCTTTGTATCGCAAATCGAATCCTATCGTGAGGAACCAACTCCTTCTCCTAACCACGCTACGTTGATGCTATCGTTTCCGTGTTTTTGGTGCTGCTCAGTGTTTCACCAGCAATGTAAATTCCATTGAATATATCAGAGAGAAAAAGCCGATTGGTTGGGACACGGATATCTCTTGGCTGACTGGGGAAGAATTACATGTGGAAGTCTTGGAAAATGTGCCACTCACCACACACAACTTTGTGAGTACTAATAAGTATCACATGAACATATTTTGCAGTCTAGTTTGGGTTCATGGAACGTGCTTGTTTGCAGGTGAGAAAAACCTTCTTCACGCTGGCGTTCTGCGACTTCTGCAGAAAGCTGCTTTTCCAGGGCTTCCGCTGTCAGACGTGTGGCTACAAGTTTCACCAGCGCTGTAGTACCGAAGTCCCCCTAATGTGTGTCAATTACGACCAGCTGGAGTAAGTCGCAAGTCAACAAAAGGGCGTTTTATTGCGTGATAAAAAATTCTGATCGCTGATTTTTACTGCACAGCTTGCTGTTTGTGGCAAAGTTCTTTGAGCATCGCCCTTTATCCCAAGAGGTCTCCTCCGAGGGGACCACCCCCGTCTCCGAAGCTTGCCCGTCGCTCCCCCCGTCCGACTCCACAGGGTGAGCCCGTTTCCATTTTTCCGCTTCTGAAAAACGACCGCGCTCACGTACGTCGTCTCGGCAGGTCTCTAAGTCACGCCACTCTGTCGCCGTCCAAGTCCATACCCATTCCGCCTAGTTTCCGGCCCAGCGAGGAAGACCACCGCAACCAGTTTGGCCAGCGGGACCGGTCGTCCTCTGCTCCTAACGTCCATATCAACACCATCGAGCCTGTCAACATTGATGTGAGTCTGTTGACAAGAAATGAAAAGGTACCTACAGTGCCCTCCATAATTATTGGCACCCCTGGTTAAGATGTGTTTTTTAGCTTCTAATAATTTTTTTAAATTCGAATAATATGGGACCTTAATGGAAAAAAAGAGAAAAATCCAACCTTCAATACAAGTGCATTTATTCAGTGGTGAAAAAAATCTCACATATAGAAATAATTATTTGATATCAAATAATGTGTGTCACAATTATTAGCACCCCTGGTGTTAATACTTTGTACAACCCCCTTTTGCCAACAAAACAAGGTCTGGGGACTGAGATGGCCACAGGAGGAGCTTGATTTTGTGTCTGGTGAACCATTTCTGTGTAGATTTGGCCATATGTTTAGGGTCATTGTCTTGCTGAAAGACCCAGTGACGACCCATCTTCAGCTTTCGGGCTGAGGGCAACAGAGTTTGATTTAAAATGTCCTTGTATTTCAAAGCATTCATGATGCCATGCACCCTAACAAGGTTCCCAGGGCCTTTGGAAGCGAAACAGCCCCATTGCATCACTGACCCACCCCCATACTTCACAGTGGGTATGAGGTGCTTTTCAGCATGCGCATCTTTCGTGGCACGCCAGACCCACTTAGAGTGTTTGTTGCCAAAAAAGCTCAATCTTGGTCTCATCTGACCAAAGCACACGGTCCTAGGCTTCACCTTAGACTGTGTGTCACCAGACACAAAATCAAGCTCCTCCCATGGCCATCTCAGTCCCCAGACCTTGTTTTGTTGGCAAAAGGGGGTTGTACAAAGTATCAACAACAGGGGTGCTAATAATTGTGACACATTATTTGATGTCGAATAATTATTTCTTTATGTGGGATTTTTTTCCCCTCTGAATAAATGCACTTGTATTGAAGGTTAGATTTTTCTCTTTTTTTTCCATTAAGGTCCCATATTATTTGAATTAAAAAATATATATTAGAAGCTAAAAAACACATCTTAACCAGGGGTGCCAATAATTATGGAGGGCACTGTACTAGTCTTTCTAAAAAATTAGCATATTGTGATAAAGTTCATTATTTTTTGTAATGTACTTATAAACATTAGACTTTCATATATCGTATTGGCCCCAAGATAAGACGGACCTGATTATAAGACGACCCCTTCTTTTTCAGGACTCAAGTTTGAAAAAAGACTTTTTGAACACCAAATTAATTTTTATCCAGAAAATATTTACAGTACATCTGAAACAAATGATTATAACAACATATTTGAGAGAAAAAGCATGTTATTTTGCCTCATTCAAATCTTAATATCTGAACATTTAGATATGTAAACTAAAGTGCAATCACATTTGTAAATGAATGGCTTCTGGTTTTTGAAATGTAAATAAACCAATCTATTGTGATAAAACAACAAAATTGCAATTACTGCATGAACCATCAAAGTGAGGTCTAACTGTAACTGTAGTCTTGAAACAAATCTGAATAAAGAAAAACATTGCAATAAAATAATGCAAACTGTTTAAACGAGAGTAGCTGAGATCTGTCATGACAGAACATCGCTTCAATGATATCTGGCGCCATCTAGCGTCGTGAATGGGGAGAGTAGCTGAGATCTGTCATGACAGAACATCGCTTCAATGATATCTGGAGCCATCTAGCGTTGTGAATGGGTATAATGCCTAGACCGCAGATATAAGACAACCTTCCTCTCTTATTTCAATGCAAAAAACACCGACTTCTATTTTAGATTGATTACACACAACTAAAGTAGTTCAAGCCTTTTATTGTTTTGGCAAAAAAGTCTCAAAAAATGAGCATATTTCATCCGACCAATACAAAAAGGTGTTTTTTAATACAAAAAAGTCAACCTTCAATTAATTATATCAGCTATGCACTCAATACTTGGTCGGGAATCCTTTTGCAGAACTGATCGCTTCAATGTGGTGTGGCATGGAGGCAATCAGCCTGTGGCACTGCTGAGGTGTTATGGAGGCTTCGATAGCGGCCTTAAGCTCATCCACAGTGTTGGGTCTGGCGTCTCTCAACTTCCTCTTCACAATATCCCACAGATTCTCTCTGGGGTTCAGGTCAGGAGAGTTGGCAGGCCAATTGAGCACAGTAATGCCATGGTCAGTAAACCCTTATCCAGTGGTTTTGGCACTGTGAGCAGGTTCCAGGTCATGCTGAAAAATGAAATCTTCACAAAGCTTATCAGCAGATGGAATCATGAAGCGCTCCAAAATCTCCTGATAGAAAGCTGCATTGACCCTGCCCTTGATAAAACACCAGCATCTGACATGGCACCCCAGACCATCACTGACTGTGGGTACTTGACATTGGACTTCAGGCATTTTGGCATTTCTTTCTTCCCAGTCTTCCTCCAAACTCTGGCACCTTGATTTCCGAGTGACATGCAAAATTTGCTTTCATCTGAAAAAAGCACTTTGGACCACTTAGCAACAGTCCAGTGCTGCTTCTCTGTAGCCCAGGTCATGCGCTTCTGCCGCTGTTTCACACACGCCTGTGCACGGTGGCTGTGTATGTTTCGACTCCAGACTCGGTCCACTGTTTCTGCAGGTCCCCCAAGGTCTGGAATGGGCCCTTCTCCACAATCTTTATCAGGGTGCGGTCACCTCTTCTGGTTGTGCAGCGTTTCCTGCCCACTGAGGTGCCTTGATACAGCACTCTGGGAATAGCCTATTCGCTCAGAAATTTCTTTCTGTGTCTTAGCCTCTTGCTTGAGGATGTCAATGATGGCCTTCTGGACAGCAGTCGGGTCGGCAGTCTTGCCCATGATTGCAGTTTTGAGTAATGAACCAGGCTGGGAGTTTTTAAAAGCCTCAGGAATCTTTCGCAGGGGTTTTGAGTTAATTCGTTGATTCAGATGATGTTAGTAGCTTCTTTAGAGTACATTTTCATGATATGCTAATTTTTTGAGATAGGGATTTTTGTTTTTTCTTTTTTGCCAAAGTCATCAATATTAAAACAATAAAAGGTTTGAACTACTTCAGTTGTGTGTAATGAATCTAAAATATATGAAACTCCAATGTTTATCAGCACATTACAGAAAATGATGAACTTTATCGCAATATGCTAATTTTTTGAGAAGGACTAGTATGTATTCTGTGGTATGCCCATTAACAATAATATAATGACATTCTTACCGTTTTATTTCAGGATCTGATTCGGGATCAGGGATTAGTGAGGTCAGAAGGCGGTAAGGATCGTATGTCCAGTCTGGTTTTTTTTTTTTTTTTTCTTCCCACCATACCGCGTGTCTGCGTGTACTATGGTCGTTTTTATGTGTGTGTTTTTGTGTGGGCGCGTGTCTGTGTGAACACCCTAAAAGCTTTCGAGTCAGTGCTCGTATTCCTGCAACAAGAGACTACAACAGTGAAAATACAGTACATTTTAGCGAAAACCTTTGTAGTTGTTTTCCTCGCTCAAGCTCCCCAGATTAGCCGTTATTGCAAAGGAATGCATTTCCCCTCCCAAATGTGGATTTATCAATTTGATAATTGTAAGATGTTCCATAAATATATATACAGTGGGGCAAATAAGTATTTAGTCAACCACCAATTGTTCTCATTGCACTCATTACCTGTATTAATGGCACCTGTTTTAACTCATTATCGGTACATAAGACACCTGTCCACAAACTCAGTCAGTCACACTCAAAACTCCACTATGGGCAAGACCAAAGAGCTGTCGAAGGACACCAGAGACAAAATTGTAGACCTACACCAGGCTGGGAAGACTGAATCTGCAATAGGTAAAACGCTTGGTGTAAAGAAATCAACTCTGGGAGCAATTATTAAAAAATGGAAGACATACAAGACCACTGATAATCTCCCTCGATCTGGGGCTCTATGCAAAATCTCACCCTGTGGCGTCAAAATGATAACAAGAACAGTGAACAAAAATCCCAGAACCACACGGGGGGACCTAGTGAATGACCTACAGAGAGCTGGGACCACAGTAACAAAGGCTACTATCAGTAACACAATGCGCCGCCAGGGACTCAAATCCTGCACTGCCAGACGTGTCCCCCTGCTGAAGCCAGTACACGTCCAAGCCCGCCTGCGGTTCGCTAGAGAGCATTTGGATGATCCAGAAGAAGACTGGGAGAATGTGTTATGGTCAGATGAAACCAAAATAGAACTTTTTGGTAGAAACACAGGTTCTGGTGTTTGGAGGAGAAAGAATACTGAATTGCATCCGAAGAACACCATACCCACTGTGAAGCATGGGGGTGGAAACATCATGCTTTGGGGCTGTTTTTCTGCAAAGGGACCAGGACGACTGATTTGTGTAAAGGAAAGAATGAATGGTGCCATGTATCGAGAGATTTTGAGTGAAAATCTCCTTCCATCAGCAAGGGCATTGAAGATGAGACGTGGCTGGGTCTTTCAGCATGACAATGATCCCAAACACAGAGCCAGGGCAACAAAGGAGTGGCTTCGTAAGAAGCATTTCAAGGTCCTGGAGTGGCCTAGCCAGTCTCCAGATCTCAACTCCATAGAAAATCTGTGGAGGAAGTTGAAAGTCCGTGTTGCCCAACGACAGCCCCAAAACATCACTGCTCTAGAGGAGATCTGCATGGAGGAACGGGCCAAAATACCAGCAACAGTGTGTGAAAAGCTTGTGAAGAGTTACAGAAGACGTTTGGCCTCCGTTATTCCCAACAAAGGGTACATAACAAAGTATTGAAATCAACTTTTGTTATTGACCAAATACTTATTTTCCACCATGATTTGCAAATAAATTCTTTAAAAATCAAACAATGTGGTTTTCAGTTTGTTTTTTCCACATTGTTGATTTTAAAATTGATTTAAAAATCAAACAATGTGGTTTTCAGTTTGTTTTTTCCACATTGTTGATTTTTACCCATGTTGACAATTACAGACATCTCTAATATTTTCAAGTGGGAGAACTTGCACGATTAGTGGTTGACGAAATACTTATTTGCCCCACTGTATTTGATGTTTTAAATAATTCACAATAAGGAATTCTAAATTTCCTTGGCACGACAAAAAATTACAATTCAGTGTATTTTAACAATGCGTTTTATTCATATTACATACGTTATGATGTTGAAAATGAAATGAACTGTGATGTTGAAGTTTAATGGGATACCTAACTTAAAAATGTCTAAAATTTCAACAGTACAAATGTAAAGATTCCCTTTAATGACACACGACAGTCAACTTTTATTTTCATGTTTAATCTATTTTGATATGATGAAAAAGGTGAAAATCCCGGTGAAGCTGAAATGCTCAAAACAAGAAGTGACGTGATACGCTTTGGATAGGGCTCGGTCGACACGGACTCTTATCTTTAGCTGAGAGGGGGCAGTGTGAGTGAGTAGCAGTGATGGTCTGTCTGTCTCTCTTTGCCCTGCAGCCCCCCCGAACCACCCTGCCCGCTGCTTGAGGAAGCACCGAACACGGACCTCAAGCCCCCTCCTATACTCCTACCCCAATGACATAGTGTTTGATTTTGAACCCGAGCCTGTGTTCCGAGGTAGTCAGGCCCTCTGTGTGTTCTCGTGCTCCCCACTCTCACCATCACAAACACTCATCCACTGTGTACCCCTCATCATCACCACCAGGATCCCTCAATGTCCCTTCTTTCTTGTCCATTTCACCACTATGCAAATGCACTTCACACATGGTGATTCGAGCATTTTTAAGCTTCATTTGCACAAAACTAAATCTTAATGCAACGTTTCATTTGTTGAATATTTCACGCATTAAAACAGGTAAGTTGGGAAGAGTTCAGCGATTCAGCATGGTAGCAATTGATGAATGAATTATTTGCCACATAGTAAATAAAAAAAATGGTGTTTTACATTCCTAGAGTAATTAAGGGCCATAGGCTAATAACTTTAATGTATGGACATTATGTACGATTTCCTAAATAATGATTTTAAAAAACTTATTATAGCAGTAAGATCTCTAAGATTTAATAATAATTGCTTGTAGATGCCACGAGAGGTTGTCGAATCTTTACCTTTGTCGAAATGAAACTCCTCAACTCAAAGCAAAAAGGTTTCCTTGACACCAATATTCCACTAAATGAGGCCAAAGCAATCCTGTTTCTCCTAACCTGAATATGTGGGGGTCATTATATTGCCATCTAATCACCCCCCTGCCCTCACTCCCCCCCTGCATGTGAACACGGACTCAACAGAATCAAACTCCCCATCATACAAAGGTAGTCACCTTTCCGCCTACCTATCTTCCCCCTTTTCCCCCGCCCTCCCCCGAATTTCAGGGTCCACCACAGGACTATCGGCCACTCCCCCCGCCTCGCTCCCCGGCTCCCTGACTAACGTCAAGGTACCCCAGAAGTCGCCGTGCCCGCAGAGGGAGCGCAAGTCATCGTCCTCGTCCGAGGACCGCAATAAGATGGTGGGTACCTCGAGATTCGCGACACGCGGCGTCTTGATTAAGTCGACTCACTGTGTGGTCCGTGAACAGAAAACGCTGGGGAGGAGGGACTCCAGCGATGACTGGGAAATCCCTGAAGGTCAGATTACTTTGGGTCAAAGGATAGGTTCTGGTTCCTTCGGGACCGTCTTCAAAGGAAAATGGCATGGTAGGAGAATATGCAGTCACCGCCATTATCGAATAATACGTTTTCCCCATTAAAAAAAGTCCAATGACTCCTCTGGATTTCAGGGGACGTGGCGGTGAAGATGTTGAACGTCACCGCCCCAACACCTCAGCAGCTTCAGGCCTTCAAGAACGAAGTAGGAGTCCTCAGGTAAGCTCCGACATGCTACAGTGGGGCAAATAAGTATTTAGTCAACCACTAATTGTGCAAGTTCTCCCACTTGAAAATATTTGAGAGGCCTGTAATTGTCAACATGGGTACACCTCAACCATGAGAAACAGAATGTGGAAGAAAAAAACAAAAAAAACCCAGAAAATCACATTGTTTGATTTTTAAAGAATGTATTTGCAAACCATGGTGGAAAATAAGTATATGGTCAATACCAAAAGTTCATCTCAATACTTTGTTTTGTACCCTTTGTTGGCAATAACGGAGGCCAAACGTTTTCTGTAACTCTTCACAAGCTTTTCACACACTGTTGCTGGTATTTTGGCCCATTCCTCCATGCAGATCTCCTCTAGAGCAGGGCTGTCGTTGGGCAACACGGACTTTCAACTCCCTCCGCAGATTTTCTATGGGGTTGAGACCTGGAGACTGGCTAGGCCACTCCAGGACCTTGAAATGCTTCTTACGAAGCCACTCCTTTGTTGCCCTGGCTGTGTGTTTGGGATCATTGTCATGCTGAAAGACCCAGCCACGTCTCATCTTCAATGCCCTTGCTGATGGAAGGACGTTTTCAGTCAAAATCTCTTGATACATGGCCCCATTCATTCTTTCCTTTACACATATCAGTCGTCCTGGTCCCTTTGCAGAAAAACAGCCACAAAGCATGATGTTTCCACCCTCATGCTTCACAGTGGGTATGGTGTTCTTCGGATGCAATTCAGTATTCTTTTTCCTCCAAACAAGAGAACCTGTGTTTCTACCAAAAAGTTCTATTTTGGTTTCATCTGACCATAACACATACTCCCGGTCCTCTTCTGGATCATCCAAATGCTCTCTAGCGAACCGCAGACGGGCCTGGACATGTCTGGCAGTGCAGGATTTGAGTCCCTGGCAGCGCATTGCGTTACTGATAGTAGTAGGGTTGTTCCGATCATGTTTTTTTTTGCTACCGATCCGATCCCGATCGTTTTAGTTTGAGTATCTGCCGATCCCGATATTTTCTGAGCCGATTGCTTTTTTTTTTTTTTTTTTTTTTTTGCTCCCGATTCAATTCCAAACATTCCCGATAATTTTTCCTGATCATATACATTTTGGCAATGCATTAAGAAAAAAATGAATAAAACTCGGACGAATATATACATTCAACATACAGTACATAAGTACCGTATTTGTTTATTATGACAATAAATCCTCAAGATGGCATTTACATTATTAACATTCTTTCTGTGAGAGGGATCCACGGATAGAAAGACTTGTAATTCTTAAAGGATAAATGTGACTTTGTATATTGTGACTAAATATTCCCATCTAGTGTAATTGTTGAGCTTACAGTAAATGATACTGTAGCCATGCCCAAATGCATGGTGGGAAGTGCAACCATGACTGTGTGTATTGGCACCAATTGATATATCTTCTCTGTGTTGGGAAATAACAAAGGGTGTTAAGAAAAAGATCAACGACTACCTTTCTTCCCATCATTGATTTCCCACGATATGATGAGAGAGGGATTTTAAGGCTTAAGCCAATTTAAAAAAGGCTCCTAAGACTGGCAAAATTCACGCTACTCATTTTACGCTGCCTTTTAGCTCTATATATAGGTAAATCGGCACCATTATGGATTGAACGCGACAATGCGTGAGTGGGTCGTGCAGTGCATGCGTTAATTGCATTAAATATTTTAACGTGATTAATTAAAAAAAATTTAATTACCACCCTTAACGCGATGAATTTGATAGCCCTACTTTAAGCCAAAACTAAAGACTTTGGATGAGTGTAAGACATTTTTTCTGTAACGTTAAATACAATTAGAAAACGATTTAATTAAAAAAAATATATAATAAAAAAAGTCATGTCCGATATTTTTTTGCTGATTCCGATACTTTGGAAATGACATCTTTAGATAGTGGCGTTTGTTACTGTGGTCCCAGCTCTCTGTAGGTCATTCACTTGGCCCCCCCGTGTGGTTCTGGGATTTTTGCTCACCGTTCTTGTTATCATTTTGACACCACGGGGTGAGATCTTGCATGGAGCCCCAGATCAAGGGAGATTATCAGTGGTCTTGTATGTCTTCCATTTTCCAATAATTGCTCCCAGAGTTGATTTCTTTACACCAAGTGTTTTACCTATTGCAGATTCAGTCTTCCCAGCCTGGTGCAGGTCTACAATTTTGTCTCTGGTGTCCTTCGACAGCTCTTTGGTCCTGGCCATAGTGGAGTTTGGAGTGTGACTGACTGAGGTTGTGGACAGGTGTCTTTGATACCGATAATGAGTTAAAACAGGTGCTGTTAATACAGGTAACGAGTGGAGCCTCGTTAGAACTCGTTAGAAGAAGTTAGACCTCTTTGACAGCCAGAAATCTTGCTTGTTTGTAGGTGACCAAATACTTATTTTCCGCTCTAATTTGGAAATAAGTTCTTTAAAAATCAGACAGTGTGATTTTCTGTTTTTTTTTTTCCACATTCTGTCTCTCATGGTTGAAGTTTACCCATGTTGACAATTACAGGCCTCTCAGCACAATTGGTAGTTGACTAAATACTTATTTGCCCCACTGTACATTCCTTCCACATAAAAAATTGCCGCCGTCCTTCATTGTTACGCGGCGTTGTAGGAAAACGCGTCACGTCAACATCCTGCTATTCATGGGCTACACCACCAAGCCTCAACTGGCCATTGTGACGCAGTGGTGCGAAGGCTCCAGCCTGTACCACCACCTTCACATCATCGAGACCAAGTTTGAAATGATCAAGCTCATTGACATCGCGAGGCAGACTGCTCAGGGCATGGAGTGAGCAACATCACCTTTTCAGAGCGGATAAATGTTATCTTACATTCATTTGAATGGGGAATGTGATTATAACACATTGTGCGCTCCTTCTCAGTTACCTGCACGCCAAGTCTATTATCCACCGTGATCTGAAGAGCAACAGTATCTTTTGAAAGAGTCAAATTTTTTTGCATGAAAAGTCACAATTTTAAAAGCACTTGCAGGTGAGCGTCTTAGACCTTTCCTTACAAACATCTTGCGCAGATATTTTCCTCCATGAAGATCTAACGGTGAAGATTGGTGACTTTGGCCTGGCCACGGTCAAGTCCCGGTGGAGTGGCTCACACCAGTTTGAACAGTTGTCTGGCTCCATACTGTGGATGGTGAGTGGCCCGAAATGAATTGCGATGCGTTTGTGGCCTTCCCGTTAAGAGAAACGCATTTTTTTAAAGGCTCCGGAGGTGATCCGGCTGCAGGACAAGAATCCCTACAGCTTCCAGTCCGATGTCTACGCCTTTGGCATTGTGCTGTACGAACTCATGTCAGGAGCGCTGCCATACTCCAACATCAACAACAGAGACCAGGCGAGATGTTGTCATTCGTACATTTGAATATACAGGTAGTCCCCGGGTTGCGATTGAGTTCCATTCCTATGCTGGCGACGTAACCCGAATTAACGCGTAAATTTGAATTAACCCTTTAATTACTAAAGGAGTTCCAAAAAATTGATCATTACATGCATTGCGATTCGACATGTGACAATTCGATTACGATTCATAAAGCTTCAAAAACGATGACATTCCCTCATAACTTTATGGCAGCCGCTAGTAGCAGAACGAAATTCAAGACACGTCTGCCGCCCGGGCACTGTTAATGGGCGCACACATAGGCTTGCCGCCCGTCCCTTGAAATACGGAATCGTTCCGTAATTGGGAATTAAAAGTTCCTTTCCGTATTGAACCAATACGGAACGCAGTTTATTCCGTATTTCACAATTGTCCCATGGGGCGACACACGGCTCCGGCGGCGGGGAGGGGTGGGCGGTGGTGCGCCCAGCCCATGCATCTCTGTAACACACAAACACACACCTGCGCTTGAGTGACCACTGAGCCAACAATAATGAACAAAAAGGGCAGGAGATATTAAAGACAGTAAGATAGTTATCTGCCTGCTGTCTGCCCTGCACTGCGCTCCACTTCCGGGTTCGTTGATTAGTTACCTTGCTCGCTCGGACACCCCACCTCATCCTCAAAAGGGGAAACGTCTCCAAAAAATAGACTGGAGCAGGAAGAGGGTAACTCGTGGCTCGATAGAGTCACTGATGATGATTATAAAGTGAACTGCAAGGCTGGCAGGAAAGTTTTTGCAGTGTCTCACGGAGGTGTAAAACAGCATGCTGCAGGGGACCTCTACAAACGGAATATAAGATCCCAGAAGAGCCTTCGTCACAATTCTTTGTACCTGAAACATCCCCTGAGCTTGATTTGGTATGGCATTATGCTCTTGTATATGGATAACATATAGGCTATATATATATATACAGTGGGAGAACAAGTATTTGATACACCGCCAATGTGTTTTCCCATTGGCAGTGTATCAAATACTTGTTCTCCCCACTGTATATATATATATATACATCAGAGGTTGCGCTAGACATTTTCGTTGTCTGTCATTTTGACTGACAGGGTCATAAAAATCCGGTCATAGTCTATTTTTACCCGTCACTTAAATTTTTTAAATGATAATGATGACATATTCAATAGTATTTAGTTTTCATTCATTTTTAATTAATATTGTAACACTTGCTTGGCGGCGAAAAATTAGACACGGAAGTCGGAATTTTTCTCCCTTTTTACTCTGCTTACCAACAACTCCGCCCCCAAAGAAAAAGAGGCAACGATATAGACCCCAATCACCAACGTCACACAATGATCTTAATTGTGGTTGTCAGCCCAAAATCTTCTAAATATATATTAAATGCATCTTACCAGATATAAAAAGACTACTACATAGTCTGTGGTGATCGTTTGGTGCCCAGACTTCTTGTCGAATTACAGCAGTCCATCTCGCTCTCATCTTCACCATTTTGATTATTAATATTAACGAGCAGAAAAACACGCCGTAATAGGAGGCATGTACGTAGCGGTAATGTGTAAATATGACGAGCTGACACACAATATGGCGGCTCCGGTCAGGGGGGCGGAGTTGTGACATCATGTGATTGGGTGATTGAATGACGCGCTGGCACACCGGGTGCACCAATAAGAACCTCGCGTTGATGTGTCAATCACGGTGCCGCCGGCAGACCCCGGTGACGCTACAATATTCTGACAGAAGAGCCAACGACGTCATGCATTAAGAGAGACAATAGCTAATATGCTGACTCGCCACCCTGTGGTCTGGGGTGTGAATTGCAACCTGTCAAAATGACGGACGGATTTCAGTTTTTTCCGTCACCGTTTTAAAAAACGGGTCAACGACGGAAAATATCCGGTTAACGCGACCCCTGATATACATATATATATATGGCGGAAAACACTCAGGTGGCGTGAAGTTCCGCTCTGAGACAACCAATTTGGCCAAATTTCAAAACTGTCCTGTATGCATGTGTGATACATCATTGGAAAGCTTAAAATCTCAATTTTCTGGGGGAAGAAAAATTTTGAACAAGGGTGCATTAATAAATTTTTTTTTTTTTTTTTTAATGTAAACAGCGAAACCCTAACTGGAGGTGAGAGTGCTGCGAGAGCAGAATTACAGATGCCATGATTTTAACGAGATGTTATCGCGTAGTTACCTTGTTTTGATCCAAAACTCCATGTAGCATTTATCATCGAGTGTCAAAACACAGCTGTGAATGGCCACAGCCGGATTTTATGGGTGAAACATGGTAATATAACACAAGGGTCACAATGCAGAAATCGCAGACATCAAGGAATGGTCGAGATTTGCTTTTTCATATATTTACCCTTTTAAACGTTTTTTTTGCCCCCAATTTTTCTTTGTCTGGATCGATTATTTATCATATAAAATTTTGGGGAAAATGCGACGGTTACAAAAAAATTACAATTAAGCGATAGTTATGATGTAGATATCCGTGACCTTTTTACAGACACCATTTGTTCCATTGTGACGTAATTTGTTTAAAAGTGTAAAATATGCGAGGGAATAATTTTTTAAAGCAGTTTTTTTTTTAATCTAAATACTAGACATCATTTCATGATTCTAAGCTAAAATGGCAGACATTTCGAATAATAAATATAATTACCGTATTTTTCGGACTATAAGTGGCAGTTTTTTTCATAGTTTAGCTGGGGGTGCGACTTATTCTCTGGAGCGACTTATGTGTTAAATTATTAACACATTATTATATCATTTCACATGTTATCTTTGTGTTTTGGAGTGACACTGATGGTTTGGTAAACTTGTTAGCATGTTCTTTATGCTATAGTTATCTGACAAACTCTTAATAGCTATGTTACATTAACATACCACGTTGGTATTTCGTTGTTCATGCATCATGTAACAGTGTCATACTGTACACTTATTCAGCATGTTGTTCTCTATTGTATTTCTATTTTAAATTATCTTTCAAGATGACATATCTATTCAATGTGTTGGAGCTTATCAAGTAAATTTCCCCCCAAAATACGACTTATACTCCAGTGCGACTTATATATGTTTTTTTCCTCTTCGTTGGGCATTTTATGGCTGGTGCGACTTATACTCAGGTGCGACTTATTGTCCGAAAAATACGGTACTGAGCTTCTTTTATGGCTGGGTTGAAACAAAAGGGACGCCTGTAAACAGGGGTTTCAAGGGTAAAATGGACAAATTAAAAATAGTTTGGGGGCTTAATGCACCATGAATCTGCTATGACAGCATATGTTCTATCAAACACAACAGTTCTTTTGGCTTAAAATACAGCAGTTTATTTTAAAGCGGGGTGCAAGAGCAGAAACTGCTCTTTCAGCCTTGTCTGTGTTTTCCGCCATATGTGTTTTACAGCTTTACAAATTTTCAAAAGTGAAGGAAGTTATTAAGCTTTAAACACCACAATGGCCTTGTTTGCTGTCCGTCAAGAATAACAACTTCAAGTTTGGTGAGGACAGAACACGTCATAAGTAAAATATAAGCTACTGTGAGGTACAATAACGTACTGACACAAGACAAAATGGCGGACGAGACTCCGCCTTGTAAAGTTGAAACCATGTAAGTGAAGTACATCGTAAACTGGGGACTACCTGTACTTGTTTGTTGTCAAAAAGCAGCTCCAAATACAAATCAGATGTAAGATGTAACGCGTCTCCATTAAAACGTGACAATGTATGCAAATAATGCTTAAAGCTCATGTTCTTCTCCGTGCAGATTATATTCATGGTGGGGCGAGGTTACCTGTCCCCCGACCTCAGTAAGGTGCGTAGCAACTGCCCAAAGGCTATGAAGAGGCTCATGGCTGACTGCTTAAAGAAAAAGCGAGAGGAGCGACCACTCTTCCCTCAGGTGAAATTCACTAATATTATATGAATTTACTGTTTGCGTGATAAATGGTGAACGACGTGACAACTGAGGCTGTTTCAGATCTTGGCGTCTATTGAACTGCTGGCTCGTTCGTTACCCAAAATCCACCGCAGCGCCTCTGAGCCGTCGTTAAACCGAGCGGGTTTTCAGACAGAGGACTTTAGTTTATATGCCTGCGCCTCGCCCAAAACACCCATCCAGGCGGGAGGCTACGGTAGGGAATTCTTGCCAACCTGTCCATTTAACATGTCAACAGTGGTATAAAAAAGTATCTGAACCTTTTGTAATTTCTCACTTTTCTGCATAAAAAATCCCCATCAATTGTGATCTGATCTTTGTCAAAATCACACAGATGAAAAAAACTGTGTCTGCTTTAACTAAAACCACACAAAAATTTATAGGTTTTCATATTTTAATGAGGATAGCATGCAAACCCAAATAAGTAAGTGAACCATCACATTAAATATTTTGTGAGGACTAGCAGTTAAAAGGAATGGATTAAGCTTTTAAATTGGGAACAAACCAGTCCCAAACCTGGTCTTAAAAGCCACTTTGCCTGGATTTAATCAGCGTACGAAAATAGGGCTCTGCGTTTCTTTACCATCGCCGAACCCCTTAGACTTAGGCTAGGTTCATACTACAGGTCTTAATGCACAAATCCGATTTTTTGTCATATCTGTTTTTTTTGGCGTGCCAGTTCAGACTGCCTTTGTCCATTGAGACCTCTCAAGTACTAGGCATGCACACTAATTCACAGTCCGACACGCGCTGAGCAAGACGACCCGCATGCGCAGAAGCATCAAAATAAATGACCAAACATGCTGGCTATCATCCGTCATTCCAGGGATATCATATTTTGCTTTTTAAAAAGAGGACACAAATAACAGACATAAATAATCCCAGTTTAGGCTTATATTCAAAGTATATGGATCGATAGCATGCACGCACTGTCTGTGAATGTCATACACACATACAGGCAGTTTGCCCCGACTCTCTGCCGTGTAAGCGATGTTGAAATATTGCTTATATGGAGCAGACAGAAAACCGATCATTCTCAGGCTTATCCTCAACCCATTTTTATTTTTTTTATGACTGTTGTCAAGTCCGACCCTTCCTAAAAAGCCGTGTTCAAGGCAAGCTAGGCGCTAATAACGCACAGCTGCACCGCCACCGTAGCGTCTCTCTCGCTTTTTGATGACGTAATTGCTGCATGAATTCCGATTTGAGAGACTGGACACTACAGACCGCCGCGACAGTCTGGAAAAATATGGCCCAGATCGGATTTGAACCACATACGAAAGTGACCCAGATCGGATTTGAAATGGTCCAGTTCTATGCGACTTGTCACGTTCAGACCATCAAGTTAATGCCTCACTCGAGTCGGAAAAACACGAAAAAATTGGATTCCTGGAGTTCGATTAAATCCAGATTAAGAACCACTGATATCGTCGATGTGTGCACAGATATATTGGACAGTGCCAGTGATTTCCGTAAGTCTTTAGCTGACACTCTAAGGTTCTTTTTTACCTCTCTGATTATTCTGCGCTGAACTATTGACGTCATCTTTGATGGACAGCCACTGGACGGTCACTCTTTGGGAGAGAAGCAACAGGGCCAAACTCTCTCCATTTTTAGACAACTTCTCTGATTGTTGATTGATGAACATCGAAACCTTTTGAGATGGTTTTGTATCCTTTCCCAGCTTTATACAAATCAACAGTCCTTGATCGCAGATCTTCAGATAGCTCTTTTGACCGAGCCATGATGCACATGAGACAATGCTTTTTATTAAGACAATTCTTACCAGGTGTGTGTTTTATAGTGGGCAGGGCAGCTTTAAAGCACTCATCAGTGACTGGGCACACACTTGACTTAAAATTGTTTGGTTAAAAATGTGTTTCAATTGCTCTGTAAGTCTCCTTAGGCAGAGGGTTCACTTACTTATTTCTAGAAGTGCACGATAATTATCGGACCGATAATTGTCGGTTCGATAATTGGAATTATGACGTCATCCCAATAAATCCAATAACATTATATATTATCGGGCCTATCGATATTAATTTTGGCATGGTGTCGGTGGATTGGGATGTGTGCGTTTGAGTTGTTTCATGGACCAAGATCACAAAAGTCTCCTCTCCTATTGCACCAAATGTTTAATCTGCTGACAAAGCACAATACCTGTTGGGTTTATATTTGTTTTAGTTCAGCGCTCATTGTTCAGGGGAACACATCATCAATAATATTGACTAATTGATGGTGATTGACTCAAATTTTATTTATTTGAAAAAATAAATATGGGCACTCTATTTGAAGTCAAAACTGTTCTTGTCTTTGTTTTTTTTTCCATTATAATTAGAGGTGTGCAAAATTTCCGATTCTTAGATTATTCCCGATTCGGCCGTGGAAGATTCGAGAACGATTCACAAACATCCAAATTCCGATTATTGAAATATGCCAAGTAAAGCGGAAGTAAAACACACTCAGCGAGCCGGGCGCTCTTCGGGACGCAATGAGGAACGCAGCGAGAGTAGCTAAACATCATGCTTCTCATTACCCGGCCCCTCGGGTAATGCCAATGCTCAACTCACGGCTCTAGCTCAACTCATGCCACGAGATAAAAAAACACAACAACATACCTGACTGCTGCCGAAAAGCTGCTACAAAGTACATCCACATAATGTTACGGTAGATATCATTTATATAGGACTAGATGCAATATAGATTAGGTAGCGTGAGCAGCACATCTACAAAAAGCTAGATGCGGGCGTTAGTAAACGACCGCCATCTTAAAGCAGTACTCTTCCCTGCAAGGCTGTTGTAGCGAACCTTCCAAGCGAACCTAATTAACTTTTTATCTAAAATACTCCTAAATCGGTAAAATATTGACTTGAATCTATCTTTAAAATAGTTTTAAAACTTTCACATGTCGAAAGTAGACAAAAGGGGAATTATGGAATAACAGGAGCAATTTTAACAACTTTAACGGTTGATTCACAACATTAAATTAATTGAATGTAGTTTAAAGCTGCTGATACAGAATGGGGACTGGAGTTTTTTATTTACTGTTATTTTTGTATATTTGTTTACTGCTATATGTTAACTTGATACTGAAATAGTAGTTTGGTTTAGCCTGAGAGTATTTTTGAACAATTTTGGAAATAATGTACAAAACATAATTTTTTTTTTTTTTTTTTAAAAGGAGGGGGGTGCATCAATAATCGTTTTATAATCGAATCGGAGCCTCTGAATCATAATCGTAATCAAATCGTTAGGTGCCCAAAGATTCCCAGCTCTAATTATAATGTTCATGTCATCATGGAAATTCTGGTTAGGTCAAACGCAAGTCTATGCTGAATCCACCAGTAGTATTTTTGGCCTACATGTGTTCAAAACCACGTGTATTATCGCGTAAACGGGCGGTAATTAATTTTTTTAATTAATCACGTTAAAATATTTGACGCAATTAACGCACATGCCCCGCTCAGCCACATTTAAATGACAGTATAGTGAAATGCCCACTTGTTAATTGTGTTTTGTGTAGTTTTGCTGCCTCTGCTGGCGCTTGGGTGCGACTGATTTTATAGGCTTCAGCACCCATGAGCATTGTGTAAGTAATTATTGAAATCAACAATGGCGGGCTACTAGTTTATTTTTTGATTGAAAAATTTACAAATTTTATTCAAACGAAAACATTAAGAGGGGTTTTAATATAAAATTTCTTTAACTTGTACTAACATTATCTTTTAAGAACTGCAAGTCTTTCTATCCATGGGTCGCTTTAACAGAATGTTAATAATGTTAATGCCATCTTGTTGATTTATTGCTATAATGAACAAATACAGTCCTTATGTACCGCATGTTGAATATATATATCCATCTTGTGTCTTATCTTTCCATTCCAACAATAATTTACAGAAGAAAATGGCATATTTTATAGATGGTTTGAATTGCGATTAATTACGATTGATTAATTTTTAAGCTGTAATTGACTCGATTAAAAATTTCAATCGTGTGACAGCCCTAATATATATTATCGGTTATTGTATCGGCTTTGAGGAGCAGGAAGTTATCGATATCGGTATCGGTTTCGAAAAATGGATATCGTGCACCCCTATTTATCTCCCCCCCTTCTGTCATTGTTTGCAAGCTATCCTCATTAAAATATGAAAACCTATAAATGTTTGGGTGGTTTTAGTTAAAGCAGACACTGTTTTTACATCTGTGTGATTTTGTCAAAGATCAGATCACATTTGATGGGGATTTTATGCAGAAATTCCAAAAGGTTCGGATACGTTTTTATACCACTGTACTTCACGATTGTTTATCCTCATTTCCAGGGGAGTTTTCAGCATTCAAGTAAATGCTGTACATCTCACCAGCTCATCCCTCGTCACTGCTCCGAAGTCCTCCCGTCCTTGCCGTGGATTAATTCATCACTGGAAAAAAACAAAACAAAACTGAAAATGTAGTCTTAAACGAATGTGCAGTTTTCTTCCTCTCACAACGATGAGATTCCTTCCGACTTCTATGCCGTTCTTCGGGCACCAAGCCAAAGCGACAGGCAACGCAAATTGGGAGGGGGGGGGGGGAAATCATACAAAGAAAAATAACAAAAAAGTCACTACTGGTAAAGAAAACCAAGCACGGAGATATCCATACTGAAACCATTTGGAGGCGGGGAAGTCATCCCAGGTGGACCAGCCCGCCGGAGAAAATGGCTACGCGGCGAGGAAGCGGCCGAGCGGCTCCGGCCGCACTTTGAAAGGAGGCCCCCAGGAGCGGCCCTCTGCTGGGCGCGTGCAGGTTTGTCGGGTTAAGCAGAGAAGAATGGGGTGGTGGAGCACCACCCCATCAAAAAAATCACTTGAAAGCTAGTTTTTCTATATACATATATCTCTTAAGTTTGTCATGCTATGACTTTAACCAGCAAATGCTGAAAACTTTCCCGCTAGCAAAGTTGCTTTTTTGCCTATTGCTGATCTTACTTACCCTTGTCAAATGACGTTTGCAATTATTTCCACAGGTGAAACGGCTTCATCAAATGAGATGACTTTTTTTGCCACCAAAAATAGTTTTTTGCTAATAGATGCAACAATTATTTTCTGGTTAAGAAGCGACTTATTTTGCCAGTAGACAATAGGCGAGAAACGATTATAACTCAACAATTAGGAGACTTTTTTTTTGTTTTTTTGTGCAACAAGCAGGTGGGGATAGATGTAGGCAACATTTTTGGTTTTAGAACAAAGGGCTGGTTGGGGAATATGGAAACCTCTTTTTTTTTTTTTTTTTTTTGTGGGAGAGGCAACAAAAATGTGCAGTGCGTGAGGCAAGCGACATGTAATTTGAGGATAGAAGTGGGGTCCACATTCCATTTTTGAACGATCAGTTTATGCGGAAGCTTTTTCAAGGTAAGGGGCTTCGATTTACAAAGGACTGATTCCAATTTGAGGAGCACATTTTGTGCATGTCTGTTTCTTTTTTGTGTGTGTGTGTGAATTACGTGGCTTTAATATTGCACTCTGGTCAGGATCCTGCTTTTAAAGACTGCTTTTTGGGTCACGTTTAACATTAATTCATTCCAGAATTTGCGCTTTTGTTTTTTTATTTTGCATTTTCCCTCCCTCTGTACAGACCAGTATTTATTTGTCATTGTTCATGTTATGAGATCATTCTCAATTTTTTTTTTCGAAGTTATCTTGCCAAGTCTGTGACTTCTAGACATGCACTTTGTAGAAAACAATTGAAGAAAATGAGCAGCTTGCCTTTTTTTGTGTGTTTTGTTTTTTTCGGAATTGACAAAGCACACTGCGGGATCTGGAGTCGTGTTTGGCATCCGCGGGGCCCGATGCTAACATATTTTTTTTCTTTTGTCAGCTTGCTTTTATTTAGCAATGTGTATCCAGAGCTGAGCTCACCATTGGATTTGTTGTGAAATGAAGCGTATAGTTGCTTGTCGGTTATGAAGGATTATGCTATGCTATCCAGGCAGCTCATACAAAGGTTATTTAGTTTAAGTTATCTGATATTCAGTCCATATTTCACATTAACTTTGGTTTACGGTGACGGTTGTGATCGGCAACTCGACAAAATGCATAGGCTACTGAAAAGCATAGTGCTGTTATGGAGTTTGGGTAAAGAAAAAAAAAAAGGACATGCATGCTTTTCATTGTATTTGCAATGAACGATGCAAAGAAAAATGTTGATGTTTTATGCCCCCCCCCCAACCATCCACTGAGGCAGTAATACTGTTGAAAAGAATTAAAACATTTGGTGTTTTTCAAAGTTAACGCATGCAAATTTGCATTATGTATTTTTTTTTTTTTTCCAAATCCTGAAATGGCAAAAATCTGCATTCCGTGGTTATTCAATGAAAAGCATGCATCTCTGAATTTCACGTCAAAAATGGGAAAAGCATGTATCTCCAAATATTTTTCATCATCAACTACAGAAGTTGAGTTTGAGTAACACCTGCTTTGTATTTTTATTTTTTCATCATCATTATTTAAAAAAAAAAAAAAAAAAAAGTAATATTTGACAAGGAACTCTTTTGAAATCAGGAGATACATGTTTTTTATTTTGTGGGCATTCTGCTTTTTGGTGACAGGGTTGAGCAAACACCCTTTTTCAACAGCAGTAGCATTGTAACAATGTCAATTACATTTCCATAGGCTTGAAACTATTTGTTCCGCGACTGCCATTCAACTATGAAGACTTTACTTAACAGTTACTTGATGTTTTATGAGCATTTAAGACGCTAACTGAAAAGTGGGCCAGCTTATCACAGTGTAAAAAATGTGGAAATTCATCTATTTTCCTTTAATCAACCCACACCACTTTTAAAAATCTGCCCCGTAAACTTACACCAATGTTTGTTTTCGGGACAAAACAGCCTATAAATTGCCTAAAAGTGACCTCTATTAAGTTGGTGTACTTTTTCTAGTCCTTATTTTGCTGCCTATGGCCATTCTCTTCAGCAGCACTGTTATGTCTGCTTTGCTTGTTTTGTTCATCCTACCCCTCTTCGCATGTAAATAGTGTACAAAGAAAAAAAACTGTCGATTTGCTCGGAAGGCATGGAAAAATTACACCTGTAACAAACTTTCAAATGTCCAAGCAAAGACATTATCGAAACGGTTGCGTGTTCAAGGAAAAAAAATCGGGCTGTATCATAAGGAGAAAGAGCTTAATGTATTTGTTGTTAATATGAGAAACTGATATATTAAAGAAGTGCATGAAAAGTCAAGCAGTGCGCTTGTGGTTTTACTTATGGACCTCAAGGTGGCAGCATTGCACTGTGTTTTACTCATGATTTTACCCATATTTTTCAGGGGTCTCAACCTTATACAGATCTGGAGGAACTGAAGAAACAACACTGGACCCTTTTTGGTATTTTAATTATTTTCCATTTCTGCAAATACTTGCTTTGATGACAAGTTAATGAATCCATTCTTCAGCGCTTTTTTAGCAACACTTTGTAGTTAAAATGCTGATGGCGATTTTGAGTACTGATCGATAAAAATACAGTACGTATCTGACAAGGGCGTAGGTTTGGTCTCAACATTGGTAGGGACGCTATAACCTGCATGTACACTTTTTGCTGGGGACAGGAACAAACAGATTGGGTACATTTCTCAAATGTAGCTGGTTCCTACGTAAAAATGAAAAAAGGTTACAATAAAATTATTTTCATGGAAGAAAGTCATCTTTCACAATGCTTGCTTCACATAAAGGAAATTTACAGTGGTTATGTTTTTTTTTTTGTTTTTTTTTTGGGGGGGGGTGGGTTTAAAAAAATGTGCATGAGCTGCAAATAAAAATATATTTTTTAATGATAAGCGATAGAAAATACATTTTAATTAGGGAATAAATGCACAAAATGCACAGTTGGATTAACGTTAACAGTAGAAAAAGTACAGGAAGACACGTCACAAAACAGCTTTCTACTCGGGAGTTTTACAGGTTAGCAAGTTCCCACGGTTTAATGTTATGCTAACTCTGATGCAGGTCGGACTTTCAGTTGCAAAGTTAGTGGTGTGTTTCCCACATTCACAACATTGACGTCTTTTTATATTAGTTAAAGTGGCTGCTGCTGGCCGAAAAAAACCTTCTAATATCCTGGATCCGGATTTTATGAGCAAATTTAAATGACATTAAATGAACATAAATTGTATTAACATACACAATTAATACAAGCCTGGTAATCATTTCTTAACTATCCAGGAATGCAAAAAAATAATAATAATAAAATAACCATTTGTCTTAAGACCACTCAACATTGTCTAAATGAAGAAATTAAATACAATTGAAAAAACGTCTTTGTCAGGATTTAAAAAAAAAAAATCAAAATGGCGCTTCTCCTTTTGTTAACAAGCACAGCCAAACAACAACAAAAAATGAAAGCTCCTGTGGGCTGCTTTCAGACCACATAAATAAAAAAAGTAAAATTGGGGAGAAGGTGGGTAAAACTCGGTTCACTACATTTCTTCCAGTTTAATTAACGTTAACAGTAGAAAACATACAGGAGGACACTTCTCTCAAGGCAGCTATAACTACTCATGTTTTGCAGATTAGCAAGTTCACACAGTTAAATGTTATGCTCTGATGCAGGTCTGACTTTCAGTAGCAAAAATAGTGGTGTGTTCCCCACTCCCACAATATTGTCATCTTTTTACATTTCTTACAGTGGCTGCTGCTGGCTGAAAAAAACCTAATATCCAGTTGTGTTACTGGGGGGGGTCATTGCTCACCCACGGACACGTTCTTCCCACCCAAAAAAAAAAAACTGGATGTAGTACTAATGGCAAACTGGGTACCGCGTATGGTATCCCATTCATATAATACTGATGTGTTCTAACCTTTGCGTTGCTACCTCCTCTTTCACCTTAAAAAAATAAAATAAAATGAAATGAAATGCTGGTTTTGCTCCTAGGGGGCGCTACACACATTTATGCTTTTTTTTTTTTTTTTTTTTTTTTTTTTTTTTTTTTTTACATTTTATCAAACTTTTCACCAGTGTTCACCTGGCTGTTGAGTTTGGTGAGTTCTGAAGCATTCTGAGGGGGTCAAAGTAGGGCTCAAAGCGTCGGCTGGACAAAGAATGACTGCTAGGGGGCGCTACGTAGTGTATTTGGAATTTGTCTTTACACGGTATCAAAGATTGCCCCTTTCTTAACCTACCTGCCGGCTTTGGTGCATTTTGAAGCATTCTAAGGGGGTCAAATTAAGCTCACAGAGGCTGCGGAACAAGTCAAAGAATAACTATAATAATAATAAAAACCGAGGAACCACAATAAGTTACCTAAAAAAAAATTAAAAAAAAACATTGTCTCGTGCATGTCCGTCCTGTTCAGTTATGGATGTGTTCGAAGTCAAATAAAATTAAATCAAGTTTTATTTGTTTAGACCAAATCACAGCAACAGTTATCTCAAGGAGAAAACAAAAAATGTTTTAAGGTGCAGTAGCCCTACACTGGATTTTGACCTACTTGAGCATTGCAGCTTTTTTTTTTTTTGCCCCCCCCCCCAGGTAAGACTAATGCCCACCCACACCTGGCATCCTGGTAACATCACTGCTAATAATATATATATATATATGTTAGGGCTGTCAAACGATTAAAATTTTTAATCGAGTTAATTACAGCTTAAAAATTAATTGTAATTAATCGCAATTCAAACCATCTATAAAATGTCATATTTTTCTGTAAGTTATTGTTGGAATGGAAAGATCAGCCACAAGACGGATATATACAGTCAACATACTGTACATAAGTACTGTATTTGTTTATTATAACTAAGTCAACAAGATGGCCTTACCATTATTAACATTCTGTTAAAGCGATCCATGGATAGAAAGACTTGTAGTTCTTAAAAGATAAATGTTAGTACAAGTTATAGAAATTTTATATTAAAACCCCTCTTAATGTTTTTGTTTGAGTAAATTTGTAAAATTTTCAATCAAAAAATAAACTAGTAGCCCGCCATTGTTGATGTCAATAATTACACAGTTCTCATGGTGCATCAAATCAGTCGCACCCAAGCGCCAGCAGAGGGCGACAAAAAACAAGTGGACATGACACTGCTATCATTTTAATCTGTTTGAGTGGGGCATGTGCGTTAATTGCGTCAAATATTTTTATGTGATTAATTTAAAAAATTAATTACCGCCCGTTAATGCGATAATTTTGATAGCCCTAATATATGTGTGTGTCGGGGGGGAGGGGGGGGGGAGGTGAAAATAATTCACTTAATAGTGGTGGGGTCAATAACAACAATTAAAACATGGGAAGACAATCTAAATGATCTATATAACTGAAATCATTATGTAACGTAAATAAGGTTGCTTAAAAGTTGTCCCTACCGTCCCTATGCAAACCTACGCCCTTTGTATCCAGTTCAAACCACATGATTCCACACTCATTACATTAACTGCTTTTGAATCTTTAACGTAGTTACACTAGTATATCTGGCTAACTCTTAGGCCGCCGGACACTCCCAGTCAAAATGGATCAGACATCCGTCGCCGTCAATGGCACTCACTCACTGCCAGTCCTCAGATGGGTTATTCATGGCAACATTGCTATTTATTGCACACTCCATGTGAATTCTGTTACTTACGAATCCCAATAAGGCGAGACCTCCAACAGTTTTTCGCATATGCAAGCATCGGTAGCAATGGGAAAAAGTGTCAGAAAAAGCCTCCACTTCTGCCAAGTGCCCGTTTTGGCCGCCATCTGCCTCTACCGGCTGCGCCGAAAACAAGACCGATAATAGAAAGCTGCGAGGGGGTCGTGATTTCTAAACAAAAACTGCAAATAGTAGTCCGCAACACATGGCGTATCCATGAAACATCCCATCACTTCAGTTAAGTTTCTGACAATCACCTTTTTATCTTAATACATGTTGTCCCGTGACGCTATCGCTGGCTCCCAGCAGTGTTCCCGCCGTCCCTGAAATATGATAATGGCCAAGCGCACGGCATATTTACGGCCCGCCATAAAAATCCCATAGCACATTGTCTCCCCTATCGCATTTGCCATTCATCACCATAATGTGAATATCTGTGTTTTGCGTAAACGCGCAGTAATAGCTATAAGGTAATCCTCCCACACGGCGCAGCAGTCAGTTTGGGCAGAACAGAAGACACTTTTCACACTTTTCCGTCTCAGACTTGTGCGAGGAGGCGTTTTTTCCGCTCCGAGTGAATCGCTGGAGACTTCTTGAGTTTAGAATTCACGTTGCTTTATTTGAGTTACTGCATTCCTTGACCTCTGCTCAATTCTCGTTTTCAAAGTGGGACATTTATGTAAAAGGAAAATAGTCGCATTTGTTGGGGAAAAGACAGTTACTATAGTAACAAGATAAGCAAATACATGCTCAAATGGCTTTCAGTCCTTGAATGTTGTTTATTCGAGTCTACAGGCGGCCGTTGTCCTCTTTAAGGTCAACGAACGCGTGGCCTCCGTTACTTTTTATCTGTCAATCTCGATCTGGCCCGTCCCGCCAATTATCCGTCACGTCAGTCCTCCCGTGTCAACTCCTCGTCCGCCCAGCCATCTCTGAGCTGTCTCATCCAGATAAAATTTTTAACCATTAGTCCGACATCTATTTGGATCCTACACTTCTTGTACTTTACATGAGTTCAGTGGTTCTTAACCAGGGGTGAAAGTGGGCGGGAACGGTCAGGAACGCAGTTCCGGTATAAGATTCAGGGTCGCAACGCTGTTCCGGTATACGGTGCCTTGATTCTGAAAATATGACGGCAACTGTCAAAACGCTATTAAAAAAAAAAAAAGAAAGAAAGAAAAATACAAAGCTGCCACACATGCATTTCATCTACAAGAAAACAATCTACCAACATCAGATTTACATACACAAGTGTTAACAACAAGTATAATAAAGTTCTTGTGTAGGGTAATCCGTTTCCACCGATATTTATATTCCGCCGATATTATTTATTTTATTCCACAAACGGCATGGAGGTTTCACCAGCTGCTGCAGTTATCTGAGTCTGATGATGACGTGTCACGTCAATGTGCGAATGCACGCAGCAAAGCAAAACGCCTGGTCTCATTTATCTGTTCAATTGGCTGACATACTGACATGTGATCACCAGAGATAGTTAGCTCTGATTGGTTCAAATTAGGAGTGCACGATATCCATTTTGTGAAACCGATACCGATATCGATAACTTCCTGTCCCTCAAGGCCGATACCGATACGATAACCGATAATATATATATAATTTTTCAATGTATATTCACCATCGTTTGTGAACACCTGTAGATAAGAAATACTATTGGTTGATTCAGCTTAGATTTGCCTTTGACCGAACCAGAATTTTCATGATGACATGAACATTATTATAATCAACAAAACAAGACGGTAACAAAACTTTGCATACTGGAAAAACAGGAGTGGAAACAAACGCACAAATCCCAATCCGACACCGTGCCAAAAATATTATTAATAGGGCCGATAATATATTATGTTATTGGATTCATTGGGATGACGTCATAATTCCTATTATCGGACCGATAAGTTATCGTGCACCTCTAGTTCAAATGTGCATGTTTTCTGAAACGGTTAAAAAAAAAAAAAAAAAAAGGGGGGGGGGCAATGCAACAGAAAATCGATCAAATCTTTAAGAGCAACGAAAGAGTTAAGGTGGCTTATATGTCATATTTAGTTTTATTTACTCTGCTGGGGAGGTTCAGAGCATTTTAGCTGTCAAAGTGCACTTTGGACTTATATTTGTTCATTTATCTTAGGCTACTTATTCATTTCCTTATGATTAAAAAAAGTCAATGTTTGCGCGATCTTCAACCACTTCCAACCCTGTTCTTAATCTTGCTAAAGGTAGCCAACCCCACAAGTTTCACGCGTGGATCTACCAAACCCTTCGGAATTAGATAATGAACCATTTATCAAATTCAAAACCGATACAGGGCGGAAAACACTAAGGTGACTTGAAGTTCTGCTCTGAGACCCCCAATTTGGCCAAATTTCAAAATAGTCCTATTTGCATGTTTGATACATCATTGGAAAGCTTAAAATCTCAAATTTCTGGGGGAAGAAAAAATTTGAGCAGGAGGGCATTTAAAAAAAAAAAATTTTTTTTAAACAGCAAAACCCTAACTGGAGGCGAGAGCAGAATTAAAGACGCCACAATTTTAACGAGACATTATCGCGTACTTACCTTGTTTCGATCCAAAAACTCCAAGTAGCATGTATCACCAAGTGTCAAGACACAGCTGTGAATGACCACAGCTGGATTTTTATGGGTGAAACATGGTGATATAACAAGGGTCGCGATGCAGAAAACGCAGAAAACAAGGCGTAGTTGAGATTTTCATATAGTTACCCTTTTAAACGTTATTTTTCTTTTTTTGTTTTGTTTGGATCGATTATCATCTAACATATCGGGGAAAATGCGACAGTAACAAAAAAAAAAATACAATTAAGTGATAGTTATGAGGTAGATATCTGTGACTTTTTTTACAGACGCCAAATTTTTTATTGTGACGTAATTTGTTTAAAAGTTTAAAATATGCGAGTGAATAATTTTTTAGTTAGTAGTTATAGTTTTTTTTTTTCTAAACTAAATATTAGACATCAATTAATGATTCTTAGCTAAAAATGACATTTTGAATAATAAATATATTCTTTTTATGGCTGGGTTGAAACAAAAGCGGTTGCGTGACATCTGTAAACGGGGGTTGTCAGGGTAAAACGGACAAATTAAAAATAGTTCGGAGGCTTAATGCGCCATGAATCTGCTATGGCAGCATATAGACATATTGTTCTATCAAACACAACATTTCTTTGAGCTTAAAATACAGCAGTTTATTTTTAAGAGGGGTGCAAGAGCAGAAACTGCTTTTTCAGTCTAGTCTGTGTTTTCCGCCATATCTAAGCTAGCAAGCTAATAATTTAGCAAATGACCATTCAAAATTCTTCTCATTTTGACAGCATGTTTATAAACAGGTGAAAATTTGAGACCACACTGCCCATTGGTCTGTTGTATTCCCTCATACCAAGTGGGGGTCAACCTTCCACTGAGAAAACCAGTTCCTCCTCCCATTAGATCGAGGACTAGCAGATTTAAAAAGCCACTTTGGCTAGATTTAATCAGCAGTGAAAATAGGGCTCCACATTTGTTTACCTTCACCGAACCCCTTGGACCACAGGTGTCAAACCGATTCCAGAAAGTGAGCGGGTGCTGGATTTTGTTCCAACCGATACCGTGCAGAGAGTTTAACCAATGAACTTCGTTCTGAAACAAGCAGCACCTGACAAAGTTGATCTGATTACACATGTAAAAGATCTGATTGGTGAAAAGGTGTCCTCTTCATTGGTTGGAAAGCAAACCTGCACCCACTTGGCCCTTTCTGGAATCGGTTTGACACCTCTGCCTTAGACTTACTCACCGAATGCAGGTTAAGAACCACTGCATTAGTTCTTTGCCTGTCAAATTGTTGTTGTTTTTTTGTACAGATCAAAAGAAACTTCAGTCGTCTGCCGTTGCTATGGGGTTAGACTGCTCCTCACTCGACACAACCTTCAGTGAACAATCAAATCAGAAATTCGCTCAATAATTATCTGCTCGTGTCCTCCCTGCTACTCTTCATGCAGCAGCCACATCATCTCTCTCGTGGCTTCATCGAATATTCTTCTCACGGCGGGCGCTTTGCTGCCCCTGGCCCTCCAGTGGTCGGCTCTCCTGAGTGATTAATTGTCTTCCCGGGCTTCTCCGAACTCAATCCAACTCTCCCATCTACTGACAACGCGATGAAGTTTCACCCCGACATCGGGAATCAGATTTCGTTTAATCAATCACACGTTGGCGGCAAACGCACTGTACTTAAAGAGCATACGACAGGAGAAAAAAAGTCTTAAATTGCATTATTATGTGGATTAGAATCATATTTTGAGACGATTCGACTATATACAACAATTTAGCAAAGCGCAGATGATGAGAAATTAGTCTTTTAATCTGCCGGTTAGCCACGCCTACCATTATAGGGCTTTAGCGTCCCCAACAGGTGGATGACGTCAGCGGGAGACTGGGCTCATCGGTTTTACTATTCAGCCCATTGAGGGGGAATTATTCAGAACGAGGAAAACGCGACGAAGAGAGCCGCAAAATGTCATTGTTTCAGTATCTCCAATATTTTTACAGGATATTCTTTTTATCCAAGTATTTTCCCCAGTAGCTAAATAAATGGCTTGAGAAGGACCAGTCAGCCCATCGAGGGAGAACTATTCACAACGAGGAAAACACGACGAAGAGAGCTGCAAAATGTCATTGTTTCTGTGTCTTTACTTCAATATTTTTACAGGATATTCTTTTTATCCAAGTATTTTCCCCAATTGCTAAATAAATGGCATGGTCATGACAAATAACAGTCTTGTGCTAAATGGAATATGAAATAATAAACATGGCAAAATGACTCCATAATGGTCAAAACTGTCCACTTCACCTTTACTGTCGCACCTCCCGAACGATATTTTATGACACCTAAATCGGACATACTGTATGTCATTTCCCTTCGCCGGCTTCGGAGAATGTAAACAAACCAAGAGGCGTGACAGCTAGCCGACATGCTAACCCAAACCGAGTGATGTTTCAAAGTCTTCGAAGCGGAAAATCACACATAACTAGCCCGGATTATTTGACATGACGACTGGGTTGTCGATTGTCTTTGCGGATCGGCAAACCGCCCGGCGGAGAGCAATTTACAGTTCGTTCCCCGGAGGAGGGCGGCTGCAGCTGTTGTGCAGCTAACGTGCACGAGGAGAGCTTTTTACATGCCTATCAATGATCAAACGTAAGTAGTCCTTTATGTAAAGAAAGTTTGTAGTGTTTACTTTGTAATCGATGTATACATATTTGACATAATACAAAAGAAGATGTTTACTCACTTCCTCGTAAGTCCAATGGTCCCACAGTAGTCGGGCTTGGCCAATATCCACGGTGAATGGGAACCTTTTAAAACTCCAAAAAGGCGCACATGCCTCTCCCTCATAAAGCAAGATTTTTCTGCAGCCGTTTAGCTGGCGTGATGCGAAAAATAAACGTATTAATCCGCAAAATCAGCTGAATCCTTAGTCCTCATACACAAAAGTAGGCTGTATAGTGAAGAGGAGTCCTTCTCCTGTACACGTCACAGCGCCCTCCTCCTCAATGCAAGACCGAAGCCGGAAGTCACTCATTTTCATGGCGCGGGATTAAAAAAACTAAATAAAAATAGCGATCGCTTCCACACACATCCAAGCGGTCCATATCATTCAGGAGCATAAAATACCGCGTGTATTATGAAATAAACATGCTTTTTTTGTGTCACATGCACTTTAAGCCTTGCGTAACAGCAAATGAGTGCTTTATCGCCATCTTGTGGCGTCTATGAGCTGTTACATCCCCAAATATGTTTCTCCCATCATTTAGTTGCTGTGTCTGGTTGCTTTTCTGCTGCAGGACTTCAACCTAAAGTAGCGTTATTTATTACATGCCCGTCAAGGCAGTATGCACAGCTTATTTCTCATGCAGCCCCGCCCCCTTAAAAAAGTGAGTGAAAAATAACCCCTGTCACAGAGCTAGGAGGGAAAATCCCCAACTGAGCCATTTGTAATCATGGCTGAAGGGTTCGCAGTTACAGTTTTTGACCCGAAGTGGATCTAATGGTGCGTTTGACCAAAAGAGAAAAGATGAAGTTATTACATGTACATACCGCCCACACAGCATTTCAAATAGTTTTTACTCAGACAAAAAACCCAAGCTGTCGGGGAAATTATTCGAAAAGTGTTCATGTGTGTTGAAAGAGGTACAAGACATATTGGAACCTTAAAACAAAATGTAGGGAGAATGAAATTTGTAACCTCGCTGGAGGAAAAAAAAAAAAAAATCGAGGAAGAGGCGCACAGCCAGCACTTTGCTTAATGGCTCGGCTGCAAGCTAAATAACGATCCATTTTGTTCCATTATCTTTCCTGTAGGTGTGATCCTGTGAAAACAAAACGCTCAAAATTGTTACCTTAATCGAGGAGAAGAAATGGAGCTGTGAGAGAAAAAGGCACTGAGTAAAAACCTCTGTCGCATTTTTGGGGGTGCAATTTCTTCACTTTAATGATGTTTCGAAAAAAGATTTGAACTTTTTGCTAAGCTTCATTTCACCCAAATCCTACAGTAAATCCTTGTTTTCATGTACCCCAAAGCCCGTGTCAGTCCTCCCATCGCTTGTCACAACAAACGGAGCGTTAAATGACAGCCAACACCATTTGAATGTGTCGAAGCTCTTCTTCTCTGCTGCGTTAAATCCGATAGTTTCTGGCCTGGGAGAATATTCCACCTCCGTACTTCCTCCACATTGTTTCTTGGCAGCAAACGCCTTAATCTGTAATCACTTTGTCAACAAATGGCACCGGCGGACAGAAAAAGATCTCATAGTAGAACTGATGTGGCTATTTATCTCAGTTATCGCATTTAAACAAGGCGTCTCCACACCATTATGAGAGAATGTTTAAGCGGCGGCCTGGGGAAAGTACTACCTATTTTTCTTCACCTCTTTGCAGCTTTCATTCTGTTACACTTTGTGTTCACGTTCTACAAGTTGAAATGGATTGGATGCCTACGTATATGCTGACAACAAGGGCGTAGGTTTGCATAAGGACGGTAGGGACATCACACTACTAACCTTTTAGGATGCTCAATTGTCCCCACCAACTTTTAAGCAACCTTATTTGCATTTTTGTCTTCACATATGTTATAGTAATAGAATTGACCTGACCATTATGAAGTGAATTATTTTCACAATGTTCAGACTTACATTTACCCAGTGTTGTTAATTTTACTTTAAAAACGTAATTAATTACAGTTACAAATTACTTTTCCCAAAAAGTAATTGAGTTAGTAACTCAGTTACCTGAATGTAAGAGTAATTAGTTACTTGGCAAAGTAGTGATTTTTTTTTTTTTTCCCCCCGAAAAAAAACAAACAAAAACAGGTCACACAATGTGAAGTTTAAAGGGTTTTGGGGACAATTGGCCAATTCTTTACCCTCTACTTAACTCGACACAAGGGTATCGCGATAACTAGATAGCAACCTTTGCTATGTGTGGAAGTCATTTAAAGTTGTGAATCAACTAGAGATGTCGGTCCAATCACGTCATTTTCAAAGTATCGGAATCGGCAAAAAAATATCGGCCATGCCTTTTTTTAATATATATATATATATGTACATATATATTAAATCGTTTTCTAATTGTATTTAATGTTACTGACATAACATGTTACACTCATCCAGAGTATTTAGTTTAGGCTTAAGATAGGGTTATCAAATTTATCCCGATAACGGCAGTAATTATTATTTTTTTTTAAATGTATCACGTTAAAATATTTAACATAATTACTGCATACGTTGCACGACCCACTCGCGCATTGTCGCGCTCAATCTGTAATGGCGCCGTTTTACCTTTATAGAGAGATAAAAGGCAGCGTAAAATGAGTAGAGTGAATTTTGGCAGCATTTGGAGCCTTTTTTTGATTGGCTAAAGCCTTCCAATCCCTCTCCCTTCGATTAAAAATATTTTGGTAAGCAATGTGGGGAAGTAAGGTAGCAATTGATCTTTTTCTTAACACCTTACGTTATTTCCCACCGCAGAGAAGATATATCAATTGGTAGCACTGCGCACAGTCATGGTTCCACTTCCCATCATGCATTTAGGCATGGTTACAGTATCATTTACTGAAAGCTCAACAAATACACTAAATGGCAATATTTAGTCACAATATACAAAGTCACAAGTCTTTCTATCCGTGGATCCCTCTCACAGAATGAATGTTAATAATGTAAATGCCCTCTTGAAGATTTATTGTCATAATAAACAAATACAGTACTTATGTACTGCATGTTTAATGTATATATTCGTCCGAGTTTTATTCATTTTTTTTCTTAATGCATTGTCAAAATGTATATGACCGGGGAAAATTATCAGGAATAACTGGAATTGAATCGGGAGCAAAAAAAGGCATTCGGATCGGGAAATATCGGGATCGGCAGATACTCAAACTAAAATGATCGGGATCGGATCGGGAGCAAAAAAACATGATCGGAACAACCCTATAATCAACCGTTAAAGTTGTTGAAATTGCTCCCGTCGTTGCATTAGTTCCCTTCTGTCTACTTTCAACATGTGTAAGTTTTAAAACTGTTTCATCATTTAAAGATAGATTTAAGTAAAGATTTTGCCGATTTAGGAGCTTTTTAGATTAAAAAAAAAAAAAAAACTTCGCTAGGAAGGATCTCTACATCAGAGCCTTCCTGAGAGGTCTACTGCTTTAAGATGGCGGCTGTTTACTAACCCATGTAGTCCTTAAAACATGTTGCCAATGCAGCCATGTCTATCATTTGCATCTAGTTCTATAATATGTGATATCTACCGTATCATGTGGGTGTAGTTTGTAGGCTATGGCTACAGTCAGGTATTATTGGAGTCACCTAGCATCACGTTTGCAACGGCGTCTTCCCCACTCCTGCTCTGCTCTCTCGTCTCCGTGAGTCCGTCTCTCTCAGACTTTTTTTATTCAACCAACTTAGTAACGCAAAGTAACACATGCCTATCCAGCCTCAGTAATGGTAACGGCGTTGCCAAGATGAGAAAAGTAATTAATTAGATTACTCATTACTGAAAAAAATAACGCCGTTAGTAACGCCGTTATATTCTAACGCCGTTATTAACAACACTGCATTTACCCCTTTTCACTTGCTGAATTTGCCGGTCCATTTTTTTCCTCAAACGCACATTTGATTGGCTGATGACGTGCCCCCCCGCCCCCAATACAGACACACACCCTCACAGCCCCGACAGAATTACATGTGAATTACAAGATGAGGGATATAGGAAGGTTTTTTTGGCCAGCAGCAGCCACTGCAAGTAATGTAAAAAGATGTCAGTTCTGTGGACGTGGGGAACAGTTGACTAATTTTTTTCTAGTGAAATCCGACCTGCATCAGAGCTAGCATAACATTAAACCAGTGGTAGCGAGTAGGTAGCGGTTTAGAGAGGTGTCCTCCTGTATGTGTTTACTACTGTTAACATTAATTAAACTGGGAGAAATGTAGTGAGTTTTACCCCCTTCTCCCCAGTTTTACTTTTTCATGTATGTGGTCTTAAAGCAGCTAACAGGCGCTTTTTTTTTTGTTTGTTTTTTGTTTGGGCTGTGCTTGTGGACAAAAGCAGTAGCTCCATTTTTATTTATTTATTTTTTGTGATTTCCTGACAAAGAAGTTTTTTTTCAATTATATTTAATTTCTTTATTTAGACGGACAATGTTGAGTGGTGCTCAGGAAAAAAACAAAAACTTTTTTTTTCATTACTGGATTATTAACAAGTTTGTATTTATTGTGTATTTCTGTTCAAACATTGCAATTTAAATTATAATAAAATAATAAAATCCAGATATTTAATTCTGGAAGTTTTCGAAACCAAGGTTTGAATCGAGCAGTGTACCACCTAAACGAAAACACATTAAAGTTAGTATAAGTCAATACAGATTTATTTTTGCATTGATTATTTAGCCTATCAATTAACTAGGTTCATATATTCGTGGGAAATGTAGCCCTGACCCTCGTTCACCCAATCTGTTTGTTCATATTAATGTCTTGGCACCAGCAAAAAGTGTACATGCAGGTTATACTGTTATATCGTCCCTACCAACGTTGAGACCAAACCTACGCCCTTTGCTGATAAACTAATTTAAATTCATAGCAGGAGCATGAAAAGAGCCATATTTGGCTGTGGAGCCACAGCTTGCCTGCAGGCATCTTTAATTGTCAAAGGCTCTGAAATTGTTAATATGTGTTGCTCATGAGATGACTAAAAATTGTTTTAAAAAAAAAAAAAAGTACATATGTGGTACAACTGGAAGTGACCTTGCACTGTCAGCACTTCCCAGTTAAAATGGATAAAAAATAGATTTCTTTACATGATGTAAGGATTTAAATAGTACAAGAGTATATTCATCAAAAACAATGTGAATGTTTTTTGTTTGTTCTTTGGAGGGGTGGTGGTGGAACAAATTGCATATCCATTCGTTTCAACTAGGATTTTGAAGTACAAGGGAGAAGCCACTTTAATGTTCTCTTTTTAATAATATATCAAATTTTCTGAAATGTTACTACATGATTTTTAAAAAAAAATATTGCATTAATTTTCCAGTTTTAATGCATTAATATGCATGAACTCAAAGTAAAAAGTGGTGTTTTTATGTTGATTTTTTTTTTTCTTCCCCCTTTCCCATTCACAGCTGTCTGCTATGTCCAATCAGTACACCTGCATTGCAAAGACAACAACAGCCACAGTGATCTCCATGTCAATTTCTGCTCCTGGAATTAATCATAGTGTATTAAAATGTTTAGTTTTGGTAGCTTTCCTTCTAACGCACGATTTAAATGCGTTACTGGACGTCTGAAACTTGAAAGCGTCACCAAGGTAAGAACAAATCCAAGTAAAATTTGGGAGAACTGTATGTATTGTAGCTACTCGTAGAAGTAATTCGAATGATGATGGCACAATTGTGCATATTTTTACTGCGCATGTTAGTCATTGGATTGTTTTTTTGTATTGTCGCATTTTGAACGTTGAATATGGTGTGACATTGTTGTGTACCGCTGGAGGGAGCCATTTTGAGAATCGTTGTTCCAAACTTCCAAATAACTAATTATTTTCTTGTCATAATACAATAACTGATATTTTAATTCGGGAGCTCTACGTTTATGAAAACATTGATTTTACATTGCGCTATTGTGGTGAAAATACTTTCCACTGTATTAGTTAAAGGACCTTGAGGTCAAGGGTGTAGGTTTGCATAAGGATGGTAGGGACAGAAACCAGTGTACTGTAGAGTACTTTTAAAAAGTAATTTATTACAGTTACAAATTACTTCTCCCATAGGCAGAGTTTGACTTTTGGGGCAGGGGGGGCACAACGTGTTGATGACCCCGAAACGCAGTGTCAGCAATAAAATTAACTTACTAGAATATTTATAATAAAAAGTTGACACTGAGCGTTTTTTGTTTCCCATCATTCTTGAGGGGAATTCTAAATCGGGCAGCTTAGGCAATACTTTTCGCCAAGATCGTCATCCATTGAATATGGTACGCCCGCCGGTGTCGTGGCAATGTAGTTACTCCAGTCAAAAATTGTATCCCCTGGGTGGAACCATAAGGAGGTAGATTTGTGTCTTTAATATTCAATCAAAAAAAGTTTCTTCACTCAAAATATATATTTTCAACCCAAAAAAAGTCGCTTCAATCAACAACAAAAAATTTGTTTTAATGCAAAAATAAATTTGAAACTACAAAAAAAAAAAAATGCATGTGAAAGCTATTTTTCTTTGATTGATTTTTTTTTTTTTTTTTTTTAATTGAAATTTTTTTTTGATTGAAGTAATGTTGATTTGTATTTGGGTCACATTTTGGCTAGGACATTTTTCTCTTTATTATTCAAATCTAAAAATAAGGTGCTTCAAAAAATATATATTAAAAAAAAAAATCACTTCAATCAAAAAAGAAAAAAATTTCAATCATGGAAAAGTTTTTGAATGCGAAAAAATTTGCATTTGAACACCTAATTTTTCATTGAAAAAGTTTTCTTTGAGTGAAGCAATCCTTTTTGTGTTTGGGCCATATTATGAGTAGGAAATTTGTGTCTAAATCATTTCATCCCCAAAAAAGTTGCTTCAATCAAAAAGAAATATTTTTAATCAAAGAAAAAAATAATTTGAAAAAAATTTATATATTTTTTTTGAAAATTAAATGCAAAGCAAATGACCGTCTAAGTTGGTAGTCACATGATCAGTTCGAAAAATAATTTTGACACATTATAAAAACATTTTTTTGTTCATTTCATTCATTTTTGTTGCAGTTTTATTGCTTAACAACTTTTATATATATATATATATATATATATATATATATATATATATATATATATATATATATATATATATATATATATAGGAAAGTCAATGACATGCAATGACACTTTTCGGCCACCCGGGGGGGGATGTCACCCCCTTAAAAGCCACTTCTGATCTCCCCCCCAAAAATTACGTTACTCAGTTACCTAATGTAAGAGTAATTAGTTACTTGGCAAAGTAACTGGTGATAATTTTCATGTTTTTTTTTTCTCGGAGAAAAAAACAACAACAACACAAAACAAACCAAAAAAAACATTGGTCACCTAATGTGAATTTTAAAGGGTTTTAGCCTAATTCTTTACCCTAAACTTAACTACACACAGGGGTATTGTGGATATTGCGATAACAAGCAATGTTTGAAAGTCATGTAATGTTGTGAATCAACCGATAAAGTTGTTTTAAAACTGTTTCATCATTTAAAGATGGATTCAAGTCAAGATTTTGCTGATGTCTGAGTATTTTAGATAAAAAGTTACTTGTGTTCGCTAGGAAGGTTCTCTATAACAGCCTTCCCGAGAAGTCTACTGCTTCAAGATGTCGGCTGTTTACTAACCCAGCTAGATCTCTATGCATGTTGCTAACGCCGCCACGTCTGCCTTTTCGCATCTAGTTCTCTATATATATGTAATATCTACCGTAGCGTCATGTGGGCATAGTTTGTAGGCTATCAGCTACAGTCAGGTATTATTGGAGCCACTTAGCATCGCGTTTGCAACGGCGTCTCAACTCCCTTGCCTCCTCCCCACTCTGCTCCGTGAGTCAGTCTCCCTCAGACTTTTCTCGCGTCATTCAACCAACATAGTAACGCACGCCTTTCCATCCTCTGTAATGGTAACGGTGTTACCAAGATGAGAAAAGTAATTAATTAGATTACTCACTACTGAAAAGAATAACACTGTTAGTAACGCTGTTATATTCTAACGCTGTCATTACAACACTGGACATAACACTACCAATTTTTCAGGATGCTCAAATTGTTCCCACCAACTTTTAAGCAAACTTATATGCATTATATAATGGGTTCAGTTATATAGGTAATTTAAATTATACTCCCATATGTTAATTCCCATATGTTGCAAGAAATCATTGACCCTACCATTATTAAGTGAATTATTTTCATTATGTTCTTTTTATTATGTTAAAACTTACATTTACCCCTTTTCCCTTGCTGAATGCGCCACCCCCCCTCCCCCAAACACACGTTTGATTGGCTGATGACTTCACCTGCATTTGCACAGCCCCTATGTTGAAAACATGCTGCCTCCTCCGCCCCCTTCGAAGAGGAGGGAAATTAGAATTGTTTTTCAGCCAGCAGCAGCCACTATAAGTAACTTCAAAAGGCACCAATGTTGTGGAGGTGGGGAACACACCACTATTTTTGCTACTGAAAGTCCGACCTGCATCAGAGTTAGCATAACATTAAACTGTGTGAACTTGCTAACCTGCAAAAATCGTGCAGGAAGCTGCTTAGAGAGAAGTGTCCTTCTGTTTTCTTCTGGTAATGTTAATTAAACTGTGAGAAATGTAGTAAACTCTTCTGGAAACTATAGAACCAAAATAACCTGGGCAAGAAGCGGTTTAGAGAGAGGGTTGCTGCATAAACTCGTACGTTGCTCACACAACACAACATACACACAACCTAATCATAATTTACTATGTACATTTAAAAAAAAAAAAAAAAAAATCTTGGGATGCCGCGAGCTACCCACACTAGCGTTGCGATCCACTGGTCGATGGTGATCGACGTGATGAGCACCCTCGATTTAGCCTATCAGTTTATTAGGTTCATATTTGTGAGAAATGTAGCCCTGACCGCCGTTTACTTATGTATGTCCCATCCGGTGCAAAAAGTGTACTTGCAGGTTATGCTTTTACATCGTCCCTATCAATGTTGAGACCAAACCCTTGCTTGAGGTACATTTGGGTGCTATTTTTCCTCTCTGTTGTCTCCTATTGATGCTGCTGCAGCATTGGGGACATCAGCACTGGCATTGATATATAGTTTGGTCCCCTTCCATTAAAGCAGCCCTGACAGGTAAATTCCCAGGAGGAGGTGTTCAATTAAAAAGCCGGAGGAGAAGGACTGTCGCTTGATGTCGGAGACAGTTTCAACCGTTTGTGGTGGCAGATAGTTGCGCTCATAGGGACCGTTGTTGCTTACTGATGTATATTAAGTTTGAATCTGAAAGCTAAATTCTATTTTTATTCCGTCAAAATGTATTCATTTATTCCCCACGGTCTATTATCTTAGTTTAGTCGAGTTTTTCTAGGCTGCGGTGCTTTCATGTGAATGAGGATGTTGAATTGTTTGAAATCATCAGATTTTAGCTCTGTGTTGCCCTGTCAAAATCACTTTGGTTAGTTGGAGCAAGAATTGCCACAGCCAAGTTCAAAGAGCATAACAGGTCTGGTTATTTAGAAGTTTGATCATGCTATCCTCAGATATTTGTCTTATTTATTCATTTTTAATCAATTTAAAGTGTGGACGACAGGATTTTAAAAAAAAGTCTTAAATAGAATTATTATGTGAATTAGAATAATAATTTTAGACGATTCGACTATATACAACAATGTGGCAAAGCCCAGATGACGAGAAATTAGTCTTTTAATCCGCCGTTAAGCCCCGCCTACCGTTATAGGGCTCTAGCGTCCTCAACAGGAGGATTACTTTGGCAGGGTCATGGTTTTATCTGATTTAGAATTCAACCCATAGATTGGGAATTATTCAGAATGAGGAAAATGCGACAAAGAGAGCTGCTTAATGTCATTGTTATAGTCTCTCTACTCCAATATTTTTGCAGGATATTCTTTTTATCCAAGTATTTTCCCCAATTGCTAAATAAATGGTATGGTCATGACAAATAAGTTTTGTGCTAAATAAAATATAAGATATTCAAAATGCATTTATTCAGTACGACATGGCAAAATACTTCATAATGGTCAAAACTGTCAACTTCACCTTTACTGTCGCACCCCTTGAACGATATTTTATGCCACCGTAGTTAGTCAGGCTTTTGTCATTTCCCTGTCATCTCCCTTCGGAGAATATAAACAAACCAAGAGGCGTGACAGCTAGCCGACATGCTAACCCGAACAGAGTGATGTTTCAAAGTCTTCGAAGCGGAAAATCACACAAAACTGGTCATGTCACACGGCGGCAGGGGACTGTCTTCGCCGATCGGCAGCTTGCCCGGCGGCGGCCAAGTTACAGCTCGTTCCCCTGCTACGGACAGGAGAGCTCACCGGGGAAGCAGCCGGAGAGTACCGCCGGACAAACCAGCCGACGTCGGAGGAGCGCGTAGCTGCCACATGGTCAACATGAATATGGCGTAAAATAAACCTTTACTACACGGCGAAGACGTAAACAGAGAGCGGCGTTCAGTTGTTGTGCAGCTAACATGGCAGGATGTTCCTGAGGAGAATTTTTCTACATCTCCGTCCATGATCAAACATAAGTAAACAGTCCTTCATTTAAAGAAAGTTTGTAGTGTTTACTTTGTAATCGCTTTATTCGCGGCCATTTTTAACACAATGTTGCAATTTCTGATAGGGTTGAAAATTTGACAGAACACCAGCCACACAAAGAGGGCAATAAGCAGAGTATAGAGGGGTGTGTGCAAACAAGCCGTCGGCCGAGTGGCATTTTCGGTGGACAATCAGCCACACAATGCAAGCCACCTCCGTAATAAAACGTGTGCCATGACCCAGTATTTGACATAATACAAAATACGATTTTTACTCACTTCCTCGTAAGTCCAATGGTCCCACAGTATTAGGGCTTGTTTTGGCCAATATCCGCGGTGAACGGGAACCTTTTGAAACCCAAAAAGGCTCACACGCCTCTCCCTGGTTCAGCAACAATTTCCTGCAGCTGTTTGGCTGGCGTGATGCGAAAAATAAATGAATTAATCTGCAAAATCAGCTGAATCCGCAGTCCATCTGCACGCTATAAAGCAATGCTGTACTGTCCGATGCTGACCCGGGTGACATCACATTCTCATTCGTCCTAAACCCGAGACTGAAGCGGGAAGTCACTCATTTTCATGGCGCAGGGTTCAAAAATTATACATATAAAACGATCGCTTCCACACACATCCAAGCGGTCCATTTCATTCAGGAGCATAAAACACTGCATGAAATCTAAAATAAACATGCTTTTTGGTGTCATACACACTTTAAAGCAATGCTTCATGGAATATTTTGTTTTTCCTGTGGCAGGCAGTGTTGTCAGTAACGCGTTAGTGTAATCTGATTACTTTTTTCAGTAACAAGTAATCTGACACGTTCATTTTTGTGCACCAGTAATCTCATTAAAGTTACTTTCCTTAGTGTCTCTGCGGTACTATTTTTTCATTGCCTCATAACGTATGTAGAATGAAGAATATTGTAGTCATGTACGAAGAGCATTTTGAATAGAAAATGCTAAAATAAAAGGTTCCTGGTACGTGTTTCCATGACAACCTCTTAGCTATTTCCTGTTTTGGTCTCGTGTCACGTGTTCTGGGACTGAGGCGGGTGGACATTCGCGCCGAGTGTTAAGACGTTGCGAGGGAATGTTGATCTGTGGATATCCATGAATGAAGGTGAGTATTTTTCCTTCATTCTGGAGGGTATCAGCAAAAGGTTGGACCCCCTACATGCGCGGCCGTTTCAGAGCTTTGCCGTAGCAACGACGGGCAGTCATTGCTCCAAGTTGGCAAGCTTTGTTTACATCATATGCGTGTTGCACATTTATCCGTGAGGTGATGTGTTCGTTTAGCATCTGTGGGATGTGTTGTAAGTCCGATTGAGTGTAAAGTGCTTAGTTGCCGCCACGTTTTGTGGCCAAATTGACCGCGTGTGTGTTGAGAGGTGTACTTCCGGGTTGTTAATGTGCACGCGCATCCGCGCCCGCCACCACCTTTGTGTTTATTGCACTGTACAGTCCACTTGTGTGTTGATTATTGTGCCGTCAGTTTGCCTTGTTTTATATTGGCACTGATATGCTGTTAACCATAAGCCGAAATTCAGAAGTTTTGACATTAGGCTTAATCTTAGAGTACGCGGGGTTTAATTGGTCGATGGAGTTGATTTCAACAAATTCCAAGCAGTTTGTCAGATATTTGTTAGTTTCAGGGCTCCGGAGTGGCTAAGCTCGGGCGAAATTTTGATATTCCCCTTTAGATTCAATCATCGGAAAGTTAATTACACGTGATGATATTTTCTGTTGTTATTCTTATGTTGAGGCGGCAAAGGGAGAAAAATGGGTAAAAAGTAACTGATAGATTACTTTTAAAGTAACTTAGTTACTTTGATAATGAAGTAATCAGTAAATTAACTAGATTACTTTTTTGAGGCGTAATCAGTCAGTAATTAAATTACTTTTTTAAGTAATCTGTGACAACACTGGTGGCAAGAGCATGACTAAACCTACTTTCACAGTAAATTCCCATAAGAATAAAATCAGTCTGTAATTATCTTTTTTTCCTCTCTCTCTCTTTCTGTTTTGGAATTAATTTGTGTATTCTTCCCCCAGCGTTGCACCTGCCTAAATGATGAATCCACCTGCGTGTTGTCACAAGTTTGTTACCGTGCCAAAACGTCGCGTTCTGCCTCGGTTTCATCTGTTAGCGGTGAGTTCTGGTTGCTCTCTTGTGAATATTCGTGTTCGAATGAGTTTCCAGTTTTTAACCCGTCTTGAGATATAAAACTTTTTCGATGTGATTTCCTACAATAGCATTTGGGAAATTTCCGTTCGCGGTTCCAATATTCAAATGATGTTGCCTTTTAGAAATTATTTTGTTCCAGGAAAGTTTCAAATCAAAAACACAAGGTTTGAAGTCTTTTTCCCTCCTTCTTTCTGATGTGGAGGTTCACTGTACTGTACTGTATTGAATCTTATTCGTTCAAGGGTGCTTTCAAGTTCATCTATTAACGATGGACAAAATGAATACTGTGTACACGTCCATGCAAATTTCCTCAAGGCAGCCCCGTCTCTTTCCCTTTAGAAATCAATATCGCCATTTGTTCTCAGATGTCTTCATCGTGACGCGTCTTTGCATACTTAATGAACTTTCCCTGTTCACTGTCCAAAGCTGTATTGATCTTTAAAAATGGCTCGTATTCAGCAGAGATTTTCAGTCTGTCTAAGCAGAGCTGAAGCAGATCCTTCCATACATCAAGCAGACAGACAGAGCACTTTATTCTCCTTTTTTCCCCCGGATTCTCAGTTTTTTTTTTTTTTTTTTTTAGCCGTTGGCAATTTATCCACAGTCCTTTGGAGATAGCTGGTTAAGAGAGGTGTAAAGGGGAAGTGTTGTGAATCTTAATCTAATTAAATGCAGGAAAGTAGCAAGGGGATACGCTCTATCAGTTGATCTGGCTCGCCGATACTTGTGAATAATGAGCTCCAAGGTCAGCAGTCACACGGCCACGCCCAAGTTTACTTTAACTGCGCTTTCTGCTGTCGCCACTTGTAGTACTGAGTTGTGAAATCTGCATTTTTAGACAACTTGGAGTCATCAATTATATGAAACAAAGATTTTATAAAGTAAAATATTGTAAGAGTGCTATTTTTCCGAGCAATTTAGTAAGGGTGCATTGGTTCAGTTAGCCCAGTGCTTCTCAATTATTTTCTGTTACGCCCCCCCAAGGAAGACGTAAATGTTTCGCGCCCCCCCCAAACTCTGCTGCCATTGTAAATAGTATCATTTGTCTATAAAATTACTATTATAAACACACCATCTGCCTAACATTGTATCCTTTTTTTCTAATAAAGAAAAAAAAGTAACATAGATCAACTTATAATAAAGTTATACTTTATTAACATTGTTTTGTTTGTAACAGAAGACTTGACGCGCATCAATTTGCCTGAATTTAAAAATAAGTCACATCCAAAATGTAAAAACACACTCAACATACATTTTTGACCATTTGATACAGAAAAATAAAATGTAGTAAAATCAGTAAATAATAACAAATTCAAATTCATGAGAAAACGTTCACTCATGAGGACAATATGCCAAAAAAATTGACCGAAAAAAACAAAACTAAATAAAAGGGAAAAAAAGTGTCCTTGGACAGAAGGACAGTTTTTATTTTTGCTGCTCACACCTCCTTTGCAATGAGCAGGCTAAAAATGCTAACTGGTTTACTGATATAACACTGACAAAGCAGGACGATTGTTGGCAATATTCGGCACGTTTTCGCTGAAAAACAATCAAGCGGCTTATCAATGAGATTGGGGTCTAATGTCTTTAAGTGGCGTCTTAATTGATTTGGCTTCTGGCTGTCCGCCATAAATATTTTTAGACACAGTAAACAGTGGTCTTTCCTCATCACGCACTGTATTAAAAGTCAAAGCTAAAAGGCAAACGGCACGAAAAAAGCGCATTCTCGGCGGTAGGTGAGGGCGGTCGTCGTGACGATCCCAAGCCGAAAATGGCACTTCTCGGACGGCGACGTGAGAACCGGACAAGACACTGCGTTGTCACAAGTCGCTGCGTGAGTGAGTCCAGTCGGAAAACGGCTTTCGAAAAACAGCGGCGGCGCACTGCTCTTCATATCTGTTCGCTGTGTGCCGAGTGCTCTTCCTTAGTCCAAAAATACTGCGTGCACTCTGAAAATGAGAGCGCCACTGCCACCCACTGAGTGGATGTGTATGTACACTTTATTCCAGTACGGCAAAAAAAAAAAAGCATGTTCCCTGAGGTCACATGCGCCCCCCCCTGGCATCGCTCTGCGCCCCCCCAGGGGGGCGCGCCCCACTATTTGAGAAGTACTGAGTTAGCCCATGGTTCGGTTTCAACCTCGGTTTTGGGATCTCGGTTTCGGTTTGCGTTTTGCTTTTTTTTTTAAATAAAAAACTGCCTTTATTCTGCTTTTGAAAAAATGAAATAAACACTTAAAATGTAAAAATTTTTGACTGTTAAAATGCCTCTTAGCTCTTTGGCTAGTGTAGTGACTGAGTACTGAAATACACACACAGTAGTAAAAAAGTTACTCAGCAAAGTAACTGGTGATACCTTTCATGTTTTTTTTTTTTCATCAAAAAAAAAAACAACCCAAAAACATAGTAACCTTTGCTATGTTTGGAGGTCATTTAATGTGAATCAACCGTTAAAGTTGATAAAATTGCTCCCGGTTTTGCATTAGTTCCCTTCTGTCTACTTTCGACATGTAAAAAAATTTTAAACTGTTACATCCTTTAAAGATAGACTCAAGTCAAGATTTTGCCGATTTAGGAGTATTTTAGATAAAAAGTTGCTTAGGTTCGCTCGGAAGGTTTACTACAACAGAGCCTTTCTGAGAAGTTTACTGCTCTAAAATGGCGGCTGTTTACTAACGCTACCAAGTCTGTCATTTCGCATGTAGTTCTATATGCATGAGATATCTAGGCGTAGATTGTACGCTGTCGGCTACAGTTAGATTGTTATTCAATATATATATGATACAGTCTTTTGAAGGCTCTCGCGGGGTGGGCTGTGGGCAGGAAGAAGGGTGTGTTTAGGATTATTGTCTGTTTGTGGATTGGACAGGAAGATTTTGGAGTTACTGTTGTCCGGGCAACGAGGCTTGTGGATTTTACCACCTAAATAGCGTCAAAGGGGCTCTTGGAGTCTTGTCTTTCGTGTTATCAATTGGATATCGGGCGTTCTCCGGTGTTCCTTGTGTTGGGACAGAGCATCCCGCCATTTGTTCTGAACTGTAGAACTGGATGCGAGAGTTGGTGGTGCAGACGTGGGGTTGTCAGCGTCAATCTTGCTCAGTCAGTTGCATGATGCACACGTTAGGCTTCCGTGATAAGCAGGCATCATATTTTTATGCCCTATATTCTTAAACTATGGTATACTGTAAGTACTATTTATTTTATATTTGGTGTGTTAGTGTGATACAAACAGTCAAACAGTAAATACGAGAAACTATACTATTCCCTGATTGATTATATTAAGTGGGTTAGAATAACGCAAACAGACGGTGCCTACGAGAAAAGGTACTATCTCCTTCAAGGGGGCTAGGCGGGCGGGTTGCACGGTGGCGCCTGGCCCGGGTTTCGGGGGCGGTCATTGGTCGTAGGGTCCAGCTGGGACTGCGGAAGCATCGGTAAACCCATGAAACGGTGTTCGCCTTGGTCTCCTGGCTGAAATGGTCCCGCACTTTTGACATTTTCTGCTTTATCTTGGTGCCTTTTTCTTAGCTTTCGTCGGTCTCTTCGTCGTTACCCCTATATACATGCATGGTTGGAATCAAATATATCCGCCGCCTCTCCCTTCTTCCTCTACTCACATGATGTCAGCACGTTGTGCCGCATTAAAAATAATCCGGGCAAAACGTCATAGCTGGCAAAATGAAGCTATTCCTCGAGTCGGAGAAAATGCCTCAATCAATTTTTAATATCAAGTTACTTGATTTATTCGAGTAATCGTTTCAGCTCTAATAGTATGTTCATACACACTTCCACTGGATGTCTTAAAAGAGTAATAAGTGTTTGATTTTCAATGAAAGATTTAGGCTCTCACGAAAGTGTTTGTGAGTGTTGAATTAAGTGTCACTACTTTACCAGTGTGAAATTAATTTGACCTGTAATTATACTTTGCGGATATTCACTTTACAATGTCTGTATTTCTTGAGTGCAGCCATCATCCGCGCTAATTGCATAGTCAACAAAAGGACATCAATAGTCACCGGGCAGCGTTATGCATATAATCAATTTATTTGCTCCTCTCAGACCCTTGTTCTAGGAGTCCATCTGTAATTGTTTTTCCAAGCTTTTGGACCGATAACAAGCGCAGACAGCCGTGAGGAGTGACTGGGTCTCCCAATAATGAGCCTCTTCAATGCAAACATATTCCAATAAGGCGTACTGGGCACACGTGCAATGGAAACAGTCAGGACAACAGCCAGTGGCGAACGGATGAAGCGCATTGGGCCGTGTCATTGAATAGAGAGATACCTGTCAGTCCGCTGGAGGGACAGCCAATTTCCGGCCTCAAAGAATGCAACCAGCCGCAACTGGCATGCCTCAAACTCATATGCTACTAGTGACTTATCATTTTATTGCAGCTTTCTTCCAAAGAAGCCTCATCCAGAGCAGGTCGAGCTTGTTGATAAAGTATGTTGCGGTTGGGCCACAGTCGTCACGAGACATGTGCCGGTATGAGATTCTGACGGTATGATAACCTTAAGCTAAAATATCACGGTATTGCAATTACAGCTCTAAAATGTGTTACACTGAGATATCTGGGTTAAAAAAAAACAAAAAAAAAACTTTTTTCCATAGAACGGATTTGTATTTTTCAAAACATATTAGCAAATTGGAACATAAGTATAATGTTAAGTTAAAATAAATAAATAATGAAAAATGACAAAAAGATAACTGAATTATTCTAAATAAAATTAAAATAAACTAGGGCTTCAGCTATCGAATATTTTAGTAGTCGATTAATCGAAAGACTAGTTAGTTCGAATAATCGAGTAATCGGAGAAGGAACATAAAAAATTAAAATACCTGAGCTGAGGCTGTCTGATTTAAAAAAAAAAAAAAAAAAAAAAATCTATGTACAACAAAAGAACAATTGGCTAACTTACATAGAAAAAGTCCGCTAGCTTAGATGCTATAAAATGTGAATGTTTTTTTTTTTTTTTTTTTTTTTTTTTACAATCCTCTTGGTTCAGACACATATCCCCACAAAAATGGCTAAATATACCTATAAACTAAATTATGAATGCATTAAAAAACATTAGCTCGAACAAAAACTTGGCTTACGTTGGTCTTAACAGGGAACAGTTGGAGTCAGCCATGTGAAAAGAGGCAGACCAGAGGGCAGTGTATCCACCCTAATCAATAAAACTACATGCAAACACTTTCAAAATTTACCATGACACCACTTTAATTAAACAAATACTCGAAGCAACAAAATTTAATTCGAATATTTTTTTTCTAATCGAATACTCGAGTTAATCAATTAATCGTTGCAGCACTAAAATAAACAGTCCTTTAGGTGAGCCTAAACCCACAGTCACACCTCAACATTATCATCAGAACAAAAATTATTGAATTATTTTCCATAAAAAACACGTGTGTATGACTTGTATCATGTTTACATTATACACACACTCTTTCTCCACACAGACAGTTGCCAGAGAGTTACCACGTGTTACCACAGCTAGAATTAACTCTCGTACCTGCTGGGAAATGTTCATGACAGTGTTTACTAACCTTTAATTATGTGTAAATGCAAAATCATATTGGAGGTATTGCCTCCTTGGCAGCCACCCTCCGCAAACATGTTTTACATGTCGGTTGACCCTTCTCCTCTAAGCCGAGGCCATCTGTAACTTTTCTGCAGCCGAAGTATTCCCATACCAGCGATTTCGTTTTCTGCAATGGGGGGAAAAGTTTAGGAGTTTCACCTCCTCTATCGTGTAGCACAGCTGACTCACTGATACTGAGCAACAACCGGTGTGGAACGGTTGAGCCCAACAGCTGCAAGCGTTTTTGGGACATAAAAAACGGCTAATACCTTAGGGACGGTATGAAGGAACATTTTTGCGGTTTTGAAACCTTGACGTTTTCATATCAAGGTATACCTTGAAACCGGTAATCGGCGCATGTCTAGTCGTCACTCTGATCCTGTGTTTTTGGTCCGAATGAAGTTTGAGACTGTTTATATTTATGATCATCCGATAAAGATATCAAACCGATGCCGATATACAGAGGTATGAAAAAGTATCTGAACCTTTTGGAATTTCTCACATTTCTGCATAAAATCACCATCAAACGTGATCTGATCTTTGTCAAAAGCACACAGATGAAAAAACTGTCTGCTTTAACTAAACCACCCAAAAATTTATAGGTTTTCATATTTTACTGTGGATAGGATGCGAACAATGACAGAAGGGGGAAAAATAAGTAAGATAACCATCACATTTAATATTTTGTGGGCACCCCTTTGGCAGCAATAACTTCAACCAGTTCAGCAGACACTCTAGGGTTCTTTTTTTTTTTTTTACCCCTCTGAGTTTTCTGCGCTCTTGGGTTTGTCTTTGGTGAATTGCCACTCCTTGGGAGAGAAGCAACCGTGCCAAACTCTCTCCTTTTGTAAACAACTTCTCTGACTGTCGATTGATGAACATCCAGACTTTTAGAGATGGTTTTGTATCCTTTCCCAGCTTTATACAAATCAACAGTCCTTGATCACAGGTCTTCAGCCAGCTCTTTTGACCGAGCCATGATGTACATCACACAATGCTTCTCATCAAGACATTTCTTCCCAGGTGTGTGTTTTATAGTGGGCCGGGTAGCTTTAAAGCAGTCATCAGTGATTGGGCACACACTTTTCTTAAAATGTTTGGTAAGAAATGGTTTCAGTTGCTCGTTAAGTCTCGTTAGGCAGAGGGTTCACTTACTTATTTTCCCCCCTTCTGTCATTGTTTGCATGCTATCCTCATTAAAATATGAAAACATATAAATGTTTGGGTGGTTTTAGTTAGAGCAGACACTGTATTATCATCTGTGTGATTTTGACAAAGATCACATTTGATGGTGATTTTATGGAGAAATGTGAGAAATTCCAAATGGTTTGGATACTTTTTCATACCACTGTAGGAACAAGTGTTCCTAAAAAGTGTTTCATTTTTAACATCAAATGAAATATTATTAAATGTTAAGTAAGAGTTCTTAAAGATGAAATGAAAATGTCCGATATTTAAGTTAAATACAGGTATAACCGAATTCTACTTAAACAATTTAAACAGGCTTTTGAATAACACTGGTTTGTTAGTGTGACTGCTGCTGTCAGTTTAGTCAGACAATATGTCAAAGTAGTTTCTGAGCAGCAAAATATGGACTTGTATGTGTATTATGGTGGTGAGCACCTTTTTACTCTTTCAAGACTTTGAGTTTTTTTTTTTTTTTAAACCCCCATTACTCTCCTTTATTCGCCTTCCAATTGACTGACAGCTTCTATTACAGTAAAATATTTACAGCACATTCGTGGTCAATATTGAGTTGAAATATGAACTACCGCTAGCCATTTATTCACTCATCTAACAGTGTTGAGCGGGGAAGAAAATGGCGTCGCGTGCATGTCTGAATGTGGCTTAATTGCACTGCATGTGACCTGTGCTGTTGAGTGCCAGCAGTGCACCAAAAGCAATCATGTAAATGACAGGAGCGGAAATGATTAATATAGAAAAGCAATGTAGACGGAGTCGTTTGTTTGCTGCCTTCTGTCGTCTTCGTCATCCGTCAGCGGCTTGTTTGGACAGATATAGGACGAGCCCGACGTAACAAATGAAGCTCGGCGTCCTGCGGGCCGACGACGCGCCGGCGGGTAGCGAACGGGCCACGTTACTTTCCCGAAAGGTTAGCGCTGTCGGCCCGACGGCCGAGCTTCACGAGGATGTAATCGCTTTGGCAAGTGATCCAATTTGGAGAATATTTCTAAAGTTCATCAAGCAGCAGATGTCAACATGATTTTCCTAACGACGGCCTGGGAGATGACATCCCATCCATTTAGCGGCTAATATCGGAAGCGAGCCCAGCTCGTGAATCGCTTATTTAGGAATGATCCTACAAATGTGGTCAAACATAGTTGAAGCTCCACTTATGCTCCTTTAAAATATTTTGTAAAATGAACTGCAACAAAATAGAGAGCCAAGTTTTAAATGAGTCATTCTTACCAACACCACTTGTCATTCCGTGCTCCCAAATTCTGCTCACTCCGTCTCCACGCATCCTGGAGGTGGGCCTCCATATTTGACAGTGTCAATTTAAAATCCCCGCTCACTTAGGAATATATCAAGATGGCTATTCTGCCCGTGTCGCTTTTTTTCCTCCCTTCATTTATTCTGCTGTTTTTCCTCCAGGCTATTTAAGATGAATTACGATTCCGATCCGCACTTTGTTTGGCTGCCTCCGACTAAACACGGTGCGCGTGCGTTTTGCTGCGTTTTGTATATTTTACTACTTCTCATTCACAGCAGACTCCTATCTTATTCGGCTGCCTTTACATCTGGTTTTTAGATTTCCTTTCAGTACAAAACAATTGTATGTTTACGACCATGTCTGCTGCATTCCACGCTTTCTTCGAAAGGGAAAAAGTAGAAAGATAAGCTGTTTTGCAGTGTTTATGACCGTAATATCGAAAATATTGCAGCAAAAACAAGCTTTTTTTCCTCGCGCAGGGGAAACACATCGGTAGCAAAAATGAACTTTATTGCAGGAGGGTTTGAATATGACCTTTTTAATATAAATGGCAGGGGAGGAAAGTCATTAGAACGCTGACAAATGGCTAAATGACAGTTTGCTTCACTTTTTGCTGGCTCCAGCCTTAAACCCGATAGTGAGTATAATGTAAGCGTCATACTCCGATTTGCCAAAAGGTTATGTTTCAGTGGCGTTGTCAATGGCAGTCTATGAACAGCAAATGTTTCAAACTTGATAGAAATTTAGGAACAAACAAACAAACAAAAACATTAGAATTGCCTTTAAAACATAAACCGCCTTTTGAGCCATATTGAATGAATATATGTTGATTTTTTTTTTTTCTGTAGGACATTCATTTTTAAATCCATGCTGTGCATTATAAACTACAAACAAAACATTAATATGTATTCCATATTCCACCTTTGCGGCATCTATTCTAATTTGCATATTTGCAGCCAACGGCTACTTCAGGGGTGGTTTTAAAATGAAAATTTTCACGCTGTAAATATATTTTTCATATTTCAAATAGTATTTACCCATTCCGTGTAAATCTCCTAATTGATGCCTAACTCATTTGCTCCCAGAAACGTATAAATATGTTCTATTTTTAATTGCTTCAGTGTCCCAAAAAGGTATTTATACGTCTTTTGCGTTTTTTTTGGACAAGAGGCATCTATAGACCCTACTCACATGACGTCACAACCACGCCCCCGCGCCATATTGTCCGTCAACTCGTCACTGTTGATGCATTACCACTACGTAAATTCCTCCTATTATGGCGTGTTTTTCTGCTCGTTAACATTAATAATCAAAATGGTGAAGGTGTGTGTGGCGGTCGGTTGCAATAACAGAGAAGATGGACGGAAAGACTTGAAGTTCTACCGGATTCCGAGAGACCCGGAGAGGAGAGCGAGATGGGCTGCTGCAATTCGACGAGGAAACTGGGCTCCAAACGATTACCACAGATTATGTAGTAGTCATTTTATATCTGGTAAGATGCATTTAATATATATTTAGAGGGTTTTGGGCTGACAACCACAATTAAGATCATTGCTAGGCTAATCGCCGACAACATACACTCAGACGTTGTGAATGAACTACCTGAAAATATATAATTATAAGGGGATAATAAGACAGTTGTCATACAATTAATTTACAATTTCACTATTGAGGTCAAAAGCCAAAAAATAAATTCAACTTGGGACAATCTGGAGTAGTGCTATCGCACTTCATATTTATTACATATTATATATGTATGTAGTGAGAGTGCTATCGCTAAACCATATAAACATTAAAAGCCCTAGCTCCATTGAAAAATGACATGAAATACATTAGACTTGACAGTGGATGTTAGCAAGAAAAAAAGATTTTGAATTGAAAATTTCGTAACTCACCTTCCCGAGCACAAGATAGATTCCTGCCGAATTTTCGTGGACGAGGACCTGTTTCACCCAACCAGCGACGAAGTATTTATAAGCCTCCAAGCTCTTAAAGTTTTTCAAACTTTCGTGAGAATAGGCTGATTTTGTGTGGACAAGATAGTTGTAAATACCCGGGTAGCAGATGTCAGGCAGAGACGGCGAAGACAGCGGGTCGAAAAACATCGATTTAGGCATCAAATATGGATCTGGCGAATGGATAAACTGAAGCTTTTCCACATAACGCCTTTTATGCAACGCATCCAATGAGTTTACAGCGTCAGATAACACCGGGGCTTCCATGAATTTCTCTATAAATTGCACGACTAATTGAAACCATTGAGAATAGGGCTAAAAAATGACAGACAATATGGCGGCCGGATACAGCGACACGTCATTTTGTGACGTAGGTGAGTAGGGTCTCTAGGTTCCTTTGTATCTAAGATACAATGCACAAAGCTCAAAACCCATTTTGAAACAATAAAACTGGCCACTGGAGGTCAGTAGCGCATTTTGTAAGAACTCATCTCGGGCCAAGAAAGGAAGTGAAGAAAAATAGTCAGGAAACGGAAGTTTTTTTATTTTTTTTATTTACACATTTATACACATTTACAAACAAAAACGGGCTCACACATTTTCAACATTCTAACAAGAAACCACAAATAACACTCTCCATCATAATGTACACATTTCTACTTGTTTGCCATGTTTGTATTCATACACACGCGTCACTACACAACATACACACACCCGCACGCACGCACGCACACACACACACACACACACACGAACACAGGGCTTTACAGGAAGCGCAAGTTGGCGGGATCTTGTAAAGATGCGTGAGAATTTGAGAAAAATGTGGAATTTGATCAGGGAAAAAAAAGGCAAAGGACACTGGAGGAGTGTTTTGAAAAGAAAACCATCGTCAAAGAAGGATACAAAAAAATATCTTGATGAGACAGACGGTGACATCAACAACAGCGTCAGGTTCCACACTCGCTTTACGGAGCTCATGTTGCGTTACTTGGCCCGAGGATGAAACCAACGATGAAGATGATGAAAAAAGTGAGACCGATCTTGATCCGGACTCATCAGATTAGCCACGGGAGCAGCCGAGGGCCTTTCCCGTTGTTATGTGCGCAAATAGTTCAACAGTTCAATAGTTATGTGTAAATAAATTGTTACATTGCGATCAAAAGCTCTATTTGTCTTGTTGTTTGTTATTTTGTAGAACGAAAACAATTATGCAGATGTTTGGGACGTCACATAAGCGAAAAATAGCTGTGTTAAAGTCAGTTATGTTTGAAATGTATGCTTACACAAAAAGCTCAATTTGTTTTTTCATCATAAATTGGCAAATTTCTCAAGCTAAACTATTTTCTAATGCTGATTTCTAAAGAATGGAAAAAGATATTAACGTTTTTTTCCTGCTGAAAGAAGAAAGTCTTTCTTTTGGTGGGGTCCATGTTTATATAGCAATAGAACAGAATTTTGTGTGGGCCTTGCAAAATCAGTCAAAATCCAGTAAAACGGCCGGGAGCGAAGGGCCTTGCTCCGGTGAAAATCGCTGGGAGTGAATGAGTTAATTAGCGGAGTTGATGTCAACAAATTCCATGCAGTTTGTTAGTTATTTGTTAGTTTCAGAGCTCCGGAGTGGCTAAGCTAGCGCGAGTCAATGGTGCCTGATTAGCATATTAATTAAAAAAAAAAAAAAAAAACATATGCACGTATGAGAATCGCTAATGACCTATGCAATCAATAGTGTTGGCAATAGGTGTCCAAACCTGTCCTCAAGGGCTGTTCTGGGTCCTGGTTTTTGTTCCTACCAATTGAGCACAGACAGTTTAACCAATGAAGTTTGTGCTAAAACAAGCAGCACCTGAGTGCAATCAATTGATTACACTTGTGAAACACCAGATTGGTGAAAAGACGTTGTCTTGTTTTGTAGGAATGAAATCCAGCACCCACTGCGGCCCTATTTGGGATAGTTTGGACACCGCTGGTGTTGGCTATGTTTTTAGCATAAAGTTATTAAAACTTACCATTGCATGTCAATAATTGTAGTATGAACAGCAACATTTGTAATCCAGCAGCTCTGCAGGGAACAGGCTGTCTAGGCTTAGCCACTCCGAAGCCCTGGAACTGACAAGCTGCTGTTAGAATATCTGAAGTGAACAGGGCCCAGGACCCCAATGGGGGTCAAGAGAAAACAGTATTATTTATTAAGACTTAGCTTATGGTCGTGTTTGTTACCCGAGAGCAGAAGTCTACTAATTATTCAGTAATAGTTGAAAGAAAAGAAAAACTGAAGTTTCAATTTGAGCCAAGTGTATTGATTCCAGAGATAAAGTCTGGTAATTCTCTATTGTAGTAGAAGTATCAGTGAAGTCCTACTGCCAGTGTACATCCAAAAATACTCCAAGGTGTGAATAAATTAGCATCTAATCACATCGTGAGGCAAGATGATCTCATGATGAGGCACCATCGTAACCTGTCAACTTGTTATTCCACTGTGTTAAGGAATTTGTCATTCACGTATAGCTCGTCATTGGGTGAGAAGTAACAGACGCCTATTTGGAGAAGTACTCCTTACGAAAGTTCACTTTCTCATGAAGTAAGCATGTGACCAGATTTACTTATCTGCTGAATGGACGTATTCATTATCACTGTAACCAAATGTGTAAATAGGAGTTAAACGATTAAGATATGATGTAGATGATGTAATGCGAGTATCCATCCGTCCGTCCGTCCATCCATCAATCATCTTCCGCTTGCTCCGGGGTCGGGTCGCGGTCATACTCCACCTATGATTCTAACTCATCCTTCGGATGACAGTAAAATGTCTTCGGCTCGCTCCCGGGGACTATGAGATTATTCCTTTAGCCAGCTTCTACATAGTTTGAAAGCCAGCAATGACAAGGTGACTTTGGGTCGAAACCATATCAGGCACCTTAGTGTGGATAACGCTCTAAAGGCGCAACCTCTCGATCATATCGGCCATCCTGTAATTTGCGCGGCGTGAGCGCCAGCCCCACCGTTGTTCTCCGTCATTGGGTGAAATGAAGTGAAAATTCAAAGGGATTCTCGGGAGATTTAGTCAATTGCAAACCCCTGATTCTCCACCCTGACGTGGTCACACTTGCGTTTTTCACACATGCGCACTTAATCGGCATAAAATTGCTGCCAACCTGCTTTAAACAAGCGTTATTTTTCACTTTATTCTGCTCCAGCTGCCATCAAAATGGCAAATAGAACGTAGCAAATCCAAACCAGAGCACCATTCTTTCTACAATCTGTTGCTTGGGGAGATTTAATAACATACATAAATGTTTGTTTTATAAGCAATGAAGGGAAGAGTATCCTTTCTCGCATTTACTGTTTAACTGTTTGTATTACTCTCACACTTAATATAAACTAGATAGCATTTACCGTATATCATAGTTTAAGAAAAACAAGCAGAATATATTTGATACTATGAACAGTTGGACTTGAAATGATTAGAATTTGCAGTGCCAAGACAACTGGCAGATAAGCGCAGAACAGATACAAGACTCTTTCTGACCACGAAAGCCCAATGCCTGCGTGATGCAGCTGAGCAAGATTGACGCTGATAAGCAGGTGACAAGCAAGACATCGTCTGCACCACCAATTCCCGCAGTCAGCTCTTCTGGACAGTCCAGAACGAATGGCGGGACATCTCGTCTTGCCACAAGGAACATCTGATACAGAGGAACCCGCGACCGAGAAGTGTACACTCAGCACTTACGTGGCGCTGAGGATGGCAATATACTAACTCTCATTGCCCTGACAACAGTAACACCCGAATTCTCCTGTTCAACTGACAACAGACAATAATCCTAAAAAACGCCCAAACAAACCCTTCTTCCGAAGCACAACCTGCCTCACCAGTGCCTTTAAAAGATTGAATGGTTCACTAATTATTGTCATTTTTCTCGGGAATCTTTTGTTGACTTGTGATATGGTGAACCTGGATCCAGTTTGCCTCCTCGCCTGGGTCTCTCTGTGCTGTTTGATTGCTGCAAACTTGGAATAAACTGTCAAATTGTGTTTCAAAGCTTTTTTCTGGCTTTTAAAATTGAGTCATAAGGGGATAAGACTAAGGTGAACACATGGAGTTTGGCCTTTTGGCCGAGTTGTCGGGGTTCCGGGTCGTTGGAATTGCTGTAGCGCGGTTCGGCTGTAGTGATTCCGGCAAACTCTAATTTACTCTTCAATGGAGGTTGAGATAATAGTCCATCTTTTCAGTCTCCAAAAAGCTTGAAATAAAAACGATCTTGGTCGATTTCCGGTTCCTGGAAATGGCCGTCATTACCCGACTCCTCGGCGTCAACAGCAAACAAGTGATTACGGCTCATTTACAAAGGTCACCTTTTTACGGCTGGCGCTTTCGCATCTCCCTGATGTTTTTGTTTTGTTTGCACTCCACCAGGAGTCCTCTGCAAAGTGTTCACCGACTGAACGTCGTATTCATCAGCCGTTAAATTGCCTCGCATGAAAAGTGAAATTGTCTGTGTAATGCGATCAATTAAGGAAGGCGGTTCGGGAAGCGCCGCCATCCTGCTGTTGTTTTTCCGGGATCGGCGTTTACTTGGGTGAATAATGTATTATTTGATTTGAGGGGGGCGTTAATGCCGCTGGGGCCGCCGGTGATGCTTCTGCGAGCATCCCGCTGCTGGACGGCTTCCAGGACTAACTTTTTTTTTTCTTTTTCTCAAGACCACTTTGCACTCACCGGAACTGGCAGTTATAGAGTGCTTTATGCAAATCGGGGTCACCGGCGCCGCACTCGGTGGTAGATTTAAACTCGAGAAGAGTGCGTGACTCATTCATAATGATGCGAAAAGCAAAGAGATACTGGTTTCATCATGCACTGCACAGAAGTGTTGCCACATACGACGTCCAACCCTTTTTGACTGGATTGGACGTCTATCGCCCTCAATGATCATTGACTTTCAGCCCTCCCCGCATTTAAGATTCTGATGGAGTCACGAGGCTCAATTAAATCCACTGCATTTGGCGTACTACGGAATAAACGAGCGCCCGGCCAAATGTCATGTTTACAACTCGAAGAATGCGCCCGCGCTGCCAAATAAATGCCGCGCCCGTTCCTCAATGCATATTTATGCTCCCAGATGGACATTTGTTGAGGCCGCCCAGAATATCATCCATTCTATTAGCGGGAATTAGTATGCTGATGCAAGTTTTGTGTAAATGTCAGACTGGGTTTCACTGTTGTGTAATCCCCGCCTTAATTGGCCCATAATTGCCGCGCTTGCACTCCAATCAATGGCCAGTGCTTAAAGATGAGGCCCTTCCTTCAATACTGGACATTGTGAGTTTAATATGGAGTCAAAAGGGGCTTTTTTACTGTATTTGTTGTCATAGGCGGAGTTTGACTTTTGGGGCAGGGGGAGCATAATATGTCGATGACCCCGAAATGCAGTGTCAGCAATAAAATTAACGGTAACTCTTTATAATAAAGATCTGTTTTGCTAGTTAATAGATCATTAGTAAACTGTTGATAAATGATTTATTGTTGATTTGTGAAGTACTTGTTAACAGTTTGTTAAGCATTTACAGGGTGTTCCAATATGGTTGACTCCATTCTAAATGCCCATGCTAGTTGATGGATCTTAATAAAACTATATACACTTTATGTTGAAGGTCATAAGTTTTATTGGTTAAATATACAAAGAAAAGTACAAATATTTGTTGGTTCTATGGCATTGAAGGATTTTTTTTTTTTCTAAAAATAAATAAATAAATAAATAAATAAATAAATAAAACATTTTAAAACTAAAAAAAATATATATATATCCGGACCGCCTCCACATTGGGTCCGGCCCCTGAACAATTAAAAAATTTTTTTTACTTGTGTTATTTATTTCCTGGCTTTTTCTGTGAAGAACCCAGAGAGGGTTATTTGGTTATTATCTATTTAATTGTGTTATTATTATATTATATTATTTTTATTTGATTTACTTTTGTTCCGTGAAGAATCCAGAAAGGGTTATTTGATTGTGGCTTTCTGGGAAAAACAATACATTTTTACATTTAGGTACTCCTGCAATCGTCACGCTTTTTCTGTTACAAACTGACCCCGGCCCCTCATCAGAGAAGGGAAGAGTTATGTGGCCTTCACAGGTTTGGGGACCCCTGATGTATAGGAAAGTCAATTACACGCATTGACACTTTTCGGCCACCAGGGGGGACCTGGCTAGCCTGGCCCCCTCTTAAACTCCACTTATCAAAGATCATCACATGATTGCATGTTGATGTGAAAACATCCATTTGGAAATTCTTTCGCTTCAACAACTTATCGATCATATTGGCCTCAATATAAGACGGTCCTGATTATAAGACGACCCCCTCTTTTGCAAGACTCAAGTTTTGAAAAAGACTTTTTTAATACCAAATTATTTTTTATACAGAAAATAATTACAGTACATCTGAAACAAATGACTCTAATAGGGCTGTCAAACGATTAAAATTTTTAATCGAGTTAATTATAGCTTAAAAATTAATTAATCGCAATTCAAACTATCTATAAAATATACCGTATTTTTCTGTAAATTACTGTTGGAATGGAAAGATGAGACACAAGACGGATATATACATTCAACATACTGTACTTAAGTACTGTATTTATTATAACAATAAATCAACAAGATGGCATTAACATTATTAACATTCTCTTAAAGCGATCCATGGATAGAAAGACTTGTAGTTCTTAAAAGATAAATGTTAGTACAAGTTATAGAAATTTTATATTAAAACCCTTCTTAATGTTTTCGTTTTATTAAAATTTGTAAAATTTTCAATCAAAAAAATAAACTAATAGCTCGCCATTGTTGATGTCAATAATTACACCATGCTCACTCATGGTACTAACCCATAAAATCAGTTGGACCCAAACGCCAGCAGAGGGTGCCAAACACCAAAAAACAAGTAACAAGCTGTCATTACAGTGTACTGTCATTTTAGTCGGTTTGAGCGGGGCATGTGCGTTAATTGCGTCAAATATCTTAACGTGATGAATTTAATTACCGCCCGTTAACGCGATAATTTTGACAGCCCTACATTATAACAATATTTTTGAGAGAAAAAGCATGTTATTTTGCCTCATTCCAAATCTTAATATCTGAACATTTAAATATGTAAACTAAAGTGCATTCGTAAATAAATGGCTTCTGGTTTTTGAAATGTAAATAAACCAATCTATTGTGATAAAACAACAAAATTGCAATAACTGCATTAACCATCAAAGTGAGGTGTAACTGTAACTGTAGTCTTGAAACAAATCTGAATAAAGAAAAACATTGCAATAAAATAATGCAAACTGGTTAAACTTGAGAGTAGCTGAGATCTGTCATGACAGAACATCACTTCAATGATATCTGGCGCCATCTAGCGTCGTGAACAGGTATAATGTCTAGACCGCGAATATAAGACGACCCCCACCTTTTCAGTCTTATTTCAATGCAAAAAAACACGGTCTTATGTTCGGGCCAATACAGTATTTTTCATTTGATCGTGAGACCAAAGAAATAAATGACAAGTGAGATGCACCCAAGATGTCAGATTTGGCATCTCCTAGGGCTTCTTAGCGGTCTTTTCAAAGTGAATCTTCCTCGCAAGGTGACACCCTGTCACAGTCACTAGTGACAGTTCCACCCACGTTTCTACCTAACCTGATTAACGTCTCTCCGCCACTGTTGAATATCGGTTTGGAGGATGGGCGGATGGCGGCTAGGACTCCGGGAGGGCCGTGAGCAGATGGCGGGCTGATTGAAAGGATTAGTTCAAATTAGCGAGAGGGCTGTTTCCTATAAATGCGTGCGGATTCATCAAGCGCAGAGGTCGCGGGTGAAAGTCGCAGGTAATGTGGAAGCTCCATGTGTAAACGGAGATGTGGGTCAACAGAGAGTAGATGATGTATGTTGAATAGGATTTTTTTGTTGTTGTTCCCGCCACTGGGCACAAACGCACCTTGGAGGCAGTGAAAACACCATCTGCTTGGCTCATCCGTCAGCCTGTGAATTTATTTCGGTGGCTGCATACCACCCACGAAGCGTTCAGCACTGCATTAGGAGTATGAAAAGAATAGGATGTTGAGCCACATGGGTAATGCAGCAATTGTGAAATGGAACTATCACATCTATTTTTTTGGGGGGGGGGGGGACTAATATTGACAGTGAAAGAAAAAGGCCAGGCCTGACTGCAACGCTTATTTCACATCATTATGTTATACAAAGAACTTCTGTGAACGCAATAACAACTAGGCCTGCAAGCAGGACTGAACGGGCCCTCGCAGTTTGCAGGTCGGGGTGGCGGCAGATCGTCTCCCTCTAACTATCTAATGAGAACCTAACATGCTTCAAACTCTTTTTTTTGGGATGAGAATTTTTGAGTTTTCGAGCATGTAAAGGCCCCAAATTCTGCTGCCACTAGTTGGCGCTGCAGAGTTGATTCAAATGACCACGACTGGACTCTTCAGGGTAAGACTCTCACCAAACACGGGAAGTCTGGAGCAGATATCGTGTATATCTGCCAAGTTATGACTGTTCAAAACTTGTGGTGAGACAAAATGGCTATTTTCACTTTCCTGTTTGGACCCCACGAAACCTCAATATTTTTCAGGCACCTGAACACATGTCTTAAGGCTCCTCTGATGCAGGTTTGAGGTCAATAGATTTTTTTTCCCTTGGAGGAGTCTGTCTCGTAAAAAAGGGCATTTCCTGTTCCAACTAGAGGGCGCCAGGCTGAATAGGTAATATTTCAATACAGTCGTCTTCAGGCTGGAATACCTCACATACATGCCAGACATGAAAAAGATTGAATGTTGTATCAGAGAGTTATTGGTCATTTTCTGAATTTGGTGTTTTGCCCAAAAAATGGCCGACTTTGTCACCCCGCCCAGGTCAGCCCCATGAATGAAAATTCACCATCTTAAGAACTTAAGACCTCATACGTCTCTTGAACATTCTCACCAATTTTTAGGAGGATTCAACTAGCTCCCTAGGGACCAAAGTCTCAAATGTGCACCCTGTTTATCGAATTTTCACATTCAATCCAAAATACCAGATTCCTTGTTGGGTTTTGGAATATGGGTGTAAATGACTTTTTGGAGCGTTTTTGGACAAGGTATAGACTCCCCAAATTTCATTGCTCTACGCCAGGGGTGGGCAAACTATTCCACAAAGGGCCGCAGTGGGTGCGGGTTTTTGTTGCAACCCATTAAGAGGACACCTTTTCACCAATCTGTTGTTTTACAAGTGCAATCAGTCAATTGCAGTCAGGTGCTTCTCATTTCTGCTGAAAACGCATTGGTTAAACTATCTGTGCTGGGTCAGTTGGAACAAAGACCAGGACCCACTGCGGCCCTCGAGGACCGGTTTGCCCACCCCTGCTCTACGCTGAAAACCCCTTTTAGTATAAGCCATTCTTAAAAATTGTAGGGGGCGCCACTGAGCCATTTTGTTACATTTTTTTTCCCAACCGTTGCAAAATTATCGAAATTTATGCGAAGCCGCACGTATGTGCAAATTTGGTTGAGATTTGAGCATGTTCAGGCCTCTAAATTCTAAATTAGCCAGTTTCATTTTACGAGAAAAACGAAAAAAAAAATAGGGCTGTCAAACGATTAAAATTTTTAATCGAGTTAATTACAGCTTAAAAATTATAATTGCAATTCAAACCATCTATAAAATTTGCCATATTTTTCTGTAAATTATTGTTGGAATGGAAAGATAAGACACAAGACGGATATATACATTCAACATACGGCACATAAGTACTGTATTTGTTTATTATAACAATAACTCAACAAGATGACATTTACATTATTAACATTCTCTTAAAGCGATCCATGGATAGAAAAGATAAATGTTAGTACAAGTTATAGAAATTTTATATTAAAACCCCTGTTAATGTTTTCATTTTATTAAAATTTGTAAAATTTTCAATCAAAAAATAAACTAGTAGCTCGCCATTGTTGATGTCAATAATTACACCATGCTCATGGTGCTGAAACCCATAAAATCAGTCGCACCCAAGCGCCAGCGGAGGGCAACAAAACACCAAAAAACACAAGTAACAAGTGCACATGACACTGTGCTGTCATTTAAATCTGTTTGAGCGGGGCATGTGCGTTAATTGCGTCAAATATTTCAACGTGATTATTTTAAAAAAATTTACTACCGCCCGTTAACGCGATGATTTTGACAGCCCTAATAATAATCCTTTGCATTACAATAGCTCTCTCGCACGCTTAGGGCTCGGGCCCTAATAATTTCAGCTATAGAAAAAAATCGACATTAGTTTTGGATTCCGTATCCAAAAATGAGTTTCCAAACAGCTGTCAGACGAGAATCGTTTCATCCCATTTTTTGCGCAGATGCTGAAAAATAACTCATATTATTCCATCTACCTTTCCTCTAGAGGAATACATTATTATTCATTAGGAATTTTCATTCCGTCTCCTTTCTGAATGTAGGTGAGCTGCTCACTTTCAGTGGTAAATAAACTTCTCCCGCGTCATGAAAAAATCCCAACGAATGACACCTTGAGAGTGGCGCCGTAAGTAAATCCGCAGCCCGACAGGCAAACAATGAGCTGAAACTCATTGTAAAACTCCATTAAAAGCCGGAGGAGCTGCACAGTCTATGATAAGTCCAGGTTGGCTCAGCGCGCCAACAACATGTGACAGTCATTTGAGATATGGTAAAAAAAAATAAATTAAAAAAAAATGCAAATTATAGTCACCACTTTGCTGCTTTAATGGGTTTTTTTTTCTTCCCAAGTACAGTGGTATAAAAAAGTATCTGAACCTTTTGTAATTTCTCACATTTCTGCGTAAAATCCCCATCAAATGTGATCTGATCAAAATCACAGATGAAAAAACAGTGTCTACTTTAACTAAAACCACACAAACATTTATAGGTTTTCATATTTTAATGAGGATAGTTTGCAAACAATGACAGAAGGGGGAAAAATAAGTATCTCATTGGCCCTAATATAAGACGGCCGTGATTATAAGACGACCTGATGGGGAAAATATTATGTGACCCGAAGTGAATTAGCACATTATGCCTTATGATAAATTCAATCCGGGTCAAAGGGCGGAATGATGGGGGAAAATATTATGTGATGCCTTAACATTAGCACATTATGCCTTTGTGATGTATGACTGCCTCTGTGACCTAATTTGTAACTTCTCCTTGTTTACTCCGCTACTTCGACGCCTGTTATTGTTTTTCACCTTGGGTTCCATAGTTAGGAGGGAATCTCACGAGATAACTTGTTTTGCACCCATAATATTTACCGCGGGCACAGAACATCTGTTACCAGGACGGCACAACTTGTTGACCATGTGAGAAGCCCTTTTTCAAGGGGCTGAACCAAAAGTAGTTTCAATATTTGTCATTGGGCAAGGCGCGTTCCTACAAGAACCGGACATTTCCGGGCGACCCGTGAAGTCCGCTGGAGGATCACGTACGTATCGCACGGCTTTGTCCCTTCGCCGCTTCACCGGAGCGTTGGCTCCCCGTGCATTTGTCACGGTAAGCGATTTTCATTGCTAAGGAACATCTTGTTGTGCTGTAACGGTAGCGCGGGGATTCTGGGATTGACAAGCTAGATCTAACGTCATCGTTACCACTTGTTATGCTTGTTTTGATAGTTGTTTGCTTGCTCTTGTGGGATTGTAATCAATAAATCTCATTTATTCTACATTTTCTAATCAATAAACATCGTATATTTCGCAAAAGTGTGCCTGTTGCTGACTCACCGCGAACCCGGAAATTTCGGAAAACACGACCCCTTGTTTTTCAAGACTCAAGTTTGAAAAAAGACTTTTTGAACACCAAATTAATTTTATACAGAAAATAATTACAGTACATCCGAAACAAATAGTTATAACAATATATTTGAGAGAAAAGGCATGTTATTTTGCCCCATTCAAATCTTAATATCTGAACATTTAAATATGTAAACTACAGTGCAATCACATTCGTAAATGAATGGCTTCTGGTTTTTGAAATGTAGATAAACCAATTTATTGTGATAAAACAACAAAATTGCAATAACTTAATTAACCATCAAAGTGAAGTCTAACTGTAACTGTAGTCTTGAAACATCTGAATAAGGAAAAACATTGCAATAAAATAAAATAATGCAAACTGGTTAAAGTAAAAAGAGTAGCTGAGATTTGTTGGACAGAACATCGCTTCAATGATATCTGGCGCCATCTAGCGTCGTGAATGGGTATAATGTCTAGACCGCGAATATAAGATGACCCCCTCTTTTTCAGTGTTATTTCAATGCAAAAAAAACACTATTATATTCGGGCCATACGGTAAGCGAACCATCACATTTAATATTTTGTGTCCCCCCTTTGGCAGCAATAACGTCAACAAGACGCTTCCTGTAGTTGCAGATCCTTTTGGCACATCGATCAGGACTAATTTTCGCCCATTCTTCTCTACAAAACTGCTACATTTCAGTCAGATTCCTGGGATGTCTGGCATGAATCGCTGTTTTTAGGTCATGCCAAAGCATTTCAATAGGGTTCAAGTTTGGACATTGACTTGGCCACTCCAGAACTTGTATTTTGTTCTTCTGAAACTATGCTGAAGTTGGTTTCCTTCTGTGTTTGGAATCATTGTGTTGTTGCAGCATCCATCCTCTATTTAGCTTCAACTGTCTGACAGACAGCCTCAGGTTTTCCTGCAAAACTTTTGAATTCATTCTTCCATTAATGATTGCAAGTTGTCCAGGTCCTGAGATAGCAAAACAGCCCCAAATCATGATGCTCCCTCCTCCATGCTTCACGGTGGGCAGGAGGTGTTGATATTGGTGAGCTGTTAGATTTTTCCTACATGCATGACATTGTGTGTTACTCTACTCCCAAACAATTCAACTTTTGTTTCATCAGTCCACAAAATATTTTGCCAAAACTTCTGTGGAGTGTCCAAGTGCCTTTTTGTGAACATTAAACTAGCAACAATGTTTTTTTCAGACAGCAGTGGCTTCCTCTGTGGAGTCCTCTCATGAACACCATTTTTGGCCATAGTTTTACATATAGTTGATGTGTGCACAGAGATATTGGACTCTGCCAGTGATTTCTGTAAGTCTTTAGTAGACACTCTAGGGTTCTTTCTTTTACCTCTGAGTATTCTGCGCTGAACTCTTGGCGTCATCTTTGGTGGGTTGCCACTCCTTGGGAGAGAAGCAACAATGCCAAACTCTCTCCATTTGTAGAAAACTTCTCTGACTGTTGATTGATGAACATCTAGACGTTTAGAGATGGTTTTGTCTCCTTTCCCAGCTTTATACAAATTAACAATCCTTGATCGCAGGTCTTCAGACAACTTTTTGACCGAGCCATGATGCACATCAGACTAGGGCTGCAGCTATCGAATATTTTAGATGTCGATTAATCGATAGACAGTTCGAATAGTCGAGTAATCGGATCAGGAACATGAAAAATTAAAATACCTGAGCTGAGCCTCAAACAGTATTAATTTTTTAAAAATGAGAATCTATGTACAACAAAAGAACAATTGGCTAACTTACATTGAAAAAGTCCGCTAGCTTAGATGCTATAAAATGGTTCAGACACATATTCCCGCAAAAAATGGCTAAATATACCTATAAACTAAATTATGGATGCATTAAAAAACAATAGCTCAAACAAAAACTTAGCATACGTTGGTCTTAACATTTGGATTCAGCCCTGTGTAAAGAGGCAGATTAGAGGGCTGTGTATCCACCCTAATGAATAAAACTACATGCAAACACTTTCAAAATTAACCATTACAACGCCACTTTAATTAAACGAATACTCGAAGCAACAAAATTTAATTAGAATATTTTTTTTCTAGTCGAATACTCGAGTTAATCGATTAATCGTTGCAGCACTACTACATCAGACAGTGCTTCTCATCAAGATAATTCCTACTAGGTGTGTGTTTTATAGTGGGCAGGGGAGATTTAAGCCACTCATCAGTGATTGGGCACAAACTTGACTTAATTTGTTTGGTTTCGATTGCTCTTTAAGTCTCCTTAGGCAGAGGGTTCACTTACTTATTTTTCCCCCTTTTGTCAATGTTTGCATGCTATACTCATTAAAATATGAAAACCAATAAATGGGTGGTTTCAGTTAAAACACTTTTTACATCTGTGTGATTTTGACAAAAGACCACATTTAATGGTGATTTTATGCAGAAATGTGAGGAATTCCAAAAGGTTCAGATACTTTTTTCATACCACTGTATTTTTGTTGACGCCTCAACTACAGTTGGACCTCTTCTTCAAATTTCCATTCCTTCAAGAACAGCCTAGTGAAATCATCTGCTGGAGCAATTTTCATAGGATGCAATTAACAAGGGAAGGGGGTCTCATTTGGAGTAGTCTTCAGATGAGATGCGTTCAGGTGGAGGGTTGCAGATGTTCAGTGCTAAGTAAACAACACATTTCAAGTAGAGTATGGGTGACACAACTGTTAACTTATTCACTGCCAATGACAATCGAGCAATGGCAGTCAATTTGGACTAAGTCAGCCGATGCAGACAAACTAAAACAATGCCCACACACAAAAAAAGTCCCTAAATGAGTCGTGCCAAAAGAGAATCAAATCAATCAATGGTGTATCTGCGTGCGCCAACTCATTATTTCTCCCTCATAAAGCACAATCAATGTCTAATGGAATCATTTGACACTAACAGGAAGCACAAAGCCAATAGCACGTCTTTCTCGAAATAGTCTGAGTGGTGTTGCCATTTTCAACTCTTAATTGACACTTGTCATATTCCGTAAAAGTCTGAACACTACGTGCATTGCAGAGCTATGCAATAAGTATGTTTCATTTTCTGTCAGTCAATTGTGTTGAAAATAGAGCAGGGCTTTCAACTTCAGTTCAAGACCACTTAAGCCTCATGCTCTCGATACAATAATAACTGTAAGCTTCACTCATCAAGTTACTTCAGTGCAACCCTTTTGCAATAGCGCCATCAACATTCTGCGACCAAATCCAAATCCAGTCTGCCTGATTAGAAGCGATTTGGGCGTGGGTTTGAGCGCGCCTGCTGAATCAATAACTCATTGAATCGCGTTTAATGTTCTATTTTTCTGTTCAGAGCGCGAGAGAGGCGCAGGGCGGAAGGTCACAGAATCGGTCTATGAAATGATATACCACAGAACACTTAGGTACGAAAGGAATTGGTCTCATGGTCACCTCCATTAAAGGCGCCCGGCTACTAACTCACTTAGTAGCCTAATTGGTTGACAGAAACCTCATTTATTTTCTTTTTATTACTATTTAGATGGCAATATTTCCTAGATCCCGCTTTTTCCTTCCAGTTTATGACTGCAGTGTAAAATGTACGACTAACGACGCACATTGCATACGGGTTTTACACAAAAATGTCCCTTTCTTTTTAGCTTTTTCCATCTTGCTGAAAATCGTTTTTTTTTTTTTAAAGTATCACAATCATGTTGAAAATTGGCAATAATTGAAAAGGATAACAATCCACAGTTTTGTTTATTAAAGAGAACCTCGTACTTAAAGACTTGTAGGGTCTAATAAGCCACAACTGCTCTCTCTTACCAAAATATGTTAGTAGAAGCACATGAAATATTGCCATTGATTTAAAAATCTATAATATAGGGCTGTCAAAATTATCGCGTTAACGGGTGGTAATTAATTTTTTAAATTAATCACGTTAAAATATTTGATGCAATTAACGCACATGCCCCGCTCAGATTAAAATGACAGCAGTGTAAAGTCCGCTTGTTACGTGTTTTTTGGTGTGTGCCGCCCTCCTCTGGTGCTTGGGCCCAAATGATTTTATGGGCTTCAGCACAATGAGCGAGCATGGTGTAATTATTGACATCAACAATGGCGAGCTACTAGTTTATTTTTTTGATTGAAAATTTTACAAATTTCAATAAAACGAAAACATTAAGAGGGGTTTTAATATAAAATTTGTATAACTTGTACTAACATTATCTTTTAAGAACTACAAGTCTTTCTATCCATGGATTGCTTTAACAAAATGTTAATAATGTTAATGCCATCTTGTTGATTTATTGTTATCAACAAATACAGTACTTATGTACCGTATGTTGAATGTATATATCCGTCTTATCTTTCCATTCCAACAATAATTTACAGAAAAATATGTCATATTTTATAGATGGTTTGAATTGCGATTAATTAATTTTGAAACTGTAATTAACTCGATTAAAAATTTTATTCATTTGACAGCCCTACTATAATATTTAGTACATGTTTTGACCTACAGAGGGTGCCATGTTGTATGCACGCAATGGACGCTCGTGGGTGATGAGGTAGTTTGTCACTTTCACTGTGACGATGGTGCGATGTCCAACACATATGCACATCAGTTAAAAGCGGCAAATACCGGCAAGTCTGAACCTTTTGGAATCTCTCACATTTCTGCGTAAAATCCTCATCAAATGTGATCTGATCTTTGTCAAAATCACACAGATGGAAAAACAGTGTCTGCTTTAACTTAAACCACGCAAACATTTATAGGTTTTCATATTGTAATGAGGATAGTATGTAAACAATGACATAAGTGGGGAAAAATAAGTTCCGTATTGGCCCTAATATAAGATGGCCCTGGTTATAAGACAACCCCGTTTTTCAAGACTCAAGTTTGAAAAAAAAGACTTTTTGAACAACAAATTATTTTTTTTACAGAAAATTATTACAGTACCTCTGAAACAAATTATAACAATATATTTGAGAGAAAAAGCATGTTATTTTGCCTCATTCAAATCTTAATATCTGAACATTTAAATATGTAAACTTAAGTGCAATCACATTTGTGAATGAATGGCCTCTGGTTTTTGAAATGTAAATAAACCAATCTATTGTGATAAAACAACAAAATTGCAATAACTGCATGAGCCATCAAAGTGAAGTCTAACTAACTGTAGTCTTGAAACAAATCTGAATAAGGAAAAACATTGCAATAAAATAATGCAAACTGGTTAAACATAGCATGGGCAAATAGCATGGGCAACTAGTTTATTTTTTGATTGAAAATTTTACAAATTTTATTAAAACGAAAACATTAAGAGGGGTTCTAATATAAAATTTCTATAACTTGTACTAACATTTATCTTTTAAGAATGACAAGTCTTTCTATCCATGGATCGCTTTAACAGAATGTTAATAATGTTAATGTCATCTTGTTGATTTATTGTTTTATAAACAAATACAGTACTTATGTACCGTATGTTGAATGTATATATGCATCTTGTGTCTTATCGTTCCATTCCAACAATAATTTACAGAAAAATGTGGCATATTTTATCGATGGTTTGAATTGCGTTTAATTACGATTAATTACATAATTAAAAATTTTAATTGTTTGACAGCCCTAGTTCAAATATAACTTTACAGGACTTTAATAGTGACTCAATTCAAGAGATTTGCGCGTTCATGTAAAATAAAATGTTTATTGAATTTAAAACATTGACCTTACAAGTTAAATACAACTGAATTTGAGTTTAAACAAAATATGCATTGACAAGAAATGACTCTAGGGGGAGCCCTGACATAAAGACGGAGGGGAAAATGGAAAACAATGAATTCAAACGACAGCTTCAATGTAGCATAAGTTATGTTTTTGGGGTGGGGTAAACATGCTACTGTGCTTTAGCTCGTAAATGGAGCACAAGAAGACATGAACCTGTATGACACTAGCGGGTGTGATCATAATTGAAATAAATGACGCGTGCCCGAACGCGCCGCTGTTGATGAATGGAGCTGATCAGGGGAGACCAAGGCAAATAATGCGCTTTCTGATTCCTCCAGCCTGGATGTGACACTGAAATAATGTGAACTCCATCAGCGTAATGAGGTGGCCCGACCTTCTTCCATGCGACCCCCCACCACCACCTTCCTCACCATCCCCTCTCTGCACGCTGGAGTGGGTTTCATCTGTCTCAATTGCTTGTTTTTCCTTTCACCTTCCCAGCAAAAGTCCCTGAAATAAATAGTCCTATTTACCATTTGTGATGTAATTTGAAAAATGTTGAAAACGCTGGGTTGTTCATTAATACAATGTCAATGTAGGTGAGCAAAACAAAACAAAGATTGTAAAGGTCATTTTATGTTTTTCTCCACGTTCAATCTATAACTAGTGGTGGCACAAAGTATTCTTTGACCTGCCGCTTCACACATTTGTAACAAGCCTTTCTGTCAACCGGCTGCTCGTTTGCACTCGTAATAAGAAGACGACGGTGGAGGCTTAGCGGCGCCTCGTGCATTGTGTTTTTGGCAAGCGGAGGCGACGATTGCGCCAGCCCTCTCAGCGTGGATTCGCAGAGGACCAAACAAGCGAGACTCGCTGTCAATCTCACTGTGGATTATCGGCGGCGAGGATACAAACAGCCTTCAGGGCACACTTGGAAGTTTGTAATCATGTGACATGTCGATTATTGATCCCTTGTGAAGTGAGTTTATGATTGGACTGTTTCCTTTTACTTTGTAGCTGTTCTTTCTTTAGTTGTGTACAGCAGGCGCGCTGAAAGTCATTCACAGCATGGAGTGCTGAGGATCTTATTTTGTTTTCCCATCCAAAAACAGCCAAATTTGTCATGCTCACGCCTTTTCTCCATACAAGGCATGCACGATGGCAGTATGGTGTTATACTTGTATAGCGCTTTTCCACCTTTCAAGGTGCTCAAAGCGCTTTACACTACATCGCCATCTACCTACTGGCACACGCTTGCTTAATAGTTTACGTACTACTACTAAGCTACGAAAAAGTTAGCGTTCTATTTCAGCTACAGTGTGTGTTGGAGTTTTTGTATTGGAAATGAAAACGCCCGTGTATTATAATTCAAATCCACGCAGCTAGGCGTGACAAAATATCGAAACGGTGATATATCGTGATACTTTGTATCCCAAAGTTTATCGATATGCTCCTGCAAAAATCGAGATATTTTAAAAAGGTGTCAATGTCCTTAAAAAAAAAAAAAGTAACAAGTTGCTACCAAAATCTTCCACCATAATAGTGTCTCGGTTAACTCTAAGGCTGCCTTGATGGTGCTCGACACCCAATCCATTTAGACTGGGAAGATTCCTGAGGCTTTTAAAAACTCCCAGCCTGGTTCATTACTCAAAACCGCAATCATGGGCAAGACTGCCGACCTGACTGCTGTCCAGAAGGCCATCATTGACATCCTCAAGCAAGAAATTTCTCAGCGAATAGGCTGTTCCCAGAGTGCTGTATCAAGGCACCTCAGTGGGAAGGAAAAAGTGTGGCAGGAAACGCTGCACAAGCAGAAGAGGGGACCGCACCCTGAGAAAGATTGTGGAGAAGGGCCGATTCCAGACCTTGGGGGACCTGCAGAAACAGTGGACTGAGTCTGGAGTAGAAACATCCAGAGCAACCGTGCACAGGCGTGTGCTGGAAATGGCAGAAGTGCCTGACCTAGGCTACAGAGAAGCAGCACTGGACTGTTGCTCAGTGGTCCAAAGTACTTTTTTCAGATGAAAGCAAATTTTGCATGTCATTCGGAAATCAAGGTGCCAGAGTTTGGAGGAAGACTGGGGAGAAGGAAATACCAACATGCCTGAAGTCCAATGTCAAGTACACACAGTCAGTGATGGTCTGGGGGTGCCATGTCAGCTGCTGGTGTTGGAATACTGTGTTTTATCAAGTGCAGGGTCAATGCAGCTAGCTATCAGGATATTTTGGAAAAGTTCATGTTTCCATCTTCTGAAAAGCTTTATGGAGATGATTTCATTTTTCAGCTCGACCTGGCACCTGCTCACAGTGCCAAAACCACTGGTAAATGGTTTACTGACCATGGCATTACTGTGCTCAATTGGCCTGCCAACTCTCCTAACCTGAAACCCATAGAGAATCTGTGGGATATTGTGAAGAGGAAGTTAAGAGACACCAGACCCAACACTGTGGATGAGCTTAAGGTCGCTATCGAAGCATCCTGGGCCTCCATAACACCTCAGCAGTGCCACAGGCTGATTGCCGCATTGAAGCAGTCATTTCTGCAAAAGGATTCCCGACTAAGTATTGAGTGCATACCTGATATAATTAATTTAACTTTTTTGTATTGGTCGGATGAAATATGCTAATTTTTTGAGACAGTGATTTTTGTTTTATCTGGACTTTTTTTCTTTTTTTTTTTTTTTTTTTGCCAAAATCATCAATATTAAAACAATAAAAGGCTTGAACTACTTCAGTTGTGTGTAATGAATCTAAAATATATGAAAGTCTAATGTTTATCAGTACATTACAGAAAATAATGAACTTTATCACAATATGTACATTTTTGGAGAAGGACTAGTAGTACCGGGGTCATCAACCCGTGGCTCTGTAGCACTGCCTTCGTGGCTCCCTGGAGCTTTTTCAAAAATGCTTCTTTTTACTATGGTTTCTGTAGTCGGACAAACATAATTCAAATTCATTAATATTGTAATGAAGGTAAACTTGAAGTTGCATCGTACAACAGAGTAATCACATGGTGTGTCATTCTCTATATGCAGTGCAGGGGGAAAAAAACATTTAATCATGATGGCTTATTATGTACCGTATTGGCCCGAATACAAGACGGTGTTTTTTGCATTGAAATAAGACTGGAAAAAGTGCGGGTCGTCTTATATTCGCCTTCTAGACATTATACCCATTCACGACGCTAGATGGCGCCAGATATCATTGAAGCGAAGGCTGAACTTGAGGAGTAATGTTCTGTCATGACAGATCTCAGCTACTCTTTTTAGTTTAACCAGTTTGCATTATTTTATTGCAATGTTTTTCCTTATTCAGATTTGTTTCAAGACTACAATTAGTTAGACCTCACTTTGATGGTTAATGCAGTTATTGCAATTTTGTTGTTTTATCACAAGATTGGTTTTACATTTCAAAAACAAGAAGCCATTCATTTACGAATGTGATTGTACTTTAGTTTACATATTTAGATGTTCAGATATTAAGATTTGAATGAGGCAAAATAACATGCGTTTTCTCTCAAATATATTATCATTTATTTCAGATGTACTGTCATTATTTTCTGTATAAAAATTAATTTGGTGGTCAAAAAGTGTTTTTTCAAACTTGAGTCTTGCAAAAGAGGGGGTTCTCTTATAATCAGGGCTGTCTTAGATTCGGGCCTATACGGTATTTGTAGGGAACTTAGTCATTTTGATAGTAGGCTAATATCGATACACACAGAATGTTTTCCCTTCTAATTTTTTGCGGCTCCAGATATATTTGTTTTTTCGAGTTGGGGGATCCAATATGGCTCTTTCAACATTTTGGTTTGCCGACTACGAATAGTATTAAAAAACTATATGTACCGTAAACTGGATGAATGCAAGCTCTAGAAAAAGCTGCTGTATGTAAAGCAAAAATTCTGTCTTTTATCAGAAGCATGAAAGCAGCAATCGTTTACTCCTAGGAGTCTACCTTCCTCGACCTCGTTTTGATACAATCTGGCAGAACCGGTCAACTAGAAAAGCCCCACTGTTAAACAAGCTGAAAAGGGGCGTATTGCCAGAGGTGGACAGTGGAGACGAACACACAAAAAGTAGGACGAGGAGAAACATCTGATTAGCCAGTCAATTCCCAGCTGGTCCACCTGTGTGTGGTCAGCCATGCCCTGTTCTCTCTGTGTTCCAGCCAATCGGCTGCCTGTCCACCTGTGTCTTGTACCCTCATTAGTTGTGAGTCTAATTAGTTCCATTGTTTTCCCCTCATATCTCATGAGAGCAATGCTGCTTTAACCTTCTGTCTGTGAGCACTTTTTCGTGTGTTTTTAATCCTTAAAACCCGGGATATTCTCAGTCTTGTAACTTTTGTTCTCCCGGTGCTTTGCGGTTAGTCGCATCGTCACGTCAAACTCCATGTGGAGTGCTCTCGGCTGTACTTATTTGTTGTCATTTTCCAAAGAGAACAGGAAGTTCTGGATTATCTGGAAGCATTTAGCATTTCCATCAAAGCGAGTTGGAATCCGTCCAGCGGATTCCTGAAAATGTCAAATGCAAATTGAAGGGTTGTGGTGGAAGCGCCCAAGAAAGCTGTCGCGGCGGGAGCGCCGTCACTTTATCCGCTTTGTCGCGAGGACCTCTTCAGATCTCATTTGTGGAGATGGCGACATTCCTTAACTCTTCTTCGTCCTCACCTTCACTTTGACAGTTTACGCTGCCGAGCCCGGCGGCCTCTACGCGCAGTCTGACAGCATTTTAATCAAAACGCAATAAGACGACCCAGTAGGCTGCATCCTCTCCATTTATTTTAATGAATCTAGCGTATAGGACTGGAGGCTGTTTGATTGTATCACTATTTGATGCGACAGGAGTACTGTACTTTGGCACACTCGTGCAAATTAAGGTGACTGTAATGTGTGAATCAACAAATGGAAATTATAATGAGGGTAAATGAAAGTAAATGTGAATGTCATCCAATCTTGATGTGTACACTATGACAGACTCTATGAGTCAATTCCACACACATTTTCACTGTGCTCAATCATGGTCAAATGATTGGTCAGTGACATGTCTGTCAAGTTATGTCAAGTATCCGTGCCGGTGACCGGTGAGCTCCCAGCAGAGTCTGGACTGTATGAAATTAAACGGGACTGGCCGTGTAATTGCTTCTGTGGGGACTGCAGAGGCTTCAGTAATACACTTTGTTATTGGGTGTGTGACGCGGCCGCCCTCCCAGTCAAGGCGGAATAAACAACAAAAACGAGAAGAATCTATTCTGGGCTGTCGCCGTGCGGGCGACAACACCTCAGGGAGAGAGGCGGCCATATGTGGCCTCTACTTGCTATGACTGCACACACATTACATTTGGCTCTCAACTATCCACACCTCCCTGTCAGAGGCTGTTGCCGGGATAACACAACAGACATTATGGGATGTGACAGCTGGTGCCGGGTCAATTTTTGCACACCTCCGGTTAAGCATGAGAAGTTTTCCCCTTTCCGGCGTTCCCCGCGGAATCCTCTCCTGAAAGACACATGATAAAAAAAAAAGTCGTTTAATGATTTTAAAAGCGACTTTATGTGTTCCCTTCACAGTTTAAAACACCGTTGTTAAACCTTTATTCTGTCATAACATGCTTGTTTTACGTCCACTCTGAGCACTCGGGCTTTGTGTCGATGTAATTTACTGTCATCAGAGTGATAAATGTGTTCACGCAAAAACGATACAAAACTATGATTACAAGTGTCATACAACAAAAATCGGCTTAACTTTATTTGGGGTGAATCATGAAAGTTGGCAGGTATACAATGACTCTGGTTTTCTTTTGTAGGCTTTATTGATGCTCACAAAAAGCTAAAGAAAAAGAAAATTGGATCTGGACGCGCAAGTTGAAGCCCATTTAAGGTATGTGGTCGGTTCCATATTTTGTATTATGCTAATTTTCGGACTATATGGCACCTGACAATAAGCCGACACCCATGAAATTTGACACGAAAAACGACATTTGTTCATAGGCAGTGTTGTTAATCTTACTTTAAAAAAGTAATTGAATGAATTAGGGCTGAAGCTATCGAATGTTTTAGTAATCGAGTAATCGACTGAAAATTCTATCGATTAATCGAGTAATCGGATAAAACATATATTTTTAGGTGAAGAGCAATTATAAATATACATGAGAAAACAAGACATTTCATCTAATCTTGAACCATTTTCAGACAATCAATGTCTTTATTTTCGATGTATATTGTTGAAAACAGCCAACAATTGCATCTCAGATGTAACTAGAATAAAAAAAAGACTAATTCACTCCTTTCACTCAAAAAACCTTTAGATCTTATTAAAAAAAAAATATATACAGTATATATATACCTAAAAATGCCGTTACGCTTGATAAGACACATCACTTAAACGTTAGAATTTTTTCCCACGTGTTTTAATTGAATTTCTATTTGTGTCAAGCCATTTTTAAGTTCTAGTTAAGTTTTAACTTAGTCTAAACTGTAAGTCCTGATAGGATTTTGAGTTTTTGCAGTGTTCAAAATAAATGTATGATACAGGCTGTATTGGAGCACATTAGGGACCAGTGCTACTTGGTGTTTTATCCAGCAATGACTACTGAGCTAGAATTGTTAGTCAGCATTATTAAGTTTTTATTTTACACCTTCATCACTCTACAACGCTATGTTATGTTAAAGCCTGTATGTAAGACACGTTAGCCACGCATCGACAGTGGTCATAATTAATAGAAACCTAGCCCTCCGCAGGGCTAACGTTACGTGAGCTAATGACAGAAACGATAATCTTATTTATTAGCGCTTAGCGCTCTACTGCTTTAAGATGGCGGCTGTTTACTAACGCTGCCCAGACGCAGCCGAGTCTGTCATTGCGCATCTAGTTCAACATACATGTGAGCTCTATGAGACTCATCAGATGCTACTTAGCATCGTGCGGGCTAGTATTTAGCAACGTCGGCGTCGTTTGTAGCGGCTGTCGGCTGCAGTAAGGGTTTTTTTTTTTTTTTGTGCTTCTTCCTCTACGCACGTGACATCAGCGCGTTGTCCTGCATTAAAAGTAGTCCGAGCAAAACGTGACGCTTACAGCTGTCAAAATAAACGATTACTCGAGGTGAATAAAATTACTCGATCAGTTTTTAAACTCGAGTTGCTCGAGTATTCGTTTCAGCTCTAGAATGAATGAATTTATTGTCATTGTCATCATCATCAGTATCATTGACAGAGTGTGGGATAGTTTGGCCAAGAAAGAGAAACATTGAAAATTTGCCTGAAAAGACGATGACAAAGGAAGATGGGGAAAAAAGCATATGCTTATCGATACCCGTCCCCCAACAGCACAGTCTAGCATGTTAGTGTTGCATAGTCCATTTTTTTACTCGTATATCCTTCCAAAAGCCATTGATTGCCATGGCATTTCGCAATATAGTCAATTTGAGTAGGTTCATTGGATAGGTTGATCATTGTAGAAAATATTTTGTCCAATGAGCTAAGTGTCCAGTCAAGGAGCTCCATCTCACAGCAGGTTAAACACAGCGTGCACGTTGCAATAGCAGATCAGTGATCTAATTTTGCTGGAGGGCATATCTTCAGCAATTGCAACTGTAATTAATTACAGTTACAAATTACTTCTCCCACAAAGAAATTGCGTTAGTAACTCGGCTACCTGAATGTAAAATTAGTTACTTGACAAAGTAACTGGTGATAATTTTCATGTTTTTTTTCCCTAAAAAAAAAAAAAACTTGTCACACAGTCTGAAGTTTAAAGGGTTTTTGGGACAATCGGCCCGAGCCCAATTCTTTACCCTTAACTTAACTAGACACTGGGGTAATGCGGATATTGCGATAACTAGATAATAACCTTTGCTATCTGTGGGAGTCATTTAATGTTGTGAATCAGTCATTAAAGTTGTTAAAATTGCTCCCATTATTGCATTAGTTCCCTTACGTCTATTTTCGACATGTGAAAGTTTTAAAACTGTTTCATCATTTAAAGATTTAGGAGCATTTTAGATCAAAAGTGACTTATGTTCGCCAGGAAGGTTCTCTACAGCAGAGCCTTCATGAGAAGTCTACTGTTTTAAGATGGCGGCAGTTTACTAACGCATCTAGTTCTTTATTATATATTTTGCTAATGCCGCCGTGTCTGTCATTTGCATCTAGTTCTGTATATATGTGATATCTACCGAAGCGTCATGTAGGCGTAGTTTGTAGGCTATCGGCCGTCAGCCGGGTAAACTTTTCCCTCATCGTTGCCTGTCTCATAAAGATGGATTTTTTGAGTCTCTGCGGGGTCTGCTCGGCAAGCCCGCTGCACTGGTGGTCGCGGTCGTTTTGCTCTGTCGTCCAGCGCCCGGCATCCCGGGCGTCCTCTTGGTTGTTCTGCTCGGTTGTCCGTCACCTGGCATCATTCCGCCAGCACTCCAACCGTGCGGCCCGGCCGTTCGTTGCTGTTGAATCAGATTGCGGGTCTTGCCAAAAGCGCTACTGCCCTCCAGTGGCCAGTTTTATTGCTTTAAAATGGATGTTCAGCTTTGTGCTTTGGAGCTCAGCTGAATCAGGACCTAGAGATGTCTTTTATGACAAAAAAAAAAACAAAAACGTAAAAGACGTATAAATATGTCTTTGGGACACTGAAACAATTAAAAATAGAACGTATTTATACATTTTTGGGAGCAAATTAGTTAATGACACCTGTCATAAGCATTCAGTAATTACCATGATAGTGTCATGTCATAATTGTCACTGTCTTATGGCAGGCTTACGACACTCTCAAATAAAGTGATAGCTATGTTAGCTATTAACCCAAATAAATCAACAAATTTGCCGTACTGAACTATAAGCCACTGTATTCAATGCGTAAGTGTTAAATAAAAGAATTTGGGGCCCTCCACATGTTAACTACTGACACAAAATAATTTAAGAGAGATAAAAACTGATCATGATAGGTGCAGTTGACTAAAAATCATTTTTTAATGTCAAGTTTAATGTTAACACTCACACAAATATGTCCGCTGAACAAAAATGGATAGGTCTTGGTTTGTGTGTGGGGTTTTTTTTGTGCTCATGCTGATCATAATACATCATTCTAATACATGATTTAGCCCCAGATGACCCTGCCATAGCCATAAATACCTTCAGTAGTGTTGTGCTTGATGAACTCATTGTTATTCACCCATTTCCTCCTATTATGACTCACCCTCAAGTCCATTTGGATCACTCTTGAGTCTTCCTCAGCTTCTGGAAGCTATGTTTTCCCTAAAACGTCCACATTTATTGCAAAATTGAGGTCTGACAAGTAATTATGACTCTTAGCGTAATAATTAACGAGAGAACGCGGTGTTATGATCTCCCTTTTCTGCATCGATAACACCTGCGGGCGCGATAACATCCGAAAGTAATACAATTCTAAGACAAGATGACAAAATATTTCAAGTGGGATCAAATTAAACTCCACTCCGATGACATTTTTTATGACGGCGGCAATTTAAATGGAGATAAAACCAACATTACAGTCGTCAGGCCTTATTTAAAAGTCACTTCAATTTTGACTGCGGCGTGTGTCGGAATCCCCTTTCTCCCGAGCTGCTTTTCTTTTATTCTTTCCGCTCAAACTGCTGAATCGGACTTCCGTCAGCCGTCAGCATCGTACATTTTCGCTGACTGATGCGCGTCCTGGCGGGATTTCGACCTGTCAAGACAAGAGTCGGTCGAACGGCGGTCCTGTTAAATTGTTTTTGCCTTCGGCGTGCACCCTTGATAATTGACAAGTCGCAAATTAGCTGCGGCCCTGGCTATCAACTGTCAGCCCACCGCCCCGTGCTCGCTTGTCTACAGATTCCACCTACTTTTTAGTCATTAGTGAGAGAATAGAAAGGTATATCACAAAGCAGAGGAAGAAAAAATACCACTTTTTCTATTTAGATCATTTGTTTCCGGCAACAATCAATATTCTTGGTTTACTGCTGACAGGATTAGAAGCCAAGTTTTGACACTCCATAAACAAGTTCAACATCAACATTTCATAAAAGCGCAACTTGTATCTCTATAGTGAGTGTGGGTGTGTTATCGGCGAAAGCGAGTCGACAAGCGTCGGCGGGCGAGTGGAGGAGCGTTAGCTGCAGATTGATGAGTGGCGCCGTTTGATGGATGGAGCTTCAGTGCCCGGCTATCAGCCTTTCTGTCAGTGTCTGAGCGGCGGCACGTCAACGCACACAAACAACATATATACATTGGGCGCTAGTCTTTCATTCAAATAGTTCCGGTCGTGTTCACAAACAAGATAAAACGGGACTGAAGCCAATAAGAGTATGCATGATTGTATCTCCGTAGATTATTTCTCCATGATAGCAGAGACACTTGAGCAAACAAGTCTCATGTTAATTTTGCTTTGGATCAGTAGAATGTTAATATTTACAAACGAGTTGTAGCTCTCATTATAATTTGAAGAGTTTTTCTACAACTTTATACACCAGCTCAGAAAATACTCTTCAATTACAGAAGCCAAATAGATTGTTAATTTAATGGTTTATCTATTCTGTACGTGTACAGTGATTGACTAGCAACCAGTGGGAGCTGAGGCTGCTGCAGCACCCCCTGGTGTTTGGGGAGAAGAAAAAAAAAACGTGTTTTGGTAGATGTTCTTTTTTTGTTGTTAAAAATAAATTAATAAAACCTATTCACACAAAAGCAGATTTAACTTTGGGGATTAAATATACAGTGTATCACAAAAGTGATTACACCCCTCGCATTTCTGCAGATGTTTAAGCATTTCTTTTCATGGGACAACTGACAAAATGACACTTTGACACAATGAAAAGTAGTCTGTGTGCAGCTTGTATAATAGAGTTCATTTATTTTGCCCTCAAAATAAAGCCATTAATATCTAAACCCCTGGCAACAAAAGTGAGTACACCCAATAGAAACGACGTACATCCCTAAATGTCCAAATAGAGTACTGCTTGTCATTTTCCCTCCAAAATGTCATGTGAATCGTTACAGAAGTGCTGTCAGCATTGCTGCAGAAATTGAAGAGGTGGGGTTTAGCCTGTTAGTGCTCAGACCATACGGCGCACTCTACATCAAATTGGTGTGCATGGCTGTCACCCCAGGAGGAAGCCTCTTCTGAAGATGGTACGCAAACAGTTTCCTAAAGACATGTCAACAAAGCACATGGATTGCTGGAACCATGTCCTATAGTCTGATAAGACAGGCGGGTTTTCTTCAGAAGAGGCTTCCTCCTGGGTTGACAGCCATGCACACTAATTTGATGTAGAGTGCGGTGTATGGTCTGAGCACTAACAGGCTGAGCCCCCCCCCCCCCCCCCTCCCCACCTCTTCAATCTCTGCAGCAATGATGACAGCACTCCTGTAACGTGTCACATGAAATTTTGGAGGGAAAATGACAAGCAGTACTCAGTTTGGACATTTAGGGATGTACGTCGTTTCTATGGTGTGTACTCACTTTTGTTGCCAGGGGTTTAGATATTAATGGCTATATTTTGAGGGGAATATCAATTAACTCTATTATATAAGCTGCACACAGACTACTTTTCATTTTGTCAAAGTGTCATTTTGTCAGATATACTTAAATATTTGCAGAAATGCGAGGGGTGTACTCACTTTTGTGATAAACTATATGTTGAAAAAGTTTTTTTATGTTTTTTGGATGCCATGGTCACCACCTGACAGCTTGCGTGCGACCAGGTCACGTTGGATAAGGCTATTGGAAGGGAAAAGTTAACTGTTGACAGAGGTGGTGTTAACATGGTGCAAAAATGATTTTCTTTTCTTTACAAAAACGTACTAAAATTCATTTCGAGGTCGAAAATTAAGATGAATATGATGATACTTCTATTATAGTGCTTAGCAGGAAAAATTAGCTGCAGATTAAGACTGTGGAGTCCAGAAAGGAAATCTATCTTGGTGTCTTCAAATAGGTAAGACATGCTTGCTTTGTAGCCATATTACAATTTGTTGTTGCTGTTGAGATTCCACCATGCAGAGCATTATTGGGTACTCGTGTGCAATTGACCTGTAACCTTTGTTTCCAAATGTGTTTCTGTGTCATTGTGCCCTCTAGGATCTGCATTGTAATACACGGGCGCTTTTATTTCCTATACAAAATCTTCAACACAAACTGTTGGTGAAACAGAAAGCTGTCGTTGTAGTAGCCTAGTAGGAGTACGTAAACTATCCAGCATGTGTGTGTCCTGTCATTGTGCACGCCTTATATGGAGAAAAGGCGCGAGCATGACAAATTTGGACCGAAATGGCTGTTTTTGGATTGGAAAAATAAAACAAAAAATCCTCAGCACCCCCTGCTGTGAATGTCCAACCACCTGACAAACTGAACCCCATCTGTAACCACCCAAAATTCTCGTAAGCAAATGAAAGCGATAACTTCCATGTTTCCAAATCCTGTTTTGTACTCAAATGAATTTAAAATCTGAGAGTTTCATTAAAATGTCATTTCTTCATATTAATCCGATATATTTGTTCGTCAGAAACTCTCATTTTAATTGAATTGCCTCACATTGTAATTATCATAAAGTATTTTAAATGTCATAATTTACATAATTCCCGTGTGCCGTGGAATTCAAGTTATGAGATGTTCTTTGTCTGTGTGTAAAATAACATCATAATCATGGTTCATTTGGAAATTTTAAATGTTCTTATACATTTGAATTACGTGTTTGTTCCCCCACCTCACACACATTGTTATCCTATTAAAAATTGATTAAATATACAACTAATTTAAATTTAAAAAATATTTAATTAAAGTCACATATTGCAAACCTGACGGTATGATATCACATTTCTCACAATATCAATTCAGGAAGCGTTATTACTGATAAATCTGTAGGCCGACAACATAAAAGGAGTAAGCGGGCAAAAGCCACAAAAACGATGCGCTGCTACCTCGCCATAAAAGTTTCCAAGTGGAAACTCTCTCTCATCAAACTAATGACGCACAAGATGGAAACAGATGGAGCTCCTGAGAAAAAAAAAAAAAAACACGGCAGAGTGAATGCCAAGATGGGCGAAGGTTCATGGAAACAAATGCGTAACCGAGTGGGCTGCCAGCCTATCTTGAGCTTACCATGACCAACGAGAGGAAAAAATAGTTCTCAAAATCTTGTCGGAGTGGATGATGTAGTGTTTCATAACTGGTATCTAAGCGGGAGTTCTGTAAAAGTAACCACGCATACAGTGGTATTAAAAGGTATCTGAACCTTTTGGAATTTCTCACATTTCTGCTTAAAATCACCATCTAATGTGATCTGATCTTTGTAAAAAGCACACTGATGAAAAACAGTGTCTGCTTCAACTAAAACCACCCAAAGATTTATAGGTTTTCATATTTTAATGAGGATAGTATGCAAACAATGACAGAAGGGGAAAAACCATCATATTTAACATTTTGTGACCCCTCCCCCAGATCAGTCTGGCACATTGATCTGGACTGAGGCCCATTATTCTCTATAAAACTGCTGTAGTTAAGTTAGATTCCTACGATGTCTGGCATGAATCGCTGTCTTTAGGTCATGTCACAGCATCTCAATTGGGTTCAAGTCTGGACTTTGACTTGGCACCTCCAGAACGTGGATGTTAATCTTCTGAAAACATTCTGAAGTTGATTTACTTCTGTGTTTTGGAACATTGTCTTGCTGCAGCATCCGTCCTTTTTTTTTTTTAGCTTCAACTGTCTGACAAAGACTCATATTTTCCTGCAAAACATCCTTATAAACCTTTGAATTCATTCTTCCATGAATGATTGCAAGTTGTCCAGGCCCTGGGGCAGCCAAACAGCCCCAAATCATGATACTTCCTCCACCATGTTTCACAGTGGGGATGAGGTGTTGATGTTGGTGAGTTGTTCCATTTTTCCTCCACACATGACATTGTGTGTTACTCCCAAACAATTCAATTTTGCTTTCACCTGTCCACAAAATATTTTGCCAAAACATCTGTACAGTGTCCGAGTGCCTTTTTGTGAACAATAAACGAGCAACAGTGTTTTCTCTAGACAGCAGTGGCTTCCTCCATGGAGTCCTCCCATGAACACCATTCTTGGCCAGGTCTTTAGCAGACACTCGAGGGTTCTTTTTTTCCCCCTCTGAGTATTCTGCGCTGAACTCTTGGCGTCTTTGGTGGACAGCCATTCCTTGAGAGAGAAGCAACAATGCCAAACTCTCTCCATTTGTAGACAACTTCTCTGACTGTCGATTGATGAACTTTTAGAGATGGTTTTGTATCCTTTCCCATCCTTGATCGCAGGTCTTCAGACAGCTCTTTTGACCGAGCCATGATGCGCATCAGACGATGGTTCTCATCAAGACAATTCTTACCAGGTGTGTGTTTTATAGTGAGCATGGAAGCTTTAAACCACTCATCAGTGACACTTCTGACTTAAACTGTTTGGTAAAAATTGCTTTCAATTGTTCTTTAAGTGTCCTTAGGCAGAGGGTTGACTTACTTTTTTCCCCCTTCTGTCATTTTTTGCATGCTATCCTCATCAAAGTATGAAAACCTATAATTGTTTGGGTGGTTTTGGTTAAAGCAGACACTGTTTTTACCAAGGGCGTAGGTTTGGTCTTAAATTGGTAGGGATGATATAACAGCATAACCTGCATGTACACTTTTTGCTGGGGACGGGACATTAATAAGACCAAACATATTTGGTGAATGGTGGTCAGGGCTACATTTCTTACCAATATGAACCTAATTAATTGATAGGCTCAATAATTAATGCAAAATAAATCTGTATTGACCTATACTAACTTTCACACTTCAAATGTATAATAATTGATAATTTTCGTTAAATCTAGTCAAATAATTTTCTTTTTTTTTTTTCGAGTGTTAAAGGCTAGTTAAAAAATTAATGCGTCAGATTCTTGCACTTTAAGTAAATCTTACTATTTGTTTGTATTGAGCCCATACAAAAAAGTTGGTCATTTTTCACCTAAATCAAGAAAAAAATTCTTTCAAATAATGTTTTGAACAATATTCTTGAATTAAGAACATTTCTGACAAACAAGGTTTTCTTTTAAGATTGAATATAAAAACTTTTTACTTAAAATAAGTTTGTTAAAGCTTATTTTAAGCTAGCTGTTTTTCTTATTTCAAAAAATCTCAGTGAGCAAAATCGAGTTGAAGCATTGTTGCAGTATCAAAATTAGTGAAGTGTTCCCCACCTCCACAACATTGACATCATTTTACATACAGTGGCTGCTGCTGGCAGAAAAAAACTTGTAATACCCCTCGTCTTTGAAGGGGGCGGGGGAGGCAGCATGTTGTATATCTGTTGGGCTGTGAATGGGTGTGTGTGTGTGTGGGGGGGGGGGTCAAGTCATCAGCCAATCAAACGTGCGATTTAGGGGAAAAATGGACTGGCACATTCAGTGAGTGAAAAGGGGTCAGTGTAGGTCTGAACATAATAAAAGTACTGTAATTCACTTAATGATGGTAGGATCAATTCTATCCTGACAACATATAGGAAGACAATCTATATTACCTATATAACTGAAATAATTATATACTGCAAATAAGGTTGCCTAAAAGTTGGTGGGGATAATTTGAGCATCCTGAAAAGTTGCTAGTTGTTAGTGTAAACCTACGCCCTTGGTTTTTACATCTGTGTGATTTTGACAAAGATCCGATCACATTTGATGGTGATTTTATGCAGAAATAGGAGAAATTCCAAATGGTTCGGATACTTTTTCATACCATTGTACTTATGTAAAAAGCATCTGAAAGTCACTCATTCAATAAGGAAAAAAAACAGCAAAAAAGTAACAGGGGTAGTACCTGTGGGTGCATATATTTTTTTTTCCTAGGACATTTTAATGGAGCGAACATGAATTGTACCTATGATGCCATTACAGTCACAAATGCTGGCGAAAGCTGCAGCAGATGTTCTCCTCTCACGGTAATTGGAGCAGGCAGGGAAGGAGGAAGTGAGTCAGCAGAGCGTGCCAAGCACATCCCAGATAGATCTATGAGCAGGAGATGAATGGAAATGAACATTAAAGCGAGCCCAAATCCGCCCAAATCTCCCGATGGGAATTTTTATTGGTCATGCACCAAAGAAACAGCGTAGATTGAAAGGAATACTAGCTCGACTAATATTATACAGCATATAATCATGGAGCTGTGGGCTTTCCTCTCTCCCTTAAGCATTTACTTATCCATATGATGGCACTCTAACTTTAGAGACTTTAGAGAAATTCAAACGAGGGCCACTGTGGGCAAAATGCTGACATCGGGACGTTAACTTCTAAGTTAGGCATTCAAGCAAACAGGAGCAGAACACAGCAGGTATTTGCACTCTAAAAAACCAAACATGACATGAATGGGCTTCACCGCTTGTGACAATTAACAACACTCGTCCTACTTCCACTTCGCTTGAACATCAGCTACTGGAGCTGACCCCTATTTGAACCCGCTACTTTTATTAAGAATGCCTTATCTCTCTCTAGTAGCGTCTCATCCACTTACTCAACCCTCTCCCACCGCTACGCTGTTGAAGCGCAATGGGAGGATGATTTATTCTTTCGAATTAAAAATGATGTGAGCTTCAAGTGGCGTGGAGATTCTTGAGAAGGCCTCCTTGAATACAAGATCGCCTAAAAGCTACTCCTTAAACTTGAGCGAAATTCAACTGTCAACTGGGAGTATTGTTTTAATTCAGTGTTGTTTATTTATTTTTCGATAACCCACCAAAAAAAAAGGAAAAAGTTTTACAATTCAATATCTCACTTGCGTTGACCTCTCTCTCTCTATCCGATTCCATATCAATACCCAATCTATTAAAGTGTTGATCTTTAGCATCACTTCTGAAGAACTCTTCCAACTTTGAGAGTTGAGCGCCCTACTCATTGCGTATAAGCCGCCCCTGAATATTAATTGCAAGCCCAGCCAAACAATGAAAAAATTGTGAGTTAAATCCAGAAATTTAAAGAGTGGTACCTCTACTTAGGAACATCTCTACATACAGAAATTTCAGGTTAAGACACGCTTTAACGTTAAAATATTGCCTCTTGTTACGAAAGAAATTACAGGATAAGAAAGGCAAAAACACAGTGTGGCTCGTACTCGCAGCTCCCAGAGTTTACGGAACGTAGCTTATAGCTGCTCTGCCATTAGCTATTGCCTAGCATTCCTGGCATCCAATTGGCTAAGAGGTACCTCTACTGTATGTGTATGTGTTTATCCCAGCGTCCTCTTCATTCGCTCCTTGTGTTCCGACAGCTCTACATTAGTGTATTAACTAGGGCTGTCAAAATTATCGTGTTAACGGGCGTTAATTTTTTAAAAATTAATCACGTTAAAATATTTGACGCAATTAACGCACATGCCCCGCTCAAACAGATTAAAATGACAGCAGTGTCATGTCTACTTGTTACTTGTCTTTTTTTGTCTTCTTCTGCTGGCGTTTTGGTGCGACTGATTTTATGGGTTGACATGAACAATGGCGAGCTACTAGTTTATTTTTTGATTGAAAATTTAAAAAAATTATTAAAACGAAAACATTAAGAGGGGTTTTAATATAAAATTTCTATAACTTGTACTAACATTTATCTTTTAAGATCTACAAGTCTTTCTATCCATGGATCGCTTTAACAGAATGTTAATAATGTTAATGCCATCTTGTTGATTTATTGTTATAATAAACAAATACAGTACTTATGTACAGTATGTTTAATGTATATAGCCATCTTGTCTTATCTTTCCATTCCAACAATAATTTACAAAAAAATATGGCATATTTTATCGATGGTTTGAATTGCGATTAATTACGATTAATTTTCTCGATTAAAAATTGTAATCATTTAACAGCCCTAGTATTAACCTTTAAAAAAAAAAAATTCTTAACATTATGCACACCCGCAATGCAAAAAGTGCCTCTACTTAAAGAATTTTCAGGTTACAAAAATACTTCTAGAACCAATTAACCCTTAAAGACCTGCAACATGAAACAATTATCAAAGAATCCCAAAATTTGAAAAATAAGGTCCTAATGAAACCTTTTTTTCAAATTTGTAAAAAGAAATTTCAAAATGAATGTGTAATAAAAGCTCTAATATCTATAAAGCGAGCTAAATCCAGTTTTTTTTCCCTCATGGAACCTGCACGTGCATGTGTTGACTTCCATCCATCATTTTTTTTTTTTTTTTTTTTCTAAAAAGAAATGTCAAAATTCTGAATTACTCTCAAAATCATGAATTTTTGGTGTATCAAATGTGATACATTTGGCAATAAAGGGTTAATTTCGTAAGTAGAGGCACCACTGTACAAAGCACATTGCGACCAATACTAATGGTATATAGCGGAAAACACAGACAAGACTGAAAAAGCAGTTTCTGCTCTTGCACTCCTCTTAAAAAGAAACTACAGTATTTTTAGCCAAAACAACTGTTGTGTTTGATAGAACAATATGTCTATAGGCTGCTATAGCAGATTCATGGCACATGAAGCCCCCGAACTATTTTTAATTTGTCCGTTTTACCCTGAAAACCCCCGTTTGCAGACGTCGCGCAACCGTTTTTGTTTCAACCTAGCAATAAAAATGTAAGTAATTATTTTTATTATTCAAAATGTCTGTCAGTTTTAGCCTCGAATCATTAATTGATGTCTAATATTTAGAAAAAAAACCACTTTAAAAAAATTATTCACTTGCATATTTTAAACTTTTGAACAAATGACGTCATAATGAAAAATTTGGCGTCTTTAAAAAAGTCACGGATATCTACCTCATAACTATCGCTTAATTGTATTTTTTTTTGTTACTGTAGCATTTTCCCAGATATGTTAGATGATAAATGATTGATCCAAACAAAGAAAAAATTGAAAAATAACGTTTAAAAGGGTAAATATATGAAAAAGAAAATCTCAACCACTCCTTGTTGTCTGTAATTTCTGCATCGCGACCCTTGTTATGTCACCATGTTTCACCCATAAAATGGAATTTAAAAAAATCTGGCCGTAGCCATTCACAGCTGTGTATTGAGACTCTGTGCTACATGGAGTTTTTGGATTGAAAAGATGTAAGTACGCGATAATATCTCGTTAATGTCATGGCGTCTGTAATTCTGCTCTCACCTCCAGTTAGGGTTTCGCTGTTTAAAAAACATTTTTTGTAAAAAAAAAAAAAAAAGCCCTCCTGTTCAAAATTTTTCATCCCCTAGAAAAGTGAGATTTTAAGCTTTCCAATGATGTATCACACATGCATATAGGACAATTTTGAAATTTGGCCAAATTGGGGGTCTCAGAGCGGAACTTCAAGTCACCTGAGTGTTTACCGCCATATACACCATGAAATACATGCAATGGAAACAACCTTCAATGTTCCTGTTCCACCGTGGCCCGGCGGCACCAGGTTTTTCCGCCAGCCTGCAGTGAGGCAGACGGGGAGGGACTGTACGTACACGGATTGGATGCTTCCTGGTTGTCAGGATCTGAGCAGGCCGGGAAGAAAGCTTTTCATTCTTGCGCGTTACCATGGGATACATAGCGGGTCACGGAGACGCTCACAATGACTCCACACTGTGTTGCCTTCACACTCTGTTGGAGGGGACCATAAAATGATATTGCTCAATGTCTGTTGCAGGTGATTTCAGTGTTTTGGCCTGAAAAATGCTCACTTTCTTTCAATATTTCAAGTCATGTGTGATATTTAGTGGTACGGCTCACCACAGGTGCGATAAAAAGGGAATATTGGACATCATGGGGTGTTATCGGCGATAAAGTATGCATTTTTTGCAGATTGCAGTGATACTGATGATATCTGTTGGATGAGGGTGAGATTACAAACTTGGGCTCCTTTGTTTTTTTCGCAGCCTGTGAAACAAGGTGCTTATGGCGCTAATCCTCTTTGTTGTCAAGTAAATAATCTCCGCTTTGTCTCTTTTCAATTGAAGGGGGCTTCTGGTTTATCCAATTATTGATTCGAGTCGAACATTAGCACTGTGAGGCTGCAATCAGCAACGTACTAAACACGCTTCAATTACTTGAGTAAAATATAGGACATATACCGTATTGGCCCGAATATAAGACGGCCCTGATTATAAGACGACCCCCTCTTTTTCAAGCCTCAAATCTGAAAAAAGACTTTTTGAACACCAAATTAATTTTTGTACAGAAAATAATTACAGTACATCTGAAACAAATGATTATAACAATATATTTGAGAGGAAAAAGCATTTTGCCTCATTCAAATCTTAATAATTGAACATTTAAAGTGCAATCACATTCGTAAATGAATGGCTTCCGGTTTTTGAAATGTAAATAAACCAATCTATTGTGATAAAACAACAAAATTGCAATAACTGCATCAACCATCAAAGTGAGGTCTATCTGTAACTGTAGTATTGAAACAAATCTGAATAAGGAAAAACATTGCAATAAAATAATACAAACTGGTTAAACTTGAGAGTAGCTGAGATCTGTCATAACAGAACATTCGCTTCAGTGGTATCTGGCGCCATCTAGCGTCGTGAATGGGTATAATATCTAGACCCCGACTATAAGAAAACCCCCACTTTTTCAGTCTTATTTCAATGCAAAAAACACCGTCTTATATTCGAACCAATACGGTATAATATGAAATGGTCCCAGATTAGATCCCTGGGGGCTCACGTATAGCAAAGCATGGGAAATGGCTGCCACTGACAGTGAAAGACGTCCAATCCATTTAAACTGGGAGAGGTTGGCAGCGATTGGACGTCTCTTGCTGAATGAATGAACAATTGACGCAACAAAACTTAACAGGGGTGTCCATCTGCTTTGACTGGGGGTGTTAAGTCAATAATAGGATCAGACCAATTTGTTAATTGACTTACCGTATTTTTCGGACTATAAGTCGCACCTGAGTATAAGTCGCACCATCCATAAAATGCCCAACGAAGAGGAAAAAAACATATATTAGTCGCACCGGAGTATAAGTTGCATTTTGGGGGTAAATTTACTTTATAAAATCCAACACATAGAACAGATATGTCATCTTGAAAGGCAATTAAATATAAAAATACAATAGAGAAACAACATGCTGAATAAGTGTACAGTATGATAGTGTTACATGATGCATGAACAACGAAATGCGTATATACTGTCCTCACCAGGACGCTCAGCTCTGTCCTAGCTATACAGCGAGCTAAACTCACAAATGACGATGCTGGAAGTCCATATAATTTGCGGACTTTATTTTGGCCGTCGTTATGACACCGTCATTTGAAGGGTGAAACTAAAAATAGAAATAATACTCGTAAATTTCGTCCTTGATACCAAACAGGTTCGCATCAACATAAATAAATGATAATTAGCCGCTATTACAGCAATATGACAAACGGTTAGCATGCGTTCGCTAGCATTAGCACATCATTCAAACAACCACACAACTGGCTCTACGTGTCCGATCGATAAACGTAGGTTCGCAGCCGTGTTTCTATCGCTCTCTCTCGCCCACTCGCTCAGACGCTGCGTAGCTGTCCGCCTTTTTCTGGTGTCTGAGCGCTCGTCTTCACATAAACAAGTGCGAGTGCGCCCCGACTTGGGCGTGAAAGCGCCACAAACTAAAAGCATCCATTTCAATGTAAAAAAGTCAATAATACAATTGAACACACAATGCCAAAGGCAGAACGCGAACGTGGCCACAGCCATTAAGATTTATTCAGATTACTACAGCGGGGCAAATAAGTATTTAGTCAACCACTAATTGTGCAAGTTCTCCCACTTGAAAATATTAGAGAGGCCTGTAATTGTCAACATTAGTAAACCATGAGAGACAGAATGTGGGAAAAAAACGCAGGAAAATCACATTGTTTGATTTTTAAAGAATTTATTTGCAAATCATGGTGGAAAATAAGTATTTGGTCAATACCAAAAGTTCATCTCAATACTGTATTACTACAATACAACAAAGGGGCATATTGAGTACAATACTGTACTCAATAGGTCCCCTTTGTTGGCAATAACGGAGGCCAAACGTTTTCTGTAACTCTTCACAAGCTTTTCACACACTGTTGCTGGTATTTTGGCCCATTCCTCCATGCAGATCTCCTCTAGAGCGGTGATGTTTTGGGGCTGTCGTTGGGCAACACGGACTTTAAACTCCTTCCTCACCCTGTGGCGTCAAAATGATAACAAGAACGGTGGGCAAAAATCCCAGACACACACGGGGGGACCTAGTGAATGACCTACAAAGAGCTGGGACCACAGTAACAAAGGCAACTATCAATGCGCCGGCAGGGACTCAAATCCTGCACTGCCAGACGTATCCCCCTGCTGAAGAAAGTACACGTCCAGGCCCGTCTGCGGTTTGCTAAAGAGCATTTGGATGATCCAGAAGAGGACTGGGAGAAGGTGTTATGGTCAAATGAAAACAAAATAGAACTTTTTGGTAGAAACACAGGTTCTCGTGTTTGGAGGAAAAAGAATACTGAATATTGCCATACCCACTGTGAAGCATGGGAGTGGAAACATCATGCTTTGGGGCTGTTTTTCTGCAAAGGGACCAGGACGACTGATCTGTGTAAAGGAAAGAATGAATGGGGCCATGTATCAAGAGATTTTGAGTGAAAATCTCCTTCCATCAGCAACGGCATTGAAGATGAGACGTGGCTGGGTCTTTCAGCATGACAATGATCCCAAACACACAGCCAGGGCGACAAAGGAGTGGCTTCGTAAAAAGCATTTTAAGGTCCTGGAGTGGCCTAGCCAGTCTCCAGATCTCAACCCCATAGAAAATATATGGAGGGAGTTGAAAGTCCGTGTTGCCCAACGACAGCCCCAAAACATCACTGCTCTAGAGGAGATCTGCATGGAGGAATGGGCCGAAATACCAGCAACAGTGTGTGAAAAGCTTGTGAAGAGTTACAGAAAACGTTTGGCCTCTGTTATTGCCAATAAAGGGTACATAACAAAGTTTTGAGATGAACTTTTGGTATAGACCAAATACTTATTTTCCACCATGATTTGCAAATAAATTCTTCAAAAATCAAACAATGTGATTTTCAGTTGTTTTTTTTTTCCACATTCTGTCTCTCATGGTTGAGGTTTACCCATGTTGACAATTACAGGCCTCTCTAATATTTTCAAGTGGGAGAACTTGCACAATTAGTGGTTGACTAAATACTTATTTGCCCCACTGTTTAGCATAAAGAACATGCTAACAAGTTTACCAAACCATCAGTGTCACTCCAAAACACCAAGAATGATATCATAATGTGTTAATAATTTCACACATTATTCACTCCTGAGTGTAAGTCGCACCCCCAGCCAAACTATTAAAAAAAAAAAAAAAAAAAACTGCGACTTATAGTCTGAAAAATACGGTTATTGAGACAATTTTAGGGGATTTAAAGGATTTAAGAATAAACTCCTGGACTGTAACTGTGCTATCTGTCCATGTCTATTGGCGAACAACAAAATCTATCAACAGCGGTAATTACAGTTACTCTGGTTGTGACTATTTATCTTAAGCAGGGCACAAAACACTATCTAAACTAAAGTACTGTAAGAGTTATCTGACAAGGATGTTTGGCAAATGACCACAGCAAGGCAGTAGACTTTCATAACACCTCCACCGAGGGTTTTTTACAGCAGGATTTTGAATCTCCTTCCCGAGCCTATATTAGTTTTACTTCCCACCGAGGCCGCAATGTGTGCAGCGTGTCATTAGCCATTCAGTGAGATATACAATGCGTGTCATTCCCTGGTATACATCTTTGGCTGTGTGGAATGAGCTGTATCCCACAGCACGGCGCATTCAGGCCACCCGGTATTTATCACAGCTGTCCACGAAGTGAGTGTAGTGAATCTATTATGCTGTGTTTTGTCCCCTTCCGCGAGCCCGTTGAGTTTTGTCACCCACGTCGGTGAAAGTAAGCCACGAGTGATTGAAATAGGGCAGGGTTCGGGCACCGCACGTGGCGCCGAGATGCGGTCGCACTCAAGCGGGTCGGCAGAAGTGTTGTTTATGATTGACAGCGAGACCCGGGCCGAGGAGAACCGTGCCGAAGGGAAAATCGCATTCATCATTCTTGAAATAATGTTTACTTGTTCTAGTTCTAAATTTGTAATGCGTTTGGCCAGTGTGAGTACAGCGCTGGAGCTGCAAATGTTTGGAAAACTAACAAGGTTCAACAAATATTAGGAAAATAGTCACCAATTACAGCACTTAATACCTCCCTTTTTATCAGTTCCTTTAAACTCTACACTTGTGTGTACAGTTTCCTCGGCACATTTAGTGCCTCATTTATTACCGCTCATTTGCATGCATATTCATGAGTGCAAATGAGGGGCCGGTGTTCCAAAACGATCCCCTTTCCGTCCGCTTATTATTGAACCGATACGCCGTTTAAGCAATCCAAGTCAGGTGGTTGAAAGTGCGTGCGAATATACTGTAGGCCCATTTCATTTTAATTAAGCGCACAAAGCTTAAATTGGCCGCAAAAGGGTTGCTATTAGCGTCCAAATTGCTTGGAAGTGCGTGTTGCTTGCAAATACAAACATTAGCCAATCAAATTGATGTATCGCGTTGGATTGAAAAACTGCCAGTTGAGCACACGGCTATTTTAAGTGGCGGATACCAAGGTTGAGAAACTTTTGTCACATGCAGAATTAATCAGTGCACAAATTTAATAATGATCTCCTAGTAGCTTTTGAATGCTATCCCTTTTTACAGTGGTATGAAAAGTATCTGAACCTTTTGGAATTTCTCACATCTCTGCTTAAAATCACCATCAAATTTGAACTGATCTTTGTCAAAATCACACAGATGAAAAAACAGTGTCTGCTTTATCTAAAACCACCCAGTCATGTATAGATTTTCATATTTTAATGAGGATAGTATGCAAACAATGACAGAAGGGGGAAAAATACGTGAAGCATCACATTTAATATTTTTTGGCCCTCCACCCTTTGGCAGCAATAATTTCAACCAGACGCTTCCTGTAGCTGCAGATAATTCTGGCACATCGATCAGGACTAACCTTGGCCAATTTTTCTTTACAAATCTGCTATAGTTCAGTCAGATTCCTGGGATGTCTGGCATTAGTCGCTGTCTTTAGGTCATGCCACAGCATCTCAATGGGGTTCAAGTCTGGACTTTCACTAGGACACTCGATGTGTATGTTGTTCTTCTGAAACCAAAGTCAGAAGTTGATTTACTTGTTGATTTACTGTGTTTTGGATCATTGTCTTGTTGCATCCATCCTGTTTTTAGCTTCAACTGTCTGACAGACGGCCTCAGGTTTTCCTGCAAAACATCCTGATAAACTTTTGAATTCATTCTTCCATAAATGATTGCAAGTTGTCCAGGCCTTGAGGAAGCAAAACAGCCCCAAATCATGATGCTCCCTCCACCATGCTTCACGGTGGGGATGAGGTATTGATGTTGGTGAGCTGTTCCATTTTTCCTCCACACATGGCGTTACTCCCAAACAATTCAACTTTGGTTTCATCAGTCCACAAAATATTTTGCCAAAACTTCTGTGGAGTGTCCAAGTGTGTTTTTGCGAACAATAAACGAGCAACAATGTTTTCTGTAGACAGCAGTGGCTTCCTCCGTGGAGTCCTCCGATGAACACCATTCTTGGCCATAGTTTACATCTAGTTGATGTGTGCACAGGTACTGGACTGTGCCAGTGATTTCTGTAAGTCTTTAGCAGTCACTCTAGGGTTCTTTTTTACCTCTCTGGGTATTTTGCGCTGAACTCTTGGCGTCATCTTTGGAGGACGGCCGATTTTGGGAGAGAAGCAACAGTGCCAAACTCTCTCCATCTGTAGAAAACTTATCTGACTGTCGATTGATGAACATACAGACTTTTAGAGATGGTTTTGTATCCTTTCCCATCCTTGATCACAGGTCTTCAGACAGCACTTTTGTCCGAGCCATGATGCACATCAGACAATGCTTCTCAAGATTCTTACCAGGTGTATGTTTTATAGTGTGCAGGGCAGCTTCAAACCTCTCATCAGTGATTGGGCACAAACCTGAGTTAAATTGTTTGGCAAAAATAGGTTTCAATTGCTCTTTAAGACACCTTAGGCAGAGAGTTCAATTTCTTATTTTACACCCTTATGTCATTGTTTGCATGCTATCCTCATTAAAATATGAAAATCTATAAATGTTTGGGTGGTTTTAGTTAAAGCAGACACTGTTTTTACATCTGTGTGATTTTGACAAAGATCATATTTGATGGGGATTTTATGCAGAAATGTGAGAAATTCCAAAAGGTTCAGGTACTTTTTTATAACACTGTAGGTGGCAGCTTTAAAATATAAAATATAGGGATGTCAAAATTATCACATTAACGGGCGGTAATTAATTTTTTAAATTAATCACGTTAAAATATTTGACGCAATTGACGCTCATGCCCCGCTCTAACAGATTAAAATGACAGCACAGTGCAATGTCCACTTGTTACTTGTGTTTTTTGGAGTTTTGTCGCCCTCTCCTGGTGCTTGGGTGCGACTGACTTTATGGGCTTCAGCACCCATGAGCATTGTGTAATTATTGACATCAACAATGGCGGGCTACCAGTTTATTTTTTTGATTAAAAATTTCCAAATGTTATTAAAACGAAAACATTAAGAGGGGTTTTAATATAAAATTTCTATAACTTGTACTAACATTTATCTTTTAAGAACTATGTCTTTCTATCCATGGATCACTTTAACAGAATGTTAATAATGTTAATGCCATCTTGTTGATTTATTGTTATAATAAACAAATACAGTACTTATGTACATTATGTTGAATGTATATATCCGTCTTGTGTCTTATCTTTCCATTCCAACAATAATTTACAAAAAAATATGGCATATTTTAGAGATGGTTTGAATTGCGATTAATTACGATTAATTTTAAGCTGTAATTAACTCGATAAAAAAGTTTAATCGTTTGACAGCCCGAATAAAATACAGTATAATGGTATCTCTATTTACAAACGTCTCTACATACATAATTTTCATGTTAAGACACACCTTAACTGTGAAAGGCAAAAATACAGTACGGCTGGTGCTCGCAGTTTACTGAACATAACATGTTCATAGCTGCTCTACCACTATCGCCTAGCATTTCTGGCATCCCATTGGCTAAGAGGAACCTCTACCATATGTATATGTGTGTATCCTAGCATCCTCTTCATCCGCCCCTTGTAATCCGACAACTTTACACGAGTGTATTAACTTTCACTCTCTTGTTTTTTTCTTTTTTTTACATTACACACACCTCAGATTTTTTGTTTATTGTGCAATATTGTGATTGTAATATGTATTTGTGACATGTTTTGACGCATTTTTATGCATTATAACAGATTTATATCGGAATTTTGGGGAACTTGGAACGGAAAACACACCTCTACTCAAAGAAATTTTCGCGTTACTGTACGTAAATACTTCCAGAACCAATCAATTTCGTAAGTAGAGGTACCACTGTGTTAAAGAAGAAAAAATGGGCTGTTAGTCCACTTGCATTGGAGGCCAAATGGCGAGGCAACACAAGTCCCAAAAGGTCATCACTTGCCGCTGGATTTTTGTTTATAATGCAATTTTTAAAAAGCCAAGAATGTTTTTGGCATGTTTGTGTAGTATATGATCGCATCCTGTAAACAAGACATATGCTAAAATTGTGCCTAATCTGAGAGGACCAACTCTTTCAATTAGGTTTTACTCTGTATTTTGCTTTCAAACGTCGACTTTCAGCCTTCCTTAACTACTTCTATCTTTAGTTTGCCTTTTAAGTGCCTACTTGAGCCTGCTCACCCTTATTATTGAGGATTCCTCTCCTAGGTTTTTACATGTTTTTGTGCCGTTACATCTCACGTTAAGTGCTTTTCGGTTGAGTGGGAAAGTTTGTTTGCTCCTCTCCCCAAAGAGGAAGTGTTTTTAAGGCAACCGAGCACACAAACAGTAAATCCCAAATTGCGTTTATCTATGCTTCATAAAGGACAAGTATTTTAGAGTACATAAGTATTTTAATTCATTTGGGTGTCAATTAGAATTCTTTTTGACCTTCTATATGTTACTCGCAACCCTCCAACATTGGCGGAGTTTGACGTTTGAGGCAGTGGGTGCACAATACGTTGATGACCCACGATATGCAGCGTCAACAATAAAATTACAAGTATATTCATAATAATGAGTTGAAAATGAGCGTTTTTTGTTTCCCATCATTTCTGAGTGGAATTCTAAATCAGGCTTCTTAGGACAGCTCTAATTTTCGCCAAGATCGTCATCCATTGAATATGGTACGCCCGCCGGTGATCTGTCAAATTTTGCAACTCGTCAAGAATTTAGACTTTGTGTTAAAAAAGGCAGTGAATACAGCGGTTACAAAGTAAACACTGCAAACTTTCTTTAAATAAAGGAATATTTACTTTAGGGCTGTCAAAATTATCGCGTTAACGGGTGGTAATTTTTAAAATTAATCACGTTAAAATATTTGACGCAATTAACGCACATGCTCCGCTCAAACAGATTAAAAATGACAGCAGTGTAATGTCCGCTCGTTACTTGATTTTTGGTGTTTGGCGCCGTCTGCTGGCGCTTGGGTCCAAATGATTTTATGGTTTTCAGCACAATGAGTGAGCATGGTGTAATTATTGACATAAACAATGGCGAGCTACTAGTTTATTTTTTTGATTTGATAAATTTTACAAATTTTAATAAAACGAAAACCTTAAGAGGGGTTTTAATATAAAATTTCTATAACTTTTGTACTACCATTTATCTTTTAAGAACTACAAGTCTTTCTATCCATGGATCGCTTTAAGAGAATGTTAATAATGTTAATGCCATCTTGTTGATTTATTGTTCATATAAAGAAATACATTACTTATGTACCGTATGTTGCATGTATATATCCGTCTTGTGTCTTATCTTTCCATTCCAACAATAATTTACAGAAAAATATGGCATTTTTTTAAGTTGGTTTGAATTGCGATTAATTACCATTTATTAATTTTTAAGCTGTAAATAACTCGATTAAAATTTTTAATCGTTTGACAGCCCTAATTTACTTATGTTTGATCATTGACGGACATGTAAACAAGTTCTTCTCAGACACATCCTGCCATGTTAGCTGAACACAACATCTGCACGCCTCTGTCTCACTGTTTACGTCCACACCGTGTAGTAAAGCATTAATTTACGCCATATTCGTGTTGAACATGTATGTTTATCATTGGTGTTACCAGGATGCCAGGTGTGGGAGGGCATTAGTCTTACCTGGGGGCGGGCTACAATGCTCAAGTCTGTCGAAATCCAGCGTAGGGCTACTGCACCTTAAAACATGTTTTGTTTTCTCCTTGAGATAACTGTTGTTGTGATTTGGTCTAAACAAATAAAAGTTGATTTGATTTTACTTGACTTAGAACACATCCGTAACTGAAGAGTATGGACATAAAGGTGACAATGTTTTTTTGGATAACCTATTGTGGTTCCTCTTTTTTATTATTATTTTTATTATTATAGTTATTCTTTGTTCCGCAGCCCCTTTGAGCTCAATTTGACCCCCTTAGCATGCTTCAAAATGCACCAAAATCGGCAGGCAGGTCAAGAGGGGTGCAATCTTTGATACCGTGTAAAGACAAATTCCAAATACACTATGGCTACGTTCATACTACAGGTCTTAATGCACGAATCCGATTTTTTCGTGTTTTTCCGACTCCCTGGAATCCCTGGAATGACGGATGACAGCCAGCATGTGTGATCATTTGTTTTGATGTTTCTGCGCATGCGGGTCGTCTTGCTCAGCGCGTGTCGGACTGTGAATTCGTGCGCACTCGTAATACTTGAATGGTCTCAATGGACAAAGGCAGAACGGGCACGCCAAAAAAACAGATATGACAAAAAAATCGGATTTGTGCATTAAGACCTGTAGTATGAACCTAGCCTATGTAGCGCCCTCTAGCGGTCATTATTTGTCCCGCCGACGCTTTGAGCCCTACTTTGATCACATCAGAATGCTTCAAAACTCACCAAGCTCAACAACCAGGTGAACACTGGTGAAAACCTTTACATTTTAGCAATCAAAATATGTGTAAATATGTGTAGAGCCCCCTAGGAACAAAACCAACATTTCTTTTCATTTTTTTAGGGCTGTCAAAATTATCGCGTTAACGGGCAGTAATTGATTTTTTAAAAATTAATCACGTTTAAATATTTGACACAATTAACACACATGCCCCGTTCAAACAGATTAAAATGACAGCACAGTGTGACGTCCACTTGTTACTTGTGTTTTTTTGTGTTTTGTCGCCCTCTGCTGGCGCTTGGGTGCGACTGATTTTATGGGTTTCAGCACCAATTATTGACATCAACAATGGTGAGCGACTAGTTTAATTTTTTTGATTGAAAATTAAACAAATTTTACTAAAACGAAAACATTAAGAGGGGTTTTAATATAAAATTATATAACTTGTACTAACATTTATCTTTTAAGAACAAGTCTTTCTATCCATGAATGGCTTTAACAGAATGTTAATGTTAATGCCATCTTGTTGATTTATTGTTATAATCAACAAATACAGTACTTATGTACACTACGTTGAATGTATATATTCGTCTTGTGTCTTTCCATTCCAACAATAATTTACAGAAAAATATGGCATAATTTATTGATGGTTTGAATTGCGATTACTTACGATTAATTATTTTTTAACTGTGATTAACTCGATTAAAAATGTTAATCGTTTGACAGCCCTATTTTTTTCTTTTTTTTAAGGTGAAAGAAGAGGTAACAACGCAAAGGTTAAAACTTAGAACACATCAGTATTATATGAATGGGATACCATCCGCGGTGCCCAGACTGCCGTTAGTGCTACATCCAGTTTTCTTTGGGTGGGCAGAGAGCCCGTAAGGCCCCTGATGTTGATGATGTTGCTTGCTTAGCACCTGTGGATAACATTGAGAGTCTAACTTAATGTAAAAGAGGGCTTATTCAACGCCACATCAGCCTTGGAAACAAAATATTATAAGAGTGCAAAATTTGGCAGAACACCGGTGGTGGCTCTGTTGTACAATGAGCGTCTTTAGTGGGGCAAATTAAAACTCTGCTGACCATTTAGGCGGTGCTGTCTGGAATTCCATGGTCCAAATTTTCAATCCTTGGTTCTTGCTCAGCAGCACTTTGCTCGCTTTTGAAAGCTTAAGTTTGAAAAAATTCCGTATAACCACCTTACCTCTTCGGTCCTCAGGTGGTTTTGGCTAAGCAAAGCAAATGACCGTCTATGGTGCCAGTCACATACGCTGGCCGAAAAATAATTCTGACCCATTTTATATTTTTGGGTTTTAATAATTATACTCATTTTTTGTTGCTTTATTGCTTTACAACTTTTATAGACAATATTTTACCGGAAAACTCTTAATTTTTAAATCATATATAGGAAAGTCAATGACATGCAATGAAACTTTTCGGACACTGGGATGTGTGTGTGTGTGTGCTCCCCCTTAAACTCTGCGTATGCCCTCCAAATCGAATAATGACTTCTTCTTAACAAAGTTAGCACCTGTCCTTTTCCTCAACTCATTTGCGGGTCTATTTGGCATTTCATTTAGCCCTTTACAATGAGATCAGTGATGAATCGGCTTCTATTTGCTGATGCAACTCATTTATTATTCCCAGTTTTTCCATGCAGCAACAGAAAACTCTACAACAACAGTGACCAAGTAGACGTTGATGAATTTTTCCTTCTGTTTTCAACACTCCTGAGGGGAGGTCGGCAAAATATGTTTAATACATGTCTGGGCGCGTGGCCCTGTGTCGAGGCAAACCGGCCCTCTAAAATACGTTCCCTTTTAAATATTTAGTTATAGCCTTATTCTGTTAAATAAGCCTCACCTCACACCTCTTAAGAAATGCTAAATGATCATCTTCCAAATGGGTCACCGCAGAGACTGGTGTGATCACGTTAAAACTAATTAGGATGAAACCTGAAGCAAAAGCAATATTAAAGGAGGATTATCATGCTCTTCGCAGTTGGGTGCAGAGATTCTGGAAAGGAACAGGCTGGTGACATACCAACCAAAGGACTTAGAAAAATGTGGCTTTCTGTAGGAGTCATAGCAGCGGGCGTTTTGAGTGCGATGCCCTTAGATGATTCTGTCATGCATAACTAATGGAATCAGTAAAGAAAACCATTTGCAAGGCCTCTAATTTACTCTTCGCTGGATGTCACGCTGAGACGAAAAGAGAGTGCATACAGTCATGGAGGGGAAAGCGCTACTGGCAGAATTGCTCTTTAGGTTCTGCCAACTTGCATGGTCTCGGAGCAGTGATGTCGTCACTGTCCTAAATGCCAATCAAACCAGCAGTAGGCGATATTGGATTTCTTGAAACGCTAAATTGCTACAGCTTCAAGTTTCTCACTTGACTATGACTTGAACTGCAAATTACACATTTGGTAATCAAATTAAGTGGCAACACCACAGTGCGGTCTAATTGTATCACACCATTATTTTTTGGGGAATGCTGCACAAGTTAGCAAAGCTTCTGCCAATAGTCAAGTGTTGAACTGAGTCACCATGGCTAAGTTCATACTGCAGGTCTTAATGCACGAATCCGATTTTTTTGTGTTTTTCCTACTCGAGTGAGGCATTAACTTGGCGGTCTTCAACTGACCCGAATACTGCTCAGAAAATTTCAAATTCTTTGACATACAACAACTTCTTTTTAAAGTAACGGAAATAGTTACTTTCCCTGATAACTAGTTACTTTTACTATAGAATAATTCAGTTACTAACTCAGTTACTTTTTGGAAGAAGTAGTGAATAACTACAACTAATTACTTTTTTAAAGTAACGTGGCCAACACTGATTTACCGTGGTATGAAAAAGTATCTGAACCTTTTGGAATTTAAAGAAGAATGGGCTAAAATTAGTCCTGATGGATGTGCTAGACTGATCTGCAGCTACATGAAGCGTCTGGTTGAAGTTATTGCTGCCAAAGGGGGGGGGGACAAAATATTAAATGTGATGGTTTACTGATTTTTTCCCCTTCTGTCATTGTTTGCATGTTATCCTCATTAAAATATGAAAACCTATAAACGTTTGGGTGGTTTTAGTTAAAGCAAACACTGTTTTTACATCTGTGTGATTTTGACAAAGATCAGCTCAAATTTGATGGCGATTTTATGCAGAAATGTGAGAAATTACAAAGGGTTCAGATACTTTTTCATACCACCGCAGCTGTTCATTTGCGTTAGCGCCTAGCGTGAACTCGGCTTTTACTACGCAGGAGGCGGGCTTGACCACAGTCATAAAAAAACTACAATGACGAAAAGGATAAGCCTGATCATGTTTGGTTTCTTACTGTGCACCAAACATGGCAGAAAACTGATGCGTCATGCACGCACAGTGCGTCGTTATTTGTTTAGATGCTTCTGCCCATGCGGGTTAGTTGCTCAGCGCGTCTCGGACTGTGAATTACTGCTCATGTGTAATGCTTGAACGGGCTCAATGGACAAAGGCAGTCTGAACAGCCACGACAAATTAACAGATATGACAAAAATGGGAATTCTGCATCAAGACCTGAAGGATGAACCTAGCCCACGTGTTGTCTTGGGGAAAAAATATTTTGTAAGTTCTTCGCATTTAAGAATGCATGTCTCAAATGCACAATATATGTGCATTACTCTAAGCAAAATGTTCTCTGTTAAAATGGCAACTTGGTATACAGTGGGACAAAAACAATGATTCATAAACGCATTCTGCCACCTGTTTTAATTTTAAATCTATTTTAATAGGAAATTATTCACCAGAAGCCTTGAGTTTTGCCTTGCACTTTTGCCTTTTCATTTAACATCGTTTTCTGTTGTCTGGACCCTTTTGCCTCTTTGCCCTTTGAGCTTGGCATTTTGAAAAGCCCATTTATTAATGCATTAATATTAATTCCCAATAAAAATCTACTCCCTTTCCTCTCTGGTGGTCTTCCATCCACAGGCTGAACACCATCCATAACATTTTGCGCGTTCGCATTTGTTTTGTCACATTATATTACCCATCCATCCTTTTCAGTCTAAGCTTAACCAAATTAGGTATTGATAATAGTCTTACGACTGGAGGAAGAGACGTGACTTCATTGTTCATTGGAAAGACAAATAGCCTGGTCTAGCAACTGTTGCAAATAGGGCAGTCGTCTACATCTGAGATTAATTACCACGCGACCATTTGAAGTGTGCCCCTAAATAATAGATAAAGGCCATATATAAGCAGTAAGTGTGTGTGTTAAATAAGACATGAAAATGCATGACAGCCAGTCTTGTCACATTGTGCTGCACTGTGAATTGCATTAAAGTGATCATGAGATGAGGGCTAGATAATCACAAAAGCGTGTCACGGTTGCCATATGTCAGGTTACCTCATAAAAAGATGCCAATTTCAATGGCGTCGTCATTTATTCAAACTAATGGCCTCAATTCAATAGATACAATGGGGCAAATACGTATTTAGTCAACCACCAATTGTGCAAGTTCTCCTAATTGAAAAGATCAGAGAGGCCTGTAATTGTCAACATGGGTAAACCTCGACCATGAGAGACAGAATGTGGGGGGAAAAAAACAGAAAATCACATTGTTCGATTTTTAAAGAATTTATTTCCAAATTTGAGTGGAAAATAAGTATTTGGTCACCTACAAACAAGCAAGATTTCTGGCTGTCAGAGGTCTAACTTCTAACGAGGCTCCACTCGTTACCTGTATTAATGGCACCTGTTTTAACTCATTATCGGTATAAAAGACACCTGTCCACAACTTCAGTCAGTCACACTCCAAACTCCACTATGGCCAAGACCAAAGAGCTGTTGAAGGACACCAGAGGCAAAATTGTAGACCTGCACCAGGCTGCGAAGACTGAATCTGCAATAGGTAAAACGCTTGGTGTAAAGCAGGGTTCACTGAATTCAGACCTAGGTGCCACTTTTCCTGTCGTGTTTTCCACGTCTCTCTCCTTAACGCACCTGAATCAAATGATTATGTCATCAGCAACCTCTCCAGAAGCCTGATAATGATCCTGATTATTTTGATTCAGGTGTGTTGGCAGAGGGAGACATGGAAAACACGACAGGAAAAGTGGCACCGAGGTCCGGATTTAGTGAACCCGGCTGTAAAGAAATTAAACTCTGGGAGCAATTATTAGAAAATGGAAGACACACAAGACCACTGATAATCTCCCTCGATGTTAGGCTCCATGCAAGATCTCACCCCATGGTGTCAAAATGATAACAAGAACCGTAAGCAAAAATCCCAGAACCTCACAGGGGAAACTAGTGAATGACCTACAGAGAGCTGGGGCCACAGTAACAAAGGCTAACATCAGTAACACAATGCGCCGCCAGGGACTCAAATCCTGCACTGCCAGACATGTCCCCCTGCTGAAGCCAGTACACGTCCAGGCCCGTCTGCGGTTCGCTAGAGAGCATTTAGATGATCCAGAAGAGGACTGGGAGAATGTGTTATGGTCAGATGAAACCAAAATAGAACTTTTTGGTAGAAACACAAGTTTTCGTGTTTGGAGGAGAAAGAATACTGAATTGCATCCGAAGAACACCATACCCACTGTGAAGTACGGGGTGGAAACATCATGCTTTGGGGCTGTTTTTCTGCAAAAGGACCAGGACGACTGATCTGTGTAAAGGAAAGAATGAATGGGGCCATGTATCGAGAGATTTTGAGTGAAAATCTCCTTCCATCATCAAGGGCATTGAAGATGAGACGTGGCTGGGTCTTTCAGCATGACAGTGATCCCAAACACACAGCCAGAGCAACAAAGGAGTGGCTTTGTAAGAAGCATTTCAAGGTCCTGGACTTGTGTAGCCACTCTCTAGATCTCAACCCCATAGAAAATCTGTGGAGGGAGTTGAAAGTCCGTGTTGCCCAATGACAGCCCCAAAACATCACTGCTCTAGAGATCTACATGGAGGAATGGGCCAAAATACCAGCAACAGTGTGTGAAAAGCTTGTGAAGAGTTACAGAAAACGGCTGGCCTCCGTTATTGCCAACAAAAGGTACATAACAAAGTATTGAGATGAACTTTTGGCATTGACCAAATACTTATTTTCCACCATGATTGGCAAATAAATTCTTTAAAAATCAAACAATTTAATTTTCTGTTTTTTTTTTTTTTTTTTCTGGCTTTCATGGTTGAGGTTTACCCATGCTGACAATTACAGGCCTCTCTAATATTTTCAAGTGGGAGAACTTGCACAATTAGTGGTTGACTAAATACTTATTTGCCCCACTGTAGATATGTTGTTTCCGTTATCCCCGTCCATCGCGGATTCTGGAGGTGAACGCGCCCAGCGAGAATCTTTGCGCGCTTGTTCATTAGCATCTGTGCGATTGGCCCACGCGCAGCTGTAAAGAGGCCAGCGAGCGAGCGTAAAAGCGCTAACTCCGTCCGCAGCCGGTGGCCATTACCGCGAGCGGTGAACTGCAGCCAAAGGGCATTACACTCGGCTGTTTTTGGACCTCCGCCACTTACCTGCGGTCTCGCTTTGGCTGACAGAAAATACACACCTTGAAAATAAACACGCTAACCTTTTATTGCTTTAATACACCAAGTGGTGGACTGGAAATGGGTGTTAGTCAACACAAGCACAAATCCAAACAATAAAGTGTTTTCCAACAGCTATTCAGATAAAGGTATAGAAATGACTGTGGTTTCTATCTTGCTCTTCCCCAGATCAATATCACTTTTATTTTTTTAAGAATTGGATGCCAAATTATTGGGCTTTCAACACACAGCTTGGTGCTTGCGTGTGCTGCCATGAGCATTAGTATCACATGCGGAGCTAAACTCCTGTCATTATTTGCTATTCCTGCACACTGTGATCGCCGCATGAGTCTGTTTGGTTCCTTTATTGTTTTGTTTTTCCAGCAAATTGATCTTTCTGGTGCGGAATTCATTAACATAGACCAGTTGTTGTATTTATTTTTATGGTTTGAAAGCACATCCCCATAAAAAAATAATGATAATAATTGATTGCTTGTGCCGTAAACGGCACATATAAAAAAGTTTACACACCTTTGTTTAAATGTATCGGGTTTGTGTATATGTGTTGTTATGCAAAAAGACAAATGAAATGGTCACATCCTTTCCTGTCCTTGTCTCAAGTGATATACAACAGGTCAAAGTAGCATTTAGATAATTGTCAACCAGCTAGGGCTGCAACTAACGATTATTTTTATAATCGATTAATTACCGTAATTTTTGTACAATAAGCCGCTTTTTTCCTTCATTTTGAATCCTGCGTCTTATAGTCTAGTGCGGCTTATTTGTTGATTTATTTGGGTTAATAGATCACACTTTATTTGACAGCGGCGTCATAAGACTGTCATAAGGCTGTAATAATTATGACATGGCACATTCATGGGCATTACTGAATGCTTATGAAAGATGTCATTAAGTGTCATCCGGCAAATTATCTCACTAAGATGTTTTACATCCATTCAGAAGTGAGATAATTTGCCAGATAACACAAAAGGACATCTGTTATAAGCATTCATTAATGCTCATGACAGTACCATGTCATAATCATGAGGGTCTTATGACAGTCTTATGGCGCCACTGTCATATTAATTGTTACCAAATACCATAACTAGTAGGGTTGTTCCGATCATGTTTTTTAGCTCCCAATCCGATCGTTTTAGTTTGAGTATCTGCCGATCCCGATATTTCCCGATCCGATTGCTTTTTTTTTTTTTAATTTTTTTTTTTTTGCTCCCGATTCAATTCCAATCATTCCCGATAATTTTTCCTGATCATATACATTTTGGCAATGCATTAAGAAAAAAAATGAATAAAACTCGGACGAATATATACATTCAACATACAGTACATAAGTACTGTATTTGTTTATTATGACAATAAATCCTCAAGATGGCATTTACATTATTCACATTCTTTCTGTGAGAGGGATCCACGGATAGAAAGACTTGTAATTCTTAAAGGATAAATGTGACTTTGTATATTGTGACTAAATATTGCCATCTAATGTATATGTTGAGGTTTCAGTAAATGATACTGTAGCCATTTAACTTCTGCCCAAATGCATGATGGGAAGTGCAACCATGACTGTGCGTAGTGGTACCAATTGATATATCTTCTCTGCGTTGGGAAAAAACATAGGGTGTTAAGAAAAAAATCTACTACTACCTTTCTTCCCCGCATTGCTTCCCACGATATTTCTAATTGTTTAGAGAGGGATTGTAAGGCTTTAGCCAATTAAAAAGGCTTCAGAGGCTGCCAAAATTCTCTCTACTCATTTTACGTTGCCATTTAGCTCTATGTATATGTAAAAGCGGTGCCATTATAGATTGAACGCGACAATGCGTGAGGGTGTAGTGCAGCGCATGCGTTAATTGCGTTAAATATTTTAATCTTATCACCGCCGTTAACGCGATAAATTTGATAACCCTACTTTAAGCCAAAACTAAAGACTGGATGAGTGTAAGACATTTTGTCTGTAACGTTAAATACTATTAGAAAACGATTTCATTAAAAACATATATATATATTAAAAAAGGCAGGTCCTATTTTTTTTTTTTTTTTTTGCCGATTCCGATACTTTGAAAATGACGTGATCATCTTTAATAACTAGCAATTAATGAGACAATTGGAACAGTAACTGAGGAAATAATAAGCAGTACATGAATTTTGATTGTTATTGATATATGTAGCGCTACAATGCATGCTAGGAGGCATTTTGGACAACATCAGTGTTGACAGCAGGTGGCAGCAGAGGTTGACTTTCGCCCACAAGGGAGAAGCTTTTTGAAGCAATGAAGCTTTTGCAGCAAACTGGTTCAAAGCTTAATGGTGGTTCATTTGGATTCATGACAGTCGTATGATGCCGCTGTCAAAGTGTTACAGGTCAATATCTTTTGGTGTAAATATCCCATAGTACCCGTGAGGACAGCTCCAGCTTATAGTCCAGTGCAGCTTATGTTGGAACAAATGCTGTTTTCTTGCCGAATTTAGTGGGTAAATGGGGCAGCTTATAGTCAGGTGCGCCTTACAGTGCGAAAATGACGATAGTCGAGTAATCGGAGAATTGTCACTTTTTTTCAATTACCTTCACAGTTTAACTTGAGGCATGTTTAAGTAAGAATGAAGAGAAAATCCCATTTTAAAGCACACTCTCTTGTATGACAATATACATTTTGAATGGGGGTTTGTATTGCGACTCTAAGCTGCTATGTTATTGTGTTTATATGTGTGGTTTCTTTATAAAAAAAAAAAAAAAATACTGTCTAACAATAACTCAATAACCCAATACAAATGGAGACTTAGGACACTGATTAGCATGATCGCTAACTAGTGTACCCCTCCGTGATAAGTCGTAACGTCTCATCAACAAAGAATACAAACAATGCAATTGGATTCATTTACACACCTCTGACGGAGGCACACTGGATTTAACAACACAAAAGACAATCTAACTCTTGACATTTCCTAATGTTCATGATTCAACAACCCAACCTGAGTGTAGCAGTGAACTCTCTCTCTCTCTCTTGCTCTAATCACTGGCACGAGCGCGTAGAGCCTCACATTACATACAAACAAGGACCCAAACGGGACTGCTCATAGGTGCCGGCAAAAATCGATGATCATATTAGTTGACAACTAATTGATTTTAATGGATTAGTTGATGCAGCCTCATTAAGAAGCTAGTTTAAAGATATTAAGATGCCTGAAAATGGGCAAAAATGTAATTATTTTTCAAAGTAAAAGATTTTTTTTTTCATGTGCTACTTTGACTTAACAAAAATATAATGAAGACATCTGATATTTACACTTGAGAAGTTCGTATATATGTTATAATTTTAGTTTAATTGGGTATCAAAATAGTCAATTCATTTGATAATTGATTGCTCAATGCTGTTTTTTTCTATTGTGGGCAACCTTTTAAATCTGCAATCAGATTCAAATTTAAAATTAAACATAAAATGTTTATTAACCACAGTGGCTTCAAATAATGAAAAGGTCGTGCGAGGTGACCTCAATTTCTCAGTTATATCAAAGCATTCTACACATTTCCACAGATTAAAAGACTTTGACGTTCACGCTTCGGTACGAACAAAATGTGTGGCGATTCCACTTTCAAACAAGCTTAAAGTAACCTTGTCTTTCACTGTACAGTATGTGGATAAATCCCTGCAAAAGAAAAAAAAAAAAAAAGGAAAAAAGGCAATTCAACGGCTGAGTGAACATGAATGATTTCTATGTCTTTATATCAGGCAGAGACAAGCAGACATCCACGCTGTGCAGTCAGCTCGCCATGTTCCTGGAGAATTAGTGTTGGCTACATTAGTGAGGACTGCTGAGCTAAAGGCTCTGCTGCATTATTCAATAAAGAACCGTTGGGCGCACGTTCACGAGAGATACCTCCGTCACCTTTTGTCAGTTTCACTTCAGTGAAATGCAGACAGACAACGGATTGGTCATATATCTGAATTCACTGAATGCATTCATAATCCGCTTACATTGAAAACAATGTATTTAAACTCATTCACTGCTGGACGTCTATTGCCGTGAAAGCATCTTGCAAGTCATGGTCATAATCATACGCGGAGTTTAAGGGGGGCCCTGGCCCCCCTGATGGCCGAAACGTGTCATGTACGTTTCACCGTTTCATGTAATTGACTTTCCTATATATGATTTTAAAATTAAGAGTTTTCCGGTAAAATATTGTCGATATACCATATTTTTCAGACTGTAAGTCGCACCTGAGTATAAGTCGCACCAGCCATAAAATGTCCAACGAAGAGGAAAAAAACATATATAAGTCGGACCGGAGTATAAGTTCCATTTTTGGGGGAAATTTACTTGATAAAATCCAACACATAGAACAGATGTCATTTTGAAAGGCAATTTAAAATAAAAATACCAATAGAGAACATGCTGAATAAGTGTATAGTATGATAATGATACATGATGCATGAACAACGAAATGCGAACATGGCCGGTATGTTAACGTAACATAGCTATTAAGAGTTATTCAGATACCTATAGCATAAAGAACATGCTAACAAGTTTACCAAACCATCAGTGTCACTCCAAAACAACATGTGAAATGATATAATAATGAGTTGATAATTCCACACATAAGTCGCTCCAGAGTATGAGTCGCACCCCCAGCCAAACCATGAAAAAAAACTGCGACTTATAGTCCGAAAAGTTGTGAAGCAATAAAACACAACAAAAATAAATGAAATGAACAAAAAGATATTTTTATCATGAATCCAAATTATTTTTCAAACAGATCATGTGACTACCACCTTAGACGGTCATTGGCTTTGCTTAGCCAAAACCACCCGTGGACCGAAGAGGCAAGATGGATAGAAGCTTTCAAAAGCAACGACGACTACTGAGCAAGAACCAAGGATTGAAAATGTGGACCATGAAACGCCAGAGAGCATCGCCAAAATGGTGAGTGGAGTTTCAATTTGCCCCGCTAAAGACGCTAATTGTACAACAGAGCCACCACTGGTGTCCTGCCAATGTAGTTGCCCCTGTCAAAAATTGTTTCCCCTGGCTGCGGGAGCGCGCACACACACATTAATTATGAGTTATATCGACTTAAACAATTAATTGAAGCCAGAAAAGAACCACAGTTACAGTGTATCACAAAAGTGAGTACACCCCTCGCATTTCTGCAGATATTTAAGTATATCTTTTCATGGGACAATACGGACAAAATGACACTTTGACACAACGAAAAGTAGTCCGTGTGCAGCTTATACAACAGAGTTCATTTATTTTCCCCTCAAAATAACTCAGAATATAGCCATTAATATCTGAACCCCTGGCAACAAAAGTGAGTACACCCCATAGAAACTACTTACATTCCTAAATGTCCAAATTGAGTACTGCTTGTTATTTTCCCTCTAAAATGTCATGTGAGTCGTGAAAGGAGTGCAGAGATTGAAGAGGTGGGGGGTTAGCCTGTTAGTGTTCAGACCATACGCTGCACTCTTCATCAAATTTGTGTGCATGGCTGTCACCCCAGGAGGAAGCCTCTTCTGAAGATCGTACACAAAAAAATCCGCAAACAGTTTGCTGAAGACATGTCAACAACGCACATGGATTACTGGAACCCTGTCCTATGGTCTGTGAGATGGGCGGATTTTTTTGTGCACTATCTTCAGAAGAAGCTTCCTGCTGGGGTGAACGGCCATGCACACCAATTTGATGTAGAGTGCGGCGTATGTTCTGAGCACTAACAGGCTGACCCCCCCCCCCCCACCTCTTCAATCTCTGCAGCAATGCTGACAGCACTCCTGTAACGAGTCACATGACATTTTGGAGGGAAAATGACTAGCAGTACTCAATTTGGACATTTAGGGATGTACGTAGCTTCTATGGGGTGTACTCACTTTTGTTGCCAGGGGTTTCGATATTAATGGCTATATTCTGAGTTATTTTGAGGGGAAACTTAATGAACTCTATTGTATAAGCTGCACACGGACTACTTTTCGTTGTGTCAAAGTGTCATTTTGTCCGTGTTGTCCCATGAAAAAATATACAGTACTTAAATATCTGCAGAAATGCGAGGGGTGTACTCAGGGCCGGCCCAGCCTATACGCAGACTATGCAGCTGCTTAGGGCCCCTGACCACTTGGGGCCCCCAATCTGGCAATTTTTTTTTATTTATTTTTTTATTTTTTATTTATTTTTATTTTTTTTACTACAGTTTGCTTTATTTGACTTTTGTGAGTTTTGATACTTGATTACAAGCTTAAAAAAATAAAAGTTCTTCCTTAACTTCTTTCTTTCCTCTTTTAGAAAAAGGTTTGGCGCTATCTACTGTAATTACTGACAATCATTTGGGGTGAGAAGTTTTAAGTATACAGTGCAACAAAATCTGATTAATGTACAAAATATGGACGTATGGGTTGGATTGCATGTATGGGTTTCACAGTATACTGTGACGAAATGGTGGGCCAAAGATACGGGCCCCTTTGCATTATTTTGCTTAGGGCCCCCAAATGGTCTGGGCCGGCCCTGGGTGTACTCACTTTTGTGATACACTGAATATATTGTGGACATCGACGTTTATTAAACTGGAGAAACTCCATCCATGACTTGAATTACAGTGATCAGTTATAGGTCATCCTACGAGTAAAACAGTAAAACATAGCCTTTTTTTACATTCAGTACGTATGTTACGTTATATGACAGAAAAAAAAGGATGGATGGGCCATGTTTTAACACCTCGTAGATAGGGATGGGAATTGATGATTTTTACGATTCCTATCCCATTATCGATTTTGCTTAACGATTCGATTCTTTATCGATTCTCATTTGGGGAAAAAGAACAACAAATGTTTTGATTGGCATCGAGTTTGTTTAATCAGAAGTCACAACCTTACAAACTCACAACGAGGTCAAAGGAGGCCCAAAGCCTCAATGTTAACTGTGGCAATAAGTGGCAAATCCACAAGAATGTGTAACATTTTACTGAAACATTTTTCTAATAGAAATAAAAAATGTTGATATATACTGGCATATGGGTCGTTGTTCTGCGTTTGGCAATATGTGTTAAGCAGGTGTCTCCAAACATTTTCCTGTAAGGGCCACATAATTTTTACTTTCTCTAATGAGGGGCCAGGGTCAGTTTGTAACAGAAAAGGTTTGCAGGAATGCCTAAATGTAAAAGTTTATTGTTTTTCAGAAAGCCACAATCAAATAACCCCTTCTGGATTTTTCATGGAACTAAAGTAAATAAAATAAAAATAATAATATAATATAATATAATATAACACTATTAATTAAATAGATAATAACCAAATAACACTCTCTGGGTTCTTAACAGAAAAAAAGTAGGAAATAAATAACACTGTTGGGGGAAAAAAGAAAAGGGGAAAAAATTGTTCAGGGGGCTGGACCAAATGTGGAGGCGGGCCATAGTTTGGGGATAATACACTTTAAGTTAAAGTGTATTATTTACCATTATATTGAAATGCATGCCTTTTAGTTTTTATGGTGCTTTCACGCTAAAGTGGGGGCGCCCTTGCGCTTCCTCACGTGAAGAAGAGCGCGCTTACACGCGAAGAAGTGCCGCATCCGAGCGAGTTAGTGAGAGAGGGAAACACTGCTACTGTATGTATCATCTTTTGTGTTGTTGTGTGTTTCCACTCGCGATTGGACACTTAAATCCAGTTATGCAGTGGTTTGAACGATGTGCTAATGCTAGAGAACGCATGCTAATTGTTTGTGTTATTATTGTATTAGCAGCTAATCATCGCTGATATATGTTGATGCGAACCTGTTTGTTCTTGGGGACGAATATGATTTGTTTCATTTCTATTTTTAGTTTCAAGTGATGGTTGAATGAAGTCAGCAAATTATACCATCGTCTTCTGCATCGTCATTTGTGAGTTTAGCTAGCTGTATAGCCGTATAGCCAGGACTGAGCCTTAGCGTCTCGGTGAGAACAGTACAGTCGTGTTCACTCCCGATGCAGTTATCTCCACCTTGCAATGACTGCAAGTCGCTTTGTTATATTTTTTTCCTCGTGAAGTGAATACACACTTTCGTGCGTTTGAACCTACGTGCTGTCATTGTTATGTTTCCCGCTGCAACGCTCGTGCTAAACCATCGTAGCCTTTCATTTTCACCCTCTTTCCTGGTTAAGTGTAGCCAAACTTTTTAGCGAGTGGTTCTTGGCGCCATGCTAGTTTGATGCGTCTGGACAAGACACGTCACGAAGCAATGCGCGTCTTTAGGAATCGTTAAAGGGATCGTTAAGGCTTTTTCATTGTGATGTTGAGGCCTCGAAACACTAGGAACCGGTTCGGAATTGGAATCTGATTTCGATTCCCATCCCTACTCATAGATAACTAAATCACCAAATCATGGAAATCAAGCAAATCAGTGCAGCGCTGTGGCTCCACCCAGGGGATGCAATTTTTGACAGGGGTAACTACATTGGCACAACACTGGCGGGCGTACCATATTCTATGGATGACGATCTTGGCGAAAAGTATAGCCTCATTTAAAATTCCCCTCAAGAATGATGGGAAACAAAAAAAAAACGCTAATTTTCAACTTATTACTATAAATATGCTTGTATGTTAATTTTATTGCTGACACTGCGTTTCGGGGTCATCAACATGTTGTGCCCCCCATGCCCCAAAAGTCTATGGTCATAATCAGTGTTGTCAGTAACGCGTTACAAAGTAATGCGTTACTGTAATCTGATTACTTTCTTTCAGTAACGAGCAATCTAACGCGTTAGTTTTTCCAAGCCAGTAATCTGATTAAAGTTAGTTTCCTCAGTAACTGTGCGTTGCTATTTTGTTTTTGCCTCATATTGTATGTAGAATGAAGAATACTGTAGTCATGTACGAAGAGCATTTGAATAGAAAATACTGCATTTGAGTTTGGGAGTGACATCACATCTCACGTTTTCTCATCGGAAAAAAACGGGTCACGTGCAGTACCATGCTGTATGCGCGCCGTCTGCCACATAGCCTGGCTACCTACCTATCAGGATGCTAACAGTAAAGGAGCCGGAGAGATACAACAAACGGCTGCATTTGCTCATTGGAGATACAGCCATTACTTCACATATCCGTCCAGTAAAGATGACAAAAATATCTCCGTGCGTTGCAAACTCTGCGCTGGCTCATATGGACTGTCGACCGCTATATAGACCCTACCCACCGACGTCACAAAATCACGTGCTCGCTGTATGGTTCCGCCCCCTTGTCCGTCATTTTGTGTCTGTATTATCAATGGTCTCAATTGATCGAGCAATTTATAATGCATTTCATGGAAGACCCGGTGCTTTCGGATGCCGTAAACTCACTTGATGCGTTGCATAAAAGGCGATATGTGGAAAAGCTTCAGTTTATCCATTCGCCAGATCCATATTTGATGCCTAAATCGATGTTTTTCGACCCGCTGTCTCCGCCGTATTTGCCCGATATCTGCTAGCTACCCTGATATGTACAACTATCTTGTCCACACAAAATCAGCCTATTCTCACGAAAGTTTGAAAAACTTTAAGAGCTTGGAGGCTTACAAATACTTCGTTGCTGGTTGGGTGAAACAGGTCCTCGTCCACGAAAATTCGGCAGGAATCTATCTTGTGCTTGGAAAGGTGAGTTACGAAATTTTCAATTCAAAATCTTTTTTTCTTGCTAACATCCACTGTCAAGTCTAATTTATTTCATGTCGTTTGTCAATGGAGTTAGGGCTTTTAATGTTTATATGGTTTAGCGATAGCACTCTCACTACATACATACGTGTATGTTGTCGGCGATTAGCCTAGCAATGATCTTAATTGTGGTTGTCAGCCCAAAACCCTCTAAATATATATTAAATGCATCTTACCAGATATAAAATGACTACTACATAATCTGTGGTAATCGTTTGGAGCCCAGTTTTCTCGTCGAATTGCAGCAGCCCATCTCGCTCTGTTCTCTCCGGGTCTCTCGGAATCCGGTAGAACTTCAAGTCTCTCCGTCTTCTCCGTCTATCTTCTCTGTTATTGCAACCGACCGCCACACACGCCTTCACCATTTTGATTATTAATGTTAACGAGCAGAAATTTACGTCGTAAATAGGAGGAATGTACGTAGCCGTAACAGGTAAACATGATGTGTTGACGGACAAATGGGCGGCACCAGTCAGGAGGAAGGAGCTGTGACGTCACGTGGGTAGGGCCTATACTCGACATCCAATTCAACAAGGAAGCACATGGAATTACAGCACAATGCGTTGCGAAAAAAACTCAAAACAAGACGACAGGTGACGAGACAGCCAGCAACTAGCCTTTGTAATATGTGTAATTATGTACATTTTATAGTTATTAGAGTTTGTAATCGTAGGCGGAGTTTTACATTTGTGGGACTGGGGGGGAGAAACATGTTGAAAACTGAAACGAAAGTCAAAAGTTTGGACACACTTCATAATTTTTGCGTTTTATATATTTTCACTGCTATTGTAAATTCTCACTGAAGACATGAACACTATGAACGAACATGTGGAATGGCAAAAAAGTGAAATAACTGAAAACAAGTTTTGTATTCTACATTCTTCAAAGTATCCACCTTTGAGGAGTCTCCAAACTTTTGGCCAATACTGTAAACTATATATATATATATATATATACTATGTATATATATATACACATACACACACACACATCTTGATACTGTTCGAGTTCAATCAGCTGTTCAAGTTGCTGTTGGTAGCGTTTGAAAGCTTAGGTTTAAAGAAATTCTAAATATCCATCTTGCCGCCTCTGGTGTAGTTTTGGCTAAGCAAAGCAAAGGATAGTCTCAAGGTGCTAGTCACATGATCTGTTCGAAAACTGATTTTGACCCATTATGAAAACTGTACGTTGTAGGATTTTTGTTCATTTCGTAAATTTTTGTTTTTTTATTGCTTTACAACTTTTATAGACAACATTTTAATGGCTAGGTCTTTATTTCAAAGGGGAAGTTCAGAATTTTTTACATTGGGCTTCATCTTGGAGTTAGCGGGGATTTAATTAGTCGTTGGACTTTATTTCAACAAATTTCGTGCAGTTTGTCAGTTATTTGTTAGTTTTAAGGCTCCAGGATGGCTAAGCTAGGGCAAGTCAATGGTGGTTGAAATCAACTCCATCGACTAATTAAACCCCCGCTAACTCAAAGATTAAGCCTTATGTGAAAAACTCAATTACACGTGATGAAATGTTTGTTATTTTTATGTTGAGGCAGCAAAAGGAGAAAAATTGGTAAAAAGGTAACTGATAAGTTAGTTTTAAAGTAACTTAGTTACTTTGTTAATAAAGTAATCAGTAATTAAATTTTTTAAGTAATCCGTGACAACACTGGTCATAATGTAGAATATGCTTACATTTTATCCAGCGCTACATTTTTTTTATTCCTTTTTTTGGGGGGGTAATTTCTTTATTTATGTGGAGGTGCCTCATGTCCTCTCTTGATCCATTCTAATGGAAGAGCTGATTGCAGATCCGGGCCATCCCTCTCCTGCCCTGACAGAGATAATGGTCTCGCTGCTTGCTGCTGTTTGTGGTTGATAATGCGTCGGCTGCTTTCAGCAAGCGATACCATTGATCGTGGCTAACTGCAAGGGCTCTTGGGTAGCTGCTTGCGGGCAGGAGAGGTTTCTGACCTATGTTCCCTAAATTGATCCGCATTTTGCAAAGTTTTCGCTTTTATTTATTTATTTTTTGGGGTTAGTTTTCTCAAACAAATGTAAGGGAACAAGTACAAAACCTCTAAAATCACGGTGCCCTGCAGTGTAGAAGTGTTTCAATGGTCAATGGTAGGACTGGGATGACTAATATTGAGATGGCAGTACGTCACATGGACTCTCACTGTAACGTATCAATACACAATATCGAACTGCAGTTGTCGACTAGCTATTTGGGTGAAAGGAATTGTGAACAGTTGTGTCCCGCCATCGATTTGATGACCAGTCAGTTAGAAACGCCTCCGGGGTAAAGAAAGGTTTGCAGCCTGTAAAAGTCAAAACGTAACGTAATCTCTGCAGACGTTTTTTCGGGGTCGTAATTAATTGATCTAACAAACTCGACCCGCCGTGTTTGCTGCCTGAATGAGCTTTTGTCCCAGTTGGGTTTTACATACAAACACAAAAGACAAGCTAATAGTGCTCTCTTTTGTCTCTTTTTGTGGCAAACGCCTCCGGTAAAAATGTCCCTGACCCGCCGATCAATGTGCCCGCAAAAAAACAACAAATCAAGTTAATTAGGCGTGCTGAAAAGGAAAAGTAACAGGTTCAATGAAGACATGACACAATTCATTATGCATTTAATTAGCACTGGTAATTTCCACCAAAAAGCAGCTTTTTGCTGCTATTTTTCCTCCCTGCAGAAGTAAGATAATAAGAATTGTATTGATTTCTCTGACTCCTAGCCTTCTTATCTAAGCATAAGCGTTCCACTTGGCATACCTTAAAAATTCAGGATAAGCAAGAAACCTCTCTGAGGAATCAACCCACGACAACTTTCAAACTTTTTGACACGCGACCAAGGTGCTAATTTACGATATAACTTCATCTTAATCTATAATAGATGTTTGGCTGCGGAAGGCTCGTTTTTATCTACATTATGAGTAATAGCTTTCATCATCCAAAGTTTTCAGGAGGCAGTTGGTGATTGCAAAGAAGATTGAATTTTTCCTTTGCACAAAAGCCTTTGTTTCCAATTGTTTTTTTTTTTTGACAAGCAAATGGAGCTATGGCACTTTATCATCGTGACAAACTCGCAAATTCATAAAGTCGTACCTGCAGTCTGATGAGTTTTTTTTTTCTTTTCCGATGACCAAGAGCGCAGTTTTTTTTCCAATTGAAGTCCTGTAATACTTTTTCCTCCATAGCAGACAGGAAAACATTATGGCGTCCAAACAAGGACGTAGGTTTGGTATGGACGATATAACAGCATAACCTGCATGTACACTTTTTCCTTGGGACGGGACATTAATAAGATCAAACAGATTGGGTCAACAGGGGAACCTAATTAATTAATAGGCTAAATGATCAATGCAAAATAAATCTGGTTTGACTTATGCAAACTTTCATGTGCATTGGTTCAGGTGATACAGTGGTGTGAAAAAGTGTCTGAACCTTCTGGAATTTCTCACATTTCTGCACAAAATCACAATGAAATGTGATCTGATCTCTGTTAAAATCACACAGATGAAAAAAGTGTCTGCTTTAAGAAAAACTACCCGAACATTTAGAGGTTTTCATTTTTTAATGAAGATAGTATGCAAAGAATGACAGAAGGGGGGGGGGAATAAGTAAGTGAACAATCACATTTAATATTTTGTGGGCTCACTTTGGCAGCAATAACAGCAACAACCAGACGCTTCCTGTAGCTGCAGATCAGTCTGGCACATCGATCAGGACTAATTCTTCTCTACAAAACTGCTGTAGTTCAGTCAGATTCCTGGGATGTCTGGCATGAATCGCTGTCTTTAGGTCATGCCACAGCATCTCAATGGGGTTCAAGTCTGGGCTTTGACTTGGCCACTCCAGAACGTGTATTTCGTTCTTCTGAAAGTTGATTTATTTGATCATGATGCTCCCTCGCTCCCTCCACCAAGATTCACGAGGATGAGGTGTTAATGTTGGCGAGCTGTTCCATTTTACCTCCGCACATGACATTGTGTGTTACTCTCAAACCATTCAACTTTGGTTTCGTCAGTCCTCAAAATATTTTGCCAAAACATCTGTGAATTGTCCAAGTGGCTTTTTGCAAACATAAATGGAGCAACTGTTTTTTTTTTTTTTTTTGACAGCAGTGGTTTCCTCCATAGCGTCCTCCCATGAACACCATTCTTGGCCATAGTTTTACATGCAGTGTGCACAGAGATATTGGACTGTACCAGTGTTTTCTGTAAGTCTTTAGCAGACACTCTAGGGTTCTTTTTTACCTCAGAGTATTCTGCGCTGAACTCTTGGCATCATCTTTGGTGGACGGCCACTCCTTGGGAGAGAAGCAACTCTCTCCCTTTGTAGACAACTTCTCTGACTGTAAATTGATGAACATCCAGACTTTTAGAAATGGTTTTGTATCTTTTCCCAGCTTTTTACACATCAACAATCCTTGGTCTTCAGACAGCTCTTTGGACGGAGCCATAACGTACATCAGACAATATTTCTCATCAAGACGATTCTTACCAGGTGTGTGTTTTATTGTGGGCAGGGCAGCCTTAAATGATTGATTAGTGATTGGGCGCACACCTGACTTAAATTGTTTGGTAAAAATTGGTTTCAATTAGTCTTTAGGTCTCCTTAGGCAGAGGGTTCACTTATTTTCCCCCTTCTGTCATTGTTTGCATGCTATCCTCATTAAAATATGAAAACCTATATATGTTTGGGTGGTTTTAGTTCAAGCAGACACTGATTATACATTTGTGGGATTTTTGACAAAGATCAGATCACATTTGATTTTGATTTTATGCAGAAATGTGAGAAATTCCAAAAGGTTCAGATACATTTTAATACCACTGTAAATAAAATACAATTGAAAATTGACTGACACGCACAGACTTGGGACCTCTCGCTCTCTAAGCAGCAGCTTGGTCCCATTTTCTGGTGCTGGTTTCCAGTGGATTCACTCCATTTCTCAAAGTCTAATAAACAGTCAAAAACACATACACGTTTACACTTGTCTCGAGTTATGCTAACTCTGATGCAGGTCGGACTTTCAGTAGCAAAATTTGTGGTGTGTTCCCCACCGCCACAACATTGACGTCTTTTTTGCATTACATACAGTTGCTGCTGTGGCTGTTGCTGGCTGAAAAAAACTAACATTCCGCCTCCTGGAAGGGGGCGGAGGAGGCGGCATGACATTATTCCGTTGGGGCTGTGCTTTTGTGTGTGCGTGTGCGGAGGTCCAAGTCATCAGCCAATCAAACGTGCATTTGAGGGGGAAAAAAATGGACCGGCACATTCAGCAAGTGAAAAGGGGGAACTGTAAGTCTGAACAAAGGGAATATAATTAATTAACAATGGTAGGGTCAATTCTATCCTTACAACATACAATATGTGAAGACAATCTAAATTACCTATTTAACTGAACTCACCATAGAATGCAAATAAGGTTGCTTAAAAGTTGGACAATTTGAGCATCCTGAAAAATTGGTAGTGTTATGTCCCTACTGTCCCTATGCAAACATACGTCTTTGCATCCAAATGTTTAATTAAAAATATACATTGTAAACAAAACATACTTCTTTCTCTGTAGTATAGACAAGAGCATTTCTTAAGTGTAATAGTTCCTCATTGCTGCCAGCTGACATTTCCAGTGACAATAGCTGAATTCCGTCCATTCATTTCCTCGCATGTAAGCAAATCAAAGTAGTCTGGTGTGTTCATTTTCTGCCGATTTAGCTTTTTCGCCCTATGAAGATTAATGTGCCTCTGTTTTCCCCTCAGTAATTTATACCTTTACATGATGAATTATTGCCGTTGCCAGAGTCGCGCGCGATTAATTTCGCTGTGTTGCTCACGACATGCTGACAACGACAGTGACGCTCCCTTGTGACTTCTGAAAGATAAGAGAACAGAGAAATTAGAACGCCAACATAAAAAAAAAAAAAAAAAAAATTAAGGTGGACGATGATTATGTGTTAGTACAGTGGAATCTCGGTTTTTGTGTTTAAATCTGATCAAAAATGTCCGTCTTGCACCAAATCGTATAAAATCTAAAGCCTCCTCATAAGAAGGAGCGTTAAACTAAATTTCACTAACACTAATATATTAGAGGGTAATTAAAGGCTGAAGATTAATTAAAAAGAAAATAGTGCTTAGAGTGCATAGCCGAGCAGAGGTGACTGCATAGTGTTTCAAATAATTCGCTTCTAAGCAAAAGCACATCATGGGTGCATGCGTACCTCCCTTTGTGAAACACATGCTGTGATTTCACTGTTTGTGTGACATTTACTGAATGCCATCCACAATTAGGAAACATTTCAGCACTTTGCCCAGGTAGGAAGACTTGCGAGAACGCGTAACTGATGGACATATCGGAACAGGGCTGACATTTCAACTTTCCAATGGCATATGTGGATATGTTGGCATTTCCCCGGTAACGAACAGAAGAAACTGATTCAGAGTGGGAATGGTCAATTAGAGCGTGAGCCTTAAAGCCAACACTAGCTAACTTTTCAATTTTGGTCAATTTTAGCGACACCCGTGGACAAAAAAAGTAGTGTTTTGCCTTAAGGAAGATGGATTAAACAACATTTCTGTTGCCAGCGGCTGTGTGAAGGATGAAAAGTAATAAGGTAATGAATCCAGTTGTTGCTAAACACTAGCATATGACGGTTAGCAACTGTGTGACTTAGGCTAGGTTCATACTACAGGTCTTAATGCACGAATCCGATTTTTTCGTGTTTTTCAGACTCGAGTGAGGCATTAACTTGATGGTCTGAACGTGACAAGTCGCATAGAACTGGACCGTTTCAAATCCAATCTGGGTCACTTTCGTATGTGGTTCAAATCTAATCTGGGCCACATTTTTCCAGACTGTCGTGGCGGTCCGTACTGTCCAGTCTCTCAAATCGGAATTCATGCAGCAATTACGTCATCAAAAAGCGAAAGAGACGCCACGGTATTGGTGCAGCTGTGCAGGGCCGGCCCAGGCCATTTGGGGACCTGAAGCAAAATAATGCCAAGGGGCCCATATTTGCATATAACGCCAATATTTCGTTTTACTACAATCAGCGGGAGCCGTACATTTGCAGTTGCCGACATGTGACAACTTGCTCGGCTTTACTTGATTCGCTCCGGGCCTTCGCCCAGCAGCTAATGGCAATTACCAGTCCGACATATGACAAGCTACGTGAACGTTGTTGTCAGCTAGCAAGCTCAGCTGACAACAACGGTCAAGTCGGAGTGTCTTGCGCAACAACAACATCAACAACATGCTCTATTACCTTGATACTGTGGTTTCTTTTCTTCTCCGATTCTTCTTTCGTTTCTCTGCTCCAGAAGGATGAATTCTCTTCGACGTATTCGTGCCTTTTTCCAAGCAAGTTTGACCACCAATAATCGCAATGCAGGTTCATCATCACTCCCCAGGTTGCCAGATTGTAATGACAAGAAAATAGATGTTTGCATAGTTAAACGGCAATACGCGCTACATTATTCACAATGCTCTATTAACAAGGTATAAAAGGAGGTTGCCAGATTGGGGCCCCCCTAGTGGTCAGGGGCCCTAAGCAGCTGCATAGTCTGCATAAAGGCTGGGCCGGCCTTGCAGCTGTGCGTTATTAGCGCCTAGCTTGCCTTGAACACGGCTTTTTAGGAAGAGTCGGACTTGACAACAGTCATTAAAAAAATTGTTTTAAATGGGTTGAGGATAAGCCTGAGAATGATCGGTTTTCTGTCTGCTCCATATGAGCAACATTTCAACATTGCTTAAACGGCCAAGAGTCGGGACAAACTGCGCGTATGTGTGTGTGACATGCACGGACAGTGCGTGCATGCTATCATTCCATATACTTTGAATATAAGCCTAAACTGGGATTATTTATGTCTGTCATTTGTGTCCTCTTTTTAAAAAGCAAAATATGATATCCCTGGAATGACGGATGACAGCCAGCATGTGTGGTCATTTGTTTTGATGCTTCTGCGCATGCGGGTCGTCTTGCTCAGCGCTTGTCGGACTGCGAATTAGTGCGCATGCGTAATACTTGAATGGTCTCAATGGACAAAGGCAGTCTGAACGGGCACGCCAAAAAAAAACAGATATGACAAAAAATCGGATTCGTGCATTAAGACCTGTAGTATGAACGTAGCCTTAGTTTCGCCAGCGAGTGAAAGCCGGGCAAATGTTTATTCTTTATATCCTGGTAGCCACTTTCTACCATCTTTTTCCTCCTCAGACAAAACTTTTTGTCTCTGTTGCTGCCATCTTTGCGGAATCAGCGGGAAAGCCGTCTTTATAATGAATGGTGAAAGGGGCTAATGACTTATGCCTTAAAGCAGTCGGCATGTTTGTAGTTTTTTTTTTTTTTTTTTATGTGGCAGGGTTCCTGCCACCCTCCTCAAAGTTAATTAGTGCCGGTTAAAGTGAGACAGACCCCCTCAAGATATAAAAGATGTGTCATTCAACTCTGTCAGTCGACATATCATCACAAATGTTATGAAAATATTTTATAAAGGTTGAACAGTTACCTAGTGTTGCTTTAAGTCTGAAACAAAAACACTGTGACATGTGACAACTTGTCATGCATCACATAGTATTGCTCATATTTTGCTAATCCTTATTACCGTATTGGCCCGAATATAAGACTGTGTTTTTGCATTGAAATAAGACTGAAAAAGTGGGTGTCGTCTTATATTCGCGGTCTAGACATTATACCCATTCACGACGCTAGATGGCGCCAGATATGATTATAGCGTTGTTCTGTCATGACAGATCTCAGCTACTCTCAAGTTAAACCAGTTTGCATTTTTTTATTGCAATGTTTTTCCTTATTCAGAATTGTTTCAAGACGGCAGTTACAGTTAGACCTCACTTTGATGGTTAAAGCAATTTTGTTTTTTTTTTCACAAGATTGGTTTATTTACATTTCACAACGAGAAGCCATTCATTTACGAATGTGATTGCACTTTAGTTTACATATTTAAATGTTCAGATATTAAGATTTGAATGAGGCAAAATAAGTTTTTTTCTCTCAAATATATTGTTATAATAATTTTTTTCAGATGTACTGTAATTATTTTATGGATAAAAATTAATTTGGTGTTCAAAAAGTCTTTTTTTCAAACTTGAGTCTTGAAAAAGAGGGGGTCGTCTTATAATCAGGGCCGTCTTATATTCGGGCCAATACGGTACTAACTTTTCAGGTTTAGCTTGGAACATCCAGAGATAATTCTCCAGTCGTGTTAAAAGAGCGTTTACAAGAATACTGAACCAAGCAAACACTGCTAAAAAACTGAAATGCAATCATATTGCTAGCCAAAATATATTTCATTCATTGGCGGCGATAGTCGAACCAGTCTTCTCTAAAAATGAGCTGTAAGTTTGGCGTAGAGACAAAAAAAGATTAGCAACCTTCCTACTTCACTGCTTTAACGTTTTTCATCCATTAATTATGGAGATAGAAGAGTGCCAAAAGAAGTGAGGTTGTAAAATGAAAATTATCCCTGTAAAATGACCAATTTTAACTAAAAAAAAAAAAAATTATATTTCCAAATTTTGCATTGTAAAATAAACATGAAAAAAACTCGAAGGAATAAATTGTTCTACAAGTTGTTTTTTTCTGTTTGCAAGTATTTTTTATTTTTTTGTTCTCCAGGTGTTTTTTTCTTCACTACAGGTTAAAAATTACCAATTACAAGTGCACAAGTTTTGTCACATTCTTGTCGAGTTTTATGAGCCAAAAAAGATACTTGTAACCTAGTTTTAAAATAAAATAAAAAAAAACCTGTAAAATGACCAATTTTAACTTGTAAAACAAAAAAAAAACTTGTATTTCCAAATTTTGCATTGTCAAATAAACATAAAAAAAACACAATATAGAAAAAAAATTCTACAAGTGTTTTTTTTTTTTACCATTTACAAGTGATTTTTTTTCTTTGCTACAGGTTAAAAACCACCAATTACAACCTCACGAGTTTTGTCTCGCCCTTGTCGCGTTTTCAGATACAAAAGTCACTTGTAACCATAGACGAAAAAAACTACTTGTACATCGAAATAATCTGTTGTAAAACACAAACACAAAAATATCATTCCAAGTCGTGGTAAAAAAAAAGACGTTAAGAACACAATCTAGTGAATAGTTCTTCACGACCAGGTTTGAGCAACCATCAGCAAGCATGGCAATACCAAAAGTAGCGGAAAATTGATTTATTGGCTACCACTGACAAGACAGCACTCCCAGTGAAAATGGATTCGACGACTATCGCTGTCCCTGGTGCTGAAACGTTATCATTCAATGCCAGGCAATCCACTTCAAATGAATTTGACGTTCATCACTGTCAAAGCAGTAAATAGGTTCAGAGCATTCATCAAAACATAGCTGTAGCTCCGCATCCTAGCGTCTTTCAGTCCAAGGGAAGCTTTCTTTGCATGTTCATTCACTTGATGTCACAAAGCGGTGAATCTCGAGTCAGAATTAAAACATTCTCCTTAGCCCGGCTCCGGGCAGAAGCCGCGTGTTTTCCTTTGAGCCTAAATAAACTGTCTAAATTCCACTAGGGGAGATATCCATCCTAGTTACGCCGAGATAGAAGGCGCTATCGGAAGCTTTATGAGATTCCCGTCCAAAGCAGGGTGCCATTACTCAAGCGTTGTCAGTGCTGATCTCAGTCTTCGCACTGGCGAGCGACACGGAGACTCCACTGCCTTGTCGAGGTACTAAAAGGGCCGTTGCGAAAAAAAGCGTTTGGAAAAAAATGTGGATTCGATTCCAATTGTTTGAAACTCGTAAGTCAAGGCGGAACTGCAGTGCACGTTTTTCACTGATACAGCATTTCAGTTGACCTCAAATGGCAATTTGGAAAGAAGCGAGACATAAATTGTGCAGCTCTTTCCTCAAATGTCTCCGAATGAAAGCCATTGACAACGTCATCAATTTTGTAAGAGGGGCAATTTCAACTTAACGCAAGAAATGAGTCATTTGGGGAAATGATCGACGGTCGTCAGAATGGCTTTTTTTTTTTTTTTAACCTCCCTTGTCGGGGACACCGGTAATAAAATTGGCATGATGAAAGGGTTCCGGAAAGGTACTTTCCACTTATGACGACATCTCGGTGGGAATTGAACTTGGATGAGTTTCTCCGGCTCGGCACAAAGGCGGTTAAAGGGCAAATTTTGTCATTTGAACTCATCAGCCGTCTTTGGCAACAAATACCGTATTGACCCGAATATAAGACGGCCCTGATTATAAGACGACCCCCTCGTTTTCAAGTTTGAAAAAAGACTTTTTGAACACCAAATTAATTTTTATACAGAAAATAATTACAGTAAATCTGAAACAAATCATTATAACAATATATTTGAAAGAAAAAGCACGGTATTTTGCCTCATTCAAATCTTAATATCTGAACATTTAAATATGTGAACTAAAGTGCAATCACATGAATGGCTTCATGTTTTTGAAATGTAAATAAACCAATTTATTGTGATAAAACAACAAAATTGCAGTAACTAGTGCTGCAATGATTAATTAACTCGAGTATTCGATAAGAAAAAAAATATTCGAATTAAATTTTGTTGCTTCGAGTATTCGTTTAATTAAAGTGGCGTTGTATTGGTTTATTTTGAAAGTGTTTGCATGTAGTTTTATGGATTTGGGTGGCAACAATGAATATGATATAACTCATTTCTCATGGCTGAAACCATGAGAAATGGTTAAGACATTAGCCAAGTTTTTGTTTGAGATACTGTTTTTTAATGCATTCATGATTTAGTTTATAGGTATATTTGAGTGATTTTTGTGGGAACATGTGTCTGAACCATTTGTTCAGAGCATTGAAAAAAAAAAAATTATACATACCATTTAAGCTAGCGGACTTTTTCTGTGTAAGTTGGCCAATTGTTCTTTTGTTGTACATTGATGCTAATTTTTTTTATTTTTTTTTTTTATACCATTTAAGGCTCAGCTAGGGTATTTTAATGTTTCATATCCATTACTCGATTATTCGGACTAACTAGTCCATCGATTAATCGACTAGTAAAATATTCGATAGCTGCAGCCCTAAACTGCAGTAACCATCAAAGTGGTCTAACTGTAACTGTAGTCTTGAAACAAATCTGAATAAGGAAACTCATTGCAATAAAATAATGCAAACTGGTTAAACTTGAGAGTAGCTGAGATCTGTCATGACACAACATCGCTTCAAAGGTATCTGGCGCCATCTAGCGTCGTGAAAGGGTATAACGTCTAGACCGCGAATATGACGACCCCCACTTTTTCAGTCTTATTTCAATGCGAAAAACACTAGCCTGGTACACCAGACTCAACGCTGTTCCAGCTATTGAGTCTGGCCACCATTCAGTGGATAAAATTTCCAGGGCGGAGCAAGCCACAGCAAACAGACAGCGATGTGGACCAATCAGCGATGGGCGAACGTGACGTTATTAAAGCGACGAGGGACTTGCGTGCGGAAGTAAACATACGAGTAGAGCGGAGTTTATTCAACATGGCTAGCGCGAGACAGACTGTTGTCAATAACTTGTGTCGATTTGTTTGTAGTTGGGCCGTCAAAATTATCACGTTAACAGACGTTAATTTTTTTCCATTGATCCCGTTAAAATATTTGTAGCATTTAACGCACATGCCCCGCTCACAAAGATTAAAATGACAGCAAAGTGTCATTTTTACTTGTTGTGTTTTTTGGTGTTTTGTCGCCCTCTGCTGGCGCTGGGGTGTGACTGATTTTATGGGTTTCAGCACCATAATTATTATTGACATCAACAATGGCGAGCTACTAGTTTATTTTTTGAGTGAAAATTTTACAAACTTAATTAAAACGAAAACATTTAGAGGGGTTTTTAATATAAAATTTCTATAACTTGTACTAACATTTACAGTGGGGAAAATAAGTATTTAGTCAACCACTAATTGTGCAAATTCTCCCTCTTGAAAATATTAGAGAGGCCTGTAATTGTCAACATGGTTAAACGTCAACCATGAGAGACAGAATGTGGGGGGAAAAAAAACAGAAAATCACATTGTTTGATGTTTAAAGTTGTATTTGCAAATCATGGTGGAAAATAAGTATTTGGTCAATACCAAAAGTTCATCTCAATACTTTGTTATGTGTCCTTTATTGGCAATAAAGGAGGCCAAACGTTTTCTGTAACTTTTCACAAGCTTTTCACACACTGTTGCTGGTATTTTGGCCCCATTCCTCCATGCAGATCTCCTCTAGAGCAGTGGTGTTCTGGGGCTGTCGTTGGGCAACACGGACTTTCAACTCCCTCCGCAGATTTTCTCTGGGGTTGAGATCTGGAGACTGGCGAGGACACTCCAGGACCTTGAATAGCTTCTTACGAATTCACTCCTTTGTTGCCCTGGCTGTGTGTTTGGGATCATTGTCATGCTGAAAGACCCAACCACGTCTCATCTTCAATGCCCTTGCTGATGGAAGGAGATTTTCACTCAAAATCTCTTGATACATGGCCCCATTCATTCTTTCCTTTACACAGATCAGTCGTCCTGGTCCCTTTGCAGAAAAACAGCCCCAAAGCATGATGTTTCCACCCCCATGCTTCACAGTAGGTATGGTGCGATTCAGTAGTATTTTTCCTCTAAACAAGAGAAGCTGTGTTTCTACCAAAAAGTTCTATTTTGGTTTCATCTGACCATAACACATTCTCCCAATCCTCTTCTGGATCATCCAAATGCTCTCTAGCGAACCACAGACGGGCCTGGACGTGTACTTTCTTCAGCAGGGGGATACGTCTGGCAGTGCAGGATTTGAGTCCCTGGCGGCGCATTGTGTTACTGATAGTAGCTTTTGTTACTCTGGTCCCAGCTCTCTGTAGGTCATTCACTAGGTCCCCCGTGTGGTTCTGGGATTTTACCTCACCGTTCTTGTTATCATTTTGACCCCACGGGGTGAGGAGGGAGTTGAAAGTCCGTTTGCCCAACGACAGCCCCGAAACATCACTGCTCTAGAGGAAATCTGCATGGAGGAATGGGCCAAAATACCAGCAACAGTGTGTGAAAAGCTTGTGAAGAGTTACAGAAAATGTTTGGCCTCCATTAATGCCAACAAAGGGTACATAACAAAGTATTGAGATGAACTTTTGGTATTGACCAAATACTTATTTTCCACCATGATTTGCAAATACATTCTTCAAAAATCAAACAATGTGATTTTCTGTTTTTTTTTTTTTTCCACATTCTCTCTCATGGTTGAGGTTTACCCATGTTGACAATTCCAGGCCTCTCTAATATTTTCAAGTGGGAGAACTTGCACAATTAGTGGTTGACTAAATACTTATGAGCCCCACTGTATCTTTTAAGAACTACAAGTCGTTCTATCCATGGATCACTTTAACAGAATGTTAATAATGTTAATGCAATCATGCTGATTTATTGTTGTAATATACAAATACAGTACTTATGTACAGTATGTTGAATGTATACAGTATATCTGTCTTGTGTCTTTCCATTCCAACAGTAACAATAATTTTACAGATGGTTTGAATTGTGATTAATTACGATTAATTAATTTTTAAGCTGTGATTAGCTCGATTAAAAATTTTATTCGCTTGGCAGCCCTAGTTTTTAGTCATTTAAAACTGATTTTACCGTGGATAAGAACATACTCTCGGCTCTCCTGTTCGCCATCTGGGTTGTTGTTCTGGAGATGACTTCCGACGCGGAAGAGTGACGTTGCTCGTTAAGAACACGTCACGCAAATAAACAAATCTGATTGGACGGTTGATTTTGTGCGTGCTCGAGAGGCCCTTAATGGGCTGGGTCCCAGACTATTCTCACAGTGTTTTAAAAATACATGGAAAACAGTGGCCGTGCCAGGCATAAAAATTTTTTTTAAAAAAACACAGTCTTATATTCGGGCCAATACGGTAGTAATGTGTACAGAAAAATTCTGGAGGTTGACTTGACTCTTCGAACGTGTTAAAAATAGCAATAAATCTCATATAGGTCATTTTAAAACCTGGAAAGTGGAGACTGGCAGTGTGAACTTGGCCGAAATCCCCCTTTAATGTCATCTGAGCTAAAGGGCAGGATGCTGGATCTCCTGTGAGACAGAGTGGATTGAAAAACCATGAAAGATGAGTGCCGTGTTATGACTCCAGGCAACATGGGAGTGCGGTCGGATCTGGCTGCTCCAGCAAATGCACTATAGATTATTTGCACATATACTATAGATCATCCAAGGGGCAGTTTGCAGGCTAAGAATTGCTATCATAATCCTCATATCGACAATTTTCAGTTCCTTGCAAATACAAATACAAATTATGAAAATGATTAGTTCCTGTTTAAAGTACTTTCAAGTTGCCTCACATTTGCGCTGCACGTTCACTTTCAAGGCTTGCAAATCATTTGAGGTTTTGTACAGTTTTCAAGCCCTCGTCAAACTAGGATGGGCTTTTCCTCACTTTAGGGCATATGTTTGCCTTCTGGCTATTTCATTTTGACAGCGAAAGCTATTTTACGAGAAAGTCACTGTGGAATTCATCCGCTCGTAGTCTGGTCCGCCTGTAGTAAAAAGGAAAAATTAATCAACGCGGCAGAATGAGAGTCGGTTTGCCTCCCTTCAAAAATCCAAATTCTCCCTTTTATTTCTCACCCGTTTGCCGTCTTTGTGTTATCGGTTTTCGCTTTTCCCGCAGACAGCCTCGGATTGTATTTCATAAAGATTAAATTGCTGATGATGCGCGGGCGACACAGGATTACCTCTGCCTTGTTATTTCACCGGGTTAATCAATACAACTAAAGTACTGTCTTTTAATTAAAGGCAAGAGCCATGTTTTGCTGAAGGGGGTATTAGATGTTCAACCAGCGCAACCTTGAGGAAGCCTTTTGTTGCCTGGTTGTGTTCCGCGCTCTACCGCGAAGGTGCACAGACTTCATAATTGCGCGGCCGGCGCTCCTCAGAGACAAACTTCAGACATCCAAGTAACAACTTGTACCGAATAGGTCTGGCTCAGCATATGTAGTCGAAAAGCAACTTCACGGAAAAACCTCGAGGGAAAACTTTTCTAGCGGTGCTTTGTTCTACTTGGATCTTCACAGACTCTATTGAACAATTTTTGTTTACACGTAAATATTTGAGTTCAAGGCCATGTTCAGTGCAGTTGACGGTGAGAGAGACGTTCAGTCCAGATGAACTGGGATTGAAGGATGACCGTAATTATCGGACTATAAGCCACGACTCACTAAATTTGACACAAATCGGCATTTGTTCATAGCTAAACCGCACCGGACAAAAAGTCGCAGATGTCCTCACTCTATTATGGGATATTTACACCAAAATATATTCACCTGTACCACTTTTTTTGACAGCGGCGTCATGAGTGTCATGCTCATGTTCTAAGTATTCTTCATTCCAGCATCTGTTTAAGATGGATGGGCGTGATAATGCTACGGACCTGTGATGCATTAGGAGCGCGTTGCATGTAAAGAGCATACGACAGGAGAAAAAAAGTCTTAAATAGCATTATTATGTGAATTAGAATCATATTTTGAGACGATTCGACTATATACAACAATTTAGCAAAGCGCAGATGACGAGAAATTAGTCTTTAAATCTGCCGGTTAGCCACGCCTACCATTATAGGGCTCAAGCGTCCCCAACAGGTGGATGACGTCAGCGGGAGACTGGGCTCATCGGTTTTACTATACAGCCCATTGAGGGGTATCTTTAAAGGTGTACATGGTGGCAACAATTGGCGCACACAAAGATCACTGTAACAGTTTCATCAGACATGAGGAAAATCAAACAACATGTTGTACATATTTCATCCCAAGATTAATGTCTCCACAACAACACCTGGGCTAGGCGTCAGTTGTAATCCCGAGATGATGAGCTCATTTGCGCGTCGGCACTGGTCGAGATCGTCAGCCAAAATTTCCAGCCTTTTGATGCGAACATCTCTCTCCTCGACCGCCTGCTTGAGTTTCTGGTTTTCTGCGCGCATCGACTGGAGCTCTCTGACGATTTCTTGATTCTGGTTTTGAATCAAGCCAGTCAAGGAGACCTCCAATTTCTGTATAGAGGATTTTATTTCATCCAAGTCTCCAGATTTTAAATTCTTTGGAGCCATACTGGGAGTCGAGCTTGCTGGCCCTGAGTTGGCCCTGAGCGCTTATCGGTTGAGATAAGTTGCTCTGGGGATGGCGTGGCTCAGTGGTGGAGTAGTTGTCCCCCAACCCAGAGCTTGTGAGTTCGATTCTCCACCCTGATGAACTCGCCTAAATATCCTTGAGCAAGATACTGAACCCCGCATTGCTCCTGGTGCTGTGTCACCAGTAGGTAGATGGCAATGTAGTGTAAAGTGCTTTGAGTACCTTGAGAGGTAGAAAAGCGCTATACAAGTATAACACCAGTTACCATTTTGGGAGCGCGGAGGACTGCCTCTGCACACAGCTTGAGCTGAATCAAGAATGATATTTTGAAAATGTTACTGCACAGAGTGATTGGTTAATCCAATGACCAACCAGTCATCAATTCCACTCAACATTATAAAAAAACTAGTCTTAAAAAAAGTATTTCTGTTGATATCATCCCTTTTCTGCCCACTGGTACTATTAAATGTGACCGGGTCATTAAATTGAGGAGGAGCATATTTGATATTGACATTTAAAATTACTCGTAGCTTAATTTATGAGCACTTTTAAATCAGGGTTCATCCCGCTATAGACCTTGTGTTTATTGTAATTTGCCTATTCTTTCCACATGACCAAGCATAACAGCACTCTGGAAAATGGGTGTTTCCATTTTTATGATAAAAAAAAGTCTTTCCAAGTAGCTTATTCAGACATTTTTATCCTCATCATAATATGGTCTTTCTTCACCTTGACCTATGTTTTTAATTGCGATAGCCTGGCAGATGTTCTGCACTGGCCCAACCGCGGCGGGCCCCTTTGAGCAGGTCATGTCAGTTTTTACACCGGATGCTCCTCGGTTAACACGGCGCCAACCCCGCGACTTGGGAAAGCCGCTGAAGTGAGGCCAACGTGCGAGACAGCTGCTCGAAAGCAATCCGCCGGGAGCTGAGCTAAAAAGAGAGAGAGGGAAAAAAAAAAAGAAATGGCCTCCACCACTGTGTCGACCTCAGACGCCCGCCATTACAAATTCATGTGCTCACAACAACATCCCAACGGCTCCTCGGCGAGAAAAGTCATAACCACACAGATGTTCGATCGCATTGTCTCCTCGGATGCCGTAGTGCATAAAAGCGAAAGGAATGATGGCGCTTTGCTGCAAAGATGACACGGGCCAGTCCAACACTTCTCCCTGTTGGACATTAAAACTAAATGAATTGTTTGTTTATTCCGCTTCTGGGCTGTGTGGCAGGCTTTAGTGCAGTTTTTGGACGGGACACTTAAAACGCAAACATAAACCTTTTCAGCAGGATTTAAAAAAAAAAGAAATAAACAGTGGACATTATAGGCGTTTGTTTAGTTATGCGAGGCATAATTTTGGCAACAAATTCTTCATTGTTTTTTGATTTTTTTTTTTTTTTAATTCAAATATATAAACTAGGGGTGTCAAAATTATCGCGTTAACGCGCGGTAATTGATTTTGCGTACTATGGTGCAAAACTAGTTATCTCGTGAGATTCCCTCCTAACTATGGGACCCAAGGTGAAAAACAATCACATAATATTTTCCCCCATCAGAGGGGTTTTAATATAAAATTTCTATAACTTGTACCAACATTTATCTTTTAAGAACTACAAGTCTTTCTATCCATGGATCGCTTTAACAGAATGTTAATAATGTTAATGCCAACTTGTTGATTTGTTATAATAAACAAATACAGTACTTAGGTAGCGTATGTTGAATGTATATATCCATCTGGTCTTTTCTTTCCATTCCAACAATAATTTACAGAAAAATATGGCATATTTTAGAGATGGTTTTAATTGCGATTAATTAATTTTTAAGCTGTAATTAACTCGATAAAAATTTTAATCGTTTGACAGCCCTAATATAAACAATACACATAAGTTGTTGGATCCCAATTCGGATTTTACAGCTTTGTTGAAGTTATGTGTTCTCTGTAGTGCCATTTAAGTTTTTCCTCCACCTCCAAAAAGCCAAAACACATTCATCAAACAGACAAGCTGCGCGACTGCAGTGACTGACAATCCAAATGAGCCAATGAGAGGTGACTTTCTTCTTCCAAACTGGCGAACTAAGTGGCGAACGTTCTTTTTCGGTGGGCAAATAGAATCCAATTACAGTGCAATTCAATGGAACTGTCACATTTTTCAAAGTGGGGAGACAAGCGAGTGTGACAGATTGTTCTGCGCCGAGTAAAACACATGCTCTCACACTCGACACGCGACCGTGCTAGGCAGTCGTGTGTCGGAACGCTCGCCAGTCTCCAGCTTTCCGGATCGGTCCCGTGATTGTGTTTGTAGTGAGAATCCATTTCCAATCGCACGTCAACTCCTGCCAAGTATTGTGAATGAATGAACGTCTATTGATTAGCAAATTCATTTCGAGATGAAAAAAATAATTACCTTCAATACAATTGCATTCAAACCATTTATTACTTTGAGAGAGAGATAACATAACAAACCCACTGAGGTTGATGAACATACAAGCGTATCACAGAATGTGAATGATTCAACAGTAAATTGAAATGGTCCCGATGAATAATTCCAAAAGTCATCACGAGTCGGTAGTAGAAAAGGGTGGGACTAATTTATGCTCTGATTCATCCTCATCAGCTGATTCGACGTGACGCAGTCGACCTCCACCTTAACATCTGTCGAATAATGCATTAGGCATGGCTAGGGCTGCGTGAATAACTTTAGCATGCTTTGACCTGGAAAGTGAATGGCAAAGTGGGGAAAAGTTCAATCACTGAGTTTTTCGGTCAAAAATATACTTGCAAGTTTGCTTGATTTAAATAAAATGAGTACAGTGACGCACTGGGCTTTAAGCTGCTGCTGTCCACACTGTATTATGGGGTATTTACACCAAAAGATATTGACCGATAGCACTTTATTTGACGGCGGCATCATAAGACTGTCGTAAGTAAACCACCATGAAGCTTTGAACCAAATGGCTGCAAAGCTTCTTTGCCTCAAGGACCTAAATTTGGCCATCAATGATCTCTTGGAGGAGACAGTCATCCTGTGCTATCAACACTGTTGTCGTCCAGTATGCCTCCTAGCATGCATTGCAGCGCTACAGATGTAAACAACAATCAAAATTCATTTTCTGTTCTAATTCTTCAGTTACTGTTCCAGTTGTTTCATTAATTGCTAGTTAAGGGATTTGGTAATGGAATAATTTGACAGTTGCACCATAAAACCTTCATAAGACAATCATAATTATGACATGACACTGTCATGAGCATTGATTCTTATAACAGATATCATTTTACACAGTGTCATCCGACAAATCTCACTTTTGAAATTATGTAAAAGATCCGAGTTGGACATAAGTGGAGTTAGTGACATAATTTGCGGGATGGCACTTAATGACATCTGTCATAAGCATTCAGTAATTACCAGGATAGTATCATGTCATAATTATGACGGTCTTATTACAGTCATATGACGCCACTGTCAATTTATGTGTTTCTAAATCCCATAACTAGCAATTAATGAAACAACTGGAACAGTAACTGAAGAAATAATTAGCACTGAACATTAATTTTGATTGTCATTTACATCTGTAGTGCTATAATGCATGCTAGGAGGCATTTTAGATGACAAGTGTTGACAGTAGGTGACAGCAGAGGTTGACTGTCTCTCCCAAGGGAGCAGTGATGGCCAAATGAAGCTTTGCAGCTAATTGGTTCAAAGCTTCATGGTGGTTCATTTGGTCTTCTGACAGTCTTATGTTGCCGCTGTCAAAAAAATTGTTACTCATTAACCAAAAATAAATCAACAAATAAGATGCCCTGGACTATAAATTGCAGGATTCAAAATGAAGAGGGAAAAAGTAGCGGTTTATAGTCTGACAATTACGGCAATAGTATGATTATAATCCCAATTTATATTTAGAATGTATTTGTTTTGCTATGTGTAATTGCTAAGGATTTGGATTGTATGGATTTGGCATAGCTTGTTGGGCTGTGGAACAAATGAATCAAATTATCATGTATTCTTATGCGAAAATCCCACTCGACATACGACCATTTCGACATACAAACTAGGTCCTGGAACGAAATAAATTCGTATGTAGAGGTACCACTTTACATGGTTGCGGAGCAAGCCCCACAATCGAACCGTTCCGCTTTGGAGGCCAGAATCAAAAGGTCTGCGTCTTCGCCTTCTGTTTTTTGCCGTCACCATGTTTAGGCGAGGCCATTCCGCAACACAATAGTTGCGTCTTGTTGTCGCAGCGGCACCAGAGAAATCCAGAAGGAGACTGAAGCACATTGTTCCACATACAGTACAGTACATGTCGCTACTCCATTCAGTGATATTGACCGTGACCTCTGTACAAGAAGGAGCATGTGAATTCAGCGTGTGTTTACCTTTGCTGCACTGGGGTTGGACCTCATATTTGCTCCGAATGTGTGCAGAATCAAAACTAGGCAAGCTACAATAGATAACTCGGAATCTGTACGGAAGAATGGCCACTTCAGGGTTTGATATTCACAGTACACATGTACAATTTTGTCAGGAAGTGTCCTAAATTAGGAATTGCAAATCTGCAGTTTAATTTATTTTACCTTCACGCAAGTTAATAGTCCGTCACGCTGACCTGGATTAGCCCGCTTGCACTTTGCATAGCACACTCCCAAGACCCGAGCCACATTATGAATACGAATACACTCCAATTTCAATTTACAGTGCACTCGGCCAGTTGGAGAGGATGCCCTGAAGTAACCAGAGAGTTCTGGGTCTTGTGAAAGAGATAAGAGATGCTTTAAAGATAGAGTGGGATGCTCCCAATACCCTTGAGGGGTGGCACTGATAGCGTTTGTATCAGGGGAGCACAAATGGAAGGGTCCAGAGTGAGACCTTGTGTCAACACATCATCACGTTGATATGTTTGCTGGCAGTGATACACGTGTAATGACTGAAGTGGGGTACATTCAGCAGAAGCATTTGTCTTTTTAAGGCTGCCATTGACTGCTGTAGACGTCTAATCCATTTGGATTGGGAGGGTTGACAGTGATTTTTATATTGCTGCAACGATTAATCGGTTAATTTGAGTAGTTTGATTAGAACAAAACCTTCTAACCAAATTTTACTGCTTCGAGGATGAGTTTATTTTAGGGCTGTCAAAATTATCGCGTTAACGTTTTTAAAGTAATTAATACATTAAAATATTTGACGCAATTAACGCACATGCCCCGCTCAAACAGATTAAAATGACAGCACAGTGCAATGTCCACTTGTTACTTGTGTTTTTTGGAGTTTTGATGCCCTCTGCTGGCGCTTGGGTGTGACTGATTTTATGGGCTTCAGCAACCATGAGCATTGTGTAATTATTGACATCAACAATGGCGGGGTACTAGTTTATTTTTTTATTGAAAATTGTATAAATATTATTAAAACGAAAACATTAAGAGGGGTTTTAATATAAAATTTCTATAACTTGTACTAACATTTATCTTTTAAGAACTACGAGTCTTTCTATCCATGGATCGCTTTAAGAGAATGTTAATAATGTTAATGCCATCTTGTTGATTTATTGTTATAGTAAACAAATACAGTACTTATCTACCGTATGTTGAATGTATATATCTTGTCTTATCTTTCCATTCCAACAATAATTTACAGAAAAATATGACATATTTTATAGATGGTTTGAATTGCGATTAATTACGATTAATTAAATTTTAAGCTGTAATTAACTCGATTAAAAATTTTAATCGTTTGACAGCCCTACTTTATTTAGAGTGGCGTTGTAAAAGTTTGTTTTGAAAGTGTTTGCAATTAGTTGTATTGATTTGGGTCGATACACTTCCCTCTAGTGGCAACAATATGACATAACTCATTTAACATGGCTGAATCCAACTGCTCCCTGTTAAGACAACATATGGTGTTTTTTTTATTTTATTTAAGCTAATGTTTATGCATTCGTAATTTAATTTATAGGTATATTTATACTTTTTTTTTTTTTTTTTGAACGATTTGTTAAGAGCACTGTAAAAAAAGAAAAAAAAACTTAAGAAGCATTTTATAGCATTTAAGCTAAGCCAATTGTTCTCTTGTTGTACTTAGATGCTCATTTATTTTATTTCATACCGTTTGTGGCTAAGCTCAGGTATTTTATTTTTTAAATGAAAGTGTAATTTTGCATTGTTTGAAGAAACACTTGGGAATTTTATTTAGTGTTCGCATTTCATGCTCTTTTGAAAATGCAATCTTAGCAAGCCTTTGTTTTACATTTCCAAAAATTCAATCTGCAACGCATTGAATGGTCCTAATCCGATTACTCGAACAAACTATTTGAGATTCATCAACTACTAAAATAATCGATAGCTGCAGCCCTACATTTTTATAAAACATGATCACTTATTTTACGTGAACCTTTCGCACAAACAAAGTTGCAAATCCTTTTGTGAAATTCAGGCCCGTATCATCTCAAGCAGTTAATTAAGTGTCAAAGAACTTTTCCAACTAAAAGATTAAACCCCGCAGCCGGGCCAGACGCTCGCTTCAACCGCTAGTTGGCCGGAGCGTGATTGGCAGGTGATTTATGACTAATCTGACTAGGCATTAGCGAGGTTGTCTCCCTCATCAGTTGGAGGATATTAAAAATGATGAAATTGAACAGGCTGAAAGTGGGAGACCTGTGACAAACAACAGCACGAGGCACGCTTTTGTGCTGCTCACTGGGTATTAACTTGCATATTTTCTATATCATTCCAACAAACATTGACACAAATGCGGTACAAATTTTCTGACTAATAATAATAATAATAATAATAATAATTTATTTATAACGCACTTTATATTTGAAAAACAAATCTCAAAGTGCACATTGCCCAAAAAATAAATGAATAAATAAAAAGACTAAGAATAAAAGAGTAAACGCAAAACAAACAGAAGCACAGATAAAATCAGATACCAATCAGATAAAAATAAGACAGTCAAATAAAATTAGCTAGAATAAGCTTTTTTAAAAAGGTGAGTTTTTAGTCCTTTTTGAAATGCATCCACCGTCTGCGGGGCTCTGAGGCGGTCTAGGAGGGCGTTCCTCAGACGGGGAGCAGCAGCTGCAAAGGCCCTGTCGCCCATAGTCTTGAGCCGAGTCCTGGGCGGGAGTAGACGGTGCTGTTGGCCTGACCGGGTTCTGGCTGAAGGCAAGGCAAGGCAAATTTATTTATATAGCACAATTCAACACAAGGCAATTCAAAGTGCTTTACATCACATGAAGATCATAAAAATCACATTTAAATCAATACAACGTAAAAACCAAGACAAAAGATCGCATTTAATCACAAATAGAATAAAAATAAATAAATAAAAATGAAACAAAAATATAACAAAAACTACTACTAATAATAATAATTGAAATCAGCGATGGAGGTAAGCACAAGAGGAATAGAAAGCAGGTAGATTGAAATATATAGCCAGTTATGGATATGCAGTGCTAAACAAAAGCGTTTTTTTGAAGTATGTGATGTGAGGTAGGTGGGGGCTACACCGTGTAGACAGTGATGGGTGTGAAGGAGGATTTTGAATACAATACGGAGGTGAACAGGGAGCCAGTGTAGGGTGCAGAGGTTGCGCTAGACTTTTTCGTTGTCTGCCTTTTTATACTGACAGTGTCATAAAAATCCGATCATAATCTATTTTTACCCGTCACTTACATTTTTAAAATGATAATAAGGACATATTCAATAGTATTTAGTTTTCATTCATTTTTAATTAATATTCTGTCCGAACAAGCTTAACAAGAGCCAATCAGACAGCGGAGTGCACCAATCAGCGACGGGCAGACGTGCCGTTAGCAAAGCGACGAGGGCAGGATGAGGGACTTGCGCGCGGAAGTAAACATACGAGGAGAGCGGAGTTTATTCAACATAGCGCGAGACAGACTGTTGTCAATGACTCGTGTCGATGTGTTTTAGCTCATTCAAAACTGAATTTACCGCGGATTGGAACATATTCTCGGCTCTCCCGTTCGCCATCCGTGTTGATGTAGAGACGACTTTCAGCGCGCAAGAGTGACGTTGCTCGTGAAGAACATGTCACGCAAATAAACAAATCTGATTTGTCGATTGATTTTGTACCTACTCGAGAGGCCGTTATTGGGCTGGGTCCCAGACTTAAATACTTAGAAAAATACAGGGAGAACAGTCTGGCTGTGCCAGGCAAACACTCAGTTGCCTTGACATTTTTCCGAGTAAGGCCAACGACGTCATGCATCAAGCGAGACAATAGCTAATTAATATGCTCACTCGCCACCCTGTGGTCTGGGGTGTGAATTGCAACCTGTCAAAATGACAGATGGACTTCAATTTTTTCCGTCACTGTTTTAAAAAAACGGTCAACGACGGAAAATATTCGGTTAACGCGACCCCTGGTAGGGTGTGAAGGATGGGGGTGATGTGCTCGTGTTTACGCACCCTCATCAAGACTCTGGCAGCGCTGTTTTGGACATACTGAAGCCTTTGTAGGCTCTTGCCAGGGATCCCGATGAGGAGTGCGTTACAATAGTCCAACCTGGACTAAACTAACATTTCAATGAAAAACGTCCAAATCAAATTAATTCCTCGTATTTCTTTGAAGTAATGTTCTGATAGTACAGCCACATTGATTACATGCAATTTAATGTGTAAACCTTCACATTTTTAATCTATTTATTCATCATCAATGTCACATTTCTGTGGAGGCAATTCATTCTTCGACCTGGAACAATTAATGACACGACAATTTATCAAAGAAGGGAGGCGGTGCGAGGACAGTTAATGTACTTATGCTTCACTTAGCATTGAATTGATTTTGAACAGCTTTTTCTTACATTTTGAGTATGTCAGTGACACAATATAAAGGAAAAAAGCCTACACTGTTGTTGGTGATTAAATCAGATTTGTATATGTTGGTGTATTACAGCGCATCTCCCTCGAGATACAGTACGTTATCACGACAGCCCTCTCCAGTTCCCAAGTGTACTTTATTATGAAAATCCATATTTAATATTCCGAGTCAACCCGAAGCCGCACTTACCGGTCGAGTGTATATGAAGTCAAACACTTGAAAAGACAGATAGAAATCGTCTGGTCTATTCTACGGCCGGCCAAGCCAGTCGCAGGAAATTGCTCGGAGCGCTCCAATTCCGTGGCTATCGAGTCAACTTGTTGTACCCTTAGAATGGCTGGAGCGCGTTGTCCCAATTTTACAGCGTGTGCTAGCCAGTGTAGATTGGATCGACCGCCGCTCACTTTTTCATCACCCCAATTTCCAACGAGCAACTCAAAGGCACTCAGAAACTCCGTAGGCCCACCGCGGAAGATGGAGCCTCATAATTGAGTGTTCACATGGTTTGACTTACAAGTCTAATTCAATTTAGTATCATACATACAAGTAACTCCATTTTAAGGAGTAAAAGTCAAGAATTTGTACTTTGTTGTTTCCATCAACTGGAGGAACTTCAGTATTGGATCTCATTATCGTTTTCAGACAGATTTTCTATGGAACGTTCCCTTATCCGTGTCTCATTGCTCCAGTTGCATTCTCAATCTACTGCTGCCTGATGTGCATAGGCGGATCTACTATTCAGTCGAAATAGGCGATCGCCTTAGGCCCCAAACCAGCAGGGGGCCCCCAACCAGCTGCCCTTGCGCAACAAGCAAGGGCTTGGGCCACCGGAGCCAGCAGCACCCCCAACTATTCGTCATGTATAATTATGTCAGCATACCAAACAAAGAAAGCCATTTGAATGCTGCATTTACAGTTGTGGTCAAAAGTTTACATACACTTGTGAAGAACATAATGTCATGGCTCTCTTGAGTTTCCAGTTATTTGTCCAACTCTGATTTTTCTCGCATAGAGTGATTGGAACAGATACTTCTTTGTCACAAAAAACATTCATGAAGTTTGGTTCTTTTCTGACTTTATTATGGGTGAACAGAAAAAAGTGATCAAATCTGCTGGGTCAAAAATATACATACATGGATCTGAAAAAGCGAATCATTGACTTGAACAAGTCAGGAAAGTCACTTGGAGCCATTTCAAAGCAGCTGCAGGTCCCAAGAGCAACAGTGCAAACAATTGTTTGTAAGTATAAAGTGCATGGCACTGTTTTGTCACTGCCACGATCAGGAAGAAAACGCAAGCTATCACCTGCTGCTGAGAGAAAATTGGTCAGGAGGGTTGAAGATTCAACCGAGAATCAGCAAAAAGCAGATCTGCCAAGAATTAGAAGCTGCTGGAACACAGGTGTCAGTGTCCACAGTCAAGCGTGTTTTGCATCTCCATAGACTGAGAGGCTGCCGCGCAAGAAGGAACCCCTTGCTCCAAAAGCGGCACCTTAAGGCTCGACTGAAGTTTGCTGCTGATCACATGGACAAAGATAAGACCTTCTGGAGGAAAGTTCTGTGGTCAGACGAAACAAAAATCGAGCTGTTTGGCCACAATACCCAGCAATATGTTTGGAGGAGAAAAGGTGAGGCCTTTAACCCCAAGTACACCATGCCTACTGTCAAGTACGGTGGTGGTAGTATTATGCTGTGGGGCTGTTCTGCTGCCAATGGAACTGGTGCTTTACAGAGAGTAAATGGGATAATGAAGAAGGTGGATTACCTTCAAATTCTTCAAGATAACCTAACGTCATCAGCCCGAAGATTGGGTCTTGGGCGAAGATGGGTGTTCCAACAGGACAATGACCCCAAACACCCCTCAAAAGTGGTAATGGAATGGCTAAATCAGGCTAGAATTAAGGTTTTCGAATGTCCTGACTTAAACCCCATTGAGAACTTGTGGACAATGCTGAAGAAACAAGTCCATGTCAGAAAGCCATCAAATTTAACTGAACTGCACCAATTCTGTCAAGAGGAGTGGTCAAAAATTCAACCAGAAGCTTGCCAGAAGCTTGTGGATGGCTACCAAAAGCGCCTAATTGAAGTGAAAATGGCCAAGGGACATGTTACCAAATATTAGTGCTGCTGTATGTATATTTTTGACCCAGCAGATTTGATCACTTTTTTCTGTTCACCCATAATAAAGTCATAAAAGAACCAAACTTCATCAAAGTTTTTTGTGATAAAGAAGTATCTGTTCCAATCACTCTATCAGAGAAAAATCAGAGTTGTAGAAATAACTGGAAACTCAAGAGAGCCATGACATTGTTCTTCACAAGTGTATGTAAACTTTTGACCACAACTGTATATTATCCCCCCCCAACACACACACACGCACTACAATGGACTGTTCCACAACGACGGACTGAGTATCAGTCGCTTAGCTTCATTTAGCGCCATCTAGCTTCACTTAGCTCCGTTTAGCATCGCTTAGCTCCGCTTAGCTGTTCGTTGGCTTCACTTAGCTCTCCCACATTTTTCACGCCACTAAGCTCGCTATTTTTACAGCTCACTTGCTACTTTGCACGTCGGCTATCGTTTATTTGGAACACATGAGCGAACGTGCTCTCCACGAGAGCCAAAGTGCAGTGAGGGAGAAGTTGAGAACAGGCCGCTAATGCCTCTTTTAACTTTCTTCTTCTTCACACCGGACATAAAATACACGACAGCACACTCTGTGGCGAAACAATGCAGTACAGTTCCAATCAGTCGTACAATAGCACTCAACAGCTGGTTAACAGCATTTGCTAACGAAAAAAAAAAAAAAATCTATTAGTGACATCACAAGCAATGACGAAGAATGTTTTTTTACGGAGTGTAAAGCTTTCAGTTAGTGGTTTAGCGGACGTACCTCCGGTGAACATTTCAAAATAAAAGCACGTCATGTTCGTCATATAAATAACGATTTCTGGAGTTAATCCCACATACTTCAGAATTAATATTATAATCTGTTGAGTAAATAGAAAATAATAGCTTTCAAATGACACTCTATATGACAAATTTGATTGGCAATGAATAATTATTATTATGCTATTATTACTTATAGTAGTATACTATAATAATAATGCTAGAATTTTTTTTCAAGAATTGTTTTGAACAATGTTGGAAAAGCAAAGTCAGTGTTCTGAATCTGTTTACTTTCCATTCTTTTGCACTAGTAAATGCTATCAGCATTTAACCTCGTTTATTTGTGATTAATTATTGTTATTTACATGATTATTTGTAATTTAATAATGAATGTAAGTGTTCACAAATGGTTTTGTGAATGAATAAGTGTCAACAAAAATTTCATTGCTAAATTAGTAAAAAAAAAAAAAAAAAAAAAAAGAAAGAAAATTATTAGATTAGTCGACTAATCGTAAAACTACTCGGCTGACTAATCAGGAGAAAATTTGTCATTTAGGACAGCCCTAGTGTACCGAAACATATTTCCTTCTCACCTGTTTAACCCCTGACCCATGAAGAGGGCCCCCCAGATATGTTCGCCTTAGGTCCCATAATTGCCAAGTCCGCCACTGCTTATGTGTTATAAACTTCAGACAGAACTCGCTATGTGCCAGTCAGTGCTTTTTTTCTTTTTTTTTTTTTCTTTTTTTTTTTTTTAATGTCAAACTTAAGAGAACCATCCAGAAACTGGATCGAATGAAACATTTTGACACTGTGGAAACATTTATTGACTTCTAATTGGGATGTTAAAAGAGTTTTGAAAGGTATCAATATTTAGGCTGAAGGTTCCATGCGGTGCGAATCACTGGGTTAAACAAGCTCTGACATGCAGGGAGCGAAGACCCGAGATGTTCTATCCATCCGTCCCCCCGCTGCTGTCGGATGCACTTATAGCCAACTCGCAGGCTGTCATCTGTCATGCTGATACTCCCCCTGGTGAGCCTCCATTTAGAGGCACGGTCAGGCCTCCCAGCCTGGAAGAAGTAAGCACACAGTAAATGGCCAGACTGTATAAATCCCAAGTGACCTTCTGGAAATAAACCGAAGTGACCCGACTGTTAGATGGACTCTGACTCTGACATGCACAGCAGTTTTCCCCAGCTGTAGTGCTTGGAATACTGCAGTAAAGCGATGCAATTTTGGAAAGTGCATGGAAAGTGCATCGTCTTTTTTTTTTTTTTTTAATATTCACCGATTCTCTTATCGCAATTCAGGCAGGAGTAGGAATCAATTTTACCACTTGCATCATTTGGTGCGGTTTATGATCAATACGTATCTTATAACAAACAACTAAATCAATAATATACATAGTTGCTGCACATTCTGATATGAATTGCTTATCGTAGTTGGCTGTACCAGGTTCTGACTCCTTAAAGGCAGCCACGGATAGAAAGACTTACACTCACCGGCCACTTTATTAGGTACACCATGCTAGTAACGGGTTGGATCCCCTTTTGCCTTCAGAACTGCCTCAAATCTTCGTGGCATGGATTCAACAAGGTGCTGGAAGCATTCCTCAGACAGTTTGGTCCATATTGACATGATGGCATCACACAGCTGGTGCAGATTTGTCGGCTGCACATCCATGATGCAAATCTCCCGTTCTACCACATCCTTAAGATGCTCTATTGGATTGAGATCTGGTGACTCTGAAGGCCATTTGAGTATAGTGAACTCATTGTCATGTTCAAGAAACCAATCTGAGATAATTCCAGCTTTATGACATGGTGCATTATCCTGCTGAAAGTAGCCATCAGAAGTTGGGTACATTGTGGTCATAAAGGGATGGACATGGTCAGCAACAATACTCAGGTAGGCTGTGGCGTTCCAACGATGCTCAATTGGTACCAAGGGGCCCAAAGAGTGCCAAGAAAATATTCCCCACACCATTACACCACCACCACCAGCCTGAACCGTTGATACAAGGCAGGATGGATCCATGCTTTCATGTTGTTGACGGCAAATTCTGACCCTACCATCCGAATGTCGCAGCAGAAATCGAGACTCATCACACCAGGCAACGTTTTTCCAATCTCCTATTGTCCAATTTTGATGAGCTTGTGCAAATTGTAGCCTCGGTTTCCTGTTCTTAGTTGAAAGGAGTGGCACCCGGCGTGGTCTTCTGCTGCTGTAGCCCATCTGCCTCAAAGTTCGTCGTACTGTGCGTTCAGAGATGCTCTTCTGCCTACCTTAGTTGTAACGGGTGGTTATTTGAGTCACTTGCCACGTTTACATGGAGCCAAATATTCCAATTACAATCGGAATATTTGTTCAAACCGAATAAATGTGTTCCATATAAACACCTCATTCAGAATGAACAGGCCCAAACCGAATGGAATTTCATTCCGATTCACAGGGGTGGAATATTCCTTTTCCCAAACCGATTAGAAGTAAAATTATTTCATGTAAACAGGGAAGCGGAATGGTGTCTGGTTGCGTTCTTTCTGCGCATGCTCCGTACTGACGTGGTGACGTCACTCGGTGACGTAAGTAACGTCACTTGCAACATGGCTTCCAAGCACACGCACAGCGCACCCACACAACTTTTTAAATGAACGGCGTATCATTCTGAAGTTTTGTTTCCACTCGAAAAGTTAAAACAGCAGCTGATCTGACGATCGATCTCCATGTTTTGCAACGTGACGCTTTGTTTTGATTAATCTGCGCATTTCAGACGGCAGTTGTCAAACGTCCTTTCGGAATAAAGGCAGTCACATGTAAACGCTGGATCGGAATAGATGAAGTGACATGTAAACAGCTGATGTGAAATTTCCATTCGGAATGATTTGAATCGGTATGAATAAAAGTCAGCATGTAAACGTGGCTACTGTTGCCTTTCTATCAGCTCGAACCAGTCTGGCCATTCTCCTCTGACCTCTGGCATCAACAAGGCATTTCCGCCCACAGAACTGCCGCTCACAGGATATTTTTTCTTTTTCGGACCATTCTCTGTAAACCCTAGAGATGGTTGTGTGTGAAAATCCCAGTAGATCAGCAGTTTCTGAAATACTCAGACCAGCCCTTCTGGCACCAACTGCTACAGGAGATCGTCTTAAACCATGTCTACATGCCTAAATGCACGGAGTTGCTGCTGTGTGATTGGCTGATTAGAAATTAAGTGTTAACGAGCAGTTGGACAGGTATACCTAATAAAGTGGCCGGTGAGTGTATAGTTCTTAAAAGATAAATGTTATTATGAGTTCAAATAATTTGATATTTAAACCCCTCTTGATGTTTTCATTTTTATACAATTTTCAAAATCAGTCTAACTAGTAGGTCGCCATTGTTGTTGACGTCGCAGTGTGGCGACGTCATTGGGTTACGCTGCCGGGCTTCCAGAGTATGACTTGGACGACAACATGTCATCTGTTCAGCCCTTTCAATTTGAAACTGAGAGAAACATTATTGAGCATGACAGCCACAGCACTGTCGATATTTCACAAAACGAGCAGCAAAAGCAAAGTGAACAGGAAAGACGGGATGAGACGAGACGAGAGCTGCACAAATACGGTGTTCTACCAAAATGTTCTACACCGGCGAAACGTGCTACAAGCGCCGAATTTGACACCCAAAGTACCACCTTGCGCTTTCAGCTTGTTTTGTTTAGCGGCATACACCGCCTTAAGAAAATACTTAAACGTAGTTATATCAAATAAGGGTGGTTTAAATACGCTACGTTACTAATGGGGTCAACAGATCAACAATCTGCTTTAAAGCTACCACAAGAAAACCCAATGCTTAACAAGTATGAGAAGGAAACGCATGCAAAAAGTATTTTGAGGCAATGAAAAGATAATAAAAGACTCAATTAAAAACACAACTAGTAAGTACTCGCTGCTTTTAACCAATAGGCGTAGTTTTTGGAATTGCAGAAGCCCGGTGTTTGTCAAACTAAGTCATCACCCCGAACGTCCATTGCGCGCATAAAACACGGCGCCCTCCGTAGGTCAAAACATGTACTAAATATTACAGATTTTTAAATCAATGGCAATATTTTAGTAAAAGAGAACAATTGTGGCCTGCAAGTCTTTAAGTCCGGGGTTGCCTTTAAGTTTGATGGGCGCTTTAAGTAAGACAAATAGCGCTTTTCCAAACAATGCATCGGCGCAGTACCTCGCTAGTATTCTGCAGGGCACAAAGCCCACGGCCCAAAGCTGCTGCAGTCCACACAAGCGTGGGCTCTGTGTGCAGCAAGACTGCAGTGGAGCAAGTGATTTATTCCACCTGTCAGCACAGCAGATGCTCCAGACGGATGCTGGAGTGTTTTTCGGCTCAGGCAGATGCCTCCTTTCATATAGGGTGGCTCTCGCGCAACAGCCACAGGCCCAAATCAAATCAAAGCCATACCGACGCCAATTGAAATCAAGTCCCGACGAGAAAACGGCTCGTTTTGGAAATGTCTGATTGCACTCGAGTTTGTCTTTAGCGCGCCCCTCGACTGTACGTGACACACTTCTAATTGACCGGGTTTTGTTCGGGACATATATCACATCCCGCCTCGGGTACAAATTGCCTCATCTGCAGCGACACTCCTCTGTCTGTTCGACAATTTATTGTACAAACTACACACGGAAGAAACGTGCTGCTTTTGTTCAGTGGTCACTGTTCTTCATCACATTTTAAATGTAACTGGAATATTTGATGTGAACATACAGTGGGGCAAATAAGTATTTAGTCAACCACTAATTGTGGAAGTTCTCCCACTTGAAAATATTAGAGAGGCCTAACATGGGTAAACCTCAACCATGAGAGACAGAATGTGAAAATAAAACCCAGAAAATCACATTGTTGGATTTTTAAAGAAGTTATTTGCAAATCATGGTGGAAAATAAGTATTTGGTCAATACCAAAAGTTCATCTCAATACTTTGTTATGTACCCTTTGTCGGCAATAAAGGAAGCCAAACGTTTTCTGTAATTCTTCACAAGCTTTTCACACACTGCTGCTGGTATTTTGGCCCATTCCTCCATGCAGATCTCCTATAGAGCAGTGATGTTTTGGGGCTGTCGTTGGGCAACACGGACTTTCAACTCCCTCCACAGATTTTCTACGGGGTTGAGAACTAGGAGACTGTCTAGGCCACTCCAGAACCTTGAAATGCTTCTTAGGAAGCCACTCCATTTTTGCCCTGGCTGTGTGTTTGGGATCATTGTCATGCTGAAAGACCCAGCCATGTCTCATCTTCAATGCCTTTGCTGATGGAAGGAGATTTTCACTCAAAATCTCTCGATACATGGCCCCATTCATTCTTTCATTTACACAGATCAGTCGTCCTGGTCCCTTTGCAGGAAAAACAGCTCCAAAGCATGATGTTTCCACCCCCATGTTTCACAGTGGGTATGGTGTTCTTCGGATGCAATTCAGTATTCTTTCTCCTACAAACACGAGAACCTGTGTTTCTACCAAAAAGTTGTATTTTGGTTTCATCTGACCATAACACATTCTCCCAGTCCTCTTCTGGATCATCCAAATCCTCTCTAGCGAACCGCAGACGGGCCTGGATGTGTACTGGCTTCAGCAGGGGGACACGTTTGACAGTGCAGGATTTGAGTCCTTGGCAGTGCATTGTGTTACTGATAGTAGCCTTTGTTACTGTGGTCCCAGCTCTCTGTAGGTCATTCACTAAGTCTCCCCGTGTGGTTCTGGGATTTTTGGTCACCGTTCTTATCATTTTGACGCCACGGGGTGAGATGTTGCATGGAGCCCCAGATCGAGGGAGATTATCAGTGGTCTTGTATGTCTTCCATTTTCTAATAATTGCTCCCACAGTTGATTTTTTAACACCAAGCGTTTTACCGATTTCAGATTGTCTTCCCAGCCTGGTGCAGGTCTACAATTTTGTCTCTGGAGTCCTTCGACAGCTCTTTGGTCTTGGCCATAGTGGAGTTTGGAGTGTGACTGACTGAGGTGGTGGACAGGTGTCTTTTATACCGATAGAGTTAAAGCAGGTGCCATTAATACAGGTAACGAGTGGATCCGCGTTAGACCTCGTTAGAAGACGTTAGACCTCTTTGACAGCCAGAAATCTTGCTTGTTTGTAGGTGACCAAATACTTATTTTCCACTCTAATTTGGAAATAAATTCTTTCAAAATCAAGCAATGGGATTTTCTGTTTTTTTTTTTTTTCCACATTCTGTCTGTCATGGTTGAGGTTTACCTATGCTGACAATTACAGGCCTCTCTAACCTTTTCAAGTAGGAGAACTTGTACAATTGGTGGTTGACTAAATACTTATTTGCCCCACTGTAATGTAAATACTGTTAGAATACTAGATTTTTGGGGTCACTTAGTTGCTTTGTGCTCGATTTACTGCCCACGTAAGGGAAAAATCTCAGGTGTCTATGAGGTATTCCTCATCGTCTCATTAGTTTGAACTACTTTCATTAGGCCACAGGCAAGCTTTACCTGCTCCTCCTGTGCTATCAGCTGTGTCCTCGCCCTATAGAGACATTCCTACACCTATTGTACGGTTCAGTCACAAAAAGCTGTCCAAAAGTCAGAGAGCCTCATGTGCACAATTGCATTCAGCTCCATTACTTGAAGCTTTGGAAGATTTACTGCAATTGCAGATGGAGAGCTAGGATGTTTTTTTTTTAGTCCTTTGTAAATTTAGTGCAGCAGACTTGTTTCTTATTCTCCTTTGTGTGATGATCTAAAATATGCTCCTTCTTAGTCCAAATCATTTTGCGCAGGATTTTTAAGAGTGCCCTAATTGGGAGCAAACTTAAAATGGAATACATTTGTAATATTTATTCATAACTAAGGAAGGTAGCCGCTGCCTTCATTTTGCATTTGGATTAGCGTTACTCCGTTTCTTGAAACTGTCTACAAATGTCCACGTTTGGTTCATGTTTTTATTGAATTTACACGCGTGTCATGAATGCACATTTGTTTCCTTGTTGAAAAATCAATTTTCACTTTTACTCCCGCTGTAAAGGGTGTTTGAAATTATTTGGTAATAGAATACAATAATGTTATGAAGACTAATATAGCTGAAGTGCTTTTGAGACTAATTAGCCATGATTGAATGCTCTAAAACCTACCTCATATAGTTGAGGGGGGGAGTGAATGCGACTTTCATTGATAAGGTGACATCTTGAAACTTCGGCATCTCTGAACCATAACCGCTGTCGAGATATTTGCATTATTTCAAGAAATGAGATGGGCGCGTGTGCCGACTTTGGCTGGGTGTCAATTGTGGCTCCCAAGAGTAACAAATTCAACACGGCTTTCATTACCACAGGCAGTCAATAGAGAATGACAACATCGGGGAACAGTTGTCATTTTATGACCCGGGCCTTCTGCTAGTTTATTCATAAACTGAACGTATAAACAGGTATTAGGGTTTAAAACGACAGGGCAGTGGTGGTGGGTGGATTAGATCAATGAATTATATTGCAATACTTGGCTCGGAAAAGCAAACAGTTGATAGAATTCTCAAGCAGTAATACATGCTCTTTCCTACTTTTGCTTATATTCAATGGATATGGTCCTGCTCCTTGCATTATGCTGTTTTTATGATTAATTTGACAGTAAACATCAACTAGGAGTAGCAATAAATAAAACATGTTTCCACGATCTGCCAAAATGCTGTTTGTTAGAAAGGGAGACTGCAAGGGAAAAACAAGTCAAAGTGACAGCTCATATTGGGCTTTTTTTTCATGATTTTGACGCCTGATTTTTTTTTTGTTTAAACATTGAAATTTGACAGGGTTGTTAACAAGGCTTCTTCAGTGTGTCACATTTAGAAGTCCTATAAGATACACCTCTGCCTGCCAATGACAAGGTTAATATTATATTTAGTTGTAACAATGGTGGTTGACGTCCCTGAAGGCCAAAGTGACAGTGGTACTACCAGTGGCGGACTTGGCAATTTTGGGGCCTAAGGCGAACATATCCAGGGGCCCTCTTCATGGGTCAGGGGTTAAAAAGGTGAGAAGGGTGTGGAGGAAATATGTTCCGGTACACTAGGGCTGTCCTAAACAACAGATTTTCTCCTGATTAGTCAGCTGAGTAGTCTTACGATTAGTCGACTAATATATTAAATTTCTTTTTTTTTTTACTAATGATCTGGTCTTTGCCTTTTTGGCAAAGCCAGATAATGTTATCCTGCAACTTGTTTTTTTTTTTTGCCATTGAAAATGAATGTCCCCAAATCAACAGGAAATAGAGCCTACCCACCGACGTCATAAAACCACGTGCTCGCTGTATGGTTCCGCCCACTTGTCCGTCATTTTGTCTCTCTATTAGCATTGGTTTCAATTGAATCGAGGAATTTAAAATGCATTTCATGGAAAACCCGGTGCTTTCTGATGCCGTAAACTCACTGGATGTGTTGCATAAAAGGCGTTATGTGGAAAAGCTTCGTTCTATACAGTCGCCAGATCCATATTTGATGCCTAAATCGATGATTTTTGACCGGCTGCCTTCACCGTCTCTGCCTGACCCTGATATTTACAACTATCTTGTCCACACAAAATCAGCCTATTCTCACGAAAGTTTGAAAAACTTTAAGAGCTTGGAGGCTTATAAATGCTACGTTGCCGGTTGGGTGAAACAGGTCCTCGTACACGAAAATTCGGCAGGAATCTTGTGCTCGGAAGGTGAGTTACGAAATTTTCAATTCAAAATCTTTTGTTCTTGCTAACATCCACTGTCAAGTCTAATGTATTTCATGTCATTTGCCAATGGAGCTAGGGCTTTTAATGTTTATATGGTTTAGCGATAGCACTCACTACATACATACGTGTATGTTGTCGGCGATTAGCCTAGCAATGATCTTAATTGTGGTTGTCAGCCCAAAACCCTCTAAATATATATTAAATGCATCTTACCAGATATAAAATGACTACTACATAATCTGTGGTAATCGTTTGGAGCCCAGTTTTCTCGTCGAATTGCAGCAGCCCATCTCACTCTCTTCTCTCCGGGTCTCTCGGAATCCGGTAGAACTTCAAGTCTCTCCGTCTATCTTCTCTGTTATTGCAACCGACCGCCACACACGCCTTCACCATTTTGATTATTAATGTTAACGAGCAGAAAAACACGTCGTAAATAGGAGGAATGTACGTAGCCGTAACAGGTCAACACGATGTGTTGCCGGACAAGTGGGCGGCACCAGTCAGGAGAGCGGAGTTGTGACGTCACGTGGGTAGGGTCTATAACCAGATATCAATAGGACACGCCCCCAAATGACCTGATATGATCAGGCCACGCCCCCCAAATATTGCCAAATGACCTTATATGATCAGGCCACGCCCCCTAACTGTTCCCAAAAGACCTGATATTACTAGGCCACGCCCCCAAATGCTCCCAAATATGAATAGGCCACGCCTCCCAAATGTTACCAAATGACCTTATATCATTATCCCAGGCCCCATAAATGTCCCCAAATAGACAGGAAGTGACCTGATATTGTCCCTGAATTGTCCCCAAACCAACCTAGGCTGGGGCTAATTTAGCAATGAAATTTTTGTTGACACTTTTTAATTCACGAAACTATTTTGGAACACTTAAATTCTTTATTAAAATACAAATAATCATGTAAATAACAATAATCACAAATAAAAAATTAGGTTAGATGCTGATAGCATTTACTAGGGCAAAAGAATGGAAAGTAAACAGATTCAGAACACTGACTTTGCCTTTCCAACATTATTCAAAACAAAAGAAAAAATTCTAGCATTATCATTATAGTATACTACTATATATAATAGTGTTATAATAATTATAATAATTCATTACCAATCATATTTGTTGTAAAGAATGTCATTTGAAAGCTATTCTTAGTGTAGAATGTGTATTCTGTAGTATTTACTCAACATATTAAAATAGTAATTCTGAAGTATGTGGGATTAACTCCAGAAATCGTTATGTATGTGACGAACATGATGTGCTTTTATTTTGAAATGTTCACCGAAGGTACGCTCGCTAAACCGCTAACCGAAAGCTTTACACTCCGTAAATACACATTCTTCGTCATTGCTTGTGGTGTCACTAATAGATTTATGTGTTTTTTTGTTAGCAAATGCTGTTAACCAGCTGTTGAGTGTTATTGTATGACTGATTGGAACTGTACTGCATTGTTTCGCCACAGGGTGTGCTGTCGTGTATTTTATGTTCGGTGAGAAGAAGAAGAAGAAAGTCAAAAGAGGCATTAGCGGCCTGTTCTCAACTTCTCCCTCACTGCACTTTGGCTCTCATGGAGAGCACGTTCGCTCATGTGTTCCAAATAAACGATAGCCGACGTGCAAAGTAGCAAGTGAGCTGTAAAAATAGCGAGCTTAGTGGCGTGAAAAACGCGGGAGAGCTAAGTGAAGCTAACGAACAGCTAAGCGATGCTAAACTTAGCTAAATGAAGCATAGCGACTGATACTCAGTTCGTCGTCGTAGAACGGTCCATTGTAGTGCGTGTGTGGGGGGAGGGGGGAGATCATGTAAATGCAGCATTTAAATGGCTTTCTTTTTTGTTTTGTTATTTGTTTGTTTGGTATGCTGACATTATTATACATGACGAATAGTTGGGGGTGCTGCTGGCTCCGGTGGCCCAAGCCCTTGCTCGTTGGGGCAAGGACAGCTGGTTGTGGGCCCCCTACTGGTTGGGGGCCTAAGGCGATCGCCTACTTCGCCTGAATAGTAGATCCGCCTATAGGTACTACTGGAAAGACGACATTACTGTGAGCCCGCTTTTCTGTTTAGTGATGTTTTCTCAACCTCAACATACAGTCCTCGCTCTCAATAGTCTTTTTGTACAGCGTTTTTCCACTTTCATTGTGCTCCCAGTGCTTTGTTCCTGTTAAACAGTATAATTGTGTACAGTATATCGAAATAATAGCTTATCGCTGATCACAAGGAGCAAGTGGGCGTTGAGTATTTTGCTGAGGGACACTTCGACGTTTCCATTAGAGCATCATAAACGTATCCGGTACCAGGATTAATTGGCGACTGAACGCAACAAAGTGTTTAGAGAGAGTCATTACAGTTTGAATGTGCAGCAGTTACAGTGCAGATAAGTCATTTTGAGTCAACCCCGCAACAGGGAATGTGCTTGCCTGATCACTTGTACCTACCTACCTTGTAGCTCTTCTTTAGCTGACTTTGCTCAGCTTCAGCAGTGGCGGCACCTAAAATGACCGATGGAATCATAGTGGAAAGCCATCTCTGATCAATACTCGTAATAGAAGCTCTAAGACCTCCTTACCTTCCCCCGCACCGCCTCACCAGTACCAAAGCGGATCGATGCTCGTAAAGAGCGGCCGCTATTGTAAGCACATTCTTACGGTGAACTTTCAGATGAAAACTAGATGCAGAAGTCCCGGCTTGACTGACAGCTGATGTTGATCCTCTGTTAACTGCAAACCTTCAAGCTGGGAGGTGAGTCAGTGTTAGTTAACGGTTGAATAAGCGGATTATACACACCTCAAATCATGAAGGGCGGAGGTTTCAGCCTTCAGCTGCATAACCTTCATGCGATTACTTTCTGTTGTGCTTCCAGGAGAAATTTTTGGGGGGGGTGTACAGTGGTATGAAAAAGTATCTGAACCTTTTGGAATTTCTCACATTTCTGCATAAAATCACTATCAAACGTGATCTGATCTTTGTCAAAATCACACAGATAAAAAAATAGTGTCTGCTTTAACTAAAACCACCCAAACATTTCTAGGTTTTCATATTTTAATGAGTACAGTATGCAAACAATGACAGAAGGGGGGGGGGGGGGGGGTTAAGTAATTAAACCTTCACATTTAATATTTTGTGCCCCCCTCTTTGGCAGCGATAACTTCAACCAGACACTTCCTGTGGCTGCAGTTTAGTCTGGCACATCGATCAGGACTAATCTTGGCCCATTCTTCTCAACAAAACTGCTGTAAAATTCAGTCAGATTTCCTGGTATGTCTGGCATGAATCGCTGTCTTTAGGTCATGCCATAGCATCTCATAGGGTTCAAGTCTGGACTTTGACTGGGCCATTCCAGAACGTGTATTTTGTTCTTTTGAAACCATTCTGAAGTTGTTAGGTTTTGTGTTTGGTTTCTCCTTGTGTGACTTGTCCCTGTGATTACCCATTGCTCTCACCTGTGTGTGTTTTCCCAGTGTATCCTGCAATCTGCATCCACCTGTGTTACCCAGCTGTTCCTCGTCTCGTTACCCCTTGTCTGCGTATATAATGACCCAGTTTCTTGTCACTTCTTGTTGCGTCATTGTCTATGTCTGTCTTTACCAAAGTCAAGACCCGTCCAAGCCCTCGCGTACCTGTCCATCCGTTTAATTCACTGCCTTGCTACCTTTTTTTGTTTCCCTGCATTTGGGTCCACACCACCTGCCTGCCCGCTCATTCCTGACAGAAGTTGATTTACTTCTGTGTTTTGGGTAATTGTCTTGTTGCAGAATCCATCTTCTTTTTAGCTTCAACTGTCTGACAGAAATCCTCAGTTCATCCTGCAAAACATCCTTTTCGATTCATTCTTCCATTACTGATTGTGAGTTGTCCATGCCCTGAGACAGCAAAACAGCCCCAAATCATGATGCTCCATCCACCATGCTTCGAGGTGGGGATGAGGTGTTGATGTTGGTGAGCTGTTTCATTTTTCCTTCACACTTTACATTGTTTGTTACTCCCAAACAATTCAACTTTGGTTTCATCAGTCCACAAAATATTATGCCAAAACTTCTGTGGAGTGTCCAAGTACCTTTTTGCGAGCATTAAACTAGCAACAACTTTTTTTTTTTTTTTTAGACAGCAGTGGCTTCCTCTGTGGAGTCTTCCCATGAACACCATTCTTAGCCATAGTTTTACATATAGTTGATGTGTTCGCAGAGATAGTGGATTGTGCTAGTGATTTCTGTAAGTCTTTAGCAGACACTCTAGGATTCTTTATTACCTCTCTGTGTAATCTCCGCTGAACTCTTGGCATCATCTTTGGTGGACGGCCTCTCCATGGGAGAGAAACAACAGTGCCAAACTCTTGACTTGTAGACAACTTGTCTGACTGTCGATTGATGAACATCCAGACTTTTAGAGATGGTTTTGTATCATTTCCCAGCTTTATACAAATCAACAGTTCTTGATCGCAGGTCTTCAGACAGCTCTTTTGACCGAGCCATGATGCACGTCAGACAATGCTTCTCATCAAGACAATTCTTACCAGGTGTGTGTTTTATAGTGGGTAGGGCAGCTTTAAAGCACTCATCAGTGATTGGGCATACACCTGACTTAAATTGTTTGGTAAAATTTGTTTTCAATTGCTCTTTACGTTTTTTAGGCAGAGGGTGCACTTATTTTTCCCCCTTTTGTCATTGTTTGCATGCTATCCTCATTAAAATATGAAAAGCTATAAATGTTTGAGTGGTTTTAGTTCAAGCAGACACTGTTTTTACATCTGTGTGATTTTGACGATGATCAGATCACATTTGATGGTGATTTTATGCAGAAACGTGACATATTACAAAAGGTTCAGAATAGGGCTGTCAAACGATTACATTTTTTAATCGAGTTAATTTCAGCTTAAAAATGAATTAATCGTAATGAATCCCAATTCAAACCATCTCTAAAATATGCCATATTTTTCTGTAAATTATTGTTGGAATGGAAAAATAAGACACAAGACGGATATATTCAACATATGGTACGTAAGTACTGTATTTGTTTATTATAACAATAAATCAACAAGATGGCAGGAACATTATTAACATTCTCTAAAAGTGATCCATAGATAGAAAGACTTGTAGTTCTTAAAAGATAAATGTTAGTACAGGTTATAGAAATTCTATATTAAAACCCCTCTTAATGTTTTCGTTTTATTAAAATTTGTAAAATTTTCAATCAAAAAATAAACTAGTAGCTCGCCATTGTTGATGTCAATAATTACACCATGCTCACTCATGGTACTAACCCATAAAATCAGTTGGACCCAAGCGCAAGCAGAGGGCGCCAAACACCAAAAAACAAGTAACAAGCGGGCATTGCACTGTACTGTCATTTTAATCTGTTTGAGCGGGGCATGTGCATTAATTGCGACAAATATTTTAACGTGATTCATTTAAAAAATTAATTACCGCACGTTAACGCGATAATTTTGACAGCCCTAGTTCAGATACTTTTTTATACCACTGTATTAAGCTTTTTGGTTGTTTTGTTGCTTTTCAGGCCAAAACAACAAATTGGAAGGAGTCAATAAATCATCTATTCTGATAACGAATCGCTGCGTAGTCAGACCATATCCTACATCAATACTCTAAACCTCAATTTGGAAAAAAAAAAAAGAAGAAAAAAAGATCCGAGTGAAGGCTTCACTCTGCACAACTCATCCTGAATTTTATGAGGAATTATATAGTACCATAAAGGGACAATGGAGAGTTTTTTTTTTTTTTTTTTTCCTCTTTTTTTAGCCCGAGGCTCCCCTAAATGGGTTTCGCTTTTAAAGCACCATCCCAAAGTGCTTTTGCTATATTACTTCATTCACACGATGATAGTGGCATCCGCTACATTTTGAAAAAAGACTTGCTTTATTACGTCAACATAAATAGACGAAATTAGTTTCATTTTAGGCAGCGTAATTGTTTTTTAGAGGGGGACAGCTGTCCGCGCAATGCGGACTTATTGCCAACATTGTTGAAAAGTGACCCATGACTGAGAATACAACTTTTGTTTAGTTTGCGTCAGAACACATCTGACTTCATATTTCATATTTTTCATGAAATATCAAATAGCAGACTTCATCTTTAATAAGAATCTCGCTCTCTTGTATTCCATCTTTTGTTGCGAAGTCACAAAGGATGGCAGGCCTTTCTGAAGGCAGAATAACAACATTACCGCACGGTAATAAGAGCCTCGTGACGGATGACTTTGCTCATGCAGAATTATGTGAAAAGTAATCAATGAAATATTTACTGCACTCACCTTTGACTTTCTGTTTTTGTAAGAGATAAAAATGAAATTGAGAGTGACTTTATGTGAGTGCAAAATCATTTTCTGTGGAGAATTACTAACCTTTACTGGGCATAAATTCACTTGGATGTACGTATTGCCTATTTTGAGTGTTTCACAATAAAGGGATGTCTGAATGGAAGCATCGGCCTCTGCAGATTTCCCGCCACGCCTCGGAGGCCATTAATTCCTCATCTTTTCGCCACCATCTTTGCATTGTCTTTGAAGCCGTTGCCCTATTAGCATATTTCAAATCAAGGCCAGACTCATTGTGAAGGCGGCAGCCCAAGAGAGGCGATTGTTGAGGTAAACACACAAATCAATGTCCGGTCGAGCCTATTGTTTCTTTTGTTTCCCTTTTTGTGGCACATGTTTCTGATAAAATTGCAGCACCGTTTCCCATTTTCTTTTATTGCTAATCACGCAATAAAATACTCATGAACTCTTTGGCTGCCATTGATGAAGATAGACGTCAAATCCATTTGGAATGGGAGGGTTGACGTCAGCCGTATTGAATCGATTTTCCATTACGTGAGTTTTGTTGACTTGCCTATGAACTCATTACCTGTTATCAGTATATACCGTATTGGCCCGAATATAAGACGGCCCTGATTGTAAGACGACCCCCTCTTTTCAAGACCCAAGTTTGAGAAAAGACTTTTTGAACACCAAATTAATTTTTATTAGGGCTGTCAAACGATTAAAAATTTTAATCGAGTTAATCACAGTTTAAAAATTAATTCATCGTGATTAATCGCAATTCAAACCATCTATAAAATATGCCATATTTTTCTGTAAATTATTGTTGGAATGGAAAGATAAGACACAAGACGGATATATACATTCAACATACGGTACATAAGTACTGTATTTGTTTATTATAACAATAAATCAACAAGATGGCATTAACATTATTAACATTCTCTTAAAGTGATCCATGGACTGAAAAACTTGTAGTTCTTAAAAGATAAATGTTAGTACAAGTTATAGAAATTTTATATTAAAACCCCTCTTAATGTTTTCGTTTTAATAAAATTTGTAAAATTTTCAATCGAAAAACATAGGACGGATAAATACATTCAACATATTGTACATAAGTACTGTATTTGTATATTATAACAATAAATCAACAAGATGGCATTAACATTATCAACATTCTGTTAAACCAATCCATGGATAGAAAGACTTGTGCTTCTTAAAAGATAAATGTTAGTTCAAATTATAGAAATTTTATATTAAAACCCCTCTTAATGTTTTCGTTTTATTAAAATTTGTAAAATTTTCGAACAAAAAATAGTAGCTCGCCATTGTTGATGTCAATCATAATTATGGTGCTGAAACCCATAAAATCAGTCGCACCCAAGCGCCAGCAGAGCGCGAAAAACACCAAAAAAAACAAGTAACAAGTGGACATGACACTGTGCTGTCATTTTAATCTGTTTGAGTGGGGCATGTGCGTTAATTGCGTCAAATATTTTAATGTGATTAATTTAAAAAAAATACCGCCCGTTCACGCGATAATTTTGACAGCCCTAATTTTTATACAGAAAAGAATTACAGTACATCCGAAACAAATGATTATAACAATATATTTGAGAGAAATATCATGTTATTTTGCCTCGTTCAAATCTTAAGATCTGAACATTTAAATATGTAAACTAAAGTTCAATCATATGAATGGCTTCTGGTTTTTGAAATGTAAATAAACCAATCTATTGTGATAAAACAACAAAATTGCAATAACTGCATTAACCATCAAAGTTAGGTCTACTGTAACTGTAGTCTTGTAACAAGTCTGAATAAGGAAAAACATTGCAATAAAATAATGCAAACTGGATAAACTTGAGAGTAGCTGAGATTTGTCATGACAGAACATCGCTTCAATGATATCTGGCGCCATCTAGCGTCATGAATTGGTATAATGTCTAGACCCCAAATATAAGACGACTCCCACTTTTTTGGTCTTATTTCAATTTAAAAAAACACCATCTTATATTCGGGCCAGTACGGTACTTGTGTTCAGGTTAATATTTTGTTTGTGTGGCCAAGCCATACAAGCGCAGGCAAACGTCCAACATTGGACATCTGGTCCTCGCGCTCACTCACCCTTTCCTTTCCCTTCCTACTGCCATTTTCCTCTCTGATGCTTTGTGCCTCTCCTCCGCCTTAATTTATTCCCATCACACACACAGCAGGTGGATGAGTCATACCACAATGACCTTTTGACAAGATAATGGTCAATGAGAGGCGGAGGTTGTGCTCACCGCTGCGGTGCTTGCCGGCCTCCTTTTGATAGCTGTCCGTCACAAACAAGTGACTCGAGAGTGAGGGGCGTTCAAAGTGTGGAAAGATAGGTATGCACATACATTGCGTGTGCTGTTGCCATTACACAAGCCATCCATAGAAATTGGGTTCTCGCCTTATATTCACTCCTGAATAGCAACAATTTACTTTACCTGATTAGTCTATTGTACAGTAGACATGTGCCGATTAACGGCTTCAAGGTGTACCATGGTATGAAAACGTCAAGCTTTCAAAACCATCCCTAAGGTATGAGCTGCTTTTTATGTCCCAAAAATGCATGGCGAAATCCCTCACTTGCAGCTGTAAGGCTCAACCCTCCCCCATCGATTGTTGCTCACTGTCAGTGAGTCAGCTGTAGGGCTGCAGCTATCGAATATTTTCGTAATTGAGTAATCGACTGAAAATTCTATCGATTAATCGAGTAATCGGATAAAACATATTTTTTCTTCGGAAAAGAGCAATTATAAATATACATGAGAAAACAAGACATTTCATCTAATATTGAACCATTTTCAGTCAATCAATGTCTTCATTTTCGATGTACATTGTTGAAAACGGTCACATCTCAGATGTGACTAGAATAGAAAAAAAAGACTACTGTAATTTCCAGAATATAAGGCTTACATGTGTATAATGCGCACCCCAAATTTACTTGTAAAATCTAGGGGAAATTATTGTACCCGTTTATAAAGCGCACCCTAATTTTAGCACCAATAAATAGAAGAATACAAGAATACAGAGCTCGTGTACAGATACAGAAATGTCTTTTTACTGACTGGTGAAACACAGCATAAGCATAGCATATTGGTAGTTCAAAACATTACCATAAACTGACAATATTTACGGTAATATGATTTGACAACTTCTTCAACTTACCAGAATCTATGAGAAAACAAAACAGATGTGACTTTTCTTTTAAAGGCTTCTGTATAACTTGCTCGTTTCATCATGATAAAGAAATGTTTCTATCATGGATTGATACGGTAAAATGAAAGTGAGAACGTAAGTCGGAAATCCGTGAGAGCTCATCGCTGTCAACATGACAGTAACAATAGGAACTATTGTTATTTGGGTTTGAGTTTCCCAACGGACAGATATAGTTGACGGACACACACAGGAAGTGTGTTGTTACGTTTGTTATGGTCCGAGTTGCGGAGCTGCAATAAACGTTGACTCAAATGAGTTCTAGAAACTAAATTCTGTGCTTTATGAAGAGCGAAAAAAGCAGAATTTAACACAGACGCAATCATTTGGCCGATTAGAGTGATGTATTACCGAAACAAAATCATGATGTCACGTACCGTAATGGTCGGCAACAGGTCGCCGCATACGTTTCTTCAACACAACGTGGCCGTGTCAATAAAAAAAAATCGGTTTATATATATATATATGTAATATATATATATATTTCTGTCTCCATCCATGTACCCGTTTATAATGCGCACCATGATTTTACAAGTTGATTTTGGGGGAAAAAAGTGCGCGTTATATTCGGGAAATTACGGTAATTCACTGCTTTCACTCAAAAAACATCTAGTTCTTATAAAAATATATGTATATTTCTTACCTAAAAATGTTATGATGCTTGATAACACACATCACTTAAAAGTTAGGTGTTTTTCCCTCATGGTTCAATTGAATTTCCATTTGTGTCAAGCTATTTTTAGGTTCTAGTTAAGTTTTAAGTTAGTCTAAACCAGGGGTCAGCAACCCTGGTCCTCGAGTGCCACTATCCAGCTTGTTTTCCATGTCTCCCTCCTTAGACACACCTGAAGCAAATGATCAGCTCGTCAGCAAGCTCTGCAGGAGCCTGATAACGATCATGATTATTTGATTCAGGTGTGTTAAAGGAGGGAGACATGGAAAACAAGCTGGATAGTGGCACTCGAGGACCAGGGTTGCTGACCCCTGGTCTAAACTGTAAGTCTTGATAGGATTTTGAGTTTTTTTCAGTTTTTCATATGATACCTGCTGTATTGGATCACATTACGGACCAGTGCTACTTGGGGTTTTATCCAGCAATGACCACTAAGCTAAAATTGACAGCATTATTAAGTTTTTATTTTACACCCTTGTCACTCTACAGCGCTATGTTTTCGCAGATTAAATAATACTGCTATAAAATGGCGACTGTTTACTAACGCCGCCGACTCTGTCATTTCGCATCTTGTTATATATAAATGATATCTATGCGACACATCAGCCGCTATCTGCTGCCACCGTAGCATCAGACGCTACCTGCTACCACCGTCATGCGGGCGTAGTTTTTAGCGGCTGTCTGCTGCAGTCAGGTATTTATTTCTTCGTCCTCTTCGCACATTACGTCAGCGCGTTGTCCCGCATTAAAAGTAGTTGGGCAAAACGTGCTGCTTAGAGCTGGAAAAATATTTATACAAAATTAAATGTTGGTAAACACTGTCATGAACGATTCCCACCAGCTACGAGAGTGAACTCTAGCGTGTTTAGTGTGTCTAGCGTTAGTAATACGTGTTTTTTTTTTTTCTGTCTGGCAAATGTCTGTGTTGAGAAAGAGAGTGTGCGAACGAATGTTCATTCGCTGCCGCCCTCCCAGTTCAAATGGATTGGACGTCTACTAGTGATAAACTCATTCCAATTCACAGCAGAAGCTTGTTTTTCTGTTTATCGCCATATCGTCAGATCATTGTTATCGTGAGCTTTGTATCGCAAATCGTATCGTATCGTGAGGTACCAAGATGTTCCCACGCCTATATATATATATATATATATATATATATATATATATAAAATAAGGGCTGTCAAAATTATCGCGTTAACGGGCGGTAATTAATGTTTTTAATTAATCACGTTAAAATATTTGGCGCATTTAACGCACATGCCCCGCTCAAACAGATTAAAATAACAGCACAGTGTAATGTCCACTTGTTACGTGTTTTTCGGTGTTTTGTCGCCCTCTGCTGGCGATTGGGTGCGACTGATTTTATGAGTTTCAGCACCACATGAGCATTGTGTAATTATGGAAATCAACAATGGCGAGCTACTAGTTTATTTTTTTATTGAAAATTTTACAAATTTTATTAAAACGAAAATATAAAGAGGGATTTTCATATAAAATTTCTATAACTCTTACTAACATTTATCTTTTAAGAAGTACAAGTCTTTCTATCCATGGATCGCTTTAACAGAATGTTAATAATGTTAATGCCATCTTGATTTATTGTTATAATAAACAAATACAGTACCTATACCGTATGTTGAATGTATATATCCGTCTTGTCTTATCTTTCCATTCCAACAATAATTTACAGAAAAATACGGCGTATTTTACAGATGGTTTGAATTGCGATTAATTACGATTAATTAATTTTTAAGCTGTAATTAACTCGATTAAAAATTGTAATCGTTTGACAGCCCTAATATATATATATATATATATATACATATATATATATTCTAATTCAACTTAACATTATACGTATGTTCCACTTTGCTAATAAGTTTTAAAAAATAAAAATCCTGTTCAATTGAAAAAGTGTTTATTTTTTGTTTTGTTTTTAAACCCAGATATCTCAAAGTAACACATTTTAGAGCTGTAATTGCAATACCGCGATACCGTGATATTTTGGCTTAAGGTTATCATACCTTAGTCAGAATATCATACCGGCATATGCGTAATCTACTGTAAACATTTTTAACTTTTGAAAAAAAATTCTCCGGTGTCGCTCGGTCAAAATAACCTAAAACTAGATTCCAAACCCACTAACTGATCACTCAGCAACTTTTTCCTCCAAACTTTGCAGTTTAGCCCTCCTCCTCTATATTTTAGGAGCCTGCAATTTCTAGTGTCAAATATCATAATCAGTGCCTGCACATTCGTTGTCGGCATTTGACAAGTCGGCAATGAGAACTTGTTCAGCGCGTGCGCCGCTGTCATCCGCGCTGTAATTCCAAGCTGGGGAAAAACGTCTTTTTCGCCTCCACTGCACCCGAAAGTCTGTCGCCAAGGTTTTAACTCACTCGGTGATCCGATTCCACACTAACTGCTGACACTGCTTGTTGCGGGGTTTTGGCGAAGGGAAGTCTGATTTAGAGGAAGGATTAAGAATCATTTCCTAACTCAAGCACAACCTTATTATTCTTAACACTGAGTTGTATGAAAGACGAAATGTTATTTCCTTAGTCCTGTTTCGTTTCATCAACAATAACGCAATTAAACAAGGTCTAACTGTGAGAAGGACACAACAGATCAATACTAATATCTGGTGTACATGCTAGCATAGGTCAAAAATGACAACACTGTGCTCATACCCTCCGTCGAGACAAAACAAATACATCTCTCATTTACTGTTCAGAAAATAGAGATTTAATGGAAGGATGCGGGGGACATCTGAATTCCTTTGAAAGTCCATTCACAAACACTGAAGATTATTCAAACTCTAATTACCATTGATCACAGCTGTAGCCTACTTATTACCGGCTTATTGAATCAGCGGGTTTGATCTCCGAGGTTAAGGAGGGATGGTCCAGTCGCTTGTGTCCCGCGTGAAGAATTCCGCTGTCGTTTTTGACCCGGCTTTGTCTTCTCCTCCATTTGGCGTCATTTCTTGGAGGAGTCGTCCTTTGCCTCTCGCACCATCAAGCGCTCATTAATCTTCCTCACGGCCTTCATTAAGGCTGCCATCTTTTTTTCTCTCCCCCAACCCCCACTTCATTCATTTTCTCCACGCCGTTCTGCTTACCTTCGCTTTATTTACCGCTCAACACCATTTGGTTTGCACGTCGTGGCCTTTTGGGCAATTTTGTGGCGTTTCCACGGGGGATCCTTAGTCATCACATTCACAGTTTCCAGTGTGATATACTCATTAAATTTCTGCAAACAGTGTTTCCCAGATGCCAGAAATCAGATGAGAGAAGAGATTTGTTGCAGGGAGTTCAATCCAACGATTGTTTTTACGCTGGGAAATCCCATTCGTCCCTCTTTAGGGTTTTCAGTCATGCATTAGGATGCTAAAATTGACATTGCGCCTTACTAAATCGCTGCATCTCGCTCGTAAAAACTTCTACTGTTTCAGATCCACGGTAAAAGTAATACTAGAAATCCAGCTTTTCCCATAGGAAATGATATAAAGTAGATTAATCCGGTTCGGCCTTGGCTTAGTGTGCGCTCTATAAAAGCTGCATTTTAACCAACCGCAAAACCCGCTGATAACGGGCCAGATTAAAACCCTGAGAACTAACACCAACAAGTGCCCAATGTAGTGGAGTGTACTCACTGTAGGAGTGGGAACCTAAGGGCACCTCCCGATACGATACGATTCACGATACAATGCTCACGATAACGATTATTTCACGATATCACGATACAGCGATTATCGATATACACTCACCGGACACTTTATTAGGTACACCTGTCCAACTGCTCGCTAACACTTAATTTCTAACCAGCCAATCACGTGGCGACAACTCAGTGCATTTAGGCATGTCGACATGGTTTAAGACAATCTCCTGCAGTTCAAACCGAGCATCAGTATGGGGAAGAAAGGTGATTTGAGTGACTTTGAACCCAATGGCATGGTTGTTGGTGCCAGAAGGGCTGGTCAGAGTATTTCAGAAACTGCTGATCTACTGGGATTTTTTACGCACAACCATCTCTAGAGTTTACAGGGAATGGTCCAAAACAAACAAAAAAATCCAGTGAGCGGCAGTTCTGTGGGCGGAAATGCCTTGTTGATGCCAGAGGTCAGAGGAGAATGGCCAGACTGGTTCGAGCTGATAGAAAGGCAACAGTGATTCAAATAACCACCCGTTACAACCAAGGTAGGCAGAAGAGCATCTCTGAACGCACAGTACGTTGAACTTTGAGGCAGATGGGCTACAGCGGCAGAAGACCACGCCGGGTGCCACTCCTTTCAGCTAAGAACAGGAAACCGAGGCTACAATTTGCACAAGCTCATCGAAATTGGACAATAGAAGATTGGAAAAACGTTGCCTGGTCTGACGAGTTTCGATTTCTGCTACGACATTCGGATGGTAGGGTCAGAATTTGGCGTCAACAACATGAAAGCATGGCTCCATCCTGCCTTGTATCAACGGTTCAGGCTGGTGGTGTGGTGGTGGGGAATATTTTCTTGGCACTCTATGGGCCCCTTGGTACCAATTGAGCATCGTTGGAACACCACAGCATACCTGAGCATTGTTGCTGACCATGTCCATCCCTTTATGACCACAATGTACCCAACTTCTGATGGCTACTTTCAGCAGGATAATGCACCATGTCATAAAGCTGGAATCATCTCAGACTGGTTTCTTGAACATGACAATGAGTTCACTGTACTCAAATGGCCTCCACAGTCACCAGATCTTAATCCAATAGAGCGTCTTTGGGATGTGGTGGAACGGAAGATTCGCATCATGGATGTGCAGCTGACAAATCTGCACCAACTGTGTGATGCTATCATGTCAATATGGACCAAACTCTCTGAGGAATGCTTCCAGCACCTTGTTGAATCTATGCCATGAAGAATTGAGGCAGTTCTGAAGGCAAAAGGGGATCCAACCCGTTACTAGCATGGTGTACCTAATAAAGTGGCCGGTGAGTGTATATTGGTCAGAAATTTGATACATTGTATTCTACGATATAACTGTTGAAAGGGAAAAAAAAGATATTTCAAAATTTAAAAAGTACTGTTTCAGTCATTTTTTAAAGGGTGACACCTTTTTTTGTGCAACATTGCTGTAAAATATGAATCTACTGCAAAATGTGTACCTGCACATATGGAGGAAACAAACCACAACCACTGATATCTCTTGGTGAGATAATGATGAATGGCACCCTTAATTTCTTTAAAGTTTTAAATATTGAGAAAAAAAAATAACAGTGCTGTAGGTGTCAGTCAGCAGTTGAGCTTGGAGTGGGGCAATGATAAAATTGGTGGGTCTTTTCTTCGTTCATTGGTTTGAGCACTTCCACCATCTGCTTTAGCATTTGAGATGTCGGACTCAGTCACATTTTTCCTCACCTTAAAAACAACAAAATAAAACAAAAAATATTAGTTACTTAATATCTTTTGAGTTGAAATCCTGTTTTTTGTGTGTGTGTGTGTGTGTGTGTGTGTGTTGGAAGTATTGAGTGAATTTAAAAAAATATGAATTGAATGTATAGAAATTAAAAATGTAATAATCACATATAATGCAATAAACACAATCGCCACATTATAACCCGAGTCTGTGTATCAAATGCATTTGCTTACCACAGCCTAGAGCAGTGGTTTCTAACCTGGGTTCGATCGAACCCCAGGGGTTCGGGGAATAATTCTAAGGGGTTCGGCAAAGGTAAAAAAAACACAGATTCCTTTTTTCGTATGCTGATTAAACCTCGGCAAAGTGGCTTTTAAGACCAGGTTTTGGACTGGTTTGCTCCCAATTTACAGGCTTAATCCATTTCTTTTATCTGCTGGTCCTCGATCTGATGGGAGGAGCAACTGGTTTGCTCAGTGGAAGGTTGGCTTGCACTACTACATTAGGACATAAAACTACAGTAACATAGTACACTCACAGCTGTCTTGCTTCGTTTTCTCCCCTTCTTTTTTTTTTTTCTTTCTTTTGTCACTTCCAGAAGGATAACTTCTCTTCATTTTGGATACTCTCACTCTGAGTCATGGGGGGGGGGGGACTGTAGAGCGAGTGAAGGGGTCCCTTTAGGGAAACTCAGACACAAGGCTTTCACTGGCACTGTCGCACTTGTCGCCGCAACAGTGCAGTATAGCTGTGTGTGCTAAATCTGTTGGCCCTCTGGGGGCCCCTGCTGGCTGGGGGCCCTAAGCAATTGCCTGGTTTGCTTAATGGTACGCCACACCTCTGCTAAGAGCACCAGGGTGCGGTTTGAGAGCTACTTCGCACAACACTTGCAAATGCGTTGTTGAAAAAGCATTCACACTGCGCCCACCGAACTTTCCGAGTAGCATCACGTGGACGAAAGGCGCACTCATTGATTGGACAAATAGAAGAGGAAATACCTCCCACCTAGGAGGGGAGGGAGCATGAAGCGTCACGGCGTGGAGCTATGACACTGCACGTAATGTAGCATAGCATAGCAAGTCGCCGCTCCCTCCAGACTCAATCCCGAGCGAACTGGAGTATATTAAAACTGCATTGGGGAAAATTAAACCACGAAAGCGTGGTAACCCGAGCCACACAGGCGTGCGATCGCTCTCACTTTCATGACTGTTTGAACAGTCAAATTGCCGCCACGCGCAGGAGAGCGAGACTCACATAACGGTCGCCCCGAGAGGGTCCGCCTGTCTCAGCCAGTCACTCTCACTCGGAACGTTCAGCAATGGCATGCAAAACACAATCGCCACATTATAACCCAAGTCTGTGTATCAAATGCAACTGCTTACCACAGCACAAGAACATTTGGCCATGGCTAATTGTCTGTAATCTTGCCATTGTTGATTTTTAATAGCATCCGTGTTGTATTTCCGCTTCCAAGGACGCCCTGCGTGTACCGTCACAGCCTAGAGCAGTGGTTTCTAACCTGGGTTCGTTCAAACCCCAGGGGTTCAGGGAATAAGTATAAGGGGTTCGGCAAAGGTAAAGAAACGCAGAGTCCTTTTCTCGTACGCTGATTAAATCTCAGCAAAATGGCTTTTAAGACCACTTTTTGGACTGGTTTGCTCCCAATTTACAGGCTTAATCCATTTCTTTTATCAGCTGGTCCTCAATCTGATGGGAGGAGGAATTGGTTTGCTCAGTGGAAGGTTGACTTGCACTTGGTACGAGGGAATAGAACAGTCCAATAGGCAACACGCTATCCAATTTTGACTTGTTTATTAAACATGCTGTCAAAGCAATAATTTTGAACAGGAATTAGCTAAATTATTAGCTCGCTAGTTTACATATATTGGTTTTAAATTTGGAAAAAAAAAAAAAAGCTTTACTATCTAGTTCCGAAGAGTTCGGTGAATCCACATGTGAAACTTGTGGGGTTTCAGTATTGTTCGCAAGGTTAAGAACCACTGGCCTAGAGCATAATAGCTCCAAGCTGTGACGCTGCACATGAAATAGAAAAGCACACCCTGCTCTGGTTGCATTCACAAGCGAAGCAGCGTGCGCTTAAAATCGGACCGAGACCCTGCTACAGTTCTTTTGTTTAATCCGAATTCGAGTCCGGATGCGCATACACATTAACGGACTATATATGTATAGAAAAAGAACTCAACAAAGTGCTAGTGTGGAAGTGCCCTTAATAGCATTTAATGTGCTGAACATGTCCAAACATTTCACTTTCCCCTTTCCTGTCTCCAATACAGCACATCACCTCTCTTCACACAGACATTTTCAGCACTGATTAATCCCCGTGGACCGGTCTCCACAATATATTCCATCTCGTGCGCCACTTCCTTTGCAGAGCCTCTCATCAAAAGCGCCTCACCCCGAAATAGAAAGTAATCCGGAACTTACAACTGTCCTCCAGGAACATTCTTCATTTAAATTTGAATGCACTGGACATACGTGAATAGTTTCGACTCGATGACCCAGTTTTGACCCCTGAGTCAGTAGTTTTTGTTAATCAGATGATGAGACTTGGTGCCAGAATCAGAACTTTCGTTAAAAAAATGGGAGCAAATTAAAGTCCCCTTACTAATTCAGTATAGACAAGTGTCTGAGGTACTTCCGCATTTCTGCTCGCGACTTCCGTTTTACACTTTCTCCATCCAAAACAACAGTGGAGCTGGAGTGACATCACTCATCAAAATCCCTCAAAAAAGTCCAGTTGGAAATGGCACATCCATCTGCCATCATCACAACATGGGAGGAAGACATGTTCATGAAAGCAGATGTGGAACCAAGCCCGTGCCACCACAAAAAAGCGGGTGTTCATGTAGCACTGTTGCCGCTGTGTTATGGAAGGTATGTTCTTCCAAGCCCTGCATTTTCATGTGTCCGGTGCTCAAAAAATACTTAAGCTAGAATCTTGCACATGAAACGTCTTGTTGTCTTCTTATTATTGCGATGATTGTAATTTTGATGGTTAATATTATTTACGACAACTACTGTACTGCTGTGGCTGCAACACATGCTATCTGCTGCTAGCCTGTTGCTAATAAGTACGTGCAGGATGGCACGATTATGAAATGCATAAATGCAAGTGCTACAAGTTTTTTGTTTGTTTACAGGTGGAAAACACAGCTTAATGCACTTCACAACAACACTTACAGTACGTTGATGGACATATATCGAGACTACGTGTGTTCTTCTTTGACGATGGAAGACTCGACTTATGCTCCACCTTCGTTAATATTTTTCTAATAATTTTATATAATGGATTTATTGACCTGTTTTGCACATGCACCAATCGTTTTAAATAAAACAAGAAATGGAGTCATGTTGTCCAGACGTTTTATTGCGATCAATATCTGCAATGAAAAAGAATGACAAAGTATTTGTGTTTATATGAGCATTCCTTGTAGTATTTCCTTGTAACAACAAAATCCGTGTCAGCATTTCTGCATTCGGCAACTGTAATATTATTTGTAATTTCACCTTATTTTGGTCACTCAAGGGGCCGGCGTATCATTCTACACCTCACCTTAACACAGGCTGCACAGGTTGGTATAATTTTGTCTATCAAGTCATAAAAACAAACATACAATCTTTTAGGTGGATCCTTAGGTTTAAAGCACATCGTTAACGTATTTTTTGCTCCTGATTTAAGGCGTATGGCGAGGTAGATCCATAATGGCCCATTGTAACTACGAGCTGGTTGCTGATCAAAACATTCCACTTCCAACCATATATATTTAGGTGCTTCCAGGAGTAAACACACAGCACAAGAAGTCTGGGAGTGTCATCTACGTCGTGCTGAGTCCATTTATGGAGATTCCGTGAGTTCCTCTGGTTGGATTTTGCAGTTTTAACTCTGGCACAACTAGGGATGGGAATCGAAATCCGATTCCAATTCCGAACTGGTTCCAGTGTTTCCAGGCCTCGACATCACAATGAAAAAGCCATAACGATCCCTTTAACGATTCCTAAAGACTCGTATTGCGTCATCACGTGACGTGTCTTGTTGTCTGGAAGCCGCATCAAACTAGCATGGCGCCAAGAACCACACGCTCCAAAGTTTGGCTACACTACACCAGGAAAGAGGGTGAAAATGAAAGGTTACGATGGTTTAGCACGAGCATTGCAGCCGTAAACATAACAATGACAGCACGTAGGTTCAAACACTCCAGAGTGTGTCTTCGCTTCACGAGGAAAAATTACAACAAAGCGACTTGTAGTCATTTCAAGGCTGAGATAACTGCATCGGGAGGGAATACGACTGCACTGTCCTCACCGAGACGCTAAAGCTCAGTCCTGGCTATACAGCTAGCTAAACTCCCAAATGACGATGCAGAAGACGTTGGGATAATTTGCTAACTTTATTCAACCATCACTTGAAGAGCGAAACTAAAAATAGAAATGAAACAAATCAATTTCGTCCCCAATAACAAACAGGTTCGCATCAAGGTAAATCAGCAATGATTAGCTGCTAATACAATAATAATATATATAATAATAACACAAACGGTTAGCATGCATTCGCTAGCATTAGCACAAAGTTCAAACCACTACACAACTGGATTTAAGTGTCCGACAACACAAAAGATGACACATACAGACGTTGCCTCTGTAGATATTTTACAAACATTAACAAAGAACGTAGGCTCGTAGCAGTGTTTCCCTCTCACTAACTCGCTAACTCGCTTGGATGCTTTGTAGCTGCACTTCTTCTCCGCGTGCAAGCGCGCTCTTCTTCACGTGAGCGCCTTCTTCTTCGCGTGAGGAAGCGCAAAGGCGCCCCCACTTGAGCGTGAACGCACCATAAAAACTGAAAGACATGCATTTCAATATAATGGTAAATAATACACTTTAACACATGTTGCCAAAGGCAGAACAACGACCTATATGCCAAGATATACCAATATTTTTTATGTCTATTAGAAAAATGTTTCAGTAAAATGTTACACATTCTTGTGTATTTGCCACTTGTTGTCACAGTTAACATTAAGGCTCTTTTGACCTTGTTGCGAGTTTGTAAGGTTGTGACTTCTGATTAAACAAACCCGATGCCAATCAAAATGTTTGTTCTTTTTCCCCAAATTAGAATCAATAAGAGAATCAATAAAGAATGGAATCGTTAAGCAATATCGAGAATGGATTCGGAATTGTAAAAATCATATCAATTCCCATCCATAGTCACAACACTGCTTGCTTCAACCGCACTTCATATCGTTCTGTCTAAACCGGAAGTTTGGAGCAGAACTCGTCAAAGATGGCGCCGCCCATGTTTCACTCAGGAAACTTGTCTATAAAAAGACTGCCATTGTGCGGCAAGCAGAAGCGAACCTTTTGCCACTGATGTAATTATAGAAATAATAGCTCTCAGCTCTGCCTGTTGACTAAAGACAGATGCAGCAAGAAAAAGAAAGATACCATATCGAGTCAGTCAAGCATCCGACTTAAACATTACCAGTATTCCCGAATGAAGCGTTCCTGACTTGATGCCGACCGCATTTCCCGCAGGGGGGGAACGGGGTCAAGGTCGTGGATCTCCACTGAGATGTGGACAATTACAGGCCGCCGTTGGGGCAGCCTCTAATGAGACAGCCTTTTCCTCTCACACATCATCACATGCTCTTAAGTGAAGTGCGCCTTGGAAATGCAGGAGATCGGAGGAGCTGCCCTTCTGCTACTGCAGGGAACCTGGATGCCCAAATTAGCGCAGTTGAGTTTTTCTTTGATTGCTCGTCCACAAATGAGTAATCACCATCTTTAGATTGCATCCGTTATTTGCCTTGTACCCTTTGCGCGTTCCCTTGTGCTACATTTGTGCTCTCTATTCAAGGGATTTCAAATGCACTAAATTTGTTGGTTTATTTTAATCCAGTCAGAAAACATGGAATTATGTAGAGTATATGTAAATATTGTGATATCTAACAAAATTGCGAATGCATTTCCTTAAATACACACCCAGAGAGGAACCAAATTAAGAAAAATAAACAAATACCGTATGACTAAAGTCCACTTGGCTACTAAATTAATAATGCTGCCATTAAAATGAATGCCCCTGCAGCATTTGCAAAGTACTGTTGGCTCCATTTTTTTTTCTTCATGTGAAGACAAAAGAGGGTTTTTTTGTTTTGTTTTTGTTTTATTTGTATCCCAACATGAACTCTATGATCATGTTTCCGTGCAATCACTGCAGTCCAATGGATTCAGTGGCGCCTCCAGAAATTTTTCATAAGGGGTGGCCAGATGGGGCCACTTAAAATCTTGGGGTGGCCAAAATTAAAAGCCATAATTTCAGGTTTTTATTATATTATTGCATTAAAAAGGTCAGGGGAAAACTATCAGAAAGACTTAAGGACACAGCTACTGATATACTTTGGTGTATTGTGTAATATTTGATGTTACTAATGATTCAATGTGCATAGTCCATAACTGTCCAGTCAACATTTTAAGTTCCACAACAATTCTGTTTTATTGTGTTATGAATATATTAGGCATAAGGTGTACATTTAACTAGGGCTGTCAAACGATTAAAAATTTTAATCGAGTTAATCACAGCTTAAAAATTAATTAATCCTAATTAATTGCAATTCAGTCCATCTCTAAAATATGCCATATTTTTCTGTAAATTACTGTTGGAATGGAAAGATAAGACAAGACGGAGATATACATTCAACATACTGTACATAAGTACTGTATTTTTTTATGATGGGGTGTCAAACGATTAAAATTTTTAATCGAGTTAATTACAGCTTAAAATTAATTGTCATTAATCACAATCGCAATTCAAACCATCTATAAAATATGCCATATTTTTCTGTAAACTATTGTTGGAATGGAAAGATGACACAGAAGATGGATAGATACATTCAACATACGGTGCATAAGTACTGTATTTGTTTATTATAACAATAAATCAACAAGATGGCATTACCATTATTAACATTCTGTTAAAGCGATCCATGGATAGAAAGACTTGTAGTTCTTAAAAGATAAACGTTAGTACAAGTTATAGAAATGTTATATTAAAACCCCTGTTAATGTTTTCGTTTTAATAAAATTTGTAAAATTTTCAATCAAAAAATAAACTAGTAGCCCGCCATTGTTGATGCCAATAAATACTTACACAATGCTCATGGGTGCTGAAGCCTATAAAATCAGTCGCACCAGCAGAGGGCGGCAAAACTCCGAAAAACACAACAAGTACACATTTCACTGTGCTGTCATTTTAATGTTCGAGTGGGGCATGTGCGTTATTTGCGTCAAATATTTTAACGTGATTAATTTAAAAAATTAATTACCGCCCGTTAACACGATAATTTTGACAGCCCTAAAATAAACTCATCCTCGAAGCAGTAAAATTTGATTCGAAGGTTTTGTTCTAATCAAACTATTCGAGTTAATCGATTAATCGTTGCAGCAATATAAAAATCACTGTCAACCCTCCCAATCCAAATGGATTATGTTGACAAATATTGACAGCCCTAGTTTATTATAACAATAAATCCACAAGATAGCATTAACCTTATTAACATTCTTTCTGTGAAAGGGATCCACTGATAGAAAGACTTGTAATTCTTAAAGGATAAATGTGAGTTTGTATATTGTGACTAAATATGGCCATCTAGTGTATTTGTTGAGCTTTTAGTAAATGATACTGTAGCGACTTAACTGTTCTGCCCAAATGCATGATGGGAAATGGTGCAACCATGACTGTGTGTGGTGGGTGCAAATGCTGTATCTTCTCTGCGTTGGGTACACTACAGAGTGTTAAGAAAAAGATCAACTCCTGTCATTCTTCCCCACGTCACTTCCCACAATATTTATAGTTGCTATGAGAGAGATGACAAAGCTTTTGCCAATTAAAAGCACGGCCCCAATGAATGCTTGTTTCTACTCCACTCTGCCTCTTATCTCTGCATATAAGCAAAACGGCGCCATTGTAGGCTGTTTGCGGCAATGCGTGAATGAGTCGTACAGCAAATGCGGTAATTGTGATAAATATTTTCACGTGATGAATTTTTTAAAAATTAATTACTGCCCGTTAACGTGATAAATTTGACAGCCCTACATTTAACAAAACAAATTAAATGCATTCATTTGAACGGGTGATGAAATGCATAACTGATGCTACAACAATCTAACGATACACTGGAAAGCGGGGTGGCCAACCAATTTATAGGGATGGCCGTAGCCACCCCCTGGTGGCGCCACTGAATGGATTGGACGTCTTTCGCTGTCAATGGCTGCAAACGAGTTAAAAATTTGGATTCTATTCTTCAAATTCCCTCTCTACGCGCTGTAAGCTTTTGTCACGTACACCTTCTCACATCACAGCCACCTCTCCCCTCTTATTTATGCCCAACACACCTCTCTTTATCTGGGTTGTGTACTCAAAGGCAACCCCCCGTTCACCTTCTCCTTCCCCACGCTAGATATTCGCTCCACAGTGCTCCAGGCCCTCGGGCAGTGCTTCTTCTGCATGATTTATTGTCCCTTCCCTCCCTCGGCTGCTCTCGACACTCTAGTCCTCTTTTGCTTTTCTGACATAAGAAATGAATAAACTTCCAGTGCCGGCACATTATTGTTTTGTTTGGAGGGATGATAAAATGTCAAGTGTTCGTGTCAGGAAGGAACACCAAATGTACGTTTAGCTCCACCCCAAAGCCGGTATGTTGGATAAGATAGATGTTTTCGTATTTCCTAATCCCCCTTAAAACTCCATATGGTGTACTGTATCTTAATTTCGACATCGTGACCCTTGAATGAATCTGTTCCGTTGATTTTTGTGTAACGGCAATTCCCGCCTTAGTTCCGGACCGGTGTCTTTTTAACTTCGAACGCGGGGATTAAAAGAGACATCCCGTAAATTTGCCAAATGGCTAAACTACCCTGGCGAGATCTGATGCAAGAATCTCAAATGGTACTTTTTAAACGCAATAAGATGAAGATCAAATAATGTAATATAGCCGGGGAAGCAGGGGAGAAACTAATTAAAGGGGCACCAGCTGAGTAAAATAGTTCTGCTTGCCAGCGTGCTTTAATCACGGAGTGCCATTATGGGAGGGGCCGTCTAATGAAAGCAAACTCAAATGTATAAAAAAGGGCATTTGCCCCCTACATTTGAGATGTACTGTACTCCGCTATAACAACATTTCCCTCTGAGATTAATAAACACTTTGCACAAGAGCATTGAAAATCCCAACAGGAGAGAAAAAAATAACCAAATACATTTTGATGTTTCACAACAATGCTATCTTTATGTACTGTACATGCAGGGTGATAAAGAACCACATTTTCACAAATATGTGTGTCAGTGAATGTTATACCCGCAAGCACGCAAAAGAAAGCCTCATTTTTGTTCATATGAAACACAAAACACAAGCCCCGCTAATTAAATAAACATCCAGTGGCTAATGTTTGTGACTAAATGCAAGGACAGATGGGGTATTAATGGAGGCAGAGAAGATTATTGGAAGTTTAGAGATGTGTTGGTTCACTTCATAGACATTATTCAGCGAAGGGAAGAATAAATCTTGCAACCTTCTGGCAAGGGCGTGTTGAAACAAATAGCCAAAACGTGGCTGTGAGACATTATGGGGGCTGAAGTGACGGAATGAGCTTTTTGGTTGGGAGGTGGAAATTATGCTTTTAATCCATAGGTCTAGGTCTATCCACGTCTATCCAGCATGTTTAGGTTAGTTGGCAAAAATATACTAGAAAGAGTATCTCTACATTCTTTTCAATGTAATACAGCTATTGGTGTGGAAGTCACTCTAAGTAGGGGCTGCTGAGGATCTTACTGTTTTTCCTGTCTAAAAACAGCCGTTTCGATGCAAATTTGTCATGCTTGCGCTTTTTTTCTATACAAGGCGTGCACAATGGCAGTAATCAGGCATTCTGGATAGTTTACCGATATGTGCTACTACTAGGCAACTACAAAGACAGCGTTCTATTTCACCTACAGTGTATTGGGGTTTTTATATTGGAAATAAAAGTGCCCGTCTATTATAATGCTAATCCCTGTAGCTAGATGGCACGATGACACACGAAGACATTTGAAAACTAAAATGTGCAATAAGCCTCAGTTTAACACCCACCTTTCACAACACTACGGTGGCCCTGAAGTGCAAAACACAACGGCAAAAAAACAAAACACCAAATCACATAACAAAAAACAAATTCAAAAACACAACAGCAAATAACATAACAAAAACTGGACTGACATATAAATATAAATAACAAACACAAATTAAAAAACAAAACGCCAAATCACATAACAAAAAAAACAACAAAAAAACGCCAAATCGCAGAACAAAAAAACAAATTCAAAAGCAAAACGCCAAATCGCAGAACAAAAAAACAAATTCAAAAGCAAAACGCCAAATCACAGAACAAAAAAACCATTAAAAACACAACAGCAAATTCAAAAACACAATGGCAAATCACATAACCAAAAACAAATTCAAAAACACAACGGCAAATAACATAACAAAAATACTAGGGTTTAACAGTTTAACACCCACCTTTCACAACACTATGGTGGCCCTGAAGTGCAAAACACAACGGCAAATAAATTAAACAAAACACCAAATCACATAACAAAAAACAAATTCAAAAAAACAACAGCAAATAACATAACAAAAACTGGACGGACATATAAATATAAATAACAAACACAAATTAAAAAACAAAACGCCAAATCACATAACAAAAAAAAAAAAACAAATTAAAAAACAAAACGCCAAGTCACATAACAAAAAACCAAATTGAAAAGCACAATGGCAAATCCAAAAACACAATGGCAAATCACATAACAAAAATACTAGGGCTGTCAAATTTATCGCGTTAATTTTTTAATTTAATCACGTTAAAATATTTGATGCAATTAACGCATGCACGGAATGACCCGTTCATGTGTTGCCTCAAATGGTTTACAATCACGCCGTTTTAGCACATTGAGAGCGAAATGGCAGAGAAATGCGAGTGGGCACAGGCGTTCATTGGACCGCGCCTTTTATTGGCTTAACCTTTGGCAGCCACTACTGACAGCCATGGTTGCCCAACTTCCCATCATGCATTTGGGCAGAGCAGGAGACGATCTTTTACCTAACACGCCTAATTGAACGCAACGCAGAACATACTGTGTACCATTTGCAGCCACTACTGACAGTCATGGTTGCCCAACTTCCCGTCATGCATTTGGACGGAGCAGAAGACGTTCTTTTTCTTAACACGCCTAATTGAACACAACGCAGAACATACTGTATACCATTTGCAGCCACCACTGACAGTCTTGGTTGCCCAACTTCCCATCATGCATTTGGGCGGAACAGTTAAGTCGCTACATTATCATTTAGTGGAAGCACAACAAAAATATTCCTATCTGTCAAAAAAAAAAAAAAAAAAAATGTTCACAAAAAGAGACGTGGCTGAAAACGAAAATATTAAGAGGGGTTTTGCTATAAAATTACTATAACTTGTACTCAAATTTATCTTTTAAGAACGACAAGTCTTTCTATCTGTGGATCCCTCTAACAGAAAGAATGTTAATAATGTTAATGCCATCTTGTGGATTTATTGTTATAATAAACAAATACAGTACTTATGTACAGTATGTTGAATGTTTATGTCCGTCTTGTGTCTATCTTTCCATTCCAACAGTAATTTACAGAAAAATATGGCATATTTTAGAGATGGTTTGAATTACGATTAATTTTTGCCTCATTCAAATCTTAATATCTGAACATTTAAATGTGTAAACTAAAGTGCAATCACATTCGTAACTGAATGGCTTCTGGTTTTTTAAATGTAAATAAACTAATCTACTGTGATAAAACAACAAAATTGCAATAGCTGCAGTAACCATCAAAGTGAGGTCTAACTGTAACTGTAGTCTTGAAACAAATCTGAATAAGGAAAAACACTGCAATGAAATAATGCAAACTGGTTAAACTTAAGAGTAGCTGAGATCTGTCATGACAGAACATTACTCCTCAAGTTCAGCATTCGCTTCAATGATACATGGCGCCATCTAGCGTCGTGAATGGGTATAATGTCTAGACCCCGGATATAAGATGACTCCCACTTTTTCAGTCTTATTTCAATGCAAAAAACACAGTCTTATATTCGGGCCAATACGGTAAGTATTCTTTTTTTCGGGACATTTTTAGAAAAAAGGCATTTGCAACCACAGTGAATATTCATTCACTTCATGACTTTCTGATGATGTACTCTTAAGTACAGTCATAGTCTTTGCCACAAAGGTCCATATTTGAAATTATGTTTCTCAAGCAAACATTGTAGCAGTTTGCAGGATTAAGATCAATCCGGGAAAGTGAGTACCAGGTCATAAAGGATTTCAGTGCTAAGAGCTGACTATAAATGTTGTCATTTCGTCTCGCAGAGGCTAATCGCCTCATTGCACCATTTGCCTGTCTGTTAGCAATACGAGCGCTTCACGCCTGACAAGCAGGCCGAAGCTGTTACGCGTGGCGTCATTACCACGCTCTTGTTAAAATCTTCTTGCATGTGATAAAAGATTGAAGAAATTGTTGGGGATCATCTGTGACATCGCAATTGCAGTTTTCCCTATTATTTTTGTAAAGCATTGAATGATGAGCGTCACAAGTCGTGATTTTGTTGTGCAAACTTCCAGCTAAACCGTAGACTGCGGCAGCCAATTAGTAAAGAATAAAAATAAGTTCACATATTAAAAATGTGTTTATATCATTTGGGATTCAATTCAATTCCATTTTATTTGGATAGCCCTAAATCACAACAAGGTTTTCTCAAAGGGCTTTGCAGAGGCAATATGATACACAGTCAGAAACAGCAAATGAAGTAAACAAAGATGAATAAATAAAGTTCAAGTCCTGGGCATCCCCCATCCTTGGACCCTCCATGTCGGCATGGAAAAACTCCAAAAACTCAAAGCTTTTTGGGAGAAAATGAGAAACCTTGGGGAGTACCACAGTCAGGAGAGATCCACTCCCAGGACGGATAGACAGGAAGCCCCAGGACTGTTAATGGGAATTAGCAGACGGGGTTACAGTCTGTAAAGATGCAGTAGAGTAAAGGAACTAGGGCTGTCCCAAACGACTAATTTCCTCCCGATTAGTCAGCCGACTATTTGTACGATTAGTCAACTAATCTAATAATTAAAAAAAATTTTTTTTTACTACTTTAATGATGAAATTTTTGTTCAAGCTTATTAATTCACAAAAAAACATTTTGGAACACCTAAATTCTTTATTAACGTATAAATAAATAACATAAATACCAATAATAAATCACAAACAATGAGGTCAAACGCTGCTGGCATTAACTAGTGCAAAAAAATGTAAACGGAAACACTGTGACTTCACCTCTTTAACCGGAGTCAAAACAATTCTTACTCTTTTTGTGGTATGTCATTGTCTATATACAGTATTTCTAAAAGTTAAAATTAGGGCTGTCAAAATTATCGCATTAACGCGCGGTAATTAATTTTTTAAATCACGTTAAAATATTTGACGCAATTAACGCACATGTCCCGCTCAGACAGTATTCTGCCTTTTGGTAAGTTTTACAGCAAGGTTTTTTGTGCTGTCTAACAGCGAACTCTTGTGGTCGCTTATTGTTTTCTTGCCAGTTCAATATGGCTGCACGACGTCTCGGGCTGACGCCTACGTTGTAATGTTGTGCTTATATGATCCTTGGACCAGATTTGTCCGTGAGTATGGTTGTTGTAAAGAATGTACATATTATGTTAGTAAGCGAAATGTTATATTTTTTGTATGAGACGCTTTTTGTTTATGTTTAGTGAACCTGTATAGCGTGCTAAGCTAACGTTGTTGCTAATGCAATGCTTGTGTACTTTTTTTTTGTAGTTTTACGACGGTCTAAAGAGGACAATGGTTTGAGGCCATTTTATTAATAAATCGGATGAAAAACAAAGAAGTCTGATTATTAAGGCGTCGTTCACTAGCTGTCTAGCTTTGGAAAAAGTAGACGCTTCGGAGTGAGGACAGCATAGACAGATTTAAATGACAGTAGAGTGAAATGCCCACTACAGTCCTTATGTACCATATGTTGAATGTATATATCCATCTTTTGTCTTATCTTTCCATTCCAACAATTTATTTTGCAGAATATATATAAATATAATTTACAGAAAAATATGGCATATTTTATAGATGGTTTGAATTGCGATTAATTGCGATTAATTACGATTAATTAATTTTTAAACTGTAATTAACTCGATTAAAAATTGTAATCGTTTGACAGCCCTAGTTAAAATGAATTGCAATGTCCCGGACAACCATTTTCAGAATACTTCGTGTGAGTTCAGATGCTTTTTTCTGGTGTGCATGCCGCATTTTTGGGGGATGGGAAAAACTGTTCAACTTTTGTTTGTTTTAACCTGAAAATAGATAAAGTAGAGGGCACACTGAACTATTACCACAATTATTTTGAATGAAAGGCACACATACCCACAGTAACAAAAATTAAATATATAGTATTAATTTTATAGTATACTACTATATGTAATACTTTATAATATTAACTAACATTAGTGCAGTCATGGATTACAGTAAGCAGGCCAGTGCTGTTTCCATAATTATTTTTATTATATTATGTATATACAGGATGTATGTATATATTTTCCCCAAGTGGGAGCTTCCATGATCCTAATAAATTTAATAATTTAAAAAATATATAATTAATTATTTTATTAAATATAAATGCACATTGCTACGACGCACATAAAAGCAACTTCTATTTTAAAAAAAATCGTTAGAAAGTTGTATGGACTTACAATCCGCTAGCTTGTTGTTTCTTGTTGTCTTCCAAAATTACACTTGGGTGACGGCGCTTTAAGTGTTCGTTCATAGCCGACGTGGTACTGTGGTATGCGAGCTCAGCTTAGCAAAGAGTACACAAAGTGACACCTTCCATATTTTCCTTGAAATAATTCCAGGCTCTGGCTATTCTGGTCCGCTTTTTTGACTTGATGCCGCTTTCACGTGTTACCAATTCTGCCCTTTTTGGAAATTGGGGGGTGCATCCACTCAACTCGGCGCTACCCACGCACTTTTCCAATTCACCAATCTCACTCCCTCTCTCTCGCTTGCTCGCCCACTTTCTTCCTCCATGCTCAATCTGACAATGCCGGTCACATTGAAATAACAGCGGCCCCCTTGGGGGGTACCAGTAACAACCGCTTGTATCGCGAGCGCCCCCCATTCTAAATTTCATCCGCATGTAATTTTTTTTAACCCGTCATTACCCGTCAACGCATTTACGTCATCGATGACGTCGACAACCTCGACTAGTTGGGACAGCTCTAAAAGAAACAGGAAGAGGTCCATCTAGCCAGATGAGACGGGGTGGCAACGAGGACGTCCATCCAGCCAGGGGTCCGGATAGTCAGGAGGCTGCAGCTGAAAAATAGCCCCTCCCCAGAGGGGAGGGGGTGAAAGGGGACACCGGGTGACTAGTAATGAAGAGACTAGTTAACTAGATATTAACATTGGAAAATAGAAATAAAGTAATACAAGTGGTAGGTAGAGTGAGAAAAAGGAGATAGAACTCAGTGGCTGTACTTCCCCCAGCATGATAGCTTCTAGTGCAGCTTAGACTGAACTGTGAGTCTACTCCGACTTCAACTAGCCTGACCATAAACTTTGTCGAATAGGAACGTTTTTAATCTAATCTTAAATGTGCAGACTGTCTCGGCTTCTTTAACATTAGCTGGAAGCTGATTCCATAAAACAGGGGCTTGGTGGCTAAAGGCTAGCTCCGACAGTACTTTTAGAAACCCTGGGAACTAACAGTAGACCTGCATTCTGAGAGCGGAGTGTTCTGTTGGGGCGGTATGGAACCAGAGCATCGGTGAGATAAGATGGCCCCAACCCATTAATGGTCTTAAATGTAAGAAGGAGGATTTTAAATTTAATTCTAAACTCGACTGGAAGCCAGTGAAGGGCCTGGAGCACAGGGGTGATGTGCTCTCTTCAATTGGTTCCTGTTATAAGTCTTGCTGCTGCGTTTTGGACTAGCAGCAAGCACCATGGACTTGGTGGCTAAAGGCTCTAGCTCCAACAGTACTTTTAGAAACCCTGGGAACTACCAGTAGACCTGCATTTTGAGAGCGGAGTGTTCTGTTGTGAGATAAGATGGCCCCAACTCATTAATGGTCTTAAATGTAAGAAGGAAGATTTTAAATTTGGACGAAATTAATAACACAAATGAGCTGTTAGAATTGCCTCAGTTGGATGTACAATTTCAAAAGACACTGATACTTAGTCATCAAACCATGAATTAGTCTATTCTTTCTTCCTCAACAGAGATAATAATACACAACAATAATTTATGTTGTGGTGATAGTCGAGAAGGTGTTGGCATACAGCAAAGCGCTGCTTACACGATCCTCCATAACTCACTTTAATTTTAAAAAAAAAAAAAAAAATGTGGAAAATGTAGCATTGTACGCATTTGAACTAAGCGAACAGCAAGCCTCTGAGTTATTAACCTCTTTAATGTCCGTGACAATCAGGGAACTCACATTTCCCAGTTTGCATGTAACGCTCGCAGAAAAATAAAAAGGAGGGTTATAATACATTAGGCCTCCAAGACATGAGATACATAAACTAATTCATTCCAGCAAACATTCCTGCTTGTTTATCCAAAGGCGAGCCGGCAGCATTTCAGCTGAGGTTCTTCAGCACTTTTATAGACAATAAGACAATCTCAAAGTGTTTTTGGATGCCTGCAAACACAAAAAAGTGTTGTGTAAGGGCTTCTGCTTGATTCATTCAGCGCGTCATAGACAGCCAACAGACGAGATAAACTACCGCCGCATTATTTTGGCAAGTCAACACGCTGCGGCAGGCCAGTGGAATTTGTATTCAATCAGGAGCCCTCAATAAATCCACGAGCTCTACCTGAACCCATTCAAATGGTTACCGAACTCGATAACCGAGCCATGCATATGTAAGTTAGTCTCGCAGTGCATATTTTTGACCCCAAAATAAATAAAGTGGACAATTACAGTTGTATTGATGTTTCTGCGCCAATGTCTTAAAGTGCATGTGACACAAAAAAGCATGTTTATTTCATAATACACGCGGTATTTTATGCTCCTGAATGATATGGACCGCTTGGATGTGTGTGGAAGCGATCGCTATATTTATTTATTATAGTTTTTTGAATCCCGCGCCATAAAAATGAGTGATTTCCGGCTTTGGTCTTGCATTGAGGAGGAGGGCGCTGTGACGTGTACGGGAGAAGGACTCCTCTTCACTATACAGCCTATTGTTGTGTATGAGGACTAAGGATTCAGCTGATTTTTCGGATTAATACGTTTATTTTTCGCATCACGCCAGCCAAACGGCTGCAGAAAAATCTTGCTGTATGAGGGAGAGGCGTGTGCGCCTTTTTGGAGTTTCAAAAGGTTCCCATTCACCGTGGATATTGGCCAAAACAAGCCCTACTACTGTGGGACCATTGGACTTACGAGGAAGTGAGTAAACATCTTGTTTTGTATTATGTCAAATACGAATACAGCGATTACAAAGTAAACACTCCAAACTTTATTTAAATAAAGGACTACTTACGTTTGATCATTGATAGGCATGCAAAAAGCTCTCCTCATGCACATTAGCAGCCGCTCTCCTCCGGTGAATGAGCTGTAAATTGCTCTCCGCCGGGCGGTTTGCCGATCCGCAAAGACAATCGACAACCCAGTCGTCATGTCAAATAATCCGGGCTAGTTATGTGTGATTTTCCGCTTCGAAGACTTTGAAACATCACTCGGTTCGGGTGAGCATGTTGGCTAGCTGTCACGCCTCTTGGTTTGTTTACATTCTCCGAAGCCGGGGAAGGGAAATGACGTATGTATGATTTAGGTGTCATAAAATATCGTTCGGGAAGTGCGACAGTAAAGGTGAAGTCGACAGTTTTGACCATTATGAAGTAATTTTGCCATGTTGTCCTGAATAGGTGCATTTTTATTATTTCATATTCCATTTAGCACAAGACTGTTATTTGTCATGACCATGCCATTTATTTAGCAATTGGGGAAAATACCTGGATAAAAAGAATGTCCTGTAAAAATATTGGAGTAGAGAGACTGAAACAATGACCTTTTGCGGCTTTCTTCGTCGCATTTTCCTTGTTCTGAATAATTCCCCCTCAATGGGCTGTATAGTAAAACCGATGAGCCCAGTCTCCCGCTGACGTCATCCACCTGTTGGGGACGCTTGAGCCCTATAATTGTAGGCGTGGCTAACCGGCAGATTAAAAGACTAATTTCTCTTCATCTGTGCTTTGCTAAATTGTTGTATATATATATAATTCTAATTCACATAATAATGCTATTTAAGACTTTTTTTTCTCCTGTCGTATGCTCTTTAATGCCATCCTTTATTGAAAAAGCCTACACGGTGCATTTAACAATATACTGAACCAAGTTAGCCCAGATAGCTAAATGTGTTCACTGAAGCCTAACTAAAGCACTCTTCCATTTGCACGTTGATAAGGTCAAAGTGAAATATGTGTGTTTTTGTATAAGTTAAACAAGTATTTTTCCCAACAGCGGACAGCTTTAGAGGAGTGCAATACGACCTCACGGCAATAAAGCCTTTATCTAGCTCAAGCACAGACTAGGCCTTTATGAGGATTTTTCTCTTTTTTTTGCGTCTCTTTCAAAGTAGAAACAACAGGAGAGGGCTGAGGAGCACTGGTCCTTGAAAACAGCAGCTTTTCTCACTGCACCTTTTGATGCACATGGATCAAGGCTTGATCCGCACAGTCACATCTATACAGTCAGCTCCAGATTATAGCTTTGGATATGTTTCACAACCAAGCCCAATCCGCAAAAAAAAAAGGCATAGCTGAAAAGTGGGGGCGCAAAATATGAACTGTACAGCAGGGTTTCACCACACGACACAGTGCAGTGGTCGGCACGTGCAAGGGCCGCCTATCCGAGCTGCCTTGTAGCGCGAGACGGCGAATGCCCTCAGGCTGATCAATCAATGTGATGTATAGTGACAGACAACCTTTCACACTTCCATTCACACCAATTTAGCTTTTAACCGCATGGCACATGTTTTTAGACTGTGGCGAGAAGTTGGAACACAGACAAACGTGTCAGGAAAGCCATTTCGCATTTATTCCATGTGCTTTATAGTCAGTATTTGCTCAGATAAGAACGGGTGAAGGTGGGCCAGAACGGTCTGGAACGCAGTTCCGGTATAAGATTCAGGGCCGGAGCACTGTTCCAGTATAAGATTCAGAGCCCACCCCCATAGGCTTCAACTGGGACAGTGTGCTTTGGTCAGATGAGACCAAGATTGAGCTTTTTGGAACCAAACACTCTAAGTGGGTCTGGCGTGCCACGAAAGATGCGCATGCTGAAAAGCACCTCATACCCACTGTGAAGTAGGGGGGTGGGTCAGTGATGCTGTGGGGCTGTTTCGCTTCCAAAGACCCTGGGAACCTTGTGAGGGTGCATGGCATCATGAATGCTTTGAAATACTAGGACATTTTAAATGAAAATCTGTTGCCCTCTGCCCGAAAGCTGAAGATGGGTCTTTCAGCAAGACAATGACCCTAAATATATGGCCAAATTTACACAGAAATGGTTCACCAGACACAAAATCAAGCTCCTCCCATGGCCATCTCAGTCCCCAGACTTTGTTTTGTTGGCAAAAGGGGGTTAAACAAAGTATTAACACCAGGGTTGCTAATAATTGTGACACACATTATTTGATGTCAAATAATTATTTCTTTATGTGGGATTTTTTCCCCCACTGAATAAATGCACTTGTATTGAAGGTTGGATTTTTCTCTTTTTTTCCATTAAGGTCCCATATTATTTGAATGAAAAAAAAATTATTAGAAGCTAAAAAACACATCTTTTTCAGGGGTGCCAATAATTATGGAGGGCACTGTACATCCAATGTTCCTAAGTAGTTAAAATTGAGGAATGTCATTAGTATGTGAGGAAATGAGGGAAAATAAAAATTAGGAGATGGAGTTTGGTGTTTTTGTTATTGCTGTTTTTAGCTTTTATTTTGCAAAACATTGAAAAAAAAATACAAATTTGAATGAAAATCAGTTTTGTATGTGTTATAGAAATAACTGTGAGTAGTTTAAGAGGTTTGACCCCCCAAAAAAATGAAAGAAAAAAATAAATAAAATTTCTGGCTCCGTGGCGACCTTCACGTCGGAGAGTTCCGCCAAGAAATTCTAGCCACTCACCCCTGGATAAGAATGAATATTAATCCTGCCATTAGACGTCCTTTCCATTTCATTTAAAGTGGGAGGTTTGTCAGCGAAGGGACGTCTCCTAGTGATTAGCTCATTTAAATTTGCAGCCAAAGGATGATTGGACGTACAGTGATCCCTCGTTTTTCGCGGTTAATGGGGACCAGAACTGCCACGATAAGTAAAAAAAAACGCAAAGTAGCGCGCAAAAAAAAAATTTAAAAAAAATACATTTGTGTGGGTGTGTTCAATGTATTCATTCAGATTTAGCATTGGAAAGAGATACATATAAGAATATAAGACGTTTTTTCACTTTTCTTTCCTCAAAGTATAAGTAAAAAAATTAAAATGCATATACAGCAGACATGTCCAAAGTCCGGCCCGGGGGCCAAATGCGGCCCGTGGTCAAATTTCATCCGGCCCCCAGCCTCTGTCATAAAATCAATAACATCTGGCCCACACACAGACTTAATAAATTGTTCGGCAGTACTGCAACCAGCATATGAAGTAGCTTACACACGAAATGCTGCTCCTCATTTACCCACTAAAAGGCAGCAGCACTTTAACCCTTTATTGCCAAATGTATCACATTTGATACACCTAAAATTTCCTGATTTTCAGACTAATTTAGAATTTTGACATTTCTTTTTAGGGAAAAAAAAATGATGGATGCAAGTCAACACATGCATCTGCAGGTTCCATAAGAAAAAAAACATGATTTAGCATGGGTTATAGACAGGGGTGCACATAAGTGGTCCGCATGCGCGCATGCGTCCTGGACGTAGACAAACGCGCTGGCCCTCAACGGTTTCCATACGCTTTTGCGTACCGATGGCTGACCACTGTATTTGCGGCGGACACGACAAAATAACTTCTCAAAATGTCAAAGAGGCAGGCCACACTGAGTAATTACTTCCGTGTTCCTCCACCCCCGTCAAAAGACAGACAGACGACAGAGACGTCACCGGAGCTACCGAAAAAAAAAGAACTTTTGCTGAAAAGTGGCTACAGGAGGTACCATGGCTAGAAGCAAATGATGCTCGCACGGAAACGTGGCGCAACATTTGCCGTGAGAATCCCAATGTCGTTAATAAGAGCAGCGCATTTTATGTAGGGTCAAAGAATTTTAGCCATCCAAACTTTGAAAAGCACGAAAAAAACAGAGCGCATGTGGCAATTAAACAAACTATCGATGTCAAACAGGACCCCACTCGCCCTATGGACAAGTGGCGGAATAAAGGTAATGAACAGCGACATGCACTGACAAACGTGTTTTTGCTCGCATTTTACAAAGCTAAACATGCACGTTCAATGAGGTCTTATGAGGAGGACATCCCACTTTTAAAAAGGCTTGGAGTTAATGTGGGAGCCGCATAATGCCCTTTATTTTGAATTGGTGCTTTATGTCTTTACATTTCACTTCAAAGTAATGGCAATTTTGTTGTGCCAGTTGATGTTAATCAAGCATTAATTGTTAATATAATTAATTAAAGTTAATTGGCTCTAAGTAAAGCTTGTCATAAATTTATCGCATCAGGCGGGTCGTCTCTCAAGCTCAATGAGGACCAAGTCACATCTCCAGGTCCTCCTCTGAGAACCTGGGCAAAAAAATGATGTGCACCCCTGGTTATAGATATTAGGGCGCTTATTACACATATTGATTTTGACTTCTCTTTTCACAAATTTGAAAAAAAGGTTTCATTAGGACCTTATTTTTCAAATTTTGGGATTCTCTGATAATTGCTTCATTTTGCAGGTATTTAAGGGATAAGCAACATTACTCCGTGTGACCCTCTACTTCCAATTTTCTAAAATGGCGACAATCAACAAAAAAAAGTTGACTGTGAAGGCCGACGCTTCAAGGATAGGTGGAAATTGTACTATTTATTCACTAAAATACGCAAAAACGGTGTCTGCCTCATTTGCAAAGAGACAGTCGCTGTTTTTAAAGATTTCAATATGAGGCGATATTACCAAACAAGACACGCCGACGTGTATGACAAATTGAAGAAATTGAAGCAATTTGAAGCTAGTTTAATTTCACAGCAGTGGTATTTCGCAAGAGTCCGAGAGTCGAAAGAGAATGCCGCAGAGGCTAGTTGCGAGATTGTTGAAATTATTCATTAAAAAAAATAATAATAAAGCAAATGTGACACACTGAATGGCTTGCTAAATTTTGCTTAAATATATTGTTCTACGTAAAGAACGTCAGCCAAGGTCGGCCCCCCACATTTTTACCACGCCAAATCTGGCCCCCTTTGCAAAAAGTTTGGACACCCCTGATATACAGTGTACATATATAATGAAGGAGATTGTACCTTTTCTCGTAGGCACCGTCTAACTGTTTGCATTATTCTAACACACTTAATATAATCAATCAGGGAATAGTATCTTTCCTCGTATTTACCAATCAACTGTTTGTATTACTCTAACACACTTAATATAATCAATCAGGGAATAGTATCGTTTCTTGTATTTACTGTTTGACAGTTCATATTACTCTAACACACCTAATATAAAATAAATCACACTTATACCATAGAAAACAAGCAGCCATCCTCGGCAAGCATGTTTTACATGTCTGTTGGCCCTCATCCACTAAGCCACGGCCATCTGTAACTTTTCTGTAGCTGAAGTATTCCCATACCAGCGAACTCGTTTTCTTCGATGGGGGGAAAAAGTTCAGGACTATAACCTCCTCCAGCCGTAGTGTAGCACAGCTGACTCACTGACACTGAGCAACAACCGGTGGAGGGTTGAGCCTTACAGCTGCAAGTGAAGGAGTTCTCCATGCATTTTTGGGTCATAAAAAATAGCTAATACCTTAGGGACGGTATGACGAAAATTTTTTGCGGTTTTCAAACCTTGACGTTTTTATACCACGGTATTCATTGGAACCGGTAATCAGGGCATGTCTAGCTGCTAGTATTTTTACATATATTTAATGATGTTTTTTACAGTGTATTTTGAGAGTGTCAGAGTCGGGGGGGGGAACCTTTTAGCTCACTACTCCAAAGAAAATATTGCAACTCGTCCCCTATATGAACCATTAGTCCCCGAAGAAAAAGCAACCATGTCGCTACTTACAAGGGATATATTTGTCTCTTAACACAAAGAGTGAGGGATAATGTCCAAACAGAGGCATAAACATCATCTTACGCAGTGAATTAGGGCTCCTTTAGAAAAAAGAAGAAAAAAATAAGCTCCCTTTTCCTTAGGGTCCCTTACACAACTGCGGTGTCCTGCTAGGCTGGGATAAACACCAGCTGTGGAGGTTTACAACAACCTGGATGCAGACTTGGGAGCAGCCGGGGAGATTAATGCGAAATTGTATTGGACAGCACGACGACCCAGGAGGACACATTTCAATATGTTTAAACCATTTTTTATTCTATACTGCTTGTTTGTCAGCGTAACGCTGCATGTGAAAGGAGGACTATACTTCATTAATCCTGTTAGGGAAATTAAATAATAGCAGTAGTTCTTCCGTTTGGGGAATTCAGTGAAGAATTTACATACATTTGCATGTTTTGCTTAATTGTTGCTTTGTTTACACGGCTTTGACTATCAAAGTTTTGTCAGCAATATCATTGACTCATTGGCTTGCATTGGCGGCGATAGGCAGCCAATCATAAGCGGATTTTAAGGGGTGGCCGAAAAGTGTCATTGCATTTAATTGACTTTCCCATACATATAAAAGTTGTAAAGCAATAAAACTGCAACAAAAATGAATGAAATGAACAAAAAAAAAATTTTTATAATGGGTCAAAATTATATTTCAAACAGATTATGTGACTAGCACCTTAGACGGTCATTTGCTTTGTATATAATTAAAAAATAATAAGGGAGGGCAATTTTATTTTTCAAATGATTTTTTTTCTTTGATTGAAAATATTTTTTATTGATCGAAGCAACTTTTTTTGGGATTGAATGATTTTTACACAAATGTCCTACCCAAAACATGGCCCAAACACGGATTGTTTCAATCAAAGAAAACTTTTTCAATGAAAAGCCTTCAAATGCAAATTTTTCATTCTCAAAAATTTTGTCGCATTCAAAAACGTTTTCTGTGATTGAAATTTTTTTCTTTTTTTTTGGATTGACTGAAGTGATTTTTCTTTTTGAAAATATATATATTTTTTGAAGCACAAAAATGTGGCCCTAACACAAATCAACACTGCTTCAATCACAAAAAAAAAAAAAAAAAAATCAAAGAAAAATAGCTTTCACATGCATTATTTTATTTTATTTTTTTATTAACGCGACTTTTTTGGGGGGTGAAAATATATATTTTGATTGAAGCAACTTTTTTTTTTTTCAAGTGAAGCAACTTTTTTTTTTTTTTTTTTGAATAATATAGACACAAATCTAGGGGATACAATTTTTGACTGGGGTAACTACATCGGCATGACACCGACGGGCGTACCTTATTCAATGGATGACGATCTTTGGGAAAATTATTGCCTAAGCAGCCTGATTTAGAATTCCACTTAAGAATGATGGGAAACAAAAAACGCTCATTGGCAACTTAAATATCCTTGTAAGTTAATTTTACTGTTGACACGGCGTTTCGAGGTCATCAACATGTTGTGCCCCCCTTGCCCCAAAAGTCAAACTCCGCTTATGCAGCCAATCCATTTGAACTTGGAGAGGCAATCATCCAGGTCAAAGGGGTTGGACGTCTATCGCCATAAATGGCAAGGAATGAGTTCACGAGGACATTAAGGAGGCTTGCCACACTGCCATTTTGACACAATAGTCCCGAGTCGTTCCTAAAAATAACTGTGCCGGTCTTTTCCCATTTGTGCTCCGCAGGGACCATGCCTTTGCTGAATTCCTCGCTACATTAGTATGTATGCCGAGTACGCCCCAGTCCTCTACTGATGCCGTGACCCTCATCCGCTGTCAGGTGAGGGAGACTCCCACATCTATTCAAAAAGCGACAAGGAGCTGAGAAGAGAGCGCCCGGTGCAAAAAGTGCTTTCTCATTGTCCGGACGCATTACAGGCCGTCACTGTATCCCACACACACACTTTCAGGCTCGCCATCGCTTCATCAGCGAGTTCATTTCCATTCGAGGCGCCGTGTGCCGGCGGGTCAAAGCGCTGATTGTGTGGAGAGCTGATGGAGTCCCAAAGCAGGGCTTGCCAGTGTCTTATGGAAGGCTTGTGGGCGTCCCGCTCTTACATCACATCCTGCTGGGTGGACATAAATGCATCACAACAGCTTTTAAATCAATGGCCTTTAGGTAAAGAGCTGGTGGAGTAGCAAAAATGCAGGGGGGGAGTTTGGATTAGATGCCAATTCAGCAGGCTGCAGCCCGATATTTATTCCGAGGCAATTCCATTTGACCAATGGCTCGATTGATACGGCTTGGCTTTAGAAGCTTTAATTCCTGTACTTTAAATTAGCCCAATCTACTTACCTTTACGTAAATAAATGCTTCTTCTTCAGTAGTATTTACCGTACAGTGAGCGTCTCATTTTATAGACACAAATTGTGAAACTTTGTTGCACAAATGTTTAACAAATATTTTACTTGATGAAAGCATATTGTGCTCACAAAATTAAATACAGTGGGGCAAATAAGTATTTAGTCAACCACCAATTGTACAAGTTCTCCCACTTGAAAAGAGTATAGAGGCCTGTAATTGTCAACATAGGTAAACCTCAATCATGAGAGACAATGTGAAAAAAAAACAGAAAATCAGATTGTTTGATTTTTTTTAAAGAACAAGAACGGTGGGCAAAAATCCCAGAACCACACGGGAGGACCTAGTGAATGACCTACAAAGAGGTGGGACCACAGTAACAAAGGCTACTATCAGTAACACAACGTGCTGCCAGGGACTCAAATCCAGCTCTGCCAGGCGTGTCCCCCTGCTGAAGAAAGTACACATCCAGGCCCGTCTGCGGTTCGCGAGAGAGCATTTGGATGATCCAGAAAAGGACTGGGAGAATGTGTTATGGTCAGATGAAACCAAAATAGAACTTTTTGGTAGAAAAACAGGTTCTCTTGTTTGGAGGAAAAATAATACTGAATTGCACCATACCTATTGTGAAGCATGGGGGTGGAAACATCATGCTTTGGGGCTGTTTTTCTGCAAAGGGACCAGGACGACTGATCTGTGTAAAGGAAAGAATGAATGGGGCCATGTATCGAGAGATTTTGAGTGAAAATCTTCCATCAGCAAGGGCATTGAAGATGAGATGTGGCTGGGTCTTTCAGCATGGCAATGATCCCAAAGCAAAGCCAGGGCAACAAAGGAGTGGCTTTGTAAGAAGCATTTCAAGGTCCTGGAGTGGCCGAGCCAGTCTCCAGATCTCAACCCCATAGAAAATATATGGAGGGAGTTGAAAGTCCGTGTTGCCCAACGACAGCCCCAAAACATCACTGCTCTAGAGGAGATCTGCATGGAGGAATGGGCCAAAATACCAGCAACAGTGTGTGAAAAGCTTGTGAAGAGTTACAGAAAATGTTTGGCCTCCGTTATTGCCATCAAAGAGTACATAACAAAGTATTGAGATGAACCTTTGATATTGACCAAATACTTATTTTCCACCATGATTTGCAAATAAATTATTTGAAAATCAAACAATGTGATTTTCTGTTGTTGTTTTTTTTTCACATTCTGTCTCTCATGGTTGAGGTTTACCCATGTTGACAATTACAGGCCTCACTTTCTTCAGCAGGGGGACACGCCTGGCAGAGCAGGATTTGAGTCCCTGGCAGCGCGTTGTGTTACTGATAGTAGCCTTTGTTACTGTGGTCCCACCTCTTTGTAGGTCATTCACTAGGTCCCCCCGTGTGGTTCTGGGATTTTTGCCCACCGTTCTTGTTCTTTAAAAAAAATCAAACAATCTGATTTTCTGTTTTTTTTTTTTCACATTGTCTCTCATGATTGAGGTTTACCTATGTTGACAATTACAGGCCTCTATACTCTTTTCAAGTGGGAGAACTTGCACAATTAGTGGTTGACTAAATACTTATTTGCCCCACTGTAGAATGTAAATGATTTAACAGTTTACAATACAATGAACGTACGCAGACAAAGACAAGAGTTTCAAATTTACCGGAGTGACTCTGGATTTATTTGCCCGCATTTTGTGTTGTGTGTTAGCATTAAGCGATCATACTTTCTTTCATATGTACTGTCAACATATATTTGGACAGATCACCAGGCCTTGAGTTTAAATCTAGCCTGTGTCGTCATTTTCCTTCTAACTCAGGCCAAACCAAAATAAAGGCAATACGGAGTGACAAGCATCAGCGAGCCGCTCACATGCATCTAATATGAGTGTTATTGGGGCCTAGGCGACATATATCACGTATATTACTAGCGCTGGTTGGGAGGTAGCAGACCTGGGAGGGATTTGATATATTAATATGTAGCTCTGTCTGCCAGAGTAGAACAGTATTCCAGACAACATTTTCAATTCAATTCCACGGCGTGCTATAATGCGACAAGAATATATGGGCGTCACATGTTAATAGAGAAATGAAAAGAGGCCCTACAGTTGTTTGCAAAGTGCACTCAGTGCCATATTAGTAGTAAAATTTATGGCATATGGGTCGGAGTTAATGAGCATATACAAGACGGGCACGCGTTAATGTTCGACATGAGCTGTGGGGTCTCACATCCTCTACGGTAGTGTTTGCCAAACTTTATTGAGCCAAGGCACATATTTGACATTAGGAAAAGCTTGCGACAACAGGCGAAGTCGCTCACAAAACAGAATACATGCGTAAGGTGTTTGTAAATACCAAAAATGAACACGAAGTAAGCTGATAATGCCTTAAAATCAACACAACTTTCTCCAGATATTGCATTTGCTAGTTTCTGAAATTTTGACTGCACTAACGCCGCAGGGCAGGTTGTTTGTGAGTTACTTTATAGGTTACCCACACAAGCTGACTTTGTTTGTTTGTCTGTGCATCATAAAGGCACAGAAGGTTCCGTCCAGCAGTGAAATATCAACAGGCAGAACGGCGGATGTTCGAATTGATCCGTTTGCCGGTCGGGGGGTTTTGTGTGAATGTCACCGCATGCGCGTGCGCCGCAGCGACGGTCCATCCATCTTCTCCGGCGCTCTTGTTCCCCTCGCTCGACTCCCTAAGGTGCCGCCACCATCGGAGGGCCAAGATGATGCAAGATAATTGATTTTGTGACACCGCAATAATGCGAGAGCTGTGGCGGCGATGAGGGGATACCGAGAGCTCTGGACCGGCTTCGCTTGTCTTTATTTTGGGAGAAACTAGTGTTTTAACCTCAAATGTGCTAGACTCCACTCGATTGCATCACTGTACTTGTTGAGAACTACTTTGGGCTGTATTGCAATGACAAAAACAAAGTACTGTACTGCAACCGGCTGTGTTTTGTTACCATGACGACACAGGGTGGAGTTAGGATGGCAGCGAATTAATGTTTTGCAATTTTTTAGGGTTGTCAAACGATTAAAATTTTTAATTGAGTTAATCACAGCTTAAAAATTAATTCATCGTAATTAATCGCAATTCAAACCATCTCGAAAATATGCCATATTTTTCTGTGAAATATTGTTGGAATGGAAAGATAAGACAAGACGGATATATACATTCAACATAGGTACATAAGTACTGTATTTGTTTATTATAACAATAAATCCACAAAACGGCATTAACATTAAAGTGATCCTCTAACTTAAATACATGTAGGCTCTAATAAACCACAATTGTTCTCTTGTACTAAAATATGTTGTTAGAAACACATAAAATGTTAAATCAATGGCAATATTTTATAATATTTAGTACATATTTTGACCGTTAGTTGTGAAGGGGAAACGATATCGTCATCGCACACACCATATAACTGTTTGCATTAGTCTAACACATATATAGTCTAACACATACATATGGTACAGGTTTTCGTAGGCACCGTCTAACTGTTTGCATTACTCTAACACACGTAATATAATTAATCAGGAAATAGTATCATTTTCATATTTACGGTAGGACTATACTACTAATATAAAATAAATAGCACACCATAGTTTAATGAGAAGAAATAGAGATACACAATGCCGTCTTATCACAAGAGTGACGCACATACTCGGGTAATCTGCTCTCCCAGCAAACTCCAAGGACAAAGCGCTTTGTCCGAAAACAAGTACAACCAGCCTGGACAGCAAAGTTGATAGCGGGCGTCCCAATCCGCGCACGAACCTAAGCCGCCCAAAACCGGCCACAGCGGGGGTGGACCAAAAGCAACGCCCAGAAACGCCTTCGACAAGACCCGCGTCAGCAAAGACTTCAAAAAGACTGAACACTGAGATAAGACAGATTTTTTCTGCTCGGAAACATGTAGCCTTGTTTTGGATCCAGAATTATCCCTGCGTCGTCTGTTTTTGCCTTGTTTTTTACCATTGTCGACGAATAAATTGTCAACCTGTTTTCGGCGAGTGTTCTTCAAGCTTTTGAAACATGGAGTCAGTGTGCAAAGGGTTAACACAGGAACGCGCGGAGTTTAGCTTCCTCCTGGCCTGGCTCCGCTCGGGGGCGTCGAGTGGCGGAGCACATTTCCGTTCTGTTGCCGGCCTCCCCGTGCGGTTTGGGCTGGGAGGACTAAATTCCTTCAGTTGGCGCCAAGGTTTGCGGGCTCGCAGTGACGACATCATTGGGATCTTTCCAAATGTGTAGCGTGTTCAACAATTGCTTATTGTTGCCTAAACTCGCGAAGTAAAATGCCACGATGTGCTGCTTTTGGATGCGATTTCCAGTCAAATGGAAACAAGGGGAGTGAAGTGAGTGGTCAAGGTGGAATGATTATTTTTAGTCAATAAATGTGCATAAGTGGAAGCTTCTCCCGCTTTTTGGTCCCTGTATGCACGTATCCTACCCACCACACATTACAACTGGCACCCGAACATTTTTCCTGGATCCTCAGTCAAGTAAGGGATCCGTCTATTTTCTGGATCCGACGGTCCCACCCCGTCTGCAATATTGGTTTCGGATCTGTCCATTTTTTTGATTCGTTGGTCCCACAGCGGCTTTTCGGATCAGTCTATTTTGTGGAATCGACGGCCTGATCGCGGCTGCGACATTGCCATGGGATCAGTCTAATTCCTGGATCTTCGAATGAGTAAAAAACGTGGATTTGGATTACTATTGCTATCTTTTATGTTGACTATTCTTCGTGGGAGTTTTCCCCAAATCATACTAAATAATTAAAGCACTATGGCACGATACAGTGACGACAGTGACTCTGACGTGGACCTTACAACAATGTTGGAGTTCGTCAGGGAACACGTGTTTGCGTACAGCTGAGCTCCCGAGTGAAGAGTGGTCAAGGTGGAAATATTATTTTTTGTGGATAAATGTGCATAAGTGGAAGCTTCTCCCCTTTTTGGTACTTTTATACACGTATCCTAGCTACCACGCGTTACAATGTACAAGACATGGTGTGCTCTTTGGCCTGTACTGTATGTAAAGCATGCGACAGCTCTGGATGCTAACAATCTACATAATTATTTTGGGATTAGTTTGAAAACGCAATATGCTTACCTTGAATATCTGCTAATAAAACCGGAGTTCCAAACAGCATACACGCTCGCTCCCAACCGGAGTTCAACAGCACTCTCTCGCATCACCAGTTTTGCCCAACTTTTGTCTTATCAGGTATTTGCTGCACGCATTTTTCCCTGAAGCTCGTCTTGTGAACGACCAACAGTGCTGTCCTGCTCTTCACTTTTCAGATCTGGTTCAAATAGGACGGGTAGAACTGACGACATGTTGGGAAAGCTAACGAGTGACACGCTGGAATTTCGGTGATGTCACGCACTGCGACGTAACAAGAATGGCGACCTATCACTTAATTTTACAAGCTTTATTAAAACAAAAACATTAAGAGGGGTTTTAACATCAAATTATTATAACTCATACCAACATTTATCTTTTAAGAATTACTTGTCTTAAAAATAGAGGATCCCTTTAACATTTTTTCTGTGAAAGGGATCCACGGATAGAAAGACTTGTAATTCTTAAAAGATAAATGTGAGTACAAGTTATAGTAATTTTGATAGTGAAGCGGTATGCAATGTTAAGAGTCTTTTTAGCTCGAATTGCTGTGTCCAGCCGCTGTAGCTCTGCTGCTCTCTGGGAACTCTCTAATCAAGCCGGAACGCGCGCGGCTCTTAAGTGTCTCTACGGAAATACGGAAGGTGAATTATGCCAAACAAAGGGTCACCACAATAGTTTGTATATTGTGACTAAATATTGCCATCTATTTGTTGAGCAAAACTTAATGTTTGAATAGAGTATTATTTTGCATAGCTATTTTGATTGGGAATGCCAGATCTCTTTGCATTGAGTGCTTTTCTATTTGTGAACATTATTTTATTTTTTAGAGACAGAAATATTTTTGTTGTGCTTTCACTAAATGATACTGTAGCGACTTAAATTTTCTTAACTGCCCAAATGCATCATGGGAATTTGAGCAACCATGTGTCACAGTGGTTGCAGCAAATGGTATATCTTCTCTGCATTGAGTACAATACATGGTATTGACAAAGATCATCTTCAGTTATTCTTCCCGATGTTGCTTGCCACAACAGTTGTGGGAGAGATGCCACCGCTTATTCCATTAAATAGCGTGGTTCCAATAAATGCCTGCGTTACCAATTCGCCCTTCTTGGTAATTGACGGTGCTATGGACCGGCGATTCATGTTGGCTCGTTGTCGTCGGTTGGCTCGGTTCGTCCGATTTCCTCCTGAGTAAGACGGCGGCGTACATATAAACACCGAGAGGCATTGGATGGCTTTTAGTGGGTACTTTTTTTAACAAAACAAAAGCATGTGGGGGACGAAGCACTTGAGCCTGCGCTAACTGCGCACTTTCTCTACTCTCTCGCCCGACCACTTTCTTCCTCACTGCTCAATCTGACAATACCGGTCACATTGAAAATAACAGCGGCCGCTTTGGCGGTTGTCGGTAATACCTGCGTCCACTCCACTTGCTTATCTCTGCCCTTAGCTCTCAATATACTTCAAACGGCGCCATTGTAGTCTGTTCGCGGCAATGCTTGAGTGGGTCGTTCCGTGCATGCGTTAATTGCGTTAAATATTTTAACGTGCTTAATTTAAAAAATTAGTTACCGCCCGTTAACGCGTTAATTTTGGTCAAAACGTACTAAATATTAGATTTTTAAATCAATGGCAATATTTTATGTGTTTCTAATAACATTTTAATAAAAGACAACGATTGTGGCTTATTAGAGCTTACGAGACTTTAAGTCCGAGGTTCCCTTTAAGAGGGTTGACAGTAGTGCTGCAACGATTAATCGATTAACTCGAGTATTCGATTGGAAAAAAATATTCAAATTAAATTTTGTTGCCTCAAGTATTCGTTTAATTAAAGTGGCGTTGTAATGGTTTATTTTGAAAGTGTTTCCATTTAGTTTATTGATTAGGGTGGATACATTGCCCTCTGATCTGCCTCAGTTCACATGGCTGAATCCAACAGCTCCCTGTTAAGACCAACGTAAGCAAAGTTTTTCTTTGGGCTAATGTTTTTTAATGCATTCCTAATTTAGTTTATATGTATATTTAGCCTGGGGTTTTTTTGTGGGAATATGAGTCTGAACCATTTTTTAAGAGCATTGGAAAAAAAAAGTTAGCATTTCATAGCATTTAAGCTAGCGGACTTTTGCCATGTAAGTTAGCCAATTGTTCTTTTGTTGTACATAGATCCTCATTTATTTATTTTTAATACCGTTTAAGGCTCAGCTCAGCTATTTTAATTTGTTCTTTTTCCGATTACTCGATTATTCGAACTAACTAGTTCATCGATTAATCGACTACTAATATAATCGATAGCCGCAGCCCTAGTTGACAGTTAATGAAAATTAAATCAGGCTTTTTCAAAAATTTGGAAAATGAAGACTGTTGCGGACAGTTCTGATAAAACTGCCTGGCCTCTGTCTGGATGGGGCGTTTTATAAAAACGATGAATGATCAAGTATCAAATTATACTGTCCTCATAGCATGTCAGCATGACATCTTTGCTATTTAATATACTTACATATTGCCACGATACACATTAAAGTGTGTGCGTGGCACGATGCAAAAAATGTCCATTATCCAGCATCCTCTATCATCTTCAATGGAACCCGATGCGGTCTGCGTGTTACCTGACAATCAGTCAACAAACACTGTTTTTCCGCTGCGTATTTATAGCTCGCCCGGGCAAGGTGACTTTGTGAAGATTATTACGGCGAATGGAAGCATCTCCGTTTCATTGGCGAGGGATGTTTATTTCGCTTGTCACCAACGAGGAAGACATCTAAAACAAATCAATGTCCAAATGACATCGCCCAAATAAAATACGTCCCCCGCTGTCTCGTTTCGGCATCATCAAAAGGCACATTTGAGGTGGTATTATCCTCATATGATTGGAAGGGAAGATTTGAAAGTTGATTCAACCAACACTGTGAAAGGGGAATACGAAATATTGTTAAATAAATCAGCCGGTGGCTTCATTGCTTTCTTGCTGGAAGGCATGAATGAGGTCTTGGAGGCGCAGGTGGATAATGAGAGCACAGTAGAATGACATCAAGTGCAAAGATAAATAGTGTTTTCTAAAATATGTCGCTTGTTATTAATAATTCAAGACCGCAGAAATAGGAGCAAGGAAAATACAGGTTCATAATGTACAGTGGTATGAAAAAGTATCTGAACTCTTTTGGAATTTCTCACATTTCTGCATAAAATCACCATCAAATGTCTTTGTCAAAATCACACAGATGAAAAAACGGTGTCTGCTTTAAGTAAAACCACCCAAATATTTATAGGTTTTCATACTTTATTGAGGATAATATGCAATGACAGAAATGGGAAAGTGAGTGAACCATCACATTTAATTTTTTGTGCCCCCCCCCCCCCCCCCCTTTGGCAGCAATAACTTCAACCAGACGCGTCCTGTAGCTGCAGATTAGTCCTGATTGATGTGCCAGACTTATCTTGGCCCATTCTTCACTACAAAACGGCTGTAGTTCAGTCAGATTCCTGGGATGTCTTGCATGAATCGCTGTATTTAGATCATGCCACAGCATCTCAATGGGGTTCAAGTCTGGACCTTGACTTGGCCACTCGATGTGTATGTTGTTCTTCTGAAACAAAGGTCAGAAGTTGATTTACTTCTGTGTTTTGGATCATTGTCTTGTTGCAGAATCCATCCTCTTTTTAGCGTCAACTGACAGACGGCCTCATGTTTTCTTGCAAAACATCCTGCTAAAGCTTTGAATTCATTCTTCCATTAATGATTGCAAGTTCTCCAGGCCCTGGGGCAGCAAAACGGCCCCAAATCATGATGCTTCCTCCACCATGCTTCACAGTGGGGATGAGGTGTTGGTGAGCTTTTCCATTTTTCCTCCACACATTACATTGCTTGTTACTCCCAAACAATTCAAATTTGGTTTCATCAGTCCACAAAATATTTTGCCAAAACTTCTGTGGAGTGTCCAAGTGCCTTTTTGCGAACATTGAACAAGCAGTAGCTTCCTCCGTGGAGTCCTCCCATGAACACCATTCTTGGCCATAGTTTTACATATAGTTGATGTGTTCGCATGGATATTGGACTGTGCCAGTCATTTCTGTAAGTCTTTAGCAGACACTCTAGGGTTCTTTTTTACCTCTCTGAGTATGCTGCGCTGAACTCTTGGCGTCATCTTTGGTGGACGGCCGCCCTATGGGAGAGAAGCAACAGAGCCAAACTCTCTCCATTTGTAGAAAACTTCTCTGACTGTCTATTGATAAACATCCAGACTTTTAGATATTGTTTTGTATCCTTTCCCAGGTTTATACATATCAACAATCCTTGATCGCAGGTCTTCTTTTGACCGAGCCATGATGCACGTCAGACAATGCTTCTCATCAAGACAATTCTTACCAGGTGTGTGTTATATAGTGGGTAGGACAGCTTTAAAGCACTCATCAGTGATTGGGCATACACCTGACTTAAATTGTTTGGTAAAATTTGTTTTCAATTGCTCTTTAGGTTTTTTAGGCAGAGGGTTCACTTATTTTTCCCCCTTTTGTCATTGTTTGCATGCTATCCTCATTAAAATATGAAAAGCTATAAATGTTTGAGTGGTTTTAGTTCAAAGAGACACTGTTTTTACATCTGTGGGACTTTGACAAAGATCAGATCACATTTAATGGTGATTATATGCAGAAAAGTGAGAAATTCCAAAAGGTTCAGATACTTTTTCATACCACTGTATGTCTCTTTGGTAAAAAGTCTCCTATTCCAGTTGGATTTCCCCATCGTGTCCACTAGGGTTGTGACAAAATATCGAAATGGTGATATATCGTGATACTTTGTGTCCCAAAAGGTTATCGATATGCTTCTGCCATGAATCGAGATATCGTTTTAAAAAGGTGTCAAGGGCTATTTGCAGGCCATGACATTGACTGGATGAGTCTTTCTCCAAGTTTAGGTCTGTGGCATGATGCATTGTCATCTTGGAAAACGACAAACACATTTTCAACTGAAGGGATAAGAAAGCTGTCTAAAATTATAATGTAAACTTGTGCATTTATTGAATATTTAACCACAGCCATCTCCCCAGTGCCTTTGCCTGACATGCAGCCCCACAGGCAGTCATCTTTGTAAATCTCACTGGAATGGCACCAAACCAAAGTTCCAGCATCATCACCTTCTCAAGAGTCAAGTCATTGGACAAGTCGCAAGAGTCAAGAATCTGCATTGGACAAGGTGATGATGCTGGAACTTTTGTTTGGTGCTGTTCCAGTGAGACCTTAAATGGCCCAAAATTACCTAATTGCCCGGCATTGACTGCCACTGACAGCCATAGACGTTCAATCTGTTTGAAGTGGGAGGGATGGCAGCGAATGAACGAAAGTTCATTCGCTGCCACCCTCCCAGTTCAAATGGATTGGATGTCTACTAGTGATAAACTCATTCCAATTCACACTAGAAGCTTTTTCTGTTAATTAGTTGTTTGCAGAATAACCTAGAATGATTTCCTAACCAATGTATCAATATTCGTTGTATCGTCAGATCGTTATCGTGAGCTTTGTATCGCAAATCGTATCGTGAGGTACCAAGCGGTTCCCACTCCTAGTGTCCACTGATGATCATTACACATAAGCATTCAACCAAACCCAATCATCATTAAATGCATTGTTAAAAGCTGAGCAAAGAAAATCCCATCCTAGTATCACGCACAGTGTGAGTGTCATTGTAGGTAAACAATCTGAAAAGCCAAGTTTATCTTGAAAGAGTTCCTCCCCTGCTTTGAATTGAAAATGTAGAAAAGTAGACTAATGCGCATAAAGAAGTGACAGCGATGTGAAGGAAAAGATTGTAAATATATGATAGCGCTTTTAAGTAAATGAAAGATCTGGTGGTGAAGTTGAGGGCAAGTCGGGGTGAGACTAAAGCGGGGCGGGAGAGAATATCGACTGATGAACTAGACCAAAACGACTTCTATCTTTTTACAACCCTAAATTGCACATTATCCACAGGGCTGAAGATATAACAACTTTATTTGATGACGTTCTCGTTCATCATTACTGACAATGATTGATTGCATTTTCGTGTTCCAGAGTCAAATTATAAGAACGCCTAGGGTGCTCTTTGCTATTCTCTCCAACTGTGGGGGGGGAAAAGTAAAGACAGGGCATATTTTGGAAAATAAACTTGCGGAGTTACGTCCAAGTTGTTTAAGAGCATCCCATTAAACAGATGTAGTCATTCCCTCCATGAATTCCCAGTCCTGCAACAGAGTGCCGAATGAACTTAACCCTGCATTATTCATGTTGTGTCAAAATTGGGATGTTTTGCACATCAATGCGTAAATTGGGAAAAAGAAATATCACCAATCAATACCGTATTCAGTGGAAAGTAGAGTCAAAAGGCACGTTAAGGAGTCTTAAGTTATAACAAAATATTCAAGCAAACAAACTTATTTGTAAATGCGCAATGCCGGAGGGACTTCCTCTCGCTTAATACCATGTTTTAGCTTTTGCTGCCTAGGGGCTAAGACTACTTTTTGGCTCCAGTTGTTTATTATCCTCAAGATGATTCCGTGTATGCTGGTGTATTTTCTTAATATGATGAAAACATACATACATATTTCAACATCATTAGTGGGATATGAATTCTGATCTCCTGGTCCACAGGGCAAACCCAACTAGCTGGAGTTTTTAAATGAAGAATGCAAATATGATCACGCATCTGCTGGTATTCCTTAACTTCGATCCAATTGTCCTAAGTCAGTACTTCTCAAATAGTGGGGCGGGCCCCCCCAGGTGGGCGCAGAGCAATGCTGGGGGTGGCGCACGTGATCTTGGGCAACATACTTTTTTACTGTACTATAATTAAGTGTAATTGCACATCCACTCAGTGGGTGGCAGTGCCGCTCTCATTTACAGCGTGTGCGCAATATTTTTGAACCAAACAAGAGCACACAGCAAAGAGCACTGCAAATATAAAAGGTTAAGAAAAGGAAATATGACGACGCTTATGTAGCATTTGGCTTTTGTACAGTGACTTTTATTAAAGTGGGAGACGAGGAAAGGCCAGTCTGTTTACTTTGTCTAAAAAATTTTGCAGCGGACAGCAGGAATTTTTTTTTTTTCCCCAGGCAAAACGTGCCGAATATTGCCAACAATCCTCCCGCTTTGTCAGTGTTACATCACTAGACCAGCTAGCACTGCCACTATCATATAATGTGGCATACCAAGTTGCTAAGAGCAAAATAACCCCACACCATAAGAAAGGAGCTGATACTGCCTGCAGCAAAAATAAAATCTGTCCCTCTGTCCAATGAGATTGTAATTTTTGTTCGATTTTTTTTTTGGTTTGTTTTTTGGCCTAATTGTTTGGCATGTTGTCCTCGTGATTTAATGTTGCTAATCAATTTGAATTTATTATTATTGATTGATTTTAATAAATTTTTATGTTTTAGTATCAAACGGTCAAAAAATGCATCCTAAGTATATTTTTTGAGTATGCATGTTTTTTTGGGTTTTTTTTTTTTTTTTTTTTTTTTTCTTTAATATTAAAAAAGAACACATTGTTATGCAGAGGTGTACTTATAATAATAAGAATTTTATATTCAAATGATACTACAGTATATTTACAGTGGCGGTAGAGAGTCTTCCTGAGGGGGAGGGCATAACAGAAAATAATAGAGAACCACTGTCCTATGTGCATGTTTTCGTAGCTTATTTTATAAGGAGCGATTCAAAATGAGTACTGTCACATTTTGTATGATCTGTAATGTGTTCTATTAACTTCAAGTATGATGTAAATGTTTATTACATGACTATTCTGGAACAAGAATGTGATGGAAAGAGTGCATATTTCTACCTCATGTGGATGACATCTAGTGCTGCAATTGTTAATTAACTCGAGTAATTCGATGAGGAAAAAAGCTTCGAATCAAATTTTGCTGCTTCGAGTATTGGTTTAATTAAGAGTGGTGTTGTCATGGTTAGTTTTGAAAGCATTCAGTTTTATTGATTTGGGTGTGTAGACTGCCCTGTAGTGGCAACAGTGAATATGACGTTACTCATTTAACATGGCTGAATCCAGCTGCTCCCTGTTAAGCCCAGCATAAGCTAATGTTTTTGTAATTTAGTTTCTTGGAATATTTAGCTGTTTTTGTGGGAATATGTGTTTGAATGATTTAAGATTATTGTTTGAAAAAAAAAAAGTTAGCACTATATAGCATTTAAGCTAGCAGACTTTTGCAATGCGAGTTAGCCAATTATTTTTTTGTTGTACTTAATTTCTTATATATTTTTTAATACCGTTTGAGGCTAATCTCAGGTACCATATTGGCCCGAATATAAGACGGTGTTTTTTGCATTGAAATAAGACTGAAAAAGAGGGGGTCGTCTTATATTCACGGTCTAGACATTATACCCATTCACGACGCTGGATGGCGCCAGATATCATTAAAGCAATGTTCTGTAATGACAGATCTCAGCTACTCTCCCCATCAACGACGCTAGATGGCGCCAGATATCATTGAAGCGATGTTCTGTCATGACAGATCTAAGCTAGCAGACTTTTGCAATGCGAGTTAGCCAATTATTTTTGTTGTTGTACTTAATTTCTTATATATTTTTTAATACCGTTTGCGGCTAATCTCAGGTACCGTATTGGCCCGAATATAAGACGGTGATTTTTGCATTGAAATAAGACTGAAAAAGAGGGGGTCGTCTTATATTCGCGGTCTAGACATTATACCCATTCACGACGCTGGATGGCGCCAGATATCATTAAAGCGATGTTCTGTCATGACAGATCTCAGTTTAACCAGTTTGCATTATTTTATTGCAATGTTTTTCCTTATTCAGATTTGTTTCAAGAATACAGTTAGTTAGACTTCACTTCGATGGTTAATGCAGTTATTGCAATTTTGTTGTTTTATCACAATAGATTGGTTTATTTACATTTCAAAAACCAGAAGCCATTCATTTACGAATATGATTGCACTTTAGTTTACATATTTAAATGTTCAGATATTAAGATTTGAATGAGGCAAAATAACATGATTTTTCTCTCAAATATATTATAATCATTTTCTTTCAGATGTACTGTAATCATTTTCTGTATAAAAATTAATTTGGTGTTCAGAAAGTCTTTTTCAAACTTGAGTCTTGAAAAAGAGGGGGTCTTATAATCAGGGCTGTCTTATATTCGGGCCAATATGGTATTTTAATTTATTTTTAAATCAAAGTGCAATTAGGCCTAGTTTGAAGAAACACTCTGGAATTTTATTTTGTGCTCGCATTTAATGCTCTTTTGAAAGGGCAATCTTAGCATGCCTTTTTTATACGTCTCCTAAAATTTATTCTGCAACACATTAAATGTTCCTACTCCGATGACTCAGTTATTTGAACTTAACTAGTTGATAAATTAATCGACAACTAACCTACCATAATTTCCTGAATATAAGGCGCACCCGTGTATAATGTGCACCTCAAATTTTCTAGTAAAATCTAGGGGAAATTATTGTACCCGTTTATAACGCGCACCCTAATTTTAGCACCAATAAATAGAAGAATACAAGAAAACAGAGCTCATGTACCGATACAGAAATGTCATTTTACTGACTGGTGAAACACAGCACAAGCATAGCACATTGGTAGTTCAAAACATGACCATAAACTGACAATATTTACGGTAATAATATGATATGACAACTTCTCCAATTTACCAGAATCTAGGAGAAAACAAAACAGATGTGACTTTTCTTTTAAAGGCTGCTGTATAACTTGCTCGTTTCATCATGATGAATCAATGTTTCTTCCATGGATTGATACGGTAAAATGAAAGTGAGAACGTAAGTCAGAAATCCGTGAGAGCTCATCGCTGTCAACAAGACACTAACAATAGGAACGATTGTTATTTGGATTTGAGTTTCCCGAGGGACAGATATAGTTGACGGACACACACAGGAAGACTGTGTTGTTACGTTTGTTATGGTCCGAGTTGCGGAGCTGCAATAAACGTTGACTCAAATGAGTTCAAGAAACTAAATTCTGTGCTTTATGAAGAGTGAAAAAAGCAGAATTTTACACAGACGAAATCATTCGGCCGATCAGAGTGAAGTATTACCGAAACAAAATGGTGACGCCACGTACCGTATTGGTCGGCAACGGGTCGCCGCATACGTTTCTTCAACACAACGTGGCCGTGTCAATTTTAAAAAATTGTTTTTTTATATATATGTAATATATAGCAATAAAACACAGACAAGACTGAAAAAGCAGTTTCTGCTCTTGCTCTCCTCTTTAAAAGAAACTGCTGTTTTTTAAGCCAAAACAACTGTTGTGTTTGATCGAACAATCTTTCTATATGCTGCCATAGCAGATTAATGGCACATTAAGCTCCCAAACTATTTTTAATTTGCCTGTTTTACCCTGAAACCCCAGTTTACAGACATTGCACAACCGTTTTTGTTTCAACCCAGCCATGAAAACAAGTTAAGTAATCATATTTATTATTCAAAATGTCTGTCATTGTTAACTTAGAATCATTAATTGATGTCTAATATTTCGTTTAAAAAAAAAAAAAAAACGATTTAAAAGCAATTATTCACCAGCATATTTTAAACTTTTGCAAAAATTACATCACAATGAAAAAATTGGTGTCTGTAAAAAAAGTCACGGATATCTTCCTCATAACTATCGCTTGATTGTATTTTTATTGTTACTATCGCATTTTCTCCGATATGTTAGGATGAAGCGGCATGGAAAATGAATGAATGAATGAATGAATGTTAGATGATAAATAATCGATCCAAACAAAGAAAAATGGAAAAACAACATTTAAAAGGGTAAATATATGAAAAAGAATATCTCAACTACTCCTTGATGTCTGATTTCTGCATCGCGACCCTTGTTATATTACCATGTTTCACACATAAAATCCCCCAAAAATCCAGCTTTGGCCATCCACAGCTGCGTCTTGACACTCAGTGATACATGCTACATGGAGTTTTCGGATGAAAACAAGATAAGTACGCGATAATATCTCGTTAAAGTCATGGCGTCTGTCATTCTGCTTTTGCGTGTTCTCACCACCAGATAGGGTTTTGCTGTTTAAAAAAAATTTTTTTTTTTTTAAAATGCCCTCCTGTTCAAATTTTTTCTTCCACAAGAAAATTGAGATTTTAAGTTTCCAATGATATCCCACACGTGCATATCGGACACTTTTGAATTCTGGTCAAATTGGGGGTCTCAGAGCAGAGCTTCAAGTCACCTGAGTGTTTTCCGCCATATATATATTTCTGTCTCCATCCATGTACCCGTTTATAATGTGCACCATGATTTTACAAGTTGATTTTGGGGGGGAAAAAGTGCGCGTTATATTCGGGAAATCACGGTAATCGATACCTGCAGCCCTAATGGCAGTCAATACTTCAGGAAAAACGTGCCAATTAAATTCCTTCCGTGCCATCTATTTAGTGTTCTAATGCTGTCATGACCTACAGTGACTTTGCAATCACAACTATGCAGCCCCATGAACTCAAAAGGTGAAGAATAAATCATCTTGTCCATCAGCCCTGCTAGTTAAATCTGCATAATATTTATGAGGATGCTAATGTTTAACTGGGAGTGCATTTTAATCCTTGTAAAAAAAAAAAATAAAAAAGTCTTCAAAAATTACATTAAACCCCCCTCTAAAAAAAAAAAAAAAAGTATGAATTAGACAGGAGTTCCTCCCTTGAGGTCTCATTAAGGCTAATTGATTTATTTGCAGAACCGTTTGCGCCGGAGCTAAAGTGCACCATTCTTCTATTGGCTTCCTTCCCCATTATTTTTTTTTAATCTGATGCAATGTACTATTTTATTTACAGCATACGAGAAGAGAAGCCAATGCACCAGTCGGTCCAAGCAGTTGTCCTGCAGGGCTCCCCTCACCGCCTCCCTCTCGAGACGGGTGAAACAGAGCGTGCTCAGTGGGGAGGGAAACGAGCATCTGTTTTCATCATCCAAAGAACAGCCTAGCAAACTCTTCCTTCTCCTGCTATCGAACCCGGTAGGGATTTCATACTTTGGCACATTTTATTTGCTTTAATATGAGCACGAGCCTGAGCTTCCTCACGAGGGAGACCCCCTGCTGTTTGACAAGTTGGAAGGAAAATCTTGAAATGAATTCTTGTCAACTTTGAAATCCCTTTTCAAATACAGTACGTTATGATTTACTTTTCATTAGTGTTGCAAATTGGTGGCAAATCTCTAGTTCATTTGGATTTGGAAATTCAAATTTGGAATCTACAGTAGGGAAAGTATTAAAATTCCCTTAATAGCCAACATACAAACCTTGAAAAGGGTGTCGCGCATATCTTGTGCTATCCTGACAGCAGCTCCATTTTCGTTATTCTTGCCTAATTTCTCTCATTCATCATACTTTGACATTGTTATTCAAGTCCTCTATTTTTTCCCCCCGCTAACAAATGATATGAATCATTTCACTTCCACTTGTGTGGAAAAAGATCAATACATGTGTTTTATTCAACCGCTCTGACCTTACTGGCTTTTCCAACTTTTGCCTGAAACAAGGAAAAATCTTAACTAGTGCTGCAACGATTAATCAATTAACTCGAGTATTCGATTAGAAAAAAAATATTCAAATTAAATTTTGTTGCCTCGAGTATTCGTTTAATTAAAGTGGCGTTTCAATGTTTTATTTTGAAAGTGTTTACATTTAGTTTATTGATAAGGGTGGATACATTGCCCTCTAGTCTGCCTCATTTCACATGGCTGAATCCAACTGCTCCCTGTTAAGACCAACGTAAGCTAAGCTTTTCTTTGGGCTGTTTTTTAATGCATTCGTAATTTAGTTTATATGTAAATTTAGCCGTTTTTTGCGGTAATATGAGTCCGAACCATTTGTTAAGAGCATTGGAAAAAAAAAAGGTTAGCATTTTATAGCATTTAAGCTAGCGGACTTTTGCCATGTAAGTTAGTCAATTGTTCTTTTGTTGTACATAGATCCTCATTTATTTATTTTTAATACCATTTGAGGCTCAGCTCAGGTATTTTAATTTTTCATGTTCCTTTTCCGATTACTCGATTATTCGAACTAACTAATTCATCGATTAATCGACTACTAAAATAATCGATAGCTGCAGCCCTAATCATAACACTCTCCCACGGTACACAAGAAAGCAGTTTGCTGAAGACATGTCCACAAAGCACATGGATTACTGGAACCATGTCCTATGGTCTGATGAGACGGCCGGGCTTTCCGTCTTTAGAAGAGGCTTCCTCCTGGGGTGACAGCCATGCACACCAACTTGATGTAGAGTGCAGCGTATAGTCTGAGCACTAACAGGCTGACCCCCACCTCTTCAATCTCTGCAGAACTGCTGACACCAATCCTGTAACGAGTTACATGACATTTCAGAGGGAAAATGACAAGCAGTACTCAGTTTGGACATTTAGGGATGTATGTAGTTTCTAAGGGGTGTACTCACTTTTGTTGCCAGGGGTTTAGATATTAATGGCTGTGAGAGAATTTTATTCATGCTTAAAACGCAACCATTATACATTATATTTTGTATGCTTTTGTTATGCTTGCATGAGAACATCGTAGCATAGAGCAGGGGTTCCCAACCTATTCCACTAAGGCACACTGTGGGTGCAGGATTTCATTCTTACCAAACAAGATGACAACACTTTTTCCCCAATCTGGTGTTTTACAAGTGCAATCAGTTGATTGCAGTCAGGTGTGGCTTGTTTTAGCAGAAGCCTCATTGGTTCAACTGTCTCTGCTGGATCGGCTGGAACAAAAACCAGGACCCACAGTGTGCCTTGAGGACTGGGTTGAAAACCCCTGGCATAGAGAACCTGTTTGAGTGTGTCTTCCCCTAGCCTTCACAATATGGACCGTTATGTTCCCGTTTTCCAATATGCCCTGAATGAATACAATGTGGCAACTGTGGCTTATCAGACTTCGTTCTAGCCACAACCGGTGTTCAAAGTCTCAGCTCAAAGATGTTTTTGTATGGAAAAATACCCAGGTTTGTGAGATGTTTCGTTTCTTAGTAAGTTTCGTTTCACGGTGGGCTTCGGCACCGCCCTTTCAACAGTATAAAGTTCCAGCCTCTATTGTACTTCTTCGTACTTTCTGGGTGATCACAGCTTCTGGCTGGGTCACATCGGTTTGTACCCGAGAGCTCTTGTTCATAAAGCCTTCAAAGAAAAGACATCCATGGTTGGGGTCGTATTCATTTCTCTAATCGAGCTATCGAGGTAACACTTGTCTTGGAGTTCAAACTTGACCTTCCCTGACAATGGCTATATTTTGAGGGGTAAATAAACTATTGTATAACCTGCACACAGACTACTTTTCATTGTGTCAAAGTGTCATTTTGTCAGTGTTATCCCATGAAAAGATATACTTAAATATCTGCAGAAATGCGAGGGGTGTACTCACTTTTGTGACACACCTTACCTCACCTTTACCTTTTCTTTGTTTTACTTTATTAATATGATGTGTTCTGTCCTCACGAAATGTGAAGTTATTCAGCTTTACAGACGGCAAACAAGGCAATTGTGCTTTTTGAAGCTTTTTACTTCACTTCTGACAATTTGTAAAGCTGTAACACACATATGTGCACTTAGGTTCAAAACCACAGACATTTTAACAATAAAGCACTTGACACAAAACAATTGGTGTTCAGGCGTCCATCTTGTCTGCTCACTATCAGATCATTATGTAAATTCAGTAATTAGCCTAATTTACCGAACAAAATTCCGCTAGCTTAAATCCTACAAATGCGAATGTATTTACAAATTCTCATAGTAAACTGCTTCCACATACCTCCACAAACTGTAGCTGTAAACCTAATGACAAATGCATACACAAATATACAGTGTATCACAAAAGTGAGTACACCCCTCGCATTTCTGCAGAAATTTAGGTATATCTTTTCATGGGACAACCCTGACAAAATGACACTTTGACACAACGAAAAGTAGTCTGTGTGCAGTTTATATAATAGAGTTCATTTATTTTCCCCTCAAAATAACTCAAAATATAGCCATTAATATCTAAACCCCTGGCAACAAACACGAGTACACCCCTTAGAAACTACATACTTCCCTAAATGTCCAAATTGAGTACTGCCTGTCATTTTCTCTCCAAAATGTCATGTGATTCGTTACCGGAGTGGTGTCAGCATTGCTGCAGAGATTGAAGAGGTGGGGGATCAGCCTGTTAGTGCTCAGACCATACCTGCACTCTACATCAGATTGGTGTGCATGGCTGTCACCCCAGGAGGAAGCCTCTTCTGAAAACAGTACACAAGAAAGCCCACCCGTCTCATCAGACCATAGGACATGGTTCCAGTAGTCCATGTAATTTGTTGACATGTCTTCTGCAAACTGTTTGCCGTCTTTCTTGATATTATTAGCTATATTTTGAGTTATTTTGAGGTGAAAATAAATTATTATATAGGCTGCACACAGACTACTTTTCATTGAGTCAAAGTGTCATTTTGTCAGTGTTGTCCCATGAAAAGATATACTTAAATATCTGCAGAAATGCGAGGAGTGTACTCACTTTTGTGATACACTGTATAGTAGCTGAAACAACTTACCGCAGACATGTCCAAAGTCCGGCCCGGGGGCCAAATGCGGCCCGTGGTCAAATTTCATCCGGCCCCAGCCTCTGTCATAAAATCAATAACTTCTGGCCCGCACACAGACTTAATAAATTGGTCAGCAGTACTGCTACTAGCATATGAAGTAGCTTACACACTAAATGCTGCTGCTCATTCACCCACTAAAAGGCAGCAGCACTCGAAGCAACATTACCCTGTGTGACCCTTTACTCCCAATTTTCTAAAATGGCGACAATCCACAACCAAAAAAAGAAAGTTGACTGCGACAGCTGACGCTTCAAGGATAGGTGGAAATTGGACTATTTCTTCAATAAAATACGCAACAACTATTTCCGCCTCATTTGCAAAGAGACAGTCGCTGTTTTCAAAGAGTTCAGTGTGAGGCGATATTACCAAACAAGACACGCTGACATGTACGACAAGATTAAAGGGAAGATACGCAGCGAGAAATTAGAGCAAATTGAAGCTAGTTTAATTTCACAGCAGCAGTATTTTGCAAGATCCCGAGAGTCGAAAGAGAACGCCACAAAGGCTAGTTGCGAGATTGTTGAAATTATTCATTTAAAAAAATCATAACGCAAATGTGATGCACAGGATGGCTTGCTAAAATTTGCTTGAATATATTGTTTTACGTAAAAGACGTCAGCCAAGGTCAGCCCCCCACATTTTTACCACACCAAATCTGGCCCCCTTTGCCAAAAGTTTGGACACCCCTGACTTACAGCCTTATGTAGGCCAAACCAGAGCGCAGCTATCCTTTATTCATAGACGTCTGAGTAGGCCTGTCGCGATAACAAATTTTAGTGTGCGATAATTTATTTAATAAATTATTGCAATATGCGATATTATTGCACCCCCCATTAAAACAAAAAATACAATAACACTGTGAGAATGCAGTTTATATTAATAGATCACGTACACCCATTTAAACGCAATAAGTGTTTACTCCTAAATTCAAAAATACTTTCTTAGAAATCACAACTAAAAACAATAGACCATGCCTCTCTTAAGTAAAAGACAACAATATTAATACTGCACAGAAACACAGGATAAATGAAATGTGTTTTTTAAGAAAAAAAAAAAATTCCACTTAATAATTTAAGCATCTAGGCAAATGAAAACTTTTCCCCTCATAGCTTCTGCTATGGCGTTCCATGTGTGATACAAAGTTATTAATTCGTTCCAGGAGCTTGTTTGTAAGTCGAAATGGTCGCATGTCGAGCAGGATTTTCCCATAAGAATACATTATAATTCAAAAAAAATTTTCCACAGCCCAAAAACCCACACTACATCCTTAATAAATAATTCTGTTACTATTGCAAATTGCAATTAAAAAGAGCAAAACAAATAAAATATGAGTAAAAATCAGATTAACAATAATATAATAATAGCAGTAATAATAATAATGATAATACAATACAGTACCTGTAATAATGTAACGAATCAGGTTCTAATGTGGCGGACTTTTTTTGCTGTACCTGAACGCACCGCGGGGCTGACGGTGAGCAGGATAGCGCTATTTTACTTTGTTTCGATCCTGGCGTCAACAGCAGCGGACACTCGGCGAGTTGATGGAATAAATGATTAGAAACCTGACGCAGCTGGCGATTTCTTTGGCGATGTTACCACAATAAGAACTGTCACCTTAACTTATAAAGACTGGCGAACGGAGGAGGACCACCGGCCGAGATCGGCATTCTACGGCCCTATTGTCGACCCAGTTCATGGATGCACCCACCATGCTTATATTTTGCTATCATTCACATCTTCATTTCAATGGTAAGCGTCACCTTTTTTTTTTTTTTTTTTTTTTTTTATCACCTGCACTAAACTAAACGCTGGAGATTGTCCGCAGTCAATCCGGAGCACTGACGCGGCCGGTATACGTTGAAAAATAGGATGTTAATGGGAACAAAAACGAACGGACGAACGAAAATGCATTTCGCGTAGTTGGTAACAAGGAAGCCGAACTTTTAACAGCATGTCAGCCGCACGCGCGCAAGCATGTGCACGCGAGGCGATAGATCGCAGCGGAAAAATTATCGCCTTCATTTTTATTTACCGTGCGATAAATGGAATTATTGCATATTGCGACAGGCTTACGTCTGAGTCTGCTTTTCAGTCATAAAAGGTGACAGTCCAGTCGGTTTATCCTCTATCATTAATCAAAATACAATACTTTTGGACTTTTTGGATAGTTATTTTGTAAGGGGTACTTAATGGGTTAATTCTGATTTACGTCGCCAGCATAGGAACGGAACTCGTTCGTAACCCAGCGACTACCTGTATCATCTGTCTGGTCAACATGATCGCATCCACACGTAGCGCAACAGTAGTCCGTCACGTCACATAATACAAAATGGAATCACAGGTACGGGATTGAATAAGGCAGTTCCGCATCCAGCCTTGGTAAAATCCTTAGCATTAATCAAAGATACTGTATGTCATATGGGCGTGCATCAGTAGAACAGATCCCTAAACCTTTTATCTGACACAGAGAAGCGCATCGCCTCAGCTGTTATCACTGGGAACAGACCTGTTCAGGCTTTACACACCCCCAGGAAGCCTGATGTACTGTACTGTACACACCTTTGAGAATATGGCAATAGCTATCAACATCCACATATAAAACTGATGCTGCTATTTTTTTTTTTCATTTTAATATCGGGCTTGGCTTAGTTCCACGCACAGTTAAACACTTGTGTTAATTTAAAGATGATGTAGGAGAAGTCATCCTTTTAGCGCGAGTCGAAATGAACGTTGGCTAATAAATTTGTGTGTGTGTGGGGTGGGGGTTAAACAGACCATGCGTGTTTTATAAGGGAAGCACTCAGATGAAACCCCTCCTATTGCGTTGACCCCGCTGTCCCTTGTCCTCTTTGCCCTCAATTACCAACAAACATTTTTGACATTCACACTCAAGGTGAATAAACATTACTTTCTGTCAACTTTTTGACAACTTTGGCCTGAAGGCTAAAGAGCAATAGAGTTCAGAATTCACTCCATGCTCGTTAGTTCAAATGAGACATAAATTTAAGCAACACTCAGCATTGTTATACCAGCATATATTCTTGTTTGTATAGCAATATGTTCCCCGATGGGCATTTTGCGCACCGTCTATCCATCAGTAGCATCTGGAAAATGTAGCTATAATAAGGTTTTGCATTTGTTCATTCAAGACACGCATCGTACATGGTGTTTTTGCGATAACTCAACTGAATTGCACCAACAAGTAATATGCAAGTAACATTATGGCCCGCTGCACAAGGCAAAAAAAAAAATCAATCAAGTGGCTCATAACTCGTAAAACTCATGAGTTGTGTACTGTACATTTGGCATTTAAGGACCGTGTTAAGATACACAGCTTGCCTTTTATAGACGTAATGTCAGGGGTGAAAGTGGACGGGAACGGTCAGGAACACAGTTCGGTATATGGTGCTTTGATTCCGAAAATATGACGGCAACTGTCAAAATGCTATGTTAAAAAATAAAAAAATGCTAAGCTGCCACACATGCATTTCATCTCCAAGAAGAAAACAATCTACCAACATCAGATTTACATCCACAAGTGTTAACAACAAGCATAATAAAGTGCTTGTGTAGCGTAATCCGTTTCCACCAATATTTATTGTTTATTTTATCCCACGGACAGCATGGGGGTTTCCCCAGCTGCTGCAGTTATCTAAGTCTGACGATGACGAGTCACGTCAATGTGCAAAATGCACGCAGCAAAGCAAAACGCCTGGACTCATTTATTTATGACATACTGACATGTGTTCACCAGAGATAGTTAGCTCTGATTGGTTCAAATGTGCATGTTTTCTGAAATGGCAAAAAAAAAAAAAAAAAGGGGGGCAATGCATCAAATCTTTAACAGCAAGGAAAGAGTTAAGGTGGCTTATTTATCATATTTAGTTTTATGTGCGCTGATGGGGAGGTTCATAACATCTTAGCTGTCAATCTGCACTTTTGACTTATATTTGTTCATTTATGTTAGGCTACTGATTCATTTCCTTATGATTTAAAAAAGTCAGTGTTTGCGCGATCTTCAAAATATACAGTGGGGCAAATAAGTATTTAGTCAACCACCAATTGTGCAAGTTCTCCTACTTGAAAAAATTAGAGAGGCCTGTAATTGTCAACGTGGGTAAACCTCAACCATGAGAGACAGAATGTGAAAAAAAAAAAAAATTCACATTGTTTGATTTTTGAAGAATTTATTTCCAAATTTGTGTGGAAAATAAGTATTTGGTCACCTACAAACAAGCAAGATATCTGGCTGTCAAAGAGGTCTAACTTCTTCTAACGCAGTCTAATGAAGCTCCACTCGTTACCTGTATTAATGGCACCTGTTTTAACTCATTATCGGTATAAAAAACACCTGTCCACAACTTCAGTCAGTCACACTCCAAACCCCACTATGGCCAAAAGACCAAAGTGACAAAATTGTAGACCTACACCAGGCTGGGAAGACTGAATCTGCAATAGGTAAAACGCTTGGTGTAAAGGAATCAACTGTCGGAGCAATTATTAGAAAATGGAAGACATACAAGACCACTAAAAAACTCCCTCGATCTGGGGCTCCATGCAAGATCTCACTCCGTGGCGTCAAAATGATGCCAGTGTGCCCTCTACTTTATCTATTTTCAGGTTAAAACAAACAAAAGTTGAACAGTTTTTCCCCTCCGCCAAAAATGCGGAATGCACACCAGAAAAAGCATCTGAACTCACGCAAAGTATTCTGAAAATGGTTGTCCGGGACATTGCAATTCATTTTAACATTTAGAACAATATAGACAATGACATATCACAAAAAGAGTAAGAATTGTTTTGACTCCTGTTAAACAGGTGAAGTCTCAGTGTTTCGGTTTACATTTTTTTTCGCACTAGTTAATGCCAGCAGCATTTGACCTCGTTGTTTGTGTTTTATTATTGATATTTATGTTATTTATTTATATGTTAATAAAGAATTTAGGTGTTCCAAAATGTTTTTTGCGAATAAGCTTCAACAAAAATGTCATTATTAAAGAAGTTCCAAAAAAAAAAAATTATTAGATTAGTCGACTAATCGTAAAAATAGTCGGCTGACTAATCGGGAGGAAATTAATCGTTTGGGACAGCCCTAGTTCAGATATTAAGATTTGAATGAGGCAAAATAACATGCTTTTTCTCTCAAATATATTGTTATAATCATTTGTTTCGAATCTACTGTAATTATTTTCTGTATAAAAATTAATTTGGTGTTCAAAAAGTCTTTTTTCAAACTTGAGTCTTGAAAAAGTGGGGGTCGTCTTATAATCGGGCCAATACGGTACGATCAGGCGTTTTAGTTAGGATTGGAGGTGTAACGTCAGAGGTGGTTGTCCCCGTATCTATTTAAAGGTCGGTCGCTCGGCTGCGGCGGCGACATTCGGCCCAGACACTCGACGACAACTAACACTGAGAGCGAGTGCCAAGTCACTGACGCAACGGGCTTCTATCTTTGTAGCGCTGGCTTGGCACTGCGTTAGCCCACTCCACGAAGGCTCGCCTCTTAAGTAGCCTTGTCTCGGCTTTAGAGGCGGTGCGTGCTGAGAACTGTGGAGAGGTTCGCGTGCACTGGAGAGACTTAAGTGGGCTCTGTCGTTGGCACCTCTGTCCTTGTTGACTTGGGGGTGTTAAACAAGGAATCTTTTGGGTTAAAAAAAAAAAGCTCACATGCATGACAGCAGCATTGGTTTACACTGACATTATGACAGTCACGACAACAAAACACAAGATCCTTGACCACGGCTACGACGCACACCCAAGAAGACCATTACATTTCTGGGAGCCGCAACCTCCCAGAGTACGGCCCACCCAAGTCGCTGCTTATAGAATTCTTCTATTTATCAGTCATTTTAGCTGCCATAAAACATGCCCGGCTTCCTCTTGACAGTGTGCCATCGGTTATCATCCGGCAGCACCTTCACTCCATAACAATGCCAGCTTCTTCAGTCGACCCCTCCGGTATCATCTGGCACGTAGTTGTTTCCCAGTTTAGAGTTTTAGCTTCTTCTTCCCTCTTTGGCACCACTTTAGCCTGTCTGTCTTATACTCTCCCAAAACCAGTGATGGGAAAGTTCATTTTCTACATGAAGTAGTTCACAAATTTTAAAATGAACTGTTAAGTTCATAATTCAAAATTTTGAACTTAAATTCATGGTTAAAAAAAAAGGAACTTTTGTAGTGTTTTTCTTCTCCCCTGAGTCGATCTTAGAATCATAGACGACAATGATTTTATTCACTGAAACACTGATATGTGTCAAATTCATCTTCATATTCAATTTCAAATCTGCTTAAACACTGACCTGTCCGTAAAACTCACATAAATGTTGCTACTGGGCCAGTGTTCTGTCAGATTTTGCACCCCATCAGAAATTGCAACTTTGCGTTTCTGCACGTGTGCGTAACGTTACAAACGGCCGCAAATGCAGCGATTCCAAAGTAAACAACAACAGCTTTCTATAAATAAAGGAACGATGTACTTACTAGGGCTGTCAAACGATTAAAATTTTTATCGAGTTAATCACAGCTTAAAAATTAATGAATCGTAATTAATCGCAATTCAAACCATCGATAAAATATGCCATATTTTTCTGTAAATTATTGTTGGGATGGAAAGATAAGACAAGACGGATATATACATTCAACATGCGGTACATAAGTACTGTATTTGTTTATTATAACAATAAATCAACAAGATGGCATTAACATTATTAACATTCTCTTAAAGCGATCCATGGATAGAAAGACTTGTAGTTCTTAAAAGATAAATGTTAGCACAAGTGTAGAAATGTTTTATGTTTTCGTTTTAATAAAATTTGTAAAATTTTCAATCAAAAAAGAAACTACTAGCTCGCCATTGTTGATGTCAATAATTACACAATGCTCATCTGGTGCTGAACCCATTAAAAAAACAATTATCGCCCGTTAACGGATAATTTTGACAGTCGTAGTACTTACGTTTGGTCATGGATGCACACGAAGGAAAGTTCTCTCTCACCGTGTCTTCCCCGTGCCGTTAAGCATTTATTTACACCGTATTCGTGTTGCAGAAGTATGTTTATGATGCAAGTTCTTTATTTAGCGTCTTTGGATAATATTTAAAGTCCAACTGAATCTAAAAGAAAAGTTATTCGCTGATGTAAAAGCTTCAGGAGCAAAAGCTGCCATATTTGTTAAAACAATCGCCATGACAGCCTCTGGCAGCTTGAGTAGCCAGGTTGGATAGTTTTCCGCTGTTAAGGTCAGTGTTGTTAATAACGGCGTTAAAATATAATGGCGTCACTAACGGCGTTATTTTTTTCAGTAGTGAGTAATCTAATTAATTACTTTTCTCATCTTGGCAACGCCGTTACCGTTACAGAGGCGGGAAAGGGGTGCGTTACTATGCGTTACTAAGTTGGTTGAATAAAAAAAGTCTGAGAGAGACGGACTCATGGAGACGAGAGAGCAGAGCAGGAGTGGGGAAGACGCCGTTTCAAACGCGATGCTAGGTGGCTCCAATAATACCTGACTGTAGCTTACACACTACGGCCACATGATACGGTATATATCACATATTATAGAACTAGATGCAAATGATAGACACTGCTGCATTGGCAACCTGTTTTAAGGACTACATGCGTTAGTAAACCACCGCCATCTTGCAAACGCGATGCTAGGTGGCTCCTGACTGTAGCCGATAGCCTACCTACAAACTACGCCCACATGATGCTACGTTAGATATCACATATCACATACTATAGAACTAGATGCAAATGACAGACACAGTGGCATTAGCAAGATATATATATATATATATATATATATATATATATATATATATATGTATATATATATATATTGAACTAGATAAGTTAGTAAAGAGCCGCCATCTTATAGCAGTAGACCTCTCAGGAAGGCCCTGTTGTAGAGAACCTTCCTAGCGAAGCTAAGTAACTTTTTATCTAAAATGCTCTTAAATCGGCAAAATCTTGACTTAAATCTATCTATAAATGATGAAAAAGTTTTAAAACTTACACATGTCGAAAGTAGACAGAAGGAAACTAATGCAATAACGCAATTTTAACAACTTTAATGGTTGATTCAGTACATTTTTTTTTATTTTTTTTTAGAAAAAAAAACATAAATTATCACTAGTTACTTTGCCAAGTAATTAATTACTTTAACATTCAGGTAACTGAGTTACTAACGCAATTACTTTTTGGGACAAGTAATTTGTAACTGTAAGTACTTTTTTAAAGTAAGATTAACAACACTGGTTAAGGTTAGTTTTTTGTCGTGTTTTCAGCCTATAGCTTTATCTGCAGTTTTGTTGGAAAGGCTCGAATTCTGAACTCATGAATGTGGTATGCGGACTACGTTTCCCATGATCACCCTGGGTTCACACCGCTAATGAGTTGTGATTTGGGGGATGGGGGAAATCACTGTTAGATGATATCTAGGGAGATGTGCGCGAGAGTTGTGGTGCATAAAAAGATTAGACCTCACATATATTGCAGTCGGCGCATATGAACGTATTCATGAACGAACGTTCGTTGAACGCATTCATGCACAACATTACTCAAAACTATCGTTCTTGTTGACCAAAAAAAAAGAAAACGTGCACTTTGGTTTCACCACGTTTGCGACTCAATCTCAACATAATCATAATCATAGCCTCAATCGGCAATGCCTCATTAGCCTATTGTAATATATCACCTGTGTGTCCCCACTCATTGTGTTCCTTGATAATGAACACTAATAGAATTAGCTTCTATCAAGCCATCTCATTTTGCGCATCCCTCTGCTCTATGTTCCAGCTGTGACTTTGTCCGGCGTGCCGATCTTTGTCACGAAAAAGGTCTGCGTCCTTGCCGTCTTTGTCCTGTGTGAACTTGAGGCCAAAATGCCATCAGAGAGTTCAAAGATTTCAAATGATGGATGATAACTTAATGAAACAGTGTTCAACATGTATTAGCTCAGCAGGGTTTCTCACCATGGGGTTCTTTGATGGGTAAATGAAGCTATGAATGATCAGAAATGGAGAGCTTTTAAATGTTAACTCGTTTCTATGATTATGCTTTTGCTAGAATGAGGAAAATATAACCGTTTTTCGCCTTATACTAGATAGTTGTTCTGTTTTCTAGCTGACTCCACAGTAAGCCTCAGCTCCTTGTAAGCCACCGCTGAAGATTTTAAGGTAGGCTCCAATGCCAGTTCCCACTGATACAGTGGGGCAAATAAGTATTTAGTCAACCACTAATTGTGCAAGTTCTCCCACTTGAAAATATTAGAGAGGCCTGTAATTGTCAACTTGGGTAAACCTCAACCATGAGAGACAGAATGTGGAGAGAAAAAAAACAGAAAATCACATTGTTTGATTTTTAAAGAATTTATTTGCAAATCATGGTGGAAAATAAGTATTTGGTCATTACCAAAAGTTCATCTCAATACTTTGTTATGTACCCTTTGTTGGCAATAACAGAGGCCGAACGTTTTCTCTAACTCTTCACAAGCATTTCACACACTTTTGCTGGTATTTTGGCCCATTCCTCCATGCAGATTTCCTCTAGAGCAGTGATGTTTTGGGGTTGTCGTTGGGCAACACGGACTTTCAACTCCCTCCACAGATTTTCTATGGGGTTGAGACCTGGAGACTGACTAGGCCACTCCAGGACCTTGAAATGCTTCTTACGAAGCCACTCCTTCGTTGCCCAGGCTGTGTGTTTGGGATCATTGTCATGCTGAAAGACCCAGCCACGTCTCATCTTCAATGCCCTTCCTGAAGGAAGGAGATTTTCACTCAATATCTCTCGATACATGGCCCCATTCATTCTTTCCTTTACACAGATCAGTCGTCCTGGTCCCTTTGCAGAAAAACAGCCCCAAAGCATGATGTTTCCACCCCCATGCTTCACAGTGGGTATGGTTTTTTTTGGATGCAATTCAGTATTCTTTCTCCTCCAAACACAAGAACCTGTGTTTCTACCAAAAAGTTCTATTTTGGTTTCATCACGTCGGGCAGTGCAGGATTTGAGTCCCTGGCGGCGCATTGTGTTTCTGATAGTAGCCTTTGTTACTGTGGTCCCAGCTTTCTGTAGGTCATTCACTAGGTCCCCCCGTGTGGTTCTGGGATTTTTGCTCACCGTTCTTGTTATCATTTTGACGCTGCGGGGTGAGATTTTGCATGGAGCCCCAGATTGAGGGAGATTATCAATGGTCTTATATGGCTTCCATTTTCTAATAATTGCTTCCACAGTTGATTTCAAGCGTTTTGCCTATTGCAGTTTCAGTCTTCCCAGCCTGTTGCAGGTCTACAGTTTTGTCTCTGGTGTCCTTCGACACCTCTTTGGTCTAGGCCATAGTGGAGTTTGGTGTGTGACTGACTGAGGTTGTGGACAGGTGTCTTTTATACCGATAATGAGTTAAAACAGGTGCCATTAATACAGGTAACGAGTGGAGCCTCGTTAGACCTAGTTTGAAGAAGTTAGACCTCTTTGACAGCCAGAAATCTTGCTTGTTTGTAGGTGACCAAATATTAATTTTCCACTCTAATTTGGAAATAAATTCTTTAAAAATCATACAATGTGATTTTCTGTTTTTTTTTTTCACATTCTGTCTCTCATGGTTGAGGTTTACCCATGTTGACAATTACAGGCCTCTCTAATCTTTTCAGGTAGGAGAACTTGCACAATTGGTGGTTGACTAAATACTTATTTGCCCCACTGTATGTCGTTTCGCCCCTGAGGTCATTGCCCCACATGCACAGATCCTGTGCAAATGCTCCCCCACTCTATGAAATCTTCCCAAAATAGTGGATTTCCCACGGTAGCGCTGCGCTTGTTTTAACCTTGCCTAAGTGGAGTTACACTTGATATGTGCCGGAATGTGATACAATCCCAAGAGAACAGGGAATACAAAGCGTGTGGTAATTGATCAAAGGTGGGAATAAAATGAACGGGGATTAAAAGCATGGCAAGGGGAAATGTGAGGCTCATTAAAGTAAAATAGATTGATGCACTTAGACTCTAACTTCAGGAAAAATGGCATTAAAGGAAAATCAAAATTACTAAATTGTGATATGGTAAACAAAATCATGTGTTCTTATTTTTCCAAACACAAATCACACCAATTTAAGAAAAGTGGAAACATTAAGTAATTTTGAGCAGATTTATTTTGGCATAAGGAGGAGGGGGGAAAAAAATTATAATTGCGCCTCATTGCTTTTAGCGGAACTGATGACAGAATACGATGATGAAAGCATAAATGAATTCAAGCGTGCACTCATATCAGTGTCTTAACACTCGGGGTCACATTTCAACGTCCTTTGTGTGTCGGCTAATTACGTGCACAGTGCTGTAATCGCATTTCAGATACATTTGACTGGAGCGTCACTCATCACTTTACTATTTTTTTTTTCTTGCCTATCCAGAATCCCCAGTGTGACGCTTTCATCATGTCAGTGGCAAGTATAGAAAGACAAAATATGAACATGTTTTTCATCAAAGATTGAACAAAAGATTGCCATGCAAATGGTGGTGCATGCAAATTTACAGGAAATGCTGTAATGAATTGCCTGCTTATTAATATTCCTCTGTCGAACTCACCTTTCTGCCATTAAATAAACAGAACAAGAATTTGTATGAATGAGGAAGAATCCTTTACATCAGTATGCCATTTCAAAGATGATATTTGAAACTTTTGGCAATAGGAGGAAATAGTTGTTTAATATTTCAAGAAAACAGATCAAAAGTTGTCTTCACCTTGCTGCGTTTCCTGTTTGTTTGACAGCCCCCGTCAAATCCTCTCTCATCTACAAATTTGGGAAGCACATACAGTACATATATAATATATAATAATAATAATATAATATAATAATACATAAGTATTTAGTCAATCACCAAAGTTCTCCTACTTGAAAAGATTAGAGAGGCCTGTAATTGTCAATATGGGTAAACCTCAACCATGAAAGACAGAATGTGGAAAAAAAAAAAAAAGAAAATCACAGTTTGATTTTGAAATAATTTATTTCCAAATTAGAGTGGAAAATAATTATTTGGTCACCTACAAACAAGCAAGATTTCTGTCTGTCAAAGAGGTCTAACTTCTTCTAACGAGGCTCCACTCGTTACCTGTATTAATTGCACCTGTTTTAACTCATTATTGGTATAAAAGACACCTGTCCACAATCTATCAGTCACACTCACAAATCCACTATGGCCAAGACCAAAGAGCTGTCCAAGGACACCAGAGACAAAATTGTAGACCTGCACCAGGCTGGGAAGACTGAATCTGCAATAGGTAAAACACTTGGTGTAAAGAAATCAAATGTGGGAGCAATTATTAGAAAATGGAAGACATACAAGACCACTGATAATCTCCCTCGATCTGGGGCTCCATGCAAGATCTCACCCCGTGGCGTCAAAATGGTAACAAGAACGGTGAGCAAAAATCCCAGAACCACACGGGGGGATCTAGTGAATGAACTACAGAGAGCTGGGACCAGAGTAACAAAGGCTACTATCAATAACACAATGCGCCGCCAGGGACTCAAATCCTGCACTGCCAGACGTGTCCCCCTGCTGAAGCCAGTACACTTCCAGGCCCTTCTGCGGTTCGCTAGGGAGCATTTGGATGGTCCAGAAGAGGACTGGGAGAATGTGTTATGGTCAGATGAAACCAAAATAGAACTTTTTGGTAGAAACACAGCTTCTCGTATTTGGAAAAGAAAGAATACTGAATTGCATCCGAAGAACACCATACCCACTGTGAAGCACGGGGGTGGAAACATCATGCTTTGGGGCTGTTTTTCTGCCAAGGGACCAGGACGACTGATCTGTGTAAAGGAAAGAATGAATGGGGCCATGTATCGAGAGATTTTGAATGAAAATCTCCTTCCATCAGCAAGGGCATTGAAGATGAGATGTGGCTGGGTTTTTCAGCATGACAATGATCCCAAACTCACAGCCAGGGCAACAAAGGAGTGGCTTCGTAAGAAGCATTTCAAGGTCTTGGAGTGGCCTAGCCAGTCTCCAGATCTCAATCCCATAGAAAATCTGTGGAGGGAGTTGAAAGTCCGTGTTGCCCAACGACAGCCCCAAAACATCACTGCTCTAGAGGAGATCTGCATGGAGGAATGGGCCAAAATACCAGCAAAAGTGCGTGAAATGCTTGTGAAAAGTTACAGAAAACGTTCGGCCTCCGTTATTGCCAACAAAGGGTACATAACAAAGTATTGAGATGAACATTTGGTAATGACCAAATACTTATTTTCCGCCATGATTTGCAAATAAATTCTTTAGTTTATTTCAAGTCTCTCATGGTTGAGGTTTACCCATGTTGACAATTACAGGCCTCTCTAATATTTTCAAGTGGGAAAACTTGCACAATTAGTGGTTGACAAAATTTATTTGCCCTACTGTACTTAAATAAAATCATTATACATATATATATATATATATATATATATATATATATATATATATATATATATATATATATATATATTAGAGATGCCGATCGATTGGGCCCGATCACATCATTTTCAAAGTATCGGAATCGGCAGAAAAATATCGGACATGCCATTTTTTAATATATATATATTTATCTTTATATTTTAATTAATATCACGAGAATATTTTTTACATGTATCCCGTTACAATATTTAACGCATTTAACGCATGCGCTGCACGACCCACTCACGCATTGTCGCATTCAATCTATAATGGCGGCGTTTTACCCATATAGAGCTAAAAGGCAGCGTAAAATGAGTAGAGTGAATTTTGGCAGCCTTTGGAGCCTTTTTTTAAATGGCTAAAGCCTTACAATCCCTCTCCCAATGATTAGAATAATCGTGGGAAGCAATGTGGGGAAGAAAGGTAATAGTTGATCTATTTCTTAACACCCTATGTTATTTCCCAACGCAGAGAAGATATATCAATTGGTACCACGACGCACAGTCATGGTTGCACTTCTCATCATGCATTTGGGCAGAAGTTAAATGGCTACAGTATCATTTACTGAAAGCTCAACAAATACACTAGATGGCAATATTTAGTCACAATATACAAAGTCACATTTATCCTTTAAGAATTACAAGTCTTTCTATCCGTGGATCCCTCTCACAGAAAGAATGTTAATAATGTAAATGCCATCTTGAGGATTTATTGTCATAATAAACAAATACAGTACTTATGTACTGTATGTTGAATGTATGTATTCATCCGAGTTTTATTCATTTTTTTCTTAATGCATTGCCAAAATGTATATGATCGGGAAAAATTATCGGGAATGATTGGAATTGAATCGGGAGCAAAAAAAAAAAGCAATCGGATCGGGAAATATATTGATCGGCAGATACTCAAACTAAAACGATCGGGATCGGATCGGGAGCAAAAAAACATGATCGAAACAACCCTAAGGTATATTAATATTAATTATATAAATGATCATAAATTATATACAAATTCTGTAAAGTGCTCCATACACAGTGTAGCATACAGATTGTATAAAGTGTCCTATAACACTTGCTCCTTGGGGTATTTTAACAAGTGTCTTTAATATGACCGCTTCCCAATATTTTATCAGGTCCATTTAAATGAGTGTATTCATAAAATGTCTTTCTACCTTCAAGGTATTCACTGAAGCTTTTACAACGCTGCCACATTCATCCATTAATACAATCATGATAGTGTATGCTGCCATGGAAACAAGTACAGGTCTTATTCACCGCATCATTCGGGGGTTCGGCGTCTTACTCGAGCGTGTTCTGTTACATAATGATTGCGGGGGATCAAACTTTGCGAGATGCTGACTCGGTGACAATGCGCGAATAAAACGCCCCGGGCATTGCTGACAACAATTGAGCGATATTGCATATAGATCATCTTCCAGCCACTGGAAATTGAATCAATGCGCACTTGTATGTTATCGTTTTTGCAGAGCCGAGTTATTGGACACCATTAGCATTATCACGGTTCGATTATTCGCAGAGGCATGCCGATTAGAACAGATAAATATAATGTAATGTGTAGTAGGCTTATCTTCTCCATGACCGGAATACGGGTGAACATCACCATTGTTTTTTTCTTCTTCATGTAATCCCGATGCGTGCATGTTTTTTTTCACTCCTGGTTCTTGAAATGTGCATGTTAGGTCCACTGAGGATGGGAAACTGCCATTCAGTGCTAAGATGAGTGTAGAAGATACAATAAGAATGCGTGGTACATTATGAAAACTCATTGGTTGTCAGTTCAAATGGATTGGAAGCCTATCTAGTGACAAAGTCATTTAAAATCAGACGCAGAGTTTAAGGGGTCAAAAAGTCTAATTCCATGTAATTGACTTTCCTATATATGATTTTAAAATAAAGAGTTTTCTGGTAAAGTATTGTCTATCTAGGTTGTAAAGCAATAAAACCACAAAAATGAATGAAATGAACAAAATATCTATATATTTTTTATGGTAAGTTATAATATATATAAATATAATGAGTGAAATTATTTTTCGAACAGATCATGTGACTAGTACCATAGACGGTCATTTGCTTTGCTTAGCCAAAACCACCTGAGGGCCGAGGAGGCAAGATGAATATACTAGGGCTGTCAAACGATTAAAATTTTTTATCGAGTTAATCACAGCTTAAAAATTAATTAATCGTAATTAATCGCAATTCAAACCATCTATAAAATATGCCATATTTTTTCTATCAATTATTGTTGAAATGGAAAGATAAGACACAAGACAGACATAAACATCCAACATACTGTCCATAAGTACTGTATTTGTTTATTATAACAATAAATCAACAAGATGGCATTAACATTATTAACATTCTGTTAAAGCGATCCATGGATACAAAGACTTGTAGTTCTTAAAAGATAAATGTAAGATAAGCTTGTTTTTGTATGCCAGTTTGCTCTCCCACAGCTATTATACGCGCACTCCCAAGCTATTATGAAGAATACAGTTTTAGCCCAATATCATGTGCTTACATTTTTATTACCGGCAATTGCTCACATTCTGCTGATAAATAGATACACACACATATGTTGATTCATCACACAACGTCTCAGTACTTTTCCACCAAGATACAGTACTTTGAGTACAAATGTGTGTTCAAAACAAAGATATCTTGCCCGCTAAAGAGTGTGACTGTTCAATCAATGACTAGAATAAGGAACTTGCCCGATCGAAACTGCCACGTTGGACAACAGTGTTGTAACTGTATTCTGCCCAGCAAAAAGCCCTCAATAAAAGTTAGCAGCGCGGGGGAACTCGGAGAGAGACCTCGATGAGACATTGGTCGCGGAACTCTGTCTCCTTGCTCTCCCAACTTGCAGGTTGAAAAACATCAACTCTCTGACTCTGTCTCACTTTATGCCCTGCCTTTTGTCAGCTTGCCTTGGGTAAATAACTAAGTTAAAGAATGAGTTTTAGACCCAACAATAAATGTTAGTACAAGTTATAGAAATTTTATATTAAAACCCCTCTTAATGTTTTCGTTTTAATAACATTTGTAAAATTTTCAATCAAAAAATAAACTAGTTATTACTAAACCATTGTTGATTTCAATAATTACACTATGCTCATGGTGCTGAAACCCATAAAATCAGTCGCACCCAAGCGCCAGCAGAGGGCGACAAAACACCCAAAAAAAAGTAACAAGTGCACATGACACTGTGCTGTCATTTAAATCTGTTTGAGCGGGGCATGTGCGTAAAATGTGTCAAATATTTTAACGTGATTAAAAAATTAATTACCGCCCGTTAACGCGATAAATTTGACAGCCCTACATAATATATATTATAATTATAATGAGTGAAATCATTTTTCGAAAATGATTCATTTGCTTTGCTTAGCCCAAACCACCCGAGGACCGACGTGGCAAGATTAATATACATCATTTTTTTGTAAACCTAAGCTTTCGAAAGCGACAACAACTACCGAGCAAGAACCAAAAATTGAAAATGTAGACCATGGAACGCCAGAGAGCACTGCCAAAACGGAGAGCGGAGTTTCTATTTCCCGCCTTAAAGACGCTAATTGTACAACAGAGCCACCAATGGCAGGCGTACCCTATTCAATGGATGACGATCTCTGCAAAAAGTATAGCTGTCCTAAGCAGCCTGATTTAGAATTCCCCTCAAAAATGATGGGAAACAAAGAAAATGCTATTTTTCAACTAATTATTTTAAATATTCCTGTAAGTTAAATTAATTGCTGACACTGCGTTTTAGGGTCATCAACATGTTGTGCCCCCTTCTGCCCCAAAAGTCAAACTCCGCTTATGTTTAAAATCGGCGGCGGCGGCTTCACATTCGTGTCCGAGTATGAGTTTCAGTCGTTTATTAGCCCATTTTCGTGGGGGGTGTTTATGTCTCGTATGACTTGAGAGGCCTAGTCTATGATGGAATAATCGCTGGCATTGTGTACAAGGGAGGGTCGGTGGGGGACAAGGTTGTTGTTGTCTCTAACTAACTCAACTCTTCATTTCAAAAACCTGGGTATTTTTCCATACAAAAACATCTTTGAGCTGAGACCTTGAGCGCTGGTCCCGGCTAGAACGATGATAAGAAACTACATTCCTCCCTTGTATTCATTCAGGGCATATTGAACCACACAGGAACATGACAGTCCATATTTGGGCATATTGTGAAGGCTATGGGAAGGCACACTCAAACAGGTTAATGCGACAATGTTCTCATGCAAGCATAACAAAGGCATACAAAATGTAATGTATAATGGTTGTGTTTTAAGCGTGAAAAAAATTATCTCACAGAAATATTGGTTTTGTTCGTCGGGGGTGCTACACACATTTACGCATATTTTGATTTTTTTTTTGTTAAGTTTTCACTTGGCTGTTGAGTTTGGTGAGTTTTAAAGCATTCTGAGGAGGTCAAAGTAGGGCTCAAAGCGTCGGCGGGGGAAAAAAATGACTGCTGGGGGGCGCTACATAGTGTATTTGGAATTTGTATTTACACGGTATCAAAGATTGCACCTGTTTTGACCTGCCTGCCGATTTTGGTGCATTTTGAAGCATTCTAAGGGGGTCAAATTGAGCTCAAAGGGGCTGCGGAACAAAGAATAACTATAATAATAATAAAACCGAGGAACCACAATAGGTTACCAAAAAAAAAAAATATTGTCACATGCATGTCCATACTGTTCAGTTATGGATGTGTTCTAAGTCAAATAAAAACGTTTATTTGTTTAGACCAAATCACAACAGTGATCTCAAGGAGAAAGCAAAACATGTTTTAAGTTGCCGTAGCCCTACGCTGGATTGCGACCTACTTGAGCATTGTAGTTTTTTTGTTGTTTTTTGTTTCTTTTTTTTTGGGGGGGGGGGGGTCCCCCCAGGTAAAACTAATGCCCACCCACACCTGGCATCCTGCTAACACCACTGCTTGGTGAATAGTTCCCCTCCATGTTTTGCGGTTCATGGCAGTTTGGGGTCAATGTTAGTCCGTACTAGGGTAGCGCTTCCTTTGGGATTCTCGATGCCTAGTGCCATTTGCGAGCTCGCCGTACGGCATTATTTTGGGCAGTCGGGAAGAATCCATTCTCTTAACGTGGCCTGCCCAGCGGAGACGGTGGTAGATAATGGTGGCTTCAACACTGGTTACCGAGGCTCGTTTTAGGACATCTATGTTTCTTCCTCTTTGCTCAATCTGACAACGCCGGTCACATTGAAATAACAGCGGCACCCTTGGGGGTGCCAGTAACAACCACTTGTATCACGAGCGCCCGCCATTCTAAACTTTATCCGCATGTTTTTTTGTTTTTTTTAACCCTTCATTACCCGTCGACGGTATGTTTTGCCCGTCGACGCATTTACGTCATCGATGACATTGACAACGTCGACTAGTCGGGACAGCTCTATTCTGGTCCCCATTAACCGCGAAAAATGATGAAATACTCTACACTGTGGTCATGATAAGTCATCCAAAGTCTTTCCAAACAGCTATTCAAGTCATCTAGTAAAAATTTCTTTAAAATATATATATTTTTTTTTTTTTTAATATCGCAATATAATATCGCAATATATCGCAAACCCCCAAAAAATCGCAGCAATAGTTTTTTCCAATATCGTTCAGGCCTAATTGGTATGAAATTTTGTTGTTTAATTTTGCTATATTAGAAATGTGGTCTTTTTATATGTTTGAAATACTGTGCAAACACACACAACAAATATTTACTATCGTCTCGTTTTCACTCTAACGAACCGTATCGTTCTTACACTGTATCGAATCGCTCGGCCTTAAAAATTGTATCGTTTTTTTAATCGAATCGTAACCTGCTGTATCTAGATACATATCGAATTGGCTTCATGCCAGAGATTTCCAACCCTACTATTCTCACAGTGTTTGAAAAATACAGGGAGAACAGTCTGGCCATTTGGGGGCCCCAAGCAAAATAATGCAAAGGGGCCCATATTTTTGGCCCACCATTTCGTCACAGTGTACTGTGAAACCCATACATGCAATCCAACCCATACGCCCATATTTTGTATATTAATCAGATTTTGTTGCACTGCATACTTCAAACTTCTCACCCAGAATGATTGTCAGTACTTAAAGTAGATAGCGCCAAACCTTTTTCTAAAAATGGAAAGAAAGAAGTTAAGGAAGAAATTTTATTTTTGTAAGCTTGTAATCAAGTATCAAAACTCACAAAAGTCAAATAAAGCAAACTGTATTAAACAAAATAGAATATGAATTTTTTAAATTGCCAGATTGGGGGGCCCCCTAGTGGTCAGGGGCCCTAAGCAGCTGCATAGTCTGCGTATAGACTGGGCCGGCCCTGCAGTCTGGCAGTGCCAGGCAAGAGTAATACGACGTTATTCCAATAATTCCAAGTTGCGAAAGTCCACTCCATGATTTCTTTGCTTCCCTTTCTCAACCTTGCTCTGCGATTGGCTGCTGGCTGCCTGGCAGGAAGAAAGAGCTGCTGTGTTGAGGCCGAAAACTCGGGCACAATCTGGAAGGGGGATGACAACCAAATACCTCCGTGGGAGATATGTTCGTCCGCTCAACAGGAGACGTCAAAGGGATTCTTTTTCTGCACGTGGAGGCGAGTTCTTCAGGCTTTTGCCAGCTGCGGCTATGATCGCGATCACGCGTGAGTCGCTGTAATCAAGTCCCCCCACTCTTAATGAGACTGAATGTGCCGTCTTGAGATTTAAATCTTTACATGGAGGACACATAGCAGCTCCGCTTTGCTGTTAAGGCTGCTCGATTGTACTGCCACAACATCCCGGAGGGAAAAAAAAACTCTTCTCCAGCTAGAACCGGGATGAGGGAAGCATAGATCGCGAGGAGCTGCAGCGTGGGTTTTTGATTATTATTATTTTTTTTTTTTTTTGGCTTCTTCTTTAGATTGTTCTTTACTATCACTGAAGGCTGGCTTTTCTAAGAGTCGAGCGTCTTCGACGGCTCTCCGCATCAGGTGAGCTCAAATCCGCAGTTTTTGGCGATCTATTAGCTCGGTGGATGACCTTACCTCACCAGCCCCCTTTTCGAGCGCTTACCCTGTGTTATTTTGGGCTCTGCTTCTGTTCTACTTCCAGACTCTTGTTGTTAAGGAAGCGGGGGCACGCATGTCCATTTTTGGCGTCTTTTAACCAGACCTCCACAAACCGGGTGGAGGGCACTAACCAGTAAATAGAACAGGATGATAGGGATTATCCACACATGGGTTTAGCCAGCTGTCCCATTCGGAATGCGTCTTCACCGTTCAGTACTATGTAATAACATCGTAACAGTGTCAACGTGCATTTGAAGTCCTGTGGTTTTTATGTGTATTTTTTAGGGATTAACAGTTGACGTCAGACGTGTAGCAAACAAGTGGTACAGCGGAAAAGAATGCAAACATTGTTTATATCCGAATTATATTGTACTTTTGTAGCAGACCATTTAAACACGATGCATGAAATCAAAGTTACCTGCATGTTGTAGTATAATGTATAATATAGGGCTGTCAAACGATTAAAAATGTTAATCGAGTTAATCACAGCTTTAAAATTAATGAATCGTAATTAATTGCAATTCAAACCATCTATAAAGTATGCCATATTTTTCTGTAAATTATTGTTGGAATGGAAAGATAAGACACAAGACGGATATATACATTCAACATACTGTACATCAGTACTGTATTTGTTTATTATAACAATAAATCAACAAGATGGCATTCACATTAACATTCTGTTAAAGCGATTCATAGACAGAAAGGCTTGTAGTTCTTAAAAGATAAATGTTAGTACAAGTAATAGAAATTTTATATTAAAACACCTCTTACTGTTTTCGTTTAATAAAGTTTGTTAAATTTTCAATCAAAAATTAAACGAATAGCTCGCCATTGTTGATGTCAATAATTACACAATGCTCATGTGGTGCTGAAACCCATAAAATCAGTCGCACCCAAGCGCCAGCAGAGGGCAAAAAAACACCGAAAAACACAAGTAACAAGTGGACATTACACTGTGCTGTCATTTTAATCTGTTTGAGCGGGGCATGTGCGTTAAATGCGTCAAATATTTTAACATGATTAATAAAAAAAATTAATTGAAGACAAATTATATGAATATACTAGGGCTGTCAAACGATTAAAATGTTTAATCGAGTTAATCACAGCTTAAAAATTAATTGTAATTAATCACAATTCAAACCATCTATAAAATATGCCATATTTTTCTGTAAATCATTGTTGGAATGGAAAGATAAGACACAAGAAGGATAAGTACCGTATTTGTTTATTATAACAATAAATCAACAAGATGGCATTAACATTAACATTCTGTTAAAGCGATCCATGGATAGAGAACTTATAGTTCTTAAAAGATAAATGTTAGTACAAGTTATAGAAATTTTATATTAAAACCCCTCTTAGTGTTTTCATTTTAAGAAAATTTGTAAAATTTTCAATCAAAAAATAAACTAGTAGCTCGCCATTGTTGATGTCAATCATAATTATGGTGCTGAAACCCATAAAATCAGTCGCGCCCAAGTGCCAGCAGAGGGCGGCAAAACACAAAAAACACAAGTAACAAGTGGAAATGACACTTTGCTGTCATTTTAATCTGTTTGAGCGGGGCATGTGCGTTAAATGCGTCAAATATTTTAACATGATTGACTTAAAAAAAAATAATTGAACAAAAATTATATGAATATACTAGGGCTGTCAAACGATTAAAATTTTTAATCGAGTTAATCACAGCTTAAATATTAATCGTAATTGATCGCAAATCAAACCATCTATAAAATATGCCATATTTTTCTGTAAATCATTGTTGAAATGGAAAGATAAGACACAAGAAGGATAAGTACTGTATTTGTTTATTATAACAATAAATCAATAAGATGGCATTAACATTAACATTCTGTTAAAGCGATCCATGGATAGAGAACTTGTAGTTCTTAAAAGATAAATGTTAGTACAAGTTATAGAAATTTTACATTAAAACCCCTCTTAGTGTTTTCGTTTTAATAAAGTGTGTAAAATTTTCAATAAAAAAATATACTAGTAGCTCGCCATTGTTGATGTCAATAATAATTATGGTGCTGAAACCCATAAAATCGGTCGCACCCAAGTCCCAGCAGAGGGCAGCAAAACACAAAAAAACACAAGTGGAAATGACACTTTGCTGTCATTTTAATCTGTTTGAGTGTGGCATGTGCGTTAAATGCGTCAAATATTTTGACGTGATTAATTTTAAAAATTAACGCCCGTTAACGCAATAATTTTGACAGCCCTAGTATAATATTTAAAACGTCTCTGAAGTTTAGGTCCTCATTAATCAGTTAAATGTCCAACGTAATATTATATACAGTGCGTATAATGTAACGTTTTTGAGCAGTGGTTTGAAGTACAAGTTTTGATTTATCACACAAGCATGCTGGCAATTCAAGACGCTAGCACTTTAAATCTTTCCATTTAAATGAAGAAAAATGCCATGAATCTTTTGCAATCTTACATTGTGCCACAAGAGGGAAGCAAACAGAACCACGACATCTCACACGACTTTCACCTATCAGAGCATGATGTGCAAACTTAATGTTTTGTGAAATCCATACGTTTTTTTTGGTCGTGCACATCGCTTTTCACGCCTGCTCGGTTTTGTCGAACAGTTGTCTATATGTGCATCAGATGCGTATCTGATTTATCTCCACTTGAAAATAGTGTTTTAAAAAAAAATGAATACCTTATTGTACTTAGTAAGGGAAAAAAATCCCATTAATAGACGTAGTTACGCAGTGTTTCGCCCAGCTTGTCAGTGAAATTCAGGCTTCTAAACCTCTGTAATGATGAGTAGATCACTGTAGATGACAGTGTTACATCGTGTTGAATTTTTCCAAAGCTGTTACAGTATGGGGTTGTTTTAAAAACACGCATTGTAGTTTTTTTTCCTGTTTGACAGAAAATAAAGTACCAGAAAATGGTTGCTTGTTGTGATGGAGGTTTAGTTCGCTGTGCCCTTCTAGCCTTCATATTTTGATTTTTTTTTTTTTTTTTTTTTTTTTTTGCTCTTAAACTTGCAAGTCATATGCCTATTGCAGTGAAATTGCAGTTCAAGTCTCAGCAACACACCTAGGAATTGTTTGAAATTGTGAGTAAGCTTCAATAAATTTTTACTGTCTATTTTCATGTACATTTGAAGTGATATACAGCAATAACATGATAAGACACCTGCGGGGTGACCCGATAACTAGTTTGTTGTACAGCGTCAACTTTAATATTCAGAACAGGGGCTCGCACCTCATTGTTGTGAATTGGGGAGCTGCAGCCTACAAATAATCATAATAAAAACGTCAAATTCATTATCTACCGCGATGATCACAAAGTGTTTATCTATTGTTCTCGTAGCAACACAATGCATCTTAATTTGGTTCCCATTATGTGGCGACTGTAAATTTTTACACTTTCTTGGCAACATCAAGTAACTTGATAATTGCGGGTTATAAACGAAACCATGCCATGCTGATTGATTTGCCTTGGTTGAAATGATTATTCTTTATGGCAACGCCGCCTAACTCTGCTGACCGACCTGGGGAGCAACTGGAAAACACATTTCATAATTAAAACAATAATCAGCGCTGATTGTTTCCGCAGTCGAGCTATTTACTTGGTAAAACAATTACACTGTAGGACTCCAATTAGTGTTTCAAAGTGATTATACTGTAGTTTCCCAGTTATGCGTCCCTCACTAGTTTGGAGTTGGTCATCTTGGAAATGAGTTGCCTATTGACCACCAGGTAATTGTTTTGTGTAGGGGTCAGTGCGTTTTCCATTGATTCGAAGCAAATAGCTGCTTTTGTTTTATAGCACAAGAGGGAATCGGCACTGTATTATTTAGTTTTGTTTTGCTTTGCTATTTGGTGGCCAGCTTTGAGACCTCTGCACCCCCGACCGTATATAATCTTTTACTGCTGTCACATTCGACATACCTGAAATTATGTTTCCGTATGGACCGGCCAAGTGAAACCACCTATTGACTATGTACATACAACTTTAATGAAAACATTGAAGTTTCAGCCAACACAGTGAATTATTGCACAGTTGCTCAGCTGGGTCAGTCACCTTGAGATAATCAGAAGCCATTCGCCCTCCCTTCATCCCGACATTGTGTAGTCAGGCTGTATTACTTGTCCATATTATTTCTGTTTGTCTTCATTAATGAGAGTGTATACCAACTCTCGTGGGGATGTATGGGCGAACGGCAAACAAGCCTGTTCTGTCCACTGCTTCATTGATTTCCCTGTTCATGCCCGCCGGCATTAAACAGGCACATTTCAAGTGATGCACTCATCACCATGTAATCACTGTGGATGGCTAGCAACTTAACGTTGGGGACGACATCCAAAATGTAGTTCGATGACGCCGACGGAGCACTTTGACCTTTTTTCCGAAACCTACCTGACTGTTCGCCCTTATTATTGTCACTCTAGGCTGCTAAGTTTGAACTTCACCCTGAAGAGCTGACATTCTGTTATATAGCTTTCAAAATAGCGCTACTGTGGTATGTGCAAACAATATGGCGTCTCTCACCGTGTTGTCCTTCCAAGGGCGTAGGTTTGCATCGGGACGGTAGGGACATAACGCTACCAACTTTTCAGGATGCTCAAATTGTCCCCACCAACTTTTAAGCAACCTTATTTGCATTTTATAATGAGTTAAATAGGTATTCAGATTGCCTTCCCATATGTTGTCAGGATACAATTGACCCTACCATTATTAAGTAAATTATTTTCATTATGTTCAGACTTATACAGTATTTACTAGGGTTGTTCCGATCATGTTTTTTTGCTCCTGACCCGATCCCGATCGTTTTAGTTTGAGTATCTGCCAAACCCGATATTTCCCGATTCGAATGCTTTTTTTTTTTGTTCCCGATTCAATTCCAATCATTCCCGATAATTTTTCCTGATCATATACATTTTGGTAATGCATTAAGAAAAAAATGAATAAAACTCGGCCGAATATATACATTCAACATACAGTACAGAAGTACTGTATTTGTTTATTATGACAATAAATCCTCAAGATGGCATTTACATTATTAACATTCTTTCTGTGAGAGGGATCCATGGATAGAAAGACTTGTGACTTTGTATATCGTGACTAAATATTGCCATGTAGTGTATTTGTTGAGCTTTCACTAAATGATACTGCAGCCATGCCCCAATGCATGATGGGAAGTGGAACCATGATGGGAAGTGGAACCATGACTGTGCGTAGTGCCAGCAATCCATATATCTTCTCTGCCTTGGGAAATACAATAAGGTGTTAAGAAAAAGATTAAATGCGACCTTGCTTCCCCACATTGCTTTCCATGATATTTCTAATCGTAGGGAGCGGGATTGTAAGGCTTTAGCCAATTACAATAAGCCTCCAAAGGCTGCCAAAATTCACTCTACTTATTTTATGCTGCCTTTTATTTCTCTATATAGGTACAATGGCACCATTACAGATTGAGCGCGATAATGCATGAGTGGGTAGTGCAATGCATGCATGCATTAATTGCGTTAAATTTTTTAACGTGATACATTTAAAAAACGTATTACCGCCGTTATTGGGATAAATTTGATAACCCTACCTTAAGCCTAAACTAAAGACTCTGGATGAGTGTAATTTATTAAATCTGTAATGGTAAATACAATTAGAAAACGATTTAATTTATATATATATATATATATATATATATATATATACTGTATATATATATATATATATATATACTGTATATTAATAAAAAGGCATGGCCTATATTTTTTTGCCGATTCCGATACTTTGAAAATCCGATCGATTGGGACATCTCTAGTATTTACCCCTTTTTCTCTTGCTGAATGTGCTGGTCCATTCCCCCCCCCTCAAACTCACGTTTGATTGGCTGATGACTTGACTTCCCACCCACACACGCACTGACCTGAGCCCCCTTCAAAGAGGAGGTAATATTAGAAGTTTTTTTTCAGCCAGCAGCAGCCACTTTAAGTATGTAAAAAGTAGGGCTGTCAAACGATTAAAATTTTTAATCGAGTTAATTACAGCTTAAAAATTAATTAATCGCAATTCAAACCATCTTTAAAATATGCCATATTTTTCTGTAAATTATTGTTGGAATGGAAAGATAAGACACAAGATGGATATATACATTCAACATACGGTACATAAGGACTGTATTTGTTTATTATAACAATAAATCAACAAGATGGCATTAACATTTACTAACATTCTGTTAAAGCGATCCATGGATAAAAAGACTTGTAGTTCTTAAAAGAAACATGTTAGTACAAGTTATAGAAATTTTATATTAAAACCCCTCTTAATGTTTTCGTTTTTATAAAATTTGTAAAATTTTCAATCAAAAAATAAACTAGTAGCCCGCCATTGTTGATGTCAATAATTACTTACACAATGCTCATGGGTGCTGAAGCCTATAAAAGTGCCAAGCGCCAGCAGAGAGCGGCAAAACTCCATAAAACACACAAGTGAGCGTTTCACTGTACTGTCATTTAAATCTGTCTGAGCGGGGCATCTGCGTTAATTGCGTCAAATATTTTAACGTGATTAATTTTTAAAAATTAATTAACGCCCGTTAACGCGATAATTTTGACAGCCCTAGTAAAAAGATGTCAATGTTATGGAGGTGGGGAACACGTCACTAATTTTGCTACTGAAATTTTGCTACAAACGGCATCAGAGTTTGCATAACATTAAACTGAGTACATTTGCTAACCTGCAAAACTTGAGTAGGAAGCTGCTTAGAGAGAAGTGTCCTCCACTTTTGTATGTATTTTCTGCTGTTAACGTAAATTAAACTGTGGGAAATTCAGTGAACCGAGGTTTACCCCCTTCTACCCGATTTTCATTTTTGTGGTCTTAAAGCAACACTTGGTAACTTTTCACTTTTGGTCGATTTTAGCGACGCTGGTGGACAAAAGCGGTACTTTTTGAAGACTGGTTTTCCCATGAGGACCAGTGCATGAGCGTATAGTGTCTTCCTATGAGGGGCGTAACAAAAATTAATGGAGAAGCACGGGTATGACTCAATACAGATTTATTTTGCAATGATTAGTTAGTCTATCAATTAATTAGGTTCATATTCGTGAGAAATGTAGCCCTGACCCCCGTTTACCCAATCTGTTTGGTGTTATTAATGTCCCGTCCCCAGCAAAAAATGTACATGCAAGTTATGCTGTTACGTCCTCCCAACCAATGTTGAGCCCAAACCTACACCCTTGTGTCCTTCCAACTGTTTGCTGGTTTGGTGAGACTGCAATGAGCATTGAGATGATAAACAAGTCATTTGCTAGAGTTAATTGGAACCGCATGATAGCATGTCCCTCACTGAATTTATCACATCGACCAGATTACTATCACTACCATGAGAGACTCCAGCATGGAGCTTCCAGATGATATATTGACGTTTGCATCCAAGCGTTTGGCTTTTATAATTCGGCATATCTCACAAGACAATGTTTTCTACTGTTATTGTCACGTGCCGAGCGGTCCGCACGAAAGTTGGGAGATCTTGACGACATTATCTGTTATGACAGCCAGACGAATCTAATTTAAATGGATGGCGTTGTCTAATAGAAGAAGGATTTTGAGTGGATTCCATAGCCCGGAGCAGCCTATATCCGATTGGGCGTCGGGAACACATCTCATCATCGCTGCATTATTATGCGCAAAGGACCCCGTACCTCTGAGCAAACTCATCACATAGCAGGATGAAAAAAAAAAAAAAGTCATTACGATGCAATAATTCAGATGGCGATGGAATAAAATCTGGCTATTATAGTTACTAATGACTAATTATGTTGATATTGGTTACTGAGCAGGCCATGACTGGAGCAGGGTCAATGGGCTTTTTCGTGTCGCAAATTGGTCAGTCTTAAAATAATGTTTCTATGAATGTTCTCAACTCTTGTTTTGATACTAAGCAATACTGCAGTAAAGAGCTGTTCTGTTTCTAAGTATGGTTGCTGTCAGATCAATTACTACATTACAGGATTAATCAACAATCAATCTAATGGATGATCACGCTCCACCAAAAAGGTCAGAACTGGGACTTTGCAATGCATACAGTGGGGCAGATAAGTATTTAGTCAACCACTAATTGTGCAAGTTCTCCCACTTGAAAATATTAGAGAGGCCTGTAATTGCCAATATGGGTAAACCTCAACCATTAAGGACATAATGTAGAAAAAAAAAAAAAATCACATTGTTTTTTTAAAGAATATATTTGCAAATCATGCTGGAAAATAAGTGTTTGGTCAATACCAAAAGTTCATCTCAATACTTTGTTATGTACCCTTTGTTGGCAATAACGGAGGCCAAACGTTTTCTGTAACTCTTCACAAGCTTTTCACTCACTGTTGCTAGTGTTTTGGCCCATTCTTCCATGCAGATCTCCTCTAGAGCAGTGATGTTTTGGGGCTGTCGTTGGGCAACACGGACTTTCAACTCCCTCCACAGATTTTCTATGGGGTTGAGATGGTGTTATACTTATATAGCGCTTTTCCACCTTTCAAAGCGCTCAAAGCGCTTTACACTATCTCGCCATCCACCTACTGGTGACTCAGCACCAGGAGCAACGTGGGGTTCAGTGTCTTGCTCAAGGACACTTAGACGAGTTCATCAGGGCAGAGAATTGAACCCACAACCTCTGGGTTGGGGGACAACTACTCTACCACTGAGCCACGCCACCGCCAGATCTCCAGAGATCTGGAGACTGGCTGGGCCACTCCAGGACCTTGAAATGCTTCTTACGAAGCCACTCCTTTGTGGCCCTGGCAGTGTGTTTGGGATCTGTCATGCTGAAAGACCCAGCCACCTCTCATCTTCAATGCCCTTGCTGATGAAAGGAGATTTTCACTCAAAATCTCTCAATACGTGGCCCCATTCATTCTTTCCTTTACACAGATCAGTTGTCCTGGTCCCTTTGCAGAAAAACAGCCCCAAAGCATGATGTTTCCACCCCCATGCTTCACAGTGGGTATGGTGTTCTTTGGATGCAATTCAGTATTCTTTCTCCTCCAAACACGAGAACCTGTGTTTCTTCCAAAAAGTTCTAGTTTGGTTTCATCTGACCATAACACATTCTCCCAGTCCTCTTCTGGGTCATCCAAATGCTCTCTAGCGAACCGCAGACGGGCTTGGACGTGTACTTTCTTCAGCAGGGGGACACGTCTGGCAGTGCAGGATTTGAGTCCCTGGCGGTGCATTGTGTTACTGATAGTAGCCTTTGTTACTGTGGCTCTCTGTAGGTCATTCACTAGGTTCCCCCGTGTGGTTCTGGGATTTTTGCTCACCGTTCTTGTTATCATTTTGACGCCACGGGGTGAGATCTTGCATAGAGCCCCAGATCGAGGGAGATTATCAATGGCCTTGTATGTCATCCATTTTCTAATAATTGCTCCCACAGTTGATTTCTTTACACCAAGCGTTTTACCTATTGCAGATTCAGTCTTCCCAGCCTGGTGCAGGTCAAAATTTTGTCTCTGGTGTCCTTCGACAGCTCTTTGGTCTTGGCCAAAGTGGAGTTTGGAGTGTGACTGACAGAGATTGTGGACAGGTGTCTTTTATACCGATAATGAGTTAAAACAGGTGCCATTAATACAGGTAATGAGTGGAGCCTCGTTAGACCTCGTGAGAAGAAGTTAGATCTCTTTGACAGCCAGAAATCCTGCTTGTTTGTAGGTGACCAAATACTTTATTTTCCACTCTAATTTGGAAATAAATTCTTTAAAAATCAAATAATGTGATTTTCTCTTTTTTTTTTTCTCCACATTCTGTCTTTCATGGTTGAGGTTTACCCATGTTGACAATTACAGCACTCTCTAATCTTTTCAAGTAGGAGAACTTGCACAATTGGTGGTTGACTAAATACTTATTTGCCCCACTGTAGTTGGGACTTGACTATTAAGTCAATGTACACTCAGTTTAAGCTAATATTGGGTGCAGAAGTCATAATCGTGCTTTTTATTTGGCTTGAATAGTCAAAGACTCGCATTGCCCTCAACCTCCTTTGAAAACTAAACAATGTATTTCTTGGCAGAATGTTTCCACTCTTATTTGCGTGCGTTTTGAATTCTATTTGATCACGAAGTGGTTTTTGTGGTTCTAAAGATATTAGGGTTTGCCTGAAGTAACCTTGTTAGCCCACGAGCTACTTTAGCCCAGACAGTGTTTGACACAAATGCAGTGAAAGCTTTGAGTGCATACATTAATATTCACATATTTCTTTTCTGTCAAATCCACACCTACGAGATCCTGAGGGAGGGTGAAGCGAAGTAGCAACTCGTGGCATTAGTCCACATGCAGCAGCATTTCTTGGAGCTAAGTACACAAAGCAGGCCACGGAACACTGAGAGCATTGCAGTTTTCCTTTGAACGATTTGAGCCTGCATCACAGTAACTGTATTGCTTGTTCTATCCTCTATTGTGGCGGCTTTCCCATTAACCTTTGGCTTTGCGTGTATGATCCTAGGATTATCTCGATTCTCTATACAGCCAAATGTGGAATTAAACAAATGTGTCAAAATGCTAATCATGTTTAGCCGTTTTGCTGGGTTGTGAACGTTGCTTAGATGTGTAATTCAACATTTAGCAGAGATTGATAAAGATCTCATTTTGATTGACGGCTGGCGGTTTGAGCTTGATGTGTTCTTGTGGTTTCAGTCATGACCAGGGGTGAAAGTGGGCGGGAACAGTCAGTTCCGGTATAAGATTCAGGGCCGGAACGCAGTTCCGGTATACGGTGCTTTGATTCCGAAAATATGACGGCAACTGTCAAAACGCTATGTAAAAAAAATAAAAATAAAATAAAAAAATATAAAGCTGCCACACATGCATTTCATCTCCAAGAAGAAAACAATTTTCCAACATCAGATTTACATAAGTGTTAACAACAAGCATAATAAAGTGCTTGTGTAGCATAATCGGTTTCCACCGATATTTATTTTATTCCACGGACGGCATGGAGGTTTACCCAGTTGCTGCAGTTATCAGAGTCTGACAATGACGAGTCACGTCAATGTGCGAATGCACGCAGCAAGCAAAACTCCTGGGCTCATTTATCCTTCAATTGGCTGACATATTGACATGTCATCACCAGACATAGTTAGCTCTGATTGGTTCAAATGTGCATCTTTTCTGAAACAGCAAAAAACAAAAGGGCAATGCAACAGAAAATGGATCAAATCTTTAAGAGCAAGGAAAGAGTTAAGGTGGCTTATTTATCATATTTAGTTTTATTTGCTCTGATGGGGAGGTTCAGAACATCTTAGCTGTCAATGTGCACTTTGGAATTATATTTGTTCATTTATGTTAGGCTACTTATTCATTTCCTTATGATTTAAAAAAATCCATGTTTGCGCGATTTTCAAAATATATTCAATTTCACTCTGCATAATATGTCATTTGTAGTTATTTTTCTGAATGTATGTTACTTATATCTTTATTATTTAAAAAAAAAAAAGAATGTTTACATTATCTTCAATTTTAATATACAACCTATGTCCTTAAGTAGTTAAAATTGAGATTGGCGTTTAGTATGTGAGGAAATGAGGGAAAATAAAAATTAGGAGATGGAGGTTGGGTTATAGCTGTTTTTGTTAATTTTTATTTTGCAAATTGTTGAAAAAATACAATTTTGAAATGAAAATCAGTTTTTGTATGTGTTATAGAAATAACTGACCAAATGTTTTCTTTGCATTTCAGTAGTTTTGATCCCCCCACCCCCCCAAAAAATAAAAAATAAAATAAAATAAAATTTCTGGCTCCGTGGCGACCTTCACGCCAGGGAGTTCTGGCAAGAAATTCTAACCACTTTCACCCCTGGTCATGACCAAGGGCGTAGATTTGCATAGGGACGGTAGGGACATAACACTACCAACTTTTCAGGGTGCTGAAATTGTCCCCACCAACTTTTAAGCAACCCTATTTGCATTAGATAATGGCTTCAGTTATATAGGTCATTTAGATTGTCTTCCCATGTTTTGTAAGAAGAATTGACCCGACCATTATTAAGTGAAATACAGCACTTTCATTATGTTCAGACTTATATTGACCCCTTTTCACTTGCTGAATGTGCCAGTCCCCTTTTTCCCCCTATAGCAAGTTTGATTGGCTGATAACTTGACCCCCCCCACACACACACACACACATTCACAGCCAAACAGAAATACAACATGCCACCTTCTCTGCCCCCTTTGAAGACGAGGGATATTAGAGGTTTTTTTCCTGCCAGCAGAAGTCGCTGTAAGTAATATAAATAGATGTCAATGTTGTTGAGGTGGGGAACACACCAATAATTTTGATACTGAAAGTCCACCCTGCATCAGAGTTAGCATAACATTAATCTGTAAGAATTTCTCGAACTGAAGGAGGTAGCTGCGCTGAGAGAAATATCCTCCTGTATGTTTTCTATTCTTAACATTAATCAACCTGGAAGAAATGTAGTAAAGCAAAGATTACCCCTTTATAGATGGATTATAGAATTGATGATTAACAAGTTTGTATTTCTTATGTATATTCTAGGGCTGTCAAAATTATCGCGTTAACGAGCGGTAATTAATTTTTTAAATTAATCAGGTTAAAATATTTGACGCATTTAACACACATGCCCCGCTCACAGATTAAAATGACAGCACAATGTAATGTCCACTTGTTACTTGTGTTTTTCGGTGTTTTGTCGCCCTCTGCTGGCGCTTGGGTGCGACTGATTTTATGGGTTTCAGCACCACATGAGCATTGTGTAATTATTGACATCAACAATGGCGAGCTACTAGTTTCTTTTTTGATTGAAAATTTTACAAATTTTATTAAAACGAAAACATTAAAAGGGGTTTTAATATAAAATTTCTATAACTTGTACTAATATTTATCTTTTAAGAGCTACAAGTCTTTCTATCCATGGATCACTTTAACAGAATGTTAATAATGTTAATGCCATCTTGTTGATTTATTGTTATACAAATACAGTACTTATGTACAGTATGTTGAATGTATATATCCTTCTTGTGTCTCGTCTTTCCATTCCAACAATAATATTTTATAGCATATTTTATAGATGGTTTGAATTGCGATTAATTACGATTAATTAATTTTTAAGCTGTGATTAACTCGATTAAAATTTGTAGTCGTTTGACAGCCCTAGTATAGTCATATACTTTGTGTTCAAATATTGCAATTTAAATTTGCTAATAAAATCCAGACATTTATTCTGAGAGTTTTCAAAATGTTTCTTTGGTAGTTTTTGAAGACAAAGGTTTGAATTGGTGTATCACCTGAACCAATACACAGGAAGGTTAGTAGCAGTCAATACAGATTTAATTTGTCTTAATCATTTAGCCTATCAATTAATTAGGTTCATATTGGTGAGAAATGTAGCCCTGACCCTCGTTCACCAAGTCTGTTTGGTCTTATAAATGTCCCGTCCCCAGCAAAAAAAAAAGTCAATATGCAGGTTATGCTGTTATATCGTCCCTACCAATGTTGAGACCAAACCTACGCCCTCGGTCATGACAATACGATTGTTTCTCTGTGACATTTGAAGAATACGGTGACTGTATGATGTAACATTTGTACTGGTAACATTTAAACATTGTTTTTTAATGAGATTTTACAATGATGGCCAATGCTGCTGAAATCAACCCTGACATTCAAACGGGACCAAATGGCCACTTGCTCCATCATCATCGGGTGCCGTTGTCACGTAAGAGTCATTCAGCAACTGGTTAGCAGGCTGGTTTTGGCTTTCATGTTCTTCTCTTATTTGACCAGCTGTCTACTGTGTGAATCAGCTCTGAAATGTTCAAGGCCTGTTAATTTTAGTTCCCATAAACCAACACGACTACAGACTGTGTGGCCCTGGTCACAATTCTAAATTAGTCTTGGTTCAATATGAGCTTAAAAAGTATGTAAAAAATAAATAAATAAATAAACTGAATCGGGGAACTGTAGTAAAGTCCAACTTCTACTGTGTCAGACATGTACAGTGGGGTAAATAAGTATTTAGTTAACCACAAATTGTGCAAGTTCTCCCGCTTGAAAATATTAGAGAGGCCTGTAATTGTCAACATGGTTAAACCTCAACCATGAGAGAGAGAATGTGGGGGGGGGGGGGAAGAAAGAAAATCACTTTGTTTGATTTTTAAATAATTTATTTGCAAATCATGGTGGAAAATAAGTATTTGGTCAATACCAAAAGTTCATCTCAATACTTTCTTATGTACCCTTTGTTGACAATAACGGAGGCCAAACGCTTTCTGTAACTCTTCACAAGCTTTTCACACACTGTTGCTGGTATTTTGGCCCATTCCTCCATGCAAATCTCCTCTAGAGCAGTGATGTTTTGGGGCTGTTGTTGGGCAACACAGACTTTCAACTCCCTCCACAGATTTTCTATGGGGTTGAGCTCTGGAGACTGGCTAGGCCACTCCAGGACCATGAAATGCATCTTACCAAGCCATTCCTTTGTTGCCCTGGCTGTGTGTCCGGGATCATTGTCATGCTGAAAAACCCAGCCACGTCTCATCTTCAATGCCCTTGCTGATGGAAGGAGATTTTCACTCAAAATCTCTCGATACATGGCCCCATTCATTCTTTCCTTTACACAGATCAGTCGTCCTGGTCCTTTTGCAGAAAATACAGCCCCAAATCATGATGTTTCCACCCCCGTGCTTCACAGTGGGTATGGTGTTCTTCGGATGCAATTCAGTATTCTTTCTCCTCCAAACACGAGAACCTGTGTTTTTACCAAAAAGTTCTATTTTGGTTTCATCTGACCATAACACATTCTCCCAGTCCTCTTCTGGATCATCCAAATGCTCTCAAGTGAACCGCAGACGGGCCTGGACGTGTATTGGCTTCAGCAGGGGGACACGTCTGCCAGTGCAGGATTTGAGTCCCTGGTGGCGCATTGTGTTACTGATAGTAGCCTTTGTTACTGTGGTCCCAGCTCTCTGTAGGTCATTCACTAGGTCCCCCCGTGTGGTTCTGGGATTTTTGCTCACCGTTCTTTTTATCATTTTGACGCCACGGGGTGAGATCTTGCATGGAGCCCCAGATCGAGGGAGATTATCAGTGGTCTTGTATGTCATCTATTTTCTAATAATTGCTTTCACAGTTGATTTCTTTACACCAAGCGTTTTACCTATTGCAGATTCAGTCTTCCCAGCCTGGTGCAGGTCTACAATTTTGTCTCTGGTGTCCTTGGACAGCTCTTTGGTCTTGGCCATAGTGGAGTTTGAAGTGTGACTGACTGAGATTGTGGACAGGTGTCTTTTATGCCGATAATGAGTTAAAACAGGTGCCTCGTTAGAAGAAGTTAGACTTCTTTGACAGCCAGAAATATTGCTTGTTCGTAGGTGACCAAATACCTATTTTCCACTCTAATTTGGAAATATTTAAAAATCAAACAATGTGATTTTCTGTTTTTTTTCCCACATTCTGTCCCTCATGGTTGAGGTTTACCCATGTTGACAATTACAGGCCTCTGTAATCTTTTCAAGTACAGTAGAACAACTTGCACAATTGGTGGTTGACTAAATACTTATTTGCCCCACTATAGTTGGGACTTTACTGGCTATTATTAAGTCAATGTACACTCAGTTTAAGCTAATATTGGGTGCAGAAGTCATAGTCATGCTTTTTATTTGCACAATTAGTGGTTGACTAAATACTTGTTTGCCCCACTGTAAATGTTTTGAATTCCCAGCAGTGTCCGAGAGGGTCTTGCAACTGCTGCTAAATATAACAAAGGAGTTATTTGCTTTGAGTAACTTTACCGCCGTCTCAAATAGATGTTTGTTTTCTGTGTGCTCATCTGTCCGTGGTGCCAGTGATCCAATATGTCAGCACAGCGAGACTGCCAAGTAGAAAGCATCTCATCAAAATGTTGCGCTTTTTAAAAGACGGACTGTATCAGCGACGCTAGGCAGAAATTGTATCCCAGGCGGCTCCCGTAAATGGCCGTCTGTTGATGAAGGCCGAAATTTGAGCGGTATGATGAATGCAGTTTGAAGGCGAAATGAAATGAAGTTCGTCAGATAGCAAGCTGCTCTTAGATCAGAGGGTCAGCACACCACATGGTGGATAAACAAATGAGCTCATTTTGAATTTGGACAGAAGGGTAATCGCCATTCGTACTGCAGACACTATATGCGTTGCCAGGTCCGTAGTCATCTGAGAGTTCATTAGTCGTTTTGAAAATCACTTGTGACAATAAAAGACAAAACTTTTTAAACAACCTTTGTATCATTGTTGTGGATTGTGAATGCACATTGAGCCAACTTTTTCCCTAATCTTACCGATTTTGCTTGACTGGATATTTGAATAAGGCGTGAACAGTGTTGTTAATAACGGCGTTACAATATAACGGCGTTACTAACGGCGTTATTTTTTTCAGTAGTGGGTAATCTAATTAATTACTTTTCTCATCTTGGCAACGCCTTTACCGTTACTGAGGACGGAAAGGCATGCGTTACTATGCGTTACTATATCGGTCGAAAAGTCTGAGGGAGACGGACTCACCGAGATGACAGAGCAGAGCAGGAGTTGGGAGGAGGCAAGAAAGTTGTGACGCCGAGCAAACGCGTCGATGCTAGGTAGCTCCAATAATACATGTTGTAGCCGATTGCCTACAAACTACGCCCGCATGTTATGGTAGTTATGGTAGACATGGTAGATATCACATGTACTGTATATAGATATAACTAGATGCAAAATGACAGACATGGCACTAAATGCGTTAGTAGACAGCCGCCATCTTGAAGCAGTAGACTTTTTAGGACGGCTCTGTTGTAGAGAACTTTCCTAGCGAACCTAAGTAACTTTTTATATAAAATACTTCTAAATCGGCAAAATCTTGACTTGAATCTATCTTTAAATGATGAAACAGTTTTAAAACTTTCATATGTCGAAAGTAGAGAGAAGGGAACTAATGCAATAATGGGAGCAATTCTAACAACTTTTAACAGTTGATTCAGGGTAAAGAGTAAATTAGGGTAAAGAATTGGGCTCGGGCCAATTGTACCAACAAACTTCACATAGCGTGGCCAATGTTTTTTTTTTTGTTTGTTTGTTTTTTTTTGAGGAAAAAAAAAAAAAAGTAATTATCACCAATTACTTTGCCAAGTAACTAATTACTCTTACATTCAGGTAATTGAGTTACTAACGCAATTACTTTTTGGGAGAAGTAATTTGTAACTATAATTAATTACTTTTTTTCAGTAAGATTAACAACACTGGGCGTGAAAGCATACGTTTTAAATGAGTGGCCTTGGAAACTAACAAACTGACTGGATTCCAGTTGACGAAGGCACTCTGAAAAGATTGCGAGTCACAAGGTTAACCCTATTAGATAGAAACAAAAACATCCACCCACATCTACAGGCAAGTTCGATGCTGTAATTACTGAGTATACAATGCATATTCTTGCTAATGCAAGAGCGCAGGGGAAGGTCAGATTCCAGAGATCTTTTTGTTTTAAATGTGAACCACTCAACCAAAAACTATTATGCATTTTTATGCTTAGTGGAAAAACAGTGTGCTATCATTTCATTCTCTACATTTGTGTACTCCTCAGGCACAATAGTGCTGCACTCAAATAATTACGCTGCCTACCGCATGTATACTTTTGGCGGGGGCTTCAATCTGACATCTTGAGACTCAAACAAATGATTCAAATTATTATTAAGTGATGTTGCGGGTAGCGTGCCGGCACTGCACACCCCCACCATCCGATCCAGGCCACAACACTTAGCACACGGGGTAAAGTAGGGCACGAGACTAAAAACAGAAATGTTGTCGTCGGTGTCTTCTTCATTCAATCATCGGAATGCCGGGGTGTAGAGTGACAGTTACAACACGGGATGCAGTGTTAAAGGGATCCTCTATTTTTAAGACAAGTAATTCTTAAAAGATAAATGTTAGTATGAGTTATAATTAGGGTTGTTCCGATCATGTTTTTTTGCTCCCGATCCGATCCCGATCGTTTTAGTTTGAGTATCTGCCGATCCCGATATTTCCAGAGCCGATTGCTTTTTTTTTCTCCCGATTCAATTCCAATCATTCCCGATAATTTTTCCCGATCATATACATTTTGGCAATGCATTAAGAAAAAAATGAATAAAACTCGAATATATACATTCAACATACAGTACATAAGTACTGTATTTATTTATTATGACTATAAATCCTCAAGATGGCATTTACATTATTAACATTCTTTCTGTGAGAGGGATCCACGGATAGAAAGACTTGTAATTCTTAAAGGATAAATGTGACTTTGTATATTGTGACTAAATATTGCCATCTAGTGTATTTGTTGAGCTTTCAGGAAATATACTGTAGCCATGCCCAAATGCATGATGGGAAGTGGAACCATACTGTGCGTAGTGCTACCAATTGATATATCTTCTCTGCGTTGGGAAATAACATAAAGTGTTAAGAAAAAGATCAATTGTTACTTTGCTTCCCCACATTGCTTCCCATGATATTTCTAATCAAAGGGAGAGGGATTGTAAGGCTTTAGCCTTTTAAAAAAAGGCTCTAAAGGCTGCCAAAATTCACTCTACTCATTTTACACTGCCTTTTATCTCTCTAAATAGGTAAAACGGCGCCATTTCAGATTGAGCGCGACAATGCGTGAGTGGGTTAAATATTTAACGTGATACATTTTTTTAAAAATTAATTACCGCCGTTATCGGGATAAATTTGATAACCCTACCTTAAGCCGAAACTAAAGACTCTGGATGAGTGTAACATATTATGTCTGTAACGTTAAATACAATTAGAAAATGATTTAATTAAAATATATATATATGTTAAAAAAAGGCATGCCCGATATTTTTTTGCCGATTCCGATACTTTGAAAATGACGTGATTGGACCCGATCGATCGGGACATCTCTCGTTATAATGATTTGATATTAAAACTCCTCTTTTGAATTGTAAAATTATTTTAAGTGATTCTTGTTACGTCGCAGTCCGTGATGTCACCAGGCCCGTTGCCGAAATTCCAGCGTGTAACCCGTTAGCTTTCCCAACATGTCGTCGGTTCTTCCCTTCCTATTTGAACCAGATCTGGAAAGTGAGGAGCAGGACAGCACTGTCGGTCGTTCATAAGACGAGCTTCAGGGGAAAATGAGCGCAGCAAATACCTGATAAGACAAAAGTCAGGCAAAAGTCTCAATGACAACAGAGCGACAGAGCGTGTATGCTGTTGGGAACTCCAGTTGGGAGCGAGAGTGTATGCTATTGGGAACTCCGGTTTTATTAGTAGATATTCAAGGTAAGCATATTGCGTTTTCAAACTTATCCCAATATAATTATGTAGATTGTAAGCATCCAGAGCTGTCATGTGCTTTACATACAGTACAGGCCAAATAGCACACCTTGTGTAATCGATGTTGTGTACATTGTAACGCGTGGTAGGTAGGATACGTGTATAAAAGTACCAAAAAGGGGAGAAGCTTCCACCTGTGCAAATTTTATTCACAAAAAATATTTCCACCTTGACCACTCTTCACTCGGGAGCTCAGCAGTACGCAAACACGCGTTCCCTGACGAACTCCAACATTGTTGTAAGGTCCACGTCAGAGTCACTGTCGTCACTGTAGCGTGCCATAGTGCTTTGATTATTTGGTATGATTTGGGGAAAACTCCCCGGAAGAATAATCAACAAAAAAGATAGCAATAGTAATCTAAATCCGCATTTTTTACTCTCTCGAAGATCCAGGAATTAGACCGATCCCATGGCAATGTTGCAGCCGCGATCAGGCCGTCGATTCCACAAAATAGACTGATCCGAAAAGCCGCTGTGTGACCGACGAGTAAAAAAATAATACAGATCCGAAACCAACATGGGACCGTCGGATCCAGAAAATAGACGGATCCCTTACTTGACTGAGGATCCAGGAAAAATGTTTGGGCGCCAGTTGTAACGCGTGGTGGGTAGGATACTTGCATACAGGGACCAAAAAGGGGGAGAAGCTTCCACTTATGCACATTTATTCACTAAAAATAATCATTCCACCTTGACCACTCTCTTCACTCCCCTTGTTTCCATTTGACTGGAAATTGCATCCAAAAGCAGCCCATCGTGGCATTTTACTTCGCGAGTTTAGGCAGCAATAAGCAATTGTTGAACACGCTACACATTTGGAAAGATCCCAATGACGTCATCACTGTGAGCCCGCAAACCACGGCGCAAACTAACGGTCAAAATATGTAGTAAATATTATAAAATATTGTCATTGATTTGACATTTTATGTGTTTCTAACAACATATTTTAGTACAAGAGAACAATTGTGGTTTATTAGAGCCTACGTGTATTTAAGGTAGGCATGTGCCGGTTACCGGTTTCACGGTTTACCGTGGTGTGAAAACGTCGCCGTTTCAAAACCACTAAAATTTTCCGTCAGACCGTAGTGCGGTATTCACTATTTTTTATGTGTCAAAAATGCAGCCAGAAGTGGCTTGGCGTGGCAGCGCTCACCCCCTCCCGTTTGTTGATGTGTGTGAAAGTGACGCTATCGGCTAGACAGCCAGTGAACCCAAAAACAAATACTCCAAACATAAGGCGTACTTTTTTTCAATTTATCGAGCTCTCAAATCGTGGTAAGGGAAATATACAAAATGAATACATTTAAAATGTTGTACAATTGTGTTTTTCCATGTGTGAGTAGCTTCAACAGATTAGCACCATGAAAATTTCGCCAAAAAGAAAACACACATTTTCCTTTCAAATTCAATATACAAGCTAACTAAAAGCTTACAAAGACAAATGTTAGCCTAGTCTTAGATGGGAGAGCAACTTCGTCGAGTGAGAAAACAAGCATGATTCGTATGAATGAAGGGGAAACAGGGATAGCATCAAAGATCGCTAATTGCGAAAGATGCTCTTGCCCTAAGCACAAATCCACGTTCGCTGGATCAAGGGGAGGTCTCACTCCCAATGTTTTTTTTTGTTTGTTTGTATGTTTGTTTGTTTAGATGAAACCTTTCCACAACAATATTTACACTTTAAACTAACTTATACATTTTTAACCAACGTATTAACTTATGAATTCTTTGATTTTTAACACATAGGCATGACATCATGTAGACTAGAGCTGACACAGTGGCTGAAAATGGCGAAACCTCACTTGAGCTTTTTCACCCTCAAAAAAAAAAAAGTCATGCAGTAGAATTTTTTTTAAAAATTTATTCAGATGTGTTTTTGCTTTTTTATAGAAATTATTTTGTTCTTGCTCTAATCCTGAGCAACTTGAGCTGTGGCTGTGGGTATAGTCTATAAGTTGTATTTATTTTAATTTTTATTTAAAAAATATATTTTTTTATTAATGATTTATTTTAACAATGCATCCATGTTCCAATTTGCAACTATGTTCTGAAATTTTTTTTAAAATCCTGTTCAATGGGGAAAAAAAAATTTTTTAACCCATACATCTCAAAATAACACATTTTGGAGCTATAATTGCAATACCGTGATACCGTGGTATTTTTGCCCACGGTTATCGTACCATCAAAATCTCATACCGGCACATGCCTAATTTAAGGTAGATGATCACTTTAAAAAAAAAAAAAAAAAAGCAAAAAACAATGAGCTCATTGATCCTTTGCTATCTGAATGATGAGGAGAGCATCCAGACACATCATAACAAACAAACATCCATTATTATATGAACCATTATGTGAACAGCCGTGCCCTTATCTCAGGAGCTGGCATATCCGACGGATGTAACCATTAACAAAATGATTCTCCTGACAGCCAAAGATGGGGGGATGGGGGAATAGGAACAATCCTTTATTTCTCGAGAGGGGAATTCAATCTACACCTTGTATTTTTTTTTAATCACATACAATTAGACATGAATAATCAGATCATGCAGTAGGCACTAAAGGATCGAGCGAGGAGGCTGTGCAAATGGTGTCATGCCCCGGAGGAGTTTGTCAGGAAGCAACCTGGCATGCTCGTAGCAAGACCCAATTTCCATATTTTCGGTTTGTCGGTGTTTGATTCGCAACTGTCGAGTTCCCACAAATGCCACACTGATCGAAGAAGTAAAAATAATAATAGAGATATAAAATATAAATGTAATACGATAGGAAATATCCTTTCAGAAACATGCCATGCTATCTAAAGGGGAGGGTAGCAGAAGCGAGATAAAGTAACTATGATTTAAACTGAATCTTACCTCTGAAGACTGTCGGTTTACATCAGTAGCGCACAGGCCACAAATCGCCTCGCATTTTCCTCATATGACTCTCGCCTTTTGCACTTCAAGTCTCTTTCATCCCATTCCGTGCACTCAACCACTGTGATTGGATTTTAGTCTCTGAGTGCTGTTGAAATGTTATTTTGACTTCACCCCGCGTCGGGACACACCGATGACTAAGTCTTTTTCTGCTACTATCTTAGTATAATTGTCGTTTGAGATAACAAACATTGGGAATTAACAGAACTGGAGTTCAGGCCAGATTCCGAATGATTAGGCCAGCGTTTTTCAACCGGTGTGCCGTGAGAGATCGTCGGGTGTGCCGCGAGAAATTATCAAATATCACATTTTCATTTTCTAAACGTCGTTGGGCGGCATTGCAGTAGGAAGGAATGAGTAGGTAGAAAGTTCTCAGTCGTGTGCAGATTAGCAAAGTATTACTCGTGTCGCGTTCAAGAACTGCTCGGATTTCTAGCCATCAGCCACCTCGCTGTCCGCGACAACGTGGACCCCAGCAAGTTACTTGTTTAGAATCGTCAAGTGTTGATATACAAGAACGTTTCCTTTCCGTTTCATCCATATGTGACGACCGTCAATCCCCCCCGTATTTAATTCCAACACATTGTCGAGGACAGCAAGTTGGCTGATGGCTAGAAATCCAAGTACCATAATTTTCCCACTATAAGGCGCACCTGACTATAAGCCGCCACCCACCAAATTGGAAACAAAAACGGCATTTATTCATCGTAAGCCGCACTGGACTATGAGCCACAGCTGTCCTCACTGTATTATGGGATATTTACACCAAAAGATAACACTTGGTTTGACAGCGGCATCATACGACTCTAAGACCAAAATGAACCACCATGAAGCTTCAAGAAGCTTCATTTGGCCACCTGCTCGCAACACTGTTGTTGTCCAACGTGCCTCCTAGCATGCATTACAGCGCTACAGATGCAAATAACAATCAAAATTCATGTTCTTTGCAAATTATTTCTTCGGTTACTGTTCCAGTTATTTAATTAATTGTACGTTATGGTATTTGGTAACACTTTATTTGACAGAGGCGGCATAAGACCATCATTGCACAATCATAATTATGACATTACACTGTCATAAGCATTATTAAATGCTTATAATAGTTGTCATTTAGTGTTATCCGGGAAATGATCTCACTTTTGAATGGATGCAAATGTTCATAGATAAACCGCACTGGACTATAAGCCGCAGCTGTCCTCACTGTATTATGGGATATTTACACCAAAAGATAACACTTGGTTTGACAGCGGCATCATACGACTGTAAGACCAAAATGAACCACCATGAAGCTTCAAGAAGCTTCATTTGGCCACCTGCTCTCAACACTGTTGTTGTCCAACATGCCTCCTAGCATGCATTGCAGCGCTACAGATGCAAATAACAATCAAAATTCATGTTCTGTGCTAATGATTTATTCTGTTACTGTTCCAGTTATTTAATTAATTGTAAGTTATGGTATTTGGTAACACTTTATTTGACAGTGGCGGCATAAGACCATCATTGGACAATCATAATTATGACATTACACTGTCACGAGCATTATTAAATGCTTTTAATAGTTGTCATTTAGTGTTATCCGGCAAATGATCTCACTTTTGAATGGATGCAAATGTTCCGAGCTGGACATGAATGGAGCTGGTGACAGGATTTGTCGGATGACACTAAATGACATCTGTCATATACATTCATTATATGGCAGTCTTATGAAGCCTCTGTTAAACAAAGTGTTACTTATTAACCCAATAAATCAACAGATAAGCCGCACTGGACTATAAGCCGCAGGCTTCAGAATGACGGAAACATGTAGTGGCTCATAGTCCGAAAATTACGGTAGCTCTTGAGCAATTACGTCATCTCCAAACGAAACACCTGTCGCTTCAAAACAAGTCGATGGGCTATTTTGTTTGCCTACATGAAAACACAGAGAAACACTGAACTTTTGGGAGAAAAACTGCAAAGGTAAATAAGCCATCAAAGCAAGTTACCTTGTTGCTGAACTTGTTGCTAAATCCAAAACGTTCCACACTGCGGCAGAGAGATTAAATCTACCTGCCTGCAAAGCCATTGTCAGCGAGATGCTCGGCCCTATGCGTTTAAAGACATTGCTAAAGTCCTCGTCTGGTAATTCTGAGCTTTTCAAGCCTAACTGCTATAAAAAATAAAAACAGAGAGAGACTGACAGCTGTTGACGAAAATTCCTGCCAGGATATCGGATTTGTGTTCATCTAAGATGGCTCAAGTTTCACACTGAGTAATGTTGGCGTTGGCTCTCGACCTTCATCGCCGCGCATTCTTTTTCTGTTCTGGAGGCTTTACTAAAAACTGAGTCGACACACAAATACTGAGAGTCTCAGGGTGCGGTCAAACAATAAACACATGTTTTAATGAATGAGGCACACACATTACAGTATCTGACTCCAATATATACCTCACATTTTACCATCTAGTGGGCGTTTACTTTACTCATTCAAAACATTGGTCGACAAGGAACAGTTCTGGGGGTTTTGTTGTGGCTTCCCCTGATTGGATGAACAAAGACTTGAGTAGACTGAGGGGGGTTCATGATACACCTTTGTGGTCTTCAAAGGACTAAGATAACTGAGCTTACTCTTATATCACCAAATGCTATATGTTAAAACTAACCAGAATGTGAATGCATGATTGCTTTGACTAATAATAAAAGACTACATAATGCATACAAGGGAACATATAACAGTAAGTATAAACATTGAGAAATTATTTCTTAACTAAATATACTGGACAGAAAGTAATTTTGGAACAGTTTTGGTTTGTGGTGTGCCGCGAGATTTCTTCCAATGTAAAAATGTGCCGTGACTCAGAAAAAGTTGAAAAACACTGGATTATGCAAGAAGCGTGACGCCAGTTTGATTTCTAGGCAAACAAACATGTTACTGTAGTGTCCACCTGCCCTTAGTCCTGGTCTCTCGTTCCGCTCTAAGGCCGGCATTTTCGACCTTAATGAAGACATTTTAAATGCAGACCACAGTCCTTGCCGCCCACTCTGATTCCAGTTTTAAATGCACTCCTGGGAGGCCATCCTGTCTATTACGCTCGCAGCCAAGCCACATTGGTCTTTTCAGGTTGAACGTGTTTGTGCATATTTTCAAAATGGGAGCCAGACGCAACACCTGCAAGCAGGCGATGCCTCTTAAAATGAAACGGATGACCAAATAGCGAACATCTGGCTTTGCTCCAGTTGTACAGATTACAAAAGGGGGGGAACTTGACTTTGTCAAGCGTCTGCATCGGTGCGACTGGTGGTCATTTTGAGTCACTGTTGACATAATGAATGATGGGAACATGCATGCAGTGACAGGCGACAGGGAGCGAGTGCGTTAATTGATTTTTTTTTTCTTTTTCTTCAAGGCCCTTGGTGGCTGCGTACCAATCGGTTAGCACATTGTTGACATATTGATCACAGATCTACAGGAACTAGGGAATGGAGTAGCACAGTATGCACTTTAGCAATGTACGGCAGTCGCAAAACATTTTCCCCATTTCTCCATCCTTGGCAAAGAATCAATGAGGTATTAAATAGTATAATTAAACCATAAAACCTGGCAAGGAACCCCGTTTGATTAGTTATTTTACAGCAGTTTTCCAATTACAACTTTTCCGACGTGAGCTGAATATTTGGACTTGGAACTCTGACTAATTAGTTTGAATAATTAACAACCTAATGTCACCGGGCTGTCGGAGGGAAAGCTGTCAACCGACTGAATCATCCTTTGAACATAGTTTTAATTTCAACAAAAAAAAAGTTCACTGTGCGGCATTGAATGACACTTGATTGAAAATGGCTTTGAGGTGACGTGAAATCGTATTAGCGGCGGGCGGCACAGGAAGTCGATTTGCGTCGCCCTGCTCTTGGCCGCCGAAGATCCGTGTGCGTTTTCACCTCCAAATGCCTTTCCGCACTTCCCCGGCTCCAGTGACATCCATAATGTTAGAGCTGCCTTTGTACGGCAGCGCACACGTCCCTCCCTACCATAACAGAATACTAATGAGTATACAAGCTTAATGAAATGAGGACAGCCCCGCCTGCGCAATCAATATATTTTTCTCTTTCACTGTCAGTGTGGCAGAAGTCATTTAGTCCGCCGAATTCTCTCTACTCCTTTCTGCAGGGTGTTGATTGTTTTGACCCGTGGCCACCGTTGATTATCATGTTGAGAGAGAGTGAGAGAAAGTCGTCTTTTCGGCTAGCGCAGAAGAGAAACAGCTCACCGTTGTCCTGCTGCCTGGGTAGGCGGCAGTCGTAGACTCGCTTTTGCCTTCAATATTCATCCTGGATTGTGGGTGGACTTTCTGCTCTATTCACTTCTGCACATGAAATGCTATTCAAGTTACTTCTTTTCTGAGTCACTCGGCTTTCTTGGTAATGTTGAAGGACACATTCTGTGTCTTATGAAACACGATAAAGTGATGAAAAGGTGGGGAGGGAAAATGTGAACAGTTTCAGAAAATGCAGCAGTATCTGGATCTTAAAGGGATCCTCTATTTTTAAGACAAGTAATTCTTAAAAGATAAATGTTAGTATGAGTTTGTTACGTGCCAAAGACAGCTCGCGAAGGGCGTAACATAAAACAAGCCACACAAATGTACGAGTGGACACAAATTTATTTACAGAACAATCAAACTCGCAATGAATATGTACAGAATGCCGACGAAGCGTGACTTCAGGGTAAGCCCAGGCCAAAACAACAAACAAAAGGAACTACACTTAAACCCATCTGCTAACTAAACCCTGATCATGTAAAAGGAACAAAGAAAAGACAGCTTCTAACCTAACTTCCTACTCTATACAAAACGGGAGAAAACGGGTTGAACAGAAATGGCGACTTACCCTTACTTGCTTCAGTGCTCTTATCTACAGTGGTGAACAAAAACGATCCAATAACGAATAAACACAAAAGACCTCACCGAAAAAGCGGGAGTGTATCAAAGTAGCGATCGAATGCAAACGAGAGTGAATGGCGAGCAAATAGCTGGCGAGGAGGACCGCGACAGAATGCTATCAAATGCGACCTCCTAGAACGTTGACAGCGGCAGGTTTAAGAAGCTTGGCGCCTTTTTCCGTGGCCAATCAGCGGCGGTGATATCGTCGGTCCGTCCTGCGTCGATCAGCTTTCGTCATAGTGGGAGGGGAAGCAGCCAGCTGGTGGAGGCGACGATCAGCTGACTGGAAGAATCTCAGAAAATTAACCATTAAACGGCCAGGGGCCGTCACAGAGTTATAAGAATTTGATATTAAAACTAGAGATGTCCCGATCACGTCATTTTCAAAGTATCGGAATCGGCAAAAAAATATCGGCCGTGCCTTTTTTTATTTATTTTTATTTTTTTGTATTAAATCGTTTTCTAATTGTATTTAACGTTACAGACATAATATGTTACACTTATCCGGAGTCTTTAGTTGAGGCTTAAGGTAGGGTTATCAAATTTATCCCAATAACGGCAGTAATTAATTTTTTAAAAATGTATCACGTTAAAATATTTGACGCAATTAACGCATGCGCTGCATGACCCACACACGCATTGTCGCGCTTCATCTGTAATGGCACTGTTTTGCCAATATAGAGAGCTAAATGGCAGCGTAGATTGAGTAGAGTGAATTTTGGCAGCCTTTAGAGCCTTATTGTAATTGGCTAAAGCTTTACAATCCCTCTCCCTATGATTAGAATTATCATGGGAAGCAATGTGGGGAAGCAAGGTATCATTTGATCTTTTTCTTATCACCTTGAGTTACATCCCATCGCAGAGAAGATATGTGAATTGGTAGCACTACGCACAGTCGTGGTTTCACTTGTCATGGTTCCACTTCCCATCATGCATTGGGCATGGCCTTCAGTATCATTAACTGAAAGCTCAACAAATACACTAGATGGCAATATTTAGTCACAGTATACAAAGTCGCAAGTCTTTCTATCCATGGATCCCTCTCACAGAAAGAATGTTAATAATGTAAATGCCATCTTGAGGATTTATTGTCATAATAAACAAATACATTACTTATGTACTGTATGTTGAATGTATATATATTCGTCCGAGTTATATCCATTTTTTTCTTAATGCATTGCCAAAATGTATATGCTCGGGAAAAATTATCGGGAATGATTGGAATTGAATCGGGAGAAAAAAGAAAAAAAAAAAGCAATCGGATCGGGAAATATCGGGACCGGCAGATACTCAAAGTAAAACGATCGGGATCGGATCGGGAGCAAAAAAACATGATCGGAACAACCCTAATTAAAACCCCTCTTAATGTTTTTGTTTTAATAAAGTTTGTAAAATTGTTTTAAGTGATAGGTCACCATTATTACGTCGCAGTGCGTGACGTCACTGGTCCCGTTGCCGAAATTCAAGCATGTCAGTCGTTAGCTTTCCCAACATGTCGTCGGTTCTACCCTTCCTATTTGAACCAGATCTGAAAAGTGAAGAGCAGGACAGCACTGTCGGTCGTTCACAAGACGAACTTCAGGGAAAAATGTGTGCAGCAAATACCTGATAAAGGCTCTATATATAGGTAAAACGGCGCCATTACAGATTGAACGCGACAATGCGTGAGTGGGTTGTGCAGCGCATGCGTTAATTGCGTTAAATATTTTAACGTGATACATTTTTTAAAAAATTAATTACCGCCGTTAACGGGATAAATTTGATAACCCTACCTTAGGCCTAAACTAAAGACTCTAGATGAGTGTAACATATTATGTCTGTAACGTTAAATACAATTAGAAAACGATTTAATTAAAAATATATCTATATATATTTTAAAAATGCATGTCCGATATATTTTTGCCGATTCCGATACTTTGAAAATGACGTGATCAGACCCGATCGATCGGGACATCTCTACCATACACGGTGCCCAGACTGCAGTTCGTACTACATCCAGTTTTCTTTGGGTGGGCAGAGCGTGTCCGTGGGTGGGCACTGCCCCCCCCCAGTAACGCCCCTGTATCAAATCCATTTGAACTGGGTTTCCATCGCCGTCAGTGGCATTGAATCATGATCTTTTACTGTGGCTTTTCTATTGATATAAGAGGAAGTGGGCAAAAATGTTATGTAGAAAGATACGTGCTCGATTGACTGCTTTAACTTTGTGTTTTATTCATAAGTGCATCTAAGCGATAGACTGTCTGTCATCAAGAATATTTTAGAATTTCTATCTCTAGCACAATACACCGAAAGCCTCCCCTCGCATTTATGGTAATGGATAATGGAAATCAAACCACGATATCTTCTTAAACGGAATTGTTAATATTTCCACTTATTTGATTTGTTTAAAAGCCTTTGCTGTTTTAAATTGCGCTTGATCTTCACCCTCACATCTAAAGGAATAGAACTGTTCTTTTTTTAATGTAAAACAGGGTGTCACCTTGAGCTCTCAGATCCGTCTGTAAAAGTTTAATTTTAACTTTGACAGCAAAAAAGGATGGAGGGGGAAAATGGGAAGCCTCTTCATCAGCTTTCATTCACATAATTTGACGCGTTATCTGAAAATCGCCTTTTGGCCGTACATGTTGCTTTGTCTCCGACTTGCTGTTGTCTCATCTGTTCCATTTCCGCGCTCTCTGATCAGCTCTGAGAGCTACCTGGAAACGGTCTTAACACTGTAAAGCCGCTTGTTATTCATATTAGTGTTAATACCCACACTCAAGAGTCCCTGATCAAATCACGTCAAGGAGTCACAGCGCTAAATTGTGCTCTGCTGTCAACTTAATCTAAAGTGCCATTTTGAAACTTGGGCGTATTTAAAGCTGATGTGCCGTGTAAATGTGCCAAATAGGATATTACGAATTTGGTGTCAAGTAGCTGAGACCGAGTTGAGGTTTTCCACTTGTGTGTGCGCTTCTCTCTAACGTACATCCTTTCGTGTGCTGTAGAGCTGAAATGAATACTCGATCAACTCGAGTAACTCGAGTTTAAAAACTGATCTGAGTAATTTTATACACCTCGAGGAATCGTTTAATTTTGCCAGCTCTAAGCATCACGTTTTGCCCGGACTACTTTTAATGCGGGACAACGCGCTGACGTCGCGTGCGTAGATGAAGAAGCAATAAAAAAATGTTTTAAAAAACTACAAAAAGCTACAAAATACGCCGACGTTGCTAAAACTACGCCCACACGATGCTAGTGTGGTAGCAGGTAGTGTCCGATGCGTCTCATAGATATCGCATGCATTTAGGACTAGATGCGAAATGACAGACTCGGCCGCGTCTGGGAGGCGTTAGTAAACAGCCGCCATCTTTAAGCAGTAGACTTCTCATCGCTAATAAATATAACGTTACTGTCACTCGCTCATGTAACGCTAGCCCTTCGGAGGGCTAAGTTTCTATCATCCCGATCGATCGGGTCCGATCACGTCAATTTCAAAGTATCGGAATCGGCAAAAAAATATCGGACATGCCTTTTTTGTAATATAGATATATTTTTTATTTAAATCATTTTCTAATTGTATTTAACGTTACAGACAAAATGTCTTACACTCATCCAGAGTAGTTTTGGCTTAAAGTAGGGCTATCAAATTTATTGCGTTAACGGCGGTAATTAATTTTTTTGTTTTATTAATCACGTTAAATAATTAACGCATGCGCTGCACGACCCACTCACGCATTGTCGCGTTCAATCTATAAAGACGCCGTTTTACCTATAGATAGCGCTATAAGGCAGTGTATAATGAATAGAGAGAATTTTGACAGCCTTTGGTGCCATATTTATGTGGCTAAAGCCTTACAACTGCAACTTCGCCTGCTAATTCCTATTAGCGGTCCTGGGGCTTCCTGTCTATCCGTCCTGGGAGTGGATCTCTCTTGACTGTGGTACTCCCTAAGGTTTCTCATTTTTCTCCCGAAGACTCTGGAGTTTTTGGAGTTTTTCCTTGCCGACATGGAGGGTCTAAGGTTGGGGGAAACCCAGGACTTGAATTTATTTATTCATCTTTGTTGCTTCATTTGCTGTTTCTGATTGTGTATCATATTGCCTCTGCAAAGCCCTTTGAGACAATGTTGTTGTGATCTAGGGCTATACAAATAAAATTGAATTGAATTGAATTACAATACCTCTTTCAGCAATTAAAAATAACGTGGGAGGCAATGTGGGGGAAAAAGGTAGTAATTGATCATTTTCTTAACACCCTATGTTCTTTCCCAACACAGAGAAGGTACATCAATTGGTGCCCCCACACACAGTCATGGTTGCACTTCCATTAATGGATTTGGGCAGAAGTTAAATGGCTGCAGTATCATTTACTGAAAGCTCAACAAATACACTAGATGGCAATATTTAGTCACAATATCCAAGGTCACATTTACCCTTTAAGAATTACAAGTCTTTCTATCCGTAGATCCCTCTCACAGAAAGAATGTTAAAAATGTAAATGCCATCTTGAGGATATATTGTCATAATAAACAAATACAGTACTTATGTACTGTATGTTGAATGTATATATTCGTCCGAGTTTTATTCATTTTTTTCTTAATGCATTGCCAAAATGTATATGATCGGGAAAAATTATCGCGAACGATTGGAATTGAATCGAGAGCAAAAAAAAAAAAGCAATGGGATCGGGAAATATCGGGATCGGCAGATACTCAAACCAAAACGATCGGGATCGGATCGGGAGCAAAAAAACATTAAAATTAAATTGAAACACGTGGGAAAAGCACGTAGCTTTCAAGTGATGTGTGTTATCAAGCGTAATTACATTTTTAGGTAAGAAATATGTTGTTGCTTTTTCATAAGATCTAGTTTTTTGAGTGAAAGCAGTGACTTTTTTTTTTGTAGTCACATCTTAGATGCAATTGTTGGCTGTTTTCAACAATGTACATCGAAAATAAAGACATTGATTGAGTGAAAATGGTTCAACATTTGATTAAATGTCTTTTTTTCTCAAGTATATATATAATTGCTCTTTACCTAAAAAAAAAGTTTTATCCGATTACTCGATTAATCAATAAAAATTTTCAGTCGATTACTCGATTACTAAAATATTCGATAGCTGCAGCCCTAGTGTGCTGTGAATAAAGGACCAAAGCGACATGGTGTCTTAACCGGTGTAAAAATACCAGCTGAGCAGCTCTCTGACACTGTTTACAAGACTAATCAGCTGACAGACACCACTGGGAATGACCTATTGTACATTTTGGCACCCCACAGCGGATTGTTTATTGAAAGACTCTGAGGTAATCTATCTCGCAGGATCAAATATACGGAGCTTAAATTCTGATGGAGACCGCCTATGAATTGAGCCAAATGAAAGAAAAGTGTCATCAAAAAAAATCCCCGGGGATCGAACTCGTTGAACTGCTGACGTGTTTGTTGTTAGTGGATCGAAACTCCATGTACTTGTTGTTACTTACGTTGTATTTGCAGGGTTTGCAGTCTGCATGTGTTGTAAATAGCACATACAAGTTTTCTTTTCCATGGTGGGAGGGTGGCTTTGGCGAGAAAAAAGGCCACAGAAGTGCCTCGCTGCTCCACAGTTCTGCTGGCATAAATTCCCATTCTCTTCTGCCATGGGAGGATTACACAAAACTTGCTACTCAATACAGAAACCGAGAGTAACAACTCTCATAATATTGTGACTTCCCAACCAAGTAAAAACTTTTACCCTCGTGCCCTACGAGCGACTCGACTTCTTTGTTTTGTCAGAGGGGACTTTTAGTCTGCGTGGCAGTTGACATTGATGCAAAGCCGCTTCGCCAAAACTGTTTTTCGAAGAGATGCTCTAGTTGTAAATAAAGCTAAAACTAAACGACAGCCAGCGCTTATCATGTGTAGTGGACTTCCAGATTGCAAACGGACTGCTATAAGAGCGTATTACCTTTTGTCTTTTTTCTTTATTTCGGATTCTGCAGCTTCAACGGGCCTTTCTGTTCGATTTTGCGAGGAATACAACAAGTGTCTTTGTCGTCTCGCCGTGCAGTTGAGGCTGACTGTTCAATGACCTCCTCTTCTTGACAATGTTTTCATGTCAAACAGTGTCATACTGCCAAAACACAAGGCTTTCATATCTACGTTACCACCAAGGCTCCTGTCAAACAATGACGGTGGGGCCCCTGAGAGAATGTAAAAGCACTGAATCAAACTCAACGGTCTTGCTTTTATAGTGTCACACATGACCTCTCTACCAGTGTTGGGATCTACTATTCAGGCAAAGTAGGCGATTGCCTTAGGCCCCCAACCAGTAGGGGGCCCCCAAACTGCTGCCCTCGCCCCAACGAGCAAGAGCTTGGGCCAACGGAGCCAGCAGCACCCCCAACGTCATTGTCATGTATAATTATGTCAGCATACCAGACAAACAAATAACAAAACAAAAAAGAAAACCATTTGAATGCTGCATTTATATTATTCCCCCCCCACACACACACACGCGCACTACAATGGACTGTTCTACGACGACGGACTAAGTATCAGTCGCTTAGCTTCATTTAGCACCGTTTAGTTGTGTGTTAGCTTCACTTAGCTGTCCCGCGTTTTTCACGCCACTAAGCTCGCTATTTTTACAGCTCACTTGCTACTTTGCACGTTGGCTATCATTTATTTCGAACACATGAGCGAACGTGCTCTCCATGAGAGCCAAAGTGCAGTGTGAGAGAAGTTGAGAACAGGCCGCTAATGCCGCTTTTAACTTTTTTCTTCACACTGAATATACAAAATAAAACGACAGCACACCCTGTGGCGAAACAATGCAGTACAGTTCCAATCAGTCATACAATAACGCACAACAGCTGGTTAACAGCATTTGCTAACGAAAAAAAAATCTATTTGTGACACCACAAGCAATGACGAAGAATGTTTTTTTACGGAGTGTAAAGCTTTCGGTTAGTGGTTTAGCGAACGTACCTCCGGTGAACACTTCGAAATAAAAGTACATCATGTTTGTCATATAAATACTGATTTCTGGAGTTAATCCCACATGCTTCAGAATTAATATTATAATATGTTGAGTAAATACTACAGAATACAGATTCTACACTGAGAAAAGCTTTCAAATGACCGTCTTTATGACAGATATGATTGGCAAGATTAGTATTTTAATATATATTATATATATTTAAAATACTGTATAAACACACGCAACAAATATTTACTATCGTATCGTTTTCACTCTATCGAACTGTATCGTTCTTACACTGTATCGAATCGCTTGGCCTTAAAAATGTATCTTTTTTTAATCAAATCGTAACCTGTGTATGCATATTGAATCAGCTTCATGCCAGAGATTCCCAACCCTATAAAAAAAGTCAATAATACAATTGAACACACATTGCCAAAGACAGAACGCGAACGTGGCCATAGCTATTAAGAGTTATTCAGGTAACTATAGCATAAAGAACACGCTAACAAGTTTACCAAACCATCACTGTCACTCCAAAACACCAAAATAACATGTAAAATGATATCATAATGTGTTAATAATTTCACACATAAGTCGCTCCTGAGTATAAGTCGCACCTCCAGCCAAAATTTGAATAAAAAAACATGACTTATAGTTCGAAAAATACGTTACTTTTACTATAGAGTAATTCAGTTACTCATGTGAGTAACTATAACTAATTACTTTTTTAAAGTAACATGCCCAACACCGCTCTCTACTAATCTGAATGTTAAACCGAATTGTGTGTGTGTGTGTGTGTGGGGGGGGGGGGGGGGTCACTGTTTTGTTCTGATACTGCGGAGTGCGTATACACTGTTGCAACGTCCTCTCAAAGGTTGCAGAAAAAACACCATATATGTGCCCGGTTATCTTTCAGGTCCTGCGGCTCTTTGCTCTCGGAGTTTATTAAAAGTAATATTTTGTCCTCACCGCATGATGTGACAGTGCGGGGCGTATACCTGTAAACAGCCAGCATGCAAGTATTATGGATGCACTTCTCAGTGGAAGCTAACAACAGACAAACAATTTCTTTACCTGAGTGCATTCCCACACTATTCCCTCATTGTTACTTTTCCCTTCCCCATTTTATAAACGATTAAAGACAGCGGCAATGTAAGAGCCCTGTAGATAATTGAAACACGCTTTAGCTTTCAGAAGCCATTATTGCTTTGAATTTAAATGGAGTTAAATTGAACTCCGACGGAGTGTAATGGGCGCACATCACGATTTTAACAAGGCATCGCGTTTTCCAAAGTTTGTAACATCTTGGGAGGACTTGGCTTTTCTTGCCCGAGTGATTAAAGTTTGAAGAATAAGATTAAGGTAAATTAAACTGCGCATGCAGAGATGAGAGAGAATGATTTTTTTTTTTTTTTTTTTTTTTTTTTTAAAGCGGCATCTTATCGTGCCTTTTGGTCTGTTCCTCTGCAGTAAATACTTTTCATCTTAGCCATCACGCTGATAAGATTATGCGGCAAAGTTGCGTTGAGGTTCAATCAAAACTAAAAAGGAAGGAAAGATTATGGCCGGTGTCGAAACAAGTACAAAAGAGGGCTAACACCTTTTGAAGAACAAACAAAATGTGACGCTGTCAAGTCTGGAGATTGAAATAAGCAAACAGTCAGAACGTTAAGAAAATAGTTGTTAAGAGTTTATTTGCTGTTGTTGACAGTGATAGACGTACACCGTTTTGCTTCTTTTTTTTTTTTGCGTGACCACAGTGGCGCCTCCAGAAATTTTTCATAGGGGTGGCCAGATGGGGCCACTTAAAATCTTGAGGTGGCCAAAACCAAAAGCCATAATTTCAGGTTTTCATTATATTATTGCAGTAAAAATGTCAGGGGAAAACTATCAGAAAGACTTAAGAACACGGCTACTGATATACTTTGGTGTATTGTGTAATATTTGATGTTACTAATGATTTAATGTGCATAGTCCGTAACTGTCCAGTCAACATTTTGAGTTCCACAACAATTCTGTTTTTATTGTGTTATGTACATATTAGGCATAAGGTGTACATTTAACTAAGGCTGTCAATAACATTTTTTAATCGAGTTAATCACAGCTTAAAAATTAATTAATTGTAATTCATCGCAATTCAAACCATCTCTAAAACATGCCATATTTTTCTGTAAATTATTGTTGGAATGGAAAGATAAGATGGATCTATACAGTCAACATACAGTACATAAGTACTGTATTTGTTTATTATAACAATAAATCCACAAGATGGCATTAACATTATTAACATTCTTTCTGTGAAAGGGATCCACGGATAGAAAGACTTGTAATTCTTAAAGGATAAATGTGAGTTTATATATTGTGACTAAATATTGCCATCTAGTGTATTTGTTAAACTTTCAGTAAATGATACTGCAGTGACTTAACTATTCTGCCCAAATGCACGATGGGAAGTGGTGCAACCATTACTGTGTGGGGTGGCTGCAAATGCTATATCTTCTCTGCGTTGGGTACACTACAGGTTGTTAAGAAAAAGATCAACTCCTGGCATTCTTCCCATCGCTTCCCACAATATTTATAGTTGCTGTGGAAGAGATGACAAAGCTTTTGCCTATTAAAGCACGGCCCCAATGAATGCTTATATCTACTCCACTCCGCCTCATATCTCCGTATATAAGTAAAACGGCGCCATTGTAGGCTGTTTGCGGCAATGCGTGAATGAGTCGTACCACGAATGCGTTAATTGCGATAAATATTTTCATGTGATTAATTTTTTTTTTTTAAATTGCCTCCCGTTAACGCGATAAATTTGACAGCCCTACATTTAACAAAACAAAATAAATGCATTCATTTGGGATGAAATACATTGCTGATGCTACAACAATCTAACGATATACTGGCAAGCGGGGTGGCCAGTGGGTTGGCCAACCAATTTATAGGGGGTGGCGCCACTGCGTGACCAGGGTCCAAATGGATTCAAGGACGTAGGTTTGGTCTCAATATTGGTAGGGGCGATATCACAGAAAAACCTGCATGCACACTTATTGCTGGGGGCGGGACATTATTAACACCAAATGACTGAAAAAGTGAGAGTCGTCTTATATTCAGGGCCTAGACATTATACCCATTCACGACGCTAGATGGCGCCAGATATCATTGAAGCGAATGCTGAACTTGAGGAGTAATGTTCTGTCTACTCTCAAGTTTAACCAGTTTGCATTATTTTATTGCAATGTTTTTCCTTATTCAGATTTGTTTCAAGACTACAGTTACAGTTAGACCTCACTTTGATGGTTAATTAATGCAGTTATTGCAATTTTGTTGTTTTAGCAGGTCGGAGACCAACAAGGTCTAACGAGGCTCCACTCATTACCTGTATTAATGGCACCTGTTTTAACTCATTATCGGTATAAAAGACACCTGTCCACATACTCAGTCAGTCACACTCCAAACTCCACTATGGCCAAGACCAAAGAGCTGTCGAAGGACACCAGAGACAAAATTGTAGACCTGCACCAGGCTGGGAAGACTGAATCTGCAATAGGTTAAACACTTGGTGTAAAGCAGTGGTGTCCAAACTATTCCACTTAGGGTTGCAGTGGGTGCTGGATTTCATTCCTACAAAACAAGATGACATCTTTTCACCAATCTGGTGTCTCACAAGTGTAATCAGTTGATTGCAGTAAGGTGCTGCTTGTTTTAGCACAAACTTCATTCACTGTCTGTGGTCGATTGGTGGGAACGAAAACCAGGACCCACAGCGGCCCTTGCGGACAGGTTTGGACACCCATGGTGTAAAGAAATCAAATGTTGGAGCAATTATTAGAAAATGGAAGACATACAAAACCACTGACAATCTCCCTCAATCTGGGGCTCCATGCAAGATCTCACCCCATGGCGTCAAAATGATAACAAGAACGGTGAGCAAAAATCCCAGAACCACACGGGGGGGACCTAGTGAATGACCTACAGAGAGCTGGGACCACAGTAACAAAGGCTACTATCAGTAACACAACGCGCCACCAGGGTCTCAAATCCTGCACTGCCAGACGTGTCCCCCTGCTGAAGCCACTACACGTCCAGGCCTGTCTGCGGTTCTCTAGAGAGCATTTGGATGATCCAGAAGAGGACTGGGAGAATGTGTTATGGTTAGATGAAACCAAAATAGAACTTTTTGGTAGAAACACAGCTTCTCGTGTTTGGAGGACAAAGAATACTGAATTGCATCCGAAGAACACCATACCCACTGTGAAGCATGGGGGTGGAAACATCATGCTTTGGGGCTGTTTTTCTTCAAAGGGGCCAGGACGACTGATCTGTGTAAAGGAACGAATGAATGGGGCCATGTATCGAGAGATTTTGAGCGAAAATCTCCTTCCATCAGCAAGGGCATTGAAGATGAGACGTGGCTGGGTCTTTCAGCATGACAATGATCCCAAACACACAGCCAGGGAAACAAAAGAGTGGCATCGTAAGAAGCATTTCAAGGTCCTGGAGTGGCCTAGCCAGTCTCCAGATCTCAACCCTATAGAAAATCTATGGAGGGAGTTGAAAGTTCTTGTTGCCTAACGACAGCCCCAAAACACCACTGCTCTAGAGGAGATCTGCATGGAGGAATGGGCTGAAATACCAGCAACAGTGTGTGAAAAGCTTTTGAAGAGTTACAGATAACGTTTGGCCTCCGTTATTGCCAACAAAGGGTACATAACAAAGTATTGAGGCGATCTTTTGGTATTGACCAAATACTTATTTTCCACCATGATTTGCAAATAAATTCTTTAAAAATCACACAATGTGATTTTCTGGGGTTTTTTTCCACATTCTGTCTCTCATGGTTAAGGTTTACCCATGTTGACAATTACAGGCCTCTCTAATATTTTCAAGTGGGAGAACTTGCACAATTAGTGGTTGACTAAATACTTATTTGCCCCACTGTAACTGAACTCATTATATAATAATGAAAATAAGGTGGCTTAAAGGTTGGCGGGGACAATTTGAGCATCCTGAAAAGTTGGTAGTGTTATGTTCCTACCGTCCCTATGCATACCTTGAATGGGTTGGACATCTATCGTCGTCAATGGCGGTGAATGAGTTAACAATCCCGATAACAAAGGAATTTCAACTGCATGTTAATTTTAAAAAAGCAACATAACTCTCCCTTTATTAGCCTATTGGTGTTGACATTTTGCTTGCATATAATAATGATCATCTTGAGTGTGTTGCAATTGCCATGTAAATCACAGCATCTCGAGGAGAGCTCATATCACGCAGAGGTGAAAGATCAACGAGCCACCCAAATGATTCAACGTTGGCCTATCAAAGGAACGTTTGTCTTCCTCCACTGACTTGTTTAATCTCCTCCGAGCTCTTTTAACCTCAACTTAGGTTTTTGCCCCGCATACTATAAAAGAAGTTTGTCAAGGACGTAGGTGGAAGTAGTGAAAATGCGTCTTTTCTTTCTACTGTTTTTGCACTTCACCGGGTGACATTAGGCTTATTACATAACTGGCCGGAAAGTTCCAGCTGAGGTATTATGGCTAACTCCTTTTCTTCCCGGGGATTAAAAGTTATCGCAGGTCAACTGGTTAATTGGTCAAATGTGGTCGGAGAAGCGAGATTAATATTACATAATGGCACTTATGGAAATGGACAAACTTAGTTTGCAAGTGTTTCATTCCAATTTTGCATGTATAATTCAGCACTGATTAAAGCAATAACAAAAAAACAGGAGCCAAAACTAAAAAAACCACAAGCAGACTGCCAGCTTTGACCTTGCAGATTTAAGAGTTTTGTGTTTTACAGTTACAAAACTCTTAATTGTTCACAATTTTGCTGTCTCCCATCTGTCGCGCTTCAAATTTGGGGGCAATCAGACAAAAGCTCGCCTGGAAATGACCATAAAGTGGCCAATTTAAACCAAAATGTTAGACTAGCTGCGTCTTTCTGAGTCAAGCTTCTAAAAAGGCTTTTTTCCGGTCTACTTGCGAGAGACAAATGCCATCCATGCTCTTCATGTCTACGTTGTGAGTTTAAATATGTCATCATTCCTCTTTTGAATATTCTTGAAATATTGAGTTGGGAAAATAATGAGTCATTCCATTAAAATGTCATAAAGTGGACATCAACGACACCTGATGTCCGGCCGGTGCTTTGTACTCTAACCCAGTTTATCTTCCTCTCACCTCTTTTAGTACCATGAATCATCCTGGGCAACAGCTGCTACCCACATAGAGGTCACCCCACCTCTCTTTCCATTCGATTCGGTCCAGAGGATGCTGGGAATGTGTCGCGGGCGCAGGAAGTTCCTGGCGGCCTCCCTCGCCTTGCTCTTCATCCCAGCGCTCACTTGGCTTTACCTGTCAGTCGGCAGCTTTCAAGGTAATCCCTCGGGCGGCCGATAATTGCGACTGATAAAATCGAGAGCTAATATAAGTGGACGAGCGCAAGCGCGTGTTATAGTGAATGCGCACTGTGTACCATGGACAGTTCCCCTATCAGCGCAGCGCTTACTAATGGAGCAAACAAATTGGAGCCATTGCAAAAAGAAGGGAAATAAGTCATCGTAGTACAAGAATTAAGTCACATGTTTATGAGAAAAGGTTTTATGAGAGTAATTTTATGAGGGTTGTGCTATTTACAAAAAAATGCTTGACATAATTCAGCAATGAAGTCATTATTTTGTGGGAAAAGTATTAATACTAGACACTGAAGTGAAGTGATTCTTCAAAGAAAGTCATAATTCTAGTTTAGTTACCGTAATTTCCCGAATATAACGCACACTTTTTTTTCCCCAAAATCAACTTGTAAAATCATGGTGCGCACTATAAACGGGTACATGGTTGGAGACAGATATATATATATATATATATATATATATATATATATATATATGTATATTAGGGCTGTTGAACGATTAAAACTTTTAATCGAGTTAATTACAGCTTAAAAATTAATCGTAATTAATCGCAATTCAAACCATCTATAAAATATGCCATATTTTTCTGTAAATTATTGTTGGAATGGAAAGATAAGACACAAGATGGATATATACATTCAACGTACGGTACATAAGGACTGTATTTGTTTATTATAACAATAAATCAACAAGATGGCATTAACATTATTAACATTCTGTGAAAGTGATCCATGGATAGAAAGACTTGTAGTTCTTAAAAGATAAATGTGAGTACAAGTTATAGAAATTTTATATTAAAACCCCTCTTAATGTTTTTGTTTTAGTAAAATTTGTAAAAATTTTCAATCAAAAAATAAACTACTAGCCCGCTATTGTTGATGTCAATAATTACTTACACAATGCTCACTACTGAAGCCTATAAAATCAGTCGCACTCAAGCGCCAGCAGCGGGCGGTAAAACTCCATAAAACACAATTAACAAGTGGGCATTTCACTCTACTGTCATTTAAATCTGTCTGAGCGGGGCTTGTGCGTTAATTACGTCAAATATTTTAACGTGATTAATTTTAAAAATTAATTACTGCCCGTTAACGCGATAATTTTGACAGCCCTAACATATATATATGTATTAGGGTTGTTCTGATCATGTTTTTTTTGCTCCCGATCCGATCCCAATCGTTTTAGTTTGAGTATCTGCCGATCCCGATGTTTCCCGATCCGATTGCTTTTTTTTGCTCCCGATTCAATTCCAATCATTCCCGATAATTTTTCCCGATCATATACATTTTGGCAATGCATTAAGAAAAAAAATGAATAAAACTTGGACGAATATATACATTCAACATACGGTACATAAGTACTGTATTTGTTTATTATGACAATAAATCCTCAAGATGGCATTTACATTATTAACATTCTTTCTGTGAGAGGGATCCACGTATAGAAAGACTTGTAATTCTTAAAGGATAATGGTGACTTTGTATATTGTGACTAAATATTGCCATCTAGTGTATTTGTTGAGCTTGCAATAAATGATACTGTGGCCATGCCCAAATGCATGATGGGAAGTGGAACCAGGACTGTGCGTAGTGCTACCAATTGATTTATCTTCTCTGCGTTGGGAAATAACATAAGGTGTTAAGAAAAAGATCAATTGCTACCTTGCTTCCCCACATTGCTTCCCATGATATTTCTAATCGGATGGAGAGGGATTGTAAGGCTTTAGCCAATTAAAAAAAGGCTCTAAAGGCTGCCAAAATTCACTCTACTCATTTTACGCTGCCTTTTATCTCTCTAAACAGGTCAAACGGCGCCATTACAGATTGAGCGCGACAATGCGTGAGTGGGTCGTGCAGCGCATGCATTAATTGCATTAAATATTTTTACGTGATACATTTTTTTTTAAATTAATTACCGCCAGTATCGGGATAAATTTGATAACCCTATCTTAAGCCTAAACTAAAGACTCTGGATGAGTGTAACATATTATGTCTGTAACGTTAAATACAATTAGAAAACGATTTGATTTAAAAATATACTCTATATATATTAAAAAAGGCATGGCCGATATTTTTTTTTGCCGATTCCGATACTTTGAAAATGACGTGATCGGACCCAATCGATCGGGATATCTCTAATATATATATACGTTGTGTTGAAGAAATGTATGCGGCGATCCGTTGCCGACCATTACAGTACGTGACATCATCATTTTGTTTCGGTAATACTTCACTCTGATCGGCCGAATGATTTCGTCCGTGTTAAATTCTGCTTTTTTCACTCTTCATAAAGCACAGAATTTAGTTTCTTGAACTCATTCGAGTCAACGTTTGTTTCAGCTCGGCAACCCGGACCATAACAAACGTAAAAACACAGACTTCCTGTGTGTGTCCGTCAACTATATCGGTCCCTCTGGAAACTCAAATCCAAATAACAATAGTTCCTATGGTTACTGTCGTGTTGACAGCAATGAGCTCTCACGGATTTCCGATTTACGTTCTCACTTTCATTTTACCGTATCAATCCATAGAAGAAACATTTATTCATCATGATGAAACAAGCAAATTATACAGCAGCCTTTTAAAGAAAAGTCACATCTGTTTTGTTTTCTCCTAGATTCTGGTAAGTTGGAGAAGTTGTCAAATCGTACTATTACCGTAAATATTGTCAGTTTATGGTAATGTTTTGAACTACCAATGTGCTATGCTTGTGCTGTGTTTCACCAGTCAGTAAAATGACATTTCTGTATCTGTACACGAGCTCTGTTTTCCTGTATTCTTCTATTCATTGGTGCCAAAATTAGGGTGTGCATTATAAACGGGTACAATAATTTTCCCTAGATTTTACAAGTAAATTTACATTATACATGGGTGCGCCTTATATTTGGGAAATTTCGGTTTTTTTTTTTTTTTTTTTAAATTAAGTTGTTGATGCTATCACTCAATCGCGGTGCAGTCAAACACACTTGCTTGTGTTTTTGTCGTTTTTTTTTTTTTTTTTTTTTTTTTTTAACACCTGGGGCTCTACGGGCCTGGAGGCATTAGTGTACATTTGTATGAAAATTGTTGCTTGACTCACCAGTATGGTGATTGCTTTTATCGCTTGAGGCTTTTTTTCCCCTAAGTGTTTGCACCTCTCGCATGATGTCAGCCTATCTATATAATGCACAAAACAGAAGTGCTGATGCCAGCGGGGAATGAAGACCTTCTAAACACCTACTCATACATTCTCCTGTCTTTAAGTAACTATGGTTACTTCAAGGAGACATCCTTTTATTGAGCATGTTGTGATTTGCATATTGTTTATTCACAATCTGTAGCAGAGTTAGATATATAAAAGAACACTTTTTTTATAAGGACTTCACATCACTGAATTACATGTTCAAACCCCTGTGACACTGGCTTTAAGTTTTTAATCCAGCCCGGTAAATTTTTTCAGTGCAGCTCAGTTGTATGTACAGTGGTATGAAAATGTATCTGAACCTTTTGGAATTCCTCACATTTCTACATAAAATCAACATCAAATGTGATTGGATCTTTGTCAAAATCACACAGATGTAAAAACTGTGTCTGCTTTAACTAAAACCACCCAAACATTGATAGGTTTTCATATTTTCATGAGGATAGCATGCAAACAATGACAGAAGGGGGAAAGATAAGTAAGTGAGCCCTCTGCCAAAGGAGACTTAAAGAGCAATTGAAACCAATTTTTACCAAACAATTTAAGTCAGGTGTGTGCCCAATCACGGATGAGTGGTTTAAAGCCAACCTACCCACTATAAAACACACACCTGGTAAGAATTGTCTTGATGAGAAGCATTGTCTGATGTGCATCATGGCTCGGTCAAAAGAGCTGTCTTAAGACCTGCAATCAAGGATTGTCCATTTCTATAAAGCTGGAAAAGGATTAAGAAAAAAAAAAAACTCTAAAAGTCTGGATGTTCATCAATCGACAGTCAGACATGTTGTCTACAAATGGAGAGAGTTTGGAGTAAGATGACGCCAAGAGTTCAGCACAGAATACTCAGAGTGGTAAAAAAGAACCATAGAGTGTCTGCTAAATCAATTAATCAATCAATCAAAATTTATTTATATACCCCTTTACAAAACCCAAAAGGCCCTCAAAGTGCTTTACAACAAAACATGGCTCAAGATAAATAAAAGGCAGGAAAATATTATACAATGACATTAAAAAAAAAACAAAAAATAAAACAAAGACAGCGCATCGCGATAAAAATCCAGCAAATAAAACAATAAAACCGATAAAATCCAAAGACATTAAAAAAACCTTAAGCAAATAAAACCAAGCTATCCTAATCTGTGTAAAAGGAGAGTCTAAAAAGGTGTGTTTTTAGGCGAGACTTAAAAAGACCTAGATCCGTGATGTTGCGGATTTCGGGGGGGAAGGCTATTCCACAGCCTGGGGGCAGCAACCGAGATCGGTCTCCCCGCTGTTTAAGTTTTGACCTCGGAACATCTAAAAGAAGCTGGCCGGTCGAGCGAAGAGTTCTGCCAGAGTTACGGAAAGTTAAAATTTCCGATAAATAAGATGGAGCCTGGCCTTTAATAGAATTAAAAACAAACAGTAAAAGTTTGAAATCAATTCTAAAATGGACTGGAAGCCAGTGCTAAAGACTTAAAGAAATCACTGACACAGTCCAATATCTGTGCACACATCAACTATATGTAAAACTATGGCCAAGAATGGTGTTCATGGGAGTACTCCACAGAGGAAGCCACTGTTGTCTAAAAAAAACATTGTTGCTCATTTATTGTTCGCAAAAAGGCACACTCCACAGAAGTTTTGGCTAAATAATTTTGTAGACTGATGGAACTCGAATTGTTTGGGAGTAACACTTATCGTCATGTGTGGAGGAAAAATGGAAGCTCACCAACATCAACACCTCATCCCCACCTTGAAGCACGGTGGAGGGAGCATCGTGAATTGGGTCTGTTTTGCTGCCTCAGGACCTGGACAACTTGCAATCATTAATGGAAGAATGAATTCAAAAGTTTATCAGGATGTTTGGCCCTCTGTCAGACAGTTGAAACTACAAAGAGGATGGATGCTGCAACAAGACAATGATCCAAAACCCAGAAGTAAATCAACTTCAGAAGAACAAAATACATGTTCTGGAGCGGCCAAGTCAAAGTCCAGACTTGAACCCTATTGTGATTCTGTTGCATGACCTAAATACAGCGATTCATGCAAGACATCCAATGAATCTGACTGAACTACAGCAGTTTTGTAGAGAAGAACGGGCCAAGATTAGTCCTGATTGATGTGCCAGACTGATCTGTAGTTACAGGAAGTGTCTGGTTGAAGTTATTGCTGCCAAAGGGGGGGTAACAAAATATTAAATGTGATGGTTCACATATTTTCCCCCCATTTGTTTCATTGTTTGCATATATTCCTCATTAAAATATGAAAACCTATAAATGTTTGGGTGGTTTTCGTTAAAGCAGGCAGTTTTTTTTTTCATCTGTATGATTTTGACAAAGATCAGACAACATTTGATGGTGATTTTATGCAGAAATGTGAGAAATTCCAAAAGGTTCAGATACTTTTTCGTACCACTGTACGTTGCATTTCGAAAGATTTTCTACTTGTTGCTAATTGCCTACTCTACTGTATAAGTTTCCCAACTAGCTGGAATGCCTGAAAAGTAACTTTGCTTAAGAAAAAAAAAAAAAAAAAAAAAAAAAGCCTAACAGCAAAGTTAATCCACGATGTGTGGAAACAAATTTCCTGTCGCGCAAACGCCCCCCCTTCTTCCTATTTTTTAACTCCGTAGGGGGTGTGTTAATGAACCACTGAAGCCTGTCCAAAGTTGATTACCTCGTGTCGACGACACAGGCCAAGGCGAGTTCTTGAAGCCATTTTAATGACTGCGCCTCGCAGGATTGAAATATTGCGGTAGTGCCATTATTAATTATGATTAAAATGACAATTTTCACTCAGAGCTCCATTCACTAGAGAATATGTGAATATGCTCCAATAATGCAATATTCGCCAAGGCCTGGAAAGTAATTATTAGATTTAGTCGGAATGTCTGCCAGCTGGGAAAGTTGTAAAAGGGCCCGGTCAGGTCCGTTTGAGGTAAGGAGTGAATGTGTCAATTAGGACTATTGTGCTTTCACCAGTGCACACGTACGGCATATCCCCGGCACCTCCATTTCACAGCAAGCCGGTGCTCTGTTCCTCTGTCTCCAGCGCTATTTTTCCTTTTCTCTCCCTTCTCTGTTGTTTATTCTTCTTGCAGAGTTGGAGGGATTGCGTCTCCCTTGGGGTCCCTATGTGCTTTGTCTGGATGAGCTAGCACATAAAGCTCGCAGATAAAAAGTTGCGCACATGTGCACCAGTCCGTCTTTTTCCTCCTTTGCCCTCTTTTGATCTGGTTCTCGGCCTGGGTTTTAGATGGGAATGCAAGGGGACTTGCTCAGTCTTTCCAGCAATTTTTCCTTCAAGCTCATCCTCATTAAGGCCGCGGGTAACCGAAGCCTATCTGAGCTGCATCCTTGAATGGTCGCCAATCAATCGCGGGGCACGTATAGACAACAATCACGGTTATGTTCGCGTAACAAACACGAGATCTGTTGTTGTTGGGTTTTTTTTAACTCTTTCACTAGAATTAACAGTGATGGATTTCAAATCAACATTTCAGTGCTATTGGTGATGATGAACGTTTAATTCATTTTGAATTAGAGGTGCAACAATTAACTAGAGGCGTGCGAAATTTCCGATTCTTAGATTATTCGCGATTCGGCCGTGGAAGATTTGAGAATGATTCACAAACATCCAAATTCTGATTATTAAAGATTTCCCGATCGATCGGGATGCCGATCACGTCATTTTCAAAGTATCGGAATCGGCAAAAAAATATCGGACATGCCTTTTTTTAATATATATATTTTTTTATTTAAATCGTTTTCTAATTGTACCGTAATTTTCTGACTTTAAGCCACTACTTTTTTCCTTCATTTTGAATCCTGCAGCTTATAGTCCAGTGCGGCTTCTTTATTGATTTAATTGGGTTAAAATTAACAGGTAACCCTTTGTTTGACAGCGGCGTCATAAGATCCTCATAATTATGACATAACACTGTCATGGGCATTACTGAATGCTTGTGAGGGATGTCATTAAGTGTCATCCGGCAAATTATGCCACTAATTCCATTTATGTCCAGCTCGGATCTTTTACATCCATTCAAAAATTAGATCATTTGCCGGATGACACTAAATGAAATTAATGCTCATGACAGTGTCTTGTCATAATAATAATTGTCTAATAACAGTCTTATTGCTCCACTGTCGAATAAAGTGTTACCAAATACCATAACTATCAATTAATGAAACAACTGAAACAGTAACTGAAGAAATAATTACCAAAATTTTCGCACTATAAGCCGCTTTTTGTTTTTTACAATCCCGTGCGACTTTTTGTTGATTTATTTTGGTTAATAGATAACGCTTTATTTTACAGTGGTGTCATAAGACTGTCATAAAACCATCAAAATAATGACATGACACTAGCATGGGCATTACTAAATGCTTATGACAGATGTCATTAAATGCCATCCGGCAAATTTTGTTACTAGCTTCATTTATGTCCAGCTCGGACTTTTACATCCATTCAAAAGTGAGATAATTTGCTGTCTGTTATAAACATTCATTGATGCTCATGACACTGTCGTGTCATAATTGAAATTGTCTAATAACAGTCTTATTGCGCCACTGTCAAATAAAGTGTGACCAAATACCGTAACTAGCAAGTAATGAAACAACTGGAACAGTAACTGAAGAAATAATTAGCACACAACATGAATACTGATTGTTATCTGTAGCGCTGCAATGCATGCTATGAGGCATGTTGGACAACAACAGTGTTGACAGCAGGTGGCAGCAGAGGTTGACTGTCTCCCCAAAGGGAGCAGTGAGGGCCAAATGAAGCTTCTTGAAGCAATGAAGCTTTGTAGCCAATTGGTTCAAAGCTTCTTGGTGGTTCATTTGGTCTTATGACAGTCGTATGATGCCGCTGTCAAAAAAAGTGTTACCGGTTAAAATCTTTTGGTGTAAATATCCCATAATACAGTGAGGATACCCGCGGCTTATAGTGTAGTGCAGCTTATCTATGGGAAAAAATGTAGTTTTGGTGTCAAATTTGGTGGGTAACGGCTTATAGTTAGGTGCGTCTTATAGTGTGAAAATTAGGGTATTTAACATTACAGACAAAATGTCTCACACTCATCCAGAGTAGTTTTGGCTTAAAGTAGGACTATCAAATTTATTGCGTTAACGGCGGTAATTAATTTATTTTAATTAATCATGTTAAATAATTAACCCATGTGCTGCACGACCCACTCACGCATTGTCGCGTACAATCTATAAAGACGCCGTTTTACCTATAGATAGCGCTAAAAGGCAGCGTATATCGAGTAGAGAGCATTTTGACAGCCTTTGGAGCCATTTCATATGTGGCTAAAGCCTTACAATACCTCTCTCACGTGGGTACTGTTTGTTTATTATAACAAGAAATCAACAAGATGGCATTAACATTAACATTCTGTTAAAGCGATCCATGGATAGAAAGACTTGTAGTTTTTAAAAGATAAATGTTAGTACAAGTTATAGAAATTTTACATTAAAACCCCTCTTAATGTTTTCGTTTTAATAAAATTTGTAAAAATTTCAATCAAAAAATAAACTACTAGCTCACCATTGTTGATGTCAATAATTACACAATGCTCATGGTGCTGCAACCCATAAAATCAGTCGCACCCAAGCGCCAGCAGAGGGCAACAAAACACCAAAAAAAACACAAGGAACAAGTGGACATGACACTGTGCTGTCATTTTAATCTGCTTGAGCAGGGCATGTGCATCAAATACTTTAACGTGATTCATTTTAAAAATTAATTATTGCCCGCTAACGCGATAATTTTGAAAGCCCTAGTTACTACCGAGCTCGGAGCATTAAGATGGTTAGCGATTATGCTAATCAGTGTCTTAAGCGTCCGTTTGTATTGTTTTGGAGAAGCAGATTAGCACTTGAGTTACTGTTAGATAGGAAGGTTATCTTGTTTTTTTTTTTTTTTATATATATATATAAAGAAACCCCAAACATAAATCCAAGCTTTTAGATTCCCCTTCCAACACAAACTCTGATTCAAAACGTAAATTGTGATACAAGAGAATGTGGATTAAAATTTGATTTAGATAATATTTATGAACAACTGTTTGATAAAGAAAACTGATTCATTACAGTCCTTTCTCCTCATTTGATTTTGTTGTTTAGTTTGTTTGAAGAAAATAAAAATAATAATAATGTCAATCAGCATTTTTTTTTTTTTATTTGAACAGGACTTTTGTCTGACTTGTGCACTGAGAAATTCTTTTGATGTTTTATACACGGAACCTTTATTAAAAACTTGAAAACAGTACAGTTGTAGATGACGGTTAAATAAGGCAGCTGTATATTGTTTTTTCTTTAAAGAAATAGTCATCTATTTTGTCTTCATTGTTACTTACAACATGCTTTCAAGGTTAATTGTGAAGGCAATTGGGGGAAAAAAAGTGACATTTATCCGATGAATCATTTAATTAATCGTCTGATTAATGTATTATAGAAAAGCAGCCCTATTTTGAATGGGAGTGCCTATGCATTGGAGCATTTCATTTTTACAGCAAATCTGGTTGATCCATCAAAATCAATAGTATCCACAGAGTTAATGTTCATACATGGCTTCAGTCTTGTTACAAAATAGGAAAACAAATGAAAACTTCAAATCAATGAAACACACGGATGAAAACATAACCTAAATTGGCAATCAAAGCATAACCATTTTGCCTGAGGTAAAAAGCAGCTCGAAGTCGGACTTTTGAAAGCCGTGGCCTCTGTTTTACAAAAACACTGAGAGTGTATTATATCCGTAACCCAGTGCTTCTCAATTATTTTCTTTTTTCTATTATGCACCCCCCCAGGAAGACGTAGACTTTCCTCGCCCCCCCCCCAACTCTGCAGCCCCTGTAAATATACTGTAGTATCATTTGTATATAAAAATCCTACTATTATACAGTGTGGCAAATAAGAATTTAGTCAACCACTAATTGTGCAAGTTCTCCCACTTGAAAATATTAGAGGCCTGTAATTGTTAACATGGGTAAACCTCAACCATGAGAGACAGAATGTGGAAAAAAAAAACAGAAAATCACATTGTTTGATTTTTTTTTTTAAGAATTTATTTGCAAATCATGGTGGAAAATAACTATTTGGTCAATACCAAAAGTTCATCTCAAAACTTTGTTATGTACCCTTTGTTGGCAATAACGGAGGCCGAACGTTTTCTGTAACTCTTCACCAGCTTTTCACACACTGTTGTGGTATTTTGGCCCATTCCTCAATGCAGATCTCCTCTGGAGCAGTGATGTTTTGGGGCTGTCGTTGGGCAACACGGACTTTCAACTCCCTCCTCACCCCGTGGCATCAAAATGTGGTGAGCAAAAATCCCAGAACCACATGGGGGGACCTAGTGAATGACCTGCAGAGAGCTGGGACCACAGTAACAAAGGCTACTATCAGTAACACAATGCGCCGCCAGGGACTCAAATCCTGCGTGTCCCCCTGCTGAAGAAAGTACACGTCCAGGCTTGTCTGCGGTTCGCTAGAGAGCATTTGGATGATCCAGAAGAGGACTGGGAGAATGTGTTATGGTCAGATGAAAACAAAATAGAACTTTTTGGTAGAAACACAGGTTCTCGTGTTTGGAGGAAAAAGAATACTGAATTGCACTATACCCACTGTGAAGCACGGGGTTGGAAACATCATGCTTTGGGGCTGTTTTTCTGCAAAGGGACCAGGTCGACTGATCTGTGTAAAGGAAAGAATGAATGGGGCAATGTATTGAGAGATTTTGAGTGAAAATCTCCTTCCATCAGCAAGGGCATTGAAGATGAGACGTGGCTGGGTCTTTCAGCATGACAATGATCCCAAACACACAGCCAGGGCAACAAAGGAGTAGCTTCGTAAGAAGCATTTCAAGGTCCCGGAGTGGCCAAGCCAGTCTCCAGGTCTCAACCCCATCGAAAATCTGCGGAGGGAGTTGAAAGTCCGTGTTGCCCAACGACAGCCCCAAAACATCAATGCTCTAGAGGAGATCTGAATGGAGAAATGGGCCAAAATACCAGCAATAGTGTGTGAAAAGCTTGTGAAGAGTGACAGAAAACGTTTGGCCCCGTTATTGCCAACAAAGGGTACATAACAAAGTATTGAAATGAACTTTTGGTATTGACCAAATACTTATTTTCCACCATGATTTACCAATAAATTCTTTAAAAGTCAAACAATGTGATTTTCTGTCCTTTTTTCCCACATTCTGTCTCTCATGGTTGAGGTTTACCCATGTTGACTATTAAAGGGCCTCTCTAATATTTTCAAGTGGGAGAACTTGCACAATTAGTGGTTGACTAAATACTTATTTGCCCCACTGTAAGTACACCTCTGCATAACACTGTGTTCTTTTTAATATGAAAAAAAAGGTAATATCGATGAACTTACAAAAGTGAAAACAAATAAGACAAAAAAAAACACACATCCATAGTGTAAAAATACACTCGATACATTTCTTGACCGTTTGATACTAAAAAATAAAATTTAATAAAATCAATAAATAATAATTTAAAATTGATGAGCAACATTAACTCAAACAATTAGATAAAAAAAAATAAAAAAAATAATAGAACAAAAACGACTATGTCATTGGACAGAGGGACAGTTTTTATTTTTGCTGCAGGCAGTATCAGCTCCTTTCCGATTGTGTGGGGTTATTTTGCACTGAGCAACTTGGTATGCAACCTTATACGACGCTGACAGTGCTCGCTGGTTTACTGATGTAACACTGACAAAGCGGGAGGATTGTTGGCAATATTCAACACGTTTTCGCTGAAAAAAATAATCCTTGCTGTGGGCTGCAAACATTTTTAGACAAAGTAAACAGACTGGCCTTTCCTCGTCTCCCACTGTATTAAAAGTCAAAGCCAAATGCTACATACGCTTCGTCATATTTCCTTGTCTTACCTTTTCATATCTCCAGTGCTCCTGTTTGGTTAAAAAATATTGCGCACACGCTGAAAATGAGAGCGGCACTGCCACCCACTGAGTGGATGTGCAATTACAATTTATTCTAATACAATAAAAAAGTATGTTCCCCATAGGGCTGTCAAAATTCTCGTGTTAACGAGCGGTAATTATTTTTTTAAATTAATCACTTTAAAATATTTGACGCAATTAACGCACATGCCCCGCTCAAACAGATTAAAATGACAGCACAGTGCAATGCAAACTTGTTACTTGTGTTTTTTGGAGTTTTGCCGCCCTCTGCTGGCGCTTGGGTGGGTGCGACTGATTTTATGGGCTTAGGCACCCATGAGCATTGGGTAATTATTGACATCAACAATGGCGGGCTACTAGTTTATTTTTTGATTGAAAATTTTACAAATTTTATTAAGAGGGGTTTAAATATCAAATTTGTACTAACATTTATCTTTTAACAACTACAAGTTTTTCTATCCATGGATCGCTTTAAGAGAATGTTAATAATGTTAATGCCATCTTGTCGATTTATTGTTATAATAAACAAATACAGTACTTATGTACAGTATGTTGAATGTATATAACCATCTTGTGTCTTATCTTTCAATTCTAACAATAATTACGATTAATTAATTTTTAAGCTGTAATTAACTCGATTAAAATTTTTAATCGTTTGACAGCCCTAGTTCCCCAAGGTCACATGCGCCACCCCCAGCGTTTATCTGTGCCGCCCCACTATTTGAGAAGTACTGCCGTAACTTAATGTATAATTGAATGCGCATTAGTGAGCATTAAAGCCTGACTTTGCTCAGCGTGGCTCAAAACTGGCCAGTGACGACTTCACGAAAAGTACAAAGTGTGTTGACCAAAACCTTCTAATGACAATGCTGCAGATGCGCGACAATGTGATGACATGTTTTGAGTGGTCGGGAGAAGAATAATGAGCACTGTGATTATCATAGCGCAGGCAAAATATTTCCCATTTTGGTGCTCGTCATTAGCCACGATGCTTTTTGCAATATGATGTTAATGTCAGCATCTGCTTGCTAAAATGAATTTGTGTACGCAATCCATACATAATGACATGAATGACATGTGCACGTTGTACTCAGCAGCCTTTTATTTTTGCAATCACCGGTTCCCTTCTGTGGCGGCATGGCCAAAAACGCCAGAGGAAAAAGCAAAACACTTGGCGTTAATCCTTTCGAGGCTCAGTGAGCTGCAATTCCATTTGTTGACTTTTGTTTGGAACTCTTTATTGTTAATTGAGTTGTTTGCTCGGTTATCACTTGGACACTATTGTCACGAGTTTGTTCATCCTTTTCTTGCGCACACTTTGAAGTATAGTTGGTTTCCACGTGAAAAATATTTTTAAGTTCAGCTGTCAGTCATTTTTTAACATCCTCTGTACTATTATTTTTACTTTTCCCTGACAGCTCGAAATAGAATACTTGCATGTTTATAGGCATCACCTGAAGAATCTGCTAAGTGGGTGTGACAAGTTGTTTTTCGAACCGGCACTATTGCGTACTGTAGTACGTGGTAAGAATGAGGTGAATGTTTGCTCGTCACTTCCAAATCATCTGTTTGTGCATTGTCTGCGAACACATTCATCAGGCGGCTACACCGATTTGTAATTAAGTTTAATTAGCAATAGTTAATAGAATCTGCCCCCAGAGATGTTTGCCATTCGAGACCACAAACCCAGAGGCCAGTTGGAGCTAATGAAAGGCCTGCGACTATTACCTTATTGATCAGTTTATGCTCGCCTATTAATAAGAAGACAAATGATTTGGCAGGAGGCTTTTGGAACGCAAGACTAATTTAATCATCGTTGAGAACAAATGAATGCTACAGTTGATTTCATATTAACGTGCAATTTAGCCTTTTGAAATCTTGCAAAAGCCACAAGAGAATCGAGTTTGACGGTTAAATAACGTAAAAGTAGATCTGAGTGCGCCCGTGTCATGCTTACGCATTCCTGAATAATTCCCCTAATTTAATGAAGAGTTTTTTGAATACGTAATTAGCAGCCGTCAGAACTCCAAACATGTTTACCTGCACTTGCGATTATTAAATAGAGCGTTGAATTTGTTTTCTAAAGGTGTTTTCACGCCTCTCATGTTTAATTTAATTAAAGCGGGAAAACATGTATACCAGTTTTGTTGATCAAAAAAACTAGTTTACTGATGAAATATGCAATCGCTTTGATAGTGAGCCAATTGCTCTCCTATTTTGGTGAGAATTTACAAATTGATGTAATGGAAAATAATTGCCATTAGGTTGTTGATAGTGTTGGATGACGTGATGTCACGTTCATCCAAAAATGATCCATTTAAATTTAACTTGGAAAAGCAAGAGTAAAATTGGTATACCAGCCAATAATGGGCAAGAATAAAGATTATCATCATTAGCAATTTACTGTAAGTGCAACATTAATCATCACCTTGGAATTTCTTTTTTTAAACATTTATAAAGGGACATCGACAGAAATAAAATATATTTAAGCAATCTAGTGCACACCGGGTAGTTAGCATGTGATGCACACTGGAAACTATTGTTTCTAGTGCATTCCGAGACAATATAATGGTGGCAATGTGCAAATATACAGTAATATCTTGATAGTTGAATCCAAGGTAAAGGTGAATGACCGTTATTTTCGGACTGTAAGCCGCTACTTTTTCTTTCATTTTGAATCCTGTGGCTTATTTGTTTATTTGGGTTAATATTAGGGCTGTCAAATTTATCGCGTTAACGGGCGGTTATTAATTTTTTGAATTAATCACATTAAAATATTTAACGCAATTAACGCATGCGCAGCACTACCCACTCACGCATTGCCGCAAACAACCTATAATGGCACCGTTTTACTTATATACAGAGGTAAGAGGCAGCGTCAAGTGAGTGGAGTAGATACAAGCAGTCATGACAGCCGTGCTTTTAATTGGCTAAAGCTTAAACAACTAGAAATATTGTGGGAAGCGACGTTGGAAAAAAATGACAGGAGTTGATCTTTTGTATTGTTCCCAACGCAGAGAACATAGATCAGTTGCTGCCACCACACACAGTCATGGTTGCACCACTTCCCATCATGCATTTGGGCAGAACAGTTAAATCGCTTCAGTATCATTTACTGATAGCTCAACAAATACACTAGATGGCAATATTTAGTCACAATATACAAACTCACATTTATCCTTTAAGAATTATAAGTCTTTCTATCCGTGGATCCCTCTCACAGAAAGAATGTTAATAATGTTAATGCCATCTTGTAGATTTATTCTTATAATAAACAAATACAGTACTTATGTACTGTATGTTGCCAGATGTCATTAAGTCATCCGGCAAATTATCCCAGTAAGATGTTTTACATCCATTCAGAAGTGAGATCATTTGCCACATAACACTAAATTACATCTGTTATAAGCATTCATTAATACTCATGACAGTGCCATGTCATAATCATGAGGGTCTTTTGCAGACTTAGAGAGCCACTGTCATATAAAATGTTACAAAATACCATAACTAGCAATTAATCAAACAACTGGAAAAGTAACTGAAGAAATAATTAGGACAGAAGATTAATTTTATTTTTCATTTCCAGCTGTAGTGCTGCAATGCATGCTAGGAGGCATGTTGGACAACAGCAGTGTTGACAGTAGGTGGCCGCAGAGGTCGACTGTCTCCCGCATGGGAGCAGTGATGGCCAAATGAAGCTTCTTGAAGCAATGAAGCTTTGCAGCCAATTGCTTCAAAGCTTCATGGTGGTTAATTTGGTTTTATGACAGTCGTTTGATGCCGCTGTCAAATAAAGTGTTACCGGTTAATATATTTTGGTTTGAATTAAGGCTGTCAAATGATTAAAGTTTTTAATCGAGTTAATCACAGCTTAAAAATAAATTAATTGTAATTAATCGCAATTCAAACCATCTCTAAAATATGCCATATTTTTCTGTAAATTATTGTTGGAATGGAAAGATGAGTAAAGTAGTGATTGAAAATACACCACAAGGTGAGTTTTAAATTAATTGGAAATCTAGCCAAGTCAAAGTCTTAGTAAGTTTGATGTGTATTTTGCATCGCCATTTTGATTGGGAATGCCAGTTCTCTTTGCATTGAGCGCTTTTCTTTTTGTGAACATTATTTTTTTGAGAGATATGAATATTATTTTTGTTGTGCTTTCACTCAATGATACTGTAGCGACTTAACTGTTCCACCCAAACGCATGCTCGGAAGTTGTGCAACCATGACTGACAGTAGTGGCTGCAAATGGTATCCAATATGGTCTGCGTTGTTTTCAATTAAGCGTGTTAAGAAAAAGATCGTTTCCTGCTCTGCCCAAATGCATGATGGGAAGTTAGGCAACCATGACTGTCAGTGGTTGCTGCAAATGGTATACAGTATGTTCTCCATTGTATTCAATTAAGCGTGTAAAGAAAAAGATCTGATCGTAAGTGAACGCTTGTGTCCACTCGCATTTCTCTGCCTTTTCACTCCCACTGTGCTAAAACGGCGTCATTGTAAACTGTTTGAGGCAACGCATGAACGGGTCATTCCGTGCATGCGTTAATTGCGTCAAATATTTTAACGTTAGTAATTTAAAAAATTAATTACCGCCCGTTAACACGATAAATTTGACAGCCCTAGTTTAAATATCCCATAATACAGTAAGGACAGCTGCGGTTTATAGTCCAGTGCGGCTTATCTATGAACAAATGTCATTTTCGTGTCAAACTCGGTGGGTGGCGGCTTATAGTCGAGTGTGCCTTATAGTGCAAAAACTACGGTAAATCCTGTATTATCATTTTTAGCAAGCCACAACTGCTGGTGTCCAATGCACCCTTGTAATTGGCCTACAAAATGGAACTTTCTGGCGCACACCAGATTGTTTGAATATATTTTATTTATGTCAAGGTCCCTTTAGGGGCTCCATAGAAATGATTTTCAACAGGCCAATTTTTCAAAAGAAAACAATCGTGATAATGTAGATAATGTGCTCTTCAATTCCTTAGAAGTAGAAGCGAGGCTTTGTTGTCTGTATACTTGAGGTGCACGATAATTATCGGTCCGATAATTATCGGTCCCATAATAGGAATTATGACGTCATCCCAATAAATCCAATAACAATATATGTTATCGGGCCTATTAATATTTTTGGTGTCGGATTGGGATTTGGATGTGCATTTGTTTCCACTCCTGTTTTGCCAGTATGCAAAAGTTTGTTACTGTTCTAGAGGCTGTATTCTTCCATCACTGAGTTATAAACCTTACTAGGCAATTAGCAAATGTTTGTATTTTACAGAGTTATGTTTAAAAATTATTGAGAGGCCTTTATGTTACTGATAGGCTTGCTGTTCTGTAATTGCCAGGTTAAGAAAGTTGTTTCATAGACCAAGACGACAAAAGTCTCCTCTCCTGTTGCACCAAATGTTTTGTCTGCTGTCTTTGACTTGTTCAGGGGAGGCTTCGTCAATGATATTGACTGATTGATATACATTTAAAAAATTATATATATATTATCGTATCGGTATCGGCCTTGAGGAGCAGGAAGTTATCGATATCGGTATCGGTTTCAAAAATGGATATCGTGCACCCCTACTGTATACACCATTATGGATAGCTTGATACTTGTACTTACTAGGCTCATTTAAATGATAAGATATAGAGAAAATATGCCTTATATTTCGTAACCTTGGTCCACAAATGTCTATTATTTGATTTATTGCTCTGAATATTTTCTAGGATGAGTATTGTGGTTTGGGATCTGTTGTCTACTGCTGCATGTATTATGGAAACCTCTTGGGTTAGGTGTTCCGGGCACGACCAACCTGTAGGACTTTTCGAGAATCCGCCAGAGGGATTAGATCTCGCTTGGCGTCCCTCTGGAGGAACTGCTGTGAGTATCTGGGGACGGTTAGGTCTAGAATTCCATGCTTAGCCTGCTTCCCACAGGACCCTGAGTGGAATGGAAAATGAGTCCCCAAGCCAACATTGGCTGCGTCCCAATTCAAGGGCTGAAACCGTCTTAGGAAGCGGCCTAAGCACCTCCCAAATCTATGTCGATCCTTGTTAAATGGGGCAGTCAAGACTTTGGGAGATTTCCTGGTGTGGGTCCATTTTCACCCTTAGGTAGAGACTTAATTTGAAGAAGCCATTGCATTACTTCCCACTACACATGCGGTTATGGCAATATCGGCTTCTCATAGCTTGAAGTTCACCTCTTTCTATTTCAGTCTCTTCCAAATACAATCATATCTCCCCATGTCCTAGTTCTCCCATAATTGAATCACCATGTTGGAAGGTGTAGCGCACTCCCCAGCACCATAATTTGACTCGTACAGAACATGACAGTTTCAGGTCCCTGAAACTTGATTTAGCTCTGCGTCATCTTTGCGATGATATGTGGCTCTCTTGCTTTACTGCAAGATTTCTGCTTTGAGTATCAAGGGAAAGTATGCTAATTAATCAGAGTGGTAGTCATGAAGAATTACCTTGCCTGAACTCCTCAAGATACTTGAAGACATTTTTTTTACCTGTAGTGTGTATATTCTAGGAATGGGAATCTCTTGTTACCTCACGTTACGATCCGGTTTGCGGTTCAAAGCTCACGATAACGATGATCTGACGATATGGCGATACAACGATTGTCGATACATTGGTCAGGAAAACATTCTACAAACAACTAATAAACAGAAAAACAAGCTTCTGCTGCGAATTGGAATGAGTTTATCACTAGTAGACGTCCAATCCGTTTGAAGTGGGAGGGTGGCAGCGAATGAACGAATGTTCATTCGCTGCCATCCCTCCCACTTCAAACGGATTGAACGTCTATGGCCGTCAGTGGCTTTGTGTAAATTTCGATAATCATGCGACGTTACGAAAATTTTTTATAACAAAATGGCTCAGTGGCGCCCCCTTGAAATGATCAAAAAGGCCTCTCCAATTAGGTTTTTTCAACATAGAGCGATGAAATTTGGGGAGTCGATACCTTATGCAAAATTGCTCCAAAAAGTCTCTTGCATTCATATTCCAAACCCTTCAGGAAATCGGGTATTTTGGATCGAATGTGGAATTTGTATCGATTTACAGAGTCGATGCTTGATGGTGTTTGAGACCTTGTCGCCGAGGGAGTTAGTTGGATCGTCCTCAAAATTGGTGAGACTGTTCAGGAGACATATGAAATCTTAAGTTTTCAAAATGGTGCATTTTCATTCATGGGTCTGACCTGTGCAGGATGCCAAAGTTGGCCTTCTTTTTTTTGGAAAAATTACAAACTCAGTAAATGACTAATAACTCCTTGATACAACGTTCAGTCTTTTTCATATCTGGCATGTATGTGAAGTATCCCAGCATGAACACGACTGCATTGAAATATTTCATATTTGGCTTGGCGCCCCCTGCTGGGTACATTCGTTCATTCGCTGCCACCCTCCCAGTTCAAACGGATTGAACGTCTATGGCCGTCAGTGGCAACCAATGCCAGGTAATGAGGTAATTTTGGGCCATTTAAGGTCATTTACCTGTTGATTTTCAGTTACTTCCTGTTGATTTTGGTGTACTTTATGGGTCACTTCCTGTTTATTTTGTGTTACAGAACAGGAAATGACTTGGGAATCACCCAAATGATTAGGCAGTGACTCAAACTCAACAGGAAATGACCTGTAAATGAACAGCAAGTGACCTGTAAATGCCCAGAAAATCGGACAGAATGACTGCGAATGCTCTGGTTTCGAATTAGTGCTGCAACAATTAATCGATTAACTCGAGTATTCGTTTAATTAAAGTGGCGTTGTAATGGTTTATTTTGAAAGTGTTTGCATTTATTTTTATTGATTTGGATGGATACATGGCGCACTAGTCTACCTCATTCCACATGGCTGAATCCATCTGCTCCCTGTTTGAGCTAATGATTTTTTTTAATGCATTCGTAATTTAGTTTAAAGGTATATTGAGCCATTTTTTGTGGAAATATGGGTCTGAGCCATTTGTTAAGAGCACTGTAAAAAAGTGTTAGCATTTTATAGCATTTAACCTAGCTGACTTTTCTTTATCTAAGTTAGCCAATTGTTCTTTTGTTGTACATAGATCCTCTTTTTTTAAATATACAGTGGGGCAAATAAGTATTTAGTCAACCACCAATTGTGCAAGTTCTCCTACTTGAAAAGATTAGAGAGGCCTGTAATTGTCAACATGGGTAAACCTCAACCATGAGAGACAGAATGTGGGGGGGGAAAAAAAAAAGAAAATCACATTGTTTGATTTTTAAAGAATTTATTTCCAAATTAGAGTGGAAAATAAGTATTTGGTCACCTACAAACAAGCAAGATTCCTGGCTGTCAAAGAGGTCTAACTAGGCTCCACTCGTTACCTGTATTAATGGCACCTGTTTTAACTCATTATCGGTATAAAAGACACCTGTCCACAACCTGAGTCAGTCACACTCCAAACTCCACTATGGCCAAGACCAAAGAGCTGTCGAAGAACACCAGAGACAAAATTGTAGACCTGCACCAGGCTGGGAAGACTGAATCTGCAATAGGTAAAACGCTAGGTGTAAAGAAATCAACTGTGGGAGCAATTATTAGAAAATGGAAAACATACAAGACCACTGATAATCTCCCTCGATCTGGGGCTTCATGCAAGATCTCACCCCGTGGCGTCAAAATGATCAAAAGAACAGTGAGCAAAAATCCCAGAACCACACGGAGGGACTTAGTGAATGACCTACAGAGAGCTGGGACCACAGTAACAAAGGCTACTATCAGTAACACAATGCGCCACCAGGGACTCAAATCCTGCACTGCCAGATGTGTCCCCCTGCTGAAGGTTCGCTAGAGAGCATTTGGATGATCCAGAAGAGGACTGGGAGAATGTGTTATGGTCAGATGAAACCAAAATACAACTTTTTGGTAGAAAAACAGGTTCTCGTGTTTGGAGGAGAAAGAATACTGAATTGCATCAGAAGAACACCATACCCACTGTGAAGCATGGGGGTGGAAACATCATGCTTTGTGGCTGTTTTTCAGCAAAGGGACCAGGACGACTGGTCTGTGTAAAGGAAAGAATGAACTGGGCCATGTATCGAGAAATTTTGAGTGAAAATCTCCTTCCATCAGCAAGGGCATTGAAGATAAGACGTGGCTGGGTCTTTCAGCATGACAGTGATCCCAAACACACAGCCAGGGCAACAAAGGAGTGGCTTCGTAAGAAACATTTCAAGGTCCTGGAGTGGCCAAGCCAGTCTCCAGGTCTCAACCCCATAGAAAATGTGCGGAGGGAGTATAAAGTCCGTGTTGCCCAACGACAGCCCCATAACATCACTGCTCTAGAGGAGATCTGCATTGAGGAATGGGCCAAAATGCCAGCAACAGTGTGTGAAAAGCTTGTGAAGAGTTACAGAAAACGTTTGGCCTCCGTTATTGCCAACAAAGGGTACATAACAAACTGAAATGAACTTTTGGTATTGACCAAATAATTATTTTCCACCATGATTTGCAAATAAATTCTTTAAAAATCAAACAATATGATTTTCTGTTTTTGTTTTTTCCACATTGTCTCTCATGGTTGAGGTTTACCTATGTTGCCAAGTACAGGCCTCTCTAATCTTTTCAAATGGGAGAACTTGCACAGTGGTTGACTAAATACTTATTTGCCCCACTGTATGTATATATAAATATATATATATATACACATACACCGTGTGAGGCTCAGCTCAGGTAAAATTTGTTGTGTTCCTTATCTGATTACTCGAATATTCGAACGAAATAGTTCATCGATTAATCGACTACTAAAATAATCGATAGCTGCAGCCCTATTTCAAATGAACGAACGTTCCCAGTCTGAATGGATTGGGCGTCGAGCACTGTCAATGGCAGCCTTAGTTACCTGACACTATTATGGTGGAAGATTTTGGTAGCAACTTGTTGGTCCCTTTTTTTTTTTTTTTTTTTTTAAACATTGACACCTTCTTAAAACGATATCTCAATTCTTGGCAGGAGCATATCGATAACCTTTTGGGATACAAAGTATCACGATATATCCCATTTTGATATTTTGTCACACTCCTAGTATATTCTAATTTTTTTTTTTGCCTTTGGTTTGCTGGATTATGCGCATATAACTCAATTGATGTCTACAAATGGTTGTCGATCTTCAGTAATGATCATCTATTGATTGAGCCAAGAGGAGTTGGCCATTTATCAAATGTAAACGTTAATTCGCTGCATAATCATTCTCAATGTAATGTCACCCTATCATCTAGATTTTCTGCATGCGCCTGACAAAGTAGTCCTAAAACTCATGCACATTTTTCTCGAATAATTGAGGATTTTTTTTAAAAAATCACAAATGTGGTTAAAATAAATTACTTAGCCATCAGTAATCTAAAATTGTATCAAAAACGTGGTTTCATCCAATTTTGTACAATAATATCTCCTCCCATAGCAGCAACACCTTCTTTTATCAGGAATATGTGAAGGCTAAATTGGAGGGGCGACGTGAGAATAGAATTATGCTTTTGAATAAGTTCACAAGAGGGCCAGCGCATTCATTCCTTTTTCAAAGCAACGTGTGAAAGAATATCTCACTTATTTTTCTTCTCTTTTAATTTTTGCACCGAACGGCAAGACGGACCATCCCCAAAAATTCGTCCTTCCATTTTTATGACAACAATGAACCCTTTCACTGTGGGTGCTATGACATTTAATTCCAAGTCAATACAGATAGAAATGATAACATTAATTAAATCCCTGTTTCTTTTTAGATATGGCGGCGCATACAGGGTATGCATATTGGATCAACTGAATGCTTGTTAAACACCGAATAGATTGGGAGACATAATTAAATAACCATTATTGAAAACCCCGTTGCAACAATATTAGCTTTTGAAATTAGAATTAATTCATGAAATATAATGTTTCCCGATGAAAAGAGAACGTAATCACCAGCAGTCACTTACATGTTTTTTTTTTTTTTGCCTCTGGAAATGGGTTTGAAATTTGAGCACTAGCGTGAATCTGCATTTAAAAGGGGGGCAGTGCAATACTGCCACAAAGCACAAAACCACAAAACAGCATTTAAAGTCATTAACTATTTGGCATTTACCGTAATTTTCGCGCTATAAGGCGCACCTGACTATAAGCCGCCACCCACTAAATTTGGCACGAAAACGGCATTTGTTCATAGCTAAGCCGCAGTTGTCCTCACTGAATTATGGGATATTTACACCAAAATTTATATTACCGGTAACACTTGATTTGACAGTGGTATCATGTAACTCTCTTAAGTCCAAATGAACTCCCATGAAGCTTTGAAGCAATTGGCTACAAAGCTTCATTGCTTCAAGAAGCTTAATTTGGCTATCACTGCTCTCTTGGGGGAGACAGTCGACCTTTGCTGCCACCTGCTGTTTACACTGTTGTTGTCCAACATGCCTCCTAACATGCATTGCAGCGCTACAGATGTAAGTAGCAGTCAAAATTCATGTTCTGTGCTAATTATTTCTTCACTTACTGTTCCAGTTTCATTAATTGCTAGTTATGGTATTTGGTAACACTTTATTTGACAGTGGCGCCATAAGACTGTCATTAAACAATCATAATTATGACATGACATAGTCATGAGCATTAATGAATACTTATAACAGATGTCATTTAGTGTTGTTTGGCAAATTATCTAACTTTTGAATGGCTGTAAAAGATCAAAGCTTGACATCAATGGAATTGGTGACATTATTTGCCGGATGATACTTAATGACATCTGTCATAAGTAGAGCTGAAACGAATACTCGAGAAACTCGAGTAACTCGAGTTTAAAAACTGATCCGAGTCATTTTATTCACCTCGAGGAATCGTTTAATTTTGCCAGCTGTAAGCATCACGTTTTGCCCGGACTACTTTTAATGCGGGACAACGCGCTGACGTCACGTGCATATAGGTAGAAGTAGTCAAAAAAATTTACCGAAATGACAGACTCGGCCGCGTCTGGGCAGCGTTAGTAAACAGCCGCCATCTTTAAGCAGTAGACTTCTCATCGCTAATAAATATAACGTAACGTTAGCCCTTCGGAGGGCTAGGTTTCTATTGATTATGACCACTGTCGATGCATGGCTCACGTGTCTTATTTAATCTGTAAAAACACAGCGCTGTAGAGTGATGAGGGTGTAAAATTAAAACATAATAAAGCTGTCAGTTTTAGCTCAGTAGTCATTGCTGAATAAATGTGCTCCAATACAGTAGGTATCATATATTTATTTTGAACACTGCAAAAACTCAAAATCCTACCAGTACTTACAGTTTAGACTAACTTAAAACTTAACTAAAACTTAAAAATGGCTTGACACAAATGGAAATTAAATTGAAACACGTGGGGAAAACACATAGCTTTCAAGTGATGTGTGTTATCAAGCGAAATTACATTTTTAGGTAAAAAATATGTTTTTTTAATAAGATCTAGAAGTTTTTTGAGTGAAAGCAGTTAATTTTTTTTTTTCTAGTCACATCTGAGATGCAATTGTTGGCTGTTTTCAACAATGGACTTCGAAAATAGAGACATTGATTGACTGAAAATGGTTCAATATTGGATTGAATGTCTTTTTTTCTCATGTATATTTATAATTGCTCTTTACCTAAAAAATAAATAAATAAAAAATGTTTTATCCGATTACTCGATTAATCTATAGAATTTTCAGTCGATTACTCGATTACTAAAATATTCAATAGCTGCAGCCCGAGCCATAAGCATTCAGAAATGCCATGATAGTGTCATGTCATAATTACCGTATTGGCCCAAATATACCGGTAAGACGGCCCTGATTATAAGACGACCCCCTCTTTTTCAAGACTCAAGTTTGAAAAAAGACTTTTTGAACACCAAATTAATTTTTATACAGAAAACAATTACACTACATCCGAAACCAATGATTATAACAATATATTTGAGAGAAAAAGCATGTTGTTTTGCCTCATTCAAATCTTAATATCTGAACATTTAAATATGTAAACTAAAGTGCAACCACATTCATAAATGAATGGCTTCTGGTTTTTGAAATGTAAATAAACCAATCTATTGTGATAAAACAACAAAATTGCAATAAATGCATTAACCATCAAAGTGAAGTCTCACTGTAACTGTAGTCTTGAAATAAATCTGAATAAGGAAAACAATTGCAATTAAATAATGAAAACTGGTTAAACTAAAAAGAGTAGCTGAGATCGTTTCATTACAGAACATCGCTTCAATGATATCTAGCGTCGTGAATGGGTATAATGTCCAGACCGAGAATATAAGACGACCCCCTCTTTTTCAGTGTCATTTCAATGCAAAAAAAATGTCTTATATTCGGGCCAGTACAGTATAACGGTCTTATGACGCCGCTTGTTTTACGAAATTTCAAGGTTCGCAGTGAGTCAGTAACAGAATAGCGATGTCTAAGAGATTGCAGGAATCTGAATTAGGAAATTTAGGGGACGGGGAGACCATCCAGGAGGAGACTCCTCGCCCGTCGACCAGGCCTCCTCCTCCTGCCGGTTGGAACAATCGAGCCTCTCCAGCGGCCGGAGGGCTGTCTAGGAGGGACTTGTGGAATGCTCTTCTAAAGGCGGGACCACCGTCTAGTGAGATAGACGGTCGTCCCACCCCCGAACTGAGAGAGCGGTGTAAGAAAAAGGGGATTACATCTTTCGGAACATCACTGAGGGAAATGGAGGAGGTGCGGTCAGTGAAAAAAGAGTAAGCAAACCAGGGATCTGTGTTGACAGTTAGTTTGTTATTGAGCTCAAATTGTTTGTATGTTTTTATTTTTGGTCTGGTGTGAGCCACTAGTAGAATGTATGGTGACTTTGATTTGTGTTTGAAATTGTACTGTCTTGTATGATGAGTCAGTCGTGGATTACCGTACGAATCGCTCGGCCGTGTTCCTTGGATACTCTGACCTGGAGTGTTGGCTCTCCGTCCATTTGTTAACAGGTAGAACTTCTTTCTTGACTAAAGGAACATCTTGTTGTGCTTAACGGTAAAGCGGGGATTTTAGGATTTGCAACCTATATCTAGCATTATTGTTTCTTGTGCTTGTGTGTTTTAACTGTAGCGTGGTGAAGGGAAAAGATACCGTCATCGCACACACCATATAATTATTGCATTAGTCTAACACATTCATTTAACTATTGTTTAAGCAGACTCCACTACATGCCCTTTGACACAGTAAGGGGAATCACCTTATCCGGGCTAATGAGGGGGAGATGAGAAAGAATGGTACAGGTTCTCGTAGCCACCGTCTGTTTGCATTACTCTAACACACGTAATATAATTTATCAGGAAATAGTATCATTTTCATATTTACGGTAGGACTGCACTACTAATATAAAATAAATAGCACACCATAGTTTAATGAGAAGAAATAGAAGAGATACACAATGCCGTCTTATCACAGAAGCCCAACGCGTGCGTCACGAACAAGATTGACGCACCAACTCTTGCAATCAGCTCTCCCAGCAAACTCCAAGGACAAAGCGCTTTGTCCTAAAACAAGTACAAGCCAGCCCGGACAACAAAGTTGATAGCGGGCGTCCCATCCACGCACGAACCTGAGCCGCCCAAAACCAGCCACAGAGGGGAAGACCCAAAAGCAACGCCCAGACACACCTTCGGACACACCTTCAGCACGGCCCGCTTCAGCACGGACTTTAAAAAGACTGGGCACTGAGATAACACAGATGTTTGCTGCTCGGAAACATGTAGCCTTGTTTTGGATCCAGAATTGTCCCTCCGTCGTCTGTTTTTGCCTTGTTTTTGACCACTGTCGACGAATAAATTGTCAACCTGTTTTCGGTGAGTGTTCCTCAAACTTTTGAAACATGGAGTCAGGACAACGGGTTACAAATAAGAAGAGAACGCGCGAAGTTCAGCCTTCCCGGTCGGTGGCGCGCGCGGAGGCAGCATCGGCAGAGCGGCACTTTGTTCGGCCGTCGCTGTTCCCGTGCGCCTTGGCCGGGGGGCGTATTTCAACAGTGGGGATTTTAGATGTGACAAGTGCCAATCTGGATCTAGCGCTGTGGTTGTTCTGTGTTATGCTTGTTTTTGCTTGCTTTTGTGGGATTGTAATCAATAAACTTCATTTATTTGCAATTTCTAATCAATAAATAAACATTGTATATTTCGCAAAAGTGTGCCTGTTGCTGACTCACTGCGAACCTTGAAATTTCGTAAAACACCGCTGTCAGATAAAGTCTGACCTATGAACCCAAATAAATCAACAAATAAGCCGCAGGATTCAAAATGAAGGAAAAAAGTCGCGGCTTGTAGTCCGAAAATTACGGTAATCAGTTAAATGCACTTCTAAATTCAAACGAAAGTGACGTCTATCGCCGTCAATGGCAAACTCGAGTTACCACAGATGGATGGTCATTACTCCTTCTGTAGGATTAGGCCGCCTTTATATTTTGCAGCCACGGGAGACTATAAATCATTGCAGAAGGCAAGAAAAAAATTCCATTATCAGCAACAAACAAGCAACCGGCGAGGAATTTTCATTCGGCCAATTCATTTAAAGTGTATACATGGAGAAAAATGTCAACTTTCAAATGGAGTTTATTAGCATATTCCCTCGTGGTGTGTTCAGGACCACCATCATTTATTTAACAGCCTGATACAAATGGGGACCCCCGACGACAGCAGCTGGTTGCTCACTGAAATGACAGATGAAGTCATGCCATAAATTTCCCAGCACGGATCAATAGCGCGAGCTCCAACTTCCTTGCCGTTGTGTAATATGTGAAGCTCTCCTTTTTTTCCCCAAGTGAGACACCAGGATGGAGAGACCCGTTGTATTTTTTTCATTTTTTTTTAATGAACCTCAACCTCAGCCTGTCACACCCCTCAGGGGGCTTGACTTTCAAAGATATAGATACTGTTGCGAGAAGTTCATCCCTCAAAAAGCTCCGCTTTGACTATTCGCAGCCGCTCTCTTCCATTTTAACATTTCAAAGAGGGAGGTGAGGAATTGCTGCTGATGAGGTTTAGGTACACAATGGGTGGTCGTACCAAACACGAGCGGAAAAGTTGAAAGGAAATTATCTGCATCTCTTGCATTCCTTTGTCGCATCTATACTTGGATCAATGTTGTTTCTGAAGTAATGGAAAAATCACGTCACCCTGTCAGTTTCGCGCACGCTGGGATTAACCTATATGTCTATCGGGAGATAGACTTGAGTAACATGAAACGCACAAAGAACATTGATTTCCATCTGTCACTTGGCATTTCGCATGCGAGTAATGCCGTAGCTGTACTGTCAGGATGTGATTTCATTGATTTATTACCTGGGCACTATGTTATACAATCAAAACACTTCCATTTGCTACTCTTTTTGTTCTAGTCTTTTATTTTTAGTCACAACATAACCTGAAATTGGACATATATCGCCGAGATACTCATATATTTATTATATGCAGGGGCGGACTTAGAGTGGGCCGGGAGTCATTGAAAAACCGGCCCACTTCACGGACAGTGTTGGAAGCCATCCAGCCGGCAACCCAAGTACCTGTACCTTGATGAAAAAAAAAAAAACGGCATTTGATGTTGTTTTGGACAAAAATCATATAGCAAACAACAGGGGCGTTACCCGAGGGGGGGCAGGGGTGGGCAGTGCCCACCCACAGACACGTTCTGCCCACCCAAAGAAAACTGGATGTAGTACTAACGGCTGTCTGGGCACCGCGTTTGGTATCCCATTCATATAGTACTGAGGTGTTCTAAGTTTTAACCTTTGCGTTGTTACCACCTCTTTCACATTAAAAAAAAAAAAAAAAAGAAATGAAATGTTGGCTTTGTTCCTAGGGGGCGCTACGCACATTTACGCATCCTTTTTTTTTTTTTTTACATTTTATCAAAGTTTTCACTAGGGTTGTTCCGATCATGTTTTTTTGCTCCCAATCCGATCCCGATCGTTTTAGTTTGAGTATTTGCCAATCCCGATATTTCCCGATCCGATTGCTTTTTTTTGCTCACGATTCAATTCCAGTCATTCCCGATAATTTTTCCCGATCATATACATTTTGGCAATGCATTAAGAAAAAAATGAATAAAAATCGGACGAATATATACATTCAACATACAGTACATAAGTACTGTAATTGTTATGACAATAAATCCTCAAGATGGCATTTACATTATTACCATTCTTTCTGTGAGAGGGATCCACGGATAGAAAGACTTGTAATTCTTAAAGGATAAATGTGACTTTGTATATTGTGACTAAATATTGCCATCTAGTGTATTTGTTGAGCTTTCAGTAAATGATACTGTAGCCATGCCCAAATGCATGATGGGAAGTGCAACAATGACTGTGCTTAGTGCTACCAATTGATATATCTTCTCTGCGTTGAGAATTAAAATAGGGTGTTAAGAAAAAGATCAATTACTACCTTGCTTGCCCACATTGCTTCCCTCGATATTTCTAATCGTAGGGAGAGGGATTGGCTCCAAAGGCTGCCAAAATTCACTCTACTCATTTTAAGCTGCCTTTTAGCTCTCTGTATAGGTTAATCGGCGCCATTACAGATTGAGCACGACAATGCGTGAGTGGGTCGTGCAGCGCATTCATTAATTGCGTTAAATATTTTAACGTGATAGTTTTTTTTTAATTAATTACCGCCATTATCGGGATAAATTTGATAACCCTACCCCAAGCCTAAACTAAAGACTCTGGATAAGTGTAACATATTATGTCTGTAACGTTAAATACAATTAGAGAACGATTTAATTAAAAAATATATATATATTAAAAAATGCATGTCCAATATTTTTTTGCCGATTCCAATACTTTGAAAATGACGTGATCGGACCCGATCGATCGGCAATACAGTACTTATGTACAGTATGTTGAATGTATACGGTGGAATTGAGGAGGGCTTCGAAGTATTCTCCCCACCGACTCACGACGTCCCGAGTCGAGGTCAGCAGTACACCATCTTCACTATACACAGTGTTAATGGTGCACTGCTTTCCTCTCCTCAGACGCCGGATGGTGGACCAGAATTTCCTCGAAGCCGTCCGGAAGTCGTTTTCCATGGCCTCGCCGAACTCCTCCCATGTCCGAGTTTTTGCCTCGGCGACCGCCGAAGCTGCAGTCCGCTTGGCCAGCCGGTACCTGTCAGCTGCCTCCGGAGTCCCACAGGCCAAAAAGGCCCGATAGGCCTCCTTCTTCAGCTTGACGGCATCCCTTACCGCTGGTGTCCACCAGCGGGTTCGGGGATTGCCGCCACGACAGGCACCAACCACCTTACGGCCACAGCTCCGATCGGCCGCCTCAACAATGGAGGTGTGGAACATGGTCCACTCGGACTCAATGTCCCCCACCTCACCCGGGACAAGGAAGAAGTTCTGCTGGAGGTTGGTGTTAAAGCTCTTTCTGACAGGGGATTCTGCCAGACGTTCCCAGCAGACCCTTACAATACGTTTGGGCCTGCCAGGTCTGACCAGCATCTTCCCCCACCATCGGAGCCAACACACCACCAGGTGGTGATCAGTTGACAGCTCCGCCCCTCTCTTCACCCGAGTGTCCAAAACATGCGGCCGCAAGTCCGATGACACGATCACAAAGTCGATCATCGAACTGCGGCCTAGGGTGTCCTGGTGCCAAGCGCGCATATGGACACCCTTATGTTTGAACATGGTGTTCGTTATGGACAATCCGTGACGAGCACAGAAGTCCAATAACATCGGACTTCTGATCGGGGGGGCCGTTCCTCCCAATCACGCCCCTCCAGGTCTCACTGTCATTGCCCACATGAGCGTTGAAGTCCCCCAGCAGAACGAGGGAGTCCCCAGAGGGGGCACTCTCCAGCACACCCTCCAAGGACTCCAAAAAGGGTGGGTACTCTGAACTGCTGTTTGGTGCATAAGCACAAACAACAGTCAGGAACCGTCCCCCCACCCGTAGGCGGAGGGAGGCTACCCTCTCGTCTACTGGGGTAAACCCCAGCGTACAGGCACCTAGCCTGGGGGCAATAAGTATGCCCACACCTGCTCGGCGCCTCTCACCGTGGGCAACTCCAGAGTGGAAGAGGGTCTAACCCCTCTCGAGAAGACTGGTATCAGAACCCAAGCTGTGTGTGGAGGAGAGTCCACCCAAATCAATAAAACTACCGTAATTTCTGGACTATAAGGCGCACCTGACTATAATTCGCCACTCACCAAATTTGACATGAAAACGGTATTTGTTCATAGATAAGCTGCACTGGACTATAAGCCGCAGTTGTCCTCATTGTATTATGGGATATTTACACCAAAAGATATTAACTGGTAACACTTCATTTGACAATGGCATCATAAGACTGTCATGAGACCAAATGAACCACCGTTAAGCTTTGAACCAATTGGGTGCGAAGCCTTATTGTTTCTAAAAGCTTCATTTGGCCATCACTGCTCCCTTGGGGGAGACAGTAAACCTTTTATGCCATCTGCTGTCAACACTGTTGTTGTCCAACATGTCTCCTAGCATGCATTGCTGCGCAACAGATGTAAATAACAATCAAAGTTCATGTTCTGTGCTAATTATTTATTCAGTTACTGGTCCTGTTGTATGATTAATTGCTAGCTATTGTATTTGGTAACATTTTCTTGGATAGTGGTGCCATAATACTGTCGTATGACAGTCATAATTATGACATGACAATGTCATAAGCATTAATGAATGCTTATAATAGAGGTCGGTTACTGTCATCCAGCAAATTATCTCACTTTTGAATGGCCGTAAAAGATCTGAGCTGGACATAAATGGAGTTAGTGAAATAATATGCCACATGACACATATTGATACCTGTCATAAGCATTCAGTAATGCCCATGACAGTGTCATGTCATAATTATGATGTTCTTATGACAGTCTTATGATGTCGCTGTCAAATAAAGTGTTACCTATTAACCCAAATAAATCAACAAATAAGCCGCACTGGACTTTATCGAAGCAGCAAAATTTGATTCGAATCTTTTTTTCTACTCGAATACTCGAGTTAATCGATTCGTCGTTGCAGCACTAAATAGAAGTTGTTCTTGCTTGTCTCAACTCCACAGTGAAGCCGCTTCCCCTGTCACCCTTGGAAACCCAGTCGTCCACGCCGGGCGGAGGAGCGGGCGAGCGTCAAGCGTTGGAGTCGCGGGTGCGGGCGGTGGAGGAGGAGAACCGGGCGCTGCGCCGCGAGCTCAGCCGGCCGCCCAGAAGCCCATCGTCACGCCTTCCGTACGGCGGTCACCATGGCAACCAGAGTAGAGCCCATTCAGAGGAGGGCACCGGTGATAACGAGGGCCAGAAAGCTGCTGCAGTGGCCAACAGCTCAGACTGTGTCCAGCAGCCGGCCGTGGATAAGTGCGAGGTGAGGCGTTCCCGCTCCTTCTTCGCTCCTGGTCGACTTTTAAAATGAGCTTTCGATTTTTGATTCTCTCATTAGTCTAATCTCTGACGTGGGGAAATGGATCAGTCAGCCGCTATCGTGTGAGCAGTGCGGCATTGCCATGCTGTGATCTGATAGTGCTCCCGCGGCGGCACAGCACATTTTAGCTCAGTAGGAGGATGACCAGAATGAAGATAGTGTATCTCAGCACTCGCTCCATAAAAACTCCAAAGAGTTCAGGAGCCGAACTGACTGGCAGAAATACGTCCAAAGGTCTTTTTCATTTTTGCGATACATAGACTATCTTGGGAATGGATTTGATGGGGCCATTGTGTAATGTTTGGATGAGAAATATTGCGCTCCTTCATTTACTCAAACGCAGAACACATTGTTATTAGGAGGGCTGTCAAATGATTAAAGTTTTTAATCGAGTTAATCACAGCTTAAAAATTAATTAATCGTAATGAAGCGCAATTCAAACCATCTCTAAAATATGCCATATTTTTCTGTAAATTATTGTTGGAATGGTAACCTAACCCTAAGACACAAGACATATATGCATTCAACATACGGTACATAAGTACTGTATTTGTTTATTATAACAATAAATCAACAAGATGGCATTAACATTAACATTCTGTTGAAGCGATCCATGGATAGAAAGACTTGTAGTTCTTAAAAGATAAATGTTAGTACAAGTTATAGAAATTTTATATTAAAACCCCTCTTAATGTTTTCGTTTTAATAAAATTTTTAAAATTTTCGATCAAAAAATAAACTAGTAGCTCGCCACTGTTGATGTCAATAATTACACAATGCTCATGGTGCTGAAACCCATAAAATCAGTCGCACCCAAGCGCCAGCAGAGGGTGACAAAACACCAAAAACACAAGTAACAAGTGGAAACGACACTGTGCTATCATTTTAATCCGTTTGAGCGGGGCATGTGCGTTAATTGCGTCAAATATTTTAACGTGATTAATTAGAAAAAATAATTACCGCCCGTTAACGCGATCATTTTGACAGCCCTAGTTATTAGTAAACTAATGTTCCTATGAAAGCACACAGTATACAGGATATTAACATATACAGTGGGGCAAATAAGTATTTAGTCAACCACTAATTGTGCTAGTTCTCCCACTTGAAAATATTAGAGAGGCCTGTAATTGTCAACATGGGTAAACCTCAACCATGTGAGACAGAATGTTGGGGGGGGGGGGGGACAGAAAATGACATTGTTTGATTTTTAAAGAATTTATTTGCAAATCACGGTGGAAAATAAGTATTTGGTCAATACCAAAAGTTCATCTCAATACTTTGTTATGTACCCTTTGTTGGCTATAATGGAGGCCAAATGTTTTCTGTAACTCTTCACAAGCTGTTCACACACTGTTGCTGGTATTTTGGCCCATTCCTTCATTCAGATCTCCTCTAGAGCAGTGATGTTTTGGGGCTGTCGTTGGGCAACACGGACTTTCAACTCCCGCCGCAGATTTTCTATGGGGTTGAGACCTGGAGACTGGCTAGGCCACTCCAGGACCTTGAAATGCTTCTTACAAAGCCACTCCTTTGTTGCCCTGGCTGTGTGTTTGGGATCATTGTCATGCTGAAAGACCCAGCCACGTCTCATCTTCAATGCTTCAATGATTTTCACTCAAAATCTCTCGATACATGGCCCCATTCATTCTTTCCTTTACACAGACCAGTCGTCCTGGTCCTTTTGCAGAAAATACAGCCCCAAAGCATGATGTTTCCACCCGCATTCTTCACATTTGGTATGGTGCAATTCAGTATTCTTTTTCCTCCAAACACGAGAACCTGTGTTTCTACCAAAAAGTTCTATATTGGTTCCATCTGACCATAACACATTCTCCCAGTCCTCTTCTGGATCATCCAAATGCTCTCTAGCGAACCGCAGACGGGCCTGGACGTGTACTTTCTTCAGCAGGGGGACACGTTAGGCAGTGCAGGATTTGAGTCCCTGGCGGCGCGTTGTGTTACTGATAGTAGCCTTTGTTACTGTGGTCCCAGCTCTCTGTAAGTCATTCACTAGGTCCCCCCGTGTGGTTCTGGGATTTTTGCTCTCCGTTCTTGTTATCATTTTGACGCCACAGGGTGAGGAGGGAATTGAAAGTCTGTGTTGCCCAACGACAGCCCCAAAACATCACTGCTCTAGAGGAGATCTGCATGGAGGAATGGGCCAAAATAACAGCAACAGTGTGTGAAAATCTTGTGAAGAGTTACAGAAAACGTTTGGCCTCCGTTATTGCCAACAAAGGGTACAAAACAAAGTATTGAGATGAACTTTTGGTATTGACCATATACTTATTTTCCACCATGGTTTGCAAATAAATTATTTAAAAATCAAACGATGTGACTTTCTTGGGGGGGGGGTTCCACATTCTGTCTCTCACGGTTGAGGTTTACCCATGTTGACAATTGCAGGCCTCTCTGATATTTTCAAGTGGGAGAACTTGCACAATTAGTGGTTGACTAAATACTTATTTACCCCACTGTATAATAGCAATGCGATTGAAGTGTCTTTTGCTGTCAACTGATTTTCTTCCCAGATTATCAAGGCATCGCACACCTTGTACTTTCTCACTTATGGGCGCGCATAGTGTCCTTGGATGGTGTCTTATCACCGCAGCCTGCTTTCACACACCGCCACTTGTCACTCAAGCACTGTTTTTTGGTGGGCGCGGAGTACCTTTTAAAAGCAAACGGAATACTGAGAAGACACAGCTCCTTCCAGGTTTGAAGTAGAGAAAGACGAAAGAGGGCGGTCTGACTCCCAACACCGGTCCGGCAGTGCTTGCTCACTTGGAGGGTGAGCCAGGCTGCCCTGACCCTGGAGGGGAGATTACAGTGGAAGCTCTGAGGGCGGCAACAAAAAAAACACACACCAAGTTTTGACATGTCAAGATGGCATTTTGTGCTAAAATTGGAGTCCTTTCCCGGGGCAGTGAGGGAGAAAGCCTGCAAAATAAGTTTAAGCAAGCGACTGTTCTGCTGCCACGACACTAAATGTATCATACTTTACAGCAGGGCAATAAAATGCACAACTGACTGACGTGTAAATACCAGAAATATTTCCCTACATACAGTATGTTCTTTTAATACTTCAACAAAAGTTTACATTGCAGAATAAGAGTGCATATAAAGGGTAAAGCTCAGCATCTTAGCAGTAGCTTTCATTTCTATGAGCACAAAAGCAGCAAGAACATCTTCTATTCAGAATCAAAATAGGAGGAAAACGCGTCAACTGTGTTATTCCTATAAAGAAGGTGACAGACAAAAAAACTAATCTTTAGCTTTCCCCCAAAAATTGCAAAGTGACACTCTTTTAAACTTCAGGCAAGGGGATCACACAGGACAAGATAAAAAATCTGACGAGCATAATATACGTTGTATATTGTTGTATTGTATTTTAAACAGTGGAATGAAAAAGTATTTGAACCTTTTGGAATTTCTCACATTTATGCATAAATTACAAACAATGACAGAAGGGGGGGGAAAAAGGGGTAAACCATCACATTTAATATTTTGTGGCCCCCCCCCCCCTTTGGCAACAGTAATTTCAACCAGACGCTTTCTGTAGCTTCAGATCAGTCTGGCACATCGATCAGGACTAATCTTGGCCCTTTCTTCTCTACAAAACTGCTGTAGTTCAGTCAGATTCCTGGGATGTCTGCCACGAATTGCTGTCTTTAGGCCATGTCACAGCATCTTCATGGTTTCAAGTCTGGACTTCGACTTGGCCGCTCCAGAACATGTATTTTGTTCTTCTGAAACCATTCTGAAGTTGATTTACTTCTGTGTTTTGGATCGTTGTCTTGTTGCAGCATCCAGCCTCTTTTTAGCTTCTGCTGTCTGACATGCGGCCACGGGTATTCCTGCAAAACATCCCAAATTCTTTTGAACTTTTGAGTTCATTCGGCCATTAATGAGTGCAAGTTGTCCAGGCCCTGAGGTAGCAAAACATTCCCAAATCATGATACTCTCTCCATCATGCTTCACGGTGGGGACAGGTGTTGATGTTGGTGAGCTGTTCCATTTTTCTTCCACACATGACGTTGTGTGTTACTCCCAAAACATTTCAACTTTGATTTTATCAGTCCACAAAATCTTTTGCCAAAACTTCAGTGGAGTGTCCAAGCGCCTTTTTGCGAACATTAAACAAGCAACAATGTTTTTTTTAGACAGCAGTGGCTTCCTCCGTGGAGTCCTCCCATGAACACCATTCTTGGCCATAGTTTTACATATAGTTGATGAATGCAGAGATATTGGACTGTGCCAGTGATTTCTATAAGTCTTTAGCAGAAACTCTATGGTTCTTTTTTTACCTCTCTGAGTATTCTGCGCTGCCTTGCCTGGTATACCAGACTCACCGCTGTTCCAGCGATTGAGTCTGGCGACCATCCGGCGGATCAAATTCCGAGGGTGGAGCAGGCCACAGCAAACAGACAGCAGAGTGGACCAATCAGCGACAGGAAGACGTGATGTTGTTCAAGCGACAAGTAATTAGCGTGAGCGGAGAATGGAGACGTTTATTCAACATGGCTAGCGCGAGCCATGTTGACTGTTGTCAATGACTTGTGTCGATGTGTTTTTGGTATTTTAAAACTGGTTTTACCGCGGATTGGAACATATTCTCGGCTCTCCCGCTCGCCATCTGTGTTGTTGTAGAGACGACTTTCGGCGCGCAATAGTGACGTTACCCGTTAAGAACACGTCAAGCAAATAAACGAATTGATTGGACGGTTGAGTTTGTACTTGTTCGAGAGGCCGTTAATGGGCTGGGTCCCAGACTATTTCTCACAGTGTTTGAAAAATACAGGGAAAATAGTCTGGTGGTGCCAGGCAATGCGCTGACCTCTTGGCGTCATCTTTGGTGGACGGCCACTCCTTGGGAGAGAAGCAACGGTGCCAAACTCTCTCCATTTGTAGACAACTTCTCTGACTGTCGACTGATGGACATCCAGACTTTTAGAGATGGTTTTGTATCCTTTCCCAGCTTTATACAAATCAACAATCCTTGATCGCAGGTCTTCAGACAGCTCTTTTGACCGAGCCATGATGCACGTCAGACAATGCTTCTCATCAAGACAATTCTTACCAGGTGTGTGTGTTATAGTGGGCAGGGCAGCTTTAAACCACTCATCAGTGATTGGGCACACACCTGACTTAAATTGTTTGGTAAAAAGAAATGGTTTTAATTGCTCTTTAAGTCTCCTTAGGCAAAGGGTTCACGCACTTATTTTCCCCCCTTCTGTCATTGTTTCTATTAGGGTTGTTCCGATCATGTTTTTTTGCTCCCGATCCGATCCCGATCGTTTTAGTTTGAGTATCTGCCGATCCCGATATTTCCCGATCCGATTGCTTTTTTTTGCTCCCGATTCAATTCCAATCATTCCCGATAATGTTTCCCGATCATATACATTTTGGCAATGCATTAAGAAAAAAATGAATAAAACTAGGACGAATATATACATTCAACATACAGTACATAAGTACTGTATTTGTTTATTATGATAATAAATCCTCAAGATGGCATTTACATTATTAACATTCTTTCTGTGAGAGGAATGCACGGATAGAAAGACTTGTGACTTTGTATATTGTGACTAAATATTGCCTTCTAGTGTGTTTGTTGAGCTTTCAGTAAATGATACTGTAGCCATGCCCAATGCATGATGGGAAGTGGAACCATGACTGTGCGTAGTGGTATGAATTGATATATCTTCTCTGCGTTGGGAAATAATATAGGGTGTTAAGAAAAAGATCATTTGCTACCTTGCTTCCCCACATTGCTTCCCATGATCTTTCTAATCGTAGGGAGAGGGATTGTAAGGCTTTAGCCAATTAAAAAAAGGCTCCAAAGGCTGCCAAAATTCACTCTACCCATTTTACACTGCCTTTTATCTCTCTATAAAGGTAAAACGGCGCCATTACAGATTGAGCGCGACAATGCGTGGGTGGGTCGTGCAGCGCATGCATTAATTGCGTTAAATATTTTAACGTGATACATTTGTAAAAAAATTAATTACCGCCGTTATCGGGATAAATTTGATAACCCTACCTTAAGCTAAACTAAAGACTCTGGATGAGTGTAACATTATGTTTGTAACGTTAAATACAATTAGAAAACAATTCAATTAAAAATATATATATATATTAAAAAAAAGGCATGGCCGATACTTTTTTTGCCGATTCCAATACTTTGAAAATGAAGTGATCGGACCCGATCGATCGGGACATCTCTAATATCTATGCTACCCTCATTAAAATATGAAAACCTAGAAATGTTTGGGCGGTTTTAGTTAAAGCAGACACTGTTTTTACATCTGTGTGATTTTGACAAAGATCCGATCACATTTGATGGTGATTTTATGCAGAAATGTGAGAAATTCCAAAAAGTTCAGATACTTTTTCATACCACTGTATAGACGGTATTGCTTTGGAAGCAATTTTTAAAATGAAGTCGCGCGCACCAGCAAGGAAAGGACTCCAAAACGTACATAATAAAGATGACGAAAGGTTTATTTTCACACAACAGTTTTGTAATAAATCACTGCCACTCCTTATTCAATAAGAAGTCTGGGGCTTGTCAGTTGTTGTATCCAAAGCAGGCTCTGACACTGACACATTCAATGCAAATTCCACTCAATGCTGTTCATAAATTTAAACATTTTCACAAGTTGTCAAACCTTGAACCGCATGCTACAGCTGATTAAAAAGTCAAGGTGACTCCTCTCTTTGTCTGACTGCTTGCTGTCACGTTGACAGATGGACAAAACACGAGGCTACACGCAGTCGCACAAGGCCCATCGACCCGTATAATGTCGATCTGACCCTGTGCGACTATTTTGAGGGGGCGATGGTCAGTAAAAAACGTGCATGATTATTATTATCCTTCATGTTCACCACTGTGCGAAAAGCTATTTGTCCAAATCTGTGAACATAAGTGAAAAATGGGTTTATCTCTGTCCATAATTTCATTGAATCCAAAGCAATTTTGCTTATGGCATTCACAGTCCTCTATTTCCCTAAAGACAGGGTTGCATTATTAACCCACATATTGCTACTTTGGCTGGGGAACACTTTGGGAAAACTGCTGTCAGCAATCACATTTCATCGCGGTGTCGATACGTGCAAGTAAATTTGACAACAAGTAATGAGATAAGTGTTGCTTTTATTGTTGTTGTCCCTTTTTTATGGTGTTGTGTATTTACTTATCTAAGCGTCTTGCCTCCATTTGTCCCGTTTCCACAGACCATCCACGTTGCCATCGTGTGCGCAGGTTACAATGCAAGCCGAGATGTGGTGACCCTGGTTAAATCCGTCCTTTTCCACAGGTAACCTTTTTTTTTTTAATCTTGTATTTTATGAACAGAAAGTGATTAGTTATTGATTGAACCTTGAAGGGCCTTAAAGCAATTGGGGGGAAATGAAGTGCAGCACTTGGCAGGGGAATTGTTGATTCTGGCAACACTTTTGTGGTTTAAAGAATAGCATGACGTCAACTGTGGGCATTTGTACAGAAAAAGAACCCAGAGGAGAAAATAAGGAAGTGTATCAGCACCAAAATGCTTCTTAGATATGCATGTACAGTAGGGCTCTGATCTAATGGATGCTCCAGTATCTTCTTCGTCTTCGCTTCATTGAATTTCTGCTCACAAGTAATGGATCAGGGTGCTCTCACTGCCGGATGGAGTGCATTATGGTCCAGCACTTAGGGCTTGTTTTAGTGCGGAAATGGTCTCTCATGTGTGGCTAAAACACAGAGAGGTTGACTAGACAGGGTGCTCACATATGCGCATTTTAGTAATTGGGTCAAGCACTTTTCATAATCAGAGCAAATGTCCACAGCATTTCCGTCCATTAGACTTGACTAGACGAATTTGCGCCGGTGCGCCAACAGTTGCTAGCTAGTGGGCTGTCCTAACATGCAATAATCACACGTGTGATTTATTGCAACAGACTTTGTAGGGTTGAACGAGTCTTCCAAACAACCATGAAAGTTTGTTTCAACCCATAAGCACACTTCACGGCGGGGCGGAAGGGAGAATATGGATGTTTTATGATGTTCAGCAGCCTGAATGAAGGTGCTCCATGTAGAATGAGTTAACAGAGCCAAGGTCGCAACAGATTGTTAATGATGCTAGTAAGCCTGTCGCAATACAGTGGGGAGAACAAGTATTTCATACACTGCCGATTTTGCTGGTTTTTCCCACTTGCAAGACATGTAGAGGTCTGTAATTTGTATCATAAGTTCTCTTCAACTGTGAGGGATGAGGGATGGAATCTATACAAAAATCCAGAAAATCACATTGTATAATTTTTAAATAATAAATTTGTATTTAACTGCATGAAATAAGTATTTGATACATTACCAACTAGTAAATATTTCGGCTCTTAGTTCTTTTTTAAGAACCCCTCCTGTTCTCCACTCATTACCGGAAGTAACTGCACCTGTTTGAATTTGTTACCTGTATAAAAGACACCTGTTCACATGCTCAAACAAACAAACTCTAACCTCTCCACAATGGCCAAGACCAAAGAGCTGTGTAAGGACATCAGGGATAAAATAATAGACCTGCACAAGGCTGGGATGGGCTACAGGAAAATAAGCAAGCAGCTTGGCGAGAAGGTAACAACTGTTGGAGCGATTATTAGAAAATGGAAGAAGTTCAAGTTGACTGTCAATCTGCCTCGTTCTGGGGCTCCATGAAAGATCTCACCTCGTGGGGCATCACTGATCACGAGGACGGTGAGGGATCAGCCCAGAACTAGACGGCAGGACCTGGTCAATAACCTGAAGAGAGCTGGAACCACAGTCTCTAAGAAAACCATCGGAAACACATTACGCCATCATGGATTAAAATCCTACAGCGCACGCAACGTCCCGCTGCTGAAGCCAGTGCATGTCCAGACACGTCTGAAGTTTGCCACTGACCATCTGGATGATCCAGAGGAGCAATGGGAGAAGGTCATGTGGTCGGATGAGACCAAAATTGAACTTTCTGGTCTAAACTTGGCTCGTCGTGTTTGGAGGAAAAAGAAGGATGAGAACAACCCTAAGAACACCATCCCAACCGTGAAACATGGAGGAGGAAACATCATTTTTTGGGACTGCTTCTCTACCAAGGGTACAGGACGACTGCACCGTATTGAGGGGAGGATGGAAGGGGCTATGTATCGCCAGATCTTGGCTGACAACCTCCTTCCTTCAGTGAGAGCCCTGAAGATGGGTCGTGGCTGGGTCTTCCAGCATGACAACGACCCAAAGCACACAGCCAAGGCAACTAAAGAGTGGCTCCGTAAGAAGCATCTTAAGGTCCTGGAGTGGCCTAACCAGTCACCAGATCTGAACCCGATAGAAAATCTATGGAGGGAGCTGAAAGTCCGTGTTGCCCGGCAGCAGCCCCGAAACCCAGTGGCCCAAGCCGTTGCTCGTTGGGGCAAGGGCAGCTGGTTGGGGCCCCCCTACTGGTTGGGGGCCTTAGGCGATCGCATTACTTCGCCTGAATAGTAGATCTGCCTATGGTCATATGAATCATGAGGTGGCCTGTGAAAATAAACGTAAAACAACACGGCAAGGACTTTCCAGAGAGTACTTGGTGAGTCACTCTTTAAAAAATCATGTGGTATTAATAGCTGATTGGACTTTCTTAAACATGTATAATCTACGTGACATGGTTAGTGCTGATTGGGATTGATAACAGAATCATTAGATAATCTGCCAAATGATTCCATCGTATTCAAAGACTCCCTACACTTGTCGCTGCGACAGTGCAGTAAAGCTGCGTGTGCTAAATCTGTTGGCCCTCTGGGGGCCCCTGCTGGCTGGGGGCCCTAGGCAATTGCCTGGTTTGCCTAATGGGACACGACGCCTCTGATGCTAGGCTTTGGACACGCTGATATGATTTAGACCTTAAAAAGGGTATACTTATTTGAAGCTAATGGGAGATGACTTTGGCAGAACAAACGGAACTATTTTACGCTCAAAGCAGATGATGAGTTTGGATTTGGACAGGGCTGACCTTTTTTTTTTTTTTTTTCTCCTTACGTAGCTGAGGAGCGGTCACCAATAGCGCGGCTAATATTCGAACGCCCGCAGACAACGTTAAATCAAACGAGGGCTTTAAATGTTGACTCACTGATGTTTTGCCACTGAGTGACAAACATTAGAGCAGACAGCGCCCCGCGAGACGGGCCATGTTAGCCTGTCATCAGATAGTGAGGGACTCTGTGCTGAATCTGAAAGGATTGGATGAGATGGGCCATTGATTGGCAAACACCACGGGACCCTGTGATTATAGAACCTGCGGCATTTAGCAAATAGTCTCTCCCGTCCTGATGCGTCCGTCATAGTCGATATCTGATGAAATATTGCTTGTGATATATTTCCCCTATTGTATTTTTGTTTGGTTACGTTTTGTCAACTCTCGTCTTGAGTTTATTCTCACCATTTACCTCAAAATAATTAAATTTAAAGAGATTCTACCTTCACGGTTCACCTTTTACCGTGGTTTTACCCCTCATTCGCGATCAAGACTTTTGAAAAAAGTCAATCAGTGTTAATGATTTAATGGCCCACCTTTTAGTGTTGATTGCTCTAGTTTGATTTGCTTAAAGAGTGCATCCAGAATAGACTTTTTAATAGCTTGTATTCAAATGGTTGCGTCTCTGAGTACTGCCCACCCATCAAGTGTGAAATTAAACAACTTTGATTTACTGATAATGTGTCGGTGAGCGACTCCTTTTGTATTTCTAACTAGGAGTGGGAACCTCTTGGTAACTTACGATGCGATACGATTTGCGATACAAAGCTCACGATAACGATGATCTGACGATACAACGATTATCGATACATTGGTCAGGAAATCATTCTAGGATATTCTACAAACAACTAATAAGCAGGAAAACAAGCTTCTGCTGTGAATTGGGATGAGTTCATCACTAGTAGACGTTCAATCCATTAGAAGTGGGAGGGTGGCAGCGAATGAACGAATGTTCATTCGCTGCCACCCTCCCAGTTCAAATGGATTGGACGTCTATGGCGGTCGGTGGCAGCCAATGCCAGGCAATGAGGTAATTTTGGGCTGTTTAAGGTCATTTACCTGTCGATTTTCAGTTACTCCCTGTTGATTTTGAGGTATTGTAGGGGTCTCTTCCTGTTTGAGGTACAGAATAGGAAATGACCTGGGAATCATAAGCGGATTTTAAGGGGGGGCCAGGTCCCCCCTGGTGGCCGAAAAGTGTCATTGCATGTAGGGCTGCAGCTATCGAATATTTTAGTAATCGAGTAATCGACTGAAAATTCTATCGATTAATCGAGTAATCGGATAAAACTTTTTTTTTTTTAGGTAAAGAGTAATTATAAATATACATGAGAAAAAAACATTTAATCCAATAATGAACCATTTTCAGTCAATCAATGTCTTTATTTTCGATGTACATTGTTGAAAGCAGCCAACAATTGCGTCTCAGATGTGCCTAGAAAAAAAAATTGACTGCTTTCACTCAAAAAAGTTATTAAAAAAAAAAAAAAAAAACATATTTCTTACCTAAAAATGTAATTATGCTTGATAACACACATCAGCTACGTGTTTTCCCACGTGTTTCAATTGAATTTCCATTTGTGTCAAGCTATTTTTAAGTTCTAGTTAAGTTTTAAGTTAGTCTAAACTGTAAGTACTGATAGGATTTTGAGTTTTTGCAGTGTACAAAATAAATCTATGATGCCTGCTGTAAAGTTTTAAGTTAGTCTAACCTGTAAGTACTGATAGGATTTTGAGTTTTTGTAGTGTTCAAAATAAATCTATAATGCCTGCTGTATCGGAACACATTAGGGACCAGTGCTACTTGGTGTTTTATTCAGCAATGACTAGCTTTATTATGTTTTAATTTTACACCCTCATCATTCTACAGCGCTGTGTTTTTACAGATTAAATAAAGCCTGTATGTAAGACACGTTAGCCACGCATCGACAGTGGTCATAATCAATAGAAACCTAGCCCTCCGAAGGGCTAACGTTACGTGAGCGAGTGTCAGTAACGTTATATTTATTAACGATGAGAAGTCTACTGCTTAAAAATGGCGGCTGTTTACTAACGCTGCCCAGACGCGGCCGAGTCTGTCATTTCGCATCTAGTCCTAAATGCATGCGATATCTATGAGACGCATCGGACACTACCTGCTACTAGCATCATGCGGGCGTAGTTTTTAGCAACGTCGGCGTAGTTTGTAGCGGCTGTCGGCTGCGTTGGTTTTTTTTTTTTTTTTTTTTTTTTTGGTTCTTCCTCTACGCACGTGACGTCAGCGCATTGTCCCGCATTAAAAGTAGTCAGGGCAAAACGTGATGCTTAGAGCTGGCAAAATTAAACGATTCCTCGAGGTAATAAAATTACTCGGATCAGTTTTTAAACTCGAGTTACTCGAATTGCTCGAGTATTCGTTTCAGCTCTAATTGCATGTAATTCACTTTCCTATATGCTAGTATATAAAAGTTGGAAAGCATTAAAACTGCAATAAAAATGAATGAAATGAACAAAAAAAAACATTTTTATAATAGGTCAAAATTATTTTTCAAGCACCTTTGATGGTCATTTGCTTTGTATATAATTCAAAAAAATATTGCGATTTTTTTTTTTTTTTTTTTTTTTTTTTTAAATTCAATTCAACTTTATTTGTATAGCCCTAAATCACAACAAGGTTGTCTCAAAGGGCTTTGCAGAGGCAATATGATACACAGTCAAAAACAGCAGATGAAATAAATAGAGATGAAATAAATAAAGGTCAAGTCCTGGGCATCCCCCATCCTTCGACCCTCGATGTCGGCAAGGAAAAACATTAAAATGAATTTTTTTTTTTTTTTTTTTGATTGAAGCAACTTTTTATGGGATTGAATGATTTAGACACAAATGTCCTAATCATCATCAACACAAAAAGGATTGCTTCAATTAAAGATCTTTTTAAATGAAAAATTAAGGGTTCAAATGCAAAATTTTCAATCTCATATATTTTTTCGCATTCAGAAACTTTTTTTGGATTGAAATTTTTCCTTTTTTGATTGACTTGATTTTCTTTTTGAAAATATATCTTTTTTGAAGCAACTTATTTTTTGATTGCATAATAAAGACAAAAATGTCCTAGCCAAAATGTGGCCGAAACACAAATCAACATTAGTTCAATCAAAAAAGTTGCTTTGATCCAAAAAAATAAATAAAAAAACAATCAAAGAAAAATAGCTTTCACATGCATTTTTTTGACTTTCAAATTTATTTTTGCATTCAAACACATTTTTTTGTTTTTGTTGTTGTTGGATTGAAGCGACATTTTTTTCGGTTGAAAATATATATTTTGATTGAAGCAACTTTTTTTTTAATTGAAGCAACTTTTTTTTGATTGAATAATAAAGACAAATCTACCTCCATATGGCTCCACCCAGGGGATAGAATTTTTGACTGGGGTAACTACATTGGCACGACACCGGTGGGCGTACCATATTCATTTGTTGACGATCTTGGCAAAAAGTATTGCCTAAGCAGCCTGATTTAGAATTCCCCTCGAGTATGATGGGAAACAAAAAACGCTCATTGTCAACTTATTGTTATAAATATTCTTGTAAGTTAATTTTATTGCTGACACTGCGTTTCGGGGTCATCAACATGTTGACCCCAAAAATCAAACTCCACCCAAATGAATAGGCAGTGACTTAAACTCAACAGGAAATGACCTGTAAATGCCCTAAAATGAACAGCAAGGACCTGTAAATGCCCTGAAAATCGGACAGCATGACTGTGAATGCTCTGGTTTCGAATGAACAAACGTCCCCAGTTTAAATGGATTGGGCGTCGAGCACTGTCAACGCAGCCTTAGAATTAAAGTGCATGTGACGCGAAAAAGCATGTTTATTCCATAATACAAGCGGTATTTTATGCTCCTGAATGATATGGACCGCTTGGATGTGTGTGGAAGCGATCACTATATATATATTTTTTTTTTTAATCCCGCGCCATGAAAATGAGTGACTTCCGGCTTCGGTCTTGCATTGAGGAGGAGGGCGCTGTGACGTGTACGGATGAAGGCGTCCTCTTCACTATACAGCCGTTCTGTTGTGCATGAGGACTAAGGATTCAGCTGATTTTGCGGATTAATACGTTTATTTTTCGCATCACGCCAGCCAAACGGCTGCAGAAAAATCTTGCTGTATAAGGGAGAGGCGTGTGCACCTTTTTGGAGTTTCAAAAGGTTCCCATTCACCGTGGATATTGGCCAAAACAAGCCCTGGGACCATTGGATTTACAAGGAAGTGAGTAAACATCTTGTTTTGTATTATGTCAAATACAAATACAAATACAGCGATTACAAAGTAAACACTACAAACTTTCTTTAAATAAAGGACTACTTACGTTTGATCATTGATAGGCATGTAAAAAGCTTAGCTGCACAACAACTGCAGCCGCCCTCCTCCGGGGAACGAGCTGTAAATTGCTCTCCGCCGGGCGGTTTGCCGATCCACAAAGACAATCGACAACCCAGTCGTCATGTCAAATAATCCGGGCTAGTTATGTGTGATTTTCCGCTTCGAAGACTTTGAAACATCACTCGGTTCGGGTGAGCATGTCGGCTAGCTGTCACCCCTCTTGGTTTGTTTACATTCTCCGAAGCCGGGGACTGGAAATGACATATGTCCGATTTAGGTGTCATAAAATATCGTTTGGGAGGTGCGACAGTAAAGGTGAAGTCGACCGTTTTGACCATTATGGAGTAATTTTGCCATGTCGTCCTGAGTAAGTGCATTTGTATCATTTCAAGACTGTTATTTGTCATGACCAGGCCATTTATTTAGCAATTGGGGAAAATACTTAGATAAAAAGAATATCCTGTAAAAAATATTGAAGTAAAGAGACAGAAACAATGACATTTTGCAGCTCTCTTCGTCGCGTTTTCCTCGTTGTGAATAGTTCCCCCTCGACGGGCTGACTGGTCCTTCTCAAGCCATTTATTTAGCTATTGGGGAAAAATACTTGGATAAAAAGAATATCCTTTAAAAATATTGGAGTAAAGAGACTGAAACAATGACATTTTGCGGCTCTCTTCGTCGTGTTTTCCTCGTTCTGAATAATTCCCCCTCAATGTGCTGAATAGTAAAACCGATGAGCCCAGTCTCCCGCTGACGTCATCCACCTGTTGGGGACGCTAGAGCCCTACAACGGTAGGCGTGGCTAACTGGCAGATTAAAAAACTAATTTCTCGTCATCTGCGCTTTGCCAAAGTGTTGTATATTGTCGAATCGTCTCAAAATATGATTCTAATTCACATAATAATGCTATTTAAGACTTTTTTTCTCCTGTCGTATGCTCTTTAACTGAGACACTATTATAGTGGAAGATTTTGGTAGCAACTTGTTGGTTCATTTTTATGTTATTTTTTTTAGACATTGACACTTTTTTAAACGATATCTCGATTCTTGGCAGGAGCATATCGATAACCTTTTGAGATATGTATCACGATATATCGCCATTTCGATATTTTGTCACACCCCTATTTCTTATCTATTTCTGATGTTCTCAGTCTCTGACCTGATCTATCCATATTTGGCAACACTTTTCACATGCAAAACATAATCCCGTGGATAGTCATCACTGTATTTAAGGAGAGATTTTATAGCAATGGTGTGAGACCCTTGGGCTTTTTGGAATTGGGCTTTTGTGCTCAAGATGGTGTTTCGGTCCCAGCCACCATCTGTCCTGGTGTATTACTGCCATCTTGCCTTTTTTTGGTCCGAAGCTGGTATTAAACTGAGACTTTAATTCCCCAAGTCTCACTTGCGCTGAGCCACTACCGACCTTGATTCCAATGCCAATTTAAAATGGGGTTAAAGTCTAGAGGCAAATCTGTGTATAACAATTACATCTGGGGCTTCAGTCTATTTAAGTCCAGTATATTCTGACACTTGATGTCATTGAACTTTTGAAATTGAAGGTGAAAGTTCATTCTTAGAAATATCTTTTCTGACCCTGATTATCAGGATGGACTTGACACTTTGGCTTTTTTCTCCTGGAAAATCAAAGGATTATCCAAAGGATGTCGAGGCATTATTTGCACTAGGAAACTTGGATAGAGGCGTTGCAGCTCTAGCATTCACTCCTCCTGTTAACTTTTTGACGTCCAAACCCGTTTAACTTTGAGGGCTGTCAACGAGCCCTCCTAGTTAGACGGGTTTGGACGTCTATGCCGTGAAAGATGTTTTTAACGGGTGTAACAGTACACAAAAATCTCGGTTCGGTACGTACCTCGGTTTTGAGGTCACGGTTCGGTTCATTTTCGGTACAGTAAGAAAACAAAAGACAAAATATAAATGTGCTAGTTGTTTATTACACACCTTTCAACAATAGGAACATTAGCCTATACAAAGCTAGAATTCTGCTCAAAAAGTAGCGGGTATTTAAAGATAATCCAACAATAATTTGCCTTTCAGACCCCGCGTATTGGTCAGCTTTCTTTCTGAAAGAAAGAAGAAAAACGAAGTCCTGTGCTAAAGAGAAAAGCAATCCCAATGACAAAGATTTTAACATGTATTTAACAAATGAAATGCCTCATTGAATCATTTTTTTTCTTATAAACGGTTTTCAAAAGCTTTATTGGTGGATTTTCTCAAGTTAAAGCGCCACACAGAAATTAATCAATTTATTTGTGTAAGCAGGATCTGTGTATTATTCTTATTATTTAATTACAGGTGTTTTAGCTCATTTCAATTTATTTGATTTAAATGGGATATTATTTATTTTATTATGTGTTTATAATTTTATATATTCATTTATATTGTTTATTTTATGTTGTATTTAATAACTTTAGTTCCTATGTGAATATTAGTTGCTACTTGTTTTGTTGTGGTAGGAGGGTTTTGTATTGAACACGGGGCCATGTTGGTTATTATTATAGCAGAGAAGACAGCAGTAAATCAACAAAGACAAGTCAACTGTGCCCCGATCTACCACTCAAGAGATCTGATGGACTCAAAAAGTGGGTTACGATTGCATATTAGTTTGAAAATTGACCGTCCACCGTATTTTTACACGAGTGACTTCCGGTCTGCCCGATCCTAGCTACCGGTAGTAGTATTGACGCAGCAGGGTCGCGTCTCGCGTCAAATAATAAACTCTGCCGTTCTTTTCGTGTCGTGTTGAGCCGCTTCTGGGACGCGTCTAACACGCGGCTGCACTGCGACTGGTGTGCATTGGCTGATTTACTTTAACGCCTGCGCTTTACTGCGTTCTCGTGGCAACCACGTTGTCGCGCTGTTGACGTTTCTGGGTTATACTGTCCTACCGTGTTGGTCCTCGTTATAGTAGAGAAGTAGAGTACTTATAGAATTAAAGTAGAGTAAATATTATCTACACAAAAAAACTGTAACCTGATCGACTCACAGCCTTGTAAAGTAAGGGTTATATTACGTCAAAAACTCGTTCGGTACGCCTCCGTTCCGAACCGAGCACCACGTACCGAAACGGTTCATTACGAATACATGTACCGTTACACCATTAGTGTTTTTGATATTAATGTTCTTCTTTTACTATAACAGTGCATACTCTGTCAGTAATATACATGAGTTAAGTATCTCTAATTCTTGACCTGATTTAGCTCCCCGAATACCTTTTGAACGCGTACGCGCTCGCTGGTGTTTGGCGAAATGCATTTAGCAGCATAAATCCCTTTAAGCTGTCTCATCTAATTTCAAAGGAGTCCCAGGATAAAAGATGCAGTTCCTCCTGGGTCAGACTTTATTGTCTCTTCTGTATAAGCCTCGACCGTCCTGTCTGATGAATCATCTCCTTCACGGCGGTGCGTCTCCCCGAGGCCGCCGCGCGCGCTCCGTCCAAACGATATTTAGATTAGCAAAAACAATCTCCGCTAATGGTCGACATAGTTGCTTGCTCCAGAGGTTTCATGCATATCACGCAGGCTTCATCAGCACATACAGTTTTGCTGAGGAGCACTGCTTGAGACGACGGTGTACTCGATCAGTGGTTCAGGTTATCGAGTTGATGTTTAGAAAAAAAAAGTATAAGTAATCCAATCTTCTTAGTCTTTATTGATAACAGTTGAGAATAGTTCTGAAGATGATGTCGCCTGCTCCACTAATTGAGGAATATTCCAACACTACTCGACCTATCAGGAAGCTTCGTTCTAATCACTGCCACCGGCAAGTTGTTTCCAGCTGCTCTGGGTGTGTGTGAGACATTAGCCATTCGGTATCAGTTCGTCTCCGATTCGGTGTGTTCTGTTCGTTGACTTTCTTACCTCATCTTTGTATTTGACCCAACTAGCTCGAACCGACAGTTTCGGCTCTCCAGCTCCTGAACATTGAGTCCGTGTCTGCCAACTCCGGTGTTTGTGTGTGCAAAATTTCTGATTCTTAGATTATTCACGATTTGGTCGCGGAAGATTCGAGAACGATTCACAAACATCCAAATTCCGATTATTGAAATACAGTGGGACAAAAAAGTATTTAGTCAACCACTCATTGTGCAAGTTCTCCCGATTGAAAATATTAGAGAGGCCTGTAATTGTCAACATGGGTAAACCTCAACCATGAGAGACAGAATGTGGAAAAAAAAACAGAAAATCACATTGTTTGATTTTAAAATAATTTATTTGCAAATCATGGTGGAGAATAAGTATTTGGTCAATACTAAAAGTTCATCTAAATACTTTGTTATGTACCCTTTTTTGGCAATAACGGAGCCCAAAGGTTTTCTGTAGCTCTTCAAAAGCTTTTCACTCAATGGACAAAGTCAGTCTGAACGGGCATGCCAAAAAATGACAAAAAATCGGAATTGTGCATTAAGACCTGCAGTATGAACCTAGCCTACGCGACTGTAGCTAAGTAATTTTGGCTAACTTCTTGACAAACATCGCTATAATGTCATTAGCCCGAGCTACGCTGGCTTGTTCTGTAAGGCATTTAAAAATGATAATCATAAAAAACAAATACCGTATTGGCCCGAATATAGGATGGCCCTGATTATAAGACGACCCCCTCTTTTTCAAGACTCAAGTTTGAAAAAAAGACTTTTTGAACACCAAATTAATTTTCATACAGAAAATAACTACAGTACATCCGAAACAAATGATTATAACAATATATTTGAGAGAAAAAGCATGCTATTTTGCTTTTTACATTTAAATATGTAAACTAAAGTGCAATCACATTCGTAAATGAATGGCTTCTGGTTTTTGAAATGTAAATAAACCAATCTATTGTGATAAAACAACAAAATTGCTATAACAGCATTAACCATCAAAGTGAAGTCTAACTATAACTACAGTTTTGAAATAAATCTGAATGAGGAAAAACATTGCAATAAAAAATTGCAAACTGGTTAAACTTGAGAGAAGCTGAGATCTGTCACCACAGAACATCGCTTCAAGATATCTGGCGCCATCTAGCGTCGTGAATGGGTATAATCACCGCGAATATAAGACGACCCCCTCTTTTTCAGTCTTATTTCAATGCAAAAAACACCGTCTTATATTCGAGCCAGTACGGTAACAAAGCCCAGGGCTGCACAAACCCTGAAATGTCAAGTCAGGGGCCGCACTTCAATTGGCCCACATGCCGCAAGTTTGAACACTTGATTTAATAGGATGTGTATTTTGTGGCGATGCTGTATTTTGATCTTTTTCCACTTAAACAGCATTATTGCTTTAATAGCTGTGAAAGTGCATTTGCTGTCAAATATTCTTCAAAGCAGGCCGTTGGGTATAAGGTTTTGTTCCTGACAATACTTGAATTTATCATTCTGGCGTATTTGAAAGTAGAGAATGCTTTGAAGTTTGTGTGAGAGTGCGTCAAATGTATTTAAGCTTGGGTGCTGGCGTGTCCACAGGCGGAACCCTCTCCATTTCCATTTCATCACTGACTCCATAGCTCAGCAAATCCTGTCGTCTCTGTTCCACACCTGGATGGTCCCTGCTGTCCGGGTCGACTTCTATGACGCAGATGAGCTCAAGGTGAGAAATGGCGAGTTTGTGGAAGCCAATTTCACAGTAACGGGATGGGGGAGGGCAAACAGTTGGTGAGTCTAATATCTTAATTCTTTCGCCACTTTTGTTTGTACACCAACATTAACTCATTTGCTCCCAGAAATGTATGAATATGTTCTATTTTTAAACGCTTCACTGTCCCAAACACGTATTTATACGTCTTTTGCGTTTTTTTTTTTATTTTTTGTAAGAAGCATATATAGCTTCCACTCTATCTGAGAAACAAAGAACAACGCTCCAAACCAGGGGTCCCCAAACTTTTTCCTGTGAGGGCCACATAACTTTTCCCTTCTCTGATGAGGGGCCGGGTCAGTTTGTAACAGAAAAAGTGTGATGATTGCAGGAGTGCCTAAATGTAAAAATGTATTGTTTTTCAGAAAGCCACAATCAAATAACCCTTTGTGGATTTTTCACGGAACAAAAGTAAAAAAAAAAATAATAATAATAATAATAATATAATATAATTAGGGCTGACAAAATTATCGCATTAACGGGCGGTAATTAATATTTTAAATTAATCACGTTAAAATATTTGACGCATTTAACGCACATGCCCCGCTCAAACAGATTAAAATGACAGCACAGTGTCATGTCCATTTGTTACTTGTGTTTTTTGGTGTTTTGTCACCCTCTGCTGGCTCTTGGGTGCGACTGATTTTATGGGTTTCAGCACCATGAGCATTGTGTAATTATTGACATCAACAATGGCGAGCTACTAGTTTATTTTTTGTTTGAAAATTTTACAAATTATTTTAAAACGAAAACATGAAGAGGGGTTTTAATATAAAATTTCTATAATTTGTACTAACATTTATCTTTTAAGAACTACAAGTCTTTCTATCCATGGATAACAGAATGTTAATAATGTTAATGCCATCTTGTTGATTTATTGTTATAATAAACAAATACAGTACTTATGTACCATATGTTGAATGCATATATCCATCTTGTCTTATTTTTCCATTCCAACAATAATTTACAGAAAAATATGGCATATTTTATAGATGGTTTGAATTGCGATTAATTACGATTAATTTAATTTTTAAGCTGTGATTAACTCAATTAAAAATTGTAATCGTTTGACAGCCCTAAATATAATATAATACAATATAATATATACTATAATAATAACACTATTAATTAAATAGATAATAACCAAATAGGCCTCTCCGGGTTCTTCACAGAAAAAAGCCAGGAAATAAATAACACTATTGAGGAAAAAAAAAAATGTTCAGGGGGCCGGACCAAATGTGCAGGCAGACCGGATAGCCGTAGTTTGGGGAACCCTGCTCTAAACCCATTTTAAAGCAATAAAACTGGCCACTGGAGGGCAGTAGCGCATTTTGTAAGACGGGGCAACCCGATTCAACAGCATTGAACGGCCGGGCAGCATGGTCGGAGCGCTGGCGGCATGATGCCAGGCGGCACTCCGACCGAACAAAACAACCGAGAGGACGCCTGGGAGGCCAGGCGCTGGACGACCGAGCAAAACGAGTGAGACCCCCAGTGCAGCAGCTCGCCGAGCAGACCCCGCAGAAACGCAAAAATAATCCATCTTTGTGAGACAGACAACAATGAGGGAAAAGTTTACACGGCTAACGTGGCGACAGCGGCGTCATCTCGGCGACAAACCGTCATCTCTCAGTAGTCATGTGTGAATAAATTGTTACTTTGCTATCAAAAGTTCTATTTGTCTGGTTGTTCATGGTATTTTGTAAAAGGAGAACATTATTCAGATGTTTGGGATGTAACTAATTGTAAGATATGCTTAATTGTATGACCATTATACTCATACAAGATTGCTCTCCCACAGCTATTATACGCGCACTCCCAAGCTATTATGAAGAATACAGTTTTAGCCCATAATCATGTGCTTACATTCTTATTACCGGCAATTGCGCACATTCTGCTGATAAATAGATACACACACATATATGTTGATTCATCACATAATGTCTCAGTACTTTTCCACCAAGCTACAGTACTTTGAGTGCAAATGTGTGTTAAAAACAAAGTTATCTTGCCCGCTCAAGAGTGTGACTATTAATTCAATCAAGAGTGTGACTGTTAAATCAATGACTAGAATAAGGAACTTGCCCGATCGAAAGAGTGTTGTAACTATATTCCGGCCAGCAACAAGCCCTCAATAAAAGTCAGCAGCGCGGGGCGTCCGGAGAGAGACCTCGGTGAGATTCCGATTTGGCACGTTGCGCTCTCCGACTCTCCCCAAAACTGCAGTTTGGTAAAAGTCTACTCTCTGACTCCTGCCTCCTTGTGTCCTGCCTTTTGTCACCTCGCTCTGGGTCAACAGCTAAATTAAAGAAGGTGTTTTAGACCCAGCACTAATGCAAAAAATAGCTTGGTTAAAGTCAAAGTTTAAATGTATGCGTTTACAGAAAGCTCATTTTCTCCGTTTTTTTCATCAGAAATTGTAAAATTGCTCAAACTAAGCTATTTTCTAATGCTGATTTCTAAAGAATGGAAAAAGTTAGGAACTTTTTTTTCTGCTGAAAGAAGAGAGTCTAATCTTTCTTTTGGTGCGTTCCATGTTTATATAGCAATAGAACAGAATTTTCTGTGGGCCTTGCAAAATCAGTCAAAATCCAGAAAAATGGCCAGGAGCGAAGGGCCTTGCTCTGGTGAAAATGGCTGGGAGTGAATGAGTTAAAGGAAACTTTTTGTACTTTGAGAGCAGCATTTGCTATTTTCGAATACTAAAAAGCATGTTAGTATTGCAGCCGCAGAATGAATGAATGCCCTGGGCGTGATGGATGTAATGTTAACTCTATTTAAACAGTTTTATGCAAACAGCGTCCTTTGCACACAGACAGCAGAGAGGAAGCGGCGTCGCTCGTAGATTGCGCCCGCATCCTCGCGACAGGCAACAATGAGTCCCGCAGATGATGATGCTGAGTGAAAATAAACGCTTCTATGCGTATTCAGGGCACTTTTTTTCCCCCCACCACTTGTCAAAACGAGTACATTTCCGGAAACCAAATGCCAAGAAAAGTGCTCCGTTTTCGTATCCAACTTGTCCAAGTTTAGGGAACAAAATGAAAGCATATTTTAAGATGCGCTTCCGAGACAGAGTTTAAGTTTGGAGCAATGCAGGTGGCATTTTGCCAACTCTGCCATATTTTCCAAGCACAGGAAAACACTTGTGTTAGGTTTGGCAGCTGATTTTAAGAAATATTTGAGTATGGAATCCAAAAATGACCTCTGTTTTTCTCCATCAGGACAAGTTTTTGAAGAATAGAGTCCCCGCAATGCCTATGATTATGCAAATACAGGATGATATGGCTTTAAAAAAATCAGGAATCGGGATGTCAATTTTAGTTTTCTTCAGCATAAAAATTAGGGCTGTCAAACGATTAAAATTTTTCATCGAGTTAATCACAGCTTAAAAATTATTTAATCATAATTAATCGCAATTCAAACCATCTATGAAATATGCCATATTTTTTTGTAAATTATTGTTGGAATGGAAAGATAAGACACAAGACAGATATATGCATTCAACATATGGTACATAATTACTGTTTTTGTTTATTAAATCAACAAGATGACATTAACATTATTAACATTCTCTTAAAGCGATCCATGGATAGAAAGACTTGTATTTCTGAAAAGATAAATGTTAGTACGTTATAAACATTTTAAATTAAAACCCCTCTTAATGTTTTCGTTTTAATAACATTTGTAAAATTTTCAATAAAAAAAATAAACTAGTAGCTTGCCATTGTTGACGTCAATAATTACACATTGCTCACGGTGCTGAAACCCATAAAATCAGTCGCACCCACCTAAGTGCCAGCAGAGGGCAACAAAACACCAAAAAACACAAGTTTCAAGTGGACATGACACTGTGCTGTCATTTTAATCTGTTTGAGCGGGGCATGTGTGTTAATTGCGTCAAATATTTTAACGTGATTAATTTTAAAAAATTAAATACCGCCCGTTAACGCGATAATTTTGATAGCCCTATATAAAATGCTAACTTTTTTACAATGCTCTTAACAAATGGTTCAGACGCATATTCCCACAAAAATAGGCTGAATATACCTATAAACTAAATTACGAATGCATTAAAAAAAAAAAAAAAACATTAGCTCAAACAAAATTTAGCTTATGTTGGTCTTAACAGGGAGCACCTGGATTAAGGCATGTGAATTGAGGCAGACTAGAAGGCAGTGTATCCACCCAAATCAATAAAGCTAAATGCAAACCCTTTCAAAATAAACCATAACAACGTCACTTTAATTAAACGAATACTCGAAGGAAGACAATTTAATCAGAATATTTTTTTCTAATCGAATACTCGAGTTAATCGATTAATCGTTGTAGCACTATTTGCCAGTCTAAATGGATTGGGCGTCGAGCACCGTCAATATGAGTGCTGAGACACTATTATGGTGGAAGATTTTGGTAGCAACTTGACGGTTCTTTTTTTGTTTTTGTTTTTTTTTTAAACATTGACACCTTAAAACGATATCTCGATTCTTGACAGGAGCATATCAATATCCTTTTGGGATACAAAGTATCACGATATATCACCATTTCGATATTTTGTCCACCCCAAGTAAAAACTAACAGATTTCTGTCTTTTGTTGTCTTTTCGTGTTATTAACCCAGTCTGAGGTGTCATGGATCCCCAACAAACATTATTCCGGAATCTACGGTTTGATGAAGCTGGTGCTCACGAAAACGCTTCCGCCAGATCTCCAGAAAGTCATCGTCCTGGACACGGACATCACATTCGCCACGGACATTGCCGAGCTTTGGGCAGTCTTTCACAAATTCAAAGGTACTTTTTATGATCATTTTAATCATATCCAAAGACATATTTTGCAACTGCGTCAAATGATTTAGGATTAGGTAAAATGTTTCACGAAAAGTTCCAGACAGCTCACGTCCAGACGGAAAACCTCATTAGCAGCTTTTTTTTCGACTTTAAGGATGTCTCGCAAGTGTTAAAGACATAAAAGGCAGCGTGTGTCACGGGGGCACCGAGTCCTGCGGGCGATTTCATCGGAGAAAGTTAAGGTTGCGGGAAGTCACGTAGGCGAGGGGTGGTGGCGAATCACTTCAAAGATTTATCGGAGCTGCCGTCCTATGGAGCGGCGCAGCCGGCAGCGCTTTGGATCAATCTTCATTAACGCTTGACTTCAATGCACCACCTCCTGCCACCCACTCCTTGTCCTGGCTGGTGGAGTCGTCCATCCCTCTTATATGTTTAAAAGTAAAAAAGTAGGCATGAACAGACACTTTGGGAGAAGCTAGACTTAAATTTGAGCCGACGATAATGTGTGTGTGTAATGCATTGCTGGCCAAAAGTATAGGCACCCCTGCAATTCTGTCGGATAATGCTCAATTTCTCCCAGAAAATGATTGCAATTACAAATGCTTTGGTAGTAGGATCTTCATTTATTTTGCTTGCAATGAAAAACCACTAAAGAGAATGGGGGAAAAAATTGAATCATATCATTTACACAAAACTCCGGACAAAAGTATTGGCACCCTCAGCTTAATACTTGGTAGCACAACCTTTAGATTAAATCTGCGAACAAACGCTTCCGGTTTCTTACAATGCTCTGCTGGAATTTTAGACCATTCTTCTTTGGCCAACTGCTCCAGGTCTCTGAGATTTGAAGGGTGCCATTTTCAGATCTGTCCACAGGTGTTCTATGGGATTCAGGTCTGGACTCATTGCTGGCCACTTTAGAAGTCTCCAGTTCTTTCTCTCAAACCATTTTCTGGTGCTTTTTGAAGTGTGTTTTGGGTCACTGTCCTGCTGGGAGACCCAGGTCTCTACATTATGCTGCAAAATTTGTTGGTAGTCTTCACAATTCATAATGCCACGCACACGGTCAAGCAGTCCAGTGCCAGAGGCAGCAAAGCAACCCCAAAACATCAGGGAACCTCCGCCATGTTTGACTATGGGGACCGTGTTCTTTTCTTTGAAGGCCTCGTTTATTTTCCCGTAAAACTCTGTGTTGAGGGTCTCCCAAAAAGCTCTACTTTTGTCTCATCTGACCAGAGAACGTTCTTCCAAAACGTTTTTGGCTTTCTCAAGTAAGTTTTGGCAAACTCCAGCCTGTCTTTTTTTATGTCTCTAGGTCAGAAGTGCGGCCTCCTGGCTAAACCTACCATAGAGTCCCTTTTCATTCAGACGCTGACGCATAGAAATCTCTCAATTTTTCTTTTCAGTCCACATCTATGGAGGCTAGCCACAGTGCCATGGGCTTTAAACTTATTGATGACACATCGCATGGTAGAACATTCAGTCTTTGGAGATGGACTTGTAGCCTTGAGATTGCCCATGCTTCCTTACGGTTATGCTTCTCAAGTCCTCAGACAGTTCTTTGGTCTTCTCTTTTTTCTCCATGCTCAATGAGGTACACACAAGGACACAGGACAGAGGTTGAGTCAACTTTAATCCATTTTAACTGCCCGCAAGTGTGATTTATTATTGCCACCACCTGTTATGTGCCACAGGTAAGTAACAGGTGCTGTTAATTACACACATTCGAGAAGCATCACATGATTTTTCAACAGTGTTGTTAATAACGGCTTTAGAATATAACGGCGTTACTAATAGTGAGTAATCTAATTAATTCCTTTTCTCATCTTGGCAACGCCGTTACGTTACTGAGGCGGGCAAGGCGTGCGTTTTTACTATGCGTTACTATGAATGACGCGAGAAAAGTCTGAGAGAGACGGCCTCACGGAGACGAGAGAGCAGAGCAGGAGTGGGGACGCCGTTGCAAACACGATGCTAGGTGGCTCCTGACTGTAGCCGATAGCCTACAAACTACGCCCACATAATGCTACATTAAATATCACATACTATAGAACTAGATGCAAATGACAAGGTGGCATTAGCAAGATATATAATATATTGAACTAGATGCGTTAGTAAACAGCCGCCATCTTAAAGCAGTAGACCTCTCAGGAAGGCTATGTTGTAGAGAACCTTCCTAGCGAAGCTAAGTAACTTTTTATCTAAAATGCTCCTAAATCGGCAAAATCTTGACTTAAATCTATCTTTAAATGATGAAACAGTTTTAAAACTTACACATGTCGAAAGTAGACAGAAGGGAACTAATGCAATAATGCAATTTTAACAACTTTAACAGTTGATTCAGAACATTGTTTTTGCGAAGCTCTTGTGAAGGATATTTTTAAGCTCGTCTCGCATAAGTGTAGAAACGTTGGCTCCGTGTATCCTGTCTGCTTTGACACTTTGTCAATTAAGTGCTGGGCTCATCACTGAGTTGCATTTTCTTTTCCCCTTTGCGCACCTCGAGCGATGTCCAGTTCACCTCCTTTAAATGCTTACTTGGTGAGACCACAAGAGTTATGGACGTCGTTTATCAGTGTCACAAATCCCAGTCAATTTTCTGGAATGTCCGCACAATTCTAATCAGTAGATATTCCAAGGTTGGTTAATAGGTGGAGAAAAATTAAGGACCCCGTATTTCATTTAGTCCTCATTCCCATATAGCGTGGCATCCAGATAGTTCAGACCGTGACCCCTTGCCACTTTGACAAATTTGAGAGGCTCGCAATGGTGTGTATCAAGCAGCAGAGGGCAGGCAGGTGGAGGTCAGGTGTTTAATGTAGAAGTGGCAGGGGATTGAACAGTGGGTTGTAATGCCTTTGAACTCATTAATTCTTCAACATCTCTCAGGAGCCATGCTTAGTTGGAGCCCATTTCTCTTCAATACTACCCTTTTATGAACATGATGTACAGTGCGTGTCCAGGAGATGTTAATAGATTGTGCCCCCCCTTTTCCTCTTGTTGCTATGTTGTTCCTTATCTTTTGTGATGGGGCCTGCGGCATGATGGCGTGTAGAGAATAGAATGAATAGGTCATTGTTAGATGTTCTCGAGACATGGTTTGTAAAATGTTTTTATCACTGTTCATTCTTTTGTGAAGTCGGGTTATTTTCTTATAATAAGTCGCTGAGTTGCCACTTACAGTGGGGCAAATAAGTATTTAGTCAACCACTAACTGTGCAAGTTCTCCCACTTGAAAATATTGAAGAAGCCTGTAATTGTCAACGTGGGTAAACCTCAACCATGAGAGACAGAATGTGGAAAAAAAAAACAGAAAATCACATTGTTTGATTTTTAAAGAATTTATTTGCAAATCATGGTGGAAAATTAAGTATTTGGTCAATACCAAAAGTTCACTTTGTTATGTACCCTTTGTTGGCAATAAGGGAGGACAAACGTTTTCTGTAATTCTTCACAAGCTTTTCACACACTGTTGCTGGTATTTTGGCCCATTCCTCCATGTAGATCTCCTCTAGAGCAGTGATGTTTTGGGGCCGTTGTTGGGCAACACGGACTTTCAACTCCCTCCAAAGATTTTCTATGGGGTTGAGATCTGAAGACTGGCTAGGCCACTCCAGGACCTTGAAATGCTTCTTACAAAGCCACTCCTTTGTTGCCCTGGCTGTGTGTTTGGGATCATTGTCATGCTGAAAGACCCAGCCACGTCTCATCTTCAATGCCCTTGCTGATGGAAGGTGATTTTTCACTCAAAATCTCTCGATACATGGCCCCATTCATTCTTTCATTTACACGGATCACCCTTTGCAGAAAAACAGCCGCAAAGCATGATGTTTCCACCCCCATGCTTCACAGTGGGTATAGTGTTCTTCAGATGCAATTCAGTATTCTTTCTTCTCCAAACACAAGAACCTGTGTTTCTACCAAAAAGTTCTATTTGGCTTCATCTGACCATAACACATTCTCCCAGTCCTCTTCTGGATCATTCAAATGCTCTCTAGCGAACCGCAGACGGGCCTGGACGTGTACTTTCTTCAGCAGGGGGACACATCTGGCAGTGCAGGATCTGAGTCCCTGGCGGCGCATTGTGTCACTCATAGTAGCCTTTGTTACCATGGTCCCAGCTCTCTGTAGGTCATTCACGAGGTCCCCCCGTGTGATTTTGGGATTTTTGCTCACCGTTCTTGTTATCATTTTGACGCCACAGGGTGAGATCTTGCATGGAGCCGCAGATCGAGATTATCAGTGGTCTTGTATGTCTTCCATTTTCTAAAAATTGCTCCCACAGTTGATTTCTTTACACCAAGCGTTTTACCTATTGCAGACTCAGTCTTCCCAGCCTGGAGCAGGTCTACAATTTTGTCTCTGGTGTTCTTCGACAGCTCTTAGGTCTTGGCCATAGTGGAGTATGGAGTGTGACTGACTGAGGTTGTGGACAGGTGTATTTTATACCGATAATGAGTTAAAACAGGTCCCATTAAATACAGGTAATGAGTGGAGCCTCGTTAGAAGAAGTTACACCTCTTTGACAGCCAGAAATCTTGCTTGTTTGTAGGTGACCAAATACTTATTTTCCACTCTAATTTTTAATAAATTCTTTAAAAATCAAACAATGGGATTTTCTGTGTTTTTCCCCCCACATTTTGTCTCTCATGGTTGAGGTTTACCCATGTTGACAATTACAGGCTTCTCTAATCTTTTCAAGTAGGAGAACTTGCACATTTGGTGGTTACTAACTAGTAACCACCAAATGGTGGTTTGGTGGTTGACTAAATACTTATTTGCCCCACTGTATTTCAGTCTTTGCAATATTTCTACATTCGTAATACAAGAAAGTTGAATTACTGAGCCATTCCTCATAATATTTTTTTGTTTTGAGATTTTTTTTCTTTCACAAATACCCTTTCTTGAATTTATTAAAGAAACCTTGGAAACACTTTATAATAACTATCCGTTTTACTAGTTATCATTAGTAAACTGTTGATAAATGATTTATTGTTGATTTGTGAAGTATTTGTTAACAGTTTGTTAAGCATTTACAGGGTGTTCCAATATGGAACATAGTTGATGGATCTTAATATATACACTTTATTTTGAAGGTTATAAGTTTTATTGGTTAAATATACAAAGAAAAGTACAAATATTTGTTGGATCTATGGCAGATTTTCATAAATGTGCAGCATGAGCGCTGCCTGCATAATGCCTTATTAAAATGCTTTTTCTTTTGAAGTGAACGGCATTTCTTAAAAAAACTTGAAACGTTTCTACACAAACTGTTTTTCAGGTTAAGAACACCCTGTAAATGCTTAACAAACTGTTAAATACTTCACAAATCAACTATAATTCATTTATCAACAGTTTACTAATGATCTATTAACTAGTAAAACGGATAGTTATTATAAAAAACTTTTGCTGAAAAAGAACACTGGAGTTTGATGCTTTCGACTGATTTCAGTATAATAGTTCAACAGATCTAAATTCAGCTCCAAAAAACATTTACTCTTTGTTTTAAATAAGTTTGGCCCGTCCAGGCTGTGACATGTTTCCGCATTGCCCAAAGGTCAAAACAACACGGCGGCAGCGATTGAAGGGAATCGATACATTACGAGAAGGCGGATCTCGCCGATTGGAAAAACTCTCATTTCTGCTCCCCGTTCCGTAGTCACCGGAGCGTGGTGCCTCTCATCACCACGGAGCGTCGAAATAAGAGCGCGCGCGCCACCTCTGTTGTCAAATCTTCTCCTGTAATCACGCAGTCCTGTAAACATATTATGGCAGTTTGACAGTTGCATTCGATCCTTTTTTTGGTCATCAATGTTTAATCTTCCCACGACTATTCATCAGCAACTATTTATGTTGACACACAAATGGAATCAAGAGGAGCATTTTTATGATGTATTAGTAGAAAAATGCATAGCCCGGCTTTGATGAGGAGCCATGCAACCGTGTTTGCATATGATCAGCTGATGCTGTTAAAAGGCATGAGGAGCAAAGACGAGAGAGAGGGAAAAAGGACATGAACCACATGACGATGATGATGATGAAAGACGTTCCTGATTAGACCTCATTATCTAGCTTTTCCTCAAGAGGATGTGTGAAATCTTGGAATGTTTTTTTTTTTGCCTAACCAAACCGTAAGAGCATCCTTTTCCCCACAATGACGTCACACCTAGAACGGCAGTAATTGCAGGTGATGCTCAGGGAGAGTTACCTTGCCAACTCCCTGCCCTTGAATTAGCAGCACTTAGTGTATTGCTGTTTCCTAAGTGCGGGACACATCAGTTCCCTCTTATTCAGCGCTTGAAACACCCCGTGCGTCCAAAAGGCTTTTTAGCTGATCAGTGGGTGTTGAAGGGCAGCGGGACGAAGATGATGTGGCGGTGACAATCAATGGCCTCTGGCAATTTTAACTCTGTACTTTATTTGCCCGTGTGCCGTGGCTTCCAATATGGTGTCACATTTCATCCACGCGCTCATTTCCACAACATCCCCTCCCTCCTCTGCTTTTTCGCTGGGCCCGCTTTGCTGCAATGCAGTAATACTAGTAAATATTCAACATTTATTAGCTCCGACTCCATCTGTTCATCTTCAGCCGGGACTGTTTGAAGTGCACAAAGGAACACAGCGGAAAGCCTGCCAGGGCAATTGTGGCATAATACAGAGCAGTGTGCTCAGCTCTCAACACAACTTGTTTACTGCCCACGTCTATTGTTGCCAACGCTTTGCCCTTTTCTGCTTAGGAAAGAGCATGTAGCCCACTGGGATCTTTTCCCAAGCACCTTAAAAGCCTTGAGTTGGTTGACGAACGATTCGGTGTCATTTCTGTTGTAATCAGTTGTCATTGATCAAAATAGCCTCAATTGTACAATGTGTAAAAAAGCAGTAAATCCCGCATGTTACGGTCGTAACATTGAAGAAAAAGACCAACTTTCCTCAACTTAAGAGCTTTTTTTGTGATATTACAGCTTGTATTGACTCTATTCTTGTAATATTCCAGCTTTTTTATATTTTAAATTGACCACTTTTATATTCAAATGAGCCAAATTTGAATTCTTGTTTTCTATTATGACTAATCCCTTTTGGAATACTGTTTCAAACGCTTTCCATTTGTGAAGCTCATGTCACTTTATAGCAAGGGCTCAACATTCTCAACATTGGTATGATTTATGATATGACAGCATAACCTGCATGTACACTTTTTGCTGGGAACGGGACATTAATAAGAACAAACAGATTGGGTAAACAGGGTTCAAGGCTACATTTCTCACGAATATGAACCTAATTAATTGATAGGCTAAATCAGGGGTTCCCCAACTTTTTCCTGTGAGGGCCACATAACCTTTCCCTTCTCTGATGAGGGACCGGGGTCAGTTTTTAACAAAACGTGTGACGATTGCAGGAGTGCCTAAATGTAAAAATGTATTGTTTTTCAGAAAGCCACAATCTAATAACCCTTGCTGGATTCTTCACGGAACTAAAGTAAATAAAATAAAAGTAATAATGAAAAAAATTATATAATATAATACAATATAATATAATATAACTAGGGCTGTCAAAATTATCGCGTTAACGGGCGGTAATTAATTTTTTTAGTTAATCACTTTAAAATATTTGACGCATTTAACGCACATGCCCCGCTCAAACAGATTAAAATGACAGCACAGTGTCATGTCCATTTGTTACTTGTTTTTTTGTGTTTTGTCGCCCTCTGCTGGCGCTTGGGTGCGACTGCTTTTATGGGTTTCAGCACCATGAGCATTGTGAAATTATTGACATCAACAATGGCGAGCGACTAGTTTATTTTTTGATTGAAAATTTTACAAATTTTATGAAAACGAAGACATTAAGAGGGGTTTTAATATAAAATTTCTATAACTTGTACTAACATTTATCTTTTAAGAACTACAAGTCTTTCTATCCATGGATCGCTTTAACAGAATGTTAATAATGTTAATGCCATCTTTTTGATTTATAATAAACAAATACAGTACTTATGTACAGTATGTTGAATGTATATATCCGTCTTGTGTCTTATCTTTCCATTCAAACAATAATTTACAGAAAAATATGGCATATTTTATAGATGGTTTGAATTGCGATTAATTACGATTAATTAATTTTTAAGCTGTGATTAACTCGGATAAAAATTTTAATCGTTTGACAGCCCTAAATATAATTATTATATTATATAATATATAATATAATATAATTAATAACCAAATAACCCTCTCTGGGTTCTTCGCAGAAAAAGCCAGAAAATAAATAACACAAGTAAAAAAAAAAAAAAAAGTTCAGGGGGCCGGACCAAATGTGGAGGTGGGCCATATCCGGCCCGCGGGCCGTACTTTGGGGACCCCTGGGCTAAATGATCATTGCAAAATAAATCTGTATTGACTTGTACTAACTTTCACATGTATCGGTTCAGGTGATACACTGTTCGAGTCAAACCTTTGTTTTCTCAGATTGAAATTGCAACATACACAATAAATACACAGTTGTTTAAAGCGATGCTGCTGGACAAAAGCGATAGTTTTTTGTCTTAAGGAAGACTGCGTTTCCCATGAAGACCAGCGCACACCCGTACAGTGTTGTAAAATCACCAATCAATCAAAAATCAATCTCCTGATCGCATGGAGATGGATTAAACAACATTTTTGTTTCCAGCGGCTGTGTAAAGGATGAATAGTAATACAGTAATGAATCCAGTTGTGGCTAAACAATGACGGTTAGCAAACTTGTGGCTTAGTGTGGCTAACGCACTGACGATGTTAATTCTGTATATCCTGAGCGCGTCCCTTTTTTTCCCTCCTCAGACAAAACTTTTTGTCTCTTTTGTTGCTCTGCCTTCTTTGGAGAATTCGCGCAAAAGCGTTCGCATCGACTTCCGTCTTTATAATGAATGGGGGTAGGGGGAAGTGACGTATGCTGTAAAGCAGTCGGCACATTTGTAGTTTTTAGGGCCCGAGCACCAACAGGCGCGAAGGCCCTATTGTTTTGCAAAGGATTATTATTATTCCTTCTTCATGGCAAATGAAAATGGCCAATTTGGAGGTCTGAACATACTGAAAAACGCACCAAAATTTGCACATACATGCGGCTTCGCATAAATTAGATAATTTTGCAACTTTGCGAAAAAATGTTACAAAATCACTCAGTAGCACCCCCTTGAATTTTTAAAAAAGGCCTCTCCATTTAGGTTTTTTCAACGTAGAGCAATAAAATTTGGCGAGTCCATACATTGTGCAAAACTGCTTCAAAAAGTCTCTTGCATCCATATTCCAAACCAACATGAATGTTAAAAAACATGCAATTTTAGTCGAAAACCAGCTTGCACGTTTGAGACCATTGCGCCGTGGCAGTTTGCTGGATCCTCCTCAAAATTGGTAAGACTGTTCATGAGACATATGAGGTGTTAAGTTATCAAAATTCACAGGCCTCACCTGGGCGGGGTACCAAAGTCTGGCGTTTTTTTGGGCAACGTGCCAATTCAGTAAATGACTAATAACTTCCTGATACAAGGTGCAATGTTTTTCATATTGGCATGCATGTAAGGTATCCAAGCCTGAACACGACTGCATTGAAATATTACCCATCAGGCCTGGCGCCCCCTAGTAAGAACAGGAAAAGCCTTTCCTCCTCGGGGAAAAAAAATCAATTGACTTCAAATCTGCATCACGGGAGCCTTAAGACATGTGTTCAGGTATCTGATGAAAAATATTGAGTTTTCGTTAAAGCGGTGGGGTCCAAGTCTTCTCTTTCCTTCTTCATGGCAAATGAAAATGGCCAATTTGAAGGCCTGAACATGCTCGAAAACTCACCGAAATCTGCACATACATGCGGCTTTGTGTAAATTTCCATAATTTTGCATCATTGCAAAAAAATTGTAACAAAATGGCTCAGTGGTGCCCCCTTTGAATTTTTCAAAAAGGCATCTCCATCTAGGTTTTTTCAACCTAGAGCGATGAAATTTGGGGAGTCGATACCTTGTGCAAAAGTGCTCCAAAAAGTCTCGTTTTTTTGTTCCGGCCACCCTCCTCAAAGTTAATGGGTGCCGGTGAGAGCAATAAAGGCCCCCTCAGGATATAAAATAGGTGTCATTCAACTAGTTGTCAGTCGACATATTATCACAAATATTATGGAAATATTTAATAAAGGTTGAAAAGTTACCTAGTGTTGCTTTAAACATCTAATCAACTAACCAAAAATGCAAAAGATAAACATTTGTCTTAAGACCACTCGACATTGTAAATGTAAGTAAATATAACTGAAAATAATTCCTATCATCTTGGTGTCAAATACAAATAAATCTCTGAATCTGGCTGCCACTGACGGCGATAGACGTCAAATCCATTTGAAAACCTGTTGATTTGATGGCATCCAAAACACGCAACGTAAATTTTTCTTCTTTAAAGAATTAAAAAAAGATGCCAAGACATCATCAACTGACAATGAGCGCTTTGTTTGAGACCGAGCAATTTATTGCCAATGGGGCATTTGTTTGTGTCCTTGTTTTTTTTTTTTTTTTTGTCTTAAAACTTGACAGCCAGCAAAGCCCCGCTGCTTTTCCCCCAATTAAAAGTATTTAATTGCATTTTAATTCAACAAGGTCACTGTGTTAGTTTTTCTCTTTTCGTCATGTTTTTCCTCTTCATTTTGCAACCTTCATGTTTGCCTTGAAGAATAGTGGGAGGATGAGCAATTTAAAAGTGGCGGTAATTAACAGTTTGCAAATTCCAGCGCTAATGTGATTGACGCAAAGCAAGTTAATTTGTTCGTTTTTTATGTTCCGTTCCTTTAGATTCTCTAAGGTATAATTGAAATTACAGTTTTGTCGCATTCCGGGCAACCGTTACTTTAGTGTTTGCTCAGGCTTTATCGTCCCGAACAAAATCAAGAAGTGTTTTGATCCTTTTAATGGATGTTTGTTTATCAGCCGCAAACAGCTTTTTTTGCGTGTTTTTATCCGCCGAACAAAAATATAAAGTCTTTTTGTTTTGTTTTTTTCCTTCACGCCCCCATTTTTCTTGAGCTTTAACTCAAAGATCTAACACTTTTTTTTCTCCTACATCCACACAAGGCGCATTTCACTCTATATTTTCCTCAAATTGATTTATATTTCCTTTGCCGACTTCACCGACGAACTCTGATGATATTCGCGCAGTATGAAAGATGGCTTTGGCTTTTTTGTGCCTGAAAAAAACACTTTTGATGTTTGCTGGACACTCCCCGCCGAAGTCATTTAAACTAGGCATGACGATAATGAATATTTTAACACCTAACACTGCTTGAATAAACATGGGGGATGTTTGGGGAACAGCTCAATTTAGAAAGGGCCACAAAGTTTGATTGAATTACCTTTTGGCTTCTCATCATTTCTCTCAGTAGTCAGCGCCGCCTGCTCAAACAATCTCCCGATTCTCCCGCTCGGGGCCTTTATTGAAGCTTCCTCGCCGCCGTCCACGTCCGCCGTTCGTCTCCTTGACCTTTCCGCCCGCTTGTCCGGCTTGCCTCGTTGCCAATCTTTCACCCAGCTTTCCCTTGCTCGGCTTTAATAACTCTTTTCCTTCTCCTTCTGCCGATTATCCCATCCATAGCTGAGCTAATTATGGAAGTCCCTGAGTGCTTTTTGTCATGGTAGTGTCAGGTGGCAGTTAAAGTTCTTCCCTCCCAGTTTGTGGTCGACTCAGACATAAAAGCCAGCTTTATGAGGAGATTAAGGTGCCCCTGAAGTGTTGGCTGCTGATCCCTTACCACCATTTTCTCGATGCAGACAATATGAAAAGTGCTTCTTTTTAGTTTTAAATGTCTCCCTTTTCCGCACTTGCAAAATATTTAACTCACTGGCTGCCATTGGCAGCGATAGACGTCCAAATTCAAGGGTGTAGGTTTGGACTCTCAACTAGTGTTGCACCGATACCATTTTTTGGCCCTGATACCGATACCTGGCTGTGCAGTATCGGCCGATACCGATACCATACCGATACCACCCCGTTTATATATATATAATCCCCCCCCCCCAAAAGAGCTACATAATTGGATGTGAAATCATTGCTATCAAGTCTTTGTCAGGCTGTTGCTTACCTTTGCAAAATAGGAAAAAGACTAGTACAAAGTATAATACTAGCCCAACAGTAAGAAAGTAAAAATAAGTTCATAATAATAAACTCTGAATGAACTGAGTAAACTTTTTTTTAAACCTCTCAAAGGCCAAACAGTGCAACTTTCATGAAATTGTCACATTCTGCTGCTGGTTAGATTGTGTTTTGTTGCTGGGCTGTTAGTGGGGGCGTTCCTGACGTCGCACCTGAATCCAATGCGGGCTCATCAACGCAGCATTTAAGCACGGGTGAACTCAGAGAAGGCTGCCGAGATATTTGCTTTGCTGATCGCCATTTGACATCTCGCACTATAGTCTCGCTACATTTGCTTGTTACACCCCTGCATTGGGGGTTTTTTCTGTTAGTGTGCTGCACTCGTTTGTAACCTCTACCCTGTGCAGGTATTTGAGTGTTTTTATTTAGGCTTTTTGGCTCGCTGCCTATCGTCTTAGTTAACCTTCGAGTTTGTAGTATTGAGCTCCGTCGACCTGCTTTCACGGACTCCTTTTGTTATTTCTACTATCCCGCGATCGCGTGTAATTTTTTGTTTGCAATTAAACCCTTGTACGTATCCCCCGCTTGTTGTCCGCTTCGAGGTCCAACCTTGTTTCCGCATTTGCGGACGCTAACAATTATAAGTAATAATAATTGACCACAGCATCCCGTCTCTCTATTAGCCTCCTTTTTTCGGGAGGGGGGGGAGTCCCTTATTTCTATTTCTAAAAGGTGGCAACCCTACTTTGGAAACAGGTCCCAAATTACTGTGGCATTTCTTTCAGTAAAAGACAATAAAAGTAAAGTAGACGTAGTAAACTGACCAGAGATTGTTGCTCCGGTCCTGCGCCCTTCCTCTGGAGAGCAGTCCTGCTCTTGCAGGCTCAAACTCGTTGTGTTCGTTCACGTTTCGTTTTCAAATGTTTTATCAGGTTCGAGGTATTGAAACTGGCCGATTTAACTCCACATCTCGAAACTTTCAGGCCGCAAATCTTGCATGCAGCCATTGAGTTTAATTGACGGGATTTCTATTTTGAAATATTCCCCGACCGCCGCCATGTTGGCGGCGCCGACATAGCGGCCTTGTCATTGGTCAGGAGTGGCTATTGGCCCGTTCTCATTGGTCTGGAGCAGGCCAATAGCGATAGCTGCTTGGTGTTCACGTGTCATCACACAACACAGAGACAAAGTGTAGTGAGCGCCAGGAGAAAAAAAAAGGCTGCGGTCAAATGTTATAATAATGGACCGGTAAATGGTATCGGCGCAGTCTTTGTTGGTATTCGCCGACGCCGATACCGATACCACCATTTTGGGCCGGATCGGCGCCCCCTGCCGATACTAGTATCGGTATCGGTGCATCTTTACTCTCAACTAGGCATGTGCCGGTTACCGGTTTCTAGGTTTACTGTGGTATGAAAATGTCACGGTTTCAAACCACTAAAATTTTCCGTCATACCGTAGTATGGTATTAGCGATTTTTATGTCCCATTGTTTTTAACAAAGCAGATAACGTGGCTAGCAATCCATTAACCATTAACCTACTTTTGTAAAGTCTTCCGCCATTGTAAATATTTGTTCAAAATAACATTTTCATAATACAGCCTGTGGTGTTTTCTCTCTCTGGCGACTTTCTATGTTGAGGGGGGTGGTGTATATATAATGTGTAAATCATGATACAAGTCATACAGACATGTGCTGTCTGTTGCTGTCACGAACCATTAATATTCTTATAACAACTTATATTCTCATAATAACTTGTTCATAATCTCTTGACTATCCAGGAATGCAAAAAAATAAACATTTGTCTTGAGACCACTCAATATTGTCCTTCGAAATAGAAAAGTATAAAAGAAACTTCTTAGTTATAACAAAAATAAATAAAAATGGAGCCATCCTTCAGGTAAAATACTACTGCTTTTTACAGCCAAACTCAACAAAAAAATGAGAACTTTTTACCTCCATTATGATAACTGATGATTATCTGAAAAAAAATGTCTGCATAGGCTGCAAATAAAAATATTTTTTAATAAAATGTAGAAAATAAATATACATTTTAAATAAATGCAAGCCATCAGCCAATGGAAAAATGGACTGGCACTTTCAGCAAGTGAAAAGGGCTCAATGTAAGTCTGAGGTCTGTAAGTCAAATGAAAATAATTCATTTGATAATGGTCGGGTCAATTATATAACTGCTGGAATTTGACCTTCTCGCCAGACTGCCGGAATCACGCCAGCCCGGGTGGTTGGAATTGTGCTAGCGCAGTTCCGCAATTTGCCAGCGAAACCGGCGGTAGCACAATTCCAATGACCGGTGCCGGCGCAAACCCAACAACCCGGCCAAAAGGTCAAACTCAAGTTCACCTTAGTTTACAAACCCTTTTACTGACTTCATTTAAAAGCTGTAAAAAAGGCCCTACAACACAATTTGACAATTTATTCCACGTCGACAGCAAGGCAAAAACCGCGATTAGACCCAGACAAAGAGGAAGGCTGGATCCAGGGTCACCAAGTCACAGGTCAACAAAAAAATTCCTGAGAAAAAGACAGCGCTAGCTAAAGAGTTCAGTCATTTGAAGCCTCTGGTGAGGCGAGCTGTGGTCCGGAAGAAGGGTGTGTTTCGGTGTCATTTAGAGTCTGTTGCAGGTTGGGCAGAGGAGTCCGTGCTTCACAGTTTCCAAGGCAACCAGAGTGGGAGATTTTGTCAGCCTCAGCGCAAAAGGAGCGCTGAGTGTTTAAATTCTCAGCCGTGGAGTCTTCTTGTTATTAGCTGTTCCTTGTAGCAAGACAGGATATCCCGCCATTGTTCTGAACTGTCCATTGTTGGCCCCCAGAAGAGCTGATGGCAGGATTTTGTGGTCCAGACGTGGGCTTGTAGATGTCTTGTCCATCACCTGCTTGTCTCGCTCCGTCAGCGTCAATCTCGCATGACGCGTGCGTTGGGCTTCCGTAGTCAGCAGGCATCCTGTAGTTGTTATGCCCTTATCTGCTTGTTGTTTTGCGCTGCAAATTCTAATCCCCTATCAAATATATTCTATTTGTTTTCTTTAACTATGATTTAAAAGCTATTTATTTTATATTAGGTGTATTAAAGTATTACAAACAGTCAAACAGTAAATACGGGAAAGGATACCATTCCCTTTACAAAATATGGGAAGACATAACTGACGTTATTAATATAATGCAAAAAAGGTTGCTTAAAAGTTGGTTGAGCATCCTGGAAAGTTGGTAGTGTTACGTCCCTACCGTCCCTATGCAAACCTACGCCCTTGCGTTCAATTTGAATTCATTCACTGGCAGCCGATGAATTTATTTCTTATTCGTTTTCAAAATTCTGATTTTTCTTTCAGGTCAGCAAGTTTTGGGTCTGGTGGAGAACCAAAGTGACTGGTACCTTGGAAACCTATGGAAGAATCACCGACCGTGGCCTGCCTTGGGTCGAGGCTTCAACACGGGTCGGTGCCAATTTTCCTGACCGTCTCTTACGGGATATCCAAAAATAATTCCCATCCTGAATTGGTTTAGACCGCACGCTCTTCAAATAACCTTTGTTTCCACCTCGGTACAAGCGACGCTCGTTAATAAGACGCGCCATAAAAGCTACAGCAAAGTGTTCTATAAAGAGCACAAAGTGTAACAGAAGCAAAGTGTTTGTAAATAAAAATAGAATCTACCAGTACAGATGGCACCTTTAAAAAATAAAATAAAATGACTCCTCTAATTATAGTGTTGGTGCCAATAGGCTGCATGTAGTTGTCACTTGTAGCTATTTTCTTGCCTTCTCTTACATGAATTTACGCCAGCTAGAAAGAGGCAGTGTTTTTAGCTCCTACGAGTGCAGCAATGAAGTCTTTTCTTTCCAAAAAAGAATAAAGGTTAAGCACTATATTATGATCAAACGGGGCTACTTTCTAGTACCCTTAGAGAGCTCCTTGTGCAAGTACAATACCCAGCAGAGAGACAGAATGATGAGTCACGCTGCAACACGCTTCATAAAAGCTGCACTGAAAATGTTGTCATTTCAAAGCCGGGACAAGGTTGGATCAAGGGCACGGTATTTATTCCAAATTGAAAAGCTTCTCGGTTTTTAGTACAGTTAAAACTAGAATTATTCATAGGCTTTTTAGTGAATTGTTTGAGGTGATACAAAAAAGTGGCAGAAGACGTCACGGCGAGGGAATTTGAATAAAAGTTTGGCAAAAAAGTAGGCATATTCATGACTTACCTCAAGAGTACTTCACTGAGTACCATCATCGTGATTAGTAAAATACAGAAGCGTAACATGGTAGAAATTCTTAAAGGGATCTGTTATGTACTTCCTTAATCTAAGTACATGTAAGGCCGAGAGTTGCATGGAACAACACTTCTTTATTCAGTGTGCTTCTCAGCACATATGTCCCCGAAACATCACAGAGATTCCTTTTATACTGTAATACCACACCCACAGGAAGTGCACACTATGGCAACAGCATTGTGACATAAATATGTCACATCTCCTCCCCCCTTACATAAAATGTCCCAGAAATAACACAAAAATACAGTGCCCTCCATAATTATTGGCACCCCTGAAAAAGATGTTTTTTAGCTTCTAATATTTTTTTTTTTAAATTCAAATAATATGGGACCTTAATGGACAAAAAGAGAAAAAGCCAACCTTCAATACAAGTGCATTTATTCAGTGGGGAAAAAATCTCACATAAAGAAATAATTATTTGACATCAAATAATGTGTGTTAATACTTTGTACAACCCCCTTGTATGGGGGTGGGTCAGTGATGCTGTGGGGCTGTTTCGCTTCCAAAGGCCCTGGGAACCTTGTTAGGGTGCATGGCATCATGAATGCTTTGAAATACCAGGACATTTTCAATCAAAATCTGTCTTCCTCTGCCCGGAAGCTGAAGATGGGTCGTCACTGGGTCTTTCAGCAAGAAAATGACCCTAAACATGTGGCCAAATCTACACAGAAATGGACACCAGACACAAAATCAAGCTCCTGTCATGGCCATCTCAGTCCTTAGACCTTGTTTTGTTGGCAAAAGGGGGTTGTCAATCTACATAATTATATTGGGATAAGTTTGAAAACGCAATATGCTTACCTTGAATATCTGCTAATAAAACCAGAGTACCCAACAGCATACGCTCTCTCGCTCTGTTGTCATTGAGACCATTGCCCAACTTTTGTCTTATCAGGTATTTGCTGCACGCATTTTTCCCTGAAACTCGTCTTGTGAACGACCGACAGTGCTGTCCTGCTCCTCACTTTTCAGATCTGGTTCAAATAGGAAGGGTACGCTGGAATTTCGGCAACGGGCCCGGTGACGTCACTCACTGCGACGTAACAAGAATAGCAACCTATCACTTAATATTTTTACAAACTTTATTAAAACAAAAACATTAAGAGGGGTTTTAATATCAAATTATTATAACTCATACTAACATTTATCTTTTAAGAATTACTTGTCTTAAAAATAGAGGATCCCTTTAAGTCCGAGGTTGCCTTTAATAAGTGTTTTCGATGTATAGATGTCCAATCGTAAACGGCAGCCAATGAATTAACATGAAATGCAACATGCAGTCCTAATTTGGTCATTTGCAGTATCGCTTTAGTTCTATAACTGTTTCATTTGTACACTAATGGCAACGTCCCAAAATCCCTCCAGCAACAATTGCGCCTTTGAACTAAAAGTCATTTCCAGTCGCCCAACATCTTCCCTTCCGATTCAGCGGCTCTTCATGACTGGCTAATCTTTCTATTAACCTTTGGAGTTGTTCAACTTTCCGCCACGGGGACTTTTCAAGGAACTCGGGAGCAGAACGGCTGTTTGTAAAGCATAGAAAAGTCACACTAAGACTTTCCGTCCAGCTGTATGGCTGCGGCCACGGCAACAGATGGAGCTCAGCGGGACCTGAGAAATGGTTGCTTTGCTGCAATCTCACCCCCCTTGAAAATTGGACGCCTAATTTTATTTGCAACCGCCAGTAAAGCTTTTTGTTTTCTGACAATGTTGCTGTGAATGATTCGTTTTTCCAGATGGGTTTTAACATATTTTCTGCATCTATTGCACCTCTGATGGCGGCGTTATAGTCTCTATCTCGGTAAACAGAAGGCGTATGATTCAAGGGGTTTTATCACTTTAACCGGGGTAACTGTGATATGAATCTCTCTGATTTTAAAGATGCCATATCAAGGTGTCACCCGTGTACTTTTCAGGGGTGATTTTGCTGCTCCTGGATCGACTGCGAAAGCTGCGATGGGAGCAGATGTGGAGGCTGACTGCCGAGCGGGAATTAATGAGCATGCTGTCTACTTCCCTGGCAGACCAGGTAGGACGCAAACATGCGCGCTTCGCTCAACATTTAAAATCCCCTGTCAAACTCTTTTCGTTTGACTTTTAAGTTTGAATTTCAAAGATTTGACTTCACAAGATGCAAACTCCTAAATATGAAGTAGGACTTTCTCTCGACTCGAGTACTTTATCAAGGTTTTTCCATTCCTGCTGCAGGCACCAGACAGCATAGAAGGTCTGTCTGCTGCCCGAGGGCTGAAGCCAGGCATTCCTGGGCTTCATGACGAATTCCCCATTTTCCATCTTTAGCAGGAGCGAATGGACACACTCGGCTTGGAGTTTTTACTGTCTTTTAGGAGTAGCCAAAAACTGTACTCAAATTCAAATACTTCAGGGAAACACCGTTTTTTTGTTGGCTTCCAGCCTTTACAGGTGTTTTTAACTCATTTATGTGTACGGAATCCAAAACAGATCTCTGAGAACTGATGACATTTTTGTCAGATGATCTGCTTCGTTTTGTAAACGTGAACACGCATCAGAACTGTAGTACGGATCAAACAAACGAACGCTGGCCCGCTCAAAAATCGTGGCTCTCGGCCTGCTTTAACCCTTGAACACCTAAGCCTATTTTGGCCGAATTTGCATGCATTTGATGTCGCATTTATATTTCAAAGAAAAAATTGTTTACAATGGCCAAGTTGGGTCCCTTTTTTCAGGACAGCTTGAACTTCATATCGAAACTGTTGTTTTCTTCATTGACCAATTATAATCCACATTTTGGACCCAAAAAGACAAAAAAAATCCCCAAATCGTTTTTCAAAATTTGTAATGTTGATGTCCCATTGACAACCAAACATGCTCGACCAACCGTTTTGAAGCTTGATAATATTAATTCAACTTGTTAGGATAAACATTCAATAGAAAAAAATAAGATTGAATAGTTTTATGTTTGACAATTCAACACAAACAGCAGTTATGGCCATAGGCGTTTTTTACCTTTACACATACTATCGTCAAAACAGGTTATATACAGTGCAAAATAGTGAGAAAAAAAAATTATATCATCTAACACAAAAAGGGTTTGGAGGATATCTCTTTGTGAAGTTACCCATCACCTTATCAAAAGTATATACGTACATGCAATCAAGCTTCTCGAACACACATCTACATAAAAATTGAAAAGATTATAGTGAAGAAAAAATATATATAACATTGAAAAATAAGTATTTGAAAAAATATTGACAAGTAGTTCAGTTCAATTCAAATTTTTTAGGCATGCGACCCAATAAAGTTTTTTTTTTTGCACACTCAATAAAGCTTCTTCTTGAACAGGTCACGGAGCTGCGTCACACACAACGTCACACAGCCTTCTATTTCGCCGTTTGCGCGCTGCTGTCACTTCTACTCGCCGAAACACCGACTCATCCAAAGAAAACAACGACAAATACGACTCTTCTTCCTTGAGTTAATGAAATAATGCATTAGCGTGCGCTAGCGTTCGGTTCGTCCTTCTTGACATCACAACGGCTCTTGGGATATGCAGTCTTTTGTGCTGCTTTCGGGTTTGAAAAAGGACAAGAAATGATGGAAATATGGAGATAGGTACATGGTCCATGCAGCATTTTAATGCATATTTATGAGTGCAATAAAACTATAAAACTCAAATGACATTATCTTCCGTTTTTCTTGGTCGATTGACTTCAAATAAAAACTAGTGTGGACATCAACTTCCCCACTTTCTAATGAGATCAACCAGCGGCACGTGAGTGATGTAATTACAGCGTGACGGAGCTTCAAAGACCATATGCGTAAACTCGTCGCTGCCGACACGTTCAGTGTTAAAGGGTTAAACGCACCCTGCTTCGCTTGTGACTGCAAACGGAGCAGGGTGCACTTTCGCTACTTTATGTGAGAGTTCACGCAGGGACATCTCTAGGTTCTGATGCAAGTTCGCTCCAAAGCACAACGCTCAAACATTGAAAGGAAATGAATGAAGAGAAATAGTCAGGAAACAGAAGTTGGAAGAGGAAGCGTGAGAAAAATGGGAGAACGATGTGAAACACAAGTCACAAGCCCCACACAAGTTCCCTAGGTGAATTCTGTTATGAGGTTGTGGTCACTACAAAAGAAAGATTCAAAAAAATCTGTCTTGATGAGACAGACAGGCGGTGATGAGGGAAAATTTTACCCCGTCTGCTGATACAGCCGCGGCCACAACAGCGTCATCTCTCAGTTCAATAGTTTAGTTATGTGTAAATAAATTGTTACTTTGCTATTAAAAGCTCTATTTGTCTTGTTGTTTGTTATTTTGTTGAAGGAAAACATTATTCAGATGTTTGGGATGTCACAAATTCAAAAATAGCTGTGTTAAAGTCAGTTATGTTTGAAATGAATGCTTTTACAAAAAGCTCAATTTCTTTGTTTTTTCATCAGAAATTGGAAAATTGCTCAAACTAAGCTATTTTCAAATTCTGATATCTAAAGAATGGAAAAAGATATGAACTTATTTTTTTTCCTGCTGAAAGAAGAGAGTCTTATCTTTCTTTTGGTGGGTTCCATGTTTATATAGGGTGATCAAACGTCCTCTTTTGCCCGGACAAGTCCTACTTTCACGTAGTATCCTCGTCGTCCAGGCGGGTTTTATAAATTCATAAAATGTCCGGTTTTTATGATTTTTCACGGGAGCAATTTGAAGAGAATCCCTCCGGCCGCTGGGTGGCAGCGCCTGCCTGCGATGGCATGGCTCCGAGTAGTCGGTAGGGAAGGAGTAGTTCTTCTTGTTTTTGTTGGCAGTTTACCCCTATCATGAGGCATTACTGCCATCCTACTGGGTTGACGATCTGGCCACAACGTTTTTTACGATAAATACGTATATAATGGCAACTGTTGACTTCTGTCGGAACTTTGCCTGTAAAATCCCGTTTGGTGTCACATCGTTGCGCTGCCGATGATTGTAAACTTTTATAGCAAAGTTTGATTTTTGCCTCGGCTAGCTATCAGTAAGCTAAACATCGCTAGGGAAACGTAGTTTTGAACTGCTACGTTTGGAAACATGCTGGTTGAATAGTTTGTCAGTTTATTTCCGTTTTTGTTTGTGTGAAATCTAGAACATTGAATGAGAATATCACTTGAATGGGAATAACAATTTGTCAGGGACAATTGTCGTGTTAGTAATTTATAAAAATGTTTAGTTGGCACATAGCCTACTGTGTGTATGTGTATTGACTGGACTACATTTCAATGGGTCTGCATTATATATATATAAATATATATATACTTTTTTTTTTTTTTTTTTTAAACTGCATTTTTCCATCCAGAGTGAGGGGGCACACTTTAAATATATTAAAGTGATATAGACATCTTTGAGTGAACTAAATATAGTCACCCTATGTTTATATAGCAATAGAACAGAATTTTATGTGGGCCTTGCAATATCGGTCAAAATCCAGTAAAACGGCCGGGAACGAAGGGCCTTGCTCCGGTGAACATGGCTGGGAGTGAATGAGTTAATATACTCCTGTTCGCTCGAGACGGGATGGAGCGACCCTGCCGCTGGCCAAGCGGCGACTTGCTATGCTGTGCTACATTAGGGTTTTGTTTTGTTTTTTAAAATCTATGTGCTTTCAAACACATGCTGCACAAAACAGTCAGTTGACCAAAAAATGACACACCCAGATGCATAATTATATTATCATTGGAAAATAAAAGATTTTTTAAAAATAAATAAATAAATAAATTGAAAAAAAGTATATACATTTTAACATGCAAAAATAATGCTATGCTATGTTACGTGCAGCTACGTTCCCTCCCCTCCCAGGAGGGAAGTATTTCCTCTTCTATTTGCCCAAATAATGACTTCGCTTTTCCTCCACGTGATCCTACTCAGAAAGTTCGGTAGGCACAGTGTGAATGCTGAACCTTTTCAACGAGTCATTTCCAAGTGTTGTCGCGAATAAGCTCTCCAACCGGACACTGGTCCTCTTGGTCAAATGTGAAAGGGCCCTTAAATTTATTAATCTTGATAGTGTCTTGGAAAAGGCATTGAATTCAAATAAAAATTCGCTGCCAGCCTCTCTAAGTTCAAATGCGACGTCTATCGCTGTCAATGTCAGTGAATGAGTTAATGTTTTTAAAAAATGTCATTCATGACTTTTTCAGTCGTAGCAGCATGAAAACGTGCTGTTAAAATGTAGTCTTAATTCGTTCTAAAGTGCATAGACTTCCCATAGCACTTCAAGCATGCCAATGCAACACTTGGACCAACATGGAATGTTTTTTTCCCGCAATTTAATTTGTCAGACAAAATGGTTTTGAACTTTTCCTCCAATTCCGAGTCCCATTTTCTGCTCCCTTTCAGATCACCTCGCTGGAAGACAACTTTCTTTTACAGTACATGAGGAAAAATGAGCACTAAATGGGTTTTTGCGTTGACATTTGGCTGCGGAAAGCCGCGCTCTGCCAGGCGGATTTACATTTCATTTAACAACAGTTGAACAGTTGGAGACGCGCTCCGTATGGACGCTCGCTGGAGCGGGGCCAGAATCCGCCGGACCGCGCCTTCGCGACGGCAGAGGTGACATCTGGCCGACAGTACTGACATGTTGCCACACTGTGACAACTCCCCACTTGCCACTCTTGAACAATCACGTCGGAGCCGCGGCGCGCTTGAAAATAACAATGGAGGAACAAGCAGAAAGACGTAAATGAGACAGCCTTCGTCAAAAACAAGACGGATGTTTTATTCCTGAAAAAGACATTTAATATTATCCTAAGCCTCCGGAACATCACGTTTGAACATTTAAGCCTGCTGCACAGCCGCTGAGCAGAAAGTCATAGGAGAGCATTTGCTCAGCACGTAGCTCGCCGCTTGCGTAATTGTCAGTGAGTTCTCTGTCTCACGAGGACGACGGATGAATATCTAACATGTTCTATACGTGGAGAAACTCACTGTGTGTGCGTTATTTGAGCTTTGTGCTGAGGGCGGGGATTGAGATGGCCAATCATAAGCTGTAGTTTTCAGACTATAAGTCGCACTTTTTGCCTGACCCTCCTGCAACTTTTTATTTAAAAATAAATAAATAAAAAATTCTCCCATCGATGCACTTTTAGATATTATTTTTTTTATACTGGTGTGATTTATACTCCAGAACAATCATTCTTAACCTGGGCTCGACAAACCACAGGGGCTCGGTGAGTCAGTCTAAGGGATAAGGGCGAAGGTTAAGACGCAGATTTTTGCACGCTGAAATCTATGCAAATTGGCGCTTTACACCAGGTTTTGGACTGGTTCGTCCTCAATTTACAGACTTTATATCAACTCTTTCAACTGCTAGTGCTCGATCTAATGGGAGAAGAGACTGGTTTACACAATGGAAGGTTGACTCTCACTTGGTAAGAGAGACAAAAAACCTGCGGGTCAGGTGCCGGTATGATATTCTGATGGTATAACCTTAAGCAAAAATATCAAGGTATCGCACTTACAGCTCTTAAATTTGTTACTTTGAGATACTGTATCTGGGTTTAAAAAATACACTTTTTTACATGAACATGATTTTTATTTTTCAAAACATATTAGCAAATTGGAATATAAGTGTAATGTTAAGTTAAAATAAATTTATATATTAGGGCTGTCAAACAATTAATATTTTTAATCGAGTTAATTACAACTTAAAAATTAATCGTAATTAATCACAATTCAAACCATCTATAAAATATGCCATATTTTTCTGTAAATTATTGTTGGAATGGAAAGATAAGACACAAGATGGATATATACATTCAACATACTAAGTACTGTATTTGTTTATTGTTTATTATAACAATAAATCAACAAGATGGCATGAACATTATTAACATTCTCTTAAAGTGATCCATGGATAGAAAGACTTGTAGTTCTTAAAAGATAAATGTTAGTACAAGTTATAGACATTTTATATTAAAACCCCTCTTCATGTTGTCGTTTTAATAACATTTGTAAAAATTTTCAATCAAAAAATAAACTAGAAGCTCACCATTGTTGATGTCAATACTTACACAATGCTCATGGTCATAAAATTAGTCACACCCAAGCGCCAGCAGAGGGCGACAAAAAACACAAGTAGTAAGTGCACATAAGTACTGTCATTTTAATCTGTTTGAGCGCGGCATGTGCGTTAATTGCGTCAAATATTTTAACGTGATTAATTTAAAAAATTAATTACCGCCCGTTAACGCGATAATTTTGACAGCCCTACATTTTACACAAAACTCCAAAGATGGGCCGCACAAGAGTATAGGCACCCTTTGAAAAATCATGTGATACTTGTCTAATTTGTGTAACTAACCTGTGGCACATAACAGGTGATGGCAATAACTAAATCACACAAATAAATGAAGTAGGACTGTCAAATGATTAAAATTTTTAATCAAGTTAATCACAGCTTAAAAATAAATGAATCGTAATTAATCGCAATTCAAACCATCTATAAAATATGCCATATTTTTCTGTAAATTATTGTTGGAATGGAAAGATAAGACACAAGATGGATATATACATTCAACATACGGTACATAAGTACTGTATTTGTTTATTATAACAATAAATCAACAAGATGGCATGAATATTATTAACATTCTCTTAAAGTGATCCATGGATAGAAAGACTTGTAGTTCTTAAAAGATAAATGTTAGTACAAGTTATAGACATTTTATATTAAAACCCCTCTTAAAGGGTATTAAAACACTAAGGGGCTGTGAGATATAAATAGAATTGTTATGTGGCAAGATAACAAATATTAATAAAGTTAAGAAAAAAATAAATCGTATTCATGAGCAATTATCGAAAATAGATCGAAAATTACAAACATTTCCGAAAGTATTCCGGAAACAGCCGAATAGGGCGGAGACGTCATTGCAAGGAAACGAAAGGTCGAGGCAGGTGCAATCGTTGTTTATTGACGAGAGAGTTGCGTTCGTGTTTTATCAAAAAATCGCTAAAATGGTTCAAACCTGTCATGCTATGTGGTTCACAAATAGCCTAGTAGAGGATCACTTTAAGAACCACTGCTCCAGAACGATAATTCAGTGATTCTTTGTCTTACCACTAGAGGGAGCCCACACTACTGCCAACACGTCTTAAGAATCACTGTTGAGATGTCAAGGTCAAAATGTAATGAATCGGGGAACGGTGCTTTCTTCCTAGCCATTATCACGAGTGAAACGAGGCGACGCCGTCACGGTGGCGGCGGCCCATTTGGCGTTTATGGCTTTTTCCCACTGACCAGCCCGCAGCCACGCAGCGCCGTCCCGCGCCACATATATCGCGGGCGCGTTTCCCCGAGACCTCGGCCAAGGATCTCCCCCATTATCCGCGAGCCATCCAGAGCTCATCTCGATGAGTGGTACGTTTATGAGATTTTAATTAAACCTTCATTAAGTAAAGTCCCGCAAGGTACGTAGTTTGGAAAATGAACGGGGGGAGCTTCCGGAATCATTTTCAGCGTTCCATCTGCCTTCCGCCGTATGAGCTACTACAATGCTCTGTCAAGCCCTCTTTATCGTGCCATTTATTACGCAGTTATTGAGCTTTTATGTCTCCCATTAGACGCTTGCGGTGGCTGTCACCGACTGTTGTCATGCGAGCTGGAAGATCTCGAGCGTTTATCTCAACGCGTCGTTTAATTGCGCATCAATTCGGAACATGTTCCCATGAAGGAAGGAGATTGCAGCGTTGTGAATCATTTTCAGCATTTTAAAGATTTGGGTTTTTTTTTTTTCCTAATCTGCCACAGATTACATTCCTTTACTATTTCAGGTAAAGAGGGCAATGTTAGGACTCAACACCCACCGGATGAAATGGGGCTAAATTATTCACACGCTCTCGAATGAAAAAATGCTTTGTAAATCTTCTGAGATGGGATTTAATAAATATTTGAACCTCAGGCTGAAATTGAATAATTCTATATGAGGTTTTACAACACATATGAGTTTTATGATCCTTTTTCTGTCATTTCTGATGCAGGGAAATATAGAAATAATCAGTATTTAGTCAATATTAGAGTGAGATGCACTAATTGTAGCAAAATAACGTCTACATAATGATTTAACAATCTAGTTTGCGCATTGTTCATAGAACCATATGTTAAATCTTGTTTAATTTTCCTGTTTTACATGGGTTGCTTTTCAGAATTTGACTAGGGCTCCTCCTACTGGAATGTCCCTTGAAATTTCCTTTGCATAGCCACTTTTTGCATTTAAGGTTGCTTTATCATTTAGCTATTAATGCACACCATCTATTAGAGTGCAAATGGACAACATGAAGATTTAAAACCCAGCAGCCTGTGTCATTATCGTTAATCACTACCGGCCACAATGTCAGGTTAGCCTTTGTAATTACGGGTGGAAAAGGAGTCTAAATTTAAATGTACGTGTATGTGTGTCCAGGATATCTTCAATGCTGTGATCAAACAGAACCCATTCCTGGTTCACCAGATGCCCTGCTTCTGGAACGTTCAGTTGTCTGACCACACACGCTCTGAGAAATGCTACAAAGATGTGTCAGACCTCAAGGTGAGACCCTAATGTTTGTATAAGAGCCATTAACTCAGAGATGGCAAAATATGCTCATTCAATGACAGATTATATTTTAGAGCTGCAACTAACAATTATTTTTTTATAATCGATTAATCGACCAATTCATCAATTAATCGGACAAATGTCACTTTTGCCTATTACCTTCACAGTTTAACTCGAGGTATGTTTTAAGTAACAAGACAAAATCCAATTTCAAAGCACACCCTTTTTTATGACAATTTGCAGTTTAAATCAGGGGTTCCCAAACGTTTTCCCGTGAGGGCCACATAACTTTTCCCTTCTCTGATGAGGGGCCGGGGTCAGTTTGTAACAGAAAAAGTGTGACGATTGCAGGAGTGCCTAAATGTGAAAATGTATTTTTCAGAAAGCCACAATCAAATAACCCTTTTTGGATTCTTCACGGATCAAAAGTAAATAAAATGATAATAATATATTATATAGTAATAATAAATAATAATAACTGAAAAAGAGGGTTAATTTGACTGGGGATCCCTCTGTGCTATAAAGCCGGCGATCCGATCAGAGAATCAACAGGGGACGTTCAGGATTTGTTTGTTTCCTTTAATGATGATTAAAGGAGTATGAGATTTATTTTGTTGTATTGGGGTTTCTGTGAATACAAGATAACCATATAACATGTCAGTAATATATATAACCTAAATATATTGTATTATAAACATCTAAATTAACAGGAACAAAATTAAATATAAATGAAATACACTGCTTACATATTGCATACAATGCTAATCATTCACAATAATGAGCATACACATTAAGCAGGAAAATAACAATTTAGATCAGTGAATTGGCAACAAAATTCCGCCTCCACCATGTAGGGGCCAACGAATAGCATTAGCGATTAGCGCTAGAGGCTAACGGTTTGCACTCGGCAGCTAGCGGTACGCTCGTGGCGGCTAACGAACACAAGGGAGTAGGAAGCAGGTAACACATCTGCCAAACGTGTTTATGCACTGCCAAGGAACACTTCTGCAATATACCCACCTCTCTCATTCAGACACAACACTTGCCACTAAACAGGACGGCAGCTTGAGTAACGGACCACACGGCAGTGAAAGGAGGAAAAAGTGACTTGTGCGCGCCATTGAAGGGAGGAGAGAAAGTGACTCGGGCGCGCGTCGCTGTTCTTAAAGGGCCAGCGTAGTAACAATTAAACTAAAGCACAAACATGCAATGGGGCTTTCCTACAATAACACGATTCATTAAATAGATAATAACCAAATAACCCTCTCTGGGTTCTTCACAGAAAAAAGCCAGGAAATACTGTAAATAACACTATTAAGGAAAAAAAAAAATCATAATGCTCTCTGGTATTGTTCAGGGGGCCGGACCAAATGTGGAGGCAGGCTGTATGCGGCCCGCGGGCCGTAGTTTGGGGACCACTGGTTTAAATGGTAATTTGTGTTGAAACTCTAAGCTGTTATATGAATGGGTTTATGTGTGTGGTTTCTTCATAAAAAGAAATTTACTTTCAACTTTACTATCTAACAATGATCAAGCGCCAATAAGCTTCTCCGAAACACAATACAATCGGATGCTTTGGACGCTGATTAGCATGATCGCTAACTAGCTTAGACCTACATAATAAGTAGTATCGTCTCATCAATAAAAAATACTAGCAATGCACTCGGCTTCATTTACTTACCTCTGACTGAGGCACACAGGATCTAACAACACAAAAGACAATCTAACGCAATTCAGCAACCCAACCTGAGTGTAGCAGTGAATTCTCTCTCTCTCACGCTAATCACTGACATACGCGCAACCTCACATGACTGCTCATAGCTGCCGGCAAAAATCGATGATCAAATTCGTTGGCAACTAATTTGTTACCCAATTTTAATCCATTTAGTCGATTAGTCGTTGCAGCCTCATTAAGAAGCTTGGTTAGATTTTAAGATTTCTGAAAATTGGCAAAAATGCAAACTGTTTTTCAAAGTAAAAGCAGATTTTTTTATGTGCTACTTTGACTTAACAAAAATGAAGAAATCTGATAATATTTACAGAGAAGTTATATGTACGTTTTAATTTCAAGAATTTAGACAAGTTTAATGTGAAGAAGGTCCTAAACAATGAAATCGTTATCAAAATCGTTGTCGATTGATTTGCTAATCGATTAGTTGTCTATTAGTTTGTTGCACCTCTATTATATTTGTCCATTAATGATTAGTTTTCTCCCTAATATAATATCAATTTAAGATGAGTTTTTTTTTTTTTTTAAATTTATTGGAGCTATGTGTATTTTAAATGTGTGTACTTTTTTTTTTTAGCATTGATCTACACAACCCTCAACTCTAATTAAAACAAGCATATTTTAAAAGGCAGCATTTGGTGTAATGCAGTTACCTCAACATCGTTGATCATTCAGTGTGTTATATTATTTTCCACATTAGAAAGCACAGATCGAATTTAGTATAAGATGGAACGTGCCCTGGAAGCTCAAAGTGTCGCTAAATGTTAATAATGGCTCGAGGGCTCCAATGAGGTCAGACTGTAAATGAGTCAATAGTTATGTGAAAGTGCTTTATGATGGATCGTTCAGGCTTACTCAAGCAGGCGTAGAAGTGCAGTCAACACCAAGTTGGCTTCATTTGCAAATTTTAAAAAAAAAAATCTTTCAGGTTATCCACTGGAACTCCCCGAAGAAACTCCGAGTCAAGAACAAGCACGTGGAGTTCTTCCGTAATCTCTACCTAACCTTCCTGGAATACGACGGCAACCTGCTGCGGCGGGAATTGTTCGGCTGTCCCAGCGAGGCCGATCACAACAGCGAGAATGTGAGTGCATCGTATTGTGACTGAATTCATGAATGTCTTAGTGGAGAGGGAAAAAAAAAAGCAAGCCGGGTCACTCTTCAGTATGTGTCATGTTTTTATGCATAAGCTGGCTTGAGTTTACCACGCTTGAGGGTTTTTGGGTTATGAGGACGCTTGATTAGGGACCAAATGCGGCAGTAATCATCCTAAATGGACGGTTATATTCATCGCAAGCTTAGTAGCTGCCAATGAGGGCGATGGACGTCCAATTCATTTGAGTTCAAACGAATCGGACGTCCGTGGTCATCAGTGGGAATAAAACGTGACCCATTCGCTGCCAGCTCTCCCAGTTAAAATGAAAAACTTCAGTCTAATGAATTATCAATATAAAAACCACAACAACAGACATGCTGTATAAGCATAAGCGGATTTTAAGGGCAGACGCCCCTGGTGGCCGAAAAGTGTCGTTGCATGAAATTGACTTTCCTATATATATAAAAGTTGTAAAGCAATACAACGGCAAGAAAAATGAATGAAATGAACAAAAAATATTTTTTCATAATGGGTCAAAATAATTTTTCGAACAGATCATGTGACTTTAGACGATCATTTGCTTTGCATATAATTTTCCAAAATAATGGGGGAGGGCAATTTTATTTTTCATTTGATTTTTTTCTTTGATTTAATTTTTTTTTTTTTTTTTTGACTGAGGCAACTTTTGGGGGGATTGAATGATTTAGACACAAATGTCCTACTCATAATACGGCCCAAACACAAAAAGGATTGCTTCAATCAAATAAAATGTTTTTAATGAAAAAGTGTTGGAATGCAAATATTTCAATCTCATATTTTTTCTTATTCAAAAACGTTTTCTATGATGGAATTTCTTCTTTTTTTTGATTGAAGTGATTTTTCTTTTGAAAATACATTTTTTTGTATGAAGCAGCTTATTTTTTGATTGATTAATAGA